>NC_072402.2:83325000-85825000 GCF_028858775.2 Pan troglodytes
CCATGCAATACTATGCAGCCATAAAAAATGATGAGTGCATGTCCTTTGTAGGGACATGGATGAAATTTGAAATCATCATTCTCAGTAAACTATCGCAAGGACAAAAAACCAAACACCGGATGTTCTCACTCATAGGTGGGAATTGAACAATGAGAACACATGGACAAAGGAAGGGGAACATCACACTCTGGAGACTGTTATGGGGTGGGGGGAGGGGGGAGGGATAGCATTAGGAGATATACCTAATGCTAAATGACGAGTTAATTGGTGCAGCACACCAGCATGGCACATGTATACATATGTAACTAACCTGCACATTGTGCACATGTACCCTAAAACTTAAAAGTATAAAAAAAAAAGGGGGTATACACACAATCAGGTATCAAGCAGTGGCACCTCGTGCAAAATAATAAACTCATCTAAGATCCTAGCAGTTCATTCAGAAAATAAAGCTAGAAATATATCTTGGATATGTAAAATGTGAGTGTAAAAATTAATGAAACTAAGCAATGGGAATATGAGTAGTAAATTATTTGAGAAAATACTATAACATTTACTTTTTTAAATTTCAAAACTATACTTCCTTATTTAAAACTGAAAATTTTTGTGTACATATATGAAACTAATTGTGTCATTTTTCTTTTTGTTACAATATAGAGTGATGTTTCAAAACACAAACATAATAGGTAGAGTCAATTACTTAGGGGAGTTTAAACCTGGAGGTAACATTAGAAATAGAAATAATAAAATGCAGTGTTTTTGGATTTGTCTGTTAAGATTATTTTAATCCAAATCATATTTAATGGTTTACATAGTTGTATATCAAATTTGGTTTCACAAATAAATTATATAGTAAATTAAAAAATGCAAAAAATGTATATTGTTATACATTCTGTAACCTATGAATCCATATAACTTGGGCAAGAAAATTATATAATTAAAAATAAAACCTTTCTGTTCTGAATTATGTTTTAGGGACAGCTATATAGTTCACACTCACAAAGGAATCATAAAAACTCTATGTATAATCTTGGAAGTAAAAATATCTGTTGTATCATATTTATGAAGTATACAATTGATTAAAAATGATAATGTCTGTCTTCTATCCAATGGCAATAACAGAAGATAATGGCATATAAGTAGGCCTGTCTCCTTTTTTTTGGCATTGATTTATATATCTTTACTAGCTTTGTTGTTTTAACTCCAATAAAAGATTATTTAGTAAGCCAAAGCAAAAAAAAAAAATCCTGTGAGCAGCCACAAACTGAAAGACTACGATTTTTAGTCAATGTCCTAAGCAACACAGTAATTTTAGGTTAACCAATGTGTCAAAGAGAATGAGGAAAAATTATTACAAAAATGAATAAATAAACTGGTCTAGGTCAAACCGTACTCCTTCTCAAGAGAGTAGTCAACTGATATTAAAGCCTATGACGTAGTATGTGCCATATTGAGTATGCAATATCAAAATATTTCTTTTTTTTCTTTCTCCAGCTACTGCAAACCCTAATTATTTCCTTATCCGATCACTTTAAAGTCATTCAACAAATCATAATTATGCCATTGTTAACATCAGAAACTGAAAACCTACTGTCAAAAGTGAGCTAAAATATCACTATTTGGATTTATTTATAAATTTAATTTATTTTATAAAAAGATTGACTTTCAATTTGAGAATAACATAAAAAATCAATTCATTCCTCTGTGCATCAATATTGTATCATTGGTAGTTTAAACTTTTCATCTAATATTAGATTGCATGCAGGATTTTATATCTAATTACTCTGGCAGATGTCCTTTAGAAAATTCAAAAATAAAATGCAGCAATTCATATTGGCAGATTTACTATTGAGACCAATGCTTTCTTAACTAAAAGGTTTTGTTTAAAATCGTTAGTTTAGGAAATCTGATAAAGATTTTTGAATATCAGAGCGTTTAAAAGAGATTCTTACTTTACATCTGGCATATTTCTTGTGTTACATATTATAATTTCATTGAACATGGCTGTCTGTAAAACTATATATATGATCCGGAAGAGACTCAAACTAAATTAAGTTTTAACAGCCATCAATTCATTTTAAAATGACACAGGCATGAAAAATGATCTGTCAAGGTTTGTAAATCTTATTCTGTTAGCTATTGCTAGAGATAGTCTAAAGATATTCTACTTGGAATTTGAGATCAAGAGAAAGATTTTCTATTAGTAATAATATTCAGATTATTTTTATTTTAATGTATAAATTTAAAATTCTTAGAATATTTTCAACAATATTTTCCATTTCTAAATTTATTTTATTTCTAAACAAATGTAATTACTTTATTTATTAACTTTTATTTTCAGTTCAGGGGTATATGTGCAGGTTTGTTATATAGGTAAACCTATAGGTAAATAGGTATACAGATTATTTTGTCACCCAGGCATTAAGCCTATGCGCGTTAGTGAAAAATGTTATTGCTTTAAATATCCAAATTATTCAGCTGCATTTGATCTCATTCTTTAGTCCAATGTAAGTAAGAGTAAAGCAATGACATTTAAGGCCACCAGGCTATTCTCATTTTTGGAAAAATGCTGGATTACATTACCAGCATATTAAATGAGAATATCAAGGTGTAATATCTCCCTAGAAATTGTCTCACCTTCAATACTATTGACATTTTTGGACCTGATAATTTTGTTGTGGGCTCTAGCCTCGTATTATAGGAGGTTTACCAGTTTTCCTGCCCTAAACTTACCGGATGTGAATAGCACACTCCACTACCTACAGCAGTAAAAACTAAAATTGTCTCTAAACATTGACAAATTGTCCCTGGTAGTGAAAATCACCCCTGGTTGAGACCGTGTTGTTGAAAATAAAACAAAAACTTTCACATCAATAAATATGTTAGGCCGTGTATGTTAAGGATTAACATTAAGACAATATGGAGCAAGCACTACATGAAAGCAGTGACGATTGGGAATTAGTGGCACATTATCCTAATAGTTAATATAGTGACTGTAATATCTAAATATCATCATATAGAGTTTTTCTTAGATTTTTTCATTAGTATAACAGGATGTTGTGTATGTTACACTGTATATACTGTTATTTTGAGAGACAATTTTGGGAGATTTTGCCAAGGTATTTTCAATTATAGGTCTTTAATACATTCTAAGCAAGTGGGTCTCAAAAATGGGAATTTTACACCCCACATTCTTCTTCCCATCCGGTGGACATTTGTCAATGTGTGCAGATATTTCTGATTAAAAAAAAAAACTGTGAAAGAGAGGGTGTGCTACTGGCATCTGGTGGTCGAGGCTAGGGATGTTGCTAATCATCTTACAGTGTACACGATAGTTCCCCACAATGACTTTGAGAAACCCTGCTCTGACACTACTGCAGGATGAATTTTAAGCACAATTATAAGAGAGGACCTAGATATTGAGTTTTAAAAGGAGAAAATATAAGTACAAAAGAAGAATGAAGATTGTTATAACAGGGGCAAGTAGAAGTTAGAAGAAAATGTGATAAAGTAAATCTACATTTTAGAATAGTACTGGAAGTTATTATCAGGTGTTACAGACAAGTTTGAGACTTCCATAAGTGACCTAAAGAAATTATGGACACTGCAAGACTAAATAATCATTCATTTAGGAAGGAGCTTAAACGCACTTTCTCAAGGCCGGGCGAGGTGGCTCACGCCTGTAATCCCAGCACTTTGGGAGGCCAAGGTGGGCAGATCACGAGGTCAGGTGATCGAGACCATCGTGGATAACACGGTGAAACCCCGTCTCTGCTAAAAAATACAAAAAAAAAAATTAGCCGGGCATGGTGGCGGGCGCCTTAGTCCCATCTACTCAGGAGGCTGAGGCAGGACAATGGCGTGAACCCGGGAGGCGGAGTTTGCAGTAAGCCGAGATCCCGCCACTGCACTCCAGCCTGGGTGACTGAGTGAGACTCTGTCTTAAAAAAAAAAAAAACTTTCTCAAGCATGCTAAGTCACAAAATTTGAGTTATCCTGAGCTTTTTTTACTTTAAGCTATCAAGCCATTGTTTGGAATCTTCAGAACCTCTTTAGAGTTTGGGATTTAAGAGTCAGTAGGTAGATAGTGAGCTTAAGATGCCAAACACAACATATAAAGCTATAAAAATCCATATGATCTTGAAAGATTAAATGGAAGCCCAGCACAAAACAATTGCTGAGTATATTATTTACGTTATCTGAAAGTATGCCAAACAGACACTTTATATGTTAATAAAGATATGAGAAAGAAAATTCCAAAGAGTTTCTAAAAAGTGAACAACCACAAAATTTCATTAGCTTGCAACAAACATTTTCTTCTCACTCATGTTACCTGATGGAAAATCAAATGGCTGCCTGGAGACAGCATGGAGGGAGAGACTGATTACTGAGGTGCACAAGAAAACTTTTCATAATGATGGTTGTGAATGTAGTGATATTTCCAAAAGTATATACACACACACACATATATATATATATATCTCTCAAATTTGACCACATCACACATTTCAAGTATACTGAATTGACTGTGCATCTCTTATTATACCCCAGGAAAGTTGAAGATATGACAATGAAAAAAAAATTCTTCCACCGACTACCCATCAATTTTCTTCTCATTAGCCTCACAGATTTCACAGTTAATTAAAGGGAAGATGCAAATATGTTCAAACTGTACATATTCTGAGGCCCATACCTTGCCATTAGCTCAATAAAGAGAGACATTGTCCCTGGCATGAAAATGAAAAACTTGCACACTCCCTATGTGGCTTCTGGACACTCTTAAGACATGAACACACTTCGGGGGCTCACCCTGTCAGGCTTTGCTCTCAGAGCTTAGATGAGAAAAACACAAAAATAAAACCAAAAGGTGACATTTAGATGCCCATCAAGAAAGATGTGTTGGGAACTGGACAGGTCAGGGCTTTAAGTACTGTATCTTACTGTATGTTTAAGTACTGTATGTTACTGTAGAAACTTACCCATTTTCCCCTCAGAACAACTCTGTCTCAGGGGGTGAGTCTGAGAGCTACTGTTTCTTTGTAAAGGTTTTATCTGATCAGGCCCACGGTCACCACGTCAGCCCCACTGCCCCTAAATAGTTTGAATCTTGATGTTTTGATTTCAAAGACTTCTGATTCTAGCTACATAGCTTTGTCCATTTCCCACCTTACCACTATTTACTTTGAATTTTGTTGCATGCCGAGACCAGTGACTGCCACAAATGTGACTGTTCTAGAATCTGCTTTCTGCTCTGATCTTTAGTCAGTGTGCAGACTCTAACATAAACTCCTTTCTATCGTATTTTCTTGAGTCCAAGAGCCCATAGATTGTATAATGCACTATTTTATGTCCCGTTAAGCAAGTAATTCGCATTATGGCTAATTAAACTAAGACATACCACTGAATTGTAAAATGCATTATATTTTCAGGAGATATTAAAATATGAAATGTATAGGTCTTGGAATAGATGAATTGTGACAGTATCTTTGGAAAGCTAATTCAGTTGCAGTATTGCTTAAGATGTCTTTAAGAGCTGACTTCCTTTAGTTGGAATACATATGTAAATTATTTGCAGAGGAGATTTACCTCTTTTATCTCATTCATTTGTTTATTCAGTCATTTATTGATATCAATATGGACTAAGGAAAATTACATTTTTGGGTATAATCCAAATATAATACCAATTAATGTATTGTGTTGCTAAAATTATTCTAGAAATTGAAAGACCTTTCACTTGGCCCCTGTGCTTGTTTGACATATCTCACAAATAGATTTTTGTTAGTATTTTCATAATTTCTGGCACTAGAGGATGTCCCAGGCTCATCTTGTTTATTTTCTTCCCCATTCTTAGAATCAGCCACTTTCAAAGACGCCCTGCTTTCTATATATGAAATCAATATTTAAGTGCTAGCTGTGCCTGTAGCTAAGGGAGTATCAATTTTTTCATAGCTCTCTAAGATGAGAGAGCAAAGAAACAATGTGTATATTCTTACACATATGTAGACACATATCTTTAAATATTTCTATATGTAAACATCTATATTAGTCCATTATCCCATTGTTATAAAGAACTACCTGATCCTAGGTAATTTATAAAGAAAAGAGCTTTAATTGCCTCACAGTTCCACAGGCTGTACAGGAAGCAAGGATGGGGAAGCCTCAGAAAACGTACAGTCATAGCAGAAGGCAAAGAGGAAGCAGGCACATCTTACATAGCTGGAGAAGGAGGAAGAGAACTAAGGGGGAGATGCTACACACTTTTAAACAACCAGATTGTGTGAGAACTAACTCATTATCACAAGAACAGCAAGGAGGAAATCTGCCCCCATAATCCAATCCCCTCCCACTAGACCCCTCCTTCAACACTGGCGATTACAATTGGACAAGAGGTTTGAGAGGGGACAAAATGTAAACCATATCACCATCTATGTCTATATTAAGCTAAACATGGGTTCTTACTGATGTCACTACCTCTAACCTAATCCCGCAAGCATCAATGCCTTCCTGTATCTCTAAACCCCCACTCCAACAATAAAAATCCTGACTCTTATTTTGTGACATCTATTTAGTTAATTGTTCACTTCCAGTATATGTATATAGCTGTACCAGAATTGATAACCTGCCCTTAGTAGAGGAACATCTTTATCAACTAAATTAAATGCCTTCGTACAAGTTTCTTTTGCCTTTCATCTTAAGAGACTGCACTCACTTTCAATATCACTTTGACTAGCACCCTTTCCCTTAAGTCCCTCACTGAAGTTGTTTTGTATGGTTCATAATAGAGCTAGATAAATAAATTTGTAACAGTCTGCATTCCATCCTGAGATTCTACAACCTTTTAATTAATTTTTAATTAAAAATATAACTTTTATTTTGGTAAATATTAGCACTTCTGTGCCACACTACTATATATAAATATCAAAAAAAGGTCCAGAAAGCTATAGAAAATTTAAGTAAAGTGCTGAATGTTGAACCTAACAATAACTGGGCTAAAGTAAGTACAGAAGGCAATTTTTTATTTATGTAAATTTATGGGATACAAATATAATCTTATTACCTCCATAAAGTACATAGTGTTGAAGTAAGGGTTTTAGAATATACATCACCTGAAAAATGTACATTGTACTCATTACATAATTTCTCATCATCCCCTCCTCCCACCCTCCTGAAATTTCCAAGTCTCTGTTGTCTATCATTCCACATTCTATGTCCATGTGTATACATTATTTAGCTTCCAGTTATAAGTGAGAACATGCAGTATTTGTCTTTCTGTGTCTGATTTGTTTCACTTAAAATAATGACCAGTTACATCCATGTTGTTACAAAAGACATGATTTTATTCTTTTGTATAGCTGAATAGTATTCTATAGCGCATATATGCCAGATTTATTAATCTAATCATCCACTGAGGGACACATTGCTATTGTGAATAGTGCTGTGATAAACATATGGGTGCAGATACCTTTTTCATATAATTATCTGTTCTCCTTTGGGTAGATCTCCAGTAGTGGGATTGTTGGGTGAAATTGCGGTTTTATTAAGAATGTATATTCTGTAGTTGCTGGGTAGAATTTTCTGTAAATGTCAGTTAGGTCTATTTCATCTAAGGTTGAATTTAAGTCTTAGGTTTATTTGTTTTCTGTCTTGATGATAACATTTAATGCTGTGAGTGAGATGGTAAAGTCCCCCAGTATTATCGTATTGCTGTCTATTCCTTTTTTATGTCTAGTAATATTTATTTTATGAATCTTGGTGGTCTAGTGTTGGATGCATATGTGTTTAGAATTGTTATATCCTCTTGCTGAATTGATCCCTTTATCATTATGTAATGACTTCCTTTGTCATTGTTATACTGTTTTAGATTTAAGTTCTGTTTTACTTGATATAAGTATAGCTATTCCTGCTTGCTTTTAGTCTCCATTACATGGAGTATCTTTTTTCACCCATTTACTTTAAATCTGTATGTGTCTTTACTTTTCAGTCTGTATGTGTCTATATGTTTCTTGTAAGCATAATATTTTTGGATCATTTTTTAGTTCGTTCCATCAATCTACCTTTCTTTTTTTTTTTTACTTTTAGATGGAGTTTCACTCTGTCATCCAGATTGGAGTGCAGTGGCGCAATCTTGGCTCACTGCAAACTCCGTCTTGCAGGTTCAAGCGATTCTCCTGCTTCAGCCTCCCAAGTAGATGGGATTACAGGTGCCGGCCACCACGCCTGGCTAATTTTTGTATTTTTAGTGGAGATAGGGTTTCACTATGTTGGCCAGCCTGGCCTCGAACTCCTGACCTCGTGATCCACCCACCTCGGCCTCCCAAAGTGCTGGGATTACAGGTGTGAGCAACTGCACCTGGCCCAATATCTATCAATCTATATATTTTAAGTGGAATGTTTAATTCATTTACATTCAAGGTTAATATTAATACATGAGGTTTTCTTTCTGCCATATTGCTATTTGTTTTCTACTTGTTTTATAAGTTCTTTGGGGTTATTTTGTTGTTGTTTTTTGTTTTTCTTTCTGTCTGTCTCTTTGTCTTTGTGGTTTGGTGGAAATCTGTTGTGTTGCTATTTGATTTCTCTTCCTACTTTGTGTGACTGTTTTACAAGACCTATGAGTTTGCTACTTTCATGTGTTTTGATGATGATGAATGTTGACCTTTCATTTTTGTGTTTGGGACACCTTTGAGTATTTCTCATAGGACTCGTTTAGTGGTGACGAATTCCCTCAGTGTGTGCTTGTCTGGAAAATACTTTGAATCATTTCAAGAAAATGAGCAGTGAGTTATGTCAATCAAGCCATTGGTTTGTGTTTGGTGGCACATTTACTCTGTATTATTTCACACTAGAACCATCTGAGTTAAGTTTTATTATTTGCTATATGTTGCAGATGAAGAAACTGAAGCTGAGAGAGGTTTAGTGAATGACTAAAAAGGTTGTCAGGCTGCAGGGAAAAAAGAGAAACAAAAACTGTATGACTAGCCTGCAATGCTTCCCAAAGTATGCAGCTTATTATTATTGGTCACTTTTTGAGTACAAAATGCTGTGCTATGTAACAAAATAATACAATGTACATATGTATAAAAGTTAACATATACATATCAATTAACATAAGCATAACTGTAATCACATATACTGATAAATAAAAATATAAAGTAATATATGGTAATGACCCAACCATTTGCCTAAGTTTCATGTATTACAGAAGTTTTGAGGAGGGACTTCAGCTGTATGCGAATCAGCAATTCGGGTTGTACAGTTGATTACCCATTAGTTCAGAATTTTAATAATTTAAAATATATTTATTAAGAACCTAACAATTGGAAGACCTTACAATAGGTGGGAAAATTCGACAGATGAATAATGCTTAGGAGATATCAGCATGTTTTGGAAGGATATTCCCATGAAGAGAAAAAGTATTGTGGGAAGTGTGGGAAGTGTTATGGTGCGAGAGTAATACAGGTTCCAGCGTGTGTTTACATTATTTTGTTGGAGGTGTTGGGGAACCTTTCATGGAAGGTGTGTGGTAGACTGTTGGACAGGTTTCATCAACTTTCGTTCCACTCTTTGAAGAGGTTAGAAAATTAAAACAAAACAAAACAAGCAATGCAGCTTCCCTTGAGCTAGCTTTATGAATGCAGCTTAGACCACTTACCCATTGTTTGCATAAGAATCAGACTTAGAAAAATGGAAGAGATCAAAGCCTGTCTTGCTATTGTTGATTCTGGCAAGTGAAATCATGGAGACAATAGTTCAGAAGTAGTGGAAGTGGTAGGATTCAATATCCTCGTGCCTAATCCCCAGTTTCATGGGCATAAGAAGCTTAAAGTTTTAATAGTAGGAGCATCTTTTTGACCCAGGATTGCAGAAATGATTGCGTGCCTTTGAATTCAAGAACTCAAAACCTTCCTCCATGCCACAGCTACTTTAGTTATTTTAGCTCTTCCTATTGTATATGTATGAAATGCACTTTCTGCTTAAGATACCTATTGCGGTTTTTATTTCCTTATTAAAACCTTGGAAAAATATAGCACTTAAATTATGTTTTGTAGAAATTCACTAAGCAAATAAAGCTAAAGGGGGAGAGAGTTAACCTTCTCTGCCCCCTTTTTATCAGAAGTTAGTTGTAGAAGAAATACACAATTTTTGCGCAATTTTAGCACCATCTAAGTTTTGTAGGTCTGGAACACAGACTGGTTAAATGAGCATTTCAGGAGCACTATAGTTGCAAAGTTAAGCAGTCACCACAATTTTATGTGTCTATACAAAGATTTTTAACTTTATGTTTAAGCAACGAGCCTAGAAGCAAATGGTATTTCCATCAAGAATTGTCTCATATAAAGTAGAGCGTTTTGGAAAATGAAGTTATTAATAGATAAAAACATGTTTATACAGTTGGTTTCTAAGTATGACAAACCTATTTCTTGGTAAATTGCAAGTCCATTCCACCTGTGTTTGTAGGCTCATTTGCCTCAAAGTCTTGGGATTTTTTCTGATGATCTATTAAATTTTCTTTTTGATTATCTTTTCTAATGCTGTAATAGCATTTCTAACACTGTAATGAAAGAGAACAAAAGTACACGCTTGCTCATCATTTACTAATTCTAAAAATATATATTGAATACATCTATGTAGCAGGTACTGTGGTAGGTGTGGAAGATAGTTGAGACAGGTAACAAGCCCAACATTACGGAGCTTAGCATCACCACATAGAAGAGTTTTTAAAAAACATAGATAAGTGAATAATGATTATAAAGACAAAGAGATTCTTGCCATATAATTACATATAAGCAAATTTAGGATGTGATGAAAGATTTTGATATTGGTCTTCTGATTTGGCTGTAGGATGAAGTGTTTATAAGTCATCCCAAGGAAGAAACAATTCAGATGAGAACTATTCAATGGATTTGCAATAACAATCCAAAGATGGAAGAAAACACTTCTAGGTAGACAAAATTGCAAGTATAGAGAATCTAAATTAAGAGAGAGCTTAGCTTTCAGATGAATTAAAAGATTGTGGTGATCAGAATGTAGAGATTGACGAGAGACAAATGAAATAAAACTAGAAGGACAAGTAGAGATTTGTGGGTCAAGTTTTTTAATTTTATTATAAATGCACTGATACTGTTCTGAACATTTTCTTACGCATGGAAATTTAATGATTATGGCTATTGAAAAATGTAACTCTTCATTTATATTTTTCCGAGAATGAAATCCGTGGAATTGCTGGGGGGTGAAAATGTTCAGTGCGAAACAGGAGGCTAATTTAAGAAGGGATACTGCAAAATTGGTCATGATGGCTCAAACTGCTGTTCATAATAGAGAGAAGAAAATGGATAGAGTTACATATGGATGAGATTAAATTGACAAGGCTAAATGCTAAAACGTGGGTAGTGACAGAAAGTAGGTGTCAAAATAGACTTCCAGGAAAAGAAAAAATGGGTCTACAAAAGAGCCAAATGCTGATCTGGGTTACATGATCCTGAGCAGATGCAGATGTAATTGGTTAAGTAAAGTAAGTTCTTAAGATAGATTTGGCCTGGCGCTATACATTCTAGAGCCCCTGAATATAAGTGGGATATAAAACCATGGGAATGACTGTATTTGTCTAAGGAGAGAATTTGGCAGAAGAAAAGGAAACATAAGATGAAATGCAGAGGAAATTCAAATTTAATTGGCAGGTGTAGGAAGACAAGGAGATGACAAAAGGAACTGGAAATGAGTAATCAGAGACAGAAAAGTAAAAGTAAGAGTAGAATGTCATGGAAGGCAAATAATTGGAATGTTTCAAGAACAGGGAAATGGGCAATAAAGAGAAGAAAAAAATAGTGACCAGAGGGTATAGTAATGTGTAGAAATTCATCCTGTGTTAGGTTTGATTGCTTAGATGTTTTATATAAAAATCTTTCCCAGAGAGTAATAAAACAGAAGTGAGGTTAGAGAAAGAACATACGATTTAGCCAAAAGGTGGGAAAAGTTAGGAAATGAAGAATAAATATGTTTAAAGATAATGTAATGGCTACTCAATGTACAACCTCTTTTCTTTCATTATTTTTAATTGTGATATTTAAAAATAGTAATTACCACTTTTAAAAATTGTCTTATTATTTGTTACATAAGAAAATGCATTAATTCAAGCCACATAGTATCATTTATATTATGACTGTCGAAACATTACTAGAATTACTAGAACTATTAACCTAATGGCCTGAAAATTTCAACTCACTTCCCTAGTTGTCCTGATGATCATTAGTGAAAGGAAAGACTCCATTAAATAATGCTTACTTATAGAGAACTGGTTATATCTGTCTCATTTCCATACATATATCTATATAAATTAATTTGATTAATAAAACAAACACAAGGCACAAACAACAAAACACAATTTATAAATGTCATTGAAAAATGCATGCCTGTACAATTTGGGTATTTGTAATTGTAAATTGATATACTTCATTTTTTATCCAGGAGTTACTTAGATTGAAACTTTACCTAATGTATGATAAAATAATATGTGATTAAATTTAAAAACATGATGAATTTATTTAAAATTGGCTTCAATAATGTCAGAAAGTAATAAAATAAAATGATTCCTTCAAAGACTGCACCTGTTTATTGCCTGAGATTATCTCTCTTGGCCACAAATCAATATTACTTTCTTTCATTCATCAGTGATAAAGCTTTTCAATAATTCTAATTTTAAAGGATGATTACAGCAAGTATATAGTCATTGATTGCTTAAAGGTTGCAGCTAAAATGAACACAATGGTAATTTTATTTTTAATAAATGAGCCCTTTTGAAAAGTCAAGCATTTTTCCTCTCACAAAACTTTGTGTAATAAGATTATAGATTTGATCATGTATGCGTTTGCACTGTGTGTGTGTATATATGTGTGTGATTTCAGCGATAAAGTTCACTGTTCCACAGCTGGCAATTTCTTCTGCTTAATTGAAAATTCCGTTTTAAAATATTTCTTTAAAGTTCTAAAATGGGTTTAAATGGGTTCATGAGCTGTAATACTATTAAAAATATATATATCTACATATTTGTTGATTCTTCTCAGTTAAAGAAGTGGAGCTTCATACTCCTCCCCTTGAAGGCAGGCTAAGCTGAGTGACTCCCATCTAAGAAATAAAACACCACAGGATTGGAATGTTACCTTCTGAGACAAGGTCACAAAGGCTAGGGTTTTAATTTTGAGTGAACTAATTTGCTCCTTACTGGTGTTTCTCTCTCTTTCTCTCCTTCAACTCTTTACGAGCCCAGCCACCATGCAAATAATTCCAAACTATCTTTTCTAGAAAGCTCACATGAAGAACCGAGGCATCCTATCTGATATCCAGCCAAATGATTAAACATTCTAGAAGCAGACTATGATGCACTGAATTTGTGAAATCCTAACCCCCAATGTAATAATAGTAGGAGGTGGAGCTTTTGGTAGATGATAGTCTGTCTTCATGTAGGGGATTAGTGCCTTGATCATTATTTTTTATTTTTATTTTTATTTATTTATTTTTGAGACAGAGTTTTGCTCTGTTACCTAGGCTGGAGTGCAGTGGCGCCATGTCAGCTCACTGCAATGTCTTCCTCCTGGGTTCAAGTGTTTCTTCTGCCTCAGCCTCCTGAGTAGCTGAGTAGCTGAGACTACAGGTACGCACCACCACACCTGGCTAATTTTTGTATTTTTAGTAGAGACGGGGTTTCACCATACTGGCCAGGCTGGTCTGGAACTCCTGACCTCGTGATCTGCCTGCCTCAGCCTCCCAAAGTACTGGGATTACAGATGTGAGCCACTGTGCCCAGCCGGGGATTAGTGCCCTTATAAAAGAGACCCCAAAAAGCGTCCTTGCCCCTTCTGCCATGTGAGCTAGAGGACAGTAATCTATGAACTAAAAAATGGGCTCTGACCAGACACCAAATCTGCAAGCACCTTGATTTTGCACCATCCAGCCTCCGGTACCATTAGAAACATTTCTGTTGTTTATAAGCTACCCTGTCTATGGTATTGTGTAGCGACAGTGCAAACAAACTAAGACATGGACCTTCCAACACAAATTAAAGGCTTCAGGGGATGCTGCCTGGGTCAACAACATGACAGCAACCTTTACTCATGTGAGACTTCGACTCAGAACCACCTACCCAAATCCATCATTTCCCTGACTTCTATAAATTGTGTCATACATATTTGTTATTTTAAGCCATTAAGTTTTAGGGTAATTTTTAAATGGAAAAAATACATGATCATAGGTAAAACTATAATTAATAGAAAAATCTAATGCCAATAATATTTACCATTGATTGACCGTAAAAACTCCATTAATTATTTGCTTTCCATTTATATTTATTTTGGGATTTCTTTTTTAAGAGAATGGCACCTGTGACAGCATACTGTTAATATTACCCTTGTATCGTACTTTACCATGCCACCTCTGAAGAATATTACAGACCATTTTGGAGCATGGTGAATAAGAAATTTTTACCTTAGGAGTTCACTTGAATAGTCATTTTTATATTTGTGACTGCAAGTCACTTTTAGGGGCTGTACTTTCTTAGTACTGGTAGCATTATTATCCAATGGACTTGTATAGCTTTCATTAGGTTTTCTTTTGTTTTTGTTCTTTAAAGAACATTTTACTTAACTTAGTATTTCATTTTTCATCTATATTATGAGGCAGTAAGAGTCTTCTGTTTTTCCAAAGTTGAGACTACTTTATATTTATTTCATATTGTCTACAGCTGTAGTGTTCAATACATTAGCCACTAGCCACATGTGGTTATTTAAATAAGATAAAATAAAAATTGGCCGGGCGTGGTGGCTCACGCCTGTAATCCCAGCACTTTGGGAGGCCGAGGCGGGCAGATCATTAGGTCAGGAGATCGAGACCATCCTTACTAAGACGGTGAAACCCCATCTCTATTAAAAATGCAAAAAATTAGCCGGGCTTGGTGGCGGGCGCCTGCAGTCCCAGCTACGCAGGAGGCTGAGGCAGGAGAATGGCGTGAACCTGGGAGGCAGAGTTTGCAGTGAGCCGAGATGGCGCCACTGCACTCCAGCCTGGGGGACAGAGCGAGACTCCATCTCAAAAAAAAAAAAAAAAATAAAAATAAAATAAAAATTAAGTTCTTTAGTTGCACTAGCCATATTTCAAATACTTGATGGATACATGTGGCTAGTGGCTAACATAAGGGATAGCACAGATATAAAACATTTCCTCGTCATATAAAGTTCTATTGGATAGTGCTGGTCTGTAGCTTATAGGATGGTATCTTAGTCTGCTTCAGCTGCTAAAACAGAATACCATAAATTAGGTAGCTTAAACAGTAGATATTTTGACCAGGCGTGGTGGCTTATGCCTGTATTCCTAACACTTTGGGAGGCCGAGGCAGGTGGATAACTTGAGCTCAGGAGTTTGAGACTAGCCTGGGCAGCATGGCAAAACCTTGTCTCTACGAAAATTAGCTGGGCATGGTGGTGCACGCCTGTAGTCTGAGCTACTTGGGAGGCTGAGGTGGGAGAATTGCTTGAACCTGGGAGGCGGAGGTTGCAGTGAGCCATGATCGCACCACTGTACTCCAGCCTGGGTGACAGAATGAGACTCTGTCTCAAAAAACAAACAAACAAACAAAAAAAAACCAGATATTTCTCACAGTTCTGGAGACTGGAAGTGCAAGATCAAAGTGTTGGCAAATTACGTTTCTTAAAGAGGGCCTGCTTCCTAGATTGGAAATGGCCATCTTCTCTCAGTATCCTCACATGGTAGGGAGAAAAGCAGCTCTAGTGTCTCTTCTTATAAAGGAAGTAATGCCACCATAGGGGCTCTATTCTCATGACCTCATCTAAACCTAATTCTCTCCTAAAGGCCACGCCTCCCAGTATCCTCACCTTGGGGGTTAGGGCTTTATCATATGAATGGTTTTTTTTTTTTTTTTTGAGACAGAGTCTCGCTCTGTCTGTCACCCAGGCTGGAGTGCAGTGGCACAATCTCGGCTCTCTACAAGCTCCGCCTCCTGGGTTCACGCCATTCTCCTGCGTCAGCCTCCTCAGTAGCTGGGACTAAGGCGCCCGCCACTGCGCCCGGCTAATTTTTTGTATTTTTAGTAGAGACGGGGTTTTACCATGTTAGCCAGGATGATCTCGATCTCCTGACCTCGTGATCCACCCGCCTCGGCCTCCCAAAGTGCTGGGATTATAGGCATGAGCCACCGCGCCCGGCCTATCATATGAATTTTGAGGGAACACAAACATGCAGTCTGTAGCAGATGGTAATAGGCTGATATATTACACTTGTTGATGTAAATCTGATAGGTTTCTTTTTCTCCAAGGACAGCTTTTTAAATATTTAACAGTATCAATAATTTTTCAGGTTCTCTGAGAATTTTATAATTTATAATTTGCAGACTTAATGTATAATCTATTTTGTCCTAACAATTACAAATATATTTTTTATTTCAGATTATATATATTCCTACCAGATGGAGATAATTACAGCTTTAAAAATTTTTATTTTTTCATTTTATTTCACATATTGACATTAAATTTTTATTGACACATAATAATTGTACATATGTATGGGGTACAATGTGATGTTTTAATACATGTACTCAATGTATAATGATCAAATCAGGGTAATTTGCATAATGATTTTTCTGTAGGGAGAAAATTCAAAATCTACTCTTCTGGCTATTTTCAAATATATAATATGTTATTGTTAACTATACTCATCCTACTATGCAATAGGACACCAGAACTTATTCCTGGGTTCTACATCTGTTAAGCCAACCAAGGATTGGAAATATTGGGAAAAAAAATTCCGTCTGTACTGAACATGTACAGACTTTTTTCTTGTCCTTATTCCTTACACAATATAGTACAATAACTATTTGCATGACATTTACATCGCATATTATGAGTGATCTAGAGTTGATATGAAGTATATGGGAGGATGTGCAAAGGTGATGTGCAAATACTATGTCATTTTATATCAGGGACTTGAGTATCCTTTGTTATCCTCAGGAGATCCTGAAACTAGTCCCCCATGGATACTGAGGGCTGACTGTATAGTCCTATCCTCACGGCACTTTCATTCTAATGAGGGAAGACTGACTATAAACAAAATATATGTAATAGGTGGTGGTAAGTACCGTGGAGAAGTAACAAATGGGGCAAAGTGAGTTATACAGCTCCATTCTTAGAAACCTTGGAGTACTTTTCGTAGTTTATACTCATGGTGGTTTCCTTTTGTCTCCTTTATTACATGGGACTCTGACATGTGCCCATAGCTAGGGTGGCAGTAGGATCTACCCGATAGTAGGGTGGCAGTAGGATCTACCCGAAAAGCGTCCTGCTGATACAGGACCAAAGCATCCTGTTGTTCTCGAGCCTATAAAAAGAGCTAATGGTCTTGCTTCTCTTAACTGTGGCCTCCTACACTGTGTTTTGGATGATTGGTGATGTCTTGGATATTCTGTTTCTTTGGAACTTTGAATATACAACATTTTACTAGGGAATTAGCAACGGAAGCAGAGCAAAGATGTACAGAGGAAACAATGCATAACTCTGATGGAATTGAAGTCATGAGGCAGCAGAGAGCTTAAATTACAGCTTTAAAAATTTTTTATTTTTTAGAGGGAATTTAATTGGGAGTAACAGCAGTAATAGTTAACAGAGCCAGAATGCTTGAGTCATATAATTGCAAAGCAGAGTTGGGAGCAACAGATGCTAAAGAGTAGTTGCTGTAGTTCCTCTTTGGGTCGTAGGAGCAGTTGTCATATTACTATATAGCTACTGAATGAAGAAGAGTTCTTAGTGAGGCCTGGGTGAACAGCTCTTCTTAGTATTCTGTGTGACCCCATTTGACCTTTTAACAAATCCCTAAGTAAACAAATAGCCCCTAAGGTAAACTAAGTTTTTCTCTGCTATTTTTTTGCTTGAGAGAACTATAACTGTAATAGACTTATATTTCTGAACATTTTAGTGCTTGCCAATATTTGGTAATATTTACGTTTCCTATATTTGTAATGAACATTCTTCTTCCGTTACATTTTTTGTTAAATTATTGTTTCATGCATAAAAGTTGACCTTTCATTGTATAAAATTGATTCAGATTAATTTATACACATTGACAATGAGTAAATAGAATTTTTCAGATTATTAAAAGCTGAAGGATGCCCATGTAAGCAACAAAAATAAAGAAAAAACCAACAAAAATAAACCCAAACCCCTCAAACAATTTCGAACACAAAACATTCTTCTCATGCCGGCATCCCTGCTTGCAGGTGTGAAGGGGGCAGGAATCAGCGAGGTGTCCTGGGATGAGTCCCGGGAGTGGGAAGAGGTGGCAGGAAGGGGATCTGAGGAGGAGAACAGGGGTCCTGGTGGTCTGTGCTTCTTCCCAGACACGGGAGCTGTAGAGGAGACCTCTGCAGCAGATGCTAGGGGGGCCACTAGGCCCAGGCAGTCTTGGGACTTGGGTCTGTCCTGCTGTGCATCCATAGTGGGTGCTTTAGAAAGGGGAGGCCCACCCGAAGCCCCTGTTGCAAGTGAGGACAAAGTGTGGGAAGGCCGTGAGGGTCTGCAGTCCGAGATGGCCTTGTCCTCAACGTGCAGTGCACGGTTGATGCGCTGGAATGCCTCCTCTTTTTCCAGGTGCAGGTCTTCAGCCGTGGCCCGGTACCCCAGCTCTAAGGGAGGTGTCAGCATCAAAGGCTCCCCTCGCCTCCGTGGCAGCAGGGGAATCTTGCGTCTGTGGGGCCTGGAGGCCTGGGATCTGGGGGAGCCACCCCTTGGGGCGAGTGTCTGCCCTGGTGCTGTATCTGCTGCCTTTTCACACCGTGTGTGACCCGAAGAGACAGCCTGAGGCCTGTCCTCACTCACTGTCTTTGAGTAACTGAGGGTCAGCTGGCAGCGGGATGAGGCGGGCCCCCTCCTCTGCTTTAGCCCCGGCAAGCCTCCCGTGGAGCTGTAGGAGCTGGAGATGGCATTTCGTTTGGTGCTCGAGCTCGTCCAGGATGTCTGAGATGTCTGGTTATATCTGATTTCTGAGCTCTGGGCATGGAGGTCTGTCTGCAGAGGCCCTGGCCTGGGCACAAAGGGAGAGAGGCCTCCATTGTCCCGCAGGGGCCAAAATGCAGACTGTGCATCCCTGGTGACCTCGGGGACCGTTCTCTGATCATCAGGATTTTCTTGGACTCTGGGGTCCTTGTCCTGCTCAGGCATCCCTGCCCTGCTCTCCTTGAGGGCCCTCAACACTATCTTCCCTGAACACAAGTCTGGGGACAGCCGGGTGTTGTGGACCCCAAAGGGGTGACTACCTGCTCCTGGGCCCCACAGAGTCCTTGTGCTCAGTGTAGTGGCTGAGCTGGGGGATGCCCTGGAACTCGGAGCACACAGCACTGGCTTACTGTGGTACCTGTGCAGTGAAATTGAAGACAGAATCACCAGGATGGAACACAGGTCTTGCAGGATCACGGAAAACCTTCTTAGAGTTGTCTTGACAGCACTGATGTTGAGTGTCCGGGTGTTTGTAGGATGGCCTGCCACTCAGTCCAGGGGCAGGAGCAACGGGGAGATCCCACAAGCAAAGTGAACTAGGGGATGGGCTGAAGGGGCTCCAGGCAACTGAGCCCTACTCGCAGGTCCTCGGCCTTGGCCCAAACAGGAATGAGGGGCACAGAGTGCCCGGGTAACCGCTCCTGGGAGCAGTGGGGAACTGTCGGATACTTGAACTCTCAAGAGCTGGGCTCTGAGCGTCCTCGTCCAGCTGCCAACTTGGCCAAAGGCTAAGCCAGCAGATTGTTCTGTTGCCGGGCAACGCACCTCCTAAACCTGAGGGAGTGGGCACGTGAGCACATAATGGCACCAGTGACAGAGCGACCATAATGGATTAATAAGCGCAGCCAGGTACCCGCGCAAGGCACTTGCTGGCAATGGCAGGAGGCGGACGTGGGGGGTCGTGCAATAGGTACTGGAGGGAGAGACGTGGGCACAAAGGTCGCGGGAGGAACAGGTGCCCACAATGGCTGCAGATCTGCCCGTGGATCACTGAAGATTCCTGCTCTCCTGCTGAGGTGGAGACTGCAGTGAGCTGAGATGGCACCATTGCACTCCAGCCTGGGCAACGAGTGCAAAACTCAAGTCTCCAGATAAAAAAAAGAAAAAGAAAAAAAAGAGGCCGGGTGTGGTGGCTTATGCCTATAATCCTAGCACTTTGGGAGGTCGGGGTGGACGGATCACGAGATCAGGAGTTGGAGGCCAGCCTGGCCAACATAGTGAAACCCCGTCTCTAGTAAAAATACAAAATTTAGTCAGACATGGTGGGCAGGAGAGAGCATGTGCAGGGGAACATCCATTTATAAAACCATCAGACCTCATGAGACTTATTCACTACCATGAGAACAGCATGGGGGAAACTGCCTCCATGATTCAGTTATCTCCACCTGGCCCCACCCTTGACACATGGGAATTGTTACAATTCAAGATGAGATTTGGGTGGGGACAGAGCCAAACCATATAATTCTTCCCCGGCCCCTCCCAAATCTCATGTCCTCATATTTCAAAAGCAATCATGCCTTCCCCTAAGTCCCCCAAACTCTTATTTCAGCATTAACTCAAAATTCCATAGTCCAAAGTCTCATCTGAGACAAGGCAAGTCCCTTCCCTTCCACCTATGAGCCTGTAAAATCAAAAGCAAGTTAGTTATTTTCTAGATACACAGGGAATCAGGCATTGGTTAAATACACTCATTTCAAATGGGGAAATTGGCCAAAGCGAAAGAGCTACAGGCCCCATGCAAGTCCAAAACCCAGCAGGCAAATCTTAAAGCTCCAAAATGACCTCCTTTGACTCCATGTGTCACATCTAGGTGATGCAAGAAGTGGGTTCCCAGGGTCTTGGGCAGCCCCGCCCCTGTGGCTTTGCAGGGTACAGCCCCCCTTCTGGCTGCATTGAGTGTCTGCAGCTTTTCCAGGCACACAGTGCAAGCTGTCAGTGGATCTACCATTCTGGGGTCTGGAGGATGGTGGCCCTTTTCTCACAGCTCTGCTTGGCAGTATCCCAGTGGGGACTCTGTGTGGGGGCTCCAACCCCATATTTCCCTTTGACACTGCCCTAGCAGAGGTTATCCATGAGGGCCCCCCCCTCCCCCCCACAGCAAACTTTTGCCTGGATTTCCAGGCATTTTCATACATCTTCTGAAATCTAGGCGGAGGTTCATGAACGTTAATTCTTGACTTCGGTGCATCTGCAGGCTTAACACCACCTAGAACCTGAAAGGCTTGGAACTTGCACCCTCTGAAGCCATGGCCTGAGGTGTACCTTGGCCCCTTTTACCTATGGCAGGAGCAGCTGGGATTCAGGGCACCAAGTTCCTAGGCTGCACACAGCAGGGGGTTCTGGACCCACAAAACCATTTTTCCTTCTAAGCCTCCTGGCCTGTGATGGGAGGGTCTGCTGTGAGGGTCTCTAACATGCCCTGGAGACATTTGCCCCATTGTCTTGGTGATTGACATTTGGGTCCTCATTACTTATGCAAATTTCTACAACCCAGTCTCCTGAGAAAATAGATTTTTCTTTTCTGTTGCATCATCAGGCTACAAATTTTCTGAACTTTTATGCTCTGCTTCTTCTCGAATGCTTTGCTGCTTAGAAATTTCTTCTGTCAGATACCTTAAATCATCTCTCTCAAGTTCAAAGTCCCACAGATCTCTAGGGAACTCTAGAAAAAAATTCTTATTTTCACTCTTTCCCGCCTATCTTATGCCCGTTTCTAATACAGGTGCACAATGCCTGCAGTGTCTTTGCATAGTAAGAGTGACTTTACTCCATTTCCCAACAAATTCCTCATCTCCCTCTGAGACCACCTCCGCCTGGACCTTATTGTCCATATCACTATTAACATTTTGGTCAAAGCCATTCAACAAGTCTCTAGGAAGTTCCACACTTTCCCACATTTTCCTATCCTCTTCTGAGCCTTCCAAACTGTTCCAGCCTCTCCCTGTTACCCATTTCCAAAGTTGCTTCCACATTTTCGGGTATCTTTACAGCAGCACCCCACTCTACTGGTATCAACTTATTGTATTAGTCTGTTCTCACACTGCAAATAAAGACATACCTGAGACTGGGTAATTTATAAAGGAAAGAGGTTGAATTGACTCACAGTTCTGCATGGCTGGGGAGGCCTCACAATCATGGTGGAAGGCAAGGAGGTGCAAAAGCATGTCTCACATAGTGGCAGGCAGGAGAGAGCATGTGCAGGGGAGCTCCCATTTACAAAACCATCAGATCTCATGAGACTTAGTCACTACCACGAGAACAGTATGGGGGGAACCATCCCCATGATTCAGTTATCTGCACCTGGCCCCACCCTTGACACGTGGGAATTATTACAATGCAAGGTGAGATTTGGGTGGGGACCCATCCAAACTATGTCAGTATGTTTTGACTTCTTGCTTGATTGCTAGGTTGCATAGAGGACAAACATGGAAATTAATGAAGTACCTTAATATCTGGCTTCAGATCTTAGACAGGATCAGAGGGCCAGCTCAAATTTGCAAGGAGGGGAGGTAGATCCCACCATTTTATGGGTGAATGGCAAAATCAAACAGAAATTATGTGGGATGGGAGAAACTGATGCAGGCATCTTTGGAAACATTCTACTTAGCTAATTTTATGCTAGGCTTTAGGTCAAGAAGGAGAGAGAGAGCTGACATGCTGTGATACACACGTATAGTCCCAGCGACTTGGAAAGCTGAGGCAGGAGGATTGCTTGATCCCAGGAGTTTGAGGTAGTGTGCGATGATCGTTCTTGTGAATAGCCACTAGCCACTGAACTCCAGCTTGGGCAACATTGAGACACCCTGTCTCTTAATTTAAAAAAAAAAAAAAAAAAAAAAAGGAGGAAAGAAAGTGGTCTCAGTTTTTAATGTAAATATTTTTAATGGGATAATGATATTTTAAGATTAATGTATATTGTGTATCAGTTAACTATAGGTCAATAATTATATAAAACTTAAGGTACGAAAAACATTTATTTTTGCTAACATATCTGTGAGTTGACTGTTCTTGGCTTGGTGAGGCTGCAAGCTGCAGGTAGAGTCTAGGTATGTTTTCTGTGTGTTTGTTCCCCCTTGGATCAGTGGACTACCTGAGAATGTGTTTTTGTCACAGTGATAGAATCACAAGGAAACTCCAGTTCTGGAAGTACATTTTAAGCCATTGCTTCTATCATGTCCACTAATATTCAGTCAGCCAAAGCACATACCTTGTCCATGGCTAACATTGATAGTATAGATAAATATACCTGATCTCTAGCAGGAGGAACTGCATTGTCTTGGGGAAAGGTTTTAGATATAGGGAGGGGTGATGAGTTGGGAACAATAATGTAGTCTGCCACAAACATATTAAAGTGTAACTGGATATGGTTGCTGCAGAATTTTGAACCTTTGTTTTAATTGTGATTTTTACTCTTTTCCCCCTATCTAGTGCCCTTTTGTAATACAGTAATTCTCATGATTTTTGTCTGAATTGAAATCTTCTGAGATTAGATTGTCTACGAAAATACAGTCGATCCTCCTTGTTTTCAGCTTTTGTATTTGTGAACTCACCTACTATTTTTTGTAACCCCCAAATCAGTACTCACAGCACTTTCATAGTCATGTGTTTGCGCAGTGTCAAAGAATTTGAGTTTGAACAGGATGATATTCTGCCTTCTTTTTCAGCTGTCATACAATAGTCAGGTATCCTTTTTGTGGTCTATTTAATGCCATGCTTTTCCTGTTTTTGTACTGTTTGTTGGTTGTTTTGCCATTTAAATTAACCCCCAAGCATAGTGCTGAAGTGCTGCTTAGCATTCACAAGTCCAAGAAGTCTGTGATGTGTCTTACAGAGAAAATACATGCATTAAATAAACTCCATTCAGGCGTGAGTGCTGTAGTGCCATTGGCTGTGAGTTCAATGTTAATGAATGAACAATGTATATTATTTATTTATTCTTCATTTAATTAATTATTATTATTATTTTTTTGAGATAGAGTCTCACTCTGTTGCTCAGGCTGGAGTGCAGTGGTGCAGTCTTGGCTCACTGCAACCTCTGCCTCCTGGGTTCAAGCGATTCCCCTGCCTTAGCCTCCCAAGTAGCTAAGACTACAGGCATGCGCCACCATGCCTGGCTAATTTTTTTTTTTTTTTTTTGTAGTTTTAGTAGAGACGGGGTTTCGCCACGTTGGCCAGGCTGGTCTCGAACTCCCGACCTCAAATGATCTGCCCGCCTTGGCTTCCCAAAGTGCTGGGATTACAGGCGTTAGCCACTGTGCCTGGCCAACAATATACATTAAATAAGCACACATACAACAAAGGTAGGTGTTGGTAAGCTTACAAAAGTGTGACCAGTAGCTTGCTGAAACCTAACTTTTTATTTGTTCATGGAACTTTCTAGACCGTAACTACACTGAATAATGAGAATGTGCTGTAATCTTTTTAGGTGCTGTAGATGAGCCATTGGATTAAATTATTACAGTATGTTTCAGACTGCTCTATGTTGAACCCTAGTGAAATGCCTCTCAAACCTTCATAAGGATCACAATCTCATGTCCTTTTTTTTGTTATTAAATGCCCAGTATGTGTTAGCGATTTAAACAAAATTCAAATTTTTTTTTTTTTGAGACAGAGTCTCGCTCTTGTCACCTAAGCTGGAGAGTGCAGTGGCATGATCTCGGCTCACTACAACCTCTGCCTCCCGGGTTCAAGCGATTCTCCTGCCTCAGCATCCTGAGTAGCTGGGATTACAGGCACCCGCCACCACGCTGGGCTAATTTTTGTATTTTTCGTAGAGACGGGGTTTCGCCAGGTTGTCCAGGCTGGTCTGGAACTCCTGACCTCATGCGATCTGCCTGCCTTGGCCTCCTGAAGTGCTGGGATTATAGGCGTGAGCCACCATGCCCGGCGTTGACTTTTTAATAATAACCATTCTGACTGGTGTGAGATGGTATGCCATTGTGGTTTTGATTTGCATTTCTCTAATGATCAGTGATATTGAGCTTTTTTTCATATGCTTGTTGGCCGCATGTGTGTCTTCTTTTGAAGTGTCTGTTTATGTCCTTTGCCCACTTTCTAATGAGATTTTTTTTTCTTGTAAATTTGTTTAAGTTCCTTATCAGTGTTGGACATTAGATCTTTGTCACATGCATTGTTGCAAAAATTTTCTCCCATTCTGTAGGTTGTCTGTTCACTCTGTTGATAGTTTCTTTTGCTGTGCAGAAGCTTCAAGAAGAAAGGAATCCGATTGGTTCTGTGTCTGTCTCTTTTGGTATTCTCAGAATTATGTAGTCATTCATATAGAAAGATGATTAGGAAAATAGGACAAGAATAGCAGAAATCTACATAAAAATGTAGGAAATTAAAATTAGTTACCAGCATACAAAAAACTTCTATATGTTATAATTACATACTATAACTCACCCCTCCTTGCCAAATATTCTCTCTCTTTTGACTTCAAAATCATGGCTTATATGTACTTTCTCTATTTCCCAGATGCAAATATAATTAATTGACTTTATTTATCTAGGAAATGTTACTGATATCTTAATTGTAGTCATTGGCTTGAGTGACGGGTTTTGGTAATTCAACTACTATTACTTGAAAGTAATAGATTTCATAGGATACTGTTATAAAATCTTTTTAACCTCTTTTCTGATTTCAGGAGTAATTAGTAATTGTGGTTTACTGGAAAATTCAATGAATAGGGTGTTAAAGGAAGCAATTCATTAATAATATATCTAATCTATTGGGAGACTGAGGCGGGTGGATCACCTGAGTTCAGGAGTTGGAGACCAGCCTGGCCAACATGGCAAAACTCCGTCTTTACTAAAAATACAAAAATTCGCCGGGCATGGTGGTGCATTCCTGTATTCCCAGGCACTCGGAAGGCTGAGGCAGGAGAATCACCTGAACTCCAGAGGTGGAGGTTGCAGTGAGTCAGGATCGCAGCACTACACTCCAGCCTGGGTGACAGAGTGAGACTCCATCTCAAAAAAAAAAAAAAAAAAATTAAAAAATTAAATTAAAAAAAAGCGGGCCGGGCACATTGGTTCAGGGCCGGGCACGGTGGCTCAAGCCTGTAATCCCAGCACTTTGGGAGGCCGAGGCAGGCGGATCACGAGGTCAGGAGATCAAGACCATCCTGGCTAATGTGGTGAAACCCCGTCTCTACTAACAATACAAAAATTAGCTGGATGTGGTGGCAGGTGCCTGTAATCCCAGCTATTCCAGAGGCTGAGGCAGGAGAATCACTTGAACCTGGGAGGCAGAGGTTTCAGTGAGTCCAGATCATGCCACTGCACTCCAGCCTGGGCGACAGAGCGAGATTCTATCTCAAAAAAAAAAAAAAAAAAAAAAGCAGCGGAAGCAAATGAGAGTGCCTGGGAGTGGTCATTGTGGGGTCTTCCCGTTTGTGTGACCCAGGTCATGTCCCTCCCTAAGCCCTGGTCTCTCTTGCCTCCTGCAGGGCTGGTGAATTACCAGATCTCCGTCAAGTGCAGCAACCAGTTCAAGTTGGAAGTGTGTCTTTTGAATGCAGAAAACAAAGTCGTGGACAACCAGGCTGGGACCCAGGGCCAGCTGAAGGTGCTGGGTGCCAACCTCTGGTGGCCGTACCTGATGCACGAACACCCCGCCTACCTGTACTCGTGGGAGGTAATGGTGGTTTGGGACTTGCTTAAGGGAGGTCTTTTGCCCCTATCTGGTAGCCCTGGCTTCAGCAGGAGCCCAGGACAGGTGAGCGGGCAGGTGTGGTCCTCTGAGCTTTCTGATGTTTTCCACCCTTGGTGGGAGGCCCAGATTTTTTATTTATTTATTTATTTATTTATGTATTTATTTTTTTGTGATGGTCTCACTCTGTCACCCAGGCTGGAATGCCATGGCCTGATCACAGCTCACTGCAGCTTTGAGCTGCAATCCTCCTACCTTGGCCTCCTGAGTAGCTGGGACTACAGGCACATGCCACCATGCCTGGCTAATTAAAAAAAATTTTTTTGTATGCCGGGCATGGTGGCTCACGCCTGTAATCCCAGCACTTCGGGAGGCTGACGCGAGCGGATCACTTTAGGCCAGGAGTTGGAGACCAGCCTGGCCAACATGGTGAAACCCCGTCTCTACTAAAATATGAAAATTTGCAGGGCATGATGGTGCACGTCTGTAATCCCAGCTACTCGGGAGGCTGAGGCAGGGGAATTGCTTGAACCCAGGAGGCAGGGGCTGCGGTGAATTGAGATCATGCCGCTGCACTCTATCCTGGGTGACAGAGTGAGACTGTCTCAAAAAAAAACTCCTTTTTATAGAGTTGGGGTCTTACTAGGTTGCCCAGGCTGGTCTTGAACTCCTGGACTCAGGTGATCCTCCTGCCTTAGCCTCCCAAAGTGTAGGGATTCCAGGCATGAGCCACCTCGTCTGGTCAAGGAGAAGGCCTGATTTTGAAGGGCAGGTCCCAGGGTCAGCCAGTGAAGGGCAGAGCCTCTGATTGCTGCTTCTCTGCAGGCCCAGAGGCGACTTCTGGGGTGCATGCACGAGGGGTCTTCCTGCTGTAGGGCAGGCCAGATGAGGCTCAGGCTGTCGGGGCGCTCACACCTGGCGCTTTGGCTGTCATAGGTGCGGCTGACTGCACAGAAGTCACTGGGGCCTTTGACTTCTACACACTCCCTGTGGGGCTCCGCACTGTGCCCGTCACCGAGAGCCAGTGGGTGAGAGCCAGTTTCATTTGCGGTAGAGGCAGCAGAGGTTGTAGAAATGCTCCTTGAGGCAGATGCCACACCCCAATTTCATGGAGTGATTTGGGCTGAGCCGAGTCTGCAGCAGGCAGAAGGCTCTGAGATGTTGTCCTAGCCTGGGCAAAGGACAATTCAGAGCTCGGGGGAATAGGGGTGTGCTCAGCACGACTGGGTGGACAGGCCCTTTGTTGTGAATCGTACAGGCTTCCAGGAGCGGGTGCCTGAGGCTTCCAGACAGGCTTTGGGAGGTGGCCAGAGGAGATGCCTGTTTCCGGGGCAGGAAATGGAGGGAGGGCCCAGGCTGGAGAGGTTCAGCCAGGCTGTCACAAGGCTTTGAAGCTTCCCATCTGAGAGCCTGGCTATTGGAGAGCGTGGGTTTGGAACTTGAGGCTAGGAGGTTCTATTCTGTCCTGTGCCAGCCACAGCGTTCGGATGGGCAGAGCAATGATGGGGGGAAGATGTAATAGAAAAGAACTGAGGAAAGAAGAAGAAAACCAGCTTCAACAACGGTCTAGGCCAGATGCGGTGGGTCACGCCTGTAATCCCAGCAGTTTGGGAGGCTGAGGTGGGTGGATCACCCGAGGTCAGGAGTTCGAGACCAGCCTGGTCAACAGGTAGTGAATCCTGTCTCTACTAAAAATACAAAAATTAGCTGGGCATGGTGGTGGACGTCTGTAATCCCAGCTACTAGGTAGGCTGAGGCAGGAGAATCGCCTCAGGTGAACCAGGAGGCAGAGATTGCAATGAGCTGAGATAATGCCACTGCATTCCAGCCTGGGCTACAGAATGAGACTCTGTATCTCAAAAAAACAAAACAAAACAAAAACACAACAGTCTGTTCTGTGGAGGCCTTGGGCAGATGCTGGGAGCTCTGAGCACGGACTGGTCCCTCTGTTGGGAGCCTCTTCCCTTCATCCCTCCTGGTTAACTTGACTCCGCATAAAGGCCATTTCTTCTAAGAGCCTGTCCCTGACTCTCCAATCGGAGATGTGTCTGTTGTCTCATAGAGTGCCCAATTCCTGCCACCACTTGTCATTTCCATTCGCAACATTTCTTTCATTGTTTGTTTTTCAGAGTCAGGGTCTCACTCTGTTGCCCAGGCTGGAGTGCAGTGGTGCAATCATAGCTCGTTGCCATCTCGACCTCCTGGGCTTAAGCGATCCTCCCCACTCAGCCTCCCAAATAGCTGGGACCACAGACGTGCGCTGCCTTGCCAGGCTAAATTTTAATATTTTTTTCCCCCACGAGTCAGAGTCTTGCTCTGTCTCCCAGGCTGGAGAGCAGTGTTGCGATCTTGGCTCACTGCATCCTCTACCTCCTGGGTACAAACAGTTCTCCTGCCTCACCCTCCCGAGTAGCTGGGATTACAGGCTCACGCCACCATGCCCAGCTAGTTTTCTTCTTTATTTTTTGTTGAGATGGGGTTTCACCATGTTGGCCAGGCTGGTCTCGAACTCTTGAGCTCGTGATCCACCTGCCTTGGCCTCCCAAAGTGCTCACAGGCTTGAGCCACCATGCCCGGCCCTAATTTTTAAATTTGTTGTAGAAACAAGGTCTTGCTATGTTGCCCAGGCTGGTCTCAAGCGCCTGGTCTCAAGTAAGCCTCCCAAAGTGCTGGGGTTCTAGGCGTGAGCCACCTCGCCTGGCACTTGCACCGTTTTTCTGTGCATGCATCTCCACTCCCACTGCCCAGGACCTGTGGACTTAGATTTGAGTCATTACTGAGCACCTAGCACCCAGCCTCATGCCTACCTCCCACCTCGCACTACCTGTTTGCTTGATGCATTAATAAATATTCCACCTGAATCCACAGCCCATTCACTCCTGTGTTCAAGAGCTATTTCAGGAAGTGAACCTCATTTTTGGCAGTGTTCAGTCCAGTGAGCTCAGCTCTGTGTACCTGGCAGGGTGGCTACGCCTCTGGGGGGATTGGATTCAGGGGTGGGGGAGAAAGAATGTTGTTAGAGAGCTCGGTCTAGGACTAGAGGAACGTGCCCTTATGTAAAATACATCTCAAGTTAGGGAAGAAAGCAGCGGCTCTGTGCTTTTTTTTTTTTTTTTTTTTCTTTTCTTTCTTTCTTTTTTGTTTGTTTGTTTGTTTGTTTGTTTGGGGGCAGGGTCTTGCTCTGTGGCCCAGGCTGGAGTGCAGTAGCGTGATTTCGGCTCACTGCAACCTCCACCTCCCGGGTTCAAGCAATTCTTGTGCCTCAGCCTCCCGAGTAGTTGGAGTTACAGATGCGTGCCACTATGCCTGGCTAATTTTTGTATACTTAGTAGAAATGGGGTTTTGCCATGTTGGCCAGGCTGTTCTTGAACTGCTGACCTCAGTGATCTGCCTGCCTCAGCCTCCTGAAGTGCTGGGATTACAGATGTGAGCCATCATGCCTGGCCCCCAGTTGTGTTCTGGCAGGGGAAGATGGGACAGAGAGGATGGGAGGGTGTCTGAGCCTTTCCCGGACTGACGGAACCTGTGTCTTCTCTCTTTTGTGGACAGGATGGTGATTGCTCACACCAAAGCCTTGGACCCCTCCCAGCTTGTGACCTTTGTGACCAACTCCACCTACGCAGCAGACAAGGGGGTGAGCCTGGGGGTCCTCACCCCATTTCTCCCTGCCTTTGCCTGGGCTTGTCCTGAAGCCTGCTCTTGGGAACAGCTGGAAAGAACCATGTGCTGCCAGTCTGAGCTTTTTATTTTGTTTTACTTAGAAAGATAGAGACAGGGTCTTGCCATGTTGCCCAGGCTGGTCTCGAACTCCTGGGCTCAAGTGATCCTCCTGCCTCGGCCTTCCAAAGGGCTGGGGTTACAGGCGTGTGCCACCGCACTCAGCCGCAGCCAGTCTGTTTTCAAAGATGGTCTTTGGGTTAATGACAATTCTCTCTCTGCTTACTCTCCAGGCAGTGTGGCTTTCTGAATCCAAGGAGGCTGGGCATAGGGAGATGGGATTTGTTTGCCCAGTTTGGACTCAGCATTTTTTGTACTCGATTTAATAGACTCATAAAATGTCAAAGGTTTAAGTGAGCTTAGAGTTCATCTGGCCCAAACCTGGCTGATCAGAATCTCCAGGGGAAGTTTTATTGAAATGCCAGATCTCTGCATTCTGAGATCCTGATTTAGTAACTCCAGGGTTGGAACCTGAGTTTTTTTTTTGTTTGTTTTTTGTTTTGTGTGTGTGAAGGCAAGGTCTTACTCTGTTGCTCTGGCTGGAGTGCAGTGGTGTGATCACAGCTCACTGCAGCCTTGAATTCCTGGGCCTAAGCAACCCTCTTGCCTCAGCCTTCCAAGTAGCTGGGACTCCGGGTGTACACCACTGTGCCCGGCTAATTTTAAATGTTTTTGTAGAGATGGGATCTCACTATGTTGCCCAGGCCAGTCTCAAACTCTTGAGCTCAAGTGATCGTCCTGCCTTAGCCTCCTAAAGTGCTGGGATTACAGGCATGAGCCACCGTGCCTGGCTGATACTAGCATTTTTTTTTTTTTTTTTTTAAAAGATAGAGTCTTGCTGTGTTGCCCAGGCTGGAGTGCAGTGGCACAGTCTCAGCTCACTGCAACCTCCGCCTCCCAGGTTCAAGCAGTTCTCCTGCCTCAGCCTCCCAAGTAGCTGGGATAACAGGCACATGCCACCACGTCTGCGCTTGATCGTGGGAGGCAGAGGTTGCACTATTGTGCCACTCCATTCTAGCCTGGGCAACAGAGCGAGACTCTGTCTTCCAAACAAAGCGAAAAAAGATTATCTGCGAGAATGACTGCATTGGCCCCTTGGGTGGGAGGGCTTCTCCAGGGCAAGGTGAGGGGATGCCCAGTGCTGGGAGTGCTGCCTGGAGAGGAGTCAGTTCCAGTGGCGGGGGCCCTGGGTTTTGGCTGAGGACTGCGTGTTGGCAGCTGCTCTGCCTCTCACAGCCCTTCTCAGCTGCACACGTCGTGAGCGTCAGTGTGCAATCACAGGCCTGCCTCCTTTGGGCCACTTTGTGACCATGTTTTTTGCTTGTGGGGCAGGGTAATTTCAGGATCTAAATTGGTGCAGTTGGATGTTCTCAGCCCCGAGAGGCAGCTCTTCCCGTTCTAGGCTTTTGTTTTGTTTTGTAGAAATGGAGTCCTACGATGTTGCCCAGGCTGGTCTCAAACCCCTGGGCTCAAGTGATCCTCCCACCTTGGCCTCCCAGTGTGCTGGGATTACAGGCATGAGCCACTGTGCCGTGCTAATTTTCTTGATACTATTTTTTGTAGAGCTGGGGTCTTGCTGTGTTGCCCAGGCTGGTCTCGAACTCCTGGCCACAAGCCACCCTCCTGCCTCAGCCTCCCAGAGTGCTGGGATTACATCCCCTTCTTACCTTCTCTGTCAGAGGAGCCCCCACAGCATGTGAGTACTGAGTCATGCGGTCTTGTGGTTGCTGAACGGGCTCTGCTGCTCTGGTCCTAGGCTCTGTATGTGGATGTGACCCGTGTGAACAGCTACTACTCTTGGTATCGCAACTACGGGCACCTGGAGTTGATTCAGCTGCAGCTGGCCGCCCAGTTTGAGAATTGGTGTAAGACATCACAATCCCATTATTCAGAGCGAGTATGGAGTGGAAACGCTTGTAGGGTTTCACCAGGTAAGCGGTGTTGAACTTTCTGCTTGTGTATTCTCTCTGGGCAGAGATGCCACTTGCCTCCTCCACCCTGCCCTGCGCCCACTGCAGTGCTCCCCTTGCTTCAGCTTTGGGCTCACCTCCCGCTACCCTGTCCACATTCCCTTCTCACCAGCAGCCAGGCCTCTGCCCCACTCGCTTGGTCCTCAAAGGTGGACTCCTTACTGGCCTTGTTTCCAGACAGCCTCCTATCACCCGTGCCCAAGTGGTCTTTCTAACAAATCCAAATTTTTATGTGTTTTTGAGACCGCCTCTCTCTCTGTCACCCAAGCTGGAGTGCGGTGGTGCGATCACTGCTCACTGCAGCCTTAACCTCCTGGGCCCAAGCGATCTACCCACCTCAGCCTCCTGAGTAGCTGGGACCATAGGCACAGGCCAACATGCCTGGCTAATTTTTTTACTTTTGTAGAGATGGGGCCTTGTTGTGTTCCCCGGGCTGGTCTTGAATTCCTGGGATCAAGTAATCCTCCTGCCTCAGGCTCACAAAGCGCTGGGATTTACAGGTGTGAGCCACTGTGCCCGGCCACAAATCAAAATTTTTGAGTCCTATCATTGGCTCCCCCAGGCCCATAGGACAAAGTCCTAACCCCTAGTCAGGACTCTCAGTGTCCTCTGCTCTTTCCTGGGTTTTCATCCTCTTCTCTTCTCACTCCTGGCCACTGATCTGTTTCCACTGCCCTCATTTGCTCTCCTGCTCTTGCTTGAGCTATTCTTTCTGCCTGGAATGCCCATGTTGGCACCATAATCACCAACTAAAAGATCCTTTTGTTTTTATTTTTTTAGAGATAGGGTCTTGCTATGTTGCCCAGGCTGGTCTCAAACTCCTGGACTCAATTGATCTTTTTGCCTTGGCCTCCCAAAGTTCTGGGATTAACAGGTGTGATCCACTGTGCTAGCCTTTTTTTATTTTTTATTTTTTTCCTCACAGGGTCTTGCTCTGTTGCCCAGGCTGGAGTGTGGTGGTGTCATCATAGCTCACTGCAGCCTCGAACTCCTGGGCTGAAGCGATTCCCCTGCCTCAGCCTCCTGAGTAGCTGGGACTACAGGCGTGCACCACCATGTGCAGCCTAGTTTTAAAATATTTTGTAGAGATGCAGTCTCGCTATCAGGCTGGTCTTCACCTCCTGTCTTGGACTCCCAAAGTACTGGGAATACAGGCATGAGTCACGACACGTGGCTGAAAAGATTCCTATTTGGCATCTGAGTCTCCTCATAGCTGTCCCCTCTGTGGGGAGGTTTACCCTGCCTGCCCCAGGTGGAGGGAACCTTCCCCGTGCTCTGCCCTGTTGCAGCCGGAACCTGGCTCTCCCAACGTTCTCGGCAAGCACCGTTGTTATTTCTTTGGCTCTCTCTTTGATCGGACTGTGGGCTCAGGAGACAGGAGTCCTATTTATTGTTGTTTCCCAGGTACTCTGCAATAGCTGACACAGCACATGCTAAATAATACCTATTGAGGGCATGGGTGAGATCTTAGAGCCATGTTTAATCACTCACTTTGTCTTTTTTTTTTTTTTTTTTTTTGAGATGGAGTCTCACTCTGTCACCCAGGCTGAAGTGCAATGGTGTGATCTCAGCTCACTGCAACCTCCACTTCCTAGGCTCAAGCGATTGTCCTGCCTCAACCTGCCAAGCAGCTGGGATTACAGGCACCTGCCACCATGCCCAGCTAATTTTTGTATTTTTGTAGAGGTGGGGTTTTGCCATGTTGGCCAGGCTGGTCTCGAGCTCCTGACGTCAAGTGATTTGCCTGCTTCCGCGTCCCAAAATCCTGGGATTACAGGCCTGAGCCACCATGCCTGGCCTGTCCTCATTTGTTTATCCATCTCATTTTTTGTCCTTCTCACCAAAGATATGTTGCTTTGTCTTGTGGGGTTTTTTTCATGTGGATTCCTGAACCCCATCCAGCCCCGTGTCCCCTCCCCATCCAGCTCACACTCTTTTGCACAGCTCCTGGGACTCCCATTGACACACAGGGAACAGCCACCCACAATGGACTGCACTGTTCTGTTTGCACCCTTAAATTTATCGTGCTTACAGAATGACACTTCTGCAAACTAGTCAAGTAGGTGGAAGTGGTTTGTGGATATGCACCCTTGTTCATTCTCTTTGAAAAGGTAACCAGCTCTGAATTCTTTCTCCTTTGAGGAGGAGTTTCACTTGTCGCCCAGGCTGGAGTGTAGTGGTGCAATCTTGACTCACTGCTACCTCCGCCTCCCAGGTTCAAGCAATTCTCCTGCATCAGCCTCCCAAGTAGCTTGGATTACAGGCATGCACCACCATGCTCACCTAATTTTTTTTTTTTTTTTTTTTTAGTAGAGATGAGGTTTCACCATGTTGGTCAGGCTGGTCTTGAACTTTTGACCTCAAGCGATCCACCTGCCTTGGCCTCCCAAAGTGCTGGAATTACAAGCATGAGCCACCATGCCCAGCCCCAGTTCTGAATTCTTAAGAAACTCGAGAGGGTCTAGGTGAGCATTGATAGAACCTCTGCAGTGCTGGGTGTGCTGGCTCACGCCTGGAATGCTAGCCCTTTGGGAGACCGAGGTCAGAGGATCTCTTGAGCCCAGGAGTTTGAGACCAGTCTGCACAACATGGACCCCATCTCTACAAAATATTTAAGATGAGTTGTGGCTGGGTGCAGTGGCTGACGCCTGTAATCCCTGCACTTTGGGAGGCTGAGGTGGGTGGATCACAAGGCCAAGAGTTCAAGTCCAGCCTGACCAACATGGTGAAACCCCGTCTCTACTAAGAAAACACAGAAATTAGCTGGGTGTGGTGGCATGCACCTGTAATCCCAGCTACTCAGGAGGCTAAAGCAGGAGAATCGCTTGAACTGGGGAGGTGGAGGTTGCAGTGAGCCGAGATTGTGCCACTGCACTCCAGCCTGGGCGACAGAGCAAGACTCCGTCTCAAAAAAAAAAAAAAAAAAATAGTTGGGTATGGTCGTGCTTGCCTCTAGTCCCAGCTACTTGGGAGGCTGAGGTAGGAGGACTGTTTGAGCCCAGTAGGTCAAGGCTGCAGTCCGCCATAATTGCACCACTGTACTCCCACCTGGGTGACAGAGTGAGACCTTGTTTCAAAAAAGAACCTTTGCAATGATGGAAATGCCCCATGTCTGCACTGTCTGAAATGGTAGCCACTAGCTACATGTGGCTGTTGAGGTCTTGATATATGACTAGGATAACTGAATTTATTTGGTTTAATTAAAAAAAAATTTTTTTTGAGACAGCCTTACTCTGTTGCCCAGGCTGGAGTGCAGTGGCGTAATCACAGCTCACTGCTCAACCTCCTGGGCTCAAGTGATCCTTCCTCCTCGGCCCCCCAAGTAGCTGGAGCCACAGGCATGCGCCACTACACCTAGCGAATATTTAGCCTTTTTATAGAGACTGGGTTTTACTGTGTTGCCTAGGCTGATCTTGAACTCCTGAGCTCAAGTGATCTTCCTGCCTCGACCTCCCAAAGTGCTGGGATTACAGACCTGAGCTACCATGCCCAGCCTGGTTTAGTTTAATTTCATTTTTCATTCATTCATTCATTCATTCATTCATTCATTCATTCATGAGATAGGGTCTTGTTCTGTCACCCAGGCTGGAGTGTAGTGGTGCAAACACAGCTCACCACAGCTTTGACCTCCGGGACTGAAGCAGTCCTCCCACCTCAGCCTCCCAAGTAGCTGGGACCACAGGTGTGTGCCTCCGTGCTTGGCTAACTTTTGTACTTTTTGTAGGCTAGTCTTGAACTCCTAGGCTCAAGCAGTCCTCCCACCTGGGTCTCCCAAAGTGCTTGGATGACAGACATGAGCCAGCGCGCCTGACCTAAAGACATATTTTTCCTTCTAGTGTAGTTCAGCCTTAAGACTATATCAGCAGATAGAGACGGAAAAGTAAGAAAAATTGAGTATCAAGTTATATTTATAAATAAAGCAGTTACTAATTGATGTTTTTTTTTTAAACCTCCTTTTTAATTCTGGGTTACATCATTCCCTGGCTGTCGTTTTTTTTTTGTATTTTTTTTATTATTATTATACTTTAAGTTTTAGGGTACATGTGCACATTGTGCAGGTTAGTTACATACGTATACATGTGCCATGCTCGTGTGCTGCACCCACTAACTCGTCATCTAGCATTAGGTATATCTCCCATTGCTATCCCTCCCCCCTCCCCCCACCCCACAACAGTCCCCAGAGTGTGATGTTCCCCTTCCTGTGTCCATGTGATCTCATTGTTCAATTCCCACCTATGAGTGAGAATGTGCGGTGTTTGTTTTTTTGTTCTTGCGATAGTTTACTGAGAATGATGATTTCCAATTTCTCCCTGGCTGTCTTTACCCTAGCATCAGTGAGTCCTGCAGTCACTACAGCCCCCAGTGAGGACAGATATTTTGGTCACCATCAAGTGGATCTTTATTTTTATCTAACATTTACAATTCTGCCAGTTCTTACTCTTAATTCTCTTTGCCTTGAATCCCAGGATCCACCTCTGATGTTCAGTGAAGAATACCAGAAAAGTCTGCTAGAGCAGTACCATCTGGGTCTGGATCAAAAACGCAGAAAATACGTGGTTGGAGAGCTCATCTGGAATTTTGCCGATTTCATGACTAACCAGTGTAAGTGGCAGTTTAGCGCATGGGATAATGTACCCGTCCTCATTTTTTCAGGTTGCCTTGCCCATTCTGGACATTTTGGCTGTAAGAATATTGGAAACAAAGGGGGGAACCTGGTTTAATCCATGTAGGTTGTGTTGAGAATTTCCTAGGAAAAGTAAGTTGTGCTTAGGAAGTAGGAAAGCAGTCAGGCCCCCGCTTCCCACATGCGGTCAAAAAGTAAACATGAGAGTCTGCTATAGTGAGATGGAAATGGCTAGCTTGCCTTTTTCTTGTCTATTTCATAGCCAAGGATGAAGGAAAAACTGGACCTCATTATGGATTTACTTTTGGGATACACTCATTATTCCAGAGGAGGGTAAAAGGCTGAGAAGCTTAAGGTATTTCAGTCTGTTTTATGTTACTCATTTGCGAAAAGCAGGCTCATCGAATACAGGTGAGTTTCAACGCGTCTTGAATATGGCAGCATTTAAAAGTCTTCAGACCAGGCATGGTGGCTCATGCCTGTCATCCCAGCACTTTGGGAGGCCAAGGTGAGAGGATTGCTTGAGGCCAGGAGTTCGAGACCAGCCTGTTCAGCATAGCAGGACCCCCATCTCTACAAAAACTAAACAGATTAGCTAGGTGTGGTGGTGTGTGCCTGTAGTCCTAGCTGCTTGGGAGGCTGAGGCAGGCGGATAGCCTGAGCACAGGAGTTGGAGGCTGCAGTAAGCCATGATTACACCACTGCACTTGAGCCTGGGCAACAGAGTGAGACCTGTCTTTAAAAAAAAAAAAAGGAGCTGGGCACGGTGGCTCATGCCTGTAATCCCAGCACTTTGGGAGGCTGAGGCAGGCAGATCATGAGGTCAGGAGATCGAGACCATCCTGGCTAACAGTGAAACCCTGTCTCTACTGAAAATACAAAAAAAATCAGCCAGGCGTGGTGGCGGGCACCTGTAGTCCCAGCTGCTCGGGAGGCTGAGGCAGGAGAATGGCATGAACCCAGGAGTTGGAGCTTGCAGTGAGCCGAGATTGTGCCACTGCACTCCAGCCTGGGCGACAGTGAGACTGCTTCTCAAAAAAAAAAAAAAAAAGAAAAGAAAGGGTCTTCAAAGACAATAAGATCTGTGCTCTCACGTAGGGTGGATGAGGGGCTGCCAAGTTAGCAATGTTTCCCATTTCTTCTTAGTTTATGGACTTTCCATAAACTCAGGATGGCAGTTTGGTTGGTTGGAGAAGGATATGGTGATGGCGGGAGTTACAATACATTACTTATAGGGGAAGATAGGCTTTTGAAAGGTTAAAGCTTAAAAGTGAGAATGGAAAAGGGATGAATGAATGAACATGATGAGGTGAGAGGGAAGAGGTAAAGGGAAAAGGAGAACAAGAAACTCTTCTCTGCGTGGCACCTGGGATGAATGGTTTCTGGGGACATCCCTGATGGCAGTTTTGTGGAGAGGTGCAAAGCTTTATGTGTTAAGAAATGAGCTGTAGGCTCAGTGCAGTGGCCCACGCCTGTAATCCCAGCACTTTGGGAGGCCGAGGTGGGTGAAAAGAAAAAATGGGCTGGGCGCAGTGGCTCACGCCTGTAATCCCAGCACTTTGGGAGGCCGAGGTGGGCGGATCATGAGGTAAGGAGTTCGAGAGCAGCCTGGCCAACATGGTGAAACCGTGTCTCTACAAAAAAATAGAAAAAAAATCCCTGCATGGTGGTGAGCACCTGTAGTCCCAGTTACTCAGGAGGCTGAGGCATGAGAATCGCTTAAACCTCGGAGGCGGAGGCTGCAATGAGCTGAGATGGTGCCACTGCACTCCAGCCTGGGTGACAGAGCTGGGTGGTGGCTCAAGATATGTTTTGTAAACCTGAAGATTTGAGATCATATAAGCCAAATCGAAACTTAATTGGCATTCATTACTTTTGGTTCAAGAGACTCCATGATCAACTAAGAGCCACCAAACATTTCCCATGTAGACTATTTTGACCATGCTGACTCTACTGACACTGTGGTTACTGAATTCACTTTATCTCTAGAAATTAATTCTTACTAATGGATGTCTGTCACTGTAAGATCCTTCTCTCCTCTGAAATAAGGAGAACATTTTAACTTCAGTAGTTTAAACTAGTGTCCTAAACTATAGCATTCAAAATGAGATAATATGCTAAAGTAATACACAAACCAAAAATCCCAGTGGCTAACACAAAAAGTTTTTCTTACTCATTTTACATATCCAGGGTAAGTCAGTAATAGACGCAGACACACCCAGAGACCAAGGATGAGTTGTGATCTGTCTGCACACATAGTTCACAATGCCTGAGTGAGTTGTGCATTGGCCTTTAAACTTCCACTCATGTTTAATTAATAAAGATTTTGCTCAAATGCCATTTGATGATGAGTTTCATGACCATGATCAACTTTAAAAGAACTTGGAAGTACAATCCTCAAGCGTTTCTGGAAATAGCAGAACTACAATATTTGAGAAAAATATTTTTTAATGTATAAAAAATTGGCAGGGTAGGCTAGCAAGCAAGAGACCTAGAGAAAAGTTGATGTTACAGTCTCAAGACGAAAGGCAATCTGCAGGCAGAATTATTTCCTTCAGGGATCTCAGTCTTTTAATATAATCAATTGACTGGATGAGCCCTACAATATTTTGGAAAATAATCTGCTTTTCTCAAAAATTACTGATTTTCATGTTAATCTCATCTAACAATACTTTCAGAGCAACATCTAGACTGGTATTTGAATATATAACTCTTTTATCTTTTAAAATATCAAATAATACAGTTATATATATATACACACATATGTATATATGTCACCTAAATTGTAGATATCAGAAATCAGAATGCTGTGATATGAATATTTAGTATATTTTAATCATGATAAATTATACATCCTTCTACCTTATGATAATGGATTTTAAGATCTATGCTGTTAAACTCTATATTTACCCTTTAATTCATATCTTGCTTATTTTACATTTATCTGAGAATACATTGGGTCTACTAAATCTTTACTATCATTCACAAGTCTTACATCTTAAGATAACTTTTCAATAAAATAAAAATTCTTCATTGCACCTAGAAAGGAGCAGGGTTTTGAAAGTGATCAATGATTACTCTAATACCTAATATAATAATATAATATAGTAAAAATCAAAATACTTGAATGAAAAATGTAAAATTAATAGTTTTGCTTTCATTGTTTTTATTCCAGTGTCTATTTTAGAATGTTTTTACTCTAATTGTGTTTTTATGCAAAACCAAATGAGCTTTAGATAATTCCATTGATACATTACATATGAAAGTTCTCGTTAAATAGGATATAGCATATTTTACTTAAAAATCCAAATTATAAAATAAAGAGGGATTTTAAGTTGAGTCTAAAATTTTTGTTTCAATTTTGTTTTTATTTAAAGACTTGCTATAATTCTGTGAGAGAGCTATAAAAGTCTACTCAGAAACATTATAATGTAAAATGGACAGAGAAGGACAATGAGATATTTAATTTGCCACGGCAAAGCCATTGCTGTGAAGAATGGATAATATATGTCAATGGTAATATATGAAGAAATAACACAGGTGAATAGCAGAGACAATAAATCTGTTTTTACCACAGGACTTGTCTTACACTTTTCTCTTAGTAATAAATAAAATAATTTTCGACCAGATGGAGCTGGCTTGAAATCCTCTTGTTTATGGCAGTACATATCGGTTATGATTCAAAAAATATAGCCCATTTCCAAAGACCTGCAACGAAGAGATGCTTTCTCAGGTGAGTGTTCAGATCATTATTCATTACAAAGTGTCAGTTTTGTCTTTATTGATCCTCATTATTGTAAGAAAGTATGTGGTCCTGTCTCCATTCTATTAAAACAACATTGTAGAGATTAGCACTGAGTCTTTCCAGCCATGTGCATCTGTTCATTTCCGTCTCCAGCTTGAGTTTTTCTGTGTATTACAAAATAAGAAAACAAAAATGACACAATAATCTATTTTGTCTGGTTTTGCTCTTTATTAGTAGAAATAGACAAGTGAGGAGTTGGAGGAAGAAATTGCTTCTGATCTGTTTTAGATACAGGTGAAACTCTCCCTCCCTCCCCGCCCCACCCAATCTTTCTCTGTCTCCCTCCCTGAGCCTATTCTTGCTTCTTCCCTTTACAAATAATTAACTGCTCAGGTCATGTTGAACCAAAAAATAGCGTCTGTAGCCCCTGTGTGCTTACTTTAAGTATATGTTACTGAAAAATGCGGAGTGAGCACTTACAACTCATTCTCCTGGGAAGCACAGTGATACTATACCCCAAATGCTTTTCTTTATCATTTTAATTTTTATCTTCTTTACTTACATTTCCAACATCAGTTAAGAGGGTCTTGTAGTTTTCTAACTGAAAGGAGACTGTAAATCTCCTTGCTCAAAACTCAGGTGCAGAATATTATTTTTACTACAATAAATACATCTACAACAATGGTATTATATCTGGTTTATTTCAAAGTCAAGTTCTAATATAGGTAAACAAATATACTAATAAAGAGATAATGCTTTTCTCATGAAATGTATAATCTAGTAGGAATAAAGATAATTTTTTTTAAAATTCTATTTCATTAAGCAAAAATGCAACTCAGAAGAATAATGTATATTAGCAGTCATTTACTATTTTTCAATTAAATTCCGATATATATGTAAAGTAAATTATTACTAATATCAAACATAGTTTAAAGAATTAGTGAGTATGTGCACTTGGATCTCCATATGTAATGTACTATCAGCATCTTCACAAACACAGTAAATTTTAATATGCAAGTAAAACTTATTTTACTAAACAATGATTACTCCTTCTATATTCATATTCCTAAACACATACAGTTTCTTAATGTAATTAAGTTTTTAACTAAAAAAAGGGAAATGCATTATTGAGGCGATAGGATTACTGGGTGGCTATAAACACATCTGCTGCACAGCTGACATTTATCTTCTACAATGAGCAATGACAATTTTATTTTTTAATAATCAGTATGGACTAATCCTGATGATTTTTTTAACATTTTCAAATAGGGCTGCATATGGCTTAAAATTAATATATACATGTGTACCTATATAATATTCTTATTTATTAATGGACTTCCTACATAGCTCATATTGACGTGAGATTTAAATGAAATTCCGGAAGGGTTTTCTATAAGTAAGTCATACATTGGATTTCCATATTACCTATGATTATTGAAGTATTTATTTCTGTTTTTAAGACTTCAGAGCAATTTTGCTGGTCATTTGTTTTCTGTGTTTCTATTTTGAAATTGTTCTTTGAGGCATTGTCCTATTACATTTTTAAGGTATGTTAATAAAATAATATTTTTAATGAAATTTTGCCTACTGCTTGCCAGGTGAACTCTTGTTTAAAGTATTAATTCACCAAAAATTACTTATATTCAGAAAATGAACTAAAGAAAATAATATGACGTGTTCAAGAAAGTCGAACAAAAGTTACGTGATGTTTGCAACATACACAACTCCATACCCTTCTCAAATAGTAAAGAGAATAGTAAATAGAATAGGTAGTAAGCAGAGTAGGAATTGTGGAATATGGAACTCTCAGTCACTCAATTGACTTTATTTTTTAGTAATACGGGATTTGAATTATTCAAGCTGAAGCTATTAAATATTCATAGTGCTTCATATTATAAAGTTATTGATTAATGTCTTTGGTAAAGAACACTATTATTTCTGATTACATCAAGGTCATCCCGAGGAACAGGACCAAAGCATAAAGTTTTATATATGAAATATGAGAAGTTAATACATAAGTCATATTTAACAGATAACATAAATGTTAACCCCTTGGAGAATCTGAAGCTAATACCCATGTTCTTCTGACAATTCTTTATACAGGCAATTTGGAAAATGCCAGTGTTTTATCGCTACCTATTCTTGTATTATGACATGAATTAATACATATCTGCCTCACTATTCCTGTGGGCAAAAAAAGACTGTGAATTATGTGCCAGAGAGAGATTTTACAAAATTAAATGAGGCAAAATACTTTTCCTCTGTATACTCATTAGAAATATGCTGAGTAGTTCCTTTCAGTTCCTTTCACTTTCCGATAAAATATAATCAGTTCAGCCATATAACGGATATCTTTTAAACTTTTAATGTCCTCTGTTAGAATGAATATGATATTTGGGACCGATTCACATTTTGGAATAATGTACATACTAAGCATAAGTGAAGAATTTAAACATTAACTTGATTTAGGACCGGACTCTTAGTTTTAAAAAGTTGAAAAACGGAATTCCAACAAATTTAAATGGCTTGTTTAGGGTTTCCACAGGCAATACGGGTGGGTGCAATGGAAAGAGAATTCCTTTAAACGTGGGCTTTATTCTGGCTCTGCCACATATTGACTGTTTCATACAAATGTAACTTAAACTGCAGGTGTCATGATTTTTCACACATATACAAATAAAACAATGTTGATAATATAGGATTTGTTGAGAAAATGCAATTATGCCAAGTACAAGTATTTGGCATATTATCTCACTTTATAAATATTAGCAATTCTTTTTGTGGAGGGAATAAATCTAACATGCTGGCTTTTAGAATTTCTTCTTATTTTTCTTTCAACTTTATTGCCATGTAACATTTAAGTCAATAAATCTGACAATTAGACTGTGGGTAATTTTCTTCCAAATCCATATCTTGTTTTCTCTATCCATAGTAGCATTTTAAAACAACAGAAGGGAACTTTAATTACAGTAGGTTGGGAGCCATTTTCTCCCTTTGGTCATATTTTCATTGAAATTCCTACATTGTTTAATATTAGGACTTAATTTGAATATCAAATCAACAAGGTTGCTCAATACAAATATTATGGAATCATTTTTCTGTCATGCCACAGAACTTATTAACTGTATGTTCAAAATGCAGCTCAATTCTGATCATTTTTGCTACTTTCACCACTAGCATCCTGGTGCTAACCACCATCATTTATTGCCCAGGGTATTGAAATGGCCAGCAAACAGGTGTTTCTGATTCTGCATAAGACACCCTTCAGTACATCATCAAAAGAGCAATTTGTATAATCACTTTAAAACATGTATCAGGTTATTACCTTTTTCTGTGTAAAACTCTGATCTCTCATTTCATTCATTGTAAAAGTCAGAACTTGCACAGTGCTTTATAGATGCTCCACCACATGAAGCCCCCAATTCTTCTGTGGACTTCCCTCCTTCCACTATGTAATTTTCTCACTCAGCTTCACGTACAGTATTTTCTTGGTTATTACTAAACATGCAACAGATACGGTTTGTTCTATATCTTCCTCATGCTTTTGGTCAGATGCCGTTATCCCAGTGAGGTTTACCATAGCCACTTTATTCAAATTCCAAACAATCTGTCCCCTTAGACATTCTCCATTCTTAATTTTTTGCCATTGTACTTACTACAGTCTAACGCACTATACATGTTACATTTTTGCTTATTGTTTATTGTATAGTCCCTAGAATATTAGTTCCCTGAGGACAGAGATTTCTATAAGCTTTTCCAAAGATGTATCCCCAAAGCCTAGAATGCTACCTGGCAACAAATACTTGTTATAATGAATTAGAAGTGGGTAGATTCACACATCAGAGACAGCGTAGTGTATATAATGATTTTTTAAAGCATTAGAGTCATAGATATTAGGATTTGTATTATGTCTTCACCATTTACAATTATGCTACCCTCAACAAGTTGTTTAATCTTTCCATTCCTCAGTTTCCTCATGACTCATATATTGGAAATATTGTCTTCCTCAGAGCTCTTCCAAGAGTAATATTGAGACAATGTTTCAACAATGTTTAGCACATTGCTGAATATTAATACATTATTTCTATTAATGTAAGAAATTTCATAGACTTGCTAGAAATAACGAGGATGGAATATAGATGAAGATCATAAAACATGATGGAAATAAATGTTGGAAAATGTGGTTGGTATCCTTAGCACACTCTCTAACGTAAGGAGTAAAATCTGTGTCATATGACTTTATCTTTCTTCTGGAAACTAACAGAATTTAGTAACACACTTTTCTTGACCTGAGGATTTGCCCTTACCACAAAATTGTTTTTGAAACTTGAGTATTTACAATGGCTTTTTACCAGTTCTTTTATCTTCTACCAGTTCCTCTCCAATTTACTATGGACTGAAGTCAGACTAATTTGTTAAGAGCAAACAAAACAAAACAAAACAGTTATTACCTCATTCTAGCCTCAAAGCATCTGCCTTTTCAATGCAATCAAAATTAAATGCAATCAAAATTAAATGCACAATTCTAATTTTGATGACTTTAGTCCCTGCTTATCTGTTATATTAGGCTGTTGTTGTATTGCTATGAAGAAATATCTGAGACTGGGTATTATAAAAATGTTTAATTGACTCACAGTTCTGCAGGCTGTACAGGAAGCACAGTGGCATCTTCTTCTGGAGAGGCCTCAGGGAGCTTTTACTCATGACAGAAGGCAAAGCAGGAGCAGGCACTTCACATGGTGAAAGCAGGAACAAGAGAGAGAGTGTGTTGGGGTAGGTGCACTACCATGGAGACAGCACCAAGTCACGAAGGATTCGACCTCATGATCCAAACACTTCCCACCAAGCTCCACCTTCAGCACTGGGGATCTGGTTTCAACATGAGATTTGGGCGGGACATCCAAACTATATCATCTGTCTCCCTCATCCAAGACCATGTGATCCGTAGCTCACTTTTGTCTAGCAACAGATTAAATACAGCATTTTCTGTGTGATATCTTTGTTGAGGTCTTTGCAGATGCTGTTTCTTTGTCCTGAAACTTTCTTCATCTGCTCTTTCAAAATGAGTGACTCTTCATCCTCGAAGTCTATGCTTATATATTGCTTTTCAGAGGAATCTGTTCTGAACTGGGCATTCTGCCTTCAACCAACTATTTTCTATTATAGTTTCCTGTTTGTGAGTTAATAGTCCTTTTCAAAATTTGACTACTCATTTACCTTCTTGGGTTATTTGAAATTATCTCCTCTTCACTAGATTCTATAGAAGCATAGCCATGCCTGCCCTCTTTACTGTTTCTCTACTGACTTGTTGCAATGAATATTCTCAGTAAACATGGAAATAAATCAGTTATTCAGATATCCTACCTTGGTGCTTGCTTAGATAACTCCACACTGTGATGCCTAATGACCTACACAGGGCTTTCTAGCAAGGAGTGACTTTCTTTCTGCTACGTGTAATAATGATCCATCAACTTAAACATATAGTTATATTTCCAGCAGACGGTTTCTTGAAACTAATATCCAGGGTGTAGTTATTCAAAAAAGCAAACTCTTCTCTTGATTTCTGCCATACATTGGTACTCTTTCTCTCTCCCTTTTTTATTTTATTATTTTTTTTTTGAGACGGAGTCTCACTCTTTCACCCAGGCTGTGGTGCCATCCCGGCACTCCCTGCAACCCATTGCCTCCCAGATTCAAGTGATTCTCCTGCCTCAGCCTCCCTAGTAGCTGGAATTACAGGCATGTGCCACCATGCCTGACTGATTTTTTGTATTTTTAGTGGAGACGGGATTTCACCATGTTGTTCAGGCTGGTCTCAAACTCTTGACCCCTAGTGATCCATCTGCCTCAGCCTCCTAAAGTGCTGGGATTACAGGCGTGAGCCACCCCGCTCGGCCTACTCTTTTATTTCTATTTGGTCTTTCCTTTCTCAAGAAAGAAAACAAACCAAAACCAAAATAGTTTGGAAGACTTTATAGTATTCATCCATACAAAAGAACAAGATCATGTCGTTTGCAGGAACATGGGTGGAGCTGGAGACCATTATCCTCAGCTCCACCCATCCTCAGCTCCCACTAACGCAGGAACAGAAAAACAAATGCAGCATGTTCTTATTTATAAATGTGAGCCAAATGATACGAACACATGGACTCATAGAGGAGAACACCACACACTCGGACCTACCTGAGAGTAGCGGGTGGGAAAAGGGAGAGGTTCAGGAAAAGTAACTAATGGGTACTAAGCTTAATACCTGGGTGACAACATAACCTGTACAACAAATCCCCATGACACGAGTTTACCTGTATAACAAACCTGCACGTGTACTCCTGAACTTAAACGAAAAGTTAACAAAAGGCCAGGTGCAGTGTTTCACGCACGTAATCCCAGCACTTTGGGAGGCTGACACGGGTGGATCACCTGAGGTCAGGAGTTCAAGACCAGCCCGACCAACTAAATACAAAAAATTAACTAGATGTGGTGGCATGTAATCCCAGCTCCTCTGGAGGCCAAGGCAGGAGAATCGCTTGAATCCAGAAGGCAGAGGTTGCAGTGAGCCGAGATTGTGCCACTGCACTCCAGCCTGGGCAATAAGAGTGAAACTCTGTCTCAAAAAAAAAAAAAAAAAGTTAACAAAATGGGCTTCTCTAGTTCTAAAGCACCAACACAGAGGTGATCAAAATACTCTAAGAAGCACTGGGAAACATTGAGGGGATGGTTCAAACATCAGAGCTAAGGCCTAATTTCCCAACAGTCATTATTTTTGTGGTATTCTGCATATTAGAGACGTATAGGTTCCTCACCTAATCCTTGTTTTTTCATTTTATTTTTAATACATATGAAAGTCATAATAACAAAAAAAATTCATACATCAGCAGCTCAGCTAGAAATAAAAGTCTCAATCTACTGGAAGCCCCTGTGAACTTGTATCAAATTCCTTTCTCTCTTCATAGAGGAAATAATGACTCCTAAAATGTGGTAATGAACAAATATCTCTAATTGTTTAAAATTTAGTATATGTGCAAGTCTCCACAGACACAATTTAATCATGATCATATATTTTTAGAAGTTAAAAACATGTCTGTCATCAGGGCACGGTGGTTCATGCCTGTAATCCCAGCACTTTGGGAGGCCTAAGCGGGTGGATCACCTGAGGTCAGGCGTTCGAGACCAGCCTGGCCAACATGGTGAAACCCTGTCTCTACTAAAAATACAAAAGTTAGCCAGGCGTGGTGGAGGGCGCCTGTAATCCGAGCTACTCAGGAGGCTGAGGCAGGAGAATTACTTGAACCCGGGAGGCAGAGGTTGCAGTGAGCCGAGTTCACGCCACTGTACTCCAGCCTGGACAACAGAGCAAAAACTCCGACTCAAAAAAAAAGTGTCTATCTACCTTCTGCTTTATTTTGTTTTATATGACATTGATGATGTCCATCTATGTTGGCGCATATAATTCTTATCAATTATTTTAAATGCTGTTTAGCATTGTACTATATAAAAATATCAAAACACAGCTCCCTTTTGTTCATTATATTGCCATTTAGTTTTTTTCTCATTTTTTGCTATTTCAACAAAAAGCTGCTATGAATGTGTGTGTATGTGTGTATATGTATATGTAAATGTGTATATAATTGTATATATATATACACATATATATGTCAGAGTTTCTCTAGGATATAAACCCAGGAACAAAATTTTAAAATCATAGGGTGTATTGGATCTTACATCACTGCAGACCCTCTCAGCATTACCTCTTGGTCCAATCAGAGCCTTGGTTACTATTTTTATGTAGACTTTGGTCAGTTTCATAAAGATGGAAGTGATAGTATGTGGCTTCAGACTAGAGCAAGAATTCACTTTCTGCTGTGGGATTTCTCAGACAATGTTGTGTGGATTGTTGTAGGCATTTTGCTTGGTACTCATAAATGCACTGTCTAGACACATTGAGAAGTTAGCATCCATGAGGCTATGCTTGAAAAATGGAACTCCTAGAGCTGATGGATACATGTTTCCCCCGTTGTTTCACTTCAGTGAATGGTGATATAGTATTCCATCACCTAACTTAATAATGTGTTCTAGATTTTACTCTCTCTCCCTATAGCACCCATCCTGTTTCTTATTCTTACTCCACAATACACTCCCAACTTAAACACACAGTCTCTTCTTTAGGTGTTGGGGGTTGGGAGTTATTACAAGATGACATGGTGTATGCATTTATTTCTTTGTCTACGTTGATTGCACTGATTTACAGTCTCACCAGCAGTTCATAAAATCCTTCCTTGCAGCAAAGATATGGGCACAAGACTAAAATTTATATCTTTAGCTGATATCTCATTCCTGAACACTCATCTCATTTGCAACTGCCTTGAATATCAAATAGGCATCTCAACCTTAGTAAGTAAAACAGAATTCTGTATCTGCATCCTGCCAATCCTGCTTCTTTCCCAGTAATTTTTCACTCAGTAATTTGAGCCATTATTAATCTATTTTCTAAAGCTTCAAAACATGGAGTCATTACCAGCTGTTTTATATACACCATTCCAAGCCATTAGAAAGTCAATTCCATTTCACCTGGAAGTTTATTGCAAATTTGACAATTGTCTCTTACATGAACTACTAAAATAGCTTCTCAGCAGCATCTGTGTGCTGCCATTATCCATCCTTCCTCCAGTCTCTTCCCCACCAGGCAATGGAAGTCACCTCTGGCAATATAATGCATTTCACATGAGTTTCATTTTTCCAGCTGAAAATCTCAAAAGTATTTCATTTACTTGCCTAATAAAAGCTAAAGATATAATCTTGCTCAGAACTATAAGCTGGCTTCTCCACCTACCATTATCCTGTGCCTGGATTACTCTGCTCTATATCATCATCTTGCATACCCTAACACATGACTTTTATACTCATTGCTCCATCTGTTATAAATATACTGATAAATAATGTTTCCTCTTTAGCAGTGATTTCCTGATCTAATCAATATTTTGGTATCATATAAACTCATTGGATTATTAGTGATTATCACTAATCTGCTATCATACAATACACATTTAATTTCTTTTCTCATTGTTTATTGTCTAAACTGCTATGTAGAAGGGCACTTTATCTATTCTTATCACAAATGTAGGACAACGGCTAGCACAAGGTTAGGAACTTACATGGTATTCAATTAATTGTTGTTTGATAATTGATTAAAAACTCTAGAACTTTGGGTTCCATTCTTATGATGACAATAATATAATGCTATGGATGCCAAGTGAATAGCAAGTTTAACCAAGTTATCCTGTATGGGGAGCCACAGTTACTTAAAATGTCTGACAATCCACAGTCCTGGTGATGATGTGGAATATCACTCTCTTAATCAATGCAAACAATTTATTTAATAGTCATAGTGCTAAAGATGGCATGCCCTCCAAATGAGCAGTTGCACTCTTTGTTATGCATTTATATGAATATGTATATAGGAATAGTCATGATAAAACTACTAAATATAAAATTTTTGGAAAAAGCATAACTATTAAAAATGAAATTGGTAACTTAAGACTACTCAATACATCAACAAAAATGAATGAACTATGCAAAAACATAGATGAATTTCAAAAATGAAATGTTAAGAAAGAAAATTTGCACTGTTTTCAAGTCTAATACCAAACAGAACTAAATGGTATTTCTGGATAAACAAATTAGAAAATAAAATTATAAAAAATGCAAGAAAAAAATTACCACAAAAGTTGGGATAGAAGTTACATTAAGAGATGGCATGGTCTTATACAAAGAAAACCCTAAAGACTCCGAAAGACTCCTAGACTTGACAAATGACTGCAATAAAGTTTCAGAATACAAAGTCAATGTCCAGTAGTCAGTAGTATTTGTATATAGCAATAATATTCAAGCTCAGAACAAAATCAAGAACTCAATCTCCTTTACAATAGCCACACACACACACACACACAAACACACATATATAACTGAGAAATACGTTTAACCAAGGAGGTAAAATATTTCTACAATAAGAACTACAAAAGATGGGTGGAAGAAACCTGAAATAAAACAAACTAATGGAAAAATATCCCATGTTCATGGATTAAAAAAAATTAAAAATGACCATGGTGTCCAAAGCAATCTAAAGATTCAATGCAATTTCTATCAAACTGCCAATGTCATTTTTCACAGAATTCGAAAACAACAATCCCAAAGTGTATATGAAATCCTGAATTGAAAAAAATGACCCGGATAGCCAAAGCAATTCTAAGCAAAAAGAACAAAGCTGGAGTCAGCACTTCACCCCATTTCAAATTATACTACAAACCTATAGTAACAAGAACAGCATGGTACCAATACAAAAACAGATACGTAGTTTAATAAAATTAAATAGAGAACCAAGAAATAAAGCCACATACCTACAACCAACTAATCTTCAACAAAGCATGCACAAATAAACAATGTGGAAAGGATACCTTTTTCAATAAATTGTACTAGAAAAATTGGATATCCATATACACAAGAATAAAACTGGATTCCTATATCTCACCATATATAAAAATTAACTCAAGATTGATTAAATACTCAAATGTAAAAACCTATAAAATTCCTAGAAGAAAACCTAGGAAAACTTTACTGAATATCAGCCTTGACAAAGAATTTATGACTAAGTCATCAGAAGCAAATGAAACAAAAATAATAATAGGCAAATGGGACCTAAGTAAACTAAAAATCTTCTGCACAGCAAAGGAAATAATCAACAGAGTAAACAGGCAACCTACAGAACAGGAGAAAATATTTACAAATTATGCATCTTATGAAGTACTAATATCCAGAATCTACATGGAACTCAATAAATAAATAAATAAATAAACACATTATGTCATTACAAAGTAGGCAAATGACATAAACAGACATTTATCAAAAGAAGACATGCAAGTTGCCAACAAACATTAAAAAATACTCAAGATCACTGATGATCATAGAAATGTAAATCAATATTGAAGTGTGTATTAGTCTGTTCTCATGCTGCTATGAAGAAATACCCGAGACTGGGTAATTTATAAGGAAAAGAACTTTAATGGACTAACAGTTCCATAGGGCTGGGGAACATTCAGGAAACTTACAATCATGGTGGAAGGGGAAGCAATCAAGTCCTTCTTCACATGGCAGCAGGAAGGAGAAGAATGAGAGCCGAGCAAATGTGGAATCCCCTTATAAAACCATCAGATCTTGTGAGACTCACTCACTATCACAAGAACAGCACGGAGGGTAACCGCCCTCATGATTCAATTACCTCCCACCAGATCCCTCCCATGACACATGGGGATTATGAGAACTAAAATTCATAATGAGATCTGGGTGGGGACACAGCCAAACCACATCAAAAAGTGATTCATTTGACATGGTCTTCTCTATCTTCTCTCATTTAGGGTAACATTATTTCCTAGAATCAAAAGGGTATCCCTGTAGACTTTGAGTTCATCTTGACGTCTTTGAACCATGGATTATCAATTTGCAAATGTTATTTGTTGAATTATTGAGCTATATTCCTTGAAATGCTTTTAAGAATGATATTTTCATTAAAATAAATGAGGGACTCGAATCCTAATATTTAGGAAGATTTGTCAACATCATCACATACAATTATGAATTATGGACACAACAGTGGTAGTTTGGATTTTTATTGTGGTTAAACTTTTAGAAAGTACAAAGTATTCATAAATCTACATTTTAATATTTTATAATTCAAATGAATTTTAAGTAACTATTTTGATATTCTATAAATAAAAATGTCACCTATACTATATAAGGATTCACTCACTTCTCTCTACATTCTCATCAATACCTGATGTGTTGTGACTTTTAAAAAATAGCCATTCTGACTAGTAAAAGGTGACATTTCATTGTGGTTTTAATTTTTATTTCTCTGATGATGAGACAGCATTATTTCATATGTTTGCTGTCCACTTGTATGTCTTCTTTTGAGAAATGCCTGTTTATGTACTTTGTCCATTTTTTAATGGGGTTATCTATTTTGTTGTTGTTGTTGAGTTGTTTGAATTTCTTGTCGATTCTGGATATTAGTACTTAGTTGGATGCATAGTTTGCAAATATTTTCTCACATTCTTCAGGTTATCTGTTTTGTCAGTTATTTCTTTTGCTGTGCAGAAACTTTTTTGTTTAATTAAGTCCCATTTGTCTACTTTTGTTTTTGCTAAATTTGCTTTTGAGGTCTTAGTCACAAATTTTTTGCCAAGGCCAATGTCTAGAAGAGTTTTTCCAGGTATTCTATGAGTACTTTTATATCTTCAGGTATTATATTTAATTCTTTAATTCATCCTGAGTTAATTTTGTGGATGGCAACAGATAGGGGCCCAGTTTTATTCCTCTGCATGTGGCTTTCCAATTTCCCCTGCACTATTTATTGAAGGGAATATCCTTTTCCCAGTGTATGTTTTTTTCAATGTTGTCAAATATCCATTGACTGTAGGTAGGTCCCTTTATAAATATCCACTAATAAAGTGACAACGTGCCTTTGTCACTTTATTCCTGGAATTTCTATTTTGCTCTATTGAGTATTGTGTCCATTTTTATATCAGTATCATATTGTTTTTGTTACTATAGCCTTATAGTATAATTAGAAGGAATGTAAATTTGTCCCACCTCTATTAAAACAGTATGAAAATTTTTTCAAGTATTAAAGAGCCACAATTCACTCTATCAATCCTATACTGGGTGTATACCCAAAAGAAAAAATATCATTATACCAAAAAAGATATTTGCACTGATTTATTTATAGCAGCAATATTCATAATACCAAAGATATTGAATCAACATGTGTCCATCAACAAATAACTGGATAAAGAAAATGATGTGATATACATATATACACACACATACACGCACAATGAATACTACACAGCTATAAAAAAATCATTTCACTTGCAGCAATATGGAAGGATAATTTTACACTTTATGTCTTAGTCTGTTTTGTGCTGCTGTAACAAAATACCTGAGACTGGGTAATTTATAAAAAATAGATAATTATTTTCTGATAGTTCTGTAGGCAAGGAAGTCGATGATCAAGATACCAGCATGTAATGAGGGCCTTCTGTTGCACTCTCAGATAGCATTAGTTTAAAGGGCAAGAGAAAGGCAGAACTCTATTTGAGAGGGCTGTTGCAACCTTACAGCATGATACATTTTGTGAAATATGGTTTTGAACATTTTCATTAAAAATGTAGGCATCAAAATCTCTACCATTTGTGTCATGTTATAATAACTATAAAAGTGCATTACTCAGAATATGTAACAATAAAATTAATATTAAAAAGTTTTAAAATATATTTGCTTTTGCATATATCATTTCTATTGATCATAACAACCAGATATGATAACCAGGGCCAGATATTTCTACTGTTATCATTAGAAATCAAAGAAAACTAACATATTGGATGGTTTTAAAAATTATAAAAATTGTAAGTGTACATATAAATATTAACTTGTAAGTCATCTTGCAAGTATTATAATCAAATTTCATTTTCAAATCGTGATGAATCTAACATGATACCTAAGTTTGTATATTGAAAAATGTGTATACATGTGCACACACTTTTAATTTAGATTTTTCTCATTCTGAGTGATAATGCAGCAAAATTTAAAGAGATTACACTATAATTATGTTTAAAACCTTACTTGTACTTTTGAAACAAATCACAGGTTGAGTCATAATAACAGGACAAAATATACTTAGCTGCTGAATATAAATAAAGTATACAGAAGCGTAAATCTTGCGAGCACAGAAGTGTTAAAAACAGCAAGATCTAGAGGCTCAAGTACAAGAGAGATATATTATACCAAGAGCAGTAATCTCAAAAATTTATATCCCAAATGTGTAGACTTGATCTTATTTTCAGTCAGTATGTTCTGTATAGAAGATGAACATGCTCCTGACAATGGAGTATGATTTAGAAAACTATATCCTGCACAGAGGGATATAAAATGTGATTATATACTGCACTTCTGTGCAAAATTTTAAACAGAATTTAATCAATCACTTTGAAACCTAGATGTATTTGTGGAACAATGACATCACTTTGAAATTATGTGTAGTTTGTAAATGCACAAAATTAATAATGTATTTTGTGTAAATGGATTAGTTTGGAAAGAAACTCATAAGAACTACATTATCAGACAAAACATTCTTTGAAAACGTGTGTGCTACAAGGCAATTTGCCATTTCATTTTAATAGAATGTTCCATGCTGAAAAATGTCTAACTGCTCAGAAGTGGAATAGGAGTGTAAATTTATTATCTGAGAAAAGAAAATTAATTGACACAGGCCAAAAATGTAATGGAATTAGACCCATGTGCCTTAGTGAGAACTTAGAAACTCGGTCTGGGCTCTATGGAGTGATAAAATTATAAGCAAAAAAAATTGAAGTATGTCATTTTTGCACAGAGCTCAGGATTTCTCAAAGGAATATTATATAAAATAATGAAGTCTTCTTTACCTCCAAGACAGTCCAGTCTTAGAACGCAATGGAACATGTCATTTGAAATAAAAAACAAATTTTGTTTTTGTTTTATTTAGTTATGTTTGGTGCTATTTTAAGTATTTAACATTCATAAAGAGAGAATTAGCAATTAATGAGATAAAGTTTAAATAAAATCTAGAGATCATGACAAGGTAAAAAAAAAATCATTCAGTCTTGAAAATCTGTTATTTAATAGGTCATGTTTTAAGAACTGGGAATACAGATACTATGTTTATTTTAAATAGAAAATTTGAAATGTACAATAAATCATTTTTAAATATAGTCACTCTGCTATAAAGCCACCCTCTAAAACTCAATCTTTGTGTCTAACTGAAACTGTACCCTGTGAACAACATCTCCCCATTCCCTATCCCTTGCCTCCAGCATTAACTAGCATTCTACTCTCTACTTTTAAGGGTTTGCCTTTTTTAGATTGCTAAAAAGTCTGTTTTGAGTGTTCTCACGACAAAAAGGTAAATACGTGACATGAGATGTGTTAAGAAGCTTGATTTAATCATTCCACAATTTAAAAATACATGAAGACATCATAGGCACCCCTCAAAACAATTATTATTTGTTTATTTAAAACATTTAAAGGCAAAAAATAATGAGACAAATATCAGGAAAGTAATTTTATACATAAGCTAGATAATTGCCTATAGCTGCGTATGCTGTGAAATAATTTCTGTTTGAAAAGGCAAGAAAAATTATATGGCAAAACCATAGTGCAGTAATAAATTTGTCGTGTTTAGTAAACAAAATATAGTTCAATGTGACTGAAGCATACTAAGAGGCAGAAGAATGTGGTGTACACTGTAGTGTAGAGGAGTGTCTTAGTTTGGGCTGCTATACAAAATACCGTAGATCGAGTGGCTTATAGATGACAAAAAAAGTATTTCTTACTGCTCCAGGGGTTGGAAGTCCAAAGTCAGAGTGCCAGGATGTTCTGGTTTTGGGGAGGGCCCTTTTGCAGGTTGCAGACTGTTGGGTTTTTGTATAAGCACATGGGGAAAGAAGTGAGAGCTCTCTTAGGTCCCTTTTGTAAGAACACTAAGCCTATTCATGAGGCCTCTACTATCACAACCTAATTACCTCCTGAAGGTCCCACATACTAATACCATTACACTGACAGTTAAGATTTAAATATACAAATTTTGAGGGTACACTTTAAAAATTCAGTCCATAACATTCTGCCCCAGGTTCCCCAAAATTCATGTCTTCACATGCAAAATGCAGTCATTCCATTCCAACAAATCCACAAGTCTTAACTCATTCCAGCCTCAAGTCCAGTCTAAAGTCCAAGGTCTTATTTAAGTATTAACTAAATCAGATGTAGGTGAGATTCAAGGTACAGTTCATTCTCGCAAAATTTCATCTGTGAACCTGTGGAATCAAACAATGTGAACTTTCAAAATACAATGGTGAGACAGGCATAGGATAAACATTCCCATTCCAAAAGGAACCGCTACTCAAAAAAAATAAAATAAATGAATGCTGGGTCCCAAGTAAATCTAAAACCTAACAGGGCAAACTCCATCAAATCCTAAGGTTCAAGAAGCATCCTCTTTGGCTTGATGACTCACCTTCCAGACAGTCCCCGACAGCTCAGTGAGGCACTCCTCACTGCTGACTCTATGCACTGGACCCACTTATGGCACAGTTTTTTGTCAGGGCTAAGGTCACTCACCCAGGGCTTCACTGGATGGCCCTCCCACACAGCTCCTCTGAGCATCATTTCTGTCCTTTGAAATCAGAATGGAGGCAACCATGGCCCACCTTGCCATACCCTCTGGATTTTTGCTAAAAGTAGCAGCTGTAATTGTCTCCAAATCCCCTTTGAGCCCCACTTCCTTAATTTTGAAGAATAGAATAGCACACATCCATAACTGAATAGCTCTCGGGTCCAGGCCTGTAGGGCTTAAGCATTCTGAATGTCTTCCTTTATTTCATCCCATTATCTCTGTTTCCTTTAGTCCCAACTGGCAGTGTTTCTCCTGGTGTAATCCCATTTCTATTCATGGTTTGTGTTGAGATGTTTGATTAAGCCTATGGTTCACACCCATATTAATCAAATCAGTAAGGGTCCGAAACACTCTTCATGTTCTCTTCAGAACACACTTTCTCACTTTTTTTGCAATATGGACAGGCTGAGAATTTCCCAGATCTTAAATTATGGTTACTTTTTCCTTAACAATTCCATCTTCAAACCTTTTTCTTTTTCTACATTTGACTCTACGGATTCAGAAGGAACCAAGCTGCTGCTTCTACATGTTGCTGAGAAATCTGCTGGGTTAAATATCCAATTTCACTGCACACAAGTTCCACTTTCCGCAAAACACAAGAACATGAATACAATTCAAAGAAGTTTGTTTCCACTTTTTAACATGATTGGTTTTGCTCCATTTTCCAATAACATATTCATTTCCATTTGAGACCCAACAGAATTTTACTGTCCATATTTTATCAATATTCTGTTCATGATTATTTAATTATTTTCTGAGAAGACAGCGTTTTCTTCTATATTTCTTTCCGAGCCCTCACGAGAATTGACTTTTAAATTTCTTCCACAGTAATCTAGCGTTTTGCATAAAAACTCATCAATCTCCACCAATCACTGAGCCTAAAAACATTTTCACTTTGTTTTAGTTACTTATAACAACAGCACTCCCACTTCTCATGATCAATTTCCGTCTTCAGCAGTTCAGGCTGCTTTAATAAAGTTCCATAATCTGAGTGGCTTTTAAATAACAGAATGCACATCTCACAGTTCTGGAGGCTGGAAGTCCAACAGCAGAGTGCCAGCATAATTGAGTTCTGGTGAGAGAGCTCTCTTGGGTTTCAGACTGCTGGCTTCTCAATGCAGCTTCACATGGTGGACAGAAAGAGCTCTCAAGAGTCATTTTTAAGGGCACCAATCTAATTTATGAAGCCTCCGCCATAATAAGCTAATTACTTCCCAAAGTTCATTATAAATATGCAGCTTATAGGTCCTGCTACCATCATACTGAAGGTTAAGTTTTCATCACATGAATTTTGAGGGGACACAACATTCAGTCGCAACAAAAATACTTGGTGGTTTTTAATTACAATATTAATTATGTAAATACAGAATAAAAATTTTAGCTCTAAACATTATCCATGATGTGATTAATTAAGTTACTAGTTTAAAAAATTGAATCTGTAATTTATCTTGTCTCTGTAATTATTATAAGAACTTGTAAACTTTTAACTTGTTTAATTTGACTATTTCTGAAATTGTATCTCTAAGTATTGATATATACACTTCCTAGTGCATATAAAAGTTATGCATATTTAGAGTAATAAGTAGTGTGTTATCATGTTTTTATATCAGGGCATGAAGGGAGAAGTTGAAGAACAAAGTGTCCTTTTCAACAACTTCAGCCTACATGTCTTTCTACAGGACTATAACATGTCACCAGCCACAAGGGCAAGGAGACTGGGCATTGTAGTTATTTGGCAGGACACATTGCTCTTTCAAACAAAAATGGCATTCAGAAACAAGAAAGTAGGGAAGAGAGGTTTATGGTTGGACAACTTGCATTGTTGTCCCTTCTTTTCCTAGACTTCAAAATGCTTGGTTTCAGAATTCTTTATAGGGTTACCCCTCTGCGTAATTTTACCTGTCCATTAAATCTGCCAAGTCCAGGTCCCCAAGCTCTTCTCAACTAGTATGACGGCAACTTCTATAGAGATGTTAATGCAGTACAAATGCTTGTTTTAAAGTTGTTTTAACCCAGCTTCTAACATTCTAAATATTGTATTAATCCAATATTCTAATTCAGAATATTGAGAATAAACTAATCTTACATGAAATATCTTTTTTCTCCTATTATTTGATATGTGTGTCTATAAAATAACATTTTCTAATTACAGAGTGTGCAAGCAAAAAACAAAAAGGGCCTGTGTCCCTAGTCCCATTTTCTTGCTCGGAGGTAACATCCACAACATTTTTAGTTTTCTGTTGTTCTTCTCTAATGCTCCCAATAATATACCTTTGTTGTGGTTATTGTTGTTATTATTGCTCTTGCATCAAGCACTATCTCTTAGTGTTCATGCACATCCTTACCGAGGTCCATTTCTTTGCTCTCTGCCCCATTCCAAGTTATGTTAGGTAGAGGATTATATTGATCAAGTCCTGTTTTTAGCTATCTTCATAACATTAACACTTTAAACCTCAATGTCTTCACTGTTCTACTGTCCTAGGAGCTCTAGCAATCTCAAGTTTCATGTCACTTCTCAGACTATGGCAATGGTAATCTGCATTAATGGCAAAATCATTAATATTGATGAAAATTTTTATTTTCTGCCCTTCCCAAAATCATCTATTTCTTTGGAATTTACATTAGCAGGCAACAATGGCAGTGGCGATACTACCTTTTGGAAGGTAACTGTAGCTCCACCCTTATCTGTAAAAAGATATGTATTAAGACCCCCAGTTGATGCCTGAAACAGTGGATAGTAAACCTGTACTATTTTTCCTACACATACATACTTATAATAGACTGTAATTTAAAAATTAGGCATAGTGAAATTTAACTAATAATTATAGTAGTTTATTAGTTAAACTACTACTGCTAATTATTATAGTAGTAGTATTTGTTTAAACTAATATACTCATTATGGGAGTAGTATTAAACTAATAGCTAATTATATTAGTTTAATAATTCTATTAATTTATTAGTTAAACTAATACTACTGATAGAATTATATTAGTTATACTAATATATTAGTTATAGGAGTCGTATACTTCTATAACTATATAGGAATATAATTATATTCCTTTTACTAATAATTATGTGAACATAACTACTAATTAATAGAATTATTATAACAATATACTGTAGTAAAAGTTATGTGAATGTGGTCTCTCTTTCTCTTGAAATACCTTATTATTATCTACTTTTCTTTTTGTGATAAAGAAAACAGGGAGAAGGACGGACAACCTGAGAATTTATCACGTTATGGTACACAATTTGAAAGTTATTATTTCTATAACTTTTATTTAATATTTTTCAAAACATGATTGACCCCTGATAGCTAAAACTGTGGAAAGTGAAACCGCTGGTAAGGGGGCACTGCTATGTTGCTAAAAGTGTCTTCCTTTGATAAATGTACCAAAAGTAGGTTCTTAAGAGGAGTAACATAGATAGGAATTTACATTGTAGATGGCCTCGGCTATTGCTAAATATCTACAAATTCACTTGGGAATAATATAAGCAGCCACGTCAGCAACAATATCTTTAGTAATGTTGTTAGTGGAGCATCAGTAACTAGGGCTTTGTGATTATGAGATACATTTTTCCAAAGACATGATGCAAACATCCTTAGCAGTAGAAGAAAAAAGTTGAATTCCAACTCTTTGTCAAGAGGTATTTCTGGGAATTGTTATTATACCCAATTTTCCCCCAGGATTATGTGGCGTCATAAATATGCCTTACAATAACTTAGTTAAGAATATTATAGGTAATACATATTTCATCACCTTAAGAAATGTGAATGGCTGTTGGGAGGTATATTAACATCATGTAGATTGAGGTTCAAGACTGCTGAGATAAAATTGAATACATTTAGAAACACTGATGGCATATTTTCCTAAAGAGAATCTTTAGAAAACCAAAGAGTTAATGTCCTGTTTTTATGTCTTAGTAGTCTGAATAAAACTTGTTAAATAATTTTTCCCAGAAGAAACATTATATTAATATTTTTCAAAAAGTTATATTAATAGTTAATTATCTAGTTATCTGGACATTTTCCAAAAGAGTATATCTATAAAGAGCATCTACTCTATGAATTGTAAAAATAAACTCAAGAGATAGTAAATCAGTATTTAGTCTGTAAATATTATCTCACTGTGTCCATGACATTTGTGAACTTAGTAACCAAATTTAAGGATTTAATGTGTTTGCTTGTTAACATATATATAGAGAGAAAAATAAATAGATGAATTTTCAGAATTTATCTAATTTTCTCCTCCATCAAAGTTACAAATTAGCTGTTTGATTTACTATACTCAGTTAAAATTCTCTGGCATTTTCTCTTGATATTACTGACATCCTGGAAGGAGTATCTTGTTTGTTTGACAAGTGGATATTTTTTAAAATTAAATTATTGCTTCATAATTTTTATTGTTTATATTTCAAGGTTATGAAAAAATGCCCTTAAAAGATAAATGGTATATATATATATATATAAATGGTATGTATGTATATATATACATATATACATATATATACATGAAGATTAATATGTACATATATATTACATATGTATATATTAATCTTCATGTAGTATATCTGTTGTGACATAAATGAAAGCTTAATTTCTTGCCAAGTTGTAGACTATTACAGTATATTTAAGCACTACACTATACATACTTTTTTTGAAAATTCACTGCACTTATACATACTTCTTTTAGAAATGCACTGCACTTATATACACTAGTTTTGGAAAAAATAATAAAGTAATGTATGTTCCAATATAGAGTCATCACTAGGGTACATTATGTGATAAAAATGCAAGATACTATGCATGCTGTTTTTAAGTTATATAAATATGCATGTAGGCACATATGTGCAAAAAATGGGAAAAATAGTTCAGAATTTGGTGACAGTGGTTACCTTTGGGGAGTGGAACCAGAGTTGAAGAAATATTTCATTTTTTATCCTTTTATATTTTGAAGATATATAAATACAAATATTTAAGAAAAACTGTGTAGCTCAACAATATATCAGAAAAACCTGTGTAACTAGTATACAGGTCAGAAGCTAGAATTTGCTAGCACACAGGGCTCTGGCAAATACTTTTGCCCATTCACTACCTCTTACCTTCACAAAGTTAACTACTGGTATGATTTTTACAGTAATCTATTTCTTGATTTTTATACCTATACCTCACATGCTTCTCCAAGCATGACACTTCAGTATTGCCTGATTTTTTGAACTTCTTATAAATAGAATCATACAGAACATATGATTAGTTTTATTGGGCAATAGCAAATAGTTCACTAACAAGATTCTCACCAACAGCTGCATGTTTTTGGCAATATTTGACATGGGCAGTCTACTTAATTTAAAATGTTTTGATTTTTTTGTCATATTATCACATTAAAGTTCTTTTTTGCATTTTAATAACGGTTATTCTGATTTTCATTTTACATTTTGATTTGCTCTTCTATAAAGTCTCAAGTCCTTTTATATTACTGTGTCTTTGATATCTGTTTTAAAATACATTTTGGATAAAAGCCTTTATCACTTACATACATTGAGAAGAGTCCCTCTATGAATTGTCATATTGTAAGTGATTACCTTACAATATCTAATAAACATTAATGACAATTTTAATGTAGTTTAATTCAATGGTTCTTAAATGGGTTTTGTTTTGTCACCTAGGGAATATTTCTCAATGACTCGTGACAATTTTGGTTGTTTTAACTGGTGAGATGCTAGTGGCATCATGTGGGTAGAGGCCATGGATGATGCTAAACATGCTACAATACTTGGACTGCCCAACCATGACAAAGAATTATCCTCCCCAAAATGTAACAATGCAATATGTGTATATTTCTTGAAGATATTCTACAATATAAATTTCTAGAATATTTATTGAATAATTATATTCATCTATACAACCCACTAGCACTGATTTTATACATGAAACATATGGAGAGTAGAGAATTATTTTTTTTCACTATGTGGACCTGAAACATGTAAAGAATAAGGAATTATTTTTCACTATGTGGCTACCAAAATGGGACACATAGTTTATTGGAAATGACACCATTTCAACTGTGCTGTGCAATATTTATTATATATCAAATATCCTTTTATGCATGAGTCTGTTCCTGGGTTTTCAATCTGAATACTCTCTTCTTTTCCAATACTACATTCTCCATCTTTATGAGTAGGATTAATATTAAAAAATGCAAATCCACTCATGTTTTTCTTTTTCAATATTGCTCTACTTGCAGTTTTGCATTTCCATATAAATTGTGGAATCATGTTGTCATTTCCAAAAAACAAAGCAAACAAGCAAACACCCTGCTTGTTTTATGATCAGTATTTAATTGAATTCATAAAAAAGTTTACAATATTCAATGTTTCAGTTCATGAATACTCCAAACTCCTTTATTTTTAAACTCATTTTAAATTTCTCTCAATTATACTGTCTCTATGTTAAAGTTCTCTTTGTAAAATTCTTCATAACTTTTGCTAGAATTATTACTTAGGATTTTATATTTTGGGGTTCCATTTAAATGGTATATATGAATAATATTGTATATATTTATTTTCTGAGCATTACTTCTAATATACAGAAATGCTATAATTTTCTGAATATGGGTCATATATTTCATACCATTGTTAATTCACCATTAGTTATAATAATTCTAATGATAACCTAATGAGAAGAATAAGTGATAAATTATTTTAGATTTCCATATACTCTGAAAATTATTTCATTTCTCTCTTTCCAATCTTTGTATCTCTTATTTTTATATTTTGCTTTATTGCACTGGCAAGGAAATCCAGTACAATGTTTAATTAATTCTTTGTAAATAGACTTTCTTGTCTTTTGCCAGATTACAAAATAAAAGGACTTCAACATTTTACCATTATCATATCTGCTGTATTTTTTTAGACATCATTATCACATTCAATTTGTTTCTGAATTTTTGTTTTCATCATAATGATTTTGAATTTCATAATTCAGTATTCTGCAGTAATAGTTGCTCATCCAATGCCTTCTTTCTTTCATCCTTATTATCTAAACTCCTGTTTTTTCTCTGCTAAATACATTATTTTCAACATCACATACATTTCAGGCTGATCATGTGTCATTTTAAGGCTGAAATGGGCTTTGAGTCAAGACTCCAGTCTTCTAAAATCATGAGCACTCTTACCAGGGCTTTATCCAATATACGCTTTTGTAAAGAGTCAAATTTTTCAAATGTACACGTTTTTTATTTCGTAAATCTGTACCCTATGACCATTATTTCTGCCTTTATGCTGTCTTCGGATTTATTTATTTATTTACTTTTCTCATCTCTTTGGCATGTATACTTTGATCATTGCTTTTTCAGGCTTTGGTATTTTTGTTGTTGCTGTTGTTGTTGAAATGGAGTCTTAGTCTTTCACTAGGCTGGAGTGCAGTGGTGCGATCTTGGCTCACTGCAACCTAGTCTCCCGGGTTCCAGAGATTATCCTGCCTCAGCCTCCGGAGTAGCTGGGATTGCAGGCGCCTGCCACCATGCCTGGCTAATTTTTGTATTTTTAGTAGAGACGGGGTTTCATCAAGTTGGGCAGGATGGTCTCAATCTCTTGACCTCGTGATCCTCCCGCCTCGGCCTCCTAAAGTGCTGGAATTACAGGCGTGAGCCACCGCACACAGCCTGGTATTTTCCAACAAATGAAATTAAAGTACAAATTTTCCGTTAACATGACGTTACCTAGATATCACACATATGATATCTGGAAATAAATGAGCGCCTGGAAATAAATATACCATTATTTGGGTATTGTGTTTTAATGCCGTATGTGCCTTTCAGAACAATTTTACAGTTCAAGTGTTTTAAATAATTTCTGATTTGTTGTCTGCATATTCTATCATATGTTATGAAAATTTTATTGGGATCTTTTACTTTCATTATCAATTGATTATCCTTATTAGGTAAATGTTTATTTATTTCAAACCTATATTTCATGTGCATTTAAGTTTGGCATTGATCCCCTGAATAAGCTCTATGTGTAGTATTCTTTTTTTTTTTCATTTTAAGTCTTCTTTTTCTAAAACTATTTGGTTTAAGGAAAGCTTTAGCTGTTTAATATTTGCATAGGATATCATTTATTATTATATTTTTAACTTTCCTATATTGTTATGTTTTAGATACATTTTCTGTAAATATAACACAGTTATGTTTGTTACTCTTGTCCATTCCACAACCTCTGTATCTTAGTTTTATTATTTTTCTCTTTTTCCATTCAGACTTCTACTAATATATTGGGTTTTAAATGATCCATCTTATTATATGTCTAATTTCGCATCACATATTCTATAATATGCTTTCTTTTATTAAAAACTTTAGATTGATAAAGCATGTAATTATTTTTATCCTCAAGTAATTATTTCATTATTCTATTTTTTAATTCATTAGTTATTTAGCTAACCTAGAGATTGCAGAATGTACCAAATTTATTTGAAAGTCTACTATTTCTTGATGTATTAACTTTTTCTCAGAGAACATATATTTAAGCTGTAATTAGCTTCTGCCTTACTTACATGCTTAAATCTTAAATCTTATAATCTCAACATTAAATGCACTATTGATTTATCACACTTACTCTTTCCTGCATCTCTAACTTTATCATGAGAACCTTTTCCTGATGGGAAGCTCTGCTGGTGATGAAACCAACATGTATATGCCTGAAAATGTCTGTATTTAATTTTCAAAAGTGAAATAAATTATTGCTGGTTATAAAAGTCTAAGTTGTCCATTAGTCTTCTTCAACTCTTTAAATATATCATACTAATTTCTTCATATTTATTGATGCTAATATGAAAACATGTATTATCTTGATGTTAATATGAAAACGTGTGTTTCCGCTTTTAAGGCTTTGTTTTTGCTCTGGTTGCTGTACCTTATGTTCTTGGCAGTTTTATTCTGACAGCTTTGAAGAAATTTTCTTTTTCTTTTCACCCTTCTTTATGGTGATAGTACCTTTTTTTTTTTTTTTTTTTTTTCAGACGGAGTCTTGCTCTGTCCCCCAGGCTGAAGTGCAGTGGCTCTTCACTGCAACCTCCGCCTCCCGGGTTCAAGCCATTCTCCTGCCTCAGCCTCTCGAGTAGCTGGGATTACAGGACCACCCCCGGCTAATTTTTCTTGTATTTTTAGTAGAGACGGGGTTTCACCGTGTTAGCCAGGATGGTCTCTATCTCCTGACCTGGTGATTCTCCCGCCTTGGCCTTCTAAGTGCTGGGATTACAGGTGGAAGCCGCCGCGCCTGGCCAGTACATTTTAGATCTATGAACTGATGTGTTGTTTCATCATCCTTTAGACAATTCTTGGGTTTCGACTATTCAATAGTCATCCTTTTAAGCCCCATCATCACTCTTCATCGTCTTCTTTTTTTTTTTTTTTTGTCTTCTGAGACAGCGTCTTGCTTTGTCTCCTAGGCTAGAATGCAGTGGTGCTGTCTGGACTTACTGCAACCTTTGCTTCCCGGGTTCAAGTGATCCTCCCACCTCAGCCTCCCAGACTACAGGCACGCACTACCAGGCCCCACTAATTTTTTGTAGAGACAGGGTCTCACTATGTTGCCCAGGCTGGTCTTGAACTCCTGGATCCAAGCAATCCACCAACCTTGGCCTCCCTGAGTGCTGGGATTACAGGCCCCAGCCAGCCATGCACCTTGCAATCTTCGTTGATTTAAAAAATTCATTGATAATTGCATTAAGCTTTTACAGTATATCCTTAGTGTCCCTAACTCATTTCTCCATTTTCCTTTACTGTGTCTCTTGTTCTTTTCTTAACATTTTTGTCTCATCTATTTTGTAGTTTACTTTTTTTCTTAATAATTTATATTGCTCTTAAATTTATCCATGGAGTTGTTACTGTATTTTTTAATTAACAATTTTAAATTTGGCTTTCCAATTTTTCTTGAGTTCTCTACTAAAATTGTGAGTCATGTTTTCTATCTCCTTATAAATACTAAATAAAATCATTTTTATAATTTGTTCAATAACTTCAATATGAGGAACTATATATTTCTGTTTATATTATCTGTTGCTTTTCTATGATTTCACTTATGTATTATTGTCTTGTTGTCTTCTTGGTTCTTTTATTTGTTCCAAACATTGTCTTTGCAATTCAAAATAATTTAATTAGTAGGCCCAGCAGGGTTATACCAGTGACCAGCGCCTGCAGTGTCTGGGATGGGAAAAAATAAATAAATGATTCAAGTTGCAAAGTATAGAGCTTACCTTGTTACTAATTAAAATGTTTAAAAAGCTCTATTACAAATGTATGAGATTTATAAGTGAATTGGACTTTTAAAACTCATCAGATATTTTATTATACTAAGGAAATATTGCTTATTTATATGTGAGATTATAGATAAATGGTTTTGCTAAAAATTATAGTTCATATCTTATAGAAATACACAGTGAAATATGTATGGATGAATTTATATTATGTCTAGGATTTACTGAGTAATATTACTGATTATACAGTGTGTGGGATTAGAATGAGGGTATAGAGCAAATAAGATTAGTAATTAATTGATATTTAAATAAACACAAAATGTGAACATAGAGATTTATCACATATTTAGTATTCTATAGAATTAAATGTTAAAAAAAATAATTTAAAGACTCTGTAGTTACCCTCGCAGGATTTGCCTTTTTAATGTCATTTGCATAACTCTACAGGCAATTCAGGATCATCTCTAGCCAATTTCTGGAACTGAAACAATTCAAATCTGTGCTTCAACTTCCGCAAATGTCTTCTCTTTCTGAAAAGCTTTTTAGCTAGGTTTCTCCTTTCGGTACTGTGACTTAAAGCAAGAAAATATTCCTCACTTTTTTCAGTAATCAAGACTTTAATCTATCCTACCAGTACCCTCAGGAGTACCAGGTTATTTCATCTACTCTTTGTCTCCATGACATTCATGACATTGATACAAAGATTGAACAAAAATTACAGCCTAGACATTTGGTCAAATGATTTTACATTTAGTTACATAGGCTGAGTATTCCTGATTAAATTGAGGTTCTCCTTTTTGGCAAAAATGTTACTTAAATGAAGCTTAAATGTTACAAAATAGGTGATCTGTAAGGAGCTAATTTAATATTGTTTAAATATTTTTGCCTTTCGAAGTTTCACACAATAGCTTCTCTCTCATTGCTCCCTGAAAATATAAATGATACGGGTGTTACAAATGATGATTCTCTAGCTTTCAATACTTCAACTTTTTTTTTTCCCCTTTCTCTGAGTCAAGTTCTCACTCTCTCGCCCAGGCTGGACTGCTGCAGCCTCCAACTCTTGGGGTCAAGGGATCCTCCTACCTCAGCCTCCCAAGAAGCTGGGAATACAGGCATATGCCAGCATGCCCAGCTAAGTTTTTTGTTGTTGTAGTTTGTTTGTTTGTTTGGTTGGTTGGTTTCTTTTTATTTATTTTTTATTTTTTTATTTATTTATATTTTTTATTTTTGAGAAGGAGTCTTGCTCTTGTTGCCCAGACTGGAGTGCACTGGCATGATCTCGGCTCACTGCAATTTCTGTCTCCCAGGTTCAAGCGATTCTCCTGCCTCAGCCTCCTGAGTAGCTGGTACAACAGGAGCCCTCCACCATTCCTGGCTAATTTTTTGGTATTTTTAGTTGAGATATGGTTTCACCATATTGCCCAGGCTGGTCTCAAACTCCTAACCTCAGGTGATCTGCCCGCCTCAGTCTCCTAAAGTGCTGGGATTATAGGTGTGAGCCACAGCTAATCTTTTAAATATTGTTTTTTTAATGATGAGATCTCACTGTGGTGCTCAGGCTGGCTTTGAACTCATGGCTTCAAATGATTCTCCCATCTTGGCCACCCAAAGTCCTGGGAATACAGGCCACCATGCCTGCTTGACATATTATTCTTTTTTACAATTTGTATTTTGGTATCTTTTGTTAAACAGATGTTTTCCACTTTAATGTCGTCATTTATACTTGTTAGTATTTTTTATTACTAAAAAATATTTTGCTACTCAAAGATCATGAGTTATTTTCCTATATTAACATCCAGTCTTTTATTGGTTTTTCCTTATAACATACACGAACAAACACACTATATATTCATTGTTTTCTATATATATGTCTACTTATCTGAGCACCAGTTTTTGGAAACAGTTTTTCTATAACTGCTCTGCAGTACACTCTTTAGTGTAAATCACACTTTCATAAATACGTGAGTCTGCTTTAGTGACATTCATTTTATTTGACTGGCCTCTTTGTCTATTTTTAATTTACTATCACACATTATACTGTTTTGTAGGTTTATAAATCTTTTTATTTGAAATATTGTCTGTTGCTGAGTTTTTTATACAATATTAACTATTTTTATATTTTGAATATATATTTTTAAATGTTCTCATCAAATTATGAAAAAAAACATAAGATTTTTAATGGCCCTATGGTATTGATTGACACCTTTAGAATATTGAGTTTTCCAAGGAGTGAACATGGCATATATTTCCATTTTATAATGATTTATTTAACATGTCAGTAACAGTTTATAGTTTTCTGTGCATAAATCATATACACATTTTTGGTTATGTTTATTTGTAAGTGCTTGGTATTTCCAGATGTTATGGTAAATGGTAACTTAAAAATATATTTTATAAGTGGTTATTTTTGCTATATAGAAAAGTGATTTTAGTCAGATTTACTTGAACATAATTTATATATAGTAAATTTCACTTTAAAGGTGTACAGTTCTATAATTTTTGAAAAAATTTACACTCATCAAGCCAGCATCAAAATAAAGATGCAGAATATTTCCATTATCTCTAAAAATATTCCTTCATGCCAGTTATAGTCAATTTCCTTATTCTATTTCCATTCTGTGGCAACCTCTGCTCTTATTTCTGTTTCCTTAATTTTCTTTTTCTGAATGTCATATAAATGGAATCACAGAGTATATAGTTTTTTGAGTCCAATTTATTTTACTTATTAAGTTATTTAGAGACTCATCCTTGTCATATGTATCAGTAGATGATGCTTTTTAAAATTGTGGAGTTATATTCTACTGTGTGGGTGTATCAGAGTTTTTACCTATTTACTAGTGATGACAATTTTTTCTCAATTTTGTGTCATCAAAAGTTTTTAAAACAAAAATTAAAACATGAAAGTTTGGGCTCTTTGAATTGAGTTAGAGAGAGTCAAGCAAGTAAAAGAATATTAAACTAAGACTATGGCTATTGATGTAAAGAAATGTACATGATTTTAGGAACTAGAAACCAAACTGCAGTTACCCAAATGTCCATAACTAGGTGAACAGATAAACACACTGTAGTATATACATAAATTGGAATTTATTAAGGAATAATAATGTTCAAATAATATAATGAATATTTTTATTATAACATACAATTACATGTATACATATTATTTTATTCATATATTCTAATTATTAATACATACAATAACATGTATAAATGTTAATTATGCTTACTGAAAAACAGTAGACAAAAAGTACGTACTTTATGATTCCATTTATATAAAAATCTAGAAAAAGAAAGTAATCTAAATAATAAAGAGTGAATCTGTGATGGCTTGAGGCTGGTGCAGGAGGGAGTTTGACGAAGGAATAGAATGGTAGGATTATAGAGATACACAGAAAATTTTTGGTTCTATGCTGGATACGTTTGGCTTCTCGATTGTGGTGACACTTTATCAGGTGTGTGCATATGTCCAGTGTATGAGACTGAACATTGAAACTGCAATAATCATATAATGAAATATTGAGCAATAAAAGGAATGAAATACTGATGTATACCACAACATGAATGAGCCTTGAAAACATTATGCTAAGTGAAAGAAACAAGATGCAATAGACCACATATTGTATTATTCAGTTTATGTAAAAGATCCAGAATAAGCAAATCCATAGAGATAAAAAGTATATCAGTCGTTCCCACAAACTAGGGGCTGGGGGAATGAAGAAAGAGTGTTGGTTACTTTTTGTGTTGATGAAAATTTTCTAAAATTAGATACTTTTAATGTTTGTACAATTATGTGCATATACTCAAAACCGCAGAGTTATACACTTTAAAATGTTTTATCTTGTGATATATGAATTGTATCTTTGTGAATCTAATATTGAAAAAGTATTGGAATAGACTGTTGGATTAATTTTGAAGTGTGAATATTCACTAATCAGCAGTGGATCCTCATGTCTATGAGTTTGTGTATTAAAATCCATGGGCCAGGTGGAGTGGCTCATGCCTGTAGTCCCTGCACTTGTGGAGGTCGAGGCAGGTGGATCACTTGAGGTCAGAAGTTTGAGACCAGCCTGACCAACATGGTGAAAGCCCATCTCTACTAAAAATACAAAAAATTAGCCGGGCTTGGTGGTGGGCACCTGTAATCCCAGCTACTTGGGAGTCTGAGGCAGGAGAATCACTTGAACCCTGGAGGCAGAGGTTGCAGCGAGCCAAGATCATGCAACAGAACTGCAGCCTGGGCCACAAAGTGAGACTCCTTCTCAACAAAATGAACTACAATAATAAAATAAAATAAATAAAATAAATAAAATCCATGAATAATTGAATCTATGGGGCATTAGTGCATTCTTGTGTTTACCAAAGGCATGGATATAACTCTTTTGGAGTGTCAGCATTCTAAAATCAATATCCCAAAAGGCCTGTAAACGCCTGAAGATTCTTGGCTTAGCACAAATAATTGAAAGTATGGAAGAAAGTGAGAGCTGTTTAAATATTTTAAAGCCATTCAAAAGAGATGCTCTCTTAGTCTGCTCAGGTTGCCATAACGAAATGCCACGATCTGGTGGCATAAGCAGCTGAAATTTCTTTTCTCACAGTTCTGGAGACTGGAAGTTCAAAATTAAGGTGGCAACAGGACCAGGGCCTGTTGAGTGGTTTCTCTTTGAGTTGTGAATTGTTGACTGTCACTATGTCTTCACGTGGCTTTTTCTCAATGTATTTGCTCAGAAAGAGAAAACTCTGCTGTCTCTTCCTCATCTTATAAGGGCCTTAATCTCATCATAACAGCCCCATCCTCATGACCTCATCTAACTCCATTACTTTCTAAAGACTCTGTCTCCAAATATCATCACATGAATATTAAGGCTTTAATGTATGAATTTTGGAGAAACACAATTCAGGCCATAGCAGGTGCTTTCTGTTGGTCCAGGCAATCTAAATTTACTAATGTCTTTAGTCACTCCAGTTTATCATTTATTGTTGATTGATTACAAAAATGGCAGCAAGCTTTTATCTCTTTGTATCCAGTCTCTGCATTATGACTTTGCACCTTCTCCAGACAACTATAGTCTGTGTCCCCACCTTTTGATTCTGGGATAACATTTTACCAATAAATGCGGCAGAATTGAGAATGTGTCATTTATGAGCTTAGGCTTCAAACAGCTTTCTTGTTTCTGTTGCTTCTGGAGCCCTGTCAATGTCATGAGCAATGTTAGCCCCACAAGGTTAATTACAACAGAGCAGATACCAGTAGTCTCAGTACAGACTGACTTCCACTAACCTATTGTTATTGAGTTCTCAGATATATAAGCATAGACCAGCCAGATTTGGCTCAATCATGAGAAATAATAAATACTTATTGTTTTAATCTGCTAAGTTTTGATGTGGTTTTTACTCAACAATAGCTAATTGATGGAGTATGTCTTATTGATTCCCCCCATATGGACACATCTTCCAAAAGTTATTGTAGGGAGTCATTACATACTGAAATTACAGAACTACATTTATGTATTATCGTGTTTACTATGGCTAACCAACCTATAAATTATAGGTAAACTTAATGCATTCTAAATTCTTCCTATTAACAAGATGTATTATACTATATTATATATTAAGTTATTAGATATGTCTAATTCCATGTTGCATAGAAATATTTTTTTCATATTTTATGTTCATCTCCACTTGACTTCTTTGTAGTCAAGTTTTTTTCTGTCTGGAAGCTTATTTTTTGTCTTTAACTTCCTTAACATTAACATCGATAATGTAGAGGCAGTTTTGTTTGTTTTATTTTAATCCATTGTCTTTTCATCATTTTTATTTAATCATTAAAAATTATTGACTATTATTTCTTTAAGTTTTAATTCTGAGACTAGCAAAACATGGGATGTGTCAACACTACTTCTCTATGTCTTCTTACTTTACTATGATAGTATCAATCATCATACCTTCTCAATACTTTCTAGATGGTTTTTCCAACTGGACATTCCAGTTCGTTATTCACCTCCCCTTCCATGTTCTCTCTACCTTCATCTTATTATTTTTTTCATGTTACCATATTCACTGATATCAGTGAAGGATGATTTGCTCTTAATTTAAAGATTTTGCTGAACAAAGATGCAGTGAAGGGAGATGCAGTCAGGGACATCTTTTCCAAGCCACCTCTGAGCCCGAAGCTTATACGATTAAAAAATATATGGAGAATAAATACACATATTTTACCGTTATGAATTTATTGCACACCAATGGTCATGAGGACACTTTGCTAATGTAGCATCCGGGTCTTTGGAAAGCACCCGTGCAAATGAGGAATATACTAGCCTAAACTTTGGTAAATTGATGTCTCTGAATAGGACTTGAAGCTTCTATTTTTACTCTATGACTGACTCTAAGCATGTCATGCCTGAAAGTTTACTCACAGTTTTGTTCTGAATGCTGAGTAAGGCCCTGTGTTCATCCCACTTCTGTATCTCTAGGCAGCACGTTAGTATTCCATTCTGAATTGATGAGAAATTGAATCCATGGGGTGCTTTGCAGACAGCATGTAGCTGAAGAAAACAATAGTTTTCTTTCCTTGGTTTCCCTTTGCCAATAAGGATTATTTCCTTGCTGAAACAATGTTGCTAATGATGTTATTCTGTGTAGCCTGTATATTTTGGAGTAGAAAAATAATGTAAGACCCCCTGGGGTGAAATTTTCCTGCACTGAGGTCAATAAATAAATAAGTAAACCTGACAAACATACATTAGTGTACAAACACTAATGCTTTACTGAAACTGAAAAGAGTTTCTCCAAAGACTTCAAAGATGCTGCTATTTAACAGATAACAAAACTATTTGTTAAAATTTCAGAAGAGACAGTAATAGTGATCTGTTTTCTGGTTAGTTAACTCTATGTAAAATATAAAATCCAGATTGAAACAACAAATCCAGGGTTACCATAGTCAAAATGAAATTTTGCTCTGGCTTAACACTCTTAACATCATATAGAATACAAAATTATCTTATCTATTTTTGCTTACAAGCATTTGCTCGCACATATTGATATACATATCTGGGGAAATTACACCACCAAAACCTTCCACATACAGAGTAACTACTTTTATAATGATGATAAATTATATAGTATTTCCATTTTAATTACAGAAAAGTTTCTGGGGATGTGTTGCCATGGCTAGAAATGCAACATCATCTAAGGCATAAAACTATAATCATTTCACATCTTCTCTGGGTCACCATAAGATTTTCTGTATATTATTGAATCTTCGTGCAGACAACATGAATCTTGGTGCAAATTAAACCCAAGGGATAAGTAGAAAGGACGCTAACATCGCTCACCTGAATGATGCAAAGCACCGGTGACATTGTGGACAGTATTTAGGTAAGGATGTTTTTTTCATCCTTGTTTTTATAAACGGAAACATTTCCATCTTTCTGTCTTTGTGAATTGATACATATTGATTGTACATATTTATGGGGTTCATGTGATGTTTCGACACATGCATACAATGCATAATGGCCAAATCATGGTAATTAGGATATCCACTACCTCCAACATTTATTTCGTGTGTATGTGTTGGGGACATTTTAAGTCTTTTCTTCTGAATATTTTGAAATAGGCAATAAATTATTGCTAAGTATAATCACTCTTGCATGCTATTGAACACTAGAACTTATCTCTTCTATCTAACTCTATATGTGCACCCATTAACCAATATCTATCTTCATCCTGCCTCCTTCCCAGCCTCTGTTAACCATCATTCTACTCTCTACCTTCTGAGATCAGACTTTTTAGCTCCCACAAATGAGTGAGAATATGCAATATGTGTCTTTCTATGCTTGGCTTGTTTTACTTAACATAAGGACCTATTGTTTCATTCATGTTTCTGCAAATAACATGATTTGATTCTTTTTATGGCTCTGTAGTATTCCTTTGTGTATATATACCATATTTTCTTTATCCATTTATTTGTTAATGAACACTTACGAGCCACAATTTTTTTAATGAGTGATTTAGATGACTTGCATCAAAACTGCTTGGAGTGTTTACTTTTACAAAACCATATTGAGTCTTGATACAGACACGGTAAATCAGAATATCTGAATGTAAGATTTACAAGTCAACTTTTAAACATTTTTTAGTATTTTATATGTGTATATATGTGTGTGTGTGTATGTATATATATATATATGTGTATATATATATATATATAGAAGGGAAAACTATGAACCCTAGAATATGAGTCCTTGAATATGAGTCACTAATGTATGTATGTGTGTACATATGTATATATACCGTTTCTATAATTAAATATTTGTCTTTGAGAATTATGTAAGTACAAATGTGTGTAAGCAGGTTTGGTTCACTATTTTCTTACTAAAAATCCATAAAAATACCCATTCATTTTTATTATAAAAGATATTAATATCTCAAAGAAGACTGTATGTCAGGATATCAAAGCTGACTCTTAATTTTTCTTTTATTCTTAAATTTTTGGACTTTGGGAGACAAATAAAATTTCTGTGTTCTAGAGTTTTAAAAATGAGGAACACTTCTTATTCCACCTACTCAGGTGGCTGAGGCATGAGAATTACTTGAATCCTGGAGGCAAAGGTTGCAGTGAGGCTAGATTACACCACTAAACTCCACCATGGGCAACAGAGCAATATTGTCTCCCAAAAAAAAAAAAAAAATGAGGAAGGTCAGTTTAGAATCTAAATCAGACAGGTCTCTGTAGATAGGGATAGAAAGGACAGGTATATACAACCACAGTTCCTGGATGATAATATGGTATTTTCTTGGAGGATACTAGAAACTTGATAATAGTGGAGAAATGCTAAGAACAGAGTTTCGCTCAGAAGGACTCATATTCAAGGGATCATAATTTTCCCTTCATTTTTTCCTCTTTTGTCCTTATAGGACATTTCTAGAAGGATATACATATATAGATGTGGATAGATAATTTTCCTGTTTGTCATTCTACTTTCTTTTAATAATTCTTAACTGTTCAAAATGTTTTAGATTTCTATGTTTCCTTATTATTTAAACTCAAGGGATAGAGTGGCAGAAAAAACCAACTCTTCCATTATGTACTTCAGTACACTCTTGCACTTCAGTGTGTGCAGGCACGGGGCAATACACTTTCCAGGGGATTTATAAGACAGTATAAAATAAATAGCAACAAAACCAAATTAGCAGTGTTTGGAGGCAAAAGTGGAAACATTTAGGGAAACATACAACATAAATAGATAGCTGTTGAATGAATGACTAGCAGGATAGTTGAGACAAAACCCCCTTTCACATAATTCTAACAACATTATAATGTTACTGGAGGAATTCAACCCCGTGTTTAGGAAGAGGTTAATATTTGATAAATTGCCTACACATCTCTCCATCTCTCTATGAAAATATTTTATTTTACTTGAGATGATAATATAAACAGTTATTTTCAGGAGTTACAAAATATATTAATTGTATAATTTTTTTGGTAGTAACTTGAGGTGAAACTTGCTCAATAGGGGAAAAGTAGCTGTCATAGGAGCCTAAATAGTGGAGTAGGCTTCTGCTGCCATAAGCCACCAAGATTGTTAAAGAGAAGAAACAGTCATGGCATCTGTTTGCTCAACTAACAACATTAAATTTCTATGTGCAATATTGGTAATGATGCATCTAAACCTTATGTAGTAAATAATCTATGAATCATTTAGGGTGTCAGAGTTTTTTGGCTTTAGTCTAGGTAGAAAGGTCATAGAGTAAGTAGAGAGCCTGTACGTTTAATGAATATTTGTATTTGCGATGGCTCACGCTTGTAATCCCAGCACTTTGGGAGGCCGAGATGAGTGAATCAGGAGGTCAGGAGTTTGAGACCAGCCTGGCCAATATGGTTAAACGCTGTCTCTACTAAAAATACAAAAAATTACCTGGGCGTGGTGGTGCGTGTCTGCAGTGCCAGCTACTTGGGAGGCTGAGGCAGAAGAATCTCTTAAACCTGGGAGGCAGAGGTTGCAGTGAGCCAAGATCGTGCCACTGCACTCTAACCTGGGTGACAGAGCGAGACTTCATTTCAAAAAAAAAAAAAAAAAAAGATATTCTCAGAATCACTAACATTCCTTACCACTTTATCAGATAAATTAGAAATTGAAATAAATTTATGATTGTTTTCCCACAATGTCAAGCTTTGTTTGTTTTGATGTACATAAACAAATCTCATTTATTTTTGTCTGAAGTACAAGGAGGTCACTCAGCACAGGAAGAATAAACTAATCATACAAATATTGAGATAAAATATCACCATGAATACATGCATATATGTTCTTAAGAGCAGTTTTAGGAGTTGTACAACAACGTAAGGCGGGTTTTGCTAAAGAATGCTTTCTGACAGGCTTTTGAATAAGAAACGGACAGGTAAATCACTTTCACATAACAGAGTAGTTCAGGACAGTTCTCCCAGTGGCCTTGGACTTAGGGAGTACGTCCCCTTTTCTCACTTGTAGTTCTTAAGAATAACTGTAGATTGTGCTATGAATACAACATCCTGAGATAAATGGAGGACTGGCCAGAACAGCCCAGGCTCTGTTCTGATTCCCCCTGGATGCAGGATGTCCTTCAATATTTTAGCCAAGCAGTCCTGCTGCATCTGAGGATTAAAACACAGGGCAGGATACTCTCTGAGCTCCCTCAGTTATGGTGCAAGTGCGGCATTCACAGTTGAGATTCTATCTACCCTGCGCAGCTTTCCTGAGCCATGGAAGATAGGCTCACAGTGAATCTTTAGGCTTCTGCTGTTCCTTGCTGCCTATTTGTAAGTAATAAACCCACTGCATGTAACTCGTATATGCAGCTATTCTGTCTCATCAGATTCAGACAAGTTGGTAACCAGTACACAGTGAACCTGCTTTACAATGAGGTGAATAGAACATCTGTTACCACACTTACTTGAATTCCACAGACTGTGAGAGCTGTCTTAAAATTTATATGTAATTTTATCTTAGTCTATTTGACTTTTAAATTTCACTAAATTTGAACTAGATCCATAAACTAATCCCTCAACTCTTGATCTCTCACACTCAGGGATTTGAGAGGGGAATGGAGGTGAGGTTGGATGTAGAAAGATGGATGTGGCAAATGTCAGTGTTTTCTAGCAGTGTCGGCACATATGTACACTTCTTTTTTTGGTTGGCTTTGTATATTTAATTTAAATAAAGATTGTATATTTATTATGACATGTTATTTGCAACATGAAAACATGAAAATGTATTGACACTTTGCTTGTACCGTTCTTTTGACCCTTTTCCTTTATAAATATTAAAAAAATGCAAGGGTCAAAACGCATTTTGAAAGTGGCTGGGTAGATATAAAATTGCAAATGTCTTTAATCTTTCAAATGAAAAAATGTAAAAATTCATAACAATCCATGTAATTTAAAAATATTTTTCTCTTTTTTTTCCTTGTGTCCTTACTGCCTGTGACACATTTTTAGCCTACTGTTTAAAAACTCAGAACTATGTTTTTTTTAAATTTTAATTTAAAAATCTGTTCATTATGGTAAGGACATTGACATGAGATCTGCTTTATTAACAAACTGCTAACTGTACAATACACTATGGTTTAACTATGTGTGCAATGTTGTAAAACAGATTTCTATAACATACTAATCTTGCATAATGAAGATTGTATGCCCATTGATTAGCAACTCCGTCACTCTCCTTTACCCCCAGACCCTGGCAACTACAATTGTACTCTCTTACTTCATAAGTTTGACTTTTTAACATGCCTCATATAAGTAGAATCATGTAATATTGTCTTCCGTGACTAGCTTATTTCACTGATTATAATGTCTTAAATTCCTTTTATGTTTTCATATATGGCAAGATTTTCTTTTTTAAGGCGTAATATTTTATTGTCTAAGTTTTTGTATTCAAAAATTATCACCAAGACCAATATCATAAATTTTTTTCCTGAATTTTAGTCTAGGGGATTTATAGTTTTAGGTCTTACATTTAAGTCTATACTTCATTTTGAGTTTATATTTATGCATGATGCAAAAAAAAGTTCAATTTAATTAGGCATTATGTGGATATTCAGTTTTCTCAACATTATTTATTAAAGAGAATATACTTTTCTTATTGTGTATTCTTGGCACTCTTGTTGAAGATTAGTTGACCTTATATTCATGGATTTATATCTGGGCTCTCTATTCTATTCCATTGGTTATTATGTCTGTCTTTATACTAGTATTAAACTGTTTTAATTACCATTGCTTTGTAATATGTTTCATAATCAGAAAGTGGGATACCTTCAGATTTTCTCTTCTTTCTCAAGGTTGTTTTTGGCTATTTGGGTTTATTGTGTTTCCATATAAATATTAATTATTTTTTGTAATTAAGTAAAAAATGTCATGGATATTTTGATAATGACTACAATGAATCTGGAAATTGCTTTAAGTAGTATGAACACTTTAACAATGTTAAGTCTTCTAATCCATAAACACAGTATGTCTTTAATTTGATTGTGTCCTCTTCAATTGTATTCATTGACATTTTGTAGTTTTTAGTATACTAATCTTTTACCTCTTTAATTTTATTTCTAAGTATTTTACATATCAAGTTTTAGCTTTTTTTGAAATAACTGTGCAAGTTTATAGGGATACTATGGAAAAATATGTTTCTGGATTCAACATTTTTTTTAATTGTTCCTGTAAGCAAGCATATTTATGTTTTCACACTCAGACACAGACAGGCACACCTATGTACACACACACACACACACACCACAGACACACGTACAGAGAATACAACATCAGAGAGACTATAAAAAAATTAAGCCAAAGTGTAAAGGAATTTTTTTAAAGCTCGATAAATCTACCAATAAGCCACAGTTGTTCAATGCAAGATTCCTTAAAGCTACATGGTTCTTCTCATAGAACTAAGGACCAACTGTAAACTTGATCTTGACTCTACTGAAGGTTAATACAACTCTTTGCCTGAGAGTTAAGCAAGCAGGAGCTTTGAGCTTTTTGTTGTTGTTAAGGTTGGAATGTGACACTCAGACTGTACAAACTCAATCAACATGCATATTATCTATGTATTCATCCATTCAAATCTATTTACATTTGTATTTATTTTAGTCACACTTTTTAAAATGTGTACATTCACTGATCAAACATAGTATATGAGTTGAGTTAAGGACTGGAAAGAGAAGCTATATTCAAAAAATATGAATTGAGTTTTTTTAAATGATGAAGGAAGTTAGCAGAATTAGTTAAAATATATAGTAATTCAGAAGTTCATGGAGATATTATAGCTGAGTTGAGCTACTGCCCATTTATATTTACATAGAAATCTGAGCAGTTAGATGTGTTGTCATAAATGCAACTTAAATAACCAAGGGAACTTTGAATGTTTTGAAAGAACTTGATAAACCACACTCTCTACTAAATTTTCTTATCAAACTGAGAAACAACAGCAAAGTCAGAAAATGGAACACTAAGAATATCAGCCTGATTACTGACAAAACCATGTGGGACATCTCAGCTGCTGGGACAGCTGGCTGTGTCTACTCACTTCCCAACTAACTTCTTTGAAGTCCAGATCTTGCAGCTGCATATCTGAGAAAAAATATTAAATTTAATAAGAAGACACACTTGCCTAGACAACTCTCTCTCTTACTGGATTGGTGCAGGAGGAAATAGGTAGTAGAGATACTAAATGTCCAGTCTCAAAATGTTGGCTATTTCCAGTTCAGAACCAGTCACCATTGTTAGTCATTTGCAAGGCAGTAAATCCATACAACTGTAATGGATAGGAGTAGAAATGCAACAGGAATTCAGAAGTCAACAGGCGAAATGTGTTCTTACAGTAACTGGAAATAGAAAAACGGTCTTCCCCTCTAAAAAGAAGAGGAGAAGTAAGCAGCTATCCATAGGCAAATGTGATGATTATTGAAAACAAAACTCTTATCAATCAAAGTTATCACACATTTTTAAAAATTTAATTGATTCCTTCCGGAAACCCCAAATGTAAATATAGGCGATAATATGAAAATAACTATGAGTAGTATGAGAGGAGAGGGTTACTTTTATTTTAATTATGAGGTCTCATTCTTCCAAAATATATTCAATAAAGTTCAGAATAAAAATAAGTAACTGAAAGAGTGGCTTTATAATGATTTGAACACACACACACACACGTTATGAAATATATAAGACTGCTTCTACTCTCTATGTTACCAGAGGCTGGGAAGGATAGTGGAGGGGGTGCGGAGGAGTTAGGGATGGTTAGCAGGTACAAAAAAAGAGTTAGAAAGAATGAATAAGACCTGCTATTTGATTGCACAACAGGGTGACTATAGTCAATAATAACTTAATTGTACATTTTAAAATAACTAAATGAGTATAATATGATTGTTTATAGTACAAAACATAAATGTTTGAGGGGATGGATACGCCATTCTCCTTGCTGTGGTTATTATGCATTGAATACCTGTATCGAAAAATCTCATGTACCCCATGAATATAAAAATCTACTATGTACCCGCAAAATTTAAAAATAAAAAATTGTATCCATAAAAGAATGCTTACTCAAAAATAAATTAAAATATATTAGAGTTGTAAAGTCAAATTGTCTTTAGCAGAATAAACTACATTTAGAAGAAAAGAAATTACCACCGTTTTATTGAATAAAAATACTTCTTGAGATGTGATAGCTGTAGGTAAGATATATGCAGCTATTTTTGCTATATTTGAAAGATTTTTTTTACCACCAATGTAAGTAGACATTAGACTTTTCATACTTCAAAGATGAAACAATTTTAAAATGGGAGCAAAACCATCTCTGAAAAAATGCAACCCTAGTCATTTGCTAAATGTGTTCCAAAGCACAAAATAGGTATATAAAATGGCTACTTTTTTTAAGACACTGCTAAGCTTGGAAATCCTATTTACTTCCGTTATGTAAATAAAAGAATTGAAAGAAGTGATAAATCATCCATTTCATGATCAAATGAAAATGTTTGGTTTGAAGAAATTGTTCTCCTACCTTTAGGCACTCTAAATCCACTAGCTAGAATTATTTCAACTCTCTTGTTCTTCTGCTCTCTAAACATGTGAATATGTTGCCTACCAAAAACCAATTATTTCATCTTATAGTTTCTAATCAATGTTTTTAGTTAAATCATACATCATAGAAATACAGCAAATTATTGCAAAAGTATAACTCTCCCTGATGGTGAAACACAGAAAGAACTGTATTTCTGTCAGTTTCAGGAACACACTGTTGCTCTGCCTACAGTGATCTGAAACTGTCCATTGTCATGGTTTGAGAGACAATGTTTCCTCCAAAACTCACATTGAAACTTAATCCACAATTCAGCAGTATTAAGAAATTGACATTTCACCATGTGAGGACACACATGGTGTGTTACAAGGCATTATCTTGGAAGTAGAGAGCAGTCCTCACCAGATACCAATGGTGGCACCTTGATCTTGGACTTCCGAGGCTCCAGGACTGTAAGAAATACATTTCTATTCTTTATAAATTACCCAGTTTAAGGTATTTTGTTTCAGCTGCACAAACAATCTAAGATATCCATATTTAGTGTTATATACAGAGAACATTTTGTTACATCTTAAGGTTTTGTTAAGCACAGCCCCTAAAATTAAGTTGTGAATTACTACTTTGTTTTTGGAAAATCCAGTTTTAAATTTGAGTTCAGATTTCTGTCTATAGAGACATTTCCAATCCTGAGTTCTATTTTTGTTTTATAAAGCATGGTTGAGATATAATTCACATACCAAAAATTCAACCTTTTAAAATGTACTGTTTGTCTTTTTTAGTATATTTACAGTGGTGTGTGACTATAATCACTAATTCAAGAATATTTTCATCACCCCATAGAGAAATCGCATACCCATCAGCAATCACTGCACATCCTTTCTTGTCCACAGTCCCTGGCAAGCACAAACATACTTTTGATCTCTATAACTTGACTATTTTAACATGTTACATAAATAGATTAAAAAAATATGTGGCCTTTGTGTCTGGCTTCTTTCATTTAGCATAGTTTTCAAGATTTATTCATGCTGTAGAATGAATCACAACTTTATTCCATTTTATAGCTGAATCATATTGTGTTGCATGGATGTACCACATTTTTATAATCCATTCAACAGTTGATATATATTTGTGATATTTCTAGTTTTGGCTTCTGTTAATAACCCTGCTATCAACATTTGTGTGCAATTTTTGTGGATGTAAGTTTTCAGTTCTTTTGGGTATGTGCCTAGGAATAGAATTGTTACATTATATAGTACCATGTTTAACTTTTGGAGGAAACACAAAATTGTTTTTCAAAGCAGTTGCATTATTTTATATTCCCATCAGCACTGCAGGAGGGTCTGATTTCTCAAGTTGTTGCCAATGTACATTATCTTACATTATCTTTTTTTATTCTGTATATCCTAGCTGGTGTGAAGCTCTGTCTCATTGTAGTTTTCATTCACATTTTTCTAACCACTAATGCTGAGGTCTTTCCATGTGTTTATTGTTCATTTGTGTATTTAAGGAAAGTGATCAAATACTTCGCCTATTTGTGTAAATGAGGTTCTTTGTCTTTTAAGCTATAAGAGTTTTTAAACACACGCTGGATTCAGAATTCTTATATACATAATTTTGAAATAGTTTCCCTTATTCCATGAGTTGTCTTTTCACTTTCTTTGATCTTGTTATACTGTAGATATTATACCATTCATAATTATATTTTATTGATACTATAATGTAATATATTATTATATAATACATCATTTTATATGCAATTTATTATGCTTATATAATTATATAAATTATATATTATACATTGACATAATGTAATATAATATTTTATTATGTATGATTTTTATTATATTTAAGACATTATAATTATACATATACACAGGTACAATTTGGTATTTTGATACATATATATGTTGTAGCATAATAAAATCATAGTATTTAGCATATCCATCCCCTCATGTATTTTTCAACTGTATGTGATGAGAATTTTCAAACCTCTCCTAGCTATTTTGTAACATACACTATATTACTTTGAAGCATTTTTATCCTTACCATGAAACAGAACTTATTACTCCTATTTAATTGTAACTTTGTATCCATTGACTAATCTTTCACCAACTTCCCCTCCTGCTTTTTACCTCCAGTCTCCGTTAACCACTGATGTGCTGTATTTTATCAACTCTTTTTTTTTTTTTTAGATTCCACATATGAGACCATATGGCATTTGTCTTCCTGTGTCGAATTTATTTCACTTAACATGATGTCCTCCAGGTTCATCCCTCTTGTCTCAAGTGACAGGATTTCATTCTTTCAGTGGCTGAATAGTAATCCATTGTGTATATATACTACATTTTCTTTATCCATTCAACAGTTGTTAGACACTTAGGTTGTTCCATATACTGACTATTGTAAATAGTGTTGCATTAAACATGGGAATGCAGATATCTCTTAGACATACTGATTTCCTTTCCTTTTGACACATACCCAGTAAGTGGTATTGCTGAATCATATGGCAGTTCTATTTTTAATATTTTGAGGAACCACCATACTGTTTGTCAAAGTGGCTTATCAAGAGTGTGTAAGGGTTCCCTTTACTCCACATCCTCACCAACACCTGTATTCTTTTGTCCTTTTGGTGATCGTCATTCCAACTGAAGTGAGGTGGTGTCTCATTGTGGTGTTCATTTGAATTTCCCTGATGATTAGTGATGCTGAGCATTTCTTCATGTACCTGTTTGATATTCGTATGTCTTCTTTTAAGAAATATCTACCAAGGTCTTTTGTTCGTGTATAAGTTGAAGTATTTTTTACTATTAAGTTATTTAAATTTCTTATATATTCTGGATATCAACCTCTGTCAGGGGTATAGTTTGCAAGTATTTTCACCCAAATTTTAGGTTGTCTTTTTTATTTTGTTAATTGTTTCCTTTGCCATACAAAAGCTTTTAGTTGAGGTAATCTCATCTGCCTGTTTTTGTTGTCTGTGCTATTAAAGCCTTAACTGGAAAAATTCTTGCCCAGGCTAATCTTGTAAAGTGTTTACCCTATGGATTCTTTCAGTAGTTTCAGAGTTTTGGGTTTTAAGTTTAAGTCTTCAATCCATTTTGTATTCACTTTTTTGTACAGTGAGATGTAGGAGACTAGTGTCAATGTTCTACATATAAATATCCAATTCCCCAAGAACTATTAATTGAAGAAACCGCCTTTTCCCTAGTATGTGTTCTTAGCACCTTTGTTTAAAAGAAGTGGGAGTTGATGAATTAATGTTTTTCTAGGCTTTCTATTTTGTTCCATTGATCAATGTGTCTGTTTTTATGCCTATATCATGCAGTTCAGGTTACTATACCTTTGTAGTCTCTTTTGAAGTTAGGTAGTGTGATGCCTCAAATTTGTTCTGTGTGCTTAGTATTGGTTTGGCTATTTGGGGTCTTTTGTGGTTCTATATAAATTTTAGGACTTTTTTCTATTTCTGCAAAGAACATCATGGGCACTTTGACCAAGATTGCATTGAATCTGTAGATCACTTTGAGTAGTATGGTCATTTTAACAATATTGATTCTTCCAAGTCATAAACACAGGATACGTTTTATTTGCTTGTGTCTCCTTCCATATTTTTAACAATGTTTTGTAGTTTTTAGTGTAGAGAACTTTTACCTTTTTGGACAACTTTATTACTAGGTATCTTTTTTGTAGCTATTTTAAATGGAATTGTTTTCTTGATTTTTTTTTCAGCTAGTTTGCAATCCGTGTATAGAAATGCTACTAATTTTTGTATGTTGATTTTGTATCTTTTAACTTTACTGAATTTGCTTATCAGTTCTCAGTTCTCAAAGTTTTGGGTAGCGTCTTTGTGTTTTTGCCATATATAAGATCATGTAATCTTCCCCATCGAGTATAATATTAGCTATGTATTTATGTGGTCTTTATTTTATTGAGTTACATATCTATATCTAATTTGTTGAGAATTTTTATCATGAAGGAACTTTGAATTTTGTGAAATGCTTTTTTTCTGAGTATATTCAAATGATGATATGGTTTTTATCTTCCTTTTTGTTAAAGTAACATATCATATTTATTTATTTACATATGCTGAACCATCTTTGAGTCCCCAGGAATTACAGCGAATGACCTTTTTAATGTGCTGTTGAATTCAGTTTGCTAGTATCTTGTTGAGTATTTTTGCATCTATGTTAATTGGGGATATTGGTCCATAGTTTTCTTTTTTTCTTTTTTTTCTTCTATGTTCTCAAATTTGTCAGTTTATAGTTGTTCATCATATTCCCAGGATCTTTGTATCTCTGTGATATCACATGTACTGTCTCCATTTTCACTCGTGATTTTATTTCACTCATTTCTCTTTAATTCTTAATCTTGACAAAGATTTATTTATTTGATTTATTCTTTTAAGAAATTATCTCTTAATTTTGCTGCTATTTTTGATTTTATGCTTTTTTATTTCATTTGTTTGTTTACTTTCTACAGTTTTTATTTCAGATTTTTCAGCTCTGAGCTTTATTTTTGTTCTTCCTTCTACCAATTTTGGATTTAGTTCTTGTTTCACTAGTTGCTTGAGAGGTACAGTTTGGTTATTAGAAATTATTCTTCTCTTTTGATATAGCTGTTTATTGCTATGAAATTCCCACTTACATTTGGTTTTGTTTGTACCATAGATTTTCATTTGATATGTTTACATTCTTGTTTGTTTCAGGCAATATTTTAATATTTGTTTTAATTTATTCAGTGGTCTATTATTTGGGAGCATGCTGTTTCGTTTTCACATATTTCTAAAAATTTTGTTTTTCTTTTTGATTTCTATTTTAAATTATTGAATTCTGAAAAGATACTTCATATAATATCACTCTTCTTAAATATGCTAAGATATCTTTTGTGGCATAATATATTATCTATCCTGGATAATGCTCCATGTATGGTTGAGAAGAATGTACATTCTGCAGCAGTTGGATGTAACAGTGTCTAACTGTCTCTTACATCTATTTGGTCTGTGATATTTAAGTTTAATCCTCTTTGTTGACTTACTATCTAGATGATCTGGCTGTAGTTGTAACTGAGGAGTTGAATTCCCCTCCTATTGTTGTATTGCTGTCTGTATCTTCCTTTATATCTAATAATATTTGCTTTATATATTTGGGTGATCTTGTGTTGCGATAATACATATTTATCATTCTTATATTCTCTTATTGAATTAATCCCTTTATCATCATATAATTTCCTGCTTTGTCACTTTTCACAGTTTTTGACGTAAAGCTTATTTTATCTAAGTATGACTGTTCCTGCTCACATTTGCATGAAATAACTTTGTCCATTTCTTAACTTTCAATGTTTGTCTTTAATAGTGAAATTAAGTATCTTTTAGGCAACAGAGAGTTGCTTACAACTATATGAGTGTTGTTGTTTTTTAAATCCATTTTAGCCATGCTGTTTCTTTTAATTGGATAATTTAATACATTTACATTCAAAGTTATTATTGATAGGTGAGGAATTATTCCTGCTATTTTGTTCATTGTTTTCTGATTGTTTTGTAGATCATTTGTTCCATTCTTTATCTCTTGTCGTTTACCTCTGTGATTGGATGGATTTCTGTCCTGCTAAGCTTTGCTTCCTTTCTCTTTATTCATTATGTATCTGATATAATTTCTTTCTTTTTTTATTATCATGAGGTTAATGTAGGGCCTAGTAGTTATAATAGACTATTTTAACCTGATACCTACTTAACTTTGTTTATGTAAGAATATTCTAGGCTTTTTCTCTCTCTCCCAAAATGGTACATTGGTTGCCTTAATTTGCATCTATATATTTTATGTATTTTTTTTTTAGCTATGAATTGGGGCTGTTGATTTTTTTTTACCTTTTTGACTTTATTATACTAGAGTATTCAAAGATTTACATAGCACCATAACAGCAGTGAAGTAATGTTAAATTAATAAGTTTACTTACATTGGTGAATTTTGTGGTTTCCCATGTTTTAGGAATCAGTATCCTTTTGTTTCCATTTGCCGCACTCTCTTAAGCACTGCTTGTAAGGTCAGTCTACTGGTGATATATTTTCTCAGTTTCTGCTTGTCTGGGAAATATTTATTTTTCTTTCCTCTCTGAAGTACAGCATTATTGGTAATAGTATTCTTGGTTGACAGTTATTTTCTTTCAGCACTTCAAATATATCATCCCATTCTCTCTTGTCCTGCAAGGTTGCTGCTGAGAAATCTGCTGCTGATCTAATGGAAATTCCCTTATACATGACTTGACAATTATCCACTGCAGCTTTTAGAATTGTCTCTTTGTCTTTGACTTTTGACAGTTTGATTATAATGTGCCTTGGAGAAAACTTGGGGTGGTTATATGTCATTCAGAACCTTTGAACTTCTTGAATCTGGATGTCCATATCTCTCCCAAGACTAGGAAGTTTTCAGCTATCATGCTGTTAAATAAGTTTTCTGTACCTTTCCCCATTTCTTCTCCCTCTGTCACTTCAGAAATATTATTTGCTTATTTAATGGTGTCCCATAATTCTGCTGGCTATCTCCATTCTTTTGTATTATTGTTTCTTTCTCCCTCCTCTTGAAACTGTCTGGTTTCAAAATAGTGCTCTGCTGTAGCAGCTTAGATCATTGGATTATTTCAAACAACCTGCAATCAAGTTAAGACATTTTTCTTCTGTTTGATCAAGTCTATTGTTGAAGATCTCAACTGTATTTTTTTATTTGTGGAATTTCTCAGTTCTAGATGTCTTTTTTGGTTCTTTTTTATTATATCCACCTCTGTTAAATTTATCAATCAGATAATAAGCTGTTTACTTGATTTCATTGAAATATTTGTCTGTATTTTCTTGTATCTCACTGATATTCTTACTATTGTTATTTTTAATTCCTTTTCATGCATTTCATCAATATCTTCTTTGGAATTCATCTATTCCTGGAGACTTTTGTATTTCTTTGGTGATGTCATGTTTCCTTGCTTTCCTCATGTTTCTTTGGCCCTTAATTGATATATTTGTGTCTAGTGACCCAGTTGCTTTTACCAATTTAATAAAGTAGCTTTTGCATAAAGAGGAATTTTCTTGTAGCTCGGTTCTAGACTGTCAGTTGGTTGGGAATAATGCTTTGGCTTTGGGTCTGGGTGGACAGGTTTCCACTAAAAGTCTGCTGTCAGATGTATTGAAGCTCCATTGTATGTTGTTTATTTTATCTTGCTGATTTTAGGATCCTTTATTTACCTTTACTCTTGGGAGTATGATTATTAAATGCCTTGAAGTAGGCTTCTTTGGGTTAAACATTACATCAGTCTGTTCTCACACTGCTATGAAGAAGTGCCCAAGACTGAGTCATTTATAAAGGAAAGAGATTTAATTGACTGATGGTTCCACATGGTTAGGGAGGTCTAAGGAAACTTAACAGTCATGGTGTAAGGGGAAGCAAACATGTCCTTCTCGCATGGCAGCAGGAGAGAGAAGTGCAGAGTGAAGAGGGTAAAAGCCCCTTATAAAGCCATCAGATCTTGTGAGAACTCACTCACTATCATGAGAACAGCATGGGGGAACCACCACCATGATCTAATCATCTCCCATGAGGTCCCTCCCCCAATACATGGGGATTATGATTTAGATTATAATTCAAGATGAGAAGGTCTTGTTGTGGGGTTTGAGGGCCTTCTTTGGCTTTTTTAAGTTTATGCCAGATGTCGGGAGCTGACTGGGAGATAAAATGGATATTAAGAACTATAGTGCCTTCTGGGGTAGCAGGATCAATGCAGTTGTATTTTTGAGACCCTCTGTAAGGCAGGAGATAAATGTAGTGGGATTTTTATCTGCCCTCTGGGAAATTTCTTTCAAAATTTTTTTTTAAATTTACAGCTTTGTGAGCAGCTTTGTTAAGGCCTGCAATGAGGCAAGTGACCATATGGTTACGGGATGCTTGGCCAGGGTCCGTGGGTTGGTATTCCCAGGAGGGCTCTTCTCAGGATACTGCCGTGGCCTCTACTGGCTTAGTAGGATCTTGCCGATGGATGTCATCAGTGTGTGCCTGGGCCGTGAGCCACGCTCTTTCCTTTGCTTCTGGAAGGAGGGTGGAAGAGGGAATTATATAAGGATCATGAGATGTTTCAACTCTTTGGTATAAGTATCGGGATCGGAGGAGAAGGACCGAAAAGCCTGAGACGCTTTTCGATTTGGGGAAAGATGGGTTAGAGAGAAAGGAACATGGACACGGACAATTCCTTCAGCCCTAGCAAACTTCCAGAGGGGAAGCATGGGAGCTGGTTGTTGGGCATGTTGGGTCTGAGAGCAGGTAAGGGTTGGAGATGGAGAGGACTCAGAATCGGAAGCGGGGTGGTTAGAGAGAGGAGAAAGAGGGGAAATGCTGGGGCAGAAGCCTATGGTCATGGTCATGATGTTCTGGAGGAGGAACAGGATAAGTCCGGGGAGGGGGGAGATCTGCAGGGTCAAAGGAGGAGTCGTTGGTTGGTAGACAAGTGGGGTCTGCTGAGAGCAAGTTGGGTTTATAACGGGCGAGGAGGATTTGGAAAGTGGAGCGGGATTGGCAAAGGGAAGGGCAGTTACAGAAGGTGAAGAAAGCCTGAACATAAGGAATTTCAGACCATTTCCCACTGCAATGGCAAAAATTGTCTAAGTACCCGAGTATATTGAAATCAAAAGGACCATTTGCAGGCCACTGTGAGCCACTGTTTAATTTATATTGTGGCCAAGTCGTATTACAGTATAAAATAAGCCTCTTGGGACAAACCTCTGAATGGAGGCCGAGAGTGTTGAGGTTGTGCAAGAGGCACCCCGGGGGGGAATACTTTTAGACAGAGTAGAGTGAGAGGCTTCCATAGCGGATGGAGGTGGGGGCAGAGGAAGAAGAGACTGCCTGTGGCTAGGACAGCAGGAGCGGGCGTCCCCAGTCCCAGGGGCTTTGTTTAGTATACGGAAGGCAACCACAGAGTCTGGCATCCCTGAAACGGAGATGCCGGAGGCCTACAGACCAGAGGGAGCCCTTGGCCCAGCGCTGGGTCTTTCAGGAAGACAGAGATGGTCAAGGGTCCTGGGTAAATGGCAAGAGTCTCTCTTACTCACCTCTGTGTACTCTAGTGCTGAATGAAGTCGCCAACAATGGGAGGGTCCGAGAAATTCCCCGGGTCTTCGGCAGGTTCAGGAAGGGGAGGGTGGCCGGGACATAGGGAAGGGAACCGAGGCTCCAGTGCATTGTGACGACTGAGCCCGGGAGGGGTGAGGGAGCAAAAGGGAGAGGGAAAGGGAGATAGAGAGTGTCCTCTAGGGACACCCAGCCAGAGCCTACCCTTCCTGGGTTTCGGCACCAAAATGTAAGGTTAGCCAAGAGAAGGAACGAGTGGACCCCAAAGTCAGGCAAGCAAGTTTTTATTAACCTGCTGGGCTGCTCCACTGTAGACAGAGGAGGCAGCCCCGCTTACAGGCTGCTGTGGGGTTTTATAGGGCAAGGGGTTAGGTTGGCGTGGCAGAAACTGAGTAGTGTTGAAGGTGTTGCAACTGTTTCGTGGAAATGTTTTTGCCTGCTCGGCTAGGCAAGGTGGACAGATGTCTTAACCGCATCCTGGAACTATTTACCAGTTCTACTGAAAGTCTTGCACAAGCAGCTGTAGAAAAGGGTGGGGGGTGCTTGTAGGTGGTCACAAAGGACTGTATTGAGGTGGTCATGGAGGAGGAGGAGGGGTAGCTTGGATCTCTAACAAGAGCTTCTTCATCTAATATTTACTATACCATTTTCTTATTTGTAAAAGGAAGATTTGGAGGATCATCTAAATACCCATCCAACAGAGAAATACATGATTCATGTATTTCTCAAGACAGCCATACACTAAAATTATAAGATCATAAGAATATTAATTATATTCTACCAATGCAATACAAGGTATCCTTTACTCTCTTTAAATAATAGCTAGCTCACTTCAAATTCAACATTCCTAGTGAATCTCTACATGGTGAAACAGCCTTCTTTGTAGCTGCTACTTTTAATTCTCAAAGAGAGTCTTTCTGTGGTGTGTAAATATATTTGTTTCACTTCCCCACCCTGCTCTTTAATCATGGGAAAATGCCCTACAGTGAACATGGACTATATCAGACACTCTATTTGGCATACTGTGATAATTCTTGAATTTTCATTTAACATCAACAAAAATGTTAACATAAAAGGTTATTGTTAGTCTTGAAATTATTTTTGGCAGGAATATTTTTAAAATACATTTATATTGAATTCTTTAATTTCAACAGCCTCACAATAAGTAGAATTTTATATATTATTTTTCTCAAAAAATTTACAAGTAATCCTTTTCTTCACTCCTCCCCACAAAATGTATATCAAGAGGAAATAATGAATTTATGGAATAATATCATGTTTGATGACATTAATTGTCCTCTGCCGGAATATTAAATGCTGAACAATAAAATCTCTCTGAATTTTTATAACTAGAGAAGCCTCTTCGATACTCTTATATTAAATACAAGATGCCAATGGGTGAAAAACAAATACATAAAACCGCATTAAAATATTTGATATAATTAAGTTTTGAATAAAGAGATGGATTAATGAAGTTAGATGAGGCAAATAACATGATATATTTACCACTGTGCAAAACTATGCTTCTCTAGACACAGATCTTCACAGTTAAGAGGAATACTAAATATTGAACCATCCTAGTTTACACATACAAAAAGGTAGAAGGATGAGCATTGAATAAGAACTTACAAGATATTATTAATTATGTAGCTTTTCTGGAGTGAATCAGTTGCTATTCCTTCATAATAACTTAACACAAACATTACTCCTTAAAACATAATAACTTCAGGTCACCAGTGACTCACAACAGTTTTACCTGAGTCTCACATGCCTCTCCTGAAGGTTGTCAGTACAATAAGCAAAGAGCTATAACCATCAAACACGAGGAGCAGTGGCCTGCATATTCAGCCTCAGGAAAAGGACATTCTTGAGCACACTAATCTCAGAGATTTGGTGTCAGGTCTTTCTATTTGTCAACTATCACATATACAGATAAGAACATATTTTTATCATTTTAAGCTACAACAGGTTTGCACAGGGCAACAACTCATGCTTAAATGTATTGTGTTTTAGGCATGCTTTGACTATTGTCATGTTTGACAATTAGGCTGGTGGAGTCCTTCAGGAAGGAGATGCTAAAGTGAGGTTAAGATTGCCAGCAGTAAAAGATATGTTAAAGTTATAAAAGATAGAAGGAAGGGGGAAAAAAAAAAACAAAATTGGGCAGCAAATGCCTTTAAATGTTGAAACTGTACCTATAATCTGCTCTAGCAAATGCACCATCTTCTGATAGCATCTGCTATATTGTATACTATGTTGTCGACCTTGTAGTGGTATTTGAGCCATTTTTCAGGTTACTTTTTCTTCAGTGTCCAGAATGTTAGATAAAATGAAGATAAAATAGGCACTGCCATTTTTGAATTCATTAGATGCCCGAGTATTGCACTAATCTTCACCACTCCACCCACGTTGCAGTATTATTTGTGATTTACTAGATTGGTTATTGATGGAGATAGGAATGTTAGTTTCAGAGCCCTCCACTTTATCTTTTCTACTACAATAGCTTTTACTCTATAGTCTAAGAGCAAATGTGAGAAGTACTACAATTGCCAAGTGTCTCTCTCAATTATACATTTGGAAACCCAAAAGTCCTGCTGTAATGATAACTTTAGCCATGACCCCATCCATTATCTGGCCTCTGTATATCTTTCTAATGGGAGTTTGTAGGGATTATAGTACTTTTGGTCTTCAGAAGCATCTGCCTATGCGCCCCTAGTCCATGTGTGAAAGATTCAGATTCCCCAACAAGGACACTGAGCTTGTTATAACAGACTTACTTGGGCTAAAGGCTGAATCGTGTTGGAAGCTCAAGAACTCGAACTAGTAAATCCTGGGCTTGATCTTTTGAATTATTTTCTCTCTCATTACAGGAGATAAGGTGCTTTGCAAGCTACCAAGACACATTTTGCACTTTGTACTTAGTCACCAATTATTCTCTTTGTGAGCTACCAAAAAGATGTTTTACACTTCATATTCAGTCACCAATGTCAGAACTGTTCCCAGCCTGATGATGTCACTATATAGGACACTGAGAAATAAATTTAATAACAACCAACCAATTTAATTTTCCTTGTACACATTATCTGTCACTGTCTACTTTTCATATTACTAAACAATTATAACAACCTGGGTATTTCTCTCCACTGGAATATTACCATACCTCCTAAGGTTAAACTTCAGAAATTGGACCACAGTTTTGTACCATAGACTATCCATGCCCTACATACCTTACAAGATTAGATCATCATTAACAGTCAGGTAGTGAGAGATCTAGTCCCAAATCCACATTTTTCCAGCTGCATCCTTGAATCACTCCTGATACCAGGTGTGTTAATTTGGTTATCTGGAAAGCAGAATATCTGAGAGTTAGAAATGTCAGCATTTTATTGTGCAAGACAGAAGGAAAAGGAATGAGTTAGTTAGGAAAGTCTTCGGACTGTAATATCTATTTGAAACTTAAAAGGAAAATTGGGCAAGGAGATTCACCTATTGTGAAACAAATTTGACTCTTCATAAAGTCAGTGGGGCATTCCAGAATACACATGGTCCTTTTAAAAAGCCCTACATTCAGCAGAAATAGCCAAGCACTGGAAACCTCTGCCTGATTTACAATTATCTCGTTTTTTGCGATCTTAAAATTATTAGCCATATTGGGTAAGATCCTTAATTCATGTGAATTTTATTTCACATTCTAATGCATTGTGTTACCTCAATATGCATTTTGTGACTCTTCAAACTGTTCAATTATTATGTTTTACACTCAATAAAATATTTTAAAGAAATGTCCAAACAGTGCGTCACCACAATATCTAGCTTATTTTTATTACTCCACAGTGTCCGATACTATGATTGCAGGACACCCTATAGAGGTGGCAGAGATTTTGAGTCTTTAATCTGTTTCATTACTTTCTTATATAGACTATATACTATTTGACCAATATCTTCATGTTATATGAATTTTGGACTTTAAGGATTTCTGACTTCTAATTGAGAAAGTCCTCAAACTTCAGTTTTTAAAATTGTCATGGATATTCTTGATGTTTTCTATTTCACTCTAAATTCTAAAATCAGTTTGTGAATTTCTACACATAAAAAATCTGGTATTTTGAGAGATATTCTGAAGTGAATTAAAATTTTAAAAATATTAAGCTTTATAGCTAACTATTATTGCAAATATTAAATTTTTCAGGAATTCTGTTACTATTTTAGTGTAGATGTTTTATCCATCTTTCATTAGATATATTGCTGGTATTTTTTTCTTATCCTTCTAAATTACACATATATAACACCTATATATTATTGCTAGTATTGATTTAAAAAGTGATTTTTAATATTAACTTTGTGTCTATCAAACTTGATTAATTTGCTTACTTATTCATTATTAATAGTTTGGTGAATTTTACATTTATACAACTATGTTATCTGCAAACCACAAGAGCTGTAATTTTCTTTCTAAGCTTTATACCTTTTCTTTATATTTATGTCTTATTTTACAATATAAGACCTCCAGTAAATGGCTGAAAACTGTATATTAAATAATGGAATGTTTACCTATAATCTTATGAATATTAATCCTTATGCTGTTTACGTGAAAGCAGTACCCTCGCCATTTAACAGATGAGAAAATGAGACTCAGTGAATTTCTCTCACTTTCTCAAAGTCAAATTGTTCCTATGTGAGCAAATAGCATGAGAAATTCAGTTAACTCATAATGCTAGGGATTTTCCTTTTTCTACTTTTATCATACCATCTAATTTCAAATTCAGTTAGGAGTGCATTTTCTTCTGAAGTCCTTATTGTGTGTTTTATTTTAATGTTCTGATTATGTATCCCCTGCCCTAACATATCATGAAAAATCAGTTTCTCCTGCTAAGGACTACAACTAGAGACCTCATATATGAAGAGTCACTTCCTAGTTTATACATGCTCAGGACTTGCGTAAAAAATACTCCATATCTATATATCAAAATTATATTAGTGAAATCTTATGGAGTATTGTTAACACTTTTCTCTGGAGGGTCTGTAATTATGGTATTAACAACTATTCTTCACAAGATTAGATATTGCATACTAAGTTAAAAGTATTTAAGTGGCCTAAATATCTTTTTCAGTCCTTTATTTCAATGTTTCTATGTCTAACCCTAAAAAAGTTAAATACTAAATGTCAAGTAGCCAATCTAATTTTTACTATATATAAAATGAATAATAAAATTTAATTTTAAATGATATTTCTGTACTTCCATATGATCCATCTGAGCATATTTTTAACTACCTGCATAAGCCCAGTTAAGCCATTTTTGATCCTTTATATGGAAAATGATTATAGAGTCCATTTGATGTTATTAAATTGCATGAAAAAAATCTACATTTCTCTAGTTGATGAATCTCACCCTTGAGTTTCATTTTATTAAACTATAATTATTAGATCCTTTAATATTCATACAGGAAGAGCTCGTATCACATTTTGAGCTCAAAACTAAGCAGTAAGGAGATAAAGTGTAATGGGACAGGAGAATTAAAATAGCTATAGGAGTCTCTTTTCCAAAGTGTCAATCCGTTTAATATCCAAAGCTATAGGCATAAAAATTATATTTTAATATAGATGCTTTACCATGTGTTAAAGATAAAAAAAATCAATGTTATTTGTTAAAATACAGTAAGGCAGACTTTATTCAGGACCACTGCTATACATTTGGAGGTCATGGCAATGGTATTTTGTAATGAGGGAAAAAGATAAGACTCGATTCTAAATATAGTATGGGAAAGTGGGAATTTGTATCCTTGCAGCAGGATGGCAGTCAGTGGATAAAAAATAACTAAGAGGTAACTTAAAAGTAAGGGGGATTCAGGCTAAACCTATGTAACAGGATTCTTGCTGAAGAGATGCCAAGGTGATTAGACATTACCTAGGGATGGTGGAGGATGGAAATCGTCGCTAATATCAAAGGTGATAAGATTATGAGGGTGGGAGGTTCTTACCGAACTGATTTAGCAGGGGGGCTTCTTCCAAAACTGGATTTTTACAAGCAAGTATACAGACGATCCTAGAAGGTTCAGGAGCCTGAATAAAATTTGGTCGAGACAATCATCTTTGTTACATGTATATTAAGATAGACTTTCTGAAACATTTGATTCTCAATTTTTAAACTGTCTAAATAGCCTATCTATTCTATATATTAAAATATGCCTTAAAATATATATTCCTTTTTTTAGCATTGAAATGGATGGCATCTGATCCTGCTTCATGTGATTCCTCATTTAGCTCTGGACTCTTTACGTCATTAAGGTACCCTGAATATATTCAGTATGGTAAGGAATATTGTAATCATTGTACACAAATAAGTCACAGTCAATTGCTGTATTAGTTCATTCTTGCATTGCTATAGACTACTTGAGACTGGGCAATTTATAAAGAAAAAAGATTGAATTGACTCACAGTTCTGCAGGCTGTAAAGGAAGCATGACAGAGGAGGCCTCAAGAAACTTATAATTATGGTGGAAGGGGAAGCTGGCACATCTTACATGGCCAGAGAAGAAGGACAAGAGAGAGGCGGAGGTGCCACACACTTTTAAACAATCAGATATCGTAAGAACTCACTCACTATCATGAGAACATCAGGGGGGATCCACTGTCATGATCCAATCACCTCCCACCAAGCCCCTCCTCCAACATTGAGGATTATAGTTCAACATGAGATTTGGGCAGGGACACAAATTCAAACCATATAAATTGCTTATTAGGGTTTTAAGAAGAAATGTATCCAGATCCATCTGTAACTGTCAACAGTTCATAGTTAGAAAAATAAAAAAAAAAATCTAGAGAGAATATAAAGAAATTTAAAGATTGAAAAGTGAAATACTCTCACCTACTCATCAGTTAACAAATATTAACTCATATGAAGTGAATATTATGTAGCACATGTTATTCTGTACACTGAAGATATAGGGATGACAAGGAAATTAGAGTTCTGGCCTAAAGGAGTTTACATATTTTAAAAGGATACAGATATTAATCATTTATACATAAACACACGAGATTTCTTGTTCTGAGTGCTAAGAACAAGAGTCTAAGGAGGACTTTGACTGAGAGTGGCTAATGAGAGATTTCTCCTTTAGCTAGCGTTGTCAGGAGGATAAAACCCTAATGATGAAAAAAAGGCAGTAGTGAAAATATCTTCTAGAATAATGTTTCAAGCTTAAGGAACGCTACAGCAAAGGGCCCTAGTTAAATTGGACCTGAAATGCTGGAGGGTTATAAACATCACAGTACTACTAATGTGGTTTTTCACTGTACTTTCATCCTATAGTTGTAATGGTTTCCAGGTTATGGCACTGGTAGAGGATCGTGACTGCAAGTTGTCCAGGTTCTTGGTGTTTTGAACAAAGAATTCGACAAATCTCACAGCAAAGCAAAGAAAGAATAAAGCAACAGAAGAACGAAAGCAGGAATTTATTGAAAACGAAAGCACACTGCACACAGTGTGGGAGTGGACCTCAGCAGTGGTTCAGAGGCCCAGAACAGAATCTTCTTGGGTCCAAACACTCCCTAGAAGTCTCCCATTGGCCACCTGATGCTCAACTCATGTAAATGAAGTGGTAGCCCACACTCAGTCTGATTGGTTACAGAAAGCAGCCAATCAGAAGCTGAAGTGAAGTTACAAAAGTCACAGTCCTGGGCAAATATCTGATTGGTTGCAAAAAGCAACCAATCAGGGGATAGGGTGAAGTTATACTTCTATGCAAATGAAGACTCCGCCCACAATCAGTCTGATTGGTTGTGGACAGTAACCATTCAGAGGCAGGAGTGAAGTTACAACGTTGCAAACAAAGACAGGGCCGGCAATCAGTCTGATTTGTTGCAGACAGCCAATTTTCCATTTGCCACACAGAAGAGGTCAAAGAGAGTAGCCTCTGTTCCTTTTGTTAGATGTGTAAAGTTAGGAGTTTCCTTTCAGTTTAGTTCTAGAAAGTCAGCGTGAAACAGCCTTAGGTTCCCTGCCTCCAGACCCTATCCTCCTTGCTCAGTAACATTCATCCATAAAAAATGAGTTTTAAAATCTCAAACTAAACTTACTTATAGCCAAGAGGTAAACAAAATGGCACCCTGTAAAAGCTCCCTTATTTTGGAAAGCCCTATAACAATATACTTGAATACTCAGGACTTGATATAAAACACATTCGTGAAAGAATAGAGAAAATTTATTCTTTTATGATGTTCTCATGTTTAAAGAAGAACATTTTGCCATTCTTGCTGGTAAGCATATATAGAATGTAAGAAAGGAAGAGAACCTAATGTAATCATTACCATCTGTGCAAAACCATATTTCTTCTGGGGCCTTATTTTGTCTGCTTCTCACAACAGTCCCATGTAATCAATATTGCTTTCTGCCCGTTTAGTAGCCAGAAAACTATTTTACAGAGGGGAAATGACCAAGTTAATAGGTAGAAGGGGTGATCATGTGGAGATACAGATCTAACCCCATCCTAACTCAAAGTGTATGATCTCTATTTTTTTCTTTATTGTCTCAAAAGAAGGAGAATGTGGATGGAGAAAAGGCACTCAACCCGTTAGCCTAATGTTGTTCTCTGGTCAATTTATATTGATGAATTTTTGGTTTTGTACTTTTGTGACTGGCTCCTTCTTTTTCAGGCTTTTTCTTTGCAGGAATTTAAAAGCAACCCTATGAATATAACATTTGTCAAAAAGAGCAAGTGCCAAGCCAGTTGAGAATAAGCTTACAATAAGGATTCCAGATAAAAACATTTTCATCCCTCTGAACAAAAGTGTCTGGCTTTTGAAAAACACTAATTTCTAAATAGTGAGAGATTCTTACATTTTGTGTATGTGGAGCTTTTAAATTCCTAACAAATGTAAAGTTTAAAAATTATTTGAAAGTGACAAAACAAAATAAAAATATACCCTTCATTTTAATCCAGGTTCAGAGAAGTTCAGCATCTCAACAATATCTTTATTAAAGGGGCAGACATGCTAATCTAAATATTTTACCAACATTAATGGCTTGAATATAGCTCAAGAATGCCAAATAAGTGTTTTATAAACTCAACAGATATACAAACAAAACTGAATAAATAGCTATAGTGATATTATAAATTATATCTGTTCATACTAATGCCAAACACTGGAATTTGAAATTGCTAATTAAAGACATTAGTGAATGTCAATACAACAATATTTTAATGACTCCAAGATAATCCCAAAGCAATCAATTTAAATCAGAATGAGTTTATTATAAAGTGCCAAAGGTGGAAAAAATGCTTCCTTTGCACGATAAAACAACAATTTCTCAAATGAATAATGCCTAGTCAAAATTTAACTAGATAATTACTTCATTTGCATTTATTAAGGAAATATAACAACTTGGAAGAAAGCTCTTTGGGAAATGATCTCGGAGTTTAGAGTCATCTAATTTTACCTAAACTTCTGAATACACAGAACACATTAATGATGATAACAAACCAGAACAACAGCAGCAGAAAAGAACAACAAAGTTATACGAAATTTATATGACAAAAGGCAGGGGCCTATTTTATAGCTAGTATGTGTATAAAAATTACCAGATCATTGTAGGAAGGTACTTGTCCTAGTGAGTTAAATGAGAGGATAAGCTTCAGTTTCTATATTTTGTGTCCAGTTTTCCTAGAAGCAGGGAAGAGTGTCTGCTTCTATTTTTATACCTGTATGAGTTAAGTAAAAACAATGCATGAATTTTGCTTGTTTCCATCTTATTCCAACAGGATCTGACCATTGTCCAGTTTCTTCATGGTATCACAAAGAAAATGGCCTGGAAAATCACACAAAATATAATATCCTAATTTGCTTAGAAGGGGTTGGGTCTAATCTATATCATGGGATTCTTTTGGATTATCATGCCAGCAGTGGAAGACTCAACAAACAATTAAACGATTAAAATCAACAAACACTTAAAATCAAAACTAACAACTATAACAAAGTTCTGAGCTAGTCTGAGATAGTTTAGTCTTCCAATCAGTTGTAGGTGTGTGCAATGATTTGTGGCAATAAGGAAGCAGACAGCAAATATTAAATCTGATGATAATCAGTCATTAGAATGATATGAAGGCAGAATACCATATGTATTTTGCAACTCCTCCCGTCAAAAAGTAGAATCTATCTCCTCATCCTTTGAATCAAGTCTGGCTTTGTTCCTGGGTTTGAAATATAGAATATAGCATAAATGACAGTGTCAGTTCTGAGCATACATTTCAAGAGGTCTTGCAGGTTTTGCTCTCATTCTTTTACAGTTCTGCTGCTATATAAACCAGCCTCAAATAGTCTGAGTCTGTGATATCACTGGGTCACCCCCATCACTTCAGTAGAAGGCCTGCCACTGCCTGACATGTGAAAGAGAGCATCCAGGATAAGCCACCTGTCAAATTGTCAACTTTATGCAGATATACAAGTGACAGGTTTGAGATCAGCCCAGCCCAGTCAACAGAGAAATATCCCAGTAGAATCATTATATAATTAAATAACATTGAAAAAAAAAAAGCAAACTAAGTTTGGGATGATTTGTTGTGCACCAAAGACTTGAATGTGACCAAGTGCTAAAAATTGTCCATTATTTACCCAACATACTTTGGCTTGACCGAACTTTAGTCAGGCTTTTCTCCTCCCTAAATGCCCCTAGACATTGGCTTGCCTACAAGCTCAAGTAAGCACTAAAGCACCAAGTTACAGAACATTCCTCTCAACAGCTCATTCTGAAAATTGGCAGACCACAGAAACATTTTATGTTAAACCATCCTGACCATGTCGTTGGCTCATGTCTACCATCTGCCCTATTATTCACAAAATTCTTGCTAGCACTAACCTCCCTATTTTTTTTGCTTTTTTGTTTACTTTTGAGACACTTGCAGATCTTGAGGTTAGAGCATTTCCCCATTGCGAGAGTGTTTTTGAATAAACTCTCTCCTTACTTGAGTCTTCATTTATTTTTTGTTATACAACTTGAAGAGTTTAAGAGTAAATGAGGGCCGGGCGCGGTGGCTCACGCCTGTAATCCCAGCACTTTGGGAGGCCGAGGCGGGTGGATAACAAGGTCAGGAGTTCAGGACCAGCCTGGCCAAGATGGTGAAACCTTGTCTGTACTGAAAATACAAAAATTAGCCGGGCGTGGTGGTATGTGCCTATAATCCCAGCCAGTCTGGAGGCTGAGGCAGAGAACTACTTGAACCCAGGAGGTGGAGGCTGCAGTGAACCCAGATCGCACCAGTGCATTCCAGCCTGGGCGACAGAGGGAGACTTCATCTCAAAGAAAAAAAAAAAAAAGAGTAAGTGAATAAGGACCTGGTCAAGTGGCTAAAAGGCCACTATATATTACACAGCTCAGTTCCGTTTTGTTATTGGAGTATGGTGAGTTGAGTGTGTGACTTGCTCAAAAAGCCAGTGACTCAATACTGTGCAACTAACTGTGGGTTAAAGGGGTGTTTCTTAAACCACATTGTGCATAGGAATCACCTGTGGGTCTCATGTAAACAGAGATCTGGAATGAATTCTGAGGTTCTGCTTTTCTAAAGCTCACAGATGATTCCAAAACTGCTGATCAGCTTTCTACTTTTTGGGTTGCAATGGGATAGAGAAACTCACATATCTTCATGCAAAGTTCCAAAGTTAGTGGAGAGAGATTATTGAGAAAATTGCCCTTCTGCTTAAACCCTGCGAGTGCAGCACAGTTTATATGGTGTTGCTTATAGATGATAACTCATTTATGAATTGGCTCTGCTCTGATCAGACTTCACAGATATCCTCCAAGCTATAAAGAGCTTTTTCAGGGATTTTTTTCTTTTTAAATGCCTAATATCATTTTATTTATATGGACAAATGTAGATGGTGACATGTTTCAGCAAATCCAATATTGAATAAGCAAGTAAAAATAATAATTCATAAGTTGGACTCTTTAGATAAATGGGTAATGATGTAATTGTTTGGTTTCATTGTCCCATATAGTGCTCTGTTGTAGCTGTATTAAAATCATTGGTACTAAAGTAGAGGTACTAGAACTCTTTAGCCAAAACCAAAACTGCGCATTTTCCCTTCGCCTGACCCCCACACAGTGCTTTTGCAAACATGTAATTTGAATGATGTGAAGTGAACATAATTTTCCACTTTGATACAGGCATCACAATCCATACACGCTTTCACTTAAGCCAATTCAGAGTTTATAACATTAAATTCTTTTATAGGTGGGCGTGGCCTTTTTATTTATCTTTAACCAAACAAGACACAGTCACGCCTCCCTTAGTGACAGGAATACATTCTGAGAAATGTGTCATTAGGTGATTTTTGTCATTGTGCAAACATCAAAGAATGTACTTATGCCAACCTAAATGGTATAGCCAACTACACACCTAGGCTAAATGGTATATATAACCTATTGCTCCTAAGCTTCAAACCTGTATAGAATGTTACTTTACAGAATACTGTACACAATAGTAATACAATGGTAAGTATTGGTGTATCTAAATATATCTACATCTACAAAAATACAGTACAAATATGGTGTAATCACATGAGACCACCATCAGGTATACATTCCCTCATTGACCAAAATATCATTGTGTGCCACATGACTGTAATCTAATTGTTGTGTTTGGAATCTTTAGTCATCTTTATTTCTTTCATATGTATATTAAATATGTATTATGTTATATATTCTTAGCTATATTATAGCTAAGAATATATAATATATAAACTATATATATAATCCATAATATAAACTATTATATAATCACTTTATATATTTATATATTACATATATTTATCTATTAATCAATACAAATAAGTTATGCAATAATTTAAATTATGGTAAGATAATATATAAAATATATCTGAGTTCTTTAATATCCATTCTCATTTAATTTTTGCTGTATTGCATAATTTATACATATCTTATGTCAGTGTTCTTAATGTCAAATTTACATTTTGATAATAAAGTTGCTTGTATAAAAGTAAGGCAAATAGAGATTGAAATAATCATTTGGGGGAATAGAATATTTTACAAATCTTTACAAATCTTTACACTTTATGAAAGTACCCCTGAATTTAGCATCAACTTCAATTTTGTTGATAAAAATCAAGTTCTCTTAAATGTCGTTCTAAAAATAGGATTTATACTCACATGAAAGATGTGTGTGTGTGTGTGTGTGTGTGTGTTTGTATACTTTTTTTTCAAGGTGGTAGAATCTCATCTTTGAAAAATAATGAATCTGTCTTTGGTTAAAGAAGAATCTGACATTTTACTGTATTACTCTCTCTAGCAAATTATGCAATTTTATATTCAGGAGATTTTCATGGAATTATTATACTTATTCTCTACTAAGTACTATTTCTAGAATTTTTCTCCTAGCCATTGTTCTTTTAATCAGCTATGTTATCAAAACCATTTATAGTCCTTCTACATTTGGGTCCTTAGAAAATTTCCATGGAACTACTTCAGTAAATGGACTCATATGCAGTAAAGTGCATATTAGTTTAAAATTCTATTTAAAATCTATTATATTTAAAATATATTGAGAAAATACTTGAAGTATTTTAAGGGTGTTTATCTTATCAATGCAGATTGGAATCATCTTAATTCTTATTAAATTGACATCCTGCATTGATAGGCTTAAATACACATGTGGCAGAGATGAAGCCTAATGAAGGCTCTAATCCAGAGCTGACTAATGACCCCTACCAGGAGCCATGCTGCTGGAACAGAACTCCTGATGTATACATCCATAGCTAATATTAAGACTCCAGCTTAAAAGTTTGAAAATGTATTGTACTTACTGCACAATTCTTGCCGAGATTTACCCCAAAAATTTAAGGTTTCCCGAGAGAAATAAGAATTATATATCCACTTAGAATAGAAGTTAATGGCCATTAATATCTAGTCTTATCAATAGGAAAATTAAAGTTTAATTCCTAAATCAATTTAGAATTAAGGACCTTGATATAAAGCTTAGGATTTCTCTTTCTTCAGAGTATACTTAAAAATTGTATTTTTTCATTGTACTTTATAACCTCTAGGTTATGTTAAGTTCTTTCTTAAGATATAAAACATAGATTAGATGTGTAGCAACCAGCCCACCAATAGTGAAGGAAATATACCTTCTAATTATTTTGACTCTCAAGAAATCAGTTATATTAAAATATTCTATAATAACAATATATAACAAAAGAACATTAACATTGTTACAATAGTTAGAAATATTTGTTATACTACATATTCTCTAATCTGTTTGAATTTTGCATATATGTATATGCCTCTAAATATAATGTAGTATAATATAATATTATAGTTCAAACTTTAATGTTTTATATTAAAATATATAAATATGAAATAGAAAATGTAAATAAGTCATATTGCAACATATGGTATAACTATGAAATAGAAAATGTAAATACAATATATGCAAAGTGCAATATATTACTGATGTATATATATGCATATACATGTGAGTGCAAAAATATACATATACATATAAACATACACCATCCACACAAAGACATACACATACATCCAAACATGTATGCATTTTTTCAATTGGGATTTAGGCCGTGGAGAAAAAAGGCCAAATTATCCATTGGTCTATTAAAAACATTCATTAAAAACACGATTTCTAAACCTTGACATTAAAAATGAACAAATTTAGGCCGGGCGCGGTGGCTTACGCCTGTAATCCCAGCACTTTGGGAGGTCGAGGCAGGCAGATCCAGAGGTCAGGGGATCCAGACCACAGTGAAACCCCGTCTGTACTAAAAATACAAAAAATTAGCCAGGCGCGGTGGTGGGCGCCTGTAGTCCCAACTGCTCTGGAGGCTGAGGCAAGAGAATGGCGTAAACCCGGGAGGCGGAGCTTGCAGTGAGCCTAGATCGCGTCACTGCACTCCAGCCTGGGGGGCAGAGGAAGACTCCATCTCAGACAAAAAAAAAAAAAAAAAAAAAAACAAATTTAACAGAACATCTGAATATAAACTTATATAAAAGCAAATTACAAAATCATCTCAAAATTTTACTTGAAAAGAATTATTTAGCAAAGTAATTTTTTTCTGATATCAATTTTGTAAAACTTAATGTTTTATGTTTGAGGTGCAGTGATTCATAACTGTTTTAGGTAAAACAAACTTATAAGAACAACATTGTATATTTTTTGCAAAAAAAAGTGTAAAAGACTTGAGAGAATTTTATTTATTCATTCATTTATTCATTCACTCATTCTCTCACTAATACTTTCTCCTTGCCCATGTGATAGGAAGCATGTTGACAGCTCCTGCTCTGAAGAAGTCCATGGTATAATCAGTCAGAGACACAGGCCCTAGTAATATAAGACTCATTGGGATCAGAATAAAGGCACAAAAATGAATGTATTTTTATATTAACTTGATAGCAAAAATAACTTGTAGCGGAGAGGACACTTTATTTGAATTTAAATGAAGTGTATCAGTCAATTGAGAGAGGACTTTAGCGAAAGAAGAAAGAGTATTACAAGCTCTTGCATCCAAGAAAATCTTTAAATACAATGTTTTAGGGAGTAACCTAATTAAAGTCATCGGTACTAATTTTCCCTTTAGTAGTACAATATTATTTAAAATACAGATTGGAGACTATATGAAGTGTCATGAACATTTCTGATTTCTAGTGTCATCAACATTAGGTAGAAAAGTTCCATAAACTAACTCTCAAAGAAGTAGAGTGAAAGAAAGAGAGAATGGATGAATCTATGGAAGTCTAATACAGAAGAAATAGTTGTGGTTCAGTAGATCTGAGATTTGGTCAAAATTTTATTATATATCAGTAAAACACACATAATAAAGAAAAAACCCACATACAGAAAAACATTTTAAAAACTGCTCTTGTAGCCCCAGTTAAATTAGGTAAATTTTAAAGTTTCTTTCTTTTCTAGCACTGATATTTTTAAACTTTATTTCCTTCTAAAGCCAAAAAATAAATACAATCATATGTACATGCATGTACATACAAAAAAATTAGAATTAAAGCAGTGCTATATGGAGACAATTTGAGAATTGTAATATTTTAAACCATAATATTTCTTTGTGTAACAATTAAATGTTAAATCCCCTAAAGTTTAGCTTAAATGCTAACTTGCTGTTTGCAGAACAACATAGACATATGGAGAAGAAAGTCTTTGTGGCTCACAGGAAAAATAATTTCAGCAGTAATCCGCATACCTGCAGTTGTGATAACAAAATATGGCTTTAAAAATGTTTAGCTTCAGTGTCTTAATGGGTAACAAAGGAAGGATCAAATATCTTTCTATTATTTTGTTATTGACATACATTGGTGAGGCATTGTGTATCTCTCTGATTCTGTATATTACTGTCTCTTTGCATATGCATGGATGTGTTGCTATACACATTTGAGGTCTAGCTCTTATTTTGTATCCATTTTTACCACCATAACTCTTCTCCCTCCCCTTTTAACTGTATTTCTCTCTAGTTTACAGCTTTCTAAATTATGTTCTTTCCACATAATTGGCCATAGTATTCAATGAAATGAGCCTTCATTTTTTTTTTTTTTGGTTAAAAAAAAGATGGTATTTGCTGATCCTATTATTAAAGAATAAATGAGCCATATGTTTTATATCTCTCTCTGAAATATATTCACATTTTAAAAATATGAATCTTTACTTTTTGAAGGTTCACTGATCCTCAATACGAAATAGAAACTACAATACATAAAATAAACATTTGTTAAAAAGAACTAGAAAAATAACATTTTACTATAAAACGTGTAGAATTTTCAAGTATCAGACATTATTTCTAAAATCAACATTTAAAAATCTCAATATTGCATACCAATAGTACAGACACTTTTATTTTCTTAAACTTTACCATATATTTTGAAATAAACTGACACACAAAAAGACTTTAGATGTGTTAAGTGTATAATCTGAGGATTTCTGACATAGGTAGATACTCGTAGAACCATAGCCACATTCAAGAAAATACACATAACTATCACACCCCAAATATTTCCTAATGCCATTTTGTAATCCCTCCAACCCACACTAAAAAAATTTCCTGAACTTTATATAATTAGAAACTTAACAGTATGTACCCTTATTTGCCTGGCTTTAAATTTCAACATAATTATTTTTAGATTGGTCAACAGTATCGCATGTATCAATAGTCGGTTATTTTGTATTGTTGATTAATACTCCACTGTATAGATATTCCAAAATTTGTTTATTCATTTATTCCCTGATGGCCATTTGGGTTGTTTCCAGTTTTTGCCTGTTACAAAGAAAAAGCTGCTATAAACATTTATCTTTTCAAAGACGTGATTTTGTTTCTCTTCAGTAAATACCTAGAAACAAAATGGCTTAAAATATTCAAGGAATTAAAACACAATATTGAGAATTTCGAGAAATAATTAGAAAATATAAAATGAAAAATGTACACAACCAAAAATAACAAAACTGCAGAAAATCAAAAACAGAAACCATCTTAAATGCACCTATAAGAAAGTAAGAATGTATCACCTTCACCGGAGCAAAATAATTACTTTTACTCTCAAAACAATTATTGTGACTTTTATTCCTGTGTATTTATTATAATAAATGAATTCAAACTACAACATTAAAATCTGTTAATTACACTTAAACAATGATTCTTAGCTGGGTTTGTGGCTTCATAATAGTTTTATAAGAGAGCTCAGTAGAGCATGACACACAGCTTGATTGTGGAGAGACTACAAAAGGTAAATTTTGAGAAATTATGAATTTAGCATAAAATTACATGTATATTCAGATCATTTTTTCACCTATCAGAATGCTAATGATTTAATTATCAATCATTGTAAAAACACATAGCACATTGTGTTAGCAAGAGTGTGGGGAATGACGGATATTTATATATTGCTAAAAATACAATTGTCCCAAATTCTGGAAATGACAATTGGACAAATATTTTCAAAATCTAAAGTTACACATGTCCTTTATTATAGCAATACAATTCCTAAAAATTATCCTAAAATATACTATTTATCATATGATTCATTCATTTCATTACGTTTTGGTCAAAAAAGAAAAATCAAACTAAATATAAGTTTAGGTAAATGGCTGCAGATAGTACAGAAAAAATAACACTGGAAACAAAAATATAATAAGAAAACTATTACATATATTTGAGAGACACTGTCTCTCTCTGCTGCCTAGGCTGGAGTGAAGTTGCATGATCATAGCTTACTATAGCCTTTAATTCCTGGGCTCAAGTAATCCTACCACCTCAGCCTCCCCAGTAGCTGGAACTACAGGCACATGCCACCATACCTAGCTATTTTTTTTTTCTTTTAACATTCAGGGGTCTTGCTATATTTCCCAGGCTGGTCCCAAACTCCTGGCCTCAAACAATCCTCCTGTCTCAGCCTTTTGAGTTACAGGAATTACAGGTGTAAGCCACCAGTCCTGGCCCAGGAAACTATTTATATTGACATGGAATTAATTACAAAATATAGTTATGATTTAGTTATGATTGATAATTAACTGCCAGCTTTGATTTTATATATACTGTAAGCCATAATGCAGTATAAATAATATGTAATACATCGAAAAGTATTTAAGGCCAATTATATATTTATACAGCCAATTATAGTTTAGAGCTACTAAACATCTGTTTTATCTTCATTTTAATTATTTCTAGAAATCATCATCTACTTAGGAAGATCCAAAGATATGTCTATGCTCACATGCAGTGTCTCTGAACATCTTTTAATATTTGCTTTAATATAGTTACCCTCTAACGAATTCTTCATTTTTTGTTTACTTAAGTTTTTTTCCTGTTAATTTTATGAGATATTTTCATTACGTATAAAATTCTAAGTAGAGCTTTTGTTTTTATTCTGATTTGCATAGTTTCTGGTGACAGTTGTCTATAATAATTCTGAAGTTTTTTTCCTCCTTTTGTATGGAATGTGTCATATTCTCTGGTTGCCTTTGGGATTTTATCTTTATCTTTGCTCTTTAGCAGTTTAAATATGTTGTGTCTAGGTGTATGTCCACAGGATAGATTCATAATAGTCCTTGGAAATATTTATGATATTCTGAATATCATAAATATTTATAATATTTCTAAAATTATATTTATAACATTTCTATATTTATAATATTTATAATATTCCTTGGAAGTCTTTATAGTGTTTATAAAGATTATCATTTATACTATATACAAAAATATTTCCTTGGAAATATGTATAATATTTATAGTATTCTCAGCATTATTTCTTCATTTTTTTGTTTCTAAATTCTCATTCTGAGATTTTAATTACATGTATCTTAGCCATTTAATGCTGCTCCACAATTCCCCCCTCCTTCCTTTATTATTCTATCATCAAGTTCACTGTATCTGTCATTGGCTCTGATGGGTCTACTTTCCACTAAAGGCATTTGTCATCTCTGTTTACCTTTATGATATTTCTCATAGTTTTTTTCTAAGCTCCCTGCAATATTGTGCCAACATGTGGTCTTTGGCTGAGTCTCATCTGTTGATTACTTTTTCTCAATAATGGCTTATATTTCCTTGTTGTGTGTGTGTGTCTCAAAAATCTTGGTTAAAGGCTGCACATGGTGTGGAGAGTAGAAATTGTAGATAAATGTAATTATGCCTGGAAATGGGCCTGCCTCTTCCTAACCTAGGTCTCCACTATGGGCAGTTGAATCAATCTAATCACCTCTTGAGCTGATTTCATTTTATCCCTTTTGTTATTGTTTTACATTGTTCTGACTACCCTCGGTCCTCCATTTGTTTCTAATTCTTATCCATTGCCTTCTGCTTATGATGGTAAGCCTGATCTAACCTCAACTTTAGAATTTTCCCCTGCCCTTTCACAACACGAAATGTCTCTACACTCTTTTTTAATCTCCTGTTTGTAGAATGCTGTTATAATATTTAATGCTAGCTGCTGTCTGGTCTTGTAGTAATGGCAGGGATATTTTTATTTTCGTATTTCCATCTTTGTTTTAGGCAGGACTTGTGTCCTTGAATCTCAGGGTTCAGGCATTATTAGTGATCTTGTTCTACTCCCAATAGTAGAAGACCTCTGATAGTAGAGCCCGAGATGGTATTCTACTCATATTCCAGTTTTGGAGGTATTTTTGTTTCGTTTTATTTGCTTCTTTCAGCCTTACCATTGTTGCCCTGAAACCAATATTTTTGCTGACCATTCTCTTACAGCTTAAGACTTTTGCTCTACCTGAAAAAAAAAAACAAGCCAAGAAGAGCTCTGCTTTTCGCCAGTGGCAACCATTCTTATCTCCTAGTCCTTCACCACAAGGAATGCTTTCTCTGTCTCTTCATCTGCCCCTAAACTTTCTTATGATTCCCTGGTGGAAATCAGAAGAGAAAACCTGCATGTGGCTGCAAACTTCTCTGATGTCTGTTGTCCCCTGCAGTCTATATTCTCAAGATAGCTCCCACTCAAAATTTACAACTTATTGAAAGTCAGTCATTCTTATCCACAGGGAGAGAGGTCCTACCTTCCTTGCATGCTCTGCCAGAGATGAGTCAGTGTCGTGTCTCATCTCTCCCTAGAGAAAACCATCTATACTTCCTCAAATTTCAGTCAAGTTGGAGAACCTGTAGTCAGCTCCAATATGGTCATAAAGAAAGTTTTGATTTTATTGAATACCCAGATTTTTCTTGCTGTGAGGCTGGCAAGAGGCTGTGTGTTCTTTTCAGATTTCTACATCTTAAACAGAAAACAGAAGATCTAGTTTTCTTATGTGATTTGTAAAATTATAATACAAACTTACGAGTAAAGTATGCACAGAGAGAACCATGGCAAATATACGGGTCTTTCTTATCCAACAATGCATAGTGTTTTTATTTAAGAAAAAAATTATGAACATTTGGGGGATTGAATATAGACCTTTTTAAAAGACCAATAAAGTAAGAACATTTACACATATGGTTGTGCTCCAAAGTTTCGTCACAGTGATACTTTGAATTTGGGTGATATGATTTGGCTGTGTCTCCATGGAAATCTCATCTTGAATTGTAGCTCCCATAATCTCCACGTGTCATGGAGGGGACCCAGTGGCAGGTAATGGAATCATGGGGAGCAGGTTTTTCCCATGCTGTTCTTGAGATAGTGCATAAGTCTCACAATATCTGATGGTTTTAAAATAGGCAGTTCCCCTGCACACACCGTCTTGCCTGCCACTATGTAAGACATGCCTTTGCTCCTCCTTGCCTTCTGCCATGATTGTGAGGCCTCCCCAGGCATGTTAACTGTGAGTCCATTAAACCTCTTTTTCTTTATAAATTACCCAGTCTCAGGTATTTCTTCATAGCAGTATAAAAACAGACTAATAAAATGGACAAAATATTAACAATAGCAAAACTTGTTTTTGTAAGTTTATCTCACTTTACTTTTAAATTATATGAACTGAGATAATAATATTATGGATAGAATATTCCAAGTGAATATTCACCTAGAGCATATTTCACTGAAACGTGGAAGTATATGTAACCACTTCCATGTTTACCTACATATAATTTTTCCTTGTTTAATCAATACATTAGTCAATATTGATATAGTTTAGATATTTGCACCTATGCTATTCTCATGAAGAAATTTAATCCCCATTGTTGAAGGTGGGTCCTGGTGGGAGATGTTTGGATCGTGGAGGCAGATCCTTCATGAATGTATTTTGTCATCCCCTTGGTGATAATTGACCACTTTCTCTAAGTTCACAGGAGACCTAGTGGTCTAAAAGTGTGTGGCACATCCTCTCCCTCTTTCTCTTTCTCTCTCTGTCTCTTTCTGTCTCTCTCTCTCTTTCTCTTTCTCTCTCTCTCTCTCTCTCTCATGCCTTCTCTTGCTTTCGCCGTGTAACCTGGCCTGCTCTTCTTTCATTTTCTGCCATAATTAAAGCATACTGAGGCCTCCCTAGAAGCCAAGCAGAGGCCATCACCATACTTCTTGTAAAGCCTGCAGAACTGTCAGCAAATTAAACCTCTCTCATTTATAAATTACCCAGTCTCAGGTATTTTTTTATAGCAATGCAAGAAAATACTAATACAAATATTTCCTATGAACTTATTTTCACAAATATGGCATATGTAATGTAGCTTAAGAATATTTTTCACCACTTTAGGAGAGAGAAAATAGGTATTATTGATTTCGTTAAAATGTACAATTATTTGTCACCAAATGTCAGGATTTGTAGCGTAAATAAATACAAAGGAAGCCATATCTTGGCAGGCTGGATATTGGAAATATGTTTCATGGGTAACATCAGGTATGTGTAGATGGGTACATCTCTCTTCATACAGAGAAGGAATTTCAAACAAATGTTAAGAACATGACAAATGTAGGGCAGCCATCGTGAGTTAAGTGATTTATTAAACATGCAGGTATAGATGATGATGTAATTTGGGAGAGATTTGAAGGGTTAACATTACAATTTTGCAAAAAATTATGAAATAAGATTCTGAATGGCTTTATGTAATTTGTAACTATGAATTTAGAATAAAATCACAAAGTAAGACTGACTTACTTTCAACTTATAGGCAAGAGGACTGTACTTCTAAGACAGTCATTATAGAGCAGCTAACTGGTTCATTCTGAGGTTCATTCTATTTTTCATTCTATTTTTAATCTGGATTTTTTACTAAACAACAACTACCAAGAGAGGTTAAATAAATGGTGAGGATGTGCATTGAATGCCCAGATTTTCTTTCCAAACTTAATAATTAGTTATTCTATTCCTCCAGAAGGGAAATTAATAAAGGGAAGAACAAAGGCCCACAGTGTGCTTAGAGAAAATATATTTTATGGAAATTAATATCTTGGGAAAGTGTTTTTTTATTTGTTTGTATTGATGTTCTGGTCTCTTTCATTGTGATGTCTAAGAAATCTGTTACACACTACACAAACCCCTCCACATACTTACTTTTTCAACAAGGGCTCTATTGATTCTTGTCATAACTGTGCTGTGAAAGCTGTCAATACTGACGACAAATGGAGGCAGCCAGTACTGCATGCATTCAAACCTCCAAACAGATTGAACTATTTTAATTTCCTGGAGATATCACCCCTATGTTCCGTATCACACTATTGAGAGTACCTGTTATTGTCATTTATTTTCTTCCTAAGCTTTCAAAATCCTATTGACTGATTCTCCAAGGCTCAACTTTTGAGTTCCTTTTGTAAGAATAGGTCTCTGATGAACCCAGCAGGACATGAGCTTACCTCTTCCTCTTATGGCACATTGTGACTTGTTCCATTGTCTGAAATGTATGGCTTTTTGTAAGACCTTCAATGTGTATGTGCATGTGTGGCAGGGGTGTGTGAGTGAGTGTGTGTATGGGGGCAGTGTTCGGGGTATTTTTTCTTGTTACAATGTATTTCTTAGTTTAATTTTTAGAAACAAAAATACCATTGTGAAATAAATTTAAAAGCTGTCGGCTTAAAAAATATTTTATGTATGTTATCAATAAATATTTAATGGCTAAACTTTAAACAAATATACAAAAATTTTCCAAGTTAATATTGTTGAAGATAATAGAAGTTATGGAAGTCTGCTACACTCTATGCAAAACTCTCTATTTACTTGTTCAAGTGCTCTATTGGTGCTTGTCATAATTGTAATGTTACTCATGTAGTCAATTATGAATACATTTGTTTCCATCTCACTCATTCTCCCTCAAATTTCCTTTATATTGCATTTTGGTTTCCACCTTCTATTTTTAATCTGGATTTTTTTACTAAAGATATAATATTAGTGGAAACTAACTTCAACAGTTATGACACAAATACAAGGTTCCAGAATCAATCAGTATCAATATGGCTAACTAAGTTAAAGTAACTGAGAATAACATTTTATGAGCACGAATGTTGATCAAGCATTCATGCATATGTAATTACACTTCAATATCTGAGTGAACACAAATAAAAGGTATGTGCTTAACTTTGTTACAAGCTGCAAAATATAATTTCCAAAAACACAGGCTACAAAAGCAAAAATAAATAAATGGCACCACCCTAAGATAAAATCTTCACAGTCAAAAAAACAACCAATAAAATGAAAAGGCAGCCTACAGAATGAGAGAAAATATTTACAAACCTTTTATCTGATAAGGGTTAATATTCAAAATACATAAATATTTAACATAAGTCAAATAGGCAAAGAACTTGAGTAAACATTCCTCCAATAAGTTGTAAAAATGGCCAATAGGTATATGAAAACTTTTCAACAGAACTGATCATCAGAGAAATGCAGATCAAAATCTCAATGACATATCACCTCACACTTGTTAGGATGACTGTTATAAAAAAGATGAGAAATAAATGTTTGTGAGGATGTGGAGAAAAGGGGGCTCTTGTGCACTGCTGGTGGGGATGTAGATTGGTATCGCTGCTGTGGAGACAGTATGGAAATTTTGAAAGAAAGGAAAAATATAAGTATTATATGACCAAGTAATCCATTTTTTTGGTCTATACCCTAAGGAAAAGAAATCACTACCACATAAAAATATCTGCACTCTCATGTTCAGTGTATCACCGCAAAACCCAAGAAAAGCTCACGCCTGTAATCCCAGCACTTTGGGAGGCCAAGGCTGGTGGATCACAAGGTCAGGAATTGGAGACCAGCTTGACCAACATGGTGAAACCCTGTCTCTACTAAAAATACGAAAAAAAATTAGCCAGGTGTGATGATGATGTGCACCTGTAATCCCAGCTACTCAGGAGGCTGAGGCAGGAGAATCACTTGAACCCAGGAGGCGGAGGAGGTTGCAGTGAGCAGAGATCGCACCATTGAACTCCAGCCTGGGCGCCAGAGGGAGACTCTGTCTCAAAAAAAAAAAAAAACAAAAAAGGAGATTCCTCCATTTACCACAACACAGATGAACCTGAAGACATTATGATAAGTTAAATAAGGCAGGCACAGGAAAAAAAATACAGCATAATTTCACTTTTATGTGGAATCTAAAGAAAATAAATACGCAAAGTTAGAAAATAAAACAGTAGTGTTACCAGGGGCACCAAGACTGGGTAGGAGAAAATGGGAAGAGGAGATTTAGGTCAATGGAGACGAAGCATATATAGCATGAATAAGTCTAGAGACCTAATGTACAGCATAAGGACTAAAGTTAATAATAATGTACTGAACTCAGGAGTTTTTCTAAGAGTAGATTTTATGCTCTTGCCACACAAAAAATAAAATATTAGTGACCGTGTAGGATAAGATATATGTTAATTTGCTTTACTATAGTAACCATTTAACTATCCATATATATATATATATCACAACATCATGTTTTACACTTTACATATGCATAATTAAGTGTTGAAAATAGAAAAAAGTGTTCGTATCATCTTATATATCCATTACTGGTAGAAGACTGGAAAAGAGTTTCAGCGGTTTCACATCTTCTCTAACACTTGGGAGTGTCAGCCTCCCTCAACTAAAATGTGCATGCAATTATATGAAATGAGTGTACAACATTATTACAGTCATGTGTCATTTAACTGAGAAATGTACTATTAGGCAACTTTGTTTTTTTGTGAACATAACAGAACATACTTACACAAACCTAGAGAGTATAGCCAACTACACACCTGGCCTATATGGTATAGCCTGTTGATCCTTGGCTATAAACTTGTACACTATGTTACTGAATAGGGTAGGCAACTGTAACACACTGGTAAGTATTTGTGTATTCAAACATATCTAAACACATAGAAGGTACCTAGAAGGTACAAGGAAAATATATTATAATCTTATGGAACCATTGTCATATATCTGGTCAGTTGTTGACCAAAACATTTTTGTGTATGCATGCCTGTGTTACAGTACTTGTATTACTGTGATAGAATTATAGATTATTTCCTTGATAATGATAATGCTCTAATGTTATTTCACATGAAAAAATAAATATTATTTTTCAATAAGCAGGTAAATAACTAATTTTTTAATAATTTATCATTGTAACTTTGAATTTTACAATGGTGTTAACAACCCGGAGAAAAAGGAGCATAATTAATATATCCTTAAAGTAGAACAATGCATTTCAAGATGAATACTAAATCTAGAATATTATTAACATCATATGTTCATACATAGACAAGAACTTTTCTTTTTCTTTTCATTTTCTAGCTCTTTTTATCACTCTACTTTGACCCCTCTAGATTGTCAAAACTTTTCTGATATTAAGTAAATTCTTATACTAATGCAGAAAATGGTAAGTTCATATAAAATAGATCTAATATTAAAGCCTTACTAGTATAAGGCATACAAAAGATATTACTTCCAGGTCTATGACTAATTATAACTATTTTATGGTATATTAATTTGATGCTGGCAGTTAAAAGTGATAAATTCATATTTTGGTTCCTATTGTACTTGGAATTAGTGTGACCATATGATTTATTTACTTATTTTTTTTTATTTTTTTTTTTGAGACGGAGTCTCACTCTGTCACCCAGGCTGGAGTGCAGTGGCACGCTCTCGGCTCACTGCAACCTCCGCCTCCCGGGTTCACACCATTCTCCTGCCTCATCCTTCCGAGTAGCTGGGACTACAGGCGCCCGCCACCACGACCGGCTAATTTTTTGTATTTTTAGTAGAAACAGAGTTTCACCGTGTTAGCCAGGATGGTCTCAATCGCCTGACCTCGTGATCCACCCGTCTCGGCCTCCCAAAGTGATGGGATTACAAACGTGAGCCACTGCGCCCGGCCATAGTGTGACCATATGATTTTTTTTTAATAAAATATTTTTCATTCAAAATGATTTTGAATATTTTTTCCAAATGTAATATATTTTGATTATTAATGGTAGTTAATAGTTTCAGTATACTATATTTACCTTTCTTGGAAATTAATCAATACATTCTCTGACAATGACTAAAATTATTCATTTTTCAGTCCATCTATCAATATAATTTAAGAAAGACTGAATTTGGATGGTAGAAACCTATAAGATAAAAATAATTACTTTGTCCTGGTACCATAATTTTTCACACACTTATCTTGTTTGCTCTGCACACATTTATGCAGTTTTACATCAGTAAAATTTATATATACAGTTGTCCCTTGAACCACATGGGCTTAAATGTGTGAGTCCATTGATACACAGATGTTCTTAAAAAATAAAAATTACGTTGAATGTGCCTGCTTCTCCTGCCTCCCCTTTCACCTCCTCCACCTCTTCTTTTTTTGCTGTTTCTGAGATAACAAAACTACTCCCCCTCTTCCTCCTCCTCAGCTTATGCAACATGAAAATGGCAAGGATGAAGACCTTTATGATGATCCATTTCCATTTAATGAATAGTAAGTGTATTTTCTCTTCCTTATGATTTTCTCAGTAACACCTTTTTTTCTCTAGCTTACTTTATTGTAAGAACACAGGGTATAATACATAGGACATACAAAGTATGTATTAATCAATCATTTATGTTATTCCTAAGGCTTCTGGTCAACAGTAGATTATTAGTAGTTAAGTTTTGGGGGAGTCAATAGTATATGCAAATTTTCAACTGTGCAGAGGGTTGGTGCCTCTAAATGCTGCATTTGTTCAAGGATCAACTGTATATATTGGGTTCTGTAAGTTCTTTCGAAAATATCGTCTTCCTCAGAATTTTAATCTGATATGTGATAGTTTCTTTTCATAATGAAAAATATAATTTGTGCACTTCTCTTGGATTCCTTTATTCTGAGAGCTATGAATACTATTGGATGTGTTTATATAAGGAAGCCTCAAAAGTAGGGGATATGCATGTATTTATAATATGTATGTATATACACATCTATGTATGTGTGTATGTATTTTTATGATTGTTCAGTAGGAAAAGTTCAAAGCAACTTTCTCTGTATAGGTGGAAAGGGAAATTCATAATGGCTCAGATACTCCTTTACTTAAGTGAGGGCTAATTGGAAGAACTACTTGGTCATCTATGTATAAGAAGAAACTGGTATCCACTCAACAGGGGATTTTTTTTTTTTTTTTTGTCTTGACGTACTTCTTGAGTATCATTCTTTGTTTCACTTTTTTTTTCTGCAAGACATTCTTTCTGTTTTGGAGAAATGTGTTATTCTTCAAGCACCTTATCCTCTTAGAGCTCAAAGATGGTTGTAAAACGAAAGGGTCATTTTCATAAAGGTCTAGGATCCTCCAGGGAAGAGAATCATCTAATCTAATCATCAGTGGGATTTTAAATTTACTGAATGTTGTCCAACAATTTAAGATGGTCCAGTTGAAACATTTGGCAAGAGTGAAGACCAAGGGTCATCCTCAAGCACACCTCCTAAAATGAACTTCTTTAAAGGAAAAGAGGGTTGTTATCCTGTAACCCAGGCTCAAAGTTACCACCCAGATGCCAGATGAACCAACATGAAGTTTAGGTGCAGTATGATGGTAAGCTGCCCATACTTTCTTATTGGTATGATGGAGAAACTTTCTTAGGTTTTTGTTCTGTATTTTCAAAATAACAAACTGCAACCTAACTCTTCAAGTAGTTTTTAGTACAAGGCCTCCTATCTCTGTACGGCACTGAGGGATTGAGATCAACCTTATTGACTAAACCACAGTGGCTTGTCCTGAGAACTTTTGTGGCTACATTGGTTATAGAGTGAGAATTAAAGCTTATTCTGAAATAGAATAATTGGGAAATTTCTTTCTTCCCTTACATAACCAGACAATCAACTGTGGGAATAGCAAAGCTAATATTAGGTTCTTGGGAGCCATATTTCCAATTTGACACTCTCCTGAAGAAACAGAAATGATGATATTAGAAGTCTGGCTCAGGATTTTTAGGAAGGAAGAAAGACTTACACTTAGGGGCTGGTTTTGGCCAGAGTTTAAAGGCCAGTGGAGAGAAAACATGGCTTTTCACCACGGGCTTGGCAAGTAAACCTTTAAACAAGGCTTTTAAGTATTAATAAATTTGCTACACATTCTGTGCCAAAATTGGATTATAGATATTTTAAGAATATAATTCTTTAAAAGACTCAGGTTATTAAGCAAACATTATTAAGTCAACAAGTTACAATATGTTGAATTAAAAGCTGACATGGTTTAAGAAAATAGAAGGTCTTTTTTAAAATTTTTTTTATTTTCTTTATTTTTTTAGATGGAGCCTAGCTCTGTTGTCCAGGCTGGAGTGCAATGGTGCGATCTCTGCCCACCACAACTCCGCATCCCGGGTTCAAGGAATTCTCTCACTTCAGCCTCCCGTGTAGCTGAGATTATAGGCATGCACAACCACATCTGGCTAATTTTTGTATGTTTTGGTAGAGACAGGATTTCGCCATGTTGGCCAGGCTGGTCTTGAACTCCTGACCTTAAGCTATCCACCCACCTCCGCCTCCCAAAGTGCTGGCATTACAGACGTGAACCACCACACCCGGCCAGAAGGTCCTATTTGGATTAAATGCCGGAAGAAGCGTAAGGAAATTAACATTGACTGTTATATGGTCCGAAGAAATTATACTCAGATCTCACTGTAGGGTGTTTTCTTATTTTTTGTAACCACATCTTCCAGGACTTATAGTGGAAAAAGCAAATGGCTTCACTTGAAGAAATTTAAGCAATGCAATCACATAGATGAATGAAAACCAGCCCCTTCTTCATATATATTATTCAAGCCCCTTTTCATTTTTATTATTCCAGGATCCTCTCTTATTCCATTGTGCCTATTTTACATTAGTATTCTCTGCTGATACCTACTTAGATTGTCTCAATGGAGTTTATATTTATAACATAATTACACAAAAAAGGCTTTGTTTCTTTTCTTCTGCAAGTGATTAGCATTCTAATAAAATATCTTACGTTTCTAATCAAGATTCAGCGTTCAAAACAATAGAATATTTGTGGATTTGTTTTTCTATCATTTAAATTTTATGTTTCCCAATCCCTTTTTCATGGACAGAGACAAATACATATAATCACTGTGTTGCTAGCATCAGGAACCGTAACATTAGAATTAAACAAGTCAATTATTTATATCCTGGAAAATATTAAATTTATAGTGTCTTGCTAATATTTTCTTACATAATAATATGCAAACACATAAAGTGAAGGTTACTTTATAATAATATGCTCTTTTATATTTTAGCAATATTTTATGTGAAAATATTAAAACACATAAAAACTACATAAAATTACCAAAATTCCAGCACTTAAATAATTTGGTGTAATTTTGAATGTCTTTCCAACAGATCCTCTCTTAATACACCCTAATATTCACCTTCATTGTAACTAATGTGTTAATTTTTCTTCTCAATTCTTCTCAACAGTGGACTCATATGTATGTTTTTCTATGAATATTTTTTTCTAAAACTTTGGCACAACTATAATATCTCTAATTACATGAGTTCTTCATCAATCTGTCCACTATTAATTTCTTTCTAATGCATATTTGAAATGCTACATAATTGCATAAATTATGGATTATTTATAATTTATTCAAATATTTTTGGTGGATATTTAGGTGTTTTCCTATTTTCAAGAAGCAACATTGTACATATATATCATTACATAAGTGTCTCTAATCTTGACTGCATATGAATAGCTTACAGTTGTATTTAAACAATCTCCCATGAACATATTTTTCCTAAAATACCAAAAGCAATTTCCAAATACTGTGTAATTTCAGCCATAATTACTTCATAAAGTACTCTTCATCTCTACTTCTTCTCCCAAACGTAAATATATATCACTCTTTATCTTCAGACATTCAAGCAGTTATTAACTGAGATTTGTGTAACTTTCTAAAGACTCTGATAACTTTAATTTTATACCTTTTTTGGACATCCTTGCATTATTTTTTTTTTTACTTTACTTTGTACTACCACAACTAAGATGGTAATTTAACTACATTCTATGAGTTCATTCCAGACAAATTCTAATCCGTGTATGGAAATACTGTCAGAATAAACTCTCTGAAACACAACCTAAGCATGCTACACTTTTGACTGTGTAATGGCTGTCTAGTAATAATAATAATAAAACCTTTATTTTTCTTACCCACATATCTGTATGACACAGTTTTGGCTATTGACCCACCTTCATATTATTTTATCTATAAGCATGATTCACTCCTACTATACAAATACAATAGCATTGTTCTAAACTCCATATTCTACCTAAAGAGAAATGAGGCTTCCACAATTCACTCAAAGTGGTAAAATTATTGATATGAGTAGTCTTTTGTAATTTCATGTATGTATTATAATATAAAAGGCAAACAATATAAAAACCATGTCAGAGTTACAAGTAAAAACACTATTAAAAAAAACAAGAGGAAATCCTCCCAAAATTTCAGTAATCCATAGGATGGCAAATAAAAAAGAAATAGAATAAGAAACAGCAAAAACAAGTAATACAATTGCAGACTTCAGTGCTAACATATTAATAGTTGCTTCAATAAAATTATGTATATAATCAATTAAAAAACAAGACCGATAAAGTGACCTTCTAAAATGGCCTAACCATATCCTATTTATATAAAATTCACCTCAAATTCAAAGACAAAAAAGTTGAAAGTTAAAAGATGAAGAAAGATATATCATGCAAACTTTAAGAAATAAAATGAATTACTACAATAATATCTGATAATGTACATTTTAGACAAAGAAAAATTCTTGAGAAAAAGAAAGACATAACAACGATAAAAATAATAAATCTACCAGATAACAATCTATAAAAAATCTGTAAAACAATATATAAGCAACATTTTTAAAAACCTGTAAAACAATATGTTAAGCACCAAAGTGTCCTCAGAATACATGAAGAAGAATTTATAAATATGAGGTAAAATATTTGTAAGTCCATATATCTCATAAGGGATTTTTTTTCTAGAGTATATAAAGAACTCTTACATCTCAATAGTGAAAAGACAAACCAACTAAAATGGGTAAACCATTTTGATTTTTCCAATGAATATTCACAAATAGGCACAAAAGCACATAAAACGATGCTAAACATAAAATAATTCTCAATATTTAAATCATTATAGTAAAATTACAGTTAAATACCACTTCACACCCATTAAAATGGCAATAATTAAAGAGACAGGCAATATTCAATGTTGGGAAGAATGAAAAACCTTACACTTGCTGATAGAGATGCAAATTTGTCAGGCAAATCTGGAAAACAAGTTGAAAATTGATTAAACACTTAAACAAAATGTATCACATGAATCACCAATTCCACTCCTGAATATCTATTCAATAGAAATTAAAACATACATCACCTAAAATCTTGTGAGTTATTGTTCACAACAACATTATTCAACAGTATTCTTATGAGTTACTGTTTCACGGCAACATTAGTCAAAATAGTTCATCAACTGAGAGTGGATAAACAAAAATGGATGAACCTCAAAACTATTATGCAAATTGAAAGAGGCCAGATGAAAAAGATCACATTGTAAATGATTTGATTATAAGAGATGTTTAATAAGAGAAATACACAGAGACACAAGTAGGTTAGTAGGTGAGACATGGTGTTGGCATGGGAAATTTTTTCAAAGTATTAGAAATGTTCTAAACATCTATTGCAGTGACAAGAGCAAGACACTAAGTTATTAAAATTTTGTATATAAATGTCACATATTCAAATACCATTTTTATGTATACACAATAATGTAAGAATGATACAATATGCTTTGAATTATATATTATTTATATAAGTACTCTACATTATTTCCATAATTCTATTTATTTTAATTATCAATAGTATAATTAGTTTGATAATTTATAATCTTGTTTCACTGTGCCTCAAATAAGTGGTGTCTTATGATCAACCAGATCATTGATTCTTATATATACTCTATGTATATGTGTATATATGTATATTTGCAGTTTACAGTTTGCTCAATGCTTGCCTCAAATATCATCAAAGAAAAAGTGTATTTTTATAATAAACTTGATGTGTTAAATCAATTTTAATGCTGAGAGGACACATTTTTGGGTAGTCTGATGGAGTTTTTAACAGAGGGTCTTATTTTGTGGTAAAATAATGTGCAACCGTTTAATATAAAACTGCTGAATTTTTATATATACCGGAAATAAGTTAATGTATGCAGTCTTTAAAACTTTTTATATTCTCCTGGCTCTAAAGGAAAGCAAGGTAACTAGCACTCAAAAATACTATTTTTCCTGAGGATAAAAATGTATTTTGTAAAGGAGAATTTTATTTTAGCTTCAAATTATTAATATTTCAAATCAGAAAACCTAAGAATGTGTGCAGGTACGATGTGTGTTCATTCTGCCCTGGAAGAGGAGGCTTAGGCAGTAAAATCCAGTCTTCTAAACTAATCATTGGCTTTGATCAGGGGCTAGAGGTTTCTGCCAGGGCTACTAATGGGAGAAAAAGAATAAGCTAGGAAATTGCAGCATCATTTTGCTATTTTGCTTTGGGGGCCAGCTGAAATTTCCCCAAAGTTTCCAAAATATCCTAAGGATAAATATTTGCATTTTTATGTAATTGAAATAGTTGCAAAAGGACTCAGGATTTGTACCAAAACACAAACATTTAACAAATAACTGTACAGATACCTACACCATAATAATGGTGATAACTATCATGAAACAAACTCTGGAGTCATGAGTGTATACAATTCAAGTCCTGAAACAGTATGATTCAAAACTCAAGATACAAGGTTATAAAAGTGATTTTATGCAAGGAAATTATCAGGCGGATTATCTTGAGAAAAGAAGGACCTGGCCATTTTGATAAAAAAAATTGTAGTGCCTTTTGGCAGGTGCATATTAAGAAATGTGTGTAGGCCAGTGAAAACTCTCTTGAGGGTGGGAGAGCTTCGGTCCTTTGTAGATAATATTGAGGATTTTGAAATATGTTCAGGTAAAAAAAAGTAGAGAAGAAAAAAGTGAATAAAACCTTGAGCATCTTTCCTACAGACATATTAAGGATAATTTGCCTTTATACTTTAGCATACTACATGGAAAATGATAATACAAATGTAGTGTTTTTTAAAAATCATTTTTATAACAATTTGTTATGGGGTAATGATGAATACTTATTTTTTACATCAAATTCAGGTGAGTCGCAAAAGGAAAATCCGAAATAATTCTCACTGCAGAAAAATATTGGCATCTTTAATAAAAGACAGTTTTTTTTTGTTTACTTGCTTTGTTTTTTCCTTGTTTAATATTTCTGATGTATTTAAGTGGGTTGTTTACCTGCGTCCCTGCAAATTTTGTGTTCTTCTAATTAAAAAATTACTGTCTTTATATTGATTTTTAGGATTAAAAAACACTATATATTAAGGCTTTGCTGGTTATACATGTTGCAAATGCCTTCTCCCATACTGACCTTACAAATTAACTCTCATAATGCTGTATTTTATTGAGCAAAACTAACTTTATTATAACAAGATGAAATACTCTTTTTTTTACTATCCGTTCTGTTTTCAAAATATTCACTATGCACAAGATAGCAAAATACTCTTCTATATTATAATCTAGAATATTTTTCCTCTTTCTTTGCCTGGGACAATTTGAGTAGAATTGATCTATATACATGAATGTGAGATATAAAATATATTTTATTTTTTCTAAGTAGACAGCCAGTTTACCTAGCAGCATTTACTAAAAAGACAATTTTATTATTTTTCTAGGAAAAAATGTTATCAATTCTGTTGATGGACCCCTTAATCTCTTCTACTGATTATCTTCTACTTGAACCAGTACCAAATTAATGTTGCAAGCTTTGTCTTGAAATATGTAAGACTTAGAACTTTGTTCTTATTCCACCCGATTGTGATGAATATGGGTATTCTGGGTTTCCATTTAAACTTTATATACAGTTTTTAAATTTCTCCAAAAAACCTGATAGAATTTTGACTGAAATTGATTTCAATCTATAGATCAATTTGGACAATTAATACATGTAAATGTGATAGCTATTTATAATTATTTTCTGATATTTATACATTTCATTAATTTTAATTGTGTGATTGGATTCACATCAATCTCTTTAGTACAATGTTGAATACAGGTGAGATTAAATTATATCCCTAAATTGTTCTCCACATTTGAAAAATAGTTTTTAATATTTCACCATTAAGTATTATATTGGCTGTATAATATTTGCAATAGTATTTTGAAAAAGTAATATGTTCAAATATAATTTTTTATCCTAAATTTAGTACGAATTATCATAAATTGAGTTTTTAAGTGCATGCAAGTTTATTAGAAAATAAAGGAATAAAGAATGGCTACTCCACAGGCAGAGCACCTTCAAGGGCTGCTGGTTGCCCATTTTTATGGCTATTTCTTGATTATATGCTAAGCAATGGGTAGATTATTCGTGAGTTTTCTGGAAAAGGGGTGGGCAATTCCTGGAACTGAGGGTTACTCCCATTTTTAGAATATAGAGAAACTTCCTGATGTTGCCGTGGCATTTGTAAACTCTCATGCTGCTGGTGGGAATATGGCAGTGAGGATGACTAACGGTCACTCTCGTCGCCATCTTGATTTTTGTAGGTTTTAGCCAGCTTCTTTACTACAAACTGTTTTACCAGCAGGGTATTTATGACCTGTATCTTTTGATGACCTCCTACCTCATCCTGTGACTTAGAATGCCTAACCCTCTGAGAATGAAGCCCATTACGTTTCAGCCTTATTTTACTTAGTCCCTTTTCAAGATGGAGTTGCTCTGGTTCAAAAGTCTCTGAAATTTCCCCTATTTTCTTTGTAAGATAACCCTTCATTCTAAGGATTGTAGAGGGACAAAAATCCATCTTCTGTGACTTCTTTAGGCTGAATAGGGGTGATGATATTTCTGCCTAACTATGAAGGTCCCTTGTGTTCAGGATAGAGGGGAGCTAAGTCAGAAAGCATCAATATGCTGAGGGCCATTTATAACTCCAAGATCTGACAAAACTGGAAGATTAATAAGTGCACAATGTAAGAAAACATTCTGACAAAACTGGATATCGGAAGATTAATAAGTGTACAATTTAAGGAAACATTCAGTAAGCTTATCCTGCATTCTGATGCAGAGTACAACAGCAATATATTCCACAACACTGAAGCAAAATAAGTAAAATTATCCCAAGTAAAATAAATAAGAAGGCTTTCTATGAACTAGGCAAATATTGCAACCAAGCTGATAGGGGATTGCTAGCTGATTCCAGTATGTGTCCAGAATTAGAATACTGATACAGATTTTTTACATTACTTTCCCTCTAGTTTCTTCTGAGCAGCGGCCAGAGATCACTGATTGGTTCACAGGAATAAGCAGGGTTACTCTAAACTGCTTGAAAAGGAAACCTCAAAAACAACTGATGAGACTAGAATTTAATAACAAGTGTACCATAATTCTTGAAACATAATTTTTCTCTCTCCAGTCTTTCATTTTTACCAAAGACAAATCATGGTAAGTTCAACTTGCTTTATTATACTTGGCCTGATTATTTGTATAATATGCAGCAAGAATAATTATTTTTCACATAGACTTTTTAAGTTGACTTTGATGGAAATTTGTTGCATAGAAAGATTCTCAGATAAGACTTTTTTAAAGATGATCCCAGCCATGGCTTTGTACCCTCAAATACCTATGAGTTAGGTAAATTCCTCTCCTCTTGAGGTCCCATGACAACTTGGAGCTCCTGAGCCTTTCAGAAAGTGACATTCTTTACTTACCGAGGTCAAGAACCCTGCACAAGGCCTCTGTAGACAAGTATGAGGCCAGTTTTCTTAAGGGAATTTTATTGGCTCTGTCAAATTTAATTCCTTTAAAAAAAGCACATCATTTCAGTAAAGCCTTGATAAAAATAACAAGTTTCTCCAGTTGTGTCATGTTCCAAAAAAAAAAAAAATTCTTATTGCACTTATGCAAATAACAATATGGCCATAAGTTAAGAATACTCATAAAGAGTTTCCAAATTCTGGATAAATCAGGAAGAGAGAAACAAATATGTTCCAACTTTTGTTCACAGGAGGATACTTAATTGTTAAAAGTTGTCAATAGCTCAAAAGAATAAGTTTTCTTGACTCTGAAAATCAAAACAAAGGATCAGCAATGTTTTAAGCAAAATGTCAAAAAAAATTACTTCAGTCTTTTATTAGTTCAGTCCATGCAGTTAACTCCTGTTCTGCTTGATATTCATGAACTTTTCAGCTCTCCATGAGAGTCCTGAAGGATTTTCCTCTATTCTAATGTCACAATATCCAAAGTTATCAGAAGCTTGCATTCAAGAACACCTGTTAGAGTCCTATGGCTGATTATAAACCACCTTTTAAAGTGGATCAAAACAAGACAACAATTGTTGGTGGATGACAAAATGCCTTAGAGCAGTCACTGTTAAAGCCACAATTGACTAGGAAATTTTGGTTACTTTTGTGGCACACAAAAATTTTACATAACAGTCATAATTATTAATAACATACAGTAAGTCATATTAGAAGTATAGGTGTTTCCCATAATTTTGGAACACATACCAATAACATATTTATGCAAATACAACTCAAAGAAAGCCAAACACCATTTCATATCTGACAATGCTTCCCGTGTGATTTTTATACCAAATAAACCAAATGTCATTTTTACATTAGTGTACTATTAATGTTAAACCCTGTGTTTATTAAAACCTTATAGGCAAATATATCCAATTTTTATGTCTGATCATAAGGTAAGATTTTTATTAACCATTTATAATCCTTTAAATTTTTGTTTAAGAGCAGATTAGTGTTCTAAGAAAAACTTGTATTTTTTATTGCAGTGATCAATTTATGGAAAAATTGAATAAAACTCCTTTAACTGTATGTTCACACATAGAATTTATCTTACAAAATCTGACATAAAATCCTTTAACCCTCTAAACTTAGGCAAGAAATCCACATTACCATGCTTCTTACAATCTTTTACCAAAAGTATATTCTACTTTTCTTGCATGCCTTGAATGTAGAGCTGTTTCTTTAGTAGTCTCAAATACATGTTACACTGTTAACTCTTGATTTTGAATTATATGCACTGTCTTTTTCTGCATATACTGAAATGATCAAACTATTTTCTACATTTTTCTCTTAATGTGGTAGAATGTAATGAATTTCAAAGTTAAATAAAATTTTTAATTTCTGCACTTAAACTCATCTTACATTGAAATATATATCTTCCTTATATTGCAAAATTCATTTGACTAATGCATTGTTGAATACTTGGCATTTATGTTTTAGACATAAAGTCTAGCTTTAAAAATGATTATTATAATACTTAAAGTATAATAATAATAAAAGAAAAAAGAAAAGAAGAAAAGGAAAACATGGATAAGCAGATATAAAAATATTTTTTCCAAAAATGGAGATTATATTACAGATTATTGCATGCCAAACTCTTTGTAAACATAGAAAATGATACAGAATTACTGTCAAAAACAATTTAGACTTGTCGGCTTTGTTGGCATTTTGAATGTGAATACTCTAAGATGTGAATCTGACTGAATAAGTGATATTTATTTCAAAAAACTGTAGTATATCAATTCCTAGAACCTTATATGAATGAATACTTTATGAAATGAATTTTATGACTGGCTTGAATAAAATTGTAAATTATTGCCTGATAAAGCAGAATGGTATCTAACTTTAGTTACCTTTAGCTTCTAATTTAGTGAAAATAAAAGACTTCTTGAAATGTCAAAAAAAAAATGATGTGGGAATTACGCCATTTTTAGTCTATACCCTGGAAAAGATTTTTGGAAAGAATATTCTCTTCTTCTTAATTATTTGGTAGAATTTGATAAGACGAAGAGATTTTTCAAGTTTTTCGTTTAAATGTTTGCATCCTTCATAACATTGATTTCAGAACTTGATGAGGTTATGAAAAGAGAAGAAAATTGCAGACTGATCATTCTTTTTTTTTTTTTTTTTTCTTGAGAAGTAGTGTCACTCTGTCACCCAGGCTGGAGTGCAATGGCATGATCTCTTCTCATTGCAACCTCTGCCACCTGGGCTCAATCGATTCTCCTGCATCAGCTTCCCAAGCAGCTGTGATTACAGGCTCCCACCACCATGCCCAGCTAATTTTTGTATTTGTAGTAGAGACGGGATTTTGCCATGTTGGCCAGGCTGGTCATGAACTCCTCACCTCAGGTGATCTGCCTGCCTTGGCCTCCCAAAGTGCTGAGATGACAGGTGTCAGCCACCACACCTGGCCTGGATCATTCTTATGTAGACAAATGCATATATATTGCATCATCATAAGCTTAATCCACAAAAAACACATCAAGGCAGAGCATAGTTTATTTCAGAAATGAAAGATTGGTTTTGCAGCCATAAATTGCTCTAATTCAGCATATGAACCAAATTAAATAAAATATATACACACATATACATACATATCACTCCAGATGAATGTTTAAATCACTGATTTTTCTAACTTTTCATTATTTCATATAAAGTCCTTGAACAGTTTTCCTTAAAAGTACAGCTATAGCTATATTCTTTCTATTTTCTAGTGTCATATTTCCATGTTGTTTCTTAAATTCATATACTAATTACATGCTATGTTACATCATCTCACACACGTGTTTAGAAATGTACAGTATAATTTGGAAATATTCCGAAATTTTTAAAACTTTTTGTTAATTATTTCTAGATAATTCTAAAGTAGTCAGTCTACATACACTATACATTTAGTCCTTTGACATTTGATGATACATACCATGTATCTCTTTTATTTACACCTATATATGCATCTCTCTATAGTTTTACTATCTTTTCATCATTTGTATAATTATTTTATAATTTATTAATCATTTTTAAATCTTTTGAATAGTTACCATTTTAAACCGTTTTATCAGTTATGAGAGAGGCATTGTAAAATATTCAACTATAATTGTAAATGTGTTTACATATCTTTTGGCTTCTGTCATCTTTTAAATTTGAATATGCAAAATTTTATGTGCACAAAACATTAGAGTTGCTATATCTTAAGATTTTGTCATTGTATTAAATGCTTTTCTTCTCTCTAGAAATACTTCTTGACTAATGTGGTTGATTATTGTATACGTACACAAGTTTCTCATTTTTAGTATTTGAATGATATATATGTATAGGTGATAAATATGTTATATACTGTCTTATTTTGGGCATATTTTTATGATATTTGTAAGGTATGTCTCTTTTAAGCCACATATTAGTTATTTTTTTACTTGACATCAGTCTTTAACTAGAATATCTATTTAGATTTTATGTAACTCATTGTCTAATCTGTATTCAATTCTTTAAGCATATTTGTTTTCTATTTGTCCTGTGTCTTTTACATTTTCTTTTTTTTATTTTGTAGTAATTAACAAAGTTTATTATTCTTTTTTAACCACATTAACTTAGCAGCTATATGGTCTTTGTGTAGTGTTTTAGCAGCTACCATAGATATTAAAACCTGAATCCCTGGTTTATATTTAAGTTAGTCATTTGTTTCCTAGACAATGCAAGGGTCCTAGGCCATTTAAAGTTTATTTATACTCCTGCCATTGTATAGAGCCAATTATTATTTGTATTTATATTCATTTGTATTTGCCTTTTCCAATCCTCTCTGTTTCTTTTTGCAAGCCTATTGTTTGCTCTGTGTTTATGTTCATCTGCTGAACACTCTTTAGGAATTCCTCAATGCAGGTCAGCTTAGTATTGATTGTCTTTTATTCTGATCAGCATATCTTTTCTCTTAGTAAATATAATTTTTTTTATATTCTCACTTCTGTTACTATTCTTGTGATTCCTACTCTTAGCCTTTCTACTACATAAAGCAGTAAACTTTACCTATTTTTGTAGTTTTTAAAAGATATTCTCTGTAAGTTTGTCTTTTCTATTTTAAAGTGATGGACCTGAGTATAATTTTCTTTCTATTTAACTTGAATACGTGACTTGTAGTCTTTCATCAATTTTGGACATTTTTGTCATTATTTCTTCAAAATTTTCTTTTTTTCCTGTTTTCTTTCTTTCTAGTTAAACTTCAGTTATACATCAATTACACGTTTTGCTCCCACTGCATCTCTGTTTGTTAAAATATTTATATTTTATTGTTTTATCTCTCCTTACTTCAGTGTCTTTTTTCTGGTTCATTAATTTTCTTTTATCTCTGTCTAGTCTTCTAGTACACGCACAATTGAGTTGTGCTAATGAATTAAATCCTTCATACAATCAAGTGAAAAAATTTAACTGGGCAATTTGTCTTTCTTGACTCAAATGTCTTTCTCGACTCAACCCTCATTCAGTAATACATCCAAATTTTCAAAAAATCCCAATATTTTAACCTCAATAATGATAGACTGTTTTTCATGTGATTGATTTATATGTAAATGTGAACATATTGTAGATACTCATTATTCTGATTTACTCAATGTTTGTGAGATTCAACCAAAGATATGATGACTATTAAATGTCCTTTTCATTGTTGTGCATTGTGCATTGACCTTATATGCATAACCCCAAATTAAGTTATCTATTTTCTTGATGTAAATTTCAGTTAACTTTAGTTTCTTATTCTAAAGATAATTACAGATGTGCATCCTTACATCTTTCTTGTGGAATTAAGGAACTCATTTGGTTCCATATACTAAGGACTTACATTGCTACATTAACGCTATAGAATATCTCATCTCTCTTTCCCCCCATCTCTTTCTCTCTTTATACTTAAATTTATCTATGAAAAAAATTATTTAGAATAAGCAAATTTTGAATTCCAACAACTATCCTTTTAAAAAAATTCTTTACTGGAATTTTGCTTCAGATTTATTGTTAATAGGTGGTCCTGCTTACAATTTTATTAAATATCAACATCTTGGTCACTTAGATTATAGGCTACAGCAATATTTAAAAAATCATTTTACATGAAGTACAAATGAAAATTTTTATCTATCTGTGGTAGTCTGCCTGTGACAAATATGTAGATACATTGGTTTTAAAATTAAACAGATGATGAAGCAGCTTACCGAGGTGAAATTCTTGCCCAAGCTAATGTAGTAGACGAGGCAGAGGGAGCTGGGATTAGAACTCAAGAAAATTTTACTCCAGATTCCATGCGTTGAAAGTTAGGTTCTATAGAACCTTAATTAGATTATTTTCTGTTTTACAAAGAAGAATTTTTAACAACACATTTGTCGCTATCTTTTATATTAGAGTAAAAATTTATAGTGACTACATACAGATTAATTCATACTCTCTACGCATGACTTTGACAGAGCAGGTAATTTTTGTTCCAGCATGCGAACATGTCATTGAGTTTTGTGGTTTGTTTGGGCGATTTCTACCCTTTAAAAGTGGTCCTTTCTGGCCGGGCGCGGTGGCTCACGCCTGTAATCCCAGCACTTTGGGAGGCCAAGGCGGGCGGATCATGAGGTCAGGAGATCAAGAGCATCCTGGCTAACAAGGAGAAACCCCGTCTCTACTAAAAATACAAACATGAGCCCGGCGTGGTGGCGGGTGGCTGTAGTCCCAGCTACTCGGGAGGCTGAGGCAGGAGAATGGTGTGACCAGGAGGCGGAGCTTGCGGTGAGCAGAGACCGCGCCACTGCACTCCAGCCTGAGCGACAGAGTGAGACTCCATCTCAACAACAACAACAAAAAAAGAAGTGTTCCTTTCTAGTCATCCTACACCTTGTCTTTATCATATCTGCTAAATGAGCTCATGGAAACTCGGGTATGGTGGCCTCATGGTTGCTCACCTATGAGAGTTAATTGACAGATTATAAGAATCTACTTTGTCTAAGATGTCCCCAACATCAGCATATTAGCATTTAATATTCTATTAAATGTTTATGTGCATGGCTCATTTTATTACAAATATTGTAATTCCAGATAACTTGTAATTCTTACATAATTGCTATACAATTGCTTAGAAAACTCTGTCATATCAGACAGATGCATGCCTCTGAACTTTTAGAAATGACAGTAGTAATAATAGATGATGGTAATGATGGTTATGATAATAGCCATGATTAGAGTTTCTCATATAAACTAGGCATGTTTGATGTAATCAAGCTGGCAAATCCAGGAAAAGTTTTAGTGCTCTTGAATGTCATATTAATAAGGGGTTCTTTCAACAAATACATTCAATGTAAATCTACACTTGCTTTTTAAGATACCATATGTGAAATACTCAAAAGTTATTCAAAAAAGCAGATAGAAAATTAAGGTAAAATATTCCCAATTCATCATATTATATTCAGTGCTGTATGCATTTAAATTTTAATATTGTGATTTATCTAGGTGTGCTATGTATATTTAGTAATGCAAAAGAATGACAATTTTCTTTTTGTGATTTTTCAAGCAACTAAGAAAGGTGGATAATTAAAATGAGTACTCAGAGGCCTTCTAAGTTTTCACTTACTAGCTATGGACCAAAACGTTAGGTATTAGAGGAGCTGTCAGTGACTGAACTTGTATAGAATATCATGCCTCTCCTTTACCAATGACTTCGCATCTTTTTTGTTAATACTTCAAAATCTAACTCATGTTCATGTACAGTGCTAGAAGTAGATCACCTGGCATCACCATGGATGGGTGGTAAAAGAGGTAAAGAACAAACCATGTAGGTTCTAAGGCTTTTAAATTAAAACAATGTTTTCTCTCTAATTTAGCTCCAAAAATTTCAAAAATAATGTCAACTTATGCAACAAGTGAAAAGTATAGTATAAAGGAAAATAAATTGAAAATTAAATTAATAATTTAATTTCCTTTAATAATTGTCAAAATAATAATTTATTTAAAAATTCTCCAATTTTGGATGTTCTCTTTATAACCATTTTATTTAGGGATGTACAAAGGTATTTGTACTAGAAAAGTATTAATTATAAAATATTTTCATCCAAAATTATGTATAATTAACATTCATATATAATTTTTAAAAAGGTAACATTTTAATTGACAATTCAATTTTATATTCTACTTGTTATAAGTAAATTTTATATATGTATCTCTAATTTACAAGTTTCATGAGAAGCTAAAGTGCTTTTGTCTCAGTAGGCATTAGATACATGACATAAATCGTAACATTAAGATTAGTCTCAAGGAAGCTTTTGGAAAATTGATCTCCATGAATTATATTTGTGCCACTATAATCTCATGTGAAGATCTAGAAAAGGAATTAAGAATGAAAAGTCAAATTGAAACATTTAAAAATACACATTTTGTTTCCCATATCCCAGTATCATATGAGATAGGTTAATATTCTTTACCATAAATCACACCAGTTAAAAATTTTTCTATTCACTTCCACTGTACTCTGAGAGCATATTTGCATGATTTCTAGACTTTAAAAATTTCAAATAAGTATTTTATGCCTCATAATGTGATTTATTTTAGTGAATATTCATATTTCCTAGAGTAAAATTATATTCTGCTATTGTTGAATAAAATATTGTATACATTTCAATTAGATCAGGTTGGTTGGCGGTATTGTTCAAGTCAGCTATATTATGAATTCTCTGTTTGGTTGCTCTTTCAATTACTAAAATGAAATTACTTAAGCCTTCAACTAGAATCATGGACTTGTGTGTACTATGTTGCAGTTCTACCATATTTTGTGCCTCAGATATGTTTATCTTCTATTGTTACATGCATACACCTTAAACATTGTTATGTCTTTTTGGAGAATTAATTTCTTTATCATTAGTAATGTCCTCCTTTATCCCTGATTTTTTTTGTCTTAAAGTCTGCTTTATCTAAAATTCATCTTTACTTCATATTCAGTATTGTGGAGGTTTTGGGGGTAAGTTTTAGCGTGTGTATTAGTGGGCATTCCCCAGAGAAATAGAACCAAAAATACATACTACATGTAGTATATGCACACGTAGTATGTATTATTGTTTCTATTTCTCTAGAGAATAGAATGTATATGGAGAACTATATACATATATAGTTGTATATATGTATACATACATATATAGTTGTATATATGTATACATACATATGTAGTTGTATATATGTATACATACATATGTAGTTGTATATATGTATACATACATATGTAGTTGTATATATGTATACATACATATGTAGTTGTATATATGTATACATACATATGTAGTTGTATATATGTATACATACATATGTAGTTGTATATATGTATACATACATATGTAGTTGTATATATGTATACATACATATGTAGTTGTATATATGTATACATACATATGTAGTTGTATATATGTATACATACATATGTAGTTGTATATATGTATACATACATATGTAGTTGTATATATGTATACATACATATGTAGTTGTATATATGTATACATACATATGTAGTTGTATATATGTATACATACATATGTAGTTGTATATATGTATACATACATATGTAGTTGTATATATGTATACATACATATGTAGTTGTATATATGTATACATACATATGTAGTTGTATATATGTATACATACATATGTAGTTGTATATATGTATACATACATATGTAGTTGTATATATGTATACATACATATGTAGTTGTATATATGTATACATACATATGTAGTTGTATATATGTATACATTTAATACATACATATGTAGTTGTATATATGTATACATTTAATACATACATATGTAGTTGTATATATGTATACATTTAATACATACATATGTAGTTGTATATATGTATATATACATATATAGTTGTATATACACATATACACACATATGTATATACAGTATACACACACGTGTATGTATATACACATATACACACATGTATATGTATATACACGTATACACACACATATATGTATATATACATACACACGTATATGTGTATACATACACATGTATATGTGTATATATACACACGTATATGTGTATATATACACACAGAATTATATATATGTATTTATATAGAAATATATATGTATATGTGTGTGTGTGTGTGTGTATATATATATATATATATATATATATATATATATATGAGACAGAAAGAGAGAGAGAGTCATGAGAAACATGTAGAGCAGGCTATCAGGCTGGAGACCCAGGTAAATAAAAATTGGTATTGCAATCTCAAGTCTAAAGGCAATCTGAAGACAGAATTTATTCTTTTTCAAATAATCTTTTTTTTCTTAAGCCCTTGTAACTTACTGAATGAGTTCCACCTAAATTATAAATGATAATTTACTTGACTCAAAGTCTTCTGATGAAAATGTTAATATCTAAAATTACCTTCACAGCAACAGATGTCAAACTGCTGTTTGAGCAGTCATCTGGGCACTGTAGCCTAGCCAAGTTCACACAAAAATAACTCTCACAGCACATTATATGATTCTCTACCCCCTTATTCGTATTTTTTATGTCTTTGTATTTGAGATTCTTGTAGATGACATATAGTTGAGTGTGTTTTACCATACACCCAGAAAGTTTGTCTTTTAATTGTTGTATTTATATTAAACTTAAGGTGATCATTGACATGGTGTGGTTAATATCTACTATCTTTGTTTTATCTTTGATATTTTTTTTGCTGCTTTTTTTCTGTTTCTCTTTGCTTTCTGGTTTTACGTGAGAATTATATGATTTAATTTATCTTCTCTCTTAGAATGTCAATTCTATTTTTTTAAATTTATTTTTGGTTAGTTTGTAACACCTTGCCCCTCCTTATCCATAGGGGGTATATCTCAAGACTGCCAGTGGATGCCTGAAACCACTGATTATACCAAATCCTATGTGTAATATGCTTTTTCCTATAATAGTGACCTATGATAGAGTTTCATTTCTATATTAGGCACAGTAAGAGATTAATAAAAACAACTAATCGTTATGTAAAACAGTTACAACAATATGCTAGCACCACTACTATTCACTTTGGGACCATTATTAAGTAAGATAAGGGTTATTTAGCACGCACACTGCAATACTGGTACAGTTGAATGATAATTGAGCCAGATATAGTGTAGACAGTGTAGATATGCTGGACAAAGATATGATTCACTTCCAGGCAGAATGAAGCAGAACGGTGCAATATTCCATCATGCTACTCAGAACAACACACAATGTAAAACTTATGAATTATTTACTTCTGGAATTTTCCATTTAATATTTTCAGACTCTGATTGACTGCAGGTAACTGAAACTGCTGAAAATGAAACTGGATAAGGTGGAACTACTGTGTACATTTTCCACTAACCTAAGTCCACTTTCAAATGACACTACCCCACTTTCTGAATAGTTCAGGTCATTATAACAAAGTGTTTCCAATTCTTCCTTCTTATCTTTCAGAATTTTGCTGTCATTCACTTAATTTCTCAATATGTTATGATCAATCCAATCCATTTTAATATGATTGCTGCAAACAGTTAACAAAATCAATTAAGAATTAAAAAATGAAATGTTTATTTTCCCTTTAGTTTTCTCCACCTTTTTTTCCCTACTTTTATGTTGATCCATGTTTCCTAACCCCTAGCATATTCTTTCTCTCTGAAGAGTTTTGAAAAATATTTATTTCAGCACTCTCTGCTAGTGATGAGGACCCTCAGTGTTTGCTTATCTGAGTAAGTCTATTTTCCACTTTTGAAGGAGAATTTTGCTGAATATAGAATTATAGTTTAGGGTTTTTCTTTCTTTTAATACTAAATATTTTACTTCCCTCTTCTTGTTTGTATGGTTTCTAATGAGAAATTTGGTGTTATTTTTCTCTTTGTTTCTCTATATCTATTTTCCCACCCCTGGGCTTCTTCAAGGTTTTCTGTCTTTTGGTTTTCTGAATGTTGTATACGGTACTACTAAGAGCTGATTTTTTGCCGTTATTTATACTGATTTGTTTTCTGAGCTAGCTAGTTTTATGGTTTCGTGTGTGTCATTAATTTTGGAACATTCTTGGAAATTTCTATCTTATCTTTCTAGTATTCCAAATACACTTATGTTACACCTTTTAAACTTTCCATCTTTCTTGGATATTCTGTTCTTTTAAAAATATTACTTTTTCTCTTTGTTTACGATTTTGGTTAATTTTCTATCGACCTATTTGTCAAGCTCTCTGATTCTATTTTCATCATGCCCAGTTTACAGATGCTTCCACCAAAGATATTTTTCTCCTAAGGTATTTGTGATTTCCAGTATAGCCTTTTGCTACCTTCTTAGGGTTTTTGTCCCTATGCTTACATTCTCCATCTATTCTTGTATTATCTAATTTTTCCATGAGAGTGTTTAATACAATATTCGTTGTTATTTTAATTCCCTATCTTATCATTCTGGAACCTGTGCCACATCTGTGTCTGGTTCTGATGTTTGCCTTGCCTCTTCAGAGTGTGTATTTTATTTCTTTTTATCTTATCTCGTAATTTTTGTTTTGAATGGAGGATATGATATATTAGGTAATAGAGGCTGAGTTAAGTGAATCTTCAGTGTAAAGTTTTCTGTCAATTGGCTATGAGTTTGGTTGTTGTTATTCTATTTGTAGATTCCAAAAGCTGTAGATCCCTTTGGAGTTCCTTTTGTTTCCCCTATTGTTTGAGAGTTTCCTTATAAATTCTTGTTTAAATAAAGTCTGTCTTTTGGGTCTTTCACCTGTAATCTACTGTCATTATACTGGTTTCCTGTGGAAGTGGTTATACAACGTGATAGAATAAAACATTCTACAATCTTATAATTAAATCTTAGTCTTTTGGTGGGGCTGGGTTGCTGAGCTGTGACCTTTAGAAGTGTGTCTTAGTTTTTTCCCCCCTCCTCTTAGGTGAGACAGACAGTCTAGAGTGGACTAGAATTGGATAATATCCCTACTTATAGTCAGGTAAGCTCTGGAAAAAAATGATTTCCTTTGGTGAGTAGACCTTCATTATGGAGAATCCTCTACATGTATTTCAAATATTGACTTTTTGCCCTTCCATGGCAGAAAAAATGAGGGAATTTTTCTTTTCACTTTACCGTGAGAAACTTCAGGAGTTCCTGTAGGCCAAACACTTTAGAGAGTGTGCCTGCTGCCATGACTGGGACTTTAGAGTTACTCACTTACAAGTAGTCCACAGAGCCTCCAGAAACTAGTTGAAATCATCATTTAAGAGGACCTGCCACCTTTTCATTCCAGTGGCTGTGCTTGTGGTAATGTGATCTTGGCTGTGAGTCTACAGATTTCCAGTTTCCGCAGAGTAAAGGGAGGTGATTTTTCCTTTGATTTCAGTTATCTGATGGGTCCAAGAAAAGTCATTGGTTTTCAGATTCTGTATCTTTTTTATTTTTATGATTATGGCTGGACTATTTTCAGGCTCATTACACATCAGAATTAAAACTGGAAGTTTCTATTTTTAGAAACTTTTTAGATTCTCAGATTACAAATGTGGGCTAAGGATCAACTAATTTTTAAACAGCATTTTTATATTGTTAATTTATTTTGAGGTGAGATCACATTATTATACATTATGCCATTATATTTACTGCCATCAACGAATCAGACAAGTAAAAACTACTGAGAAGGTAGGAGAGCAAGAGGGTGGAACGTTTATCTGAATTGGCAGGAGGCTGGGTGAGTCAAGTGAACACTTAGGAAGGTCAGAAAGTGAAGACTTGTGTCCTTGAATTAAGTAGTCAAGCATAAACTTCAAGAAAGACGATGGATAAGAAAGAAGAAGCAGTCGTTTTGATGTTAAGCAACTAAATGGAGCAGAGAATAAAGGTATGCTTTTAAAAATGCTAAGTATCCAAGAAACAGGGGAAATAGAATTACCTGATACAATGTATGTGATATGGTCAACTTAATTTAAAACTTCACTATTAGGATGGATGAGGGAAATAAATCAATTGCTATCAGTGAGATCTTCGGTTGTGTCTTTCACAAAGTTCACTGTTTAGGGAAAGGAGAACAAACATTCTAGACATTTTATTCTAAATTTAAGACTTTAATATCAACTTGGTCTAGCTGTGAGGTGGTAGAAATCATAATTGTATTATGCATTAGCTATATAAATGTTAAATTCAAATATAAATCTATAGTTCTATGTTTTGATTTATTTTTCTGGTAAGCTGGTTAATTTATTATTTATTATTATTATTATTATTATTATATATTTATTCTGGAGGCTTTACTGTCCTAAACTATAAACACACACATACATGTATGTGACCTTCAGAGGTGCTTCTTAGATTTTTTGCCCCCTCCTCTTAGGTGAGACAGAAAGTCTAGAGTAAACTAGAATTGGGTAATTTCCCTATATGTAGTCGAATAAGCTCTGGAAAAAAAATGTTTTCCTTTGAAAATTTATACTTATGCACATATATGTATAAATTTGTATGTATTATGCATATATACACTCTAAATTGTGTGTAATATTCATACAACTCACACACCCACGTATACAGCTTTTGTGAGAAATGATTCACATGTTATACAACATACTTATTTCAAAGTGTACAATTCAATGGCCTTCAAGAAAGATGATGGATGAGAAAGAAGAAGCAGTAGTTTTGATGTTAAGCAACTGAATGGAGCTTTTTACAACCATCACCACTGTCAATTTTAGAACATCTTAATTATACCAGAAAGAATCCTCTTAACCTTTAGGTATCACCTCCATCTCCTATCTGTCACATCTCAATAAGCAACTACTAAGCTACTTTTGGCCTGCATAGATTTCCCTGTTTAAAATAAATGGAAACATACCATATGTGATCCTTTGTGCCCAGATTCTTTTGCTTAGCATAATGTTTTCAGGGTTTATCTATTTTGTAGCATATATCTGTATTTAATCACTTTTATGGCTGAATAATATTACGTTTTGTGGATATAACATAATTTATTTATCCATCCATCAACAGGTGATCATTTGGGTTGTTCCACCTTTGTCTCTCATGAATGTTGTTCTTACATAAACATTCACCCACAAGGTTTTGTATGGATATACATATGCTTTTATTTCTTTTCTATGTATACTGAGAAATAGAAATGCTGGATCATACAAAAACTCTATTATGATAGAGTTTAATTGTTTGAAGAACTGCTAGGTCATTTTCCAATTTGACTGCATCATTTAGCATTCCCACCAGTGGTGTGTAAGGGATCAGATTTATCCAGGTTCTTACCAAAACTTTTATCTGACTTATTGTATCAGTGTTCGTAATAACTATTTACTTGTATTTTTTTGTTTGATACTATTGTATCAACCTGCCTGCATTAATATTGTAATTCTTATTTGATCTATGCCAAGTAAGTTAAATACATTAGCATTTGTTATACTGCACATTTTATGGAGATGCTTTCTATGCTTAATCTACATCACAGTTATGTCAGCACATGATTCAGGACTGTGTGGCCACGAGTAGAAACTCTCTTAAAAACCAAGATACCAATTCTGCTGCTTCAGGTATCAGTTGTATGTTAAAATAAATATACCTAGATTGTATTTTGCATGTTATTCAGAAATGTTCAGTATTTAATTCTGTAAGATATTGAGTGGAAATCAAAGTATCATATATACATCGAATTTACATTATCTATCAATCAGTTTATGCTAACCAAAAATCAATTTAGTATGGTTTGTTCCTGTAATAGAAGTGGATCCGATACTGTCCAGATGAGCACCAAGGCTGTGTCTCCCATACATAGCACATGGAGGTCCAAGAACAAAGTATAATTGACCCTTTGAACAACGTAGGGATTGGTGGTACTGACTCCCCACACAGTTGAAAATCTGCATGTAAGTTTTGACTCCCAAAACTGGTAACATAAATAGTTGTTTAACACATATTGTGTATCATATGTGTATTATATGTTGTATTCTTACAATAAAGTAAGCTAGGGAAAAGAAAATGTTATGTAAAAAACCATAAGGAAATATATTTACCTTTAATCAAGTGAAAGTGACTAACCAAGAACAATTTTTATTAAGTAACCAGAATTGCAAAGTGTAATTTAATTATGGAATTTTTAAGTAACAAAGTGTAATCTGTGTGCACCACTGATCACCAAGATCAATACAAACAGTTATAGTTTCATATTGCATGTCATTTTTTTTCTTGGCCTTTAATTTCCTAGCTAGACTTTTTCTAAATAAAGCAATTGGTATTGATCACTTTCTCCATCACTGGCCTTCAGGCCCTACAATTAACAAGCCATATTTAAAAGTGTTGACCACTCCCTTTTTCTTGAAATTTTCCCCGTTCTCGGTTTTATCGACACCATATTTGTTTAGTTTTCCCTCAATTATTTTTACTCACGTCAGTGTACTTCTCTTTGTCTAGAAGGCTCTTAAATGTTGGTGTTCTACTGTTTTCATCCTATTCTTACAAAGAAGAAATTCATATTAAAAACAGATAATTTTCTATAAATAGTCGTAGAAAATATAATCAGGATTATGGTGGACAGGTTTAATAAAGTTATACAGATATAATGTTTAAAAATAATATAGTTATTAAAGTGAAAATTACAGCTCAGAGTCAGAGAAGACATAGCATAAAAACAACTGTGTTGGAATAGATCCCAGTAGACTCATGAGAATGAAAACCAGATAATGAAATAGCAGAAGTATTTCTAAAATAAGAAATAAACTAATTCTACATGATACCAAAGAGTTAAAAAAAAAAAGGAAAACAGAATTATCCATACTAAGATTCATTATATTGAAGTTATTGAACTTCAAAATTCTTAAAAATATATATTATGACCAAATAGCACTCAGATTTCTCAACAAAAGTAATAAAAAGAAACAGTTTTTTCAACATTCTGAGGGGCATAAAGACTACAGATAGACTCTCAAATATTCATGAACTTAATATTATTACGTCTGAATCATATTTTGAGGCGAAGAAGGGAATCACTGAACTATCCAACATAGGACCAGAACAAAATTTGATTTGAAAGTTTACTTCTATCTTCAAATAGACTGAATACTCATGTTGAATCAATTTTAGAAGTATGCCCAAAGAGTTGTATAATGTAATTTAATGTTATAATCTGTGATAATATAAAAATGATATCAATAACCAAAACTAAGAGGCAAAATTAAAGATAATAGTGAATACTTTGTAGTCTAACACTAATCTTCATAGCAGGATATAAACAGTGTAAAACACTACCTGTGTCTTTTAACTTTATAACCTTTCTTAAATTAAGGCCTGTAAGAAATTAAGAAAGTAATAAGTAATAAGAAATTACTTATCTGAAAATTTGCTAATTTTGAGGAGTGTAATATAAATAGAAATGGTAAGAGAGGACATACAGCGGGAAATATGAAAAGAGAGATAAGAAAAAATCAAAACAGTAGAGCTTGATAATTGGTTTGGAGGAAATTGGAAAATACTAAAGTAGTATTAAAAGATGAAACGCAGGAAGGTTGTTGTAACATAAACCAGGATATGGAAAACAAGAAGAAATACAGATTTAGGTGGGGAGATGATAAGCTGAGATTTGAACATGTTGGGTTGGAGGTATTTGGAAAACATTCAAGTGACAATTCAAACTGTGACACTGCGAATTGGATTTCACAAGAGAGTTGGCACAAACATGGGGTTGAGATTTCACATCATACAGTTATTACAGCTAAGTGACTTGATGGAGTCATCCAAGGATGATGAGTAGGAAAAGTAGAAGAAGTTATCCACAAACCTCAGGGGCACCAGTACATGAATGATGGGCAGAAAGTGAGGTTTGAGCTAAAAAGAAGCTAGGAGAAGAGATCGTGGAAAGGCTTGGTAGTGAGAGATATGCAATATATTTGAAAAAATAGAAGGGATTCCTGCATGGCTAAAGGTGAAATTCAAATTGCATATATAAAATGGAAAATTGAAATCTAAATGACTTATGGTTTTTAATCTCAGAGAAATTGATAGCCTGAATACCTTGGGTTAATGAGTTATTTTGTAGAAAGGAGAATATTGGACTGAGAAATTATTATCTATAAATCGCAGTTAGAGGAAATAGAAATGTTATTGCTTTATTCTTCAAAAGAATAGCATAACGGAGCCCACTTGGAAAATTAGCCAAATAAGGTATTGAAATATATTAAAATTATGACATAAGCATTTTTAAACCAAAAATATTCGACTCCAGGGATAATTTTATTATTTTTCATTATTGCTTTAAATTTTGGTTTTGTTGTTGTTGTTGTCGTTGTTGCTGTTGTTTCCTTCTGGTTATACCTACTGGTTTTAATTTCTAAATATTTAATATATACATTTTAGGATACAAATTCATCTCTGTTGTGTTTCATAATAGTCTATGATGTAATTTTTTTTTTAAATTGGAGGCATGAATGCATAGTGTGTTACATCATTATATATATAGTGATGTATATCTTTATATGACTATACATTATTTTCATGGAAAAGAGGAAATAATTATATATAATCTTATCTCCTCTTTTAAAAGCCAGGTCATTCTTTCCTAAACTCTGATATTGGGTATTGTAGAAAAATCCATATTTTTTTACAGTTAGATTTTTTTTCCTCTATCTTACACAAGTAACTTATTTTATCTATCAATAGCTTAAATGCAGTTTAACTTTTTACATTAATGTTTTAGAATATGAAAAGCAGGAAATAAATTAGGAAAGGTTAGCTCTTTGAATTAAATGAAATTAATTCAGGAGAAAAATCATAAATCATGGTGGTTGAATGCAGACATATTAATTTGCAGACATAATTAAAAATAATGCTTCCCTCAGAAATAGATATACATTTTGGGATAATGTAAGACTTTTCCCTAGTTTATATGCAGATCATAAAATTTATCAGGATTTCCTTCTAATTTTTAGGATAAAATTTGTTGTTATGTGATTTATTACAACTTTTAAGTTGTATTTTTAAAAGAAACCATCTTGAGTAAACTGGTCCAGTACGGAGTGGATCTCAGGGAAGGGATAATGATTAGGTACTAAAAATCTTTGAGAATGCACCATCTCTCCTTTCCCAGTCTTTTTTTTTTTTTCCTTTATCTGATCTTTTATAACATGTGGGGTTTTTAGAAATTTCTGAATTCTAATAAACAGGAGGAATGATCTCAGAGACTGGACTGATTTAGTATATTTCCCCAATTCTAATCCCTAGTAAAGAGAGAATGTGAACATCTTAGCTTGAATACACCACACACTTCTAATTCCCTCAACTAAACCAAGGGCTAGGGAGGTGCAAACCCAGCTACTGCAGAAACCACGGGTATAAACCCGAGTCGGTCCTCAGAAATAGGAGACTGCTCCTGAGCTGAGCAGATACCACCAAAGCTTACTGATATTCAAGAGATGAACAGACTTTCTGGTAGGATTCCCCACTAGGGCTTTGAAATTCTTTTTCCCTTTACATTAGAAGTTAAAGTAACCATGTTTTTTGTTTGTTTGTTTGTTTGTTTGTTTGTTTTTTCCATTTGTGTAATCTCTGATTTCTTTGAGCAGGGGCTTGTAGTTATCCTTAAAGAGGTCCTGGCCTTCTCTTGTTAGCTGTGTTCCTAGGTATATTTTATTTTTGTGGCAATTGTGAATGGGAGTTTGTTTGTGATTTGGCTCTTGACTTGCCTGTTGTTGGTGTATAGGAATGCTAGCAATTTTTGCACACTGATTTTGTATCCTGAGACTTTTTCTGAAGTTGCTTATCTGCTTAAGAAGTTTTTGGGGTGAGATGATGGAGTTTTCTAGATATAGAGTCATGTCACCTGCAAAAATAGACAGTTTGACTTCCTTTCTTCCTATTTGAATACCTTTACTTCTTTCTCTTGCCTGATTGCCCTCACCAGAACTTCTAGAACTATTTTGAATAGAAGTGGTAAGAGAGGGCACACTTGTCTTGTGCCAGTTTTCAGGGGGAATGCTTCCACTTTTTGCCCATTCAGCATGATATTGGCTATGGGTTTGTCATATATGGCTCTTATTATTTTGAGGTATGTTCCTTCAAAATCTAGTTATTGACAGGTTTTAACATGAAGGAATGAAGAATTTTATGGAAGACCTTTTCTGTATCTATTGAGATAATCGTGTGGTTATTGTCTTTAGACCTGTTTATGTGATTAATCACATTTATTGATTTGCATATCTTGAACCAACCTTGCATCCCATGGATGACACCTATTTGGTCAAGATGTATAAGCTTTTTGATCTGCTGCTGGATTCTATTTGCCAGTATTTTGTTGAGGATTTTTGCATTAATGTTCATCAAGGATATTGGCCTGAAGGTTTCTTTTTCTGTTGTATCTCTACCAGCTTTTGGTATCAGAATGATAATGGCCTTATGGAATAAGTTAGGGACGAGTCCCTCCTATTCAATTTTTTGGAATAGTTTCAGTAGAAATCCTGCCAGCTCTTCTTCATACCTCTGGTAAAATTCAGCTCTGAATCCATCTGGTCCTAGCCGTTTTTTGCTTGGTAGGCTATTTATTGCTGCCTCAATTTCAGAAATTGTTATTGGCCTATTCAGGGTTTCAGTTTCTTCCTGGTTCAGTCTTGGGAGGGCATATGTGTCCAGGAATTTATCCATTTCTTCTAAATTTTGTAGTTTGTGTGCACAGAGGTATTCATAGCAGCCTCTAATTTTTTTTTTGTTTGGTTTTTTGTGGGGTCAGTGGTGATATTCCCCTTATCATTTCTGGTTGTATTTATTTGAATCTTCTATGTTTTCTTCTCTATCACACTAGCTAGCAGTATATTTTATTATTTAAAAAAAAAAGCAGCTCCTGGATTCCTTGAATTTTTGAAGGGTTTTTCATCCCTCTATCTCCTTTAGTTCAGGTCAGATCTTGGTTATTTCTTATATTCTGCTAGTTTAGTGGTGTGTTTGCTCTTGGTTCTCTAGTTATTTTAGTTGTGATGTTAGGTTGTTAGCTGGAGATCATTCTAGCTTTTTGATGTGGGCATGCAGTGCTAGAAATTTCCCTTTTAAATATGCTTTAGCTGAGTCCCAGAGATCCTGGTATGTTTTCTCTTTGTTCCCATTAGTTTCAATGAATGTCTCAAGTTTTGCTTTGATTTCATTATTTACCTGAGTCATGGATAGAAAAAATCAATATCGTGAAAAGGGTCATACCGCCCAAAGCAATGTATAGATTCCCATTAATCTACCATTAACATTATTCACATAATTAGAAAAAACTATTTTAAAATTCATATGGAACCAAAAAAGAGCATGAATAGTGAAGACAATCCTAATCAAAAAGAACAAAGCTGGAGGCATCACATTACCTGACTTCAAACTATACTACACTCCTATAGTAACAAAAACAGCATGGTACTGATACAAAAACAGACACATAGACCAATGGAACAGAATAGGGAACCCAGATAAAAGGCTGCAAAACTACAGTCATCTGATCTTTGACATACCTGACAAAAATAAGCAATGGGAAAGGACTCCCTATTTAATAAATGGTGCTGGGAGAACTGGCTAACCATATGCAGAAAATTGAAATTGACTGGTTCCTTACACCATATACAAAAATTATCTAATGATGGATTAAAGACTAAAGTGGAAAACCCGAACTACAAAACCCTAGAAGAAAACCTAGGCAATACCATTCAAGACATAGGCACCAGCAAAGATTTCATGGCAAAGACACCAAAAGCAATTGCAACAAAAGTTGAAATTAACAAATGGATCTTATTAAACTAAAGAGCTTCTGCCTAGCAAAAGAAATTATCATCAAAGTGAACAGACAACCTATAGAACGGGAGAAAATTTTTATAACCTATCGATCTGAAAAATATCTAATATGCAGCATCTACAAGGAATTTAAACAAATTTACAAGAAAAAACAACACCATTAAAAAGTGGGCAAAGATATTAACAGACATTTTTCAAAAGAAGACATACATGCTGCCAACAAACATTTGAGAACTAGCTTAGCATCACTGATCATTATAGAAATGCAAATCAAAACCACAAGAAGACACCACCATCTCACATTAGTGAGAATGTCTACTATGAAAAAGTCAAAAACAACAGATGCTGGTGAAGTTGTGGAGACAAATAAATGCTTTTACACTGTTGGTGGGAATGTAAATTAGTTCAACCTTTGTGGAAGACAGTGTGGCAATTCCTTTAAGACCTAGAAACAGAAATACCATTTGACACAGCAATCCCATTGCTGGTATACACCAAAAGGAATATAAATCATTCTATTACAAACATACATGCATGCATATGTTCAATACAACACTATTTACAATAACAAAGACATGGAATCAACCTAAATGCCCATCAATGCTAGATCAGATAAAGAAAATGTGGTAGGTATACATCATGGAATACTATGCAGCCATAGAAAAGAATGAGATCATATATTTTGCAGGTACATGAATGGACCTGGAGGCCATTATTCTCAGCAAACTAATGCAGGAACAGCAAACCAAATACAATATGTTCACACTTATAAGAGAGAGCTGAATGACGAGGACACATGGACCTATAGCTGGGAACAAGACACACTGGAGCCTGTCAGAGGGTGGAGGGGGAGGAAGGAGAGTATCAGGAAGAACAGCTAATGGATGCTGGGCTTAATACCTAGGTAATGGGATGGTCTCTGCAGCAAACCACCATGGCAAACATTTATCTATGTAACAAACCTGCACATCTTGCCCATGTATCCCTGAACTTAATATTTTTTAATAAATAATAAAATAGCAATGGTTTTCTACAACCTCACTCGTTTGCATATACTTCTCTCTTTACCTGTGATGTTTTTCACAATTATTTAAATTTAAGTCCATCAGTTGCTCCCCCTGTCATTCCCTGATCCCCACAACCCTAAGTCAGGTAGTACTGGCACTGCCCCAGCCTCTCTCATTTTCTCTATTCCTATGTAGTGCATTGAGTTCCTCCATAATATGGTATATAGTTTTCAGTACAGTCAATTGCTTACCATTTCTTTCCTCACTCACTATCCTCAGTGCTTCATTCTTTTAAAAAATAAAATTGTCACTAATAAAATGTCCTATCCAATTTTAAAATATAGATTAATATTTAAATAAGCTCTCATCAGATGCCATATATTTCTTCTGCATAAGTATTTATTAATCAATATGACATTTGTGATATATGTAGAAAATCAGAGCAGAAAAATATGCACTGTAAATACTAAATCAAAATATATCAAATTTGAACTACTCTAATATAATTTCAACTACAAATAAAATGAAGTTTCTTCCATTAACAAGCATAGTAGCTTCTGTCATCTTCCTCATAATGAAAGAACCTAAAAGAACTAAAAAAACCCACCCCAAAAGAAAAAAAGTTATTTAGATAATATATAAAAGTATAGTCTTAATTTTCAAACAAAAGTAGTATTGAAAGTACCCCATTAATTCTGTCAAGTAATGTTGCAAAAATATGATATCAAAATTTAATAAATATGATATGATAGGCTATCTTTTGTGCATAAATTTTAATAAATATGCAATATTTTATATCTTTATCTATATATCTGTTTTTTATCAATCCAATCAAATTCAATCTAATCTAATCCAATCTAGCCTAAATTAATCTAATCTAATGAGAGGAAGTCCATCCTCCTCCAGCTTTTCCTGCCCTTGGCCATGGTGACTGTCAATGGCTCAGGCAGTGCTTGCTTCATCTGCATATGCCTCTCTCAAGGATAGTAATGAGCATGGAACAAAAATGAGAACCATAATATTATTGTTTTAGGTAACTAAGTTATGCCATGTGTTTTTTGCTACAACATAACTTAGCTTATCTTGACAATTTCCATTTGATTCATCTAATGCGTAATTTTATTATTTTTTAAATGATTTCTGACTTTTTTACTCATAAGTGAGGAACACACATTGTCACATTTTAATCTTTGTTGCCTTTGCAATCAAAGCAGAAGAAAGCGTGTTATAATATTACTCACTCCTTTCATTTACTTTGAAATATATCTTATACTGAAATATAACATTCCTATAGTGAAGAGTTATAACAAAGCACTTATGTCAGAACTAAAGATTACATGATATACTTTTACACTTATGAAACAAGGACTCATTTATATTTATGACATGAAAGGTGATTTATAACTTCATATATGAGACGTTACACTTTAATTAAAACTTAGAATCCAAAATATTTCATTCATTTAAAATATTTTTTAATTATAAGTGAGCACAGACAAAAGATGGGCAAAATCTTTGTACTTAAGTAACTTATACTCTACTGGAATCAGGCAGATGATTCAGAAGAAATGAATTAAATAAAAGTATTATGGAACAAAATGAAGCAAGTCGGAGGACTAGGTAGTCTGGGGACTAAAGATGGAGATTCAGCTTTACATTGTATAGAAAGGGATGGTTTCATGGAGAAGGTGAAATTTGGTCAGGATCTTAGAGATAGCCATCGAGCTATCAAGGTCTCTGAGGAAAGAGCTTTCTAAGTTCCTGGACTGGCAAGAGCAGAGGCCATTAGGCTGGAACATACCTAGTGATGGTGGGGACAGCAAGAAGGCTAGTGCAGCTAGAAGAGGGAGAAGGGTGGGACGGGAATCAAAATGGGGACTTTGAAAGGCCACTGCAGGTCAGATCCTGGAGGCATTCCTAGGTTGTTTAGATAATTTAGATTTAATTATCTGTAAGACAGAAAATCAATGGAGGGCTGGAGCATCATGACCCAATGACTAATTGTTAGTGTTGAGCAGAATGTCAGGAGGCAAAGGCCTAAAAGGGAGACCTGAGGAAGATTACTACAACAGCTTGGACAAGGTGGTACCTGTGGATGTGGTGAGAAGTGTTCAGGTGTTTATCTATTTTGAATAAAGAACCAACAGTATTTGCTGATAGATTGAAAGTAGAACTTGAAAAAATGAGAGGAATCAAACATAAGGTACACATTAACTGAGATAAGAAACACTAGGAGAGGTAACAGGTTTGACAAATAGATATCAGCTTGTCCTATCTGCTGCTCTATAAATAGTTTTTATGATTGATGCCTTAATTACAGGTATAAGTTCACTGCCTAGATGAGTAGACCATGTTGTCTTTGTTAAATGTACATGGGCAGGACTGGAAATGGGATGCTACTATAGATAATCTTTTTAAAATGACTCTTCTTGGTCTCTTCAAGATATCACCAGCCACCCAGGACATTGCCATGTCTGCTTGGTCCCACTGCTAAGTATCTTGCCTTTTTACGTTGATCCACCTCCTACTGACATTAGATCTTACTTCTGAATAATGGTGAAGAGCTCTTCATTTTGAATTTATTGTCTGCCTGTTATTTAAACTGCAGTTTATGTTTTCTTTTTTTAGAATTAAAAAAACAAATGAATTAAATATTTATCATGCATGAATAAAGCTACAGAGGTGGTGAAAGAAAATGCAATTTAATATTTCTATTAGATTTGAAGAGGGAGAGTATAACAACATGTAATCAAAAGGATAGGTAACAATGCCTATAAAATTTCATTTAATTGGGAGGGAGGCCAAGGTGGGCGGATCACCTGAGGTCAGGAATTTGAGACCTGGCCAAGGTGGGTGGATCACTTGAGGTCAGGAGTTTGAGACCACCCAGCCAACATGGTGAAACCCCATCTCTACTAAAAATGCAAGAATTAGCCCGGCATAGTGGCATGTGCCTGTAGTCCCAGCTACTTGAGAAGCTGAAGCAGGAGAATCGCTTGAACCTGGGAGGTGGAAGTTGCAGTGAGCCAAGATGGCTGGGTGACAGAGTGAGTCTCCATCTCAAATAAAATAAAATAAAATAAAATAATAAAATAAAATAGAATAAAATAAATAAATAAAAATAAAAATAAATTCATTTAAAAAATAAACCTTTGTTAACCTAAATGCCTGCCAGCTCTGTAGTTCCTCCTACACAAAGAGCAGGACTTTACTCCATTTTATGGTTGTTCATGAGTGTCTCCAAGGGGTCAAAACTGCACTCTACAAACTGCATTTATCGATTCATAGCTATTTATCCATGTGTACTTTCTGCCACACACTAGATGCATTTTGTATATGCTAAAGCCCATTTTGAGAATCTAGCATTTGTTCCATACTTGAGATTTCTGATTGATCCCAAATTTCTTTGGAACCTAGTAAGTTGCTAGGTTCCATGCAGAGTCATGGAAAAGCAATCCCCACACACGATGATCCACACATCACTAATTCTCCAAAGCATTTCTACTTATACTGAGTTTCGCAAAGAATTTCTGAAATTGTTCTGTCGTGACTGACTCTAGTTCCTCTAACTTTAGGTACTTCCCATCAGTCTAAGGGAATTTGTAGATGAAGACCCTCCATTCTTGTCTTATCTTCATCCAGATCCACCCCAAAGCACTTCTTGTCTCCCAGTGTTAAATACATACAGACATATAAGCTCTCTTGCTTGTTAATAAAGGCTAACATTTATTTGTATGTGTAAAACATACAAATAGACATCTATGGCTTCTGACATACAAGACTTTTTGGATTTCTACTAGTATCCTTATTTTGTACCTATCATTCCTATTATCTCATGGAGTTATTGGATATTTTACTGGCATGAGATATCATGTTTGATGAAGAAAGACACCTATTAATTAACCGAGCTAGGATTTGAACCAATAACTCTTCAGCAGAAAAGTACTTGCTCTTACATTAAAACATACTGCTAAAAAATAGAAACAATGAAATATCAAATTTATGAATGAAATTATAGAAGTAATTCTCATAAAAAGAAAACTTTTAGTACAAGTTCACCAAAGGTAAACAAAAGTCCTAATCCCTTGAAACTTATATAAATAGCTATGGAGATAATAATAAAGTATATTTGTCATTTATCAAATTGGCTAACATTAATATAAATTTTAGCAATATTGTAATGAAATAGTGATTCTCTCACATGGCAGAATAGAATATAAATTAGTACTGATTTTTTAGAAAAATTGAGCAATTTTTATTATAATCCATATAATGTTTCATATTATTTAATTCAGCAATTTTGCACTTCCTTGCTTTAGAAGTTTGCCCTATCTAAATAGGTATGGGCAGAAATGTCAATAAGCACATTACAATAATATAAAAACAGGCTTAATTAAATTAAATAATTATTTAATTTGAAAGGCAAATATGCAATATTAATCACACACTATAGCAAGTAGGTGTCATAGATATCAAATATGCTTTAATATTGTAAATCTGAGTCATGGCCCACTCTCCAAGCTGCTCAGCTTGCTGTATTTGAATATACTCAAAAGAAATTATTCTAAGTTGAAAAAATGATACTGTCTTTCTTCTTTGACTGCCAAGAAAATCAACAAACTTTAGTATTTCTGACATTAATTTCTATGTATTACATACTTTAGATATAACTCTTTACTGGATATTAAATTGGAGAAGACAACTATTCCACATGCCAGAAGAACCCTGTAAAAATTGACTTGTTATTCACAGGGAGCAAACACTTCTTGACTTTTCAAACTATGCTCTTCATTAAAAAATATTTCTAAAATGAGGTAAAAAGGAATGTTAAGTGTAATTCTTGTTATACTGAAATGAATTAGAGGAATCATTTGAAAACTATTTTTAGAAGTCTCTAATTACTTTTTCTGCCATTTGCTGCCTGCAAGGTATCTAGTGATAAGGTTTTACTAAATTAGAAGTTGCATTTTTAACACTGACACTGACACTGTTGATTAAAACCAGAAAGAATAACAGTCATTTATTTCTATAAATCAGAAACACTTGTCTATGATTCTAACTTACAATATAACGGTAGATTTAAATTGGCTGAAAAGTTGGAAATATGCTGTTTAAGCAATCCAATACTTGTAGAAATGAACATTTTTTACTGATAATGATTTCTGAAAGTGTATTCAGTGTAAGTGGCCAAATGATAACCTAGGAAGATAGCTAACATTGTATTTCTGAAGAATAAAAGTGTATTCAAATAAAAAATTAAATTTCAAATTAAATATTGAAAAAAGCATAGACTATATAGAGGTCTGTGCTTGTATGCCTTCCACATCTCATGTTATTTAATTTACCCTGCAGACAATAAAGGAAGAGGATTTAGAATATATTCTAGTGTCAGATTCATCTGAATTTTACTATTGGCCCTTCTATCATCTGCATTACCTCATGTGGCTTACTTAATCACTCAAAGCTACAACTTTTTTATTTAAAATATTCATATTTTTAAGGCATCTACCTCAAATGGAGATTCTCAGGAATAAAGTGGATAATTCATACTGAGAGTTTTGCAAACGTCTGTGAAAGCTAGCAATGGTTTAACATGTTGGACTTATGATGCTGAAGACCATTACAGTGATGTTAATGATGTCGGAAGAGTAAAACAAGAAAATCCACGATGCACACAGGCATAAGAATTGTACACCAAAAAGTATTCCTTCTTGTATCCAAAAGCTACAAATTTCTCTCCGTGAGGGATATTTCTTCACATATTTTTAAATTCTTAGCATTTGTCATATGAAAACCAAAACATTATATACCAGTTTGTGAAATAGGAAAGAAATAAGACAATAAATTTTCCTCTAAGAACTTTCAAGAATTGTATATAAAGTTATTTTTAAATTATAGCTTAATTGATATTCACATAACATAAATTTTATCTTTTTAAAGTGTACAATTTAGTAGTTTTTAATATACTCAAAGGGTTATGCATCTATGATTGTCTAATTCCATAACATTTTCCTGAGCCTTCCCCAAACACTCATGCCTATTATGTAACTCTTGATATTCACTTCCACGCAAACCCTTCAAAGACATTCACATACTTTCTAACTTTATGATTTTTTTCTATTCTGGACATTTTATGTAAATTAGATTATACAATATGTGACATTCTGTGTCAAACTTATTTCACTTAATGCAACATTTTCAAGGATCATCCATGTTGTAGCAGTATCAGTACTTTATTTTCCTTTATGGCTGAACAATGTTCCATTTTATGGCTATATCACATAGTCATACAACTGTTTATTCCTTCATTAGTTGATAGCCATCTGGGTTGATCCATTTTTTTAGCTATTATGACTAAAGCTTCCATGAACACTTTTCAAGGTTTTTTTTGTGTGGATATATATTTTTTCTTTTCTCTTAGGCATATAATCAGGAGTAGAATTGTTTGTTCATCTAGCAGCTCTACACTTTAAGACATACAACTAACTGTAATTCAATTATCTAATTCCACATCTACAGACACTTTCTGAGTTAAGTAATTTAGCTAATAAATCAATAAATATTAATTGCCTGTAATGTAAATATGACAGTAATAGGAATCAAAATTACTACTTACTATCTATTAGGAACAAGCTCTGCTCCTGAGGATCTTGAAGTGTTCTGTGTTACTGAATGTATAGAAGGCCAGATGAGGAGGAGAAAAGGCCATTCAATAAAATAGTTCCTCCTTTCACACAATAAGAATATTTTCTGTTCTTTCAAATCTATACTATATATATACTAATTTGGAGAATTTTCCCAGATTGCAAAGGAAAAAGAGAAATAGTTTTCATGATTCACAGGAAATTCAGAGTTTTTGTTATCATCATTATCATCACCATTTCTTTATGACTTAGCATAGGCTAGTCTTAAAAAGAAAATCTTGTGAAACAAGTACATTGCATAACATATGCTAAACACACAAAATTAAAGATGCTTTAGGATATCAAACCTCAAGCTTTTATATAGCCTCAAATTCAAGAATATTCTACATGTGATCTATTCTGGGAGAAAGAAAAGAGGAAATGTTGTCTTTAAAAATCCAAAATTGTCCCATTCTTGTTTGTATTAATGTGTAAATGCAATCCATTTTAAGATTGATCATACTCACCACAAGTATTAAAGCATGAGTGCTTTATGTGAAATGTCAGTCCTTGCCCTGAGTTTTCAAGTGAAATTTATAGTAACATAATCAGAAGATGATACCATAATATATTAATTGAGCAAAGCTAGATACCTCAGTTTGGATTTGAATGAGCTTAGTGATTTTTATTGGAAAACTGAATTGATGGAACCCACTTTTTTTCTAATCTTTTAAAATCAAAACCTTAAAGAAGATAGCTCTTACAAGCTGATACTGGAGAATGAATTGTAATAAAAATATTAGATACCAGAAAAGACAAAAATGTATATTTCCTCTACTCTCTATTACTACAATTTTAATTTACTCCATATACAGCACTGTATTAATTTTAAAACTTTCTGTAATAGGATCCAATATGCTATCATCAGCTCTGTTGAAAATGTAGATGAGCTATTTAAGGGGACAATGAGCTTTCCTCGTCTAATCTAATTCGTCTGCCCTTTATTACCAAAACAATTGGCTTTTTGTAATAAAAATGATTAAAAGTATAGCAATAGAAAAGTTTATCACTCGTAAGTGTGTAAGTCAGTGAATTGTCATACATTGAAAATATAGATGAGCTATTTAAGGGGACAATGAGCTTTCCTCGTCTAATCTAATTCGTCTGCCCTTTATTACCAAAACAATTGGCTTTTTGTAATAAAAATGATTAAAAGTATAGCAATAGAAAAGTTTATCACTCGTAAGTGTGTAAGTCAGTGAATTGTCATACATTGAAAATATCTGGAACCCAGAAATCTGAAATCAAGATGGTGGCAGGGCCATACTTCCTCAGAAGACCAGGAGAGAATTACTGTTTGCCTCTTCCAGCTCAATGGCCCCAGGAATTCCTTTGCTTGTAGCCGCATCATTCCCATCTCTGCTTCCATCTTTGCATGTTATTTTCCTCTGTGCATCTTTTATTGAGGTACTTGTCATTGAATTTTTGTCTTCCCACTATAATTGAAAATAATCTCATTTTTAGTGCCCTAAATTAACTAGAACTGAAAAGACCCTCTTTCAAATTAAGATTACATTGAACAGTCCCAGGAATTAGGACATGGCCATATCTTTTGTGGGGGCCACCATTCACCTCACTGCAATCACTATATTAATTTCCAAGACCATGAATTTGTTTTGTCTTTTTACAAATTTTACATAAATAAAATCATATGTAACATACTCATTTGTAAGTTTTTAAACTAAATTTTATGTATGCAAATTTTTGTCATGTTGCTTCAGGCTGGAAGCCTGCAATGAATAAACAGAGCCTGATTATTCTGCTTTCATCGCTCTTCTTGCTCACTGCTTCCTAGCTTATTTGCTGCTAAACTTCTGTTTAGATTATACCTGGAGGAGGGAAGGGAAGAAATGGTTACTGTGCATGTGTTGTTTATAATCCATCAGGGAATGTAGAGGATGATTATATTCTTTGATGACAACAAATAAAAATAAAATAAACAGGAAAATTAAAAAAACATAAATCTAAAACCATCAAGAAATACAAATTGTAAGAAACACCATCTTTCAGAAGACAGATACCACTTTCTATTGGTGAGCATGCAGTCGATATTGATAAATCCACATACAATGTTCAAGTTTTCATGTGCATACTACTTCCCTAGGTAACCTGGTACAATTTCCAGTATCTACACCCAAAGTGGGATTTCCTGGGACCCTGTACAGATAGATCTACAAATTTCATCAGAATATTCAATTAGGGGAATATTGTATATATGAAGTGTATTATATATAATAATATGTAATAGTTACATATTTGAGAAAAAAGAAACAAAGATCTTATCTATAACTTGAATCTTCTCTAAATAAAATAGGAAGAAAAAAGTCACTTTTGCTTTTAGCTTAAGCAGCCAAAAACATCAAAATAACAAAGAATATTCTTAAATTATAGCTAGTGGAATGTAATTCTGGTTGTGAATGTTAAACATTCGGAGTTGGCTGCATAATTTAACAACAAACACTGTGGCACAGACTTTTTGGTATCCACCAAAAATCTATGCTCACTCTTTCAGAACAGAGACACATGTCTCCAAAGGGTCTGTACCAACCATAGGCAACATTGTGATTCTCTCATGCATGTAGTGTGGCTATGTAGTTAGTTCTCAGCCATAGAACACAAGGCACATTAATGAACATTACTTCCAGAAAAAAGGTATTAGGAATTAATATTTCTTTCTCATACACTACATCATTCCATCAACTGGTAACAAGGGGACTTAGAGCTTGACAAATCCACAGCAAGCTGTATGAAATCCACAAGCATAATATGACAGAAAGGTGCTTGCATAGGTTCAGAGCTCTTAAAATGTTATGAGCATAAGAAATACATTTCTTATTTTTTAAACTACTGAAATTAAGAAGTTATTTGTTATAGAATCATACATTGCTTTAACTAATATAGTATATAAACTTGATTTACTATTTAATTTTGATTTAGGTACATAATATCTGATCTTTATGGACAAGTTTGCTTTGGGCTTCAGAATTTTGGGGTTTTGGAAGATTGTATATACTTATAATGGGTAACATATGGTGGGATCTGTGGAAGCACATTCAATCAAAAACAACACAATTTTTCTAGTGAAATATGTGAATATTCACACTAACTGAAATAAATATTAAAAATAATTTTCTTCCAATTTGTGTGAAATTTCCCACAGAATATGCTTTAGTTTCAAGTTCACATAGATTCACAGTTTTGGAATTGCAAGTCAAGAATTGTAGACTTTGATTTCAACATTTAAATGAGTGGTAATATCTATATACTATCTCTTTACAGTCATGTGCCACATAATGGCATTTTGGTCATTGACAGACTACACATATGATGGTGGTCCCATAAGATTATGATACCATATTTTTACTCTACCTTTCCTGTTATACATATTTAGATACACAAATACCACTGTGTTATAATTGCCTAAAGTATTCAGTACAGTAACACAGTATACAGGTTTGCATCCTAGGATCAATAGGCCATATCATATAGTGTAAGTGTGTCTTAGGCTATATACCATCTAAGTTTGTTTAAGTACACTCTATGATGTTTGCACAACTACAAAGAATCAAGATATATCCCCATTTTTAAGCAATGTATGATTCTATTTCTAAGTTTAAAAATAATTATGTTAATAAATATGTTAAGGGTAATTGGTAGTATTGAAGAGTAAATTTGTACAATTCATATAAACTTAATTGTTCAAGGTGGTTATGCATTAGCAAAATGTCAAAATCTATAAACACCGAAATATACAACCCTTCAAAAAATCATTGGGATCATGAGCTATAATATTTAGAATATGTTAATGACTTGTTAGAAGTCAATTGAGAATTATTTAGCAAATCACAACCTAGCAAAAACAAGTTCATCCTCCTACAGACACTAAGATAATGTTTCTCATAGTATGCCATTTCTGTTTGATATTTAAATGGCTGTAAAAATCTATTTATTGATTTATACATTCTTCTGCCACTTTTAATTACTTGGCATTATGAATTATACAATATAAGGTGAAATTCCAGAGACTAAAAAATAGCAAATGAGTGCCCATTAACTGGAATTTGTGTATAATAAAAATAAGTAGAAATGATTCTAGAACATTCAGTTCTAAATATGTGTACCTAATGGAAGGATCAAAGCTAAATACAAGTTTGGTAGCATAAATTTGATAAATTATCTTGCAGCTTAAAGATGATGTTAAAAATGTTTACATAATTATGATGTTTAAGAAAATATATTGTTAAAAGTTTGTTAACATATAAAAAGTGTAATGCTAAAAATTACAAATAGTAGTAGAAACTGCTTGCAAAGCTTCTCTTAACTTCATGTAGTTAAAAGATTGAACATTGAAAAGTGAAGATCTGTATTAGAAGAAATCTCTTTTTACATTCTTATAATTAATTTCAATTCATTTTCTGCATCTGACTATAACAAAGTATCAGCTTCAAGCAATTGCTATAGACAGACTGAGAATTATCAGTCATACATATTAAAAGCCATGATACAGGCATAAGACTATTCTGTTACATATTAACATGTGACTAATATAGCTCAGACCAAAAAGACCACAGCTCTAGATTATGGCTATTGAAAGAAGAGAGTCCAGAAATTATCACTGGCAACATTTGCTTAAGAGTTTCAATAGTTTTACTATTGAAGAATAGTATGAAGAAGAATTTTTAATTAGTAGCTAAAACAGGCAGTTGCATTCAGGGTATACCAAGTTGATTTGTGCTTAGGCTTCTTATTTTATAAATATAATATTGTTTTCATTTTGTAATGTGGAATTAATATTTCGCTTTAACTGTTTTATTTTTCAAAATCTCCTAAAAAATGCTATGGTTCTTGTTTGAATATATATATACACACACACACACACATATATACACATATATACACACACATACACACAGAGACACACACACTCACATACACAATCATGCACTTCATAGCGATGTTTCTTTCAGTCAACAACAGATCACATATATGAAAGTGGTTCTATAAGATTATAATGCAGCTGAGAATTTCCCGTTGCCTAGTTATGTCTTACCCGTTGTAATCTTGTAGCACAATTACTGAATTTTAAAAAGTAATTTAATGTAGCCTAAGTGTGCAGTGCTTCTAAAGTCTTCAACAGTGAACCAGAATGTCCTTAGGCCTTCACATTTATTCACCACTCACTCACTGACTCTGAGCAACTTCCAATCCTGCAAGCTCCATTCATGGCAAGTGCCTTATACAGGTGCACCATTTTTAAAAAATCTTTTACTCTGTATTTACTATACCTTTCTATGTTTACATATGGTTAGATACAGAAATATCTACCATTGTGTTAAAATTGCCTACAGTAACATAGTATACAGGTTTGTAGCCTAAAAACAATAGGCTATACCACATAGCCTAGGTGTATAATAGGCTGTACTATCTAGGTTTGTGTAAGAACATTCAGTGATGTTTGTACAATGACAAAATCACATAAGGATGCATTTCTCAGAATGTATCCCTACCATTAAGCAATTCATGCCTGTCTCATTCTCTCTCTATGTACATATACATGATATATATATATACATATATATACACACACACACACAGAAATATATATATGCGTATATTGGTATATTTATAAATGTGCACATGCCTACTATATATGCATATACAGGCATTTATATCTAAATATATAATAGACAATACATGAATGTGTGGATTTATGACAGACATTTGCAGTCAAAATTTTGATCACCAGATTTACTGGTTGCTATCTTAAACAATCCTGTCTAGGTATGCTGTAAGTCATAGGATTAACAGAGATGGTGAGTTTTCTCCTTCCCATTCATAGGGAAGCCTTCTCTGCTTGATAGTATAATAGTATAATAGATAATAGTTAATTCCCTCTCTGCTTGATTCAGTTTAATTTGATCAATAGATTAGTTTATTTTATGACCTTTTTCCTATTCAGGTTGTCCAGATACATCTTTACTCCATGTCCGGAAATGTTTACCAGTATCGAGCATGTGATAATTAATGACATCCAGGATAGGATATGTCAGGGTTATTCAACTTCTCAGAAAATTTCCATCTTATTTTTAGCCTCTATGAAAGGAAGTTCTCTTTATATCACCCACTCTGTGCTTTTTCTGTGTCAGTTGTCATAACAACTCATTATTCTTATTTTCCTGGTACGTCCATTTCAATTCTCCATGAGCTAAAAAACTGATCCTTCAACGAACCCTCCCCAAAGATATCTGTATCTGTATCTGGTACTTAGATCAATAATTTTCATCTCATTTAAAATTACTGCGTAGACTAGTATATTAGTCAGGATGCTCCAGAGAAGAGAACCAATAGGAGAGATGGATGAGAGATAGATAGATAGATGAGAGATAGATAGATAGATGATAGATAGATGATAGATGCTAACTAGATAGATAGATAGATGATAGATAGATAGATAGATAGATAGATAGATAGATAGATAGATAGATAGAAGCTAACTAGCTAGCTAGATAGATATTATGAGAAATTGGCACATGTGATTATGGAGGCCAAAAAATTTCACAATCTGTCTTTTGCAAGCTGGAGACCCAGGAAAGCTGCTGGTGAAATTCCAGTCCAAATTGGAAGGCCTGAGAACCAAGGCACCCAATGGGGTATAAGTTCCAGTACATGTTGGAGGGAAGGTCCAAGAACTGGAGGCTCAGGGGTGTAGAACCTGGTCCATGTCCTAAGCCCTGAGACCCAAGAGCTCCAGTGTCCTAGGGCAAAAGAAGATGATGTCCCACCTCAAGCGGAGAGTAAATTTCCTTTTCTTCTATTTGTTGTTGTTGTTGTTCTATTTGGACCCTCAATGGATGGGCTGATGCTCACACTAAATGACAAGCACAATCTTCTTTACTCAATCTATTGGTTCAAACTTCACAGACACATCCAGAAATAAGGCTTTATTAGCTCTCTGGGCATCCCTTAACCCAGTCAATTTGACAAATACAATAACCGTCACAACTAAGAGGGGGAAATGGTCTTTAGCTTATGAATACAAAAGAAACAATTCTACCGCTATTTTAAATGTAACTGAGCACAAGCATCAGTCTTATAATTACTCACTGAAGTTTGGTTAATCAAATTTTTTACCTAATCCTTCTTAAAAGATACTCAATTCACACATTCACAATTCACTGTCCAAATCTTTGGTTAATGAATAGATGTACAGCTATTATAACTAGGATATTATTACTGGAAATAAAATTAAAGTTTAATTTTCAAAATATTCCCAATTTTCCAAGAATTTATAGAAAACGACATTAAACGCACCAATGGAAAATATTAAATATTAAGTATAAACAATTTTCAAAATAACTCCTTTCTCTGTACTGTTTGGTTTTTACTGAGAATGTTTTTAAGGATAGATAAATCTATAATGCAAAGATACAGACAAACATAAAATTATAGAGATTATATTTAAAAATAAGATTATTTAGTCATCAAATATGCATTATTATGTAGGAAAAGTGATATTTAGTACATGATTTTAACTACACTTTACGTGCAACTTTACTATAAAATATCTACTCTATTTTGGTGATAGCAGGCATTTTGGTGTAATTAAAACGTGCCTTATTAACTCTCATAAGAAAGTATAATCTAAAATTAGTGAATCTAGAAATTTGGAGGTTACAGACTTGCATTTGAGTATCTGAGGAAAACCAAGGACACATGTATGAGAAAAATATACCTATATTCAATATGGCCAAATACTTTAACCTTTTCATGACTTTAAAAAATCTTGTTTATGAAGCTAAGAATTCTTGGCACATGCAATGGCCAAAATGTATTTACTTATATTTCATATCAATTTAGAAATATTTAAAAGCATATCCAAATAATTATTAATTATATATAATTTATTATGAAATTTGAGTTTTTTATTAAACTGCCTTTTGCTCATTATTTATATAGTTATTATTTACCTTAACATCTCATTTATCAAGTTCTATGTTCATAATTATAATTCCCATTTGATATTGATAAATTTCTGATGTTTTTTATTCAGGAACCTTTCTGGTATTATTATCCAGATGCTTGTTATCTTTTTCATCAATTTTACTGAACATGATGACCCTTTATATTTTAAAAAACTTTTCCTGCTCATGAAATACTCGTTTATCTATACTTTGAAAGGGTACATCTAAAGAAAAAATATCATCTTATAACATTTTACATAGTTTTCCTTCCATAATAGATACCTTTTCATTTTTCTTTTTAATTATTCCAGTTCATTTTACCATAGGTTTGAAAGAAGAATAGAATGTCCTCCATGATGAACATCTGCTATACTATTGGCATTTATAAGAAAGGAACTAATATGTTACTCAATCTACAATATTAAATTGTTTTCTAAAAATCCAGTTATTTTTATATAAAAATCCAGTTTTTAAATATAAAAATCTAGTTATTTTTTAAAAATCCAGTTATTTTTAGAAAACAATCTAATATTGTAGATTGAGTAACATATTAGTTCCTTTCTTATAAATGCTAATAGTATAACAGATGTTCATCATAGAGGACATTCTATTCTTCTTTCAAACCTATGGTAAAATGAACTGGAATAATTAAAAAGAAAAATGAAAAGGTATATATTATGGAAGGAAAACTATGCAAGGCTGGTTCAACATACGAAAATCAATAAACATAATCCAGCATATAAACAGAACCAAAGACAAAAACCACATGATTATCTCAATAGATGCAGAAAAGGCCTTTGACAAAATTCAACAAGACTTCATGCTAAAAACTCTCAATAAATTAGGTATTGATGGGACGTATCTCAAAATAATAAGAGCTATCTATGACAAACGCACAGCCAATATCAAACTGAATGGACAAAAACTGGAAGCATTCCCTTTGAAAACTGGCACAAGACAAGGGTGCCCTCTCTCACCACTCCTATTCAACATAGTGTTGGAAGTTCTGGCCAGGGCAATCAGGCAGGAGAAGGAAATAAAGGGCATTCAATTAGGAAAACAGGGAGTCAAATTGTCCCTGTTTGCAGATGACATGATTGTATATCTAGAAAACCCCATCGTCTCAGCCCAAAATCTCCTTAAGCTGATAAGCAACTTCAGCAAAGTCTCAGGATACAAAATCAATGTACAAAAATCACAAGCATTCTTATACACCAATAACAGACAAACAGAGAGCCAAATCACGAGTGAGCTCCCATTCACAATTGCTTCAAAGAGAATAAAATACCTAGGAATCCAACTTACAAGGGATGTGAAGGACCTCTTCAAGGAGAAATACAAACCACTGCTCAATGAAATAAAAGAGGATACAAACAAATGGAAGAACATTCCATGCTCATGGGTGGGAAGACTCAATATCGTGAAAATGGCCATACTGCCCAATGTAATTTATAGATTCAATGCCATCCCCATCAAGCTACCAATGACTTTCTTCACATAATTGGAAAAAACTACTTTAAAGTTCATACAGAATCAAAAAAGAGCCTGCATTGCCAAGTCAATCCTAAGCCAAAAGAACAAAGCTGGAGGCATCACGCTACCTGACTTCAAACTATACTACAAGGCTACAGTAACCAAAACAGCATGGTACTGGTACCAAAACAGAGATATAGATCAATGGAACAGAACAGAACCCTCAGAAATAATGCCGCATGTCAACAACCATCTGATCTTTGACAAACCTGACAAAAACAAGCAATGGGGAAAGGATTCCCTATTTAATAAATGGTGCTGGGAAAACTGGTTAGCCATATGTAGAAAGCTGAAGCTGGATCCCGTCCTTACACCTTATACAAAAATTAATTCAAGATGGACTAAAGACTTAGACGTTAAACCTAAAACCATAAAAACCCTAGAAGAAAACCTAGGCAATACCATTCAGGACATAGGCATGGGCAAGGACTTCATGTCTAAAACACCAAAAGCAATGAAAACAAAAGCCAAAATTGACACATGGGATCTAATTAAACTAAAGACCTTCTGCACAGCAAAAGAAACTACCATCAGAGTGAACAGGCAACCTACAGAATGGGAGAAAATTTTCACAACCTACTCATCTGACAAAAGGCTAATATCCAGAATCTACAATGAACTCAAACAAATTCATAAGAAAAAAACAAACAACCTCATCAAAAAGTGGGCAAAGGATATGAACAGACACTTCTCAAAAGAAGACATTTATGCAGCCAAAAAACACGTGAAAAAATGCTCATCATCACTGGCCATCAGAGAAATACAAATCAAAACCACAATGAGATACCATCTCACACCAGTTAGAATGGCGATCATTAAAGTCAGGAAACAACAGGTGCTGGAGAGGATGTGGAGAAATAGGAACAGTTTTACACTGTTGGTGGGACTGTAAACTAGTTCAACCATTGTGGAAGTCAGTGTGGCGATTCCTCAGGGATCTAGAACTAGAAATACCATTTGACTCAGCCATCCCATTACTGGGTATATACCTAAAGGATTATAAATAATGCTGCTATAAAGACACATGCACACATATGTTTATTGCGGCACTATTCACAATAGCAAAGACTTGGAACCAACCCAAATGTCCAACAATGATAGACTGGATTAAGAAAATGTGGCACATATACACCATGGAATACTATGCAGCCACAAAAAAACGATGAATTCATGTCCTTTGTAGGGACATGGATGAAGCTGGAAACCCTCATTCTCAGCAAACTATCGCAAGGACAAAAAACCAAACACCGCATGTTCTCACTCATAGGTGGGAATTGAACAACGAGAACACATGGACACAGGAAGGGGAACATCACACACCTGGGACTGTCGTGGGGTGCGGTGTCGGGGGAGGGATAGCATTAGGAGATATACCTAATGCTAAATGACGAGTTAATGGGTGCCGCACACCAACATGGCACATGTATACATATGTAACAAACTTGCACGTTGTGCACATGTACCCTAAAACTTAAAGTATAATAATAATAAAATTGAAAAAAATTATAACTGGAAAATCTCAAAGTCGCATCCAAATCAGTGTTTCTGGGCTTGTGCATGAGAGGCGATAATATATACCATCACCCTATTTTTGAATACATTATGATGGCCTAAAAATAAAATTACCAAAAGGGTTATTATTAATTTTATCTCATAGAAATGTATGCTTGCTAAGCAATGTCTATAGGATACCTGTTTTATTATATGTTTAATTTTTACATCACCCTTCCAAAAAAGTTAATACCTCTGAAAAATGAATTGTGTCTTTCTCCCACTTTTTATGATAATTAACTTTATTGCATCTCTTACATAAGGTATTTAAATATAGTTTTTGAAATTTTAGACATCATTTCTTCTTATATTATGGTCAGTATAATAAAGTTTATGCATAACCTACACAATATTACCTAGAATGAAGAGAAGCATTTAATATAGTTTTGAAAAAAAAAAATGTTTGGCCATCGTAACTCTGACAATAGTCAACTTCCCAGAACTCTAATTGCCATTTCTATAGCATGGCATGGAATAACTGCCCTTGCATGTCACTATCTACTTTGATGATCATATTCAATAATAAAATCATTGTGTGTGTGTGTGTGTTTGTGTATGCTTTGTATTTATGAATTATCAAAGACTGAACACAAATGGTAATTATTTTTCAACTTCTTTCATTTACCTATTTCTGTCATGTGCCTTTGGCATGATTTTCAGTTTCACACTGTAAAATCCATAGGTTTCTATATTAAGACCATTTTGGAACAAGAACTACTAATCTGTTTCTAGACTACATGTCCTATATTTTCAATGTCGGCCTGTTTTAACAAGATTCAACTTATTCTTCACATATTTTTGCTAAATGCCCTTACTTATGTAGAACTAATTTTGGTTCCTACCAAAATTATATGATATTCTGTTCCAATCCTGTCACCAAATCAAAGTCCTTTAAACTTTTCTGTAATAACTAAGTTAGATCACTCTTTTATCTCATTCCTAATTGGCAATTTGGATATTTGAAATATAATTCAGACAATGAGTGACTAATGCTGGAAATGAATACAATACTAATACCTAGGCCTTTATTTCTAGACTTTTAAATATATCTGAGAAGGGTATTGGATATTTTTTCCTGATATTATTTTGTATACTCATAGTGACCCTGTGATATTTCGCAAATAACCATAACTATTAATGAAATCAAAGTTTATATAATTTTAATTTTGAACCGTATCACATTTATGCAGACCATCCTGTAATGATGCCCCTGATATTAAGGATATTATTGTTTTAGTATATTTACTGGAAATTTATACCTACCTCACACAAGTGATATTTTCTATCTTATTATCAGATGCATGTAGGAAGATAAGAGCATATTATATATTTATTTTTCAGTAGACAAATAGAGGCATTGCATAGACATACATAGAAATACATAGAAATGATTTTTAATGAAACATTTATGTATGCAAATAGATATTATTTAAGTGTATTATTTAAATGAACACCTATCTAGATATTTATCAACCAAAAATTAACCTAATCAGTAGTGCATGTTCCTTTATCCTTAGTGCCACTTGTATATGGTCTATAGACTGATATATTATTGAATACATTGTGGGCAAGAATTTTCCATCTCAACATTTTGAATATATTTCTTACTTCTAATTATAGATGTGTTCCAGTTTAATTAAAATTTCTCTTTAAAAGGATAATTTTTCCTACTGTATATGCAGGTTTTCAAGACTTCTAACTTGAATTTGATAAACAGCTAATGTGAAAAACAAAAATGTCCTGATTTTGAAGTATAAAATAAAATGATAGTTTTGATCAAGTCAGTTTAGATCTAAATATCTCTGACTGCACATCTATATCTACATTTTAATTTCTCTATATATGCATATATTGTGTATACGTATGTGTGTGTATTTCATTATTAATCTTACTAATATTATAATTCAAATATTACCAGTCCACTTATCAAAGGCAGCTCTGCAGCTGTTAGAAATATTAAGGCCACTCATTTTGCTTATATCTGCTACCTGTTATTATAGAGATTGACATACTGTCCTAATTTATAAATAAACATATCAACAGTTCAATTTTTATCTAAACATCTTAAAGTTCTTAATGTGTTACCTTACCATCATAGTTGGCTTTTCAGTGAGATACTGTAATTTTTATTCTTTTTGGTTTTAACTGTGACTTTGTTTTAATTATAAACAAAAAAAAAACTTATATGTTTGGTCTCAGAAGTTAGGCTGCCTATTTCAGTGCTTTGCGACCAGAAATTACCTGAACCTACGTACAGAATATTATATTGAAGAAAACCAAACTTAATATTTGAGAATGATTTCTAAATCCATTGGTTGTGAACTATTAGAGCCTATCTAATTAAAGTTTTAGTTAAAATTTATAATGATTAAGAAATATTCATTTTATTTTAATCCTCTTTTCAAGGTTAATGGGGCAAAGTTATTTTTAAATGAAAATGTTGAAAGCAATTGCTCACAGGAATATTACTCATAATCACAATGCAAGCTAGTTATTTTATTATGCATCAAAGCTACTTCTTTTATTGTGTTTCCTTCCTAGGGGGTCAAAGATTTTAAAGTCAGCATCTTGCTAATCCTCCTAGATGTTTAATTAAAGTAAAATATTGTGCAGATTAAAGCAAAAGAAAAATTTAATTTATTGTCTTGATAACAAACATAAAATTCATGATATTTTACAAGGGTCTTTTTTGCCCATCAAACAGCTTTTTATTTCACCATGTCTTCTATTAGCTCCTTTGCTTATCACTTGGTTTTCAAAAAACAAAGAAAGGAAGAAATGAGGAGAGCTAAACTTCAAAGCATCCTTTCCAAGCTTTCTTATTCCTCCTGGTCTCATTGGTCCTTATCCTTATTTTAATCACTTTGTGTGGATGTTGTTTGAGACGGTTCCACACTATTAAGAGAAGCGTTGAGGACTTAGTAGTTGGCCTGAAGCACTACAAAATTGAAGCCTGGCTTGTAGAAATGGATAGCTCTTCAAATTATTTGTCATTTTCTATTTATCTTATTTTTCTCCAGTTGACAAAAGTACATCCCAAAAAGTACATCCCAGAGAAATTAAATGGCCAAAATGTGTTTTTTTTTTGTTTCTGCAACATATGAGATAATATGAGCTATAGATTTAATAAGTGAAGGAATTGAAACAGGCAATATACCCCAAAGAGAAAAAATATTCCCTCATATTGATGGAAATTTCTTTACTTCCTAAAAACATGTATATGAGTATCTACTTAAATTATTTATGATTTCTAATTTGGGTATATAGTGTGAATAATTCAATATACTTATACAGTTTTAGTTTCTAAAAACCCAAACCAAATATTTTAAATAAATTTACAAATACGTCAGTAAATTAATTTTTAAAAATCACTCTGACAGTTCACCTCATTAAGCCTTTTCTTTGGTTAAAGTAATTAGTGTTTAGTTTTACTTTACTTCAATCATTTGGTTAATAACAGCACTCTTTCCTAACAAGTTGCATGTGTGTCCTAATGCACCTGATCTTTCCTTCTTGGTTCTGGAGTGGAAGACAACTCAAGTTGTCTTGATTCTGGAGTGAAAAATACCTAGAATTGCAGAAAAGAGAACAGACTAGAATCCTTATGGCATTAAAAGGAGCAAAACATGTACTCTCCAGTAAGATTTTCTACATGCCTCATTTCTTGGTTTGGAGATGTAATTTTCAAATATCAAAGTGCTGTAACTAAGTTGTTTTTCTAGAGATGACAAAGCCACCAGTAGAATGACCACTGATGGGTACATTTTATTTATCATTTGAGGAGCAAAAACTGAGAAAGTGGAGGAAAACTCAGCTAGAACTTCAAAATGACACTTGAAGACACCTAAAGTAAGAAGGGCGCAAATCCATGGGAGAAAGTGAATGAGAAGATAGAGAGAATGCAAACTAACCTTATTCATGTCACGATTGGTTGTGGCATGACCATAGATGAATCCTACCATTTCTACTTTTTCTAAGTTGTTTGGTTTGACTATAGAAAAATTAACTATATCTGAATATCTGATGCTTTTCAAAGTGGTCACCAGCTAATGCAGATTTCTTATGAAAGTCTAGTTTTCTTTCTAATAATCATTGGCATTAACCAGTTGCCATAACTACCAATGGATTGCATAAGACACATCTGCATAAATACATATGACTGAATGTGGACATGAGTAAAACTGCCAATTTTAGATAAGCCAGCTTTACACTTTAGATAAAGAATAATTTCATAATTCTATTCTTTTACCTGCCCACTCATACATTCAATAAAAATCATTGAATTTTTTGTGAGGCAATAAATAGGGAAACCAATAACTATATGAAATGAATTTAGATTATGGTAAATGATAAAAAAGTAATGATTTTTTTTGAGAAAGAGTGGGTGAGGGTAGAGTGCAGTATTATAAGGAAAAACTAATGAAGTCTCTCTGCAGAAATGACATCTGAGGTGAGACCTAAATTATTTGAGGAAAGCAGCTATATAATTAGCATTTCAGAAAAATAAAATTGTAAAATGAGACCTGAAGAGAGGAAAAAGAGCTTGGCATGTTCAAGAAACCAAAGGCAAAGAAGAGGCAGGTGGCAAATAATACATATAGTTTTGAAAATAATAAAATTTGAAATTTATTCTGAGTGAAATGAGAAGACATGGGAAGGTTTTATGGAGGAGAATTACAAATTGATGACCATGTTTAAAAGGTTATTAATACTCTGTAGAGACTTTAAAAATTGCAGGAGACCAACTGGGCATAGGAACAGTGGAATGGAGTGGAAGATTTGGAGATGTATGTCATAGTGAAAAGCAAAGGATAAACATTCACAATGGAGAGAAATTTCCACAGTTGTTTCCAGGTTTATGGAGATGTCTACTAGAAATCTGAATTACATGTTATCCCTTATTTTTTGATTGCATAATCTATTTAATAATGAATGTTATAAAATGTGTATGTGGTATACAGGTTAGGAGATATGAGGGTATTTTTCTACTGTCTTAAATTCTTTAAATCCAAATACCCAGCACAAATATCACAACACAGGGAGCCTGAAAATATCGAAGGCCTATTTTCAGTATGTCTAACCAACCAAACATTTTGTTCCTATCTATAAAATTTTCTAATCAAATAGTCTAAGTTTACATACTTTTATCTTTACTTCTTGACTACGGAACTTCCCTTTCCATGATTCAAAATAACCATATTCTACTCACAATTCTATCACATAGTTGGGTGTCATCAGGAAAATAATTGCAGCCCTTTAAAAATAAAAATACCTGATTTTACTCCTTCAGGATGTTTATGTTAATATAGTAAACATTATTTATAAAAAAGAGATTTGGAATTTCTTAAAGACCTCAAGGTAGAATCATTGATATGTCTCCATATTTGACTCCCCATATATAAGGAAAAACACAAAAAGAAAATAAAAACAAAGAAAAAACACCCACAAGTCAAAACACACAAACAAAATCACAACAAAATTACCATATTTCAGAATGAAATAAATGGGACATACCCCAAAAAGTATTTATAGGATGAAATAAAACATACACACACACACACAAACACACACTTCAACCTCAAGCACAGGACAGATTTGGCTAAAATCCTTGAAATTGCAAACAAAGCAATTTTCTTAATCAGGATATGTTTGAACGATTAAACAAAACAACAACAAACACAAATAAATATAAATTATCAATACTTATGGAAATCCTGACACCACAGATCAATAGAGTGGAAATAAAAATGTAAACGCTAAGCAAATACCAAGGAATCATGCCATTTAGCTTTCCAATATCTATGATCCTAGCTAGAGGAAACCACAGGATGTGAAACAGAATGATGATGGATGGAATGCCTATTATCCTATCAGAAAAGATGGAATTGATGACTTACAAGTTTGTATTTTCAAATATAATGATTTCAAAAGCCCAAAAACTGAAATTATTAGGTTGATGCAAAAGTAATCATGGGTTTTGCCAGTAACCCATCATTACTTTTGCATCAAACTAATATTTGTTTCTGTAATAAAGAAGACTCCATGTATAGAGATGTGACTGTAGTATAAATAGCAAAGCATGAAGGAAAGCAAATAAAGGGCAATTTAAATAGACCTGGCAATAAATAATGGTAGCTTAGACTAGTCAAGTGGTATAGAATTAATTTTGTTGTTATGATCTATTGTCAATTAATAATTTATATGTACACATTATATATTTCAGTTATACCTCCTTACTATTTAATTTCTTCATTTGGAAGCTTGCTATTAATCTCTTAGAATCTTCAATTTTGCCATTATGTGCTTGTTATTAAAATTATCCAAGTTTGTCTTCCATTCTCAAATGATTTGTAATCAGCTCATTTTGGTAAATAAAGAAGTTAATACCTATTTTTCATTTATAAAAACAACTTATTATAATTAATCTACCATATAAATTAGATCGTTAAGTATAAAATTCATTATTTTCAGTACCATCACAGAGTTGTGCAAACATCACTGGCTGTCGATTGGCTGTGTACCCAAATCTCATCTTGAATCGTAACCCTCATAATCCTTATGTGTCATGAGAAGGACCCGGTAGGAGACAGTTGAATCATGGGGGCATATGCCCCCAGGCTGTTCTTATGCTAGTGAGTGAGTCCTCATAAGATCTGATGGTTTTATAAATGTCTGGCATTTCCCCTGCTGGCACCTATTCTCTCTCCTGCCGCCCTGTGAAGAGGTGCCTTCCACTATGATTTCTGAGCCCTCCACAGCCACACGGAACTGTGAGTCAATTAAACTTCTTTTCTTTATAAATTACCCAATCTCGAGTATGTCTTCATAGCTGTGTGAGAGTGGAATAATACATCATGATGATCAATTTTAGATGACTTTCATCACCCCAAAAGAAACCTTGTATGTTTTAGATATCACTCCCTCTGTTCACCATTCTAACCATGTCCCAGATATAGGCAACCACTAATCTACCTTCTGTCTCTAGATATCTTCCTATTCTGGATTCACTATAAATGAATTAGTATGATACATGGCCTTTTGTCACTAGCTTTTCACATATTAAGGTTCATGTTCTAGCCTGTGTCAGTATATCATTCTTTTTTTATTACTAAATAAGATTTCATTGTATGGACATAAGTTCTATGGATATTTACCTATTCATCAGTTGACAGACATGAATCAACTTGAGTTTTTTCCTACTTCTTGATTATTATAAGTAATATTGTTATAAACCCTTGTGTGCAAGTTTTTATGTATCTTGGAGTTGCTGGTCCATATGGTAAAATCTATTTTTAAACTTTTGAGAAACTGCCAGACTATTTTCCAAAGTAACTGCACTATTTTACATTCTAATCAGCAGTATATGTGTGCTCCAATTTCTCCACATCCTTGCCAAGACTTCCTATTTTTTGGGGTTTTAATCCTAAGGAATATGAAAGAGTTTCTCCTAGTGTTTTTTATTTACATTTCTCTAATGACTAATGATGTTTCCTTAATAACTAATGACTGTGTCTGTGCACGTCATTCATTTGTAAATCTTCATTTGACAAATATCTATTCAATCTGTTGCCCATTTTTAATTGGGTTATTTGTCATCTTATTGTTAAGTTGTAAGAATCCTTTATATAGTCTCTATAAAAGCCTTTTATCAGATATGATTTTTAAATATTTTATCCCATCCTATGTGTTGCATTTTTGTTTTACTAATGATGTCCTTTGCTCACAAAAGTTTTTACATTTTGATTAAGTTTAATCTATGTTTTAGATTATATCTCTTGTCTTTTTGGTATCATATCTAAGAAATTATTGTATAAATAGAGATCATTAAGATTTATGTCTCTTCCTAAGAGTTTTATAATGTTAGCTCTTACATTTATGTCTTTGATGCATTTTGAGTTAATTTTTATATATGCTTTGAAGCAGAAGTCAAGTTTCATTCCTTTGCATGTACATATCCAATAACAATTTTCCTTGGTGCTATGTTTTCTCATTTATTCTGGCAATCAAGAAATTATGTTGAAATTTTCATTCAATTGTGTCTTACCTATTTTAAAGAACTTGACTTTTGTTTATAAGTTGAAACATAAGAGACTGCATCCATTCATGCCAAATGAACTCTGCTAATTATTTTCTATACTAGGGACTTTCTCAGCTAGGTGACAGTCATAAACTTTAGGTCTTTATTTTTCCCTGAAATTATTACTGAATATAAAATCTCCAAGAATCCAAACTTGTATTTAAAAGATAGAATATTTTAATAGTCTTTCAAATCAATCAATTTGGCACAATAATCGATTCTTGCAGTTTTTGACTATATTTTGTAGACCAGGCATTTTGGTGGTTTACCTGTTAATTTTGTTTCTCAGGTTTAAAGTTAAATGTTAAATCTAGCAAGATACTACAGTGTCATACTGAAAAGAAAGGAGTGTGATAACTAAAGATAATACATTTCACACATTCCTTTTCAAAAGTACCTCAAATCAAACTACATTTTTCAAGATGTACAATGTAATGCAAAATTCAGAAATTTTATAAAGTCCTTTTAAAACCATACACTAAAAATCATTAGCTTTTCTAAATAAGGAAAAAAAGTAGCTTTCTCCAAGTGAGTATTTCAATGATATATCCTGGAATGTTATCCACTTTTTGCTCATTCCCTGAAGTTTTTTTTTTTTTCTTGTTGTTGTTCTGTACATGTCAGATATTAATATTGATAATATATCTCATAATAAGTTTTTGCTATAATAAATTATTGAGTAATTTAAGACCATATTTTTAAACCTGTCATCTAAGAATTACCTAGGTGGTTATCTACTTATTTATATTTCAGGCATTGGGAATTAGAAATTTAAGGAAAGAGTTTGGGAAAATGAAATTTAAATGTGAAACCCAGATTCTTTCTAACAATCAGCAAATGTTGGAAAATTAGTCAGTAAGTTGTCCCCTCTGATGAATCTTAAGGGTATTATGCTAAGAGAAATAAGCCAGGCACAGAAAGACAAATATTGCATGAACTCACTTATGTGTTATCTAAAACCAACAAACAAACAATGTGTAACTGAACTCACGCGAAAGAGTAGAATAATGGTTACCAGGGGCTGGGTGTTAAGGAAAAGGAGAGATTTTGGTCAAAGAGTAAAAATTTCAGTTATAAGATAAATGAGTTCTGGAGCCTAAATATAAAGCACAGTGACTATAGATGATACCAAAGCACTGTACACTTCAAATATTCCAGGAGAGTAGATATCAAGTTCTCACCACACACACACACACACACAAACAAAACAACAACAACAACAACAAACCAATCGTAACGAGGTTAAATGATAAATATGTTAGGAGTTTGATTGTGGTATTCATTTCACAATGTATATATGTATCAAAACATCATGTTGGCTGGGCGCGGTGGCTCACGCCTATAATCCCAGCACTTTGGGAGGCCAAGACGAGTGGATCACCTGAGGTCGGAAGTTTGAGACCAGCCTGACAAGCAGGGTGAAACCCCGTCTCTACTAAAAATACAGAATTAGCTAGGCGGGTTGGTGCATGCCTGTAATCCCAGCTACTCAGGAGGCTGAGGCAGGACAATTGCTTGAACCCAGGAGGTGGAGTTTGCCGAGATCGCACCATTGCACTTCAGCCTGGGCAACAAGATTGCAACTCCTTCTAAAAAAGAAAAGAAAAAATAAAAAAACACATATTGTTCACTTTAAATATATACGTTATTTATTTATTTATTTTTACCAATCATACATTTAAAAAGCTGGGGAAAGTAGCAAAAAAAAACCTCTTAAATGCAAATACCTCTCATAGTAGTGATGTAGCATTCAGGCTAACCAGTCTTTCTGCACCAATTGTGTTAAGCTATAGGTGTGTTGCACATCACAACGAACTCAACATAGATTTTGATGGTGCAAAATGAAGCATGAAATTGTTAGCTGCTCACTCACAGGAGGAGAAAGAGTATATGGTCAGAGGAAAATAGGTTAGTAAATGAAAAAAATTACATGTAAAATGGTACCATGATTTACAACTTACACGAACGTTCTATCAAGCAATTAGTTATAATAAATTCCTCTGGAAAATAAACTGTATTGAATTTTACTTCATTTATTCATTCTACTAACAAAAATGACTAAGTGCCCTTGATAAGGTCCTCTAATAAGAGGCACTAAGCCAAATACAAAGATACAGTGGAAACCTGACTCCATCTCTATACACAATATGCTCAATACCTTCAAACCTCAGTCTGGTTTGTCGTTTACAGGTTTAACATAAATCTGACTAACAAATATAACATAACTTATGACACCTCCATTGGACAGGGACTAAGGAGGTTCTCAATAAATATGTTTTGAATGAATCAACCAATATTCACCACCTTTCATCATGTGTCTCTTTTTCAGAAACATGCATTAACCAGTGGAAAAGCTTGCCTAAGTGATTGTTGTCATAATGACACGGATTCAATGAATAATTCTATTCATGGAATTTCATCAGCTTAATAAGGAAAGAGTAAACGAAACATCACTATAACTGTGTACAAAGTTGGAATGTTTGCATTTATCAGCAAGTACTAATTTATTGAAGGTCCATTATAAACAGCCCTTTTTAATGTAATGTAAAAGTCTTAATGTAAAGACACTTACATTAATATTACAACTAGTTTTAAATTATTATTCCTTCAGAGTGGCAGGTGCTAATCGGTGTTTAATGTTGTCTTTTTCTTTATTTTATGTAGGCCCATAAGGCCTTTTAAAATGAAAATAAGATGTATAATGTACATGAATCTTTACTCACAAATTAATATTTATTATAATGATTTTTGGAAAGGTACTTTAAAGAAAACAATAAAATCATGACTCATAGATCACTTCTTTTTAGTATTAATAATTTTCTGTTAACTTGAATGGGTATATACAAATTCTATGGTCTTAAAAATTAATGCTTCAATTGATCTTGATTTGTGACTTTATATTGCTAGAGTTTATGCTCAACTAAAATCAGTCAAAACTAAATATACCTTGTGCTTTGGGAATTCAAAAATAGAAAATAACTTTATTACTTTCTAAAAAGTTTAAACATAGACTTTTATATTTTTAATCAAGAATTTTTGTTATCAAACTTAGTAGAACTAAGAATTCATAGAGGGTTTTGATAAAAATATAGATGGCCAAATCCTGCCTTCAGAGATTTCAAAAGAGCAGGACAAAAAGGTATCCTGAAAACATCAGTTTTGACAAGTTCCTCATATGATTCTGATTTTGGTAATCAAACCACACTTTGTCAAATGCTCAACAAATGTAGTAAATACCATAGCTGAAAATCTTAAAATCTTCTAGGAATTTGTAGTTTCTGGAGATTATTATGGCCAAAGAAAGACTAAAGTTGTATAAAACCATATTTAGATGAAGAGATGCCAATAACTTATCTTACACTAAAAATATAATTGGACTAGTTTTTATGAACTTTCCAATCTATGTCTAGAAAAATGTGTGGTATGGGAGCATTATTCTCAATTTACATAAAAGTGTAAGAGCTTAGCATTTAATTTTATTACATTTCTTGAGGACCAAAATTATTCTGTTGTTTTATATTAGTGTTTCATATTTTCTATATTAAAATATAGTCAAATTTTAAAAATTTACTCATACTAGAAATAGAATTAATTTCCAAGATCCACCTCTGAATTTTAAAATAAATATGTTAATGATATCTTAAATGAAGTAATATTTGGTTATTTTCATTTAGTTATAAGAGGGTTAATTAATATATACACCAGCATATACAGTGGCCTGAACATGCTTTCTTAATATATACATTTTCTATTTAATAATGTATTAGGATTTTATACTATATGTACTATTAAAGTTCCTATTTTAATGTTCCATATACAAGAACATAAATTATATATATGTGAATTGCTTTGTCATTTTAATTTTTTAAATCTGCTTTCATAGAGCTTAAGTTCTATTTTCTTTTTGAAACAAGGGGAGAATCTCACTCTCTATATATACCTCATACATAGAGAGAAATGTGATATTGCATTTTTAATTTCTGCATAACTTATCTAAATTCTGTTCTTTTTAAATATAAAATAAGAAATCACAATTTTATTGGTAATAGCATCTACCTTTTTTCAAATATATAACAGAAAAAGACAGACGAATGTATTCAATTGTATATACACAAGCTGGGAAAATTTCTTGAATGCTAAGGATGTCTCTTCACCTGAGGAAAGTTTTATGTTATACAACTAAAAATATTTTTGTATTTAATTATTCTTATGTTCCATTTGAAAGGTTTAAGTTGTTCTACTTAATTTAGTCTTCAGTTAATAATGAATTGAACAAACTTCCTGAAAATTCCCTTGTTATTTTAAAAGAGATCCTTGATATTGTAGCCCTTTCTTATTTGAAAATATTTTTACATCAACATCCTTCGGTTAGGCAGCAAAAACTTAAGCTTTTGTTAAAAAGCAAAAAAATGTAAAAATGTTAAACATACAGGAGTATATTACCAAATACGTTGTTTTTGTCACTCAATGGAACACCCATATTTTCTTTTGATCACCCAGTAGTAGTATTTGTACCTTACAGTATAGCTGCATTTTAACTGAAGGAAGAGAAGAAATTTATTGGAACAAAATAAATGTCAATAATTTGTTGATGGGAGATATTTCTATTAAGTTTCTTCTTTTCATCTCTCTGGATTTCAATGCTCTGTTGTGAAATGATATTATCCTTTTTTTTTTTTTTAAACAGCTCCTCTTACTGGCTCACACTATCTACTCAAAACATATTACATGTATCTTGTATCAGAAATTCTATAAAATCTACATTGATTAGTAATTTTGATCATATGACTAACTTTCTAACGTATTTTAATAGCTAACATATTATTTGAATAGTTATTGTCTTTATGTCTTGATAATAGGAGCTTTTCAATTCTTTGCCAGAGACTGGTGTTCCTTCATCTGAAAGTAGTTCTCTCTGTTAAGAAATTGAGAAATGCATCAACAGAATCAATCCCATATGCACTTTTGTTTTAATAAATCCTAAATCTTAGGCTTTATCCAAGAATACCTGGGACCAAAGCTGAAACCAAAACAAACAAACAAACAAACAAACAAACCAAACAAACTTGGGTAAAGTCGAGTATTCTATCCTTTAACAACTCCCCAGATAAACTTAATTTATGCTAAATTTTGAGAACCAGTGTTTTGACATATGTTGACTTCTGCTGTGATTTGAATATATCCCCCGAGAATTTATGTGTTGGAAACTTAATCCCCAATGTGACAGTGTTAGGAGATGAGGTTCATTGAGAGGTGTTTAGGTCTTGAGGGCTCTGTCTTCATGAATGGAAGCCAGAAAGAGCTTCTGGCCATGTGATGACACAGAAGGAATCTCTTACCAAATATAGATGTATTATTCTTGGACTTCCCAGCCCTCAGAACTAGGTGCCAATATATTTTTTTATTTTTCTAATACATTACCCAGTCTGTAGTATTTCATTATAGCAGTACAAATGAACTAAGATGACTTCCATTAAAGTGTTTCTCTAGAAAGGAAAGTGAAGAACAGACCCACTGCTGAAATAATACTCATTAGTCTAAATATTGTGAGATGCTTGGAAAATGGAACATAGCACTCTAAACCGTAATGAAAATTAGCCTACTGTAAGAGGACATGAGTAACAATATGCTAGTTTTTCATAAAGAATTACCAAAAGTTAAATCATAAAGAAGACTAATTGGGCCGGGAGCGGTGGCTCACGCCTGTAATCCCAGCACTTTGGGAGGCCAAGGCGGGCAGATCACGAGGTCAGGAGATCGAGACCACGGTGAAATCCCGTCTCTACTAAAAAAATACAAAAAAAAAAATTAGCCAGGCACGGTGGTGTGGTGGGCGCCTGTAGTCGCAGCTACTCAGGAGGCTGAGGCAGGAGAATGGCGTGAACCCGGGAGGCGGAGCTTGCAGTGAGCCGAGATCTCACCACTGCCCTCCAGCCTGGGCGACAGAGCAAGATTCCGTCTCAAAAAAAAAAAGACTAATTGTAAGTTTGTTTAAATTCTGAAATTAAAAAATCTAATGAAATGAAAAAATAAATAATTAAAATACTAGAGGCAATTTGCTGATTTATTTGAATTTTTTAGGGATTTTGTAGCCTTTACATGGCAAGTCTACTGTGATAAATTGTCTGCAAAGGTTACATCACTTCCTTGTGCTCCTCTGCTCACACCTCTTTGTAATGTGGCTTGGCAAGTCAACCCATTAAGAAGTGGAATCTTGTTTCACACTTTGTGTATCTGGGCTGACTTTACCACTATGCTTGGCTGATAAAAAGTGGTGTAAGCGATGCTATTTTCTACAGCCTAGACTTTAAAAGACCTTTGCCTTTTGAAGTGCAATTTTGACATTGCCATAACAAGAAAGCCATTCTAGCCCACTGACGGAAGAGGATACCCAAGGTATCCCAAGTGATAGCCAGATATGTGAATGAGGCCATCTTATATATTGCAGTACATCCAACATTCTGTTTAGTGCAACTATTTGAGCTAGTCAAGCTAAACCAGCAGAGGCCAACTGATAGAACCAATGTAGTTTAAATATATGTCCTCACCAAATTTCATGTTGAATTGTAACCTCCAATATTGGATGTGGGGCCTAGAAGGAGTGATGGGATCATGGAGGCGTATTTGTTATGAATGATTTAGTGCCATCCTGGTAGTGTTGTCCTCATCATAGTGAGTTCTTGTAGGATCTGGTCTGTTTAAAAGTGTGTGGCATCTTCCCCCTCACTCTCTCTTGCTCCTGCTCTTGCCACATGAGACACCTGCTCTCGCTTTGCCTTGTGCCATGATTGTAAGCTTTTTGAGGCCCTCACCAGAAGGAGATGCTGGCACTATGCTTCTTGTACAGACTGGATAACCATGAGCCCATTAAAACTCTTTTCTTATAAATTACCCAGCTGCAGGTATTTCTTTACAGCAACACAATAATCAGCCTAACATAAGAACTTTAAGAAATAATACATCGTTCTAGTTTTAAGTCGTCATGTTTGGGATGATTTGTTATTTGGTAGTAGAGATCTGATACTATTATAAACACAAACTTACCTACACGTTTGTGTTTCTCTCATGACTAAGTTAGAAATGTAATAGTGGAATTCTAATACAAAACCCAGTTTCAAACATATGGGAATTATAATCCAATCCAAACTATGAAGGTTATGTATTTTTAAACAATGTGGAATGCCTTATACTAATGATGTTAAAAAATAAGAACAGGGCCCAGGGCAGTGGCTCAGGCCTGTAATCCCAGCACTTTGGGAGATCACGAGGTCAGGAGATCGAGACCATGCTGGCTAACATGGTAAAACCCCGTCTCTATTAAAAAAAATACAAAAAAATTAGCTGGGCTTGGTGGCGGGCGCCTGTAGTCCCAGATATTCGGGAGGCTGAGGTAGGACAATAGCATGAACCTGGGAGGTGGAGCTTGCAGTGAGCCGAGATCGTGCCACTGCACTCCAGCCTAGGCGACAGAGAGAGACTCCGTCTCAAAAAAATCAATCAATCAATCAATCAATAAAAAGAACACACTACTGTGGGGAAAACATTAGCGAGATCACTAAAACCTGTCAACAAACACTGGAAGATTCTGGAACATTAGTTCTCCTACTTTTTCTCAATGTTTCAGAAATTCTAATTATGGACAATTTGGATAGGGATGCCTCTTATTTGTTAAGTTTTATCCTGATAGACATACTACATCCATGCAAACTTGTCATGAATAAACTTTACTGGGCCAGTGGAATATGAATTAAGGATAAATAATGGAAAGATAAGTTCAATGTCTCCTTTTGAATAAAAACGTGTAAACTAATGAATAAGCCTAGATCCCAAATATATTAATTTATTCAAATTAAAATTAATTAAATTGATGTATTATAATTAACGTATTTCAGCTTAAATGGTTATCAGCATTCTTTTACTGTTAATTATGTTGCTTCTTTCTGTGGTTTGTTTCACCTTGATGATCGTAAAGGCATTCTTCAAAATCATGTACTAATACATTCATTTTATGTTTTACTCTGTTGAAAATGTATGTGAAGCATTTTAATTAAAGCTAAAACTAATCTAAGTGAATTTTTAAAATGCACTGTCTGAAATGCAATAAAAGGATAATAAATGAACCTCCTTATGACCCCATCTCTATCACCAATGTCTTGTTTAAAATACACAGAAAGGTTAATTTCTACATTTGTTTTATATGATCATTTATATTCAAGTTACCTCAAGTGTTATTTTTAAAATGATATGCCTTATTCATAATTGTCATTTATATTACCTATATTCTTTATCTCAGGATAATTATATTAATATTTATGTTGTACAAATTTCAATAAAAGGTAATTTACACAGAAGGGATGCAATGGAGTCATGAATCGTGGTGTACGCTTCTAACATTCATAAGAAGCCATGTAATAGAAGTAAAAGAGTGTGATTGTGTAAATCTTTGTGATTATAAGTATGGATATGCAGGAGTTCGTGCCTGTCTCCTAGAATAGGCAGAGGATCTCTAAGGGCATTGTTTGGAGACATTTGTTATTTTGGAAAATTTACCACGGTCTATCACATGAGCTATGCAATTATCTCTTATTGGTGCCTCAAGACATTGTCACTTCTATAGCACATACCAATTGACAAATGTAGAATCGAATATGTAACTATCATAAATTCCTATATTGTTTGGAGGGCCTACATGGAAAACTGAAACAAAGACATACGTTTTCCTGTGATTCACTATTATAACTGAAGAGATAGATGAATTACTATGCAATGTGATTTGCATCTATCTTGTTTGAACTCTACCATACCACAACTTCTATACCCATATGATACCTTGCTCCAATGGTACTTTTTAAGATAGGTTTCAGCAACTGTGTCAGTCTCCTTTTCAAGCTAGTTATTCAAGGAAAGCACTATTCTTAGAATTGAAAAACTTAAAGTTTGTTAATTCTCCCAGATCTGCACAATAGAGATGTTCTTACTAATGTCTCATAGATTTTAATATTTAAGTACATTTGCTTGCTCTTGTCTCTGCACATACTCTAGCCTTGTAAATGAACAACAGTGTTGAAAAATTGTTGGTTGGGCAATCTTTGGCATTATTAAATTTAGATTCTGTACCTTTCATTTTTTCCATGATTCTTAGCCAATCTTCATTTCATATATATATATACACATATATATATACACACATATATATATATATATATATAATTTGATAAGTTACCATGAAGTGTTGCATACTTAGGAGCTATCTTGTCCTGAGTAATTACTCTTAAGGTTTAACCACCAAGTTAGATATCACAATGATACAAATGTAACAATTCTCCGTTTGGCTCTTCCCATGTTCTCAGTGCAAGATTTAAGTAAACCCAAACACAAAGCCCTGAAATTACGGATTACTTATCAATGATATGCAAGCCAAATGAAGAATGTATAACTTCATAGGATAGAAGATATCCTTGAAACTCACAGTAGTGTCACCTAAATATGTCCATTCATTTTTGCTACGTACTCCTTTGTCAGAGATAGAAGCTTTTGTATGTTCATGGGGATGGGGGAAATATTTCACTCCTAGTAAAATTTCAGCCCACTAGAATAATTCACCAATTATAAATACAAAAGAAACCTAAATTTCTGTCACTTCAATGCATAAAATGCAAGGTGATAGAAATAAACATTCTTATGAAAGCAGTATTTTAAATTCAAGGATGAAAATTTGCAGTGTAAATATGCTGAGCCTTGAAGAGTGGTGACAGAGCAGCTTAATGAAGGTAGGATCATTCCATTCTTTGCTTATGAAAAAAAGCATACTGGGTTTTCATCCAAGTCTCCAGGCATGCCCTTAACTACTCATTCTGAGTACCAAACATAGTCTCAGAGATGTTCTCTTCAGAACATTAGATCCAGCCCAATCGAAGACTTCTGACCAAGGAGGTCTTCACACTTCTCTCCGGTTTGACTAAACTTTACACAGGCTTCTTTCTCCTTCTAGTCCCCCTGAGAGGTGACAGCGTGCTGGCAGCTCTCACAGGCCTCGCTCACTCTTGGCGCCTCCTCGGCCTCTGGGTCTGCTCTTGCTATGCTCCGGGAGCCTTTCAGCCCGCCACTGCGCTGTGGGGACCCCTCTCTGCACTGGTTGAGGCGGGAGCCAGCTCCCTCAGCTTGCCAGGAGGTGTGTAGGGAGAGGCACAGGCAGGAACCGGGGCTGCGCACGCACTTGCGGGCCAGCTAGAGTTCCGGATGGGCGTGGGCTTGGTGGCCCCGCACTCCAAGCGGCTGGCCCCGCCGCCAGGGCAGTGAGGGGCTTAGCACCTGGGCCAGCAGCTGCTGTAGTCGATTTCTCACCGGGCCTTAGCTGCCTCCCTGAGGGGCAGGGCTTGGGACTTGTAGCCTGCCATGCCTGAGTGTCCTCCCGCCATGGACTCATGCACCGCCAGAGCCTCCCCGACGAGCGCCACCCCCTGCTCCTCGGTGCCCAGTCCCATCCACAGCCCAAGGGCTGAGGAGTGTGGCACATGGCATGGGACTGGCAGGCAGCTCCACCTGCGGCCCCAGTGGGGGATCCACTGGGTGAAGCCAGCTGGGCTCCTGAGTCTGGTGGGGACTTGGAGAATCTTTATGTCTAGCTAAGGGATTGTAAATACACCAATCAGCACTCTGTATCTAGCTCAAGGTTTGTAAACACACCAATCAGCACCCTGTGTCTAGCTCAGGGTTTCTGAATGCACCTATCAGCACTCTGTATCTAGTTAATCTGGTGGGGACTTGGAGAATCTTTATGTGTAGCTAAGGGATTGTGAATGCACCAATTGGCACTCTGTATCTAGCTCAAGGTTTGTAAATGCACCAATCAGCACTCTGCGTCTACCTCAGGGTTTGTAAATACACCAATCAACGCTCTGTATCTAGCTAATCTAGTGGGGACTTGGAGAACTTTTATGCCTAGCTCAGGGATTGTAAAGGCACCAATCAGCACCCTGTCAAAACGGACCAATCAGCTCTCTGTAAAAGAGACCAATCGGCTCTCTGTAAAATGGACCAATCAGCAGGATGTGGGGGGCGCCAGATAAGAGAATAAACGCAGGCTGCCTACGCCAGCAGTGGCAACCCTGGGGTCCGCTTCCATAGTGTAGAAGGTATGTTCTTTTGCTGTTGGCAGTAAATCTTGCTGTTGCTCACTCTTTGGGTCCACACTGCGTTTATGAACTGTAACACTCACCGAGAAGATCTGCAGCTTCACTCCTGAAGCCAGCGAGACCGTGAACCCACCGGGAGGAATGAACAACTCCAGATGTATGGACTTAAGAGCTGTAACACTCACCACTCACCGCAAAGGACTGCAGCTTCACTCCTGAAGCCAGCGAGACCACGAACCCACCGGGAGGAACGAACAACTCCAGACATATGGACTTAAGAGCTGTAACACTCACCACTCACCGCAAAGGCCTGCAGCTTCACTCCTGAGCCAGCGAAACCACGAACACATCCGAACATCAGAAGGAACAAACTCCGGACACACCGCCTTTAGGAATTGTAACACCGCGAGGGTCTGAGGTTTCATTCTTGAAGTCAGTGAGACCAAGAACCCACCAATTCTGGACACACCCTGACCTCCCTTTTACTTGGTCTAGACAGAATCCAAATGACCACAGAGGTCCCTCTTCTCCCTCTTACAGTATTTCCTTTAGATAACTTGTAATTGCAAATTCTGTCTCTGCTCTTTTGAGATGTACATAATTTTATTATCGCTTTCCTGCTTTACAAGCCAAGGCTGCCTTTCTTCAGAACCTGGGAGCCATTCCTCTGAAAAATAATCACCAAGTGAGTTAGAATCACCTCTGGGAAAAGAGAGGAGACTGACTGTGGTAGGTGCATTACTCCAAATTGCAAAACTACCTGCTGTTGGGAAGTTATAAGAAAATTGATGTTTCTTTTGGGTAAGGCCAATTAGCAAACACAGATGGCTTGTAATACCTTCCACACTCTCTCTTCAAATCTCCTGCCCTTTATTTAAACAGAGTTGAATTGAGAATGCATGCTGGTCTCTATGTCCTATTGCAATATCCTTCAACAAATTCTCCCTGACTTGTTTAGTTTTGTCTGGTACAATTTATGCTTTGACACCACAAGACAGTTTGCTGTTGACTATGGCTTCTTAGAACAATTAGTGTTCGTATATGGACCTATTAAAAAAAGAATACATCAAACATCAGGTTCTGCAACATAAACATATAGAATTTCTACTTGTCAAATAAATAGAAACCCAACAGCGATCAGATGGAGAGTAGAAAGAAAAGAAGATAAATCCAATTGTATTATTTATGGGTAAACATTAGGATGAACTAGAGCTTCATTGCTTAGGCATAATAGAAGTTTATCAATGGATATTTGAGAAGCCAATTTTATGACTCAATTTTATATGCCACAAATGTTATTCGTATGTGAATGTAATATACAATATCCGATATGAAATGGCAAATACATATTCTAGCTGTATAAATGACATATCCAAACTCAAAAATACTCATGAATAGGCTAGTTGTGAGAACCAAAACAAGCTCATTCCTGAACAAAATCTTAGTATATTCTGTAAATATATTGCTAGTAATAATATAAAAAAAACTAGTATCTTGTTTAGTTGTGCATGAGAAAATAAGTGCATAAAATAAAACTACTTATTTATCTACTATAATTCCGGGAAGAATAAACTTACTTTGTAATTTTAACATATGATTTTGTTCCTAATATACCTTCACCCTGGAGGGAAAGGATTGGATTTTAGGGATTTCGAGGTTACTAATGGGAATAAAATAAGATATGTAGATGAGAATTTGAGAAGGATCGAATTTTGAATTGTAAGATAGTGGTTGTAATCACCTATTGCTTTGTAACAAAATTTTGCAAAACTTAAGTGGCTTAAAAGCAAATGTATTATCAACTTCACTGTCCTTAGGGTTGACTGAACTCCGCTGAACAGTTCTTGCCTAGAGTTTCGCACATAATTAACTAACACACATAACTGGTAGGGGCTAACTGTTACCTGGGACCTCAGTTGGGATGTCTACTAGGGCACCCACATCTGATCTCTGCATTTACTTTGAGCTTGTCTGAGCACAGTAGCTGTGTTCTGGGAGGTTGTGGCACAAAAACATGCGTGCCAAGATGAAGGTCTAGGCAGATACTGCAGGAATTTATTTTTATTTTACTCGTAACTACGACCCATGCTTTATTTAAACTTAATTGAGCAAATATTTTGTAAAATGGTAAAACATATAAGGGAAAGGGAGAAAGTGGAGCCTAATCAATGAATAGGTATGATTTACCTCCTATTGAAAAATAATTATTGCAGAATATTTTATTATAATTATCCTTAGCAAAAGGAACAAAAGTGTTTTTTGAAAATTTTATTAATTATAGAGAGGCAGATTTGATACAGCAGGCATCATATTTTTACATCCACGCTGTAGGATACAGAAAAGCAATGATAAAGTTATTTCTCTAAGAAACACAGGTGTAACTTAAGGCAAAACTTTATTATTTTTGGTGCTTTTGTATTTTTTCTTAAGTGTTATAACATATTTTTGGATAATCATTTTCATATATTTTATTGTTTTATCTGATGCTTTTTTGAGGAGTATATAATTTATCAGTAGGGAATTAGGTTATTTTTTCAGTGTACAATGAAGTAGTTATTATCATATTCACAAGGTTGTGCAATCATCACTATCTAATACCGTATCATTTTCCGTAACCCAGAAATAAACCCCTTGCCCACTAGCAGTAACCATTTCCTCCCTCATTTTTTTTATCCTTTGGAAACCACTAATCTATCTTCTGTATGGATTTGTCTATTATAGAAATTTTCTATAAATGAAAATATACAATATGTGGCCTTTTGTGTCTGGAGTCTTTCTCTGAGCATAGGTTCATCTGTGTTGTAGCTTGTAGCATGTAACTACACTTGATTATCTTTTACAACTAAATAATGTTTCATTGTATAGATATTTCAAATCTTGTTTATGCATTCAACAGGTGTTGGACATTTGGGCTGTTTTCAGTTTTTGGCAATTATAATAATGCTACTATGAATATTAATGTGAAAGTTTTTGTGAAAATGTATGTTTTGAATTCTCTTGCTGGGTCATAGACATAATTCTGTGTTTAACTTTTTGAGAAACTGCTAAACTGTATTTCAACCTGGCTGCACCGTTTTTTGTATTCTCATTAGTGATGTTATGAGGGTTCCAATTTCTCCACCACATTATTTTCTAGCTTTATGATTATAGTTATTCTGGTGGTAGTATCTCATTGTGGCTTTGATTTGCTTCTTCCTCATAATGAATGAATGATGTTGAGTATCTTTTCATGTATTTATGGGACAGTCCATATATATACAAACATATATACGGGTGTGTATATATACACACACACACACCCATATATATATACATATATATGTATACATACACACCCATATATATGTATATATATACACACACACCCCCATATATATACATATATATGTATACATACACACCCATATATATGTTTGTATATATATGGACTGTCCCATAAATACATGAAAAGTTACTCAACATCATTCATTCATTATGAGGAAAAAGCAAATCAAAGCCACAATGAGATACTACCACCAGAATAACTATAATCATAAAGCTAGAAAATAATGTGGTGGAGAAATTGAAACCCTCATAACATCACTAATGAGAATATAAAAAATGGTGCATATATATGGGTGTGTATATATGTGTATATATACACACCCATATATACGTATATATGGCTGTGTGTATATATGTGTATATATACACAGCCATATATACGTATATATGGGTGTGTATATATGTGTATATATACGTATATACGGGTGTGTATATATGTGTGTGTGTGTGTATGTAGATAGGTAGGTAGATAGATAGATAGATAGATAGATAGATAGACAGATATTTCTCCAATTGGATATTTCTCCAAATAGTGGAAATATACACTTGAATTGGTTGGTCATTTAAATTGGGTTACCTTTTTGCTGTTGAGCTGTAAGAATTTTTCAAATATTCTGGATACTAGATTTTCATTAAATATATTATTTGTAAGTATTTTCTCCCATTCTGTAGCTTGTCTTTTCACCTTCTTGGTAGTCCTTTGAAGCACAAGTTTTTTGTTTGTTTTGATGAAGTCAAATTTTTCTTTTTGTTGCTCATGCTAAATATCATATCTAACAAACTGCTGCCAAATTAATGATTATAAATATGTATGGTTTTTTCCTAAGAGTTTTATAGTTTTAAAGCTTACACTTGGGCATGTGATCCAATTGGGTTTAACTTTTGTATATGGTGTGAGGTAGAGTTTTAACTTCATACTTTTACATGTAGATACCCTGTCGTCCCAGCACCATATGTGAGAACAACTATTCTTTCCCCATTGAGTTTTCTTGACACCCTTTTCAAACCAAAACTGAGCATAAATATGGGCTTATTCATGAGCTCTCAATTCTGTGTTATTGCTCTATATGTCTATTCTTATGCCAGGACCACATAATCTTGATTGCTGAAGCTTTGTAGAAAATGTTTAAATGAAAACATTTGAGTCCTCCATCTATATAACCCAGCCTCAGATATCAGACTGAATCACCTGTTCTCCATTCTATTGATCAAGTGTGAGTCATATGACCAGACCAGAGTCAATTGGAAGAGATTACATGAGGGAATAAATACAAGGAGCATGAGTCCTTAGGGGTTATATTTGGAAACTACCTCTGAAGAGAAGAGTAGGTGCAGAGAAGCTTCCCTAAGACTGTAGATTTCCAAATGTGGAGACCATACTTTTTTTTTCTTTCTTTTTTTTTTGATTAGTATGTCCATGGACTTAAGATCATTGAAGAGTATTGCTTAATGGAGACTACAAATAACGGAGAAGACATTTTTAGACCTGTTTTTCAAAGCTCAATATAGTGTTGTTGTTGATATTGCTGTTTGTTTTGTTTTACTCTTAACAGAATCACAATAAAGATAGACATGATCATCTTTAATTATATGGCACCATATAAGTTCAAAGTTTTTTTTTCAGAAACTTAGGGGAAAAAATGGCTTTCTTAAAATACAATAATTAATTAAACTTTATACTATCTCTGAGAAGTTGCCAAGAATATATTTAATTCAATGTAACTATAAAAATATGATGATGTGAACTTTCTTAAAGAAAGTAAAACAAAAAACAAACAGAAAAATCCTCCCAAGGTATTGCTATCTTGTAAAAAAAAAAAAAAGTCCTCTAACATAGAATTTATAACAATGATTTAAAATGCATTGATACAAACATCCACTAGTTGAAAAATATGGAGATTTGAGGGTTAAAATCACATTGATTCTTTTTTTTAACATCAGTAGTGAAATTAGATATGTTTTCTTTGCCCAAATAATATTTAGGGAAATATAGGTTATCATTACACTGAAGTATTGATATTATTAAATTTTTAAAGCACTAAATTGACATAATATTATTTGCTTAAAATGCATAGATCTTGAAGAGATCAAGGAAAAGCCACATTACAAAAATATTAGTAACATGATATCATTTACGTAGACTGGAAATTTCACCAATTAATGATTCAGTTAAATACATAAAAGAAAACAAAAACATAATCAGTTTCGGGTGGTGTGGGCAAAAGTTTTAAAAAAATAATACCCTCGTTTCAGATAATTAACCTGAATAATTAATTATTGGGGAGATAAGAAAAAACAAAGTTTGATAAAATGTTCAACAAAGCTATTTAACATTCAAACTATGAAAAATATAAATAATCACCATATTTCTATTCGAGGATCAGCAAGGATACCTAGTAAGAAACAGTGATTGAGGTGGTCAGAAATCCAGGGGAGTGTGAAGACGTGCAGTCAGGTGGAAAACAGTTTTCAGAGAAGAACTATGTTGGGTGTCATGAACAGAACATTTACTTAATGAAGCTGATTTAACATTTTGAAAAAAATTGGTGAGGTTCAAAATGGGCATTCAAAGCAAATAGGAGAGATTTTCGAGATGAAAGATAGCAAAATAGAAATAATTCTTTCTAATTTAAGATGAAACCAGGGAATGAGATATTAACAGAAACAAATGAGAGTTGAAAACTCTGTTTTACTCTGTTTTACTTTTTAGACTGTGGAATAAAATCTGTTTTGTGCATGTAATAGGAAACAGTAAGAAAATACTGAGATGTGAAAACAAAATGAAAAGAATTCCAAAATTTAAAAATGTTAGAAATTATCAATAGATTAAATTAAGAATACTGGCTACACATTTCTATTTTGAAGACAGTTTAATAATAGCATAAATATTTATTAAATACATTATTGAATTAAAAATTCTGTGTAATATATATAACACATTTTTCAATCAAATTATAATAAAGCATAATTTTATTTTCAGGAAATATACGGTTATATTGTTAAAAGATGTACTCAAATACGTATATATATGTTATTTTCCTTATTTAATTTATGGTCACCTATTACTTTGAAAAGTTTTTAAGATTGTCCTACTGACATAGCCTTCGATTTTAAAAGTTGAAATCTTGAGGGTATTCCATTGTTTTGTTGTCTAACCTAGCTAATTATATTTGCTACTCTAAGTTAATTAAAACTCTCTCTTTATGAAAATAATTTGTTTACTCTAACCACACAGCCACTGGGTTTACTGCTTTATGCTTTGCTTTTTTCAAAATACATCTGAATTATTATGCAGACTTTGAACATAGCAGGGATCTTCCCCATTTGCTTAAATGGTGACCTATTGTTGCTGCATATTTTTTAGTATATGTTACTGTATCTTGTTAATTTTTTGATCAAAATTGAATGCAATTGAAGATATCTTTAGTGTACCCAGGTCAAACTTCCTTTGCAATATGTTTTTATCTTTTTTATTCTAACTTATTCTGATTCTAAAAAAATAATATGTGTTTGTATTAAAAATTATCCAAATTTGTTGTACTCTTACATTGATCAAAAAGCTTAACAGAACTGTTAGAAATAATTTGCAGATGACAAGATCTTCAGAAGTTTCAAGTGCCTCCTCAAGTTTAGGTTATGCATATACTATTCAATTTTATGCTATTTCATTTCCCAAAGAGGAAACAGCACGACTTCTGAAAAAGGTGAAAGTGCTTTACTCTGGCCAGTCAACAATTTTCAGAAGCTATTCTATACAGTCATGATGATTTGATACAAGATGGTTCTTTTTCTCGTCATATCATCATTAGGGGAGTGAGAATGAGGGTTGCTGATAAATTCTACTCCCTAGCACGTGGAAAACAATTTCAGCACAAAAATGTACTGCGAGGAAACAGTCCTTTACACTAAATCACTCACCCAGAATATGCTGAACACTTTTATATGTATTTTTAAAGCTTGAGGAAAGTGAGTTTTATTAAAATAATGAAATGTAAGTATTATCTTTTAGGGATTGATATATTAATCAATATATTAGTTCATTTTTATAGTTAAGGTACCTGCATACATTCAATTAATTTGATTTTTTTTAATTCTTTGTTGTAAAAATTTTAGTAAAAATTTATTAGGCCTTGACGAATGATGGGAAAAGATAGGAAAAGTACACCATTCAAGACAATCAAAAATCATTTACAACCCCTCTATTTCCCTGTGCTCTCTTATTCAAAATATATGTTTCCAAAAAGTGAAGTTTTAGAATCATATAGTGGTATGGTTTGGCTGTGTCCCCATCCAAATCTCATCTTGAATTGTAGTTCCCGTAATCTCCACGTGTCCTGGGAGGGAAGTGGTGGGAAGTAATTGAATCATGGGGCGTATTTTTCCCACTCTGTTCTGATAGTAAATGAGTCTCGTGATCTGACAGTTTTATAAAGGGCAGTTCCCCTGTACGCATTCTCTCTTCTTTGCTACCATTTAAGATTTGCCTTTTCTCCTCCTTCACCTTCCACCACGATTGTGAGGCCACCCCAGCCATGTGGAACTGTGAGTCCGTTAAACCTCTTTTTCTTTATAAATTACCCAGTCTTGGGTTGTTTTTATCAGCAGTACGAGAACGGACTAATATACATAGGTAACCTCATGTTTCTAAATGTTGTGTATCTCTCCAATATACCTAATCTGTTTCTTTATTTTTATATCTCTCATGTTACTTTGTACAGTGGTTCCACATTGGTTCAATAAATATTTCATTAAGTGTGAGATAATGTAGCAAGAATAATTTGATAAAAATTTACTCACTTTTTAAGTCAGAAGGAAAAAATAATTCCATTCCAAGGAATTTTCTCAAGATAATTGAGTACAACTATATAAAATGGTGGATTCATTTATTTGAAGAAAAATCAAAATGTGACTTAAAAGAATAAACATAAAAATGAATTCCAGTTCGCTTCCTTAAACTAATTTTCTATTATTTAAGATATATTCCGACTTTTCTCATATCACTAATCTGACCATTAATATTCAAGTTCTTCCATTTTAGCAAACAACCATGTTAAATACTTCACAGAGAAAATACATGAAATCAGAAGAAAACTATTTCATTTTCCCGTAATTCTCGCTAACTTCTTTAATCGTATTACTATATCTTCTGTCTTTCTTACATTACAGTAAAAATTGCCTGTACTTCTTTCTGCAGTTACTATGTTCATTTTTGCTCTGCATCTTCTTTTAACCATTTAAGACACTTCACAACTGCAAGTAGTCCTTTTTATTCCATCAGTACTTTGCCCAACTTTATTTCCATTATTTTCCTAGACAAAGATGACAAAACATCATCCTCTATTGATTCCATTCCAGTTTTGCTTCATGTTTATGCTCCCTTTCATAGTAACTGAAATATTTATCTAAAGTTATCCTTTCTATTTCCATAATTTTCATTCTTTTCTTCACCCATTCCAAATGTTTCTCATATTCACAGAGACTACCTAGGTTATTGTTATAATCATGACTAATGCTAAAAATCTAATTTCTGTCTACATTTGTATGTATCAGTAAAAATTGTTTCCCGAAAATGAGAGAAACCACATCTGGCTAAAATGAGCAGACAAATACTTTATTAAGTCTTTGGGGCTGGGCTTGGTGGCTCACACCTGTAATCCCAGCACTTTGGGAGGTGGAGGTGGGCAGATCATGAGGTCAGGAGTTCAGACCAGCTTGGCCAACATGGTGAAACCCCCTCTCTACTAAAAATACAAAAATTAGCTGGGCATGGTGGTGGGTATCTGTAATCCCAGCTACTCAGGAGGCTGAGGCAGGATAATCCCTTGAACCTGGGAGGCAGAGGTTGCAGTGAGCTGAGATCACGCCACTGCACTCCAGCCTGGACAACAGAGACAGACTCCGTCTCAAAAAAAAAAAAAAAAAAAAATTGAAGTCTTTGATAGTTCACATAATAACTGCTAAGGGGTTTTGATACATGGCTTCAAACAACAATCAAAATGTCTCATCAGAATATCTCCTTGAAGAAATTGCTTTTACTAACCATAGCATTAATGCTGCACCCTGGCCAGAGACAACAATGGGAAAACATTTCTTGTTGCCACTGTAGCATCGCTGACACTACATCCTAAGAATAGAATCTTGCTGGAACTGCCATTGTTGTGAGAATGGAATTTATGTTGTTCCAAAATCTTTGTGCCACAAGTTTATTGGAAGCACAAACTAAGATCACCTGCTTGTCAGCTCTACTAGGCCTAGTGTCCATGCTCATTCTTCAAGTGGTTCTGGAAACGTGTCTATCTGGACTTAATCTGTTCCTTTGTGGGAAGAAGCCTCTACTTCACAGAAGTAGTTGTGATCAGTTACTTTAATTAGAAGAGATTTTCCAGGCACTGCAATTGGGCGTTAAAAAGAACAAAGAAAGAAAGTAAAAGGGAAAAAAATACTATAATCCCCACTTTCCAACAAAAAAGGAAACATATCTTCTAATATTTACATATAAAAATGGTTCTTATCTCGAATAATTCATATATGATTCATAATATTGGTTATATTTTCTCTAGCTTTCCAGAACGAAGAATATGCAAAGATATGACTCATTTATTGAACTAAACTCAAAATGTAGGCTATACTAAAGATGACTATTGTTTCTCCAGGGTGTTCAGAGCCCATCTTAATATTCTGTAATGTATGGATTACATTATTATGTAATTATCTCTAATGTAATATGTATAAAATTGATAGATGATAAATGGGAAAAATATTCTTTAATATAAACAATATTTTTTAATTCAACAAAGAAAAAAAAAGACCTATTAATCCTAATGTCATGACTTGGCAAGGAAGTTACAGTCTATGATTGCCTTCCTCCACTTTTTATTTCATAGTATCCTTAAACTTTAGTTTTATCATTAACTAATCATTATTCTTTATCAAGTAATATGATTGAAACTTTGCTTTTGAGGGGTCTAAACCTTCTGTTTCAATTTTCCTATAAAGACGCACTTCCCTTTTTCATTAACTTTTATTACTAGACAGGCAGTACTAAGGTATACAGAGGCTATGTCTTTATACTATTATCTTTCTTCTGCAGTAAAAAACACATTTTTTATTGAAAGTGAGAATGGGTTATTTCTGCAAAGATCATCTTCCTTTTTTCCTTGCTCTTGCTTATTTGCCAAAAAAAAAAAAAAAGAGAGAGAGAAAAAAAGACAAAGAAAAAAAAAAAGAAACAAAAAACTAGCCAGTAATTCAGCTTCAGCTTCTAGTTCAATATAACCCTTGATAAGTCAGCACATGGTAGCTTTCCCCCTAGGGAAAGCTATGTGATTCTCAAAAAAATTTTTTACAATAAATTAATTTGGTGCAATGTTGAGTAGACACCATTCCTCTTTCTTGCTTAGGTTCTCAAAACATATATTCTGTCAATAAAAAAGACATTAATATGGATGAAATTGCAGACTCAGAAGTTCTTATCTCTTGTCATAACTAGGTTCAATTGTGTATCATCCTAGTAACTTCTGAGTTATGGAATATACATAACTATAAAAATTAACCCATTGCCTCCTGCATTTGATATAAAGTCGAATTTTTGGTCAGATAAAACATTGTGTTTTATAAAATAGCAGTGATTAATTCAATAAATCAAGTGAAGAGAGAACTGAGAAAAGCAATAACTACGGTGAAATCAAATACAAACCATAAATTAGTGTGTATTGCCAAAACCATGAGAGAAGTTTAATGTAATTTACTTAATAAGTTTAATGTAATCTACTAATGCATAGTTGACTGGGTCCCTCCAGAGTATAGCACTTTTTCAGATTATCAACACAGAAAAGTACTTTTGGGAGGTTAGATGGCCCTTATAGTATCTATGTCAACTTCAATAAAGAAGATCTTACTGCTATTTCTTGAAAAAGGAACAACAACAGAACAAGTGCTAGATAGCTAGAATGAGCCTGTCTGATATTTACATTGCAGTTGATATCATCTGCTTAATTATTGGGTTCTATTCCAATAATCAAGTAGGAACTGTCACTGAGCTTTTAATGTATCATAGGATGGGCATATTCATATAATTTTCACCCACTTTAAGGAGATCATCTTCATCACATTTCTCTAATATTTTCATCTTAATTTCTCCAGACATTCCCCACAAGTCCTGATCATCATGAAAAGCCGTAAATCAACATAATGAGTGTTGCTGTTAATAAATATCTTTAGAATTAGAGTCCTCACTTTATTTATCTTAGAGTCTGGCTAACTTTTTCTACATGATATCAGATAGTAATTTAGACTTTGCAGGACATACAAAAATTTATCACAACTACACATCTCTACTACTGTAGTGTGAAAGCAGTCAGAAACAATATATAAACTAATAATAATTGCTATATTTCAATAGGCCTTATTTATAAATGAAAATCAAAAGACTGGATTTGAACCACTGGCCATAGTTTGCCAACATTTGACTCAGAATATTACATTACCCTTAACCAAACTCCAACTGCCTTTTGCACTGGCCAAACAAGTATATTAAAAGGGGGTGTGCTGCAATAGTTATATATCGACATACAAAATAAAACACACACACACACACACACACACACACACAAGAATCTTTACCAAGACCTTACATCTTTCATGAAAATTAACTCAAAATTCATCACAGACCTAAATGCAAAATACAAAACTAAAAAATCTTAGAAGATAACATAGAAAATCCATGAAACAAAATCCAGAAAATCTAAAAAATGTCCTTGAGTTTGGCAATGACTTTAGATACCACACCTAAGGCACAATCTATGAAAGAAAGAATTGATAAACTATACTTCATGAAAATTTAAAGTTTCTACTCTATAAAAGACACTGTCAAGAGAATAAAGAAGCCAAAGAATGAGAAAACATATTTGCAAAAGACTTCTCCAATCAAGGATTGTTACCAAAATACGCAAAGAACTCTGAGAACTCAACGATAGGGAAAAACAAACAAACAAAACAAAACAAAACAAAAAACAAAACTCTCATTAAGAAATGGGCCAAATACCCTAATGAAACCTCACCAAAGAAGATACAGAGGTGGAAAATTAACATATAAGAAGGTGCTACACATCATATGTCATCAGAGACGATGAACTAAAACAATGAATTACCACTACACACTTATTGACCAAATTTTAGAACACTGACACCACCAAATTCTGGTGAGAATGTGGAGCAACAGGAACTGTAATTCATTGCTTTTGGAAATTCTACATGGTTCACCATTTTAGAAGTCAGTTTGACAGTTTCTTACAAAACTAAACACACTCCTACCATATGATTCTGCCAATTTTCCTTTTGGTATTTACCTAAAGGGGTTGAAAACATATGTCTACACAAAACCTGCAAAGGCATTTATAACAATTTTATTTATAAATGCCAAAACTTGGAAATAACCAAGATGTCCTTTAGTATGTGAATAGATACACAGTGGCACAGTCAAACAACAGAATATTATTCAGCACTAAAAAAAAATCTCTTAAGCCATAATAAAGAATGGAAAAACTTCAGTGTTATTAAGTGAAAGAAGCCAGTCTGAATAGGCTATATGCTATATGACTTAGAATATAAGGCGTTAGACAAAAGGCAAAACTATGAGTAAAAGACTGTTTGGTTGGCAGTGGTTGGAGGTGGGAAGAGATATAAAGGTAGAGCATGGAGAAATTTTAAGGCAGTGAAACTATTTTATTAGATACTACAATGGCGGTTACATGTCATTATATATTTGTCCCAACCCACAGAATGTACGACACCAGCAATGAATTCTAATGAACACAGTGGACTTTGGGTGATAATGATGTGTCAACATTGGTTCATCAATAGTAAGAAATATACCACTCTTGTGGGGGATGTTGATAATGGTGGAGGCTATACATGTGTGGGGAAAGGGAGAATGTGAAAAATATCTGTACCATCTGCTTAATTTTGTTTCAAAAATTTGCCTAAAGTGTTCTAAAAATAAAACCTATCATAAAAAGAGGAAGAGGGTGTGATAGAAATTCCATTAAACATATTTTAAGTTCTTAATGTTAAGATATAGTATTCACCATAGATTCATTATTGCATCATTTTTATCATTTTATAAGAAGCAGCTCTGGTGGCTTCTAATTCATTCTTCCTGTCTCAAATACTAGTACAGCATAGGCCAAAGAGCTAATATGGATATTATAAAAGCTTTTAGGATGATTGCAAATGTATCTTGAGGTAATCACGGTGCAAATCTTTGTCTCGTAGGGGGCTCCATAAAGAGAATTCACATCAGAGCTGAATATATTGTCATACCCCTCATAGTGCCTCATTTAGAAATGTGAAATGCAATGGAATTCTGCATCCTCAGAGCCAGTGTCTGATAATCTCTAGTTAATTCTATTTGTTTTATTCCCTCAATACATAGTGAGCCTATTAAATGGCTATAAGCACCTCAGGGTGGTGTTATGGTCTGAATTGTGTTCTCTCAAAATTCATACATGGACGTTCTAACCTCTAATACCGCAGAACATTACTGGATTTGGAGACAGAATCTTCAAAGAGGTAATTAAGTTAAAATGGGATTGTAAGTATGGGCCTTAGTCCAATATGACTGGTGTTTTTTTGTTTGTTTGTTTTGTTGGTTTTTTTTTTTTTTTTTTTTAAGAAAAGGAGATTAGGACACACGTATGCAGAGAGAAGACTATATGAAAATAAAGAGAGAAGATGCCTATCTACAAGTGAAGGAGAGAAGCCTCAGAAGAAACCAAAACTCTGGGAACACCTTGATCTCAGGCTTCTAGATTCCAGAACTGTGAGAAAATATATCTTTGTTGTTTAAATCACTCAGTCTATGGTACTTTTTATGATAGCCCAGCAGACAAATACAGGTAGGAATTATATTGTTTGTTGTATTATTGCAGGGCCCTTCCTCAAATAATTAACTTTCTTTCATTCACAGAGTCTAAACTTTTAAAGAACTCAAGTCAGGGAATTGGCCTATGGACTGTGACTCTCAATCTTGGTGGCTCCATTAAAAACTACAGAAACAAAGTGGAAGAGAGATGACAGATAGATAATAGACATATATGATAGATAGGCACATAAATCAATCTTTTGTTGTAAAGACTCCTTGTTTAATTTTCCAATGACCAATTTTTACTTGAGACTTAACGTTCATGTTAGTATATTTGGAGATAAATGCATTAGAAGCATTGATTTCTCATTGAAAATTTTTCCTCATGCAAAGTCATTTCAGATTTTTTTTAAAACAACCTAAGAAAATCATCATGAGACATAGGAGGATAACTTACACTTACTGTTAAGGAAGACTCATTTTGTATTAAGTATTAAAGCTTCCCTACTTATAGCTTCTTATTTCATTTCTCAAGTCCCACTTTTTCTTCAGTGTGTAGTTACTCAACTTTCAAATGTAAACATCAAAAATGAAATATCCTGTGAAGCATAATGTTGGAAGTAAGTGGCTACTCACAAAATGTAGTGAGATAAGTAATTAAAGGATGAGAACCTGGATCAGTAATGATTCTGATATATATGTACAGACATATATTATTTACATAGATATATCATCTACATCTGATATATATCATCTATATATCTATATCTGTGTATCTCTATTATCTATCATCTATCTATTTATCTCTCTGTTATCTGTCATCTATCTATCTATCTTTCTATTTGCACCAAGGCACAAACTATACAATCAGATACTTCCTATGACTTCACTAAAAAGTCCTTATCTGTCACAGTTACAGGGCTAAGAACAACCTTAAAAATTCTTGATTCTGCAATTGTATTAATAGCTGGACCAATTCGATATGTAGATTCATTAAGGGTCTGCTGAAGAAGTTAGTGTTCTAGTATACTACACACGAATATCCCTTTATATAGTAGCTGATTATCACTCCCTTCAGTACAAGTGTGAGCAGATAACAAACTGTAAATTCCTCTCACTTGTCTTGAGTCATTTTACCTCTGATACCCATTTTATATAAGTTGTTCTTGGTTGTAAGCACAGAAGTTACCTCTCCTGATTAGAAGGATTTAAAAAAAAAGAACACTGATTGGCTTACAAAACTAATGGGATAGCTAGAGAATTATTCTGGAAAGATACATAGCTTGGGTCTACGACAAAAATCTTCCCACAAAATTGTCTTAGTAAAGAAACCACAGCCACCTTGTTAGAGCTCTAGATATTGCAGCCGGTTTTACTGTAAATGTCCTACTGATGTATTAACTCTTGACCCTGGAAGCTACTACTAACACTTTCTCTTGCCTAAAAATGCTTAAATTCAATACAGCTGCCACTGCTGCTAGAAAGGATAATCTGCCATTGCTGCCAATACTTTTGAATTAAAAAACATAGTATGTGGCCCTAATTGCAACAACATAAGTTCAGTACTCATGCTATTGGTTAAAGAAAACTAAGAAAATATATTGATAGTCAGTTTTATATTTTATAATAGGAGGTATATATTGCATTGCCTAAGACCCAAACATTAAAATGTTTTTAATGCCCAATAGCCAGAATAATAATGATATCATGCACATCTTGTTATTATGAATAAACTATCCCTCTCACAAAAGTATGCTTATCAGTAAGTAGAATCACAATCTATCCACTTACCGAAGCCAAATATCTTAGGACTTTGTGATGCATCCTACCATTACATTTCATATTCAATTTATCAGAAAGGCTTATTGAGTATATCTCAAAAAGAGATCTAAACCTCATTACTTGTACCACTAGAAACCATCTTCAAGCCACTGACATTTGGACTCCAGATACAATCTCCTGTTAGGTCTCAATGCCTCCATTCTTGCTACCCTGCAGTCTGTCTACTCCACAGCAGCCAAAATAATCTTTCATGACTCAAATATCATCAAGTTATTGTCATGTTTGAAGTCCTCCATTGCAAGCAGAAAACCTAACTTCTTACCATGTCTGCAAATTCTTACGTGATCTATTCCCTGTTTTGTTCTCTGCTCTGATTTACTTCCAACTCTGTGCTCTTCTACACTATTGGTTTATGTGATCCTTTGTAATTCTTATTCATTTTTTAGAAGAGAAAAATTTATCAGAGGACCTTCTTTTTTTTCTGGAAAATTCATTCCTCAGAGTCCTTTGCGTGGCTTCTTCCTTCTTATAATATCAATCAATGCAAGACTACACATTCATTGCAGAGGCATGCCTTCTTCACTTACTCTTGCTAAAAAGAGTATAAATGGTCAGTTCTATCTTATTTTATGCTCTTCAAAGTACCAATGAAGAAGCAACTCTCTCTCATGCTTATTGATGTAGCCACCTTTACTATATGGTATCTGATACAGAGTAGATAGTCAATAAAAATATTTGACTAACTCAGTAAGTCTAGACACCATGTTTTAATGACAATATTGTCTATTCCCCTCATGCCCCCAAAAAACTGATAAAAATTACGGTTAGTACAGTCAGAGAAGCTAATTTCTCACAGTTCCATATGAAGTTATACCAATTTTTCCTGTTCTATATTGTTTATGTCTTGGGAAAGTAAAAATGGTGTATAGAATTCTGAAAATAATATAAATATTCACAATATGCAAATTTTTTTCTATATATTAACATTGAGATATAGAATTTCCAAATGATTCACCAATAATTTGAATTAAATACATTATACTTGTAGATAAGATGAAGAACTGAGAACTGAATAACTAAGGAGTTATTTGAAGTTTCAGCCTGTACTCACTCTCTTAGCATCTTAAGTGATTCTGGCTGACTTGTGAAGATCTTGCGTTAATATTTTCTAAATTACTTTCAATTCCTTGAAAATAGATTTTAAAAAATACTACCAAACATGTAGATGACAGCTAACTAGAATTAATTTAAATATAATAAATAATACAAAATAGTCAAATTGGCATCAAAGAGAAAGAAGATTTTCTTGACTTTGACAAGATTAAATTTAACAGAGGTGAATAAAAAAAGAAACGCAGTTTCAGAATATCACAGGTTCAACTTAAACCTATATTGTTGAGTAAAAAATATTTTAAAGGGTAAATAGAGTCTTTGCTTTAAAAACTTTTATGTAAGCCATTGATATTAGCATAATCTGAAATAGCTATGACTTGACCCCAGAATAAGGGCAATGTGTTTCAGAATAAATATTTAACTAAATAAAATATCTAAAGAAGAGCAAACACATTGAGAGTAGTCTGAATGCCACAGGAGAAATGGTTGAGCAAATGAGACACCTGGTCCAGAGAAAATTAAGAGATTTTGTTATAGCTCAGGCATATTTTTAAGGACTATGATATGAAATGAAAATTGCATACAGTCTTTGCACCTTGAAAGGTCATAAGCAGCACTACAGAATGCAAAGTCAGCAGGAACAGGGATTCAGTTTAATATAACAATGATTGGAAAACTATCATTACGAGCCCATAGTGAAATTGGTCTCCCAGTGAAGCGCCCTCCCTTTTCAGAGTGATGAGAGAAGTCCTTTCTGCATATAGAAATGGGCCAACCTAGACTTCTTGATCCACTCTAACAAACAATTTTATTTCTGTCAGTCACATGCTTACAATAAGAACAAAGAGAAATGGGTAGGCCGCAATGTAACCAGCAGTGGAAAATTGTGCTTGTGGTTTACAAAATATTTTTATATGGTCAGATATTCCCTGCAGCTATTAGAAGAACAGGTACGAACTGTGAAAGATTGGTTTCCATTCTGAGTAGAACCTTTTGCTAACTAGGTTACAGCTAAGGAATCTCATTATTTAATTCTGCGTAGGAGTTTGGAGACAGGCTGCTGAGTGGATATAAGCCTCTGCCCAAGAAGAAAGAGCACATAAAAATGTGACAGCTTGTGTAGTTTATCACAGTGTGTGGGTGAGGGTGACGGTACTGGCATGAAAGCTGAAATAAAATGATCATTTCCTTCAATTAATAACTGAAATTCTGTGAGGTAATGCTCACTTGAAAGTGAGACATCATTAATTTATAAATAAGGGCAGTAAAAAAGTAAGTCTGAATATTGCATCTTATGTTACCTTAGAGAAGCACAGAACCACAGCAATTCAAAAGGCAAGAATTTCCTTGTCTGAGATAGGATGTTTGCAAAGAGTTAACATCATCTTCTCACTCTGTATTCCAAATTACTTTTGAAAGTAATATCCATATTGTACCTTGAAGGAAAGCCTAAGCAGTAAACTTTAACGGCTGCCTGAGTTGGCAATCATTTCATAGAGACAAGACACTACACTGGAAATTGCCCTATAAATAATATCCCTTACAGAAAAATTAAAATGGAATTCATATTATTGATGTTCACTAGCAGCCATAAGAAACACAAGGGAACAGGAAGTGGCTCTTGTTTCAAATCGCTTTCAGAGGCACCTGAAGGACGCCCTCAAAGTCAGCTTTGATCAATGGTGATAAGTGGTTTGTCCAGCATTTGGAGTAGGCTGTAATGTATTTGGAAACCTTGAAGAATTTGCCTATTGAATAGAAATGATCCAGACATTAGATGCCCCACATTGAGATTTTGTCTGCACTGGCCATTAATTCACCAGTACTCAGATTTTCTGAGGAATAAAGTCTCTTTTCCTTCCTTGCTGATTATCTACCTTCCCTTCCCCACTTCAGTTTGTTGATTTTTACATTTGTGTTCACCTCCAGGCTTTATGTTCCCCAGGATTTTTCTGGATTTTGGACTGGAGGAAAGATCTACAATTCTGCTTTAACTATCAGTTACGTAACCTGCTTTGCTAGGTGCATATGTTGATATGAGAAGTGAGACAAAAAACCACAATCTCTAGGGTCGTGTTGTGATTCTGTATGTCATGACTGGTTACAGTGGTGACCGAAGTGTACATTAAATTGTCCATGTTGAGAAGTAGATATTCATATGAAACTGTAAATGTTAAACTATAAATCCAAGAAAAACACAGAATAGGAAGGAAAGGAGCAGAAGATGAAGGAACAAAAACAGGAAAATGACAGCAAGAGTTAAACTGAAAGAGAAATAAAAAGAGCAGCAAATAAATTGGAAAGACAAAGTAATCGGAAAAGGTTAGAAAACTAGGAACACACAAATCCACAAGAAATGTACTATTCAGCATGAGTCAAAGATTAGATAAGACAAGTAGGAATGTCTTATACCTGATTCTAAGTATACATTGTTCTTTATTTATAGTTGAATAAAACATTTTTAACTGATCAGGTCTCATATGATCCCCCTGCTTTTATTTTATTTTTTTATTTTTTAATTACACCTTAAGTTCTGAGATACATGTACAGAACGTGCATGTTTGTTACATGTGCCGTGGTGGTTTGCTGCACCCATCAACCCGTCATCTACATTAGGTATTTCTCGTAATGCTATCCCTCCCCTTGTCCCCCACTCTCCAGCTGGCCTCAGTGTATGATGTTCCCCTCTCTGTGCCCATATGTTCTCATTGTTCGACTCCCACGTATGGGTGAGAACATGCTGTGTTTGGTTTTCTGTACCTGTATTAGCTTGCTGAGAATGATGGTTTCCACCTTCATCCATGTCCCTGCAAAGGACATGAACTCATTCTTTTTTATGTCAGCATAGTATTCCGTGGTGTATATATGTGCCACATTTTCTTTATCCAGTCTAACATTGATGGGCATTTGGGTTGGTTCAGTCTTTGCTACTGTGAATAGTGCTACAGCAAACATACGTGTGCATGTGTCTTTATAGTAGAATGATTTATAATCCTTTGGGTATATACCCAGTAATGGGATTTCTGGGTCAAATGGTATTTCTGGTTCTAGATTCTTGAGGAGTCACCACACTGTCTTCCACAATGGTTGAACTAATTGACACTCCCACCAACAGTGCAAAAGCATTCCTATTTCTCCACATCCTCTCCAGCATCTGTTGTTTCCTGACTTTTTAATGGTTGCCATTCTAACTGGCATGAGATGGTATCTCGCTGTGGTTTTGATTTGCATTTCTCTGATGACCAGTGATGATGAGCTTTTTTTTCATATGTTTATCGGCCACATAAATGTCTTCTTTTGAGAAGTCTCTGTTCATATCCTTCGCCCACTTTTGTTGGGGTGGTTTTTTTCTAGTAAATTTGTTTGAGTTCCTTGTAGAATCTGGATATTAGCCCTTAGTCAGATGGAGAGATTGCAAAAATTTTCTCCCATTCTGTAGGTTGTCTCTTCACCCTGATCGTAGTTACTTTTGCTGTGCAGAAGCTCTTTAGTTTAATTAGATCCCATTTGTCAATTTTGGCTTTTGTTGCCATTGCTTTTGATGTTTTAGTCATGAAATCTTTGCCCATGCCTGTGTCCTCAATGGTATTGCCTAGGTTTTCTTCTAGGGTTTTTACGGTTTTAGGTCTCACGTTTAAGTCTTTAAACCAAGTTGAGTTAATTTTTGAATAAGGTGTAAGTAAGGCATCCAGTTTAAGTTTTCTGCATATGGCTAGCCAGTTTTCCCCACACCATTTATTAAATACAGAATCCTTTCCCCTTTGTTTTTGTCAGGTTTGTCAAAGATCAGACGGTTTTAGATGTGTGGTGTTATTTCTGAGGCTTCTGTTCTGTTCCATTGGTCTATAAATCTGTTTTGCCACCAGTACCATGCTGTTTTGATTACTGTAGCCTTGTAGTATAGTTTGAAGTCAGGTAGTATGATACCTCCAGCTTCATTCTTTTGCTTAGGATTATCTTGGCTATATGGGCTCTTTTTTGGCTCCATATAAAATTTAAAGTAATATTTTCTAATACTTTGAAGAAAGTCAATGGTAGCTTGGTGGGGATAGACTGAGTCTATAAATTACTTTGGGCAATATGGCCATTTTCACGATATTGATGGTTCCTATCCATGAACATGGAATGTTTTTCCATTTGTTTGTGTCCTCTCTCATTTCCTTGTGCAGTGGTTTGTAGTTCACCTTGAAGAGGCCCTTCACAGTCCTTGTAAGCTGTATTCCTAGGTATTTTATTCTTTTTGTAGTTATTATGAATGGGAGTTCACTCATGAGTTGGCTCTCTGTTTGTCTATTATTGTTGTATAAGAATGCTTGTGATTTTTGCACATTGATTTTTATCCTGAGACTTTGCTGAAGTTGCTTATCAGCTTAAGGAGTTTTGGGAATGATGATAGTGTTTTCTACATATACAATCATGTTATCTGCAAACAGAGATAATATAATTTTCTCCCTTCCTATTTGAATGCCCTTTATTTCTTTCTCTTGCCTGATTGTCCTGGGCAGAACTTCCAATACTATGTTGAATAGAAGTGGTGAGAAAGGGCATCCTTGTCTTGTGGCAGTTTTCAAAGGGAATGCTTCCAGCTTTTGCCCATTCAGTATAATATTGGCTGTGGGTTTGTCATAAATAGCTCTCACTATTTTGAGATACATTCCATGAATACCTAGTTTATTGAGTGTTTTTAGCATGAAGGGGTGTTGAATTTTATCGAAGGCCTTTTCTGCATCTATGGAGATAATCATGTGGTTTTTGTCATTGGTTCTGTTTAAGTGAATGGATTACATTTACTGCTTTGCGTATGTTGAAACAGCCTTGCATCCCAGGGATGAAGCCGACTTGATCATGATGGATAAGCTTTTTGATGTGCTGCTGGATTCGGTTTGCCAGTATTTTATTAAAGATTTTTGCATCAACATTCGTCAAGGATATTGGCCTGAAATTTTTGTTGTTGTTGTTGTGGCTCTGCCAGACTTTGGTATTAGGATGATGTTGACTTCATAAAATGAGTTCAGGAGGGGTCCCTCTTTTTCTATTGCTTGAAATAATTTCAGAAGGACTGGCACCAGCTTCTATTTTACCTCTGGTAGAAGTAGGCTGTGAATGCATATGGTCCCGGGCTTTTTTTGCTTGGTAGGCAATTAATTGCTGCCTCAATTTCAGAACTTGTTATTGGTCTAGTCAGGGTTTTGGCTTCTCCCTGGTTTAGTCTTGGGAGGGTGTATGTTATCCATTTCTTACAGATTTTCTAGTTAATTTGCATAGAGGTATTTATAGTATTCTCTGATGGTAGTTTGTATTTCTGTGGGATCAGTGGTGATATCCTGATATCCCCTTTATCATTTTTTATTGTGTCTCTTTGATTCCTCTCTCTTTTCTTCTTTATTATTCTGGCTAGCGGTCTATTTTGTTAATTTTTTCAAAAAAAACAACTCCTGGATTCACTGATTTTTTGAAGGGTTTTTCGTGTCTCTATCTCCTTCAGTTCTGCTCTGATCTTAGGTATTTCTTGTCTTCTGCAAGCTTTTGAATTTGTTTGCTCTTGCTTCTCTTGTTTTTTTTAATTGTGATGTTAGGGTGTTGATTTTAGATCTTTCCTGCTTTCTCCTTTGCCATTTAGTGCCATAAATTTCCCTCTAAACATTGCTTTAGCTGTGTCCCAGGGATTCTGGTACGCTGTGTCTTTGTTTCTGCCTTAATTTTGTTATTTACCCAGTAGTCATTCAGGAGCAGGTTGTTTCGTTTCCATGTAGTTGTGTGGTTTCGAGTCAGTTTCTTAATGCTGAGTTCTAATTTGGTTGCACTGTGGTCTGAGAGACTGTTATGATTTCTGTTCTCTCACATTTGCTGAAGTGTTTTACTTCCAATTATGTGGTCAATCTTAGAATAAGTGCGATGTGGTACTGAGAAGAATGTATATTCTGTTGATTTGGGGTGGGGAGTTCTGTAGATGTCTATTAGGTCTGCTTGGTCCAGAACTGAGTTCAAGTCCTGAATATCCTTGCTAATTTTCTGTCTCTTTGATCTGTCTAATACTGATAGTGAGGTATTAAAATCTCTTACTATTTTTGTATAGGAGTCTAAGTCTCTTTGTAGATCTCCAAGAACTTGCTTTATTAATCTGGGTGCTCCTCTATTGGGTGCATATACATTTAGGATAGTTAGTTCTTCTCATTGCATTGATCCCTTTACCATTATGTAATACCCTTCTTTGTCTTTTTTTGGTTTAAAGTCTGTTTTATTAGAGACTAAGATTGCAATCCCTGCTTTTTTTTTACTTTCCATTTGCTTGGTAAATCTTCCTCCATCTCTTTATTTTGAGCCCATGTGAGTCTTTGCATGTGAGATGGGTCTCCTGAATACAGCACACCAATGGGTCTTGACTCTTTATCCAATTTGCCAGTCTGTGTCTTTTAAATGGGACATTTAGCTCATTTACATTTAAGGTTAATATTGTTATGTGTGAATTTGATCCTGCCATTATGATTCTAGCTGGTTATTTTGCCCATTAGTTGATGCAGTTTCTTCATAGTATCGATGTTCTTTACATTTTGGTATGTTTTTGTAGTGGCTGGTACCAGTTTTTCCTTTCTATATCTAGTGCTTCCTTCAGAAGCTCTTGTAAGGCAGGCATGGTGGTGCAAAATTTCTCAGCATTTACTTGTCTGTAAAGGAGTTCGTTTCTCCTCTAGTTATGAAGCATAGTTTGGCTGGATATGAAATTCTAGGTTGAAAATTCTTTACTTTAAGAATGTTAAATGTTGGCCCCCACTCCCTTCTGGCTTGCAGGGTTTCTGGAGAGAGATCTGCTGTTAGTCTGATGGGCTTCCCTTTGTGGGTAACCCAACCCTTCTCTCTGGCTTCCCTTAACATTTTTTCCTTCATTTCAACCTTGGTGAATCTGATGATTATATGTCTTGGGGTTGCTCTTCTCAAGGAGTATCTTTGTGGTGTTCTCTGTATTTCTTAAATTTGAATATTGACCTGTCTTGCTAAGTTGGGGAAGTTCTCCTGGATAATATATTGAAGTGTGCTTTCCAACTTGGTTCCATTCTCCCCACCACTTTCAGGTACACCAATCAAACGTAGGTTTGGTCTTTTCACATAGTCCCATATTTCTTGGAGGCGTTGTTCATTCCTTTTTATTCTTTTTTCTCTAATCATGTCTTCACACTTGATTTCATTAAGTTGATCTTCACCCTTTCTTCCACTTGATCAATTTGACTATTGATAAAACTTGTATGCTTCATGAAGTTCTTTTGCTGTGTTTTTCAGCTCCATCAGGTCATTTATATTCTTCTCTAAACTGGTTATTCCAGTTAGCAGTACCTGTAACCTTTTATCAATGTTCTTAGCTTCCTTGCATTGGGTTCGAACATGCTCCTTTAGCTGGAGGAGTTTGTTATTACCTTCTGAAGCCTACTTCTGTCAATTCGTCAAACTCATTCTCCGTCCAGTTTTGTTCCCTTGCTGGCTTGGAGTTGTAATCCTTTGGAGGAGAAAAGTCATTGTAGTTCTGGGAATTTTCAGCCTTTTTGAGCTTTTTTTTTCTCATCTTCGTGGATTTATCTACCTTTGTTCTTTGATGTTGGTGACCTTCGGATGGGGTTTTTGCGTAGTCATCCTTTTTGTTGATGTTGATGCTATCACTTTCTGTTTGTTGGTTTTCCTTCTAACAGTCAGACCCCACTTGTGCAGGTCTGCTGGAGTTTGCTGGAGGTCCACTCCAAACACTGTTTGCCTGGGTATCACCAGCGGATGCTGCAGAACAGCAATGATTCCTGGCTGCTCCTTCCTCTGGAAGCTTCGTCACAGAGGGCCACCCACCAGTTGCCAGCCGGAGCTCTCCTGTATGAGGTGTCTGTTGACCCCTGCTGGAAGGTATCTCCCCATAGGAGGCACGGGGGTCACAGACCCACTTGAGGAGGCAGTCTGTCCCTTAGCAGAGCTCAAGCACTGTGCTGGGAGATCTGCTGCTCTCTTCGGAGCCCGCATGCAGAAACGTTTAAGTCTGCTGAAGCTGCACCCACAGCTGCCCCTTCCCTCAGGTTCTCTGTCCCAAGGAGATGGGAGTTTTACCTATAAGCCTCTGACTGGGGCTGCTGCCTTTCTTTCAGAGATGCCCTGCCCAGAGAGGAGGAATCTAGAGAGGCAGTCTGGCTACAGAGGCTTTGCAGCACTGCGGTGGGCTCCACCCATTCCAAACTTCCCTGTGGCTTTGTTTACACTGTGAGGGGAAAACCACCTACTCAAGCCTCCCTCAGTAATGATGGATGTCCATCCCTCCACCAAGCTGGAGCATCCCAGGTCCACTTCAGACTGTTGTGCTGGCAGCGAGAATTTCAAGCCAGTGGATCTTAGCTTGTTGGGCTCTGTGGGGCTGGGATCTGCTGAGCTAGACCACTTGGCTCCCTGGCTTCAACCCCCTTTCCAGGGAAGTGAACAGTTATGTTTCGTTGGCGTTCCAGGTGCCACTGGGGTACAAAAAAACTCCTGCAGCTAGTTTGGTGTCTACCCAAACAGCCGCCCAGTATTGCACTTGAAACCCAGGGCCCTGGTGATGTAAACACCTGAGGGAATCTCCTGTGAGTTGCAAAGACAGTGGGAAAAGAGTAGTATCTGGGCTGAATAGCACCAACCCCCACTCACAGTTTCCCTTGGCTGGGGGAGGGGAATCCCCTGACCACCTTGTATTTCCCAGTGAGGTGGTGAGGTGACGCCCCACCTTGCTTCTGCTAGCCCTCCATGAGCTGGACTCACTGTCTAACCAGTCTCAATGAGATGAACCAGGTACCTCAGTTGGAAATGCAGAAATCATTCGCCTTCTGTGTTGGTCTCCCTGGGAGCTGCAGACCGGAGCTGTTCCTATTCAGCCATCTGGTCCAGAAACCCCCCTGCTTTGAAGTGTGTGTGTGTGTGTTTGTGTGTTTCATGCTGTGAACCTACTGTGGCAAGATGAACATATGCTCAACAGATGAAAAGAAATTATTAAGTGGGCTGGGCTCAGTGGTTCACTCCTGTAATCCCAGCACTTTGGGAGGCCGAGGCTGGCGGATCACGAGGTCAGGAGATGGAGACCATCCTGGCTAACACGGTGAAACTCCTTCTCTATTAAAAATACAAACAATTAGCTGGGCGTGGTGGTGGGCACCTGTAGTCCCAGCTACTCGGGAGGCTGTGGCAGGAGAATGGCATGAACCTGAGCTTGCAGTGAGCAGAGATCGTGCCACTGCACTCCAGCCTGGGCAACAGAGATAGACTCCGTCTCAAAAAAGAAAGAAAGAAAGAAATTATTAAGTGAACTTTGACCAATATATGTCAGAGGATTGTCTATAAAACAAATGAGCAAAACTCTCCAAGTGTCTTTGTTGGATAAATATGAAAATGCAAGGAAATTTATAGGAAGTTTAATGAAATAACTGAAAAATCAGTAAATCTTTCACTTCTGTGATATCAAGAAGCATAGGGTGGAAAAGTCAACACCTAAAGCAGGAAGGGCCAGAAGGAGGTCCTTCTTCCGTTTTCCAACAGCAAGTAAATTGAGGGTCCTGGCAATGTCAGTCGTCTGGGGTGTTCAAAGAAGTAACTTCCACTTGATCCCCTGATTCCTCATCTAAAGTAAGTGTAGTTTCTGATCTTTAATTATGAGATTTATCTTATTCCTCACACTTAGCAGTAATGTAATGTAGTGTGAAGACTGTACAATGTTTTCTGTATTGGTAACTGCATTTCAATAAGAAGTTTTCTGCTTAAAAAGCCTGTAGTGTTTTTAATTGTATGAACAGCCTAAGTGGAAAATCAAGAATGTGAGAATAATATATATTTTCTATGATAAAAAAAAGAGACAGCATTTTATTACCAAGGAGTACTGAAGGCATTACCACTTAATCTGAGGTCAGTGTTTAGCCGAAGGTGGAATCTGTGTGCTCTAATTGGCCCAATAACAAGGATGCCCAGACTTCTGCATTAGAAAATATTTGTCTAGTTCATTGGGCATGAATTGGTTGAAGGAAAAACATTTAAATTAAATGATTGATTTAAATGTTTTATATATACAACACACACACACACACACGCATACATATATATATATGCTTACATGGCTGTGAACTCAAATCTCATCTTGAATCATAATATCATTATTATGTATATATAAGGCATATATATATATGCCTTATTCTCATGGGAGATTTATAATGTAAGTAATACCATTTGGGTAAAAATTCAGTTTTTCCCTTAGTCTTACGTGGTTTGGGGATTTTGAATTGCAAGCAATACTTATGTACTTTACGTAATTTCCTGAAAAGGGATCCATTCCTGAGACAATTCCAAGATTATTTGTAAAATTAGGCTTGGCTTTTGAAGACAGAATCAGTTGTGTGTTTCCTATACAAGTCAGGAGTTGTATGTCGTGAGGAGCAGCACTCCAGGTAAAGAAAAGTAAAAATTGTCATTTAGATGGATCTACAGCAACACTTTCAACAAAGCCTGGAAGTGAAAAGGCATGTTTGGAACTGCAAGAATTTCATGTGCCTAGACAGCATTTCACAATGCATTTCTCATAGAATGCTTAGACTGAGTATTGTTACAAGGTGCTAGTTGAATAGTTATGTGATCAGAATCATTTGGAAAACATTAAGCTCCAAGCATTCAATCAGACATCTTTACTGAGGATGTCGCAGAACCTACAAACCAGTACCTATTCTGAATTTCAAGAGGAATAGATATTTATTTCAAGAGGATAATGTTTCAAACAGCATCCTGATTTCCTATTGTTATACAACTGGAGAGTGGATTGGCTACAGCAAAGGGAGTCGGTTGGATAGCTGTGAAACCCAAGGCTGGAGATATAGGGAGTAGTAAACTTATGAAAGCTCTCACTTATCACATCAAGGAATTTGGTTATATCCTTTTGCAATTTTAACATGTAGGAATGAACTTAGCTGCGTGTAACAGAAAACCTAACAAAAGGTTATGCAAATGAACACATATTTCTGATAACTAGATGTTCAAAACTATATTATTACTTTCTGGGTTCGTATATACATATTTCTTGTAAGTATATACATATGTATACATATATATGAATAGATGATACAATAAAGTATGATATATTTTATATTTTTAATATTGCTTTATGCATTACACATTACATATCTTACATTACTTTTATATGTAGTTGGCACTTTTGACATTCTGCCTAAGAATATCTGTATCAAAATCCATTGATTCATTTTCACCTTCTTCTTTTTTTAATATTAGTGCAGGTGACAATGTTATCAACTTTCCATTAGTACATAACAGCTCGAAATTATTTTACTATCAATTTTCTCCATATTATTTTGGTTACAGGAGTCCAGCTAAGATTAAATGAAGTGGGAACCACATAATAGTATGAATGCCAGGAGCTGTGGTTCATTGAGGGGCTATATTTGAATAGTAATATGGTTTGGCTGTGAACTCAAATCTCATCTTGAATCATAATAATCCCCATGTGTCAAGGGTGGGTCCAGGTGTAGATAATTAAATCGTGGGGACAGCTTCCCTCATACTGTTCCTGTGGCAGGGAACAAGTCTTAAGAGTTCTGGGCCAGGCGCGGTGGCTCACGCCTGTAATCCCAGCACTTTGGGAGGCCGAGGCAGGTGGATCACAAGGTCAGGAGATCGAGATCATCCTGGCTAACACAGTGAAACCCCATCTCTACTAAAAAATATGAAAAATTAGCCAGACATGGTGGCGGGTGCCTGTAGTCCCAGCTACTCCGGAGGCTGAGGCATGAGAATGGCATGAACCCGGGAGGTGGAGCTGGCAGTGAGCAGAGATCGCGCTACTGCACTCCAGCCTGGGCAACAGAGTGAGACTCTGTCTCAAAAAAAAAAAAAACAACAACAACAACAACAGAGTTTGAATGGTTTTATAAATGGGAGTTTCCCTGCACAATCTCTCGTACCTGTTGTCATGTAAGATGTACCTTTGCTTCTCCTGTGCCTTCTGCCATGATTGTGAGGCCTTCCCAGCTATGTGGAACTGTGAATCCATTTAACCTCTTTTCTTTACAAATTACCCAGTCTCGGTTATATCTTTATTAGCAGTGTGAGAATGGACTAATACAGATAGGAAGTGCTATTTGGTATCTTTTGGATACCGTGAATACTACTGGGGAAAGGTGAAGAAGCATATAGTAAGAAACACTGGTGCTCTGGAAGATAGTATAAATAATAAAGTAAATAATTTTAAAGCAACTAAAAGGAAACCCATAGAATTTTCTCAACACATTTTGAATACTATGTAATATCACTTGCTTTTCAAATTGGAATTTAAAACCCCAAATATTATTGAGTCCTTGCTGTACTTATAATTTCATTATTTTCAACTTTCATAAATACACATTGGGAATAGCTGTATATTTGGCAGACATTAAAGATACAAAAATGTAAAAGACACATGAACTATTCTCAAGATGCCTGTAATGGAAAAAGTGAACACATAATACAATTAGGTTGTTTCTGAAAAGTTTCATATACGTGATCGAATCTGAAAAGTATGTATATAATAATGAGAATATGTGATATGAGATAGCTTTAAAAATATTCTGTAGATGAATGTGCATGGTTTGTTTAAATATAATTTTCATAAATTTGTTTAGCTGAAATTCAGTTTCCACATTGTTTATACATACTAAAATATTACACACTTAGAAATGCAAATAAATTATTGGTAAATGCTATGGTATGTCCCTCCCAAATTCATATGTTGAAACCTTATCACCATTATGTAATTAGACAAGGGAGCCTATGGGACATGATTACATCATGAGGGCAGAGCCTTGGTGAAGAGTATTATGCCTTTATAATTGATGCCTGAGGAAGTTTGTTTGCCCTTTTTACCACCCAAGGACACAGCAAGAAGGTGTCATTTATGAAACAGAATGTGAGCATTTCCCAAACACCAAATTTGCTGGTGCCTTGATGTTGGACTTTTGAGCCTCCATAACTGGTGAGTAAGAAATTTCTATTTTGTATAAGCAGCCCAGTCTGAGGTATTTCATTATAGCATCCCCAGAAGGACTAAGACCTGCAGTTATAGATACAGTTGGCCTTCCGTATCCATGAGTTTCACATCTGTTGATTCAAACAACCAAGGATGGAAAACAGTGGATAGGTAGGGCCACTGTATGTATTTTCCATCTGTGGTTGGTGGAATACACAGATTTGGATCCTGTGGATGCAGAGGGTGGATTATGCGACACCATTTTATATAATAGACTTGTGCATCCTCAGATTTTTCTCTTAGCAGGAGGTCCTGAAACCAATCCCCTGCAAACACCAAAGGGCCAACTGTGTATTATTTGAAAACTTCTATTTGGAACACTTCCATTCAATCAATTAAATAGAATTCTATAACATTTTTTCTTCTCCTCAGTCTCAATACTTATCTCCAATATGTGGCAGGTGAATCTACACCTGAACAGAAGTAGCTTGGCAATTTTTTGAATAGTCTTCCTACTGAGAAATAATGAGGAGACTATTCATCAAATATTACCCAGAGGTAACTCAGAAAAAGTTTTACCTTGTATAAAACCTCTCTTTCTAGGATTCCAACAGTGTATATTAGATGAATGATGCTTATTTTCTAAGTCATCAATTTTTTATGATATTATTATTCAATTTTCTTCTGTATAGTATTTTCATCCTACATTTCACTACTATTATTGTCAGCTATAACTTCTTAATTTTTTCAGAGTTAGGCATGATGCCGGAAATTGCCATAGATTTTGGTACTGCTTCTAAAAGCATAACATGAAATTCTTGTATTTCCTTTCACAGTTTCTTTAAAATGATATATAAACTTACAAGTACCTCTGTAGAGGGTATCCTATAAGATTTACTTTATTTTTTAGAGCTTACTCTTGTACTTTATAAGGTTCTATGTAGATGAGTGCCATTGAAAGAAATTAAAGCAAAGATAACTGCATTGCTAGAATATACACAAGATAAAAATATACTGATACTTCCTAATTTGTTATAAATGTAGGTTTTCCAATGATTCTGAAGTGGTCAATAATAAAACTTCGTGGGTGCTGTGTATGTCAAATTTGCATTGAATGTGCTTATATTTTTCAGAGGTGATCTTTTTATAATATTCAATAGCATTTGTGATCTACAAAAATAAATAAAATATTAATTATTGTTGAATTATTATATTGAAACATTTTTTCAAGACTGTATTTATTGTTTCCATCCTATGTCTATCTTTCTCAAATTTCTGAAATGTAGGCTATATGTATTATATAGCTATAATCACAGTAATGCAACATACCAAGCCATGCTAAAACCTTATTGACATACAGCAATTAGGGTTTCTTTAGGTCATCTTTGTGCCTGGTCTAGATTCACTCAGGACTGCTTCATATAGGCCGGACTCACTCATCATCTATGAGTTGGCAGGTGCTTGGCTGGCCTAGGCTGGCTTCTGTGATTCAGCTGTTCTGGTGTGGCTCTGCTTCATTTGTCTCTAAATCTTCTCAATTGGATCAGAGAGATAATATGGAGATATTCCTGTCATGGTGGCGGCAGAGGTTTCATGGTGGCGGCAGAGGTGAAAAAGAACATACAGAAAAAATACACTACCTCCTAAACTTGGCTCAGAAGCAGCCTGTTAACACACACATTCATGTTATTCAACTGACCTAAGCAAATTACAAGGCAAAACCCACATCCAAGGAGTGGAATATATGTAGTCCTTCCACACTCCCACCCTTTACTGGAAGGAACTGCAAAGTTGCCTGCCAATGGCATGAACCCAGGGAAGGCTGAGCAATCAGGTCACTAGGGTGCTCAATGACAACATTAGTTTCTGGCAATCTGCATTGTAAATATACTGAAATTTCTTTTTGAATATAAGGAAAAATATTTTAACATGTAATTAACTAGATTCTCTAATTAAAATTTTGATAGTGACTTAAGTGGATAAGTTTTAGTTTTCAGGAATATGATTGGAAACAGTTTTAGTATTTGTTTTGTAGTTGGATAATTTTAACTGGACATACTGTGTAAGAATTTCTATCTTAAGCCTTACATTTCATAGTTTTTTTAGAAATGTATAATGTACTGAAGCAAATATTGGAAATTATGAATGAAAGATTAAAAATTTAGTAATAATTATAGTGTGATTTGACAAATATAGTATTTCTGCTGTGAATTAAAATTAATACTTTATTTAAATTATTAACAGATAAACTTGTTTATCTCGCTGTAACATTTTAACAGAACTTAAAATTGTATTTACAGGATAAGTATTAAGGCTTTAGTAAAACAAGTAACGAAGACACTATCTATACACTACACGCCAATCTTTTGCTGGATCTTAGGAACTTAACTCATTTTCAGTCGGCTTAGTTATGGTTTTTATTATCAATATGACCAGGGAAATCAGCAACTTCAGTCCTTATTTCAATTGAAATCTATAGTAAAGTGAGTTTATATCAAAGATTCCCTGGTGAAACTACAGATACAACAAAATGGCTTGAGAGAAAATTCCACCTCTCGTGTGTTTTCTAGATAATGTTTTTTTAGATCTGATACTTTCTGTACTTAAGCAATTCCTGATTAGCCATGTCCAGAAATAACACTACATTTTCAAAATCTCAGAGTATGATATCTTCTGGAGTTATTTTGCTGTTGTCTCAATTTCACGTCTTGCAAGTTGTCACTCCATGTACATGAAATCAGACAAGCTATCTCAGCAAAGACTTTAGACATTATTAAAGAATACTGCCATACACAGCATTTCTTTCTTTCTTTTTTTAATTTAATCTTTCCAGTCAAGAGTAGAAGCACTAGCTTAAGGCATTCAGGGTGAACTACTTTTATGATGTAACTTTACCCTGAGAATGACTCAAGGCAATACTATTTGAAATACACTTTGATTTGCGTCAGAGAAAGAGAAGAGAGGTCAAGGGATTGCCCCATACCTAGGTGGCCACCAAAAAATATATTTACTGCAGATTCAAGTTATTTAGGTTGTTCAGCACTCATACAAACTCTAAATAATACACACAAAGAAAACAAAGCTCTGAGGACTACTACATGGTACAGAAAGGCTTAATGACCTCTCAACAGACTCTTAAAAACACAGATGTGTGAGTGGTGATTTAGACTCCAACCGTATGAAGAACAGAAAATAATATCAGAGGGAGATTTAGAACATGCATTTTCCCAGGGGTTACTGATCCAATTACCATTAGAGCTATGTGGAAAGGGACTTTCACTTATCTCTAGACAGTGTAATTTGAAATGCCCATTTCAGTTCACTTCATCACATTTATAATATTCCAGAAACATTGCCTTGTTTATGGCCTCTCATGTGATGCCATTCAGGATACTATAAAAAGGTTGAAAGCATAAAAATACAGTGCAGCATATTCACTAAAGCTGAAAGACAAAAGAAAGCAGCATATAAAAGCTTATTCTATTAATTTGGCTCTTGAATATATCTTTATTTTCTGGGAATATGTTATAGAATGCAGCTTATTCTAAGCTACACTGTGTTGTAGCCGATAGGTAAATCACCCTCATCCCCTCGGTTTTAGTAGGTATCATCTCTGTAGCAAGGTGGAACTGGAAAGCATGTTGGCGTAAAAGGTGACATACAATAAGAAACAGACTCTCACAATAGAGTTAGGGATCTGGCTTTTTCTTCAACTAATATAAACCAACTTTTAGACACCAACATGTCACATGTATACATATGTAACAAACCTGCACGTTGTGCACATGTATCCTAGAACTTAAAGTATAATAAATATATATATATATATATAAATAAAACTAGAAAGAAAGGTTAAACCTAGTTTCCACATTAAGACATGTTTATACACAACAATCTTTACCGAATATTTCCTTCCTAACTTGATATATTCTGTATTGCACACTGAAGTTTTCTGCTCAAATGTGACTTATTCTTAGAATGTTAAACTTGAAGGGCATATTGTAGTGATAGGTATGCTGTCTTCAATTTGCACTGACTATACCCTTATCAGGGTATGCAATGTAATCTTGCTTCTGGCATTGGTCTTATTACCTGATAAGTACCTATTACCTGATAGTACTTATTACCTGATAAGTACAGAGTACCACTGATCTATATGGAGAAGGGCAGAGACTGTTTAGTAGCCTAATGTCAGACTTTAGATATGTTTGCAACGGATCAAATATAGCATCTTAACATTTAAATTAATTCAAGTAAAACAAATTCTACTGAGCTAAAACTCAAATGAAGGAAACAAATTTACATCTGTCCCTGTTTCTCCAAAATGACTTTCTCCTTCAATTACATGTGCAATATACTATCACAGCCTGGAGGAGGCTGAGATAGGTTAGGTGGCAAATATATGTTGTGAAATAACTTTTAAGCTAATTTCTGAAGTATGCCTAAGAGTCATGTTGAAATGATAGAAAAAAAGATTAGGAGAGAGGGTTATGTTTATTCCAGTCATATAGATCAGCCTGAAAGCACTGAGGTCTTCTAGGATCCAGAAGTAGTTCTTCTTCTGCATCTCAAATTTACCTAGGATTTTATTTTTTTTTATTCTTTTCTTTGTATATACTCTCTGTCTCTACAAACAAGTGCTTCCGTTATAGACACACATACTCTCACACACAAATTCTACAAGGCATTTTCTCTTTGAAGTCCCATAAACAACTGAGGCACAACATCATACAAACTGATGAAACCACTTACAAAACTCCATAACCCACCCCCATATACTTTTTTCATACATTTAATATTTGCGATTGATTCTATTAGTCCAATATTTATAAAAATCCAGTTACCATTTGCTTTGAATCCCGCCTTCTAAATGTATTTTGAATTATCACATGTTCTCTCCATCTGCACTATAAACGTCATAGGTTTAACTTGACTATTACTATCTTTCAAATGCTTTTCTAACATCAACTATCAATATAATTTTCCTTTTCCTCCTCTCCCCCTCTTCTTCTTCTCCTCTTCTTCTCCTTCTCCTTCTTCTTCTCCTTCTTCTTCTCCCTCTCTCTCTCTCAAATGCTTTCCCCATTATTGCCTGCATTTTTCTCTGTTGTTCTGCCTATATTATTTTTTAGAGTAATTCTAGTATTTGCTGTAACAGATAAATTTTTAAAAATGCTATATAGACTTAAACCTATGTTCTAATTGAGGTGATTGTCCATAGATCAAGGGACCAGATTATTCTATTTTATGGTGCTGCTACCTTCAATATATGGCAGCTAAGGTCACCAAAATAGGGGATCAAGTATGGAGGAATACATTTGGAAAGTTTAAATGGGCTAAATCTAATGGATTGCATTTTACTTCAATTCACATGTCATTGGCGGCCAAAATCCAGTTATATGGCCATTTCCAACCGCGAAAGTTGGAAAATATATTCCAACTCATTGATCAGGAAGAAGAGAAAATGCATTTTATCAATACTAGCCAAACAAACCTACTGATGAAATGTCTGCCTCTGCAGGTGGTAGCTTGAAATTAGTAAACTCTTCTGTCTTAGATTGAGTGGACAAATTAAATCCATTAAACAAGGACTCAAAAACCACTTTAAGTTCATTTGCATATTAGATACTCCAATGCATTTCACTAGCAATAAAGTTGATACCATTCCTCAGTATGTTTTTCAGCTGTAGAACAAAGCAGTCTTGCCCTCAGTATGCATGTAAATGTTTTAAATGGCTGATACAACCTTGGTTATCTTCCCTGCTGTTTAAATCTCTTATGAAAGTTTCTTTACTTCCTCTACCAATTCACGTGTGCTCCAGATGTGCTAAAATCATTCTTGCCACAGCCACCACTGTGCCTTTACTCTTTACTGCACAGGAATTCTTCTCCTCTCCCATCCTCTCTAACACCTATTTATCTTCAAAATCTCTATTTAGAGCCACTTCTCTTCAGGAAACCTAAGTTTGATGTCTGATTTGATACTCTAAAATGCCTTATTGTAACACATATCACATTTTATTACAATCATCTGCTTACTTGTCTGTCTCTCCTAATAAATTTTAGAATACAAATCTTATTTCTATAAAATTTCCAGTGACAACTAACATAGTGCCTATGTATTAGTTTCTTTTGGCAACATAGAAAATACCACAGAAGTCTAAAACAAACAAACAAACAAAAACATATTCTCTCACAGTTCTGGAGACTAGGAGTCTAGTATTGACATGCTGACAGTGTCACGTTCCATCCAAAGGATCTAGGGATGATCTATTCCATGCATCTCTCCTAGTGTTTTGACATTCCTTGGCTTGTAAATTCATCACTTCAATCTCTGCTTTCATATTCTGAGGCCCCCCTTTCTGTGCCTGTGTCTTTATATGGCCTTCTTACAAGGACATAGGTCATTGAATTTGGGGCCCACTCTAACCCAGTATAACCTCATCTTAACAGAAAAGTGAAATAATAGGGGCCAAATACCATTTTTTAACCTTGATTAAGCCATTGATTCTTCTTGGTCATCAAAACAATTGAATGACTAACAAATGCTTACTTTGTATTGTATGCTATGATTTGTATTTAACCACTTTAAATAGATAAACTTCCACAGCTATGATGAAATATATACTACAAAATGTATTTTATACAAACTAGTTTCATCTTCTTTGTGAAATAATCCTTTATATGAAATCTAACTGAAATGAGAATATGTATTAATTGTAAAACAGATTATGGTGTTTATCACTACAAATACTAAAAAAGTGCTAAAAGTGTTTTAATGATCAAATTATATGGTTACTTTTATTAAAACATCATGTAACAAACAATGTGGTTTGAGAGATCACATTGCTAGATTTCATGAAATGCGAGCATAGTAATAAAATTTAATGTATATTCACATTAACATATATTCAGTTTCAAATATTCTTTTTAATTCGTGAAATAGCAAATCATGAGGACAAATCATCAAACCATTGTCAAGGCTCCTGAAAAAATACTTATGCCCAGAAAATTTTCACTCACCCTGACAAAACCAGAGTCTAATTGACTTTTTTCTCCAAAGATCATATCCAACTCTGATCTTATATTTGAAGTCTCCTCCTCCTTGTCCCCAGTTGCATATGTTACACTACACATTTCTTCTTACATGGAACCTTTAATGCTCTGGCCTTCTGTAACCCAGAGTACCGCAGAAACCTGCATGAGCCATTCTGTTCTGGCAAGGAGCAGAAGATATCCTTCCCTGAGTCATTGCACATTGCACACGCTGCAACACTCTACAGATAGACTCTAGTCATGTTTCAGTCTCTTAATTGAATACAATTTAATTCTACTCAGTATCACAGATAAACCCCCAAATGCCATATAGACCTAACCTATGTGCCTCATTGGAATGAATGTCCATAGATCAGGGATCCAGACTCCTTCATGTTGTAAAACTGAACATAATTTATTTTTGAGACAGTCTCACTCTGTCGCCCAGGCTGGAGTGCAGTGGTGTGATCACGGCTCACTGTGGCCTCTAACTTCTATCTTCTGAACTCCATCAATCCTCCTACCTCAGTTCCCCACGTAGCTGGGACTACAGACACACACCACCATGGCTGACTAATATTATGTATTTTTTGTAGAGAGAGTGTTTCACCACATTGCCCAGGCTGGCAATTTCTTTTGCAATGTCAATTCCCCAATTTAACAACCACCCACCTCCTTTTTTTTTTTTTCGAATTTAACAATTCCCAAATGCAATGCCAATGCCAATACCAATGGGAACAGTATTTAAGAATAAGAACCAACTTTCAGTACATCTCTTGGGGAAACTAAAGTAACTATAAAGGTGTTTTCCATATATATATATATATATATATATATATATATATATATATGTCTGTGTGTGTGTATATATATGTGTGTATATATGTGTGTGTGTATGTGTATATATATATATATATATCAGGAGACAAAGAAGAAAATTGGCTTATTATATTTTCCTTACTATTGTATAAATAGCTTAGTTTTCAGAATAGAGAAAAAAACATTTAGAAAGTATTAAAAACTTGGTTATTTTACTAGTTCTATAGGAAGAAAAAGAACTATAACATATTAAAAGCAAGAAACTGCTTGTTGTGGAGGCATACATATTATACGCAATGTCTAACAGTGATGAAGTGTGTACATTGGTTAATAGGAAAAGAGCAGATTGCTAAGCTCTGCACAGCCCTCTGGAATCTCCAAGATCTATTATTGTTACTCAGCAATGGAAAGTAATTGTCTTCAGGAAGAAGGGCTTCTCTAAAGAGCTTAGCAATCTGTAAAACAGAATCCTTGAATAAGTATTTGTGTTTTGAAAGGTGAAGCAGAAAAAAACAAAAACAAAATAAAACCCAAATGTATTCATTGAATGAGTTCCAAGAAGGTGAGGGAGAAAACTTGTAAAATTGAATGACAACATTCATCTATTATAGCCACAAATGATCCACCATGAGATGAAGACAGCAATTTAGAGTTATAAATAAAATTTATTTATGAGACGCAAAACCATGATGACCAAAAAGGAGAGGGCTCATGGTTAAGATCTTCACCAATGGCCTATTAACAAGGATTATAAGTTCAATACAGAACAAGTTTCTACTTAGGCTACAATGGTTTTAATTGTTGGATTTAAGAATACATGTTTAAAAATCCAGTTCTAAAGTATGTATGACTTATTTCATAGAATGAATTTAATTAATGTCATCTAATCCCTGCTTGTTCACATGAAATTCTTGGTTCATAGCTTTCTTCTTCTTTTTTTTTTTTTTTTTTTTTTTTTTTTTTGAGACGGAGTCTCGCTCTGTCCCCCAGGCTGGAGTGCAGTGGCGCAATCTCGGCTCACTGCAAGCTCTGCCTCCCGGGTTCACGCCATTCTCCTGCCTCGGCCTCCAGAGTAGCTGGGACTACAGGCGCCCGCCACCACGCCCAGCTAATTTTTTGTAGAGATAGGGTTTCACCGTGTTAGCCAAGATGGTCTTCATCTCCTGATGTTGTGATCCGTCCGCCTCGGCCTCCCACAGTGCTGGGATTATAGGCTTGAGCCACCGCGCCCGGCCAGCTTTCTTAAAATATTGCTTAAAAAGTATGCTAAAGCTATTCAGCATAGCCTGAATTACTGACCTTTGAAAACAAGAGCTTATATGTTGATTGGTTGCTGGTTATGCTTCTTAAACGGGGTAGGCTTAACAAAGAATCACTGTGAGTTAATTATCACAATTACACCGTTAGTTTCTTCAAATAATATTTTATTACTTGAAAAGTAACTTTGTCATCAATAGAAAGTGATAAATTCTTGTACATTATATCCATTTAATTATACCTTTTCTTCAAGGTACTTAAATAGTTGAGACCACACTTTCAAAAGTATGGACATATACCCTTGGATGATCATAATTATTCTAAAGATTGAGAATAAGAATGGTGCTCGATATTGTCCCTTGGATAGACTTAAAAAAATACATTTTTTCCCCCAGAGGTACAGATGAAGAAAAATTAGTTCTGATATTTTTCTTGTGCATTTGTGTTATCCCATTCACTCATTATTCCTCAAAGAAACATGGGTCTGAATCTTGGCAGGTATCTTACAATTGCATTTGATTGTTTACATCAAAAATACCATGGTTCAGTTGATTTATAGGTATGGTACAAATGGGAAGTTCTAGCCCACGGTTTCCATCTGATAATTATCAAGCAATGGCTGTAGATAAAACAGATGGGGGACTAGACTGTCCCCTCTTCTTTTAATGCTGTCTCAAGCAGAGGCAATAATTCATCAAGTGTAAGCCCTATACTGGGAAAATACCTCCTGCATTGACTAGTCAATAGGGTGATACAATTTTCCAGCTCTCTTGCCTCAATTTGAAAGATTTCCGGAAGCCTATCTCAGCTTCCAAGCTCTGTACAAAATCTCCTGAAACTTCTGTTGCAGTTTTCTTGCAGGTAAAATTCTACCTCTGCCCAGTCCTACATCCTCACGCTTTTCTATAGGTGTTGTTATGCTCACAGTATGAATCTATGTGCAGATCCTCAGTTTAGAGGCTGTTTCTACACTACCCGACTCATAGTACGCTTACAATTAAGAACAATCTGAATGTCTATTGAATAACACAGAGGATCAGATTGTGAAGGTAACCTGCTTTCAATTAGAGTTGTTACACACTTTGTAATTATATAATAATTTCAAATTATATGATTAAAATTCACATGAAAAGAAGGCAGAGGTCCAGGAACTCTTGCAAGGTCTCCTAGGTCCTTTTTTGTATTATTGGACATACTCAGGCTTTGGATAACAGATGTAGTTTCTAGATGAAGTAAAAGGTCAGCTCACCTATGCAAAAGTAGTCATTTAGGTAATGAAATATCCACAGTTTATACTCAGATAATTACATTCCTTATGTCACATTTTAGGGGAGCCATGTCCTATAAATCCATAGATCCCAGATGTGTTAACAATAAGGAACCCTAGACAACCAGCCACAATTGGCCAGAAGCGTTTCATAGATAAGAAATCTCTTGACAGGAAGAACAAACAACAACAACAAATTCTTTTTTTACCAGGAGGTCTGACATTATTATGTTTACAAGGTGATTAGACTGGGACAACTGTCCTCTTTGTTTTGCAGGGAAAGGAAGAGAACAGATCACAAACCTGATGCTTAAATTTTTACCCTCTATTACCAGAATGGATTAATACATTTGATGAAAGGAACAAGACATAAAGTGATACACACTAATTTTTTCCCATTTATCTATACATTTAAAGACAGGCAAAACTTAACTATATATTAGCAGTCAATGTGGTACTGGTATAGTTTGAATAATTATGTCCCCTCCAAAATTATAATTGAAACTTAATCCCCAATGCTACATTAAGAGATGTGGCCCTTGGGAGGTGACTAAATCTTGAGGGCTCTGCTCTCATGAATGGGATTAAAACTCTTATGGAAGTGCTTGAGATTGAAGGGAGCTGTCTCTTGCCTTTCAAACCCTTCTGCCATGTGAGGACACAGCTTTCCTGCCCTGTGCAGGATGCAGCAAAAAGGCATCTTCTGGAAGCAGAGAGACTGGCTCCTCACCAGCCAGCACCTTAATCTGGGACATTCTAGTCCCAAGAACTGTGAGAAATAATTTTCTGTTGTTTATAAATTACCAGGTTTCAAGTATTTTGGGACAGCAGCACAAATAAGACCTTTGGAAATAATAAGAAGTGTAATGATTGAGAGGGAGTACAAAGAGTTTCAAGGTACTGATTCATGGCTTGGGTATGGCTGTTTTATAAATGTTCACTTCTCACAAATTTACTGAGGTGTACATTAATGATTTGTGCAATTTTTATTTATAAAAACATTTTAAAAGCATAAAGAGAATATCTGATGTGAAGGTCAATCTTTAATAGAACTCTATTTTCTTTTGTACTTAATTACAAAAAGAATATCAAGCTTAGAGAATTTTACATAGGATTCCTACACAATATTTATGAAATTGTTCATTCCTACATCAAACAATCTCTTCCAGAAAATTGACAAAGATAGAATTCTCACAAGAATGTATTAAAAATATAATTTTACTTATATATCAACATTAAATATAGATAGGAAAAGGAAATATAATTTTATGTCAACTTCACAAGTAAGCATAAAACATGGATGCCAAAATCTATCTTAAAAATAAAAATTAGAAAATTAAAACCAGAATTAAAAGTAATCTCTCTCTTTCTCTTCATATATTTGTGTATATATAAACATATACATGAAAAGATACATATATATACACCCAGACATACATTCATATGTAGTCATATGCTTATTTCTCACCTGCCTATATCTGTATTAGTATGTATGATATATATACATATATATTCATGCCTATGTACATATATGTATGACTGCTTTATATCTAAGAAATTAATTATGTAATATTTACAATACTATATATGTTATATATATGTATATAAAGACATAAAAATGGAGACAGATTAGGGAGAACAGAGGCAGACAAGCATATATTAGAACTTGATATAAGACAAAGTTGTTAATGTTCCTGACAGATTTTTTGGAATATTTATCTGTACTATAAAACAGTATCTTTATTAGTTTCCAGAAAAATAAATTGTTATAATTGTGAACTGTAATATTTTGATTCTTTAGAAAAAATATAAATTATATTTTAATTGTACAGAAATTAGAATCAGAACTGTTTTCTACAAAAGACAAGATAGTAGATAGTTTAGATTTTGAAGACCAAGAGAAAAAATTTGAAGATTTCATGTATACCCTTTTATATGAGAGAAAATGAGTTCTTATGAACTATTGAATAAATTTTTTTTTGTAATACATATCTACTGATGAGAATAATGAGATTCTTTTCTTCCTTCTTCCTTCCTTTCTGATATAGTTTGGCTGTGTGTCTCCGCCCAAATCTCACATTAAAATGTAATTCCAAGTGTTGAAGGTGGAGTCTGGTGGAAGGTAGTTGGATCATGGGGGCAGATTTCTCATGAGTAGTTTAACACCATCCTCTTGGTGCTGTCCTCACGATAGTGAGTGAGTTCTTGCAAGATCTGGTGGTTTAAAAGGGTTTGGCACTTTCTCTGTCTCTCTTGCCCCTGCTTTCACCAAGTGAAGTGCTTGTCCCCACAGGATTGCCTTCTGCCATGAGTATAAGTTCCCTGAGGCCTCTCTAGAAGCCAAGAAGATGCCAGCATCATGCTTCCTAGACAGCCTGAAGAACTGGGAGCCAATTAAATATCTTTTCTTTATAAATTACTCAGTCTCAGATATATACTTATAGCAATGCAAGAATGGCTTAGTACATTCTTTCTTTCTTTTTGCTTCATTGAAACTCAAAATTTGTGTTCCATATCATCAAAATCTATTGGAAGTGATCTGTGATGAGATTTTTTCTTTTTTTTTTTTTCTATGAAAATCTCTCCTCATAGAGATAACTACTGTCAAATGTTGGTATCAATCAAGAAGCATATGCTTTTAATTGAGCATATTTATAGACTTCTATTAGGTTGTTGTTCTAATATTGGCTTTTTATCATGTCGTTACATTGGAAATCACTTCCAATTAAAGGTTGTATGGAAGTAACTCGATTTTATAATTAAATTCATCTTGAAATATAAAAACTTTTCTTTCAATTTTCACTGAAGTCTTGAAAACACTGTTAAAATGGTAGTTTGAACTCACAAAATTTATATACTAAAAAATTGTGCCTGGCCAATATAGTGAAACCCCATGTCTACCAAAAATACAAAAATTAGCCAGGCATGGTGACGCACACCTGTAGTTCCAGCTACTCCAGAGGGGAGGCAGGAGAGTCGCTTAAAACCAGGAGGCGGAGGATGCAGTGAGCCAAGATCACACCACTGCACTCCAGCCTAGGCAACAGAGTGAAACTATGTCTCAAGAGAAAAAAAAAAATTAATGCCAAGGTGTACTTTTCTTTTTCTCTACTAATCCTTAAGACTTAAGACTTGCTGTATGTACTTTCTAGTACACTAAATATGTTTGATTATATAGGAACACTAATATTTACACAAAGATAATCTTCAAAACACTTTATTTTTTGTACAAAATCATATTTATGTACATCGATCTACATTCCATCTGAGCATATTTTTCTCTTCGTTGTCATCAAATTAGTCTGTGACAGCTGACTTCTGATTTTTAGCTTTGTCAGTTACTGCTATTATCTGCAAACTGCAATAATGGCAGTCAGATTTAGGATCTGTAAAATGTGACAATGAAACTGTTTTATTTAAAACATTAAATAATTAGGTGTTTTAATAAAACATGCTCTTCCATACATGCGTGGTTAATTCTGTGGTATGAATGATTTATGCATACTCAAAACCAGTTGATATAGTCATAATTTTAACTGTATAGTTATGTGTGACCTTTGTTTAAAATCTTACTATTGCTGTCATTATTGATTTCCATTTTAAGGTATAAGTTAACCTTAACTTATCATGAAATAAAATCAAGATGAATTTTAAATACCTATAAAGGCTAAACTCTATTTCAAGTTTATTTAACAGAAGGGCAATCATCCAACTGTAAGAAAATTTGATAAAACGTGAAGGAGGCACAAGAGAAGAGGGATGAAAATAGAATTGCACTCGTACATCCTGTACCTCTTGGTCCAGGTCTTTCTGACCCTCCTTTTAGACTGATCATGGGTACATCTGTTCCAATTATCAGGAAAACGACTTAAGTCTATGATCAATTTTATGTAGACAATGGATCTGTCTTCAAGAACTGGTGGATTTTGTGGGGATTTTTAATGTGTTTGTTTTGTTTTATTTTGTTCACTTCTGTCTGTCCTTTTTTTTATTTTACAGACAGGTATTGTTTTGATATATTGTTGTTGTTTTGCAACATCTGAAAATAAATTTACAGCTCAGAGAAAATAAATTTATACCTCTGAGAGGAATATCAAAGTCTTAAAAGGTCACAGACAACATCTGCTAACCAAGAGCTTTGAAAATATTGGAACAAACAATGTGTTCTTTTAATTTGCAAAGCATAGACAGGGGATCTGTTCTGAATCAGGTCCTTTGGTGATGGAGGATGGGGTGCCCTGAGGTAAGATGAATGGCTGCTGGAGGATATATTGTGGCTGAGGCTGGCTCTGTAGTAAAAGCATCAAGATAGACAGCAGCAGGTCTCAAACTTTTCTGACAGCATATGTTTCCTGAGTAACATTCTTTCTTCTGAATCTTGGATTTAAAGCCTGAGAGTCAGGCAGGAGAAAAGACTTAGTCTCTTTGGGGTTCTAGTCTAATCTAGCCACCTCATCCAATTCTTTATTTCACATGCAACATGCCTGCTATCCTCTTTGCAATCCTTTGATGATTTTCTGCTTTCATGAAGACAGTAAAAATGTTGTATTATTTTCTTTTTTTTTTTTTTTTTTGAGACAGAGTCTCACTCTGTTCCCTAGGTTGGAGTGCAATGGTGAGATCTCGGCTCACTGCAACCTCTGCCTTCTGGGTTGAAGTGATTCTCCAGCCTTAGCCTCCTGAGTAGCTGGGACTACAGGTGCAAGCCACCACGCCCGGCTAATTTTTTTTTTGTATTTTTAGTAGAGACGAGTTTCACATGTTGGCCAGGATGGTCTTGATCTCCTGACCTCGTGATCCACCCGCCTCTGACTCCCAAAGTGCTGGGATTACAGGCGTGAGCCACTGTGCTTGGCCGAAATGTTGTATTATTTTCTAAAGCAGAGAGAGAGAGAGAGAAAAAAAAAAGAGTACATTTTCTTATTGTCTTAGTCTCTTTTGTGTTGCTACAGCAGAAAACCTGCAACTAGGTAATTTATAAAGAAAAAAGGATTTTTAGCCTATTGTTCTGCTGGTTGAAAAGATCAAGAGCATGGCTCTGGCTTCTGGGGAAGGCTCTCCTGCTGTGTCATAACATAGCAAGAAAGGTCAAAGGGGAAGCTGACCAGTGTCAAGTGAGATAACCAAACAGAACAGGAGGAACCTCACTTTATAACAACCTGCTGTCAAATGAAATAATCCATTTTTGTGAGAACCAATCTTTTCTTGTGAGATTTGGGACTCACTTGCTCCACAGAATCAGCACCAAGCCATTCATGAGGGATCCACCCCTATGACCCAAACACCTTCCTCTAGGCCTCACCTCCCAGCATTGCCACATGGGGGATGGAATTTCAATATGGCTTATACTGGGAACAATCAGACCATATAAAAACCACAGCAAATCTTATTTCACTCACCTTTTTTAAGGGACTGTTGTGTCCTCTGAGAAAGAAAAAATGCCATACTAGGCAATGATAAAAGTTAAATTCCAAATCCCATGTATTCTTCACCATATAAAATGGAAAGACCAAAAGGATGCCAAGGGACTTTGCCCTAAAAAACAACAATTTCCAGGAGCCATCCAGAGAGGGTCTAGGCAAATTGACTTTACTCAGTGATATTTATATTTCCAGTGTGGTTTCCTCTAGTAGAAGACACGTCGACATGCTTAAAGTCTTCTCTAGATGCTGAACATCAAACTGAGTCATGACACCCACCTGCCTGACCCCACAAATGGCAGCTTCTTTTGGTATTATTCGTAAAATGCAAGATTTTTAAGTTTTAAAAACATTTTAATCCATCCTCTCCAGAGATTTACCTAGCTTTCTCCATTGCAGCTTGCAGCTACATTGGAAAGCTTTAGACTAGATAATTTTACTTAAAAAGCATCTTCAGCCATCCACTCTTCTTTAAAACTAGGTCACAATCAATCATTTTGAAGGTTAAATTCCTCTGAATCTTTTAGGCAAGGTTGAAATAAATGTAGCTATTTTTTTTCTTTTTCTGCATTGAAATTAATTTAAACTGAGACCTAATTACATAAGCTATGCTAAAATAACTTTTATGACTTGAGCCAGCATAATATTTCAGAGTTCGGTTTTAACTCCTAATACTACATTTCCACAGGCTGTGCTAGAACAGAAACTCACCTCTAAAGACAAAAATAATACATGGTCCTTGTTTATAGCTTTAGCCCCTAGATATAGCTTTCTTCCACAGCCTTATCATTCCTACAATAACAAGACTCCAATCATGACTGTTAACCATTATGTGTATCTTTTCCCGAGCAGTCTATATTTGTTGAGTAGTGACTTAAGCCAGTTGAAAAACATGGTGGGCAAAAGATGCTCTTGAAAGTAACTTTAAAAAAAAATTTCATGAATACACATAGCATTAAGCACTCAGGTTTTTTGTTGGAGTGTGTGTTAGAAAGAATGAAAAAAAGTTGTTTTAGCATAGGTATACATTTTTAAAATACAAATGTATGTTATTTTTGTTTATCTTTGTTATTATTATATACTTCTTTGTTATTATTCTTACTGGAAACCAATTCATATAATTTATTAATACATTTTTGTAACACACAATAAAATGATGAAAATACCAAATATGCTAATAAAGTTGACCAAAGTGAGTAAAGATGAAAGATTATGAGTTTCTCCATTATTTACTATTAATTATAAGGAATAGAAGGAAAATTATCACCTGTACATGTTCAAAATATCGTAATAAAATCATTAAAATACTAAAAGGAATAAAATTCTAAATGAAGCTGTGATTTATTTGAATTATTACTATAGTATTATATCTGATTTCTTTATTTAATGCCTTATGAAACTTCAAAAATTAGAATTTTCAGCTACTCTCAACTGGAGAAGTTAGGTAATTCCCAAGTACATTTCTATAAACTCATCTAATAAAGAATATAAAATAACAGCAAAAAATGTATAGTAATAATTTTTCTCCATATCCTTTTCTCATATACCTGGTACTAGATGCAAATATAATTCATATATAATTCAAAAAAGCCATTTCCTAAAAATGGTGATAAAATGTTTCCCGTTTACTCGTAACAGAATATAATTTTTATATTTATGGGTGTGTTCTTTATAAACATTAAAATTGTGACTTAAAAGAGAGTTTCTTTGAACATTTTTATTGCAATTTAAGATATAGAATCAATAGAGAACTTGCCCATTTCTTTGTTTAATACATTTTAGGCTATGTAACATTTCTTGTTATAACAACATAACAATTATTTTAATAATAGTTGAGACTTATATGAGAAGATACAATTTCTTCCCATCCTCTAGCCCTGTATCCCACCCTAAGAAAAAGTGAAAACTTGTTTTCATCACATTTTGTTATATACCTTTTTTCTATTTCTGATTACCTTTCTGTTTCACAAATGCTTTTCCCACATTTAGCTCTTGCATTAGATGAGTTCTTTTTAATACAAGCATTATATTTTTAAGATGAATACCTGTAATAACTAAGGAAATACCTTTCAAACAGTAACATTTTAATAAACTTGACATACAATAAAAAAGAGGAGGAAAAGAAAAGTTGTGTGTGTATGTTTGTGTATGTGTGTGTGCATGTGTCTGATCAATTGATTTTGAGGCAGACAGCTATTCCATTGCTTTGTTGACAAGAAAAATAACTCCGAGAAGTCTGAGCTCTGTGAGATATGCAGGCCCAGAGACACACAAGTATGAGACGTCATTCATCCCCCTTCATGCCTGAGGGCAATTGTTTAATGTCATTTTGTTCCTGACCAGCAGCCTCATCAATTATCTCCATGTTCCTAGAATTTATGATAAAAGAAACAAATGTTTAGCAAGTTAATAATTTGTTACTTTAATGTAAATTCTGGTAAACAATTTAGAAAATGCCTCTTCTGAGCTTTCTTTTTTTGCTTCATACTGCATTTACTATTTTTTGACACCATTAGAAGTTCTTCACAAAGATGTTTCTCTGAGCTTGCACAATGTTCTAATAATGGATGAATTACCAATCACTTGAAAAGAACTCAGAAACTTGAAAAGGCAAAGGGTGGGGTTTCCTGTTCATGGCACATGCTGCTTCCAGAACCTTTCTTTCAGGTTTCTAATTTTCCTCATTTGACATTGCAGAAAGTGTTTCTCAGGTAACACTCCCTCCCCCATGCCCTAGGTCCCCTTTACAGGTCTTTTTTTGGGAAGTATGGGGTAGGCAGCTCTTCTCTTGTTTTATTTTCTTTTCCTTTGTTTAAAAATTTTAGATTTACGAGGTACATATGCAGATATCTCATATAGATAAATTGTGTAATGGTGAGATTAGAGCTTCTAGTATACCCATCACCTAAATAGTGAACATGGTAACCAATAGGTAATTTTTAAACACTAACCAATAGGTAATTTTTAAACACTCACCCTCCCTCCCAGCCTGCTTCCTTTTCAAGTCCCCAGTGTCTATTATTTCCATCCTTAAGTCCATGTGTACCCATTGTTTATGTTTATCTCCCACTTATTGGTAAAAACATGTGGTATTTGACTTCCTGTTTCTGAATTATTTCACCTATGATAAATGTGGGGTAGGGGAAGCGGGGAGGGATAGCATTGGGAGATATACCTAATGCTAGATGACGAGTTAGTGAGTGTAGCGCACCAGCATGTCACATGTATACATAGGTAACTAACCTGCACATTGTGCACATGTACTCTAAAACTTGAAGTATAAAAAAAAAAAAAAAAGAAATGGTGTTTAACTTTTTTGAATTATATTTGTATAAATGTGTTATTAATATGGATTCCAAAATAGCATCAGATTCCTAAAATTCTCATATGTCTTAATATGACTTATCAGTAATAATTATGATTATTATTTTTGGCTGTTGTATGAATATAGAAATAACCAAATTTTCTTGTCATTTGCATTTTTAACATTGCCTCCTAAGCCTTCTATTTCACAGATAATTATTGTTTTACTTTGAGACTTCTCAAAAATTGGTTTATAATTGGCTACAGTCCAAAATTTGCTTTTACTTCAAGGATATTCATGGGAAAGTATCCTGAGAAATAATTACTCTTTTTTTTTTTTATTTTTTAGATGGAGTCTCACTCTATCGCCCAGGCTGGAGTGCAATGGTGTGATCTCATCTCACTGCAACCTCCACCTCCCAGGTTCAAACGATTCTCCTGCCTCAGCATCCTGAGTAGCTGGGATTACAGGCATGTGCCACTACGCCCAGCTAATTTTTTATTTTTAGTAGGGGCAAGGTTTCTCCATGTTAGTCAGGCTGGTCTCAAACTACTGACCTCATGTGATTCACCCAACTTGGCCTCCCAAAGTGCTGGGATTATAGGCGTGAGCCACCGCTCCCAGACAACAAGTACTCTTGAATAGAGGTTTCTGATGACTTTGGAGGTTACATTATTGGACTAAGTCAAAACTTTCCAAACTCTACTAAACTTTATGTGTTCATGAAGATTGATAACCTAACATCAAGCAAAACAACAATTAATTACATCAAACTGAAATGATAGACAACTGAAATAATATTTTTGACTTTTTGTTTGAACCATTACTGATTCTTTGAAGATTTTGTTTTCTAAAGAAAACTTTTTGAGCTCTTTACAGCATATAGAAATTGTGTAAAATTATACCCATGTGAGCAGAATTAAAATATTTGCGTTTCTCTCTGATTTCTCCAAAATTTGGAAACTATTCATGAGTATCTTATTTTATGGCAAACATGAGTTCTGTAAGAATCAGTTTTCTATAACAGGACACAATTGGAAACACTGGCTGTTTTACCAAGGCTTTGACTTGAATGACACATTTTCCAATACGAGCAGCCTGCTTTGAGGAATTGAGGTTGACTTTATAGAGCAAATAAAAAGTCTCTTGGAAAGACTTGCCTGGTATCTTGTCTGTACACATCCCTTTCAAGGTTTGTGACCTTGTAGGAAGTAAAGAACGTTACTTTTGGAGAGGCAAAGGGACCTAAAATATTTGGGGGAGATTGAGAAAAGAAGAATTCACCCAATTTGTTCAAGTATCTTAGGTACAGTCTAATAGTGACTGTCACTTTACCAGCCTTGAGGCTTTTAAAAGTCTAATCCAAAATTCCATATGAAAATTCCATCAAAGCCAACTTAAAAGAGACTATATGGTCAGTAAAAATTCCTGTTGAACGTCATATGGATAATCAGGCCAAGTATATAACTAAAACTTATTTTGCAAGTAATTTGTGCTACTAAGGTTTATCTTTGGTAGAAATGGGGAACTGGAGAGAGAAAAATTGTTTCAGAAGAAAATTATAGCATCTATTATTAGATTTCCAGCCCTGACCATTGTTTTTGAGTTTTTATTATTTTGCTATAATCTTGACTAAATCTCTAGTGTAATAGATGCAATATATCCCTCATTGTTTTCACTCTGAGAAAATGAAAAGCATGAAATTCTGAAGGTAAGTGATGATTCAACAAGTGACAGCAGTTACATGAATCAGTGACTTTACTGACAACTATCTTAGAATGAGCCTTCCAAGTGCCAAGGAGTGTAGGACTATGCAGAAATGGATCATCAATGTTTTCATGGGAAGATTTTTGATCAACAGGGGGGAAATGAGAAAGAAAAACTGTATCACAAGCATTCTGAGCTCTTTGAAGCATGCAGGCCCAGAAAGATAAGTACGGGACTTCAGTCATGCCACACTCCTCCTGCACCCACGTCTAGGGCAATTGTTTTGAAGGAAGAGAAAGACCCTCTCATGTTATTTTATATTGTTTTATATTCAATACCTGTTTTAACAAAAAAACAACAAGGAAGTAAAACCAAAGACAGGCAGCCCGGCGCCAGGCCCGAAACCAGGCCTGGGCCTGCCTGGCCTAAACCCAGTAGTTAAAAATCAATTCATAACTTATAAACCGATGTTATTCATAGATTCCAGACATTGTATAGAAGAACTTTGTGAAACTCCCTGCCCTGTTCTGTTTCTCTCTGACCACCAGTGCATGCAGCCCCTGTCATGTACCCCCTGCTTGCTCAAATCAATCACGACCCTTTCATGTGAAATCTTTAGTGTTGTGAGCCCTTAAAAGGGACAGAAATTGTGCACTCAGGGAGCTCAGATTTTAAGGCAGTAGCTTGCTGATGCTCCCAGCTGAATAAAGCCCTTCCTTCTACAACTCGGTGTCTGAGAGGTTTTTAAGACCTGCACAAACTGATGAAATTAATAAACATGACTATTGGTCTATTCTTGATCATCTGCCTGTAGAGAGGTAGACCATTTATCCTTCATCATGCTTGATATGGTTTGGATCTGTGTCCCCACCCCAATCTCATGTTGAATTGTAATCTCCAAAGTTAGAGAAGAGGCCTGGTGGGAGGTCCCCTTGCTGTTCTCCTGAGAGTGCGTGAGTTATCATGAGATCTGGTTGTTTAAAAGTGTGTAGCACCTTCCCCTTCTGTCTCTTCCTCCTGCTCTTGCCATCTAAGATGTTCTTGCTTCCCCTTCACCTTCCTCCGTGATTGAAAGTTTCCTGAGGCTTCCCCAGCCTTGCTTCCTGTAGGTCGTGTGGAACTGTGAGCCAATTAAACCTCTTTTCTTTATAAATTATCCGGTCTCAGGTAATTCTTTATAGCAACAGGAGAAAAGACTAATACCATGCTTTACTTTTTCTCATTCAGCCAGTGTCTTTACCAACAAATAATTCATGCTATTATTAAGGTTTTCAGAAAACCACTGGGCAGAGAGTAAAAGGTTTTTGATAGTTGAGGCTACATCCTGAGGTATGTAATGCCCATAAGCTCTGGATATTGACGTAAATGGTCCTGTTAGCAGAGGGCTTTGGGGGTACTAATCTGTATGTGCTTCATCTCAAGCACATCTCAAGATGTGATCGTATGTGAATATATCACATACAAACTTGACAAAATGTGGTGCAATCACTGATCTCTTGCTACAGGAATCAAGGAAGTAATTGATCTACTACTAAGGACCAAGAATAACCAGCACTCCTTTGTTCCTTAACACCCTGATCAATACAGAGCATTTTCATGTTAGGGCAAATTAAAGTAAAAAAGAAGGAGGGAAGAAAGGAAGAAAATGAGGGGGAAAAAAGGAAGCAAGGAATGAAGGGATGAAGGGGTATAAAAGAAAGGAGGGAAAAAGTATTCGAATATTGTAGATAAATTTAATAAAGTATTACAAAATTCAGAAAATTTGAACCTCAAAAATGTACTTTGTAAAACCTAGGGCCAGAAAAGTTCGTAAAGAAGATTTCCATGAAATACTAGTAAAAATTAAGGAATATAGGATATGTTGAAATAAAAAGGAAACAAAAGAAGATAAAGCAGAAATGAATAAGAAGACAACAAATTGCATAAAAGCAAAAGAAAAGGCCAAATTAAAATAATGTTAAAAACAATATAGAAGAAAATTGGCAACATTAGAAAATGTAGCAATGTAAAGGGTAAATCTGAGAAGCAATTCTACATTGAGAAAATAAGGATATAGAGATAAAGTCTTTAGACTATGTAGAATTGATGTTAGAAAATCATGCATGCTTAGTATATACATCAGAAAGCAAATGAACAAGATTAATAACAAAAAACAGAAGAATATTTAAAAATAAAACAGAAGAAAAGGTTTTGAGCTTAGAAAAAAATAACAAAACATATAAAATTGTTATTTGAAAAGGTTTATAACCTTTCGGGAAAGACCAATAAATCCATTTTGAGGGAATAAACCCATTTTGAGGGAATGACAGGAAAGAAATAACAGTCTGTTGATACAATATATTGTAACCTGAAATTCTAAGTTTCACAGAGTCATTTATTTTACTTTCTTTAGAGAATAGTCTTGTTTTAATTTTTTCTTTAATTCTGGCGATATGAGTTGTGCACTCTAATTCACTCTGAGTAAGGATTAGGATTTGTTAGGGGAGAGCATTTGGGACAATGAGGGATGCAATTGCTGTGTATATGAACTTTCATTTAACTCCACTGTTCCGATCCCATATCGTTCCTGTCTGTGAGTTTAGAATTTGCCTGGATTGCTAACATGCTTTTTTGTAAGTTGCAAACCCCACATACATATTCTTTGCTGCTGCTGACTTGCTTCTCTTTTAACCATCAACAGACAGACATTTTATCTTTCTCTCTCCAAGAAATCGGTTAAACTTTCCTAACCAGTAAAGGATTTAGTTCTGAGATATACATATATATATATTTTATATATATATATTTATATATATTTTATATATATATTTATATATTTATATTTATATATATATATATATATATTTTTTTTTTGAGATGGAGGTTTGCTCTTGTCACCCAGGCTGGAGTGCAGTGGCACGATCTCCGCTCATGCAACCTCTGCCTCCTGGGTTCAAGTGATTTTCCTGCCTCAGTCTCCCAAGTAGCTGGGATTACAGGAGTGCACCACCATGACCAGTTAATTTTTGTAGTTTTAGTAGAGCTGGGGTTTCACCATGTTGGCCGGGGTGGTCTCCATCTCCTGACCTTGTGATCCACCCGCCTTGGCCTCCCTAAGTACTGGGATTACAGGTGTCAGCCACCACACCTGGCCTAGTTCTGTCATTTTAATGAGGGCATAGAAGGACATAGAGACAGGCATCATAGTGTCTTCGAGAATAAGGATGTTCTTTCTCCCCATGTATAGAAAGAGTACATCTAGAATGAAAGTCTTAATGACCTACTCTGGGGAAAGGGCCTAGAATTCTTTTATGACTTTCTTGAGGAGAGAAGGGCAAGAGAAGGTCAGAGCATGACCTTCCTGCTTCTGCTGTTTTCCTAAAAGCCAAAGTGTGATTTTGGGGGTAGCATGTCCTAAACCCCATTACAAGAAAGGGACATGGTGAGATTATTCTTTCATAAAGGCAAGTGAATTAAGTTTCAATAAGAACAAACTCACTGTGATTGTGTATTCCTTAGTATTTGAATAGAGGAAAACAAAAAAATCTCTCTTCAAGGGATATTGAGAAATCTAATTAAATAAAAGTCTACTGTTTTAAAGTAAAATGATAGTTAATTTTTTAAATACTAGAAATTACTATCTCCAAATGTTAAGTGATTATATCTGGCTGTTTAACAAAATAGTTCCATTTTCCCATGGATCATGTTGGGTTAGGTCAGGTCCTTGGGTCTCAAGTATTCTTTGTATCTGGCAATATTGACTCTCTGGATGTGTTAAGTCTTTCACGTAGACACTATAAATCTTAAAACATTCCATACCTATTATAGTGTCTTAAGGACAAAATAGTTGCAAATTACTTTTCAAGAGAAGAGTTTAGATGGAATATAAGATTCATGTGGAGAGACGGAGTATAAGCTGTGCATAGGAGATATTTCAACTCCAGAAAAAGAGCCAAGAACATTTTTTTTCCTCTCCACTTCACTTTCAAAGTTCACTGGAAAGAAAATCAAGTTTTTCATGTCTTCAGTTCTTCCAATTGGGTAGGAAAGAAAAATGTGATTTAATAAATTTGATTTGTGACAATGTTTAGAATGATGATTGTGCTCTCAGACATGAACTTACATTTGTGGAAATTTGAGATTTATAAAAATTTAAGGGACAGTTTGCTTAAGGGGAAAAATAAATCACATACTGTCCTTTATTGAACAGTTCATACTTACAAATTAGGTCACATACACAAGAAAATCTTTTCCAAAAAATATTTTTCTATTTGGGCTCCAGCGCCTGTTTCGGCAGGAACAGTAAGTGAGAGAATAAACTCTTTACATATACTTATGCCCTAATAATATACTCAGGGTTGTTACTTTCCTAACCAAGGTACTATGCTAACATCGGATCCTCTATTTCCAACACATAGCTCTAAAAAATGTTTATCATGTTGAAGCTTTTTCCTAGGTACTTTAAGGAGGTGCCAAGGCATTCATGATATATTTATATTAGATTTCAGATTGTTGGGGTACATTATTTTAGTACCAATATGATTACACCCATAAATAATTAAATCCTCCATATTTTGTATCATGACTGCTCATAAGCATTTTCATTTTTAAAAATATGAATGCTGTATTTTAAAAAATCATTTTGTATAGTGAGTTTTAAAACAAAATGTTACCTTTAATAACTCCTCTTCAAAGTTAGCAACTATAAAGTTAGAATTTAAGAAATTGGTACTCAGTATGGAATTTTTATTATTCTGTTGTCTATTTGCAGATACTAATAGCACCATATGGTTCATTGATGTTAACATCTGTCATCTAGCCAAGTATTGATTAAATCACTTGAAAATATGTGAGGAACATGGGGAGTTAAAAGAGAGTTGATTACATATTTATACATGTTTGATTTAAAACCATCCTTTAAGCTAGTGGAATTTAAATGAGGTAAATTTCAAAAGAGTATTTTTTTTTTCTGTCTCACAGGAGAAACTTTCTCACTCTTTGGAATTTATATACTGAATTTCTTAACAATAATTTAGACATATGCAAACATACGATTTAATTTTGTCTATCTGAATATTTTTAACATATTCAAATATAATCTAGTTACTCTTCACACTTGATAATTTTATTGGCAGCAAGGAAGATGATTTGCCACAGAAATAAAGATTTCCCGTCTTGCATAAACCTTGGAACAGTGACAGAATTTATTTAAATTTTTATAATTCTCAATTATTTCCAAGTAAATATCATTGGTTTATAGATCCTTGGAGGTTATGTTACACAAAATTGTTATATATATTATAATTTATGGGCCTATTTGCTAAAGTAATATTTTTATATGTTTCATGTATTTTCATAAAAGTATTCAAGTACTCTAATGTCCATAAAAAGCCAAAAAAAATTAAGTTGCCAAATTTGATAAGGCTTAAATCTTCCGTATTTATTATCTATGTATGGAATTCATGCATAATGTGCATATTTTTAGTTAATATTGTGTAATTTTTTCTGGCATTATACCGAAAAGTAATATGAAAAGTAAATTATTAGTTTTCTGACCATGAATCCAATTGTTTCCTAATGATCAGCAGATATATCATAAGTATGCATTATTGCTATTGTGAATGTAAGTAGTATCATATAAACACTACTGTTTTTAAGAGAGAGAGATATATATATAAATTACATTTCTGGTAATTTATGGCCTGCAATGACATTCAACCAATAAAATGACTTTAATTAACTTGCAGAATATTATTAGTTCATAGTTAACAATGATAGAAAAAAATTAATCTAAATATAATTTACAAAGGGAAAGTAAACATGATTGCAAATAGCAAGTGGATTTAAGTACATGTCGAGGATACCCTAGAATACAGTTGATTAAGAATATAGATATTATTTTGAAGGCAATGTTTGAGATAATTTCTTATAGAGAAATAAACAAATAAGCTAACACTTTTGGAAATATTGTTACTAACAGTCAAATAAGCATATGTTTTAGAGGTAGGGGAAGAAGATAGAAAAATGCATTTCTGAAATTAAGAATAAAAATTTTTTTATATTTATTAAATATTGGGAATGTTTATGTGCTTTCACTTATCCCCAAATCTCTCATCTCCCATGTCTCTAAGTCTTTTCTGAGCTTAACCTTGGAAGACAATGACTGGGCCGGGCGCGGTGGCTCACCTCTGTAATCCCAATACTTTGGGAGGCCAAAGCAGGAAGATTACCTTAGGTCGGGAGTTCAAGACCAGCCTGGCCAACATGGTGAAACCCTGTTTCTACTGAAAATACAAAAATTAGCCGGACGTGGTGGCACATGCATGTAGTCCCAGCTAATAAGGAAGGTGAGGCGGGAGGATTGCTTGAACCTGGGAGGCAGAGATTGCAGTGAGCTGAGATCGCGCCACTGCACTCCAGCCTGTGTGAGAGTAAGATTCCCTCTTACACACACACAAAAAGATTATATTAATTTAATTTGGGAAGATAGATGTTAAACACGGCATGCTAAAACATTGGTCTCTAGGAAAAAATCCTTTCATATTTTTAACTACTCTAAATTCCGTTTTTTTATGTTTCTCTAGAATTTCAATAAATAGTCTTAATTAAAAGACAACTTCTGTAAATTACTTTATTGTGGCTCCTTGTCCTTTATTTTTCTGTATAATAAATGTCATATTAATATAAGTTGCAATTAATGTAGCTGTCATAATTTAATTACCATAATCCAAAGCTTTTGTATTTAATATGATGTATTGCCCTTTAAAAATTAATATTAATCCAACCTGTACTGTAATAAACTATTTGGTTGACTAAATATATTATTTCTGTATCATGCAAATCAAGTTAAAATAAGTTGGCCATAATCAATATATAATGGAAAATATATTTGAATAATATTTATGTAAGTTGAACTTGATCAACAACATATGATTTAAAAATAAATCTCGCATAAGAAGTTTAATATTTGCATTTTCAGGTTCAAGTTTAATTTACATTTTAACTTACTATACATGAACCAACTTCCATGCTTAAAACAATTAAATAAATTGATAGCTTCGAAGGCAAACCAAGAAGTTGTTTTATTTTTTAAATGCTAGTCTAAGCTTATGGAAATAACCATATGAATCTGAAAACTTTTGTTGAATCATTATGCTGACACTGCTAGAATATTTTCTTACCCCAGAACACAAAAGCTACTTTATATTTTTGAGATATTTATAGAAAACTTAGACTCTTAAAAAAAAAACTGTGAAATTTTGGTTGCAAAAAAGGAATAAAATTAATTGAACTTTAGGTAGTTGAATAATTACTTTGAAATTCAGCCTGTAGAGCAAAAGTTTTAATGATAATTGGACAAATTCAAAACATATCTTTGATTTTGGACAATCTGCGTAATCTTGCCAATTCATACACAAGCTGTGGTGTCCTGGAGCTGGCGCATAATAGACCATGAAAACTGATTTTCAAGAGTCTGACATTATTTTGATGTGTCATTGCTGACAGCTTTCACGCCTCACCAACTACCCTTTTCTGTTCCACATCTGGGTAAGCTGAGAAAAAGTTTTGGATGCTCTCTTCATTGGCACTGGAAAGAAATTCAAGCAATGTAATCCTTGGACTGTGTAAGGCAATTCTCACCCTACCCCAAGCCTGTAACAACAAAAAAGCCAGCCAAACCAATCTTCTTTCCCTGTTCTCTTAAGCTTGTTTTACGCCTGCTTGGGAATCTGCCCTACTCTTCCCAGAAAGCCTCATTATGTGTATAATAAACTTTTCAAACCCTCTTGGTATATGTATGACATCATCAGTCTTGACATCGGAACTAAATTTTGGCTGAAGGTTCACTTGCTTCTGTGGATTGACAGCAACATAAAATTTCAGAAATTACGTGAGACAATTGTAAAACTAAAGCAATATTAAAAGTTTAATTATATAAACCTACATCAAAATAATATTAACCTCAAAAAAACTAATATTCAAAACCTATACTTTCTAACAATTTATTTCATTTTGATATTATCTAAGCTTTAGAGATTATTGATATCTCTATTGTTCAGGTGATGTAGAAATACTAAAAAGTATTGTGGTACTAAATATAACTTTTCAACTTTGTGATCAGTGAAATTGGTAGCTTGAAATCAGCCAGAGTGAGAGAACACCACAAATGGTACAAATCACTTCTCGATTTGTTATTATGTTGACTGTCTACACTTATGTCTATATTTAAGTGATAAAAAATGTTAATGTATATTAAATTTTTAAAGTATCTTGTTATTTTTTAAATTGTAAAGAGCACAAAAATACTTGAGGAACTATTTGAATATTTTAAAACTATTGTCAAACTTAGCAAAAATGCTAGTAATGAGTGCAAGAAGATATCACATGTATCTTTGTTGTTTTATTTTTGTCTTACTTGTTAGTATAACCAAAATATAAATAAAAATATCAACTATGATTCATTCTGTAACTATGTGCACAATTCTGGTCGTTAAATATTTAATGAAACACCATGCAAGCAGTCAGAGAAATACACAACCAGAAATACAACAACCGTAGTTGTTGACAGGATTTTATGTTGTGTGGGCTTTTGTACTGTGGAATTCAGTTCCTTGCTGACTGTTTCAGAAAATTATCTAAGTTCTTTTTATGCAGGCCTTTACATAGGGCAACTAAAAAATATGGTAACTTAATTACTTTATAGTGACCAAGCAAGAGGGTATGAGCAGGCATCTAAGATGTAAGCCACAAATTCTTTGCTACCTAATCTCAAAAGCTAATCACATCACTTTTGCCGTATTTTGTTCATGAGAAATGAGTAAAGAGGCTCATTTAAGAGGCTTAAGAAAGGAGACTTAAGATAAGAGATTGCACAAAATGTATGTATCAAGAGGTGGGAACCTTTGGGTGTTATAGGTTGCCTTTCATATAATGAGCCGTACATCTCAGCTGCAATTGAAACCATGGAACTCAAGGAGCCATCAGGAGCCTCTCATTAGAACCAGGGTTCATGAAGTTCAGGAGATAAATAGAGCTGGGATTAAAATTAATCTCGTAATGAGTCTCATGGATTCCTGAAACAACTGCTTGGTTATTTTCCTGGTTCACTGCAGTTATAAATATATAACTGCAATGGTATATTCAGCACCTGAAATAAAATTTATGTTGATTCTGCTAACTTAGGAATTAAGGGCTCTTATGGTAGGAAAGGTCAAGCAAAAGCCCCTAAATTGTCCTTCCAGCCAAGTCACTAATCAGGTGTGATGCCCTATGTCATGAGGAATTGCAGAAATTATTACACCCAGTAAAGATTCGAAGAAGGAAGCAGAGTGGCCACGATCATATCTCCAGTCATCAGTATGTCCTATGCACAAACAGGGCGATCATGGCAGATGATAGTGGAATAGCACAAACTCAAGCATGGGGTAGTCCCAATCACAGCTAAATGTCATCTTTGTATTTTTGCAGGAACACATCAACACTAGTCCTGGCATTTGGTAAGTATCTACCGATTTAGTCCGTGTTCTTCTTTATTTCTCTTAGTTGGTAGGGTGAAAAGCAGTTTCAAATTGCTTAGCAACGATTGCAGCACAGATTTATTGCCTTCACTCTTTCCCAGTGTTGACTCTCTGGTCCTCTGTCACAACATACAATCCAGTGACCTTTATTATTTTGACCTTCTGCTCATACTCATGTTAACTATATTTGTAACTGGTGGCACCATTTTAATTGCACCGATTGAATAGGAAAGCAAAACAATATAGTTTTCCTACTAAGAAAAGTACATTCAAGAAGGTGGAAGTTAAATGTCATAAAAATTAAAAGGCTTACTAAATAGAGATTTTTTTTTCCATAAGGTCAATGATGGAGGACATGCTGGGACATACAGTTCAAGATACAGGGTAAATTGTTCTTTCTTGCATCTTCTGTCACTATCACTGGATTGCATTATTTGAATACTTCCTTCAGTGGCCGCACCAATCCTGGGAAACAAACTTATAATCACATGGGGGAAATGAGCCCCTAATTACTTTACACTACTGTTGTCAGATACCAGTTACATGCACCTCAACACAATTGTAAATGATACAGAGATGTTGCAGATATTCAAATTCAGGCCAGGTGTGGTAGCTCACACCTCTAATCCCAGCACTTTGAGAGGCCAAAGTGAGACAACTGCTTGTGCCCAGGAGTTTGAGGCCAGAGTGAGCAACATGGCAAGATGGTGTCTCTACAAAACAATTAAAAAATGGGCACAGTGGCAGGCACCTGTGGTCTCAGCTACTTAGGAAGTGGAGGCAGGAGGATGGCTTCAGCCCAGAAGGTCAAGCCCGCTCAGAAGGTCGAGGCTGCAGTTAGCAGTGTTCACACCACTGTACTTCAGCCTTGGCAACAGAGCTAAACACTGTCTCAAAATTAATACTAATTTTATAAAGAGAAAGAGAAAACTAATGCAGTGTTCTTCTTTGGTTGCTGGACACCATTAAACACATTATTCTAAAGCTTTTGGAAACAAAAATCTACCCTTTATGGAATACTTGCTCTAGGTCAGACACTGGGCTTATCATAGATTCTTTATACATAGGAATTGAGGCTTAGAAAAATTACATAATTTAGGAAACCAAGGTTATGTAAGTGGAAAGTGCAAAGCAGAAAATTGAATTCTGCTTGAATATTTTAAAGTCTGCCAATAAATATTTATCTCAAAAGTCCTTTTTCATTTTTAAATTGCAGATAAGAATGTTTTCCTTCTAAAGTAGCAACAAATATGTAATATTTTCAGATTAATATGATGGTTAAGTGTTTATTTAAAATTTCTCCCTTAATAGCATAGCAAATACACAAGAAAATTGTAAAATATTTTATAAATAACAATTAACCTTTTATTCCAACCTGTTTTATTTACAGAGGTGTTGAAGAACCAGACTCGATTAAAAACCAAATCAAATACACACTTCTTCTATTTTATGTGTAGTTAATATTCTATCATCATTCCTTACATCTTTAAATCAGTGTAATCAGTATTATATTATCAGTTCAGGTGAGAGAAGATAAGCTTTTCTGATAATTTCCCTAAGAATTAAACTCCTGATATTTTGTTGTATTATTTTGAATCTCTCCTGAAACTCTTCTTATCTATGGTTAGTATTGTGACCATGTGTAATTTAAACTATTTCTACTTTAATGATTGAGCTTAAAAGGGCATTTACTTAAATCTTTACAAGAGAGAGGGAAGATAATCTAATCAGATTGTAAAGGTTTAGAAGAATGGGTGTGATTGACCCTCCCTGAGAAGATTTGCTGAACACAAAACAAGCTCCCCAGAAATCTAGACAATTCTAGGTGAGCTAAAACTTGTAAAATGCAAAACAAATCATAAGGTTTGCTTTTAAGTCAGCAAATATTAACTATTTTTTGCAAGAGACATTTGTTATACCCAGGGAAAAATGAACTACCAAATCAGCAACTCACATATTTTATGTTGGGTATGGGTTTATAAAGGATTGGCAATATGATTTTATATATACATTGCAAACTTTAAAATAAAATCTGAAAATCCAATGAATGTTTATTTTTACACGGGACTTGATGATGGAGCTTCTATGTTTTGATAATAGACAAATGTACATTTCTTTCCCAAAATAGTCTAGACTTGCAGAATTCTGTTATGATTATTTTATGTATCTTATAGGCCCCACTTTCCATCTTAATATTGGTTTTTTTGGACTAGCCTTTTGAACTTTATCCTTTCGTGTTTTTAAGTGAGTTTTTCAAGAAATGCGTCTACTTTTTAGTTTATTCTGGAATAATCTTGGGATTTGGCAAATTTTATTTTTTAACTTATAATTTTTTAAATTTCTGCTCATATCTTTATTGTCCCAAATACATAAAATAGAAGTCTTTCGCTTAAACAGTTTTATCTAGTCAGGGTGAGAAGATACAGTAATGGTGATACAAGGGTATCCTCAATGAAAAATCAGTACTTCAGCATAATTGCTATTGGGGACATTGTTGATTTGGCATCATTTTTGTAATATAGGGTTTGCTTGATGCAGCATAATTGACAGAAAAATTGTAAACATAAATGGTGGAACATGCCATGCTTGAAACAAGCTCTTGATTATAAATCACAGCTAGGGGTACCATGGTTCATACCTATAATCCCAGCACTTTGGGAGGTCGAGGCAGGTGGATCGTTTGAGCCCTGGAATTTGAGACAGCCTGGGCAACATAGGAAGAGTTCATCTCTATTTAAATAAATAAATAATAAATAAATAAATAAAAAATAAATGATAGCCAGGAATCATTTTAGAGGCAAAAATTTAGAGCAGAAGATCTGGCTACAAGGGCTGTGACCAAATAGATTGGTCTACTGGAGTAGCAAGATGTGCCAAAAAATAAAAATAAAAACAAAATGAAGTACAGGGGTGACAGGATACTTGATAAGAGGAAGTAATGAAAACACAACCTGGTGATGAGAGAATCATGGGGAGAAACAAAAAGAGAGAGCATTTCAGCAGTTGTCCAGAAGGGAAAGAGCCTGCAGATTACACATACTGCAGCAAACTGGGGAACATAAAATTCTTCCAAATGTTGCAGCAGCTATTCAGCTTCATGCTATTGCTGCTATATAACAATGAGTGCCTGGTATTGCCAATTCTTCGATGTTTCAATACGTTTTTGATGCATGATATTGTGAATTTCAGAATGTGGTGAAAGCCAAGCTAAACAATTGCCTATGAACCGATTGTGTCTCTATGAGTCCATCAGGAAAGTCTTATGCATCTAATAATCACTTTCATTTAAAATGGAAAATTTAAGTTCTATAATTATGCATTTGACTTTGTATATTAATACATGTTTTATATCTACATATATAAGTATACATATATGATTACAAATAAAGATGATAAGGTCAAAATAAGGATGCTTCCCTTATTTCTTTACACAAATATTTTGATTTCTTGTAGTTTATGTGAAATCAAGGCTTAAATGAAATAAAGTCTTTAACGTGACTATTTTACCAATTAAGAAAAAACTTTCTTTTTGTTTGCAATATATTGTTCATATTTTTATTAGTGAAAGGACCCCGACTGAATTTATTGATGCTATTAGTATTTTAGCTATTTTCAGTAAACTCACTACACATTAGACATGTTTTATTTCTGTCTAGTTGTTTAAATCATTCATTCATAGATACGCCCTAGGTAGCTGTCATATAAAAGACTGCTGTAGGCACTGGGGATACAGTAGTAATTGAAGCAGGCAAGAGCTTACCTCCAGTGGAAAATATATTCTAATTGAAGAGACCAACAGTAAACAAATAAATAAAATAAAAAGTAGATTACACTGTGATAAATGTTAAGGATGAAAAAAAAATCAGAGAAAGGGGAATTTAATTGTTGGCAAGTGGTAGGTGGAAAGAAGAGCAAGTTTTGAAACTTCAGACTGTGTGGCCAGGGAAGGCTCCATTGAGAAGGTGACTTCTAAGTAAAAAAAACAAAGGAAGCTGGGCGCGGTGGCTCACGCCTATAATCCCCAGCACTTTGGGAGGCTGAGGTGAGCAAATCACGAGGTCAGGAGTTCGAGACCAGTCTGGCCAACGTGGTGAAACCCCGTCTCTACTAAAAATAAAAAAAAATTAGCTGGGCATGGTGGCAGGCGCCTGTCATCCCAGCTACTTGGGAGGCTGAGGCAGGAGAATCCTTGAACTCTGGAGGCAGAGGTTGCAGTGAGCCGAGATCGCACCAATGCACTCCAAAAAACCCCAAAGGAAGTGAGGTAATATTTTAAAGTGTCTGTTGGAGGATATTCTAAACCAATGTTTTTCAATATTCATTAACTATCCTCTTAGGAGCCTTTTAAGGCGTTCATTAACTGCATCTCCCCCAGTACACACACATAAAATTAAATCCTAAGAAATAAGATTTTGATGGGTTGGGTTGAACATTGGAGAACTACTACTAGCTGTAATAGGTAAGATCTTTTTTTTGTCCTCTAAGAATCAATTTTTGCTTTCTTGGGAATGATATAGACCAGATTGAGAATGCATATCCTAGACTTAGATAAGAACAAAGATTTAGACATAATTATTTGGTAGTATGTGGATATCTAGGAACAGCAAGAAGGTTAGTGTCTGAGTCAACGATAACTAGTGAGAGAATAGTAAGAGAATAAAAGAGTTAAGAGAGTAGGGAGATCATTTAAGAAGTTACAGATCAAAATATGGACTTCGACATCATCAGGGGGATTTTAAGTAAATGAATGGCATTGTCTAACAAGTTTTTACTATCTCACTGGCTGTTCTGTTTAGTGGGAACAACAGCAAAAGCAAAGAGAGCATATAGAAAATGTTTGCAATCAGGCCTGGCTATATAATTTTGGGATCCCAATGTGAAATGAAAATGTTGAGCTTCTATTAAAATAATTATTCAGAAATCAAGATGCCAGAGCAAAACATTAAGAACAGAGCCCTTCTAAACACAAAGATCTGGAAGACTGGACACCAGAAAATAGGTTGCAGACACTTGAAGCTGGCCCTGTTTGCAATTATTTGTGAATTAGGGTAGCAATATTGGTGGTGGTTAAAAGAGATTAAAAGTTGGATATTGGAGGCATAACAGACTGTATTTCCTCCTAATGAGCGTAAGAAAATGACAGAAAGAGAGGACACTTAGATTCCGCCCTAAGTAATAAAAAAAAGAATTAGACTGCAACTGAAATAAAGGCAGCAAAGGAGTTGACTTGGTAGATTTGTCTGTGTTACTGTCATTATTCTCAGAATTTCATATAAGATGTTTCTGAATTATAATTTATTTCCTATCTTTTATCTGCATTATCATTAACATATCTTAAGAGTTATTTTAATTTTAAAAATGTTGTCAAAAGTGTGTCTTTTATTTGAATAACAAAACTGTTGTTTTAAGTTGAAGACTACAACTTTTTTTAGTTTATCAGTTTCAGTAGTTATTAATGAAAATATATTAAGAATTCACATATATTTATAACATACATAAATATATACACATGTTTGTCAGATGTCTATTGGGTCCATTCTTGTATTTCATTCTACATTGAGTATCTTTAAGATCCGCAATTGCCTTATCCCTTTGAAAAGATTTATTGATAAATTAAATATTTATGTTTAATTAAACATGTATATCTAATTTCCTTTCACCCATATTCTTACTTGTTGAGTGACTGCAAAATTATCAAGTCTTAGAATTTTTAAAAAATGAATTCCTAAACAGCATAACACATTTTGAGACACAAATTCATAAGACCCCTATGTAATATGCTTATTATTTTTAAAGGCCTCATCTGGTAGTGTCTATTAAAATTTAAAATATGTACATTCTATAAAAGATCAAGTGCACTTCATAGCCACCTCTATTTCTTAATTCTTGATAGCATTCCTTCCTATGTTGACTTTTGTTCTGTAATTTCAAATGTTCCAAGGACACAAATATCAAGTAAATTGCCTATAATTGTATTCATTGTTGTTATCAAATTCAATTAGTAAGTATGCTATATATATGAAAAAGTGACTCAGGCTTTAATTTTTGTGCTGATCTTTTGCTTACTTTTAAATCAATGCTGACAAAAAGCCTTAAGATGCTCTTCAGCCTCAACTCTGGAGGTCAGCAAGGACAGAAAGAGCAGAGAGCTGATAAAACAGAGTGAACAAGGCAGACTGAGCCACTGTGATTATTTCCTCAGTGTCTGTTTTGCAGGAAGATTTTGTTATCTTAAAACTGATGAAGATTATACAGGTTATTTTTCTTTACTTTTTTTTTTAAAGGTTATTTTTCAAGGTAAGGGATGAATAAAAAAAAACTATTCAATCATGCTGTCAAAGATTTGTGTAGCTGAAAGCAGAATTTATATTAGAAAATGTATTTCTTTTCTATATTTGATAAAACTGAGGCCTCAAAATTGATAATTATATTTGTGTTTCCTAAATTTGATGAAGCTAAACAACTGAGAATTCGAAAATAGTGTTTTGACTAAGATGAATAATTACTTTCAAAAGTAATATAATAAAGTGAGAATGAACATGCCATACCACAGAAACTGGTACCACAATGAAAAATAAATTTTATGTTTTGTATTATTTTAATTTCTAATATGAGAAATAATTATTATCAGTAACATGGCTCTACCACAGTTATTCATTTCCAAATACAAAACACATACTACTATAAAAACTATTTATTTGAATTTATCTTTCCAAATAATAAAAAATGTTTAAAATATGGGAAGACTTTACAATATGAAAGTGTGTATATGCCTGTGTGTTTTAAAATAGGAAGACAGAAAAAAATGACATCAACGGCATCTTAAGCATCTCTTTGAATTTCACGTAAAGGATTTCCATATAAAAGTTTCAAGTAATAATTCAAGATGTATTTGCATTTTATTTTTCTTAAAGATTCTATTTCATGGTTCCAAACTGTTTCTTTTTTTAAAAAAAAAAAAACCTATAAGGAATAATCTACTGATGAGTCTTAGAAGTGAAAATATGAAAATGAAAAGCAAGGATGAACACATTTATCTTCTATCATTTTGTGGAAAAAAGTCAGACATCTACTACTAACAGCTGTCAGTAATAATTCTGCTTTGAGAGACAGACTATATCACATGCAATATTTGAGATGCTAATTACAAATGTAAATTAAATATTTTGAAGGAGTACAGTGAGTGAAAAACAAATACCAGTTGGCAATTTTAGTAATCTTATCCATCCATATTCAATCAGTAATATCAGGCAATTTAAAATTTGTAATTAAGTGAAATTATACATATTTCACAATTGTGCACACATAGAATGCATAAAATTAACAAAGATAACCAAAAATTAATTTGAAATTAAAATATTTCCAAGATAGCTAATCAAATAATTACTAATATTAATGTTTCAATTTATTTATGATTTTTCTGTAGTTTTGCCTCCATACTCAGAATTGTGAGAGTTGCATCACATTCATTGTTTATAGGAGGCAGTATCTCAGTTCTTCAATTAATGCAATTTTTCTAGTATTATTTTCCAGAAACATAAAATGAGTTTTAGTAACATAAAGGTCCATAAATACCATCATAGGCAATGCCTTCTATGTCATGAATATACAACATTAAGGAAAAAAATATATACATGGATTTTTGTATTATTTCTAGACTGAATGCTAGCCAGAAATTTAGCATTGAATAATTTATTTATTTAATATTTAGAATAACATACCATGCACTGTGCTAGATGCTGAATAAGATACAGAAGGTTATTTTCCTTTTGAAGCTTGCATTCTTGTGGGGAATCCAAATTTTAAAAAATTATTTTCAAGTGTGCTGAATGTTACCAAAGAGAGGAATACTACGAGTTGAATTAAGAAAAGTCAGAAGACTGCATCCTCAATATGGTTTAAGGAAGGAAGACTGTACATCCCAGTTTGCTGTAATGGGCCAATCTATGTCCATTGTCCAGGTATAATAATTAAAAATGACCTACTTAATTTTCATAATTGTTCCAGTTTAAGCAATAAATAATAGTTATTCCACTTAAGACTGTCTTCATTGTCACTTCTCTCGATTGCTCTTTTATCTTCCGTTAAATAACAAATATTTAAAAACTGAGCTTCTCTGGATTTTCACTAAATACACATTATTGATTAAAAAAACAGCATATATTTTGTTATCATTCAATATTATTGGAAACCAAGGCTGTGAAGATCTTACAAAACTCACCATAAACTCACCTAGATGGTTATCCAATTTACATTTACATGGAAATTTCCTTAGGGAGTCTGCAGACAAAAATCAAAATTATCATTTTTTTCTTCCATTGATACATACTATTTTATATATTTATGGGGTGTATGTGAGTGTTTATTACATGCATGGCTTGTAATAATAAAGCCAGGGCATTTGGAGTATCCCTCACCTTATGTATTGATTATTTTCATGTGTTGGTATCATTTCAAGTACTCTCTTTCAGTTACTTTGAAATATACAAAATAATGTTGCTAAGTATAGTCACCCTAGTCTGTTATCAAACATTAGAACTTATTTCTTCCATCTAATTCTTTGCTTATAATGCTTGACCATCTTCTCTGCATTTCCCCCCTCCCACTCATCCACCCTTCCCAGTCTCTGGTATCTATGATTCTATCCTCTACCTCCATGAGAGCAAGTATAAAGTGGACAAAGACTTAGTTGTGATTTGCAAGTGCCATGCCAGGTGGATAGAAATAATATCAGTGTGGTAAGTTATTTAGCAGCAAGTTATCATTAAGATGGACTAAAATACACAACAGCTTTACATGTATTTGCATTGAAATTTTCATGTTATAAAAAGTATCGGATGTCATTAAAATAAAACCAACATAATAAATCTCTCATGTCCTTCATAGAAGTGGTCACTTTTTCACCCAAAAGCATGCTTTCCCTGAAAACTACTTTCCAAAAGGTGAGAGACAAGAATGTGCTTAGCTTTTCCTCTAGGGAATGCATAGCCAGATACCCATCTCACCATTTCAGTGCTGACAGGCGTAGCTGTACAATCTCTGGTTTCCCAATTTTTTTTTGCAGATCTGCTCCTTTCAGGTAGTTCAAGTACTGTTACACCGTTAGATATTGGTTGCAAGCAATAGAAATCACTTTTGGTTATGCAAGACAAATGTATTAAAGAGTTTATAAAAAAATGAATGGGTATGCAGAAGCACCAAACTTGGGCAAGAATTAAGGAAGACAAGGCACAGCCAAGATCCTTCGGCAGAAAAAATCAGGTTAAACTAGCATTGGTGCCACTATTGCTACTTGATATTTCACCATGCTCACTGCTTCAGGACTTGGGCTTCCATGCAGCACCACTCTGCCACTTTTTGTTAATTTGCATTCCTGACACCATTGTATCCTATTGAAGAAGATCATTTTATACCTTTGATAGATTTGGCAAGGAAACAAGGACTAATGAAGGTGGCTTAGAAAAGACTATTAAAATAGTATGATAAGGACATGGGGAAAGCATGAAAAAAACTAAAATAAGAACCTATGTGAACATTATTAATAAAACCATCATCTACCTAGTCATCCAGTTGCCATATATGAAATAATCCATGCCCCTTTGAGACCCTAATCAAATTGATTGCATCGTTCTATTTTTCTTTTTCATCTCTATTTTCTCTCCTTTGAATTTGTCTTTTTTCTCCTTTTTATTATCTTATGATACTTTTAATGTCTTCTTTTACTATATTATCTGGTATAGAATATAATTTTCATGAGTAAAAAGCATATTGCATGTTAAAAATTTTTGGTCTGTAAACCATAAATTGACAATGTAATGTGTTTATGTTATCATTATGAACTGACTGTTGCTGCTCCACAGACCACACCAAAACAGTGGCTTAAAACAACACCATTTTATTTGTTCATGATACTGTGGGTCAGAAATGTGAACTGCGGTCAAATGAGTAGCTTTTCTGAGGGGTTCCATCTGGGGTGCTCTCGAGCTGTAGTCATGAGATGCCTTGACAGAGATTGAATGATCCCAGATGTCTTTGCTCACATGTGAAGCTGCTGGATGCTACATGTGGACTGTGGCTTTTGACTTCTTTTGAACGTGGTTTATTATCTTCCAGTGACTCCATTTCTTTATTTAGGGGGATCATGACAATGTTTCAAGAGGAAAAGAAAAGTTGCTGGGCTTCTTGAGGAGCCATCTCCTGAACTCTCAAAATGTCACATGTGCATCATTCTATTGGTCAAGGGAAATCATATGTCCAGCCCAGATTCAAGAGATGAGAAAATAGATTCTCTTTCTTGATTGAAGGAATAACAAAGATATTACACAAGAGCATACACATAGGGTTAGAAGGAGTTATTGAGGCCATTCCCCCTGCCTCCCCCAAATCAACCTCAATACCTAACACAAAAAGAATACAAATAAGTAATACAGGGGAGGAAAAATGCTTCCTTCTACCCTCTTAGGTTCTTTGGCTTGTCTATGAATTTAATTGACATAAGAGAGATTAACAAGAGAAAAACTATATCAATTATGTACATACACATAGGAGTCCCACAAAAATACAGGGCTCAAAGAATTGGCCAGAAGATTGAGGCTTACACTGTTTCCTCTTGAAATAGGAAATTACATGGAGAAATAAGAGCTTGGGGCCTCTAGGTGGTACTAAAAGCAAATTATGAGAGGGTGAGGAGACAAGCCAGATTAAGATGAGATGACCAGGAAAAGCACCTTAAAAGAAAGATAAGATTTGTTGCACAGATTTAAGTCTACACCTTCTTCATTGATTAGAAGTCTCTAGTGATTTAATTCTTTTTTCCCTGGTACAGATAAGGAGACACTCTTACAAATGGAAAATTATTTAATCGACATAGAAGGCCAACTTTTAAGAGCTATTCCTGTGTCTGCAGTTCCTTAAAATAACCAGCTCAAAAGCATCAACCTGCCAAAGAAGAATATGTTAGGGTGATGCATTCTGGACTTGTATAGTCATGTTTTAGGGCAGAACATAGCGAATCTCGTCATTAATTTAGCCACAAAAAAAAGCTTTCCTATTAGGCATACAATACTAGTTGGGAAAGCATATCCTAGTTGATGGACATAGCAGTAAAGGAAGGGTACCTTTTTGGCTCTTTCCGCTTTTTCATAGTAGCATCTTAATTGCAACTCACTCAAATATATTTTCACAAAAAACTGTTTTCTGAATGCAAAGGATCTTTTAATTCATATTATTTTCTCAGTTCAAATAAAGAAAAAAGGCACTACTAAGGCATTAAAAAACAATTTTAATAAAATAAAACATTCAGAAGAGAAAATATGTGGCAGGCACATTGTAGTATTAAGAAAGATATATGAGATACATTAATTCAATTAAAAAATGGCATCACTTAATTTCCGTCTACGTCTTTCATTGTGGTATAAGAGTTTATTGCTCAAAACAAAGCACCAAGATGGAACGAAGAAATGGCCGGTATACTTCGAACTTATTCATTATTGATTCATATTAGGTAAGGGAGGGAAGGGAAGCAAGTATTATATTGAGAAAGAGAGAATGAGCAAGACAGGTCAACGTCTACCGTTCTAGTATAGAGTAATAAAAGACTGTTACTTTAGTATCCCTTTGTCCACCTCCTTGACCTACTTGCAAGAATTCAAGGTCCTCGCAGTAGCCATAGAATCTAATTTATTTGCAAAGACCTGAATAGAAAAAAAAAAAAATCTACAAATTCCCCTTGGTAATATCTTTTAGGGTCTAGTATGAATTCCTCTCAAGTTTGTCTTCCTGTTGTCCAATCTAAACCACTCCTGCTGTGAATTAAACATATTTCCATGTCTTCTCTCAGTGGAAATGAAGAGCAGCTGGTTATAATACTCCTTCATCTACTTACAGGTTACAGTTTTAAAAAGCACTTAGTTTATTTGTTCTGAAAAAGAAAAAAAACTTTTAAATGTTGGAATATTTTCTTCATGAGTTGATTGAAGGCCTTTAAGTGATCAAATACCATAAAACTATAAGCATGGCAACAGGGCTATAGAGCAACAAAATATATATATTTCTATGTATATTTCTTTCCTTGCTCACTACGCTACATATGTTGATAGCTTTGAGACAGTCAAATTTAGTATTATTTTTGTCCCATGTGGGTCACATTCAGGATTTTTAGTGTTTAAATTTGTGTGAAAGTTGAAAAATGTGGATGAAAACAGAATAGAGTTGACCCTTGAACAATCTTGGGATTAGGGTGCTGATCTCTCACATAGTCAAAAATCTACATAACTTTTGACTCCCTCAAATCTTAACTACTAATAGACTCTTACTGATCAGAAGCCTTATTGATAACTTACATAGTTGATTAATACATCTTTTGTATATGTATTATATACAGTATTCTTACAATAAAGTAAGCTAGAGAAAATAAAATGTTATTAAGAAAATCATAAGAAAGATAAACTATATTTACTGTTCATTAAGTGAAAGTGACTAATTCATCAAGATCTTCATTCTCATTATCTTCATATTGAGTAGGCTGAGGAGGAAGAGGAAGAGCAGGGGTTAGTCTTCCTATTTAAAGGATAGCAGAGGTAGAAGAAAATCCAAATATATGTGGACTTGTGCAGGTCAAACCTGTGTTATTCAAGAGTCAACCATATATGTAAAAGTCTTTAAGTATAATTTTAAAAACTAAGAATTCTTAATGAGTTTGAAGTATTTTATGTTGTCATCTTGATTTCCTTAATTGTAAGATTTGCTCTGTGAGAATAAGAAAATTTAGTATAGTTAGGAGTTGACTGAGTGAAGTGTAGAGACTTGAATGTCAGACTTGAATTAAATAATTATCAGTAGACAGAAAAGACGTGGTTGGGAGAGAAATCGATTTCATCCAGGTGATATGCGGCATTATAAACCTCCAGAAAAACCATTGCCAAATGTATGTGTCTCAAATATCTCTTCTCCATACCATCATTTAATACAACATCCCGGCGGAAATGCTAATTATTTGTAGTAATGTTTGAATCATTGAAGGATTTCACCTCAGCATAGCCACTTAATGCATTCAGAAGATGCATAGTTCTAGACTCATCAGAAGATCTGTTTATAGATTGAACTCATGACTTAGCAAAGATCAATATAAGCATATAATAGTCAACAAAATATTAGTTTCTCTCCTCATCCTTAATCTAGCCCATATGCCATTTGAATTACATTAAATAAAAATTGTAGCAACAGAGAACTATTTGGAGATCCGGTGGTCAGGCAGTTAAGTAATATTATCTTCTTTACTCCTTGTCAAAATTGTAAAGCATTTGTTACTTAAACGCTGTAACAAGGCTGGTGGTGGAACTACTTGGGTGGAAGAAAATACCTTCGAGTTGGTTCTTGTATTTCTGACTATTTCATGAATTCTCAACAACTCAAAGAAAAATAGAGGAAAAAAAATAATGTTCCAGGTATGATATTGTTCCTGTACAAATATTGGAGTAAGCATGTGAGTAAATTTCCTTGCATATTTCTCAGACAGTTTAAGAATAATTTATCTTCTTCCAGGAGACTGCACAAATAAAGGGCTTGGTATTTTACTTCACCCTTTTTTTTTTTCCAAGCTTGAGGTAAATGCATCTCAGAAGGCTGTACATATGCTACATACAACTTTGATTGACACACCAAGGCAAAGTCAATCTTCTAATGTTTATTGTTAAATAACCTTTCCCATACTTTATTAGATGTGCATTCTATTCTCCAATGGTGATTTCTTCTATCTTTAGATCTCCTGGGCTATCAGAGAGTTCAGCCCAATCACTATATTTATAATCTACCTACATTCTATTGCTGCACAGAATCCACCGTGAAAGTCAGTGGCTTTAAATAACAATAATATATTATTGCTCTTGCTTCTGTAGGTTGCCTTGATATCAGCTGATCTACACTGGGCTCCCCTGAGCAGTCTGTTTAACTTGGGCAGACTTACTCATGACTCCACCAGTCCCCTGGGAGCCAGCTGATTTATGTTGTGTTAGATCTCACGTTCTTCCTAGAAAAGGAAGGCTCATAAACCTAAGTGGGGAATATTCTTTTCATAGAGTTAGGAGCTTCAGGAGGGCAAACAGAATCATGTGAGGTCTCTATAGGCCTAAGCTGAAAATCAGCACACTGTCACTTTCATTCATACGCCACTGATCAAAACAGGTTTTTGGTCAAGCCCAAAGTTAAGGATCAAATATGTTCATTGGCCATTAGTGAGAGGGACCAAAGAATTTCCTGCCAGGAAGCATGGATGCCTGATGGGGCAAAAACCTAGTGCCAATAATAAAATCTACCTTTTAGCATCATCTGATCAATTTCCACATTTTACCCTTTTCTCCCAACGACCTCGTTTCCCTATATAGAAATGATAAAGAAAAGAGAATTACTGGCTGGGCACGGTGGCTTATGCCTGATTCCAGCACTTTGGGAGGCCAGGGGCAGGAGGATCACTTGAGGTCAGGAGTTCGAGACCAGCCTGGCCAACATGGTGAAACCCTATCTCCACTAAAAATTGGCCGGGTATGGTGGTGCACACTTGTAATCCCAGTTACTCAGGAGGCTGAGGTGGGAGGAGTGCTTGAACCAGGGAGATGGAGGTTGCAATGAGCCAAGATCACATCACTACACTCCAGCTCGGTGACAGAATGAGACTCCATCTCAAAAAAAAAAAAAAAAAATAGAATTACTAACAGCTTTTCCTTCAAATGTAAGATTAGGAGAAAAACACTTCTCACATTGTATTATTGTTTAACATCTATCGTCTCTCTCTTCTATATGTGCACATACACACACAGACACTTTTTTTTTTAGTAGTTCATTATGTGTTTTTCATGTCAAGTGACAATGTAACCTAATGCAGGCTTGGCTGCTTACTGCTTGCAAAGCAAAATGGCAAGGACCAGGTGTGATAAAAATAAAACAAATTTATTCCAGAGCTTAGCAGTAGGGAAGCCCCCGAACTCACATCTAAAGAAACCACTACAGATTTCTGGGCAGAAAGTGGGGGCTTGTGAATAGAAATTTTGGTATCCAGGGGCCAAAGAGGTATGGAGGTACAGGATCTATTTGACTTGCTCCAAATATTTTATCTTGAGTAATGGGCCTTTTGGCGACCAGTCCAGCACCATTGCTGGTACAAAAGGGTTATAAATTAACCACTGTCTTGAGGCAATCTCCTGGTTGGGGAGAATTCTGGAAGGTGCCTAGTTTGTTTCAAGATTTGGTCCTCGGAACTTCTAAGCGAACATATAACTAGAAGAGCCAGTAGTGTTTGCAGGGGAGGGTGTGTTGGAAAGAAAGGAGGGTAAAGGTTACATTTGCATTTCTACAGAGCTAAGTAATCACACAAGGGGAAAGAGAAAAAATGAAAAAGGAAAGGAAATGGAAAAAAACAATTTTTTAAAAATAGGATATTCAGTTACAATATAATTATATTTTGTTGAAGTTTTTATATGAAGAATAGTTGTTAATTTTAAAAACATATATATTAGGAAAATTCATGTATTCATTTATTCAACCAATGTATAGTGAAGACCTACTAAATACCACTCAGGCACTAATGTTACATCCTGGTGGGGGGCAGGGAGGAACAACAACAAAAAAGTGGGCAAAACTCCTTGCCTTCATGGACCTTACATTCTACTAAGGTGAGAGAATCAAGAATATGAGAAAAACTAAACTGTTAAGATATACATCATGGTGGCATGTGTTTACTGCTAAGGACAAAAATATATCAGGGTATGGGAGTGTGAAGTGAAGAGAGAGGAGGGTTGCAAATTTAGATAAAGTGGCCAGGACAGACACATTGAGAAAGTGAAAGAGGGTTAAACAACTTTATAGGTTCTAAAAGAAGTTATTATTATTATTATTTTTGGTAATGTTTGGAAAGGGATATACTTATATCCTGGAAAATAAAATAATTTTTTAAATAAAATTATTTTATTTTGCAAATAAAAATATTTGCAAAAATTATAACAGAAAATTATGACAGTTAAAGAGATCTCACCTTTAGCCTCCAAACGACCCTTGGTCACCCCTGGGTGTGGGCCAAGCTAACTTTTGAAGAAATTTAGTTTATAGTTTAAATGATAATAGTCCTTCACCAAAACTAAACTGCCTTTGTAAAAATACTGAAAGGTTACCAGGTTAAGAGGATGAGTAAGGTCTGAATTCTGCTAAGATGTAGGCATAGTTAAATGATTACCAGCCTTTTTTCCAGAGGTCACAAGATTTGCAACTTACCCAGTTACTCCTGTAAATAACATCACTATTGCAGAACCTAAGATTGGCCTTTGAAATGTCTTTTCAGCTTTTTGCAATTCTGATCACTATCTGGCCCCACCCACCCTGGTGATTCTTGACTCAAATGGTCCTCTGGCCCCCACTAAGAAGTGAACTCAGCATGAGGACTATTTTCCACATCCCTATGATTGCATCCCCAATCAGTCAGCAGCACCCATTGCCTAGCTCCCTGCCCATGAAACTATCTTTGAAAAACTCTAGTCCCAAAATTTTGGGGGAGGCTGATTTGAATAAAGATAAAACTCCAGTCTCCTGTTTAGCTGACTCTCAGTGTACTAAACTCTTTCTGTATTGCAATTCCCCTGTCTTGATAAATTGACTCTATCTGGGAAGTGGTCAAGAAGACCCAGGGCATATATAGTATTGAATAATGTCATACTTCAAGGATGAACTATAGTTATTATTATTCCTTATTGTGCTACCAAGTTCTATTTGTGAATATTATATTTAAATATCATATAGATGTTCAAAATCGTAATTGGTCTATAGTTTCCTTTATTGACACTATCTTTGTCAGTTTTCTTTTCAGTCAGTATTTCCCTAGCTTCTCAAAAAAATAGTATTAGAAAAATTTGCCTCTTAATTGTATTTTATAATCATTTAAATCAGAATTATTTATTCCTTATTATATTGGAAACAATTTGTCTGTGAAAGTTATTGGGGCAGGACTCGTTTGCAGGAGAGATAATTCTACATTAACTATCTGAACAATTTAAATATATATTTTAGTATCTTCGCATATAATAAATTATGTATTAATAATATATATGTTTATGTATATATATACACATATATATAAACAAAGACTGTCTGACAAAAATTTAGTGAAGCTTCTAAGCTTCTAAACTTTCTCCTAGGCCCATTTGTATTTACCTGTAAAATCTGGTTTTAAAGCAAAAAACTCTGCTAAATTGATTTAACAAGAACCCTGTCAAAAGACAAAATTACAACAAACTTACTTTAAAGATCTCATTGGCTTTATTTGTGAGTAATGAATCAGGGCACCTTTCATTCTACAAAGTCTCATGACAGAGTTCCCACTGGGCAATGGCAGGAGAGTAGGTTTTGTAAGTCGGGAAAAGAAAACAGAAGAGAAAAAATCCGAACAGATTTGTTAAAGTCAAGTTATTTCAGATTACTATTCTTGCAAGGGTTAAAGCAGACGGGGCTTTCTTATTAAACTAAAACAGATGAACTGAAGTCTCCTGTTTTCAGGAAAAAACTAGTCTATCTTGGGATTTACCTGTTTCTTTAAAATTTCCATTTGATTACGTGACGTTTAGCATGATGAAGTGACGTTTAGCAGTTTGGTTTGTTTCAGTCGTCTGGGGCTTAGTGCAGGAATCTAATCCAAAACAATGGCCTCTCAGAAATTTTAACAACCCCAAATCTTGATATCTAATCATTCTCCCTATCTTATTGAATTTCACATTCTCCATTATCCCCCCACAGAATATCCTATCTCCCTGGTCTGCCTTCAGCAAGAATCCTGTTATATTGGTTCAACCAGAATCCCCCTTACCATTGATGTTTCCTTTTATATCACTTGCCATCTACTGACTCCCCACCCAGCTTCTTGGCTATGAATTCGTACTTGCTTATCTCGTATTGGAGTTAAATTCAATCTTTTTCCTCCATTGCAAGTCCCTGTTGCAGTTGTTTCTATACATATCACCATGAGCCTGAATAAATTCTTCCTCACATTGCTTTAACAAGTATCATTGAATAGTTTTTGCTTAAAAAATATATATACATCATATATACAAATATTTATAAGCTTCATACATACACATATATGTACAAAGTCAACCACTTATTGCTGGCTTTTAAAGAGATTTTCAGAAGTGTTTTCAATATATATTCTTGTGATTATTTAAAATTATTAATATAGGACAAGTATTGGTCAAAAATTAGAAAATAAATACTTTTCAGTGCCAAAACATAATTAATAGATTTTTTATTCTGTTTTAAATGAATAAAAGGTTCAGACTTCAAATATAGATGTCAGAAGACTCTTTTTAAAAGTTACCTTTTTATGTGTTATAATATCAAACAAATATATGCAACATCAAAATCAGTAACTGCTAATAACTTATACACTTATTTTAGCTAGTATCTCCATAGGTTTCTCAGTCTATTGAACATACGGTCTTTACTTCATCTTTTTCAAATGTTTGAGTGGAAATAGAAACTCCCTCAATTCTACCTGCTTAATTGTACTTAGAAAGAATGGTAGGGGAAAGGTGCACCAACAAATTAAACTCTATTCATAAGCATCTGGTTACGAATACTCTGAATGCTGTGTGACTCCTTTTTTTATATCTATAAAGATTACAAGTAGAGATATCCATTACAGATTTTCATTTCTCATTTGTACTCTTAAGAATCTGGCTCTCTCTATTTTCCAATTGAGTGTTATCAAGTAGCAAGCTTACTAAAAATTCTCATGACATAGTCCAATACATAAATACCTTCTAAGTATTAGTTGTATAAATGTATGTTATAATAACATCCATCAACCCCACTAAGTTCTTTGTTATTTCTCTTTCTTTAACTAAGTGGGAATAAAAGTCTATATGGAATGACTTGAAAAGTGTGTGAGTGGAGAAGTAGTCAGGAACAGAAAAATATGCGACTCTCTTAGCTTACTACTTTTCCAATGGACTGGGGAGAATTAGGAAGTTATTGGAGAGAGATGCTTGTTTAACGAAAATTTTTTTAACATGTGTTTTCTTCTATAACTCCATACATGATAGAAACAAGAGAGAACTTCTAATGATGCAGGATGAGCGAGGACAATTTCAGTGTTCACATCATTGATCTAATGGAAGGGCATGTCATCTAGATCATAAATGAAAGGTCTTAGACAAAAACAGGGACATTTCTTTATTGTATTGTGAGTAATGTCTGAACATAGGTGGTCACATAAAGGGTCACTGGTACACTTAAGAGTGGAAGGAGAGGTGCTGTCTTCTGATTGTTGCCATTTTTTAAATGAAATATTGGGAAAAGTTTTCTGCTGAGTGTACAGGGTGGATAGAAGGGTTGAAGTTTTAAACAGGAAGGTGAGACATAAAGTTATCTATTGATAATGATGTTGTCTAAATTTCTTGTGACTTCTCTCATGATTATCCAATCCTCCCTTCCAGTTGATTTATTTAGGTATCAACATAAGTGAATTCTACTCTTACATACTTTTTCTTACTCATGTATTGGTTCTACAGTAATTGTGCTTCTTTTCTCAGCTTGATTAGTTCTGCATTATCTATTTTATTCTGGTATTTTACATGTAAAATTTATTTGTATTGATATTAGAGTTTCTAATCTTAAGAGTTTGTGTGTCTTTCAACGTTAGCAAATAATAGTGTTTATGCTTTTTTTTTTCTTTATTTCTTCTGCAGTTTTTACCATGTACTTTTTTCCCTCTTACTAATTTTTAACATGGATAGCCCCACTGGAATTAGAGATAATATATCTAACAATTCTCCCTGGCTTCGTATGTCTTTGTCTGAGATTGGTTTTCTTTTCCTCAGAGATTAAGTCTAAAGGCTAAATTCACAGAACTCTAGTCTTCATGCTTTGCCTGTTGGTAGATTTAGTCTTTGATCTTTAAAATGTATTTAGAATAAAATCCCCAAATCATTTTAATTACTGGCATGTTTTATCCTTATTCAGGGTATTTTAAGCTTTTGAATAGTTTATTTCACTTCAGACTGACCTCAGGAACTTTGCTGTTCAGAGACAATCAGACTTAATGAATTCCTTCCTCATTCCAGTCTCCTCAGCAGATACTCCATTCTAAAAAAACGGAGAAACATATTGTTAAATTTTCAAGTGTCACCCTTGGAATTGCTAACCTATTGCAAAAGTGGAAAATTTCAATGTACACACAAGGTCTATGTTTCTCTACCCCGGAGCTGCTGACCAACTCAATTTTCTTTTTCTATATTATTTCCTGTTTAACTTTTCCTTTTCTAGTAGTACTTTTATTATTGAAGAATAAGGTTGTTTCAGGATTAATCAGTCTCTTTCTCAACAAGTACCTAGATGAAAAAAATATTGCTTTGTTTTCTTTCATTGGTGTGTCAGGATTACAATGTGTGTTGTATTCAGGTTGGTTTCTCTCAGAAGACTATAGATGGAGATTTACTTGCAGGAATTTTATCCATCAGTACACTCAGAATCAACAACACTAAGGGAAAAAAACGTAAGGCTGGGTAGCAGGAGAAATTGAACTATACCAAAGATCTCAGTCAATCTTAACAGGGGCACTGGAGCTGCAATGACTCTTCAAAATTGTACTGAATTGGAATGAGGGTTCTAGGCATTTATATTGCCAGCTCAGCTGGTCACTTGACATGGGTTACTCCAAGAAGAAGGTAATGATATTGAGCAAGCAGCTGTCCTCAGCCCATGGCAAGTGCTAGGAGTGACTCAGTTGGGAGCTATTTGTCTGCCCATACTTTCAGCAACTAGGAGAATGAATCTTCCAGGCCAGAGTGTAGAAGAGGAAGTGAGGAAACAGAACATCAAGACATTCATTACAGTTTGGAAAGATTTTTTGGTCTTACAGGGTTATTTGGTGTCTCTCCTTATGATACCTAAATCCTTTCTGCCTGCTTCTCTAAAATGGATGATATGTGAGAAAATTTTCATCTTGTTTTTCTGTCACCATTCTTATGACTGATGAAAAACATGCAAATGCAAATATTATGTGACATATTTTGTATTTTTAAAAACTGTGTTAATAAAAGAACAGTAGTTGGTTCTGATTTATATTTTTAAAGTATAAATTTATACAAAATTTCTGATATTATAACTTGACAATATATTTTTAAAGTACATAAAATATCTATTTTGAGTTCATCAACATCTTGAAGTTTATTCTATCTAAGGACTCAATAATTTGGAAACCAGTAATTTCCAAAGTTATATCCCAAAACTGCAATTTAGAAACAATAAGAGATTACTCAAATAAATTTGTGAGGCTCAATATATTGGAATAATATACAAGTTATCAAAATAAGTGAAAATACAGGTTATACAAGTATACAGAAAGTTTATAATTGCATTTTATATATATATATATTCATATGTAAATATAAAATAACCTAGAGGGAAGCATAAACATGCTTATTGTCTGTAATTGAATTATAGGTTCTCTTATTTTTAGACTTATTTGTAGTTGACAGTTTTCTCTCATTATTGTGTATCATTTAATAATAAAAAATTATCTTAAAAACCTCTGTGCATCATCTTTATATAATATGTAACCATTGGCAATAAATGTTTGCTCTTCTACACCAAATTTAGATCAATACCCCAATAAAGTTCCAGTTAATTTAATGGGAGAGAAGGCAGAATTAAACCTTCTTTTAGATACAACTAAGGGAAACAAACAGAATTTTAAAATAAATCAGAAATTAGACACTACGAAGTCAAAAGTAATTTTCAGTAATCCTATCAATAACTGTTTTTTTAAATTATATCAATAAATATAATATTGTCCTAGTATATACATAAAATAAAATGTGAATATATATAAATATTTGTGTATATATTTATCTATTAAATAAATAAGCAATATTCATTCAATCAGCAAAATAATATTTTGTTGTAATATGCACATCAGAAAATATAAAGTGACCAAAAGTTTTACTAATTAAAATTTGGTTATTGTTAAAAAGAATCTTGTAATCTGAGCAGATAATTTAAAAAATGGTAAATAATAATTCATTAGATGAAGACAAATTGCCCAAGTATTGAGTATATATGTTAAACATGAACCCTATTTATCTTACAAAGCTAGTAGCAGGGAAAAAAGTATTGTTTCTATGTATTTTAAGACCAAGAATGTGCATTTACATTTATTTTTCAGGCAAAACAGTATGAGCTTCATGAGGATGACAACTTCAATTGATCACAGTGTTTTCCCTCTGGAAATTTAGAGAATTTTGTAAGTTAGAAAACGAAAGCCTTCTTAGATGTATACCTGTCTCAGCAGTAAATATTTGACTTTAAGTTTATACAAAGTGAAGTATTCAATGAGAATCTGAGTCATTTTGACTGAAAAGATAGCTACATGTAAACACAAATGGAACTAGAAACCTGAAGGCCTTCATGGCATAAAACATGTTGATAGAAAATAGGATCTTAGACTATGGACTTAACCTATATTACAATGTTTGTGATAAGTAGTAGCCTTTTCATGGTACTCTTTTAATATTATTTAGTAAAAAAGTGTAGTAATGCAAATATGTGAAAAAAAATGTAAAATAAAAGATGATTTTGTTAGACCAGAGCCATTTAGATGGCCTTATTTTCTTAAGTACTACTTTTATTATCTTACAATTTTAACTTTGAACTTCAGAAAATTGAAACTGCTTAAATTTCATGACTGACTTAGAATCGTTGGATGACACTAAAGTTTAAATCAGAATCAGAAAAGGTATTTTTTTTCTTGAAGTGTACCTTAAAGACATTTTAGAGGGAGACATGGGAGCAATATCTATCATTATCACTCACTGTGTTTTAGGATCGAGGCAAATGAGCACAAATTTATCCCTAAGGCAAGAGGAAGCTCTGTGACTTCTCTGGCCCTGAGAAGCAAAGGAGCCATGGATGAATTTACTAACTATGGTGCAAAGTCTCCTAGACTCTCAGGAAAAGCTACAGATTGCTTTAACTTTGTTTTTAAAAGACAACTTCTGCTTCACTCCCAAATATCTGGAGGTTACAACTGTAGTAATCATGTAATTTTTTTTTCTGGGTCATTCTTTCTGTGGCTGTTCTAAAGGTTTGATAGCTCCCTTATTTCCATCCCTGTAAGAACTTTCAGGTTGTATACAGTGTGGGGAATATTGGCTGTATACATACATAGCAAAATAAAATGAAAAGATAAGAGTATAGAGAGTTTGCATAAAATGCAACTCTAGAAAGATGCAGATTGGTAACGGTGTGCTTTTATTGGCTTACTCTTCCACATAAACATCAGAAGTAAGTGGAGATGCCTAATCAACTGGTCACACTAAGTATGAATACATTTTAATGCCTTAACACATAGAGAAACTAGAAGATGACACAAGGCAAGAAAGAAGAATATTTACAATTGGTGAGTGGTGAGGTATATGAACAAATATAACTCACAAAATACATAAAAAAATACTTATAGAAAGGTGATCTAGTAATGTGCAAGCTCTGATCATTTGGAACTCTCCATTCTCCTCCAAATACAGAGCAAAGATATAAATGCCCTTGGGACACCTCCTCCTCCTCTTAAAACAAAAGCAAAAACAAAAAATGATGTTTTTATTAACCAGAAATCAAACAAATATTCAAAGTAAAAAGAGGTTGATATTGCTAGCAACCTGGATTCTGGTTGAGGAATGAGAAGTCTGTAGAGTAACAGTGGGCAGTATCACTAGCCTAAGTTGGGAACTAAAACCAGTCTCACTTTTAAAAATTGAGGTGTGATAAGGCAATCCTACCTGTACACTCTATCTGGGCCATAGTTTATGCTAAAATTTTACTGTTGGGGATTTAGAAGCACACACAGTTTCATAGCCTGTATCATACTCAAACCACCAGCTAGATCGGTACACTGCCCCCAAAGTCAACATCATGAAGGACGACTGGGCTGTGAATATCTGAGTTGTGAATATAGAAAGTATTTTTGATCAGAGATCTTGAGTATCTAAGTAAAACAACCACAAAACCAACTGAAGAGGGGAATAAATGGAGGTGGGGGATGGTCGGAGGAAAGGAGAGAGAGAGAGAACAAGGGTGTGCTGACAAACTGGAAACCAAAGTACATGAAGAAAAAAACCTGTGTGTTGCCAGAAACGGCTAGCCCTCCTGTAAGTGCTTACTTTCCTTTCCAAGACTGAGTCCCCATGACTGTGTGTTGAAAGCAGCGACTGAACCAGGGTCCCCCCTTCCCAGGTTCCTGTACATCTATTTGTGACCATATGACTTATTTTCCCAATTGCAATGTGAAGATAAATCTTTACAAATTAAAGATTCTAAGTTGTGAGTCTACTTTTTCCACACGTCTCTTTCCCCTTCTGTCTTCTGGATATAGAAAATGATGAGGCTTTTATATTAGGAGCTAGTACTTAGGATGGAAAGAAGTCAGGTCATCTACTGACAAAGCAGCCATTTTGTACTGTTATATGAACAAAAAGGTGTTTCTGAAATGTTATAAATGAAGGTATATTTACTAAAACAACTAGTATTACTCTAAAATATAATAATAACTTGTAGCCCAAGAAACTCAGAAAGGAGATTAATTTCCTGTAGATAAATAAATACACTAAGTATGTTTAATTACTTCAGACATAAAAATATGATAGCATCCACATAACTTTCATTAAGTTATCAAAGTATATAAGAGAAAAATGAAAGATGAAGTAAATTATAAAAAGCTATTTAACATACTTAAGATAAAATACGTAATGATTGAAGTAAAAACAAACTAGGTGTTACACACTATAGACTGTACAGATTCTTAGGACATTTTAATCAATTAGAATTTAGAACTAATAACTCCATGAGAACTTCACAGAGTCAGGAAGACGAAAAATATAAAAAAGCTGTTAAAAAACATATGTCCAGTATTAAGAGCCATCGCTATGTTCTTAATTATTATTTCAAATATAATTTAAAAATGGATGAGCTAAAAAATAATGAAAATTTGTTCTAATTTAAAAAAAAAGACTTGCATCTTTATCTTAAAAGTTGACACAAACTGTCGAATAGGATAAATAAAATAAATCCACCCCAAACAAAACCAAATGAAACTGAAAATATCAGCTATAAAGAGAAAATCTCAAAGGATAGCTACAAAAGAATGGCATTGAGATCGAGGTCCTTCCTTTCAGCAATACAAGAAGGGAAATAAGATGGAATGAAGACTTCAAGAAATTAAATAAAAAGGACTATCTTTTTACAAGTCTATCACAGGTTAAACTCTTATTCAAGATTGTCAGTGAAGTGAGAATATTCCAATAATACAGAGAACATATTTTGCTAACATTGAATTTCCTTTAAAGAATTGCGAACAAAAATCATAAAATAATAATAAAAATGCCCATTATAAATATTACTAAAATATCCTGGGTTACCTGTTCAAATATTGTCTATAATCATTATAGCTCATGATTGTGATTTAAAAAGTGAAAATAAGATTCTTTCCCACAATATCAAAGTTGATTGAAACCAGGTGTCTAATTGTTAGTTATATATTTTAAATTTATTTTTGTTTTTAAAAGAAGCCTAGAAATATGAATAATTGCATTGTAATGAGATTTCTGTGCCAATTAAATTGATAAAAATAAAGTCATAATAAAATTAGAGATCAGTACATTATAGTAAATATCTAAAAGAATGCTGACAGGGCTATAACTTGAGACTATTTTACTTTTTTTCTAAAAGTGAGTTTTTCACCTGAAAATAATTTGGCAAGATATATCAAGATTCTGATAGTCAACATATGTATCTGGTTCAATAATTTCATTTTATTAGTCTAAAATTTAAAGATACATTCTGTGGTTGGAAATAAATTAATTATACGTACATTCATTTCTGCCATTTCTATCAATTTTCAAATTTAGTCATATTTGTGTGTATAACTGTATCACTGTAATATAATATACTAATCAGCTATTAACATAAGAAAGTGTTACACACAATGTAAATATATACATTTACATAAAGTGGAAATATGCATTACCTTTTTAGTATTTTATAAAATATTTATATTGATACTCCAGTTATTTTTAAAATTTAACTTTAAGATTAAGTGAGTAATATTTTTCAGAATAATTGGGAAGATGCAGTTTGAACATATGACATTCAAATACTGTTTAAGAGTCAAAATTATTTCTGAGAGATAAAGAAATTATTATATAGCAAATATAAAAACAAAGGTGCTTAATTTGAACCAATCCCCTTCTTTCCAACTATTACGACCGTCAAATATATATGCCATGAGATAAATATAATTTATTGAAATTGACCGAAGGATACAATTGGCCTGAGAATTCTTGGGTTTTGCATTCATGGATTTAATCACCCATGAAATCAAAAGTATTTGGGAAAAAAATTCTTCAAATTCTCAAAAGCAAATCTTGAATTTGCCCACGCAGAGGACTACATCGAATTCATATAAATGAAGCAATGTGTAGGCATCGTATTAGGCATTGTAAGTCATCTAGAGATGATTTGAAGTATATGGGAGGATGTACAAGATTATATGCAAATACTATGCCATTTTATATAGGTGACTTGAGTATTTGTGGATTTTGATATCCATGAATATCCTGGAATCAATTCGTTATGAATATCAAGGAATTACTATAAAAGTATCTCTGGCTTATTTTTTTTTTTTAGTACATTTTGTGTCTAAAGTCAATATTATCTTTTATTGATAAGGAAAGAAAGTCACATACAATAGATTTTTACTGACAGTTTCTTACCTTTAGCCCAGGCAGTGATGACTAGAATATTTATTAGATCATCAACCTGTAGTTATCTCTGCTTATGAGTCCTAGGCCAGTGTTTGTTAAATACACCATGCTACTAGTCGTAAAACCATCAGTTTCTTAAATGAATAGGCAGCACACCTTTGAAAACAGGTTGAGAAGCTAATGAACTCCGTTGCAAGTACGAGCAAAGAACTTGTAGCAGAATTACACAAATCAATAAATATTTAACATGTTGGCTTGAACACTCAATTGCTTTTAATTTGAAAATATTACTTGTAAGGAGCAATTTCTTCTAAAATTTTCAAAAATGCTTGCTATTATTTGTTAGCTTTTATACATATGTGTTTCAACACATAGCTATTTTAACTTGATACTATTTTAGCAAAATATCAGTTTCTACCCTAGTTTAATGTCATATTGATACACAACATATATAAAATGTTTTATTAATTTATTCCTTCCTTTCCCATTCAAGACTGTACCTTCTTGCTTCTCTGTTTTCTCTCTGTTCAGAAACATACCTACAGCTATATTATAAAATTTTTGTTGAGTAAATTTTTAATATACACTGCTGATTTTAAGGGGTTTCCTCATCAACAGAGCATATCCAATCAAATAGCTGGCCTATGATTACAAAGATGTAGGTGTCCTTAAAGAAATTTTTGCCTGTTCAAAAGCTATCTCTGCCAAAAATTGCAATATGAAAAAGCTGCTTTAAACTGCTTCAAAGTTAGCTATTTCCTTAGTAAAAAATGTGCTAAATAATCATTGTGTTCACACCATGTTTTATATTTAAATATTCAAAATGTTTGTTAAACCTATACAGCTATGAGAATTCATTTATTCCTTATTTTTAATCACTATCCTAAGGTTACATTTTTTACACAGTGAAAAAAACTTAATAGTAATTTAATATTCATCCCTAGTGCTAAATCTTGGAATGTATGGGGGTTAATGGATCTGTTCTTTTACTTGCTAAATAAAATGTGTCCCCTTAGATGATGGTTACCATTTCTTAATTAAGAATCCACTAAAGTGCCATCCAAATGTGCATAATTTATTCCCTTTATATTATTGGACTGGGAATTTTGCCAATGAATAAAACATCTTATTCTGAGGCAAAATGGAAACTAATATTTTAAAGCTTGATGAGAAATATCATTTCTTGAACTTGTCTTAGTAATAAATTTATAATTTAATGAAGAGCAAATCAGGGTAATACCTAATCTGACATTCAGTAAAGGCACTAGCTGAAATCTAAAATGATTACTTCTTAAGGAAAGTTAAAAAAATATATAAAACCCTTTGTGATAGAGAAATTATATGGATATGTGCCTATATATGTATATATGTGTGTGTTTATTGTGACTGTTGTTGTTTCTTACATGAAATGATTGTTGTTGCTCCTAGCCATCCTTGTCATAACAGAAGGCAAATATATTAGCTTAGTGTTTTTAAATGACAAAAGATTTCAAGCACTTCATAAGAGAATAGCTTTTGAATGAGACAGTAAATTGTAGATGGAATTACTCTTTAAGAGTTAATATAACAAAAAAAGGCTCATGTTTGTTTATTTCATTTTTTAGAAAGAAGTATGAAGATTTTAGAAAATACTTCATTGTAAGAAAAATCTTGGAAAGTTTCAGTAAATATCACTATCTGAGCTACTTAGTGGTCATAGACTATGTCTTAACCATGCCTAATTTCTGAATTGTGATTCTCTAAATCTTTTAAGCTACTCTTATATCTTATTTCTATAAATATCATTGGACTACACTGGTTGATATTTCAAAGAGTAATGGTAATTTAAAAGTAGGCTATATCAAGCTGTTGCATTAAAATCACATTTAAATATTTGTTTTTATTTTTGGTAAGCTGTTTAATTTGAGGGTTCAATTGTTCCTTAAAAGAAATCTTTATTCAGTCAAAGAGTTAAGATTTACAATGAATTTGCTGTATATCTTTTCTCATCATATGTCCAGTAAATAGAGGTGACTGAAATATACAATTATCAACAATATATCCAACATATGTAGCAAGTAAGGATGGAGAAAATCACATGGAAATTTCATCTGAAGACTTTTCATTGGTGACTTTTACTTATGATTCAGATAGAAGTTCTGTCTTGGGAACGTAATTTTAAATACTGCAACATTCAGGACCAATATGAAGATAAGGAAATGTTTTCTTTAAACTGTCTCATCAGCTTAGGTACCTTATCTATGTTAGTTACTCACTTAGGAATTATTTGCTTAAAATTTTAGCACCCACATCATAGTTAAAATATCTATTTATTTGATCCCATATTTCACATATAATCCACAGTGATTTGTGCATAGCTTTAACTTCTTACTACCTTGACACTTTGGTCATATCTATGTGTGTTTTCCATTGTTTTGCTGCTGAGTGATCATCAAAAGTGAAAGAATATAATTTTCAATGTATTGTTTCTTAAATTGTAAGGTAGACATATTCTTCAGAATCTATGAGATTATATGTCTAATAAATGTTACCTAAAGGTTGTTAGATATAGGAGAAATTTATGGGAATTATTTTACCTTGCTGACTCAGTTTTGCACTTGCCAACTCTCACAAAACTTCACATTGTATTGAATGTATTCATGTTGAATAATTAATACAATGGATTACTAATTATTCATTAGAAAAACTAATGGGGCAAATACAAAAGGACAAAGTGAATACATTCCTCCTATTTGCCATTGAAAATGCAACAGTGACCATCCTTTTGAGTCCTGGGAATCTAAGACACTGTCTTACATTAGCAGTGTCTTATAAAACTGAATTCACAGCAATAAAATCTTTCTTATCCTCGTTTAGATTAATTCTGTAATTCTAAGTATATGTGAGCAAAGAGAAAAATTATGGAATATAAAATGGAAATGTGACTTCTTTGTAGTGGAGAAGAGGCTGTATGACTGAAGATTACCAGAAATTGAAAGGCTAGAGTCCCAATATTCCTGAGGTAGTATTTGTTCACAACCTACCGATTAGATTATGAAAGGCATATATTGGTTTTTCTATTGAAATTTGTTCCTTTCCATCCGAAATTCATGTTTCAATTATTTTAAAATTAGGATGCAAAAACATTCTTATGAAGCCAGTTATACTGAACACAGAGGCTACAAAGCAGTATTTTATAAAAAAGAAAATGTCATGTTTGACATGACAGCAAGCTTTCTTTTAAACATATTGCCTTCCACTTTAGATTTTCTTTTTCTAAAATGCTGTATATAGTAACACCAAATATATTTTTTAATTAAAAATTTCATGTAGCTGTATTTATGTGTGTTAGGAGGAGAGCCTCTTTACCAGTCCTAATGTTTTCTTCCATGCAGAGCAGCATCCATCAAGGTAACACTTAGGTCTTCTTTTCACCTTCACCCTCTTTCTCTGGCAGAAGAAATTAACTGCCTTAATGGAGTATTTGGAAGAGAAATTGGCAAGTCTCTTGCTAAATCTATGCAGCTAGATCTAGGTTTAAACCTAAACTTTATGTCTATCTGCAGTTAGGCTACTCTCTGGGACACATGTTTTTCTTTCTTAGTCTACATTGTAGCTTTTACACAGACAGGCTCCACTGCAGAAAGAGGTAAAGGTCTAGTACAGCCCTGATCAAGAGGATAAGTCTATCCAATTATAGAGTGTGGTATCAAAGCCCTGTTGCCAAACACCCAAGCTAATATTTTCTAATATCAACCACAGCAACAATAGTTATTTCTCTATCTGCTTTTGTTTTTTCCTTCATTTGGTTCAGAACTTTCAGGGGGGCTGGTATTAATTTGGGGGGGGGCATCTGAAAATGATCTAAATATGTAACCCTAGTATACGTCATAATACTGTTAGTTAAGCATTGCAGTAGCTAGCACTTACTCAGCAGACTAGCTTAGGTAAAAACACGTGGAATTCAATGACTTTATAAAAGATCTGTAAGCCAGTTAGAAATGTGTATAACATAAATAGATGATTAGAATTACAAAATTGATCACAATCTCTTCTGGTCTCATCTCTTTCCATATCTCCTCTCTGATTTCTTCGTGTTTTTACTTCATTTTCTCAGGCCAGTTTTCTTTACATAACTGAAGCTATGGTTGCAAACAAATATGTGTTTCTGTTTCTAAGAGTGTCCTAGAGAGAAAAAAGAGGTTTTCCTTATCTGCTCTTCATAGAAAACAGAACAAACATAGAAGCAAAATATATGAAAACAGTTTCTTATTGCTCTGGCTTAAGAACTACATATTTATTCCTTGAACAATCTCTGTGAGCAAGAATGGCAAACAGAATTGATTTGGCCTGAGTCATATGTAACACTACTCTGTGACTAAGGATTTAGTCTTTTACTACAGAAAAGGGAGAAAAATAATGTAGAATAGGTGTCAGTCATGATTTAATATCCCAAAAGATAAAAACAAAGCAGTTCGAGTTGTATCTAGAGAAAATGTGTCTGGTAATGACAGTGTGCAATTCAAAAATGAATGCAATAAACCTCTGAACACTACAGAGTATATGCAGGGATATATAAGGTAAATATTTATGTCAATGTTATGACACTTAGTAGGTATCTCTTTTTCCCTCCGTTAATGATATTAAAGTAGCACTAGAGAAACAATATATGCCAAAGGTGGTAAATGACAAAATGAACTACATAGCCATGTCAATCATAGCTATTTAAGGTATTCAGATTTTTTTCTGGTAGCACAAAATAAGCTTTGGGACAGATGCATCTCGTAGGGATGCAGTCCCTATGGGTAAGTGTATTAGTTTCTTTTTGTATTAATGAGCATGATAAATTTGTTTCTCTAATTATGTGTGACTGTGTAAGAATCAAATAGCATCAGCAAATTATAAAATTTAATAAAAGTATTTTATATTTTCTATTCTCATTATTCTAAGGAAAGCAAAGGCTGTGTGAAAATACACGGGACTATTCTTGCAACAGGGTAGCAGCATTATTTATAACCACATTATTTGTAACCTTGGGCTCAGGAAAGTTTGTAGGTTGTGTTTGATCAAGAATAGCAATGAAAGATTTTTGGATATGATAATAATTCCTGGTATGGCTCACTTTCATATTGAGATGGTTAAGTAACTTAATAGATGTTAATTTTATTTTTGCATTTTGAAATGTTTAAATAAGCAATGTTTTGGGGATACTACAGAAAAAAATCATTTAGACTAGTTTCATTTAAAATAAATATTATTTGAACAAAATGTAAAATCCAGCTTTGCTCTCTAGTATGAAAAATAATAAAACAAATAAGACTTTTAAACTAGAATTGCAACAAGTATGCTTAAAATACATCAGAAAAGTTGCATTTAGAAATACCAAATTAAATGTAAGTGGTTTATTAATATATAAGTCATATATTCCTTTGTAAAGCTCTATTTGCCAAAATATTACTAGCAAATTGATGGAAATATACATTTTTAAATTAAATAGTGAAATATGTTAATGTAACATACAAATATAATTCTTCCTTATTTAGATGGTGCTGTGTTCCAGTTAGACTGAATGAGCTAAAATTGCTAATTTGTCATTGTAATTTTCTTTAACATGCTAACAGCTTTTAAAATGTAAAAAATACTCTCCTTTTTTTTTATTTTGAGGCTAGATTTGGGAAAAGTATAAACATTAACTTCAATTATCACAATCATCAATTTATAGCTAAATAGGCCATATGATTATGGAGGTCCTGGTCCAGCCTGCCACAAAACAGATCTCTCAGAAGGGTTAAAGAAGAGAGGTGAAATGAATTCTCAAAGAAGGATTCCAACAAGTTTTCTAGCCTAAATGTTGTCCTGTCTTTTATATCAGAACCTGATTTTCAACCACCTCTAAAAATATACTATCATTTTACATCTTTGGAAACTGAGACACGGACAAATTAAATAACATTTTCCAGTGAGTGGTAAATTTATAACACAAAACTAGGGTTATCTGGTTCTCAAAAGAATTAAGTCTATTTCTTTTTCTTCTTCTTTTTTTTATTTCTTCTCATTTTTGAGATGGAGTTTCGCCCTTGTTGCCCAGGCTGGAGTGCAATGGTGCCATCTCAGCTCACCGCAACCTCTGCCTCCCAGGTTCAAGTGATTCTCCTGCCTCAGCCTCCCAAGTAGCTGGGATTACAGGCATACGCCACCACGCACGGCTAATTTTGTATTTTTAGTAGAAATGGTGTTTCTCCATGTTGGTCAGGTTGGTCTCAAACTCACGACCTCAGGTGATCCGCCTGCCTCAGCCTCCCAAAATGAATGAAAGCTATTTCTATAGTGTGATATCAGTAGGTCTAGTCAAGTATGGCATAAAACGTTATCAGACATGGTGAGACAGTATAATCAATTTTGGGGAGAAACACAGACATAAGAATATGGAAAAGGCAAGTGAGAAACAGAAAACATCAGAATTTGGAAAAGGCAACAGGTAAGTCTGTTAGCCTCTAGTTACTTGTGGAGAAGAAACAAGATAAAAGGCAGTTAGGGCTCAGTAACAGAATTCAGATATAGAAGAATATAAAGAACTGAACAATAACTCCTAAGTCAGTAATATTTCTAATTCATCCTGTGCTAAATAGTCTTTCTTCTTCTATTTTTAATAAATGAATCAGCGCATGTTGGAAATATGTAAAATGACATATTAAATATCTATCATATTATTCTGTATGGAGACAGTAGATGAGTGAATATCAATTACATGTAAAGATTTACATTGTCAGTAAGCTAGCAGGGTTACAAAGAATGTTAGCTAAACCATTTCTAGTCATTGCAATGATTTGTATTCTGCAATTTTTGCCAAAATAACTTTTCTTCATTTCATAATTGGCAACTTATTACACAAATTCAAATTCAAGTTTCAAACATACCATCTTGTTTCAGCTACCAAACTTCAAACTTTATAATGTTCAGTTTATGGGCTAAAAAGAATATCCTGACGGGATTTTGTTTTGTTCAGGAATTAGTTGAACGGGGCCACCAAGCAGGGAAATATTTAGTGCTTTAATTTTCATAAAAAGGCTAAGAAAGGATGGTGGATTATCTGTGTGATTATAAATAAATTTAGCAATATTGTAAAGTAGCTCAGAATGATCCTGAGAATTCAAAATGTAAAAGATATTAAAAGTAATGCTAGGCAATTCGTTTCAAGATTTACTCAGAAATTATTATAACATATTGTGATATAATGTCATGTGTACAATTTTGCATTAATGGAATATAATTTCTATGGGGAAACTATGAAAGGCAGTCCATGAGCAAATAATACATTTTGTACTTTAATGGTAATTGATTTTCTAAAGATCTGTAGTAGAATTCAATTGGACTTAGTGGGTTCAATTTTATTTGAGTAGTTTTTAAACGTTTATTATAGTCCAGGAAGAATTCCAAGTCCTATGGGCACTAAGTCAAAGAAGAAACTCTGATCTTAAGAAATTCAAGAGTTAAGCAGTTAAAATTATACAAATGTGTAAATAAGTATATAAAACATGCATATATATATTCTATCAGAATTTTCTCTCACTGTAAAATAAAAGAAGAAAGTAAATTTGTTTGCTATCTCATACATTTTTGCATCTGTCAATTAATCACGTAAGTGAATCAATTGGGTGTTCAATAAATTCTGAAAGGGGAGGAACAGAAAAAGGGAGATGAGAAGGGGTGGGAGGAAAAGGGGACAGAGAGATGGTAAAATAAAGGGAAAAGGGAGAGGAGAAGCTAAATATGTGATTCTGTGACATCTTTGTATTTCTGGATATGAGAATCATGCGTAATGTAAAATTAGTTTCTTTTTTTATTAAACTATAAATGTGTAGGTTAGTCTTAAATGTTGTGGATTTCAAAGAAAAGCACTTTATGCCTAGGAATTTAATTTCTTGTAAAGATTAATCACTACTGTGAAAGTTGTCAGAATCAAAATGGAGTCACTACTGTTAAAAAAAAAAAAAAAAAAAAAATCCCTGCCAAATAAAGGTAGGAAGGCCATGAAGAGAAAGTTCTCATGCCTGTATGCCTGATAACAAAACCTATCACAATGGCCTCTGCAAAAACCACAGCTTTGCACAAAGACCATCACGAACTTACACACAAAATTCTTCTGCAAGGACATCTGCCCAGCAACTGCCTGTTCAAACTGGAACTGGAATCATTCTTGTTATTTATCTTTGCAGCCATGGATAATTATCTCAAAACAATTATGTAATTATCCCTGTTTTTTTCTTTAAAAACCTTTTTCTCCTTTCACCTTTCTGAATATGCACATAAATTTACTGTGGCACATGTATTCTCATGTCAATGCTCTAGTCCCAAACAACTACCTTTTTCTTTTAAAGAGACTTTTTCTGTTATGTAGGTTGACACACCCTGACTTCCCAAAAGTTATATGGCAGCAGGTAAATCCACTGGCAGGAAAACATCAAATTCACACAGCTGTGTACCTAACGGCATCCCCTGCATATTTGAAGATTCATTTTCTCATTTCTAATATGCACATGGTTACAGATTGCTTTTCACATAAATATGTGAAATGTTGTGTGACATGTGAACATTTTCCCATCTGGATGATTGTTCATAAAACTCATTTTCTATGATTTAATAAACCTAGGAACCCACAAGCAAGAACAGCTTTAGCCCTAGTATTTCAATGTTTGTAGGTGTTACAATCACTTGTATGTTCCATAACACGTTCCTACTTTTATCAACTATTAATTTGTGCTTAAAAGGTAATAAACCTAGCACTCTGACCCTTGGCTGTCATTAATGGCAACATAAATTAAACAATTACATGCTTTAATATTTTTCAAACCCTTCTATTCTACTTCTCCCCAAACCCCACCTTTCATAAAAATTTACTGGTTTAGAAGAGCTGAATGTCTTGGAAAAAATTGATTATGTAGTTTAGCAGAAGCTGTTGCTGGCACTGCATAAAATAAAGCATAGATTATATGATTCAAATGTACCAAAACAAATGATATTTTTGGAATGAAATTAGAATTCTATTGCTTTCTCTGATCATTTTGGAAACCACTTTGTAATAAAAGATTATTACCATTCATGCATGTGCTGTAGAATCTCTCCAAATGCAGATACCAGACTGGAAATTGTCCACCAGAACCTACCCAGAAAAAAATAATAAATAAATAAACAAACAAACTTTTCTGGAACATATTAACAAAAATATTTCACAGAGATAACTTGAGAAAATAAATCTTTTCATCTTTATAAATGAAATAAGTGAATAATCTACTCTCCCTATACCAATATTCTGACTTTGAAATATATAGGGTCCCACGTTCCTCTGAATTTTACAATAATTTTTAGAATTATGTGGTGTAGAAACTTATCTCCTTGGCAAAATTAATAAGGGGCTTTATTTAAACCACTAATATTCAATTAAATTGTAATTATAACTCTATTATTTTACAGGATTATTAATTTAATAAAATAAACACAGTTTAACAGGAAAACTGAATTGCAAGGAAATCTATATTTATAAATAGGATGAACTCAGCGAAAACTACCAATACATCTTAATTCTAATAAAGATAAGTAATATGGAAGATAATAGATTAAACAGTTATATATAGTATATCTTGACATTAATTGAAGTTCCCCTCTCTTGATTTGTATTTGTTTTTTTCTCATCAATTATATTACAAAGATTATCTAGATAAAATTCAAGAGATATATCTACCTTCCTGATTTTCAGACTCACTTGTTAGTTATAAAGATAATATTAAAATGAAACTAGAATTCTACTTTTCAATATGATGGCTGTTAACCACATGTGACTAATGAGAAGTTGGAATATGGGTAGTCTGAAATGAGATGTGCTATAAGCCCTGAATACACCAAATACACTGAAAAATATACACTGAATTCTGAAGACAGTTTGGACAAAAAAGCATGTAGTACATCCCATTAATTCTTTTCATATATTGATTATATGTTGATGTAATGCTTTAGAGACACAGGTTTAAATAAAATATATAATTAAAATACATTTAACCTCTGTTTACTTTTTTAATGTGACTACCAGAAAATTAAAATATCTCATATATTGCCCGTATGTTTCAATGGACAATACTAAACTAGAGTATTCCTTAAAATCATTAATTATGAATTGAAAAATATACAAATATTTGGCTTTCTATTAGTAACTAATGCTTACATATATACTGATGTATTATCTGTATGTTTTTGTCTTTTTTGCTATGTTTTGATTAAGAGCTAAAATTATGGTAAAGAAAGAAAAAGGATAAACCATCTTGTGTATGTGTGTATTTGTGTGTGACTTGTGTATTTTCTGGTGTGTTTATTTCTGTTGATGTAATATATATTAAAAGGTTTGGGGTTTTATTAGCATACATTGCTTTATATTTGAATTACTGAAACCGAATGAGTCAGAAATAAATACAATTTATCTCCTGTTGATGATTACTTTATCATAGACTAACAGATCCAAAGAAAAAGATTAGAAATACCTAAGAAAGAAGAATACAGTTTATATTTGAAGTCACTGGAAAGCTGTGAAGTCAACCAGGTTTAGTGGGCAAAATCTCAGACAGAAGGCCAGTTCCATGAGGTGAGCTAAAGCATATGCAACAATGATTTGTGTCTTGAGGTATTTCCCAGTCTATAAGCAGCTCATATGAAAGGCTAAGGAATGGAAACTAAGAAACCAAAAAGCCAAGCAGAATATTTGTTGTCTTATATTGGAGACAAACATTGGAGTTCATGGGCTGCCAAGAAAGAAGCATAAAATCTACATGGCAGTTATGACCCAGGAAGTGCTATGCTCTAGAAGCAAGTGAATCAGCAATAGGCCATCCCTTACAAAGCCTTAATCCCAGCCTTGAATACTCTGGCTCTGTTTAGATTAAGATAATGTGACTTTATGTAACTATCTAACAAAAGAGACAGTAAACCTCACTTGAAGAAAAAACAAATTGTTATCAAGAAATTGACATTTCTAGATGACCAGTATTCAAATGAATAGCAAATAAGTGAATAAACAAGCACCAAGTATGACAAAAGATAAGACCAAATATCTGAAAATCAGCAGAAACAAAACTAACAATGTCAGTGTCAAAAGTAAACAACATAAACTTTAAAAGCTGTAATATGTAAAAAAAAAGAGTTGATTATTTCTACTCATAATAAATCTAGAAAAAATAAATTTGTATTTTAAAAATGAAGAGTATAATAAGTAAAATAAAGCACTAGCAATATGGCATACTCAATAGATAATTTATCTATATATTAGACAAAGGAGAATATCAGGTTAATGAACTGGAAAATAGAACACTAGACAATACTCAGACTGTTGATTACATATGGTTAAAGAAGGAGGAGGGACAGAAGAGAGAAGAAAAGAAAGAAAGAAAGAACAGTATGAAGGGCGAAAGGGAGGGAGAGAGCGAGGAAGAAAGAAAACCTCTTAAAAATGTAAGAGACATATGGTACAAAGTGAAAATGTGTAAAATGCATGTCATTGAATTACCAGAGAGAGTAGAGTTTTAAGGAATAGAATTAATATTAGAAGTTATACAAGCTCTCTATATTTTCCAAGATTATGAAAAACATCAAGCCATAAACTAAAAAATTTTTAATTACCCCATGGATAGACAATACATATTTTTAAAGCATACTTAAGTACATTACAGTAAAGTGCATGCTATGGTTTGAATGTTTGTATCCCACTCAAATTCATGTGTTGAAGCCCAAACCCCAAAACAATAGTATTAAGGGGTGGCATATTTAGGAGTTTATTAGGTCATGAGGGTGGAACCTTTTTGAATAAGATTAGTGCCTTTATAAAATAAGTGAAAGCGAGTTTATTTTTCCCTTCCATCATGCGAGAACACAACAAGAAGTCACCATGTGTGAAGCAGACAGATCCTTTACCAAACACTGTATCTGCAGTGCCCTGATCTTGGACTTTCCAGCCTCCTGAATTGTGAGCAATAAATATCTGTTGTTCTTAAGTTACTCTAAGATATTTTGTTACAGTAGTTCGAATATACTAAGAGAGTACAAAAAAAAAAAGTAAAACACCCAGAAGCAACCAATAAAATTTAAAACAATATAATGAAAATAGCCTGATGCACTAATATAATCATATTTAATACAATATTTTAAAGTACACAGAGAACATTTCCCAGAATTGATCAATATGCTGGCCCATAAAGCAAGTCACAACAAATTTCAAGATGGTGTATAGGGCTATATATATTCTACTACTTGAATCCTTTTTCTAAACTCACGTCACAATTCTTTCTGCTTCACAGCCTAAGTTCCAATAATTTGTCTTCTGCCTTCTACATTGATATGATTTAGCTGTGTCCCCAACCAAATCTCATCTTAAATTGTAGCTCCCCTAATTCCCACATGTCCTGGGAGGGACCCAGTGGAAGGTAATTGAATCAGAGGGACAAGTCTTTCCCATGCTGTTCTTGTGTTAGTGGATAAGTCTCATGAGATCTGATGGTTTTTTAAAGAGGAGTTCCCCTGCACGTACTCTTTCTTGCCTGCCGCCATGTAAGACATTCCTTTGCTCTTTTTTTATCTTTTGCCATGAGTGTGAGGCCTCCCCAGCCATGTGAAACTGTGAGTCCATTAAACCTCTTTTCTTTATAGATTATCCAGTCTCACAGTATGTCTTTATTAGCAGTGTCAGAACAGATTAATACATATATGAAGTTCCCTTTATATTAAAATGTCCTTTCCAATCCCTTCTCTGACCTAATTACTACTAGTCATCTAAAAGTAATCTCAGTTACAGCTTCTTTCAGAAAATATTTTTAATTATTCCTGAGACCTCATCTAAACCAAATTAGGTACCTCACAGTTTTGTGCCCCCAAAGCCTAGGGTCTTCATACATTTTTTGAATTACCTCAGCTTTTCATTCTAATTAACTTATTCTTGCTAGAATGTAAGTTTATAAAGAGATACAGTCAAATTTGTACATATTTAGTGAATGCATTAGTTAATCAGTATTCACAGGATGTCTATTTTCTATTGAATTCTAACACTGTATGAATTTTGGCATTGCACAAATGAATTCTAAGAAACTTGTGCTTCCTTACTAGAGATAATCATGCAACAGCTAAAATAATTAAATCAATATTCTCTACTATGACAAAAGATCTGACTTCTCTACACCAGAAACTCACTAGCATGGAATTCTGGCTATGTCAAGGGAGAAACAAGTAATGATGCATCTACCTGTATTTCTTCTCAATAACTTTGAGTAATCCTAGAAAAGAAAAGATAGTATTCATTATTATTATATGCATCCTTTTTTTTTGCTATAAAATGAGGTCTTCAAAATACGGTTAGTGTTGATACAATGAGAATTTAAAGAACAGGTGTTTTCAGGAATCAATAGATACCTAGAGTTGTTTTGTTTGTTGTAGTTTTCCATAATTTTTATCTTATTTGTACTTGTTTACAATTTTATTATTTCCAAAGTTTCACCACAAATCATTTTTAATTTAACCACTTTTTATGTCTTTGTTGATATGTAATTCTTTGGAACTAATTAACTTTTAAAATCCCCTATTCCTAATTGCAAACTCTATAGTAACATATCTACTTATATTTTGATATTGCCATAAATATGTAGTAAACACATTTCAAGGATTTGCATTCAACCACTAAAGTCATTTTATAGCTTCATAATCCCAAGATGACAAAACAAACAAACAAATAACACATGTGTTGGGCCTTATATATATTTAGAAGGGATTACTATACTTAAAAAGTCATTTTTTAATAAATTGCCCTTTATCACCGGAAGGGGAAAATTGTTCTTATGTATATAATTTACCTCTTGAAGTAAAGATAGAACAATTATCAGATATTTAATTCTGAAAGAAAAATATTGATCTTCAAAACAAACAAAAAACTATAGAAAGTACACCGAAAAGACAGTTCACTAAGAACAAAGTAGGCAGTTTGAGAAATCTGAAAATACAACAAATACAGGAAAGGATGATCATACTTTTGAGTAACCAGAGAAATACTCAATTAAAATTTATATACTATTTTATAAGAGCTTGTCAAAGTTTATAAAGGTAGATAATATCTAGCATTGGTGAAATTATGGTATAATGGAAAGCTTTATGTACCAAGAATAGTATAAAGTGGTATAAGCATTATGACAAGAAATTTAAAAGAACTTAATTAAACTAAGTATTGTATACCCTATCATTCTTTGGTTACATTTCTATGAATATATCTCAGAAATTTCTTTATATATGTCTAAAAAGGAAACACATGGATATGTTAAGGATTGTAGTCAAAATTTAGAGGCCACTCTAAGTGTTCATTATTCTGCCAATAGGTACATATAATGTAGTCTTGTACTGTGGAATATTATGGAACAGTTAAAAACAATATGGGTAGACATTAAGGACAACGTCAAATTTTAAAAATTTAACAATGGAATGGGATCTGTAATACATAGTGCTTATGCAATCAAATGTGTAGCCAGAACAATCTGCATAATATAACATAATACACACATATCCACATATAGCACACGTCAAGCCTATGTTGAAGTAGGTGGAGGTGAAGGAAAGTGAAAAATGTCTTTAAATGAGAAAATGTAAAATAAAGTGGGGTCTTGCAAAAAGCAAGTGGGATAATATGTCACAACTCTTAGTACAATGAAGCTGATTTGAAAGCCTTGGTGGTCCTATTAATTTTTTCATGAGTCAATATGAATAAGAGAGATGGATAATCCTGGAAAGAACGGAGGATTCTTCCTCACTTTATTATATCATGAAGTTTGGAGTCACAGGATAGAGAGAAGCTTGGGACCACTGTGGAAGTGGTGGGGTGGGGCTTGCTCTCTAATGACCCAGTATGTTAAAAAAGACCATTTTATTTCAAGTGGTATGTAATTTATATCTTTTTCCCTTCTAATATAAATCTGTTTTACGACATTTTCAGAATTGCAGTTGGTCACAATAGCATTTTAAAACTTCAAAACACATTTGGACACACTGGCTTTCATTTACTGAAAGACCTTTTGGTTTTCCCATTTTCACATTGTGTCATATATTCACAGATTACCTATTTTACTGGAAATTCTATGAAGACAGACTATTAAAAATTATGAATCAGAAGTTAAAAAATAGCCATATAGGGACTCAATCTAGCTTCTTTAAACGTATCCCTGTAAAATGGGAATTATGTTCCATAACTTGACTTTTATTCAAGTAACTGATTTTAAATTACATCTTAAAATGAACGTTTGTAGCTGTTTGGGGATATTCTAATCACTTACTCACATAGAATATTATAGATTTGGTGAAAATTACTATTATATTGTATGTGTATTAAACTTTACTTTTCAAATCATTACTCAGATCTACAGAAAAGATATACATGTACTAAAAAACCCACAATTGGATAATGTTACTTATCTTTAATAATTAATATTTCTTAACAATTCTCAATGTTTCTAAATATAGAACTGTCCTACTTTTTGTTTGTTTAAATGCAACATAAATATTTGTTGTGTGATGTCACTTTTATTGATAATTTAGAAAAGTGTATCTTCAGACTATATTACATTAACTTATATTTAGAATTTCCATTTCTCTTATAACCTTTGCTAAATCTTTTGAAGAATAAAATGACTATAGTATGCAAAGCTATTCCTGTGTTTTTACATTTTGCTCAATAAATTAAAAGAGTATATTGAATGGAAGATTTTAAGATTCGAAAGTTCTTCGTGTTATATAGAAAAAGAATTTAATTGCATTAAAATTTATCTTACATAATTCTATCTCAATAAAATAATTCACAATAGTTATTGTGTCTTAATAAAGACAAAATATTAATGCATATTCAAATACAGTTTTAAAAGATAACATATTTCTATAAATGCATTCTAAAATGTGTAGCGCTTTTATTTTAAAAGCAGTATGTTGTTTTGATCAGGTCTATTGTTGGTGAATTCAGTGGGAGTTCAGAATACCACACCTGTTACGTCCTTTAATTACAAATAATGCCTACAGCTACTGCCTTATACTCTACCATCTTCATAGCCATAGAACTCTAAGAGTTGTTTTCATATAAAGCCAGTATTTTGCTACACTCCAGTCCATTTTGTTACACACCTTCTTACTTGGGATCTGCTACTATCACTCAACCAAAATTTCTCCTACAGTCACCATCAATTTCCATACCAAAGTGAAGGGCAACTTTTACATATTTCACTGTACCATACTTTACTAGATTTCATGGCAGCATTTATTTCTTTCAGTTAGTAATATCTTTTTTATTTCTTGTATGATATAGCTCCTCATGCACTTTCTCTTTTCTCCTTCTGCCAATTCTTTCTTCTCTCTCTCTCTACCCCTCCCCCTTCTTGTTTCTTCTTTCTTGGTGTCCTTTTCCACTTGCTCCCTCTTTAATAGTCATGTAGTTTTGGAGTAACTTAGGACTCAAGCTGGAGCCCTTTTTGCTCCCAGTCTTTCCATAGTTGCACAATGCAGTTCTGTAATTAAATTTCAAGTGCTTGATAGTTATGAAATGTAATATACGTGTTTGTGAAATATATAGTGTTTTCATTCTTTATTATTATTATTATTTATTTTTAGAAATGAGGTCTCACTTCCCTGGGCTGGAGTGCAGTTGCATGATTATAGCACACTGAAGCCTCAAACTCCTGGGTTCACGTATCCCTCCTGCCTCAGCCTCCCAAATAACTGGGACTACAGGTGCACACCACTGTGCCTGGCTACTTTATTTTTATTTTTTATTGTTAGTAGAGACAGGGTTTGCTTTGTTGTCCAAGCTGGTCTCAAACTCCTGGCTTCAAGCGATTCTCCTGTCTTGGCCTCTCAAAGCATTGGGATTACAGGCATGAGACACAGTTCCCGGTCATAAAATTTAGTTTTTAAATAGACAATTTTACTTTTTAACTCTGGTTTCAAAGAGTAACACTATGGAAAGAATAGCAACTTCCTTCCAGCACTTTATCCCAACCTTGTCTCTTGATGTTTGACAGGAGACATTTCTTGTCTCCTGATATATCTTTGAGGTCTCACAAAGCTCTCTAATGTACCCTTTCAAAAACTGAATTATATATTTGTTTCTTTTTATCCCCTTGTTTTTTACCTTGTTTTTTAGGAAGATCTTCTTCTTCTTTGCTGGAATTAGTGTTCTCAGGAGTCTATCTTGTTTTACTTTTTCTTTTCTTACAGACTGTGACTTATAATCTGCTTACGACACATAATGACTAAATTATCCATTCAGCCTTATATTCAGCAGTTTGTACTTTTTTCACCATAGTAATTGCATCACTTGTCATCTAAATACACACACATTCATTTAATAAAATACACACATACATGTAACTATTTATAATGTCTTCAAAAGAACTGTAACATAAGAATTGTAACTGATTTATTTATTATTTTAACCTCCATTTCTTACATCGTATGTGACATACATTTCAATATCATTATACACTTGGACATAAATGAATTGCAGGATTTAAACTCTTGAAGACAGGGGTTTTCCTTTTTTGGCTAACTCTGAACTGAGTTTTTTTCCACATTTTATTTTCTTCAGAATTCATAATATTCTAATTTGTTTGTAATAATTTCTATACATTATTTCTCACCTATATGTTATGTTCTGTATATTATGTTTTTTAAAACTTTGCATACAGAACATAACAGATAGAAAATATTAAATATAAATGTTTTGAATTAATGAATAAAAGACTATAGTAAACATGTTATCATCACTGAAAAATAAATGCATCTGTCTTACAATATTTTGAAGGACATTTCATTATCTGCCTACACATTAAGAATGTCACCTATTCATATAATAAAAGATAATTTTCCTAATAAACCATAATTTTCTGTTACTTTAATATGTATTTTTATGGGAAATATTTCCAGATAATTCCTTAGACATATAAATGATCTTTACGATAAACTAAAGCATTATAATTTTGAATTGTGCAAATAATTCCATTCAAATTATAACTAAGCACATTTCTGGAACACGTTTCTGTCACTAGGACTGTGTTTTTAATAAAGGATAGAACTTTAATTTTGAAGAAAATCTCTCCCCGTGCCTATCTTGCATCTGAATCAGCCTATTTAACAGCATGAACTTTCTCGAGAATAAGATTTATTTTACTTTAGAAAGAAAAATGCATGCCTGTATTTCACTGACACCAAAACTCAGGAGCTAAGCATATTGTTTTCCCTAAGCTCTGAACACTTGTGAAAGTTTGCTAAAAGAGAATCTCTTCCATATTTTGTTTTATCCCATTTACATACAGTGCTAACATTTCATCTCATCATTTTCTTTCCACTTGCTCCAGACAATAAAAAAGGGTTATCCTTAGCCCATTGCACTATTGCGATTCCTGTTGTCCAAACTATATTATATTTCACTTCTTTCTCAAGGCGAGGCAAGGAAGGCGAAAAGGGTATGCAAACAGTGAGTAGAGGCTTGTCTATGATATTGAAAGAATAAGTACACAATAGCCAACTTAATTTTAAATACATATATCCATAAATGTATTTTAATAGTTACATATTAAACATTTTGATAAATGTGTTGATTATCCAATTCACTGAAATTGTCAATTAACATAAAAATGGTTAACTTTATAAAGCAGGCAGCAGGTAGCATTTTATTTGATGAAATAATAGCTATATTTTTAAAAAGTTCTTTGACATTGATATTGATTTTCATTTTGTGTTCCTGACTTATTGTAGGCAATGTTTAACTGAGGAAACCTATGTGTGTGTGTGTGTGTGCGTGTGTGTGTATGTACATATATATATGTGTATATATATATATAACTTGTTCTAATAAACTTAGATTTTATTTGGATATTAACAATTTTTATGTTTTACTTTGTTCATATATGTTATGTAATTTGATCTTCACCATACTCCTAGAGGTTCAAGACATTTACTTTTACTGCTACTTTAAACCACACAAAGCTAAACCTGAGATCCAAATTTAGCTAAAAACATCTACAAACACGATGGAAAAGATGCAATAGTTCAATTATTATTGAACTGTCCCACAGAGAATTGCCTGTGTTTCAAAGGTTTACCCTAGCTTTCGTTGGCATTGGCTGACATACAACACATTCCCTTGCTTGGATACAGTACAGTTCTATGGAATTATAAATGTTTATCAAACCATTTTTATATTCAGTTACTGGTTTGATACTGTGTAAACTGCATGTCTTTAAAGTCTCTTAAAAGACATTGTTTTGAAATTCTGATAATTTACAGATATTGTACATAGGGTCCAAAATATTTTTATATACACCCTGCCTTATATCTATTCATAGGCCTGTGAGAAGACTTGGTGCCTATCCTTTAATCTCCCATTCTCTTTATCCTATCCTTCTTTAATCTTCTCTCCTTCTTTAATCTCCCATTGCCCAATATACAACGAGGAGAGAGCAAGACTTTATTTCACTCCACAACCAAGCCAAAAAAAAAATAATGATATTAAAAACATTGGTTAGACCTTGTTTTTTCGGAAGATCTTCTTCTTTGCTGGAATAAGCATTCTCAGGAGTCTATCTTGTAATGAAGACATTGGCCCTTTTTTTCTTTTCCTTTAGGTCAGGCAATATAGAAATGACATAGCTGTGAGAAAAAAGAATATTCCAGCTTTTCTTATTGATTCCTGCCAAGTAACAAAGCAATTTTCTCTAAACATGTGGGCACATATTTCCGTGATCCAGTGCCTCTGGCCCGTCTACATGATTGGGACACCTGGACCAGAATTACTTACATTGTAGTACAAATAAAAAATAGTATTTATATCGTTCAGACTAGTTTTCTAGGGCCTACAATTGGACATGGTGGCAATCCTTGTATCACTATAGAATTCTTTTTTGTAGAAATTTCTTTTTAAAACTTTCTTTTCCATTATTTCATGTGGAGTACTGGTTTAAAAGAACACTCTGTTTTTAAAAAATACGGTCCCTTTGTGAAAAGACATAACATTATCTGGTTTCCTGTATTTACTGTTCACTAACCCAGACCCCAAGAATCATAAATCCTTTAATTCTGTTATTTCACTGCTCTTTATCCTCTAAAGTCTTTGCCCCCTTTTTTACCCAGTTGAAATCCATGGTCACACACTTGATTCCCATGGTCTCTCTTGTTTCTTTTTACTTGAATGACAAAACCACACTCTGATTAAATCTAACTCTCCAGCTGTTTTTTATCTGCACCCATGGAGTTTGACATGAATGGAGAAAAATACACAACCAGATTGACAGGTCTCACTGAAGATTTTTGACGTGAACTTCAAGTGGAAACTTAATGCATTTTAGCAACCATACTAAATATCCTTAGCACATTAAATCTTAATTATTAGCTGTCCTTTCCTCTCTCCAAACCTCCATGCTTCCTATTCCTAAGTTGCAGCTGATGAAATTGTGGCTTCCACCACCGAAAGCAAACTTACAGATTCCAGTCACCAAATGTATGCATGTATGGTATCTATACCACATCCTCTAACTGCTCCTTAATCACTGTAGAGCAGGGTGTTAAACTGAATGCCAGTATCCCCCAGATTGGCTCCCATCATTGTGGGGACTGGCAAGTGTGAATGCTGAAGAGCAGCAGGCTGGAGATCAGGGGAGAGTTGATGCTGGAGTCTTGAGTCTGAAGGCCAATCTAAAGTCAGAATTCTTTTCCCTTAGTGGAACCTCTGATTTTTTTCTCTTAAGGCCTTCAGCTGATTGGAGAAGGTCCACCCAACTTACGGAGGGTAATCTGCTTTAATACAAATTTACTTATTTAAATATTAACCATGTCTAAAACATACCTTAACAACAGCCTCTAGACGGGTATTTGACCAAGCAACTGTGGACAATACACTCACCAAGTTGATACATAAAATTAACAATCCCATCAGGTCATTGCCATCAGCATAATAACGAACTGAAATTTCTCTCATTTAAAAATGTAATTTATCTTGACCTGATCCTATTTCCTTTACTAAGTACCAATCTACTTCTCTGTTTCCCTTTTCAGTAAACCTCCCTGAAAGAGTTGTGTAGATACACTATTCCCAAATTTCCTTTACATATCCTATCATGAAGCTACACTGATCATACATTTATCCCCATTCTAGCAAAAGTGTTCTTGGTGTAATCATTGACCTCTACCTTGCTAAATCTAATATTTGATTTTATATTGCCCATCAGAACCATATAATGCAGCCCACCTTTATCTCCTTCTTGATACACTTTTCTCATTTTGCCTCCAGGATATTACTCTTCTTGTTTGCTTTCCTAACTCTTGTCTTCTTTCTTTTCCTTCTTTTATATCTTACACAATAATATTGACTTCCAAGACCCAATCCTCAAATCTCTCCTCTACTTCTCCTTTGATTATGCCTTTTTGGGTTGAGGTGGTAATGGAACTGCAGTGGTTATCTCATTGGTTATCTCATTCAATCAAATGGCTTATGTGCCAATGAATTCCAAATACCATCTCTAATACGGACCTCTCTCTTGAAAATACAGATTAGTCAAACTACTTACTCAACTTCTCAACTACAGTGTCTTATAGACGTTTCAAATTCCACATATCTAATACTGAATCCTTCCTATATCTCCCAAAATCTACTTCACCTACCACCTTTTCCAATTCAGTTGATGACAATTTCAGCTTTTCATGCCTTCAGACACAAATGGCATGTGATGTTATACTTAAGTATATTTTTCCTTCACATCAGGCACTCAGAAACATTTCTGGCTCTGCCTTTAAAATGTAAACAGACTCTGACTACTTCTAACTATCTCATTGATATCTCACTGCTCATCATTCTAACCCAAGCCTCTATCATTACTAGTCTAGACTTCTGCAGTGGCTTCCTCACTGTCTCTGTGCTCTATCTTTGCCCCCATGCTGTCTATTTGTAGCAGAGCAGCTGGAGTGATTCTTTAATGATATGTGAAATCATGTCACTTATCTGCTCAAAATCCTGCTTATAGGTTTCCATGTAACTAAAAGTAACAACACAATATCCTTACATTGGTACAAGTCCCTCTCTGTGGTTGGGCCTCTGATTCTTCTCTAACCTCATCTTCTGCTCTCCCGATAACTCATGGCCTTCATATCACAGAGGGCACGGAGGGAGGAGTATTTCTTGAAATTCCTGGAACATGCCAGCCACACTTTCACTTTACGGCATTTGTACTGGTTGTCTCCCCAGGTATCTTTATAACGAATGCTTTTACCTCTACTCACTAGCTCACATGTGCTCTTCTTACTGAGGCCTACCACAGTCTCACTTTTAAAATCATAATCCATACTTCCAATGCCTATACATAACATAATCTTGCTATGATTGTATTTTGCCAAAGTGCTTTTTTTCTGTGTGTGTCTCAAGATCTCTTTTAGGAGATTAGCTATCAACTCTGGCCATGCCCTGATGGGGCTCCAGAGGATTTGTATTTGGTTGTACATATGACAATATGCCTTTCACAGAATGCTTCTTTATCCCTGTATACATTCTAATATTTAAGTATCCAATTTGTGATCACTGGTCCCTTTCACAGGAAACTCATTTATATGGGCAGACATTTTCGTGGTTCTTGTCTGACTTGTGTCCAGTTTATTTCTACCATAGCCACTCTCTAGGAGCACTCTGACTAGGAAAGAAGACAGGTTTTGGTGTGTTGCTCAGGTGAGCCACAGAGGAGGCAACTAAAGAGAACACATGAAATAACAGAAGCAGTTTATTACTTACAGATCCAGAGAAAAAAGGGCAAGTCTTGCAGGGACAACAGAAAATGGGAAGCCATATAGCACACACATTCAACCATCAGGTAGAGAGTAAGAAAGGCAGAAAGACCTGTGAGTTGAAGCCTTTTTTGGGGGTTGAGGGCATTATCTAAGCAGGTTTCCAAGGGAAGTTTTAATTGGTAGGTGATATAGTTTGTCACTGTCCCTACCCAAATATCATTTTTTCTTTTTTTTTCTTTTTTTTTAAATGGAGTCTTGCTCTGTCACCCAGGCTGGAGTACAGTGGCACCATTTGGCTCACTGCAACTTCTCCCTCCCGGATTCAAGCGATTCTCCTGCCTCAGCCGCCCAAGTAGCTGGAATTACAAGCGTCCACCACCAAACCTGGCTAATTTTTGTATTTTTAGTAGAGATGGGTTTTTGCCATGTTGGCCAGGCTGGTCTTGAACTCCTGACCTCAGAAGATCCACCTGCCTTTGCCTTTCAAAGTGCTGGGGTTACAGCCGTGAGCCACCATGCTCGGCCTTACAAATATCATCTTGAATTGTAGTTCCCCTAATCCTCACACATAGTGGGAGGGACCCAGTGAGAGGTAATTGAATCATGGCAGCCTTCCCCCCCCCCCCATTGCTATTCCCCTGATGGTGAGTTCGTTCTCAGGAGATCTGATGGTTTTAAGGGGCCTCCTTCTTCACTCAGTTCTCATTCTTCTCTCTCCTCCCACCATGTAAAGACGGATGTGTTTGCTTCCCCTTCCGCCATGATTATAAGTTTCCCGAGGCCTCCCCAGCCATGCAAAACTGTGAGTCAATTAAACCTCTTTTCTATATAAATTAGGCAGTTTCAGGTACGTTTTTATTAGCAGCGTGAGAATGGACTAATACAGTGGGCTTACAGCAAGCAGGAACAAGTCCAAGTCACACTGTAACTGAGCAGGGGCCACTGCAGCATCTACACAGTCCACGAGAGGTGAGAAGGCCAGAGGGGTAGGTTGTATCTGCTGTCTCACAGGGAGGTGGTCACCAGGAGACAGTTGTATAAGGCAGATATCGGAGGCGACCACATATAGGACTTTGGAGGAAGTGAAAACTCCTTTGAGGGTCACTAAGCCAAGCTTCTGGTATGTGCAAGTTAAACCTATTTTCAAAACAGATGCTGAGGTAACATACAATTTATAAGAATTTGCTAAATATTATACTTACTTAGTGTAACAATGATGTAGTGTATGTCTCCCACTGATAGAATGCAAGCTCCACAAAGGTAAAGAAAGTGGTCTTTTGTCTTTTCTTTTTTTATAAAAAATGGTATGTTCACTGAAGTATTTCAAACATCTGGAACAGGTTCTAGTATAGAGTAGATACTCAACAAATATTTGTTGAATTATGTTGAGCTGCATAGCTCATTATCTCTTCCCATGAAGCTATTTAGAACAAATTTTCCAGTTTTTTTTTTTTTTTTTTTTGGGCAGAGTTTTGCTCTGTCGCCCAGGCTGGAGTGCAGTGGCGCGATCTTGGCTCACTGCAAGCTCCGCCTCCCAGGTTCACGCCATTCTCCCGCCTCAGCCTTCCGAGTAGCTGGGACTGTAGGCGCCCGCCACCGCGCCTATGTAATTTTTTGTATTTTTAGTAGAGACCGGGTTTCACCGTGTTAGCCAAGATGGTCTCCATCTCCTGACCTCGTGATCCGCCCACCTCGGCCTCCCAAAAAGTGCTGGGATTACAGGTGTGAGCCACCACGCCCAGCCGCAGTTTTTGTTATTTAAGGAAGAGTGTAGTATTCCTTGAGAGATAGAAAACAAATGAAAATTACAGCTGAATTTGGCTTTAACACTTCACTGTTTTATGAGATGAATGAGATGCATTCACCTCATTATTGTACAATGGTTACTTTTAAGCCATTCTGTCCCATTTTTCAATATTGCTATCTTAAAATCAGATTAGATTTGCCTAGAATGAAAATAATTAAGCTTATATCGAAATAACTGTTAACAGAAATGCCGTCTTTGCCCCTGCCCCCCCATCCCCCAACACAGACACACCTTTGAACTTTCGAGAAATGCTGGCTTATTTTTATCTGTAGGTATTCAGGTTTAATAGAGTATAATTCTTAATTAATTAACTAATTCTTTATCTCTCTATTGCTTCTCTCCTGCTGCTTCTTGTTCTTTTTCTCATTTCATTTATAAATAATAGGTACATACATTGTTTTTTTTCTAGAGAAAAACTCTTAATTCTTCCATCCTTGGAAATTTATCTGATTACAAAAAGGTTTAGGAGACCATTTTGGCAATACATAACAGTGGTTCAAATCCCAGATCTGACAAAAATTAACCACTAGGGAATGCAAAATGATTGTGCTGTTCTTCGGTTTCCTCGTGTGTCAAATTAAGAAAATAAGAGTATTTTAGAGTTATCTAGAAATTAAATTATTTTACACATTTGTAGTTTATAAAATTGTGGATTGCAAACACTAAAAAGTCAATATTAGCTCTCCACTTCTTATATTTATAATCCCAAGGGATGTTAATACAAGTTCTCAGTACATGGACAATGTGTTTAAGCTATTATTAGGACAATTAGAACCGAATAAAACACTTAGAAAACATATTTTCTTCTGCATTTGTTCATATAGAATGACTGTTTTATTAGATAGTTAAGGCCATCTGTTGGATTATCATGTGTGACCAGTTAGAAGTTTATATTAATACTGAAAACATTTCTATTTTTAAAAAATCCTCCACTTTTTGTTCAATATTTTAAGTTATATATTTAATTTTTTCCATGGGAAAAATATAAACTTTATAATCTTGTGAAAATTGTCAGAATCAAAATGGAATTACTAATGTTAAAAAAAAAATCCCCCACAAATAGAGCCAGGAAAGGCAGTGAGGAGAAAGTCCTCAAGCTTGTATGCGTAATAACAAAAAGTATCACAGTAACCTCTGCAAAAACCACACCCTTGTACAAAGACCATCACAACCTTACACAAAATACTTCTGCAAAGATATCTGCCCAGCAATTGCCTGTCCAAACTCAGACTGGCATCACCCTTGTGATCTTTGTAGCCAGGGATAATGCTTTCAAAACAATTATGTAATTCTCCTCATTCTTTTTCCTTTAGAAACCACAGTTTTTCTTTACATCTCTAAATATCCACATGGTTTAATATGGCATGAGTATTCTCATTGCAATGCTCTATTCCCAAATAAATATATGTTTTTCTTTTAGAAAGCCAATGTTTGTTGTTTAGATGGTCAATCTTTTTATGATCTTTTCCTGATCCTTGTTTTTACTTTTCTTTAGATTTTTTTATTGTTGTTTTTATGAACTTAGACTTTCAAAGTTATCCTATGTGACCTTGAAAATTGAAAATGTTTCTTTAGTTTTTCTTTTACTATCATGATTTTTTTAAAGAAAGTGCTCCATGAAAAAGGGCAAGTTTGATAACATCCTATATTTTGAATTTGTTGAGAGTTCATCAGAGACACAACATCTTATGGGGAATTACCTCCCCACCAAGATCAGAGTACATACTCAGTTTCAATTGCTGCATTTCATCTTTCAATTTAAAGGGGGCTAAATATCATCTAAAAATACTCAAGCACTTGGAAAGACTTTTTAACTAAGCTTCATTCCATATGCATGGCAGCTAGCTTGTTATAGGATTCCTTTCCAACTTGTCTGTGTGCTGTCCAGCAGGAAGGAGCATTCCCAAATATGTTGGCACTTGCTTCCTAGTTGCAGCAAGCAGGGAATTAACATCTGCAAAGAGGAGATTACACTCATGCATCATATTGAGATTTTTCACACACTTCTGTTACTCCTTCAAAAGTAACTCCCTTGTGACATATTCCATGACGGAGCTAACAAATCTGCAGGCAGCAGACAACCTTGAAAAGTAATTAATGATAATATCTTTTCCTCACCACTATGCTTGCCTTTTTTTTTTTTTTTTAGCTCTTGACTAAATCCCTCATGTAATATTTTTTTAAAAGTTAGAAGTTTCCTTGCATAGTATTCCCTAAACCACCTCATTCTTGATTATTAATTCCAAAACACCCTCAGCTGAACAAAGGTATATTATTCTGTCAAATGAGAAAGTGTTTGTGTGTATCAAGATACAAAGTAAGACTACATTATTAGAGTATAAATGGCATTTTCACTTGAGTGTTTCCTTTCATAATATATGATTTTATGTATCTTGTAATACTTTTTAAATTGCTCTATGATTCCTCACCTGTTTATCCTGGGGATGCTATTTTAGCTGAGAGAGATAGAAAGAGAACGAGAGAGAGGGAACATGAGGGAGAGAGAAAACAAATTGGCATCAAGATAACCTGATAATTGACTGATTACTTTGACTACTTCAATGATTCTGTATTATGCAGAAACTGCATCTTGGAAGCATTTATCATACTGGTAGAAAATAAGCAAACTCTTTCCTCTACACATATCAGAAAGGTGTTGTAAATTCTTATTTTTATAGGTAAAATGCTTTTTGTTAGGGCCAAAAGTTCAAATTCTCAGATGATTATAAGTGGGTGAGTGAGCTAGACTTATCTCTGAAATGTATATTATGTGAAATTGGTATAATTCTATTTGCCTGACATAAACATGTTAAAGTTCATTTTGAATATCAAAGAAAAATGGATTATAAATATCTTCGTACATTATTATATAGCCAGTGTTCACTCAGTGTCTATTAAGTGCCATCCACTATGCAAAGCATTTTTTATATATTATCTCATTCAATTTTTAAACCAACCTTAGAAAGTGAGTGCCATAATTATTTTCTTTTTTTCAGTGGAAGAAACTGAAGCTCAGAGAGGTTAAATACATTTCCCAAAGCCATAAACAAAGTAGAGCCTGGAGTCAGTGCCAGAAAATTTACTAAAATTCCAGCACCTACTATAATTGTCATATTTCTTTAAGTCTTTTTATTTTCAAGCAATAGTAATAACCATAAAAAGGCACCTAAAGTAATTTCCCACATAGATAAAAATGTTGCAAATTCTTAATATTCTTTTCTCAGTGGAATCTTTTTAAGTCCCTTATTGTCCTACTATGTAGATATGCTGGGAATGTTTAAGTTGTTCTAGTTATGTGTCTTTGTTTTTGCTAATCAATATAATTAAAATATACTATTCCATAAAAGAGGGGAAAAGTCAATAAAGATATCCAAATTATTTATTTTTAAATTCATTTTATATAGAGATTACCTGTAGGTTTATGATTGTACAAACTAGTAATTTAATCAAGTCTATTAAAATTTACATTAAAATTATATAACAAACTATCAATCTCTATTTCATAAAAGAAAAGCCCTTCAACTATGAAAAAAATGATGGATATATTTCGTCTTTCTGCATTCTTTGTATGAAAATGAACTTGCAGTAAACAAATTAAAAATAAAATTTGATGCTGGGAATTAAATTTATATTACTGTCTCCTGATGTAGATTCGAACTATAATCATGAATTAAAACATTCAGATCCAGTAATTTTTACCCCATAATCTGGCAATCCATTAAAACTGCCACATAAGGTCAGGTGCAGTGGCTCACTCCTGTAATCCCAGTACTTTGGGAACCGAGGCGGGTGGATCAACTGAGGTCGGGAGTTTGAGACCAGCCTGACCAACATGGAGAAATCCCATCACTAGTAAAAATACAAAATTAGCCAGGCGTGGTGGCGGGCGCCTGTAGTCCCAGCTACTCTGGAGGCTGAGGCAGGAGAATGGCGTGAACCTGGGAGGTGGAGCTTGCAGTGAGCTGAGATTGCAACTCTGGACTCTAGCCTGGGTGACAGAGCGAAACTCCATCTTAAAAAAAAAAAAAAAACAAAACCTGCCACATAAATTGCAGTTTCAATGCTAATTTCTTTACGTCATAACGGTGTGCGCTCAATTCTTAGGTCTTCTGCTGTCTCATAGAAAAGCACAACATACCATTTATCAGGTAAGGTTAATGGAAAATCGATTCACAAGTTGTATTAGTCTCCTCAGACTGCCATAACGAAATCACACAAACTTGGTGGAATAAATCACAGAAATTTATTTAATCCGAGTTCTGAGGCTGGAATTCCAGGATCAAGGTGCCAGCAGAGTTGGTTTCTGGTGAGGCCCCACTCCTGCTCACAGATGGTGGCCTTCTCCCTGTGTGTTTGTATGGCCTTTCCTCTGTGCTGCAGCAGAGAGAGTGAGCTCTGGTGCCTCTCCCTCATTTTAAAAGGACATAAGTCACATTGGATTAGGGCCCCAATTTTTTCTTTTTTTTTTTTTTTTGTTTTTTTGAGACAGAGTCTCACTCTATCACCCAAGCTGGAGTGCAGTGGCTCAATCTCGGCTCACTGCAACCTCCGACACCCGGGTTTAAGCCATCCTCCTACCTCAGCCTCCTGAGTAGCTGGGATTACAGGAGTGTGCCACCACGCCTAGCTAGTTCTCGTATTTTTAGTAGAGACAGAGTTTCACCATGTTGGCGAGGCTGGCCTTGAACTGTTGAACTGAGGTGATCCGCCTGCCTTTGCCTCCCAAAGTGCTGAGCCACCTTTTTCACATAATTTAACATTAATTACCTCCTTAAGGGCCCTGTCTCCACATATTTTCAGATTGAGCATTAGGGCATCCACAGATGCATTTTTGAGAGAAATTATTCAGTCCAAAACACTAGTAAAACATCAAGATCAACAATATAAATGGGATTGATGTCTTTCATTTAGGAAATGAAAATCAACTAAAATATATCTAATTTCATACTTACGTAACATATTGAACCAGAAAAATTTGGATCCTGTTTACAGACCTCATAAATGAAAACAATTATGTGACATCTCAAATATCTACCTGAAAGTTTGACAGTATGACCACAGAGTCAATGACCAAAACAAATAATAAAGTGGTTTTCATTTGGCAAATGCAAGTCTTACATTTTGTATTCCTTTCAAAGTCAGAAGTGACTTGCTTCTTTGAACTAACCTAATATTGAAAGTTTAAGTTCCAAGGCAAAATGTTTTTCTGCAATATTATGCCAAGAGGCATAGCAATCTGAGAGTCTTTATTCAATATACAAAATAAGAGTTATCAATCTTAAGATATTGCCAACATTCATTTAAACTCTTAAAATAGTTCCCTACCCACAACACACATACTTTCAGGCACGGGGTTGGGGAAGATCACAGATTATTTTGAGCACATTTTGATGCCTGCTTCGATGAAGTGCAGAGTAAACTTCTGATTTTAATTAGAACATTGAGTAGGGCATAAATTATTTGTCATTGTTAAAACCATTGATACAATAAAATGGTTTAAGTAGTAGATTTTAAAAATTAATTTGGTGGCAATATTATGCTGCAAGCTGTCACAATTTCAAAAGTAATTACTCACAGGAAACTCAAAAGCAATGTATTGTTTTTTCAATAAGCCAAATTTAAGTCAAAAATTTTCAATGTCATTTGTTTTCTAAGAAAGCAAATAATGGCTTATAAAGCTTTGGAAATTATCAGGTCTGTTATAATATATAGGTCTTTTCTATTGTGCAAAATGAGACCACTGAATGTATACCAATCATAAATCTCTTGATGTTCAGCAAACATTCTGTAAAGTGTCTATTGCAGGCTATGTAAACCTCTAGGCTGCAAAGATTCAGAGAGAAACAAGATTTACTGCCTTCAAATTGTTTGCATTTGAGCAAATTCTAATAGCTCTAGAGATTTTCTAAGCAGATCATGATAGAGAAAAGGGGTGAGGGAAGGTTAATGCCACGGCCTGAATTTCTAGCATTGATGTCCCTTAAAAATTCACGTGCGTTGGGTTTAATGCCTGGGTGGGTTGTTGTTATTGCTGTGTTATATGTCTGCTGGGAGTCAGGGGATGCTTGATTTTTGGCAGGCTTTCAAAACGGTGCACATTGAGTTGTCTAATATATTTAATATATACCAGGAGGGAGAAGCAGGTTGGTACTGCATGTGAGTATGAATATGGAACTTAGAGATGAAGTATAGATAGAGTTTTGGGAAAAGGTAACATTTAGGTAGATGAGTGTGTATGAACGTGAATGTTGTATCACATGAGAAGTGATGAACAAAAGCCAGAGTCAAGCAAAATTTCAGAGACAGAAAAATAGTTGGCTAACCCAACACCCATTCCCAAATAATTCCTCCCTTATCAACTTCACTCCAGAAATTGGAGAAGCCAAATACCTGCGCCTACTCTCCAGTGTTGCTAGAAATGACCGCTGAAATAATTTATATTAGAGAAGACTAGAGAAGAACTCCGCTGGGAATCTCCAACCAAAACTTTTTTTTTTTTTTTTTTTTTTGAGATGGAGTCTAGCTCTGTTGCCCAGGCTGGAGTGCAGTGGCGCGATCTCGGCTCACTGCAAGCTCCCCCTCCGGGGTTCACGCCATTCTCCTGCCTCAGCCTCTGGAGTAGCTGGGACTACAGGCGCCCGCCATCACGCCGGGCTTATTTTTTTGTATTTTTAGTGGAAACAGGGTTTCACTATGTTAGCCAGAATGGTCTGGATCTCCTGACCTCGTGATCCGCCCGCCTAGGCCTCCCAAAGTGCTGGGTTTACAGGCGTGAGCCACCGCGCCCGGCCTCAACGAAAACTTTTATTCTCCTTTCCAAGGGAGTGATTTTTCTGCCATCTTTTTCTCTCTTCTTTGTTGAATATGATTACGATGACTGAAGTTACAGGATAGATCTTATAGAAAAGGCCACAGAAATCTCAAGCAATGTTGTCCCTTTTACTCTGAATTACTCACCAAACAGTAGCAGCCACATGCCTCCAGATATTATATTATCTTGAGATAACACTTCTGTTCAAGCCGCTAAGTGAAATTCTCACCTCTTGAAGATGGCTGCGTGCTATTACGGAGAAGTAGTTCATGAAACAAAGACAACTGCAAGAGACACAGTCAAGATGTTAATATCTATCTCCAACTTTATACCAATAAGTCAAGGGAAAGCAACTCTAAAATGGTAACGTAAATCAAGAACGAAACATGATTTAATTTGTAAAGATTTGATTTATATTTTAAAATTTAGAAAATGTGCACAAATAGACCTAAATTTATGACAGATACCTCTTTTGTTAAATGATGCTTTCCAACTGCTTTAAAAATTAGTTTTAAGTTCATTTTGCACAGATCTGGATTAAATAAGACATTTCAATGAGCAGATTATTTATAAGATTAAAAGCTGTTTGTTCTATTTTTCTCCCAAATTAGAAATAACCCCTTTAAATTTCTATAGTAGCACGTGCTCAATAGAAAAAGCCAGCTATTACTACTAAGTAAAATACAATGGCAAAAATACCTGGCACTCCCAATACCAAAAGAACGCTTTTCATGTATTGGTACTTCAGTTTCCAGATTTTTTTCTTTTGGTTTAGTCACAATTGGGTACGTACCAACCTATAGTGACACAAACATGGTATATAGAAATAAATGGATTATAGGAATAATAGTATTTTGTAGAGAAATATTTTTGTTACATAGTTCAGAGAGTAATATATTAATTATATAGTTACTTTTTCACTTACTCCTTTTTTTTTAAATACGACTTTTTTTTTTTTTTTTTTTTTTTAAGACTGGGAGTCTCTCTCTGTCTCTCCCAGGCTGGAGTGCAGGGGCGTGATCTCGGCTCACTCCAACCTTCGCCTACCAGGTTCAAGTGATTCTCTTGCTTCAGCCTCCCGAGTAGCTGGGACTATAGGCGCATGCCACCACACCCGGCGAATTTTTTGTATTTTTTATACAGACGGGGTTTCACCGTGTTACTTAGGATGGTCTCAATCTCCTGACCTTGTGATCTGCCGGCCTCGGCCTCCCAAAGTGCTGGGATTAAGGCGTGAGCCACCGTGCCCTGCCAATATGCCTTATTTCTAATAGTATATTTCAGAAATCAGTCTTTGTTTTTTGGATTGTATTATTGAAGGAGAGTTTATATTCCAAAGTACATTTGCTGTACATTTGATAACTTTAAATTAGATAAACAAAAAGGCATAGTTTGTACACCTAAAAATGTTTGAGAATACTATCCCCAGTATTAAGGCAACTATGAATAGATTAATTTTCCTTTGGAGACAAATACTACAACCTCTAACTGAATAAAAATTGTGATTTTTTATTGTTTTTCTTTATTATGCTTGCAATTGACTTAATTAAATACACACTTATCTTACTAATTGAATTATTTCAATTGATTTTATTTCATGATTATTCAAGATAGTATGGTTTATTAACATGACACAAATAATGTAGAATTTTGAAACTTCATTTGAAGTATGCTAAGTAATATGAATAAAACATGTGGTTGATCTATGTATTTTATAGTTTGTCTTTAGTTTTTCTTAAATTGGGAATCATATAGTGTACATTTTTAATATGTGTACACCTCTGTATTTCTCAATTTAATATGGTCACAGAACAATAAATATGGATCCAAATTGTCAGTTCTTATTAAATGCCCCACTTGGTAGAGACATCTTAATTTGAAAGAGTAACATTTACTATTCAACTAACATGAAAACTTTACCCTGCCAAGAGATGAAATCTATATTTTTATTGCTTTAATTTTTGACAACTGTTGATGTTGTTTATTTTAAAAATTATATATTTCATTAACATGCTCCAAAACATGCACTTTTGCATTTTTTTGATGGTAGAGACAAGTATTTTTGGTTTAACCAAAATGAGTAAATTAAAATCATTATTCAGTTATTTTAATCAGTTTAGCAATTGCAACATCAACTTCTCTAGCCATTTTAATGTGTATTTGCTCACAATCTGAGCTAATAAAATGGTGACAAAAATTTCTACTACAAAAGAGTAGAAAGAGTTGGTGAGTAAAGAGAAAGATTTGTCTATAAAGAAATACATGGTTTTAAATTTAGGACTTGTCTTATTAAATACTATCAGAAATAAAATATCACATTAATATTTTTAGAACCATCCCACTACAAATAACCACTTGATTTCATGGTGATTACTAGATAAATAGTTTATGAAAAATAAGCACATAAGCTAGAATATTGTAATAAAAAATAGTTAATTTCAAATATATACTTTTCTATGCATAGCACTTAGCAGATTGATTAAAAAAAGAGTAGGCAAACATCTATAAACAATCAAGTTACAAGGGTATTTAACTAAGCAAACAAATTAATCAGTCAAATTAGGACATCTGGTCACCTTTGATTAGAAACAATTTTGTATAGTTAATACCATCCCAATATTAATGCACTTAAGCTGCAAGTCCATTTACTGTCAAAATAATTCCTTTTGTCCTAGCTGTGGTGCTGGATAAGTGTTTCTTTGCCCTCTGTGCTGCTGTGTTTACAGAGAATATGTTGACATATCAGGCTTCAATTCACCAAACGCAAGGCATCTTAAAGCATGCAATAGGACTTTAGCAATCCTAGGTAGAAACAAATATTCTCATTATAAGAAATGAATTTCTTTTACTGGTTCAAGAAAGTCAGGATCATTGTCACACAGATCTCAGAAATATTAAACAGCCAAAACAGCAGCAAATGGGATTCAAAAAGCAAAAGCAGATACTTTAACAAAAACTTCCTGGCTTCTTCTGGACATTCATTCAAAGGCTTCATTCATTAAGCCAGCTTGCAATATCAGTGCCCATCGTGTCTCAGAGAGCCAGAAAGACTAAGCTGCTGGTTTAAAACAAAGCATGTCCTGTGGCTTGCAATCTCTTTTTGGAGTCTAAAGGACATATAAAATTATTCAAACAGTTAAATTACAAAGATTAGGAAATTGTACTCAAATAGTAAAGGGCTTTTGGCTTGAATTTCAGGCTACTGAAGAACTACACATTAAGGGAAATTTGAAACAAAATTTGATGGAAGTGAGAAGACAGTCCCTGCCGTTAACTATTTGAATATAAACTTGAAAAGCCCACCAATATTTTATAAGCTTTAGTTTAAAGCCCTTTTTTTCAGCTTAAGCCTTTTGTGTTTTAATGTCTTGCACCAGCACTTAGCTATTTTATGTTATCCATGAGAGTTTCTAAATTGCTGCCTCCACCTAATGGAAGCCTCAGGAAATTATAAAGCCAATTTCACTATAGTTATTAAGCAGATGTTTTCTAAATTATCCAGGAGACACTAAGTAGTAGCATGAAGGCAAAAAGGCTAATAGAAGTTAAAGAGGTTAACTAGTATTCTTTTTTCACATTCTCTTGCTTACTGCCACAGTGAAGAGAAAGGCAAAGAGAAGAGCAAACACATTGTGTAATCAGCATTCATTTACTCTGCTTTTCCATGAGCCTTTGCCTTTCTACAACATTATAGCATTAGGTTTGGGCTCTATGATTATCATATATATGTATTTTTAACACTATTGATAACAAATTGTGCTAGGAAATCTGTGTTGAGCTTCTTGAAAAAGAAAATAGTTAAAGATAGAGGGGTGGTTTGTACAGCCAAGGTGGTATAGTGAATTTACACATCAACAATCACATTTGCTGCAAATACATCAATGGACAGTAGGCAAAACAAAAGTTACAAAACTGGGCTTATAAAATGAATACACATCTACAACTAAAATTAAAACCACCACCAATAAATCAACATGAAAAGAGAGCAACAATAAAAAAATAAGCGAACATACTTATCCTATTGTCTAAAGGAGTTTTAGTTCCATAGGCAGATGGCAAAAATTTGACTCCTGCAGCAAAACATGGACTAAACCCATTCCATACCTAGATGAGAACCTGGATCAAGCCTCACAGGTCAAATTTAAGAGAGAGAATCATAGGGAGAAAGGAGGGAAAAGCAGGGATGAGAGAGAGAGCGCGCAAGAGTATGCAAAAGAGAGAGAAGTCCAAAATAACAAAAAAAATCTAAAATTAGGTGATAAACCTAAGAAAGATAACCAATACATTTTATAATTAAAATACAAATTCACAACAGAAAAAATGTTACTTAACAACATGAAATATACTAAGAATATTCAAGATATATACAGGAATAAAATTAAGAACTTTATTTTAAAATATATAGACAAAAAATATGAAACAAAAATAGGTACAGCTATTACGAGTCAGTTCTAAGTATTTTAAAAATTTTACAAATTAGAAATCTTGGATAAGATCTAAATAATACATACTATTAAGGATTTGAAACGTCAAGTAGACACAAATTAGTGCATTCCAACATAATTCCAAGGATTTTATTGCAATTTAAGCAAAGAGAAAAGCTGCTTCTACCTATCATGTGGAAGATAATTATGAATCCTCTCTGACAATAATAAGTAGAAAACCAACAAATTTTTAAAAGCATATAAGAACTCATGTCACAAAAATACCCAATGAACTAAAGTACAATTTGATAAATACCTCTTGCCCACAAAGAGGCTCATAGTTGCTTTTATCCTTATAGAGCAATAGATGTAAAAAGAACAGACCTGGGTAAGAAGACAGAAAATGAGAATTCTTTTTATGACTCTTTTAAAGGCAAAATGATGGCTAGCATAAGAAGGAGCACTCTCTACAGGCATAGATTTAAAGACAGGATATATTCACAGACAGATTGTAGGCAGAGCAAAACACCTGGAGATACTACCCTGTGTGGTATAGATATATCAGGCCTGCAGAAATATTAGGGCAAGTTTGGAAAACAGAGATGAACACTATAAGCACCTCAGGCTTTAACTGTGTCCAAGGCAGCCACCCTTTACAGTTGGGGAAATAGTGGATAAGTCTGTGCTCAATACACACAGGAGAGTTGACAGAGTCTGTGGCTCACTAATGACTGTGAAAAAGTCTCTCCTAGTCTTACAGTGAGTATTAAACACTGGATACCTGCATCTGGATGAGGGGCAAGAAAGTTGGCAGAGATCTCTCCAGGGTTGCAGTTGCCTCAGGCTAGCTGAAGGCTAAAAGCCGAAAGAGCTAATTGAAATATGACTTTTTGAAAAACAGAAGCTTCTGGTCCTGAACACAAAAAAAACCTGAAGTATGCAATTAATTGAACCCCACAAAAGCAAAATAATAATAAACGAAACTGTTTCAATGCAGACTTGATTACCTCAAAAGTATTCAACTTGACAGAAGAGAAAGCCTACAATTTTCTGTGGACAAATGTAACCTACTTTCATTTGTAAGACTATATGATCAAAATGTCTGGCATCCAATTAAGCCAAAGATTACAAAGCACAAAGGAACAAGGCACTATACGGTACATCATCAAGAAAGGAAACTGTCAATAGAACCAGAGTGAGAGATAACAAATTCTAGAATTACTACAGATAGACAAGATAAATACATTAAGAAACCTAGTCAATAAAGGAAATTAATATTCATTACATACAGGGGAAAAAGTGAAATTTAAAAATTAATAAAAGCAAAATGAAAATTATCAAAACTAAAAGTGTTGGCTGGGTGTGGTGGCTCATGCCTGTAATCCCAGCACTTTGGGAGGCTGAGGCGGCTACATCACGAGGTCAGGAGATCAAGAGCATCCTGGCTAACAAGGTGAAACCCTGTCTCTACAAAAAATACAAAAAATTAGCCGAATGTGGTGGCATGTGCCTATAGTCCCAGCTACTCAGGAGGCTGAAGCAGGAGAGTTACTTGAACCCAGGAGGCGGAGGTTGCAGTGAGCCCAGATTGCACCACTGGGCGACAGAGAGAGACTGGGTGACAGAGAGAGACTCGGTCTCAAAAAAAAAAAAAAGAAAAAAAAACCCCAAAAATCTAAAAGTGTTATATTATAGATACATTGTTTGTTGACTCATTAGCAGAGATAATAATAAATAATGTTGAAAACAGGTAGAAAATACACAGTTTGAATTACAAAAGGGAAAAAGAGAATATATAAAGAAGAAAATGATGAATAATCTGAAATTTGTGAGACAATATCACACAGTCTAATATACATATTATTGGAGCCCCAGATAAAATATAAAATATAATGAATTGGTGTTAAAAATATTTGAGAAATGATGTTTTATAGTATTTTTAATTGGTTAATGATATCAACCCAGATATTCAAAGAGTTCAGCACATTCCAACCAGAATATGTGCAGAAAAAAGCACACCTATGCACACTCTATTCAAATTGAAAAAAATATATAACATTTAAAAGCCATTAGATGAAGAAAATAAAACAGTATAAGGAGAAATGCAATGAAAATAACAGATCTCTGCACTGCAGCAAATGAACAATAGAGCTCAGAAAACAATGACATGATATAATAACAATTATGAAGAAAAACAACTGTCAGCCTAGAATTTTAGTGAAAATGTCTTTCATAAACAAAGTCAAAACAAATACATTTTTAGGCAAGCTGAAAAATTTTTCTTGAACAGATCTGCTGTAGAGGAAATAAAATATAAAAACATGCTTTTTAATATTTTTTCTTTTAAACCAGAGAAATGGTATCTGATAGAAACAGGCTATTACAAAAACTGGGGGAAAAGAGTAATGATGACATATATGCAAAATAAAAGATATTTTAAGAATAATTTTTGATGTGATCTGGGATTTATATTATATATACAGAAATCAAATAAATGACTTTAGAAGTATGCCAGAAAAGAGAAAATGTATTAAAGGTTTTCCCTTGTAACACTTTTATCTGTTGGTTAAGCATTAGAATATGTTTGAAGATAGATTGGTTAAGCATTAGACTGTGTTTGACGATAGATTGTGAAACCTTAAAGAGGTATATTTTAGTACTCACAGTGACCACACAAAAATTCATTGTGGAAATTTTCTTCTGATTGCTTTAAAGTGTCCAGTGCAACAGTAAATAGTACAATTGGAGAATGTATTAGATATTTGAGAAGATAAGAAAAAATATGAAATGGTTATTTAGAATTGAATAATGCTGTATGATTTTTGTTCAGTAAAATCCTACCTGAGGTACATGGTCAAGAATTTCATGAGAGCAGTCAGAAAAGCATTTGTTTTTCCAGTTTCTTCAGTTGCATGAAAATGTAAAGAATTGTATTTAAGTAGGGTTTTGCTCCTGGTAAGCAGATAAAACAGCAAGGAAGAGGAAAGGAATTGAGCATGTCTGCAGATTAATTATTATGATAAAACATGAATTTAGGCAGAGTAAACAAGATTAAAGGACTTGAGTTGGGTGAGAGTCAGAGAAAGGTGGTCAGAACAATGGGTGGTTGTACACAGAGATTCTGTAATTAGCATAGTGTAACAATGTTGGGACTTCTTTTAATTAGGTTCCAATGTGCAATTATGTCAAGGGGTAGTTTACATAAATAGTAGTGATACAACCTTCTACAATTTCCCTCATGATCTGAAAACAGAACAAAACTCAATGGAAGGAAGTTTAAGGCATGTCATTAAATACTGCACAGGAAAAAGTGCACACAGCGTGTCCTGCAGTCCATTTGGAACTTAGTTCTTTTCAGAGTAAATTTAAGTCTTCGGACCTTCTTAAACAATTAGGCTAAATTTTCAATGCATACTTCTAGTCCTCAATATATAAAATACCAGTATTCTAAAAGACTCTTTTCTTCTCTATATATCCTTGCTTCTGCCATGCCAGCTTAATAAAAATAAACTTATGTAAATGAAAATGGTCAGTTGCAAAGGATATCATAGTTTTAGTTACCAGGCTTGCCAGTGACCTATTAAACATCAGTCTTCTCCCTACTAAATAAACTCTATGATTGAGATAAAACAAGAGTAATCTTCAGTGAACTGCTGCTGTCAAAACCTTGCCTGGACTGTATTTACTAAAATTAAAATTTGAAGCCACCCACTTGGACGACTTTAGATTGCTCCATGTCCATTGTTTATTTTTCTTCTTCGAGGTTTCAGACCAATTCACTAAAAAGTTAAAATTTTAAGGTACTATTCTGTTATATACTTTTTCCCCTCCTGCTATGGTTTGAATGTACGTGTCTGCTCACAATTCATATGTTGGAGTCTCAGACTCAACGTAACAGTATTAAGACTTGGAGCTTTTAGGTGGTGATTATTATCAGGGCTCGAGGGAACAGGCCAGACCCTTTCGCCCCTTCCACTTTTCGACATCTGAGAGCACAACAACCAAGTTCCATCTTGGAAGCAAAGATCAAAACTTCCCCAGACACTGAATCTGCCAGCACTTTGAATTTTTACTTCCCAATCTCTACAACTTTGAGAAAATGGATTTCTGTTGCTGATAAATTGCTCAGGTATTTTGTTATAGCAGCAGGAGCCTTCTAAGACACCTGCTAGAATACAAGCAAATTAAAAAATAAATTGGGGGACAGATCATTAAAACTATGGTGCATGCTTTAATACTGACAAATGCATTTATATAATATGGATTTACATTTATAGTCAAAAGACTAATGATCTATGAATTGCCATCTTTCTAGCCTAAACAATGAGATTCTCAACCTGGAAAATATTGAGGAGAGTAGCACATTCTTACCTAACTAGGATTATTGCTTCATATCAATTTAGGAAAGAGTCAACAAAACAAGGAGAATCTCTGGTACTTTCAGGCTTCTTTTTTTGTTTTTTGAGACAGAGTCTTGCTCTTGTCAACAGGCTGGAGTGCAGTGGCGCGATCTCGGCTCACCACAACCTCCGATTCCCTGATTCAAGCAATTCTCCTGCCTCAGCCTCCCAAGTAGCTGGGATTACAGGCACGTGCCACCACGCCCAGCTAATTTTTGTGTTGTTAGTAGAGATGGGGTTTCACCATGTTGGCCAGGATGGTCTCGATCTTCTGACCTCGTGATCCACCCACCTTGGCCTCCCAAAGTGCTGGGATTACAGGCATGAGCCACCGCGACAAGCCTTCAGGCTTCTTAGAGATTAATACATTACTATCAGGAATACTGGACCAGTAGATATCGGAGAGCAATCAGTGAACACACTCAGCCTCCAAGGGAGAGATGAGTAAGGAAAGTGAAGAGAAAATTTTATGATTTTTTCTTATCATGAAAGATATTTCCGGTGGAACCTTAAATACAGAAGAAATGTTAGCCCTCTAACAAATTAGAACTATAAGATATTTAGACTCCAAATGCAGTAATCCGAAATCAGAACTGCAGCATGTAGCAAACAAAAACATATTCAGTACAATGTCCTAGGCTTTAAAGTATTTATTTAGAAATAAGTATATAAAAATTATTAGTCAAATGACAACATAAACTAAAAGAAAATGTGAAGAAAAATAAATATATAGGAATATGAAGCAGAGGAGAAGAGAGAGAGGTAGTGAGAGAGAGAAGAATAAACAAGCAAGCTGAAACTGAAGTTTTGGGAGGAAAAACCAACAACGTAGAAAAACTTCTTATAAGTTCTAACTAATCAAGAAATTAAAGGGAAGGTAGAAGTGACAAATCAACAAAGTTGGAAATAAGTAACTTATGTAAGCAAATGTGTATACAAGGATCATTAAAGTGCAGAGTACAGGTCAGAATATTCAGTAGAGAACTCCTTGAAACTATGTTAATGTGGTGAAAACCTAAGAGAATTTCATGTCTCTGAAAAAATAAAAAAATTGGAATTTCCATTTAAGGAGGAACTAGAAAGTATCCAAAATCAGTCTTTAAAATATGCATTGGTAATTTAAAGCATCACACATAAAAAGAAATGACGATCAGTGAGTCCTTGAGGCTTATCAAAACTAGACTTTAAGGAACACGTAATCCCCACTTTGTGTCAATGTTTTTAACTGAATATAAAGAAATCTACTTATTGTATTTTAAAAGAATATAATTACACACACACACACACACACACATTCATACATACAGAAGTAATTAAAATAAAAGGAAAGAGTTGTGTTTAACTTGACTGTTAGTCAGATACCATCTCCAACTTCCAGAACTACTTTTCCAAGGCCTAGTACAATATCTATACAAACTCAACACTCACAGTATAGATACTATAGTACTGTATCTATATAAATTCAAACTAAACAGGGCATTAATAGGTAACTAAGAAGACAGAATTTAATCCTTGACTTCACAGAGCTTTCTATCTAGTAGAACTGATAATATTTGTATATAAATATAATGAAAGATGAAATGTGAAAAATGTTATTATAAATGTACCAAAATCTGTAAAAATGGTTAAGTGGTTGAGAGGGGAAGGGGAAGAGTGAGAGTGAACATAGGATTCATCAAGAATGCTCTAAATAAGTTAAGGAAATAGTATGATTAGACTCTAAGGCTCATTTAGGGACTTCTATTAAAATTCTGATAACACAGCATATCATACTCTAGGCTATTCAGCATTCAGTTAATTGAAAGTAATCTGGAAACTCAAAAAGGCCTTCCTTTGGATATTTGCTCACTTGCAATACAGTCTCATTTTTATGATGTATTTAGCTAGTGGATTAGTAAAGTGGTTATGTCAGAACGATTCAGCTTGCTAATTAGCGTTTTTAATGAGTTTTTACTATGTCACTCCCTAGCATTCTATTTACCATTTTCCATACTGTAGTTTGGAAGCCAAAATCTTAGTGGGTTGCAATTAACTAAAAGTATTTCTACTGAAATAAGCCTAGTCAAAGATTTAGTAAATTCAACAATCGTAAACATAGTAATAACAAGGCAAGATATAAGAACAAATATATAAAAATATAAATATAAAAACATCAGAACATTAAAATTATAAAGTCAGAGTAGAAATGTGTTCATATAGAATTGAGCAAAGAAGATCTCTATGTTATTATATATGAAATAGTGCTTGTTTAAATGAAGTTTTAATGAATTTGCACTTAAATTTAAACAATTTTAGTTTCACAAGCTGTAGACTATGTAATAGATTATTTCATTTGCAAATTCTGTGGTTTTGATGAATACACAGTAACTTATAAGCAGCACTTGTATATTAACTGCATTGATTTATTAGTATATTGCTACTGCATTATTATACTTTTACAGTAAATCCTGTATTAGTTCATACAAATAATAGCAAAATGAAGATATACATGTCAGTCATGTGCATCTGATGTGTGTGGCAGTCTATAGTCCAGAACAACACAGGAGTAAGTAAATCCTAATGTACTATATATTATCATTCTCACTGTATTACAACTTCACCTCAGAGAGAGTTTAAAGTCTTATTTCAGACTTAGTGAGTTCTAAGTTTTGTACAAGACTGAGGTACATCAACTGTGTCCGAGGTAAAATTTTCTTTTAACTTTCCTGAGTATTTGTGTGGAAGTTGTGACATAGCTGATAAGTTCTTCAATAACAGTGTGTTTTTCCCTTTCATATTACATGGCTGTCGTTAGGAAGATGGCTTCTCAGCTTAGGACGGCATTCTTTTTGACCCATTGTCTTTGATGGTAGTGTGATTTCTCTCCAACAAAATCTAAGCAGTAATGATATGCATACTTTCCAGGAAGGTTGACCAGGGAGGCATCTTTTTCCTATTGAGGACTGAGGGCAGAGAATTATAAATATCGAGTGGATTGGAGAACTTTACTCTGGAAGCAACTTGGTTCCTGAATCAGCATAGAAAGCAAACAATCCCACGTTAGATAGGAATGCTTACATATATCAGCTAAATGGATGAGAAATAAATTTGTTTTGTTAAGCCACTGAATGGTTGTTTTATTTATTTAGTTAGTTAGTTAGTTAATATTGTGGAGAGCTATTCTAACTACAGAAAAAAATCAGAATTCCTCAACATACATGAGTAATTAAAAAAATTTAGTGTCTCAGCAATCATTTGAATGCTTATTGGTTACATTTACAAATTGGCCTCCTAATGAAAACCTATGAAATGAAATCCAATGTATTTATATGCATGGGAATTATACATATTTAAAGAATGAAGTGAAACTAAATGTTAAATGTTAATATCTAGAAAAATGCCTAAAATGCAGCTTTCCCCTCCCCCAATGCACACTTTAATTCATCCAGCCTGTCAATACATTGTGCTGAAAAGGTAAACATAAATATATGTTTTGTTTCATTAGGGATTGCTTCACCTCCTCTTTTCTCTTTATTTTATTTGTGTTGCTGTGAGGAATTGGGAGCCTATTATTAAAACAATTTTTAATCCTAAGAGAAAGAAAATAAGCTGATGACACAGATGGAAATTATGTGAAGAGAATGAGCTACAAGGAAGAAAGGGTTCAATGAAATCATATTACAGAAAGAACATGCAAGAACTCTGGCTTCCCCATAGGAATCTACGATTATACAAAATTAACTGCAAATCCCCTTTGTTTGTTATCACTTATTGATGGTTGGAGGCAACATAGCTAAAATATGAAAAGTGAAAATTTAATTAATCACTTGACTCTACTTACAATGAAATAACAGTTATTTATTTACTAATTATATACATATAATAATACAATACTCAGGCATAATTATCAGAAGTTCCCTCAAAGAGTGAGTATGAGTTCAGCTTCTAACATTCGTATAGTGGTAGGGTCAGAACATTTTATTTGCAGAGAGATTCTACTCAATCCGACAGTTGCACCTAACTGGACAAGGAGTGGGTACCTATTCTAAATTACAACAGTCAGAACTTCTTCCCACAGAATTTTCAACTGATGTTAGAATCACTTTTCCCACGTCCTTTGGATGTTTAACTTGTAAACTCATGAAACCTGAATAGGCTCTTTTGCCGTATAAATTCAGTTGCCCATCCAGAGGAAGAATAATGGAGCAGGTGACCAGCAAAATAAGAGAAGGAGACACGTTAAAGACCAGCTTCTCAGGCATGCTTGAGGCCTTCCTGCACACTAATTCTTCTGTCTCTAGCTTGGGAGGAAACCCTGTATCCATTGTGCTTAATCTGACATCATTCATTTTCTATTATTTCAAATCCAAAAAAAGTTCTAGGTAATAGAAATATATAAAATAATTTTGGAAGAATAAATGAATTTCATATTCTGGAACTCCTTGAATCATTTATGCTTCTTGACTTGCAGGAGAACTGCATCAGCAAAATTTCATTGCATCAATGGCTGTTATTTCTCTATATTGGGAACAGAGGAAAGACAACCAACTCCTTATTTTTCTGAACCTTAGAATATATTTTTTTCTTTGAAATCTGTGAAGTTATTTCTGTTTTATGTGCAAAATTGTAACATCGTTCACCTGACAGCAATTAAGAACAAAGCCTCATTCTATTCTAAGTGGTCTCATTCCATCTATTTCGCAAAGCACAAGACAATTAGCATACTTCTAAGTTTTACTTTCCTTTCTGATTAATATATTTATGAAATTTTACTGAAAGTAAAAGTGATCACTTAAAGTTAAACCTCATACAACTTAACCTTACGTAACTTACCCAATACATTTTTTAAATAATTAAAAACATGACTATAGACAACAAGGTTAGGTCCTGAGATTATATACCGTTTAAACTCAAAAAAAAAGTTTAATACCTTTAAATCTTACACTACTATGTATACCTTATGTTTTAAGGTGTTACTGTAATTTATTCACTAACAGAAGTTGGTAATATTTAATACTTTTAAATTATTACTGTTACTTGAGGAAAACTGGTGAAACCACTTTACTATTTTTCTCATAAACATTTTTGTTTAGAATGGAGCAAACAAGTTTCAGCTTATTCTATTTTCTGTGCATTCACTGCATGAAAGACTTAAGACTCAACCTGGGCAGCAAGGACCTAAATTACATTTACGCATAATGGACAGAATGCGTATCCCAAATGACAGATCTCATTCTGCTGATGGAGGAGGTCAGTGTCAAGTGGAACGCAAAAGGCAAGGGGATGAGTGTTAATGACACTGAGATGCCTGCAAGTGGAGGAACAGTAAGTAGTTCTAGAGGTCAGGTAAGGAGTGGGTGATTCTGGGGATTGTAGTTCAGGCAGACTCCTGAGTTGGGATCTGTGGATGAAAACTGCATGTGAATTCCAGGGTGTTTTTCTGCCTTGGTTTGGCTGTAAACTTGGCTCACAGTGGGGAATGATACACTTGTAAATGGAGTCAGTGCCCAGAAAAGGTGGTGCTCACAATAAAAATTTTACACAAGCTACTCAGCACCCACACTACTGAAACATCTTTTCAAAGACCTGGAAACTGAAGCACAGCTGTAAATATTTTTACAGCAAGTGATTCTAGCATCCTGCAAACACTGAAGCACTTTTTTTTCAAGCCTTTTGAAGTGCCAAGGCACATGAATATTCATAAAGAGGTATTTTGCCAACCCCAGGGCCTCTTCCTTGGGGTACACCTGACTCTATTCAGAGTGACAATCAAACCAAACCATATACGGATTTGAGGAAAACAGACATCCACGTAACTTCATGTGTCCACACCTAAGGAAGAAGTGGTTCTCCACAAGAGCACCCTCACTGCAGACACCAGCTACATGCTCCAAGGCCACCCTCAATTCTGATCAGCTGGCTATAAATTCTGGGGCTCTCACTACCTGCTCAGGTTTGATAATTTGCTACAACAATTCACAGAACTCAGAAAGAGTTATGATTACAGTTTTATTATTATAGCAAAATCATACAGATCAAAATCAGCCAAGGGAAGAGACATGTAGGGCAAATTCTGGGAAGATTCTAACTACAGGCCTTTCATTGTTTCCTCCCTGCGGAGTCAGGACACATTACCCTCTTAGAACCACGATGTATGACAATATACGGCACTGTCAACCAAGGAAGCTCACTCAAGCTTCCATGTCTAGAGTTTTTGTTGGATTTTCATTACCTAAGAATGATAGACTAAATCACTGTGCATGCTATTGAGCTCATCCTCCAGCTTCCTTCCCCTCTCCAGATGTCTGGCTGATATAATGTGGCTCAAAGCTCTAAGCTTTACAAGGTTGATCTTTCTGGCATGACCAGTCCCCATCTTAAATCACGTCTTTAGCACAAATTATCTAAAGGTACACCCTGAATCACCTCTACATAAACCATCAGATGTGGTCTAAAGAGTCCACCATGAATAACAAAGACACTTCTATCACTGAAGAGATTCCCAGTATTTAGAGGTTACCTCCCAGAAACTGGGGACAAAGGCCAAATTCTTTATCACACAACTGCTCAATCATACCCAAAAACGAGTTAAAAATGATTTCTGTAGTGCAGGTCACATTCTATTATAAAAACTGAGAAACAAAATCAATGCTCTCACTCTCATAATAAGCCATTCAAACATCACAGAGAAGTTGACTGGTCACTACCTGCTGATAATGCTAGAATTGTTCTGTGGAAATATTTTTGGGTACATTCCAGTATATGGAAAAAAATAAGAAAATAGAGTATTTTCTCCCAGAGTTCAATACCACAGCAGGTATCAGAAACAGAAAATGTATTCTTAATCAGAAAATGTATTCTTAATCATTAGTGAAGACTGTGTGTGTCTGAGGGGAGAGGGGATGTACTCAGGAATGACCACAGAGGCCAGGAAATTCTAAAGAGAATGATTTCTACATTTGCCTACAGAACAAATCAGAAGTAAAATCATAGCTCATATACTTGAACAGCTTACATTAGTGTACGTTTCATCATCTATGACCCACCTGCTGAGGAATTATGTTAAGATATTGTTAAATCCAGTGTAACAAAGTGCTTTGGAATGTCTTTTCTGAAGGGAGCCTGCCTGGGTTAAAATATGTATTCATTATTCACTTACCAACTGTGTGCCTCAGGAAAGTAATTCACTTGCCATGAGGATATTAATAATATTCGCTAAGAAAAATTGTTAAATTTTACTAAAAAAATTTCAAGAAAATGATTAAATAAAACCGGACTCAGCAAATATTTAATTAAGCTAATGGTAATAGTAGCAGTAGGAAAAGTGATATCAGTAGGACTTCTCACACACTTTTCTCATCTAAACTATGCAGGGTTATTTAAATTACAAATTAAAAATCCAAAAGTATGCCTGTTAAAACGGAGAGAACACTAATTTTAACTGAAATACATTTTTAAAAAAGAAGAGGGTAGATATATTTAGGGGGAATTAAGCTCCAGCTTTTACCCTTGGTGTGCAGTTTTCAATAGTTCAGCAATTGTTCCATAGACGGCAACAAGAAAAAGTGCATGCTTGATAGTGAGGCCAACAAAGAGATTCCTCTTTTTCTCTCTTTTGCATTGTTTGAATTCCTCCATAACCGTGTATCTCATTTAGCCAAGTGGCCACTTCCACTTAGTGAATAAGGGGCATCCCCTTGTTTGTTTCTGGCTGCCACTGAATTTGTAAGTGTTTTGTTTTCATTGATACTGATATGTCTACTTTGAAATTTCCTCTTCTTCACACATTGCCCAAAGTATGAGTATTAGTCAGGGTTCTGCAGAGAGATAAAAACCAAACACCGAATGTTCTCACTCATAGGTGGGAATAGAACAATGAGAACACATGGACACAGGAAGGGGAACATCACACACTGGGGCCTGTTTTGGGGTGGGGGGAGGGGGGAGGGATAGCACTAGGAGATATACCTAATGGTTAAGTGACGAGTTACTGGGTGCAGCACACCAACATGGCACATGTATACATATGTAACTAACCTGCACGTTGTGCATATGAACCCTAAAACTTAAAGTATAATAAAAAAAAGAAAAAAAACCCAGTAAGACAGATAAATGATAGATAGATGATAGATAGATAGATAGATAGATAGATAGGTAACATAGATGCATAGATAGATAGAAGAAAGGGAATTTATTAGGAAAATTGGCTTATGGGATTATGGAAGCTGAGAAGTCTTATGATAGGCTGTCTGAATTTGCAGATCCAGGGATATTAGTAGGTTGGTTCAGTCCAAATCCAAAAGCCTCAGAAGCAGGCAAGCTGATGGTATAACTTTCAGTTGGAAGCCAGAGGCCTGAGATCCCAGGGGGCTGTGGGTGCAAGTCCCAGAGTCCAAAGGCCAGAGAGCCTGAGGATTTGATGTCCAAGGGCAGAAGTATGTCCCAAATTCAGGTGAGACTGAATTCGCCTTTCTCCTACCTTTTTATTTTACTTGGTCTTCAGCTGATGGGATGCTGCCTCCCACATTGAGGGTGAATCTTCCTTACTCAGTCTACTGATTTCAAATGGCAGTCTGTTCTGGAAACTACCACAGATATACCCAGAAACAATGCTTTACTAGCTATTTATGTACCCCTTAGTCCAGCAAGGTTGACACCTCAACTTAACCATCACAGTAGGGTTTCTTTTATCCTCCAGTCATCCAAGGCTCATTTCCTTACCATATTGTCAGTCTCTCAGTTACTACCTAAGAAACCGTATAAAAACCCTTAACCTTGCTATTATTGTTATTGTGTATTTTTTCTAAGGCAATGGAAACACCCTCATAATTCTGCTCATTTAGAAGATACATATTTTTCTTCTTCAGTAAAATGCAGCGATCACAGGACACAATATAGATGCCTTCCGGACTGAATGTGGAATCTCCATCCTGAGCAATGCTGCCTGTTAGGAAGTCCTCTAATAACTGATTATACAAGAGAACTTCTAAGCTTTTTAAAATTATGGGGTTAGTTAACATCTAAAATTGAATTTAACACAGGACCTAAAGACTTATGAGCTACCTGTTCATAGATATGATCAATACTGCCTGTGGTCAATTCTGATGCATAATCTTAAATAAACCATTTTCATTTGATGAGGGGGTTTCTCTGTGCCTTTTTCTTTGTACTGGAATATTGTTCTTATATAAATCCTAATATGAATGTTTCAGTTTCCATTAAACCCCAATAAAAGGCCATCATTTGCCTTTCAAGGAGAGTAGACATGAAGGCAGCCTCAGATTATTTTCTAGTGACTACCACCAGGTGGTACTTGCAGGCCTTTGCCAAAGGCTCCATCCAGCATAAGTGTCATTGCTGACACTTCTAATATCTTTTAAGCACAAGGGTCACACATGGTCTTATGTTATTGATCTATTGCTGTGTAATAAATTTTCCCAAATGTAGGTGCTTAAAACAACACACATTTGTTTTCTCATAATTTCTGTGCATCAGGAATCTCTGTATGCCTTAGCTGGCTTTTCTGTTTCTGTCTATCACAAGACTGTAATACAGGTATTAGCCAAGGCTGGGGTCTCAACTGAACTCTAAACTAAGAATGAATCTGCTTTTATGCTCATGTGGTTGTTAGCAAGATTCATTTCCTTGTGAGGTGTTAGAATGAGAGTCTCAGTTCTTTGCTAGCTGTTGTTCAGGGAATTTCTCATTTCCTTGTCCATGTGGACCTCATATATATGGCTCTTCCCTTTATTGAAGCCAACAAGATAGCAAGGCAGAACTCATATTTTGTATAAACTAATTGAGGAAGTGACATCTCATCTCCTTTGCTGTATTCTGTTGATAAGGAGCAAGTCACTAAACCAGCCTATACTCAAATAAGAGAGATTGCATAAGAGTGAAAATACTAAGAGGTGAAGAATATTAGGGGCCAAATTAAAATCTATCTGCTATAATGATCAACACAGCAATGGCTCTGTGTTCAGGCAACTCTAGGGTTGTTTAGGTTGCCATTTAATTACAGATTATTTCACAACTTTGTGGATAGGAAGTAAGACACTATCCAGACAGGGTACACGATTTCTTCAGAAACCAGACAACCAGAGCAATCTTTCTGTATCATCTTCTGATTTTGGAACTGGAAAAGCACAATAATTTATTTTTGGTTGATTGAGGAATGTCTTTAGTTACTCTGGCCCAAGTAATAAACATGAATTTTACTATTTGTCCTGTACTTCATTCAAATTAATCCATATAATCAGTAATGTAACTCTTCCCTGGGTATTTATATAAATAACCATTACTTTTCATTCATTTTTAGCTTAATCTTCAGGTTAAAATATATATCAGCATTATATCATCAACACAATAACAATAGCTTTCAATTAAATCAAAATTGTTTCTTCTTACTGAGTGGTGTCAACACATACACAAATTTAAATGTCCTTCTAGGAGAACAATAAATGTGTATTTTGTTTCATCTCACATTAATGAAAATTGGCCCTGGGTTTTCCATCACAAAATACCAATTTACCTTCACAATGTGAATTAACACCATATCAGGCATAGCTGATGCTGTTGTAGACATCACTTTACTCAATATTTGGCTGTCCATAGTTAATCTGCAGGATCCACCAGTTTTTCTCACAAACACTGCTAGACTGTGAAGCAATAAATGCATAGGTACTGTTACACCTGCAGCTAATATATCATTATTTAAAACTGAAATTTCTGGATGTCCCCCAAACAAACAACATTGTTTCAAATTAAGCATGTCAGTGGATTTAAATAATTCTAAAGCTCTCATTTAGCATGCCTAACTAAAAGAAGATATGGAGCCAATTTGGACAATATCCGTTCCCTTAATGTTTGAGAGAAGGAAGAATACCCATTTAAATATCGCATACATTTAAACAATATATTCTGGTAAATGTGTCAGGATTTGATAACTTCCTTGCTCATCCTAGAACATTCTCACCGTTGCAAAATTATTTTCTCTATTTGATTGATACAATATATGAAATTTAAGAGGGTGCCATATTTTACTGGACACTATTTCATGTTTCAGGAAGACATTTTTACCTATTAATTTCTAACACAAAAAGATACTGTGTTTGTGAAGGCAACTTTTTGTAATACTAAAATGAGAAGTAATTTGAGCTGCAGGATTTATCAATATTATCGGTGGCTAATTTTCTACTTTTGGGTAGTAAAAGCTTTGATTTCTCAAATTATCATTAATGCATTTAAAAACACATTGAAATCACAAAATGAATAGAATTATTTGTATATGTTCTTTCATATCAATTCCTGAAATATTTTCAAATGGTGACTCTTTATAATTAATGTGAATTTTAAAATTACCCATAAAACCATTCATGTTTTCTTAGAATTATTGTAGTTATACAATATCACATTATATTAGAACTGTTATCTATAAAATAAATGACCTCCACTAAACTTGACTTGCATCAAAAACCAACAGTTTCAGTATTTTATTATATGATAAATGTGGTAACAAATATGGGAAGCATGCCCAAATACGGACAGATGAGTAGTTCATTGTGACAGCTGTGGCTTGACAAAATCATTATCAGTCTTATACTAATATTATTTTTTCCCTGTGTCTCTCTTGCTATAACTAAATTTCATTAACACTTTAGGAAATATGAGCCTTTCTCCATCTGGCACATGGCTTTTAAAACTCATTTACTGTAATTTACAAAATCTGCAAACAGCTGGCAAAAATATATTTTTATTAAGTTTTTAGCATATGATTTGAAAGATCTGTAACTTTGTCCACATTCCTAAAGCCCAGAATATTTTCTTCATTTTCCAACTCTGGAATCTCCACAATTTCTTTCTAAATTGTAAGAAATTAGGTGGCTTGGTCTTTAATTATCAACTGGTACATTAAGTTCTCATATTTAAATTTTAAATATGGGTAATTCAACTGATCTTTATCCTTGAAAATGTTAAAAGTATGAGAGGCTTCTTTTTTGTTTATTTGTTTGTTTTTACAATAAAGTTTTTAAACTGTACCTCTCAATACATAACACTGAATGACTAATTACTGTGTTTCCAGCTTTAGACTTTCTTTTGATATATTATACACCATATGAATTTTTTCTATTGATAAAATCAGTTCATCTTTATAGTCCCTTATATCTTTACAATATGTGAGAAATCACAACCTTTAATATTAAACAGTAATATTAGTAATTTTTAATAATTAAAGTTTGTTCTGAGAAAGTACAAATAAAGGAATAATAAATATGTTGTATATAAATACAAACAATCACATAAGCATATGTGGTTTGTAAAAGTTAGAAAAATTTGCAATAGGATATTGTAAAGAAAAAAGCATACTTTTTTTCTCTCTACTCTTTTACATGGACATTCAAAATAATATTTCTGATTCCAGATTCTCCAGTGGAAACCAAACTAGTGTTTTGTAATTTAACTCAATTCTGACACTGCCAACCTGCGGACAGCATCAGATCTCACAGACTGAAGGCTCAGTCCCACAAGATTTTCCCAACTTCAGACACCAATCTTGAGAACTGGGTTATCACCTATACTTTTGACTGACCAACTATAAATGGGAGGTTTCCAAGACAGCCTCCTGCGTTTTGGTTAATTTGCTACAGCAGCTCATAGAGCTTAGAGAAACACTTTACTTACATCTGCCCATTTCTTATTAAGGGCATTACGAAGGATATAGATCAATAGTCAGATGAAAGTGGCAAAGAGCTTCCATGCCTCTATAGGTGTGGCATTCTCTAGAGGCTCCTTGAACCCTGTCCTATTGGGTTCTTATGAAAGCTGCGTTATGTAGGCATGAATGATTATATCGTGAGCTACTGGTAATCAACTCAACCTTCAGCCTTTCCTCTCTCTCTGGAAGTCATGGGGTGGGGCTGAATATTCTAATCCTCTTATTGCATGGTTGGTTTCCTTGGCAACCAGCTCCTGTCTTGAGACTGTCTGTGAGCCCACCAAGAGTTGCTTCATTAGAACAAAAGATGATCCTAACATCCAGGAAATTGACAAGGATTTAGGAGATCTGTGTCAGGAACTGAGGTCAAAGACCAAATATTGGAACAGAAGATTCTCTTAGTACCCCTATCTATAAAAGTTTCAGGAGCCGTACGTCAAGAACTGAAGGAAAAAAACAAATAGATATTTCTTATTATATTACAACACTACAGATATTCAACAAGGGCAGGTAATAATAACTATAAAATATTTATGTAAATAAATTTGAGTTATGTATGTTAAAGTAGGTGACTAGATGTCCTGAAAACAAAAAGGCTGCAGTTAGGAGTACGTGAACTCTTTATGAAAGTTCCTAAATTCATTAAAGAAGGAGCTAGATAGAATATTTAAGGGAACATGGGGACCCAGAATCAGAGACAGTTTTGTCCTGGAGACATTATCACAAAAATTATGAACTTGACAAATTTTGGTTCTCCTTGACACAGTATACACCAAGAGATGAGAACACAGTCCCAAACACCTTCTCCAGTTGATTTCAATAACCTTTTGATATAAATCTACTATCAGATTATTTAATCACCCAGGTACTAAGTCTAGTACCCAGTAGTTATTTTTTCTGCTATCAAACCCCAATGACATGAGTTACCTACCTAACAGACCTATACATGTAACCCTGAACCTAAAATAAAAGTTAAAAAAATTAAATATCTACAGTCACACAAAGCTATAATTTTTGTGAAAGTGAGAAGCAAGTCTAAAACCCTTCCAACTTCCTCATCACAAGAAGATTACAATAAAAGTTACTGATCTTAGAGCAGGAGGTCTAGTAAGGATTTCCTTGAGATTGTATAATCAAAAGAAAATCTTAACATAGATTTGAAAGCCAAGATCACATAATATTTTAATCCAAAAGATGGTTTTCCTAAATGTCTAAGATAGGCAAATACATATAATTTCTGAAATCATTTACCCCAAATGATTTCATGAATAATTGTCATGGGAAAATGACATAGTCAAAAAAGAAAATCCAAACGGATGAACAGACTTCCTGTGATCATATAAAATAAGACTTAAAACTGTAAAGATGTCAGTTATCTCTAAATGGAGATATAGATTTAAAGCTATATCAATCAAAATCCTAATTCCAAAAATTTACTTTGTTGACAGTCCTGAACGAAATTTTAAAAAATATATCTGAAAATACAAAGAACCAAGAATAGTGAAGATACCATTAGAGAAGAATAACAGAGCTAATCAACTTTTCTTAATCATGAGATTTGTCATCAAAGTACAGTAATTCAGACAGAATTATATTAATATCACTGCAGGCATATGGAAACATAGCAACAACACAGAAAAGAGAGATCAGAAATAGACTCATTTTATGGACACTTGATATTTAATTGAGATTTTATCACAAATCAGTGAGCAAAGGATAGATTTTTAAAATCTATTTTAAAATTTTAAAATAAATGATGCTGAATGATTTTCCAGTTGACTGGAAAAGGTGCATTATAGTAGATAAGGGCACAAATCTGGAGCTAGATGCACACATCCGAGTCTCAGATTTGTATTTACAGCCTTGTAATCTTGAGCAGTTAACATCAATGTGCTTCATTTTCTCTGTCCAGAAAGTGAGCATAACAATAGCATGCCTATATCAGAGGTTTCTTTTAGGGATTAATTGAGTTAATATATTAAAATTTTGAGATGAATAGCTGACACCTAGTAAACATGATATGTATTAATATGTCATAATTACCTTCATTATCCCTAATTATATTCAATGTCATGATATTGGAAAAATAAATTTGTAATTTTATCTTATAATATACTGGAATTATTTTCAGGTACAATAAAGGCCTAAGGGCAAAAATAAAATATTAAAGATATTTAATTTCTATGTATGTATGAAAGATACAGGTAGTTTTGTTAAACATGGCAGTAGAGGCCATTTAAATAGTGTTGTCTGATAGTTGATAAAACATTTGATATTTTCCAATCATCTTTTATGTTTATATCAATGTTGTCACATAACTGGCAGATAATCGTTTTAACGTAGATTTGTGTTTCAGTACGTTTTACAAATTCTTTAAAATCGTCCCTCTCCTCATCTCAGCTTACCTAAGACCTAAGTAGTTCTCATCTTTTAAAAAGGCGATAACGCCCTCTATTCAACATGAAAGCTTTCTGGCTCATCAAAATTCAGTTATGTTTTCTATATTCCAGTAATATTTAACACACTCATGTAGCACTCATTATTTCCTTCCTGTGGAACTTTTAAATGGTTCAATGGTTAAAAATTCTGAATTTAGTTTGAGATGTATATATGTAAGTTTGAGAACAAATTCTAGCAGTTACTAACTGAGGATCTAGGTGAAGAACAATTTCTACACCTCAGTTTTTTTTTTCATTTGTAATACAGAATTAATAATCCCTGCTTTATGAGATTTAATTAGAATTAACTTTAAAGAATGTACCTATCAGAGTAGGTATATTTACTTATTTCCAATTTTACTGTAAACATATCAGCAGAAAGTACTGTGTGCTATGTTGTTTATATCCACATGAGCACCATTCAAAATATCTTGTAAAGAGACATATTTAATAAGAAATATTTAATAAGTTCATTATGGGAACTGGCCGCTAAAGTTAAAGTTCAGTCTCCCCATTAATTCCACATAGACTTAGTGAACAGAAGAATTAGAAGAGATCTTGGTATCCATAAAAGTCTAAACTTCATCACTGACAACTTGCTATCTGGCCTCTGTTTCAATACTTCTAAACTGGAAGTAGCTATTTCTCAATAAGGCTCCTTCAACTTTGTCTATATCTAAATTCAGAAAATGTTCTCTTGTACAAAACCTGGAATTTTCCTCTTAATATTTTCACTCAAGCAAGTTTATCCTTAATTTGAGAGCCACTGAATATGAACCTATCACTTTTTTCTTTATTAGAAACAATTAAAGAATACAAATTCAGGTATGATGGTTTTCTCACAACAAAAATTTATTTGCACCTTCTAAATGTTTTGTACAAATTTTACCATTTTATTTTCATAAAAATTTATTTGGGTAGGTATTTTCACCCCAACTTTGCTTAGGAAAAAGAAATCAGGGCTTAATTTCTTATGTTAAAATCGAACTACCATTGCTTTCACATGGCTTCTTTCTCTAAGAAAAACAGTAATTTGTTTATAAACTGACAATTTCAACTCTTCCTTAGTACAGTAATTTATATCCATTAGCCATACTCTATTTTTCTTTATTTTTTGTAAATGCATCTTTTAGAATCATTGCCAATAAATGGAAGGAAGGAAAGAAGGAAGGAAGGAAAGAAAGGAAATAAAGGAAACAGAAGGAAGGAAGGGAGGGAGGAAGGAAGGAAAGAAGGAAGGAAGGAAGGAAAAGAAAGAGAAAGGTTTTCAGATGTAACTTTCTTTAACACTTGTGTCCTAAACTGTGAATAATAAGTCTCCTTCATTACTATCTGTAATTGTCTACATAGGTATAATTTTGAATCTCAGAAGTCTCCAATTTTGTAATAAAATATTGTTGATGCAACTATGGCTCCTGGGTTGTAAGAGCATTGCTATCTACAGTATACTTCTAAGAATGGCATGAGATAAGAAAATGCCTACATTCCTAAGATTGTCGTCCATGAAACCAAGTATCAAATAGATAATGGAAAAGACATTTCTAACCTTTGCAATTATTAAAAACTAACATATAATGCTTTTAAAGTCACCTTTTTCTGTACATTGAAATATAATTCTAATTCAATCTAATACCATTATATTAATACAATCTTTCCAATTCTATTTGATATTACATTCACATATTTGAGTCACATACATGCATTTTACTTGTACTCCTAAACATTTATTTTTTTTTTTTTACTTCTTTTTATTATTATTATACTTTAAATTCTAGGGTACATCATTTATTCTTATATCTAAACATCTTTTACTCTAATCACTTTGGATAATTTATATACTTAGGTAACATAAATATTTATTGCCCAATAATAACTAATACTGATTGGCACAAATCTTTGTGCTTTTTTAACTCGTAATTCCCATTACAACCTTTTAAAATATATATATATATTTCTCCTCCTTTCAAAAAGTGACACTGCAGCACAGACAGGGTAAGTAATATATCCAAATTTACAAAGTTTGTTAGTGGTGGTGCCTGCGTTGGAGTCCAGGCAATTTGGTTCTAAAGTCCACGCTGTTAATCACCATCTCTTAGAATTCATTATTTTAAGTATCCTTAGTCCTTACAAATGCAGGCTGTATTAAGTTAGATTTCTTTTAGAGCTCATGTTACATGGCATAGTCTATCATAATTGTTCATTATAATAGTACTCAATTAGTGACCAGTTTTAACATTTCCAACCACAAACATGTGCACAAACACATACCCAGAATAATTCCTGGAAAATAACGAGGTCTGGCCGGGCGTGGTGGCTCATGCCTGTAATCCCAGCATGTTGGGAGGCCCAGGTGGGCGGATCACCAGGTCAGGAGTTCCAGACCAGCCTGGCCAACATAGTGAAACCCTGTCTCTATTAAAAATACAAAAATTAGCTGGGTGTGGTGGCATGCACCTGTAGTCTCAGCTACTCGGGAGGCTGAGGCAGGAGAATCGCTTGAACCCAGGAGGCGGAGGTTGCAGTACGCCAAGACCGCTCCATTGTACTCCAGCCTGGGTGACAGAGTGAGACTCTGTCTCAAAAAAAAAAAAAAAAAAAAGAAAGAAAGAAAATAACTTGGGGTCTAATACACTCTCAGATGTCTTACCTTCTGACAGCACCCCTTAGTGAGGTGACAGATATAGCTTAGGAGCTAGTGCTAAGACAGACTTAAGTTTACATATGTAGTTATAAATCACCTATTTTCATGAATTTTTTATTCATCTTATAAGAATTCCTGAAAATGACATTGTAAAATGTGTTTATTCAACAATTTGTTACCTGCTGTTCTCAAGATATTCTGCCTTTCTTCTTAAAGTATGATCTGAACACCATCATTTAACATTACCTGAAAACTTCTAAAAAACACAGAATCTCAGACCTCATTTGAGATCTACCAAACCCAAATCCTTGTTTTTCAAAGATCCCGGGTGGTGTATGTGCACATTAAAATTTAATACTCAATGCTTAAGAATATCCAATAGACTCTACCTTTTAGTAGCTTACATTCTGTTCTACTGCACTGTATGGTAGCCACCAGTCATGTGTGGCATTTACACTTAAATGTAACTTATTTTAAATGAAACAGCAAGAAAATTCATTTCTTCTGTAATACTCCACTCCCCATAGTTTAAGTGTTAAATAATTACTCCTGTAAGAGTGAATATTGTCTTGGATATCTGTGATGTAAAATATTTCCATCATTGCTGAAAGTAATATTGAAAGTGCTGCTCTGCAGCAAAAATCAACAATTTTTATTTTTACTTTTTGTAAAGAGTCAAGAAATAAATATTTCAGGTTCTGCAGCCTATATGCTGTCTCTTTTCTCCTTCTCCTCCCTCTACTTCTTCTTTAACAAGCCGTTTAAAAAATGGTAAGCAATACTTGGTTAGTGGGTAAACAAAAAATTAATTAATTAAAAAAAATAAAAAAACATGCTGTGGAGTGAATGTGGTGTATAGGCCATAGTATGTAGATGCCCATTCTAGGTAACAATTTTGTAGATAAAACAGGTGATTAAATAATACTTACAAGAAGAGATGTGCAAAGTACTCTGTTGGGTGCAAAAGGCCTAAAATAAAAACTAAAAACCTACACAACTTCTAGATTTTCTTGTTATTGAAGGCATTCCTTAATTTTAATCTGATTTTCCTCTAAGAAAAGACAGAGGTGGTACAAAAAATATCTTGAGTTTCACCCAGTGCTAACTCAGCCTTGCCATCAAACATAGCTGCACCAGGGAGGAATGGAAGATTATCATTCTAAATTGACAACAATTTCACACCAGTAACTGGAGGCACAGAGTAGCCATTTCAAGACACAATAATGATGATAACAAATTAACTGAAATAGTCCCCTTTATTACTGGCTCCTCTTTACAAAGACCTCAGAGCCCTGTAAAGTATTACAGAATTGTTTCTGTGAGAAGCTTGGGGTATTTCAGTTGCTCTTTTAACAAAAAACGCACCATTATAGTTCCCTTATTTACCACTTGTGTGCATGGAAATTGTGTTTCCTTCTGTAATCCTAACCCCAAAACCCACTCACAGTTAACACTTTTTGAGATTACACTAAATTATAAAGTTCTCCAGGCGTGGTGAAACCTCGTGTCTACTAAAAATACATAAATTTAGCCAGATGTGGTGGCGAATGCCTGTGGTCCCAGCTACTTGTGAGGCTGAGTTGGGAGAATTGCTTGAACTGGGGAGATGAAGGTGGCAATGAGGCGAGATCACGGTACTGCACTCCAGCCTGGGTGACAGAGTGAGACTCTGTTCAAAAACAGTCAATAAATACAATAAAAATACAATTTTCCATTTTATTCAGGTTAAACATCTCAAACTGGTTTATGGTGCTTAATCTGTCCCTGTATCTAAAACTGGCCATTACTTCTGCTTGTAAATAGCCTTTTATTGTAAGTAGGAAAAAAACTCTTCTATCTCAAACTCATTAAATTATTTGTCTGATTATGTAAATTGTAAATGTTTTAATAATGGAGTTACATGAAATACATAATGCCACTGACAACTAATTACATTGTAAATTGCATTATAGCATGTTTTCTATTTCAATTTTACTCCTCAGCCAGGAGGTATAAAATTTGTAGCTAAGTATTCAAAGTATAATTACTTTAATAAATGTGCCATTCTTTGCATATACATTCAAGCTCCTATTCATTAAAAGAATTATAACTATGCTTCAACAAAAATAACTTGATTCTTCCCATATCTAAAGGTAATTAAATTTTAAAACTATAACCTTCAAATGGAAAAGTGTTAACCTTGAAAGCATACTGACGATACTTACCAGACACATAGATGTAAGTTAACTAAACTCTATTTTTGTATTGTGCAAGGTTTGTTTCAAAATGTTTATTAATTGATTTCTTATTAAAAAAGACAAACTAAAGTATATGGGAACTAATATAAATATATAAATATCTGTAACTGTAGATATAGAAATAGTAGCTTTTTAGGCAAAGGCTATCCAAAAGAATTAGATTATATATGAAGACAACTACAGATACAAACTACAAACCACTCAGGGCAGAGAAGGCAAAAAGGCAAAAATATATTTTACACATTCATTGCTTGGCTGTTAAGACACTATGCCTTGGCAATACAGTAGATCTGTTCCCCATAAAATCACCTCATCAATTCACACTACACAAAGAAAGTTAGAAGAAAAAGTTCAAAGTTGATGACTCAAATAAAAACCCAGACTCTAGACAGACAAGATATTTTGTACAACACATCATTTGAATATTATATATTCATATCTCTATTTGAATACGTCCTATTATCTGCAGGTTACGTAAGGAGTACAAGTCTAGGAAACAAATTCTAATGCTTTGCTAAAAAAAATCTTATGCTCTCCAAGTGGCCAAGTAATCAATCTAAACTTCAGTGTACACCTGTGGAAAAAAAATGAGTTTACACTGTTGGCTCAGACTTTTATCGTAAGCAACTCTTGGATTCATGTACTTTGTTTCCTCCAGATTTTGCTCAGTGCACTTTCCCTCTGCTAATTTTGATATATATAATTTTGCTATGATGAACCATAACTTTGAGGGTAACAACTTTTGGGTGCTGTGAGTCCTTCTAGTCTGCTGGTCAGATTGGCCCTTGGCTGATGTCTAGAAACTTGGTGGGTAAATGGTTCCTCATCAGCCTTGACATCCAAACCAAATTTTGGGTGCTGATCTATCCTGCTCTGTAGGCTGACCACAAGACAGAGGATGCGTACAGCAACAGCTTCTGTGCAAACCTTGAATACTGATTCTCTAATGATATTTCCTTAGAGACAACACTTAAAGCATTTTGTCACACTGTTTGCTGGAAAAATTAAATGGGTCCTATGCTGCTCCACTGGGAAAGAATATGAACCTGATTTCATCCAGATTTTGCCCTATGCACTTTCCCTTTGCAGATTTTGATTTGTATAATTTTGCTATGATAAACCATAACCTTGAGTATAACAACTTTTGAGTGTTGTGAGTACTTCTAATGAATTACTGAACCTCAGTGATATTAGGGACCATCACATAACATGTTAATAGTTTTGCAGAGGACTAAATTAGACTCAGAAGTATGCACAACTCTCCTCTTGATGCCACGTCTATCTCCTATTATTACTTACCTAGAGCCCAATTGTGCAACTGATTGATCATGTTGCCATGCCTTCTATGTCAGTAGAGATTTTCACAATCAAAAACAAAAAGTAGTTTTTCTATAATGTTTTCCAACTTTATACCCTGTTAAATTATGACACTAAATTATAATTGTGAGAAATAACAACCTGCATTTGGCATATCATTATAAATAAATGGCATCACATTTATTTTCTAATGAAAGTAAACATTACAGAAAAAGTAGAAAAAGATTTAGAGACATACTATTTTATTCTTCTGTAAACAAATATTGAAATAAAAGTCTGTACATTTGCCCATTTAGGAAGCCCTTGGAATACATAAAATTACTGCATTTATTTACATAACTATAAATATTATTTAGAAATTGAATTCATTTTAAAACTGATTCTGACAAAACGATGGTGTCCTTTTTTTTTTTTAATTTGAATCCTTGCTCTCATTATGAAAACAATTTATGTTTATGGTTACCATGTAAAATGTAGAAAAATAAACCTGTAATAACAAAATGATAAGCATTTTTGTCTTCCCATTGTCCAGGGATAGCTTTGCTATGACTTTAGTGTGTGCCCTTTGCCTGTGTATGCCTCACTCTATTTTTTTCTTTCTCTGCATATATAGTCGAACTAATTAAAAATTTAAAGCACTATTCACTTAAAAAGTATGTTACAAATATTTTATGTTTTTGTTTCTAGAAATGATTTTTATGATCCAACATCGTAACTTTACTATTAGCATTTCTTATTGGTGTAGAGGAAACATGAACAGGTTTTCAAAAGATGGGGGATAGCAGGAACAACTTTATACCAATTAATTGGACAATTTTTGTGAAAGTGGTAATTTTTGAGAAACACAATGTACCAAAACAAATAAAGGAAGCAATAAGTATTCTGAAAGTCTGATATCTATTACAAAATTAAAATCTATTATTTAAAAAAACTATAAAAATAAACTCATATGCTTAGACCCATGTAGATTCATCATATTCTTCCAAATACTTAAGAAATTCATATCAAATTTATACATAACCATCCAGATAATGAAAAATGAAGGAAGAAATAACAATTATTTTTTATGAGGCCACAGTAGCAATGATACTAACACAGGATAAATTTATTACAAGAAGAGAAAAATGCAGAAACATCATGTCTGGAACATAGATTTAATAATCATTGATGAAATATTAGCAAAAGAAATTAGGCAATAAGGAAAGGGATAAATTCATTGACCAAAGCAGGTTAATTCATAGATGGCAATAGTAAGTTAGCATCTGCAAACATTCAATATAATTCATAACGTTAACAAAAATCGAAGGTCATATCATTTCAATAAAGAAAACTCTCTTAATAAATAATAATAATGTACTCATAATATTCACTTTTAGTAAAGTAGAAATAGAGAATGACCTTTTTATTAAAATAAAGAGTAATACTGGCCAGGTGTGGTGGCTCAAGCCTGTAACCCCAGCACTTTGGGAGACTGAGGCAGGTAGATCGCTTGAACCCAGGAGTTCGAGTCCAACCTGAACAACATAGTGAGACCCACTTTCTACAAAAATTGCAAGAATTATCCAGGTGTAGTGCTGTGCACCTGTAATCCCAGTTACGCAAATTGCTTAGCTAGGAGGATTGCTGGACTCCAGGACATTGAGGCTGCAGTGAGCCATGATTGTGCTACTGCACTCCAGCCAGATCAACAGAGTTAGACCCTGTCTCAAAAAAAAAAAAAAAAAAAGAAAAAAAAAGAAAAAAGAAAAAGAAAAAAGAAAAAAGAGTAATACCTCAGTGGAGTGACATCACCAAAATGGCAGAATGCAAGTAATCTGGCTTCACTCCCCGACAGAAAACCAAAACCAAATATCCAGCACCAGGATCATCACCAGCAGTATCACATGTACTTCAAAAATATGTACAACTATTACGTATTGATAAAAAATAAAACCAATAAAAACATAATAGTTCAGAAAACTACAATAAAGTACAAAGATGACAAATAATAGTGAAGTATGAAAAAGTTAACTCTGAGTTCTGCGTGAGACAAGGATGCCTGATATCGTGTATACTACAAATCATTCTACAGAACTGGGGCACAGCCAGACAAGAAGGCCAAAAATTTCCACCAACACCAGTACAATACAGTGCAATACAATATAATACAAGACAAATAAAGACAATAATGCAACACCATAAGAAAATTTTTAAAATAAAAGATATATTATTTGGAAAAAAAAAAGAGATGATTGCACTTAATGTACCAGCTCAAGTCTAGCTGTTTGGTGCTCAGAGTCAAAACATGAGAAGCTAGGTGTGGTAAAGGAAAGCAGCTTTTATCAACCAAATGCCAGCAGATGGGAGAATGGCTGGCCTCAAGCCTCAAAGGAACCATCTCAGCCTTCTGGGCTCAGTGAAGGGGTTTAGGAAGTAAAATTTGGTGTGGGGAATATACAGGGGTGGGGCAAGAGGGCGCAGCTCTGCCTGTCTTGTTCTGAAGGTTATCTTGCATAATCACCTGTCTGGAGGCTGGGTTTGTGTCATGCTGACTTTGGCCCAGTAGTGGTAGACTAAGCAGGGGGATTTGGCAGCTTGATGTCTATCCTTGATTTGATTCAAATTGGCCCCTGGAACTTCTTTCTTTTGGGGGAGGGGGATTTTTAAAATTATTTGTAATTAATATATAATAATTATATATATTTACAGGGTAAAATGTAATTTTTTAAAAATTTCAACTTTTAGGTATATGGGGTATATATGCAGGTTTGTTACATGAGGATATTGGGTGACGAAATTTGGGATAAGGATCCCATCACTCAGGCAATGAGCATAGGACTCAATAGGTAGTTTTTCAACCCATCCCCCTCTCGCCCTCCCTGTTCCAGCAGTCTTCAATGTCTCTTATTCCAACATTGATATTCATGTGTGCTCAATATCTAGCTCCCACTTATAAGTTAGAACATGCCGTATTTGTTTGTCTGTTCCTGCATTAATTCACTTAAGATTATAACCTTCCACTGCATCCATGTTGCTGCAAGGGACATGATTCTATTTTTTATGGCTGCATAGAATTAATGGTGTATATGCACCACATTTTCTTTATCCAGTCTACCATTGATGTACACCTGGTTTGATTCCATGTCTTTGCTATCATGAATAGCACAGCAATAAGCATACATCTGCATGTGTCCTTTTGGTAGAATCATTTATTTGCCTTTGGGTACATACCCAGTAATTAAATTGCTGGGTTGAATGGTAGCTCTGTTTTAAGGTTTTTGAGAAATCTCCAGACTGCTTTCCACAGTGGCTGTACTAATTTACATTCCTACCAACAGTGTATAAGTTTTCCCTTTTTTCCACACTCTCACCAGCATCTGTTTATTGACTTTTTAATAGTAGCTATTCTGACTGGTGTGCAGTGGTATCCCATTGTGATTTTGATTTGCATTTCTTGCATGATTCGTGATGCTGAGCATTTTGTCATCTGTTTGTTAGCTACTTGTATGTCTTCTTTTGAGAAGTTTCTGTTCATATTTTTTGCCCATTTTGTTAATGGAGTCATTTGGTGATTTTTTTTTTTTTTTTTTTTTGCTTGTTGATTTGTTTAAGCTCCCAATAGATTCAGGTTATTAGGACTTTGTTGGATGTATTGTTTATGAATATCTTCTCCCATTATGTAGGCTGTCTGTTTGCTCTGTTGATAGTTTCTTTTGCTATGCAGAATCTCTTTAATTAACTAATTACTAATTTAATTAGTAACTAGTTTAATTAGGTCCCACTTGTCTACTTTTGTTTTGGTTACTTTTGTTTTTGTTACAATTGCTTTTGCAGACTTACTCCAAATTCATTGCAAGGCTGATATCAAGAAGAGTATTTTCAAAGTTGCTGCCTAAAATTTTCATAGTTTGAGGTTTTTCATTTAAATCTTTGATACATTTTGAGTTAATTTTTTGTATATAGTGAAAGGTAGGGATCCAACTTCAGTCTTTGACGTATGGCTTAACAGTTAACCAAGCACCATTCATTGAATAAAGAATCCTTTCTCCATTGCATGTTTTTGTCTGCCTTGTACAAGATCAGATGGTTGTAGGTGTGTAACTTTAAGTTTTCTATTCTGTTTTGTTGATATACGTGTCTGTTTTTGTACCAGTACCATGCTGTTTTGGTTACTGTAGCTTTATAGTATAGTTTAAAATTGTCCCTAGAATTTCTAAGCAAGCATGTAATTAGATAAGGGAGTGCTGTGCATAGAAAGTGCTGGTGGGAAAGGGAGATAAACAAAAAGTTTTGAGCCAGGCGCGGTGGCTCACGCCTGTAATACCAGCACTTTGGGAGGCCGAGGCAGGCAGATTATCTGAGGTCAGGAGTTCAAGATCAGCCTGGACAACATGGTGAAACCACGTCTACACTAAAAATACAAAAAATTAGCAGGACGTGGTGGTGCGAGCCTGTAATCCAAGCTCTTCAGGAGGCTAAGGCAGGAGAATTGTCTGAACTCAGGAGGTGGAGGTTGCAGTGCGCTGAGATCATGCCATTGCACTCCAGCCTGGTGACATAGCAAGACTTAGTCTGAAAAAAAAAAAAAATAGTTTTCAAAGTACAAGGCTATATTCTGAGATTCGGATGGAAAGAAAAAAAATTCAAAATTAATTTTAAGGCTGAGATACTCAGTTACATTACTTTCAAATGTCACTATATAAGCACCAGAATGGCTAATATAAGAAAAATACACAAAACAAAATGTTTAGGAAGTCTCAAACTGCTTACAATATCGTAATTACTGTTGCTAATGAAATTTGAAAAAATAACCATATGAATATTCTATAACTCAGTAATTTTATTTCCAGGTAAATAGCTAACAGAAATGTGTTTACACTTTTACAAGAAGAAATGTACATTATACATTAAAATCAGAAACTGTATATCAGCTAAATGCTCATGAACTTCAGAATAGCATTTTGTTATGTAATAGAATATTATTTAGTAATTAGAATAAGTACATAGAATGATATAGAATAGTCTTTCTTATGAGGATAATATTTATGAAAGACCAAGATCCAAGAATATGTTCTATATGAATGTATATCAAGACAGAAAAAACTCATCTTTGGTTTTGAAAATCAAGATAGGGCTTACATTTTTGTAGGTGGAGTTAGTGACAGGAAAGAGACAAAAAGAGTACTGGTAATTTTCTGATTTTTGAGTGATTAAGTTTTAAATAGATGCTTCTCAGTTTACATTTTAAATAAAATTATCAGTACAGTATTATCTGAAAACTGTATATAAATTTTGATGCGTATTAAAAATAAAATTTTATGGTCTATATAACTTTTTTATTATAACTTTCATTTTAGGTTCAAAATTACATGTGCAGGTTTGTATATAGGTAAACTGTGTGTCACTGGGGTTTGGTGTACAGATTATTTTGTCACCCAGGTAATAAGCGTAATGCCTAATAGGTAATTTTTTCTGATCCTGTTCCTCCTCCTACCTCCACCCAAAAGTGGGCCCCAGTGTCAGTTGTTTCCCTCTTTGTGTCCATGTGTTCATGTTGTTTAGCTACCACTTATAAGTGAGAACAGGCAGGATTTGTTTTTCTGTGTCTCTGTTAGTTTGCTAAGAATAATAGACTCCAGCTCCATTCACGTTGCTGCAAAGGACATGATCTCATTCTTCTTTATGGCTGTGTATGATTCTATGATGTATGTGTACCACATTTTCTTTATCTAGTCTACCACTGATGGGCATTGAGGTTGATTCCATGTCATTGCTATTGTCAAGAGTGCTGCAATGAACATGCAGGTGTGTGTCTTTATGGTAGGGCAATTTATATTCTTTTGAGTGTATAACCAGTAGTGGGATTGTCGGCTCAAATGGTAATTCTGTTTCAGGTTCTTAGAGGAATTGCCACACTGCTTTCCACAGTGGCTGAACTCATTTACAGTTCCACCAGGAGTGTACAAGTGTTCCCTTTTCTCTGCAACCTTGCTAGTTTTTGTTAATTTTTGACTTTTTAATCATAGCCATTCTGACTGGTGTGAGGCGGTATCTCGTTGTGGTTTTGATTTGCATTTCTCTAATGATTAGTGATGTTGAACATTTTTTTTCCCTATGCTTGCTTGGCCTATATAGCTCTTATTTTGATAAGAGAGATTTCATCAGTTAAGTACTGTATTTTGAAATGTCCCTTTGTTATGCCAGAAATTTTTACTCCCAGGTTACTGTTCTATGGTAAGACTTCAAATATGTGAGAGATATATGAGAGGACAATTGCGAAAGGGTAGGCAAGAAAGGATTAGCAGATGAATTCCTGAAAAAAATAAGTTTTAAAGAAGCATGTAAAAAAAGGATGAGATTCTGAAATTTCATTATGTTTAGACATTTATAGTCTCATGAACTTTGGAAAGTTTCATGCTTCCTGACATAATTATACTATACTGTTTTTCTTTCAACTTCATCACTGTATGTATATTCAACTATAAGAACATTTTACAGTAGGCACAGATGTAAAGAAGTGTTCCATGAAAGAGGCTCATTCAAAGTGATAAGGACTGAGGGGTGAGTTAGAAAGGATAATCCATGTGAATTTTGTACAGAAATGGAGATTCACGTGTGATAGAAGTGAATTCTCTGGGACCACCTATATGCTATTTAACCATTCTGCCATAATAAATGGAGAGAAAAATGAGATGGAGAGAGAAACACATAATTAGCCAATTATCTAGAAAATAGATTAAATAGCTGCTCATGGGTTTTATTTGAAAGAAAATTATAATTTCATTTGACCACATAAGGGCATTTTATATAAAGGTGGAAGAAAATAATTACAAAGGCAAACACACTTATTTTAAAACTGCATCTATCACAAATTATTTGCATTTTTAATGCAGGGATGATTTTTAAATTTCAGATATTTTAATTATTGTTTTTATAATGCATTTTAAAATATTATTGATATTCAGAGAGCAATCATGAACTATAATACATAAACTATTTGCTATTCTATACATGGTTCTACAAAAGCAGATCTATTAACTTTTGATTTTATTCATGTAAAGTGACATATTGTTAAGATTCCTTAGAAATAGGCTGGGCATCGTGGCTCACACCTGTAATCCCAGCAGTTTGGAAAGCCAAGGCGGGTAAATAACCTGAGGTCAGAAGTTCCAGACCAGCCTGACCAACATGGAGAAACCCCGTCTCCACTAATAATACAAAAATTAGCCAGAGATGGTGGTGCATGCCTGTAATCCCAGCTACTCGGGAGGCTGAGGCACAAGAATTGCTTGAACCCAGGAGGTGGAGATGGTGATGAGCTGAGATCATGCCATTGCACTCAAGCCTGGGCAACTAGAGCGAAACTCCATCTCGAAAAAAAAAAAAGAAAGAAAAATAAAACACATATTTTTCTTCAAGGATAATAAAATACTTTATTTGCCATGGTGATTCATTTTTTTCCATGTTTCTATTGAAGTAGACAGTTTGGTCCCTTTGAATAACATTTTAATTGAAAACCATGAACCTGAAAGTTCAAGTCTATTTACTCACACCAGGAAAGCTTGACTGTTTTTTTTTTTTTAACATCATTGTTATCTCATAACATCACTTTGATGATTTTGAATGTATCATAGATGTTTAATGCTTATTAATATATTGTTATGGATTGAAGTTGTTGCCCATTCAACATTTATATAATGAAATCCTAATCTCCAATGTAATGGAAATGGGGACTTTGGGAGTTATTTAGGTCATTAGGGTGGAGGCCTCATGAAAGGAGTTAGTGCCCTTATAAGAAGATACATAAGAGAGTTTGTTTTCTCCCTCTCTCTGTCCACCATATAAGTATATAGGAAAAAAAAAATCCATTACAAATGAGAAGGAGTGTCTTCATCAGATATTGGATCTGGTGACACCTTGATCTTGGACTTAACCTCCAGTTATGAGAAATAAATGTTTATTGTTTAAGCCACCACATCTATTGTATTTTACTATAGCAACCTGGACTGACTGAGGCATCTATCTTGACTTCAACTATAAATTTAACATACACAAGGATTTAAGTAGCACTGAAAACAATAATGCAAGTCCTTTAGCACAATATTTCATAGCATGGAGGCCGTGTTATAAAGGTTGCTAAAAATGTATCAACCTTATGGTTCCAGATTTAAATTACTAAGATTCCCCACACAGAAAGAATGGGTATGGACAGATGCTTTTTACTCACATTGGTTCTGTTGCTTTTTGGTGTGTTTCCTCTCTGGTCTCAAAATAGTTTTGTCTCCTTCCTGGTAAACTAATATTACTTACAGAAACTACGACTTTTCCCTTGCCTAAACATTGGTGTTGCTATGATATGCATTCCCTATAAGCTGACAGAAATAAAATTTAAAAGAAAGGAAAGAATGCAGACGCTTACCCTTAGCCTTGGATATCAACTTACAGAGACAAAATCATATTTCGCTACAAAGAACAGAAAATAAACTGAAGTTTATTATTTAAGTGTGAGTAGTTTTCCCCGATAAATAAAAGTTTGTCTTCTATCCAGATAGTAAAATGTACTTCATTTGGAAGTTTCACTGTCCTGCAGAACTCTTCCTGTTTGTTTTCTTTTTTTTTTTTTTTTTTTTTTGAGACAGAGTCTCACTCTGGTGCCCAGGCTGGAGTGCAGTGGCGCCCTCTTGGCTCACTGCAAGCTCCGCCTCCCGGGTTCATGCCATTCTCCGGCCTCAGCCTCTGGAGTAGCTGGGACTACAGGCACCCGCCACCATGCCTGGCTAATTTTTTTTGTATTTTTAGTAGAGACGGGGTTTCACGTGTTAGCCAGGATGGTCTCCATCTCCTGACCTCGTCATACGCCCACCTTGGCCTCCCAAAGTGCTGGGATTACAGGCGGGAACCACCGTGCCTGGCCTCCTTTCTCTTTTTTTGTAATATTGAGAGGTGACAGCATGCTGGCAGTCCTCACAGCCCTCGCTCGCTCTCGGCACCTCCTCTGCCTGGGCTCCCACTTTGGCAGCACTTGAGGAGCCCTTCAGCCCACCGATGCACTGTGGGAGCCCCTTTCTGGGCTGGCCAAGGCCAGAGCCCACTCCCTCAGCTTGCAGGGAGCTGTGGAGGGAGAGGCGCCAGCAGGAACTGGGGCCGCATGTGGCAATTGTGTGCCAGCTGGAGTTCCGGGTGGGTGTGGGCTTGGCAGGCCCTGCACTCGGAGCAGCTGGCCAGCCCTGCCGGCCCCAGGCAATGAGGGGCTTAGCACCCGGGCCAGCGGCTGGGGAGGGTGTACTGTACTGGGTCCCCCAGCAGTGCCAGCCCACCGGCGCTGCGCTCGATTTCTTGCCGGGCCTTAGCTGCCTTCCCACGGGGCAGGGCTTGGGACCTGAAGCCCACCATGCCTGAGCCTCCCACCCCCTCCGTGGGCTCCTGTGCCACCGGAGCCTCCCCGATGAGCGCCGCCCCCTGCTCCACGGTGCCTAGTCCCATCGACCACCCAAGGGCTGAGGAGTGCGGTGCACGGCACGGGACTGGCAGGCAGCTCCACCTGCAGCCCCAGTGCGGAATCCACTGGGTGAAGCCAGCTGGGCTCCTGAGTCTGGTGGAGAGGTGGAGAACCTTTATGTCTAGCTCAGGGATTGTAAATACACCAGTCAGCACTCTGTGTCTAGCTCAAGGTTTGTAAACACCCCAATCAGCACACTGTGTCTAGCTCAGGGTTTGTGAGTGCACCAATCAACACTCTGTATCTAGCTGCTCTGGTGGGGCCTTAGAGAACCTTTATGTCAAGCTCAGGGATTGTAAATACACCAATGGGCACTCTGTATCTAGCTCAAGGTTTGTAAACACACCAATCAGCACCCTGTGTTTAGCTCAAGGTTTGTGAGTGCACCAATCGACACTCTGTATCTAGCTGCTCTGGTGGGGCCTTAGAGAACCTTTATGTCAAGCTCAGGGATTGTGAATACACCAATCGGCACTCTGTATCTAGCTCAAGGTTTGTAAACACGCCAATCAGCACCCTGTGTCTAGCTCAGGGTTTGTGAGTGCACCAATCCACACTCTGTATCTAGCTGCTCTGGTGGGGCCTTGGAGAACCTGTGTGTCCATACTCTGTATCTAACTAATCTGATGGGGACATGGAGAACCTTTGTATCTAGCTCAGGGATTGTAAACGCACCAATAAGCGCCCTGTCAAAACAGGCCAACTCCGCTCTACCAATCAGCAGGATGTGGGTGGGGCTAGATAAGAGAATAAAAGCAGGCTGCCGGAGCAAGCAGTGGCAACCCGCTCAGGTCCCCTTTGACACTGTGGAAGCCTTGTTCTTTTGCTCTTTGCAATAAATCTTGCTACTGCTCACTCTTTGGGTCCACAGTGCTTTTATGAGGTGTAACACTCACCGTGAAGATCTGCAGCTTCACTCCTGAAGCCAGGGAGACCACGAACCCACCGGGAGGAATGAACAACTCCAGATGCACTGCCTTAAGAGCTGTAACACTCACCGCGAAGGTCTGCAGCTTCACATCTGAGCCAGTGAGACCACGAACCCACCAGAAGGAAGAAACTCCGAACACATTTGAACATCAGAAGGAACAAACTCCAGACGCGCCACCTTAAGAGCTGTAACACTCACTGCGAGGGTCCGCGGCTGCTATGTTCTTGAAGTCAGTGAGACCAGGAACCCACCAATTCTGGACACAATATGAGAAAAGAGTTATGATTAAAGTTTTCCAGTGACTTACTAAACCATGTACTCTACTTGTGGAAATTCTTCTTCCTTTACTAATGTTATTATTTGCTAAGCAGCAGATGTCAGATGCTATAGCTGAATTTGCTTAGCTGCCCAAATCAACCCTTTAAAAATTAACTTTATATTGAGCATAAACCGACAAAATTGGCTTAAGTGAAGCTTTGCTAAATGTCTAAAATTGGCTTGTAAAATAATTGACCACTGTAGCTGCAAGTTCAAAAGCAGGTTAGTATGCATTTGGCATCTTTCCATACCAATTATTACAGACTTAAAAGTTTATCTTCCAGAGGACCATTCCCATTCTTCTGCCTCTGTCACTTTTTGACTTATTTCTAGTCATCACTGTCCTTTTTCTTGATAATATAAATGATGGGTTAATTTTAAAGATCTAATTACAAAAAAAATTATTACCTAAAAATGAATATTTAAATGTGGAAATTAAAATGATAGTGAAAAGCAACAGTGGTAAAAGCTGTGGCCATTGAGAAAGTTCGTATGCACTTACTTTCCAATTATTTTTTCTTGTTTTTATTTTTCTTTAAAAATTTTTTTACATGCTTGGGGGTAAATTGTAGTTTTGGTGCGTAGATATATTGCATAGCCAGCAATGGAACTTATTTTTTAAAATACTACCAACCATATTTCTGTAAGTAAATAACATATGGAATAGAACAGCCATAATTATCAATTGAGATCAAGTATGCATTACTTTTTATTTATACAAAGATGGAATTGTTAGGTTTTAATATTTTAGAATCTAATTTTACATATACAGTATCATCATTAGTTTACATAAGTACATCCTTAATCATAAACTGAAATACGTCTATTATATTTATTACAAGGATTAACATGACCTGCCAGTTTCTTCCGTTGTAAATGAACTGTAGAGAAAAAGTACCCAAAATTTGAAAATAAGCAAAAGAAAATATGTACAGTATAATTTCAATGTCATATGAGCTATTGTTTAACAAGCCCACATTACAATTATTTAATTATCTAAGGGAATGTGTCTGTGTTACCATTATTCCATTTGAGCCCAGACTATGTGATGTACATATTAGTATGAAGATTTCTGTCCCATAGAGAAGAATATATTGGGGTTCAAAATTTTATTGCCCCATAAGACATTTACTTGTTTTGTAGTTAACTGGGACACATTATTTTAAAATCCTTTAATATTTTTGTCAAAATGACTTTCAATGCCCAGTTTTTCTAAATGCTCTTTAAGTTAGTTTTATCTTTTTACTGTTTTCCTTATTAATGAATTAATACATTTTTGACAAATTTTCATGTCATATTTGTATGAGTCATGCTGTTAACTTTTTAAAAATTATATTTTGACAGTATAAAATGTAGTCCATTTCCCCAGATATTTTCTATGTTTTATTACTGAGTTAAATTTTATATATTCAGTGGCCATAATTGAAGCTGTTAAATCAAAAAGCCCATTGCAACTTTAAAAATGTCTTTCTGTGATTGACCAAAAAATAAAAAAAGAACTGTTTTAGCTAAGCTTTGATTCCCATATGATTTCACAGCTGACAAAAATAGTGCAAATTAATGTTGAATTTTCTGAAACTCCTCTTTGATCTCAAAACAGGATAGCTGTAGACTTAACACGCTCAATAATCATTTTAAGAGTCAGATCTGTTCACTCATTCGTGTGTCTTTATTTCCTTTTGTAAGTGTATAAACCCTTAACTCATTTTATCCCATCCTTCTGGCTTGGTGATTTATGCTGTCTAATTGGAATTACTTTCTTCCAATCTCCTCTGTCCTATGTTAGTTTGCCCACAGAAATCTGTTGTCAAGTGTGTCTGTCCTCTTTCTATTCTTAAAATTCAACTTAGTTTATAAGAAGGATTTAAGCATGAGCTTCTCTTATCAGTCAGGAGCCAAAATATTCCTCATCACATTTCTTATTGAAATTACACACACACATTTAACTCAAAGCCAGTGATAAATGAAAATTTAAGATTTAAATATTTCATCTCATTTACAAAGTACAGTAAGCAGAGTATATTTCCTGAAACTTATTCCATTGAAAAAGTATAAACAAATCAGAGAATAGATATGCAAATTGTACTTGGGTTGAGGAATCAGTGTCAGGAAATGATGTCATTTGCACTGTGAAGCATTCACTGTCTTTAAAGTCAAAAGACACATTTGCAACAATATGGATGTTCCTGAAGTCTGGTATGCTAAGTGAAGTAAGCCAGGTGCAGAAAGACAAATACTGCATGATTTCACTCCTATGTGGAACTTAAGAAAGTTAATCTCACTGAATTAGAGAGCAGCATGGTGGTTACCAGAGGCTGGGGTGGTTCCACAGGGAGGGACAATTGTAGAGATACTGATCAAAGCATTCATATTAGAGTTAGATAGAAGGAATAAGTTCAAGAGCTCTGTTGTACAACATGGTGACTCTAGTTAATGATGGTATATTGTATTCTTGAAAACTGCTAAGAGGGTAGATGTTCAAACTTCTCATCACAAAAATGGTAACTGTGTAAGGTAATACATTTGTTACTTAGCTAGATTTGAGCATTTCACAATGTATATATACTGAAGAACATCATGTACACAATGAATACATACAATTGTATGTGTTAATTAAAAAAATAAATTTAAAAAAGAAGTCACAGAAGTCACAGCTGATATAATAGCAAAATTTATCCTCCTTACTCTATTGAGCATATTACATTTCTACTACAGGAAGTCTGTTTATAAAATTTCACAGCAAATCGTGTTAAAATTTTCAGAGTATTCTGCTTAATGGGTTGATGTATTTCCTCATACGTGTACTGGCAGCTCAGAGATTTCTTTGTCAATCAGAAGTGGGGGCATTGTTACCAATGAAAAGCATGGCTGCATCAAAACAAATCTGTCTGTCTGCCAGATGCACCATCATTGTAAACCAGAGGACCTTATTTCTCCCTTAAAAAATAACAAAATAACATTCTTAATCAACCAGAATGTCTCTTTCCCTCATGCACATCACCTTACTGAAAGGTTCCCTTTGTTCGCTTAAAATCTAATCCAACCTCCATAAAAACTTCTCTATGTTTTCTCTTGCAAAGTAGAATATACTTCCTCAGAGACATTGTGTGGTTGATGGTTTAGAAAATTATTTTTAATGTCCTTATTTACTTACCATCCTTTTCCCATGCACAAATTGAGGATATCAGCAAAGATTAGCTCTTTCTACTGTACTCTCTCCCATTCTATGCTTTCTCATGGTTTATTCTGGAAATTAGGATAGAATTTATTGTTATTACATAAATCATTACTAAATTCTTTGTATTGAAGAAGAATAGAATCATTATGAGTGATACAAATGGATTTATTATGGTGATAGGATCTTACACAATTTTGAGACTGGCTTAAGCAAGCTATGTAATTTGTTATCCTGTAACCAAATGTTCTGGTCTTGATGTCAGCTAGTCTGGCTGGCAGGGAGCAAAGACAAACATGAAAAGGGGGTATATGGTTTGGGCACGGAAGCTCAGCCCTGTAATCCCAGCACATTGACAGGCCAAGGTGGGAGGATCATTTGAGGCCTATATTTCAAAAAAGGAGTATCCAGGCAAAGTGGACCCCTCAAGGGTGAAATGGAATTCATTAAATGAACAGGAATCAATGTTTTTCAATGACCCCTTCTATTCGCCAACTTCATTGATGCCAGCAACCTGCAGAAGAACTGGCACACTTTGCCACAGACATACATATGAACCATGCCTAGGAATTGAGGAAAATAAACAAAGGAATGTGGTGGAAGCTGAAAGGATTAAAGCCCAAATGCTGCACAGGGAGATCAGCAGGGTTTAGAGGAGCTGAGTGTTCTGAAGCCACTAGTTGCCAACAGGGTGAACCAGCCAAGGTATGACAATGCACTTGAGCTGCAGCAGCACCTGATGTTGTATCAACTTTCTGTGATTCATTCTGATTACTAAATCCTGTGCAAATGACTCTTGAAGCCTAACTTAGAAGCGTGCCATCATTGCTCACTGCCTTTTATATCTAAATGTTCCCATTTGCGTTTATTTTTATTCATCTCTCATTTGGCCAGGGTACAGTTTGAAAATATTTTTCAGAAAATTAATATGAGTAGTAAACTTTCTACATATTGGAGCATAGTTTCTCTTTGAAAATCTGAACGATTGTACAACATTTTGGGTTTTATTAATGGTGACCTTGTCATTGTTGCTGCTATTTGCTGTGTTATATTGCTATTGTTATTGTTTACAGGAACGGTCTAAATACACAGATTCATTCCTACTATGCCTTTATCATCTTTCTTTTTTTCCTAAAGATGATTATCAGAGCTTCTAGTGATTTTTGAAATTCATAGTTTTAGTGGTATAGTTAGATATTATTGTATTTCATTATTTTTTGCTGTAGTAAAATAAGCTATTTTTATTTATGGATTCATGTCTAGGTCACATCAAAATATTTTTGTTTTCTTTAGTAAATCTCTGAAGCATTTGTCTATCCTAGTGACTAAATATTTTTAAAAAACTTTTAAAGAGTCAATTATTTGTGGGATGAAGCGTTATCCATTTTCAGTCCCATGCAGCTGCTCACCTTTCTACAGTTATTTTTTCTTTCCTTTTTAAAAAATTTTTATTCTTGTCATCTATGAAGTAGGAAGAACATCCTGCTTTCAAAGGCTCTTTCACCGTATATTAATTAGATTTTCTAATTGAGTTTGTACTTTTCTACTTTTGAGGACAGTTTAAATTTATCACTGTGATTATTTGCGTAATTCCTTTTATTTAAAAATCTGATGACAATTTATATCAATATTCATATAAATACTTTCCAACCTATCTCCCACTTTTCTTGATCCTTTCTTGATCTTTCTCTCCCAACCTCACCAAGCCCAGACTTATTTTATGCATCTTTGTGAGGTGGGGAAGAGAAATAAGAGCAGCTAAAATCTACTCGTGGCAAATTTTCAGTACACAGTACAATATAATACAGTATCATTAACTGTAGTCATCATGCTATACTTTAGATCTTTAGATTTATTCATTGTAAATAACTGAAAATTTGTATCCACTGGCGCATTTCTCCTAATTTCCTGCCCCTCCCCACCCCTGGTTACCAATATTCCACTCTTCATTTCTATGTATTCAACCTTTGTATCGATTCTACATATAAGTGAAACTGTACAGAATTTTTCATTCTGTTTCTGGCTTATTTCACTGAGCATAATAATGGCCTCTAAATTCATCCTGGTTTTTTTTTTGTTTGTTTGTTTTTTGTAGTCAGCTATTTAATTAGGTTCTTAAGACATTTAGAACACCAATTTGTGAGGATAAATTCCATTCGTCAGAGCAAACACAGATCGCAGGTAGCCCTGGAGCTGAGGAATAGCTGTGATTTTTGGTAAAATTTGTGAGTCCACAGCTTTCTGATCAATCTTGCTCTGCTCCGTAATCTCATATTTCTCTTTTTCTGTGTCGAAGATCTCACCTTCCGGGTGTCTGGGCTTCCGCAGCTTCTTCTTCTTGAAGTAAGCATCAGTTAAATGTTTTGGGATTTTTACATTGCTGATATCGATTTTGGTTGAGGTGGCAATGACAAATTTCTGGTGTGTTGTTCGTAGAGGAACTCGATTGAGGACCAGAGGTCCAGTCACAAGTAATAAGCCACTAGCCAGCTGCTTCAGGAAAACCACCCTCTTGCCCCTGTGGCGTCCAGTGAGGATGATCAGAATGGTCCCTGGGGTAATGCTGGCTCGCAGTTTTCTCACGTGCTGACTGAAGGGTTTTTTGCCGTGGCTCAACAGCTTTCGAGGCACATCTTCAGTAGGATAATATCTAGGCATTTTGCGAAGTTTAACCACCCGGGTACCACCGTTCTTGTCACCACCAACTGGTTTTGTAACAGTTGCAAGAACCTTCTCCTTCTTTTTCTTTTCAACCTTGGATTTAGCGGCTGAGTACTTCCTCTTGTACATGGCCTTTCTGGAATACATGGCAGATCGGGAATACCTGCCAATTCCTCCGACAAGGACAGGGTTGCGACTGCAATGGGGCTTCCCCTTCTTGGGCTTTTTAGCTTTGAGGTTACCCTTTTTCACCTTGCCACCAGCATCAACCTTCTTGGCTTCGGGTTTCTTCTCTTTAGTATCTGGCTTCTCAACTTTTTCACCCGCCATCTTGCAAGATGGGAAAGAGCCTGTATTTTTTTTTTTTTTTAAATAAAAGACAGTTCTTCTTTTTAAGGCTGAGTAGTATTCCATTATGTATACATACTATAGTTTTTAAACCATTTATTCATTGATGGGTACTTAGATTGTTTCTATACCTTGGCTATTGTGAATAATGCTGCAATGAACACAGATATGCAGACGTCTCACAAGGTGCTGATTTTATTCTCTTTGTGTATTTGTCCAATAGTGAGATTTTTGGATGATGTGATAGTTCTATTTTTAATCTTTTAGAAACCTCTATACTCTTTTCCATAATGGCTGTACCAATTTATCTTCCTACCGACAGCGTACATGAGTTTTCCTTCTCCACACTCTTAAATAGCACTTGTTATCTCTTGTCTGTTGTGTTCATCCTAACAGGTATAGGGTGATATCTCACTGTGGTTTTGATTTATATTTCCTTGATGATTAGCAATATTTAGTACTTTTTCATATACCTGTTGACCCTTTTTATGTCTTCTTTGGAAAAATGTCTGTTCAAGATTTTTGTCCACTTGTAGTTAGGTTTTTTTTCTTAATTACTATTAAATTGTTTGAGTTCGTTATATATTTTGCATATTAACCCCTCTTCAGACATATGGTTTTCAAATAGCTTCCCCCAATCCATACACTGCCCTTCCTTCTATTCATTGTTTTCTTTGTTGTGCAGAACCTTTTTAGTTTAATGTTGTTCCACTTAATTATATTTGCTTTTGTTATTTGAGGTTTTGGTGACATATCAAAAAATTATTACCAAAGCCAATGGCAATGATCTTTTCTTCTGTTTTTTCTTTGAGAGTTTTACAGTTTCAAATCTTTAAATGAAGGTATTTAATCAACTTTAAGTTAATGTTTGTATATGGTATAAGAAACGAGTCCAGTTTCATTCTTTTGCATGTTGCTATCCAGTTCTTCTAAAACCATTTATTGACAAGACAGTCCTTTCCTCATTGTGTCTTTTGGTGGCCTTGTTGAACATTAGTTGACCACACACGCTTGGATTTATTTCTGGGATCTCTATTCTGTTCCATTGGTCTATGCGTCTATTTAATTAAAGTACCATAATGTTTTAATTATAAGTGTGTAATATAATTTGAAATCAGGAAGTGTGATGAGTTTGTTTTTTTCTCAAGATTGCTTTCCCTAGTTGGGTTCTATTGAACTTCCATATAAAATTTTAATTTTTTTTCTATTTATGTGAAAAAGCCATTGGAATTTTAATAAAAATTTCATTGACTATGTAAAGTGCTTTGGGTAGAATGAACATGTTAACAATATTAAACCTTCCAATCCGTGAACACAAAATATCTTTCTATTTTTTGTGTCTACCTTAATTTTTTTCATCAACATTTTATAGTTTTCAGTGTACAAGTATTTTACTTCCTTTTATTCCTCAATATTTGTTATGTTTGAAGAATATATTGTTATTGGTGTATAGAAATGCAACTGATTTTTGTATGTTGATTTTATATCCTGCTACTTTACTGAACTTATGAACATATAAGCAAAATTTTACAATATATTAGCAAATATAATGCAAAAATATATAAAATACATAATACACCACGTCCAATTGTAGTTTATTCTGAGGATGTAAGTCTGGTTCAATAATTGAAAATCAATCAGTTTATTTTGTCATATGCTAAATCTAAGGAAGAAAAAAGATTATATCGATTGATGCAGAAAAGGAATTTAGCATATTACAAATAATAATAGCTTTTCATGAGAAAAAATCTGACTAAACAATAATTAAAATGGAATATACTTGACTAGAAAGGGAATTCATGCAAAACCCATTGCTAACATAATACTTAACAATGAATAACTGTAAATGTTCACCATAAGATCACAAACAAGGCAAAGATGGCCTCTCTTATTACTCCTATTCAGTATTGTACTGAAATATTAGCCAAACAAAAAGGGGGAGAGAGCAGAGTGTGGGGCGGAAGGAGATACTCACTGGAAAGAAATAAAAACTCATATTACTTGTTTTTATTAAGCATAGCACAGAAGTTTGATAATTTCAACAAAGAAAATAGAAGTTAAAGGCAATTAGTGGCCAATCTGACTTATGTACACAGAATCAAAGGTATATCACTTCCAATTTCAGTTTTTATAAAAATGCAAGTTTGGCTCAAAATACAAAAGTAAATTACTAAAATTTGTCATATTTTCAAATTAAAGGAACACATCATATACTTATTATACTAGATGTAGAAAAATAGCTTTTAATAAAAATGAATTCCCTTTACAGAAAAGTTAGCAAATTTAAGATTAGAAGTTAACTTTCTTAAGCTAGCAAAGATATGTACAAAAACACTATGTTACTACTTGGAAAGTTTTCTTGCAGATGTTGAAAACCAAAAAAGATATTCTAGAAACTGACTTTTATTGAACATTGCACTAGATGTCTTAGCCAGCTTATTAATGTGTGAAACAAAACTATGTTAATGGGAAAGTAGGATAAAAAATATTTTACTTTCAAATGATATAAGTGTATAATGATAATATTCAAAAGAATTTTCTATATCAAATTATTATAATTTATAGGATAATTCAGCAATTTGTTGGATACAAATTAAAAATGAAAAATCAAGTACAAATTAACAAAACTCAGTAATTCAATTTTTGGGTATATATCCAAAAGGATTGACAGCAGTATCTCAAAGAGATATGTGTACACTCATGGACACAGCAGCATTATTCACAACAGTCAAAAGGTAGAAGCATAAACAAAATGTGGTATAGACATACAATGGAATATTATTCAGCTTTTAAAAAGAAGGAAATTGGCTGGGTGCAGTGGTGCACACCTGTAATCTGAGCACTTTGGGAGGCCAAGGCAGGCAGATCACCTGAGGTCCGGAGTTCAAGACCAGTCTGGTCAACATGGTGAAATCCCGTCTCTACTAAAAAATACAAAAATTAGCCCAGTGGGTGGTGGTGGGTGCCTGTAGTCCCAGCTACTCAGGAGGCTGAGGCAGGAGAATTGCTTGAATCTGGGAGGCAGAGGTTGCAGTGAGCCAAGATGGCACCACTGTACTCCAGCCTGGGCGACAGAGCAAGACTCCATCTCAAAACAAACAAACAAATAAATAAATAAAATAAAAAGAAGAAAACTGCATACTATGCTAGGGTTAGGATTAGGGTTTACATAGATAAACTTGGTGGACATTATGTTAAGTAAAGTAATCCAGTTGTGAAAATACAAATATTTAATAATTTCATTTATATGAAATAACTAAAGCAGTCAAATTTATAGAGACAGAAAGTAGACTAGTGGTTGCTAGGTGCTAAGGGAATAGGTTATGAAGTAGAGTTGTTGTTTAATGGGTGTAGAGTTTCAGTATTGCAAGATGAAAATATAATAATTCTGATGATTGGTTTCACAATGTATAGATGTACTTAACACAACTGAACTATACATTTAAAAAAGTTAAGATTTTAAATTATATTTACATATATTTTAGCAACATTATTAAAAATCAAGTGCATTTCTATAAACCAGCAGTAAACATGTAGACACTGCATATTTTTAATAAGATAACACTTTTTTTTCAGAGTCATTGTTCTGCAAATCTCCCATGTTCACCTTTCAGAAAGGTATTGGAAAGAACATCCCTGGAGCTAAGCCATTCATATCATCTGCATAGGGCCCTCATATAGCGTCACTCCATTTATATATTTTTTTCAAAAATATCGTCTCTATGAATAAATCTAACAAAATCTATGAAAGGCCATATATGTGTGTAGGTAAATTATAAATTTTATCACACATCAAAAACAAAATAAATGATAAATGTAGATGTAAATATACATTTTCATATTCATGGGTTGAAATACTACATAAATGACTTTTCTCCAAGTTGATATACAGATTTAGCACAATTCAGTCAATACCATTTTTTCTGTGACATGTGCTTACATGAACTGACAATTTTTAAAATTTATGTAAAATTGCTATATAAAAATTCTTTTTCAAATTTATATAGAACTAAAGGAAAATAATAAACTCATAAAGGATCTGCACATACAGTGGTGTTATTATATGTGAGAATTTGCAGATTAACCTGAAAAAAGATTGAATTTTATAAATGAGAAGTATAAGAAGAGCACCATTTTAATATTGTGACAATTTAATATTATACTAAGTTGATATTCCCACCTGGTATTTCAAAGTGCAATAAAAAGATTGCTGGAAAATAATTGTGTATGTAGGGGGTTTCTTTCGATTTCTCTAAATTTATAATTTTTAATCTGTGGAAGGCAAAAATGATGTTTTTTCATCATCAGTTTTTGATGGTCAGAGGAAATGTTAAATAAGACATCATAGACATAATGTAATCATTGGTCAATTTTTTTGTATAAGGAAAATACTGAATATAATAAAAACTTTATACCTGGTGAAAAACAAACAAGCAACCAACACCACTAACCACAAATTTTTAAAGTCTTAATCTTTACAAACTTAACTTTTTGCTTATTTCAAATTGCACTTAGCTGAATTCATAATAACTCTTAAAATAACATACATTTTAATATTATGTAATCATTCTTCTCAGACTTTTTTTCCTTTCCTGACTGCATGTGTTATTCTTTACAAAATTCAAGTATATAAAACTTCTTTAAAAATATTTTTTAAATTAAATCTCTTTTATTTTAGCAAAATAAAATAAAATTTTAACAAATTCTAATGATGTTATTTTATCCATTTCAAAGAGAGCAAATGCAATAGGGTTCTCTAATATTAATTCACGTTATCTTAAAACTTCATATGAAGTATTAATTTGCTAAGGTTGCTGTAATACTATAGACTGGCTGGCTTAAGCAACAACACTTATTTTCTAATAGTTTTGAAGGCTGGAAATCCAAGTTCAAGGTGCTGGTGGGTTTGGTGTCTTTTAAGGTTTCTCTCTCTCTCCTTTGCTTGCAGATGGCAAGCAATCACCTTTTCTGTGTCCTCATATGGTCTATCTTATGTGCACTCAAATCCCTGGTGTCTCTTCCTCTTCTTCAAAGGATACCAGCCTTGCTAGATTAAAGCCTTATCCTAATAGCCACACTCTTTAAAGGCCCTGCCTCCAAAACCAGTCACATTCTGAGGTACCAGGAGTTAAGACCTTCAGCATAAAAACCTTAGGGGTGATCACAATTAAGTCAATAACATATGGGTATTTAAAGTTTAAACTCGTTGAATTTATTTCAGAGTTTTTAACCTCACTTTCTATTATGTCTCTTTTAATTCTATGCATATGGTTTAAAATTTAACAACAAAGAAACACAAATTAATTTTTATATCTTGCTGATGGATTTACTTAGGTTATTCTGAACTTGCAAGAAAAGTTTCAGTACAGGCTTACCTCATTTTATTGTGCTTTGCTTTATTATGCTTCACATAAAAAATCCAAAGCCAATTTTCAAATTGAAAGTTTCTGGCAACCCCGCCTTGAGCCAGTATATCAGTGCCATTTTTCCAACAATGTATGATCACTTTTTGCTTCTGTGTCAAATTTTTGTAATTCTTTCAATATTTCAAACTTTTTCTTTATTATTATATCTTTATGGTGATCTGTGATCAGTGATCTTTGATGTTACTATTGTGATGATTTTGAAGCACCACAAATCACCCCCATATAAGATGGCAAACTTAATAGGTAAATGTGTGTGTTCTTACTGCTCCACCCACTGGCCATTGTTCCATCTCTCTCCCTCTTCTCGGGCACCTCCTAGTCCCTGAGACACAATAATATTGAAATTAGGCCAATAACTCTACAGTGACTTCTGAATCTTCAAGTGAAAAAAAAATTTCATGTCTCTCACTTTAAATCAAAAGCTAGACATAATTAAACTTTTTCAAGAAGGCATATTGAAAGCTGACACAGGATGATCTGGATAAAATGGCAGATGGGAGACAGCACTAATGTGCAGCTCCCACTTGGATGGACAGAGCAACATCTGGAGACTCACATTGTGAACTTTTGCTCTAAGAACCACTGCAGGAACATACCAGGAAAACTGAAAGAATTCACAAACGCTTTGAAAGAAACAGTTTGCTGCTGCAAGTGCCACAAGACAGCCAAAAAACTGTGAGTTTTCAAAGTGTGAGAGGGGGAAAAGTTAGCCTCTGAAAACACATCCCCACTGGGGAACCTGAAAATCTACATCAAGGGAGAAGGGTTTAAACTTACCTAGAGCTGAAATGGATTTAGGGAGCCAAGTGAAATATAAAAGTAGAACAAGCAGTGGGAAGAACCTAGTGGGAGTCCAGTCCCCAGCTAGAACCCAGGGAAGCCATTCCTGGCCTTATTTTACAGAGGTCCTTGGGGAAAGGAAGGCAGCCAGGAAAATTGGGGAGGGGCCACAGGGTGAAGGAAGCTCCTAGCTGAACTTTGCAATAATGTCAATTGAGCATGAAATTTCCTGAACAGAATCTAGAAGGGTGAAAAGGAAGTGCAGATAGGAGCATAGAAACCACAGCTGAAGGTGCAGGGAGGCAGGGAGAGAGACAAAGCTGCAGCCCTGCTTGCTTTCTCAGTAGGGAGGCTTGTAGCTTTGGGCAAGATTTCTACCCTGCTCCCTGGCTGCCTGGATATTAACTCAGTGTGGTTGGGGGTGCACAGCAGGAGTGAGACTGGACTTGCTGGCTGCCTGGGAGCTGGGTGAGGCCTGTCACTGCCAGCTTTTCCCAGTTTCCCAAGTAACTGATATGACTCAGCAGAGGCAACCATAATCCCCCTGGGGACATAACTCCATTGGCCTGACCACCACACCCCCATCCCTCACAGGGTCTGCAGCAAGTCCTGCCCAAGAAGAGTCTGAGCTCAGATTCACCTCACCCTACCTGCACCTAATGGTTTTTCTCTACCATCTCTTGCAGCCAAAGACAAAAGACATAAATTCTTGGGAGCTCTATGGCCCTGGCCATTGCCTGAGTAACCTGAAAACTTATCCTGGCCAATGTAGGGCAAGATTATATCCCCCTTCTACTACTGCAACTTATGCTGTCTTGAAAGCACAACTTCCTGGCTGGAGACCAACCAACTCAAACCATAACAGCAACTCATAACAGAGCAGCCCTGTTCCAAGAAGAAGAAAACAACAGCTACTTCCACCACCTGCAACACTCTGGCTAACCAGGGGTTGCAAGTCTGTCCATTTGACAAATTCATTGCTAGTATAATCAGTATTTGGGGAAACCAGCACACTAAACAAAATTATAACCAAGGACTCCCACAGAATTCACTTCACTCCCCTGCCACCTCCACTACAGTAGGTGCTGGTATCCATAGCTTGGAGACCTGAAGATGGATCACATCCCCGGAATTTTTAATGACATTCCCTAGAACCACCCTGGACCTCAGTAGTCCTGCTGGGTGGCTGGACCCAGAAGAACAATAACAATCTGATATGGTTTGGCTGTGTCCCTATGCAAATCTCATCTTGAATTGTAACTCCCACAATTCCCACATGTTGTGGGAGGAACCCAGTGGGAGGTGACTGAATTATGGGTGTGGGTCTTTCCTGCATTGTTCTTGTGATAGTGAATGAGTCTCAGGAGAGCTTATGGTTTTAAAAAATGGGAGTTTCTCTGCACAAGCTGTATCTTTGCCTGCCACCATCCAGGTAAGATGTGACTTGCTCCTCCTTGCCTTCTGCCATGATTGTAAGGCCTCTCCAGCCACTTGGAGCTATGAGTCCAATTAAATCTCATTCTTTTGTAAATTGCCCAGTCTTGGGTTTGTCTTTATCAGCAGTGTGAAAATAGACTAATACACAATTACTGGTGTCTGGCTCTCAGGAAGCCCCATCACTAAGGGAAGGGGGAGAGCACCATATCAAGGGATCACCCTGTGTGACAAAAGAATTTGAACAGCAGTCCTTGAGTTCCAGATCTTTCCCCTGAAACAGTCTACCCAAATTAGAAGGAACCAGAAAAGTAATTCTGGTAAAATGACAAAACAAGGACTCCCAAAAGATCACACCAGCTCTCCAGTAATAGATTAAAACCAAGAAGAAATCTCTAAATTGTCAGATAAAGAATTTGGAAGGTTGATTATTAAGCTACTCAAGGAGGCACCAGAAAAAGGTGAAAAACAACTTAAGAAATTTTAAAAACAATACAGGATTTGGATGCAAAAGTCTCCAGAAAAATAGATATTTTAAAGAAAAGACAGACACAACTTCTGTAAAAGAGAGACATACTTAGAGAAATGCAAAATACACTGGAAAGTTTCAATAGAATCGAACAAGTAGAAGAAAGAATTTCAGGGCTTGAAGACAAGTCTTTCAAATTAACCCAATCCAACAAAGAAAAAGAAAAAAAATTAAATGAACAAAGCCTCCAGTAAATTTGGGATTATATTAAATAAGCAAACATAAAAATAATAGATGTTCCCAAGGAATAAGAGAATTCTAAAAGTTTGGAAAACTTATTTGAGGAAATAATTGAGAAAAACTTCTCTGGTCTTGCTAGAGATCTAGACATTGAAATACAAGAAGCTCAAAGAGTTACTATGAAATTCATTGTTAAAACATCATCACCATGGCACGTAGTCATCAGGTTATCTAAAGTCAAGATAAAGGAAGGAATCTTAAGAGCTGTGAGGAAAAAAAAAGCACCAGGTAACCTATAAAGAAAAACCTATCATATTAAAAGCAGATTTCTCAGCAGAAACCTTGCAAGCCAGAAGGGATTTGAGTCCTATCTTTAGCCTCCTTAAACAAAATAATCATCAGACAAGAATTTTGTATCCAGTGAAACTAAGCTTTATACATTGAGAGATAAAATTTTTTTTCAGAAAAAGAAATGATGAGAGAATTCACCACTGCCAAACCAGCACTACCAGTAATGCTAAAAGGAGTTCTAACTCTTGAAGCAAAACCTCAAAATACTCCAAAATGAAACCCTGTTAAAACATAAATCTCACAGGACCTACAAAAAAACAGTAACACAATGAAAAAAATATCAAGGTATTCAGGCAACAACTAGCATGATGAATAGAACAGTACCTCATATCCCCACACTAATATTGAATGTAAATGGCTTAAATGCTCCACTTAAAAGATACAGAATGGCAGAATGGATAAAAATTCACCAATCAAGTATCTGCTATCTTCAGGAGACTCACCTAACACAGAAGGACTCACATAAACTTAAGGTAAAGGGGTGAAAAAAGATAGTCCATGCAAATGGACACCAAAAGCAAGCAGGAGTAGCTATTCTTACACCAGACAAAGCAGATGTTAAAGCAACAACAGTTTAAAAAGACAAAAGGGACATTATATAATGATACAAGGACCAGTCCAACAGAAAAACATCACAATCCTAAGTATCTATGTGCCTAATACTGGAGCTCTTAAATTTATAAAATAATTACTACTAGAGCTAAGAAATAAGGCAGACAGCAACACAAAAATAGTGGGGGACTTCAATACTCTGCTGACAGTATTAGACAGGTCATCAAGACAGAAAGTCAGCAAAGTAACAATGTACTTAAACTATACCCTAGAATAAATGGACTTAACAGATATTTACAGAATATTCTATCCAACTATTGCAGAGTATGCATTCTTTTAATCAGCACATGGAACATTCTCCAAGATAGATCATGTGATAGGCCACAAGAAAAGTCTCAATAAATTTAAGAAAATTGAAATTATATCAAGTACTCTCTCAGATGACAATGGAATAAAATTGAAAATTAATTCCAAAAGGAACCCTCAAAACTATACAAATATATAGAAAATAAATAATATCCTCCTGAGTGATCTTTGGGTGAATGATTAAATCATAATGGAAATTTTAAAATTATTTGAAGTTAATGATAATAGTGGTGCAATTTTTCAAAACCTCTGGAACACAGCAAAAGCAGTGTTAGAGAAAATCTCACATCAATAAATGCCTACATCAAAAGGTCTGAAGGAGCACAAATAGCCAACCTAAGTTCACACATGAAAGAACTAGAGAAACAAGAACAAACCAAATCAAAAGCCAGCAGAAGAAAATAAATAACAAAGATCAGAGTAGGATGAAATAAAATTGAAACAACAACAACAAAAATCAAATGATAGATGATATGAAAAGCTGGTTCTTTGAAAACATAAACAAAATCAACAGATCATTAATGAAATTAACCAAGAAAAGAAGACAAAAATCCAAATACACTCAATTAGAAACAAAATTGGAGATATTACAACCAATAGAAATGCAAAAGACCATTCAAGGCTACTATGAACACTTTTACACACAAAAGTAGAAAAGCTAGAGGAGATGGATAAATTCCTAGAAATGTGCAATCCTCCTAGATTAAATCAGGAAGAAACAGAAACTCTGTATAGACCAAATAAAAAGTAGGAAGATTGAAACAGTAATAAAATAAATTGTCAACAAATAAAAATCCAGGACCAGGTAGATTCACAGCTAAATTCTATAAGACATTCAATGAAAAATTTGTACCATCCTACTGAAACTATTCCAAAAGATAGAGAAAGAGGGGAACCTCCCTAAATCATTCTATGAAGTCAGTATCACCCTAATATCAAAACTAGGAAAGGACATAACAAAAAATGAATATTACAAACCAATATCTTTGATGAAAATCCTCAGAAAAATAGCTAACCAAATCCAACAGCATATCAAAAAGATAATACACCATGATCAGGAGGGTTTCATACCAGGAATGCAGGGTTGGTTTAACATACACAAGTCAATAAATGTGATATACCACAGGAACAAAGGTAAAAACAAAAATTATATGATCATCTCAGTAGATGCAGAAAAAAACATTTGATGAAATTCAGCATCCCTTTATGATTAAAATCCTCAGCAAAATCATCATAGAAAGGGCATGCTTTAACGTAATAAAAGCCATCTATGACAAACAAACAACCAACATTATATTGAATAAGGAAAAGTTGAAACCATTTTCCCTGAGAACTGGAAGAAGACAGGATGCCCATTTTCACCATTTCTATTTAACACAGTACTGGATGCCCTAGCCAGAGCAATCAGAAAAGGGAAAAAAAATGAAGGGCATCCAAATCGGTAAAGAGGAAGTCAAACTGTGGCTGTTCATCAATGATATGATCCTATACTTAGAGAACCCTAAAAGCTCATCCAAAAAGCTTCTAGATCTGATAAATGCATTCAGTTAAGCTTTAGGATATAAAATCAATGTACACAAATTGGTAGCACTGCTATACACTAGGAGTGACAAAGCTGAGAATCAAATCAAGAACTCAAACCCTTTTATAACACCTGCAAAAAAAAACCATAAAATATTCAGGAATATATCTAACTCAAGAGGTGAAAGATCTACAAGGAAAGCTATAAAACGTTGCTGAAAGTAATCATAGATGACACAAACAAAAGGAAACACTTCTCATGCTCATGGATGGGTAGAATCAATACTGTGAAAATGACCATACTGCCAAAGCAATCTATAAATTCAACTCCCATCAAATACCATTATGATTTTTCACAGAACTAGAAATAAACAATCCTACAATTTATATGGAACCAAAAAAGACCCCAGATAGCCAAAGCAAGACTAAGCAAAAAAACAAATATGAAGGCATCACATTACCCAACTTCGAACTACACTACAAGTCTATAGTTACCAAAACAGCATGGTATTGGTATAAAAATTGGTATAAAAATAAGCAGGTAGATGAATGGAACCAGATAGAGAGCCCAGAAATAAAGCCAAATACTTACAGCCAACTGATCTTCAACAAAGCAAACAATAATATAAAGTGCAGAAAAGACAGGTCTTCTGCTGATGAATTCCCCCAATTTCAGTTTTCTGAGAAAGTTTTTATTTCTACTTCACTTCTGAATAATAATTTTAGTAGTTAGATAATTCCAGGTTAACTTTTTAAAAATGTTTAACATATTAAATATTGTAGTTTTCTTTTTTCTAGCTTGCAAATTTTCTGTCATGAAGCCGGAGATTTCAAATTCCTCTAGTGTCTTTTTGTTTCCACTCTTGACTTCTCTAAGTTTTCCTTTCAAGAGTTTGCGTCTTGAGGCCCTTTCATCTATAATCCACTATTATTATACTAGAGCCTTGTTAGTGTCGTGCTAATGTATGATGAATGGTGAAAGAACATGCCTGTTAAATCTGTCTTTCAATGGGTTTATGCTTCTTGTCTATAACCTTCACAAGTGCTTCTTCTTGCAACTTTCTCTTCATTCCCACCTCAGATGAGGCAAAAAGGATATATATCTCCTACGTACAGATAGCAGCAGGTTAAATTTTAGTATAGTACATTGGAACTTATGATTCTAACTTTTGAAAGTAGAGTGTTACTATCTATAGTTGCAGTCAAATGGTAGTTGGGGTAGAAGTCACCTTAAAGATTTTTTTAATGTTATGCCTGACTATGAATTATGGTAATAAGCTGGGTCCTCAGTAGAGACCATTGGTTAAATTATATAAATGTGACCTCTACCTATAACCAGGAATTTCTTGTAGTGTGATGACCTGGTTTGAAGGTCAAGGATATCACATTTTCTTACCTGGTCTTAGAAGTTATGGAGCATCCCTTCAACCACATTATGTTTCTAATAATTGGGTGATTAACTCAATCCTATATTTAGTAGGAAGGAAATTAGATTCTAACTCTTAAAAGAAGTATCAAATAATTTGTGTATTTATTTTAAACACTCCATACATACTTTACACTCCATTTTGTGTATATATTAGCTTAGAACATCTAAATTAATCCAATAATGTCTTCTAGAATCTTCTATTTCCTATCTATTGCACAATGCTATCAATGTTCCCCAAATTCTTTTATATTCCCTCATGCTCTGTTGTAACATAAAACGGATCACTGATTATTCATACACTTAATATGAATAGTTCACATTTGTTTATAGATTTCTTCTCCGTTTGTTAATGACCTTTTTTGTTTGTACTTATATCTAAGGGCAAATACAGATTTCCAGTACTTCTATATTCCCAAAGAATTGCTGATTTAATGTAATTTTATTTTAATACTTCACTTCATTCTCTCTTGGCTGCTTAGCTTTCTTTTCTACTTCAAATTTCAGTTCTGTATTCACCAGGATATTCCTCAAAAGAAAACTGTAAATCAGGGTCACACTACTTGTCATTTAATAGGACACACACACACATACATACACACATGCTCACCTGACTGTTTTGTTTTACATGGTCTTCTTCCTTGACATTGTAATACATATAGACATTATCGTTTTGTAATTATTTTAATACTTATCTATAGTATTTCATATCTGCCATAGTGTTGAATATATATAATGAGATATTCTCAAGAAAAATTCCCTGTCATATATGAATAACAAAAACAAAATGGCACAAATATTCCGTAGGATGGTAATACATGTTTTTATTTTATAAAATTTTAATGACTTTAATGAGAAATAATTTTCATAATATACAATTTACCTAATTAAAATGTTCAGTGGTTGTTAGTATATTCTCAGAATTGAGCAACCATCACCCACAATAAATTTTAGAACACTTTAACAACCTCCAAAGGAAACTCCTTACCCATTAGTTGTTATTCAAAAATTACCCAAACTTCCTAGTCTTGAGCAAATATGAATCTTCCTGTGTCTATAGATTTGCCTCTTCTGCATTTTTTTATTTTGAGGGGGAGTCTCGCTGGGTAGCTTAGCCTGGAGTGTAGTGGCACTATCTTGGCTCACTGCAACCTCCGCCTCTCAGGTTCAAGCGATTCTCCCACCTCAGCCTCCCGAGTAGCTGAGATTACAGGTGTGCGCTACCAGGCCTGGCCAATTTTTGTATTTTTAGTAGAAACGGGGTTTCACCATGTTGGCCAGGCTGGTCTCAAACTCCTGACCTCAGGTGATCCACCTACCTCGGCCTCCCAAAGTGCTGTGTTTACAGGGCGTGAGCCACCACGCCCGGCCTGAATATTTTATATAAGTAAAATTATACAATATGTGGTCTTTGGAGGTCTGACTTCCTTCATTTAGCATACTGTTTTCAAAATTCATCTCTGTTGTAGCATGTGTCAGTGTTTCATTTTCATGTCTCGATAATATTAAATTCCTAGTAACTTTTATAAACAATTTAAAGTCTATTTTTGACTGAAATTATTATAGTAACTCAGTCTTCTTTATTGTTGCATGATAAAGCTTGCTCCATCCTTTTACCTTTAGCCTAATTGTATTTTTTTATTTAAAGTGTTTCCATTAGAAAGCAGAGTTGAATCTTGTTTTTATTGCCAAGTGTATTAATCTCTGTCTTTTATAATTATCAAATTACCTTAGCCATTTTCTTTACTTTCTGTATGTATTTGAATTACTGTTTTGAGTCACTTGATTTCAACCTGAAGAATATCCTTTACTATTTCTTCTAAAGCCAATCTAATAGCAGCAAAAGCTCTGTGGTGTTTTGTTTTGTTTTGTTTTGTTTTGTTTGAGACAGAGTCTCACTCTGTCACCCAGGCTGGAGTGCAATGGTGTGCTCACTGCAACCTCTGCCTCCCAGGTTCAAGTGATTCTCCTGCCTCAGCCTCCGGAGTAGCTGGGATTACAGGTGCCGCCACCACACCTCGCTAATTTTTGTATTTTTAATAGAGATGGGGGTTTCACCATATTGGCCAGGCTGGTCTCGAACTGCTGACCTTGTCATACACCCAGCTCGGCCTCCCAAAGTGCTGGGATTATAGGTGTGAGCCACCGCACCTGCCAAAATCTCTGTTTGTTAAAATTTTTCTAGTGATGTCCTTTTTGTCTTTATTTTTGAAAGATAGTTTTCTGCAGATAAGATACTTGATAGCCTTAACTTTCTTTGATATAAATGTATTCCCAATGATTTCTAGACTCTATTGTTTTTCCTGCTAAGAAGTAAGGTGTTATTTTATTAGGGTTTCCTTATACCTGAAGAGTGATTTTTCTGTGTTGTTTTCGGGACATTGTCTTTAGCTTTCTATATTTTTACTATGCTGTGTCTGGGCGAGACAACCCTTCGGCTTTTCCTACTTAGCATTTTTTAAATCTTCTTTGGTATATAAATTAATGTTTGCATCATAATTTTGTAAGTTTTGCCCTATAATTCTTCAAATTTTTTTCTGCTTCTTATCTCCCTCTTGTCCTTTGTGCTTCTATGATGTGTATGTTGGTGTATTTCTCTGGAACTCTCTTCACTTATCTTCATTCTTTTCTCCTGTCTTCTTCAGATTGCATAACCTACAAGGATCGATTTATGCCTTTTGCTTAATCTTTTATTTTATTTTATTTTATTTTTTGAGACAGAGTCTCGCTCTGTTCCCCGGCTGGAGTGCAGTTGCACTATCTCGGCTCACTGCAACCTCTACCTCCTGGGTTCAAACGATTCTCCTGCCTCAGCCTCCCAAGTAGCTGGGACTACAGGCGCACACCACCATGCCCAGCTAATTTTTGATTTTCAATAGAGACAGGGTATCACCATGTTGGCCAGGATGGTCTCAATCTCTTGACCTTGTGGTCTGCCAGCCGTGGCCTCCCAAAGTACTGGGATTACAGGCATGAGCCACTGCCCCCGGCCAATCTTTTATTTTTTTATTGTATGGTCAAATCTGCCAGTTGAGCCCCTCTAGCTAATTGTTAGCTACTATGCTTTTTAATTCCAGAATTTCTACTCATTCCTTTTTGTAACTTCAATTTTTCTAATTGATATAATGTATTTGATAAGGTATTGTCATCATATCTTTCTTTTTCTTTTAAGCATGGTGTCATTTAGTTCTTTGAAAATTTACAATAGCTATTTTGCTTTTGTCTGCTGAGTTGAGATTGGGGCCCCATTAAAGACAGATTTTACTTTATTTCATAGGTATACATTGCTCTTTCTTGTTTATTTGCATTTCTCATAATTTGTTGATAGAGATTTAATATTTTAGATAACATATTACAGTAATTGCAGATTCTATTACCACTTCCCATCTTGCTCCTCATCTAGGGCTTGTTGTGGTTGCTATTGCCTACTTAATTTGTTTAGTGACTTGGGTGGAAAATTTTAGTTAAGCATATTTCCCAAGCAGGGTGCCCACTCTGATGCCATCTTCAGAGGTCATAGCCTTGGACTTGCACACAGTCACTTTGGGATAATGTTGGGGTTCACAGGTCTGCTTTTGAAAGTACACTGTGATATTTCTGTAAATCTACCTACCTCTGTTGGTATCACATGCAGCTATAGTTTTCATTACTTCCCAACTGGCTTCTCTCTTGTTTTTCACAATGTCCTCAGATAGAAATTGTTCCACAGTCTGATCAAAATTTTGATGCCTCTTCGTGGGTCTTCCGTTATGCTACTCTTTGAGGTTTGTTCTGACTCAGTGAGGAACTGTTATTAGCAATCTCTTTCCCCAGTTCTCAGTTATCTCTGGTAAACCTTTAATTTATATCAAGTTTAGCTTGTTACCTTATGGAGTTATCAGTCTATTCTCAATTTTTTTTTAACCACCATTGTGTTCTAGAGTGTAATTGGGCTTATTTTTCCCCAACTCTGTCCCAAATAACATCAGTTCTGTGGGGTTCTCCCTGCGCAAACACTCATTGCCACTTTTCCAGATCAAGACATAGATACAGCGACCCGCTTCTCTTGGCGTGACACTTCTTATAAGTGGGATCCTACCAAAGGCCCTAGCTTATGGTCTTTAGGGCTTGCCTCTCCAAGCCTGTAACCTCAATCCTACTATGAGCTACAGGAGATCTATTTGTGTCTTCATATACTCAGCCTGCCATGTCTAAGATGAAACTTCCACCCTACAGATGGGGCTAGGTGGAAGAAGAGAGTCCAGGCCTTTTCAGCTGTTCTTGCCTTAATGAGAACTTCTGCCAAATGAAGTGATGGTAAATAAAAAAAGGCTGATGGTTTGTTTCTTGGGGGAGATCCTTACCTGATGACTCATTGCTGGGAGAACAGGAAGTCCTGTGTTCTTGGATACACCTGCAAAAGTGGAAAATTCTGCATGCTGAGCTTGTGAGCAGGAAGAGTGGGTCATGGCTCAAATGCCATAGATTCACTATTCTTAGCAAGATTTGATCGACTTGCTTGAATAAATGCTCTTTTTATATTTGCTGTATTCCATTAGGGTAATTTCTAGAGTTTTATAAACGGCAAGCTTATAAATTTACCATTTTCACTAGTTATGCTGTTTCACTAGAGAATGTGTCTGCATTGATATATATGCCACCATTCTAGAAGTTATAAAGCTCTCATAGAAATGTGTTGAAATAGTTTACTTGCAAGGGCATCTGTTGATTTTCAAACACAATGTAAGACTAGATTTTCCACTTTTCTTTTATTTCTGCATCCATACATGGACAGCTGGTACTCTCAATTCTGCACCAGATGGAATGAAGGCTACTGTATGACTCTCTGGATAATGGTACCTATATTCCTGTGTTGACTCTTTCAACTTTCCTCTTTAGTACTTTGTGAAAAGAAAATTGTAATTTTAAAGAACCTTTCATTCCCCTAGGATAAAGGATGTAAATGGCCCCCAATGAATATAAAGAATAAGTATATGATGATAGTTTAGTTTCTGAAAAATGAAGAAAAGAATACTATTTCAGTGAGTGAGTCCTTTTATCAAAATATCAAATAATTGACTTTCTGGCACTATCTTCATTCTTTCTAGTATCCTCAAGGTAAATCTACAAAAAATGATGTCTATTTAGTTTACTGAATCCTATGTATAAAATGTAATGACTAACTCTTTGTATCTCCAGCAGAGTTGAGTCATAGGGTGAAATTTTGTGCTGTATAAACCTAGAAGACATAAATCTAGTCATTTTACTGCACAGATTGGTAAACTGAGGTTCACAAAGACTAACTATTTTGCCCATGGTGACATAAATGGTTACTAACTGAAAATATGAGCTCATGAATCTGGGTTATGTTTTCTTCCCGCTACATCACTCTGCTTTACCAAAAATGTAGAACCACTTCTCTTTCCAAAAAACAAAATAATTCTGTTATTGTTGTCTTTTAGAAAATATATAGATGACACTTGGTGTAATTTATGGGCTCCAGGTAGTTATCCATCAGTGAGCAAAAAGAACCATATAGCTTCATGTGATTACACACAGAGTGATCAATAGCTACTGGTTACTTTTTTTTTTCACTTTTATTGCCTTGAGTATTATTGAAGAAGTCAAAATGTTATAGTTTATTAGAAGCAGAGAAGGGACACTTAATTCTGCATCTCTTGGTAGTTTCTGATATTACTATGATAGGTGAGTTTGGGGGAAGTTTTAGAAGGAGCAAAATTAAGTGCCCATATGACACTAATATTCTTTTCAGGGAATCCAGAGGTAAGAACTTGCCTATAGCTATATTTTTCTCATAGGTTTATCTGAAAAGGTAGGGACGCATAGCAGAGACTGTCCTAAAATAAGTAAGTTATATAATTTATTAAATTATTTATTGAAATCTATAATTCAGTAAATTTCCACCCTCTGTTTCCTTCTTTCTTCATTCTTAAAGAGTAAATCCTAATTTTTTATCAAAATTAATCTCTTAAAAATAATCAATTCCACATCACTGTTGCAAACTTAAGTCATTCTCATATATGTATTTAGACTTTTATCCTTCTAGTAGCTCAACTTTCAACATTTCTTCTACTTTTTTTCAGATCAGTTATGTATTCCTAGCCTACAATTAACCTTACAAATAATTTCCATTACTCTATAATGTATTTATTGAATAATATCCTTTTTGTAATAAGATGAGTACAGTGCATGCAAATATTCCTGGAAGTCAGTACTGAATGTGAACCACATAAACATATAGCATGAAAGCCAAACTCAAAGTGTCCTTCAGCCAAAGTCCCGTTATATGCATACATAAATTCTTGTGGCCATTCTAGCACCATCTGATATAAGAGAAATGTGATTGTGACAAAAAGGTGGACAGAAAGAAATAGTAATGTTAGCTAATTGCAGATAAATAGGTTATTTTGCAAAATTTATAAAAAATACATGCTCACGTGAGTACATTATTAATGCCCCCTCATGGGCCCATGTAAGAGAGTGGTCTTGAAGGTTAATCTGTATTAACCTTCTGTATTAACCTTTATCTTTCTGATAAAGATTCTTCTGCTTTTATTCACTCCCAACATTTTGGGAGAAGCATCTCTACTCATGTAACTCTTGAGAAACATCTCTACTCATTTGAACTCTTCCTGTGAAGGATGAGATTACATTTACTCTGGGACTTTAGCTTCTTAAATTATCTCTAATGTTACGGCATTATTCTCTTTATTTATAGGAATTAATCCTATTTATAAAATACAAACATAGTATTGTATCACATTCTTCATTTATTTAGAATGTATCACATTCTTCATTTATTGTATCACGTTCTTCATTTATTTACTTCCAATGCCTTCTATTGTTATTTAAATAAATCTGAAGTCCTTATCATCGTTTACAAAGCCCTGTCTTATCACTACAACCAAATCTCCTGTCCCTCACATTTGTTATTAAATATCCCAATCACACTACACTTATTTATGGTTCTTGAGAAACCTAGACGTGTTATAATCTCCTGGGTTTTTATCTATTTTTAATCTAACGTTCTTGGAAAGATTCCCCAGTTCTTCACAAGGCAATCTTCTACGTGCAGTGGATACCTATTTCTAAATGTTCTCCTAGACAGTTTCCGATGAGCACCCCAACATCATTAATCTCTCTGCAGTTATTTTAAACAGTATTTGCCACAATTTGAAATTAACTACATTATATGTATAATAGATCATTATATTTTTTTTTTCTGTGAGAGCAAGGCATTCTCTCTTATTAATCACTATTTCCTCAGTGCCTACACCAGTGGCTAAAATTCTAGTGATGTTGGATGAATAAATGAGTTAATAGCTACGGATATTTAGAAGATGGAGAGAAGTTATCACCTGAAGAAAATGTGCAGGGTAAGTTGAGAGACATTGCAAAGAGAAGGAAACAAAAGACTACAAATTCTAAGTAGTTTACATTGTGAAACAGGCGTGTCAAATTTACCTTTTTTCCACAGTTCACGCATACTTTGGAGATACTGTAGGTTTGGTTTCAGACTGTCACAATAAGTAAGTCATAAAACTTTTTAGATTTTCGAGTGCATATAAAACTATGTTTATACTATATTGTTGTCTATGAAGCATGTGGTAGAATTATATCTTTAAAAAGTACGTATCTTAATTTAAAAACAATTAATTGCTTAAAAAATACTATTATCTTAGCCTTTAGCACCTTGCAATATTTTTGCTGTTGCAGGGTCTTACCTCGATGTTGATTCCTGGCAAATGATCAGTGTGTTTGTTGCTGAAGGCCGTGGTGGCTTTGGCAATTTTTTACCATCAGACAATGAAGTTGCTGCACCACTGACAATTCCTTTTACAAGAGGTTGCCCTGTAGTACTTAGTGCTGGTTGATAGTAGTTTACCCACAGTAGAACTTCTTTTAAAGTTGGAATCAATCCTCTCAAACCCTGCTATTGCTCTATTATAGTCTATGTAACATTATAAATCTTTTGCTGTCATTTCAACAATATTCACAGCATCTTCATCAGAAGTAGATTCCATCTCAAGAAGCCTTTACTCATCCAGAAGAAGCAACTCCTCATCCATTCAAATATTATGATAAGATTGCTGCAATTCAGTCACATCTTCAGACTTCACTTTTAATTTTAGTTCTCTTGCTATTTCCACCACATCTGCAGTTACTTCATCCACTGAGGTGTTGAACCCTTCAAAGTCATCCATGAGGATTCAAATAAATTTTTCCAAATTCCTGTTAATATTGATATGTTAGCCTACTCCTATGAACCTTGAATGTTCTTAATGAATGTAGAATGGTGAATTATTTCCAAGAGATTTTTAATTTACTTTGCCAATATTTATTGGATAAATTCCTGTCTATGGTAGACATAGCCTTATGAAATATATTTCTTAATAATAAGACTTGAAAGTCAAAATTACTCCTTGATCCTTGGGCTGCAAAATGGATGTTGTGTGAGCAGGCATAAAAATAGCATTAATCTCATTGCACATGTCCATCAGAGCTTCTGGAAAAATAGGCGCATTGTCAATGAGCAGTAATATTTTGAAAGAAATATTTTTCTGTACAACAGGTCTCAAAAGTGGGCTTAAAATATTCAGTAAACCATGCTGTAAACAGATGGGTTGCCATCTAAGCTTTGTTCCTCCATTTATGGAGCACAAGAAGAGTAGACTTATCATCATTCTGAAAGGCTCTATGATTTTCAGAATGTTCAGAATGATAAATGAGTGTTGGCTTTAGTCACCAACTGTAATTGTCCCTAATAAGAGAGTCAGCTTGTTGTTTAAAACTCTCTTTCTTCTTGAATCTAAAATGCTGACTTTTTTCTGGGTGTAACACTCCTGGCAGCCAAATATGTCTTGTTATAAAGAGAAGATTTTGGGGCCAGTTCTTGTGGGTCTGGAGACAGAAACATTGGATAAAGTCATCAAGATCATAAATAACAACCCATATGGAAATGCAACCGACATCCTCACCACCAATAGAGCTACAACTTGGAAATATTCCCACTCGTGTGGTGGAAGTCAGAGAAGTTTGTGGACAAACTTTCAGAAGATTCTTAAAGCCATTCACCATCTCTTCAGTGGATATAGTAAACAATGACCAGCATTGCATTTTATTTAAAGATTGTCCCTCTAATCTTTCACAATGCTCCATTTCTGACTCAGTAATGAAAGGTCAGGGGTGGAAAATTGGGTAGAAGGTGGGTATTTAAAAAAGGTCTCTGATGCTATTGTAGTTCTACATGATGTGCTTCTGTCTTTGAGTCCTTTGCTTAATATTTGACGTGGATTTATTCTGCTGTAAGCGGAAGTGAATGCCACTAATCCAGTGCCTTTGCAAATGTTCTCATTTACCAGCTTCTGATCTTCCCTCATGGGAGACACTAATTTCTGTGGCAAACAGGTAACTTCTGAGTTAACTTTCTTTCCTTTAAGATACTTTCTTGAACATAATCTGTAGTAAGACTTCTACAAGGAAATGCCTGCCCACAGCTTCTGTGCAGTTACATGCTGTTCATCTGTGGTTCTCAGAAGGTCCCTGTGTCAGACACTTGTAATTTTTTCTTTCCAAAATATTGGGAAACATCATTTCACCAAAAGAGTCTGATAGTGGAATTTGCCAGGTGATGAAACTTGGATCTTGAAGCTTACTTTCATTCCTCAATTTTTTTTTTTTCTCCACCGTCAGAGACAACACAGCCTGGAACTAGAGGTCTAGAAATCTGAATAAATTTCCTAGAAACAAAACTGTTTATTTTTGCAAAGAGAAATTTCATTACTTTCCCATTCTGCTCCCAGATCAAATCTCCAATATTCATATTTCCTTCAATACTTGTCTATTTCTGTCTCTGTAAGAGCCCGTTTCACTATTGATGCTGTGCTCTCTGTCATCAATTGTTCTGATTTGGGGATATTCCATTCTTCCTGTAAGTGCTGATCTCATTTGTAATTGAAAGCCCCTTGTGCTTTCAATTTAAATGCTTCCTGATAAATAGGATCTGTTATTTCACTTGGTGTAGGGCATTTAAAAAAGAACTGTCCAATGCTGTTCTCTCACCTAGCATGTTCTTGGCCAGCTTCTTCACTCAATTCATTTTTCTTTTGTTCACCTGACTTTGCTACTGCTTGTCAGTTTATACGTAACCTGATTGGTTCTCTATCATTGCTGTTGCTACAGTTTTAACACTTCAGTCTCAAACTCTGGTCCTATAACTTAGAGCAGTCTCCAACCTTACTACCTTCTTCTGAAGTGTTTGGATTTGTGCTTTCTACTGGGTAAGCTGCATAATCTTTTCCTTAACCAAGAGTTCATTAATCTCCTTTTGATGTAAAAGGATTTGATTCTATTGCAACTTCTGGGAGCGTTTTTGTAGAGGATAAACTTCTTTCAGGTGGTATGCAAGAGCATTCTGGAGATAACTACTCTCTTTAAACACATTTTTTCCATCATTGTTCAATTGCACGACAACTTCATGATGGGATCTCATCGCCAGCATTGTCTTTTTTCAGCCTTTTGTTCTAGTCGATGATTTTCTTCAAAAACCATGCCTTCCCAGGTCCTAACAGTCTCCTTATGTTTCTATTAATTGTTCTTTAAATTCTTCTTTAGAACATCTTATTCTTTCTTGTTTATTGTTTTCAGCTCTGTCTGAATAAGGCTAATTCCTTCGGATTTTTTAATGGAACTATTTCTCCAGCTTATTTACTTGCACAGTGTACTTTTGTTTCAGTTTTCCTTTCTCCTCCTGGGATTTTTCCTTTATTTCAGTCAGTTTCTTTTTCAGATTTTCAGTTTTTTCTGGTCCTTGCCTCTGCTCTTGCTTTTCCTTTTCCTTTTGTCCTTTCCCTTTGACAGCTATCTTGGCGTCTCCAGTGGCCTCACTGTTGTCCTTGACCAGCCACTGACACTCAGGCTGGCTTTTTCTCTAAGAAAAGCTGCATTTAAAGTGAGTAAATGTTCCCTCTGGGTCATTCCCATGCATAAAGAGTGCCTCTGCACCTGACATGGCTGGGGCACAGGGGTAAGGTAGATCACACCAGTGCAATGTATGTGCAGTGAGTATGCAAGTGGTACAGGTGCCTGAGCCTGCCCAGGATAGGTCACACTGGGTGGGCAGTCCTGCTTATCCTTTGAGCTTTGAAACCAGACATTGACTTCTCCTCTCTAGCTATTTAAGTCCTAGATGGCATCGTCTTTCAATAGAAGACTATTTCATCTCCGTTGAAAATCTGTTGTTTATTGTAGCCACTTTCTTCAATGATCTCAGCTAGATCTCTGGATAACATGTTGTAGCTTCTACATCAGCACTTACTGCTTCTTCTTGCACTTTTATCTTATGAAAACACCTTTTTTCTTTAAACCTCAAGAACTAATCTCTGCTAGCTGCAAAGGTCTCCAGATTCCTCATCTCTCTCCGCCTTTCAATAATTGAAGAGAGTTCAAGCTCTGTATCAAGCTTTGGGTTAAGGGAATATTAAGGACGGTTTGATATTCTATCCACACTACTAAACCTTTCTCCATGTCAGCAATAAGGTTGTTTTGCTCTCTTAACATGTGTGTCTTCACTGAAGGAGAACTTTCCTTCAAAAACTTTTTTTTCTCATTCAAAATTTGGTTAACTATTTGGTGCAAGAGGCCTAGTTTTCAGCCTATGTCAGCTTTCTTTTTTTAATAATTGCAATTTTTATTTTAGATATGAGGGTACCTGTGCTTGTTTGTTACATGGGTATGTTATGTGATGCTGAGGTTTAGATGTCAAGTTCTTGAATGCATGGATCATGATGTTTTTAATCTTTGTCAACCCAGTGTTCATCATAGTGCATGATATATGATAGGTATTCAATAAATCTTGGTTAAATTAATGGGATTTTATTTTATTTTATTATTATTTCAACAGTTTTGAGGGAACAGGCAGTGTTTGGTTACATGGATAAGTTCTTTAGGTGTGATTTCTGAGATTTCAGCGCATCTATTACCCAAGCAGTGTACACTGCACCGAATGCATAGTCTTTTATCCCTCACCACACTCCCAACCTTACCCCCAAGTTCTCGGAGTCCATATATCCTTCTTATGCCTTTGCATCCAAATATCTTAGCTCTCACTTCCAAGTGAGAACAAATAATGTTTGGTTCTCAATTGCTGAGTTACTTTACTTAGAAAAATGGTCTCCAACTCCATCCAGGTTGCACGAATGCCATTATTTTATTTCTTTTTTTGGTTGAGTAGTATTTTATGGCATTTATATATCACAATTTCTTTATCCACTCATTGGTTGATGGGCATTTAGGTTGGTTCCATATTTTTGCAATTGTGAATTGTGCTGCTATAAACATGTGTGTGCAAGTGTCTTTTTTATATACTGACATCTTTTCCTCTAGGTAGATATTCACTAGTGGGATTGCTGGATCAACTGGTAGTTCTACTTTTAATTCTTTAAGGAATCTCCACACTCTTTTCCATAACAGTTGTACAAGTCTACATTTCCACCAACAGTGTAAGAATGTTTCCATTTCACCACATCCATGCCAATATCTATTACTCTTCGATTTTTAAATTATAGCCATTCTTGCAGGAGTAAGGTGGTATCACATCGTGGTTTTGATTTTCACTTTTCTTGATAATGATGTTGAACATTTTTTCATGTTTGTTCACCATTTGTATATCTTCTTTTGAGAATTGTTATTCATGTCTTTAACCCACTTTTTGATGAGTTTTTTTTTTCTGATTTGTTTGAGTTCCTTGTAAATTCTGGATATTAAGCTATGTATTAATGCAAATACATAATTTGCAAATATTTTATCTCACTCTGTGGGTTGTCTGTTTACTCTGCTGATTATTTCTTTTGCTGTGCATCAGCTTTTCAGTTTAATTAAGTCCCAACTATTTATCTTTGTTTTTGTTAAATTTGCTTTTGGATTCTTGGTCATAACCTCTTTGCCTAAGCCAATGTCTAGCAGAGTTTTTCAGATGTTATCTTCTATCTTCTATAAGGTGAAAGATGAGGATCCAGTTTCATTATTCTATGTGTGACTTACCAATTATCCCAGCACCATTTGTTGAAGCAGTAGAGTGTTATTTAAAGGAATACAGAATAGTTTAAAATACTGAAATTCCTGAAATTATCTTTATAAAGCAATATACTTAATATGCTAAGAGAGAAGAAAAATAGAATTATATGTAACCTTACAAATATGGTTGATCTATCTATCTATCTATCTATCTATCTATCTATATCTATCTCCATTTCTGTATACATACCTAGCTATGTATCTCATATTTATTTAAGTACATTAAGTATAAATAAGTTAAAGAAACTAATTAGAAAAGTTCCTAGAGTGGATGAAATTTAGACTTAATTATATGTTGTCTATAAAACCCACTTTAACTATAAGGACATTTTTAGGAAAGGAGAAAAGGGATAAAAGATATCATAATATGATGACTAATTTAAAAAGGAGTAGTTGCTCCATTAATTTCAGACAAAGTGGACCTCAGTTCAAGAACAGTCATCAGGAATAAAGAAACAGTGACATAATCATATGTGATCAATTTTCCATGAAGACCTAGCAATCTACGATATATGCATCTAACAACAGGGCATCAACAGATAGAAGTGATGGACATAATTTGAAAAAAAAGTGCAAGAAAAAAATGGACTAATTGACCTGTATAGTTAGAGATTTCAACATCTCTTTTTCAGTAATTAATAGAACAAGTGGGCAGAAAATGAGTATTGATTATCAGTTAACGTAATTGTATTGGCATTTATAGAATACTTCATTGAACAACAACAGAATACATATTCTTCTCAAGCTAACATAAAACATTCACCAAGACGGATCACATTCTGGGCCATTAAGCACACCTTAACAAATTTAAACTATAAAATTATACAAACAATGTACACAGACCATAATGAATTAAACTAGGAATCAATAATATGAATATAGCAGGAAAATCCACAAATAATTGGAGACTAAGCATCATACTTTTAAGTAATGCAGAAGTCCAGGAAAAAGTCTCACAAGAAACGTTTTAAAGTTGGAACTAAGTAAGAATACAAATCTAACTTATTGAACTTTGTGGGATGCAGAGAAAACAGTGCCTAGAGAGAAATCCATTTCATTAAATGCCTATATTAGAAAAAAATTTCTTAACTCAATAATCTAGCAATTTATTTCACTTTCAAAACGCTAGTGAAAACATAACAATTTAAGCTTATAGCAAACAGAAAGAAAGAAATGATACAAATTAGAGCAGAGAACAATAAATTAAAAACAATGACAAAAAAATTAACACAACTAAAGGCAAGTTCTATGAAAAGGTAGACAAAATTGATAAACCTTTAACCAGTCTGACAAAGGATAAGAGAGAGAGAGAGCAGCTACAAATGACCAATATTGTTAAGGAAACAGACTCCTTCAATGTACACCTCACAAATGACATTAAAAGTATAATAAATGAGCACTATGAATAATTCTATGCTCACAAATTTTATATATTAAATATACCAATTATTTGAAAAGCACAAACTCCCAAAACTCCCACGAGGAGAAACAGATAATCTGAATAAATACGTTCACTCAAGATATTTAATCTACAGCTAATAACATTTCAAAAAATAATAAAAGCACCAGGTTTGAATGGCTTCACTGGTGAATTCTATGAACAATTTAAGAAAAAAATTACAACATTTTCTAACAATTTATTCTAGATTATAGAAGAATAAGTCATATTTTCTAAGTCATTTTAGAGGTCACAATGAATCAACTACCAAAATCAGATAAAGACACTGTAAGTGAAGAAAATTTCAGACTGATAATTCTCAGGAATACAGATCCACAGTTGCTCAACCAAATGTTAGCAAATTGAATTTTAAAAATGTATAGAAATAATTATGCACCACAATCAAGTGGGATTTGTCCCAGGTATGTAAGGCTGATTCCTTATTCAAAAATCCGTTAATATAATTCACCATATCAAGAGCCTAAGAAGAATAAAAATATTATCATATCAATAGATGCAGAAAAAGCCTTTTGCATAATCTAGTACCCATTCATGATAAAAGCCCCCATAAATTAGCAATACAGGGTAGCTTCCTCAACTTTAGAAAGAACCTACAGCTAATATTATACTGAATAGTAGAAATGCTTTTCATCTAGGACTGGGAAAAAGGCAAGGGTGTTTTATTTCACCCTTTCTATTCAATGTTGTGCTAGACAACTGAACTTGTACAATATAATAAGAAAAGGAAATAAATAGTAGACAGATTGTAAAGGAAGCAATAAAGCTGTCTTTGTTCAAAGACAATGTGATAGTCAATATAATAAGTAAAAATGGAAAATAAAACATTTGGAATAAGTAAATCAAGGTAGCAGGATACAAGGTTGATATACTAATGTAAATTATTTTCCTATACACAGGCAATCATATGATAAAAAATTAACTTAAAATGGATCTTAGATCTGAAGGTAACACATGACACCTTAAATCTTCTAGAAGAAAACATAGGAGCAAAATGTAGCAGGATGAGCCGCAGACAAGAACCCCTGAGACACCGAGTTGTAGAAGGAAAGGGCTTTATTCAGCTGGGAGTATCGGCAGACTCACGTCTCCAAAAACCATGCTCCCCGAGTGAGCAATTCCTGTCCCTTTTAAGGCTTACAACTCTAAGGGGGTCCACTTGAAACGGTCGTGATCAATTGAGCAAGCAGGGGGTACATGACTGGGGGCTGCATGGACCTGTAATTAGATCGGAACAGAACAGGACAGGGATTTTCACGATGCTTTTCCATACAGTGTCTAAAATCTGTAGATAACACAAGCAGTTAGGTCAGGGGTTGATTTTTAACTACCAGGCCCAGGGTGCAGTGCTGGGCTATCTGCCTGTGGATTCCATTTCTGCCTTTTAGTTTTTACTCCTTCTTTCTTTGGAGGCAGAAGTTGGGCATATGACAATATGAGGGGTGGTCTCCTCCCTCAATCTAAGTGAGCTTGTATTTAATGATGAATTTTTAGACACAATAGCAAAAATATCCAGAAAAGAAAAATTGGTAAGTAGAATTTTAATAAAAATAAAAACTTCTACTTTGCAAAAGGAATGTTTAGAGTTGGAAACACAAGCCTCGGGCTGAGAGAAACTCTTTACAAATCAAATAACTGGTAAACAGTTTGTATCCAAAATAGACAGAAAACTCCTATACTTAATAATTAGGAAACAAATAACTCAATAAAGTAGACAAAATATCTAGAGACATTACCAAATAACTTATACAAATGACAAATAAAAATATAAAAAGATGTTTAACGTCATCTGTCATTAGGCAATTTAAAGTTAAACCACAATTAGATACCATTACAACCTATTAGAATAAATAAGTTTAAAAAAACTGCCAATGACAATTAATGAAGAACAATATAAATTCTCATTTCTTGCTGGTGAGAATAGAAAAATCATACAGCCACTTGGAAGACAGTTGGTCAATGTCTTACAAAGCAAAATATAATCTTATTTACAACAAGTAATTGCACTTGTAGGTATTTATCAAACTGTTTGGAAAACTTAGGTTCACAGAGAAACCTGAGCAGTGATGTTTAGGAAAAGTTTATTAATAACTGTCCCAAATGAGAAACAGCCAAGATGTCCTTCAACATGTGTATGCATAAACAAACTGTGGTACATCCAAACCAGGGAATGTAATTCAACCGTAAAAAGTAAAGAGCTATAAAGCCACAGAAAGACATAGATGAATCTTAAACATTGCTTAGTGAAGAAGGTAGTCTGAAATGCTCTATGACGTATGGTTCTAATAAAAGACATTAGGCCAGGAGCGGTGGCTCAAGCCTGTAATCCCAGCGCTTTGGGAGGCCAAAGCGGGCGGATCACGAGGTCGGGAGATCGAGACCATCCTGGCTAACACGGTGAAACCCCGTCTCTACTAAAAATACAAAAAAATTAGCCAGGCGTGGTGGCAGGCGCCTGTAGTCCCAGCTACTCGGGAAGCTGAGGCAGCAGAATGGTGTGAACCCGAGGGGCGGAGCCTGCAGTGAGCCGAGATAGCGCCACTGCACTCCAGCCTGGGCGACAGAACGAGACTCCATCTCAAAAAAAAAAAAAAAAAAAAACAAAAAAAAAAACAAAAAAAAAAACTTTATGAAAATGGCAAACCGGCCGGGTGCAGTGGCTCCAGCCTGCTATCCCAGCACATTGGGAGGCCGTGGCGGGGGGATCACAGGTCAGGAGATCAAGATCATCCTGGCCAACATGGTGAAACCCCATCTCTACTAAAAATACAAAAATTAGCCCAGCGGGTGCCTGTAATCCCAACTATTCTGGAGGCTAAGGCAGGAGAATCATTTGAGGTGGAGGCTGCAGTGAGTCGAGACCAGGCCACTGAACTCCAGCCTGGGCAACAGAGCGAGACTCCTTCTCAAAAAAAAAAAAAAAAAAAAAGAAAAAAAAAAAGAAAGAAAATAGCAGACTATGCAGACAGCAAAAGATTAGTGTTTTGCAGTGTTTTGCGAAGAAAAGGGAGGGTTTCATATATAAAGAATAGGGATTTGGGGGGAGATATAAAACTATTCTGCATGATACTTTAATTGTGGATGCATGACACTGTACATTTCTCCAAAGGCACAGAAGAGTGAACCTTCAAATATGTAAATTGTATGGGGTCATTTTGTAGGAGAGTGGAATTCCAGGATGAAATGCACAATATGACACAACAATTTAACCTAATTAGGAATGTATGAAGCAACTTCACTAAAGGGGCTTAGGGAGGAAAAAATGCTCACCAAAATGAGTAAAAATGTGATGGATCTATAAAAGTAAAGGTAAAAAATAAAACTATTCATAATCACTGTACTCTAGTTAATAAAAGGTATTTCCTGCAAGGATCTGGATTACAAATTCTGATACTACAGTACGTGTATACTGGAATTCAACAACTTAGTGAATATATCATGAATGTCTGGAGCCAGCCAGTTGCAGTGGGAATTTACAGATAAGCAAGAGAAGGAGTCTAGAATTGCCCTTGTGGTCATGAGGTAGGGTTAAAGACATCCATATGAACTCCTACTTAGCTTAACAGAGATGTACATAGCTGCCCACAGACATATTTATAGATATGTGGTTAGCTTAGACACATATGTGTTCCTTCTCTGTCAGCTGAGATATTTCAGAATCAATGACACCTCACTAGTAACTAGCGCACCCAGTGCCCATATCTTGGTTTATCATACCATTCTCCAATAAACAGAAGCAAAGCTTCTTAGAGAAATGACTGATTCTAGAATTAGGGTAGGAAATACACAAGATGAGCATGGAAGATCTTGTGGCCAACGTAAGAAAATGCTGAGGGAAAGAGGAAGTGGAAGGAGGACGGGGAGGAGGTAAAGAACAAAAAGGAAGAAGGAGGTAATGACAATGGCACATTGATGGGTTATGGACAGCAAAGGGAGACAGGACCTGAAAGGCCTCTCGATAAGCAATGACGGAAAATTTGAACATCAAAATAAATAAAGTAGTATCAGATTAGAACTCAAAGTATAAAATAAATATCTATTGGTCCATCCTGATATAAATAAATGGGGGAGCTCTTGGGGGAGGAGAAAAATATGTACAGAATAATTACAAATATTCACATAGATTTTGGACTCACAAAAAAGGTAGAGAAAGAGGGCAAGTAACTTTTCAGAGGAGAAAGCTGACAACCATTACTTCAGCTAGGTATCAGGTCAACATCAACAGTTATAATTCATGTTGACAGTGTATACCCTTGATATTCTATAATGGATAAGGTAGTTTATTTTTGTTGTCTTTCTCCCTATAATCTATAACTCTGGTTTAATAATGAGAAAAAAAGACAAATTATAATCTAGCTGCAGTTGATAAACTAATTTACCCTTGTTTCTCTGTCAGAATCATCAAAATAATAAAAGTCTGAGAAAATGTCACAGACAAGTGACGCCTAAGGAGACCTCATGCTGAAATGTAACATGATATCCTGAGTAGGATCTTGGAACTGAAAAAGTGTTTTACATGCAAATTAAGAAAATTTGAATAAAATATAAACTTTAATTAATACTAATTTACCAACATTGGTTTATTAACAGTAACAAACCTGCCATACTAACAAGCTATATTAAAAACAAAAGACACTGGGTGCCAGGTGTATGGGACCCTCTTTACTATCTTCTCAGTTTTTCTGTAATCTTAAATTTTTTCTAAAAATAATAATTCATTAGAAAAAAATGAGTGTATTTTTACATTTACAGGAATGAGTTAATGAGCGTGGAAAGTCTGACAATAGGGAAGGAAAAGCAGAGAATATTCAAGAAAGCAAGCCACTGGAAGAGATGGTAGGGAAGGCAGAGATAAGAAAATGAGGTAAACAATAACTGAATTTGGCAAGGATAAAAGTCTATTCTTCAAAGAAATAAAGGAGTCATGTGGACTCCGAGAGAGAAGTGTAAAAATGCACTGGATATGCATAAAATGTTCACTCTAGTCATTTCTTTTTATTGAAGTGTGTGAGGACTTCTGATTGGGTTGGGGGGAAATCAGAGCTTTTTAAATTATTTTTATTTTTATTTTTAGAGGGAGTCTCACTGTGTCACCCAGGCTGGAGTGCAGTGGTTTGATCTCAGCTCACTGCAACCTCCAATTCCCAGGTTCAAGAGATTGTCCTGCCTTAGCCTCCTGAGTAGCTGGGATTACAGGCATGTGCCACCAAGCCCAGCTAATTTTTGTATTTTTAGTAGAGACAGGGTTTCACCATGTTGGTCAGGCTGATCTCGAACTCCTGACCTCATGATCCGCCCGCCTCAGCCTCCCAAAGTGCTGGGATAACAAGCGTGAGCCACTGCACCTGGCCAAAATCAGAGCTTTTAAATAGGTAAAAATCTATGTAGAAAAAGGAAAAAAAGACATTATGTAAACTTACATAGAAAAAGGAAGAAAAAAGACATTATGTAGTTTTTAAATAAGTAGCTAACCTTATCTTTAAATAAGATAAGGTTAGGATATTTGAAGATATCATGACTATGAATTGGCTGCCCAAAATTCTGGCATAAATATTATTTAGAGAAAGTTTTCAAACCCGGAGATCAATATTTAAAGATTTTAAAGACTGTGTTAATTTAACTAGATTGAATTTGCAAGCATATGCCCCAAAGAGTTTTATAATTTAATAAAACAGTTCAATGGATAGTGCTAGGTTGTAGAAAATTAAAGCTGAGTAGCAAAAAAGAAAAAAAGATAAGAACAAAAGGCTAAAAGAGCAAAATGATCTTTGTCTTAAAGGACTTTGTAATGGAAAGTCATGCAATTAAGCACATATATTTAAAATCCCCACACACTCCTTCAATAGAAAACGCAAATATATGAAACAAACAAAAATTGTAACTACAAACCACAAGGGAAGATCATATTGCCATGTGGAATTCAAAAAAAAAAAACAAAGACAGCCAATTCTGTTTGGTTGGATTAAGAAAGCATTTTTGGAGAAGAAAGTATTTTAAATTAATTTTTAAATATGAATAGTCTTTAAAAAGATATGGAATTGGAGGCCGGGTGCAGTGGCTCACACTTGTAATCCCAGCACTTTGGGAGGCCAAGGCAGGCAAATCACCTGAGGTCGGGAGTTCGAGACCAGCCTGAACAACATGGAGAAACCTAGTCTCTACTAAAAATGCAAAATTATCTGGGGGTGGTGGCACATGCCTGTAATCCCAGCTACTCGGGAGGCTGAGGCAGGAGAATTGCTTGAACCTAGGAGGTGGAGGTTGTGGTGACTTGTTGTTGTGCTTGTGCTCTAGCCTGGGCAACAAGAGCAAAACTCCGTCTCAAAAAAAAAAAAAAAAAAAAAAAGATGTGGAAATAAGGTACGTATTTTTAATCTATTGAAACTAGGGGAGACATATTTGGAAAAAAGTAATCAATTAACAAAATCTAGACTGGCTAGACTGAGTGTAGAATAATCAAGGGTCAGGGAAAAGGAGGGAGATTAATATGTTGGTTTGTATGAGAAATAAATCATTGAATAATGATTTGAATAGCTGCTGGGTACAGAAACAAGGGAAGAGATGAGAGAAATATTGTGGATTGATCTAACATGACTCAGGCCAAATTAGTATACAAGAAAAAAATAAGGAAGACTAAATGATGACTTTGATTTTTAATTTAATTGTGAAATAATTGTCTTTAGGCTATTACATATGCATTTCAGAACAAGAGTGATAAATATAGCCTTGTCTTAGAACACCCACACATCAGTTTAATCAGCACCATGTTAGCTGTGTAAAAATGTCACTCATATAGAAGTATAACTCTGCATCAGATTGTGAATATTTATAAAATTTTACCATCTAAAAGTTTACTAAAAAATAGCAAATATCAATTTAGAACAAAAAAAAGTCAAGATGATGTTTTTTTGTATCTTTTCTTGGTATTCTGAAATATTTTCAAATTAACTGATATTTAAAAAATTATAACAAATTAAAAATCTTTAAGATACTTACGCACAAATTCTGCTCTGCATTAGGTGGTACTGGAAATTGCTCAGAAGCACCGCATGTTGATGAATTGCCAACACCTTTCAATTAATTAAATCACTATATTTGGCTCTGTCTCTGGTGGGTTTACTGCTTATCCCAAGCAGGTGTTGATGGATTAGGACATTCCTCTCTGGCTGATTCCTGATTAAATTTGGACAAAGGACCTGACAGCTGTCATGTCTCTGTTTCCCATAACTCTTCCCTCAAATCAGAAAGCACAGAGTCTGCTACAGGAGAAAAGCGTGGAGAGCCATCTTGTGCAGGTAATTCTTAAGTTGGCTAGAAGCATGAAAATGCATTGTTTTAAGGTTTATTTATATAGAACAAGAGCAGAAACTTTAGAAAGCCTTATTTAGTGCAATTAAAAGTAAAGATATGATATTCATTTTTTATTATCCTGATTCTTTCATTCCATTAACAGGACAAAATGTTCTTATAGTCTCAGGATTCTCACCTTCGAGGCAAATATGCTTGAGGGCAAATACATAACTAATATTCACTCATGAATTATGACTCGGCTGCACTGCTTTCTAAGGTTTTTGTCCAGAGAATGTTGAAGAAGATAGGTTAGAACTCAGATCATCATCAAAAGAGAAAATTTTGATTTGTTCTCTCCTTCTAGTCTTCTAATAATTTAGAATAATGTTTCTGTGAAGGAAAATTATTTTAGAATAAAGTTTTTTTTATAATCTTTACATCCCCTCAGATCCATTTCTTATTTTTTAATGAGCAAGTATGAAACAAGTTATCACTAAATTTATAAATAATACCTCCCATATTTGTATCTGCTAATTGCTTTTGTTTTCTGGAAGCTGGTAGCATACTTCCTTTTGCAGCAAAAAGAATATGTCTGTTCATCCGCCCCCTCCCTCCTATTTCCTCTGCCCAGAGAAATACACAGTAGAGGTGACTATGAAACAAGTGATGCAAATTGCCTTCTGCATATGTTCTTCCTTTCCTTGGTTTCACTGGACCTCATTTATCTCCTGCGTTCTCTCTCTCTCTGTCTGTCTCTTCACTGAAAAAGCAATGAAGGTCACTGTGCAAGTACACCTAATTACATCATCCGAGGCCATAAAGAACTGAGTGTGGACTTCGGTTAAAATACTTAAAATACCTGCACACTTAGTACATGAAATCTGGCTTCTCCACAAGCTGCAAAAGTGACCAGGTAATGCTCTCTGGTATGTTTTGGCATGGTTGGGGTGGTGTTGAACTCCACCTGGAGAAATTCCATCAACAGGATCAGGAAGGGAAATACCAGATTTTTTTCTCTCTATTTCCTACAGTGGACAATTTGGAGACACAGTATTTTTGTATAGCCTCTTGGAAGACATCTACATGGTAGACAGAGCACTCTTGTGCAGCAACTAGCTAAAACTCTCCACAAAACAATGAAGCCCTAGCAAGTGCATTTGACTTCCATCTTTCCCCACGTCAGTCTCTGCGTCCCTCATTGTCTATGTTCTGCAAATGCCCTACTGAAGAAACCAGTTACACTTAAGCCTTGCCTTGGCTTAATTTTCAAGGAAACTGGATTTAAGACACAAGGGCAGAGAAGCTTAGTTTCTCATCTAAGACAATTCTTTCACAAAATTGTGCTATGGAACATGTAAGAGAATTACCTACTCTAGTGTGAAAATCAGAGAAAGCTCCTTTGAGGAGGTGACAGATGAAGCAACATCTGAAGCATGATACTCAATATTATTTAATATATATACACCTGAGTAATTATATGTTATATCTTTAAAACCAGAGAAGATGTGGACACAATTATGATTTGATTTTACTTTGATAACAACAGTTATATATTTTATATGTTTTTTCACCTAAAAGAATAAAGAAAAAATATTAGAGAGCATACCAGATAGATTATATGTATCATCTAGCACAAAGATTATAAAATCAGAGCAACCTTGATTAAAATTTCTGGATTCTCCAGTTTGTTAAATTCTCTGAATCTGTTTTAGGTTTTGTGATTGTGGGAAAATAAAATTTAAATAAAATAATTTTATAGGGTCAAATTAAATTAGAAGTAAGTCAGAATATAGCAAATGGATAAATACTACAAATATTATTTTTGTCCATTCTCTTACATGGATGATCATGCTCTTCTTATATGATTATGAAAATTCTCCCCCATTAGTCACTTTTGAGCTTAGAAGACCTCTTATTTTTAAGGATTTGTTTAATCCATTCTGCAAATATTTTTGAATAACTACTATGCATGTGACACAACAGCAAACCAAACAAATAGAAAATCTTTTTCCTTTTGGATCTTATGTTCTGGAAAACAGATCATTTATTGCTCTGTTAATGTCTTCCAAACCACTAGATTAATTTTCCCCAGCCTAAAATGTGCTCTATTACCATCCATAAACAAAACAAAAACAACCCATGTCTCCATTCTCCTCTAACCATCTAATATAAATTTGTTTTAAAGCCAAGTTTCTAGAGTCTGCAAATGTTAGTCATTTTTCTGATCTTCCATTAACTCCTCAACCTACTATAGTAGAACTTCTACCCTCTACGTTTCTAATAAAACTGTTTTCCCAGTTAACAAATTACCATTTATTTATTTATTTATTTATTTATTCATTCATTTTTTGAGATGGAGTCTCACTCTGTTGCCCAGGCTGGAGTGCAGTAGTGCAATCTGAGCTCACGGCAACCTCTGCCTCCTGGGTTCCAGCAATTCTCCTGCTTCGCCCTCCTGAGTAGCTGGGATTACAGGCACGCACACTACACCCAGCTAATTTTTGTATTTTTAGTAGAGATGAAATTTCACCATATTGGCCAGGCTGGTTTCAAACTCCTAACCTTGTGATCTGCCCTCCTCAGCCTCCCAAAGTGCTAGGATTACAGGCGTGAGCCACCATGCCTGGCCATTTCCTCTTATTTTTAAAATATAATAAATTCCTTTCAGTTCTTGTCTCACTTGACCTTGCTGCACTATTAAATCTGTGGTCCATTAATTTATTCTTCAAAATGGCCTTTCTTAGTTTCTGTAACATTATTCCCTACTAGGTTTTTCTCAGTTCCCCTGGCATTCAAGCTAAATATTGCATTTCAATTTCTTTGGCTTTCTCTGTTTTGTTAAAAAGAGTGTTCCTGCCCCAGGCCCTCTTATCTTATTCAATGTATTAGTCTTGCTTCTGGAACTTGCCTTGTCCCCTGCACACCAACATCCCTTTGCTGCACTTACATTACTCTATGCATATCTCAATCACTTTATATTCAGTTTTTTGTATTCACAGTTTCTTCTTTCCAAGTTTAGTGCCACTGCACTGTCAGCTTCTATAGTCAAGAACAGGATTTTTATCAAGTTAGCATTTTTAAATCCTAACATAGTTTTAAACATATTCTAAGAACTCAAGAAGTGATTTTAAATATAATCTTAATTAAAATGTGTTTCATGAGTGATTATTACCCATTCCCATGGTTTACACCTCCTACAACTTCTATTCGGATGGTTCTAACTTTTATATTTTAGGCTTTTTATTAGAGAAGCCTCTTGGCATTAACTACAAAGGGCTCAGAGTTATCATTACAAAATGAGCTCAAATCTTGGCAATTTTCTTGCCTAAAATTTTTTATCTTCTCTTCATCTTTCACAGGATACAACCTGAACTTCTCAGCAGAGAATATATGTTATTTATTTTCTGAAGAAAACTACATCTGAATACAAATTACATGCAATTCCTCTTGGTTAATGTAATAGTCATTTTGATGCATCAACTTGTCTAGGCTAAAATTCTCAGTTATTCAATCTAATACTAATTTAGGTGTTGCTTTGAAGGTATACTTTGTACATGTGATTACATTCCATAATCAGATAATCATAATCCATTTATTTAAGAAATATTATCCTAGATAATCTGGATGAACCTGATTCAGTCAGCAAAAAGGTCTTAAAAGGAGAGTTAGGACTTTGCTAGTGAAGAGGAAATTCTGCCTATGGGCAACAGCTTCGACCTATTTCCAGAAGATCAAGCAAGCTCTTCCTCATGGCCTGTCTATTGATTTTAGACTCACCTACCCAGCTCCCACAATTATGTAATCATTTCTTGCAATAAATACCTTAGTATACTTCTCTTGATAGACCTAGAGAAACTTGACAGACACAGACTTTGGTACTGAGAGTAGTTTGTGTGTGTGTGTGTGTGTGTGTGCGTGCGTGTTGTTTGTTTGTTTGTTTTTTGAGATGGAGTCTCCCTCTGTCACCAGGCTGGAGTGCAGTGGTGCAGTCTCTGCTCACTGCAACCTCTGCCTTCTGGGTTCAAGTGATTATCCTGCCTCAGCCTCCAGAACAGCTGCGATAACAGGCGCCCGCCACCACGCCGGGCTAATTTTTCTTTTTTTTTTTTTTTCTGTATTTTTAGTAGAGACAGGATTTCACCATGTGGGCCAGGATGGTCTCGATCTCCTGACCTCGTGATCTGCCCACCTCGGCCTCCCAAAGTGCTGGGATTACAGGCGTGAGCCACTGCACCCGACCAAGGGTTGTTCTAAATGAAGAAAATGTTAAGGATGAGGTTTGAATTGGCTCTGTGTGAGAACTGGTTTTTCTGATTAGATTTGAAGGCACTAATGATCCTGATTTTAATGGGAAAGAGAAAGTTTGCACGGTGTTTTGTGGCAACAGTGATACCCAAAATATTCTTAAAAGTATCCATTGGCTACACTTAGCCAAATACTTATGAGGTGATGGGTGGCCCCATATTTGGTGCCTTAAGAAAATTTTTGTCAAACTAGTGAAACTAGTGAGTATAGTAGACTGCTTTTTTTTTTTTTTTTTTTTTTTTGACAACGTCTCACTCTGTCACCCAGGCTGGAAGGGTGGAGTGCAGTGGTGCAATCACAACTCACTGCAGCCTCCACCTCCCAGGCTCAAGAGATCCTCTGACCTCAGCCACCTAGGTGGCTGGGACTATAGGCATGCAACGCCATGACTGGATAATTGTTTATATTTTTGTTGAGACAGAGTTTTACCATGTTGCCCAGGCTGGTCTTGGTCTTGACCTCCTGGGCTTAAGTGATCTGCCTGCCTCAGCCTCCCAAAATGTTAGGATTACAGGCATGAGTCATCACATCCAGCCTGACTGGTTGTTCCTAATTGAGCTGGACAAAGTTGAAAAAGAAAACAAGGAGCTGAGGGACTAAAATTCCTAGCTCAACCCCCACATATATGACATAGAAGCTATTTCGGCCCTGACAGAAACTCATATCCTATAACCAGAGGGCTAAGATTTCTGAAAACTAAACCTAGAATCTAATTCTCTAGCGGCTGAATCACAATATAATTTCTATTTTCAACATGGCAGGGTGTTTTCTGTTAAAGCGAGTGTATTGATTGAGAAGGATAGGATATCACAAATTGGAATTGAAACATAGGAGCAGGTCCTAATGAGCCTGGGTTATTGCACCTTCATATTCTGATTAGTTTTTTTTTTTGCCTACAGATGCAACCCCTCCACCCTTGCCAGGGGAAGTTAGTCCTTGATTGCCTGATAAATCTCTAATGGCCTTTTCTGAGGTAGTTGCCTTAGAAGGCACTGCTGATTCTCCTCAGCACCCACCCTGTATTAGTCTGTTTTCAAACTGCTATAAAGAACTACCTGAGACTGGGTGAGTTATAAAGAAAAGAGGTTTAATTGACTCACAGTTCTGCATGGCTAGGGAGGCCTCAGGAAATTTACAATCATGGTGGAAGACGAAGGAAAAGCAAGCCACGTTTTACATGGCGACAGGTCAGAGAGAGCAAAGGGGAAAGTGTCACACTTAGAAACCATCAGATCTCATGAGAATTCACTCACTATAAGAAGATGGTGCAGGGCAGGGGAATCCACCCCCATGATCCAGGCACCTCCCACCAGTTCCCTCCCTAGACACATGGGGATTCCAATTCAATATGAGATTTGGATGCGGACACAGAGGCAAACCATATCACACTCCATCATACCTCTTTGCTTTGAGACCTATAACTACACTCAAGTCTAGGCAGTCTCCAAAGAACAAGGTATACTACACACTGACAGGATTACATGATTTTGCCAAATTATACAGACAGAATCTGGAGAATATATCTAGAAATAGATTTTAAGAATGGGGGATTAAAGTGGACCAAATTTAAAGTAGATTCAACCTAAATTTATTAATATGGGTTCCCAATAATGGACCCCATATTAATAAATTTTGTAAGTTGAAGAATTAGAAGGGCTCTAACCATTTGGGTTGTTGTCTGTTACATGGGCACAAGGTGAGTGATATTGTTCGGATATTTAATCCCTTCCATATCTGATGTTAAAATTTGATCCCCAATGTTGGAGGTGGGACCTAAAGTGAGGAATTTAAGTCATGGAAGCGAATTCCTCATGAATGGCTTGGTGCCATCCTCAAGGTAATGAGTGAATTCTTGCTCTATTAACTCATGCAAGTGTCCCCACCCCCATGAGAGCTGGTTGTTGAATATAGCTTGCCACCTCCCTCCTCTCTCTTTTCCTTCTTTTATCACCATAGGGTCCTGTGATGCCGCCACTCCTTCACCTTCCACCAGGAGGGGAAGCTTCTAGAAACCCTCACCCAAAGCAGATGCTGACACTATGCTTCTTGTACAGCCCACAGAACTTTGTGCCAAATAAGTCTATTTTCTTTATAAATTACCCAGCCTCAGCCACAGGTATCACTTTCTAGCAACACAAAGAAAATGGTCAACTCTAAGTTAAAAAATTAAAATTGCCTTTGTATTCTGTAAAAGAATGTAACCAAAGGCTTAGGGAAATGAAATGTTACAATGGATATATCAATTAAGACTTGCTTCTCTTTGGAGGAGTCCCCAGGGCATACTTTTCACCAAGGCAGTCAGTATTAAATTCATGAGAGAAGCTCCCAAATTTTTTGAAGCATTCTGTTTCTAATCTCCTTTGTAAGTGGGAAGTTACAGTGAGAATTGCTGGGTTCCCACTGAGCTAAAATCCCCAGTTGTAATGGGAATAATAGAATCGGAGGGTGTTAGCATCAAATGGTGGCACTTAATCACCAAAGATGTAGTGGGTGCTGTTACCATGATGGACATCAGAACCAAAAGAGTAATCAGGATCGTTTGACCCATAAAGAGACCTGTAGCAATGGTTGTTTGATGTTACTGTTCCTAGAAAATAGACAGATACTATAATGAATTCTTCACTAGTTTGCATAATCCGAATTCTAGGTCTAGTGAACAAAAGACTGATTTGAGTCCTCAAAACAAATTTAGAGTGGTAATCTCTCCCAGCCTCTCCAAATTAACTCACAGCCTTTGAGTGGGGTGACTGTGCATTGGGCAAAGGGAAATGATCAGACTTTTCATTGATTACTGAACACTAGTTCTCAACTGATAACTAATTCCTGGAGACATTACTATGGTTCAGTATTCAGAATAAAGGCTTATGAAAGTCAGATGATTAATGGAGTTTTAGATTAGGTCCCCAAACCCATCTCATGATTATTTTCCCAGTGTCAGAATGCATAATTGAAATAAACATACTCAGCAACTGGCAGAAGCACCACTTTCATTCCCGGACTTGTACAGAGGGCTACTATGGTGGGAAATGTTGTGTGGGAACTCCCAGAATTATCTCTGCCTAAACAAAAACAAAAACAAAAACAAAAACAAAAAAACAGTAAGTGAAAAGCAACACCACATTCTGAATGGATTATAGAAACTAGTGCATTAAGGACTTGAAAGATACAGAGGTGGTTATTCCCACAATATTTTCAACTTACCTATTTAACTTGCCTATTTGGCCTGTGCAGAAAAGAAATTGATCCTGGAGAATGACAGTGAATTATTGTGAATTTACTCAGGTGACTCTAAGTGCAGCTTCTGTTCCAGATGTAGAATTTGTTGTTTGGACAACATGTCCCCAGTTACTGACATACAACTATTCATCTTGCAAATGCTTTTCTTTTCTTTCTATCTCTTGGTAAATACCACAAGACGCTGTGTTGTTTTTCTTTTTTTTTTTGGTTGTTGTTGTTGCTTGTTTGTTTGTTTTTTAAGGTGGCAAGACCAACCCCCCAAGGGGATATAAACTCTACAGCCCTTTGTAATAATTTAGTCTGCAGAGACCTTGATCATTTTTCCCTTCCAGAAGACTTAATATGGATCCTTTTCATTGATGGTATTATACTGATTGGACTTGGTAAGCAGAAAATAGCAACTACCTCTAGACATATTTGTATGAAGCTTGTATGTCAGAAGGTGAGAAATAAATCCTACAAAAATTGAGGGGAATTTTACCTCACCAAAATTTGTTGGGGTTCAGTAGTGGGGACAATGTTGCGATATTCCTTTTAATGCAAATGATAGGTTGTTGCCTCTGGTCCCTCCTAACACACATACACACACACACATACACTCTCTGTCTCACACACACACACACACGAGGGAAAAAATGCCTAGTAATTCCCTTTGAACTCTAGAGACAATATATTCCTCATTCATTTGAATGTTTTACTCTGCTCCATTTATTGCATAACCCCTAAAAGCAAACTTTGAGTGAGGCTTAGACAAAGAGACGGCTCTACAAAAGGCTCAGGCTGTCATTAAAAATGCTTTAAAACTTGGGTTGTAAGATCCAGCAGATCCAGTGATACTTGAAATGTTAGTGGAAGACACTAATACTGTTTAGAGCTTCTGGTAGGCCACAATAGTTGAATCACCATGAAGGATCTTAGAATTTGGGGGAAAAGTCTTGTCATCTTATGCAGAAAACTGCTCTCCATTTGAGAAATGGTTTTTGGCTTGCTGCTGGGCCTCAGTGGAGATGGAAGCCTGAGTCGCTCATCATGAATAGGGTGTGGTCTGGTGAGTCAAGCCATAAATATGAGCAGGCACAGCAACACAGCATTATCAAATCAAAGTGATATACATGAGGTAGGGCCCAAGCTGGCCCCAAAGTAAGAAGTAGGATGCATGTACAAGTAGAAAATTCACCCATGTCCCCTACCTCTCTTGTATTGTTTTCTCTTCCAACCCATACCTATTGCTTCATTAGGAATTTCCTATGACCAGTTGACAAAGGAAGAGGAGACTTGAGCCTGGTTTACACTTGGTCCTATGTGACATGCTGGCACTCCTGAAAGTGTACAGCTGAAGCACTACAGCCCCTTTCTGGGATATCCCTGAAGGACACTGATGAAGGGAAAGCCTTCCAGTGAGCAGAAACACCTTATATGACTCTGGGGAAATCTGTAATACCATCTATATAAGTAAAATTTATAAAATAAAATCAAAATGCAACACAAAAATATAAACCCATTGCACTTACATTTGGGGAAGATGATTTGAGATGACACCCACCGCATTTAAAACAACATAGGTTACCTTGTAAGCATGTAATATCTTATAATATTTGCTATTATCGTCTCTTATTATTGCTTGAGATAATCTTAATATTAAATCTTAATATTAAGTAAGATTCTTGATTCTTCTTAGATAATACAGTTAAAAATCTGTAGTTTTAGAAGTACTTAAATATTAAGAGAAGAAGCTTGTGAATTGGTAGACAGTACCAACCACTTAAATTTCACACTGAGGGCTGCTAGGCTGGAGCAGTTTTCCAGATGTTAGCCAAACATATATGATTCATAAAATTGAATACTACATTTGAATGAGCAATTCAGCATTACATAAGTTCATTTAAAAAGCTTTAATATGCAGTCTAATTTTGAAAGATGGAATATCTATACTAAGTGATTCACCAACTTTTTTTTTTCATTTTGGGTGCACCAAACATAGCATCTATAGCACCATAAAGTGTTACACAAAAAGAAGAGAAAAATAAATACAAAATTGAAGTGCCTAGCAGTTTGAATTAAATCAACAAAGGATAACTTAAAACTGACATCCTTTTAAAATACCATTATAAAACAAGAATTCGTATCAGGAGTTAGAAATGTCAACTGCAAAGAATGAATTTCTTTGCTCTTGTCAATATAACAAAAGGCCTAAAATATTGTTTTGAGTACATTCAATCTTTTGGTATTTAAAAATATCTCAATGGATGAAAAATTACTATTTTCCTAATTTAAAAGCATATTATACATATATTCCTTATGCTCTCAATTTATTGATAACCCACAGGCATTTTGCGTATCTCTGTAGATTTTTGACAGTTATTGTTAATAGTTGAAATAATCTGCTGGGGTGTGAGAGACTTAAAAAAGTTTCTTTTCTCTAAAAAAAGACATGTGGAAAGAATATGTTCTCTTCTCCTATGGTTTTAGATTTTCCCACATGAAGAATGAATTATTAAAATTGCTTTTTTCATTTTGTAAACATAAGAGGCCAAACTTAAACAAGAGCCAACATGTGAAGAATGGCAGAGGAGAATAATTGATATAATCTATCTGTAGTAGTCCATTCTCACACTGCTATAAAAATACTACCTGAGATGGGTAATTTATAAAGGAAAGAGGTTTAATTGACTCACAGTTCTGCATAACTGGGGAGGCCTCAGAAAACTTTAATCATGGAGGAAGGCAATGGGAAAGCAAGGACCTTTTTAACATGGTGGCAGGAGAGAGGAGTGAAGAGCGAAGGGTGAAGAGCCCCTTATAAAACCATCAGATTTCATGAGAACTCACTCACTATCGGAAGAACAGGATAGGGGAAAATGGCTCCATGGTCCAATCACCTCCCACCAGGTCTCTTCCTAGACACTTGGAGATTACGGGGATTACAATTCAAGATGAGATTTGGGTGGGGACACTGCCAAACCATATCACCCTTCCTTGAGGATGTTGATGATTTCTTGATGATCTTTATGAAGTTTTAGTTAAGTAGCCATAAAATTGCTCCCTTCTTAAATCTTCCTGTTAATTGAAATAATAAATTTACCTTATTTTAAAACACTTCTTGTCATTTATTATTTCTTGTTACATGATATAAAACATCCTAAATGACATATACTCCAAGAGACATCTGAGTCTGGATGCTAAAACTCATCTCCAAGCTGCTATTATTCTTGGTTTTTGGAACTTATGGTCATCCATAGCTACAACCTGAAGCCAGAATTGTACCAGCATCTGAGATATGCACAGAAGATATTCTGGGACACTGGACAGCAAACTTAGGGGGGATTGGGCAAGAAAAATAGGACACAATTTTGTGTGGATGTCCATAATACCAAACTTTGTGAAGCTTACTATAATTTGGTGGCTGGATTTTCTAGGATTTTGATTTCAGAAATATTCTAATAGAGATCTTTAAGGCCAAGTTGATAATTCTTGCTTATTTTAATATTTTGATGCTCTGGGAAGGAAGTGAATTTATGACTGGGCAAAGCTAGCTCTGTTCTTTAGAAAACAATGTTATACTTAGCCTGAGCATACACACATTTTGGTTTTCTAGTTACAGAGAAATATATAACCTATAATAGGTGTATGTTGCAAATGCAGTTTAATATAATTTGGTGTAAGATCTTGGCTATTGGCTCTACTGACCTTTTGTCCCAGGTATAATATTCTGGGGCAATGTTTATTGAATCTCAAAACTACTGTCATTATAAATCCCCTTATCAGATGTTTACATATTTGATTTATTTCCAGGATATAAAAATTCAATTAAATTTTGTACATTAACTTTGTATTATGTAAAGTTTAAATTTACTCGGTTCTAGTAGTTGTTTATTTGATTTAGGAAATTTTTTTTTCTGCTTTTCTGACACCTAAAACTACCAAAAAAAGACTTTGAGGAAAATTTTATTTTCTTTGCCTGAATGCTACTATTTCTTTATATTTGATATTCAATATAGCTTCACAAGGCTAGGTCTTATGATTAATCTTATAAAGGAGCATTTTTCCCCTGAAAATTGATTATTCAAGCTACAGATAATGTGTCCCTTTATTTTTTCCTCAGTTCTTTCATTCACTGTACTGATCACTTTTTCCTCATCATTCATGCTTTTTTTGTTTGTTTGTTTTTTTCCAAGACCGAGTTTCACTTTTGCCACCCAGGCTGGAGTGCAGTGGCACAATCTCAGCTTCTCAGATCACTGCAACATCCGCCCCCCCGGGTTTAAGCAATTCTCCTGCCTCAGCCTCCCTAGTAGCTGGGATTACAGGCGCCCGCTACCACGCCCGGAAAATTTTTGTATTTTTAGTGGAGACAGGTTTTCACCATGTTGGCCAGGCTGTTCTCAAACTCTTAACCCAAGGTGATCTGCCTGCCTCGACCTCCCAAAGTGCTGGGATTACAGGCGTGAGCCACCGCGCCCGGCTTCATGTATTTTATTATATATATTTCTGGTTTCATTGTAAGAAAACCAAATAATAATAGACCAATTTTAGAGCAAAGTATAACTAAATAATTATGTTTTTCTTTATGGTAGAGTTTTCATTAAAAAAGAAATTAAAGGATTCATGTGGAATTTTAATTAATTCACCTAATTAGGTACTGTGTCTTAAATTTGTTCTCTATGCCAATTAAATAAAAGCTATGTAATATGTTTCAGAGAAGTAAACAAAAATCCTATTTTTAAAACATTTAGGGTGAAGTAAAATATTCAAGAGAATTATCTACCACCATATCATTTCCTTTATCATGAGTGATAAAAATTTTCTTGCCTTGTGTTATCAAATGTACTATTGTCTGGGTCACGTCAAATAATTTTTTGACATATACCGTCTTTACCAATATGAAATATTAACTTATATCTTGTGTAGATGTCAACATTTCTTAACATATTTAAGATAATTATGGGAAGTCAAAAAACATGAATAATAATGTTGCACAAATTTTAACTTTTTTGATAATTTCAGATCTGGCTAAATTTATATTTAACTTGTTGAGTTTTTTTTTTATTTCTCCCAACCAAACTTTTTTATTATATACAATAAAAATTCAGTACAAATTTTTACATTTGTGACAACTCAGTGTTTTTCAGCTGCAGTATATTATAAAACTGAGTCAAATTCAAAGTGCTTCTGTCAGTTTCTAAATCTAGAACACAACACGAAGCTTTGTTTCATCCATAATACCTCCAGGAATTGTTTCGGTTTCCTTGAAAGTAATAATGTCTTCTTTCTTTTTTCTTGAATATCTTTTTTCAAAGTATACAATTCTATTGTCTTTAGTATGCCACTTTTCTGACAAATTATATAAAGTTAGCGTGTTTTCTTTTTGTAGATTGAATCACTTTCTTGACATATTTTCATGCACAGATAGTCCTATTCCATTTTGTAATTGTGAAATAATAATATAAATAGGTTTTTTAATGCTCTTTTTCTGATTTATGTTGGCAGTATTTTTTTCCTAAAATTCAAAAAGTGTATAATGTTCTAAATTTCATTGGTCTTTATTATTTTCCCTCTTCTGACTTTGTATCTCATATGACAGTACCAAACAATATGTCCAAATCCTTCCATCTCTGCTGAAATTAAAACAACCTTTCCATAATCTTTATTGAATTCTGCATCATGTTTAACATTAAAGGCAATGTCATTGTCAAGTTCCCGTATCATCTTTCAATTTGTACAAATTATTCTATGGTCTTCTACATTATATGAGTTTGTTGTTACTCCCAATATCCATGTAGTTAAATATTTGTTTTTGGTTTTGGGGGGTGTTTCAGCAAAAATTGTTTTAACAAACTTGCATTATTGTCCTGTGGAGAAATAAGTTCTGTTTATGTATTGCACAGCATAGTGACTATAGTTAATAATTTTAGTTAAATTATAGTTAACTATACTATAATACTAAATTATATTTATGGTTACTGAATATATTATAGTGTATTTCAAAATAATTAAAGTGGGTTTTTAATGCCCTGACTACAAATAAATGATAACTATGTGAAGTGATGTACATGTTAGTTAGCCTGATTAGATTATTTCACCATACTTACATGTATCAAATCAATACATTGTGCCCCATAAATATATACAACTATTGTCAATTTAAAATAAAATAAAATAAATAGTAAACATCTAATTTTATTAAAATTCACTGCAGCTTTTTTGACACTTTAAGATGAAACCATATAATTTATTGGTACATGCATATACAAATAAAATATTTGTGTGTATTTTATATGTGTTTATAGAAAAAGAAAGAGAGACAGAGAGAGAGAGAGAGGGTTCCTATTAACCTACAGAAATCAGTAAGCTTTTTCTAAAGAAGAAATACATGTAAGAATTAGAATTAGAATTTCTAAATTTCAAATAAAGATGAAAAGATAAAAGATTTCAAGATAAGTCCACATAACTTCATGTGGAGATATATAATATTTTGTCTTATTTGAAAATGACATATTTTGTGCTTATTTAAATTTGTTACTTTTTTATGGAGCTAAGCAATTTTATTCATATTTATGTTTATGTTCATTTTTATTTATGCCACAAGTATAATAGTTTTGCTTCTTTCTGTGCTAGTCATTTTACTAATCGTTCCAAATATGTCACTTAATTTTCTTTTCTAATTTTTTTAATTCATTTTCTCATCTATACACACATATTCTGTCTTCCTTTGCATGACTTTGGACACACTTCTTCAAAAATCTTGGAATTATTCATGACAAATATCTCAAATTAAATGTTTAATCTATGAACAAACCCTTAAATAGTTAACAGTATGTCTCAAAGCCAAAATCCATAGAATAGCCTACACTTATGCTACATAGATGATGCCACATATTTGCCCTTCTGCCCCTGTTCTTACAACTCTGATCTTGCCTTCTCTAATTTGAGACATGCTTGCTACTGCTCTTCATCTACATTGACTTCCTCACTGTCTCTGGAATACATCAAATAGCTCCTGCCTTAGGGCCTTTACACTTACTATTGTTTCTCATGGAATTGCTTATGTCTAGAAACCAATTGACTGATTGTTAAATACCACATTTTTTAGATGTATTGGATCCCTTTAAAATTATACCTTCTCTGCAAGTTTTTCCTTTTCCTCATTTTCATATTTTTTTTTCTCTTTGGCATTTATACACTCGTGTATTATGTATATTTGTGTAACTGTATGGGCTTGATACTTACTTGTATTCTGTGAGACAATAAGTTTTACCATGCTGAAAGTAGTTTGCATATATGATAGAGGAAATGAGGCTAAATTTATTTTAGGTGTTATGTAAAGGCCTAAGGCCATTAAAATTATATTCTAGTTATATGTTAACATCCAATAACCACAAAAATAATACAAAAAATGAACGGTTTCAAAACATGATATTTTTGAGTGAGCACACTTACAAAGTGATTCAAATCAGACTTCTGAATAATGAGGGCAAGCTGAAAATAAGTATCTAATTCATCGTCCTCCCAAAACAATTGACACTAGAATCAGAAATACATTTATCAAGAAGCTAGTTAATCTTAAACTTTAGGGCATATAAATTGCATGAACTGCTTTCAAGATTCTGTATGAAATTTCCTATTTTATTTCTATTTTATTTATTTATTTATTTTTATTTAAAGTCAATAAATTTTTATTCGAGGAATTCTATGTTGTGATTTTTCCACTGTCCATTAAGGTCACTTTAGATCCTCTAAAGAGCTGGAGTTAAAATTTATCTTCAAAAGATTTATCTTCAAGTTAGCCCTTTTTAATGAAACTGATACTTATTTTATTCCAGTTGTCCTGTCAGCCCATAATTCTTTTATTTTGGCTTCTGTCATCTCCTTTGAATATGGATATACGGATGAAGACTTAAAAATTCACCAAGAATCTTTGAGATCTAATTTCTTCAACCAATTTACTTTAGGGTCATTTTTAGTGTCGGTAGATACACCTGGTTCTCAATTTGACATCCTCTCTAAACATGAATGAGTTCAAGTCATATTCATTCTTAAGCGATCTCACTCAAGAGTAGTACAGACGTGTGGAATATGCCAATACTTAAGGTAAAAAAGGTCTTTCATACATTTAGCAACTGTCTTTTTCATACTTTTAACAACTGTCTTGTAGTTCTTTCCCACATATTTAACCATAGTCCTGTGGGTAAAATAAAACCACAGAGTTACTCTATGAGGCATTTCCAATCTATTCTTTTTTAAAATGGACCTCCTCCACAAACTATATAATCTTAACGTATCACAAAACTAGAGTTGCTTTTGAGAGTAAAATAAACGTTGATCTTTAAGACAAATTTCTTATCTTCAAGGAATGATTGTTTAAAAAGTAATGAAATGTTGAACAATGAAAAGTAAATAAATTAGTAGTGAAATAAGAAGCTATAAAATGGAAACTCTAAATTGGCAGTGGGGAAGATTAATAATCAAGTGTATATATTTATAATACAGAATACTTACAAGATTCATAAATTAAAAGCATCTGATACCTCTGAAAGTAGTGATAACCCAGGGGTCACAAAATTAGGATAGTCACTTAAAACCTATTCAAGAATGAGCAGCATCCTGAGTTTCTTCCTCCACTGCATTCAGCCACATATCTAACAGTCCCTCAAACAGACAGAAGAATGCCAATTTGTTCTCTGGAGATGATAAAGAATAGGACTTACTAATGAGGGGAATTCAGACACTTTTGTAGGCAGAGGTAACAGGCCAAAAGCAGAAATCTTCATTATGCATGCAAACTGAAAGCCGATGCCCATCTTTATTTTCACCCTGTCCTCTACTATCAAACAAAGACCTTTCGGGAGTAGTTCCCAGAGAAACTGACCAGCCCAAAATGAAATACTGAAGAGACTGTCAGTGAGGCCCCTCCTTAATGCACCATTCCTATCAACTTTTGCTCTTTGGAAACAATAACAGAAAACAGAAAGTTAATGAAAATATTGACTCCATGATATAAAGCAGGATACTATAAAAAGGGATATTTAAAGAAAAAATAGAAATTAAAAACATGATTGTGATATATATATATATATATATTTGAATGTTTGGAAGACAAAGTTGTAGACATAACTTAGAGAGTCAGAGACGTGGAGAATAGAAGACAAAGGGAGGAGCAACTGAACAGATTAAGTATAAACATATACATTGTTTCCAAAAAGAAAACAGTGTAGAAAACCCTTAAAGAGATCATGAAAATAGGTCAGGACTAAAGAACATTTCCTAATTCAGGGTCCACTGAGGCCCTAAACCTGGGCAAGAATATAGACTTTTTCTGGGGCAGGATGTAAAGAAAGTTTAGCACACTGGAGAGAAAAAGAATAACCTGCAATTTGAGAGAATGAAGGAGGGAAGTACAGACAGAGAGAGAGAGAGAGATAAAATATGGATCATATAAAAAGATAAATAAAAATAACCTTATATTTCTGAACAACAAAATAGAAAGCCAAAAGTAATTAACAATGAAGAATTAATGCCTTTACTATTTTGAAGATAAATTATTTTCCATCTAAATATTACAGTCATCTAAACTAGTAATCATGTATTAGCATAAAATGAAAGTATTTTCAGGTTTCGATGTATCAAACATTTGTCATTCCACGTATCCTTTTTTGAGGAGAGAATATATTGAGAATAATATTGTGATTGTTAACTATTTTTGAAATTAATACATAATTACCGTACAAATGTATGAAGTACATATGATATATTGATACATGCATACAATACATAATGATTAAATCAAGATAATTAGGATATTCATTACCTTAAATATTTATCATTCATTTGTGTTGTGAACATTTCAAATCTCTCCAACCTACTTTGACATGTACAATAAATTATTATTAACTATATTCAATCTACTGTGCTATCAAATACCAGGACTTACTTCTTCTATGTGACTGTATGTTTATACCCATTAACCAGCCACTCTTCACCCCACCCCTCTCAGCCTCTGGTAACCATAATTCTACTCTCTACCTGAATGATATCAACTTTTATATCTCTCACATATGAAGTGAGAACATGTAACATTTGTCTTTCTCCACCTCATTTATTCTACTTAATACAGTTACCTCTAGTTCCATTCATGTTGTTGAACATAACAGGACTTCATTGTTTTTATGGCTGAATAGTATTCTATTGTGTATATATACACCATATTTTCTTTATCCATTCTTCCATTGATGAGTACTTAGATTGGTTTCATATCTTGGCTATTGTGAATAGTGCTGCAATAAACTTTGTGTGTTAAGTAAGCCAGAGAGTACCCAGATTATGTACTGTTTCTGGGTATGTCTGTGACAGTAGGTTCTGGATGATATTAGCATTTGAGTTGGTGGCCTTAGTAAAATAGAGTGCCCTCCCCAAAGTGGTTGGGCATCAACCACTTTCACAAAATGTGAAGGAAGGAGGAATTCACCCCTTTTCCCCCTGCTTCCTGACTGAGCTGGGATATCCCATCTCATATTTTCCAAACCTCTGACTGAAATTTATATAATCAGTTCTCCTAGTGATGGCAGCAGCAGCCCGTCTGGAGCAGCTGCTGTGTGGACACCAGCTGCAGCAGGGGAGGTGCAATCAGGTCTAGGACTAGGTGGGAACCCCCTCAACTACTGAGTTGGCGGGGTGGGGCCCCATGCTCCTGGGTGCAGCTACAGCCACCCAGCTGCAGTTCCAGACCCAGCTATCCCTGTCCTCTCAGAGGCCCAGGAAGTCCCCCCGCCTCTGCAGGCTTGAAAGTGCCTGCTCCCTCTCCCTGGCCTCTCCCCACTCCCAGTACCTGCTCTGGAGCAGAGCAAAGTTGTGGCCAAGTCTGAGTGCTGTCAAAACCTGGCCAGGTGTGCATGAGCTCAGGGCATGCTGACATACCAGGCCCTGTCATCTTAACTCCCTCTGGACTTTGAGCACTGAAGAGCACAGGAGTGGGGCCAAAGGGGCTGAGGGTGGCTCAGCAACAGGCCTGTAGACTCCTCTCTGTGTGGACAGCCTGGGCACCATGGATGGCATGTTAAAGCAGACAGGTTCCTAGGTGGGAAGGAGTGGGTCCCTGGTGAAACCTCGACTTCAGGCCAATGAGGGCCTGAAGCCTAGGGGCCAGGCTGCCAGTCCTGGGTGAAGTCCATGGCTCAGAATGAGAACTTCATTGATGACCAATCAGCCAATCAGATCCACTGGTGGCTGCCCATAGACGCATCACCACATGCTTCCTCCATTTTGGAAACATAAAAACCCCAGGCTCAGCCACACTTATACTCTTGCTAGGATGACCTGCCCACAGATTGGAGCTGCCCTCTTTGAGAGCTGTCTGTTGCTTGGTGAAGCTTCTCTTCATCTTGCTCACCCTCCAGTTTTCTGCTTACCTCATTCTTCCTGGTCGCAGGATAAAAACTTGGGACCCACCAAATGGTGGAACTAAAAGAGCTGTAACGCAAACAGAGCTAAAACACCACCCCACCACCACCACTTGCCATGTTGTGGGCAACAAGAAGGAGAGAAGAATTGTGGCCCTTCTGGGACCCCAGACCTCAGGGCTTCCTAAGCCAAGGCTGTGACACACTGTAACACCCTCTTTGGAACTCTGCAGATCCTGGCATCTCTGAGCTTTTGGGTGCCATCACATTCCCCTTGTCCAGATGCTTGTGCCGGCAGCAGAAGCCACTTGCAGTACGTCTGGTCCAGCCACAACCTCACATTGGAGCCAGTGCCTGTGCTGGGGCCTGGAGCTGCCAACCCCACCACAGCCAGTGCACTTGGCTGTGCACAGTGGCTGGACCCCATGCTTGCTTGCTCACACACCCCTCATCACTCTGTGCCTGGCTCACCCTTGGCAGACAGGGGATCTAAGTTGGTAGTGTGAGCTGAGAGTAGCCTGCAAGGCCAGGTGGGCAGAACTAGCCCAGTGGACACAGGCAAAATCCAAGCAGAGGTGCCACAGGCCACAGAGGTTTCTAGCTGGTGAAAAGATGCCTTAATGATCCTGTGACACTAGTTCTCAGTCCTTAGATGGGGAGTAAATTAAACGACTGGCTTTCATGAGTTTCTAGCTTGCAGATGGCAGATTCTGGGACTTTTCAGCCTTTATAACTGCATGAACCAATTCCTTAAAATAAATCATGACAGAAGATAGATGGATCTCATTCTGTCTAAACACACACATACACACACACACACATACACATACACACACACACATTACAGCTGTGGAGTCAGTTCTGCAGACCCTGACCCCACGATGGATGAATGACGTACACTGACACAGATATTCTGCCTGTCAGTTCAGCTTAGGGTCCGGGCCCCTCACAGACATCAAGGAAGGTGCTGTAAAGAGTAGCAGCCACCACCCTGTTCAGCCAGCGAAGCTCTTTTTTATTCAGTATAGATTAAATGACAAAGGTCTTGAGTAAACACCACTAGAGGGTAATTGACCTGGTTGCCTATCCCCCAAGTAGAGAGCAATTATGCACCTGCAATTTATCAAATGTTGGTCTTAGGACCACATGAGTAAACGAGCTATTCAGATAAACTACTCTACATTCCTTTGTACCTACTTTAAGCTGTTTACTCAAGGTAGGATTAGGCTGCTTTCAGCCATAACCCTATCTTCACATTTTTGCAAAACCTTCCAGCCTTCCAAAATGATTTGTCTCTATATCCTATAACTTCATCTTAAAATTTTTCCCACCAGCCTGACTGAACTCCCACACACACACAACCACAAACACACCCTACTGTTTCTATTTCTCTTGAGAAATCTGGCTGATATGATGCAGGCTACAGAAAATGAAAAATCTAGCAGAGAAGTGAGGTAGACCAACACCCCAGGAAGAGAGAAAGGTGATAATGTCCAGATATGCACATGGATAACAAGTGTAGAGGGCATTGCAGCAGATCAAAAGACTTTAGGAAAGACTTCTTTAAGAAGAAAGTTGTTAATTAGCTGATGTAAATGAACACCTAAATATAAGATTTAGCGAATAGTAAATAATTTGTGACTGGAGTATTGGTACACAGAAAGTTAAGTGAAAGAAGCTATAAAACATGTATTAAATGCAAGGGAAATTAAACATATGCAGATATGACCAAGTAAGCCTATCTACTGTGTGGCTGTTTTGTGAATAGAAGTTACTACCTTTTAATCTCGATAGTCAATATTAGCCTCACCAATACCATTATATGTTCACTTATGGAGGATCATAGGTAGACAATTTATGTCTGTGTACTGGGGCTGTGGGAAAGAAAGAAAGTTAAATCTTCAGCTTCTATGGTGAAAAGTCAATAGATAATGCCTGAAGGACCAATATGCATGTCCTCTGGAGACATGGAAGTAAATCACAAGAACTAAGCTAGTAGATTTGAAAACAGTTAACTGAGGAAGAGAAAATAAGAAATGAAAAACTGAAGATGCCTATAGCCTGCTTTATTTTTTTGATAAACCTTATAAAATATTTGTCTCTTTAAATTACATGGAAGCATAACTTTGATAAATTGAATTATTATAATAATTCTAATCAGAAAGTACAGAAAATATCAGCATAGCTATATAAAAATCATGAGTTGTACATAATTTTTCAGAGAAGATGTGCCAAGTGCAGTCAAAGTAACAATTATCAAGAAACTAGATGGAATAAAAGACTAACAAAATCAACTTTAACTTGCAACTAATTCATATGTGTAATGAAAAAATGATTATTCAATGAGAAATGTGGTTGATAAATCAGAGAGACCTGAATATGCTTGTAAATTCTTTGATGATACATGGATATTGTATTTGGCCTGCAGTAGTGTTAATAAGACCACAAGAGAAATGTGGTGTGTAGAATTCCCTTTTAAGTACCAAGTGAATTAACATTTAATCTTTTTGATTTAGTCAATTCTCTCCTTTGTTCTTTTCACAAAATAAATCAATTTGTTTCAAATAAGGCTTAATATATTTTTACACAGTGAAGGTTTGTTTTTGGAATTTCTGTTTATCCTACTCTGTCTTTTGGCTTTTTGAATGCAATAGATGGAAGTTTCTTTTTACCCTCTATTTCTAACACCAAAATACGTGTTCTATAGCATTTGTGGAGTTACATGTTAATCAGCAAATTAATTTAAAAAGGTAAGATTGCTTGCTTGGTGGAAAAGTGATTAATATACCTGAGGGTGATAAATTTGGGGGGCTTATTATTTTTACCAGAAAACAATCATTTGTATCTATACCAAAACAAAATATACAAACAAACATGAAATTTTCCTGTGTTGGAGTTGTTTAATTAATTTTCTGACCATCACGGAATCGTTTAAACCATTAACAAAAAGAGAGTTTAGATATCTGATACCTTAACTGTTCTTCTATTAATATTTATGTAAATTTCTACTTCCCGTTAGAAAGTTGCTTCACATCCAAGTTAGAATGAGAGCATTTCTTGTATGCTGTATTTTGAGTTATCTATATTCTATAGTAAAAAATTTAGAAAAATACTTTGCAGATTAAAAATGCGTTATTTTTCAGAATATGTCGACTCAATAAATCTCATTTTTTCCATTTTTTTAACTTTTGTATTTTGAAACTAGCCAAATCATTTCATAGAACTGATGTTTATGGTATCTTTTGAACAAAGATAGAAATTGACCCTCCAAATCTTAAAAGTTGAGAAAATTGCTTTTGTCTTCTCTGAGTTCCTTTCTCAGGAAACTAACCACCATACCTCCCAAGTAGTATCAAGGAACTGAAACTTACCAGATCATCACATCTGAACAGTGAGACCTCAGTTGCCTCACCTAATGCCTGGGTAGCTGGGATTATAGGTATCCCATTTCTGGCTAATTTTTTTTTATCTCTAGTAAAGATGGGGTTTTGCCATGTAGGCCAGGCTGAACTTCAACTACTGGCTTCAAGTGATCCACCTGCCTCAGCCTCCCAAAGTGCTGGGATTATAGACATAAGCCACTGTGCCCAGCCTATTATATTTAAATATGAAATTCCCTAACAGTTTTAGTCCTGCACCTTTAGTCACTGTCATTCCTATTAGTTAAGAATTATTACTCATTTCACAGATAAGGAAACAGAATAAGATGAAATTGAAATTGAGAAAGAAAAGAATTTTTATCTGAGTAATGCAAGCATTCTTTAATTATCAGGCGCAGAGAGGCATTAAAATGTGATAGCATGTGACAGCAGTCATACCTCACTCCCTTGAGCTAGAATCTTTTGAAACCACTCACTATGTGGGCACTAGATTAACGAACACTAGGTAGCCATAAAATGCCATATGCTGGGCACCAGAACTCATAACCTTGAGATTCAACAATGTATGTCCAATCACTAATCAATGTTATTTCATAAAAATACATAAATAACCTTATAGTTCAACAATGTATAGCCAATCACTAGTCAATGTTATTTCTGTAAATTAATAAAAATTCTTATCAAACAACTTTGTATCAACTCACTCCTTATTCTCTTTTACCTTTAAAAACGTGCTTTAACGAAGGATTAACAAAACACTTTCCAAGTCAACATACAAGTGTTTCCCAGGCAGCTGTCCTTACTTTAGCTCAAGTAAGCTCTTTACAATTGTATCTTGTGCCTCATCTCCTTCAAAAAGATTCTAGCAGCAAAGCCTCTGCTTCCAATAGGCTATGCTTATTTTCAAAAGACCTGTTGATTGAGGTTTTCTATGTGGTGTGTAGCTGACAGAATAAGTTTCTTATCTTCTTTTATTTTTTCTGATCAGTGCTTTCTGACCTAGTAGTAATATATGCTTTATGAAGAACTAAATCAACAGAAGCAATAACAACAAAAAATCAAAACTCCACAGAGAGTAGGAAATGTTATAGCTATTATCACTTATCTCTGAGAGGTTATCTTCCAATACGATATTGAATAATCAGATTTCCACTAAATAGCTTCTGTTGGAGTCCATAAAATGATTACTCAAAATATGGCACTTGGGCATGTTGAGCTCTTTTGAACATCAAAAGGCCTGAGAAATAAATCTCAGGATCCCTCTAACTTTGACTTGTTTCCCTCTCTTCCCCCACAAGCTCAAGGAGGGACACTTTTTCTGGAATGTCTTTATTTGACCAAGAAATCTTTTACCAAGGGAAACACAATTTTCTTCTATCCCTTCTTTGAAATCTCATAATTTCACTAAAGAAGAGTAAAGAATGCAACCACACCTGGATGGAACTTATTTTCACAAGATAATATCTGCCTCTTGGGGTCATTCCAATTATTTACAAGTTAGTTTCTATCTCTCTTATCTATTCATTCTCCTGAATAATTATTTCCTGCACCTCATCAGAATCCTCTACATTTTCCATCTCCTCCCTCCCCTATGGGAAAATGTATATAAGTTTCTGCACCCCATTGAGGTTGGGGGTAATTAACCCGTGATTCTGGTTGTGTACATTCATATATGTATATGCCTTTGCTTGTCTGCTTCTCACCCATTGATTTTTCAGTGAGCCTTCAGAGGGCAAAGGGGAAGTTTTTTCCTCACCCCAACATTTTGCTGTTGTTGGTAGAGGAGTTAAGTTGAAAAGGTCAACACACTGAGTTTTATTACATGAATTTATTATATGAAATATTTAAACTGAAATTTTCTTTAGCTGGTAATAAAAAGTATTGGTATGAGTCACTTAAATGATAATCTCAATATGCCTACTAAATGAATAGCACAAGTTTAGAAACTGTTTATTAAACAATTTTCAGTATGCATATTGACAATGTGATGAATAATCTGTCTTATGCTATAAAACACTGGCATAATAAATTTATTTTACCACTTCTTTAATTTTATTTTAATGCTATTTACAATGTTATTGGAGATTTTGAGGTGTCCTCCAATTAATAGAATCCCTCTTCTGCACCTATGTTTTAGGTAATTGAGAAAGCTAATACTGTACATAGTATGTGGAAGCCCACATATCAATTTTGGAGATCATAGTTTAGTGTGGAAACCAAAAGCGTTTGCTAAGTGGACTACAGAATTGTCAGATGTGTACTATTCCTAGATAAAACCTTATTTAGACAACCTCCTCATGTAGACAGTCTTGAAGAATGGAAGGGTGAGACGGAACTCATGCTGATTGCAGGTAAGCCAATTTCTACATTTGCAAATGTATGAATAAGTCATGTGTACATATTCCCAAGAGAATGTGAAGCTCATCTAAGACTCAGGAAATATTTCATAGAAATTAAAAGCTGGGAAAGTGCATTTCCCCTGAACACACTAAATATTTATTTACTTAGATTATTATATAATTATAAGCATCATTAATTGCATGAAACATTTCTAACCAGGACTTGGATTTAAAAAGCTTCTGGTGAGAGGTGTGGGCAAAGCCAAGGGTTAGCTAAGAGGTAATCTAGGTGACATGGTTTGGCTGTGTCCCCACCAAAATCTCATCTTGAATTGTAGTTCCCATAATCCCCACATGTCATGGGAGGGACCCAGTGAGAGGTAACTGAGTCATGAAGCTGTTATTCCCATGCTGTAGTACTTGTGCTAGTGAGTTCTCGCTAGATCTGATGGTTTTATAACGGGCTTTTTCCTCTTTGTTTGGCACTTCTTCCTGCCACCATGTGAAGAAGGACATGTTTGCTCCCCCGTTTGCCTTGATTGTAAGTTTCCTGAGGCTTTCCCAGCTCTGAAGAACTGTGAGTCAATTAAACCTCTTTCCTTTATAAATTACCCAGTCTCAGGCAGTGCTTTATAGCAGTGTGAGAACAGACTAATACACTAAATTGGTACTGAGGCAGTGGAGCACTGCTGTAAAGACACCCAAAAATGTGGAAGTGACTTTGGGAGTGGGTAACAGGTGGAGGTCAGTTTGGAGGGCTCACAAGAAGATGGAAAAATGTCAAAAAGTTTGGAACTTCCTAGCAATTTGGAGGACTCAAAAGACCGGAAGATGTTTGAAACTTTGAAACTGCCTAGAGACTTGTTGAATGACTTGGACCAAAATGCTGATAGTGATAAGGACAAAGAATTCCAGGCTTGAGGTGGTCTCCGATGGAGAAGAGGAACGTGTTTGAAACCGGAGTAAAGATCACTCTTGCTATGCAAAGAGACTGGTGGCATTTTGCCCCTGCCCTAGAGATCTGTGGAACTTAGAACTAAAAAGAGATGATTTAAGGTATCTGGTGGAAGAAATTTCTAAGCAGCAAACTGTTCAAGAGGAATCAGAGCATAAAAGTTTGAAAATTTGCAGGCTCATAATCTGATAGAAAAGAAAAATCCATTTTTCTAGGGAGAAATTCAGGCCCTCTGCAGAAACTGGCATGCGTAATGAGGAACTGAATGTTAATCACCAGTTAACACCAGTTAATCAACTCCAGGGCATGTCAGAGACCTTCATGGCAGCCCCTACCATCACAGGCCCAGAGGCCTAGAAGAAAAAAATGGTTGTGTGGGCCAGGCCCAGGGCCCCCTGCTCTATGCAGCTTAGAGATATTGTGCCCTGCATCCCAGCTGCTTCAGCTCCAGCCATGGCTAAAAGGGGACAATGTACAGCTCAGGCTGTTGCTTCAAAGGGTGCAAGCCTCAAGCCTTGGTGGCTTACATGTGGGGTTAGAACTGTGGGTGCACACAAGGCAAGAACTGAGGTTTGGGAATTTCCACCTAGATTTCAGAGGATCTATGGAAATTCCTGGATATCAAGCCAGAAGTTAGCTGCAGGGGCAGAAACCTCATGAAGAATCTCTGCTAGGGCAGTGCAGAAGGAAAATGTAGGGTCAGAGTCCCCACACAGACTCCTCACTGGGGCACTGCCTAGCAGAGCTGTGATAAGAGGGTCACCATCCTTCAGACCCCAGCATGGGAGATCCACCGATGGCTTGCACCGTACACCTGGAAAATCAGCACACACTCAATGCCAGTCTGTGAAAGCAGCCAGGAAGGGGGTTGTACCCTGCAAAGCCACAGAAGTGGAGCTGTCCAAGGTCATGGGAGCCCACCTCTTGCATCAGTGTGAGCAGGATATGAGGCATAGAGTCAAAGGAGGTCATTTTGGAGCTTTAAGATTTGAGTGCCTACTGGATGTCAGATTTGCATGGGGCTTGTAGCCCCTTTGTTTTGACCAATCACTCCCATTTGAAATGGCTGTATTTACCCAATGCCTGTACCCCTATTGTATCTAGGAAATAATTAGCTTGCTTTCAATTTTACAGGCTCATTGGCAGAAGGGACTTGCCTTGTCTCAGAATGGACTTTGGACTATGAACTTTTTAGTTAATGCTGAAATGAATTAAGACTTTGGGAGACTCTTGGGAAGGCATGATTGTGTTTTGAAATGTGAGGACATGAGATTTAGGAGGGGCCAGGGGCAGAATGGTATGGTTTCACTGTGTCCCGACTGAAATCTCATCTTGAACTGAGGTTCCCGTAATTCCCACGTGTCCTGGGAGGGACTCAGTGGAAGATAATTGAATCATTGGGGCAGTTACTCCCATGCTGCTGTTATTATGATAGTGAGTGTGTTCTCAGGAGATCTGATGGTTTTATAAGGGGCTTTTCCCTCTTTGTTTGGCATTTCTCCTTCCTGCTGCCATGTGAAAAATAACATGTTTGCTTCCCCTTCTGCCATGATTGTAAGTTTCCTGAGGCCTCCCCAGCCCTACAGAACTGTGATTCAATTTAACTTCTTTTCTTTATAAATTACGGAGTCTCAGGCAGTTCAATGTTTCATAGCATTGTGAGAATGGACTAATACACTAGGGTAAACCAGTGAATGCAACAAAATTTCCAAAATAATTAAACATAATTGCAAAGAGCTATAAATCAAGATAGTGTCTGTTTTAGTCCATTTTATGCTGCTATAACAGAAAACCTGAGACTGAGCAATTTATAATGAGCAGAAATCCATTTCTCACAGTCCTGGAGACTGGGAATTCCAGAATTGAGGGGCTGGCATCTGGTGAATAATTTATTGCTGCCTCATAACACATTGGAGGTATCAGATCATGAAAGGGCAAAGAGAGGGAAAGAGGGGGAAGAGGGGAGAGAGAGAGAGAGAGAGAGAGAGAGAGAGAGAGATTGCAGAACTTCCCATCTTATAACTAACCTACTCCTGCAATAATGACATTGATTCATTCACTCGGCCCTCACAGTCTAATCACCCTTCATTAGGATCTACCTCCCAACACTGCTGTATTAGGAATTAAGTCTCCAGCACATGCTTTTTGAAGATCATATTCAAACCACAGAAGTGTTCTACTTTTTCTTACGTGGCTGTCTCTTGTTATAAAAGACATCTTTGCTTGAAACATTTTTCTTCAAGTAAGATAAGCATTATGTGTGGAAAACTTACATTTCTGATCAGTAGATTGTTTTACAGCAGTGTCAGGAAGTTCTAAATTATGTCTTTAAAATATACAAATAATTTTTAATGCAGAGAAGTGTACTGAAGGTTCACTGTTACTTGTTATTGTTTTGCTTCTGAATTATTTTCTCTAATTTGATGTTAGTTACTTTACTTCCATGAAGACTTCTTTTACTGAACTCAAGCAGTTCAAAATTGTTACAATATGCAGTCATAACTCCCAATAATTAGGCATTAATACTTTTTTTCTGATTTCACAGAGTGAATTAAATCTTAGATGTAAACTAGTTCTTATAAATAATACTTATATCACATAGCTATGAATTCTCAAGAGTGTATTGTTTTATTATTAGTTATTACCAAAATGCTGCTATAACAGAAAACCTGAGACTGAGTAATTTATAATGAGCAGAAATACATTTCTCACAGTCCAGAGGTTTTGTTGCGTGTGTGTGTGTGTGTGTGTGTGTGTGTGTGTGATTTTTTGAGTTTGGATTTAATAACTCAAGGGGAAGAAATTTTGGCTTCTACCTTTGTAGTTTGCCTCAAATTGGCTGACACGGGGTTTTACCAACTGCCCCTGTGTGCCTCAAGGTCAAGGTAACTGAAACTCAAATTTACCCTATTTGCAAATATTCTTAACTAAAAAGCCAGAAATAGAATTTTTATTTTCACTTAGTTTTGGTATTTAAGTATTTCTAACTATATCAGTATTTAATTAATTCCATTAAGAACATTTTTTTCAAAATGTTTAATTGTACATTTTTGATATTTTTCTCTTGTTTTCCCAGTAAGATCCTCAATAAAGCTACTTAGTCTGCTTGCTGAGAAGAAACCTCATATGTTTAAAAACTACACTTACACATTTTAAAAATATTATTTTTAGACATACGGCTCTAGCATAATCTTTACTCCGTATTAGTAACATTCTAAATGTACTTATTAAATGCTTATTTTGCATTATAATGAAAGGAAGCACTTTGTTTCTTACTACTCTTGAATGTTCATCCACGAATAAATAATAAATATCTTTTTCTTACACTTTCCCACCAAAATTGTAGAACTATTTTCAGATTGCTGTTATTTTGATGCTCACCATGATCCATGTCTCCCAGATTTCATGCTTGGGGCAGTCCTGTCACACTTTCACAGTGAGCTGGTTCATATGACTGGCTTTGGTCAATGGGACATTAGAGAGCGTCACAGGAGAAAATAAGAGATCTTACTTGAGGTATTGTCCTGTGAAACTGTTTTTTCTTTGGAATTCAACTGCCATATTATAAGAAAAATAGAGCTATCACATCAAGAGATATCACCTGCAGAAAACAGAGACTTGTGGTCAATTGCCACAGCTGAGCTCCCAACTAACAATTATCATCACTTGCCATTTAAGTGAGTGAGCCTTCATGAAAGTATAATTTCCAGCCCAAATCAAGCTATGCTAGGTGAGGCTAAGTAGCACCAATGAACTAGTCTCGCTAAGTTCAGTCCAACCCATAAAACCCTAAGCCATTAAGTTTTAGGATGAGTTTGTTATATTGCAATAAATAACTAATAATGTTATTGTTAAATGTAGAATATAGCCTGTGAAAATGAATTGATGTGTATTATTAAAGATAAACAATACCTTAAGCAACTATGAATAGTTTTTAAATAAATGAACATAGATATTTCTATTAAAACTCTTCTGAAGTTTGCTTTCTTAAACCATTCACGTAACTTTTTAAGTTTGATTTCCTTCATCTGTAAAATGAAAAATAATACTACTAAAAATTAACTTGCATGGAAATTGTGGCTATTAAGTGGAACAATATATGTGAAAATAAACCAATGTCAATCTTAGATAGATAAAAGTTCATAAATAATTGCTATTAGTATTATTGGTCTGTTATTACCTCCAGAAAATGTAACTTTTGAGTGTTAAATATATTCCCTTCTCTTTATAGGTTTTCTCAGTTCCATACCATAGAAATTCTTTAATGCAGGCAACCCTCAAAGATACTGCAGGTTCAGTTGCAGACCAACACAATAAAACAAATATTGTAACAAAGCAACTTGTTGCAGAGAGTTAGACAGGCCATGAGTGGGGGAGGAGAGGGCTCTCTCCCCAACCCACCAGGACCCTAAGGTGATCATTGGATGACGGTTTGACAGTTATCACGTTGCCTCTCTAAAAATGATAATTTGGCTGTCACTGCCAGGGAGCGACAATCTCCTGATGGTCCACAGCTGTCACGTTAAAGTGTTAATTGAATGAAGATACCAGGAAGAAGTAACTCCCGGGGCATGAACATTAAAAGACAAAATGGAGGAGTATGACCTTTCAGGGTCACTCCACTGGAAAAAAAAGGGAAGAAAGCCTCAGATGGACATGCGTAGAACTTCCTAAGCACACTGCACATGCTCACTTCCCAAGTGTAAGGAGGGCACTGCATTTGTGGGCAGCCCAACTTAAGGGAAGATTCATGGGAAAGGGGCACAAGACGCCAGAGGTGGGCTGCTCTATGAAGTCCTAGGATCAAGGTAAAATGCTGCATTTGACCTTCTCAGTGCCCACATGGGTCTCCTCCAAGTGTACTTTCCTTTCTTTACTGCTCTAAAGCTTTTTAATATACTTCCACTCCTGCTCTGAAACTTGCCTCGGTCTCTTTTTTCTGCCTTACATCCTTCAGTCAAACTCTTCTGAGGAGGCAAGAACTGAGGTCGCTGCAGATCCGTACAGATTCACCACCAGTAACTCGGATCCCTTCTGCCATTCACAAAGTCACACAAACCTTTTTGTTTCCCAGTGAATATACTAGTTATATTAACACTAAACTGTAGCTTATTAGCTTATTAAATATACAGTAGCATTGTGTCTAAAACAACTAAGTGTGTAATATTATTGTGTCTAAAAACAATATACATAATTTGATTAAAAATACTTTATTACTAAAAATTGCTAACATTTATCTTAGCCTTCAGTGAGTTCATAATCTTTTGGTTGGTACAGGTTCTTGCCTCAGTGTTGATGGCTGTTGACTGATGAGGGTGGCGGTTACTGAAGTTTGGGATTGGCTGTGATAATTTCTTAAAATAAGACAACAGTAGGGTTTGCCACAGCAATTGACTCTTTCATGAGCTATTTCTCTACAGCATGCCCTGTTTGATAGCATTTTACTCACAGTGGAACTTCTTTCAAAATTGGAATCAATCCTTTCAAACCCTGCTGCTGCTTCCCCAACTATGTCTTCTGTTGTCATTTCAATAATGTTCACCGCATCTTCGGCAAGACTAGATTCCATCTCAGGAAGATACTTTCTTTGCTCATCCAAAAGAAGCAACTCCTCATCCATTCAAGTTTTATTATGAGAATGCAGCAATTCTGTCCCATCTTCAGGCTTCACTTCTAATTCAAATTATATTGCTATTTCCACCACATATGCAGCTACATCCTCCATTGAAGTCTTACACCCCTCAAACTTATCCATGATAGTTGGGATCAACTTATTTCAAACTACCATTAATGTTGATATTTTGACCTCCTCCCTTAAATCACAAATGTTCTTAATGGATCTAGAATGGTGATCTCTTTCCAGAAGATGCTCAATGTACTTTGCCCAGATCTGTTAGAGGAATCCCTATGTGTGGCAGCTATAGCCTTATAAAATGTATTTGTTAAATAATAAGACTTGAAATTCAGAATTACTCTTTGATCCATTAGGAATGAACGTTGTGTTAGCAGGCATGTAAACAATGTTAATATCCTTGGATATTGGAGTGATTGGGTGTCAAGTGCATTGTCAGCAAACAGTAATATTTTAAAAAGGGCTTTTTTTTTTCTTTTTTTCCTGAGCAGCAGATCTTTACAGTGTGCTTAAAATTTTTGGTAAACCATGTTGTAAACAGATGTGCTGTGATCCAGGCCTTATTCTTCCATTTACAGAGTACAGGCAGAATAGGTTTAGCATAATTCTTAAAGCCCTAGGATTTCCTGACAGGTAAATGAGCAGTGGCTTCTGATTCAAGTCACTAGCTGCATTAGCTTCTAGCAAGAGAGTCAGCTTGTTCTTTGAAGACAGGCATTGACTTCTCCTCGCTGGCTCTGAGAAGATGGTCATCTCCTTCCATTAGAAGGCTGTATAATCTAGATTGAAAATCTTTTGTTTAGTATAGCTACCATTATTAAATATCTAAGTCTTCTGGAAAACTTCCTGCAGCTTCTACATCAGCACTTGCTACTTCATCTAAGACTTTTGTCTTATGGAGACTGCTTCTTTCCATGTACTTCATGAACCAATCTTGCTAAGTTCAAACTTTTCTTCTGTACCTTCCTCATCTCTCTAAGCCTTCATAGAATTGAAGAGAGTTAGGACCTTGCTGTGGATTAGGTTTTGGCTTAAGGGAATGTTGTGGTGGATTTGATCTTCCAACCAGCCCATTCAAAATTTCTCAGCATCAGCAATGAGACTTTTTTGCTTATCTTAATTTCCTTCAAAATCTTTTTCTTAAATTCCCAACTGGGCTCACTATTTATTGCCAGGGATCTAGTTTTTGGCCTGTCTTGGCTTTTTTTTTTTTTTTTTTTTTTTCCCTTGAGACAGAATCTCTTTCTGTCACCCAGGCTGGAGTGTCACCCTCAGCTCACTGCAATCTCCACCTCCAAGTTTCAAGTGATTCTTGTGCTTCAGCCTCCCGAGTAGCTGGAATTACAGGTGTGAGCCACCACACCCAGTTAATTTTTATATTTGCAGTAGAGAGGGGATTTCACTATATTGGCCAGGCTCGTCTCAAACTCCTGGCTTCAAGTGATCTGCCCATCTCAACTTTCCAAAGTGCTGGAATTACAGGTGTAAGCCACTGTGCCTGACCTCTATCTTGGCTTTTGACAGGCATTCTTCACAAAGCTTTGGATTTAAAGTGAGAGATATGTGACTCTTTCTTTCACTTGAACACTTACAGGCTATTGTAGGGTCACTAAATGGCTTAATATCAATAATGTCATATGTCAGGGAATAGGAAGGCCTGAGGCAAGAGAGACAGAGGAGTGGCTGGTGTGTGGCAAACTGGGAACACAAACGACATTTATAGATTAAATTTCCTGTTTTACATGGGTGTGGTTTGTGATGCCCCAAACAATTATGTTAGTAACATTAAAGATCACTTGTCACAAATCACCATAATAGATAATAATAATGAAAAAGTTTAAAATAGTTTGAGTTATCAAAATGTGACAGAAAGATGCAAACTGAGCACATGCTGTTGGAAAAATGGAGCCGTCAGAGTTGCCACAAACGTTTAATTTGTTAAAAACAAAACAAAACAAAAAAAACCCTCAGTATCCTTGAAGGACAATACAGTGAAATCCAATAAAGCAAGGTATTAAGTAGTACTTAATATTATGAAATAGAGCAGATATAATCTTCTTTAGGGATAGACATTATAAATTAAAATGTTTTCTTTTTATTATCAATCCCTCTTTTTCATATTTTCTCTGAACTTGCATCCAATTTTCTGCACACTTTCTGTGTAAAAATTAATAAATAGTTTGATACTTTATTGAAAGATAAATTTTGTATTTACTGGTTTTTCAGTTGCACTGGGCACTGTAATTTTCCTATTTTTTCCTTTTCATCTAATCACATCAACCACACCAGAATTCCCTATCAAACAGAGCATTCAGTGCTTTCAACTATGTACTCTAACATCCTTCACATGCAGTTAAACCATAAATTGGGAGTATTGCCAAAAATAATTATTCTTTTATCCCATATATTTTTATTCCTGAGAATAATGTATTTTCTTTGGTTTTAAACTTGATATCCAGCTGGGTCTAACTTTAATAACTCTGTTGTAGAAGAGATTACTGGGAGCCATTTGAGTTATTTCTATCAGGTGGCAAAAGATGAATTAACAGTGTCAAAACACCCAATTTGTGGTAGTACATTGTTGAAGAACAAACACATCTCCTAATTGGAAATTGACAGCTTTGGCACTAATTTGAACTAATCATTGCTAACATTCACACTAGCCTCCATTTCTGCAAGCTCTATTAAGTCATTAAAATGCCATGACAGTCTTCTCCACAGGTGTGGAAAACCAGATCCTTGCCTGTGGCAGACTTAATTAAGATAACAGCTGGATAGTTAAACTTAAAAAAGAGAAATCCAAGAGATGATAATATTTTTCAGAGTGCCCAAAATGAAAAGACTAGTAGGGGAGTGGCTTGTTTTTATTTTATCCAGAATTTGTTAGCTGAGAATTATATAATTTATAGATGATTGCTAAATATGTAATGAAATTATGATTAAAATGTTAACATAATTAAACAGTACATATATTAAGATTGAGCTAAATAATTTTAAACTTGGAGTTTGTGGTTTTACTGATAGCTCCTGGATAGTAAGAACATGCATTTGCTGTTGCTCGTGTTTTTCTTCCATTAAACAGTCTACCTTTCTCTCTTAATGACATAATTTGATATAACCATTCCCAGAACAGTTTATTGGACTTTGAATGCAAGAAGAGAGTAAGAACAACAATATAAATTTTCTTGTGATAGAGGAACTCTTACTGGCTGATAACAAATTGGGTGGGTCACCATAGCATTTTTCTCTCGGAAAAATATTTGTCTTAACATTTTCGTGAAAAGCAAGATATTATAGAGATTTTAAAACCCTATATGATGCAAGAAATCTGGTTCCCCACAAACTATCACCTTTCTTAATTTGAGTCTAGAGTCAGTCTTTAGCATAGATTATTCTTGAATCCTAATCTTATCTTAAATCTGACCTATTAAAACTACTGTCAAAAATATATGCAGTAAGCAACATTTCTATACAGAAACATAATATTTTAAAAACTATTTTCATCTCATTTAAATTTTCAATATATCTCAATATGTATTTGGTTATATATATATTCAAAACATTAGATATATAAAATTAAATTTCAATTTATATCTGTTTATCTCTTTATATTACTATGTATCTATGTCTATCTATCTGTTATAGCTGAGCTTTACCCCACAAAATGTTCATATTGAAGTCATAATCCCCAGTACCTCAGAATGTGTCTGTGTTTGGAGATATGGTCTTTAAAGATGTAATGAAGTAAAAATTAGGTCATTTATGAAACATTTCCCTATGAAAAGAAGACATTTGGACACAGATTTACAGAAGAAATTCAGCCTCAAGTCTGTCTTTGGACTCAAATGGAAGCATTTACTCATTCCTGTGTTTCTAGCCTATAGGTCTATCCTGGAAACTTACAGATTCTGGACTTTCTGGCCTCCATCCATAATTAAGTGAGCCAATTCCTTAAATAAGTCTCTGTCTTTACTTACACACACACACACACACACACACACACACACACACATCCTGTCGGTTCTGTTTCTGGGGAAATCCCTGACTGAATGAACTATTTGTCTATTTGTCTTTCTGTCTGTCTATCTGTCTAGTAACTGAGAGGGAAAGAGAGATTTTGTTAAGAGAATTAATAAATCGAACACTTCAAAGTATGCAGGGTATTTCAAGTACGAAAATAAAATTCTGTAAGGAAGGTAAAATAAAAAGATAATTTCTATGAAGAAAATGGAAATACGTGTAATGCTCAAAACTTAAAGAATAGCATCTATGGACAGATAGGTGGAGAAACTGATAATGATAGTGACTATATAACTGCTGTGGTAATTTCAATAGAAAAATTAAAAGAGAAATATATCTATTTTAAAAATCCTTGGGGGGATGCAGTGGCTCACAACTGTAATCCCTGAACTCTGAGTGGCCGAGGTGGGAGGATCACTTAGGGCCAGGAGTTTGAGACCAGCCTGGGTAACAGAAACCCTGCCTCTACACAAAATAAAAAAGTTATCTGGTAGTGGCATGTGCCTGTAGTCCGAGCTATTTGGGAGGCTGATGTGGGAGGACTGCTTGATCCCAAGAGGTTGAATTTTAGTGAGCCAAGGTCATGTGCCACTGCACTCCAGCCCAGGGGGACAGAGTGACACCCTAGAAAAACAAAAACAAACAAATGACAACAACAGAAATCCCTCAGAATTATAAAATGCTGACAGATACCTTATTTGAACTGTTTAATCCCATGTAGAAAACACACTGAAATATTTGAAGGGGTATATATGCCCCCACATGAAATGATAAATACATTAGGGATACTGAAACTGAAATGTATGCAGGGCTCTGTTTACTTAATTAATAAAGTGGTTTAAAAACAAATGTTAAATTAAAATAAAAGTGTATCATTAAAATTGTAACAGGTAGGTCTCTGTTGTAAAAAAGGCAGCCTACGATGTGTATACACAATCTTTTATATATTATATTATGGTTATTTATGTATATATTCCTTCATTTTAAACTCAGTGTTACTGGAAAAATCATACTTTTAGGCCAAAGTGTAATATTAATCAGTGTGAGGAAAGTGCTACTGAAAGAACTTTTGATTTGTGTTCAAATAATACAGTTTAATTATTTTAAACAAATTTTGCAAGTGTACCAGGAGATTCTGAAGTGCCTTTATAAGTCGTCACAGATAAACCTAAGAGAAAAAAAGTAGTAAATTACCTCCAGCCTCAATGAGCTTACCTATTTAAGTCATAAATTAAAACACAGTGTAATACGTTGTATGCTAGGTGATATAGGTAACACACAGAACCCTAAGTCACAGAGGATATCCAAAAACTCTTTCCAGAGAATGCAAGCCTTGAACTTAAAGAAGAAAAAACAAATGAATAATTAATAGTCAACCAGGTACATGATATTGGCTCAGAGAGTGTTTGGAGGCAAATATAGAATGTTGAACTTATATGACTCGAGTGACTATCAGAGAATTATATTTAGAGATATACTGCAGTGTTATTACATCAGATAATATCAGTACATTTAAGGATAATTTTCCTGATAATTATGTAAAGATTTCCAAGAATTTTTAAAAATTATCATATAAAGTTTTAGAAAGATTTTTACTAGCACCATAGGAACTTTAAAGTAGTTTTTTCCAATTCTGTGAAGAAACTCATTGGTAGCTGGATGGGGATGACATTGAATCTATAAATTACCTTGGGCAGTATGGACATTTCCACAGTATTGATTCTTGCTACCCAGGAGCATGGAATGTTCTTCCATTTGTTTGTATCCTCTTTCATTGAGCAGTGGTTTGTAGTTCTCCTTGAAGAGGTCCTTCACGTCCCTCGTAAGTTGGATTCCTAGGTATTTTATTGTCTTTGAAGCAATTGTGAATGGGAGTTCACTCATGATTTGGCTCTCTGTTTGTCTGTTATTGGTGTATAAGAATGCTTGTGATTTTTGCACATTGATTTTGTATCCTGAGACTTTGCTGAAGTTGCTTATCACCTTAAGGAGATTTTGGGCTGAGACGATGGGGTTTTCTAGATATACAGTCATGTCATCTGCAAACAGGGACAATTTGACTTCCTCTTTTCCTAACTGAATGCCTTTTATTTCCTTCTCCTGCCTGATTGCCCTGGCCAGAACTTCCAACACTATATTGAATAGGAGTGGTGAGAGACGGCATCCCTGTCTTGTGCCAGTTTTCAAAGGGAATGCTTCCAGTTTTTGTCCATTCAGTATGATATTGGCTGTGGGTTTGTCATAGATAGCTCTTATTATTTTGAGATACGTCCCAGCAATACCTAGTTTATTGAGAGTTTTTAGCATGAAGGGTTGTTGAATTTTGTCAAAGGCCTTTTCTGCATCTATTGAGATAATCATGTGGTTTTTGTCTTTGGTTCTGTTTATACGCTGGATTATGTTTATTGATTTTCGTATGTTGAACTAGCCTTGCATCCCAGGGATGAAGCCCACTTGATCATGGTGGATAAGCTTTTTGATGTGTTGCTGGATTCGGTTTGCCAGTATTTTATTGAGGATTTTTGCATCAATGTTCATCAAGGATATTGGTCTAAAATTCTCTTTTTTGTTGTGTCTCTGCCAGGCATTGGTATCAGCATGATGCTGGCCTCAGAGCCCACATTGCCAAGTCAATCCTAAGCTAAAAGAACAAAGCTGGAGGCATCATGCTACCTGACTTCAAACAATACTACAAGGCTACAGTAACCAAAACAACATGGTGCTGGTACCAAAACAGAGATAGAGATGAATGGAACAGAACACAGCCCTCAGAAATAATGCCACATATCTACAACTATCTGATCTTTGACAAACCTGACAAAAAGAAGCAATGGGGAAAGGATTTCCTATTTAATAAATGGTGCTGGGGAAACTGGCTAGCCATATGTAGAAAGCTGAAACTGGATCCCATCCTTACACCTTATACAAAAATTAATTCAAGATGGATTAAAGACTTACATGTTAGACTTAAAACTATAAAAACCCTAGAAGAAAACCTAAGCAACACCATTCAGGACATAGGCATGGGCAAGGACTTCATGTCTAAAACAGAAAAAGCAATGGCAACAAAAGCCAAAATTGACAAATGGGATCTAATTAAACTAAAGAGCTTCTGCACAGCAAAAGAAACCACCATCAGAGTGAACAGGCAACCTACAGAATGGGAGAAAATTTTTGCAATCTACTCATCTGACAAAGGGCTAATATCCAGAATCTACAATGAACTCTAACAAATTTACAAGAAAAAAACAACCCCATCAACAAGTGGGCGAAGGATATGAACGGACACTTCTCAAAAGAAAACATTTATGCAGCCAAAAAACACATGAAAAAATGCCCATCATCACTGGCCATCATAGAAATGCAAATCAAAACCACAATGAGATACCATCTCACACCAGTTAGAATGGCAATCATTCAAAAGTCAGGAAACAACAGGTGCTGGAGAGGATGTGGAGAAATAGGAACACTTTTACACTGTTGGTGGGACTGTAAACTAGTTCAACCATTATGGAAGTCGGTGTGGCGATTCCTCAGGGATCTATAACTAGAAATAGCATTTGACCCAGCAATCCCATTACTGGGTATATACCCAAATGACTATAAATCATGCTGCTCTAAAGACACATGCACACGTATGTTTATTGTGGCACTATTCACAATAGCAAAGACTTGGAACAACCCAAATGTCCAACAATGATAGACTGGATTAAGAAAATGTGGCACATATACACCATGGAATACTATGCAGCCATAAAAAAGGATAAGTTCATGTCCTTTGTAGGGACATGGATGGAGCTGGAAACCATCATTCTCTGCAAACTATCACAAGGATAAAAAAACAAACACCGCATGTTCTCACTCATATGTGGGAATTGAATAATGAGAACACATGGACACAGGAAGGGGAACATCACACACCCGGGACTGTTGTGGGGTGGGGGTAGGGGGGAGGGATAGCATTAGGAGATATACCTAATGCTAAATGAAGAGTCAATGGGTGCAGCACACCAACATGGCACATGTATACATATGTAACAAACCTGCACATTGTGCACATGTACCCTAAAACTTAAAGTATAATAATAATTAAAAAAAAGAAAGTTTTTTACTAGCACCAATTTGGAGTATGTATTAGTGAAATTAAAACTACAATAATAACATCACTTTTAAGCAATCGTTGTTTAAGGAGTCAAATAAAGTAGCCCAGTAGGCATTCTGATTACATTCTCTTAAAGAAATATTTAAAAGAGAAAGCTAGTTGTATTGTTAGAACAAGTAAAATATTTGATCAATTAGATGATGTGTATACAGTCTTTTAAAAAGTTCTAAATCATCCCCTCTTTCATTTGCTTGGTTTAGGGATTATGGGGATTGTATTGCAAACATACTTTCAGTTGTAGCTCTAAAACTTTAAGATGATTTTCATAAAATTTCTACCTATTCTATCAATGCAACACTCAGTTCTGCAAATTGAAATAGCTTCCAGTTAATGTTGGAGTGTAACCTTTCCACAGGTGTAGCACAACACAGTAGGTGGTTAAAAGCATCAATTAGAGATATGTAATTATAAAGTGTGTGGCAATATAATTACACCCATAAACTTATCTTTGTGTTTTCGGTAATATTGAAAATGATTTAAGGCACTATTATCTGAAAAAATTATAGGAAGTTATTCTTTAAGAATGCCTCCTAATGTTTCTGAAAATTTCGACATTAGCACTAGGTAAAATTTTCAATATACAAGTATACATTTTATCTGTTTTTTAAAAAATGGTTAGCTTTTCCTTTTTAAAAAAATCCTGTGTGACATTACTTCAGAAAGACTGGGAAATATATTACAGAAAAACAAAAAAATTAATAATCTATTGTCAATCTTTCCAAAGAATACTATTAAACATATATTTTATTCAATCATGTAATCATAAATGTGTGTATATATATTCATAATTAAAGCCCAAAATAAATCTGTATCATATGCAACTGTATATTAATTGATAAAATAAATAAGAATATTATAAATTTAAAAATGCTGACTAATTTTACAATTTATTTTGCCACTATTTGAACCCACATATTTAATATTTAACATGCTTATAATATGTTTTTAAAAATCTATACTTAAATTGACATATTTTAAACTTGTTACATAATGGTAAGTGTATTATAAATTCTCATTTATTCTTGTACAGGGTGAAGATGGATGGTATAAAGAAAAATATTTAAAATTCAGATACACTCATGGGTCTTAATTTTTTTCTTCTTATGTATGGCATTAGTCACTTTCATGTCAGGACTTGACATAGGATAACAAACAGAGGGCAATGCTGTAGAGCAAGCATTGATATCCAAGAGTATAAATATAGAAGGTAAATGGTCTCAGAATTGATGTCATAGCATGCATAAACTCGATCTGTTCCCTTCTTGTTCTGTACCCTACTTTATAAATAATGATGATTTTTTTTGTACCTGGGGAGGAGCTCCTGAAACAAATTACATGAATAAAAGTCAGGTTCTGTTAATAAATGTAAGGAGGGTAAAAATGCCAGGTAGGTATTAGCAGTATCTACCATATGTGCAAGGACAAAATAGGAATTCTTTAGTATTACTATCTTCTTGCTGCTTTCTCAGAATTTATCTGGCATTCTTTAGTTTATATTACATTACAGAATGCACCATGCCTTGTCCTCTCGGAAGTCTTTGACCTTGGCATACATGAAGAATATGTGGAATGTATGGAAACATGCAGTCAGCACATCATTGTTAAGCACTGCTTACTCCTTAAACATTGGATGCATTTCTGTTTTTACAGGTTGCTTAAAGTATATTGGAGTCAGCCTCTTCAGTTTTGGTTCCCTTTCCGCCATATTTTCAAAAATTCCATAAACATTTTTTCTCCAAAATAAATTGCCATGATAATGACTACAGTTGTATTTGTCTACAAGTTACTGCTAGGTTACCTTTGTACTCAGGTCATTGATGAGACTTAAGAGTTTAGGTGTGCAGTAGATCATTTAACTAATTCATTATCCTCGTCATTCTATAAAACTCTTAAACTCTTAAAAAACATTATTTTTTCATCATAAGAAAGATGAAATGATAAAAGAATGGGATACATCTATCAGTCAAAATAATTCATAAAGCCAAAGCACATGTTCTAATAACTGGAGGTAAATAGTACTATTTTTGGATGCACATTTGTACAAAAATGCTGTTCTCAAGGCAAATCAGAGCAGAGTAAAGATCCATTTCCCCAGAGTTTAGCTAAGGGAAATTAAATGTATTATACATGTAGAAGTAAAGAGAATTTCCTTTCCCATCTTTCTGAAGTTTTGATAATTTGTTCTATAAAATTAGTCTTATAAAGGCCTTATTTTTTCTTCCACCAGAGAACTAGTTCCCTGACCAAGAATCAAACACTGGCCACAATAGTAAAGAAATGGAATCTTAACCACTGGACTATGTATAGCATTTCCTTTTATGAGCCCTTCAGGGGATTCAAATCAGGCATTTTGAGCATACAAAATATTTTAATTTTGTTTTAAATTTGATTTACACTTTTTTTCCCTAATCTTGCCAACAGAGTTTCTATTGTATCTTTCACAGGTGTCAATCAGGTAGCTATTTAAGATGAGAGCTCTCTAAAAAGTATTATTTTAAATGTAGCCAATTTATTTTATAAGCAAACTCAGTTCACATACTTTTTTTCTTGTTAATCCAATTTTGGAAAGGGAAAAAGACAAAGACTTGTACTACTCTCGTTAGACCAAGTGCTACAGGGAGAGATCTGGGGAGCTGACTTTTGGAAAGAAATCTTGCGCTTTTTGCCAGCCTGTAGTCAGTTGTCCAAGGATCCCAATTGTGGTATTCAAATTTTTCATCCTGCCGACTATGCCGAACTGTAGAGGCAAAGGGAATTTTCCCCACTTCTGAAAGTTTGATACTTTGAGCCTATAAAACAAACTGATAATAGATCAATGGGGAAAAAAGGAACACACATTGATTACATGCCCTCATGTCCATAGCAGTCATACAAAATAGGAAAACTCAAAGAAAGGACCAGATGACCTAACTTTTTTTTTTTTTTTATCATCCAGAGTTTACAGAATAAGTATGGACTTGGAGAATGACAAGAGAAGCTACAGGATGGAGAAGTGGAGGAAAGGCATGGAGCAAAGGTGGTCTTGTTATGGACAGAAAAGGTTACATGTAGCAGCTCTCAGAAAGGAAATATGGCAGTCTGTGGTAACAGTTTCTCAGTCAGACCTTTTGTCTTCTTTTTCTATGAGACAATCTTTCCTAGACCAAAGAGGGACTTCAGAGAAGGCCTGTATGTATCTGTTGTTAATTTCTTCTGCAGGCAAATCTCTTCTACGAGGGACAGCTTTTCAGCTATTCCTGTGTTTTTAGCTTCTCTAAATGACCATCTTGAAACATGTCAAGGAAGTACATTTTGAGCATATTTTTGGTTTCCTTCATACATAGCCTGAAATGAAAAACAGTGCATATAATCTCTGTCCCTAATTGAAGTTATTAGAAAGGAGGAAATGTATCTCTATCTACTTATCTATAACTTTTTAGCCATTTAGTAGAAAAACTAAACTAAAACTTTTTTTTCCCACCATACCATGCTTTTTCCTTTTTAACCCAGTTTAAGGCCTTATTAAGAATAATTGTTTTTCTTATATATTTTAAATGCCTTGGTGCATGTCATATATTTATAATGAGGAACAATTTATTTATTTGCAATTATGAGTATGTGCAAAATATTTTTAAGAAGGAGATATTAATAAATCTTTACTCATATACCTGTATTAACTATTTATCACAACTAATAACTACTAGTATATAATTACTACACATACCAATGCCTAATTTATCATAACATATGCATATAATGACTTATGGTATACAAAAGCATGACGTTTGCAATTATGCCTGCAATTTTTTACTCCTATGCTACTACTATTGATATTTATTGCCTTAAGACTTATGATATATTTATAGCGATTAATACACAGCATCCCACGTACAATAAAACTTCAACATCTCTGTCTGTGTGGAAGTATCATTAATGTCTAGTAAAGATTCTGATTATCTTGAAACTCTCTTGGCTTTTACATAAAATATAAGCCTGTACTCCACGAGGGTTGAGCTGTGGGATGTTTTCAAAAGTATCTCTAATCTCGACTCATCTTGCATTCTCTCCAACAGAAATCCATGCAGCCTATCCTTTATAAAATTCTGATTGAAGTCATATCTATCTTAGAAGGTTTAATATCTTAAAATATGCTAAGAGTTGGGAAACTTATGATCAAAGTAGCTATCAAAATGCAAAATATGACTGTCATTGTTCTCGAAAGGTAAATAGCAATCATTCATGGGCTTTGTGCAGTTCCCTCCAGTCACTGTGATCTGATCTGTTCCCGTGAAGCTGGTTTGCCATTGATTAAATGCTCTTATCTCGATTGCCAAGTTAATCTTGTGTGGCATCCAAGCTTTTATTTTATCTTCTTTACACAGTCCCCTTCAGGTTCTACAAACGTGAGTAAACTTTAAAGAAATCACAAACCAGCAGTCATCCTTTTCTTCTCAACAAGTTGTTCTTCATAAAACACTCTGTCAGTTGTTAAGTTCTCTCTAGACACACACTTCCCTTTTTTTAAGAACTGAAAATATTTTATGGTGCTAGAAAATTTTGATGTCTCCCTAAGAATTACTGTTACAAGGAGATGCTTAGCCAAGGTGTTTGTGTGATGGGCTAAGGTCCTCACATAGAAGGAAGGAATTGGGGAGAGGAAGAAGCATGGAGGAATTTAGCTGTGGGCCATGAATTTTGATAATTTGTTTTATGTATTAATACATTTGGTAGGATTGTTCTCCTTATAACATTAGCACATATCAATACTAATACCTGTTCCATTATTTAGCTATTGTTCACTTATCAGAAATATACAATAAATTAAAAATAAAAGAGTTCCTCACAAGATGGCCTTGTACCTTGGCAGAATCTAGTACTCTACCGCATAAATCTTGTAGAAATTCTAGTTTACTGTGATAAGCAAAGAGAATATAGCCTCAGCTTTAGATACTAGCATCAGTGAGGAGTAGTTCAGTGAGCCTGACTTCTTGAGTCTACCAAGTTATTAGGTATAGGGGATAAGTTTTGGTGTGTCAATGGGAACCTCTATTTTTGTTTAGGTCCTGCCAATTTGTGGGAAACCTCAAATAGATATTGGTGAGTCACATCCAGCATAATATCCTAATAATATTTTCAACAGTATTTATTAAGACATATCATCAAATTCTATCTTCAAAATACTAGAGGAAAAAAGTCCTTTTCATGACCAGTGAACCTACACTAGGCAGCATGTATTCACATTTTCATTGTAGCTAGATACTAATAAACAATAAGAACAATTAATCTTCTGCATTAAAAAGGTAGAACTGAGCAAGGCAAACTTGATAAACTTTTATCTTGAGAGGGATACATTAGCTTAAGATTTACCAGATAAGTACCCATATATTAGAGAGATGATATATATCATAAATATACGGACACTTTATTCATACATATAATAGTAGAAAATAATAATTTTAAAATGTGGTTACCTACTTCAGAGAGCACATGTCTCTGAGTTTAGATAAATTAATTTGAATTAATTCTCAAAGACAGTAATGGTAAAGACCACATTCTCTAAATGCAATACAACAAAATAAAGAACACTGTTATAAACAAAACTGATTAACTGGACAGATTTAAAAAATAAATAAAAACATCTATCTAATTAATGAATTCAGAAGTAATTCAAATTACAATTGTAAAATATTCAAAATATGGTGTTACATTACTTAATATATAGTATATGAGAGGTAGGCATAGCTATACAAGAGATTATTTTCCATACATGCTATTATCATATGCAGCTATACAAGAGATTATTTTCCATACATGCTATTATCATATGCACCATCATGACAGAAAAGAATGGGATTAGTTTTATTTTTTAACCTTTAAAAAGATAGATAATTTGTGAAAAATACAAACCAAAACCTTTGTGTTTTTCTTATCTAAAAATGTATTCAAGAAGTAATGAATTGAATATGATCTTATTTTTACATGAAAGTTCAGTTAATCATACTCTTAGTTTAATATTAGTCTCAGTCTTTACTTACTGAAACTGAAACTATCTTTGAAAGAGCCAATAAAATTTCATTGTCAAAAAAGATAGTAGAGATGTACTCAAGTGCAGCTGCACATTGAATTAGACTGTTGCAGTAGTTCAATTTGCCTTAATTTATTGTGTATGACAATCTAATGTTATAGAATAAGGATCACAAAGGAGGTAGAACAGTATATAAGAAATTCAAAAAAAATTATAGCAGTAAGAAATTGGTTTGAGTAAAGCATCTCTGAGCTTGAGGATATGTTTATATATCTATATCTATATAGATATAGATATATGTGGGAGACAGTATTTTAATAAATTGTAATAAATAAATTATAATAAATGAATACCTTAAATCTTTCCATGTAACAATATAAGTAAACAAAGTAAATTATTTACATTGTCAAAGAGAGGAGAACAAGGAAGAATTAAGGCAGTGGAGTTTGAATTACACTATCCAAAAGCTATTCCCCTGGCTATATTATTTTGTATATTCAAAAAGTAGAAATGAACAACATTAAAATTCTTATGAAAAAATTGTGCATTGGTGACAGAGTGAATGGCTTTTATGACTTGTGACACTAGAGGTATGCGAGAAACAGTGTATCTACCTACTAGTCTGGAAAAGTAGTACTGTTGTATGCAATGCCCTAAGATTCTGTATGAAATTATGTTTACATTATACCCAAAGTCTTTCTATAATAAAAATATTTACACAGGACGACGCTTTACAACATATCATGAGATTGGTACATTTTAAATTTGTCCGTAAAAACTAAGATTTTACTAATCATATTTTGATCATATAATATGATAAATAAACTACTTTGATCTACACTTTATCTAAGTATTCACTGAAGTTGAAAATATTACATGACTAGGAATACAACAGAAAAAAGCTGGATAAAACTATTATCTACTTATTATCTCTCATAGTCATACATATTCTGATTTGCCTAATAATATCTCTGTAAAAACTTGTATGATTCATGGCTTATCTTTATGTAAGTGTTCTGTCTTTTCTGAAGTTTTGGTGCCATAACAAACATTTGTGTTTTTTTGTGTGTTGTTTTCATATATCCTGACATAGCATGCCATTTTCCGTTCTTAAAATTATGAGGGCTGAAAATGACTTTAGCTTCATGTGATTATCTCAGCTAATCTCCTTTGTGCTCTATATTTTAATGTATCCAGACAAATAAGTACACAGAGAGTTTCTCTCAATCTGTAGATGTGACAGTAAGAACATCCTCGTTACTAATACTGAAAGACCAGAAGGAATCACAGATCACTCACACTGGGTTTCTGCTTGTGATTCAGCCTGCAATGCCAGCTCTGGAAATTCTAGTCCACAGTAGTAAACAAATCTCGCCTATTTTTTTGGAGTTCAGGAATAATAATTGTCCAGGTCACTTCATTTGAGAGTAATATATGCTATTATATAAAACCTAGTATTATACATAGCGGCTACCTAACAAAGACATATGTGTGATTCCCTTTACCTGCAAAATGGGAAAAGAGAGCAATTGTTATATACTTTAGGCAAATAAATGAACTTTCTGTTGTTATGGTTTAGATTTTAAGTTTGTGTTTTAGCAGAAAAAAATACCAGCAATTTTTAACTGAAAATATACTGGATTTTGAGTTGCTTTTTTGGTAATAAGGTAACTCGAAGTAAGTTACTGGTTCTTGTGATGAATCATGTAAATATACCATTATAGATGAAATTTCGTCCGCCCCAAGGATCTTATGTTGAAGTCCTAACCCCCTACTGTAACTTTATTTAGAGATAGGGCGTTTAAAGAGGTAATCCACATTAAATGATGTCATAAGGGTGGGCCCTAACCCAATAGAACTGATGTACTTATAAGAAGAGGAAGAGACATCAGGGATGTGGATGCACACAGAGAAAATGTCATGTGAGAACACAGGAAGAAGGCAGCCATCTGCAAGCCAATGCACCAGGTCTCAGTAGAAACCAAACTTGTCAACACCTCGATCTTGAACTTTTGGCCTCCAGAACTGTGAGAAAATAGATTTCTGTTGAATAGGTCATCCAGTCTGTAATATTTTGCTATGGTAATCTTAGCGGACTAATATATGTAATAAAAGCTAATTGGACTCTGGAAAGGTTGAGGTCAGAGGATAATTGTGTCTGGCCGCCAGGACATATCTTCAAACACTAACTGTGGAGTATAACATAAGCCAGTTTACTCAGCTCAAGATCCATGCACAGTGTCGGCCATCCTATCCACCTCCATCGTCAACCTTATTAGGATAAAAACAGATTCCTGAATCATCCAATTTTTAGGCTCTTTGACTGTATGCAATTAATAGGCTGTGGTTTAAAAGCAGGGAGGATGTTGATCCTACAGAACCCTGCTCTGAGCGTTTGCGTGCAGTCAGAAGCCACTCTGACATGGTAAAATCCCTCCACCAAAAGCTGCACCGTGTCTGTGATGCGTCATAGGAGAACAGAATATTTTTGGCTTACCAAGGGTAAAGGTGACAAGGAATTGTGGCACTCCCGGACATCCCCGTATTAATCCATTACCTTCTGTATAACACTAGAAAAAAATTGCATTTGGTAAAAGAGTGGTTGTGGTGTTTGTTTGTTTGTTTGCTTGTTTCCCTCCCTGGAGCGTATCTACTGTCTGCTTCTGGAATGATCCCGAGTTCCTCAAAGCCAAGAACAACTATCTTACATTGTGTTAGTGGAAACTACTTGGGTACATCAATTATAGTAATCATCTTGTTATTTGATGTGAAAATAAAACAGATTGTTTCACCTAGATTTTCATCTCCTTTAGATCAAGGGCCATATCTGATATTTCATTTTAATTCCTACAAATTTAAAGCATATATCCCTTCATTGAGAATACTTTAATTATTTGATTTTATCACCAAGGAATATTTCTGCTTCTCTCTTTCTAAGAAGGAAGTTAGGAAGGACACTTGCAGAAAAAGTATGTTCTTAGCAAAAGATTTCTGTATTTTTTTTAAATTTTACTTTAAGTTCTGGAATACATGTGCAGAATGTGCAGGTTTGTTGTGCCATGGTGGTTAGCTGCACCTATCAACCATCATCTAGGTTTTAAGCCCAGCATGCATTAGGTATTTGTCCTAATGCTCTCCCTCTGTTTGCCCCCAACTCCCCGACAGGCCCTGCTGTGTGATGATGTTCCCTCCCTATGTCCATGTCTTCTCATTGTTCAAATAAGATTTAAAATACAACCTTGTCCTTGAATATACTCCTCATATGTAAGAGTTATTTTTCATTGGTTAGTGATGATACTACGACCTGGTTAAATAACATGCTTGCTATATCCAGAAAATATTCAATTATAAGATACTCTATATCTCCTTGTGCTACACTGAGAAAATAATAAAGATAAGTTGGGGACACAACGATACACCTTAATGTTTCTGACAGAGAGAAAACAAACTTCTAAAGTACGTTTAGTTAGTTTAAACATCAGTAGAAAGTCTGTAACAAAGACATATTTAGCTTCTAGATTTTATTGCCACACATCTTAAAAGTATGTCCTCATATATTTTAATTTTTAAAAAAGGAACAGCCTCCCATATACCCTAAATTATGTTTAGTATTCACGAAGGCAAACATTTTTTAAAAGTAAGATTTTGAACAAAAATTTTACAAGCACATTCTTAACACCCATCCTTGAAAAACTAAACAAAAGATATTGGTAAGATGAGTAGTTTTTAAAAAGCAAATAATTTTACCCATCTGTTTAGTAAATACAGCAGCAAAAATATTTGTAAAGAAGAACGGTGAATAAAAGCCTTGTTTCTGTGTCAGGAATACTAGTTAGCAATCTATCTTCTGAAGTAAAAGTGACTTTTAAAAACTGAGGTATAAACTATCTGTGTTTATTCAGTAATTAAACCAATTTATTATTACAGGGAAATGTAGGTAAAGTGATCATTGACATTAATGCTTTTCGTAGATTTTATTGCTTTTTACAATATCAACATTTTCATGATGCACAATTAATTAGATGCTTTCAATGGAGTTAGAATAATTATAGAATTTTTGAAGATGTAAGATGCAAAATATAACTCCAGATGCTGGAGTTGCTATTTTCCTGCTTTCATCTACATACATACACACTTCAAATAACTGATAATAAGCAATTTTTTCTCCATTGCTTTTTGTCTATGTGAAATGTAGGTTTTAGGGTAAATATTTGATTTTGGAATGCCAGGTAGATTCTCATTTACCACTGTTTCATACCGTATCTAAGAAATTAAAATTACTTTTAATTCTTGCTGTTTTTCAAAAGACTAATTATTAAAAATATCCTTACCCTATGAAGCAGTATTTTCAGAGAAAATTGAGGTTTTCTTATAGGAAACCCCTGGAATTCCTGGCCTGATCGTATTAATCTTATCTCCATCATATGAAGCCAACTTCAGATCATTGTCTTATATCTCTGAGGAAGAGAATCCCTCGCTTTTTAGAGGTTAATCCCGTTATCTGTGTTCAAACCTCTATTTCCTGTTTTTTCTCCAACCTTCTTCCTTCTGCATCTTTCAGTTTTTCTGTTTACAAATTTTCCTCAAACTAAAGTCAAGTTCAAATCTCTTCCAGTTTAAGATAAATAGAATATGGTGTAAATGCCCAGCACTACAAAATTCACTGAATGTCATTCTTTATTTACTGATTTTATTTCCTTACTTTCAAATATCTTTTCAATATGTTGCAGTTACCTATATTCATATTTTTATCTAGTTCAACAAACTTGTATGTCCTGCAATACCTCTCTTATACTATCATCAATGCATTTACATAAAATAGAAATGCGTTATATTACTTTCTTCACCCTGAGGGTTTATAACCAATTATTTATTTATCAAGATATGTTGATTATATTTTGTCATCACCGTTTGTCTTAATCTGTTCAGGTTGCTTTAACAAAAATGTCATAAACTGGGTACCTTACGAGAAACAAAATTATTTCTCACAGTTCTGGAGACTAGGACGTGCAAGTTCAAGTCATCAACAAATTTGCTGTTTGGTGAGGGTTCTCTTCCTCATAGACAGCACCTTCTGTGGCATCCACATGCGGCAGAGGGAAGAATGAGCTCTCTGAGCTTCTTTTATAAAATAACTAATCCCATTTACGGAGCTCCGCGCTCATGACCTAATCACCTCCCCAAAGCCCCACCCCTTAATACTACCACATAGAGGATTAGGTTTTAAAATATAAACTTTGGGAGGACACAATCTTTCAGACTACAGCAACATCCTCTTTTTTCTGCCTGTCTCTCTTTTCATGGATATTAATTTTAATCTTTATCAGCTTTCACCTGCCTATTGTTCTCCATCTTGTTTCCCTGCTCCAAATTGGTCTCTTTTCGGACTTTCACAGCAGGGAGCTTAATACAATGTGTATTTTACTTTGTTCTTTCTGCTTAAAACACGTTAACGCAGCTTTAGAAAAAATTAAGTTGTTACAGCAATGTTTTGGCATGTCTTGCTTGATATAACCTTTTAATACCCATTTTTATGCCACAGACTATTGTGAGAGGTAGGGTAAAACAGTGAACTTAACAAAGACCACGTTCTTATGGGGATTATGTTCCAGAGGAGCAAAATTAATATTCAACACATAAGAGTTAAGTTGGGTTAAAAGATGGTGCATTTGGAAGTATTTTCTGTAGGGCTGCCAGGGATGAGCTCTATGTTGAATAGAAACTTGAATGAAACAGGCAATACGCCCCATTGTGGTTGAAAGAACAATGAGTTGGAACTATGTTTTCTTTGAGGCCAGACAGGGTTTTGACAGAGGTTTTGAGGCCAGGGTTTTGACGGAAGCCTACCATAATCCAATTTTTGTTCTCATTGCTGTCACTTTGGCTACTGTAGAGGTCAATGGTGGAAAAAAAAAAAAAAAGAGGCTATTTAAGAGTTGAGTTAAAGTGAATGAGAATGGCAGAAATTGGATTAGGGACATGGTGTGGAGAGAGGTACGAGAAGATAGTTTAAAGCCCTAAGGGGTCTAGTAAGATCATAGTATTTTATCGTTTATTTGTCTATTGTGAATACTGAAAAACGGAAATATTTAACAGAGGAGTAAAAAATTGTTTTGTTTTTGGTTGGGAATGTGATGGAGGCAAGAGTTGAAGAGGTACTCATTGTAGTTTATGGCAGCACAGGCAAAAGATAATGGTAGATTTGGCTAGTGTGGGGCATAAAGTTGATTGTATGAAGTTTGAAAGCTTTTTTTTAAGTTTAAGAATTTACCAATGAATTATATATGTTGTGTTAGTAAGAGAGAGACAAAGTAAGATTAAACAAGGGAACTTTAGAAATAGAGACCAGTAAAGAAAAGAAAAAATGTAATGTATGTGTGATCCCAAAAATCAAGACAGAAAAAAATATCAAGGAGAAATAATCAAATATATGTAATATTTACAATAAGTTGAAGAAAAGAAGCTCTGAGATAAACTATTTTATTTGAGTTTGTGGATAGTATTGATGAACTTGTTACAGGCAAATTGAAAAATACAGAGCATTTCTTGACATAGCTCCAAATTTCTTTCTTTTCGTTGATATAATAAGTAGTCATTTTGACAATAATTTATTTACATGTTAGTTACCATAGAATAAAAATTATAAATTATCCTGTTACAGAACTCTTGTAAAATCTTTTTTTAAGGTTCATTGTGTATTAGCTATCTTATATTTCTCTCAATATCTTATATTTCTCTCCTTCAAATGTTTTGTAACCTTTAATACAGCTAGATGGAAGATGATTTTTCATGGATGTGATTGAACATGACTTTGGAAGTTTTCCTCCATGTGAGTTTCAAGGTAGCGTTAAAGTAAATAAGAAGGAGGCCATTACATACAGAGATTGTCTCTGTAGCAGAAGCTCTCATATTAGCAAAACCAGGACTTAACTTAAAAAACATTTCTTGTAACTAAGAAAAGAAAAAGGGGGCCTCAGCCAGTCGCCACCAATCAACCAGCCAATTCATTATACAACTAGAAACCTCCCATCAGAACGTGCCCAAGTAAGGTAAATGCCTCATCACATTGTGCAGAAATAAGGCAGCCATCTAGCTGTGTCTAATCAGGTAATTTCTCTGCTTCTCCATTTGCTGCTCATGCTGCTGGGTGTAGCTTTCTGAACCTCTTCTAGTTCTGAGTGCTGCCTGATTCATAAACTGTTATTTGCTCAAATGAACTCTGTTTAATTTAATTGCCTAAAGTTTTTCTTTTAACAATAATATAATTTTAATTATTTTTCTATGAAATTAATTTAATTTTGAATTATTTTTCTTAACAAGTTTTCAATTTTCTCTAAATCCCATGTTCTAAATGGAATTAAATAGCTAAATTTTAAAAGTAATTTTGGATCTTGGCTATTTTAGTTAACTTTGTGAATACTAGTATACCAAGTAATTCTGTGGTAACTAAAGTTATGATGCTATATAATTGATCTTATTTAGCTTATAATATTATTTAAATATTTATAAATAGTTTTGGCTTAAAATTATATAATGTTATTCATTCAGTTGTTCTTATTTACTGTATCTATCTAACATACCCTCTTATTTACATAACATGAAATACATTTTCCTATTTACCTATATAAAACTATTTTATTATTAGTTTCTAATTAGACGTATTAAATATCGTGATTTATTATTGCATTCTTCCGATAATACCTATAATCTATAAGCAATTCATACATACAATTTCAAAATATAAATCAGTTTTTTACAAACCATACTAAATATAAATAAGATATTCAGAATAAATATTCAATAAAACTGAATACTTAGACCTTATTAAATTGAATGAATTGTCTCTAATTATGTTTATTAGAAGTGATGGTGATCCAAACAATCAAATGACCATTGATCATGCCACAAATTCAAGGATACTAGAAATAACATTAAAATTGTAACAGGAGGTTACTCAGTTTTCAAAATCCTCACCTGAAAGAAAAAGCTAAATAGTTGACTTTTGATGAATATCTAGGTCAAAGCTAAATTTACTGCTCTGTGTGTGTGTGTGTGTGTGTGTGTGTGTGTGTGTGATATTAAAATGTAACAAAGCAGTACAGCAGATCCTAGATTAATGGCTTTTTGTTTAATGTTGTTTTGTTATAATGTTTATGAGGAAAATAAAATCTATTTCCAGCCAGGGCCAGCGACTGTGTGGAGTTTGCCTATTCTCCTCATGTCTGCATGAGTTTTCTCCAAGGACTCCTGTTTCCTCCCACATTCCAAAGATGTGCATATTAGGTTAAATGGCATTTCTGCAACATCCCGGTCTGAATGAGTGTGGGTGAGGCCTGTGATGGGATGGCATCCTGTCCAGGGCTGATTCCCATCTTGTGCCTTTAGTTGCCAGTAGAGGCTTTGGACACCCATGGCCCTGAGCTAGAATAATTGGGTAAACAATTAGCTTTTTTGTCTTGATTTGTCTTAAATGTATGTGTAGCTTGTATTTATTTTAATGTTTAATATTAGAGTTATTTTGGTATTTACTTAGATGTGTAGTGATCTTAATATTTTATGACCAAAAATTTGCCATAAATACTTAACTCTTGTTTATATGAATTAGCCTGTTGGAAAACTGACTTCATTCCATGTCTTTTCACTTAAAGTTACAGTTTTAAGAGCCCATTGATGATGTTAAGTGAGGACTTATTGTACTTTATTATATATGATACATTCTCTTATATTCTCATTTTGATCAACTCTATTTGTTTTTATAAAAATATATCTTGTAAACTCATTAAATTGTTTTTATTTCCCCATTTAATATCTTTCAACCTGCAGCTCAAAAACCCTAAACATTGAAGTGTAAATAATTGGTAATAGATACCACCGAGATATCAGCTGGTTGTTTTTTTTTTTTTTTTTTTTTTTTTTTGAGACAGAGTCTCACTCTGTCACCTAGGCTGGAGTGCAGTGGCATGATCTTGGCTCAGTGCAGCCTCCACCTCCTGGGTTCTCCTGCCTCAGCCTCCCTAGCAGCTGAGACTATGGGCATGCCACCACGTCCAGCTAATTTTTGTATTTTTAGTAGAAATGGGGTTTCACCATGTAGGCCAGGCTGGTCTTGAACTCCTGAACTCCCACCTCAGCCTCCCAAAGTACTGGGACTGCAGGCAGGAGCCACTGCGACTGGCTGATACCAGCTTTTAATAGCAGAGAGAAGTAAACCTTTTGAGTGCCTCAGTACCCAAATAAAGATACTTTTAAGAAGAGCTTGAAACATTGTATCATGGGGGAGTGATATTTGAGTAGACATGAATGACACTGAGAATTCTGAATCTTGAGATTTCTGAAAACATCTTTGGCTGAGAAAACAGACCCACTCCATTAAATCTGAGGGAACCAGTCCTCTATATATTGTATAAAATATTTTCAAAAACTGCATTAGCAAAATCTGAAACTAGATATCCTCCAGGACCTCCTCTCCACTTCCCATGTCATTGCTTACAGGCCCAAATTAAGTTGAATTCCAATATGTCTTGAGCCAGAAGTGTTTACAGCTTAGACCATAAAGGTATAGTCTATACACTGAAGGCCAAGCCCTCATTAATTCATACAGTAGAATTCAGAAAGGGTTTTGTAGTAGTTAATTTGAAGAACATTGAACAAAGTAAGAACTCTGAACTTCAGGTAGTAGAGAGAATCTTGGCTCAAGTCTGTCTGACAATAAGTCTAGTGGAACTGTGGACCTCTCCTGTTTTTATTTTTATTTTTTTTCTTTTCTCACATATCTATAACACAGTGGAATAGTATGCCTCATGACAGGTAGAATCTGTGCATAGGTACTATAATGTGTAGATAATTACGGTAGGCAGAACTAAGAGTAAATATGATACTACTTGTCCAGGAGAATTACCAATATTTTTACCAACAACAGTTTGAAAGAATGTCATGTTGATGCCTGTAACATCCCTATTTAATGTTCCTGTTTGACAGGTGCCAATTCTTTGAGAAAATGATTTATCACAAAATTAACCAGGTGGTATTGATAATTGCTGATGTTGCTTCATATCCTTATTGAAACAATTCAACACAGGTTCAAATACATTGCATGTAACACGGGATATTTTCAGAAGTAGTTTGCATTCTTATGGCAGAAACAGCATAACCTTTGTTTTCTTGCCCAAGGGCTAGGCCAACTGTGATGCTCTTCGTAATGATACAGCACAAATAATGCTAAATGATCTATTTTAATAGCCCAAAGAATGTCACACTAGTTCATTATATTGATAAAATAATGATAATTATTCCATGGTAAGCCTGGAGTAGTAAGAATTGTAGATGACTAAGTAATTCAGATACATGCCAAAAGATAGTAGGTATACCTCATGAAAATTGAGACCTAGAACATTGGTAAGCTTTCTAGGAATCTAGTAATCTGGGCATCCATTATTATTTATTTTTTATTATTTTTTATTTTTTTTAAATCATATATTTTTATTTTTATTTTATTTTATTTTATTATACTTTAGTTTTAGGGTACATGTGCACAACGTGCGGGTTTGTTACATATGTATACATGTGCCATGTTGGTCTGCTGCACCCATTAACTCCATTTTTAAGTAAGAGACAAATTGTTCTCCTCAAACTACCCACCTTGAAGAAAGAAGTAAAAAGTTGGTGGGCCCCTTTGAATCTTGGAGTCAACTGACATACCACCAGCCATGTATGATCTAGGTTTTATAGGGCTTGAAGTTTATATAATTTTAGAAGCACACTTAAAAAAAATACAAACTTAAGATTACTAGATTAGGCACAAATTTCAATACAGTCATGTGCCGCATATATGGTGGCAGTCCCATGAGATTATAATTGAGCTGAAAAATTCCTATTGCCTAGTGCAATGCAGTACTTGTGTTTTTTGTGTAAACAAATGTACTGCCCTGCCAGTTGCATATAAGTATAGCATATACAATTAATTACATTACATAATACTTTATAATGATAAAACAACAATGTTACTAGTTTATACATCTTACCACTTTTTAAAATTATTTTAGAGTATACTCCTTCTACTTAAAAAAAAGGTAACTGTAAGACAACCTCAGGCAAGTCCTTCAGGAGGTATTCCAGGAGAAGGCATTGTTATTAAGGATGAAAACTCCTCGGGTGTTACTACCTCTGAAAACCCTCCACTGGGACAAGACATGGAGATGGAAGATAGTTCTGTTGATGATCCTGACCATATAGGTAGGCCTAGGCTAATGTATGTGTTTATGTCTTAGTTTTTAAAAAGAAATTTAAAAAATAAATAAAAATTAAAAAAAACTATAGAATGAGAATAAATGGAAGAAAATGTTTGTACGGTTGTACAATGTGTGTTTTAAATTAAGTGTTGTTACAAAAAGTCAAGAAAGTTAAAAAAGTTAAAAGTTTACAAAGTAAAAAATTACAATAAGCTAAGGTTAATTTTTTATTGAAGAAATAAAATTTTAAGATAAGAATTTAAAATGAATTTAGTGATGCCTAATTTTCCAGTGTTATAAAGTCTACAGCAGCACACTGTGAGGTCCTAGCCTTTTACATTCAGTTACCACTCACTCACTGACCCATTCAGATCAATTTCCAGTCCTATAAACTCCACTGATGGTAAGTACCCTGTAAAGATGTACCATTTTAAATCCTTTACATTGTACTTTTACTGTAACTTTTCTGTGTTTAGATATAAAAATACTTATCATTGTGTTACAATTGCCTACAGCATTCAGTACAGTAACATATGGTACAGGTCAATAGCCTAGGCACAATAAACTATACCATACAGCTGAGGTGTGTAGCAGGCTCCAGCATCTAGTTTTGGGTAAATATACTCTATGATGTTCCAACAATGACAAAATTACTTAAGAATGCTTTTCTCAAAACATATCCCTGTCATTAAATGATGCATTACTGTATTTATTTTAATTACTGGGTATGACACTATAATATTTTTTATTTTCTGTGTTTTTGCTGTATATTTCAAACCGATAGATCCTGGATTACATTTCATATAAAATTATATTAAATACAATTTTCTATACAGATAGTTTGAATATAATTTAATATTCCTTTTGACACATTTACTGAACAGAAAAAAATTACAACAGCTAGTTTCCAGTTCTGAACATCTTTAAATCTTTTTATTTATATTATTCCTAGAAGTTTTGTGACTTAAGCAAGAAATACATATTGGCAGAGAGATTTGTGGTTACATGCATTTTAGGGGTAGGCGTGAGGTGGTGAAATAGGAAAAATTGATTATTAAATTGTTTACAGTGGACATAGATTCAACTTTTGGTTTTATAGCTAAATGGGGTGATGTGTGCACTCGTGTTTGTTTATATGCAATATAATTGGTTACATTTTAGCTTTAATTTATATTTAATTTTGACATTTCTAAAATTTAACATATCAGAGTCCAGGACTACCACTAGAGTGTGTGGTATACAAAGAGGATATATTTTTGTGTAGCCCTTGTCTATACAAACTATTTGATTAAAAAATGCTTACAAAGTATATGGGCCCATGTGGGATATAGTGATTTATCAATGAAGATTTAGAAAAATAGGAAGAGAAGAATTCGTTATATATTTCAGAAGATCATTTGTAGTATCAAAGCACGCTGTTTTTCTGTTTAGATCTAGACACCATCTCATCAAGTTTTTCACTGTTAAGTGTGCTGTTACTGGAAAAATTCCTCTCTCTCATCCCAGTGGAATATGTAGCAATTCTATATGACTCATAACTGTATGGCTCCACAGATTTCTTTGTATTGAAACTATTTAGTACTAATTGTGTCTGAATTTTCTTAATGCTGTGTATTTTATGTTGGTTGCATCCTTGTTCAGGATGCAACTCCTAAATATTGGCTTCCAATTACTCTCTGAAAGATGGGTTAATGATGATGAAAGATGCTAGTCTTACCAAGAGTGTGAAAGAAAATGAAACATTTGAACCATATTCACTTTCTGGTCTTGTTATATTTAGCATTTGAAATTTTACAACAGAAATGTAGAGCTACATGTATTCCAAATGCATTGACTAGGAGAACTCTTAGGCCACGATCATTACACTTCTAGAATGTGATCTCTTTCAATATTGACCACATCATTGCCTACCACATGTTTCTATCTGCATGCAGAACAAACTAGGAGTGCATGGACTAGGTGAAAAGAACATTCTAATTTGTGCTAGAATGCTTGCCACATGTCCAGGAAAGCTTAAGACCTGCTTGGGAGATCATGTTGTTACCTTCTCAGTCAGAGGAAGGATAGGCTGTATTACATGCAGGATCCAGTGAAAAACAAAAATGAAGGACTATTGTTAAAACAATTACACTAAACTGTAAGTTTAAAACTTAACTGTAGTGTAAAACAATTACACTAAACTGTAAGGTAGCAATAGCAGAGAATTAAATCAAGAATGAGACCCTCGCAAAGAAGTGCTCTGAGATATTGCACAGGTTGCAGATTCATAAAGATAGCCCTGATTGGAGAAAAACATGAATCAGAATGGTTCTTTGATTCTGTCAAATTGCAGATGTGATTGATGTGACCAAACACAGAAGACCTCCTGATACTAGAGGGGATTGAATGACCATACCGGATGTCAGTAGTGGATAGGGAGTGTGTACAAGGTAAATAAAGTATTTCCCTGCTCTTGCTGCTTTCAGGAGCTATAGACCAGAGGCAGCACCTCAGTGGGAACATGGACCAGGAAAACCCAGTGGAAGGACCCATACACATGACTTGAGACCACAAGTCAGAGGTGGTCTTTAGGTAGTCCAGAATCCTCATCTCGTCTTGTGTCTGACATGAGTAAAAGTCATCTAAATTCATTATTTCGGCACTATTTATGCAGCTAATTTTCTGCAGCTTCATGAAAGACGTTCTGTTCTGGCCGTGGAATGCAAACAATCATTTTACCGGGTTTCCCTTCTGGAACTGGGCCTGGTGTTGGGACTTTGAGTGGGACAACCCCAAAAACATAATTCTGGGACTGTGTTGGGAAATCTGTTGGATCCTATATATGGAGACACAGTGTCAGAGAGCTCTATTATGGATCCAGGTCTGGGCTTGCACTGCCCCGCGTGGATATCCCTGCTGGCTTTGGCTAATCTCAAATGCTGGAGAGGAACTTCAATATTTTTAGAAAGACACTCAAGCTTAGGGGCCCATGAGGCATGGGGCTTGCGCTGGGGTTCCTGCCTACTCAAGAAGGTTTGAAAAGAGAAAATGACCTGGGCCTCTCTTGGACCGAGTTATATCCTTATAGAATAATTTTTGCCCCTTTATAAATGAAATATCTGAGTAATAAGCCATCCAAAACTTCTTTGCCCAAAATAACTTTTGGAAATTATAAGTGATATTAAAGTACAATCTAAATGTGTTTTAATCCCACATATGACTGCTACAATCATGTAGCAGTTAATTAAAAAAAATTGATAATCAAATTATAGAAAAACAGCTCATTTAAAATGTCAGTTTTAAAGTAATTATTAATTTTCAATACTAAATAGCAATTATATGCATTTTAAGTAGTTCAGATAAAGATTGCGTGTTTAGGAGAAAGTATTTCCAGCCTTTCACAAATGTTTTCAGAAATGTGAAGATGGAAATATAAACTGTTATAATGTGCACAATTACATAACTCCTAAAAAGTATTTTAAACTCTTTATATGTATTCATCCTCTCAGAGCTGTTATGTGGTAAAGATGCTATTATGCTGAATAAGTACTTAACCATTTCTATGGAAATATAAACCAAAGAAAAACATTAAATCTTCCGGTGCCTTGCAAGTAAGATAATAAGCACAGAAATTTGTAGCATACTTAATATCATTTTCTCCACCCTGTACTTTATCTTTAATATTCATTTTTTATTAGATCTGGTTGATTTTTACTTCCTTGGTGTTTGGCAAATAGTTTTTTCTTCTGTGCATCTCACATACGACTTAGTTTAGAATTCAGTTCTATTTATTCCATCTTGCTCTTTGCCTGCTCTCATCCTTTGGGACACATTTTCCTCAGTTTTCTAAAAACACAAATACATCATGCTACTTCTCTTCAAATTCTTCAATAAATCCTAATATCCTTCAAATTCAAAGCCATTCATCAAAGGTAAATCTGGCATATATTGGTGATCTGGCACACACTGAATTTTCTTGTCTCATTCTATTAATGTATCATTCATCTATCCATTCATATTTATGAACTGCTGGTTTTCTGTCATACACTATTATATGCCTGGGGATATAGCATTAGCCAGGACCATGGTTCTTGTTCTTGTGTGACTGTTGGGCTAGTAGAAAAAAAATACAATGAAAACAAAATCAGATAGAAAAGATAATTTTGAAAAGTGATACCAATCTTAAAAAATAATTAAATGAGGCAGTTTGAAGGTAATGAAGTCTAAAAAGGAGGGACAGCCTGAAAAAGCTTTCTGGAAAGAGAGGCATCTGAGCTAAGACATGAACTGAAATAGCCAGCCATGCAAAGATAAAGATCCTCTCAGGCAAAGGGAAGATAAGTTTCAAAGTCTCTGAAGCATGGGTAAACTAGGTTTGTTCAAGAAGCAGAAACAGTAAGTCAGAGGCATAATCAAAAGAAAACTGGTAGGAAAAGAGATTGAAATGGAAGGGAGGGCCTAGGTTTTGCAGAACATTATTTCTATTTTCACAAATTATTCTTTATATAGTCCTGCATTGACAGCTCCTTTGAATATATCACACCACCCCAACTCTTTCTCTTTGTTGTGTTAGAAGAATCAGGGTGGTTTCGTTTCCTCTCATAATCCATAACCCTTACTTGTACTGAATGTTCCAGTTAGGTGTTTCTTCCGTTTATCATGATCATAACACTTAATGTGATGCTTCAAAACATAAATTTCCATTTTCACCCCTTTCTTGAGCTCTTTTTAATAACTAAGGTAGTGTTTTAAATACCTTTGCATTATTTCAATTATGTAGCCCATTTTAAGTACTCTGAGAATCTTTAATAATGAGGATCTTTAATAATTTTTGATAAGAAAATCAATTAATTAATATACAAAACAAAGAAAAAAGATAATGTGAGCCCACAATAAACCACTTTGTTTAATATAACTGTTTTGATTAAGCAACTCAATATCTTGATATTTAACCCCTTTGTTTGAACCAATTTCTCCCATTTGGAACAGGATCATTTACCCAATGCCTGTACCCCCACTGTATCTTGGAAGTAGCTAACTTTTTTTTTCTATTTTACAGGCTTATAGGCGTAAGGGACTTCTCTTTTCTCAGATGAGACTTTGGACTGTGGACTTTTGAGTTAATCCATACTTTTAGAACCTGGTTGTCAATACATACCACTAGCTGCATCTTTTTTTCTCTTCAGTAGAAATTTTCAGAGCAAAACACAATGCTCTGACAAGATAAACATTTATATATACAAATAAAGAAATTGAAGTATAATAATGTTTTGAAAAATGATTGCCATATTGATATGGTTTGGCTTCATGTCCCCACCTCATTTTGAATTATACTTACCAGTGTTTTGTGGGGGCTGGTGGGAGGTTATTGGATCACAAGGGAGGGTTTCCCCTTGCTGTTCTGCTGAGTGTGTTCTCACAAGTTCTGATGCTTTAAAAGTGTGAGGGACTTTCCCCTTCCCTCTCACTCACTCGTGCTGTCATGTGAAGATATGCTTGCTTCCCCTTCACCTTCCACCATGATTGTAAGTTTTCTGAGGCCTCCCAGGAATGACTCGTGTACAGTCTACAGAACTGTAAGTCAATTAAATCTATTTTTTCATAAATTACCCAGTCTTAGGTAATTCTTTATAGCAGCGAGAAAACAAACTAATACAGAAAATTGGTACAAGAGAAGGGGAGTTTTGCTATAAATATACCTGAAAATGTGGGAGTGACTTTGGAACTGGTTAATGGGCAGAGGTTGGAATAGTTTGGAGGGCCCTGGAGAACACAGAAAGATAAGGGAAAGTTTGGAACTTCCTAGTGACTTGTTTAATGCTTGTGACCAAAATGCTGATAGTAATATGGACAGTGAAGTACAGGCTGAGATGGTCTCAGATGGAGATGAGGAACTTACTTGGAACTGGACTAAAGGTCATTTTTCTTATACTTTAGCAAAAAGATTCGCAGCCTTGTGTCCATGCTTTGGAGATCTGTAAAACTTTGAACTTGAGAGAGATGATTTAGAGTATCTGGCAGAAAAAAATTCTAAGAAGCAAAGTGTGCAAGACATGGCCTGGCTGCTTCTGAAAGCCTATGCTCATTTGCATAAACAGAGAGAAAATTTGAAACTAGAACTTATATTTAAAAGGGATGCAGGGCATAAACATTTGGAAAATTTTGCAGCCCAACCATGCAGTATAAAAGGAAAAGCAATTTTCTGGAGGAAGAATTCAAGGCTGCAGAAATTTGCACAAGTAAATAAAGAGTTGAATGTTAATAGCCAAGACAATGGGGAATATGACTTCAGGACATTTCAGATAGCTTCATGGCAGCCCCTTATATCACAGGCTTAGAGGCCTAGGAGGAAAAGAATGGTTTTATGAGCCAAAATCAGGGCCCTGATGCTCTTTGCAGCCTTGGGACATGGCACCCTGCATCCTAGCCACTCTACCTCCATTTGTCACTAAAAAGGGCCAAGGTACAGCTTAGGCCATTGCTTCAGGTGGTTCAAGCCTCAGGCTTTTGTGGCTTCTACATGGTGTTGGGCCTGCAGGTGCACAGAAGGCAAGAATTGAGGTTTGGGAGCCTCTACCTAGATTTCAGAGGATGTATGAAAACACCTGGATGTCCACGCAGAAGTCTGCTGCAGGTGTAGATCCCTCATGGAAAAACTCTACTAGGGCAGTGTGGAGGGAAAATGTGAGATTGGAGCCCTCACAAAGAGTCCTCACTGGGTCACTGTATGGTGGAGTTGTGAGACGAGGTCCGCCGTCTTCCAGATTCCAGAATGGTAAATCTACTGACAGCTTGCACCCTGAGCCTGGAAAAGTCATAGGCACTCAACACCAGCCCATGAATGCAGCTGCAGGTGCTGTACCCTCCATGGGAATGGAGCTGGCCAAGGCCTTAGGAGCCTACCTCTTGCATCCCCATGTCCTGGATGTAAGACATGGAGTCAAAGGAGATTATTTTGAAGCTTTAAGATTTAATGACTGCCCTGCTGGGTTTTGAGCTTGCATGGGGCCTGTAACCCCTTTATTCTGACCAATTTCTCCCACTTGGAACAGGACCATTTACCCAATGCCTGTACCCCCACTGTATCTTGGAGGTAACTAACTTTTATTATTATTATTTTTATTTTACAGGCTAATAGGCAGAAGGGACTTGCCTTTTCTCAGATGAGACTTTGGACTGCAGAATTTTGAGTTAATGCTGGAATGAGTTAAGACTTCGGGGACTGTTGGGAAGGCATGATAGTGTTTTGAAATGTGAGAAGAACATGAGATTCGGGAGGGTCTAGAAGCGGAATGATATGGCTTTGTTTTTGCCCCCACTCAAATCTCATGTTGAATTGTAATTCCTAATGTTGAGGGAGAGACCTGGTGGGAGGTGATTGAATCATCGAGGTGGATTTCCCCCTTGCTATTCTCGTAATAGTGAGCGAGTTCTCCTGAGATCTGATGTTTTAAAAGTGTGTAGCACCTCCCCCTTTACTCTCTCTCTCTTTCCTGCAGTATAAAGATGTGCTTGCATCCCCTCTGCTTTCCACCATGATTGTAAGTTTCCTGAGGCCTCTCAGCCATGCTTCCTGTACAGCCTGTGGAACTGTGATTCCATTAAACCTCTTTTCTCTATAAATTACTCACTCTCAGGTAGTCCTTTATAACCATGTGAAGATGGACTAATGCACATGCCCTGTACACTTTCTAATTTCCATGCATTCATGAATTTATGATAGATTTCATAGAGATTTATCTTTCTATAAATGTTAAGAATGAGTGACTGGATCCATTCTTTTTTAAAGGACTTTTGAAATTAGTGAGATAATGTTTACCTTCTTTTCTGTAGTTTTCTCTAGTTAGTATTTATTATATTTTTATAGATTCAGGGGGTATATGTGCAAGTTTGTTACATGGGTATGTTGCATAATGGTGAGGTTGACCTTCTAGTGTGCCCATCATCTAAATATTAAACATTGTGCCCCACAAGAATTTCTCAGTCCTCACTCCCTTACACCGCAAACCCACTCTTAAACATAGATTCAAATGATTATGATAAACATTAGCCACATAAATAAAATATTTTATATGACTGACACATTTTTGGTCCGTTTCTTAAGGTAATAGCTTAAAATAATTGTGAAAGTCAATAGAAGAAAGGGGTGGTAGAAGTCTTCAGTACTATATGTTGCCTTGACATCTAGGAAAACCCAGCAAGTCTTCACATTGTTATACTACAAGCTCTTCTTCCCAACTGCTCCCACGGATAAAGTCTCCTCCTTTCCATGCAGAGCAGGTACAATTCCTGCTTACCCTTAGTAGCAGATTTCATTTCCTTGCCATCCAGTGAAATTACTCAAAAAAGCCAATCACACCCTTCTTTGGGGACCAGGGTTTACCCCACACTTTTGCTACTACAAAACCTGCCTCCCACAGTTCCTGTTTCTTCAATCTATTCCCAAGTACAATCCCTGTGTGACCTTGAATAGCATGCTGTGTTGTCCTCCCCTGGTGTGTGAGTATTTGTGTCTAATAAACTGCTGCCGATTTCATCTGCCCAGGGTCAGATGTCATGGGTTCAGCCATCCCCATAACTCGAGGGTGAGAAGCTCTTTCTCATTGTAAAGCAGCCTGGAAGGGCATTTTTAGTGGGGCTGCTTAGAAGTCAGCTACGCTCAATTCTTGAAATGTATTAGTATTTCAACATGAAAAAGTTATTTGTGCTCATAATTGTATTCATGGATATTAATCAGATCACAACTTTTATATTATTAAGAATCTAATGATCAGTTTTTATGAATAATTACAAATTATAGTCTGTAATGAACATAACCATATATTAATAATAATTCAATAATAACCAATAATCAGTTTCTATTCCTGAAATTTTAATAGTTTTCATTCAGTAATGAACTCAGTAAACCACCTGCATTGCTCTAGCAACCTTTCAGACAACTTCATTGTAAGATACATCAAAGTTTTATCGCAAATTGCCAAAGGAAAGAGGGAAGAAATGCCTTAAAAAGTCATTTTATTGTTTATTCTTCATAGAGGCATTTATGTACAAAAAACAACATACAAACAAACAACAACAACATGTGATAGATTAAAGAAATAGCTGTTTAAAGATTGTAAGAATGGCCTTTCCACTGAGTGTTTATTTCTAATTTTTTTAGAATGAATTCTTAATCTCTTTAAAGTCAGAAAAATCCCTAGAACACTTTAATAGCAATATTATTGTTCTCCCGAGAAAGTTATAAGGTATATCAGAAAAACATTATCCCAGACAAAATCTGAGATGAGAGATTTTTAATAGATTCTAGGCTGCATTTTATACAAAAACATACTTCACAATTAGATATTATTTTTTCTGAATTTTCTCTGTATATGCCATTTACTTAGTTCAAATCTATTTGCAAAGTTTTCACATTTACAACCGCACCAGATATAAACCATTGAATATTTTCATTCTCACATTGCCAACCACTAGCAGTGATTCCAGCAAAATTTTTTTTCCTTCCACAGATAATCTACATTTTTTTTCAGCTTTCAAGGTTTATATCCCGACTACTTCATATAAATATTTACAAAGAAAAGAATTATGAGCGGGAAATTTGTGAAAAAATGAAGTCAAAGTTTTACGCTATTTTAAAAGCAAAACATTTGCAAAACTGTTTGATTCTACTGAGAAAAATCTGCAAACATTTATCACTGTTTTGACATAAACAGCTTTGAAATCTTGAGAATATCTGTGCCTTTCCAAATTGAATAAGATTAATAGAAAGTACTTATGTAATTCCGAAGGCTGTATATTACAAAACTCAAGAATCTTGTGCTTAAGATTTATTCAGTTAACGTTTTTAGATTCATTAGTTAAATGTTTTCTTTACTAAAGTATTACATGAGCCAGATGGTATATAAGGTAAAATGCAAGGAAGTGATTTTAGAAAATATGTCATTAGAAAACATTTTAGAACTAGCATCTGAGATGATGTTTCTCAATGAGAATGTTGCTGGTACTGGGGGAGGGAGTCTTTCATTGTCCTGTAAAGGCCCATGCATTGTAGGAGGTATGACACTTCTGGTTTTCGGTCACTAAATTACAGTGTCAACTCCCACTCATGGGACCACTCTGTTTTCTAATTACAATTGCACTTGGTTTGTACAAATCCTGGTAAAGACATTGTTTGAATTTCTATATAATATGAATATATTCTGGACTATGTTATCTAGCTTAGAAATCTTTTAATAGTGTTAAGTACCAAAGCGGTTTCTATTTTTTTGCCCTTCATTTACAAAGAAAGTGATGACATTTTCAAGAGTTGAGTTTTCAAGAGAATCGCTTGAACCTAGGAGGCAGAGGTTGCAGTGAGCCGAGATCGTACCATTACACTCCAGCCTGGGCGACAGAGTAAGTAAGACTCCATCTCAAAATAAATAAATAAATAAATAAATAAATAAATAAATAAATATAAATAAATATAAAATCTTTGTCTGAATGGACTTACACAATTTAAGAGTAAGCAAAAAAACCCCAAAGTTTAAAAAACAAAGCCTTTTTATTCTAAATATTCAATGTATAGTTAAATATAAAATTATTCAGATCTACTGTTTTTTTATATTATCTGAGTTCTCACTTTCACAAATTAATTGAAATTGGTAACTTTTCCTCTTACACTCCTTCCAATTGTACTATAAATATTAATAAAGTCAGAAAAGTTAAAAAAGTAGTTAGGTTAGGCTGGGCGTGGTGGCTCACGCCTGTAATCCCAGCACTTTGGGAAGCTGAGGCGGGCGGATCATCTGAGGTCGAAAGTTCGAGACCAGCCTGACCAACATGGAGAAACTCCGTCTCTACTAAAAATACAAAATTAGCCAGGCATGGTGGCGCGTGCCTGCAATCCCAGCTACTCAGGAAGGCTGAGGCAGGAGAATCGCCTGAATCCAGGAGGCGGAGGTTGCAGTGAGCCGAGATCGCGCCATTGCACTCCAGCCTGGGCAACAAAAGTGAAACTCCATCTCAAAAAAAAAAAAAAGAAAAGTAGATAGGTTATAAAATTGTTAATTATTGTGTTATATTTGCCTCTATACATCTACATCTATCAGTGTATCATTTATTTATTCATTTATTTAATTACTTGGCTGAACCATTTTATATTTTCTGCACGTTGCACGTATTATGAAACTGCAAAGTATATATTTCCTACATATGAGAATATTTTCTACAGAAAATAGTGCTATTACATATTAAAAAACAAAAATGAGCTTTCACGTACATATTGTTTTGTGTATTTTCTGTTGGTCAGCATATTTTTGAGTCATTCGTGTTGCTGCATGTAATAGAGATTTTTGTTGCTGTGTTTCTGTTTTGTTGTAATTTTGTTTTTGCTTAGCAATGACATATATACATATAGGTACATTATATAGCTGTATCAATATGCCACTGTTAGTTTTTGATCATCTATCAAAAATCACCTTAATTGTGCTGACCTTGGGTCCCATCTTTATTAGGATGTCCTAGTTAAAGGATGGAAAGCAGTAATTCTCCATGAGCTCCATCACATGTGATGATGGCGATGTGTAGGTGCCAAGGCTTCCCTTTGCTTTCTGAAAGTTTTTTCAAAAGTCACCTGACAAAAGGCAGATTAAAAGGAAAAAGCTTACAAATGTATTAACATGCACAGGAGTTACAGAAAAAAAATGGGGGCCTTGGAGCAAGACAATACAGGTTACGGCAGCAAAACAGGTTGTGGGTCGGAAGACAAGAGGATGACTGTCTAGCAAATATGGTCTTGTAAAGCAGATGAAATCTCTCACAGGTATTAACCCTCAGGGAGAAAATATGGTAAATGTTTCTTTTAGGTCTTCAAAGCTATCAGACCTTCAGTTAATCTTTCCTAGATCTGGACAAGGGAGGGCCTTCAGAGAAAGCCTGGTTGCATAATGCCTATTTTCTCCACAGATGCAAATCTCCCCCACAAAAGACAGTTTTGCAGGGCTACTATTGTTTGCAGGCCCTCAGAACAGCCATCTCAACATAACTCAAAGAAATATATTTTGGGATGAAATATTTGGTTTCCTCCAGATGCCATCTGAACATTACAGTAACTCCATTTGTTATTAACTCAGTTGATCCCAGGGGGCTCCCTAGGTAGCCAAGAGGACTGAGGATGACCTTCTCCAGCAAAATAATGTCTGTCAAAGAAAGTGGAGGCTACCTCCTATTGCAGGTGAGATGTGAAAGAAGGATCACATTTTGCTCCATCTTTGAGCAAAGAGAGCTTCAATAGCAAGGGAGTTCAATAGCTGTGCTAAGCTTTTGGGCTGCTTCTTCCATGACCTAAGGCAGAGTAGGTAGCTGGGTATGAAGGGTCAACGATCTCGGGTCTGGAAGGGCCTCTGTTTTCAAGAGAGTACAGCATGTGACCAGGAATTGCCTCTCTAATGACCTATACTGTGAGGCCAGATAGTACAATTTATTGCATAAGAAACTCATACACAAAATATTGTGATAAACTTATAGAACAAAGCCTCTGGGAACCATGAGAGAAGGTTTATAAAGACGCTATAGTGAAGGAGTCTCTGGGGACACAAATCGAGTGGCTGTTTTATTGTGATTTTTACAGATGTTTAGCACCCTTTGTTGGAGGGGGTTGTTTGCAAGCTAGGCTGATTTGCAAGTAATGATGAATGACAACATAAATAATCTTAAGCAAAATTTGTAAATGTTAAATATTTTGCCTCCAGAGCACAAAAGAATGCCTAAAAGATGTTTGGCTTGTTTTAACATTGTGGGTGATGAAAAGGTCAATAGTGTTTTTTTGATAGTGTCAGGGATGGAGTGTCCCTCAGTTTACCAAATAATTTTCGGAACTCTGAACAGGATAGTGGGCTTTGTGCTATGTATGGGGCAATTCCTCATTTTATTTTATTTTATTTTTTTGAACTCCTTTTTGAGTATCTTTGTGTACTGAATGGGCGTGTCAAATGAATCTCCTCTGGAGGAGGATGTTATCAGTAAGGTTACACCTGTGCTCCTGGAGAAAGTTGGGCATGTTTAAGATCCTGGCAGTAAAGACTGTGTACAACATCGAAGCTGCTGAAGTATCCCATGGGTACACAGGTAAAAGCATATTTCGTTTCTTCATCTGAGAGAGGATGTTGGTTCACAGCATTAAGTGGTGTTAAGCTTGTGGTAATCAACTGTTTAAGAAGAGCCTAGCTTGGGCTATAAATGTGGAAGTAATGAAACGAATCACCCTTTCTCTGAATAGGCCTGTTATGATTGATTTCAATCCTTTATTGACTTTACATTGCACCATGTTAACTATTTTAACGTAGTGGAAGAACAACGGGGTCTCATTTTTTTTTCAAGCCAATTTGCAAGTGCCAAAGACTTATTTTAATTTTAATTCATTACTCATTTGATCAAAGTGTCTTTAGCCATACTCAAGAACATTTTAGGGCAATGGGTACCATAACCATGAAGCATTTAGGCAAGGCAATATAATAGTTAAGGTGAGGAATACCTATTTGCTCCCTATTTTGTGTTCCATAATCCCCTAAGATTAGAGGGATACCTTATTTAAAATTAGTGGAATCCCGAGGCACAAATGTAAATTGAGCCTCAATGTTAATTAAGGCCATGAAGCCTTTTCAGTTGCCCATTTCAGCAGATGATAGTTAAATTAGAACCTATGTCTTAGAAGTACAAAAGCCGATCTGTGCCTTTTTGTCAGTTAGCTACATACATTATTGTAGCAAATCTTAGATTTCTATTCAGGTAGAATTTTCTTATTATTTTCTTTACTTTTTATAATTACTGTTACCCAGCTCATATTTATATTTCTTCCTTCAAATAGGCTGGAATCAATATCACCAGGGTTAAACACCTCCCTAATAAAAATGGCTGAATTAAACTCTTAGCTGCATCACAGGGGTATCATATATGCTTTCTTATAATCCTGAAACTCAAGATCTTTTTCTGATAGAGACATAGGTAGCAGCAGAAACAATAAAATTTATTTCAGAGAATTCTAGTGATCCTTCTGCTTTTAAGAATGTGGAACTCAGAAATCTAAATACTGACTCTTCTGCCTCCTCTCTACACAACCAACCATCTGATGGGACCATATATCACACACAGTGTAAGTCTTTCACCTGAACTCTCTATTAAATGGAGCCGGCTCCAGGTTGAGACACAAAAGCAGTGGTCATAGGGTAAGGGTCATTCGCCTGAGTCTAATGTCAGACAAGGCTTAAGCTGGAATTGAGATGAAAAATTGCATCTAAGATACACAAATAGGTCCAGGCTAAGACATATGACCCAGGGGCACTGTAAGAAGAGATTCAATTCTATCCTTCTGTTCCTAAATAGAAGTTATCAAAATTTATGACTTTGGAGTTTTAAATCTGTAACAGAGGCTGGGTAGAATTCAGCAAAAAATACTTTCAGCGCAAAGTAGCACAGTTCAGAGTGCAAGCTTGCCAGCAAGAAACAGCTCCAACTGCAGGCTCGCCAGCAGGCAGCCAAGCCAGTTGGCAAGCCAAACAAGGGAAGAAGGCTCACCAGTGGCGGTAGTTATCACTAGCTACCCAGATAATTGTGCCGATTGTTGCCACCACTATTAATGTGTAGGATATACCACAACTCAAAAATTTGGTTGAGTTGTAGAAGTGGATGATGCCACACACACACACTAAGAGTATGAAAAGGTGTATTACTCACAAACAGAGGCTTTCTGGAGAGAGCATGGTGGCTCACAAGCAGTTCCAGAAATGGCTTGAGAAAGCAGGGAAAGAGGACTGGTTTGGAGTTTTCTCTCATGGTCAGAAGATAGGGCCAGAGTGGGGATTCCCATATGGGCAGGCACTTACACTGTTTGAACCCCCACTAGTGCCAAAGAAAGGAACATCCAGGCTTTCTTAGCTTTCCCAGATGTGAGGTGGAAGGGAAAGAGAGCAGGATGAAGATTGAAACATGTTAGCAGTAAAACATCAAAAAATGTATTCTGATCACTTATGACAAATGTGTCTGGGAAGTAGATGCTGCTAAAGGTCTAAGAAGCACCCATAGTTACCAGGTTTTTTCATTTATTAGCTTTTCTAAAGAAATTTAATTTATCCTGAAGCATAACATTACACTAAAGCAAAGGAACCAAATTGATGCATATAAAGTAAATAAATGTACTACTATAATATTCCAAAGATATACATACTCCATACTTTTCTTAAAATTAAACCTTCCTTATACATATACAGATATATAACATATAGGATTATTATTTATACTAAAATTTAATTCATTATCCCCTTTGAAATCTTAGATTAACACAAAATTATCTAATTAATTAACATTTTCCAAGCACTTTTCAGGAATGCTACAGTGATTTACTTAATATTACAAAAATAAGAAATATAAAATTCTCAGTATGCTGTTCTCCTAATACTATATCATGGAGAGTAAAAATAATATTTGCCCACTAAGTGAATTCCTTCATTTCTGTGATGAATATGATAAGGTGCACCCATGTAACTTGCATATATAATAGGAAATGTTATTTTACAGTGATACCTTAGTGAAATAACTATATAGTTAATTACATATTATATATGCAAAAATTGCATATTATATATACTAAAAATTATATCTATACAGGATGTAGATATAGAAAGAAAAACTCTTATGCTGAACATTTTCTGGAGAATTCAATCTACTCACATAGGTGTAAAACTTACTATCTCATTTGAACCAGCAATAATAACCATTTTAAATTGTAATACATGTGTTCTTGTTTTAAAGTATTCAATATTAAATTAAACTATTCATTCAGTTCCTCTAAGCATACAATGACATATTGCTTAACTTAATATTAGAGTTTTTATTAGTTCAATAAAATAGTTCAATATCTTAATGTGTTCAATTAGAAACACAGCTGCATTCATTCACAAAGGTACATTAAGTTTTACTGTGAATTCAAACCCCACTTGCACTTCCAAACCACAAAACATAAAAGTAAAATCCGCAGGCATACAGTGCATATTTAATAGCCATTAAGTAATTCCTTAGTATTCAAATCTGCTGATGAAATACACCAGAAAAATAATGAAACCTGAATTGTGTCAGTTAAATGGACTTTGTATTTTCTGGGCTCAGGATGTTTTCATATTTAATAACAGATCAACCTCTACTTTTCTAACCTCAATTCTCATTGTAATTCAAAGTTATTATTTGCACGTGTTTTTTAGTCACAGAAAAACGTACTGTCCAATATGGTAGCTGCTAGCTACCTATAGTTATTTAAATTTAAAGTTCAATTTATTAAAATATTTAAAATTTAGTGCTCAGTCACACCAGCCACACTTCAAGGGCTCATGATAACTGGCTGGTAACCACTCTTCTGAACAGAACAGAAATGAGAATATTTCCATCATTGCAGAAAGTGTTATTGGACACCAATATTATAAGAGATACAAGATGGAAAAATAGAGCCACATTCAGAGATTAATACAGAATGCGTTTTAGTTGCAGAAGAGAAAAATGGTTGCTAGATAGTCAAATACATATTTATAAATTAAATAGTTATTTAATGATGTCTACCCTAAAACTGTTAAAAAACATGTTACATACTCTGAAGTTTATTAAGAAAATTCAGAAAATATAGACATCTACAATGAAATAATCTCCAAAGTCCCAGTAATGAAAGTAGTCAATATTAATTTGTTGAAGTATTTATTTCCAGAACTTTGCTTTTCCTAGATAGTTAAAAGATAATTAAAATTGTCTGTCACTTAATACAGTTTCACATATTTTGTTTACATTTAACTATATATAAATTCCAGGTTACCCTAGGTTTTCTGAAAAAAAAAATTACTCTCATCTGTCTTATGTAGTTATAGTCAGTGTACATACATAGACTCAAAACAGAGTTTTCATTCATAATTTTAATATAATTTTCTATCAAAATTAGATTTCTATAAACTCCCGATTAAGCTATTATCATGTCTCTGATTACAAAATAACGTATTATTAGAACACGCTAATATTTACATTGAGAACCATCATTAATAACTTGATTTTACCCATTCATGCATTCTTAATGGGATGGTTATTGACAGCAATGGACTTTCCTTTAAATTTGTTCGGTTTTTGAGAGATTAGTTCCTGGTCTTAGTACGTGATTTTCGATCCCTTTTTCAAAAATAAACTAAAAGTTAAAAGCAGCAATTTTAACATTATGTCCCCAAAACAAGAGGAATTACTACTTTTATATTAAAAGATGAAATGTTATAATGATGTAACTATACCTGTTAGAGACAAATCCTAAATGTGGCTACATGGGATTTTGAATATTTCACTTTGCACAATATGGGGAGGTCTGACATGAGACATTGAAATTGTAAAGAAGAAAGCAAAAAAACTATGTGCTGAAAAGAAGTTGATGCACCAATATATAGGTATGTAGTTTTAGAACCCAAATTAATATTTAATGTAAGTTTATTGTTATATTTGCAGCACAACTAGAGTCATCTTAGTTTAGTTTTACCCAGAAGTAATTCTGAAACAAAGACTATGCATAGGTATATTTTTGGTAAGTGATCCAGGAAGTATAAGTGAGAGAGTAGAATAAAGTAACAGAGAGAAGAATTACCAATAAAGGGTAATTTTGTGAGTGGATTAATGAGGTGGGCAACTGAAGCTCAATCTTCCCAGGAATGTCAGAGAAACTGTATACCTCAGCAATGTTCTAAGGAAAGATGAGAAGATTAAAATATCCAGCCTCTGCTTTTTTTTTTTTTTTTTTTTTTTTTTTTTTTTTTTTGCCTCTCACTAGTTGAATATTGACTCTGGCAACATTAAATTCCAAGCATTCTAGGACTAAAACTAGGGGACCTGGCTAGCTCTCTTGGTGCTGTAGGAAGTGCTGAATCTGATAAGCAGGAGCGGAGAGACACATGTATTGGAGGTAGAAAGCCCAGAATTCGTGGAATATGTGGCTTCAACCGCATTCAGAGGAGGCTGAGACAGTGCTGATTGTCTACCCATTTTAACATTCAAATGTGCTCATGCTACATTGATTGATCCTCTCTGTTATGGAGGCCCTAATGTGATCTCTACCCATAATCTCTAAAAATGATGTGAAAATGAAGGTTAGGTCCACAAGCTAGAATGCCTGTGTAGGAACTACTTCCAAGCCTGTAATTATAATTTATTTCCTTTCTTAATAAACCATAACTCTCACCTTTGACAAGCCCTTTAGCGGGTTGATTTTTGTCACCATATTTGGAAGCACCCAGTGGTACTCCAGTGAATCCTATGTGTCTCAGACTCTGAATGAGCTGCTTACGATGTCCTATGCAGTGCTGTTGCTACTGGAGATTTTCAGGACGCTTTTGGAATAAATTCTAAATGACAAGACTTTTCATTATTATCTCAACATTCACAGACTCTCATGTAGGCAAATGGTTGGATATACCTAGGTCAACGGCCAAGATCTATTTGTCAGAGTGTGTGTCGAAGTTATAACTAACCTCGCCTACTATCTATACATTTCAAGACACATTGCCCTCCTTCAAGAGAGACAGAGTATTATTCAATTGCTGGGAAAACAACTGGTAAACTGTCCTTTATAACATGTGACATTGTAATTGGCATGAAATTCACTTATTCATTCTAACTTGATAGACATTTGTGTTGTTTCCTTTTTGTTTGTCTGGATATTTATGAATAGGGCTACGATGAACATTCTTTCCCAGATCTTTTAGTATAAATAAGCATTCAAATAAGTGTAGGAATAAATGACAATTAATGAATCGTGCTGCCAAATTACTTATTGACTCAGTCTGCGCCCAAGGGAAAAACAGAAGCCTCACAGTAATTTGAACAGGAAAATTACACAGTTTTTAACATAGAAGATTTAAGTAATGCGGGAATTGCTTCTTAAGAGGTAATGCGAACTGTGAAGAATATAGGAACAGCAGATATGAGAAGCAACCACTATTCCAAGGAAAAGCTATGTCTCTGAGGATAAGATCGATGATGTGCCTGTGGCTCTTGGATGGCAAAGAAGTTGCTGTGGTACCATGTTAATGGAGCTGGCTGGAAGTCTGCCCTCAAGTATGCCAGGGAAGGCTGTTCATGAGAAACTTCTCTGGAGGTGCTCTGCTACAAAATTGCCCAAACTTGGATGCCAAGGGGAGCTGGTGGCCACTGGGTACTGATGGCCACAATGTGTTGCAGGAGCCGAGTCCCCTGGATAAGCTGTGGGAATAGCAGGAACCACGTGTGGGAGGAAGACATATATGCCTCAGGAACTTGCCAAGTGAGTACATCAGAACCAGGAAGCAGAGTTCTTTTTCTTTTTTAAATAGGCTTTAATATCTCACTAGCACCCTCCACTGACACAGTTTCATTGTCAGCTGGCAAAGAAAAAAAAAAGGCACTTTTCTTTTTAACAGAGTAGGTAAAAAGAATAAATTTGGAGCTTAGAAGCAAAAAATAGAAAACCAGCACACTTATCCATATGAAGAATGAAATTAGATGCTTTCATCTAATTTTGAACTATTTTACTGAATGGATATGGTTCTTTCTAAAGACCAAAGCTTTTTAATGCATTATAAAAGTCATTACTAATTTCATGCATCTAAAGTGAGGGGGAGAAAAAAACTTACAAGAAATGAAATGGAATATCTTTTTCACATAGGACAATGGTGGCATTTAATTTTAAGAATGTATTAATGAATTGCATCTGAAGATACACTCCTACTGATTTTAAAAATGAACATGTGAAAGCCATTTGTTATATAACTTCAAGAACTACATCACCTTAATTGTTACCTTCTTAGTCTTTGACAGAGTTTTATATTTGAAAAGATTGATATATTTTGACACCCTTCAAACATTTTAAGGCATTTACTAAAAATAATGTGTCAAAGGGTACTTGTCACAATTATTCTTAAATTACACCAGGAATGCTGAATCTCCTCCAATCACTTTAGATTCCCAAAGGCTACTAAAATAATTGCTGGAAATTCAAAATATTTCTCTAAGCAGGATGACTAACAAATCATCTCTAAAAGGGGAGAAGAAACTGACAAACATTTATATAGGTAGGGTGCTTTTTAATTTTTATTTTTTGGGTTTATATAAAATATAAGTTAAAGGTTCATATATAGGAGTGTTGAAGTTTGTGATAATTTTTTAAGCTGGTCTAGGTTTTTAAATCATTTGATATTTTAAATTAGAATCATATCAAACCCAATATTATCATATTTATTAAACATATGCCAAATTTAGTGTACCCTCAGAAGTTTTATTGCAGACACATCCATTTTTCATTAAAATCTACATCTTTTTGAAATAAACTTTAGCATTCATTATAATTTATTGCATGCCACGAAAGGGTACATAATTGTTTTTCAAAAAAAGAAAATTAACATAATAAGTATATTGCCTTATATCTTTGCAGATCATTCACCCTGAATTACAGACTCACCCATGTTGGGGGAGAACTTATATGTAATCTAAAACAACTTTCTTGATAGCTTTGAAAGAAAAATGAATCCAACTTGTGACTTCAGCAATTACCTTAGCCTAAAAATGATCTAAATAATACACAATATATATCATGTTTTCTAATATATTAAAATAATACTGTAATATGACTACAGTGACCATATATTCTACAGTGAACAGGGAAACTGTTGTGAATTTAGTCTTGATACTGTGTAAAATGAAACATCTGGACATACAATCATCCTAGCTCTCAACTCCCTTGATAGGAATCCTCTGTTTGTGTTCATGTTGGCTTATTTTTTAATTGTTGTTTTTGAAATATTGTGTGTTGCATTTTAGATTTAAGGCAATTTGGGGGTAAAAATAAAATTTTTAGATTGTTTTTATGACTGTGGAATACAAAAAGTGTCCATTTTATAAGTTTAAAAATTTCTACTCCCATACCATATAAAAGGAAAACCACTACATTATTTTATGATGCAAACATCATATTTTTAAAAAATCAATTTGTAAATGAATCAGATGCTAACTTGTTCAAAATCCTGGGAGGAAAGTGATGGCAAACACCAACTGGTAACTGAATAGCATTTATGGAAAAGATGGTTACTAAAGTGTGGGTAGGGCTAAGGGAAACATCAAAGGGTGCTGAAGCATCCAGCATCTCGCAATACTGGGAAACTTTTAACCCTCCTTAGGACTGAAAAATTACAGGGAAGGAGCATCCAGAATAAATATCCCTATGTATCTTTTTACTTCTTTCTTATCAGCTGTTGATGTTAGCCATTGACCAACATCAGCTAGAAGCAGAGAGCAAGAGAACTCAAATGGAACACTGCGACAACATCAGGCACAGGACACACAGAAAGATAAAGAAATGTGATTAGATTTGGGGGGGCAAAACAGAATATTCAACACACATGCTAAGACAGAGCAACTTGCTCTGAAAGAAAACAAAGCTAGATCTACTTTTGAAGATTTATATTTATAGCCTGGAATTATTTCTCAACCTAAAATATTAAGATTATGTATATATTTTTAAATATTTTTAGTTTGGAATGTAAGATTAACTCTTGTGGATATGAACTTAGCTTGTTTTTGTAGCTGGTTTTGTAGCTTTGTTTTCAACAATCCATCACAGCTTAAGTAGTTGCAATAGTAAAGTTTCATCTGGAAAAGTTTGCATATGTAAGTGGGGTAATTGCTAAAAGAAAGTTGGATAAATGGACCATTTCCAAAGTTGTGCATAAGGAAAGGGAAAACTGACACAGAGCAGCAAAGTACTTAGCCTTTGCAATACCAGGGAGCAGCGGGAGATAAAGGGAGTGGTCACATAACCTGAAGAGGCTATCTCACAAGCAATATCACCTCCCATAGAGGGACATGGATAACTCATGGCAAAAGGTAGGGAAAAGTCCTAGTATTACTGTCCTGGCTTCACTGTCTTCCCATTTCTGGTCTCCTCTTGGTTCTTGTGGTGGACTGAATTTAGTGAGAATAAGAAAGCAGAAAGCTTAATGACATCTTGACTCATCTTGAGGCTCAGGTCACAGGCTGGATGAAAAAGGATAAAGAGGAGGTCTGGAAGGGCAAAAAGAAAATATCCAGCACATCAAGAGAATAGGTATTGCAATTCCTAGTTCCTATTTTAGAATTCCTATTATTAGAGAGATATTGAAATCTGGTAATTTTTTTTAAATGTCACAATTTTTCAGAGGAAAAAATATTCTAAGGAGACTAATAATACTCTCACTTTAGACGATGACAAAACTATATGCTCTCAAAAATAGAAGTGAGAGAAATCTGATAGGGAGTGATGCAAAAACACTGGAAGTTGGAGACAAAGAATAAATCTAAAATTAAAGAAGCTATCCAAATTCATTTTGATAAATACCCATTATTATGACAGGTAATTTCAACTCATGTCTCTTGTAAAAATTTGATGGACACTCAAACTTATCCGAGTTAGTTTCAAGTATGTTTGAGAAAATTCCAGACCTTGGCAAAATTAAATGACCTCAAACTTCTGGCCTAAGAAAATTTCTTTTTAAATCTGTGTGGAATTTTGTACTATAAATATTGAGTTCTTCTTTTTTTCTGAATAAATGTTTTAAAAAGGTTTACTCAATTAATGCTTTTCTTTGAAGCTTTTTTTTAAAATCAATTAGGGACTTAATATTCATCTTATTTTAAGAGGAATACTAGCAGACTCTTCAGGCTTAATTACTACTGAAATGTAAAGAAAACAAAGCAGGAAACCACCTTACATTTAGTATGAATTGAAGATAAATATCACAAAACAATATTTTTATTACATTGTGTTTACACTAAAATACTAGTCTCATAAAGATATTACCAGTACTTAGAAACTACGGTTAAAAGTCTGAAATTAGAATGAGGCAGTGGATACTTTATATTACATTACATTATACATTACATGGTACAATACATTACATTGTATTCTTGCTATTTTTCTATTGAATTAACATCTGGATTTATACATTTATTACCTATTTTGTGCAGAATTCATGACATATATATTTGTATATCCCATTCAAAAACAAAACCACCACTTGATATTACGATTCTGGGAATAGTTAATTATTTCATTAGCACATTCTAAAATTCAAAATCATTTGACAGCTTATTTAAAAAATCAACAAAAATATAAGAACAATATTTTGTTTTAAAAGTTTTCAAAAGTGTACATACATATTTTAACGGTGCTGTATAAATAAAAAATCGATTGCAAAAAATCCTGAGACATATTTTCTGATAGGGAGTGATGCGGAAACACTGGAAGTTGGAGACAAAGAATAAATCTAAAATTAAAGAAGGTATCCAAAATCCAGTTATCTGTATTAAATTAAAAATAATACTTCTATTTCAGTATGGGGAACTTTTCATGATGGAAGCATTTGGATACAAAATGTTTATATTGCACTACTGTTGGAATTAAGGATTTCTATTTTAATATGTCAATAATTTTCTCACATAAAAACGCAGGTGGTTTTAAGCCATTTACCTGGCTTTAGCTCCATACATGTGATTTGCAAAGAAACTAGTACCTAGTAACCAGACAAAGCAGTGTCATAATGAAAATATCAACAAAATAATGTCATACGTTTATTTTTTAGTAGAAAAATACAAATTGTTATGTTTTTTAAAAAACCTTCACTTAGACCTCTAATATCCTATTAAATGCAGTGTGAAAACTCATTAAATTGAATGTTCTTATTCAGTCAAATAAGTTATTTTATGAAAAAGAAAGCCTTGTGTCAAAAACACATAAAACACTACATTGTGGGAAAATAATTAATAATAGATAGTTTAATATAATGTACAAAAATAGGTAAATTGAAATTGTACATCTTTTAATATTTATCACATTAAATCTCTGAATTAGAATTTCCTTGATACATCTTCTACAGATTTATCTCCTTAAATGTAGCCTGTTCACTTTCCAAATATAAAAATGACCAAACACATAAATAAATACACACACAAACACACTCAGGAAAATTAACATTAAACTACACACACACACACTCACACACATACACATTAAGTACACATGTTTTAATTTATTACTTAATAAAAATAAGTACATAAGTAAATAAGAACAACAAAGTAAATAAAATCAAGCAACATTAATGCCATTTAGTTTCACATACTACTTTCCAAACCAACCATAGCCTCTATGGTAATTTTATTCCACATTTCATTTTTGAATAATGCTTAAATTACATAAATTTTTATGAATTTCTAAGAGGAAAGACTATTTTAAATAAATCTCAATCCTTGGAAATTAGCATAAGTGATTTAATTCATTTCTGTGTCTTTAAACTTGGAACAAATACTAGCAATTATACTAATATTTCTTCAGTGAAACATAGATTGTCACACTAAGTGGCATAAATTAAGATTCTAAAGCGTCTCATGTTAATTCAGGTCAGGTCTTGCCACCAAATGAATTCAGATTATGTCTCATTTTGCTGCCAAGTGAGTTGTGAAAGGTTCTTGAGTTTGAGGCTTATTTGTTTCAGGTTTGCTTGGAATTGTAGATAAAGGATTTAGTGTTCAGATTTGTTTGGATTTTGGAATTGAGATAAAGAATTATAAAATCATCAATAATTTATCTAAAAGCTATTAAATGTATCCTCACTAAGTGGGTGAGGAGACTATCCCAGGGAGGTTAAGTAAATTTCCCAAATTAACACAGCAAAACAATGAAGTCAGGGACTAAAACAAGGCAGTGATGTTCAGAGGCCAAGCTTTTAATCAGTTGGTTATGCTTTCATAAGATTATTGTGAAGGCTGTGTGCAGTGACTCACGCCTATAATCCCAGCACTTTGGGAGGCCAAGACGTGCAGATCACTTGAGGTCAGGAGTTCGAGACCAGCCTGGCCAACATGGTGAAACCCCTGTCTCTACTAAAAATTAAAAAAAATTAGCTGGACATGGTTGTGCAGGCCTGTAATCTCAGCTACTGGGGAGGCTGAGGCAGTAGAATCACTTGAACCTGAGAGACAGAGGCTGCAGTGAACTGAGATTGAGCCGTTCCACTGCACTTCAGCCTGGGCGACAGAGTGAGACGCTTGTCCCCAAAAAAATAAAAAAAAAAAAAGAAAAATTACTATGAGGATTTTGTTGAATAAACAATTCAAATTTCTTATAGTTACTGCTATATAGGAAGTCGACCTTCTTTTCTTTCTTTTCTCCTGTAGAACATGCACAGTTGTCCAATTACCAGAGTAACCATGGTAATGGAAATGGATGTACCCGTAACATGCCATTCTACATGACCTCTGGTGGCCATAAACGGTCAGTAAAATCTTCTCACACTGCCTACTTCCCAGAGCTCCTTGCATCTTATATTCTCTTTTTTTTCTTTTTCGCCCATGATTATCTAACTAAAACATGGAGTTATGTACATCTTTGCCACAGATGATTTTTCCATCCATAACAAGTGGCTGATAGGGTGTACTTCTAAAATCTCTCACCAATAGGGAAAAATATCATTTCACATAAACAATTTTTCCAGATGGCATTGATAGAGTACCACCATATTTCTAATAATTTGTACGCTGATGGCTTTATTTTCACTTTTTAATTTATTTTGTTTGACATTGGAAGATGATTAGATTTGTTAAAATGAGGATTTAAATCATAATGTTATCCTATACTGTTTTGGATCCATAATAATCAACATGCAATATATTTAGAGTCAATATTTATCAAAGCAAAAGGACTTTTTAAAAGGTATGTTCTAAGCCTCCTTTTAGCCAACGGAATAGTACCTTCCTCCCCGACTAAGAAACCAATTACCTAAGAAAAATATTACTCAGAGCAAAGTAATGAGGCAGAATTATGGAAGGGAAAAAAAAAGATAATTTATTCCCAAAGGGGAAAGAAATGTGCAAATACAGCACCTACTGCAGTTTTACTCTGCCTTCTTTCTGACTCTCAAGTATATTTACAGAGGAAAACTGATAATATTTGTAATAATCTAAAAAAATAGTTAATATCTATATTAGCTATTAGTATTTGGATTAGTATTTTTATTATAGAGTTTACAAACGGAATTTCATTTAAATATGTATACAGACAAACATTTTCCAAAAGTTGAACAGAAACCTTATCTCAATTTTTTTCCCACAAGTAAAATGGACATCATGGAAAAGAAGTCACATTTCCTTGGATTACATGTTCCCATCTTTCTACCACAAGCTGGTAGATTCTGGGGGACAGGGGTGGTGTGGGGTGGGAGATGAGAGAGGAGAGAAGATTCTGATATTCAACACAATTTGATCTTTAGCATTGTCTCACCGTGAAATGACTTAATTATAGAGATTTCCATAAGAATCAGCACTCTTCAGTTTTGATACTAAAATGGAAACTCCTACTCTAAAATCACAAATAAGTCTCCTGGCTTTCTTTTTAGTGTGAGCTAAACAGTATATTCAATATTAAGGAAAATGATGAAATACACATATGGTATATTAATGGAGACATTCCACGGTAAAATATACTTTGGAATACTCACAGATTTTACAAACATGTGTTGGAATTAGAAACTTGTAAAAGCTGCTGTAGTGTATAATAGCTTTTCGTTTGGATGTCTTAGCTGTGCCTTTTTGGTAGTTTATACATTAAATGTAATCTTGTCTGCATTTTTTTGTGGCCTGTGATTTTTGTTTTTATTATGTAGAATTAGATGTCCACCAAAATTCTTGTAAGTGAACCAGGACCTGATTTCAAATTCTGAATATGCACACAATATTTGCCTATATATACTGCTCCCCAAAGTCAGCAAAACACTGCCTATTGAGCAGGCTTACCATAACAGAAAAGTATGAGAATGCAGGATGTTATTTTTATAAAGACTATAAGTAAAATCAGATTTAGACTGTCTAGATATCTTATTCTAGAAAATACAGGTTTAAGATTTTTCAGACAGGCCAGGTGCAGTGGCTCACACCTGTAATCCCACCACTTTGGGAGGCTGAGGCAGGTGGATCACGAGGTCAGACGTTCTAGACCAACCTGACCGATATGGTGAAAGTCCATCTCTACTTTAAAAATACAAAAATTCACCAGGTGTGTTGGCATGTGCCTGTAGAGCCAGCTAGTTAGGAGGCTGAGACAGGAGAATTGTTTGAATTTGGGAGGCAGAGGTTGCAGTGAGCCAAGATCACGTGACTGCACTCCAGCCTGGGCAACAGAGCGAGACTCTGTCTCAAAAAAACAGATTTTTCAGATAGTGATTCTTGCTCATACTTTTCTCCTTCATTTCCCAATGAGATAATTTCCTTCACACTGATGAGAGAAATCCATTTCTTTATGGAAAAAATGGCTTTATTTCTTCAACTGATCAGGACAAAGACATCACTTATTGGCCATGCTGGCCGCAGCCTTCTTGGGCTGATATAATGGGGAGTCCACTGTTAGACTATTGTTGAGTATGTTCTGGGCCCTTGAACATTGGTTCATTCCAGAGCACCTTCAATTCTAATGCCTGGAAGGCTTTGGTGATCCCATTGGCAATGATAGCACAGTGGACGATACCACCAAAAATATTGACAAGGATGGCTTCAACCTTAGGATCAACTGTGAGCAATGTGAATGCTTGATACACTTGAGCTTACTTTACAACACCTCCACGATTCCAAGAAGTTGACTGGCTTCCCACTACTAAGAAAAATGGTATCACAAGTAGCCATGGCTAATCCAGCACCATTCACAAAGCAGGTAATGTTCCCATCCAGTCGTATGTATTATATATCATGTCTGGCAACTTCATATTCAATGAGCTCTGTATTTGTGCATTTTCACACTGCTGTATATTACCTCGGTAATTTATAAAGGAAAGAGGTTTAATTGACTTATAGTTCTCCATGGCTGGGAAGGCCTCAGGAAACTTACAATCATGTCAGTAGGTGAAGGGGAAGCAAGGCATTTTTTATACGGTGGCAGGCGAGAAAGAAGGGGAAAGTGCCACACTTTTAAACCATCAGATCTCGTGAGAACTGACTCACTATCACAAGAACAGCATGCGGCAACCACCCCCATGATCTAATCACCTCCCACTGAGTCCCTTCCTTGACACGTGGGCATTACAATTTGAGATAAGGTTCGAGTGAAGTCACAGAACCAAACCATATCAGGCTCATTCTCCGATTTGTCATCCATAGCAGATAGGTCCTGTTGTCAGAATTCTGCATTGTCATGAAAGTTTACCTTGGCATTAAAACAGACAACTTGTCTTTCTCAAGTTTCACCAAAAGGATTCACTATCACCTGAGTAGCATCAGTTTTTAGGAAGAGATTATACAGTTTCTTAATTTGATCTGCAACCTGGATTTTCAAAGACCCAAGGAAGCCTAGATTTTCTGACATCTGCTGAACTCTGAACTTGGCTGTCCTTTATCCCTTGAAAAATTTGTTCCTTAAAAATAAATTCTGAATTTGCAGCAGCAACCTCTTCAAGGTCAGTGCTCCCTGGGGCCTGCCCACCAGCATGGGGCCATTGCAGGACCTGTCCATCAGAATCACCAGGTAAGTTTTTCTGGAAATGTCCAAGGTTTCAGTAACCATCAGCTTGTTAACTTTCACATCTTCTTTTAGAGTTTGGTTTTTTGCCCCAAACATACCCAATCACCTGTTTAGCCAGCTGTCCCACAACTTTAGGTTCTTTTGTTAAGTGAACACCTCCTTTCAAACCACAATTGAAGACACCCTTTCCTCTTCCTCCAGCTAAGATCTGGGCTTTTAATTAAAACAATTTATTTTGCTTTTAGTCTCTTAGCAACCTCAAGTTCTTCATTCACAGTGTCTGCTACAAAGAATCTTTGAACTCTCACTCTGTTGTCAGACATCAGTTTCTTGCTCTGGCATTCCTGGAGGGTCTGCCATCTTCTGGAAGTTAATTGAAGTGCCTGGACCTGGCTACCAAGAACCAGAGTGGAGCACTAGGTCTCGCAGAAGTTTCCTGGCTTGTGCTACCAGGAGAATGTCATTTTAAACAGAAAACCCGAAGTGGGGTATTGGGACTCGGATTATTATTTTTAGTTCTCGTAGATGAGTGCTTTCTAGATATTAGCTATTATTATTTGGATTATTCTTTATATACTAATTATTCCTTAATTAGAACAATGAGTGCTAACAGAGACTGAAATTGGTAAATTCAGTCTCTAAAAATATATATATATATATTTAAATATATATTTATTTAAAGGGCTTGACTGAAGCAGTGAGTGTTATAGCTATTATTACTAGTAGAATGTATATTCATTTATTTCATATAGTAATAACATAAGTATACTATCACCATCCTCTCCACAAAAATCTGAAAAATTAGGACCCAAGGTCAAAGCTAATAGTGAGTTTGCTGCTGGAAACAAAATATTGTATATTAAAAATACTTTCTCTTAAAGACTGTACTGAGCTTCCAAGTATTCCCTTCCTAGTAAAATCCAAGAATGTATTTTGCAAATAACAGGAGTCAATGAGGATTGGTTCATCTCTCAGCGTGTAATTCCTCTTTCAAAAACATGGTACCGCTTTTTTGTCTGAATGTTATTATTGTTATATTGAGTGTGTAGGCAAAAGCACCAGTTAAAATCCAGGCCACTTATCAAAAATCAGCTTTCATGACACATGCTCTCTTCTTGGCCAATACATTACATAATATTTTTCTGATAAACAGAATACATTGTGACTATATATGCTTTGATATTGTTTATTCATTCTGAGCCCTTATTTATAAAAAGTTTGTGTATTATCAGTTGCCGCCAATCTGTGAAACATCAATTCCTATTAACATCCCTCAAACTGGACATATATTTTCCATGTCCAAAAATAGAAGACATTTGTAATGGCATTGAAAGAACTACTAGATAATGGTATTGACACATCATTATCAATTTAGCATTAATGTGTCTAACTGGAGCACCTATCCTTCAATAACACATATTGAGGTTAAAAGATTCTCTAGGAGATAGTAATTTAACCCCTAGGAATTATTCTAGTGGTAATTATTTCAGGTTCAATGGGATCCTGGTGGAAAAGCCACTTTTGACCAGGAATTATTTTTCAGTTCCTCTGCTTGTATATCTCATCAAAAATAAAATATTTAAAATTTAATTTAGTTAAACAAGTATTTACAGGAATTAATCTAACAGATTTTCCATGTGGCTAAGGGAGAAATGAGTACTTTAAGTTGAATGGCTCACTGTAGTGATAAAGACATTATTAAATTATTTTACTGTGAATAAAAAAGCAGTTATAATTGGGTTCAAGATATCATATAGAGAAGATTATCTCTAATAAATCAGAAACTAATTATATATCTTTTAATCTAGGATATAATTATTAATCACAAGGAAGTGAAAATTACGGTAGCTATGCCCTGTAATTATTAGATTTTGAGATAAATAATAATTATGATTTTAAAATTTGCAATGGATATTGGAAGACCACAGTCTAGACCGGTGTATAGAAAAGAAATATAAACTTAAAATTAAATATATATATCAAGATTAGCTGTTATACTTGGACTTTAAATTCAGAATTCTCATTTGCATCTTCTTATGTCTCAGTCCTAATTGTGGCTTTACCCTGTTAGATACTAATTTATACATCAGGAAAATAAATAGGCTCAGAGCTGTTTAGTAACTTGACAGGTTTCCCCAGTAGTAGAGCATAGAGGACTGATGCTCTTGAGAGAGATTTGCCTTAGCAGCCCTGATTCCAAGTTGGTGGGCTTGATATTACATATTACTCTTGCTTACTCAGAGCTTCCAAACTGCTTCTCTCCCAAACATATCAATCTTTTGGGAGTCTAAAACTGCTTCTTAAATTGTAGCTTTCTTAGTTTTTCACTCCTTTTTTTTTTTTAATAATGCACATACCTTTGCCTATTTCCACACTTTGCACATATCAGATTTTTCCAGTTCTACGTCCTATTTCATCCCAGCTGACAATTAGAAATTGATGAATTCAGTCTCTAAAATCACCATCTTCATTTTAACTCTTCAGATTAATTATCAACCATTCTCTACCCTGTTATTTACCCCAGGAAGCTGATCTATGTGTATTACATCAATGGTCTGCTTTCACTTCTGCTTCTAAGAAGTGTTGCCACAAAGGAATCCAACATTGGTAGGAAAGAGGAGAGTGAGATGAAGACGTTTACCCCTTGACTCTCTCCTGGCCGAGTTACTGGGATTGGTTGTGTTCCAGCCGATAGTCACAGATCCTCTTAAGGGAGACTTTCTATTGACTCTACTTTCCATTCTGAAACTACTTTTTGCCCTATTCCACCCCTATCATCTTTAGGGGCTAAGATACCCAAAACCTGTTACCACTGTATTATCTTTTATTATTTTCCTATATCTACTTCTAATTGTATAAATGATAGTTTTTTTTTTTTTAAATCCTTAAATTATCCTAAAATGTGTGTGCCATCTGTTTTGCTGGGACCATGACTTAAGTACACAGTCAACAATTTGCCCAAAGTAATGAAAAAATAATTATAAATTGTGGCATTATTCTCAGTTTAAATCACCAGTAAGTATTTAAAGACTATACTTTGTGAAATGAACAACTGGAAAATTGTTTCTTGTGTGAAAGATAATGTATTAATGGCAGAAGAACATTGAATAAGAAATTGGCTCCCAGGCATATAGAACTCACTTGATAAAAAAAGTGGATGGAAAATATTTACTTATCCAAGTAATACATATTAATGTTAATTAGAAATATTCAAATTCATACAGTTTCCCTGGCCTGTGTCCTAGCTTTTCTCATAATTAGTTCTTAAGCTGTGATCCCAAGAATGTAGAGCATATAAGAGTGAGAGAAGGTTATCAAGAATCAATTTATGTTCATAATTAGTAAAAAATTGAAATGATAAACGAAAGATCTCTACAAGCACAATGAAAGCCTTACTCTTCTGGAGCCATTTTACGAAGATTTTAAAAAACCATTCTTAACCAACATCTGATGACTTATAATATTTTACTAGTAACTGTAAACATAAAAGAATAGCAAATTAGCCTTTTGCCAAAAAGTAAACTCGTAAATCTAAGTGTGATTTATTGTTTCATTTGTGTTAATTGCATTTACAAGAGCTAAATGTAAATGGGCTACTTTGGGACACTAAATAAACCTGATTTAATCCTCATGTTCTACCTGCAGCACGATTGTGAGCCCGTCTGATTGACATGTTGATTTCCTCTCCGTAAGGGTGATATAATTAATGTGACCTTTTGGTAAGGTGGGAGATATAGGGTGAGACAAGTGCTCTCTGCAGAGCTATTAGCAGCTTCTGAGCAATTTGCTAATAGTAGAGCTACCTTTATTAAAATCATCGGTTAAGAAGATAATTGACAACCATAGTAATGAGCATGTACAGCGAAGGGAGAGACCATCAAGTGAAGTAAAACTATTAATTACTTAAAAATTGATGAACTTTCTGTGCTAAGTAAACTGATTGGGAACTCTGGCTTTAAAATACAATGAATAATAAGCCTGCAAAAATTGTGAATCCATCCTCTCTGGAAAATTAAGTGGCTTTATTTCTACTGTTAGATAGCATTTTTATGAAATAATTTTTGCCATCAACATCCAACTCCAGATATGGTGATACCTATATGTGGTGGAAGCATGAGCCTCTTACATTCTAAGTCTTAAAAGCCCTCCTTATATTCTAGCTCTAAAAGACTCTCCACATGATATATGTGAAAAAGATTCATCATGTGCTGGTTACCAACCTGTCTGAGTCCAGTGAAATAGTTACGTGAAGCAGGTTTATTACTCATGGACAGGCAGCAAGGGACAACAGAAGCCTAGAATTCACTGTGACCCTCTAACCCCATGCTCAAAAAAGCTGCCCATGAGGTACAGGTCTCATCTATGTAACCCTCACTTGCACCATAGCTGAAGTACCCCTTGAAGTTTTATGAACTACTGGGAGAAAGAATTGAAGGATATCGTGTTTCTAGTGGGGGATGGAACAAAACTTGGATTGTTCCAACCACTTCCTCCCCATTTTCAAAGATTTTTTTTTATCAAATTGCATTACTAGCACATTCCACAGTTATTCTTCAGAACTATAAGCAAAACAGGTGGGAGGGGAACTGGATCAGGTCAAGACCACCCAGAGAACTGTTCTGCAATATACTTTGAAGTTAATCTGTCATGATGAGAAAAGACTGATACAACTACAGGTGTAATTTAAAAAGTATTTTTTTTCCCCAGAGTAAAAATGATATGACATAGAAATAGTTTAATGATGATTTTTCTAGCTGTCAGAATTCACCAATATATCCACTAGGGTATTAGGAGATAGCTCTATGTTCATCCAGACTCCGGTGATTAGGTGACTAATTTTTGTTTCTAATTTGTGCTGATAATCAATAAGCTCAATTTATGATTATTAATTGCAAGACTGCAATTAAAAGTGGATGTTTTAGAAAAATGGGAAATTAGGGAAGAGCTGAAAAGATTAGAGTAAATCATTGATACCAGTATGTTTGTTTTTATTCAGAGTAAGCATACTTCTAATCAGTGTTTACATTTTGATAATTCAGGGGAATCAAATATCCACATTTTCTTTTACTATTATTATTATTATTATTATTGTTTAAGTTCTAGGGTACATGTGCACAACATGCAGGTTTGTTACATATGTATACCTGTGCCATGTTGGTGTGCTGCACCCACTAACTCTTCATTTACATTAGGTATATCTCCTAATGCTATCCCGCCCACTACTGCCACCCCACAACAGGCCCCAGTGTGTGATATTCCCCTTCCTGTGTCCAAGTGTTCTCATTGTTCAGTTCCCACCTATGAGTGAGAACATGTGGTGTTTGGTTTTCTGTCCTTGCAATAGTTTGCTGAGAATGATGGTTTCCAGCTTCATCCATGTCCCTACAAAGGATATGAACTAATCCTTTTTTATGGCTGCATAGTATTCCATGGTGTATATGTGCCACATTTTCTTAATCCAATCTATCATTGATAGACATTTGGATTGGTTCCAAGTCTTTGCTATTGTAAATAGTGCTGCAATAAACATACGTGTGCATGTGTCTTTATAGCAGCATGATTTATAATCCTTTGGGTGTATACCCAGTAATGAGATGGCTGGGTCAAATGGTATTTCTAGTTCCAGATCCCTGAGGAATCGCCACACTGTCTTCCACAATGGTTGAACTAGTTTACAGTCCCACCAACAGTGTAAAAGTGTTCCTATTTCTCCACACCCTCTCCAGCACCTGTTGTTTCCTGACTTTTTAATGATCACCATTCTAACTGGTGTGAGATGATATCTCACTGTGGTTTTGATTTGCATTTCCTTGATGGCCAGTGATGATGAGCATTTTTTCATGTGTCTTTAGGCTGCATAAATGTCTTCTTTTGAGGAGCGTCTGTTCATATCTTTTGCCCACTTTTTGATGGGTTTCTTTGTTTTCTTCTTGTAAGTTTGAGTTCTTTGTAGATTCTGGATATTAGCCCTTTGTCAGATGAGTAGATTGCAAAAATTTTCTCCCATTCTGTAGGTTGCCTGTTCACTCCAATGGTAGTTTCTTTTGCTGTGCAGAAGGTCTTTAGTTTAATTAGATCCCATTTGTCAATTTTGGCTTTCCTTGCCATTGCTTTTGGTGTTTTAGACATGAAGTCCTTGCTCATGTCTATGTCCTGAATTATATTGCCTAGGTTTTCTTCTAGGGTTTTTATGGTTTCAGGTCTAATATTTAAGTCTTTAATCCATCTTGAATTAATTTTTATATAAGGTGTAAGGAAGGGATCCAGTTTCAGCTTTCTACATATGGCTAGCCAGTTTTCCCAGCACCATTTATTATCTAGGGAATCCTTTCCCCATTTCTTGTTTTGTCAGGTTTGCAAAGATCAGATGGTTGTAGATGTGTGGTATTATTTCTGAGGGCTCTGTTCTGTTCCATTGGTATATATCTCTGCTTTGGTACCAGTACCATGCTGTTTTGGTTACTGTAGCCTTGTAGTATAGCTTGAAGTCAGGTAACATGATGCCTCCAGCTTTTTTCTTGTGGATTAGAATTGTATTGGCAATGTGGGCTCTTTTTTGGTTCCACATGAACTTTAAAGTAGGTTTTTCCAATTCTGTGAAGAAAGTCATTGGTAGCTTGATGGGGATGACATTGAATCTATAAATTACCTTGAGCAGTATGGCCATTTTCACAATATTGATTCTTCCTATCCATGAGCATGGAATGTTATTGCATTTGTTTGTGTCCTCTTTTATTTCCTTGAGCAGTGGTTTGTAGTTCTCCTTGAAGAAGTCCTTCACATCCCTCGTAAGTTGGATTCCTAGGTATTTTATTCTCTGTGAAGCAATAGTGAATGGGAGTTCACTTATGATTTGGCTATCTGTCTGTTATTGGTGTATAAGAATGCTTGTGATTTTTGCACATTGATTTTGTATCCTGAGACTTTGCTGAAGTTGCTTATCAGCTTAAGGAGATTTTGGATTGAGATGGGGTTTTCTAGATATACAATCATGTCATCTTCAAACAGGAACAATTTGACTTCCTCTTTTCCTAATTGAATACCCTTTATTTCTTTCTCCTGCCTGATTGCCCTGGCCAGAACTTCCAACACTATGTTGAATAGAAGTGGTGAGAGAGCATCCCTGTCTTCTCCCAGTTTTCAAAGGGAATGCTTCCAGTTTTTGCCCATTCAGTATGATATTGGCTGTGGGTTTGTCATAAATAGCTCTTATTATTTTGAGATACATCCCATCAATACCTAATTTATTGAGAGTTTTTAGCATGAAGGGCTGTTGAATTTTGTCAAAGGCCTTTTATGCATCTATTGAGATAATCATGTGGTTTTGTCTTTGGTTCTGTTTATATGTTGGATTACATTTATTGATTTGCATATGTTGAACCAGCATTGCATCCCAGGGATGAAGCCCACTTGATCATGATGGATAAGCTTTTTGATGTGCTGCTGGATTTGGTTTGCCAGTATTTTATTGAGGATTTTTGCATCACTGTTCATCAGGGATATTGGTCTAAAATTCTCTTTTTTTGTTGTGTCTCTGCCAGGCTTTGGTATCAGGATGATGCTGGCCTCATAAAATGAGTTAGGGAGGATTCCCTCTTTTTCTATTGATTGGAATAGTTTCAGAAGGAATGGTACCAGCTCCTCCTTGTACCTCTGGCAGAATTCGGCTCTGAATCTGTCTGGTCCTTGACTTTTTTTGGTTGGTAAGCTATTAATTATTGCCTCTATTTCAGAGCCTGTTATTGGTCTATTCAGAGATTCAACTTCTTCCTGTTTAGTCTTGGGAGGGTGTATGTGTGGAGGAATTTATCCATTTCTTCTAGATTTTCTAGTTTATTTGCATAGAGGTGTTTATAGTATTCTCTGATGGTAGCTTTTATTTCTGTGGTATCAGCGGTGATCTCCCCTTTATCATTTTTTATTGCATCTATTTGATTCTTCTCTCTTTTCTTCTTTATTAGTCTTGCTAGCGGTCTATCAATTTTGTTGATCTTTTCAAAAAACCAGCTCCTGGATTCATTGATTTTTTGAAGGGTTTTTTGTGTCTCTATCTCCTTCAGTTCTGCTCTGATCTTAGTTATTTCTGGCCTTCTGCTAGCTTTTGAACATGTTTGCTCTTGCTACGACAGTTCCTTTACTTGTGATGTTAGGGTGTCAATTTTAGATCTTTCCTGCTTTCTCTTGTGGGCTTTTAGTGCTATAAATTTCCCCTTACACACTGGTTTAAATGTGTCCCAGAGATTCTGGTATGTTGTGTCTTTGTTCTCGTTGGTTTCAAAGAACATCTTTATTTCTGACTTCATTTCGTTATGTACCCAGTAGTCATTCAGGAGCAGGTTGTTCAGTTTCCATGTAGTTGAGCGGTTTTGAGTGAGTTTCTTAATCCTGAGTTCTAGTTTGATTGCACTGAGGTCTGAGAGAGAGTTTGCTATAATTTCTGTTCTTTTACATTTGCTAAGGAGAGCTTTACTTCCAACTATGTGGTCAATTTGGGAATAAGTGTGGAGTGGTGCTGAGAAGAATGTATATTCTGTTGATTTGGGGTAGAGAGTTCTGTAGATGTCTATTAGGTCCGCTTGGTGCAGAGCTGAGTTCAATTCCTGGATATCCTTGTTAACTTTCTGTCTCGTTGATCTGTCTAATGTTGACAGTGGGGTGTTAAAGTCTCCCATTATTATTGTGTGGGAGTCTAAGTCTCTTTGTAGGTCTCTAAGGACTTGCTTTATGAATCTGGGTGCTCCTGTATTCGGTGCATATATATTTAGGATAGTTAGCTCTTCTTGTTGAATTGATCTCTTTGTCTTTATGTAACGGCCTTCTTTGTCTCTTTTGATTTTTGTTAGTTTAAAGTCTGTTTTATCAAAGACTAGGATTGCAACCCCTGCCTTTTTTTTGTTTTCCATTTGCTTGGTAGATCTTCCTCTATCCCTTTATTTTAAGCCTATGTGTGTCTCTGGACATGAGATGGGTCTCCTGAATACAGCACACTGATGGGTCTTGACTCTTTATCCAATCTGCCAGTCAGTGTCTTTTAATTGGAGCATTTAGCCCATTTACATTTAAGGTTAATATTATTATGTGTGAATTTGATCCTGTCATTATGATGTTAGCTGGTTATTTTGCTCGTGAGTTGATGCAGTTTCTTCCTAGCATTGATGGTCTTTACAATTTGGCATGTTTTTGCAGTGACTGGACAGGTTGTTCCTTTCCATGTTTAGAGCTTCCTTGCTCTTGTAAGGCAGGCCTGGTGGTGACAAAATCTCTCAGCATTTGTTTGTCAGTAAAGGATTTCATTTCTCCTTCACTTAAGAAGTTTAGTTTGGCTGGATATGAAATTCTAGGTTGAAAATTCTTTTCTTTAAGAATGTTGAATATTGGCCCCCACTTTCTTCTGGCTTGTAGAGTTTCTGCCGAGAGATCCACTGTTAGTCTGATGGGCTTCCCTTTGTGGGTAACCTGATCTTTCTCTCTGGCTGCCCCTAACATTTTTTCCTTCATTTCATCTTTGGTGAATCTGGCAAGTTTGTGTCTTGGAGTTGCTCTTCTCAAGGAGTGTCTTTGAGGCATTCTCTGTATTTCCTGAATTTGAATGTTGGCCTGCCTTGCTAGGTTGGGGAAGTTCTCCTGGATAATATCCTGCAGAGTGTTTTCCAACTTGGTTCCATTCTCCCCATCACTTTCAGGTACACCAATCAGACGTAGATTTGGTCTTTTCACATAGTCCCATATTTCTTAGAGGCTTTGTTCATTTCTTTTTATTCTTTTTTCTCTATGCTTCTCTTCTCGCTTCATTTCATTCATTTGATCATCCATCACTGATACACTTTCTTCCAGTTGATCAAATCGGCTGCTGAAGCTTCTGCATTTGTCATGTAGTTCTCGTGCCATGGTTTTCAGCTCCATCAGGTCATTTAAGGACTTCACTACACTGGTTATTCTAGTTAGCCATTCGTCTAATCTTTTTTCAAGGCTTTTAGCTTCTTTGCGTTGGGTTCGAACTTCCTCCTTTAGCTCAGAGAAGTTTGATCATCTGAAGCCTTCTTCTCTCAACTCGTCAAAGTCATTCTCCGTCCAGCTTTGTTCCATTGCTGGTGAGAAGCTGCGTTCCTTTGGAGGTGGAGAGGCGCTCTGACTTTTACAGTTTTCAGCTTTTCTCCTGTTTTTTCCCCATCTTTGTGGTTTTATCTACCTTTGGTCTCTGATTATGGTGACATACAGATGGGGTTTTGGTGTGGATGTCCTTTCTGTTTGTTAGATTTCCTTCTAACAGTCAGGACCCTCAGCAGCAGGTCTGTTGGAGTTTGCTGGAGGTCCACTCCAGACCCTGTTTGCCTGGGTGTCAGCAGCAGAGGCTGCAGAACATTGAATATTGCTGAACAGCAAATGTTGCTGCCTGATCATTCTTCTGGAAACTTCGTCTCAGAGGGGTACCCAGCCATGTGGGGTGTCCGTCTGCCCCTACTGGGGAGTGCCTCCCCTGTTAAGGTACTCAGAGGTCAGGGGCCCACTTGAGGAGGCAGTCTGTCCATTCTCAGATCTCAAACTGCATGGTGGGAGAACCACTACTCTCTTCAAAGCTGTCAGATAGGGACATTTAAGTCTGCAGAGGTTTCCACTGCCCTTTGTTTGGCTATGCCCTGCCCCCAGAGGCGGAGTCTACAGAGGCAGGCAGGCCTCTTTGAGCTGCAGTGGGCTCCACCCAGTCCTAGTTTCCCAGCCGCTTTGTTTACCTACTCAAGCTTCAGCAGTGGTGGGCGCCCCTTCCCCAGCCTCACTGCCGCCTTGCAGTTCGATCTCAGACTGCTGTGCTAGTAATGAGCGAGGCTCTATGGGCGTGGGACCCTCTGAGCCAGGCGTGGGATATAATCTCCTGGTGTGCTCTTTGCTAAGACCATGGAAAAGCACAGTATTAGGGTGGGAGTGATTTTCCAGGTGCCGTCTGTCACAGCTTCCCTTAGCTAGGAAAGGGAATTCTCTGACCCTTTGTGCTTCCCGGGTCTGCTTCAGCACATGCTTGGTGGGCTGCACCCACTGTCCTGCCCCCACTGTCCGACAAGCCCCAGTGAGATGAACCCGGTACCTCAGTTGGAAATGCAGAAATCACCCATCTTCTGTGTTGCTCATGGTGGGAGCTGTAGACTGGAGCTGTTCCTATTCGGCCATCTTGGAACCCAGCATATCCACATTTTCATTGGTCAAGAATGGTGATAGTATTAGTGTAACTTGTGTTACTTGATTGTGTGGCTGAATATTCATTTTAAATGATTATCCTTAGAAATCCAAGATATTTCTAATTCCTATGCACATGCACATTGAAGGTTTGGTTGAGTTTTGATTAAAAGGTGATTCATTTATAGTGGTTGTAATTGTGTTTTTATGCAGTTTTTCAGGTAACTGAGCAACTTTACTAGAACTATTGATCTTCTTCATGTAGTACAGTAACCAGGCCATCTGATGATATTTATCGATAGTACCCTGGATATGAATAAATGACTACATCTGAATTATTGTTTTATATGACCTAGAAAATTATATATATGACAAATATATAATTATATGTCATAAGTGAAAAAAATTTAAATTTGAGTGAATAAGTTTAAATTTGAGAATAAGTACAGGGATGGGGCAATAAAATAAGTAGAATAAAGAAGGGCTGAGGAATCTATGATTTCCACGTAGTCCTAAGTTCCTCAGAAGCACCAGATTATTTCAGTGACACATAACCATAACATAGGAATGTAGCATCTATATCCATCTTCTACTAGAATCTTAAATTACTTAGTGGAGGAAGTTCAGAATCACTTTAAAAACCTTTAAATATCTTATAACTTGGCCGGGCTTAGATACACCAAATAATTCAAAATGTGTACTATAAATTGTTACTTTTGTTATCACATTTCATATTGTTTCTCTTTATTTTAAGAAATTGTTCTTATTCAATAAGTTTAAAATGACTTTCAGGGTAGGATGCATGTAATATATCATTTTAATATGACATAATAGTATGCAATATTTTGAAGGGGATAAACCAATATGACATGAAAATATAGTGGTACTTCCTTATTTTTCTTATCTTTTATGGATTAGGAGAAAGTTATTATAATTACATTAATATAAAAAATTACATATAAATATATAGCACTATTTTGTATATTAGTTTAGGGCGTATACAACTGCTCATTTCTACAAATAAATTTCTTGTGCTTTTCAGAGGTTATTTTAGAAATACCATGCAAAATAGATAAATATATTGTAAATTTTCTATAATTATTATTGTTTATTATAGAATTTCAAATTGCCTCAGTTGATCTAATTTATTTTAGTCTTTTGGTTCACTTCTAACTTATCAAAAATATGTCTCATTACTATTGCAATATACAAAACTAGGCTACCTAATAATATTCTCTAAAGGTGTCCCGGTCAGAAATGGATGATTGCTACATCTAGAACAGTCGGTTTGCTCTAAATATGTAGATATGTTTTGAATACATATATTATTATGTTAAGTTCTGGGATACATGTGCAGGATGTGCAGGTTTGTTACATAGGTAAATGTGTGCCATTGTGGTTTGGTGCACCTGCCAACCCATCACCTAAGTATTAAGCCTAGCATGCATAAGCTATTTTTCATATCAGAAAGAGCAAAAAGGAGAGAAGTAAAAAATCACTTGCCTTCCTCTCAAATTCAAATTTCATTATTGGCATTCAATTTGAATTTCACTTGGGAACTTCATAACCTATAACAGGGTATGAAGATTGTGAGGCAATGGTCAAATAAAACTCAGTAGTATTATTTAACCTGCATTATTCAATAAACCCTTTACCTGCTATATGCATAAAATGAATAGTGTTTTCTCACATGTAATATTATATTCTATATGGAATTATAGCTTGATGAATTATGGCTTTTTAATATTTCATCAAGTTGTTGACTTATGTGAAATTGAATTTATCTTTACCCGATAAATAACGTAAGTATATGTTTCCTTAATAACAATAAGAATCACATACTAAAAGGTCAACATGATCTGCCACCTAGTTATCAATTTCTTCATAAATTACTAGCAGACATCAGTGCATAAATAACCCCCAAAGCAAACAAAAACCACACAAACCAAAATCAACCCATAATATCTAAGGCTGGACTCGGCACCTAATAGTATGCACTGTGAGCATGTACATTTCCTAAACACTTTATTCAGACAACTTAATACAGACATAGAAAATTATTAAAAAGCAGCACCTACCGAATAGCCAGGACACACACATTCTTCATATGTGTAGAGAATAAAAAGTGCTAACAGCATAAAAAATACTTTACATAACATCTGGTACATGTCAATGTTTTAAGTACAAAGGATATAAAGAAGACTGGTTTTTAAATTAAGACAAAGTGATAGTTTGTTGAGATAGAAATATTAATTAAAGACATAAAATGTATTGAAAATAATAATAGATGGAATAAATAAAATAAACTTTTATTAATTTTGGAAATTAGAAGACTGAAGAGTTTCATTTTTTAAGGAGAGAGTGTTAGAATCATAGTTTAGCATTATAACTTTATCATACTGAATTTCTTGTTTGGTGGAAAGAGAAAAAAAATACCCTGCCATAATATTGTCTAGTACAGAACAATATTAATAAGAAGCCAACACAGAATGATGATAGCAATAAAATTAAAGGTTGTTAATTCTGAAAGAATTAAGATGAATATTGAAGTCATTAGGAATGATTTCAAGAAATTACATAAAGTGAGCATATATGATCCGAGGTTGATCTACAATTAGTATGAGCCAGAGCACAAAGAAAGCTCAAAGTGATGGAACTTTAAATGAATAAGCAGAATTAGAGGAGTTATGTTTGCAGAAAAATCTAGTTCTGCTACTTGACAGAAGATAGATTATATATCTTGCCCTGACTGCCAATGCTGACTTCTCACCTGATGCCACAACTCCCCCAACGTGTATTACATTTGATAGACAAACTTCTACAAGAGAGAAATTAGGTCCCTTGGTGTACTATGGAATATCTAAGATCTCAATGATGAGAATATGTTATGAATACATAAATGAGAAATAAAACTAGAATAAATCCTTTTTAGAGTTTGGAGTGTATCTTGTCTGTCATAGAAGGATTTATAATTTAAGAGTAGAGAAAGATCAGCAAAGAAGCAGTAAAATAAGAGCTCCCAATTTCCAATAATGATATGTGACCTAATAAAACCAACTTTCTAACTATAAACCAATAACACGAAATCAATTTGCTAAAAATATTTAAAATATTTTAAAGACATTGATGAACTAAATAGATAATGAGGGAATATCATACCATGGCTAGAAGCCATTTTGATCACAGAGGTTTACTGAACTTGCATTTTAATTATTTAAAAAATGAAAAATGGGTCCAAACATCTCCTAGCATGGCTAATTTCATATGTCAACTTGACAAGATTAAGGGATAAACAGACTGCTGGTAAAGCATTATTTCTAGGCAATACTGTGAGGGTCTTTCCCGAAGAGATCGGTGCTTGAATCACTGAACTGAGTAAGGAAGATTGTCCTTAATGTGGATGGGCACCGTTCAAATGGCTAAGGGTGCAGATAGAACAAAATTTAGAGGAAAGGTGAATTTCTTTTATTTTTAAAGCTGAGACACTCTTCTTCTCCTGCTCTTGGACATCAGAACTTCAGGCCTTTGGAATCAAAGACTTGCACCAGTGGCCTCCTGGGTTGTTAAACCTTCGGCCTTGGACTGAGATTTACACCATTGGCTTCTCTGGTTCTCTGGTTCTCTGGTTCATTGGCTTCTCTGCTTCATTGGCTTCTCTGGTTTTTAGATGGACTAAGCCATGTTACTAGCATCCCTGGTTCTCTAGCTTGCAGAAAGCCTATCATGGTATTTCTTTGCCTCCATAATTGTGTGATTTAATTTCCCTAATAGATCCCCTCATTCATCTATCTATCTATCTATCTATCTATCTATCTATCTATCTATCTATCTATCTATCATACTATCATCTGTTGGTTCTGTCTCTGGAGAGCCATGACTAATATAAATTTTGGTATCAGGGTGGATTCTAGAGTAGGAAATGTTTAAGGATGAGCTTTCTTAATTGGTTTCTACGTTTCTGGAATTGGCTCTCTAATCCGATTAGACCTAAAAATGTTAAAGCCTCTACTTTCAGTGGTAGACAAAGCATTGGTCATTCACTTCTTGATCTGTTTAGAGGGATATGCAAAATATCTGCATTGGATATGATACTTCTAATCAAGCACTTGTTCAAGGCAAGGAAGTTAGTGAATCTGTAAACAATATTTTCAAACATTATGGAAAAGTAAAGAGTATAATGATATTGGTTGGTTGGCTCTAATGTTGCTGGAAAAAATGATGAAAGAAAAGGATAAGACAATTCTTGTCTCTGGATTAACAAGAATAGTCCAAAATCTTCCATGTCTGCCCTGAGAGGAAATCTTCTCTCCTGTAGCCACAGGGTTGAAATTTCTGAAAATCAAACACAAATTCTCTTAATGATATATGCTAAGTTAAAACAAAAGTTGAACTCTCAGCTTTGCAGGGTATATACTATTGAAGTGAGGGCATTGGTTGGAAAAGGATGGAATCCTATAATTTGAGATGTAGATGTGTGAGAAGACCCTAATTAAACTAGAACATTGAGTTTCTAAATTCTGATGAAACTTTTTTTGCCAGCAGAGGTGGCTTCACCACCCCCAGTGGCAGGGTTTACTCCATTCCCATTGGTAGTGGTCTCTCTACCCACAGTGTTAACAATCTTCATCTCTGTCTGAGGAATTAACCCAGAATTGCCTAAGGAAACAATAATGGTCTCCCCTGAGGCAGGTGCTAAGGAGGACAATACTGATTATCTTTAGGATTCATGCCCACCAACTTTCTTTGCTTCTAGACTCATAACTAGACTCAAGTCCCAGTAGGCCTCTAAAGGTGAGGTATAAAGTGTGACCCATGAGCAACTGCATTGTACTCCAAATGTACTACTTGAGTTTTCTAATTATAAAAACAGAAATCCAGAAAACATGTGGGAATAGATATTATAAATATAGGATTGCATGGTGCAAAAAACATAAAATTGGATTAAGCTAAATATATTGATATAAATCCACTAAGTAGAAACTCTCCATTTAATGTTGCAGGTCAGTGAATTAGAAAAGGTGCTAGCAGCTTAGTTGATTGGTTGGGTGAAACACATATAAACATATTACCCACTGTTGGTAAATTGAAGATGATAGATCTTTACTGGTTTAATGTAAGGAAGAAATTCAAATCTTAGGGAGATTGGAATGCTAGAGTAAATCTGTCACTAGAAATCTACTCCCCCACACTGGTAAGGTCCAGATGACTACCTTTCACCTATACTTTGTAATTCTACAAAATAAAATGTGGGACACACACAAAGGAAATATAAGTGAGAGTGTAAAAGAAATAGAGATTATGGTACCACACCTGGATTATGGTACACATGTGAAGCTTTGAATATCTACATCAATATAAATATAAAGCTTTTGGCAAATGATGAGATGGTTGTTGGCTCAAGGCATTAAGGACTATGCCTTTTTGTTATTAGCTGACAAAAAAAGCTAGATGGACAGAGGCTTCTTGGGTTGCATACAACCCAAGAAGATACAAAAACTACAGACTTAAACTATCAGTCAAAGATAGTCACTATTTTGGTACCAGTACCATTCTGTTTTGTTTACTGTGGCTTTGTAGTATAGTTTGAAGTCAGGTAGTGTGATGCCTCCAGCTTTGTTCTTTTTCCTTAGGATTATCTTGGCTATATGGGGTCTTCTTTTATTTCATATGAAATTTAAAGTTTTTTTTAAATAATTCTATGAAAAATGTCAATGATAATTTGATAGGAATAGCATTGAATCTATAAATTACTTTGGGCTGTATGACCATTTTCATGATATTTATTCTTCCTATCCAGGAAGATAGAATGTTTTTCCATTTGTTTGTGTCCTCTCTTATTTCCTTTAGCAGTGGTTTGTAGTTCTCCTTGAAAAGGTCCTTTACATCCCTCTTTGGCTGCGCTCCTAGGTATTTTATTCTTTTTGCAGCAATTGTGAAAAGGAGTTCATTACGATTGGGCTCTCTGCTTGGCTATTGTTGCTGGAAAGCAATGCTTGTGACTTTTGCACATTGATTTTGTATCTTAAGACTTTGTTGAAATTGCTTATCAGTTTAAGGAGTTTTGGGGCTGAGAATTATGGGGTTTTCTAAATATAAAATCATGTCATCTGCAAACAGAGACAATTTAACTTCCTCTCTTCCTATTTGAATATGCTTTCTTTCTCTTGCCTGACTGCCATGACCAGAACTTCCAATATTATGTTGAATAGGAGTGGTGTGAGAGGACATCCTTGTCTTGTGCCAGATTTCAAGGGGAATGTTTCCAGCTTTTGCCCAGTCAGCATGATATTGGCTGTGGATTTATCATAAATGGTTCTTATTATTTTGAGGTATGTTCCATCAACACTTATTTTATTGAGAGTTTTTAACATGAAGGGTTGTCTAATTTTATCAAAGGCCTTTTCTGCATCTATTTAGATAACTTTGTGGTTTTTGTCTTTGGTTCCGTTTATGTGATGGATTACATTTATTGATTTGCTTGTGTTGAACCAGCCTTGCATCCCAGGGATGAAGCTGACTTGATTGTGGTGAATGAGCTTTTTGATGTGTTGCTGGATATGGTTTACCAGTATTTTATTAAGGATTTTTGCATCAATGTTCTTCAGGGATATTTGCCTGAAGTTTCCTTTTATTGTTGTATCTCTTACCAGTTTACTCATAAAATGAGTTAGGGTGCATGGTACTGGTACCAAAACAGAAATATAGACCAATGGAACAGAATAGAGACCTCAGAAATAACACCACACATCTACAACCATCTGATCTTTGACAAACTTGACAAAAACAAGCAATGGAGAAAGAATCTCCTATTTAACAAATGGGGCTGGGAAAACTGAATAGCCACATACAGAAAACTGAAACTGGACCCCTTCCTTACGTGTTATACAAAAATTAACTCAAGATGGATTGGAGACTTAAATGTAAAACCTAGAACCATAAAAACCCTAGAAGAAAACCAAGGCAATACTAGTCAGGACACAGGCGTGGGCAAAGCCTTCATGACTAAAACACCAAAAGCAATTGCAACAAAAACCAAAATTGACAAATGGGATCTAATTAAACTAAAAGGCTTTTGCACAACAAAAGAAACTGTCACCGAAGTGAACAGGCAACCTACAGAATAGGAGAAAATGTTTGCAATCTATCCATCTGACAAAGGTCTAATATGCAGAGCTTAAAAGGAACTTAAAAAGATTTACAAGAAAAATAAACATCAGAAAGTGGGCAAAGGAAATAAACAGACACTTCTCGAAAGAAGACATTTATGCAGCCAACAAACATACGAAAAAAACCTCAATATCACTGATCATTAGACAAATGCAAATCAAAACCACAATAAGACACAGTCTCACTGCAGTCAGAATGGCAATTATTAAAAAGTCAAGAAGCAATGGATGCCGGTAAGGCTGTGGAGAAATAAGACCACTTTTACACTATCGGTGAGAATGAAAATTAGTTCAACCATTGTGGAAGACAGTATGGCAATTCCTCAAAGATCTAGAACCAGAAATACCATTTGACCCGGCAATCCTATTACTGGGTATACACCCAAAGAAATATAAAAATCATTCTACTCTAAAGACACATGCACACATATGTTTATTGCAGCACTATTTACAATAGCTGAGTCATGGAACCAACCCAATGCCCATCAGTGGTAGACTGCATAAAGAAAATGTGGTACATGTACACCATGGAATACTATGCAGCCATAAAAAGGAATGAGATCAATATCCTTTGCAGAGACATGGATGAAGCTGGAAGCTATCATCCTCAGCAAACTAACACAGGAACAGAAACACCACATGTTCTCACTGATAAGTGGGAGTTGAACAATGAGAACACATGGACACAGGGAGGGGAACATCACACACTGGGGCCTGTCTGGGAGTGGGGTGGCAGGGGCGAGGGGGAGAAACTTAGAGGACAGGTCAATAGGTGCAGCAAACCACCATGACACATGTATACCTATGTAACAAACCTACACATTCTGCACGTGTCCCGGAACTTAAGGTAAAAAACAAACAAATGGTAGTAGCAGCAAAAACTACAACAAAAAACACAGAATCAACAAATCTCGGTAATGAGATTGATTTCCAGAGTACCCACATTATATTATTTATAATGTTCAGTTTTCTTTTCCTTTTTCTTTTGTTTATTTATTTGTTTTTGTGAGACAGGGTCTCACTCTGTTACCCAGGTTGGAGTGCAGTGGCATGATCACCTTTCACATACTGTGCTTAAGTGATCTTCCCACCTCAGCCACCAGAGTAGCCAAGACTACAGGTGCACATCACCTAGCCCAGCTAATTTTATTAATCTTTGTAGAGATGAGGTCTTTCTATGTTGTCCACGCTTCTATGTTGTCCACGCTGGTCTTGAACTCCTGAGTTCAAGCAATCCTTCTGCCTCAGCCTCCCAAAGTGCTAGGGTTACAGATGTGAGCCACTGCACCTGGCCAATGTTCAGTTTTCAACAAAATAGTATGATATATGTAATGAATCAGGAAAGTATACCTCATAGCAAAAAAAAAAAAAAAAAAAAAAAGCCAACAGAAAGTAACTCTGAGCAGGCCAGATGATGGATGTACCAAACTTTCTTTTTTTTTTTTTTTTTTTTTTTTCCGAGACAAAGTCTTACTCTGTCACTTAAGCTGGAGTGTGGTGGTGTGATCTCAGCTCACTGTAACATCCAGCTACTGGGTTCAAGTGATTCTCCTGCCTCAGTCTCCTGAGTAGCTGGAACTACAGGCGCACACCTCCATGCCTGGCTAATTTTTGTATTTTTAGTAGAGATGGGGTTTCACCACATTTGTGAGCTGGTATGGAACTCCAGACCTCAAGTGATCCGCCCGCCTCAGCCTCCCAAAGTGCTGGGATTATAGGCGTAAGCCACAGAAACCAGCCCAAACAAATATTTTAAATCAGCTATTAAAAATATGTTTCAAAAACTACAGGCAACCATGTATAAATAACTAAATGGAAGTCTAGCAATAATATCTCATCAAATAAAGAATTTCAATAAAGAGAAAAAATGCGAGAAATGAGACTCAAATAGTAATTTTAGAGTTGGAAAATAAAATAATTGAATTACAAATTTACTATAGTATCTCAACAACAGATTTATTCCAGCAGAAGAAGGGATAAGTAAATTTATAGATAGGTAAACGAAGACTATTCAATCTGAGGAACAAAAAAAAAAAAAAAAAAGAATGAAGGAAAAAAAAGAGTCTCAGAGACCTGTAGGACACTATCAAGCATAGCAACAAATAGTTCGATGGGAGAGACAGGACAGGGCAGAAAATCCATTTAAGAAATAATTACTGAAAACTTTCCAAATTTCATTTTTAAAACCCCATTAATCTGCATATCCAAGAATCTCAGTGATCTGTAAGTAATATAAAGAGATGCACACCTAGATCCATTATAGTCAAACTCCTGAAAACCAAGAACAGAGTGGATCTTGAAAATAGTATGAGAAAAAAGACTCATCAAGCACGAGGTATTCTCAAGGGCTAACAGTCACTTTTTATAAGAAATCATGGAAGCCAGAAGGCAATAATGTGTCATATTAAATATATAAAACAATAAAAATCATTGACAACCTAAAATTTTATATCCGGTAAAACTGCCCTTCCACAATGAAGAAGAAAGTAGGACAACTTTAAACAAACCAGAAACTAACTATTTATTACTACCCAAACAGCCCTGCAAGAAATACAAAGTGAATTTTTCAGGTTGAATGAAAGACACTAGATAATAACTCATTGCCATTTCTGTAAATAAAGAACACAGGTAAATGTAATTACATCAGCAAATAAGAAAACAAAATAAATGTATTTTATTTATAACTCTTTTCTTCTCTTATGTGATTAAAAAAGGCCTTAAAGAAATAATTATAATATCTTAATAGTTTTCAATTGTATAAATATGAAATTTTTACAGCAACAATAGTACAAAGGAAGAGGTAGGGAATAGTGGAGTAAAGTTTGTGTTAAAATTAATCAAAACCAGGTAGTTTTAAATTAAGATGCTAATTGTAATATCCAGGGCAATCATTATGAAATTGACTCACGAAAGATTGCCTGTCTACTCTTTTTCATAGAACACATAAGCTAATAATAGGAGTAGCTCAACCTACTGATTCGTCAGTGTTATGACATTTTCCCAAGTAATAGGTCAATCCTTTCCCTTCATGTCTTTTCTCTAGACAAAGCGGAGAATAATTTTTGTTGTTCTCAACATTTTTCCACTGTCCAAAACCATTGACAGGTTTTAACCCTCGTGGCAACTAGGTTTATAACTTATTAATATTAGTATTGATGAGTGTATAACTGAATAATTTTATTGATTATATTTCCTTTAAAATATTCAATTAATTTCAGTTTTATTTCTGTAAGCTTATTTTTTACGTTTTATGTTTTTTCACTGAATTTCATTTGCTTTTCAGATTAATACTAAAATCTCTTTTTTTTCTTTAAGTCTTGCTCATATGAACATTTGCAATGAATTCTTGTGAATTACTTTTGGAATATATTTGCTGAAATCTTAGGACATAAATTTATTACTTTAAAAATTATCTTTCTTGACTGCTCAGAATTCTGTGTATTCTGAACTATCTTTTAGGTATTTCTTTGTAATCAAATTAAAAACTACATAAAATTATCCTCTTTACTTTTTGCTATATTTTAAGAAATGTCAATATATCAAAATAGCAATTCATAAGATGTTCTGATTTTAGCATAATTAAACGTCAAGAAGATAATTGAAATTACTTCATCATGTGTGTAGATTAAATATTGGTTTCTTTTTATATATTTTTAATAAAAGAGTCACTTCATTTTGATCAGGTAAATCTTGATTTCTTTTTATATATTTTTAATAAAAGAAAGAGTCACTTTATTTTGATCAGGTATATAATGTGGTTTTAGAAAGCACAGTGTTTCTTTTAACTTTTAATGATTTAAATATATGTATACTGACATGGACACTTTAAAGACAGTAATCAATAACTTTTTTTTATATTTTGTACAATGTCTTATAAGATGAAGAAGAAATATTTTAGTTTTCTCTTCTTCTATAGTTTCCATACCCACTTATGTGTCATTTAAATGTTGTTTGGGGAATAGGTCACATCAAATATCCGATGATTCCACTTTAAGAAATAATTTTATTTTAAGGAGATACAAATCTTAATGAAGAGAGTCAAATGTCTCAGTCTTCATAAGAGGTCTATTACTAATTTATCAGTTCATTATCTTCTTAATTTTTCCCTTTATAAATCTGAAACATCTGATTAACTCTCTGGTGCTATTTAAAGCATCACCCATGTATGATACATCAAATGCACTAAGGGCATATTAAGATTATTTGACTGCTTTAATAAATTACACTGGTATATTCCTCCCTGCGGAGGAAAATAAAGCAAAACAGTATAGACCAATGACTGAGAACAGATGTCAACAATCCAATAAGAAAACAAATTATGCTTTGTCCTTCTTCTGGTTCCTGTGTGGTTATAATTTACTGTAATGACAATTTACCTCACCCAAGGAAACATGAAATGCTATAGATTTTTCAACTTCATCAGATTCAATGAACACTAATAAATAACAGGTATTTGATTATATGTCAGTCATTCAATAGGTATTAATGTATGTAACCTTTTTCTAAGCATTGTGGACAGAATTATATAATTCACTATTTCAGCCTTTGTCAAGGCTGTTACCTAGTTAGACAGAAACATTTACCCATTTACAGTACTTAAATGCCCATACAAGGCCTTACCCAGGACTAAGTGATGACAGACTATAAATACTGCAAAAAGACAAACAAGAAAGACATCAAAGTACATTCTCTCATTGATTTCATTCCCTTCACTGGATCATTTGCTTATTAGTGCACTCATTCATTCAGTGAATATCAATATTTTAGTCATCAAAATAGTCTAGTTTAGCATATACCATGAACATACGCATTCATCCATCCATTCTTCAATCAATGATAAAACATTTAATATTCTTCCCTTAGGCTTCAGTAACTGTGGTAGGTGTTGATAGAACAAGGATGGTTATAATCCAGTCCCAATATTTCAGATCATTAAAGCCCAGACAAGTAAAAAATGTATAGCAAATGCAATAAGTAAGCATCAGAATGTCTTAGTGGTGATTGTATTTGTGTGTGTTTTTGGGTGGGAGTGGTGTTTTGGTCAGGGATCCAAACTGAAAACTGTCCCAAAAGTTACTAGTTATTTGACCTTTCCTTGGGGCCTAATTTCCACTCCAGAGTCATTGCTCGATACATGTCACCTAAAATTGCTCTAATAGAGACAAATAAGGTGCCTTGGGAGTACAGGAAAAAGACTCTTTTGCTTGAAAGTACAGTGGAAGCTCCCTATGGAGGTTGGCATTTGAACTGACTTTTAAAGGATGAGTATATTTATTAAATCAAGGAGAAGAAAGGGCAAGTCCAGCATGTGCAAATTCGGTCGGGTAGGCTGCAAATATTTCTGTAACCAAGTATGAACGATGAGTGTGGAAAATCATAAGGATTGGGTTGGGAAAGGTGGAAATCATGCAAACCTAGAAGGGGCTTGTGTGATGTAGAAATGTCAGCTTTATTGCCAACTCATAGCAAACCAATAGGAATCAGTCTGGGTAGAGTGAAGGATATGGATGTTTACTTCAGACAAGAGTTGGGATTGAGTGAGAGTGAAAAACTAGGAGGATATTGTAAAAGATGAGAAATGATAACTTCATGAATTTAGGCAGAAGGAATAGATCAGAAAATAGTGGAAGGCTTCTAGATGAAAAGAGGACCCTTCAAATGCGTGCAAAAAAGATAATAAAGTCTATGATGTTTAATAGTTTTCTGTTTGTACTTATGATGGTCATATTAGGAATACATAGGGGACAAGGTTGGCAGGAAAGTTAGTAAATTCAGACTTTGTACGTTATGAGTTAAAAGCAACTTTTAAAAAATCTAAATAGGGAAATATGGTTAGAATTAGAATAAAATTAAGTAGGCAATTAAGATTTTTTTTTTTTTTTTTTTTTTTTTTTTTTTTTTTTTTTTTTTTTGAGACAGAGTGTCGCTCTGTCGCCCAGGCTGGAGTGCAGTGGCAAGATCTCGGCTCACTGCAAGCTCCGCCTCCCGGGTTCATGCCATTCTCCTGCCTCAGCCTCCCGAGTAGCTGGGACTACAGGCACCTGCCACCACGCCCGGCTAATTTTTTGTATTTTTAGCAGAGACGGGGTTTCACCATGTTAGCCAGGAAGGTCTCTATCTCCTGACCTTGTGATCCACCTGCCTCGGCCTCCCAAAGTGCTGGGATTACAGGCCTGAGCCACCGCGCCCGGCCAGGCAATTAAGATTTTAATGAAAGCTGTGTAATTAGCCAGTGAAGTCTGAAGTCTAGAAAAGGTCACTTATCTAGAACGTTTAGAGTGAAACAGTTGGGGTTTTGATGTTATTCTATGTAAGACCATAGATTCTATATGGCGGAAGGAGAATAAAAATTCTTAAGAATATAATCTAAAGTCATTAAAAAGGAATCAAAAAGAAGACAATAATTAATATCATTTAAACAAAAGGATTTCAAGGAGGAAATCTGCAAAAATGTCAAATGATCAATAAAGTTCCAGTAAAATGAATATTTAAAAGATCTCCTTTGCTGTTGTCTTTTAAACTTAACGATTAGGTTTACTTCTTAGGTACAAAATTAACTACGATAATTTAAAAAATATATGATGCATAAATTAGAGACAGCATATATATTTTTTGACAATATGGCTGCATAAGCACAGAGAGATACAGACCCATGGACAGTATGAAGTTTTAGAATTGTTATTGTTTTATTGTTTTCCTTATTACTGTTGTAATTTTAAGTATGTCATTGGCTGGACCATATTTATTATTTAAGAGATATAGTACAAAAGAATAGCAACACTGAGTGTACAAGAGTTATAAGAGAAAAATTGATGGAGCAAGATGTTAAGAAAGATGAGTAAAGATAACATCTAGAGAGTGGAGAGAAGAATTAAATTGTTGGGAGATGTTAGGCACATTCATAACCTAATTAGCTGCAGGAAAAGGGCTGTATTCAGGAATTCTTGATGCTTTAGGATAGCATTTTGATTATAATGAAAATGTAGGTCGAGGTTCTAGATAGATGAATACTACACACACACACACACACACACACAGAGGGATAAACATGTCTGAGTTTTTACAGTGGAGAAAATAAGTAGAGTTGTGGAAGTGAGACTGAACTGCACTTAGTACAATGAAACTTGCAGAATACTAGAGCACTTATGAGGAAGAATAACAATGATTTGAATGGTATATTTCTTTTTGGAGACGGAGTTTTGCTCTTGTTGTCCAGGCTGGAGTGCAATGGTGCAATCTCAGCTCACTGCAATCTCAGCCTCCCAGGTTCAAGCGATTTTCCTGCCTCAGCCTCTGGAGTAGCTGGGATTACAGGCGCCCACCACATCGCCTGTATTTTTAGTACAGAAGGGGTTTCACCATGTTGGTCAGGTTGGTCTCCAACTCCTGATCTCAAGTGATCCACTCACCTCGGCCTCTCAAAGTTCTGGGATTACAGGCATGAACCACAGTCCACGGCCCGAATGGCATATTTCTGACACCTGGAATGCCATGTCAAGGCCTTGAACTTTTTCTTGTAAACAAAGTATAAGCCTATTTAATTTGCAGGCATGGAAAGCAAATGACTAGTTACATACCTATTGCAATAATGCAGTTACATTCCGATTAAAAGTTTTTCAGCCATCATGTTGGCAATATCAATAAAAATTGACATAGGTAAAAAAATTGCTATTAATGATTTTTCAAGATTTACTAATTGTTATAATAAAGAGTTAGAAATGATTTAAAGTAATTTTGCAAGCATGAAAGTGTTTTTATTTTTCAAATAGATTACATCCTTAAACAAGAGAACAAGGGAAAGACACAAGTCTCAGAATGTTAATGAGAATGTTTTTAAAAATAATAAAAGAAAGAATATCCCATAGACATTTTTCAAGAAATTTATATGCCATGCCCACTACTTATGGACAACAAAGGGTCTAATTTTACTCATTCACTTCATTAGGAGCATGCTGTGTTATTTTGCCAATGTTGTCATTTCATCAGTATGAATAATTTATATTTTAAATGACATGTTTATTTATGATGTATATTTAAAAATTTATAAATAATAGGCATACATGAATTGAGATACAATTACTTTAAAAATTATTTTCCTAAATGTTATATAATGCATTCATAATGTATTGCTAGTCAATACTTTTAAGTAAATAGCTTTATAATTTTACTGTGCAATGAAAGTTCATGTTTCAGTTTTATATCAAATTTATATTTACTAATATAAAGCAATGAATTATTCAGGAAAAATGATGTGATGTCTCAAATATTTATATAAAATGACTCACAACAAAAATTCTTCCCAAGTATAGTTTCAACTGGATTTTGATTAAAGATAGTCTAAAACAGAAATTAAATTAAAGCACAGTTACATTAAGATTCAATTAGGCACCTTCAAGTTGAAATGCTGTGGCTTTCTTGAGTAAAATGAACTCTGCTTTTGCTTGCTATAAATTTCAGTATAGTTTATATGTCAGATATATTATTCCACAAAGTTGAGTTGAAATAATGCATACATTACTGAGATCCAAAAGAATTAAGATGAAAGATAATTTATTATGAAAAAGCTGAAAAAGGAACACAGTCTCATTTCAACTCTATACCTGAAAATGCTTTGATATATTTAATGAATCATATTTTTTATGGATAACAACAAATAGAAATGTCAAGCAGGTGAAATAATAAGAGAAATACAAAGGAAAATGAACCAAATTCAATAAAAAAGAGCCAATGAAGTGTAAATAAACTGTCATACAACAGGTTTTAATCTCCTTTGCAGAATAAAGTTGTCAATTGCTACTCTTCACATCATTTTTCCACAAACTTAACATCTATGATGTTAATACTGAGTGTCAGCTTGATAGGATTGAAGGATACAAATTATTGATCCTGGGTGTGTCTGTGAGGGTGTTGCCAAAGGAGATTAACATTTGAGTCAGTGGGATGGGAAAGGCAGACCTACCCTTAATCTGGGTGAGCACAATCTAATCAGCTGCTATCTTGGCTAGAATAAAACGCAGGCAGAAAAATGTGAAAAGAGAGACTGGCCTACATCTTTCTCCCATGCTAGAAGGCTCCTGCCCTCGAACGTCATACTCCAAGTTCTTCAGTTTTGGAACTCAGACAGGCATTCCTTGCTCCTCAGCCTGCAGACCACATATTGTGGGACCTTGTGATCATGTGAGTTAATACTTAATAAACTCCCATATATATATATGTGTGTGTGTGTGTGTGTGTGTGTGTGTGTGTGTGTGTGTGTGTGTATACATATTCCATTAGTTCTGTCCCTCTAGAGAACCCTGACTAATACAGAGTTTGGTATCAGGAGTGGTTCTAGAGGAACAGAATATTAAGGATGGAGTTCATCATTGGTTTTGGAGTTTCTGGAGTTGCCACTTAATATGATAAGACTTAAAAATGCTAAGGACTCTACTGCCAATAGTACAGAGAACACTGATAGTCTTTGGCATGAACTATTTAGAAAGTTATACAAAATAAATGTATTTGACACTCCTGATTGATTGCTCATGAGAGGCAAGAAGTTTAGTGACTCTATACTTAATACCTTTGACCATATGTGGAGAACCAAGGAACATAATGAAGCTGGTTGGTTTCTCCCAATTTCAGTGGACAAAGTGATGAAAGACAATGATGAATTCAGGGATTCCATCTCCTGGCTTCAGAAGCAGATACTGAGCCTCAAATCTGCTAAGTTTGCCCTGAGTGAGAGTCTTATCTCCTACAGAGAAAGAGCTGAAATTCTGGAAAAAACAGACACAAACTCTTATTATAAGAGTGGCTGACTTGCAACGAAAGGTGCCTGCACAGCCTTGCCATGTGTCTACTGTTAAAGTGAGGGTATTCATGGGAAAAGAATGGGACCCTGCTACTTGGAATGGCGACGTAGAGGAGGACCTGGATGAAGCTGAGGACACAGAGTTTGTAAACTCTGATGAACCTTTTTTGCCAGAAGAAACAGCTTCCCCATCCCCATTAGTTGCAACAACCCGCTCCCCAACCCATGATGCCATCAGCCTTTCTACCTTTGTCTGAGGAGATAAACCCTGAGCTGCCTGAGGCAACACTGATGGCTTCCCTTGAGGCAGTTCAGGCAAGATAATGGTGATTCTCCTCAGGAGATTCTCCTCTGGTAGCAAACAGGAGCTACTGCCAACATCCCTGTTTGCTACTAGACCTATAACTAAAGTCCCGGCCGGCCCCTAGAGGTGAGATTGAGAGCACGACCCATGAGGAGGTGCACTACACTCGAAAAGAACTGCTTGAGTTTTCTGATTTATACAGAAATCTGGAGAACAGGCCTGGGAATGGATATTAAGGGTGCAGAATCATGGTAAAAGGAACATAGAGTTGGATCAGACTGAATTTATTGATTTGGGCCCACTAAGTAGGGACTCTGCACTTAATGTGCAGTTCAGAGAGTTAAAAAAAAGATTCTGATAGTTTATTTGCTTGGTTAGTTGAAACATGGATTAAAACATGGTCCACTGTGAGTGAGCTGAAAATGCCTGATCTCCTTTGATTTAATGTAGAGGAAGGAATCCAAAGGCTTAGGAATATTGGGATGGTGGAGTGGATTGGTCACTTTAGACCTACTGGGAGGGTCCAGAAAATATGCCGTTGACCAATGCCTTGTGAAATAGATTTGTGAGGGCAGCACCTGCATCTTTGAAGAGTCCTGTAATTACTTTTCTCTGTGTGTCAGATCTAACAGTGGGAACTGCAGTCACTCAACTACAAAATTTAAATACAATGGGAATAATTGGATCCCAGTGTGGCAGGGGCCAAGTGGCAGCACTCAACCATGAAAGGCAAGGTGAGCATAGCCACCATAATGGACAGCAGAGTCAAAGCAGCAATCAGAATAGTCTGACTCTTGTAGAGCTCTGGAATTGGCTAATTAATCATGGGGTTCCTAGAAGTGAAATTGATAGAAAGTCTACTGCATTCCTACTTAATTTATATAAACAGAAAACTTCTAGGTTGAATGGAAAAAAAGGCTAATTTGAATTATAAAAACAGAGAATCACGGCCCCTCAATCAATTTCCAGACTTGAGCTAGTGTACAGACCCAGAACCCCTTGAATGAAGGGGAGGCTGTGTCCCCTTGAGCAAGGACTCCACTACATTCCTGATAATTTATTCAGTGAATCTTTCTCCCATCCTTTCCCAAGGAGACCTCTGGCCTTTTACCAGGGTAACTGTGCATTGGGGAAAGGGCAATGATCAGATATTTCAGGGACTGCTAGACACTGGCTCTGAGCTGACATTGATTCCAGGGGACCCAAAACGTAATTGTGGTCCCCCAGTTAAATTAGCGGCTTATGGAGGTCAGGTAATTAATGGAGTTTTAGCTCAGGTTTGACTTACAGTGGTGCCAGTGGGTCCCCGGACTCATCCTATGCTGATTTCCCCACTGCCAGAAATAGACATACCCAACAGCTGGCAGAATCCCCACATTGGCTCCCTGACTGGTAGGGTAAGGGTTATTATGGTGGGAAAGGCAAATGGAAGCCATTAGAGCTGCCTTTACCTAGAAAAATAGTAAGTCAAACACAATATCACATCCCTGGAGGGATTGCAGAAATTAATGCCACAGTCAAAGACTTGAAAGACACAGGGGTCGTGATTCCCACCACATCCCCATTTAACTCTCTCATTTGGCCCCTGCAGAAGACAGATGGATCTTGGAGAATGGCAATACTTTTGCCAAGACTACCATCCGTGGACTCATAGAATGCCTTATCCACTGTCATGGTATTCCCCACCGCATTGCCTCTGACCAAGGCACTTACTTTATGGCTAAAGAAGTGTGGCAGTGGGCTCATGCTCATGGAATTCAATAGTCTACCATGTTCCCCATAATCCTGAATCAGCTGGATTGACAGAAAGATGGAATGGCCTTTGGAAGTCACAATTACAATGTCATCTAGGTGACAACATTTTGCAGGTCTGGGGCAAGATTCTCCAGAAGGCCATGTATGTTCTGAATCAGAATCCAATATATGCTACTGTTTCTCTCATAGCCAGGATTCAGGGGTCTGGGAATCAAGGGGTGGAAGTCGAAGTGACACCACTCACCAACACCTCTAATGCTCCACTAGCAAGATTTTTGCTTCCTCTTCCTACAACATTACATACTGCTGGCTTAGAGGTCTTAGTTCCAGAGGGAGGAAGGTTGCCACCAGGAAACACAACAACAATTCCATTAAACTAGAAGTTAGAATTGCCACCTGGACACTTTGGGCTCTTCTTACCTTTAAATCAACAGATTGAAAAGGGAGTTACAGTGTTGGCTAGGGTGATTGACCCTGACTATCAAGATGAAATCAGTCTACTACTCCACAATGGAGGTAAGGAAGAGTATACTTGGAATATAGGAGATCCCTTAGGGCATCTCTTACCAGTACCATAAATGAAGGTTTGAGTCACTCCACCAAGAAAAAAGCCATGACCTGCTGAGGTGCTTGCTGAAAGCAAAGGGAATACAGAATGAGTAGTAGAAGAAGGTAGTCACCAATACCAGCTACGACCATGAGACCAGCTGCAGAAACGAGGATTGTAACTGTCATGAGTATTTCCATCTCTTTGTTATAAACATGTTAGTGCATATATACACTTATACTAAGAAAAAGCTTCATTTTATGTCCTTTCTCCTTTATCATGTGACATAAGATTTATTGATTTTATTGAATATTTATGAATATTGATCATATTATGATCAATATATTATATATATTATATATGTAACATATATGTTCCATTAGTTCTGTCCCTCAAGAGAACCATGACTAATAGAACATTCTACCTTGAATCTAAGTTATCATCTCACGTTTAAACACAATGAATTTCTTATTCAAAATAGCTACCCAATATGCTGTTATCAATCAGCTAATAACATGAAAACATTCATACAAAAGTAAATATTCCTGGGCAAGAAACAACAAAATTCCACCGCTTTACAATAAATATTTTAGGATATCTACCATGAAATGTCTAATCTATATATACACAGTATGTATGTACTATATATGTACACATACCTGTATAGTAATGCCTTCTCAGATTATACTTATTTACGGTCACCTTTTATATTATTATTAGTTTTTTATTATTCGCTATAGATAAAAGAAAAAGCTCGCAATACATGTCTCTTCTTACAATATAGGCATTTATCTTCTTTAAAGATTAAATACAGAACAAAAACTATCTGTGTATCTAGAATTGAAAACACTACAACAAATTTATGTATCATTTTGCAAAAAAAAAAAAAACCTCCACAAGTTTTACATATATTTGCTTTTACTTAGAAAAGATATGCAATAAAGAACTGTGCTTTTGTATGTTATTAATTTTGTTATGTTATTAATCTGTCTACTTGAGAGTCCGGAAAATAAGGGAGAAAATTAATTGTGTACGGTGAATGAGAATATTTCTACATGACCTATAAATGGCCTATTCATAGCTAGTGCTTTATGTTAGAATCATGAACCCAACATTAAAAAGTACATTATAGACATAAAGGACAAATTTGAACATTTTTATTTTTCTAGAGTTTAATTCATATTGAATGTTTCAGGTAGTTAATTCAAATCAATTTTTCACAGCAATTTGTTATGAAATAGGCAATTATATTGGTATTGCTTAAAACTTCAAATTACTGTTTATTTTTTTCTTTTTGATCTCTTAAAACTATTTTTAATTCATAAGTCCTCACCAAAATTGAAAGAATGCATTAAAATCCAATATATAAGACAACCCGTTTTTAAAACAGGTTCTTTCCTATGGTCTCACTCAAAGCAAATAAATGAATTTTGATTTATAAGGACATGAGTGTAAACAGCTGTTATTTTGTTTTTAACAGTTTTTATTTTCTAGGAAATTATGACTGTTATCAAATGCTCAGAATTCAGGATATGTTTTTATCTTGCCTTGTGGATAATGACGGCTTGATATTATAGTAATGTGGCAATATACGTATATGTTTATCATACATGAATGATTTATACCACAGAGTAGCCAAATTATTTTTTAGTCTAAATGTCTAAAACTTCTAATAATGATTTACACATTTTATGAAGAAAATCCTTCTGTATACCTGAGTGAACACTAGATTAATGTTAAATGTATCTGTCAGATTGACTGATACATAAAGTAGCTTTGTATTCTAGTAACTACCTCATGGACCACTTATTAAGAGATTAAATAAAATTTTCTGAGCATTTTACAGGATCTTATTTTTAAAAAACACGTGTGAGTTATTTGTTTATTTGTAGTTAAAACTGAATTATTTACTCTCTTTTCTATGCTCTTAAAGGAAAAGAAAAATTGTTAAATCTACTATTATAAAGCTCCAGGCAGAAGAGTTATCAATTGAACTGAATGTTACTGCCCTTCAATATAATTGATACTGATATGCAAAATATTTTATTTGTATTTAATATATAGGCAATTTGTGTGTAATTTTTCTTTAAAATAGAATAGCATCGCTGGCAAATTTCCAGAAAGTCACATGGCTTAAGGTAGTTGCTTATCACCTATAAAATGGCAGGCTGAGTAGATATTATAGTTATTTTGACAATTAAGAAAGTGCAATAAAGAATGACTTGAAATTCTTAGACTAGAACTCAGGATATAGTTTCCTTTATTTGTTTCTACTAGTTTGTTTTTTTTTTTTTAACCTGGTTGATCTTGTTTATTTTCTGAACACAACTTAGTGATAATCACCCCTAAGAGTCCTTCCCTGAAATTTTTTAAAATTTAGATTCTTTTCCTTAGTGTTCTCCTAGTACCTAAGGTAATATAAGAGTAAAAGTTTATGAGAATGCAGGTATCTTATTATACAGTGAGCTGAGAACATCAAGGGGTGTATAGATCATGGAGTCCAAATGTTCTTTATGACTATCAACTATAATCGTAATTAAAATAGTTGCCTTTTGAAGGAAAAAAAAGAAAAGCTTTAGCAATATCAGGAATCCACTCGTGATTTCAGGGAAAGGAGGAAGGACAGAGATAAGTTAGGTCTCATTTCTACCATTTAATGTGGCAAAGAGTCATGATGCTATTTTTGTGCCTTGTGTGAACATCACTTAGATTCATACATGAAAAGTCATCTTGGCAACTTTTGCCCAGAGAATGACTGCTCTGGTGAAGAAAGAGAAAAGAAAAGCTGGAGGCCAGGCACGGTGGCTCATGCTTGTAATCCCAGCACTTTGGGAGGCGGGGGAGGGCAGATCATGAGGTCAGGAGATCAAGACCATCCTGGCTAACACGGTGAAACCCCGCCTTTACTAAAAATGCAAAAAGTTAGCCAGGTATGGTGGCACGTGCCCATATTCCCAGCTACTCTGGAGGCTGAGGCAGGAGAATCGCTTGAACTCAGGAGGCAGAGGTTGCAGTGAGCTGGGATCGCACCACTGCACTCCAGCCTGGGCAACAAAGTGAGACTCTGTCAAAAAAAGAAAAAAAAAAAAAAAAGAAGCTGGAGGGAATAAACAGAAATGGTAGTAAAGTTCAATTTTATGAAGGGGTGCGACAGAAAAAGAGACAACGCTTCCCTGCCTACCCTAAAAAAAATACATAAAATAAAATGGAATAGTACATATGTTCAGACCACAGCAGCACCAGTGATTTCAGAATTTGCATGATTTTCTCTAATTCCATTTCCTCCAATCCATTGTCCTGGAGGAGACAGCTACAGGAAGAGTGGAGGAATGAAATAAACAGGGGCAAAGTGCAAGCTAAAGCCACACATAGCACTGCTTGACTTAAGGTCTCCAACCAAAGAGTAAACAGGAACCAAGTGAAACAGGAAAAGTTCCCTTATTCCCCTCACAGGACACATGCAATGGGGAAGTGGCTCTCTTCTTCAGTGCCCGCCTGCTCAAACCCCTAGGAGGAGCATGCAGATGGGCAGGTTGTGGGGCTCTGACCCCATGGCAGTGTCTAGGGGTAAATGTTTACAGCTCCTGAAGCCCCAGTGGGAGTGTGTTTCAGGGTGATCTTTTAGTTTAGTCTTCCACAGATGGCTTGTGTTAGTCAGCTCAATTAGACCCCCTGCCTTATCGCAAGGACAGAGGGCTTTCTGTATCCCGCAGTTTCTTGTCTTGTTGTACTGGAAGAATCGGGTCACACGTGGGCTTGGATAATGAGTGCAAGATTTTATTGAGTGGAAGTAGCTCTCAGCAGATTGGGGAGCCAGAGGGGAGATGGAGTGGGCAGGTGGTTTTCCCCTGGAGTCGGGCTGCTCAACAGCCGGGCTCTCCTCTGACTGCCCTGGCCAAACTCTGAGTCATTCCACCGGTCCATGACCTCCTGGCACAGGATGGTGGCATGGCAGGCTAGGGTGGTCTTGGGAAATGCAACATTTGGGCAGGAACACAGAAATGCCTGTCCTTACCTAGATCGGTAGGCATAAGCCCAGGGATGGAGCCCTAGCCAGAGACCACGCCCTTACCTTCCCAGCTCCCATATCACAAGGGCTTAAAAAACTTGAAATTGAATGTGAGGTTGTTGAATTAAACTGGAGTAGGGTTTTGCTGTTTCTCTCTCTCTCTCTCTCTCTCTATATATATATATATTTAATATTATTTAATTTATATTTATTTAATATATATTTAAGAGTATATATTAAATATAATATAAAGAGTATATACTCTTATATATATACTCTTTTATATATTACTTTAATATATATTAATACTCTTAAATATATATTAAATAAATAAAAATTAAATAAATATTAAACAAATATATATATAACAAAACAGCAAAACCCTACTCCAGTTTAATTCAACTATATATATAAACTTATATATATATATATAGTTGAATTAAACTGGAGTAGGGTTTTGCTGTTTTGTTATATATATATTTATTTAACATAATAAATATATGTAATTTATATTTATTTAATATATATTTGAGTATATATACATATATACATATACACACACACACACACACATATATATATATACACTCTTAAAAAAAGATACTTAAAGTAACCAAATATCTATAGGACAACAATATACTGTGTTTGAAGGTGTTGGCAACTGAGAAAATAGTTTTTTGATTACACTGCAATGAACTCTGTCAATTTGATTAAATGGGTTTACTTTCTTTTTTTTGTTGTTGTTTGGTTGTTGTTGTTTTTGAGACAGGGTCTCATTCTTTCACCGAGGCTGGAGTGCCTAGGCACCATCTCCATTCAGTGAAACCTTCACCCCCTGGGCTCAAGCAATCCTCCTGCCTCAACCTCCTCAGTAGTTGGGACTACAGGTGTGCACCATCATGCTTGGTTAATTTTTTAATTTTAATTTTTTTTAGAGACAAAATCTCTATTGCCCAGGCTGGTCTTAAACTCTTGACCTCAAGTGATCCTCCCGCCTTGGCCTCCCCAAGTGTTGGGATTACAGGCATGGGCCCCTGCACTCAGCCAAGGTTTACTTTCTTTTTATATGGTTGTATTGACCTCTGCTTTAATGCATATATCTTAGTAGTTTCTGAATGTTTTTTTTTTTTCATATATGAAATTATCTTAACAGGCATACAATAATCTGATGACTTGAAATTATTACAATTCTTTTGTAAATAGCTAGTTTCCCTCCTTGGGATAAAATAAGTTACAGTGAAAATGGAGAAAGTATGCATACCATTTCCATTGTGAAACAGTTTCTTAACAAGACATTGGGGGATTTGGTATGCATCACATTCTTGGAATTATAAAATAGTAAGATAACTCATATACATGGTATAATGTCCAAAATATACAGTATAAACAGACCGATATCACAGTACTGTCATTTTCATGTGCAAACTAAATCATGGTAATTATAAAAAAAAATTAATCGTTATCAATAACATCATTCATGTACACAGAAAATTATACAAGTAATGGAAATATTTGGAATTAATCATGTCTAAGGCCACTTTCTGGGAAGCTTCTTACACATACTTCACTATGCTTTTAAAAGTTGATTCCCTGTGATTAGGCCAGCATGAGCTGGAATACAGCAATGAGAAGAAGAATTATTCACTGGCCAGCGCCGTGGCTAGGTTCTTAATGGGATGCTCTATAATCAATGATGACCAGTTCATCCCACCACAAAGCAGAGGACAAAAACACAAAACTATGTAAGAAGATGTTCAGTCAACATGTAAGCAAAGGTCCTGAGTGAGCAAAAAAGGGCCAGTAGTAAGAGCAAGAAAACAGTCTTTTAGTTGGTAACAGATGAGGGGAGAAAAAGGGATGTAGATTTCAGAGTATCATGACAGCTGCTCTCAAACTATTTTCTACATTAATAACCAGAATAAGTATGCATAATATCTCACTTTTTTTCCATGGGTAAAAGAGAAACAAATAGTGAGACCCGTTAGAAAACATTATTTTGACATAGTTGAACCAATTATATAAATGGAATAAACTACTGGGAAGAAAATGCAATATTTGAAATGCAGCCATACAGAAAATTGTCCCTAGATTGAATTAAGTCTAAGCTATTTGTTGGGACTTATCCTAAATTTATTTTCTCATGTTTCATGCTAGAAAGGAAATACTATCCAAGTTAGACTAATCTCAATTTTACACTTCCCTTTTTTTCCTTCTACTTCTTTTGCAAGCACATTTCTCCTAAAATAGTACTGCCTTCCAGGGATATTATTTACTTGGGAGCTAACTCCAACACAAAGGATGTCCTTAGTACATTTTATTTACTCACAGCAAATGAAAGAGGTGATGATCAGGTGAATGACAGAAATGTGTCTTTTTCAATAAAAATGAATATGTGGAATAGACAGTAAATAGATGGAAAGTGTTTTCAAAGAGACATTTTTAAGTTTTCCATTTTATAAAACATACATTTTAATTGTTACTAAATGCTGCAGTTATAGCAGCCAAAACTTGAGTAGAAAAAGACATCACTGTTGATTTGAGGTGATGACCATGATATAACTATGGAATGATTATGGCTTTAGATTTATTACATCAAACCACAAGAAATTGATTTTCATATATGTTAAAAACATTAAAAATCAGTCATTTCATATGGTTCAACTTAAAGGAGATGTTAATTTAAAGATCCAGATGCAGGTGTATGTGATAGGAGTGGACAGGAGTGGATCTTTTTACTATATACAATACATGCACATATATGCATATATATTCTACCTTGAAATCTAATGGTCTGTTAAGAACTGTGCTAATGATAAACATTTTTAACATTGAATTTCAGGTTTAACTAATTATTCTTGCCCTATAACTAGTACTATGTACATTATCAGCCAATTGTTTTTTCTCAGGCAAAAAATACAAACATGAAAGAAGGGAATATATTCAATAGAGAAATAGTTACTAAGAAACAAAAGCCATATATACCTGTCCTGATCAACTCATAGGTCAGAGCTGATATTCTAAGCTGAGGCTCATAGCTAAGTTAATAAACATACACATCTACAATTACAACAGAAAACAATTTTTGCTTTTTAAGGTGAATTGCTTTGTTCCATTAGCAAAATATCACTACATATGAACAAGTTAATTACTCTAATAATTCAAGGACTAGATACTGCAGTACACATTAAATTGGTAAGAAGAGGAATAAATAGCAACCAAGAATTAGTCAAACATGGCTTATTTTTTTTTTTTAGGTTTCTATTTCCAACAAGCCCATTACAGAAAGAGCATTTTTTGAGAAGAAAATAATGTACTCATTCTGAATAGTCCACTCTCTTCAACTCCAATTATTTTACATGATAATTGTGTCCGCTATTAAAATTGATTAAAGCTAAAAGTTTTTGATCAATAACACACATTTTAGCTGGTCATTATGTTTAAAGAAAGAAAAATATGTACATACACACATATATATTTGTGAATATAAGTACAGAATTAACTGTAAGTTAAGCAGGTTTGCCTTGGATTTACGTAAAAGCTTCTTAATTAGTACTTAAACCATATGGATGTAAATACAACCTGATACAGAAATTAGAAATATGGCACTTATTTCTAATAAATGTGAAACCAAAGTGACTCTGTAACATAGAAAGAGAGTCGGTGCCTTTTGCATTTCAATATGTTCACTGATGTTTTAAAGAAGAACAACAATCACTATGTAAAAATTACTGAACCAGATCATGTCAAATTCTTTAAGGAACAGATGTGGAGTTTTTATGATTCACCCAAGAGTAGCAAACACATTATTGTTTCTAGAGTAAATACACTAAAACAATTATAAAGATGTCAAAATTCTGTTTTATTGCTCCATTCTTTTTACAAAAGGCGTGGGAAAAATTTGTCATGCCTTTAGTTACACAGCAAGTTTTGAACACCTCTTATTTATGTTTGAAAAAATATAAATATGTTATGACATAACATGTTTGACATTTTTCACCGAAGCAGAAGTCAGAAATTTGCTTTCGTGGCCTTTTTCTTTAATAGCTAAAATATTTTGCAGTGATCTTGTCTTTCGAATTCTAAATATGGGACTCTCATCCAGAAAATAACAATATAGGAGGCAAATTCCTTACATATCCATCTTTTCTCATAAGAGTGATGGCAGAATGACCTGGACTTCAAGGCCAGACATGAAAAACGTTTTGACCTCCAGTGCTAGCATCATGAGGGTGAGCTGTGGTGATTCCAATTGTAGCCTTGCCAGTTGTAGGATCCTCACTAGAACATTCCCATGTTGGGATTTGTGGCCATTTGTGACTGACTTCATGGCCCACCCAAAGATCCAAATGTCTTTTAGTAGACTCCATTTTTACTTCAATTAGTTTCCTCTTTTTTCATTACTTTTTAAAATTTTGTTAAAGAAATTTTGTGGTAGTCTGGGTGCGGTGGCTCATGCCTATAATCCTAGCACTTTGGGATGCCCAGGAGGGCGGATGACTTTGAGGTCAGGAGTTGGAGACCAGCCTGGGCAACATGGCAAAATCCCATCTTTACAAAAATACAAAAATTAGCTGGGTGTGGTGGTGCACACGTGTAATCCCAGCTACTCAGGAAGCTGAGGCAGGATAATCACTTGAACTGGGAAGGCAGAGGTTGCAGTGAGCCCAGATCTTGCCACTGCACTCCAGCCTGGGCAACAGAGTGAGACCCTGTTTTGCTTTGTTTTTGTTTTTTAAAGAATCCTCATCATGTTAAAAATTGGTGCCAAACATAATTACAGGCAATGGAGCCTCAAGGAAATGAAAAGCCAGGTCTAGTTATCTGGTCTGATTATATTACCAGGACGAAAGAATTCATCTTGTATTGAAAGGATGTGATTCTTGCTGTCCCTGGCAGACAGTAATGAAAGGATTATTTAAATTTTCAACTATGGTCACTGATGTAATACATCTATACTTACAATTTCTAGAGTTATGACATTGGCATAAGGAATACAAGCTCTGTGGGATACGCTGATTTCTTCTAATTGTACTCAGCCTTAGAGAAAGATAATGACTGCCTTCCTTAATTTCTCAGCTCTTGGGATGATCGGATAAGTAGGAGTTGCCCATAGCTGTGCTGTAAGTAGCCCCAAATCAGGTCCAAAGACGACTGAATTATAATGCTATTTGAATTGTCAGCTTCACCAACCCTTTTATTTGAAACTCAGGGAATTATTGTAAAAGTGTGTGACCTGGAGAATAGGAATGGAGTGATATAGGAGGTAGACCATTCACAGTAGAGCCCACCCCCAAACTCACTGAATTTCTGTTGCCACCAATAGTTATTCCTCTCCCACTCTCCCAAGTGTCTGCTTCTATGTTGCTTAAATGCTCTACAATAACCCACCTTGGGAAGGGACTTGTTGGGCATGTCCTTATTCTTCAGCCCTCACCATGGCCTCATTTAATGGCCCCCAGTTTTAGACTCAAATTAGCTTCTGTTTGCTTGGAAGTGGTTGAAGTGGAGCAGACATATGAATTATTATGTCTCATGGCAAAAGAATTGCAAGATTTTGCTAGATGATATTACTAAAAATGTCAAGAATGTCTATGGGAAGAAATCCTGGGGATTTTAGAGTCTTAAGGACACCACATAGCATGAGAAGAGATATGCATATTTATACTGGACATTCTGAATTTGATGCACTATTTAAGGGGTGGATAAATCTTCTCTGCAAAAGGCCAGATAGTAAATATTTAAGCTTTACAGACCAAATGATTCTTGTCATAACTATTCAACATTGCCATTGGAGCCAGAAAAGAGTTATAGATAATACATAAATGGCTAGCCCTATGGTCCAATAAAACTTTATTTATAAAAACAGGTAGTGGGCTGAGTTTGACCTTCAGGTTGTAGTTTGCTGACCCCTATGGTTGCTCATACATCACTAGTAATTATATTTACTGTGTGGTTAATTGAAAGCCCTATCCCAGAGCAAACAAAAGCTAAATAAGTTTGAAATAACAAGTATTCCTTGAGAAGACATTCAAAGACTTTGGGAAGAATAGATTACAGATTTTCAAAAACTACCAGGCTAACTTCAAAGGCCCTACTACGCATCAAATGTATAATTGAGGAAGGGGCTTTATATACAGTTACATTGTGAAGATATTCCAGACTTGAACTATCACCATGGTGTCTCACCCAGTTCTTAGACTTCAACTATTATGTAGTCCTAAAGCTTCCTGAATGAAACTTAAGGATATTATCATTAAGAAGAACCATGTGAGAACATGAGAGGTCTGCTGTAAATACTCCTTCTGGCCTTTAAAGGTATCTAAGGTCGATTGTCGTAGTAATTACACAAGCACGATTGAGAACTACTTAGAAAAATCAATTATTACTGGAAACTCTCCCTAGCTAACATAAATATGTGAGAAGCTGGTGTATCACGGTCAATCAGCCCATAGAGATGTTTAACAGGGTTCTGGCAATTAACGTAACTTTTAATCAAGTCCAATTCCAGGTGCATCCACTTGATCCTGAACATCGTGCTTATGTACTCAGTTACTGAATATGGAGCTAGAATTATTTTGCTTAGCAACTTACAGAAGCTACACATTCCCTTTCTAATTCATGGTTAGAGAGAGTCAAGTGGAAGCTCTGGAATCTCTCTTTTCCTACCAAAATAGTAAATGAAAACTCCTCCTAAATGTCTGAGAAACTGTAGCCAATAGTGCCACTATCAAACATGTGCAAAGTGTGTATCATTTATTGTTATTTTTCTTTTGCCCTTACAAAAGACAGAATTACATAATTTTATTTGATCCTCTTAAACATATTTAGCTCCTCCTCCATATGTGTTTGGCTATGTTTCAGTGTGTTTGAGTAAATATATCTGGCACTTGGTATGCAGATATTTATCTAGGAATTTATTTTTCTACAGTCAAAGTATTTTAAAAAGTTTTTAGATGACAAGACCTTGTTTTTTAGCCATATAATCACAGAAATTGTAAATTATAAGGTAACATGTCAGTTTTGCCTGTAAGGAGTTATATATACATATATATATACACACACACACACACACACATATATAACAGTAATAGGTGATCATGGTACACCATAGAAATACATATATATATATATATATATTTATGGAGTACCATAGAAATTTCTATGGAGTACCATGATCACCTATTACTGTGATTGTATCATGCTAATTATAAAATGAGGTTAACAAGTAGTGGGTGCCCTATGTATTTTGGTGAAATCTACAGAAGACAGAGACTGACAGATACATTACATTTTTGAATTTCTGGGTGTTCAGTTGTTGGAATGTTTTAGGAATTCCACTCCAGATAAAAGATAATTTATTGGTTCTTACATCCTGTAGCACTAATTTTTAAAAGTGGGGAGCAATGTTTGGCCTTTGGAAACAACAAATATCACACTGGAATGTGCTGCTCAGATTCATTTCTTTAGTGACCCCAAACTCTTTCATTTTTGAGTGAACTCCAAAGAAAAAGAAGTCAGTCAAATTAAAATACATAACACAAATAGTTCTATGATCTTGCCCCAGTGATCCAATAGGTCCAAGAAAACTTGAAGTATTTCTTATAAATTGCAATGCCATAGAGAAATTGTTTTCCTTTCCAACACATCATGAATTTTTAAATATTATTTTTGGTTCTTGTTTTCTCTCTAGAGATTAGAATATATTCTTTGTGAAGGTAGAGTTTGCATCTTTTTTCTTTTATTTTCATTTGTTCATTGCTATACCTCCACGGCCTAGCCCACTGTAATAGCTCACAATGTAGTTATTCAAATAATAGTATTATAATGCTATATAGAAAATTTAAAAGGGTCATGGATTAAGAGGAAAGGAAGGCCATGTGGTCAGGGACAAGGGCATCATTTTTGTACTTGTTTCGGGAAGAATTCTGTCAGACATAAATCTTTAGCAGACCCCTGGATAAAGTGAGAAAGAGAATCATGGAAAAGTTGGGAAGAAATTACTCCAGGCAGAGCAGTATGAGTTTGAAAGTTCCTGAGGTAAGGTGAGCTTTGTGTATTTGAGACCAAGTGGAAAAGACAACTTATTTGATAAGGTAAAGGAAGGTGAGGATGGCCCGATATAATTTGGAGAAGTGGGCAAAAGCTAGATCGTATAGGGTTTTGTAGAGCATGGTGGGGAATTTGAATTTATTGTTAAATAGTATAGGAAGTCACTAGATTTTTAAATAAGACATTTATATGATCAGTTTTACATTTTAGAAGATTTCTTTGGTTTCTATGTAGAAAATAACTTGAAAGAGTGTTAATAGCAGGTGGAGGACCAATTAGAGCAAAGCTGTTGTACCCAAAGAAGAGTTGATGATGGCTGAGTCATACTGGTGTTGGTGTTGGAGTGGGCTAGGGTGGAAGTGCTAGTCATCATGGCAGTAGTATTGAGCAGTGTAGTTGTGGATGTGGTCATAGTAGTAATGATAGTGGATAGGGTAGTGGGAGGCCAGGGTGATAGTGGTGGTAGCACTGGAGGTAAGGTTATAGTGGAGACAATAATAGCACTGGTGTTGGTTTTCTCTTCTACCTCTTTTGTGAAATAGGGTTATGTGCCTCCTAGGATGCTTAGAAGAATTAAATTAGCTAAAACATTGAAAGAATTAGAAATGTGCCATACCCAAGTGAGCACACAATTAATGATGGCCGACCATACTATTTTGTCTCCACAACGACCAACTTAAATTACTTGTTCCACCTTTGAATTCTATGGAATAGGCCCACTCATACCAAGCAAAATTCTTTGCTATGGTAACAATGAATCATGCACCTTCTGTTGAATATGATTTATTCTTTTCTGAACAACACACTTTAAATGAGTAATTCACCTTGCTGAGACATTCCAGTTCCTCATTTTCAACTATCTGATTAATGTATGCCTTTCAAAGTGCCTTTAATATTTCTTATGACTTTTGAAGCTTACTCCATCTGTCAATAAAAAAGAGTATCTTCTTATTAATAAACCCCTTCCCCATCAGTCTTCTTCAATCATATAGCATTTGATTATTCTTTAACTTATGAGAATAAATTGTTTTGAAAAATGCAGTAATAGATGTATGCCCAATATAATACGGACACATGTCTGTATTCATATGGGTCAATCTAATAGTTTTATGATCAGAGAAAAGTATGTACAGTTGTATTATCTCAAGTTAGAAATGAAAAGAAGTCCAACAAGTGTCACCATATCATCTTCAACACTTCACTTACCATACCATCTTCAAAAACAAACAAATAAAACAATACCTCAGGGGTACTTCAATTTTTCCCCTTAGGAATCTTCAAAACACTTATATAACATTTAAGACACAGTGGTGTTTCCTCCTTATAGTTTTTCTGTTTGGATCAAAACTATAAAAAGTAAAATAGAAAAAGGGTACAAAACACCTTGGTAAAATTTAAAGTATTTCCATTATTTTAGTCATGGGGAACTAATTACATGCATAATTGTTACATGTGTAATTTGTCTTTGTTAGGATGAATAAGCCCATTGTGCATATGTGTTGTTTTTATCAAGGGCAACTGTGCCAGTCAGTATACCTATTCTCTTTTTTGAAAGAAAATCATCGGATTCCTTTGTTTTGACAGGTAGAACATTCTGGACTAAATAGACAAAGTAGACATATAAGTCAGCTTCATCCCAAGTACATTTAAAGTTGGAGCAATTAATCAATAATGAGGTAATGGAATTTTAGATGAGTTTTGGGGCTGATGTGAATTTTGTCATGTTAATGTCACCATGTATAACTGGGAACAGCTGCTGTCTGCCTTACTCTGTATAGTAATGTGGAACTTCATATATCTATATAATAACACAGTAAGTCTTGTTACTTAGAAGATCTTATCTACAGTCAAGTGAATGCTCTATGACATTGAATGATTGGTGAGCCTTAGTTAATCTCTGTATATGATTTACAATCCTGTCTAGCATTGTTACACATAATATCCTTAGGAAGTAACATGGAAGGAATGTAGTAATATTTTATTTTCATTTTTTGGTACAGTTCCTGATTTAATGTAGAGATTTTTAAAATACCATTTTCCTATTTTAACATATGCTTTCAAGTATATTGTAGCCCTCCAGTAATGACACAGTTTCACATAGAAAATGCCATTATATATGTGAATGAATTATAGCATCATTTTAAGGACAAGATGTTGCAGTTATACAGACCTGAATTCAAACTCTGTTTCAGCAACCTATCATCTCTTGACCTAGGATAAATTATGTAATCTGAGACTCAGAGTCTTCAATCAAAAGAGGTGTGTTAAGGTTTATTGAGGAAACATACATAATGTGCTTAGTTTGGAAAACAACATGTAGTAAATAATGTAGTAATAACTCAATGAATTGTTGTCACTATCATTTAAACATCACAAAATAAACGTTTACTTCATAACTGTATGAAATTATATTTAGTTATAAAATAGTATAATATAAATATTTATTCTTTAGAGAGGTCTGATCACTATTAATTTGTAGTGGAAATATGAAAGGGAGACGGGTAAAACTGTAACGTTTATTTACACATATTGAGAAAACATTCATTGGTTATATCACTATCTGGGAAAACCACATTATATATTGTATTAAAATGTATTTTCCAATAAGCTTAATTCAATTACTCTCATCTCTTCAATACATAAACTGTATGCCACTTGTTGCTTATACAGTGCATAGATAATTCTTATTTCTATGTGAGAAAATTCTCTTTCTAGGTCTCTTTCTTTAAAAATTGTAATGTACTTGGGGGCAAAAGCATACTTCATGCTTTGTCTCTCTTCAACACCTACTCAAGGCAGAGCTTGTGCTAATGGCCTGTGAAGAACACCAAAATATTTTATTCATATTGTTTTATAGTAATGAAATGTCTCTTCAGAGGTTTTGAGAATTAAAAATCTCTAATTTATTTTCTCAAACTGTTTTTAAATTCTTTTGTCTGATTCTGACCTGAAAATATCTGCAAAAGTGTGGAGTTTGCTGTCGTTAGTGAAATAATTGGGAACAGGGTCAGATTATGACTGTTTTTCAGTTGTGCTGACAGTTTGACATAAAGAGTCCTGTACTAAGCCTGAGAACCCCAACTAGACAAGCGCAGGCACAGGTCTGCCGTGTTTAGGAACTGAAAGAATAGGAACTTGCCCTAGTGGGAAAGGAACCACCACAGTGCCATAAAATTCACTGACTCAACCATTTCAGAGGTTTAATCCAGAGCACAAGCAGGTTACACTAAAAAATAACAGCTCTCTGCCCCTGGAAATGCCCTTTAGCAGAGTAAGCTTAGTAAAAAGGGTCAGAGACCCAGAATCCCCAGGTTAACTATGTTTTAGGTTTGCCTGAACAAGTCTCTTGACTGCAATGCACTTTTCTTTTTCTAAACGTAAGACTGGAATTATGGACTAGGAATTTCTTTTGTCAGCTCTTATTCTCAAATTCACAAAATAATCACATATATAATTTTATTTATATTTCAAATATAAAACATAATTTGGGGGTTATGATTTATTCATAAACATATTAATGGGTAATAGAGAACTACTAACTATATTTTCTTAATTCTAGTCACACTTAATTTAAATAAATAAATATTTGAATATTATAGTTATTTCTAATAATTATGTATTATGCTTTATTGGAAGTTAAATAGCCAATAATAGCAAGAACTTTATTTAAAGATGTTATGTATTGTTTCTCACGACATTGTAAGATTATTCATTCACTCTTTGTTCTATATTGTGAAATATCAAGGAGGCCAGTTAAAATCCACACACACACATGCTGGGAGAGAGAGAAAGAGAATGAGAAACAGAGAGAGAGATAAAAGGAAAGGAGGAGAGAAAAACAGATAGGGAGACAAGCTGGGTATGTCTGTCAATTTATCAATATATCAATGTATTTAGAGAATGTTTTTACTCTGTATGTAACACTTTAACATGATTCCACAACACAAGGTTTAATATTTTAAAAATCAAATTATTCATAATTTCAGCCATATTAATTTGAATCTAAATATGATTAATTTAGCTTCCTAGAGATAAGTCAAAACAAAAGTTCCTGACTATTAATTTATCAGAATAGGGTTTAAGATGTAGGGGGAAAAGATGAATTGAACAAGCCCAAACTGGATTAATTTTTGGTACTGTTTATTAAAGTTATGAGTAAAGACAGAAAAAAGATTAAATACCTCAAACTGAAATCTATTAGTGGCATAATTTAATTCTATGCAAAGCCCACAAAAGTTCCCCTGAATCAAAAAGATATTTAGTAATTAAATATGCTATAGAAGTCAGAGAGTAATATCATAGAAAACATATAACATCTGAATGCCCAAATTAATCATTGTATAACCCCATTATTGAATATAGTATGACCATTATGTAAAATTTTACATATAGCTTAATATATGAGAAAGCTTAATAATAGTTTATGAATTAGAAAGAAGATAAAAGCACATTGCCAATCTATACCATTCCAATTTTACTTAAAAATATGAGTATGTGCATGTATATGTAAGTGGATATATATACACACACATATACCTTAATAGATATACATACATGCATACATACTTATGCACACATATACCATGTATATATAATATGTATAATGTATGCTCACTTCACATATACTCTACACAGATATATGAGAGAGAGCGAATATACACTGAATATTAAGTGTTATTAACTTTAACTTGTCAATCTGTAGGAAAATAATTTTACTTCATATAATGTTATATTATCACTAAGGTCCAGTGAATATTCACTTTATTTTAAAGTAAAAATATGTTACCTGGGTAAAGGAATGAAAGTTATTTAGAATATCAATTTCTATTGTTATTTTCTATAATTTACATACTTGGTCTACTTTTCATTTATTTACCCATTTATTCACTAATTGTGTACTCATTTATGTATTTATTCAGCACAAAAATTCAATTAGACTGTTTGTCATAGCCATGGTTTAAGAGTACGCATGATTAATCAGAGGAGTATGTGTTAGAAACACAACAAAATTTATCAATTCTATGACTTAAAATATGCAAAATGGTGGTAAATATTTACACTTTTTTTTTCTTGAAAACGAGTAGGCAAAAAAGATACAATGGACAGTTTCTTAAAAGAAATGTTCAATAAGTACCTCAAAGGAGGTGGTGGTGTAACAGCAATGGAATTTAATAAAATCATTCTGTTCAAGGCATAACATTACCTCAGAGCTTCCTTGATAATGCAGTGCAGCCATAAAGTTTTAAAAAGACAAAAGTTCAATTGTCAGTTGATTTCCTGATTAAACAAGACATTCTTCATACCAGGAATTCCTTAAGAATTTGCTTGCAGAGGGGGCGGTTCAAAGATGGCCGAATAGGAACACCTCCAGTCTAAGGCTCCTAGCATAAGCGATGAAGAAGATGGATGATTTCTGCATTTCCAACTGAGATACCGGGTTCATCTCACGGGGGATTGTTGGACAGAGGGTGCAGGACAGTGGGTGGAGCGCACCGAGTGTGAGCCGAAGCAGGGCGAGGCATCACCTCACCCAGGAAAAGCAAGGGGTCAGGGAATTCTCTTTCCTAGCCTAGGAAAGGGGTGACAGATGGCACCTGGAAAATCAGGTCACTCCCACCCTAATACTGCACTTTTCCGACAGTCTTAGCAAACGGCACACCGGGAGATTATATCCCGCGCATGGCTCGGAGGGTCCTACGCCCACAGAGCCTCGCTCATTGCTAGCACAGCAGTCTGAGATTGAACTGCAAGACAGCAGGGAGGCTGGGGGAGGGGCGCCCGCCATTGCCCGGCTTGAGTAGGTAAACAAAGCCTCAGGGAAGCTGGAACTGGGTGGAGCCCACCACAGCTCAAGGAGGCCTGCTTGCCTCTCTAGACTCCCCCTCTGGGGGCAGAGCATAGCCAAACAAAAGGCAGCAGAAACCTCTGCAGACTTAAATGTCCCTGGCAGACAGCTTTGAAGAGAGTAGTGGTTCTCCCAGCAGCAGTTTGAGATCTGAGAATGGACAGACTGCCTCCTCAAGTGGGTCCCTGACCCTTGAGTAGCCTAACTGGGAGGCACCCCCCAGTAGGAGCAGACTGACACCTCACACGGCCAGGTACTCCTCGGAGACAAAACTTCCAGAGGAACAATCAGGCAGCAACATTTGCTATTCATCAATATTCGCTGCTCTGCAGCTTCCGCTGCTGATACCCAGGCAAACAGGGTCTGGAGTGGACCTCTGGCAAACTCCAACAGACCTGCAGATGAGGGTCCAGGCTGTTAGAAGGAAAACTAACAAGTAGAAAGGACATCCACACCAAAAGCCCATCTGTACATCACCATCATCAAAGACCAAAGGTAGATAAAACCACAAAGATGGGGAAAAAACAGAGCAGAAAAGCTGGAAACTCTAAAAATCAGAGTGCCTCTCCTCTTCCAAAGGAACACAGCTCCTCACCAGCAATGGAACAAAGCTGGATGGAGAATGACTTTGACGAGTTGAGAGAAGAAGTCTTCAGACAATCAAACTTCTCTGAGCTAAAGAAGGAAGTTCGAACCCATGGCAAAGAAGTTAAAAACCTTGAAAGAAGATTAGACGAATGGCTAACTAGAATAACCAATGCAGAGAAGTCCTTAAAGGACCTGACGGAGCTGAAAATCATGGCATGAGAACTACGTGATGAATGCACTAGCTTCAGTAGCCAATTAGATCAACTGGAAGAAAGGGTATCAGTGATGGAAGATCAAATGAATGAAATGAAGTGAGAAGAGAAGTTTAGATAAAAAAAGAATAAAAAGAAATAAACAAAGACTCCAAGAAATATGGGACTATGTGAAAAGACCAAATCTACATCTGATTGGTGTACCTGAAAGTGATGGGGAGAATAGAACCAAGTTGGAAAACACTCTGCAGGATATTATCCAGGAGAATTTCCCCAATCTAGCAAGGCAGGCCAACATTCAAATTCAGGAAATACAGAGAATGCCTCAAAGATACTCCTCGAGAAGAGCAACTCCAAGACACATAATTGTCAGATTCACCAAAGATGAAATGAAGGAAAAACTGTTAAAGACAGCCAGAGAGAAAGGTTGGGTTACCCACAAAGGGAAGCCCATCGGTCTAACAGCTGATCTCTCAGCAGAAACTACAAGCCAGAAGAGAGTGGGGGCCAATATTCAACATTCTTAAAGAAAAGAATTTTCAAATCAGAATCTCATATCCAGCCAAACTAAACTTCATAAGTGAAGGAGAAATAAAATACTTTACAGACAAGCAAATGCTGAGAGATTTTGTCACTACCGGGCCTGTTCTACAAGAGCTCCTGAAGGAAGCACTAAACATGGAAAGGAACAACTCGTACCAGCCACTGCAAAAACATGCCAAATTGTAAAGACCATCAAGGCTAGGAAGAAACTGCATCAACTAACAAGCAAAATAACCAGCTAACATCATAATGACAGGATCAAATTCACACATAACAATATTAACCTTAAATGTAAATGGGCTAAATGCTCCAATTAAAAGACACAGACTGGCAAATTGGATAAAGATTCAAGACCCGTCAGTGTGCTGTATTCAGGAAACCCATCTCACGTGCAGAGACACACATAGGCTCAAAATAAAGGGATGGAGGAAGATCTACCAAGCAAATGGAAAACAAAAAAAAAGGCAGGGGATGCAATCCTAGTCTCTGATAAAACAGACTTTAAACCAACAAAAATCAAAAGAGGCAAAGAAGGGCGTTACATAATGGTAAAGGGATCAATTCACCAAGAAGTTGAATTGCAAGAACTAAACTATTGCAAGAACAAAAAACCAAACACCACATATTCTCACTCATAGGTAGGAATTGAACAATGAGAACACTTGGACACAGGAAGGGGAATATCACACACCGGGGCCTGTTGTGGGGTGTGGAGAGTGGGGAGGGATAGCATTAGGAGATATATCTAATGTAAATGAAGAGTCAATGGGTGCAGCACACCAACATGGCACATGTATACATATGTAACAAACCTGCACATTGTGCACATGTACCTTAAAACTTAAAGTACTATTAAAAAAAAAAAAAAACAGTTCTATGAGGAGAGTAAGAGTTTGCTCACCACTGATTGTATCCCTAGCACCAGGACAGTGGTGACACGTAGCATGCCCTCAGTAAACCTCTGCAGAATAAATGGAAAAGGGAGTATAGCCAAAAATGCGTTTAGGACCTGTGATTGTAGTCACAGAGGCATATGTTCTAGATCAGATCAGATCAGTCACTAGTTATGACAGGAGAGTGTTTAGTGTAATGGTTTATAGCCACAGTGGAAGCCCGGGTTCAAATTCCTTCTCAGTAATTCTCTGGTTGCACACCCTTTGGCAAACTGCACAACTGCCCTGTGCCTCAGTTTCCCCAGTTGAAAATGGAAACAGTAGTGCCTGACTCAGACTTAGTTTGCATTAGATACCCACATCAGATGCTAAGCCCAGTGCTCATCTGTGTGTGGTGCTGGTGCTGTTGTTGTGTGTCTCAGGTGTGGTGTGCTGAGCTCCAAGGACTCATCAAGTTTTGAATTAAATAGATCAACTTTGTTATTAGAGAGCAAAGAGGTGTGGGGAGTTGTTTTTGCCCAGAGCGTATGTCTAGACCCTTGAGATGGGTAAAGTGTCACTGAACATTCTGACATTGCTGGTCTTAGGAAGGTGATAAGTAGGGCTGCATCATCACCCCACAGTCTACGGGGTGGCTCCTCCAGGATGCCTGACACTGCCAGTGCCTCCTTCTCCAAATGAAGAACACCTGACACAGGTGATCTTAAGCGGTCATTCTCTGTGGTCCGACTCAAGCCACACACCCTTTGGTTTAGTTCAGTTTGGAGAGCAATTTGATGTGCTGGTTTGATTTTTGGCTCACTGATTTTTGCCAATGTGTAATTCATACCCAGTTCATACTGACTTATAAAGAAAACCTATCATTCTATCAAAAACAAGAATTTGCTTGCAGGAAGTATTTAAACCACACAAACAAAAGGATCTCCTCTTGAGTATGAATAATCTTAAGAGTCACTCATTCTGTCTCAATCATATCTAAAGCACTAAACTTTATTGAATGACCACATCGGTCCCTGTGTCATTAAATAATTGACCTCTGTCATCATCCAAGAAAATACACTGCAGAGCTGTGGCTCCTTCAGGGACCCTTCTGCGTAACCATGGGCACCTTGCCTTGGCTTTCTAATGATTTCCAGCCACTGGAAGCACTCTGTCTAAATACCTACCCTGCAGAAAGATTGCCAAATTGATTTTCAATGCTTTTATGTGGCTCTTGAAAACACCTTAGATTGTTGTGTTTTGTGCTTACTGTTTTCAAAATTCTGTCTATCAAGGCTTAGGCCTGATATATAAACAATACCAGCAGGTTACATTGTTTCTATATTTTTTACATATATTGAGTTACTGAGTGAATGCATGAATTGTGCAAATACATGTGAAAGCATCATGTCATCTTTTTAAAAAATTTTGACTATCTTATTTTTGACATTTTATTTTAAAGTCATTTTCATACTACTGTATAATACGTTGAACATAGTTTGTTAATTCGTCTAATTTTTAAGTAAAATTTAAAACCTGTGCACCGAAGAATCCTATGTAAACACATGACTCTCATCTATTTCACTGAAAAAGATATGCCACTATAATAAGAGTAATTAGTTTTTCCTATTATAGTTTTTATAACTAAAGCTTCCAAGGCTGCTTATAGATTCTCTTATATTAACTACTCTAGGTTGAATTCATTCCTGGGATACAAAATTACGTGTTTGGTAAAGGCACAGCAGAAGTTTATTGAGAAAAAAAATATTTCTTTAATACAAAAGCAAATTTTTAAATTACCAAAAAAATCAACACAATTTAAGTTTGGGAATATAACGTTTTCTAAATAGAATGAACTATGGAAATATAACATTTTTGTAAATTTAAATATATAATAATTTATAGAACCTGTTCAAAATATCTCTTCAATTTTTTCTTAATACCAAAAACCTACTTAATTATTTTGTAATACACTTGTAGTGTGTTGTTGAATCCTATATGTGCTTTGTGGTTAGGATTTCATACACTCAAAAATGAGGTTGACCAATTTATGTGGATGTGGGTATTTGTTAATATTTTCTGACTTTCCTTTCAACATTTTAATCCCTCCCACTTCTCCCTGTCTGTCTCTTTCTTGTTATTCCCTGCTATTTTTATATGCCTTATTTCTTTACTTTTTACATTTATATTGTTTTATTTTAGATGTATCACTTTCAAACATCTTATAGCCTGAATATTTTATTAATTTTAACAACCTGAGCCTCCCCCTCAACTTCTTTATTTTTAGAAAGTATTAAAAACCCACATAAGTGTGATCGCATATATTCACAAACTTTTTCATGCCACCTTATTTTATTTTTAATATTTAACTTTTTTAAAAAAGTAGTATTTAAGGTACATGCAGAAAAATTGACTTTTTGTGATCTATTTTATAAATTTTAGTATGTTCTCCAACCCCGTATGGTTTAATGTTCTGAAATGTCTTATAAATGCAACTATGCAGCATGTAGCCCATAAGACTGGCTACTTGCAGCATAATAATTTTGAGATTCATTCAAGTTGTTGTATGTATGTAGCAATAATTCATTACTTTTTCACTGTTGAGTAGCATTCCATTGTATGTCTATGCCACATTTTGTAGAATCAATTCATTTAAGGACAATAGATTCATTGAAGGACGTTTGGGTAGTTTTCATTCTTTGACAATTATGAATAGAAGTGCTCTCAACACGTATACACATTGTGTAGTGAAAATAAATGTTTATCTGTTTATCTGTCTAAAACCTAGAAATAGAATGCTGGGTTATGTGGTAAGCGTATGCTGAAGTTTACAAGAACCTGTCCAACTGTTTTCCACAGTGGCTTTACCATATTGCATTGCTGTTGGTAATACACAAGAGCTCCAGTTACTCTACATCTTTGTGTAGTGATGTCTCATTGTAGATTTAATTTGCCTTTCTCTGTGGTAATGATATTGAGCATTTATTCATGTTCTCATTACTTAGCTGTATATCCTTTTTCATGAAGTGTATATGCAAGGGTTTTTCTCATTTTAAAAATTAGCTCTATGTTTTCTTAGTTTTGATTTTAGGAGGTGTTTACACATATGGAAACACATCTTTTGTCATATATGCAATTTACTCTGAATATATAGCTTGTCCTTTCAGTCTCTCAGCCATGTCTTTCACAGAGCAAAAAATTTTTAAGTTTTGATTAAATCTAATTTTTTTCTCTTTATCAGTATACTTTTAGAGTTATGTCTAAGAATTTGTTGCCTAACCCAAGGTATGAAGATATTTTTTCTGTTTTCTTCTTAAAATATCGTAATTTTATATTTTTACTGACATCTGTATTTCATTTTCAGTTAATTTTTATAAGATGTGAAGTTTAGGTCAAGGTTCTTTTATTGTATATTAATTTCCAGTTTCTCCAGCACCATTTATTGAAAAGATCATACTTTCGCCATTGAATATCTTTGTAACTTTGTCAAAAAGAAGCCACAGTTTAATAGGTTTATTTTTAGACCCCATTTTTGTTCCGTTGATGTGGTTTTTGATCTCTTGTCTATTTTTACAACAAATTCTGCTAGAGTTTTGATTAAAATTTTGTTGTCTATAGATCAATTTGGAAAGAATTGATATCTTAACAACATTGAACTTTCCAATCTATGTTTGTACTACATCTCACCATTTATTTAGGATCATTTTTATCAGTGTTTTCATTTTTAGTATACATATCCTGTATATGTTTTATTTGATTTATACTTAAGAATTTCACTTGTTATGCATATGCTTTTATTATATATGTTTATTTCATTTTCCAATTATTGATAGCTAACATATAGGCAATGCCGTATTTATTAATTAAGTTCTAGGAGTTTCTTTTGATAATTACATACAATTTTACAGGTGATTTCAGGATATGTTACACTAAGATGGTTTAAGATAGAGGTTTTGCAATGCTTATTAAAGTTGAAATTTATTAACCTTGTACACAATAATTCAACTTATGAGTATATATTCTAGAGAAAATTTTGTACAAATACCCCCAGAAAATACAAACTGGATTATTTTTCACAGTAATGTATACAATAGCATGAGATTAGAAACAACCAAGATTTCAGAATTGCACTATATTTATACAACAAATTATTATACAACATTGAACAGGAGCTATGAACAACAATATTAATAAAGTTCATAAACACATTATTTGAGCGAATAAAGAATTATTAGACATATTTACATAAACTAAAACTATGACACCTGGAAATAAACATTAAATTCCACATGACCAGTTACATATATTGGGAGATGGTGGAAGCAACCTAAAAGTATGATACAAAACAAATAGTGGTTTACAGTTTAGATAATGCATTATTTTTTAGGCCATATAGAAGGTAATAGTTGAACCTCATTTTATGTCTTGAATGTTAATGTTGTAAACAAAAGCCCTAAAAAGTAGCCTGTAATTCTGAATTCTATAAAGCATTTATTCGAACTAAGCTAAAGCTATTCAACTCTACAGATGTCAGACATGACTTTTATCAGATATTTTCCATTTCTCTTTCAGTATTGTCATTGCTTCATTGGTGAACAATAGAAAAGAATTCCCATCTATAAAGAAGTACGGAGCACAGCCATTTCTCCAACACAGAAACCCCAAATGCCTCTGTTTAGTTCTTCCAGATTGGCCATATTTTAGGGCAGAGAACAGCAGTAATAGACAAATGTATCTAAAAGGTTCGTTTAAGTAGTTCTTCTGCAAAGGACACAAGAAGAAAGGGTTTAAGAATTGATTGATGCAACAATAAAAACCCATCAGTGACAGACTGTATAACTGCCACTTGTCAGTGATTAACAAATTTATTGAGAAACATCTCCCTAGATAAGAGGATGAGGACAGGAAGACCTGAGCCCACCAACAAAAAGAAACATGGGCACTTACGAGGAAACAGAGATGTGTCATTGATCTTTTGGAGGGACTTTGGACCATTGTAACTTCTTTTTAAGAAACAACACTGTTTTCAATCAATCAGTGAACAAGTTATATATATCAATTTGAAACCTATTTTCATTACTAGGGCTGAGGAAATAGATATTTTGTGTCATGTTATTCAGGGAATTTAGAAAACAGAATCTAGGTATTTGTAAAGATAACAAAATGCTTATAAGCATAATTACTAAAAATGTATATTCAATATGCTTTGGGGACTCAGATAATTTAGAGAGGCTTTATAGCTGTGGTGATATTTAACTTTAGCAGTGGGTATAAATTTCCCAAGTGGTGAAAGAGAAAGGCAATGAATCCAATAGAAGACATGAGATGTGTGTGACAATGTGGGAAAAACTAAATGTAGAAATGTTATGTCAGTTGATGTGACATTGAAGGCATCAAAATGGTAAATGCTTCTTCTGAAAATGTGACTTTAGTTCTTGTCAGAGGGCCTTTGATGCTGTGTAAAGAAATCACCTCTTCTGTAGACAAGTAAAGAGGGATTAAAATGTATTAGCAACTGGAAGAAATGATTAAATATACACTTAAAAGTTAACCTTGTAAATCTTACATGTTCTCACAACAAAAGTTGATAAGTGTATGAGATGATGGATATGTTAGTTTGTTGACTTAGTCATTTCACAATGTATACATATGTCAGAAAACCACATTGTATGCTGTAAATATATAATTTTTATTTTTCAATTGTAAACCTTAGTAGAGCTAGGAAAAATAGTCTTGTAGGTAAGAGTCAGAAGGTTAGTCATTAGATAGGGAGACACAATACAGAATCTGATAATATAATTCAAACAAAAGGGGAATTTTTTATATTTATTTTTATAGCAATATAAAAAAACTGATAGTGGTCTAAGCAAAACAAAGAAAATCAGAATAGAAGCAAGAGTTATGGGCTGAAGAAAAAGGTGTAAACTTGGAATATACATCTATGATACAGCAGCTAATTATCTTGCTAACTGATTTTTTTTACTTAAGGAAAAAATATCGAATAAAGTAAGTAATCATTCAGCAAATCCGAGCACACTGAATAGTGGCAGGACTTTTATTATTGGCCACAAGGGATACCAACTCAGAGAATGCCCATACTAATTTACAGCAGTAAATCTGCATTTCTAAAATTTTGTCACAGAACAAATTAGTTCTAATCCACAAATTGTTTTAAGCTTATTTTACTTGACAAGGATTACTTGATAGGGAGGTGCCAGCAAGCTACCTATCTCCCCTCCTCTACAGCAACTTCTACCCATCATGTTGTCTCAAATATCAACATCAGAGTAATGAAGTTCTAGCAGTATTTTACAATCATCTATTAAACTGTAAATATTCTATGAAAATGTAAATACTATAGTGAATAAAAATCTAAGCTATATTTTATATTTGGCAGAAATTAGTTTACCATGTATTTTTGAATGACGATATCGAAGTAAACAGTTGGGGAATGCAGCATAAACTGATTAAAGATATTTGAGATACACTGTCTATTTAAAATTTCACTATATCTTAACCCTGATCCTTGTATCTGTTGTCAATACAGTCTATGTTTATATATATATTTGGTTGGTTTAATGATATTCTCCCTGCAGAAGACTGGAGAAAACTTAGCAATTTCCCCAATTGCCTGATTCAATAATCCAACTTGCATCCATTTAATGAACTAGCTAAGAAATATCAGATCTGTGGCTATCTCTGAAGTTATCTGGATGCTTCTGAATAAGCATGTATACCAAATCTAAGTTACAATAGCCATAAGCTCATCAATTTTTTAAAAAGACATTTAGATAGATTATTGACATAAATATAATAGAAATAAAAATAGATGGCTATCGATATGAAAGATGTATATGTGTATATACACATATACTATATGTACACATGCAAATACATTCATGCATACATATAGATAGGTATTAGATAGATAGATGACAGATGGATGAATGGATAGATCTAGATAGCAGCACATATTACTATGTTTCAGATAAATAAGAAATACTCTATTTTCTTATTATTTCTATCTATTGTTGCCTCTGCTTATGCCCATTTTGCAGTCGAAGAAACTGTAGCTTGGAGAGATTAAGCAACTTTCCCTGGATTACAAGGCTCTAAAAAATGAGTACAAAATTGATTTCTCTCTAGCAGCCTGACTGGAGAGGCTATGGCCCCAATAGCTGTAATATATAGAGAGGAAACATTTCTTGGGAAGTAAACTGATCTTTAGTTTATTACAAGAACATTTTTAAAGTCAGCATGTGTGGTGAAAAGGATTCTTTCAACCTTTTATTGAACATTCATATTAAAAGAAAACAAATAGGTAAATAATAAGTCAATATAAAATTAGAATGAGATATTATGGAATGGTTATTCCCTGAGAGGACTCACCCACAGATAGTGACATGTAAGGAAAAAATAAAATCAATTCAAAGTTCTTCCTTCTTTTGTCTTTATTTTTGTTTTGGTAAACTGTGACACTGAGACAAAGTAAGCAGCTGTGGGAAAGCATGCTGATAGGCCTTCCTCAGGCTCAGTGAGTACATTTCGGAATAGAAAACAAGTTTTAGTAAAACTATAAATATATGTATATTTTTACCCTTCTGCTGCAACTCAGGCATTTTGACATTTTTAAAAGTGAGCTGCACATCACATCTCTTGGTAGCGTTTACCCCAGGTAGACCTCAGGCCACAATAGGTACTTCCTGGTTGTCTTAAAAAATTATACATTATGATAATCCTGTTTTGTCAACTCAGCATATCTTTTAAAAGGACCAATAAAGCTCTCTTAGGGCAAGAAATAAAAGTCATTATATTTCTCCTCAACATTCAGCATAGTTAAAACGTATTGAAATTAAGTGAGTCAGATCTGATATATTTTGGGATCATCTAGCTCACAAAATAAAGGCTTTACAGGATAAAATCAAAGCCAGTAACTGCGTAAAGTAAAATTAAGACAACAGCATAATTATTCACTTTATTCATTAAAACTTTAAGATTTTATTTTAAAAAAGATCTTATCATGGTTTGCATGATCATATTAAAAAAGTATAAAGAGAAGATAAAGATAGAGAAAAGAGAGAGAAACATGGAATGACTCTAATTGCTGATTATGAGATGTCGTAATTGCTAATTATATACCAGAGATACCATCATTGAAATTCCTACATTCCGTAGAATTAAACACAGAGCCCCTGAATTTCCATACAACTTTACAATTCAAAGAGCATTCTATATTGAATTTGGTGTCATTTATTGCTGTTGATTTCACCTTATCCGCATTAAGATTATACTCACTTATATTGTTTTATTAAAGTTATGCACTCTCTCCTACCTTCCAAATTTGTAAGCCTTCCAAGAGAGGCTCTCTCGGACACTACGGGTTTATCCCTAATTAACTAAAATATAAGTTTGGGAGGGAGATGAAACAAAATGGCTGACTAGGGCCCTCTAGGATTTATGCTTCACCCAGAAACACCAAATAGAACAACTATACACACGAGCCAACACCTACATAAGAACCAAAATCACATGAGCAATCACAGTACCTGGTTTTAACATCATATGAAGTAAAGAGGCACTGAAAGGGCAGAAGAGTGAGTCTTGAATTGCTGAGGACACCTCTCTGCAATCCCTTTGCAGTGGTCATGTGGCATGGAGAGAAAATCTGTGTCCTTGGGGGTGGGAGAGCACAGTTATTGTGGGTCTTTATATTGGAACCCAGCACTGCTAGCCACAGTAGAAAGCAACACAGGGGAGAATTTAGCTGGCGCCCATGCAGGAGCGTTTAGATCAGCCCCAGCCAGAGAGGAATCTTTCAATCCAGTGGTCAGAACCTGAGCTCTGGTTAGACACACCACAGTGGGCTACGGAGATATGGGGTTCTAAATAAACTTGAAAGGCAGTCTAGCCCAGAGAGATGGGAATTTCTGGGCAAATCCTAGTGCTCTGCTGGACTCAGAGTCAGCGGGCTTGGGCTACACACGACCTAGTGAGATACCAGCTTGGGCAGCCAAGGGAGTTCTTATGCAATCCCTCCCCCAACCCCAGGTAGTGCAGCTCACAACTCTGGGGGAGACGTTTTCCTTTTGCTTGAGGAGAAGAGAGGAAAGACTGAAAAAGGAATTTGTCTTGGAGCTTGGGTTTTAGCTCAGCCACAGTAGAATAGGGCACCAGGCAGAGTCACGAGGCCTGTATTTCAGGCCCTAGCTCCCAGATGACATTTCTAAACACAAACTGGGTCAGAAGAGAACCTACTGTCTTGAAAGGAAGAACCCAGTTCTGGAAAGATTTATCAGCTGCCGACTGAAGTGCCCACTGAGCCTTGAATAAACACCAGCAGTAGCCAGGCAGGACTCACCATGGGCCTACAGTGAGATCCAGTGTCATGCTGGCTTCAGATGTGAGTGAGCACATTCTGAGCTATGATGGCTATAGAGAGAGACCTCTTCTGCTTGAGGGAAGGAGACAAAAGATTAAAGAGACTTTGTCTTGCAGCTTGGGTACCAACATGACCACAGTGAGATAGAGCACCAAGCAGGCTTCTAGGGTCCCCAATTCCAAGGCTTGCCTTTTGGACAGCATTCCTGGACTTCCTCTGTGTCAGAGGGGCTCCCAGTTCTCTGGAGGGAAAGATCCAGGCCTGGTAACAGTCATCACAAGCTGAGTGAATAACCTGTGGGCATTGAGTGAACATTGGCAGCAGCCGAGCAGTAGTCACCGTGGGTCTGAGGTGGTTGTCATCATGAGGAGAGACTTTTTGCTTGAGAAAAGGAGAGGAAATTAGAGAAGGACTTTGTCTTGTGGCTTGGGTGTCAGCTCAGCAGCAGTAGAATAGAGCACCTAGTATATTCCTAAGCTTTCCAACTCTAGGCCCTGGCTCCTGGAAGGCATTTCTGGACCTGCCCAGGGCTGAGAGGAACTCACTGCCCTGAACAGAAAGACACAATCCTGGCTGGATTCACCACCTACAAACTGAAGAACTCTAGAACCTTAATCGAACATAGGTGGTGGCTAGGTGGTGGTCACTGCTGACCTTGAGTGAGACCCAGGGCTGTGCTGGCTTTGGGTCTGACCCAACACAGTCCCAGTGGTGGTGGCCACAGGGGTGCTTTATTCACCTTCCCCCTAACTCTTTGCAGCTCAGCAAGGAGACACAGGCTTCCTTTGTTTGGGGGAAAGTAAGAGAAGAGAACAAAAGTCTCTGCCTAGTAATCCAGAGACATCTCTTGTATCTTAGCCAAGACCATCAAGGCAGCTTCTCTATAAGCCTGCAAGAGCCACGGAATTACTGGGCTTGGAGTATCTCCTAATGCAGATATGGTTGTAGTTACCAAAGTCTTAGATTACAACAGTCAGTTCCCTTTGAATACTTGGAAAACCTTACCAAGAAAGAGGATACACAGAAGCCCATACTTCAAAGGCTGCAATGAATACCTAATTTTTCAATGACCAGACATTGACAAACATTTAAAAGCATCAAGACCATCCAGGAAAACATAAATTCACCAAACAAACTAAATAAAGCACCAGTGATCAATCCCAGATTGACAAAGATATTTAATCTTTAAGACAGAGAATTACACATAACTGTTTTGAAAAAGCTCAATAAAATAGAAGATACTTCAGAGAAGAAATTCAAAATCTTATCAGATAAATTTAAAAAGAAATTAAAATAATTTTTAAAAATCAAACAAATTCTGGGGCTTAAAAATTTAATTAACATGCTGAAGAATGCATCACAATTTCTCAGTAGAAGAATTCGTCAAACAGAAAAAAGAATTAGTAAGCTTGTTGGAGGAGACAAAATAATAAGAAAGAATGAAGCACAACTTCAATATCTAGAAAATTGCCTCAAAAAGACAAATCTAAGATTTATTTACCTTAAATAGGTAGACAAAGATAAGGGTAGAAACTTCATTCAAGCTTTTATCAGAGAACATTCCAAAACTAGAAAAAGATGCCGATATTCAAGTACTATAAGGTGATGGAACAAACAGCAGATTTAACCCAAATAAGAAGACCTTAAGACACTTAATAATCAAACTGCCAAATGTGAAGGATAACAAAATGATCCTAGAAGCAGCAAGAGAAAGAAACAAATAACATGCAAAGGAGCTCCAGTATTTCCGGCAGCAGGCTTCTCAGTGGAAAACTAACAGGCCAGGAGAGAGTGGCATGACATATTTATACTTCCAAAGGAAAAATCTAGAATAGCATATCCAGTGAAAATATTCTTCAAACATGAAGGAGAAATAAAGAATTTGCCAAACAAACAAACCAAAAAAAAAAAAAAAAAAAAAGGCTGAGAGATTTCATCAACACCAGACCTGTCTTACAGGAAATACTAAAGGGAGTTGTTTAAACTGAAAGAAAATGTTGATACTGAGAAAAAAAAGAATCATCTGAAAGTACTAAACTCACTGTTAATACTAAGTACACAAACGAACACAGATTATTATAAAACCATAATTATGTTGTGCTAACTACTCATATCTTGCGTAGAAAGATTAAAGATTAATCTACGAAAAATAGTAACTACAACAACTTTTGAAGACATAGACAATAAGATATAAATAGAAACAATAAAATGTTAAAAAGTGAGGAATGTTGATTTAAAATGTAGAAATTGTACAAGTTTTCTCTTTGCCTGTTTGTTAGTTTATTTGTGTTTTGCAATCAGTGTTTTCAACAGTTTAAAACAATGGGTTATAAGATGTTCTTTGTAAGCCTCATGGCAACTTCAAATCAAAAATAAAAATTACAATAGATACACAAAAAAATAAAAAGCAGGAAATTAAAGCACACCACCATAGAAAATCACCTTCACAGAAAAGACAGGAAGCAAGGAAGGAATAAAAGACCACAAAACAACTGGGAAACAAATAACAACATTGAATATAAGTGTGCTAAAGTCTTAAATCAAAAGACATAGAGTGACTACATTGGGGAAAGTAAAACAAGTCCCAACTATCTGTTGCTTGCAAAGAACACAATTCACCTATAAAGATACACATATACTAAAAATAAAGACAGGAAAAAAGACATTCCATATAAATAAAAAAACAAAAAAAGTTCAGGAGTAGCTATGCTTACATTAGTTAAAATTGATGTCAAGACAGAAACAATAAAGAGACAAAGAAGGTCATTTTAATGATGAAGGGGTCAATTCAGCAAAAAGGATATAACAATTGTAACTATATGCCCCCAATACTAGTGCACCTAGATTTATAACTAGTATTATTAGAGCTAAAGAGAGACAGATAGACCTTAAAACAATAATAGCTGGAGCCTTCAAGACCCCACTTTCAGCACTGGACAGATCATTCAGACAGAAAATCACCAAAATGCAATTTAATCTGCACTATAGACCAAATGAACCTAATAGATATTTACAGAACATTTTTTTCAATGGCTGCAGAATGCACATTCTTCCCCTCAGCACATGGATCATCAGGCTAGACCATATGTTAGATCACAAAACAAACGTTAAAAAATTCTTAAAACATTGTAACAATATCAAACATTTATTTAACCACAATAAAACAAAATTAGGAATCAATGACAGGAAGAATGTTGGATACTATAGAAACACATAGAATTTAAACAATATGCTCCTGAATGACCAGTGGGTAAATGAAGAAATTAACAAGAAAATTTAAAAAAATTCTTGAAACAAATTAAAATGGAAACAAAACATACCAAAACCTATCGGATATAGCAAAAGCATTATTAAGAGGAAAGTTTTAGCAATAAGCACCTACATCACAAAAGTAGATTCCAAGAACATACAACATAAAGTGGGGGAAAGGACAGTCTCTTCAAAAAATGATGCGGGTAAAATTGGATATTCATATGCAGGCAAATGAAACTAGACCCCTATCTTTCACCATATACAAAAACCAAACAAAATGGATTAAAAACGTAAATATAATACCTGAAACTGTGAATCTACTGAAAGACAACATTGGAGAAACTCTCAAGGACATTTTTCTGGGCATAGATTTCTTGAGTATTGCCACAACAGCACAGACAACCAAAGCAAAAATAGACAAATGGAAATACATCAAGCTTAAAACCTTCTGCAAAACAAAATAAACAATCAACAAAGTGAAGAGACAACTCACAGAATGAGATGAAATATTTGAAAACTATTACTTGCAAACAAGAGAATAATAACCAGAATATATATGGAGCACAAACAACTCTATCTAAAGAACTAGTAATCTGATTAAAAGTAATCAAAAGATCTAAATAGACATTTCTCAAAAGAAGACATTTAAATAGCAAGCAGCTACATAAAAAGGTGTTCAAAATCCTCGATCATCAGAGAAATGCAAATCAAAACTACAGTGAGGTATCTTCTTACACCAGTTAAAATGGCTTTTATCAAAAATAAAAAATAAAAAATAAAAAACAAGCAATAACAAATGTTGGTGAAGATGTGGAGAAAAGGAAACCCTCATACACTGTTGGTGGGAATGCAAATTGGTACTGTCACTATGGAGAAGAGTATGGAGATGCCTAAGTAACTGAAAATAAAACTACCAAATGTTCCAGCAATCCCACTGCTAGGTTTATACCCCAAAATAAGGAAATCAGTATATCAAAGAGGTATCTGCACTCCCATGTTCATTGCAGCAACATTCACAATAGCCAAGATTTGGAAGCAACCTGTGTCCATCAAGAGAGGAATGGATAAAGAAAATGTGGCACGTATAAACAAAATGGAGTACTATTCAACCATAAAAAGAATTAGATTCTGTCATTTGCAACAACATGGATTAAACTGAAGGTTATTATGTTAAGTGAAACAAGTCAGGCACAGAAAAACAAACTTCACTGAATGTTCTTATTCATTTGTGGGAGATAAAAAATAAAACAATTGTACTAATAGAGATAGAGATTAGAATGATGGTTACCAGAGACTGTGAAGGATTGGGCGGATGGGGAGGGATGGTTAATGGGTTCAAAAGCATAGTTAGATCAAATGAATAATGTATAGTATTTGATAGCAAAATAAGGTTATAACAGTCAACAACAGTTTATTTTACATTTTAAAATAACTAAAAAATTATGATTGGAATGTTTGTAACACAAAGAAATGATAAATCCTTGAGGTGATGGATATCCCACTTATACTGATGGGATTATTACACATTGTATGCCTGAATCAAAATATCTCCTGTACTCTACAAATATATATATATACCTACTATGTACCCATAAAAACTAAAAGTTAAAAAAATCAAGAAAAACAAAATAAATGTTTGATAATGGTAATAATATGTGTTTAATTTTTCCTTTTATATTTCTACATGGGAAAAATTTGGAATTTTCTCATTAATATTAATCTGAAAAGACAACTATCTTTTTTTCATAGCAATAATGTGTGTCATTGTTACGAGATGATTTCATCTGGAAAAAATATTTTTTCCTAATAAGAAAAAAAACACAATAAATTACTTGTAGAGTTTTCTTTTTTAAATTTCTCCAGAGACTTTAATAAATCATAGAAATTAAATATAAAAATACTTTATTAAAACAACTTTTTTTATTATTATACTTTAGTTCCTGGGGTACATGTGCAGAATATGCAGTTTTGTTACATGGATATACACAAGCCATGGTGGTTTGCTGCACCCATCGACCGGTCACCTACATTAGATATTTCTCTTAATGCTATCCCTCCCCTAACCCTCACCCCTCGAAAGACCCGTGTGTGATGTTTCCCTCCCTGTGTCCATGTGTTCTCATTGTTCAACTCCCACTTATGAGTGAGAACACGTAGTGTTTGGTTTTCTGTTCTTGCGATGGTTTCCTAAGAATGATGGTTTACAGCTTCTTCCATGTCCCTGCAAAGGACATGAACTCATCCTTTTTTATGGCTGTGTAGTATTCCATGGTGTATATGTGGCACATTTTCTTTATTCAGTCTATCATTGATGGACATTTGGGTTGGTTCCAAGTCTTTGCTATTGTGAATACTGCTGCAATAAACATACATGTGCATGTGTCTTTATAGCAGCATGATTTATAATCCTTTGTGTATATACCCAGTAATAGGATTGCTGGGTCAAATGGTATTTCTAGTTCTAGATCCTTGAGGAATCACCACACTGTCTTCCACAATGGTTGAACAAATTTGCATTCCCACCAATAATGTAAAAGTGTTCCTATTTCTCCACATCCTCTCCAGCATCTGTTGTTTCCTGACTTTTTTAATGATCGCCATGCTAACTGGAGTGAGATGGTATCTCATTGTGGTTTTGATTTGCATTTCTCTAATGACCAGTGACAGCTTGTTAAAAAAATGTCCCTTTGGAAAATGTGTTCTAGCAGTATAAAGTACCATTGATAAGCATAAATGTTTTTAATCTCAAAAATTGCTAGGACTATCTTTAATAAACTCATGAAAGCCTTTTAAAAATATTATATTAAGCACATACAATAAATAAAATATTTAACAATTGCTTGTTTTATAATGTTATTTTAGTTTAAGGGTATAGTTAGTATTTTGAGTTTATTAAACAATCTAAGGTTTTAATCAATCTACATTGTCACATGCATATTATCACTCATAAGAAATCTATGTTAATACAAATTGTAGTTAAACTCTATATTAATACATGTGGTATTTTATGCCAGGGTGTATAACTATTAATCTTTAAATGTTAGTGTTATAAATAGGCTTATTAACACAGTTTCTCAGTATAAACATTTGCCTTCTGCAATGTTAAATATTTTAACAGTTTTTATTATTATGGGTTCTTCCAGAATTTTGTATAGGTATTTATATATATCTTATTTATAAAGGTATCCTATTACTAAAATGACCCTCAGAGACATCAGATTCTAATCCCCAGACCCTATAAATATTACTTTCTTTGGAAAAAGTGTCTTTGCAGAAGTAATTAAACGAAGAGTCTTGAGGTGGCATGATTCTACTGAATTATCCATCTGGGCCTTAAATGCAATCACAGGTATCCTTATAAAATGGAGGCACAGAGAAATTTGACACACAGAGAGGAAAAGGCAATCGGAAGATGAGTAGACAGAGATTTGAAGATGCTGGCTTCAAGGTTGTGGTGATGTAGCCACGAGCTTAGAAATGCTGAATATTAGCCTTCTGGAAACTTGGAGAACCAAGAAATTGATTCTCTCCTTTGAACCTCTGCAGGGAGTATGTACCTACTGACATCTTGATTTTGATCTAGTGATACTTACTTTGGACTTGTGGCCTGTAGAAACTGTGAGAAAATAAATATCTGTTGTCTTAAGCAAGTAAGCTTGTGGTCCACATGACACTACAATACATTATTGACAAGATCTACAATTTGTTTTACAGACATATTACAATAATTACATTTTGTGGCATATTTTATTTATGCTATAGAATTCTTAGTCATTGAGAACCATAAAATATAAAAAGTACTTTTATGGTCACATTTCTAAATATTTTTATTAAATATGTAATAGTTTCATTAATACTTTAACATAAAATTTTTTAAAGTATGTCTTTGTAGATTGACAGAAACTGTGCAATTTCTATCTAAAACTATGATGTGAATTTACATTTCCAACATAAATAACTATTTCTTCACATACTCAACAAAAATAAATATTATTGGTTTTAATAATTTTTATTAATCTACCTCAGGTTACTATAATATTCATTTTGAAATGAATATGAGCTTCCTTATAATGTGTCAGAAATCTATATAAATATTACCAAAATAAATATTATCAATGATAAGCAGAGATATTAGAACATTCACCTTGTTAGTGAAATTACTATTCTTAGTCGTATTTATGGAAGCATAATTTAAATACAAATGTTTACAAATTTATTCTACAATTTGATGAGTGCTAACTAAAATATGCAGTTCTGTATGATCACCATCACGATTACAATAGAGATTATTTCTATCACTTCCCAACATTCCATGTTGTCCTTTTCTAAAGAATCTTTCTGTTGCCCCAAATACAAATTAACTTTTTTCTTAATTATTAAGATTTTAAAATGCAAGCTGACATATGTATGTGTGTGTGTGTCTGTGTGTGTGTAGAATCAGATATTTAAATAAAAAAAATCTGGCTGTTGTACTTTAAGATAATTTAAGATAAAATGACATTATAAATTATCATGGTGCTTATAAAGCAACCCCTCTCCTCCGGGGTGGGGGAGCAAGAAAAAAAAACTTAGATTTTTGTCCTGTGGCTGGGAGCAAAAAAAAAAAAATGACAAGAAAGACAATTTACCATTTTATTTTTGTAATTCATGAATGTATATAGAGTATAAAAAATTTTTTTATCTAATATTAAAACTGTGCTTTACATCAGGGTAGAGTGGTTTTCAAAGCTTTATCATATGATGTTGATGGCACATATGCAAGTATGACTATAAATAGGAACAAGCTTTGAGGAGATTTGCAATAAAATATTGATAGCAATAGAGAAAATTTTCAAGTAATGCCCAAAGCTAAACTCTAAGAGGATCAACATGTAATTGACATAGTTTGCCCATCCCATGGGTCTTAATTTCCAACTCTTCCTTGAGGAAATTGTGTTTCCTTAATGATTCTTCTGCTATTGTTGGAAAAAATGTTAACTTTCATCTTTAGTGTTCCCCAAATTAAGTAACTGAATTATTTCCCATTATACTTTTACAAAGGGTAGACTTTACCGAAGCTCTTGCCAAATTAAAACAAACACATACTAAATGTTAACAAGAAAGACAGTGAAAGAAAAATATGGTCCACATACATTATGTAAATTTATCTTTATTGTGTGTATACACACACACACCACATACACATAACAGAAATATACTATGTATTTGTATAAAATTGTGTAGGAGATATATATATATATATATTCCACAATTTTGTATAAGTGAATACATATTATATATTTACATAAATTGTATATGAGGATATATATATTCCATAATTACATATAAGTAATTATAGTACATAGTATACAATTATGTAGGATATATATATATATAACACCTATATATGCATTTCTGTTAAAAGAATATTAAGTATTGGCCTGAATATCTAAATGCATTTTAACCATGGATAAATTTTTTCTAATTATATTTTTTTGATTTTCATGTATTTTCCCATTAATCTTGTAAAATTTAGTGACAAAATCCTTAAATCCATTAATCAAGTATCTAATCATATTTAAAACATTTTCTACATGATTCTCAGTAGATTTATTACTGTCTTCAGAATGGTTTCTGTATTTCCAACAATGTCCCCCCTTTTTATGTCATTCTACAAACACTTATTTTCCAGAGTATCATTAAGCATTAAATTTATACATAAATCAAATTCAGAAATCCATCATCATATTGCCATCTGAGGGAAGATGAGCTTTCTTCCTAATGAAGCCTTCTAATTTTGATGTATTAGGAAACCTTTGCCTTTAAATCTGTATATTTTTACATAAGACCTTGATTTTCGAAAGCACATTTAAGCATTGAATGGGTAATGTATTAACTCAGAAAAATCTGGTAATCTCATTACAGTAATTAGTTTTAAGCGATATTCTATAATTCATTCTAAGCAAATGAAATGGTTAAAAAATGAGATATGAATAAGTAGAGAGCCTGAGGATTTCTCTGGGCATAGACCTCAGTCAGACCCAGAAGGAAAGCTTCTGGCAAGTTAGATATCACTACTGGGGGTAGGGAAGAGGTCAGAAAGAAGAAAGAAGAGAATGAAATTCATTGGAAGCAATTTGCAACAGATTCAGTACTTATTACCTGAATTTGATTTGAAATATGGATTGACTGCTTCCAAAGTTTCTATTCAGACTATGATGTGAAATGGGTATTATGGAATATCTGGTGAAAAAACTTTATATTCTATTCTGGTAACAGTGTGAAAGTATATCAGCAAATTCTTTCCATTGTGCCTGTACCTTTGTTTAATGATATTCCCTGACCTTCAAATCTGAGATCTTCTCACCTCTCATAGACTAATTTGTATTTTTTAAATCAATACTATCTCTACAGCAGATAATTCCTCCGGCACATGTTTTAGTATCTCTGGTTTCAGCACCCACACTCAAATAGACGCAGAATTTTATTTTTTCCTTGACTTATGTCACTTGTAGTTTCTAAATTTTTTGGCATTCTGTACACACACTCATACAAAAATGTATATCCAAGAGTTTCCCATACCTGCTTTCTCTTTTGCCATATACTTCGTCACGGGCCAACCCACGACAATCTGAATTTCATGCTTTCCAGACCACTCACTGAAGCAACCCTTATTGATGTCTCCAATGGGTAGTTACAATCAAATTATCAAATCAATCAAATTATCTCAATCTACTTTTTCTAACTAGCCTACTTGGTCCTAGAATAAAATTTAAGCTCCTCATCAGAACACAAAAGGAGTTCAGCTTCTAGCTGTATCTCATCTCATTTGATACCATTCCTCTCTTTGCTCACTCAGAGCCACCACACTGACATCCTCTGTTTGCCTCAAAATTCAAAAATCAGAAAGTTGAGAAATAATGTTCACATGGTTGCAAAAGGTGGAATGGCTTTAATTTCATTCTATGTTTCCATTCAGTTTTCTAAGCTTAAAACATTTGGACTAATTTTTACCTTCCAATTCCTCATGAGAATTTTAACCTTAGAGGGATGCTAATGGCATTTTATGGGAATTTGATTCATACTTGTAAAAGAGACAGGGCCATGCTAACCCCATGAAAAATAATTGTGTTAGTGTGCTTTTGACTAAAACTGAGCTACTTCAAAATTCAATGGTATATATGACTTGAAAGGAAGAAAATTAAGCAGTGTTTTTTCTATAAATAATATTTAAAGAAATAAAGCCTGATAATGCTGATAATGATGATGATACTCATATTCAGACTTTTAATTTTGAGTAACAATTTTTGAGTAATGAAATATATCCATGACCTGTGTTCAAGGTAGTGAAGTCCCTGACATTTTTTAAGTTCAAAGTTTTTATGAATGATTGGGTTGTGAGGTGAGCTGATGCAGCCTTTAGCAGCCTGCAGTGAATGTAACCCCTGGATAAGAGTGTCTGTAAGACAGAGAGAGTTTCTTTTCCTAATAAGGTCAAGTTATGCAATGCTGCATAACTATTTTAACTATTTTATTCTCCTAGGTGGCGGGGGCCTGTATAGAGGAAAGTTTGATGATTGATGTACTTGAAATCTGAAAATATCTATTTGAGCTTGACTCCGCTAGTTTGCAGCTAGGCTTTGTAACTTTGGGCATCACCTCTGACCTTCAGATGCTTTATCTTAAAAACTAGGAAAATAGTACACTCCTTAAGTCTCTTCTTTGCTTAATAGGAAGATCCTACAAAGCACTGGCAAACTTGCCTAGCAGTAGAACATGATATAAAAATGTTATTATTTTTTTTTACTAATAATGTATGCATGGACACTGATCTTTGTTCTTGCAGTTTGAACTGTTTTGGGCTATATGGTAGGCGCTATGCTTGGCTCATAGAGATGATGATAACATCAGATACATTCTGGACTTTTGGTGTGGGGGCTGCTAAGAAAGTGGGGACTGAGATATCTTCCTTTTGTTTTACCAGCTAATCTAAGACAAGGGATGCAAAGATCCACATGCATCCATGTGATGAAGAACCCACATGGTTTGGATAGATATGGCTTTCAGTCATCTCTCTTGCTCCCCCAGAGCTACAACCAACATTTTAAATTTTCCCCAACCTACTCAGCAGAGTCCCGAATTCTCATTTTCAGCTGCTGGGAAATTCTCCTATGCATTTGGATTTTACCTTACACCTATGATTAAAATATTTTCTGTGTCATAGATATACAACCAACTTTCTTTCCATTTTAATTTTGATCCAGCCAGCCAGGACATGGTCTAATATGCAAAAGAGAAAACAGAAAACACACAACATAGACTCTTTGAATTTAAAATAATGAATGCTATGATACTCCTTCCTTTCCTTTCCCAGTTCTGCCAACTGAGTAGAAAGCACAGTAATGGAATTAATTCATCAAGTTAAAGACCTATCACATCAATATCTATTCGTTTCATTATTCTGTGCAATCCATTCTCAAGTGCAGTTGAATATATCACTATCATATGATATGACTTAGGTAATTTTCTCCATCTTCACTTTCATCATTTTTGCTCAAAGCACCATATCTCTCACTTAGTCTATCTCACTGTTATCCTAACCAGTCTATCTACAGGTTTTCTTGCCTCTGTACAATCTTTTATTCATGAATAGCTGGTTTCATATTTTCTTTTTCTTTTTTTTTTTTTTTTTTTGAGCAACAAGGCTGTTTATTTCACCTGGGCGCAGGCAGGCTGAGTCTGAAAAGACAGTCAGCAAAGGGTGATGGGATTACCACTAGTTCTTATAGGTTTCGGGATAGGCGGTGGAGTTAGGAGCAATGTTCTGCGGGCAGGAGGTGGATCTCACAAAGTACATTCTCAAGGGTGGGGAGAATTACAAATTACAAAGAACCTTCTCAAGGGTGAGGGAGACTACAAAGAACTTTCTTAAGGGTCGGGGAGGTTACAAAGTACATCAGTTAGGGTGGGGCAGAAACAAATCACAATGGTGGAATGTCATCAGTTAAGGCTATTTTCACTTCTTGTGTGGATCTGGGATGTGAGGAGCGCCTCTGCCCGGCCGCCCCGTCTGGGAAGTGAGGAGCGCCTCTGCCCGGCCACCCCGTCTGGGATGTGGGGAGCGCCTCTGCCCGGCCGCCCCGTCTGGGAGGTCTACCACGGAGGCCAGACACAGTGTGGGGGCTGGACGTGGTGGCTCACGCCTGTAATCCCAGCACTCCAGGAGGCCAAGGTGGGTTGATCACTTGAGGCTAGGGGTTCGAGACCAGCCTGGCCAACATGGCGAAACATATGAAAAATACAACCAACCAACCAACCAACCCAGCAACAACAAAACAGGTCTACCCTGGAGTCATACTCTATTTTTTTCTATTTTCCTCCCTTTCTGATCCTTTATCCCACTTTCTTTTTCTTCCTCTTCCTTCTCCTTCTTGTCAAAGACATAGAGGATTGAGTTATTATCATTGATCCATACAAAGTCCCTCTCTCATTTATTTTCTTTCATTCCCACCCCCCATTTCTATTCCTCGTCTTCGCATGTGCAACCTTCCTAATATGTTTGATATGCATCTTTTTGTTTGTATGTATTTTTAGAAAATGTTAAATAAAAAAAGATTTAAAACAAGCCCTGCAAAGGCAGGAAAGCTGAACTGGCTGCTGAGCCCCTTCTGGTTGGCCACGCAGTACCCACGCCTGTAGCCCCTGGAATCCTAGTGTGGGCTAAGGTGGAGTGGACCCTCTGGCTTGGTCACGGCGCAATGGGCCACCTGGAAACCATCCAAAAGAGACCTACCAGCCCGTGCCCTAGGTGCAGCTGCCACCTGCACGTCAGGCACCAGCAGCAATGGCCAGACCATCCCTGATTCTCCATGCCCTCCCCATCCCCGCCCCAACAGCAAGGACTCCCTGACAGGACGCTGTGGTAGTGGCTGTCAGGAAGTTGGCTGGGCGGGTGCATAAGGATAAATATAGACTCTCAGCCCCATCCCGATGGCACGACGTGCTCATCCCCTGGCAGCTCCTCAGCCTTATCCTAGTGGCCACAGAGTGGCATGCAGGCAGCAGCCTTGGGAACCCCGATTGCCCCTCCTCACACGTGCCCATCACACGACTTGGGCGACGGGGAGGTGAAGTCAGGCTGTGGCCCCAGCGGCGCCATAAGGAACGAGAACCGGCGCTCAGCCTCATCCCTGTGGCTGCAGAGTGCCAAGCGCCAGGTCCTGCACTCTGGGCGCGGGTCAGGAGCAGCTGGCAAGGGCAGCGCAGCCTGTGGGGCCCTTGGGCGTGGCCGGCCGCAGCTCCGGGAAGCCAGGTCAGCCCATGGGCGCTAGCCGCCACCAGCACATGGAGCAGGGGTCGCCGAGGATTGGGAATCCCCGACCAGGCGGGCGCCTCCAGCCACGTGGACCCCGGGGCCAGCCCGGCCGCGGCAAGTCAGGCAGTCTACGGCAGGAGCGCCGGGCATGGGCTTTGGCCCGGGGTGTAGGAGGCGCGCACCCTTTGGCCGGATGGGCGGCGCACTCAGGGCCCAGGAGGCCATCCCAGGGGAGCCCCGCCAGTCCCCGCCGGAGCCCGAGCTGCAGCTGCCACCTGCAAGTGGTGCGCTGGCTGCCGCGGTGGCAACCCCGGATCCCGTCCTCCCGCCTCACACCCATCAGCACGGACTCCGGGTGCGAGGCAGTGGCGAAGTCGGGCTGTGGGCCCACCGGCGGCACCAGGCGGAGAAGCACCACTCAACCCCATCCCTGGGCTGCAGAGGGCCCAGCGCGGGGGCCCCGAGCATCGGGAGCCGGTGGAAGAGGAGAAGAGCGCGAGGGCCACAGTCAAACAGGCCCTGGGGCAGGGCGCGCCTTGCGCTCCAGGGAGCCCCGCCAGCCGGCGGTACCTGAGCAGCAACCGCGGCCTGCACTGGGCGCCGCGAGAGAGCTGCTAGGGCGGTTTCTCCGCCTAGGGCCTGTTGGGCGGGGCCGGCTAAGGTGCACGTGCTCGCTGGTCCTAACCGTTCTGTTGGGCGTTTCTGCTGAGAGGCGGGAGGCGCTGAAAGTCTGTGCAAAGGTCCGTGGACAGACTGCATTGCTTGTTGTTGCGCTTCGGAGGCGGCGATCCCCGAAGGCGAGCTGAAATACGGCTGGAGCGTTCCCAGGCTACAATTTGCAGCAGACGAGTATGGAAGACTACCAGCCGGAGTGGTGGCCCACCCTCAGGGAGCGCATGTGCTCGGATGGCTTCTCATTTCCCCAATACCACATTAAATCATCTCATCTGAGGAGGATCCACAGAGCTGTCTTCTGTGGTAATCTGGAGAAACTGAACTACCTTCTGTTCACGTTATCATGACGCTGTCTGAGTAGTTGTCGACCTTGTTTTCACATTAACTGGCTGTTTTGTTGTGGCTGCACTTCTGTTTCATCACCTTCATCAGAATCATAGCTTGGAGGCTTCATATCTCCCTGATTCAATTGTGTCCCATATTTCAACTTGTGGCATTTGGCTCTTTTCTGTTTAAGAGCATACTCCAACATTTTGATCCTCCTCACAAGATCCTTCTTCAAATTTTCTTGGCCCTTCCTTTCTCCCTGTAGGAAGGCAATCTGGGCCTTAATTGTTGATGAGGTCTTGGAGCCTCCCTTCTGCTCCCAGAGGCTTTTCTTGCTCATGTCTCCAGCCACAATATCCTTGCAGGACAGAGTCTTGGCCGCAGACTGAGCCTGTACCTCATCCGTCTCCCACCGACTCTTGGTACTGGCCACGGCCATGCTGGGCAGCTCTATGGAGGCCTGGCGGGCTAGCTTGGGTGTCCTGCCAGTGGTCCTTTCACAGCTGGGGAGTGGAGCCTGGGCCTGAGGTCTCCTGTGCGACTCTCCGCGCCTGCGCCGGTGCCATGCGCCTCTCCGCGCCTTTTCTCACCATGGGGCAGCATTTGGGGGCCTCTTGAGGGACCCCCTAGATGCTTCTACTCAAAGCCAAGGAGCCTCCACTCCTCCGTCTGCAGCCCCCCCTGCCGGTTCTCACTACGCAGGGTTCAGTGGCCTGGGGGCTGACAGAGGAAGTTGCGTCTGCCAAGGCCCCTCCCGGCGCCTCCCTGGCTCATCCAGCCCACCTCCCTCCCACGCTGGCTCAGGCAAAGTGCTCTGGTCACCAGGAGCCCTTCCTTACCAGCCCCGGACCCTTCTTGGCCTTCACCCCACCTGGCCTCCCCTGGAGGCCTGGCCTGGGTGCCCGGCCTGCTGGGTCCAGAGCCCACCCCGCCCTGAACAACCCCGAGCCCATATTTTAAAATATAATCAGATCATATACCTTCCTTGCTTAAAAAGGGCGAAACTCCATCTTAAAAAAAAAAAGCCTCAACATCTCTATTAAATATAGGATCTAAAGTCAATCCCATGGAACAAATAATCTTGAAAGGTTTCTAGACGGTCTTTTCGACTCACTTTGCTCTGTTTCAAAAAGGTTCACCAAGTCCCAAGAAAACAGAACAGCTTTCTGCTCATTGAACCCAGAGAACCCAGTTTTACACTGAAGCTTTTATTTATTCTTCTCTCTGATTGGAAGAAAGCTACTTTCTTTTACTCTTCAAGTAACAAGATAGTTTTTCATCCTTCACGTTAGGGCTTCTTTAACCAACTCCAAATTTCTTTCTGTCTTTCAAATCTTACAGCTTTCATAACACTTGAAACCATTTTACTAACCTGCTCTTTAAAATAGAGACAATCACTGTTTTCTTTATTTCTGGGTCTTTAATATCTAAAAGAGATATAGTAGATATGATAATATGGTAGGGGACAATGTATATGTAATGAGTATATGAGTGAAAGATATTGTGCTTTATTACGATATAAGGAATGGATAGATTTTACTATATTTTAAGCACAAAAATGGGTCAAATTTGGAATTGTATTCAACACTGAGGCAACAATGTAGAAGATGGCTTTTTAATACCTAATATTCTGATTTAATTCATTGTCCGAATGAAAAATACCCTTGAGAAGGTTTGACTAAATACGTAATTTGTTGACCAAGTCTTGTTTTAGTCTTTCATATCCAAAAAAATATTTCGGGGATGCCACACTAGTGCAAATGTTCTACTAGATGCAATTATATACAGAAGAATATTTTGCATTTTATTGATAAAAATAATTAGTTTTTAAAAACACTAACATTAATGTATTAATGAAAAGCCCCTACATGTATTATAATTAGAAATGAGTAAAAATCAATATTCTATAGGAATATTCCTATGACTTTAAAAAATCAAATTCCTCTGTTTCTTATACAGTTGTCTTCAGGAAAATCAACTGGTTTAAATAAATAAAAACATTCATTATTTTTATAATGGAAAATAGTAAATATGATAATCTTATAGAAAATGAAAAAAATACATTGATGCTGTATGTGCAGGAGCGATACTGCAGATATATGGATAGATATGAGTAATTTTGGAAGCAACCTAGATATTAAGTGAAAGAGATGTAATGAGATTTTGGAATGATTAAAAGTAAAAGAAGAAAAAGTGTAGAGGGAGGTTTCAGCGTAGAACCTGACTTGATTAATTATTTTGAGTGAAGAAATAATTTCGTGTGACTGAAAGTGAAAATAGAAGCTAAATGCCTTAATTAATTTATAGATAAATCAACCAAAAGTAATATCCTTCTGATAAAGTATATTAAGCAAAATTAAGTAGAATTTTCAATAAAAATGAAGACAGCATCTATAGAGATTATTTATTTATATTTTAATTCTGCCTGCCTTTAAGATGGTTTTGATATAACTCTATCCTAATGTGGGGTGTGCAGGAAATCATGTTTGATTCCTTCTAGCTTTTCCTGTGTGTAAAACTACATTTCCCTCTTCAGGCTATATGAACAATCGTGCTTTGACTGTTCTTTATAATGATCAACTATTGGTTTCACATGCTCATGGTGAAGTGACAATGTCAGCATAAAAGAGATTTCAAGAAAAAACATATATGCAAATAAATCTGGTGAAAATTTCAACTATTTGATGGAAGGTGAAACTTCTCCCAGTTACCAAAAATGTGTCCCTTATTAATATAAACTGGTCACACCTATTAGATTTTTCTTCAATAAAATCACATATCCGATTTAATAGTGGAGTAGCTTTTGTGGAACAGCATGCTATTGTTTCAAAATGATAGAGATCGCTTTTGCATCCCTTCTCAATTTATAATATTTGTTGAAATTTTCATATTTACCTTTACATAATAAGCATTTCATTTTGAGTTCAGTGAAATATACCTCTTCTCAGAAAATTTGTACATTGGTACTTTCAAAGTATACTAACATTTATATTAATACCCTAACTTACTCTTAGATACTAAATTGTCTAATTTTTTTTAATTTTACAAATGTAATTTTTAAAGGTCACATGCACTTTGTGTAAGAGTTTCTAAACAGCAGCATTATTGCTCTTTTAGGCTGGATAATTATTTGTTACATGGGACCTGTTTTAGGAGTTTTAGAATGTCCAGCAGCATCCATGGATTTTACTCATCAAGCCATTATCACCTCCACACTGGTGTTAAAAACAAGAATGATTTCACACCGTGCTAAATATTCCTTGAGGGTAGGACAAAATAACCTCTGACTGAGAACCAGTACATTAAATAAGCTAAAATATACAGATCTTGATTACATTGTTTAGTTTTGATAAATTCATTTTCTCATGTAACCCATCTCCTATTAACACTAAGAACATTTTGTTCACCATAACATATTCTATAGTGTTGCTTTATTCCATTTATAATGGAATAAAAAATAAAATCCTTCAAAATATAGCTAATGAAATTTTGAAAACCTGTATAAGGAAAGTTAAGAAACATTACAAAAGAAAAATCATATAAATAATCAGGAAGGTATTTAATGCTCATTGATTCAAAGAGTTAATTTAGTTAGGCAGTCAATTCTTCCTAAGTTTATATAAAAGTTCAGTTTCAATTTCATCAAATTAAATCAAATCAACACCTGAGCAGAACAGAAGTACTTTAGGGATAACAATATGAGGAGTCCTGTGGACTTTCTCCACAGAGAATCAAGTGTAACTGGTTGAAATTTTAAAATAAATTAAACAAAAAACATTTAAGAATAATCACTATAAAATTTATAAAGAAAATATTATTGATATCCTAAGAGAAGATAAAATGAAATCACATAAAGTACTCAATTCATACCACAGAAGGCAAGTAAAGAGAGGAAGATAAGAAAAGAACCAAACAAGTGCAACTTTAGTAAGGAGTAAAATATGGTAGATATTAATCTAACTATATCAACAGTCACTTGATGCATGGTCTAAATAAAACAAATTAAAAGCAGAGAAAGATAGATGTAAACATTGTCAAGTAATTATTATTACAGCAAATCTAAGAAGTTATATAAAGAATTATATATAATGTATACCACAACTACACAAGATGTATTTCAGTTTTTCAAGGCTGTGTCAATACTTGAAAATATTATAAAATAATGTAATTTACCACATCAACAGGCTAACAAAAAAAAACCATGCGATGATATCCATCTATGCAGAAAAAGTGTTTGACAAGATCCAACATTTTTTTTCAAGAAAAAAGATTCTTAGCATATTAGAAATAGTGGAGGATTTATTCAAATCAATAAAGAATATATTTTTAAAAAGTAGAGCTAACATGATATCTAGTAGAGAGAAGCTAGATTCTATCATCCTATGATCGGGAACAAGGCTAGGATGTCACCTCTCATGTCTCCTATTCAACATTTTGCTAAAATCCTGACTAATGCAACAAGACAAAAAAGAAAATGAAAGTTACACAGTTTGAGATGGAAGAAATAAAACTATCTATGTTCATAGATAACATCGTTGTCTATGTAAAAAAATCCCCAAAAATTGACCAAAAGAAAATTCAGCCACGAATAAGCTGTTGCAGCAACGTTGTAACATACTAGTTTGATGTACAAAAGGTTGTTGCTGTTCTATATACTTTTGATAGACAACTGGAATTTGAAACAAAAAATACAATACCGTTTATAACAGCACTAAATAACATGAAGTACTTCGGTAAAAATCTAACAAAATATGTATACCATTTATATACCCACTCTTTCTTTGTCTAGCTAAGACAAAAATGATGACATGAAATTTCCCCTGGATCAGAGCATGTATCGTATTTTTTTGCGACATTACTGAAACTCAAGTTAACCTTATAAAAGGTACGTTACTAGATATCACAATGTTCTATAGGGACAACAACTTCTGAATCATAGACACACGGTGAGTTCAGTTAATTCCATAAATATCTGCCTGAACAACTGCAATAAATCATGTTCTATGTAACAATGAACAAATTGGAACATTATTAGATGGACAGTGAGGTACGGTATAGCTCAAGAAACAATAGTAAAGGAAGTGTAGGGGGAGGGAGAGGGAAAGGTAAAGCACATCTATATCCAGATTATGTGTCTATTCCAGGACAAATAACAACTTCATGTATTATCAGAAGGGCCCAGTTTTTTTCCCACCACTGGTTGGCTGGTTACTGTCCCCAGGGAATTGTGATTTATCAGTAACTTTTTTGGTATTTGTTCTTGAACAGTTGGATACTTCTTCCACATAAAGCTTATTGAGAGATAAAATACATATAAAACCTTCATCTCACTACCATATAAATGTGATTGTTCATTAGTCCATTGAGCAAACTTTGAGGTGGTCGCTTAGGAAAATTGATATGCATCTATCTTTTCTACTGAGTTACTCAGGGATCTTCTAGAGTGCATGTACTTTGGTGAGCATGGGACACAAACGTGCTCACAGCCTGTGCATATTCTGTGAGGTACATTGAACATACTGCTTTCCTGGAATTACTTGCTACCCCTTCTCAGTCTCACCTCTTCCAAGTACCCAATCATCCAGCTAAACAATTAACAATAGCCCAATAATTATTATAAATTAATTGTTCTCAATGTGAGAGGGAACAATGTTGGAGACTTTTTTGTTGTTTTCACTATGCTACTGGCATTTTAGTGGGTAGAGCCAAAGGATGCTATGAAGCATCCAGCAATGCACATGGACAGCCCTCCACGACAAGGATTTTTCTGGCACAAATGTTAATAATGTTGACATTGTGAAACCCTTGTATAATTCTGTAACTCTGGAATCTCTTCTATTCGGGAAAAGTGGACAATCGAATGTACTGATGAAATATCTGCCACATGGAAACGTACTTTTCCCCTGTGTTTTACAGCTATACCTAAGAAACACTGCATTGCTACCTCAGTTTATTTTAGAAGGTCCATTTAAGCAGAGTATCTATATGTAAATCAAGCCTACCTCTTTCCTTTTACTTTTAACTTTTTAATGGAAATCCACATAAGTTTATAGGAAGAGTAGAGAGAGGAAGCAATGCTGCTATCATAGAAAAACAAGAAACTACCATGTGTAACCTACTTGGTCTTTTGGATTTGAATAGGTCTTACCGCATATTTGTCCCTTTCACTTCATTATGGAGTGTAGCTTCGTATACTGAGATTTAAGCCTTGATGGATCCAATACTAACTGATCGTGGAGAATATTTAAGGGTTCAAGATTGAACGTTTTCATGAATCTTCTGAATTGGGTTGTACTAAATACATGGTAACTAATTGCATCAAATTTTGGCTCCAGAATCCAGTGATGCTATCAAACATTTTTCCTGTTTCCTGGAATTGTGTTTGGAGGAAATGTCTTTACATCACAAAGACTATTGTACTCCATCACAGAAATGTCAATATCTAGAATATCTATGGAGATTAGTTCTGTATTCTAGTATTTATGCCTCTTACTAAAGGTAAGGTACTAAAGGTAAAGGTAAGGTATCTTTAGGTAGTCCTACTTTTTGTCTACCAGGTGTATTAGTCCATTCTCATGCTGCCATAAAGAGCTGCTCAAAACTGGAAAATTTATAAAGGAAAAAGTTTTAATTGACTCACCATTCCACAAGGCTGGGGAGCCCTCAGAAAACTTACAATCATGGTGTAAGGGGAAGCAAACATGTCCTTCTTCACATGGCAACAGGAGAGAGAGAAATGCAAAGTGAAGGGATAAAAAGCCCCTCATAAAATCATCAGATATCAAGAAAACTCACTCACTATCATGAGGACAGCATGGGAGAACTGCCACCCTGGTTCAATTAGCTCCCACTGTGCTCCTCCCAGGACACATGGGGATTTCGAAATTACAATTCAAGATGAGATTTGGTGGGGACACAAAGCCAAACCATATCACCAGGTTTGATAAATTTTGCATTATCAATTTAGTAAAAAACGTGCTGTTCATGGGATGAAAAATTAAGGAAAATTAATTAAAAAATAGAATAAAATTTATTACCATAAAAGTGATAAGCAAGTTAGAAATTATATGACAGTTTTCTGAACATTTCCAATCCAATTAATATTCTGCATGCAATTTATCTAATGAACTGCCATTTCTTCTTTCTGTCATCACCCTCACCAAGACATGTTGCAAACCACTGACTTACTAAATTTTCTAGAAACTACCTCTGACTATATGGCCATCTTCTCAGAAAACTTCCTTGCTACCATATTGTTTGTAAAATAAATTCAGAGTCTTCACTAATTCCAAAATATTCATGATTTAGTCTTGCCCTGTACTTGTAGCCTACCTCTCACAATTCCCATATAAATATGCCACAAAGATATCATACTGGTCTTTTCATTAGATTCTTAAGAATATTTATGTTTTCTATTGTAGATACTTTTTAAAAATAGTTGTATCAAAATGGATAATTGATATTTTGAACATTCACGCTGAAGAATCTTCAACCAAATTAGATAATATGTAATTCCTAGATATAATTTCTGTAGTAAGTTTTGGTAAAAGACCTTACCTCTTATGCACAAAGTCACTGTGCTCATTACTAAGAGTACAGCAGGAAATATGACCAACAGATTCTTGCTGCTGTTATCTTCTTTCTAGCAGGTAACACCTAAATTACATTTTCAATTGCACAGCTTGCGACACTTACAATATGTTTAATAAATGAATGATCATGCATAAATTGTTACCAGTCTGTGCTGAAATAAGTACAGAAATTGAGAAGAAAATCTTAGAGCAATGTGATATTGTCTCTGTAGCCAAGTATGTGATGAGTGGACTGATTTCATTAAAAGCTGGGGTGCTGTTAAATTTGCATGATACTCCACATGTGGGGTAAACTGTGTGTTATTATCAAACTGTGGGGACTGGGGAGGCTGATTTTTGCCATAGATAATTTAAAAAGTAATAATAGGACAAAATATTTATTTAAAATTCTGTTAAGTGCAGTAAATATGAAACACAAGATATATGGAAGCATATAGCTATCTGATATTTTTGCATAATTGTGAGCTGAAGTTTCATGAAGAAATATCACCTAAAATACTAAGGACAAATATAAATGAACTAAATTATTGAGTTTGGGAATCATGGAATGAGGAAGTTTCTGAACAGAAAAGGAGTGTATGTCAAAGCATCTCCCTAAATATTATACCTCTAAAGGAGTTTTGATGGAAACATTGACAGCTGCTTATTATTATTTTTCTCCCTGGATTCTGAATTTAACATTGATCAGGCTTACAGCCCATTATCTTTTTTTCCTTAGTTATTGTAAGCCTTATTTTTGGAGTCACAAATAAGCATATTTTACGCTATGCCTTAAAGGACACCTTGGAAGATAATAACAAGGAGAGGTGTGTTTTACAGAGTATAAGAAAAAAGCATTTGTCTCTGGAATATGGAAACATAAATCATTCTCTGCTGAAGAAAGACTTTGCTAGAATAGTCTCTCAAGAGGCTATGGGTGTGGGAGTAAAATTAAAAATCATGCTTGATTAAACTCTGCACTGGTTTTCTTTGAATTATACTAGAAAATTCATCTAGTCCTTGGGGTAAGGATAGTGCATTTAGAAAGGTGTATATTGAAGAAGATTGACTTCATTCATTTAACATAATCCTCATCCTTGTTCCAGTAGTAACACCTATATTTAGAGATGAGTAAATAAGGAAGTACTTTACACCTTGTATTCTTTATACCTGCTCTTTTTTTTTAAAATAATTTTTTTTTGAAATTGCTTATTTTTCATGCTGGGTTTGGGTAGCATATTTTGGCCAACATTATTTTTTATCTTAATTTATAATTTGATAATGGGCATATCTTATAGTAAACTTTAAACCAACTATGTATAGCTTTTTAAATAACATGTTTATATTAAGAAAAATGATAATGGCAATTCATGTGAAGATTGTAAAAATCATAGAAAATCCATATATCAAACAAAAATCAATAAATATTAATTATATTTCCTAATAATTTTTAATTTTTAATGGCAGAGCTAAAGTGTGAAAACAAAATTTGTATTGATGTTGATCAACACTTTTGATTATTTAAAAAATTCATTATGACAAAAGAATGCACTTTTGCATTCTTAATCCCTGATTGTTAATTGTCTTAAAAAGAACTTTATTATTTAAAATTGTGGATGAACAATGGAATCAAATTAAACTTAATGGAAAATATTGCAACATTGTTTTTCTAAAAAATACAATTAGTTTTTCAGCAAAGTTAATTTTAAGGAGTATCAATGGAAAAGAACTTCTCTTCTTAAGTGGCAGGCCCAGCTGAGTTCTTGGGTGTAGATTTTCATTACTGCAACTAGGGACAAAGGGAAAAAATAATGAATCCTACGCATGTGCATTTTGATGTTCCCTAAGAGATGGGGAATTTAATTATGCTGATCTAATTATATACAAATCTAGTTTGTCTGATTTGATTACAAGAGAATCTAGGTTTTGTGTAAGGTTACTGCTGAATCGGGACTACTTTAATTTCTGCCAAATCTAGTTTGCTTGCTCTTTTCATGACCAAAATCGTGTAGCTCATAGCTACAACAAAATTAACATTTTGTTACACAGGGTATTTATCTGCATAATTCCTCTATCCAAAAAACCATAAAATATAATTTAAAAATGTAAAGAAATGACTGGAATGAGCAGAAATAGTACTAAATTTATAGAGGGCAAAATAAGAACTTGTAGGTTTTACAGATATGAAAAATGTATTAGCTATTTCAAATGTAAATAACTTCCTAGTAACTCTATGTATATTTACTTCATTTATAGACCCAGTGAGCCATTTATAACTTAGAGAAAAGTTATATTGTTATCAGAAATAAGTGATGGTAGATTGGAAAAGATAAACACAATGGCTTGCAAAGAAGGAATAATATCTCCAGATCCTTAGAATTTATTTTCAGCCTGGGGATACAGAGGCATATTTAGTTGGTCTCAACTCATGGTTTCTTGAGTTGTTGTCTACTTTCTCTTGTGAGAAAGTGAAACCAGGGAAAACATCTTCAGACTGTAAAACTTTCTCAAGGAAACAATTGCTGAGGTTGATTTAAGAAGGCTCTGGATAAGTCCCTAGCATATGTGCTACTTTAGCTTTCAAGAAGGGGGCAAAATGGATGGACTCAGCACGTTCTTTCTATAGCGCCACGTGAGTATAATTGATTGCCTCAAATAGCTGTGATACCTTTTCTGAGAAGGCTAAGTAGCCTTGTAGAAATCGTGACTTATCAACATCATGTAAGAAGGGCTTAGAAAAATAAGTTGATTTTTCTTTTTTTTTTTTACTAAAAGTTATTTTTTTTCCACTTTTAGCTGACAGATTTTATATTTGCTTCTCTAATATATTAGGAAATTATCCTCAAAACAAGCAAATGCAAACCAACAAACAAAAACTGGCATAGAACGTGATATTATGGACACTTGGTATTACAGGAAGTAATTAATGCTTAAAATGACTGGCATTAATTCTCTAAGAAGCAGTATAGTATCATTAATACAAAAAAAAGTAAATAAAATGAAAGCAAAATGGAAGGAAGGATGTAAGGAATGAAAGAAAGAAGAGAAAGAAAGAAAGAAAGAAAGAAAAAGAAAAGAGAGAAAGAAAAGAGAGAAAGAGAAAGAATCTCTACAATCCAGAAAAAAGTCGCGCATAAACATAAATATCATAAATATACACGAACATTATTAAAGAAAATTACAAACTTCACAGTTAACTCTCCACAATAAGCAGTTCACCAGTGCACAAGTGTAGAAGTATGCGTGTAATTAGGCATTTCATCTGACAAGCAGGAAAGCAAAGACTGCACAGAACATGTTAGAGAACTAGAAATACAAAAGAAATTGTATAAAATGTCTTCCCAACTGAAAAAAGCTTCTCTCTCTCCTGTATGCATGTAAGTCATAAACATTGGAACAATTAAAATAATACTAGTTAAGTATACTAATTAGTTAATAAATTATTGAATCATATGGCTAGAACTAACAAAATTAGAAAATTTCAGAAAACAACAACCTATAGCAATTCTATTATAGGTAATACATTTTTTCTTATTTAATTTTTAAAGAAGGTTTTTTTTCAAAGGAACATTCTTTTAAAATTAATAGCCTCTGAAAAGAACCCACAAGAGAATATAACTTTGTTTTAAATAGATGTATCTAAGGCTATTCATCAAATATCAGGTAAAGCAAATAAACTCTGAGGACATTCCAAACTCTGAGTTTCAATGATTGTAGGAAAGTGTTAGATAACTTCACATAAATAAACTTACATATTTTACATTTACATATATAACATAGTTATGTCTGCTATGTAACTGAGTAATTTCAACTAAAAAGTTATAATAATTTTGAATAGTATATCAATAAAGTTGGGCAGTATATCAAACTAGACTCATATGACCTTGTTAATAAATAGAAAAATATAATATGTAATAAATAATGAATAGTTCTTAAACTTAATACTGTTGCATTTATGACATTCATGCATACCACACACTTCTATTAGTAATTCATAAGAACTAAGGACTTATCCATCACCCTCAGGAAAACATAGCTAAAGTGAGAAGGAACAAATCATTGTGAATAAGTGATTCAGTCCATCATAGAGCCCATCTTCTGCTAAAATAAGGTAAAAAAGAAAGAAAGAAAGAAAGAAAAAAACAACATCTTTCTGCCCTTGAAACATTGGATTTATTTGGCAACAACAAAAAAAAATTACATTCAAGCATTCATTTCAAGTTTGGAGCTATATAAACTAAAGTAGTTTAACGATATCCTTTTTCAAATCATTTAAAATGAAAACTCATTAAGGAGCATTCAAAATAAATGTAGAGTGTTGCAATCTGTTACACAAAAAAAGTTATTTTCATGCTATGAGTTTAAATTTGTCTGAAGTTGAGCTTTATTGTTCAAGTGATATATTTAGACTTGACATAAGTAGAAAGCCAAAGGTGGTTTGGAGCCATTTCTCTTACATAAAATTTATGAGCTATTGCTATTTATAGTAAGTGATAGTAATACTCAAATTTTGTAAAGCACCCTGCTAAGTGCTTTGCTTTCGCTGTGTAATTTACCCCTCACAGTAATTCTACAAGGTAGGACTATCTCCTGAGTGTCTAAAACAGGAAAAATTTGGTCTTAGAGAGGCTCTGTAACTGGACCAAAAGAATTTGATTCTGAATTCCTACCTTTTAAATATTACATTATATTATAATTTTATTATATGTCAAGTTTTTTTGAAAATGTCAAGCACACTGCTTTCAAGGATGAATCCAGTTTTAATAAAAAGCTCATGGATGAAGTAAAATTTTTAAAAGAAAACTTGCAAGATCCAGAAAACACTTGGAAGATTCCAAACTGAGGTAATTTTTATTTTATCTAGTCCAAAGTAGCAATATAGAAATCATAAAGGCAAAATTATCCAATACAAACACACACACTACTCATTTTCTAATAAAACCTGCTAAATCACAAAGTTATCTAACACTTTCCTACAATCATTGAAACTCAGAGTTTGGAATGTCTTCAGAGTTTGTTTGCTTTACCTAATATTTAATGAATAGCCTTAGATACATCTAGTTAAAACAAAGTTATATTCTCTGTGTTTTCCATGGTGAATAGCATGAGATGATGCAATTTAGAGGCTACTTCACTATTTGAGTGCTTCTGGAAGAGCAGACACAATGGAGAAGGCAACGGTCAATGACATGTTGTTAGTATATGAGCATTAAGAAGACAAAGTAACTCTGACAGCTGTTACATTATTCTCTGGCTCAATAGAACCCTACTTCGGAAGAATACAGATGGCATTGAAATGCATGAGAAAAGTATTTATCTCATTCATACTCTAAAAAATCATTTTTATGTTAACATTTCAGCTAAATTGTGATAAGAATTTTTTCAACTTCTTAATATAATCTCTAAATTTTTGTGGAAATATTAGTGGATAAGACAAAGACTGCTCAAAGTAAATATTGATTCTCATGCTTTGTTTGCCAATATTGAATTTCAAGCACATATGTAAATGTGACATTCAAAAGTTCTTTTTCCAGATCGAGACTGTTTCTCTATAAAACTACACTGAATACTATTCAAATTCCTATATCAGCAATCTTGCATTATATGGATTTTTTAAAAAATACATTGAAATACTCAAGGCAGCATCAGTTGCAACAATAAATGAAATAAGTTGTGAACTTTTCAATGATCAAATCTGTCTCTTCAGCAATAGTTATATTCTATATATAGTTAATAACAGTAATTATATTTTAGAACTGAAGATTTATAAAAATGGGAAATTTAGAAGTCTTAGGAAAAGTTTCACACTGAACAGGCTTTTGGGAACATGTCATTTTATTTTCATTCACTAAATCTTTGCTTTTACTTAAAAAGCAATTTTTTGAGAACATGTAATGAACAAAAGCAAAGTGCTGTTTTTGAAATTCATGAATAAGGTAACAATGCTTCCTCTCTTGAGGTAATACTTTCCTTTGTTATTTCTATTGTTTGGTTACATTCTGCTAGTAGGAATTTGAGTAATAATTTGTTGGTAATTCCTCAAGATGAGAAGATTTATTTCACTGCTCACACAGGAAAAGGATCTGTTAACACAATAGGTATCTGGAGCACTCTCATTGAAGCAATTCTTCACATGTTTCTAGTTTATCTACATACAGAGTCAGATTATATTAGACAACATTGGATAGTTTTTAAGTGACATGAGGAGATTTTCTTTTTCTTTCTGCAGTTTTCAGGTGAGCATTTGAAATACTTTCCTCTTGAGAAAACCCGGAAATTAAAAACCACAATTGGTATAAAAGAATAAGAAGAAAATTCTGATGAATTATCTATAACTTATATGATTATTATATTTCCATTTGATTATTCTTCTCATAAAAGATCAATTCTATAACTAATTGAATGTGCTATAAAATTTTTAGCAAAAATGATAGAATAATATACATAAGCCTCACTTCTACCTAACTCCCCTTTGATCACTGCGTTAGCCTGTTTGCATTACTGTTGAGATATACCTGAAGCTGGGTAATATGTAAAGGAATGAGATTTATTTGACTCATGGTTCTACAGGCTATACAAGCATGACACCTGCATCTGTTCAACTTCTGTTGAGTGCCTTAGAAAGCTTTACAATCATCGTAGAAGATGAAGGGGGAGCCAGTGCATCACACGGCAAGAGAAAGAGGGAGGAGATACCAGAATCTTCTAAACAACTAGATCTGACCTTAGTAGAGTCTCTCTGTGGGGACTCTGCTCCTGCAGTGGGTTTCTGCCTTGGCACCCAGGCTTTCTGATATCTCCTCTGAAATTTAGGTGAAAGTTGACAAGCTCCCTTAACTCTTGCATTCTGCACCCCGGCAGGCTTAACATCACACAGAAGCCACCAAGACTTATGGCTTGCACCCCCTGAAACAGTGGCCTGAGCTGTAGGTCCTTTGAGCCACAGCTGGAACTGGAGTAGCAGGGATGCAGGGAGCAGGGTCCTGAGGTCACACAGGGCAGTAGGGCCCTATGCCTGTCCCTAAAACCTATTCTTTTCTTCTAGGCTTCTGGGTCTATGGTGAAAGGTACCGCCTCACTGATTTCTAAAATGTCTTTGAGGCTTTTTTCCCATTATCTCAGCTATTAGCATTTGGCTCTACAGAGTTACGCTAATCTCTATAGAAAGTGGTTGCACCACATGCCACTTGAATTTCTATCCTGAAAATGATTTTTCCTTCTCTATCACATGGTCAAGTTGTGACTTTTCCAAAGTTCTATACTCTGCTTCCCTGAAAATTTTGCTGCTTAGATATTTCTTCTGCTAGATACGTTAGGTCATCACTGTTTAAGTTCAAACTTCCACAGAGTCCTGGGGCATGGGCACAATTCAGCCAAGTTCTTTGCGAAAGTGTAACAAATGTGACCTTTGCCCTAATTCCCAATAACTTTCTCATTTCCATCTGAGACCTCATCAGCCTGGTCTTCACTGGCCGTATTTTCATTAGTATTTTGGTCACAACCATTTAACAAGTCTCATGAAGTTCTGTACTTTTTCTCATTCCCTGTTGTCTTCTCTGAGACCTCCAAACTCTGTCTGTTCCCCACTACCAAAGATACTTCCACGTCTTCAGATATTTTTATAGAAATTCCCTACTCCTTGGTACCAATTTTCTATATTAGCTTGCTTGTACTGCTATAAAAAAATACCTGAGGCTGGGTAATTTATAAAGAAAAGAGGTTTATTTGGCTCATGCTTCTCCAGGCTCTAAAAGCATGGCACCCACATCTGTTGAGCTTCTGCTGAGGCCCTTGGGAAGCTTAGAATTATGGTGGAAGGTGAATGGAGAGATAGTGCATCAAGTAGCAAGAGTAGGAACAAGAGAGAGAGGTAGGAGGTGACAGGCTGCTTTAAACAACCAGATCTCACTTGAACACAAACAGTGAGAGAGCTCATTTATTACCACAAGGACAGCACCAAGCTATTCATGAGGGATCCACCCCCATGACCCAACACCTTTCAGTAGACCCACCTCCAACATTGAAGGTCACATTTCAACATGAGATTTGGTGGGGAGAAAACATACAAACCATATGAAACACTTTTGAGAAAACAATTTCTATATATCAGAACAAGTAAAAGTAAAAAAAAAAAAAGCAGAAAAAGGAATAAAGAATGTATCTTATCTAACTTGTTAAGAACATTTCAATCAGTGTTTAAAATTAAAAATTCCCACAGTCGCTGAAAACCTAGCATATTCAAGACTGCTAAATTCTCAAATTAGCAATTTAACTATGGGCCTTAAAATGGATCTTGCCATTTTTTACCCATAAAGTGTATGTAGGTTGTTAGAATCTTATCTACAGGACTTAGACCTGAATCAATATTCATATAAAACAAAATTTCTTTTGATTGGGAAAGTAAAGTCATACTAAATGGCTTAGCAATACCATGAGAGTTTTCTGAATTCTAAAATCACTATTTTAAGAATTCAGAAAATATTTTTGAGACCCAATAAGAGTAGTAATTTTAAAGATAAACATAAATTTTAGATTTGCGATCTATGCGTGAGAGCATTTTCTCTTTAATCACCTTTCTGACAGTTCATTAAACTAAATCTGATAGTTATATGCAACATTAGGAAAATAATTTATAGAATGGTGAGATTCTGTTTTTGAAACATTAACCAATTCTTCTTCACACTCGATTTTCTATTACTCTTGATTTTTCTCACTTTTCTACATTGGAACTGGCTTTATTCATTCCTCAGAAAAGGAGTAATTCAATTGATAATATAGAAAATATAAACTTTTATAGTTGGAACTTAGAAAGTGTAAGCCCTGTGAAAAGGGAGTAAGTTCTGATGAAGATATCAGAGCTAGAAGAAAACATGGTGTTATTTAAATTATCAAACCCTCAGGTTACCTGATGGGCTTTTCTGTGTTGCAGGTTAGTAATGAGTAGGATGAGAGGCAAGTAATACTGATGAGTCCTTGAGAAAAGACTCTAGGGGAGATAAATGGATAGGTAGAGAGATAGAGAGATAGATAGACAGATAGACAGGTAGATGATAAATAGATAGATAGATAGAGAGATAGATAGATGTAGGAAGTTTGAATATGAGGGAAATATTACTCCTAAATAGAGTATGAAGTGGCGGCAAGGCCCTAGAGTGTAAAGGGCATATCATATCTTGTATCTGTGATGAAATCAGACTCCCCTGAGCATGCCCTGGAGAATTAACATGTTGTCAGGGCATCTTAAATAGTAGGACACAAATCCTAAAGTATCTTAAACAATGCCACAGAATATGATGTGCTTTTTCAAAAATAGAAAGATAAAACTTGGGAACCATAGAGAACACTGAAAGCAGTTAATTTTTAGCCAGATTAGAAAAAAGGTAAGAACGTGGGAAAATACGACAGTGACTTGCATACACCTAGGGTAAGATATTAGAACAACTCAAAATGTCTCCAGAGATGCTATCATAGGTTAGAAGAGACATCGAAGATCATATAACTAGTCCTTAAGTTCTTTACATTACATATCCCCAAGAACTTAGACTCAACCTCAGCAGCGTGATGGAGGAGATCCAAATGTATTAGCATTAACTTTTTACTATTAAGAAGAAGGGGGACATAAATAGATCTTGTTTTGCATAAAGTATTATGTATTCAGACTTATTTCCACTGAACATATTATCTGAGAAACAATAATGTTCACCTTTAATCTCAAACAAACTATTAATGAATCATCTCTTTCTTTTTCTTTTTTTTCTTTTTTTTTTGAGATGAAGTCTTGCTCTGTTGCCCAGGCAGGCATGAAGTGACACAATCTTGGCTCACTGCAACCTCCACCACCCCAGGTTCAAGGAATTCTCCTGCCTCAGCCTCCAAAGTAGGTGGGATTACAGGCGCCAGCCACCACACTCAGCTAATTTTTTTATTTTTAGTAGAGATGGGGTTTCTCCATGTTGGCCAGGCTGGTCTCAAACTCCTGACCTCAGATGATCCAGCCACCTCAGCCTCCCAAAGAGTTGGGATTACAGGCGTGAGACACCATGCCCAACCATGAATCATCTTTTATAAATGACATGTATTGTGTGAGTTCTGAATGTTTATAAGGAGTTCATATTCAGTATTGTTTAAAAATAATAATAATGCCATGATACTTTAAAATTCTAAATTGGTTATAAATGATATATCTACTTGTTGATAATTTTTGTATTGGAATGAACAAAAAGTTATTTAATTTAGGTAAACTGACAACATTCAACCTAACAAAGGTAGTTATTTTTTACTGCATAATCTAGTATACTCCCTATAAAAGTAAAGTAAGAAATGTTATCATATATATCGTATATGTGTGTATATATACATATATACATATAAATATGTGTGTATTTTATATATATGTGTATATATATGTATATATAATACACACATATGTATCTGTTCTAATTCCTTGATTAAAAGGGACTTCCATTCTATACTTACTAAGGAGAAGAAAATAGAAAAATGTGATTTGGATGACTATCCCATATTTAATACTAAAAGTGACAATCCTGGTACAAAAGAATGTACCATTTTATTTGTTCTGTTGGTAAAAATGACTTTATGTTAACTTAATTTGAAGAAATGTAAAAGTAAAGAAAAGGAATAAGTTAAACTTAAATAGACGTTTTTGTCTTTGCCAATAGTTTGAATGGCGAATATGTCCAAGTCCATGCTAACAGAAAGGAGCAGATCTCAGGAACCTGAAGAAACCGGCACACAATAGAATCTATAAAAGGTCAGAAATGGAGGTCATATATGTCTGTGAGTATGTGTGTGTGTGTATATATATATATATATATATAAAATTATTCATATATATATGAAAAGCTGGTAGAATTTGGAAGTTATAGCGATTCAATAAATATTTATTTTTCTTTTCTTTTTTCGAAACAGTCTCACTCACTCTGTCTCCCAGGCTGGAGTGCGGTGGCACCATCCCAGCTCACTGCAAACTCTGCCTCCTGGGTTCAAGTGATTCTCCTGCCTCAGCCTCCCAAGTAGCTGGGATTACAGGCATGCATCACCATGCCCAGATAATTTTTGCATATTTAGTAGAGACAGGGTTTCACCATGTTGGTCAGGCTGGTCTCAAACTCCTGATCTCAAGTGATCCACCCACCTCAGCCTCCCAAAGTGTTGGGATTACAGGCATGAGGAACAGTGCATGGTCATCAATAAATATTTCTTGAGTAAGTTTATTACTTAAGAAAAATTTGATAATAAAAAATTAAATTCGTTGTGGAGGTTTGTTTGCATACAGTAATCTACACATGCCACATTTCCATTTGGGGTTTCATAATATTCAATTTACATAAAATTTTTAAATATGATGGCTTTTATATCTCACTGTCTTTTATTTAATTTGATTGCAATCTGTGGCTGATGTAGGATTCGACATTGTTTAGATGGGTAATTTACCTTACATAGCCAGATGAAAAATAATTCATTTAAGAGCAAAGTAGGAAAAGCCACATTCAGTTACCAAGTCCAAAGTACTGGCTTGTTTAACAAGACACTGTGACAAGTCAGTAGCGTCAAAAATCTAGACACCTGAATAACACATAAGGTTGGGGAAAAGACACTACAAAAGTGGAAACTGCTGGTCTCAGTGGCTTATGACTGTCACCCCAACTACTCAGGAGGTTGAGGCAGGTGGAACCCTAGAGTTACAGACCAGCCTGACCAGCATAATGAGGCCCCATCTCTAAGAAATTTTTTAAAATAGCCAGAGAGGGTGGCAGGCACCTAAATTCTCAGGTACTCAGGAGGCCGAGACAGGAGGATTCCTTGAGCCCAGGAGTTCAAGGCTGCAGTGAGTCATAATCATGATGCTGCACTCCAGCTGGGGCAACAGGTGAGACACCATCTCAAAAAAGAAAACAGAAAAAGTGGAAACAAAATGAGAGTGTCCAAGGAATTGCCATAAACAAAACCAGGATGCACAAATATGCTTTTGTGTTCATGTATCTGAAATTATGAGTATATTAGACACATCATGTGAGATGGGGCTACCATGAAGATAGCCTCTATAAAGTATATGCTGTAGTAATATGGTAATGAACAGTCTTCACTTAGAAAGCACCTTTCGTACAGGCCAATTGGCAATTGATTAGAACATTCCTACTGCAACAGAAAGTGCTCTTTATTTGAAGAGCCTCATTAAAACAAAGTCTCAGTGTTATAACATTACAGTGTAACTGTAGTACTAAAGTTTTCTTACAATAATGGCATTTGAAGGCCACACTAGGAAGAATTAATCTTCATTAGGAGTAATGTTCATAAAGAGGGATCTAGACTATATTATGTGTTATGTATATGTTTATACTCCACATATTTATACATATTGTACAGATCTATACATTTTTATATATATCTCACACAAAAAATACATGTATATATGAATACATGTATGTGTGTATATATGTATATGTGTGTGTGTATCTATATCTATATATCTATATCTATATCTATATCTATATATATGAGAGAGGAGAGAGAGAAAGAGAAAAGGAAAGAAAAGGAAAGATTTTAAGGAACCCGGGACTAGCAAGTCTAAATTCCATAGGGAAGACCAGCAGACTAGAAATTCAGGTTGGAGTTGATATTGCAGTCTCGAGAGAAAAATTCACAAAGCAGGCCAGGCAGTCTAGAAACTCAGGAAGAGTTTGTATATTACAGTCCTGCTTCAGGAAACTTCTGTCTTTATTCCGAAAGCTTTCAAGGGATTGCATGAGACTTACCAAATCAACTGGACACCAAAGTTTGGCCAAGATAACACATAAAATTAGCCATCACAAAGACTAAATGAAGGTAAGAACAGTTATACTCAGCGCGACCCCGAAAAATCCTCCTAAAAATACAGTTCCAATCTTTTTGGGTATTTAGGGGCTGGATTGTCTTGGGCTGATGGAAATATTGCTAATCAAATGAGATTCTAGTGCAGATGAAATAGATAGTAATTTCTTTTTGCCATACTACAATAGCATTTTGTGCTTCTTACACTGGATTTGCATATCTCTTTATGTGGAATTGTTCCAATATATGTCGTTGTCCACTCATGACATGTCTGACCTTTATAAAATCCCAGAATGCAGCATATTGACCTAATGTTACAAAGTGCCCAGACTTTGTTACACTTAGATTATTCAATTTTTTCAACATATAAATTATTTCCATTATTTATTTATTTAATGATGCAAATTATCTGTAATGTGTCAAGTGTCATGTTCTATGTTTAAAGTTAATAGGCAAATGTAATACTGCAAAGTTGGTAGGTGAACTACAATACCAAAGATCTGTATTTTAAAACCCTGAGGGGCTGTACTGAAAGCAATTATATAATATAAATCTAAAATTTAAAAATTACACAAAATTATAATTATCACCGTTCCATCTTTAAATATAAGAAAGGTGACTTCTGTAAACTACTGTGATCTACAAAAAACTCATAGATTGAGATATAATTAAAATTATATTAGCACATATTTCAGCCAAACAAAATTACATGAAACTTAGTAAACCTACAGATAGGTTAATCAATTATACTTCCTTAGGTTTATAATCTCACTTTAAATGAATCTAAAAATCATATAAAACATTGACATATGAATGTGCATTTTAAGGAAAAAAGTGGTCATAATATATTTCTAATGCCTCTGAGGAAGGTACTGGCACTTAAAGTTGGTTTTAAATATTTTATAGTGGCCAGGCGCGGTGGCTCACGCCTGTAATCCCAGCACTTTGGGAGGCCAAGGCAGGCGGCTCACAAGGTCAGGAGATTGAGACTATACTGGCTAACACGGCGAAACTCTGGCTCTACTAAAAAAAAAATACAAAAAATTAGCCAGTCGTGGTGGCAGGCGCCTGTAGTCCCAGCTACTCGGGAGGCTGAGATGGGAGAATGCCGTGAACCCGGGAGGCAGAGCTTGCAGTGAGCCGAGATCTTGCCACTGCACTCCAGGCCGGGCGACAGAGCGAGACTCCGTCTCAAAAAAAAAAAAAAAAAAAAAAAAATTATAGTGACCCTCTACAGCTATTGGAATAATCTTTGTCAATCTATATGTGATTGATTGAGGTTGAGTTTGAAAAATTTCAGGTAGTTCATGGCACATGTATTTCAACACCATTTTTCCAAGTCATTGGATACCTACCTTGCATTTTCTGTATTTTCAGCAGTAATATTGGCTCAGCCTTGAGAGTTAAGAATGTAAGTTGATATTATATAATAGAATAACAATTTTAATTATTTAATATTTTTAAATACAACCCATAATACATTTATCGAAGCAAAATTTTAATAAATATTTTTGAACATTTTTGGCTCTTAAAAATGTCTTTTAAGTGATCTTTTTTTAAATTTTAAATTATTTGTCATTTGTATTATAGTTTTGTTAAATCTTTAAATTGTTTTTAGCATGAGGTATTACAGAGTCATTCACTCGGTTATTAGAATAAAGTATTTGTTATCAGAGTTAATATTTAAAAACAAAAATAAGGAACAACTCAATGTGATGTTCCAGTATGTGCTAATAGAAATATACACATCACAATAGTACCCACTTTCTTCCCTAAAAATATTTGCATTACTATGTGAGAATTTATAAAGACAACAATTCCCATTCACTTAAAATAATGGATGTTGAAGTAAATCACAGAGGCAGTGACAAGGATGTGTTGCTGCCGCTCAGGTGAAATTCCTGATATGACACTCTCAGGTGGTATGGGCAAGCAGACCCTCTAACACCTGCCTAAAATGTAAATAAGATATGTACACAATAATGCCCATGCTAAGCAGTGTAAATATCACATCTAACTAATTCAACTCCTAAAAATTAATGTCTTGGAATTGACCTTTAAGCCCAGTGGTCCGATGGGAAGAAAATGCTAATTAATAATTTGATTCTTCTATGAAGTGTTATAACACTGGCAACTATTCACTTCTTTTGAACACCCAGCCTAGATTAAAGTGGTAATCTCTATGTGTAAGGTAAAAAATAAATACTAAAATTAATAAAACTACAGTAGAACCATGTGTGGTTTGGCATCCAGTGATAGAATATAAGTGAATATTAATACAGCTGGGCAGTAGAATAATCTCTTAGTGTAAATGTGTTATACAACTGTGAAAAAGAATACTTCCGATGCTCTGGGCATTGCTAGGTAATTCTACTCACTCTGTCTTTAGATTCTTGTCACACATATTTAAACCACTTCCCATTTGGGTACAATTTCTCCAGAGATGTAGACTAAGATTCTTGTTCCTCGTATATTCTGAAACTGCATGTCAGATACTATGACTAGATTCAGGCAACGACTTATCTTCCTGAATAAGATGAAAGGGCTTTTCAAAACCCCTTCAACCAATTTTAACCACCACTGTGAGCTTCTGCATAATGGCAGGTATTCTGGAGTTGTTGCAAACATAGTCTGATCCAACTATTAATTCTAATTTGTTAATGCCCTGTTTTTCCTTTTACCTGATCCCCTAAAACTACCTTATTTTCTGACCATTTCTGAGGCCTGCTGGCCTGCTTGTCTAGTTTCCATCTAATTTGTCAATCCCTAAGATCATTAATTAAGTTATTCATTCACTCAACACGTATTTCTTAAGGACCCACCATGTGGAAGTGTATATATGTAAATATCAATTCTTGCAATTATCTATTGTTCCATCTATCCTCCTTCCATCCATCATTTATCTGGCATCTATCTATTTATCTACCCTTCTAAATACCTATCATCTTCTTATACTTTCAAGTTATGAAACATATAGTTCTTTTTCATTTTGTATCAAAAGATGGCATCTACTGGTGATATTTAAAATTACTACCAAAGTAAATGAAATTCAAAGAAGTTTCTATTTTATGACAACTGAAAGTAAGTGTGGAAACAAGAAGTCCTCCAAAAAAATCAGAGATAATTATGACATAAGGAGACTTTGGTCAGAATGAAAGTAAGTGTCTTTTGTGCTTTACATTTAATTTACAACTATACCCTCTTTGTTAATACAAGGCATTATAACAATCATAATATTTTGCTCCCTAGAAACACTGACTTTTCTTTTCCCATAGTTCTCTGTACATTTTTGTCTTTTAAAGACCTGATTATGTCTAGATAAGTCTTATAAAAATAATATAGAAAAACACACAGGAAAACATAGAATATTTTACCTACTTTTATATAGTGTCTGGCCTTTACTAGCATTTGCTTCCTGAATCAAATGGGTGATATTCATACAAGAAAACAAAAAGAGCAATGACAAAAATCCCAACTAACAGGACTAATGACACAATAACATAATTGGAAAATAAAAGTAAAATATAGTTTTTGAGAAATTTCAGGGAGAACTACAAAGAGAATTTTAAATTTATAAAAGGGGTTTAGCATGAATTAAACTGTAATAAAAATTGGAGAGGCTGAATTATTAGAGGGCCACAAAACAAGAAGAGCAAAAGAATATATGAGAATATTTAGCAAGAGTATGTGAAGTTTGGTGTGGTTGGAAATATGTGTTGTTCAAGATTGAATGGGAATTAAAGGTAAAGTGAGAGTCTTATTCAGTCAATGGAGAAAAACTTATAGTTAGAAAAATTCTGTTTGTACATAGGCCAATATAGCAAAAAGAGGTGGAAAATTAGCAGTACTTGGGATAATATGTAAGTTATATTATTTGTTCCACTATTAGCTGACTAAGCAAAGAGTGTCATCAGAAGATTTAAAATAAAGAACAGAGATGACAATTTAGAAATTTTCATTAAAATACAAGGTTAAGTTCTGTACCAATCAACTGGAAACTTACATCTGGAATCTAGAAGAATGATCAAAGTCAGAGGTAAATATTGGGGAGTTATTAGTAGATACACAACAAATTATCTTCAATATTAAAAAGGAAGAATAAGTAGTGGCTAGAAAAGTATAAGGACTCAATTTGGGGTCATGACTGTCATTATTTTTACTTTGAGGGAAATTGGACAGTGAATAAAACTATGAAGTGAGGGAGCAAAAAAACTGAAAGAAAAGAGTGACAGAAATCAATGGCAAGGTTTTCCTACCTTTCTTCTCTATGTTAATAATCATTAAATCAGTCATAAAAGCAGACATTTTCTTTTTTAAACTATATTTTTATTGTGGTAAAATACATATAGCATAACATTTGTTATTTTAATATTTTTTATTTGTACAATTTACTGCCACAAATTACATTCATAATGTTGTACAACCATCACCACTATCTAGTTCCAAAATTTGTTATCAACCCAAACCCTCTACTGTACTCATTAGGCAACAACTTCCCAATTCGCTTTAACCCCAGCCCTTGATAACTTCTAGTCTATATTATGTCTCTATGAATTTTCCTATTCTAGATATCTCATATACATGTTCACTCTTCTAAACTATATGTTTCTTTATGTCTGGTTGATTTCACTTAATATATCGTTTTCAAGGTTCAATCATGTTGTAGCATATATCAATGCTTCATTCCTTCTGATGATTGAATAATATTCCATTGTGATATATACCCCTTTTATTTATTCTTCTGTTTATAGATGCTTGTATTATTGCTACCTTTGTGAATAATACTGCTAAAATATTGATATGCATATATTTGTTTGAGTCCCTAATTTTATTTTTTTCAGATATACACCTAGGAGGGAAATTGCTGGTCATATAGTAATTCTATGTCTAATTTTTGGAGAAATCACCAAACATTTCTACAGCAGCTACATCATTTCACATTTCCACCTACAATGTACAAGAGTTCCAATTTCTCTGCATCCTTGCTAACGCTTGTTATTTTTCATCTTCCTGATTATAGCTATCACAGAATTTTTGAAGTGGTGTGATTTTGGTTTACATGTTTTCCATTTTCTATTTCTTGAGCATTTTTTTTCATGTGCCCATTGACCATTAATCAATCTTTTTTTTTTTCTTTTTTTTTTTTTTGAGATGGAATCTTACTCTGTTGCCCAGGCTGGAGTGCTGTGGTGCCGTCTTGGCTCACTGCAACTTCTGCCTCCCAGGTTCAAGTGATTCTCCTGCCTCAGCCTCCCAAGTAGCTGGGATTACAGGCACCTGCCACCATGCCTGGCTAATTTTTTGTATTTTTAGTAGAGATAGGGTTTCACCATGTTGGCCAGGCTGGTCTCGAACTCCTGACCTCGTGATTTGTCCACTTCAGCCTCCCAAAGCGCTGGGATTACAGGCATGAGCCACCTCGCCCAGCCCATTAATCAATCTTATATGGAGAAATGTCTATAGAAGTCTTTTGTCCGTTTTGTTGATTAGGTTCTTTGTCTTGTTGAGTTGTAGAAATTATTCACAAATTCTGAATATTAACCTCTTGTCACATATTTAGTTTACAAATATTCTCTCCCAATCTGTGGGTTGTTTTTACTTTCTTTATAGTGTCCTTGGTGCACAAGTTTTTTTTTTTTTAATTTAATGAAGTCAAATATGCCAATTTTATCTTTTGTTGCTTATATTTTTAGTATACTTAAAAATTATTGCCAAATCCACCACCATGCAGATTTGTCCTAATCTTTTAAAGAAGTTTGTAATAGTGACACTTAAATTTAGATGTTTTATCTGTTTTGACTTAACTTTTTAAATGTGGAATAAGGTAAGGGATTGACTTCAATCATTTGCATGAAAATATCCCATTTTACCAGCACCATTTTGCGGAACAGACTGTACTTTCCACATTGAATGGTAAAGTCATGTATTGAAGTCTCCAACTACTATTGTAGAATTATTTATTTTCCTTTTTAATTCTTTCAATTTTTGCTTTATATATTTTGCCTCTATTGTTTGGTATGTATACCTTTAAAATTATTTTATAGTGAAACTTTCAACAATATATAATGTAGTTTTTTCTTTTGGAAACATTTTTTATTGGAAATCTATTTTATCTGATATGAATATAGTCATTCCAAGTCTTTTGTGATAATTGTTAATATAGAATATATTTTTTCATTATTTTACTTTAAATTTCGTTGTGTCTTTGCATCTAAAGTGATTCTTTCATACACTGCATATAAATGAATAATGTTTTCTTTTTCATACATTCTGCCACTCTCTTAACAATCTTATAAAAATTACCTCTTTTTGAATTGTATGTGTATTATATATATTTACAGTTATCATTTTATGCATGTGTCTTTTAAATCATATAGAAAAACTATGAAGAGTTACAAACAAAAATACAATGAGGTTGGCTTTTTTACTTACCTACATAGCTACCTACACCAATGTTCTTAATTTCCTCATACAGCTTCAAACCACTGTCTAGGGTTCTTTTATTTCAACTGGATGAATTTCCTTTAGCATTTCTTGTAAGATAAGTCTATTAGTAACAAGTTCCCTTAGCTATTTTTTTTTTAATACTTGAAGGACAATTTTGCTGTATGTAGAATTCTGGGTTGACATTTTGTGACCCAAACCCTGGACTATTTACAGTACTTTATATCAACCCACTGCCTCTGTCCTCCATTGTTTCCAATAATAAATCAGCTGCTAATTATATCAAAAATATTTTGTATCTTACTTTTCTCATGCTGTTTTTAAGTTTTTTCTGTGTTTAGCTTTTAATGATTTGACTATATTTTGCCTGAAATTTGCCGAACATTTTTAATGTGCAGTTTTATGCCCTTCATTAAATTTGGGAAATTGTCAGCCATTATTTCTTAAAATAGTCTTTCCAACTTATTTTCTCATAGTCTTCCTTCTGGGACTCCCATAATGAATACATTGGCCTTCTATGTAATGTTCCACAGGTCTCTTATGATCAGTTCATTTTTTAAAAAAATCGTTTTTCTTTCTGTTTCTCACACTGCATAAATACTATTGTCTATCTTTAAGTTCACTGATTATTTCTCCTGATTGCTCATTCTACTGTTGAAACACTCTTGCGAAGTTTGTGTTTCACTTATTATACATCTCTAAAGAGAAGTATATTATACTTTTCTTGTCTGCAGTAGAAATTCTATTTGGTTCCTTTATATATTTTATATCTTTATTTTGATATTGTTATCACATATATTATTTTGCTGGTTTCCTTTAGTTCTTGTCTATAATTTCCTTTACCACTTTGAGCAGTTTTAAAACATTTGATTTAAAGTCTTTGTATAGAAAGTCCAATGTTTGTGCGTCTTCAGGGCCTACTTCTGTGAATTATTTTTTCCTTTGAGTGTCCAATACTTTCTGATTTCTTTGTATGGCTTTATGATTTTTGGTTGAAAATTGGACATTTCTAAATTTTAATGGACTAACTCTGGCAATGAGGTATTCTCTTTCCCCAGGATTTGCTATTTTGATTATTCTAGGCTTACTTTGTTTTGGCTAAGATTTCCTTGCATTACAGGGGAATTTTTACCTGACTTTTATTGACTCAGCATTCAATTATTGCTCTAATACTTTGACTGTTTTACAAACTTAAGACAGAGTTCTCAATGTTTCTGATATGTTTATTATATTTCTGATGAAACACAGGAATTCAGAGCTTCCCACTCCACTATTTCCCTGGTGCCACTCCCCAAAGTGGGCATTTAAAAAATATTCAATCAGTCCTTCTTCCTAGAAATGACGTATGGATCTTTATTTGCTCATATGATTATATTATTCCTAACATATTTCAGCAGAACTTTCAAATTATAAAAGAGTTATGTTTATGTTCACTCTGTAATTGCATTCTTAGCTAATGTTTATAATAAGAGATTAACAAATAAAGGTAAAATAAATGAGTAAATTTGTTTTTTTGCAATAATTACTTAAAGGCTAAACTTTTTGATCACGGTGAAATGTTGATTTACTTCAGATTTCTATATTTTAGATTATTGAGGGCATGATTTGAAGCCAAAATACATTTATTCCCATATAAAATATGAAACAGTTGTTTTTTTTCTGTTGGGGCTTATTGAAGTAAAAATTAGTATGTCTTGGTGGTAAAAATGTGCATTTACAATTTTAAAGAAAACATAAAAACATACTTTAACTCCTGGCCATGTGATATTAACTCTTATTTCCCAGTATGCTTTTAATGTGATTTTTCCATCTAAGAATTATTTTGTATTTACTTTTATATTTAACTCCCAAATACCAATCAAAGAGCAACTGGGCCAAACATCATTATCAAGACAAAGGAATCTACATGATGGTATTTAAAAAAATTCACCCCCAAAGAAGTTATGTTTAAAAAAAATCAGTTTGATTCTTTCACCAACATTTGTTACACTTTGGGTTTTCAAGTTATTTCTGGGCTATACAGTTCTTTCCAGACTACCCTGTAGCAATTTGAGAGTCTAGTATCACTTTGTGTTGGGATCCAAAGATCCAGAAGAAGCTTAGCGCTGTGAGTAGACCACCTATGAAGCCATCACAAAAGCTCAACCCACCCTTGATCCCAGAATCTTTATGAATGCTTACTGAAGAAAATTCTCAGGATGATTCAGAGGCCTCTCATAACTTCTGCTCCAAGATGTCGATAAAGAACCTTAGTAACTTGACTGTCAATTCTGGTACCAAATTCCCAACTTGTCTTCATCTGTTAGAAGGTTTACCTCAACAACACGGTAGAATAGAAATGATTTTCCAGGGTATCAGAGATGGCTGGCCTTACAGGGGGAAAGGAGTAAGAACACAGTTATCTGTGCAGAAAGAAAGGGTGGTAAAATTGAGATACCTGTTAGTAAACAGATTTTCTCAGCTTCAAAGAGAACTAACAGACACGGGGCTTAAAAGAATTCAGATTGAATTGAGAAGGGAACCATTCAGATCTGGCTGCACTTTCTGCATGCACTAGGAGGGATCCTTCTGAGAATGCTAGAATAGGGAATTATGACACTGAGCAGATTCAGCCATCAATTTTATTCTTGTACTTTTTATTCTTGCTGGTAATATTATTCAGCAGTTGAGAAAGCTACTCTATACTATTACAGACTGTATAACAATAATTTTGATAATGAGTTCTGTTACGTATTTTTCTTCATATATCTTTTCCTTTCTACCATGATACCAGTAATTTATAAGGGATCTGTATAGTTTGAATGTATTTGAATAACTTCAATATACTTTAGCTCTACTGTTTGATTTGACCAAAGAAGCATCAATAGGTCCTAAGTGTTCCCATGTGTCTTAGAAGCCTGAAGTCAGTGAGATGTAACCCAAGGTCAAGAATCTGTAACAAAGTAACTTGGGGAAAGAAAACATTGGGTAGTTTGGCAAGAGCATAATAATTTGATTTTCTGGCTTTCAAAAATTTGAATTGCAGTAAAAGAAGACTTCCATGTGTTATTTTTTTTTCCATCTTCAGTAGCAAGTAAATGTGTGCATAGAGAAACAATAAAATTGATATATTCAAGTATTTTTAAAAATCAAATGTAGAAAAATAAAGCCAACCTTTACACTTACTCTATATATTCAAGAAAATACTTTGAAATGCCCAGAGAATATGTGTAAAATGTGAGATGAAGCTATTATACCACAAGATGGCAGATTAAGGCCACTAAACTGATATTTTTTGCAATAGTAAGGTTCTATTTTCTCTTTCATATACATGCTGACTTTTTATAGAACTTTTAATAAAAAGAATACAAACTATGCATAATTTGGATGTAAATTGATCATTAGAACTCCAATCTATGGCAATCATTATTTTTCAATTGAAAATCTCTCTCCAATTTTGCTTAAGATATAATAAATATTTTGTTACTTAATTAAAAGTTATTTTATGTGATTTAAATATCCCTGTAAGGATTTCTATGAAAACTTTAAACTATTATGTATTCAATAAATATCAAGGTATATAAAACAAACTTTGGCTTTATTTCTGGATAAAATTGATTTTTTGACTATCCTTATGAACCATGAGACATTCAGAGCTACTAAAAACAAATAAAAATAAAAACAAGAATTTTAAAAACATCATTACTTTGGTATCAGCTTATTTTAAAATTATGTTGCCATTGTTTAAACTTTCTAATTTCTGCATTTATGATCCTTTCTAATCTTGAATACTAAGGCCTCTGATACCCTCTTATGGCCTTAAGTTTTGCTTAAATGTATGATGCAACTGTACTCTTAATTAGTATCTGCATTGTATTTGACATACCATCACAGAATCAAGGAAATTACATTATAGATATAAGAAAATCTATAGCAAGAAGATAATGGTGCTTCCAGATATAAATCGCAACCGGTGGGAAAGTTCCTAAGCATAAATAAAACCATATATTCAGGATAGCAAGACGTCCAATGGGGCTTTGTCATAGAATATTCATGTGATTATCATAGCTGGAGAATGAGGCTGAGAATATGTTTTGAAGGACAATCTATTCCCCCCCAAAAAATACCTGGATGATCTCATTGATGTTAGAAAACTTAAAAAAATGTTAAAATAGAAGATTATTATAATTTGATTTAATATTTATAAAAATCAAACTTCCAACCCTATGGAAGATGATGTGGACTGCAAAACTTGCATTAAGCAGCAGAATTTGGCTCACGGATATACAAATTAGGAGCCTTTTCTATTATTCCTCATAAAACATAAGGAAGAATTAAAAGGTGCCTGAGATACTGAAGTAATTGAATGGGGAATTCTTAATTAATCAGCTAATTATTTAAAAGATCATTTATTCATTTAAGAAATTAATTGAGCACCTACATTATACCATGTGTATTTTATTTTATTTTATTTTAAAATTCTATTTATTTATCTGAGACAGAGTCTTGCTTTGTCGCCTAGGCTTGAATGCAGTGCCATGATCTCAGTTACTGCAACCTCCTGAGTTCAAGCAATTCTCCTGCTTCAGCCTTCTGAGTTCAAGCAATTCTCCTGCCTCAGCCTCCGGAGTAGCTGGGATTATAGGCGCCTGCCACCAGGCCTGGCTAATTTTTGTATTTTTAGTAGAGGCGGGGTTTCGCCATGTGCCAGGCTGGTCTGGAACTCCTGACCTCAGGTGATCCGCCTGCCCTGGCCTCCCAAAGTGCTGCGATTACAGGCTTGAGACCCTCGCCCAGCTGCATTTTTAAAACTTGGAGTTACAGTGTTGAAAAATAAACGAAGTCCCAAGCATTACAGAGCTTACTTACCACCTGGAATATATCCACACCAGCACCTCACACCCCATTCTCAGGAACATATTTTAAAATGTCACATTGTGGAGGAAACAAGAAATAAGTGAGGGAGCTGTTTGAATATTTTTCCTGTGATGAAACGTTCTAGGCAGAGGGAACCAAAAATTGCAAAAGCACCAAAGCAAAATTAAACTTATGTGTTTTGGATACGTTAGAGAGACCAAGTTAGTAGACAGAAAATAAAAAAAAAATAAGATAACTTTTAAAATGAACTAATAATTTATGAGTCAGCATTGCGTCGCATTGGCTATATAGTTATGAACAAACATAATCTTTTGTTTAGAGAGAATTTACAGTCTAGGGAGGAACTTGCTATATTGAAAGAGGAGTATAAACCAATGTAGGTAAAAAGAAATGTCCAGGAATGTGAGGAAGCAGGAGAGTCAAGAACTGCGTCTTCAGTGGTTTCTTGCTAGAGTCAGCTGTTTTTTAATAATCCCATTAACCTAGATAAAAATGCCAGGAGAGAAATGCTTATTGATGAGGCATGATGGAAGACTGGCAGTAATGACTGCTGCTTTTAAAACAGAAATTGCCAGCCAGGCGCAGTGGCTCAGGCCTGTAATCCCAGGTCTTTGGGAGGCTGAGGCGGGTGGATCACGAGGTCAAGAGATCAAGACCATCCTGGACAACATGGTGAAACCCCGTCTCTACTAAAAAGACAAAAATTATCTGGGCGTGGTGGCGCACGCCTGTAGTCCCAGCTACTCGGGAGACTGAGGCAAGAGAATGGCGTGAACCCAGGAGGTGGAGCTTGCAGTGAGCCAAGATGGCGCCACTGCACTCCAGCCTGGGCAACAGAGCGAGAATCCGTCTCAAAACACACACACACACACACACACACACACACACACACACACACACACAGAAATTGCCAATACTATGGAACTACTTGAGAAAGATATTAGTGAAAACTTAATCTTAGAAGAAATAATATGTATGAAATTTTTAAAATACAGCATATAATTAGAATAAGGGAGCCACACTGTCCTATAAGGTTAAAGGTTAAGAAAAAAGAGAAAGTTGCTTGGAATATATACCCACTGATACAGGACCTCAAGATGAGTAGGATTTTGGCAGAAGTGAAGTATGCTAGGGAGAGAGAGTTCCTCAAGCAGGAAGAATAGCATCGAAACAGGCATTTTTTTAAGTGCAGGAGACTGGCTGTTTTAACAACAAATGATTTGCTTTTGCCTGATCGTAGGTTATAGATTAGATTAATATTTTATTACAAATTATTTATTTAACTAGGGCAGTCTCTCATTAACTCACTTAGCAATCTTACATTTTCATCAGGCCTGCCTGGTGTCAATATATTTTCAACTTAATTTTTAATTGAGGTGTAGTTACATAAAGTAAAGTGTACAGATCTTAAGTGTTCAATCTGATGAGTTTTGACAAATGTGTAGCCATTATACAAAATAGATACTGGAAATTTTCATCTCCTCCAAAAAAATCCCTTGCTCCCCTTTCCAATTAGTCATCCATCATGTCGCTCTGCTGTCCCACCTAAAAAGCCAACAGTTTCTTCTTGCTGAAGATCCAGTTTGTTAGTTCGTCCGTTGTAGAATATCATGTGAGTAGAATCATGGAGTGTTTTACTATTGTGTTTGCTCAGCATGTCTTGACATTCGTCCACGTCATTGCATGAAGTTGGATTTTTCTGGGATTTTTTACAATTACATCTTAAAACATAGATGAGCTTTTTAATCTGTGACTTTGCATTATGTTTTTAATGGTCACTCTAGAATTATACATCCTTATATTTCCACAGTTTACGTAGTGTACTTTGTTAACTTTGTACTATTTCACATAAAATGTAAGATCCTAGCACTTTGGGAGGCTGAGGCGGGTGGATCACGAGGTCAGGAGATCAAGACCATCCTGGCTAACAAGGTGAAATCCCGTCTCTACTAAAAATAAAAAAAAAATTATAAAATAAAATAAAATTAGCTGGGTGTGGTGGCGGGCACCTGTAGTCCCAGCTACTTGGGAGGCAGAGCTTGCAGTATGTGGAGATCACGCCACTGCACTCCAGCCTGGGCAACAGATCAAGACTCCGTCTCAAGAAAAAAAAAAAAAGTAATAATAAGTACATTAACTACCTCCTTCATCCTTTTGCTGTAGAATCAAATGTATTTTATCTGTATATACTATAAACCACACAATACAATGTAATGATCTTTGCTTTAATTATATGCATTCCAAAGAAATTATTAGAAAAATAGTATTTTATGTTTATCCACACTATGTATTATTTCCAGTGTTTTTTATTCTTTCCTGAAGATCTGTGTTTCCATGCTGAAGAACAACTTCCTTTAGCATTCTTTGTAGCACAGATCTGCTGGCAGTGCATTCCCTTAGGGTTTTTCTTTTTTTCTTTTTAAATCTAAAAATGCCTTTAGTTTGTCTTCATCATTGAAGGATATATTCACTGAACATAGCATTCTGGATTGACTGGCTTTTATCAAGCACTTTAAAGATATTATTCCAGTGACTTCTGGCCTTTATAGTTTCTGATGAGAAGTCAGTGATGCTTCAAATCATTCTTCCCTTGCTTGTAGCATGCAATTTTTCTCTGGCTGCTTTCCAGAGTTTTTCTTCATATTTGGTTTCTAAGAGTTTAACTATGATGTATCCTAGTATGATTTTCATTGTATTTTTCTCTGCTTGGAATTCACTGAACTTCTAAGATCTGGAAACTTATGTCTTTTACAAAAATTTGGAACATTTTCAGCCATCATTATATTTTTATGTGCCATTCTCTCTTAAATATTTTTTTCAGTAGCTTTTGGGGTACAAGTGGTTTTTGGTTACATGGATGAATTGTATAGTGGTGAAGTCTGAGATGTTAGAGCACCTGTCACCAAGTAGTGTAATTTGCACCCAATATATATATTTTTGTCCCTTTCTCTCCCTTCTACCCTTTCCCGTCTGTGTCTCCATAGTCCCTTTTGCCTTTGTGTACACTTAACTTAGCTCCCATTTATGAGTGAGATCATACAGCATTTGATTTTCATTCCTGAGTTACTTTACTTAGAATAATGGCCTCCAGCTCTGCCCAAGTTGCTGAAAAAGACATAATTTCATTCTTTTTTATGGCTGAGTAGTATTCCATGGTGTATGTATACCACATTTTCTTTATCTATTCATTGGTCAATGGGCACTTAGGTTGGTTCCATAGTTTTTGCAGTTGGGAATTGTGCTGCAATAATCCTACACGTTCAGGCATCTTTTTGATATAATGACATCTTATTTTGCTTTGGATAGGTACCCAATAATGGGATTGCTGGATCAAATGGTAGATTTACCTGTAGTTCTTTAAGAAATTTCTATACTTTTTTTCCATACAAGTTGTACTAATTCTTATTCCAACCAGCAGTATATAAGCATTTCTTTTTTACCATATCCATATTAACATTTATTATTTTTTGACTTTTTAATAATGATCATTCTTTCAGGGTAAGGTAGATTGTGGTTTTAGTTCGCAGTTCCTTGATGATTACTGATGTTGGGCATTTTTTCATGTTTATTGGTCATTTGTATATATTCTTTTGGGAAATGTCTATTCATGTCATTTTCTCACTTTTGATGGGATTTTTTGTTGTTTTTTATTTTTTGTTTCTTGCTGATTTTAGTTCCTGGTAGATTCTCGATGTTAGTCCTTTGTCACCTGCAAAGTTGGCAAATATTTTCTCCCATTCTGTGCATTGTCTGCTTACTCTGATGATTACTTCTTTTGTTGTACAGAGGAGTTTCCGTTTAATTAAGTCCCTTTTATTCATTTTTGTTTTTGTTGCATTTGCTTCTTGGGGGTTTAGTCATGAATTATTTGCCTAGGCTAATGTCCAGAAGTTTTTCCTAGGTTATCTTCTAGGGATTTTACAGTTTCAGATCTTAGATTTAAGATTTTGATGCATCTTGAGTTGATTTTCTTATAAGGTGAGAGATAGAAATCCAGTTTTATTTTTCTACATGTGGCTAGACAGATTTCCAAGCACAATTTATTAAATAGGGTTTCCTTCGCCCAGTTTATGTTTTTGTATGTTTGGTCAAAGATCAGTTGGTTGTAGGTATTTTGGTTGGTTTATAAGTATATTCCTAAGTGTTGTATTTATTTATTTGCTTCTACTGGAAAATGAATAGAGTTTTTAATTTATTTCTCAGCTAGGTTGTTTTTGGTGTATAGCAGTGTTACTGATTTGTGTGCATTGATTTTATAACCTGAGGCGTTACTGAATTTGTTTTTTAAATCTAGGAGTCTTTCGGAGGTATCTCTAGGGTTTTCTACAATTTATTTGTTATACAGTTGAGATGGTTAATATTGAGTATCAACTTAATTGGATTGAAAGATGCAAAGTATTGTTCCTGGACATGTCTGTGAAGGCGATGCCAAAGGAGATTCACATTTGAATCAGTGGACTGGGAAAAGTGACCCAATCTCAATCTGGGTGGGCACAACTAATCAGCTGCCAGCTTGACTGGCCAGCTTGGCCAGAATAAAAGCAGACAGAACAACGTGGAAAAACTAAACTGGCTTAGTCTTTTGGCCTACATCTTTCTTCTGTGATGGATGCTTCCTGCCTTCTAACATTGGGCTCCATGTTCTTCAGCTTTGGGACTCTTGGACCTTTGACCTTGGACCTTTGACCACAGACTGAAGGCTGTACTGTTGCTTTCCCTACTTTTGAGATTTTGGGACTCTGACTAGCTTCCTTGCTCCTCAGCTTGCAGACAGCCTATTGTGGGATTTCATCTTGTGAGCATATGAGTCAATACTCCTTAATAAACTACTATATGTATATATATATATATATATATATATATACTCATATACATAAAGTGTACAGATCTTAAGTGTTCAGTTTGATGAGTTTTGACAAATGTGTAGCCATTATACAAAATAGATACTAGAAATTTTCGTCATCTCTGAAAAAATCCCTTGCTCCCCTTTCCAATCAGTCATCCATCATATATAAACTCCTATATACATATACATACATAAATATGAGTTTATATATAATATAATATATAATATATGTAATACATAAACTCATATATTTTTAGGAGTTCATTAAGGAGTATTGACACACGATCACAAGGTGAAGTCCCACAGCAGGCTGTCTGCAAGCTGAGGAGCAAGAAAGCTAGTCAGAGTTCCAAAACCTCAACCTCAAAAGTAGGGAAGCCAACAGTGTTGGTATATTCATATATATGTGTGTGTGTACATATATATATATATAAAATTAGTTCTGTCCCTCTAGAGAATCCTGACTAATATAACAATTATATTTTCAATGAAAAGCAATGGTTTAATTTTATTTTTTCTAATTTTATGCCCTTTATTTCTTTATCTTGCCTGATTGTTCTGGCTAGGATTTCCAGTACTATGTTGAATACAAGTGGTGACAGTTTCATCTTGTCTTATTTCAATTCTCAGAGGGAATGCTTTCAATGTTTCTCCATTCAGTATGATGTTGGCTATGAGTTTGTCATATATGGCCTTTATTATTTTGAGGGAAATCCCTTCTATTCCTAGTTTATTGAATTCTTATGATAAAGGGATGCTGCCTTTCTCAAATGCTATTTCTGTATCTATCAAAATGATCACATGATTTTTGTTTTTAATTTTGTTTATGTGATGTATCACATATCTTGACTTGCATATGTTAAACCAACCCTGCATTCCTGGGATGAAACCCACTTGATCCTTTTGTATTGTTTTTTTGATGTGCTGTTGGATTGGTTAGCTAATATTTTGTTGAGAATTTTGCATCTACAGTCATCAGGAATATTGGTTTGTAGTTTTCCTTTATTGTTAGATGTTCTTTCCTGATTTTTGTATCAGGGTAATACAAGTTCATAAAATAACATGGAGGGAATTCCCTCTTTTTTAATTTTTGAAAATAGTTTCAGTAAGATTGGCACCAATTCTTCTTTGAATGTCTGGTAGAGTTCAGCTGTGAATCCATCTGGCCCTTGGCTTTTTTGTTGTTGTTATTGGCAATTTTTTAATTACTGATTCAGTCTCAATCCTTGTAATTGGTCAGTTCAGTGTTTCTATTTCTTCCTGATTTAATCAAGGAAGGTTATGTTTCCAGGAATTTATTCATTTCCTCTAGATTTTCTACTTTATGTGCATAGAGGTGTTCATAGTAGTTTCAAATGATATTTTGTCTTTCTGTGGTGTCAGTTATAATGTTTCCAGTTTCATTTCTAACTGAATTTATTTGAATTGTGTCTCTTCTATTCTTGGCTAATCTAGCTAATGGTCTATCAATTTTGATTCTTTTCAAGGAAGCCATTTTTTGTTTCATTGTTTTATTAGTCTGTTCTCACACTACTATGAAAAAAATACTTGAGACTGGGTAATTTATAAAGAAAAGAGGTTTAATTTACTCACAGTTCCACATGGCTGGGGAGGCCTCAGGAAATTTACAGTCATGGCAGAAGACACCTCTTCACAGGATAGCAGGAGAGAGAAGTAAGCGCAAGCAGGGAAAATGCTAGATGTTTATAAAATCACAGAACTTGTGAGACTCACTCATTATTATGAGAACAGCATGGGTGAAACTATCCCCAGGATTCAATTATCTCCACCTGGTCCTGCACTTGACACATGGGTATTATTAAAATTCAAGGTGAGATTTGGGTGGGGACACAAAGCCAAACCATATCAATTGCTCTTTTGTTTTTTTGGTGTTTTTTTTTTTTTGTGCTCTGATTTTTGCTATTTATTTTCTGCTGTTAACTTTGGGTTTAGTTTGTTATTGTTTCTCTAGTTCCTTGAGGTGTGACATTCAGTTGTCAATTTGTTGTTTTCCAGACTTTTTGAGGTTGGCATTTAGTGCTACAAACTTTTCTCTTTGCACTGCTTTTGCTGTATCCCAGAGTTTGATTACTTGTGTCATTATTATCATTTATTTCCAATAGTTTATTAAATTTTCATCTTGATTTCATAGTTAACACAAAAATTATTGAGGAGGATTGTTTACCTTCCATTTATTTGTACAGTTTTGAGGGTTCCTTTTGTAGAAGATTTATAGTTTTATTCCACTGTGGTCTGCAAAGATACTTTATATAATTTTGATATTTTTAAACTTATTGAGACTTTTTTTGACTGATCATATGGTCTGCCTTGGAGAAACTTTCATGAGTTGATGAGAAAAATGTATATTCTGCAGTTTTGGGGTAGAATGTTCTGTAAATATCTGTTTTGTTCATTATTACAGAGTGTAGTTCAAGTCCATTATTTCTTTGTTGACTTTCTGTCTCGATGATCTGTCTAGAGCTGTCAGTAGAGTGGTGAAGTCCACCACTATTATTGTGTTGCTGCCTGTCTCATTTCTTAGATTCAGTAGTAAATATTTTATGAATGTTGGCACTCCTGTGTTAGATGCACATAAATTTATGTTTGTAACATCTTCTTGTTAGATTGATCCTTTTATCATACATACTGATGTTTTTGTTTTCTGTTGTTGCTTTAAATTCTGTTTTATCTGATGTAAGAATAGCTATTTATATTAGTTTTTTTCTCACACTGCTGTAAAACCTACTTAAGACTGGGTAATTTATGAAGAAAAGAGGAGTAATTGAAATACAGTTTCACAGGCTTAACAGGAAGCATGACTGGGAGGTCTTGGGAAACTTACAATCATGTTGGAAGGCAAAGGGGAAGCAAGCACATCTTACTCTGGTGAGAGAAGAGGGTGGAAAACGAAGAGAGAAGTGCTACACAGTTTTAAACCATCAGGTCTCATGAGAACTCATTCACTATCATGAGAACAACATGGGGAATATCTGCCCCCATGATCCAATCACCTCCCACCAGTTTCCTCCTCCAACATTGAGAGTTATAATTCAACATGAGATTTGGGTGAAGACACAGAGCCAAATCATATCATTCTGCACCTGGCCCCATCAAAATATCATGTTTTCCTCACACTTCAAAGCACAATCATGCCTTCTCAACAGCACTCCAAGGTCTTAACTCATTCTGGCATTAACCAGAAAACCCAAGTCCAAAACTCATCTGAGACAAGGAAAGTCCCTTCCACCTAAGAGCCTGTAAAATAAAAAACAAGTTAGTTACTTTCAAGATACAATTGGGTTACATGCATTGGGTAAATACTCCCATTCCAAATGGGAGAAATCAGCTGAAACAAAGGGGCTACAGGCCTCATGCAAGTCTGACACTCAGCAGGGCAGTTTTTAAATCTTACTGCTCCAAAATAATCCCTTTTTACTCCATATCTCATATCCAGCACATGCTGATTCAAAAGATAGGCTCCCAAGGCCTTTGGCAGCTCTAACCCTTCTGTTCTGCAGGGTAGAGCCCCTATGGCTGTGTTCACAGGCTGACGTTCAGTGCCTACAGCATTTTCAGGTGCACAGAACAAGCTGTCAGTGGATTTACCATTTTGGGGTCTGGAGGATGGTGGCCCTTTTCTCACAGCTCCACTAGGCAGTGTCCCAGTGGGGACTCTGCTTGTGCACTCCAATGCCACATTTCCCCTTCAGACTACCGTAGTAGAGGATTTTCACGAGGGCTCTGCACTTGCAGCAGGCTTCTGCCTGGACATCCAGGCATCTCCATACATCCTTTGAAGTCAGGTGGAGGTTCCCAAACCTCAGCTCTTGCCTCCTGTGCACCCACAGGCTCAATATCACACGGAAGCTGCCAAGGCTTGAAGCTTGCACCCTCTGAAGCCACGACCAGAGCTGCACCTTGGCCCCTTTTAGCCAGGACTGGAGCTGAAGTGACTGGGATGCAGGGTGCCATGTTCTTAAGGTGTACAGAGCAGGAATGCCTTGGGCCTGGTCCACAAAACCATTTTTCCCTCCTCCCTCCTAAACTTCCAGCCTATGATGGGAGGGGCTTCTGTGAAGTTCTCTAAAATGCCCTGGAGACATTTTCCTTATTGTCTTGGCTATTAACATTCAACTCCTCTTTGCTTATGCAAATTTCTGCAGCAGGCTTAAATTTATTTCCAGAATTTTTTTTTTCTACCACATGGCTGGGCTACAAATTTCCCAAACTTTTATTCTTTTCTCTGCTTCCCTTTTAAATATAAGTTCCAATTTAAGAGCATCTCTTTGTTCATACATATGACTGAATGCTTTCAGAAAAAGCCAGGTCAGCTCTTGAACTCTGCTGCTTAGAATATTTTTCTGCCAGAGAATCTTTATTATCTCTCTCGTTCAAAGTTCCCCAGATCTCTAGCACATGGGAAAAATGCCACCAGTCTCTTTGCTAAAGCAGAGGTCACTAACAAAAATGACCTTTTACTCCAGGTCCCAATACGTTCCTCATCTCCATCTGAGACCTCCTCAGCTTGGACATCACTGTCCATATCACTGTCAGCATTTTGGTCACAATCATTCAACAAGTCCAAGGAAGTTCCAAACTTTCTCTCACAGCTCTATCTTCTTCTGAGCCCTTCAAACTCTTCCAGCCTCTGCCCACTACCCAGTTCCAAATTCACTTTCACATTTTCAGGTATCTTTATAGCAGTGCTGCCCAGTATCAGTTTTCTGTTTTAGTCCATTCTCACACTCCTATAAAGAACTATTTGAGAATGGGTAATTTATAAAGAAAAAGAGGCTTAATTGACTCACAGTTCTGCAGGCTTAACAGGAAACATAACTGGGAGGCCTCAGGAACCTTACAGTCATGTCAGAAGGCAAAGGGGGAGCAAGTGCGTCTTACCATGGAGGCAGGAGAGAGAGTGAGAGCAAGGTGGAAAGTGCTGCACACTTTTAAACCATCAGATCTCATGTGAATTCACTCACTATTATGAGAACATCATGGGAAAAATCTGCCCTCGTGATTCAATCACCTCCCACAGGTTCACTCTTCCAACATTAGGAATTACAATTTAACATGAGATTTAGGAGGAGACAAACATCCAAACCATATCACTACTCCTGCTCAATTTTGGTTTCTATTTGCATGGAATATCTTTTTCACCCCTTTAACTTGAGTTTACACAAATTATTATGCTTAGGAGTGGAGATTTGGTTTGTGATTCTTTATTCATTCTGCCAATATGTATGTTTTAAGTGGGGCATTTAGGCCATTTACTTTCAAATTTAATATTGAGCTATGAGGTTTAGTTACATTAATTGTTACTTAGATACTTTGTTTTCTACATTGTGTTATTGTTTTATGCTTTCAAGAGATTCTATTCTAGTGCATATCAACCTTTTGTTTAGAATTAATTTAGAATTTATTTTAGCATAATTTAAATTTTAAATAATTTTAAATTTTAGCATAATTTAAATTTAGGATTTCTTTTAGCATTTCTTGTACAGTTGGTCTGGTAGGAACAAATTCCCTCAGCATTTGTTTGTCTGAAAATGACTATTTCTCCTTCATTTATAAAACTTGCTTTTGCTGGATACAAAATTCTTGGTTGGCAGTTATCCTGTTTAAGGAAGCTGAAGACAGGACCCCAACCTTTTCTAGTTTACAAGGTTACTAATAAGAAGTCTACTATTAGTCTGATAGGTTTTCCTATAAGATTGATACTTTTGTCTCATTGCTTTCAGAATTATTTCCTTAATGTTGACTTTAGATAGCCAAATGGCTATATGCCTTGGTGGAAATTTTTTTGGTGTGTGTGATGAATTTACCAGGAGTTCTTTGGGCCTCTCATATTTCAGTATCTAAATATCTAGCAAGACCCAAGAAATTTTACTCAGTTATTCCCTCAAATAATTTTTTTTTTTTTTTTTTTTTTTTTTTAACTTTTTGGCTTTCTCTTCTCCCTTGAGAAAACCAAATAGTCTTAGGTTTGGCTAACATGATCTCACATTGCTTGGAATCTTTGCTAATTTCTTTTTGTTCTTATTGGGTTAATTTGAAAACCTTGCCTTTGAGCTTTGAAATTTTTTCTTCTACATTTTCTAGCCTATTTTTAAACCTTTCCACTGCATTTTGTAATTTCCTAAATGTGCCTTTTATTTTCAGAACTTCTGATTTTTTTAATCTGTCTTTTTAGAAAACATATTCATATCCTGAATTGTTTATTTATGCTGGTTTTCATCTTTCTCTGGTATCTCCTTGAGTAGCTTAATAACAAACCTTTTGAAATCTTCATGTGGTATTTCAAAGATTTCATTTTGGTTTGGATTTATTGCCATAGAGCTAATGTGATCTTTTGGGGATGTGATAGAAGCCTATTTTGTTATATAACAAGAATTATTTTTTTTTCCTCTCATTTGGGCAGGCCATTTCTTTCAATTATTATTAAATTTGTTTTTTTGACTATGTTTTTTTATTTTATTTTTCCTCTTTAAGAATGTGACTTTAATGTTTACAGTTTACTGCAGCCTAATTCAGGTCTTGGTGCTTTAGTGATAAAGATTGTGTGAGTTCCTTTGTTACAGTTTTTTTTTAATGGCTTTCTTAGATAATGATTGTAGCAGCAATGTGTGTTGAGTGTGCCAGCAAGTCTGCTGTCTCCTATGGGGTTGGAAAGGCAGAGGTCTCTTGAAGCTTACCTCACCACCCCATGGTATGCACTTTTTAATTTATTTTTCCCCAATATTTTATCTACTAGGTTAAATAGTTCAGGCTTCAGGCCAGTAGGGGAGGTGTCCCTGAGTGGAAACTACTTGTGACTAAAGTAGGTGGGTGAATTCAATACGCAATGGGGGGCTAAAGTCCCAGCCTTGACAGAGGCAGTCAGGGATGCTCTCAGTGAAATTCACTAAGGCCTTATCAGAAGGAAGGGTAGGAGCTACCTCAGCTCCCCTGCCAGGCCAGTAGGAAATCTATCCACTTCCCAGACATACACCTGACCCAGTGTTCTGCCTACTAAGACCAGGCAGGCACCTTTTTATATCTGCAGGAAAGTTGATGTACAAGTAGGGAGGAACTGTGACTCTACCCCTCATGCAAGCCAGTATCTGGAGGGCGTTCCTTTTTTGGGGATTCAATCACCCTGAAGTGTTTCAGAAAGGCCGTCTATATGTGCTGCCATGCTAAGCTCCCATGGGAGATGCCCCAGTTGTTTCTGCAGTGATGGACAAAAGTGAAAACAAGTCTTCCTGAAGAACCTTCATGAGCACCAGAGCTGCTTGCCTGTTGGTAGAGCTACACATTTTCTCTGTTGAACTCAGCACTGCAGTTGTACCTTGCTTAAAGAAACTTCCCACCAGTGGAAAAATCTGGGACTTAGGCCTGCAGTCCAGATTCTTTTGTCCCATGAGGTGTTCCCTTGATGTGGTGTACTTCCCCTTCTCTTGGGAGTAGGAGTCCCTGTAAGCCAGACAACCGCAAATATTGCTGCTCCTCTGGGTCAGGCTGCCCAGTGGGATCCAGTAATGTGACTGGTCCTCAAGTCTCCCAGTAGCACATACCAGCACATGCTCTGATAGATGTGGCAAGGGAGTAATGTAGACTCTGTGAGATTTCTTGGTTTTAATAGCCTTAGTGTGTTGGCTTTCTCAAATACCAGTTGTAGCAGTAGTGAACTGGTCATGTGTACAGACGCAGAACCTCCTGGTTAGCCAGGGTGTTGCAGGCAATGATGATGACTGAGCTCACACACAAGTTTTGTACTTCATGGGTGCATTGTTATTCTACTTCTTGAGATGCTGTAATTGTCTGTCAGGTGGCCTCTAGCCAGGAGGTGGCACTTATAAAAGAGCACCAGCTGAGGTGGAAGCAGGTGGATTTGTACTTGCATTATGTTACCCAGAGGAGGTATTCTGGTTTATTAGGTGATGAGCAGAGCCATAGGGTTCCTCAAGGTTTCTGTCTTTTGTGTTAAGCTACCAGGACACATGGAAGGGCAAAAACAGGTGGGGGCTAAATGAGACAAGTTTATGTTCTGGCTTTTTATGTACGGGGCAATCAGAGGGCTCTGGGGGCATTGGGAGGCAGTTATCTGGCCATTGGGTAATGTTCCAAAAATGATCATAGCTGCCTCCTCCGCAATAGAGTTTTGCAGGGAGTGGGAAATATAAAGTGACAGTAGGCCTCACCCAGCTCCCACACGCTTGGCAAGGCATTTCTCTCACCCACAGTGTTTGCTAGCAGTAGCTAGTTAAATTGCATGTCTAAACACAGAAGTCAAAACTGCCCCAGACCATAAGCCTTCCTTTTGGAGACAAGAAGCACAGCTTTCAGGCCATGCTCCTCCCTGTCCACCCCCAAAGCCAGGGTGCCCAGCTCCTGCACTCATGGCTGCAGCACACTTCCCACTTACCTCCCTGTTCTGGCCAAAGGACTTTGTCATCCCCCAAGCTTATATTGTGAATTTCATTTGGGAGCTTTTTCAACATGCAACTGCTGGCTGAGTTAGCTGGCAGAATTCAGTGAGGTCCCCTATGACAAAGAATCAGGAATGGCTTCCTCAGTCTGTGCTGGAGACTGGAAATGCATTCTGGGCTCTTCCCACTGCTGCTACTTTTATATTACCCATTTTTCCCTGTTTCAGTTCCAGTGCTGGGTAGGGTTAAGGCCTTCCCCTGTGGGCTAAATTGCCAAGTTCTCCAAATGGGGTGCATATTCTGGAGGTAGTCTCTCTCCCTCTCACATTCTGAGGACTTACAGGTTTTCACCAGGCTGTGATGTAGGCTGCAGGTTGATGCTTCTTTCAAATGGTTTGTGGTATCTTTCCTTTTTTGTGTTAAGTTCCTACATTGCTTCTTGGAAAAAAGTTTACAGTCTGAATCTCTATTTACTATTTTGTTTTTCCAAGTGTGGGTTGCATGCTAACACTGCCTCCAATTCACCATCTTATATGACAATCACTGGTGTCAATATTAATGCAAAGGTATTTTGGTGCAGGAGAAAAGCAAATCAGAAATGAAAATCATAGAATTGAGAACTTAGAGATTATGTTCACGTGTAAGAAAAGGAAAAAATTCTGATTAAAACTCAAAAGTCCGCCGGCTATGGTGGCTCATGCCTGTAATCTCAGCACTTTGGGAGGCCAAGCTGGATGGATCACCTGAGATCAGGAGTTCGAGTCCAGCCTGGCAAACATGGCAAAATCCTATCTCTGATAAATATACAAAAATTAGCTGGGTGTGGTGGTGTGCCTGTAGCCTCAGCTACCTGGGAGACTGAAGCAGGAGAATCACTTAAACCTGGGAGGCGGAGGTTGCATTGAGTCAAGATCACACCACTGCACTCCAGCCTGGGGGACAGAATGAGACTCTATCACAAAAAAAAAAAAAAAAAAAAAAAAATCAAAAGTCTGTTTGAGCAATGAAGTCAATGAAGTATTAGTTTAAACAATATCTAACACAATGTACCTTGTAATTCTTCAGGATGAATCTAGATCTAGCTGCTTTACAGTAGCTCAGAAGGACTAAGTATGCCAATAAAAGACGCATGTTGAGTTAAGAGTTGCAATGCCACAAAAGGGTCAGGCTCAGGCTAGAATACAGTCCTGCCATAAAAATAGTAATATAGAGACTTCATAAATTACTAATGTAATGCAATTTGTTTGGGTGAGGTTCAAGGAGTGGACTTTTTGATTAAATGTGATTTGCTCTAATAAATATAGTGGATACCTTCTTATGCTAACAGACTGGGAGAAGAATATAGACCATCAGAGGAAAAAAAAGAGTCCAATGAATATGCAGAGGAGTAAGCATCAAAAACTATACATGTATGAGTTTCTTGCTAGTTTCAAGTGTACGGTAATGCCATTAATCTAGATAAAGATCTGGGAAAAAAGGTAATGGTAATGCAGGGTGAGGAAAAGGGGGAACAATAAGTAATCATACACATATAGAATTTACCATATGTAGGAGAGTTTCATTGCAGTGTCTAAGTGACAACTTATGACTCAGAGAAATGATCTTATGGTAAACATTGACATTGATGTATCTGGAAGACATAAATTTCATTTCTGCCTTCTGAGACAAAGGGCAGAAAATGCCCTCAAATTTGAATTTGCCTCTGACTGAACATTGTATTGCAGTCAACATTTATAGAACTCTGTCCGCATTTCATTTTTATCTCTATTTATATGTTATTTTCACAAAGAGGTTTTCAATTTTAAACCTATCCAAAATAAGCGCCAGTCACCATGACTTTTGTCCTGTCCTAATTTTCTTCATAATACACTTATCACTTCTTGCATTATATTACGTATGCTATTTGCCTGAGGCTATTAATCTGAAATAATTTAATAATAATTTTGGAAGTAGGGCAGATGGACTAGATAACAAATACAATCGCACCATAGCAAGTGCTACCCTTGAAAAAATTAATTGCTATTAATTTCACACAATAAAATTGTTAAGATCATATTTTTGCCTATTTCAATAATCAGAAAGACAAAAACATCTTAGTTTTATACAAATAATAAAATCATAGTATAAAATTGTACTCCTGTCTTTGTGCTTTCTATATCTGTGACTTTAAATTTATTTTGGTGACTGTCAACACAAAGGCAGAATTTATCTTTCCTTTTACATTTGGATGGCAAACACGTAGAATTTACAAAATATCTGAAGACTGTAGCTTATGTAGGTGGTGAGCAGAGGCACAAATATTTAGACCAAGTGACACACTGTGTGGTTCACTTCAGGTTACACCTTTGGTTGGATAAATCCAACTCTTTGTCATTAGCCAAGACTAGAGGAAGGGAGATAACTTTTTAAAATTTGATCTTCTACTCATCATAAAGAATATTTCATGCCTGTATTTCTTCCATCGTAATTATATTTGTTACATTCAGTACTTAGAGATGTTTATAAGAAAACATATTTTCTTTTTCAGCTGATTATTGCCTAACTCAGAGTTTTCAATGAGGCTTGATATTAGGTTAACAAGCTTTTACAGTAGGAAGCATTACAAGAGACATTTACCTAGTTTCTCAGATTTCCAGGGATAACATCCAGCAGCTGAACCATTAAGGTAATTACAGGGAAAGAAAAGTTAACTGAGATAGTTTGTCAGAAGAAGAAATCATAGATGTAATTTTAACTCTCTGCTCTGAATCATAATTACAAAATGCATCAGCTTAGACACAGAGAGGAATTTTAAGCAAAGTCAGGAGCCACTGATGAAATGTCTTTAAAATAGAAGTAGAATAATTTAAAAGTGTTGTATTTACCATATATGATGATACATATAAATGAGTTTTAAAACATCTTTATTGTAGTCTTGAGATATTTAAATGCAAATAGAAATATTAAGTTTTACTCTATTTTTGCCATTTTTTAAAGCATAATTAGAGAAAATTTATTTTTCCACCAATAAATAAGGTGATGCTCAAGAAGTATTTATTTGGTCTCGAAGTATATCAATTATTCAGGAAAATGAAATGTAGTAATTTAAAGGAAACTTTAATATTTCACATATACTAGAGAGAACAGACAGTTCTCATGCTTATTTTTTTTTTTACTTGAGACTTATATTATCTAAATAATTGTTTAATACTCCATTTCTTGTACATCAAATGCAATTTAGAATATTATGCTGGCATTCAACTTTAAATATTTTCTAAAATAAAATATATTATAAGTATATAATGTTTAGACAAATTATTTACAAAAATTGCCTGTCTCAACTTTCAAATGAGCTTGGATTTTTTAACAGATAATGTAGAAAATTTACTATTTAGTCATGTGATTTCTTTAATAAATAATTCCTCTCTCTCCCTAACATATTTGGCAAATCAAAGGCCATTAAGTGTTTCCAAGTATTTGAATCTTTTTAGTTTTATGTATTTTTAGCAATTGGAGGAATGTGGAAATATAATTTAGTGTTTGTGTAATGTGAGATATACTGTAGGTTATTTTATCTTTACAGACAAGTAATCAAAGAAGGGCAACACATAAGATTCCTATCATAACATTAATTCATTCCATTAGATGCACATCTAGTATCTTTGACCTCCAAGGCATTGATTGTCACATTTATTGCAGTGTTCAAGAACCTGTCAGCCAAAGTAAGAGAATCTGATGGACTCCTAAATACACAAAGAAATGATTACTGGAAATGCAATCTCTAATATTTCAAAATGTATTGATTTGAATTTACTTTCAATAATTATTTTCTGCAAAAACTAAACACATGGATTTATTAACATCTTAAATTTGGACTAGAACTTGAAGGCCTACTAGCAATTATGGGCAGTATGTTCAACTGGAAGAAATGCCATTCATCCAATTTACCTCCTAGTAAAATCACCTAAGTCTGCACATCTCAGAACAGGAAGCCCCAGAGAATGAATAATGATCACTCAGTAGGTAGGAAGAGCATACTTTATATTACTTTGCATGCAATGGATGATTGAAAATAACAAAATTATGTTTATCAAGCCCTTACATAAATAATTTGCTTTTTTCCCTTTACTTCCTCAATTCAGGATTGATTGTAAATTCTGTAGGTACAATTGAATATGTACTCATTTTCTACCATATCATTCATAATAAAATTTGTAGGGCCACTATTTACAGCACATAAAATTGAGTGTGTTCTGTTATGCCATATGTGGATTCAAATTTTAAGGGATTTTGGATGTCACCTTTTTGGGTTTACACATATGAAATCACTTTGGATGTGTGTGGAGAGGTTAAAAAAAAAAAGACTTAGGGTTTTATGGCATGTAAAAGTTCCAGAGATCAGTTAAAACAAGCAAATTTTATCTATTTTTATTGCTAAATAGAAATAAAATGCTATTGAGTGTATAAGCTATACATGGAATTACAAATATAATATACATTCATATTAATATGGTATGTCATATTATATTAATTGTAATAATAATTACAAATATAATATGACATATCATATTATTTTTTCTAATCCACTTATGGCATAACAGACCACACTCAATTTTATGTGCTGTAAATAGTGGCCCTACAAATTTTATTATAAATGATATGGTAGAAAATGAGTACATTTACCTATGTTGGTTAATTGAAAGGTGCTGTTCTTTTAGTTTATTCCATTGGAATTGCCAGTAGTTTAAAGAGTTGTAAGCCTTCTAGATTAAGATGTAAAACTGAGCATACCAGTGAGCCTGATGTTATTCAAGCAGTGGCAAAGATCTTATTTAAATGAGATTAAAGGATTTACATCTATAACATGTTGGAGAGAAAAAAGAGGATACCAGTATATGACATGTAGAGAAGTTATAAAATAGATGGACAATTTTTAAAATGGAAATAATGAAAGCAAGATTGAATGTACAATAAAGGAGCTGTTAAAAAGGTAGAAATCTACATGTCAGCACAATTATGTATAGACTGTAGACTTGCTACAACAGGTAACTGGATTAAAAATTGGGCAAAAAATCCAAGAATTAATTTAAAGTCTGTACAGGAAAAAGTGTACACATTTACTTCCCTCCCTGTTCTCCAACAAATATAATGAGAAACAGAAAGAAATGTCCTAGGTTAAAAAAAAAATCAGTGGGACCTTTCCTTTATTATTTAAATGAATGTCTTGGAAGCAATACAGCATGTAATGTGGGCTTGGTTACTTATGTATAATGACTAGTAATATGAACTCTGCAAATATATTGATCCACACAGATTCATAGAGCACCTAGTCAGCTTTCATATCCTCATCTCTTTAAATCTTGAGAATAAGACCTTTAGACAAAAAGACAAAATAAACAAACAAAAAAAGTGTGAGTGGAAACACGTAACATAGAGAATACATAGCAAAACTACAGAAATAATCATTCTATTTTTTAAACAGAATATAGAATGGAGGACATAATGCTAGGAAACTGACAAATAGTAAATTAAAAGAACGTATTTTTAGTAATACGGTGTTACTTAAAATAGTAATAGAATGTTTCAAAGATAACGTAATGCAAAACAAGAGAGACTGAGAATATGAGAGAAAAGATATGCGAGCAAAGATAAAAAAAAGTTGCCCCCCTTTGAAAACTGGCACAAGACAGGGATGAGGTCATCACCACTCCTATTCAATATAGTGTTGGAAGTTCTGGCCAGGGCAATTAGGCAGGAGAAGGAAATAAAGGGTATTCAATTAGGAAAAGAGGAAGTCAAATTGTCCCTGTTTGCAGACAACATGATTGTAAATCTAGAAAACCCCATTGTCTCAGCCCCAAATCTCCTTAAGCTGATAAGCAACTTCAGCAAAGTCTCAGGATACAAAATCAATGTACAAAAATCACAAGCATTCTTATACACCAACAACAGACAAACAGAGAGCCAAATCATGAATGAACTCCCATTCACAATTGCTTCAAAGAGAATAAAATACCTAGGAATCCAACTTACAAGGGATGTGAAGGACCTCTTCAAGGAGAACTACAAACCACTGCTCAAGGAAATAAAAGAGGATACAAACAAATGGAAGAACATTCCATGCTCACGGATAGGAAGAATCAATATTGTGAAAATGGCCATACTGCCCAAGGTAATTTACAGATTCAATGCCATCCCCATCAAGCTACCAATGACTTTCTTCACAGAATTGGAAAAAACTACTTTAAAGTTCATATGGAACCAAAAAAGAGCCCACATCACCAAGTCAATCCTAAGCCAAAAGAACAAAGCTGGAGGCATCACACTACCTGACTTCAAACTATACTACAAGGCTACAGTAACCAAAACAGCATGGTACTGGTACCAAAACAGAGATATAGATCAATGGAACAGAACAGAGCCCTCAGAAATAATGCTGCATATCTACAACTATCTGATCTTTGACAAACCTGAGAAAAACAAGCAATGGGGAAAGGATTCCCTATTTAATAAAAGGTGCTGGGAAAACTGGCTAGCCATATGTAGAAAGCTGAAACTGGATCCCTTCCTTACACCTTATACAAAAATCAATTCAAGATGGATTAAAGACTTAAATGTTAGACCTAAAACCATAAAAACCCTAGAAGAAAACCTAGGCAATACCATTCAGGACATAGGCATGGGCAAGGACTTCATGTCTAAAACACCAAAAGCAATGGCAACAAAAGCCAAAATTGACAAATGGGATCTAATTAAACTAAAGAGCTTCTGCACAGCAAAAGAAACTACCATCAGAGTGAACAGGCAACCTACAAAATGGGAGAAAATTTTCACAACCTACTCATCTGACAAAGGGCTAATATCCAGAATCTACAATGAACTCAAACAAATTTACAAGAAAAAAACAAACAACCCCATCAAAAAGTGGGTGAAGGACATGAAGAGACACTTCTCAAAAGAAGACATTTATGCAGCCACAAAACACATGAAAAAATGCTCACCATCACTGGCCATCAGAGAAATGCAAATCAAAACCACAATGAGATACCATCTCACACCAGTTAGAATGGCAATCATTCAAAAGTCAGGAAACAACAGGTGCTGGAGAGGATGTGGAGAAATAGGAACACTTTTACACTGTTGGTGGGACTGTAAACTAGTTCAACCATTGTGGAAGTCAGTGTGGCGATTCCTCAGGGATCTAGAACTAGAAATACCATTTGACCCAGCCATCCCATTACTGGGTATATACCCAAAGGACTATAAATCATGCTGCTATAAAGACACATGCACATGTATGTTTATTGCGGCATTATTCACAATAGCAAAGACTTGGAACCAACCCAAATGTCCAACAATCATAGACTGGATTAAGAAAATGTGGCACATATACACCATGGAATACTATGCAGCCATAAAAAATGATGAGTTCATGTCCTTTGTAGGGACATGGATGAAATTGGAAAGCATCATTCTCAGTAAACTATTGCAAGAACAAAAAACCAAACACTGCATGTTCTCACTCATAGGTGGGAATTGAACAATGAGAACACATGGACACAGGATGGGGAACATCACACTCTGGGGATTGTGGTGGGGTGGGGGGAGGGGGGAGGGATAGCATTAGGAGATATACCTAATGCTAGATGACGAGTTAGTGGGTTCAGCGCACCAGCATGGCACATGTATACATATGTAACTAACCTGCACATTGTGCACATGTACCCTAAAACTTAAAGTATAATAATAATAAATAAAATAAAAAAAAGAAAATGCTTTAAAAAAAAGTTGCTCCCAATTCAGTTAATACTAGCAACAAATAAATTAATAGATAATTTAAATATTTAAATTGCAATAAAACAATAAGATAATATAGACATATCTAATTTTATTGTACTTTGTTTTGTACTTTGCAAATGGTGCATTTTTAAAATAAATTGAACGTTTATGGCAACCCTGTACCAGGCAAGTCTGTCAGTACCATTTTTCTAAGAGCATATGCTCACATTGTGTCTCTCTGTCACATTTTGGTAATTCTCACAATATTTAAAAACTTTTCATTATTAATATGTAATCTGTAATCAGTGATCCTTGATGTTGCTTTTGAAATTATTTTTTGGCTCCACAAACCAGGCCCATAAAAGGTTATGAGCTCAACAGATAGATGTTGTGTGTCTTTCTGACTTCTCCACTGACTGGATTTTCCCTCATTTTTCTCTCTCCCTCCCTAAGCCTCCCTATAACAAAGCTGGAGAAGGAATGTTTGAATCTAGCAGAACCTGGTTCATAAGGTTTAAGGAAAGAAGCAATCTTCATAACATAAATATTCAAGATAAAGCAGCAAGTGCTAACGTAGAAGCTGCAGCAACTTATTCAGAACATCTAGCTGAGATCATTGATGAAGGTGGCTACACTACACAACAGATTTTCAATGTAGATCAAATAGCTTTCTATTAGAAGAACATGCCATTTAGAATTTTCATAGCTAAAGAAGAGAAGTCAATGCCTGGCTACAAAGCCTCAAAGGACAGCGTGGCTCTCTTGGTAGAGGCTAATATAGCTGGTGACTTTAAATTGAAGCCAATGCAAATTTATTATGATGAAAATTTTAGGACCTTTAAGAGTTATGTTGGCCGGGCGCAGTGGCTCATGCCTGTAATCCCAGCACTTTGGGAGGCCAAGGCAAGCGGATTGCCTGAGCTCAGGAGTTTGAAACCACTGTGGGAAACATGGTGAAACCCCATCTCTACTAAAATACAAGCTGGGCATGGTGGCACGCGCCTGTAATCCCAGTTACTCAGGATGCCAAGGCGGGAGAATTGCTTGAGCACAGGAGGCGGAGGTTGTAGTGAGCCAAGATCACACCACTGCACTCCAGCTTGGACAACAGAGTAAGGCTCCATCTCAAAAAAGAAAAAAAAAATAAGTTAAATCTACTCTGCCTGTGCTCTAGAAAAGGAACAAAATTTGAATGATAGCATATTTGTTTACAGTATGGTTTACTGAACATTTTAAGCCTACTGTTGAAACCCACTGTTCAGAAGACAAGATTTATTTGAATATATTCCTGTTGATTGACAATACACCTGACACCCAAGAAGATTAATGTTGTTTTCATACCTGCTAACACAACATCCATGCTGCAGCCCATAGATCAATAAATAATTTCATCTTTCAGTCTTATTATGTAAGAAACACACTTTATAAGGCTACAGTTGTCATAGATTGTGATTCCTCTTATGGATATGGACAAAGTAAATTGAAAACCTTCTGGAAAAAAAGTCATCATTCTAGATGACGTTAAGAACATTTGTGATTAGTGGAAGGAGATCAAAATGTCAACATTAATAGTAGCTTGAAAGAAGTTGAGTCCAACCCTCATGGATGGCTGTGAGGGCCTCAAGACTTCAGTGGAGGAAGTCACTGTAGATGTGGTAGAAATTGCAAAAGAAATACAATTAGAAGTAGAGCCTAAAGATGTGACTGAATTGCTGCAATTTCATGATAAAACGTGAAAGAATGAGGAGTTGCTTCTTGTAGATGAACAAAGAAAGCGGCTTCTCAAAATGAAGTCTCTTCCTGATGAAGATGCTGTGAACATTGCTGAAATAACCTCACTTGAGGTCCCTTTATGATAAAACCCTCAACAAACTCGCCAATGAAGGAACATAAGTTAAAATAATAAGAGCCATCTATGACAGATCCACGGCCAACATTATACTGAATGGACAAAAGCTGGAAGCATTCCACTTGAGAACTAGAACAAGATAAGGATGCCCAATTCCACCACTCCTCCCATTCAACGTGGGTACTGGAAGTCCTAGCAAAGCAATCAGGCAAGAGGAAAAAATAAAAATAAAAAGCTTCTAAACAGAAAATAAATCAAACTATCTTTCTTTACTGATGATGTTTTCATACCTAGAAAATCCCAGTGACTCTGCCAGAAAGCTCCTGGAACTGTTAAATGGCCAGTAAAGTTTCAAGATACAAAAGCAATCTATAAAATTCCATAGCATTTCTATACACCAGTCACATTCAAGTTGAGAGCAAAATGAGAAATGCAATCCCATTTACAATAGCCACACACACAAAAATAAAATACCTAGGGATTCATCTAATAATGGAGGTGAAAGATCTCTACAAGGAGAACTACAAAACACTGCTGACAGAAAATTTAATCTGCCACATCTATATTGAGAAAAAAATATTGAGACAGTATAGACAAATATATAATACATGATATAATTTATATTATATATATTCTTAAAAACATCAGCTCTAAAGGATAATAATCATACTGGTATTCAGCATTAATAAGTAACAGAGGATAATAGAAATCAAGAGAGGGTACAATGCCTCTAAAGTTTTGATAAAAAAGTGATTTCTAACTTGACCAGTCTAGTATTCTATATGCCAAGTATATGAGGACAAAATGTAGTCAGTCATTTTTGTGCATGCATGAACTAATATTTCCCCATTCAATCTTCCTGAGAAAGTTATTTAAAAATATATTCCAACAACAAAAGGATAATAACAAAAAAAATTTATACAATTTAAGAAAGGGTAAAATATTAAAGGGACATGTATCTTCTTAGAAAACAATGTCAGTGGCCTCAATTGGGAATATCTGTATGAAATCAGACGTAAACAATAGAAGAATTGATAAGAAGCTGACTGATATCAGTAACATTTTGCAGGACTGATAAGTCTGTTGTCCCAAGTAGGAAATAAGAGAAATAGAAATGCTAAAAAACAAATCAAAACTATAGATGCAGCAATCATGGTTTTAGCTTTTTACTCAAAATAATTTAAAATATATGTTCACACAAAAACCAACATACAGATGTTTATAGTAGCTTTATTCATGATTCTCAAAATGTGGAAATGACCAATATGTCTTTCAAGAGGTGAATGGATAAACTGGAATATTTTGAGACAACAGAATATTATTTCCTCCTGAAAAGAAATGACCTATCAAGCAATGAAAACAAATGGAGAAAACTTAAATGATATTGCTAAGTGAAAGAAGCCAATCTGAAAAGGCTACAGAGTTTATGTTTCCAACTATCTCGCATTTTGAAATGGCAGAACTATGGATGCAGTAAAAAGATTAGTGGTTCTCAGTGGTTAGAGTGGAGAATGCATGAATAGGCAGAGCACAGAAGATTTTTAGGGCAGTAAAAATAGTCTGTTTGATGTATAATGGTGGAATCATATCATAATACATTTGTCCAAACCTATAGAATGTACAACACCAAGAGTGAACCATAAACTATGATAGGTAATTAGGATGTGACCATGTAAGCTTATTCATTGTAACAAATATACCCACTTTGGGAGGCCGAGGTGGGTGGATCACGAGGTCAAGAGTTCGAGACCAGTCTGGCCAACATAGTGAAACCCCGTCTCTACTGAAAAAAAAAAAAAAAATTATCCTGGTGTGGTGGCACACACCTGTAGTCCCAGCTACTCAGGAGGCTGAGGCAGGAGAATCGCTTGAACCTGGGAGGTGGAGGTTGCAGTGAGCTGATACTGCACCATTGCACTCCAGCCTGAGTGACAGAGCCAAGACTCCGTCTCAAAAAAAAAAAAAAAAAAAGAAACAAATATACTTACCATTTTAGTGGGGTATGCTGATAGTGGCGGAAGCTGTTTATGCATGGTAGCAGGAGGTATGTGAGACAGAGTAAAGTATACAGTTTTCTCTACACTTTCCTCCAAATTTTGGTGAAAACCTAAAATTTTTCTAAAAATAATCTTAACACTTTTTAAAATTAAAAATAGACACGTTAACAAAAAGTGGATTAAAGTTAAAGGTGACACAAAGTGCATTTACCTAAGGTGTTTTACTTAATAAGAAATATTTTTTCATGGCTCATGTTGGGAAATCATGACTGCCCTGAAAGATAAATTTTCCATTTCAAATGAGAATCTTAAGCTATTATATAAAGTTGACCAGATAAAAAGCAAACATGCTTTTGGAAATAAGTTTACTCTATGTAACTTGAAAACAAATTCTTAGCAAATGAACACTCCTTTGGTTTATGTATTTAAAAAATGTATTAGCATACTTATAGAATAATCACGTTGTACATAGAAACAATTAGATTAAAAATTAAGGTTTCTGAATGATAATAAAGAAAAACAAATACAAAAATACTGCATAAAAATTTTATCAGCAATAACTTCTGGATATATATAGATCTGCTTTTTTTTGTCTGCCTAAAATAATTCAGTTCAAATCTTGAAAAAAGTCAGACAACAATTAATTCTTGAAATAATCATTGCAGGAGAAAAAAAAAACAAAGCATTGATTCCTTCATTCACATCATTTTGGAGTAAAACCCTCAAAGCTGTCATCTGTGAATATGAAAGACAATCATATTTTTGAATACGAAACAAAGATTAATGTTATTCCTGGTTGAAATGACAACACAAATGTTTGCATTAGTAGGTGCAGGGCATAAGAACAGAAGGCGATGAGAGCATGCTCTGAGATAAAACAATATTTACTGCTCTAACAGTATAGATGATGTCTAACTAGCTCTGTTCATTGCTGACAATATGCCATCAGCCATAGTCGTATGAATTACTGATGTCTGCCAGCACTTCCCTTGAGCATCAGTACAATCAATATATCTGATGCTAATTCCCGGAAATCATTGTTCTTGAAGATTCTAAGAAACTATACTACATTTAGTATTATGTGTCAATCATATGCTTTAGTGACTCAATTAGGAAAAGTGGAAATTTAAATCTAATATGATTTATTTTTAGTTTATATAAAATAATTTTATAATAACCTTTCTCAAAAGCCTACAAATCAAAACATAATATAATCTAATTGGCCTGAAAAACTTTAGCTGGCATGCAATACCAAAAGTTATCATAAAGTAAAATAATGCAAAAATTCATCAAATGTCATAATTTTGAAGTTTTATTTTGTAGTTTGAACAAGTCATGAAAAATTGCATGGCTTCTATATGTATTTGATATTGGTTTTCCATTTAGATTAGAAGAAAGAAATCTGTTACGTATTTATTTAACTAAAATTATTCTACAAGAAGTCTCTATTTAGGGTCTACTTAAATTTAAGAAGCATTTATTTACCACTTCGAGCTGCTTTGCTTCCTTAAACATCTGGAAAAACCAAATAGCCTAAAGGTACTAAAACCAAATTAAGGAAAAAAAAGAGAGTTGTAAAACCTATTGAGATTTTTAAAATATTCTGCCTAAATAGTAGCTAATTTGCCTAAAATTATCATCTATTTTTATAAATAAAAATATCCATGTCATAGTTTATTACAGATGTTGGATTATTGTGTTTGTTTTAGTCTCATAAATATTAAATATTTGATTTTTTTACTCAGAAAAAACAAGAATAAATGCTAAAGTTTATATATTGCATTCATTCAATTACCATTGCTTTGGTCAGGGAATTAGCTTAGAACTGAAATGGTGCTCAAAATATCAATAATATCTATTATCTCATATTTTAGGAAAATGAGACCCAGACTAAACTCTCTTGTATATGGACAGCTACAATGGGAATTAAGTAACTTCTGTACACCATTCTCATATCTATTAATTTGTCCATATATTCCATATATGTATGTGTATATATATATATATATTCATTCATCTATTCCTTTATGCATTATTCATTTTAAAATAAACTTTACATTCTATTGCACCAATTAAGTATTGCTTTATAGCTAGAAGTCTAGAGAGATGGTCTCTGGATCCTTCTGTTACACTGGTGCCTGTCCTCTCTGAGGACACGGTTGTTAGCATTTTGTTTATTTGAGCTAATTTTATATTTATAAATGTTTGTCATCATTTGCCTTGACAAAATAAAGTTACTCAAAATAGTTCTATAAATCTGCCCAAGAAGACACTAGCAGGAAGTCAGGTTCTTGATACTGGGAGGTTAGATCTGATGTTAATAAGGAGAAAGTGAAAAAATACAAAATACAAAATAGGAGAGTTTATTTAAATATAAAGATGAGAGTATTGGCAGAGTTGATGATTGATTTGATTTGCTTTGAGTTGAGTGGGGACGTAGCGAGTCAAGAAAGTTGTCCATACTTTTCCCTTGTGCCAGTTGATGCAGATACACATTATCCACTGAACAATATATCATAAGCGGAAAACTACCACCAAAAGGTGAAAAAAAATCAGTATTTGTATATGTACAATCTACTTTCCCTTATTTTTTTAGATAAGAAAACATTAAACCATAGGGATACTATTTTTCCTCCACTTCTACCTTCATTTTTTCTCTAGATAGGAAAGCATGGAACCACAGGGATTTGAATTATCCTCCACTTCTTGGTTTACCTGTGAACATTTCCTGAACTTGGCTCCATGCTTTTTTGGCCTTGGCTGTCTTTAATCTGTATCCATTCAATTGTAATAAACTGTAACCATGAGTAAACAGTTCCTCTAGGTTCTGACACACCTGAAGTGGCTTTGGGGACACCATTCAGCAGCTCATAATATATAGGGCTGAGCTCCTGCAATGATCACTGCTTAGAATGTAGAATGTGTTATGACACTCAGACTCATACCATGCATATCATCTCACTTAAAATAATGCAAAAATCATGAGAAAGATAAAGTGAAGTGAAATATTCATATGATGACATTAAGTAAAATGAAAATTATGACAGCACATCATAGTATAAGTAATGTACTTATTATTATATAATAATGAGTACTATAGAGTAATGTTTCATTGTTACCCTTAGAAGCTTGAAACTATGGTCCAGAAAACAGTTTTTGAGACAACATGAAAAGTAGTTTTCCATATAATGATGATACAAATACATTATATTAAAATCTATTGTGTAATTACATTTCCAACTTAGGTGTTTTATTTTTTACACAGCTTTCTTGAGATATAACTCACTTACTATGAAGTTTACCCATTTAATGTGTGCAATTTAACATTTGTTAGTATGTTCAAAAAGTCATGGAGCCATCACTATAATCACTTTTAAAACATTCCCATTATAATTAAAAGATTACGTATATTAATGGTTCCAATTTCCCTGTAACCCGCATAGCCCCAGGCAACTATGAATTTATTATTATTTTGTCTCTATAGATGTTTCAATTCTGGACATATAATATAAATAGATAAGTATAATTTATGGGCTTCTGTGACTGACTTCTTTCACATTTCTCTTGGTATTATGTAGTTAAGGGCCATCGTGTTTGGACATGTATTAGTACTTCACCTCCTTTTATTTCTGATTATATTCCATTTTATAAATACACTGAGTATTAATTATCCAATTTTCAGATGAGGGTCATTTGCACAGCTTCCATTTTTGATTATTATGAATAATGTGGCTATAAACATTCATGTACACATTTTTCTGTGGACATATGTTTTCATTTCTCTTGATATATAACTAGGTGTGGAACTTCTAGGTTATATAATAATTCCATGTTTAACTTTTTTGTTTGCTTGTGAGACAAGGTCTGGCTCTATCGCCCAGGCTGGAGTGCAATGATGTGATCTCGGCTCATTGCAACCTCCGCCTCCTTGGGCTCACACCATCCTCCCACCTCAGCCTCCTGAGTAGCTGAGACTACAGGTACACACTGCCACACCCAGCTATTTTTTGTAGAGACAAGGTTTCACCATGTTGCAAAGGCTGACTCAAACTCCTGGGCTCAAGCAATCCTCCAGCCTCCACTTTCCAAACTGCTGGGATTATAGACATGAGCCACTGCACCCAGTCTGTATAACTTTTTTAAGGACCTGCAAAGCTATTTTCAATAACAGCTGTATCATTTGACATTTCTACCAACAGCATAACAGGGTTCTAATGTTTTACATCATTATCAATGTAATTATTATCTGTCTTTTTTATTACAGCCATCCAGTTCACAGAAGGTGTGAAATGGTATCTCGCCGTGGTTTTGTTTTGCATTTTTTTTTTAATGATTAATGTTGGGTATTTTCTTAAGTGCTTTCTGCTCATTTTTATATTATTTTGGGAAATATTCAAATTTTCTGACCATTTTAAATGTGCCTACTTACATATTTACTATTGAATTGTAAGTGTAGTTTACATATTCTAGATAAAAGGTCCTTATCAAATATATAATTTAAAAATATTTTCTCTCTTTTTTTGGTTGTCCTTTAATTTTCTTGATACTGGGCTTTGAAGTTCAAATATTTGTTTAATGAAGTAGAATTAACTATTACTTGGTCATTTTATAATTTTGGCGTCATATTCAGGAATAATTTTTCTAACCCAAGGACACAAAGATTTAGTCACATTTTCTTCTAAGTTTCTAATAGTAGTTTCTCTTTCATTTAGGTCTCTGATCCATATTAAGTGAATTTTGCATATTATTTTTGGCACAATTTCATCTTTATTTTGCACATGGCTATCCGATAATCTCAGAAATATTTCTTATCAACTGACTTCCTAATTGAATTGAATTAACCCTTCTTTGAAAATCAATTGACCACACATTTAAGAGTTTATTTTTAGATTTTAAATTATATTTCATTGATATATGTGACTATCCTCAAGCCAGTACTATACTGTTTCAATTATTTTAGCTGTGTGAAAATTTTGAATTTGAGAAGTCCAAGTCCCCCAAATTTGTTCTTCTTTTTAAAAAGTGCCTTGACTATTCTTGATTCTTTCTATTTTTATATAAATTTTGGGATCACTTTGCCATTTTCTCCAAGCAAGACACCCAGTAATTTGATGAGGATTGTATAAAATCTGTAGATCAACTTGTGGAATATTTGATGTGGATTTGGGTTGAAGGACATATCCCAAGCTCCAGTAAGTGTTAGCAATAATTCTTGGAAAGAAATAGAAATACTTTTGGAAATGTTATGTGAATAAAATAAGCAATTAAATTACCACTACTCTTGTAAAGGTATGACATAATATCAGTTCCCAAATAGCACATATACAGTGGGTATTTTTTAGTTCTTAAACAGTAAGAGTAAAGCAGGCATTTTCTGCAGAGGAAGGACTGTTTTTTTTCACTTAGGGAAGAATCCTGTTTCCATCTACCTACTGCCATTTGGATGACACTGAATTTTATATCTATAAATAAGAAAAGTCAGAAAATTCTTTGACTGCTTTCACTGTGATCTATATGTTACTAAGAAAAGTCTGGCTTCCTGGATGCTTTTTTAAGAAATACAAGTTTTCCAACAATATGTTTTTAAGCTCATTTTATGTATTTTATGGTGTCACTCTAATGTAACCTTTGGAAATACTTCTGCAGTTTTACACAATACACAGCTACATAGTGTTTAGTGCTATCAAACTCAGTATTTTTTATTATTATATATTTTTCTTTCTGAAATACAGCCTTGGCTTTTGGACATTCTTTACTCTCCACCTTTAGAAGGTGGGAAGGCTTTTAAGACTCATTGTTCAGCATTTCCTCCTCAAGCATCAAATTGACAATGATCTCCTGCTGAGAAAATTTTTAGCATGGGATTGAAATCAATGTTTTTCACAACACATATTAAAGTTAATGAGTCATTATAGTTTTAAACATTATCTTTTTGATACCTATTATTATAATTGTCATTCTGATAGGTATTGAGCCAGTTATAGTAAACTGAATTTCTCATATTACATAATAAACATATTAAAAACAGTAATATCCTTCATTTTGTTGTTATTCTGTTGATCAATTATTATTCATGTACACGAACACACACACAGTTTTCTTTCCATAACTACTAACCAGAGTCCATGGTACAGGAGATTTAGACTTTCTTTTTTCCACAGAGAGATTTCTGATAAGAAAGCTATAATACGATAAGCATTTTTTTCTTGCTCCTGTCCTTGGAAAAATGAGAGTCTTTATTCTACATAGAATGGTAATGATGTACTAGGTTAAAGGGTACTACTTGTGTGTTTTCTATTTAACAGAATAGCTAAAATAGATTCACTATGTCAATAGCTGCCCACGGAAAGCCAGGAATGTATTGATTTCACCATTAAGGAGTCCATGACAGCAAATGGAATCTTAACTTCATTAAGCTTAAGTAAGCACATTGCCATTACCTCAGAACCATCTGTCTTTTTTTCCATTGGCTGACCAAGAATATCAAATGAGATGTAGTAGAAATCACTTTTAGTACAGTATAAGAGAAAAGCTTTTGGAGTCTAAGTACTCAGGTAGAAATTTAGTTTCCTATAGATTAGCTTTGGAACTTAGGTATATTATTTAGTGTATCTGGGCTTTAGCTTCCACTTCTGTAAAATGATAATAATCATGCGTCTGCTTCCTATGGTTGTAGTTTAGAAGTAATGAGACATTACATGGAATATCATCTGGTATCAAAAAACTATTAACACAAAAGTTACCATTATTCATATTATTATTTACAATGGCTTCTTATGTAAGTTTTGGATATGTTTGCAAAGGAAAGGTTGGACTTTTTAATTTAGAGTATTATTTACAGTACTTCATTAAACTTCCAATAGAGGACGTTTATTGTAGGTAAGGATACAAGTATGGCCATTTTCATGGGAGAGGAGGCCTGTGAGTGTCATAGTGCCATGATTCTATGGCAAAATACACAGATATGGTAACAAATTAAAAGACAGCAAAGAGAAATAATAATTGATGTAAGGCATGTTGAAGCTAAAATTTTGACTGATAACAATTTTAGCCAATTTACCTTAATTAGCAGTTGGAAATGGGTAAGATTTACTTGAAAAGTAAATTAATTTTTAGATAGGCTACAGTTCATTGAGTTCATACTATTCAAAAAAAAAAAAAAACCCATGAGAGATAACCTGAATGAAGATTTTAGATAAGCTATTTTTTCTCTAAAAGCAAAGGAAGATAGGAAGGGTTTGGATCTATCGGACAGTGAACAGAGAATAAAATTTGCACCTAATCCATGAAAAATGAATTATTATTAGACACTACACAGGCCTATTTGAAATAAATGAATAAACAACAAAAATAGAAAGTATGAGAGACTTATCAATAGCCTATAAATATACAAAATAAAGCAGAAAATAATATTTACACCACCGTTGAAATTGAATGAATTACTTGACACTGAAATAATACAAATTCAAAAATTAAGGGAAAGATTTTCCTGATATTTAAATATTTCTACCTAGTTCTCTAAAGGTACAGCTATGAGAGGTAAATGGCAACCTAAGTGCAAATATTTGCTGAGAGTGATTACACAGTTGAGATGAACGTAGAAATAATGAAACAAACGCTTTCCAAACAACGGGAAGGATTTGTTTTCTCAGCCTCTCTCCAAACAAAGGGAAGAATTTGTTTTCTCAACCACCTCTCTCCAAGAATAAGAGATAGCAGAAACAACAAATATAAAGGTTAGAAGGAGAAAAGAAAAGAGGAGGAAAACTCTTATCATCTTACCAGGTATAAAGTAAATAGAAAGGAAAAAAAAGTCATAAGGACAACTGAGGAGAATCCCTGATGAGAAAGATCCTATTTGGCCCAGCGCGGTGGCTCACGCCTGTAATCCCAGCACCGTGGGAGGCCGAGGCGGGCTGATTGCTTTAGGTAACGAGGTCAATACCAGCCTGGCCAACATGGTGAAACCCCATCTCTACTAAAAATAGAAAAAGATTAGCTGGGTATGTTGTAGTCCTAGCTACTCAGGATGCTGAGGCAGGAGAATCGCTTGAACCCAGGAGGCGGAGGTTGCAGTGAGCCGAGATTGCACCACTGTACTCCAGCCTGGGCCAGGAGAGCAACTCAAAAAGGTCCTAAAGAGTTACCTTGTATAGAGGATACCCTGATCCTGAGAAGTGGGAACTGTTTTACAGGGCAGTGTCTACATTTATTCAGCACTACAGTGAGAGCTACAATGTTTATAAAGCCCTCCATGAGCTTGACACAAAGCTCCTTATTAGAGGAGGGTGTTTACATTTCAATTACATATTGACAAAAGTGATTTCACATGGCACCAGTGTCTATGGTTCATTCTGAAAGCTGATGAAACTGATTTCTGAAATTTCAGAATAAGATCTTTACAGGGCCTTCTGGGATCTCAGTGCCTCAGTGGCAGTAAAGCCAATCTTGTCATTAAACTTTGACTAGGAACAAAACATTATTTTTCCCTGTTATGAAAACTTTGATTAGTAATAATTATTCTCGGACTTAAAGAGAGGTTTACTTGGATGTGGAATGTCATAAAAGTGAAATTTGTAGCAAGGCACACCAGAGGAATTGAAGAAAAGAATAGGCACTGAGGACTTAAGCAGGAAGTATAAACTGGGTATTTTCAAACATACTTTTCAAATTCTCACTAAAATATATGGGGATATATGTTGCATCTACTAGACTATGGAAGGACAATGCTGCCCTGCAATAGCTAGAACCAGTCAGTTAAATCACACACACACACAAAAAAAAATTCTAAGGACAACAAAGAGGTGTGAAACAGTAAAAATGTGATAAAATAAAATTGCACAGAGTGTATGTATGTTCATGGTGAATTGAGGATTACTGGCTGCTTTGTTTGCAATGTGTAATTGCCAGTTCTAAGGATCATTTTCAGATCAGGCTGTGGGACTCTGATGTGAAAAAGAGGAAAATGTGGGCATTTTTAGAATATGAGATATTTGCTAAATACACTGGAGGTGCTGGGAACTGTGACACAAGGTTTTAAATGGTGATGTGAAAACATCTGCAGCCTCAAAGTTAATGGTACATAAAGTCCTAGTGGAGAGAGTGAGTCTGCATTAAAGACGTGATAGTCCTCAAGAAATGTGCAATCTTTGAAGCTCTTTGGTTTGAGAACCCTATACATAAACCTCAAAATCTTTTCAATACAGAACTAACGCTCCTGCAGTCTGTCCTGTGTGAAGAGTCACAGGTCTAGCAGGAGCTAATCCGAAGTCTGGGGGGACTATTGCAAGGTAGACAAGATAGAATGAGTCATCATCTCTAGACAGACCAGGCTCATTTATTCTTTTTAATAGAGTAAAAGTGGAATTGTATCTTTTGGGAGTGTCATCTGGATCCTCTATGGTTCTCCTATACAAAATTTCCAGCATACACTGTGTGCAAAGAGGTAGAAAAGTATGAATGGTAATGAAGGAAAATGCAAATATAGAATCAGATGTATAGATGATGATTCAGATATTGAAGTTTACATAAAGTACCTTAAAGTAACCTTGACAAAATGAAGAAAAGTATAAATAAAATGGAAATTTTCAATAGTTTTAACAGAGATTTCTAATCTATTCAGACTCATGATTATGTGATAACTGAATATAAACTATCTGGACTTGTGTTTACAGTACACTGGACAAAAGAGAAAGAGAATTACTAAACTCAGTGACAGAATCATGGAACATATCTGAACTGGAAAAAAAAAAAAGAAAACAAAACCCACCAGATGCATTTAAGGGCCACATCAATAGGACCAACATGTATAATTAGAATCAGAGAGCAAGGAGGAAACCCTCCAAAGTTCTAATAATGTAAAATATGTAAATCCTTCTCACAACAGGTAAGGAGAAATAAATAGTAGAAACAGAATTTAACAAAATGTTGAACAAAAATTTTCCTAGTAATGAAAGACATCAAATCACAGAATCAAGGTCTCAACTAACCCTACAAAGAAAACCAAACACATAATCAGGCACATATAAACATACTTCCCAAAGCACTTGTCAAACTATTTTAATTCCAAAGGCACAGAGAACATTTTTTAAAAGCTGTTAGGGATGAACATTAAATGCAAAGGTGAATTAATAAGATAGCTGACTTTTCAACAGGAACCATAGAAATAAAAGAGTAAACTTGTGAAAGAAAAAAAATCTAGCTTAGATTATTTAGATTTCTAGAGATAGAAAAAATAAGAGAATAAAAAAGGAACTTCAATAAAGAAAGACATTTTGAATGCATACAAACTAAGAAAATCATCAAAAGCCCTGAAAGAAGTGCTTCTTTCAGAAGTAAGGAAGTAAAAAGTTCTTCAGAATAAACAAAATTATTCAAGAGAGAAACATAGAAACCTCCCATTCTCCAATAAACTCCAAAGGTTCTAAAGTCTCTGAGGAAAAGAATATCATTTTACAAAGTCAAAGGTGGAGTTTTTTTTTATTTAATCCCATTAAATGAAATTCACTTTACCTTTATAAAACACGTGGGTCTGAGATTATAGAATATGGTATAAATTTTTGAAACAAAAGTCTTTTAAATATTTATTCCAAAATGTCTGTTACATACACTGATATGCAGGTGCACGATGATACCAAATTGTGAGTTTACAGTATACACAGCAGGCACATGCACATATATGATGTGCTGCACAGTTGCATTGCATGTTATTAACACTTTTCCACTTAAACCTGGGAGTAGAATTAGGAAGTTAGGTAATTTTCTTTATGCCTGTTTTCAATTTTAAAAGGAAATAAGAATGAATTGTTTGATTTTATATAAATTAAATGTTGAAGAATAATTAGAAAATAAACTTAAAAGTATTTGTGAAGAGACAGACAAACACAGATATGTAAAATATCATGAATTATAGAACCATTATTAGACAGTCAGATAAACATATCTAATTGTAAATCCAATTAATTTGGATTATGAAATGCAATAGGAAGCCAACCTGTGCTACATCAATAGAAATAGAATGTTCAAAAATCTGCAAAATTTTCAGATTTTTAAAGCCATTATTTACTGCATAAATATGAGTAGAAGGCCATCAATCTATCTATGTGAATGATCCAGAAAAACAGGAAAAAGAAAATGCAACCTTTAGGAGCATAGACTGGTAAGGTAGAAACAAATTTGAAAAATGTATTATGAATTGTAGGGAGCTCAATTGAGCTGGCAAAAGAGATGTGTTGTCAGGTGTCTGAGTAGCCAATTAAAGCTGCAAGCCAAAAATGAAAGTGTGAAGCCTCTAATCATTTCCTTGATGATATAAGCAAGAAGCTACAACCAGAGAATGCACTGATGCCCTATATTCCATTTTCCCATGTGGAAGGATGCACCGATTGAGAGTAAAGTAGATCAACACAGATGTGGGGGGAGGGGGCATCATTTCACTGTTGAGGGAGCCTGAACAAAAGTCTAACAGTTTTACGGTCCCCATAGACCTGAGGGAGAAAAACCAGAAAGAGTCAGAATTGGAAAAGTACAAAGTAGTAAGTCAGAGCAGAGCAAAGTATCTTCAAGCTTTTTCCCTCCTCCCTTAAGGTATCTGAACTTCTTCAGATACCTTTATCTGCCCAAGGCCTCAGATAAAGAATGAAGGCACCTAGGCTTGGAATGCAAACATGTTAGGAGCATCACCAGCCAGAGGAGCCTGAGTCCTTCACTGGCACTTCTTCCAAGGACCGACGCATAAGCTGTGCACTGACTCTGGTGTTGGGAGGGCAGCTTGAGGCCTGCAGGTTAAGCCTTTGTAATTACCCATGGTCAGGCCTGAAAAATCACACAAAGGTTTTTAATCAGCAGCCAAATATCTCACAAATAGTCTTATTAAGAAGTATGAGAAGCGTGGCAGCTCACTTCTGTAATCCCAGTACTTTGAGAGGCTGAGGCGGGAGGATCACCTGAGGTCAGGATTCAAGACCAGCCTGGCCAACATGGCGAAACATTATGTCTACTAAAATTACAAAAAAATTAGCAAAACCCAGTGGCATGTGCATGCAGTCCCAGCTGAGGCTGGAGAATTGCTTGAACCTGAGAGGAGGAGGTTGCAGTAAGCCGAGATCATGCCCTTGCCCTCCAGCCTGGATGATAGAGCAAGATTCTGTCTCCAAAAAAAAAAAAGCAGTACGAGAAGCTATTTAAATCTGGATGCATGTAAAAGAATGGCCAGAGGGAGAAAATGGGTTTTTGTAAGGTAATTATATGGTAACTGAAATAATATACAGTTAAGGTTAAAGAAGTTATACATAAAAGCACAAAAAGATAAAAAAATTAAAAGAAAATAAACTTATAGGACCAGCCCTGCTGATATAAAAGCCCAATGATAGAAATTCCAGAAAATAATCCACATATTTCTAGATTAAAAGAAGATATCAAGCGTACAACTGGTAGGATACAAATAATCCTACACTAATACAAGTCAATCATGACATTTCAGGTCAGTTAATATCAAAGTAAGATCCTAGAAATGTAAAGAAAATAACACAATGGGCTTAATCAAACATAAGGATCAGAATACACAAAAACATTTTTCCAAAAAACAATAACAATTAGTATATGGAAATATGTTTTAAAAACACAAAGGAAAGGAATATCTGCAGTAATTACACTTGGTGGGATAATTGATAAGACTCAAGACTCTAACAAGTTACATTCATAAGTTTTATCTCAGGCAAAAGATTTATATCATTAGGAGACACTATGATCTACTGGGAGTCTTAAAACACCCAAACACAGCTTCTAGTGTTCTGTCTCAGAGTTGCACAGAATCCAAATCACATCATCGAAATATGTGTGCGATAGCTAAGTCTCAGAAAAGCTTAGGCTACATGACTTCATATAATAAGTAAACTAGAAACTCAAACAAATCAGTGAGAAAAAAACAATCTCATTAAAGAGTGGGCAAACGACATCAACAGACATTTCTCAAAAGAAGATACACAATAGATGTTGGTGCGGATGTGATGAAAAGAGAACATTTATATGCTGTTGGTGGCGATGTAAATTAGTACAACCTCTAGAGAAAACAGAACGGAGATTTCTCAAAGAATTAAAGGTAGATCTACTATTTTCTTCAGTAATCCTACTACTGGGTAACAACTCAAAGGAAAAGAAGTGATTATATCCAAAAGACATCTGCACATGTGTGTGATCATCACAGCACAATTTACAATTGCAAAGATATGAAATCAACCTAAGTGCCCATTAATCAATGAATGGATAAATAAAATGCTATTATAAATATGTATAGAAATATTTGTACATATATACACACATATGTATTTGTATGTATACATATATATACACACACACCATGGAATATTACTGAGCCATAAAAGATATTAAAAATTTTCTTTTTTAGCAACTTGTCTGGAACTGGAGGCTATTTTCCTAAGTGAAGTAACTTAGGAACAAAAAATCAAATACAGCACATTCTAATTTATAAGTGGGAGCTAAGCTATGGGTACACAAAAGCCTACATAGGTGTACAATGGCCACAGAAGCCTCTGAAGAGGGGAAGGTGAGAGAGGGGTTAGGAATAAAATGTTACCTATTTGGTACAATGAACACTATTCAAGTAATGGGTAAACTAAAACCCCGGAATTCACCAGTGTACAATGTGCCTGTGTAACCAAAAATCGCTTGTACCCTTAAAGCTATTGAAATAATAATCAAACAAACAAACTCAGGCACACAAGTCAAACAATTTTGATTTTCAACAAATAATGTAGATGAGCTGGTAATGTATACCTCTGAGGGAGATTTGGGATATAAATAGTTATGCTGCCACATCCACTAGTGTATATTATTTCTATTTTGAGCAAAGCTCAGTACCACGAATCAAGTGGTAAACAGGCTACTACAAACAAGATGAAAGTTCACCTACTACTTAACACATCAAAAAATCTACACATTCACGTTTTGCAGCATTTATAGTTAAAGGTAAATTTGGAATTAAGATATTTATAGACATGCAAAGTCTCATTTTTTCTTTTTCAAAGAACTATTGAGAAGACAGACATACAAAAATGAAGGATATAAACAAAGAAAGAGTAAGACACTGGATTAAGAAAACAGGGACTCAACAACAAAAGACACAGATGGAAGAAATTCTCCAGATGACTCTGAAAGGGGTTCCTAAAATAAAAGCCAGGTATCTGGCGAAGAGAACCACTGTCTAAGTTGGAGCAGGTCTGGAGGCTTTAGAAAAGATTTGCTTAAAATTTAAGATAAAATAGTGAATGTTCTTATACACATTTGATACTGTGATACTGTAGTGGCTTGAATTGTATCCCTCAAAAAGATGTGTCCAAGACTTCACCCCAATACTTGTGAACATGACCTTATTTGAAAATTAGGCCGTTGCAGATTTAATTAACAATCTCGAGATAAGATTATCTTGCATTTAGAGAGGACCTTAAATCAAATATGTGGGCATCTTTATAAGAGAAATGGGAGGGATATTTGAGCCAAAGACACAGAAATGATGGAGGCAGAGATTGGAGTTATGCTGCCACAAGGCACAGTCACCAAGAATCAACAGAAGCTGAAAGATGGAAAAAAAAATAATTCTTTCCTAAAGGCTTCAGAAGAAGCATGGCCCTGTGGCAGCCGGATTTCAGACTCCTGACCTCTAGAAATTTGAGGGAATAAATTTCTATGATTTTAAACTATAAAGTTTATGGTAATTTGTTTTAGCAACCATAGGAAACAAGTACAGACATGTTCAGAAACTAAAGCAAACAAAATTATGACTAAGTCTGAAGAAATTGTGAATTCCTACCAAAACATAAAATGACATGATCAAATACCCTGTAACTGACATGTAAGTAAAATGTATATTATCAGAATAATATAAATCTGAATACTAATCTATAGTGTATCCAAAATCACAATCTAACTATATTTGTGATGTGGAAAAAGGAAACTAGGATTGAGTAAAATGAGGATGGATTGAAAGAGATCAAAATTCTCATTAATAGACAATGTTCCAAAATAAGAAATCAAGAAGTAGTTATATGAGTAATATTTAACCAGAAGAAGGCATATGTCAACAGAGTTAAGATTCTAAAATAATTATCTCTGTGGAGTTACAACTAGGAATGCAAGTGTAGAATCAGTTAATATTTCATAATATGTGTACTTATAACTTTGATAAAAATTAATACAGTAATTAAAAAATGAATGGGGAGTAAATAAGTGGAGAAAAATGATGTAGCCTCTATCTGAAAAATTCTAGCTGGGAAAGTTTAAGGTGTGTAATGATCTTATAGAAAACCTGAAAACACCAAAAAACAGCAACAATATAACAAGTTCGCTACAGATTCTCACATTACCAGATATTCTGTAGTTCTTTATTTCTGAAATTCCTTAATTGGAAGACAAAACAATAGTAATAGCCATAATAAAAGTTACATGGATATAGTTTCATGAAAATGTGTTATATTCAAAATAATTACATTAAGAAAGCCAATATGATTTGTTATTTAAATAACTTGCCATATTATTAGCAACTCCCTTAGGTAAAGATTACAATATTATTCTGTAAATAATTGTTTATTGTGAATAAAATTTAAAACATCATTATTATTAATCTTAGATATAAAGAGATGTTCAAATCATAATGTTGTGCAATTGCATTTCTCTACTGCTTTAACAAGTGTTATTAAGTATAAAACATATTTGACATTATTAGAAATTTTAGAATAAATGAAGTAGTCTTAATTTATTATTACATGATATATGTTCAAGTAAAACAGAAGTATACTAAATTCGAGCCTCAGTCTCCTTTGAATTCTTAAAGTTTAAGACTGTAATTAAATGGATATCCTAACAAATAGAACAATGATTCTAATTAAATAAAGTATAATGCAATCCCATAAATGTTTAAAGTTGGTATATCCTGACTACACATATTTTTTAAATTATACATATGTCCATTTTTCTATCGTCTGCTATCCATGTATATACATATTGGAACAAGTTTAATACAATTGCTAATATTGAGGCATATATGTTGTGATTTCTTACATATATACAAATAGATATGCAGACAAATACCAGTATTGGAGTAGAGTTGTTATTTAAATTTATTATATTTTCAGTCAATTCTCAAGATGCCACAGTCTATATAACTTTTTTTATTAATGGTAGATTTATTTTGTGTCTTTTAAAAAAATATTTTGTGGATACACAGTAGATGTATACCTGTGGCACATAAGAAGTTTTGATAGAGTTATACAATGTATAATAATCACATCATGGAGAACAGGGTATCCATCCCTGTAATAATGTAATTATTCTGCATTTATCCTTTGTGTAACAAGCAATCTATTTACTCTCTTTTAGTAATTCCAAAATGTAAAATTAAGTTGTTAAGTTATTATTAACTATAGTCACCCTGTGGTGCTATCAAATAGTAGGTTTTATTAATTCTTTTTAACCGTGTTTTGTAACCATTAATCCACCCTCATTCCCCCACTACACTTCCCAGCCTCTGATAACCATCCTTCTACTCTCTACATCCATGGGTTCAATTGTTTTGATTTTTAGATCCTACTGATAAGTGAGAACGTGCAATATTTGTCTTTCTGTTCCTGGTTTATTTCACCTAACCTAAAAATCTCCACTTCCATCGTTGTTGTTGAAAATGACAGGATCTCATTCTTTTTTTATGGCTGAATAGTACTCCATTGTGAATATGTGCCACATTTTCTTTATCCATGCATCTGTTGATGGACACTTCGGTGGCTTCCAAATCTTAGCTATTGTGAACAGTGCTGTAACAAACACAAAAAAGTAGGTATTTCTTCGACATACTGATTTCCTTTCTTTTGGGTATATACCCAGTACTGTAAGTGCTGGATGATATGGAAGCTCTATTTTCAGTTTTTGGAGGAACCTCCAAATTGTTCTCCATAATGGTTATACTAATTTACATTCCCACTAACAGTATACAAGACTTCTTTTTTCTCTACATCCTCACCAGCATTTGCTATTGCCTGTATTTTGTGTTTGTTTGTTTTTGGCTATAAGCCGTTTTAACTGGAATAGATATCTCCTTGTAGTTTTAATTTTCCTCTCTCTGATGATCAGTGATGTTGAGTACCTTTTCTTATGCCTGTTTGCCATTTGTATGTCGTCTTTATTTTGTGGCTTTAAAATACCAATTGAGAAAACTGTCCTTGTTTGCAAATTCTCAGAATATGACCAGTAATAAACATAAAGTTTAAAAAATAACAAATATTTTATTTTCATATTCCTCTTCAGTTTGGTTTCTGTTACTTACTCTAATATTCAAACTGTGTGATATTAGTTTCCTTCTTAGTAAAGTCATAATTCAGCAAAAATTATTTCTAAAGATTTTTAGTCATAACGTAATATGTATTCTTATTTATAAAGTAGCTGCTAACTATATTAGAGAGTTAAATTTTCTGAACACATGTAAATCAATAATAATAACATATAAACAATTAATTAAACAAAAAAAACAAGTAGAAATTTCAACAGTATTAACTAAAACATGTATCTAGTCTAGAATTGTTCCACTGATTTAAACTGTAAAAAGAAGGAGTATAGAAAAAAATGCGTTGGTGTTTGGATTTTTAGATTCAGATTATATGAGTTAAAATGCCTGGTTTTTCCTTTTCATTTCATTTGCATGTCGTCTTTGAGAAATTTACTTAACTTCTTCATGTTCCTTTTCTCAGCCTGTAAGACAGAATTGACCATCATATTGGATACCTCATGGGGTTGTAAGGATTAAATGAGTCACATTTGAATAGTAGTGTCAGGTATATTTTAAGCCTTCTATTAATGTTATAGTATTCCCATTATTCAGGACTCTTAGAGAACTCCTAGAATTAAGACTTGACTCATTATGTCCCCAGTTAATTATTGTTATTGTATTTTTAATTTGAGATTCTTCCTCCATTGAAAAAAATGTAGCACATTTCTTATTTTCTTTAAAATTAGAAGCTCAGCAGTGTATCTTAGAGTCCAAATTCTAAAGCTTACTTCTTTGCACCCTCTTGAACTCAGACCTATAGCACACCTCAGACCTCACATCTTTCCACTAGACTAGACCATCCTGTATGCTATTTCTGCTCACTATGTGTATTAGTTTGCTAGGGCTGCCATGACAAAGTACCACAGATTGCCTGGCTTGAACAAGAGAAACTTACTTTCTCATAGTTTTGGAGGTTAGAATTTGAGATCAAAGTGTCTACAGGGTTGGTTTCTTCTGAGACCTTTTTCCTTGGCTTGTAGATGGCTGTCTCCTCACTGTATCTTCACATGATCTTCCCTATATTTTTGTCTGTGCCCAACTTCTCCTTCTTATAAAGATGCCAGTAACATAATTGGGCCCACATTAATAACTTCATTTTAACTTACTCACTATTTAAAGACCTTATATTCAAATGCAGTAATATTTTGTGTTACTGGGGGTTAGATCTTCAGTATAAATTTGGGGAAAACACAATTAAGCCTGCAACAGAGCAATTATAGTCTACATCAGGTAGTGAGCTGTTTACTTTCTATATAAGTCATGGTTCTCCAGAGAGGCAGAACCAATGAGGAGGGGTAGAAAGAGAAAGAGAGAGATGTGAGAGGAAATTTATTAGATAAATTGGCTAATTGATTATAGAGGCTGAGAAGTTTCACAACAGGACATCTGCAAGCTGGAGACCTTTGAATGCTTGTAGCATAACTTAGTCCAAATCTCTAAGCCTCAAAGCCAAGGAAGCTGTTGGTGTAAACTCTCAGTTCAAGGCCAAAGACCTGAGAATCTGAGGGTCTGGTAGGAAGTCAGTGGTCCTGACTTCCAGTCCTGAAGTCCAAAGCCTGGAGAGCATGGAATTGTCCAAGGACTGGAGAGGAAGAATATATCTTAGTTCCAGCAGATAGATTAATGTATTTTTCCTTTTCTCTGTTTTTATTCTCTCTGGGCCTGCTAGGAGATTGGATGCTGCCTACCCACATTGAAGATGGACCTTTCCCAATTAATCCATCAGACTGGGAAATACAGAAAGGAGAATAAAAAGAAAAAGAAACGAAAATCCACCCAGTCTCCCACACTAATCTCTTCTGGAAACATTCTCACAGACACACCCAAACATAGTGCTTTACCAGGTTTTTAGGTACTCCTTCCAGTCAAATCGACACCTAAAATTAATCTTTACAAGCCCAACCCTTGTCAACTGGCATCCATACACATCTTCCTAAGCCATACTCTTCAAATAAAAACAATAATAAAGTATTAGTTTTGCTTAACATGAAGCTGTGTAAAACCAAAAACTCATTAGTCCTGTCTTCAGAAGAGGAGGTACTCTTTGAGTGATGTTTACTCTTCTCCTGATATCCCCTTTCTTAAATACAATGACATAAAATTAACAATACTTAAATACTTATATAAATGCAATTAATATTATGTTATGATAAAGCAATGAGAGAAGCAAAACCATAGATATTTGCTTAATATATGTACACATATGCACAGATGTATTCCTAACAAAACCAGGAGAAAATACTTAGAACAAATTACAGTCCTCATTTCTGTAACTGGTCATCTGATTGTAGCTGGTATTTATAACTATCTTCTTCTACTATTCATTCTGTATTCCCTTTGTCTCCAGCAAGCACCTTAGCCAGTCATGGTTCTTTACCTGGTGGGGTGACCCAAGGCTGCATTCCTGAAGAGTGAGCTATTCATAGTCTTGCCTGAATTGGATTATTACAGTTTCCCATTGACCTTAATCACAGAGCATAATTGTAAGATTCTCCCCGGGGCCTGAAAGCTTAAGGGGATGAGTAACTCCTGCCTTCTCAGGCCCGGTCTTCAAAGTGCAAAGCCACTTGCATCAGCAGCATGTGTCAGTAAGATAGCAAAAGCAGGAAGAGAGCCAGTCAGAAGACAGCTACCCTGGCTGGAAGACACGTACCCCTGAAGATCGAGAAAGGCCATCCGCGTACCACACAGCAGTTACGTCAGACTAGGACACTTCCTGTTTACAAGAGACTATAAAATCTTTGCCCCATCTTCACTTGGGGCTGACGCCATTTTAGACCTCAGCCCGCGTGCACCCAGGCACTCATTAAAACAGCGTGTTACTCCACACTGCCTTGTGTTGTCTGTTGGCACGCTCTCGGGGTTTGAACGGATAGAAGAACCTTACAATAATAGTACAAGACAAGCCCTAAGGGATCTTCTGTATTTCAGACATGCTATTTCTTACCTACATTGTGGAATAATAGTCCAATATTTCCTTTGTAGTCCAGGTAAATCACCCCAGCCACCACCATAATTCCTTTCTTAGCCTGTTGTCTCAGAGGAGCCCAAAGTGGCAAAGTGGCAGCCTTACATTCCAGTTAAATGGAATCATTGTTGTTTCTCCTGATGGAAGCATCCCTCTCTTTGGAAGTAAGACCCCTAGGCCAGCAGTATATAAAGCTGTGGGAACAGGGAATAAAAAATTTGCTAATACATCACTAGGGTCAATTGTGAGTGGTTTCATTTTTATTGCACCCCTTGATTCCTGGACCCCTGAATCCTGGTTATGGGAGAAAGAGTACTATGTATCGGGAGCCGATTTAGAGCACATGAAGCCTTCTAAAGAACTTTGTCCCAGCCCTGCAGTGCTAGCTATTGTCACCTAGCTGGCACTATAGCTGGGATTTCAAAAGCTGTTCTACCTTTTCATCAAACCAGCTGCTTCAGGACGATGGGGAACATGGTAAGATCAGTGAATTCTGTGAGCACGAGTTCATTGCTGCACTCCTTTGGCCAAGTAGTGAGTTCCTTGATCACGAGCAACACTGTGTAGAATATCCTGATGGTATTCACTGTGTAGAATATCACAAGGCATTTTGTGAGTTTACAAATGTTAATTTTGGCAGAAACATTGCATGCAGAGAAAGCAAATCCATATCCAGAGTTAGTATCTATTCCAGGAAGGAAAAAAATTGCCCTATTCCATGATGGAAGTGATTCTATGGGATAAATCCACCACCAGGTAGCTGGTTGATCACCCCGGGAAGATTGTGCCATACTGGGGGGTTCAGTGTTGGTTTCTGCTGCTGGCAGATTGGGAACTCAGTGGTGGTCATGGCCTGGTCAACCTTGGTGAGTGGAAGTCCATGTTGGTGAGCCCATTCATAACACTCATCCCTGCCACTGTGGCCACATTGTTCATGAGCTAATTTGGTGATGACAGAATTAGCTAGGGAAAGAGGCTGACTAGTATCCACAGAAGCACGGGATAGATCATCCTATCTACCTGATTATTAAAGTCTTTCTTTGCTGAGGTCAATCTTTAGTGAGCATTCACATGGGACATGAATATATTTACATCCTTTGCCCACTCAGAGAGATCTATCTGCATACTTCTTCCTCCAATTTTTTGTCACCAATTTTCAAATCATGCCTTTCCAAGTCCCTAAGCATCCAACCAAACCATTGGTCACAGCCCATCAGTAGATAATGTAATCATACACCTAGTCATTTCTCCTCCCAGGTGCACAACCAGGTGCCCCCCTACCAAGTTCTTCCCATTGAGAAGATTTTACCTTACTACTGTCCAGGGACATCTATGAAAGGGGCTGTAGCGCTATAGCTGTCCACTTTTGAGTGGTGCCTGCATATAGTTTAGAACCATCTCTAAACCAGGCCCCAGTCTTTTCTTCCTTTGTGAACTGATCAGAGGGTATGCTTCATACTGCCATAGGTGTAGGCTGAGAGAGAAGGCAGCATAGCAGGAGTAGAAACCATGGGCATTTGGGCCACTTCTTCATTTAAGTTACTCATACCTTTAGGATCTGCTTAGGCTGGATCACTTGTATACCCCTTCCATTTGATGATGGAGTGCTGATGTGCGCACCCAACTTTACAACTTAGTGGGTCAGGTAACATCCAGTTCATGATGGGAAGCACAAGAATCACAGTAAATTCGTGGCCCATGGTCAAGCCTTCAGCTTCTACTAAGATCTAGTAGCAGAATCAAATCTATTTCTTAAAAGGTGAGCAGTTACGTGCAGATAATGACAGGGCCTTTCTCCAAAATCTCAAAGGAAGGTCTCTACTGTGATTTACATATATGGACCTGCCAAAGGCTCCAAACAGCATCCAAGTACCATTACGGCAACTGGATCATAATGCCCAGGTTGCAGAGCAGCTTTCACAACAGCCTAAGACCTGTTGCAATTCTTCTCCTGGTCTAGGCCTCACTCAAAACTAGCAGCTTTTTGGTTCACTTGGTAGATGTGCCAGAGCAACACATCCAAATGAAGAGTCTGCTCCTTTCAAAATCCAAACAGGTCCCTAGGTGTTGTGCCTTTTTCTTGGTTGTAGGAGGGGTCAGATGCAACAACTTATCCTTCAGTTTAGAAAGAATATTTCAACATGCCCTACACCAATAGTGCCCTAGAAACTTCACTGAGGTAGAAGGACCCTGAATTTTAGTCAAGTTCATTTCCCATCCTCCAACATGCAAATATCTTACCAATAAGTTTAAAGTAGTTGCAACTTCATACTCATTAGTTCTAATCAGCATAATGTCATCAATGTAATGGACCAATATGATATCTTGTGGAATGAAAAGATACACAAGATCCCTGTGAACTAAATTGTTAGAGGGCTGAACAACTGATATACCACTGAGATAGGGCTTTAAAGATGTATTGCTGGTTTTTCCAGATGAAGGCAGACTGCTTCTGGTGAGCCTTTTAGACAGGATTGTTGAAAAAAGCACTTGATTACATTTATTGATTTGCGTATATTGAACCAGCCTTGCATCCCAGGGATGAAGCCCACTTGATCATGGTGGATAAGCTTTTTGATGTGCTGCTGGATTCATTTTGCCAGTATTTTATTGAGGATTTTCACATCAATGTTCATCAAGGATATTGGTTTAAAATTCTCTTTTTTGGTTGTGTCTCTGCCCGGCTTTGTTATCAGGATGATGCTGGCCTCATAAAATGAGTTAGGGAGGATTCCCTCTTTTTCTATTGATTGGAACAGTTTCAGAAGGAATGGTACCGGTTCCTCCTTGTACCTCTGGTAGATTTTGGCTGTGAATCCATCTGGTCCTGGACTCTTTTTGGTTGGTAAACTATTGATTATTGCCACAATTTCAGATCCTGTTATTGGTCTATTCAGAGATTCAACTTCTTCCTGGTTTAGTCTTGGAAGAGTGTATGTGTTGAGGAATTTATCCATTTCTGCTAGATTTTCTAGTTTATTTGCGTAGAGGTGTTTGTAGTATTCTCTGATGGTAGTTTGTATTTCTGTGGGATTGGTGGTGATATCCCCTTTATCATTTTTTATTGTGTCTATTGGATTCTTCTCTCTTTTTTTCTTTATTAGTCTTGCTAGCAGTCTATCAATTTTGTTGATCCTTTCAAAAAACAAGCTCCTGGATTCATTAATTTTTTGAAGGGTTTTTGTGTCTCTATCTCCTTCAGTTCTGCTCTGATCTTAGTTATTTCTGGCCTTCTGCTAGCTTTTGAATGTGTTTGCTCTTGCTTTTCTAGTTCTTTTATTTGTGATGTTAGGGTGTCAATTTTGGATCTTTCCTGCTTTCTCTTGTGGGCATTTAGTGCTATAAATTTCCCTCTACACACTGCTTTGAATGCATCCCAGAGATTCTGGTATGTTGTGTCTTTGTTCTCGTTGGTTTCAAAGAACATCTTTATTTCTGCCTTCATTTCGTTATGTACCCAGTAGTCATTCAGGAGCAGGTTGTTCAGTTTCCATGTAGTTGAGTGGTTTTGAGTGAGATTCTTAATCCTGAGTTCTAGTTTGATTGCACTGTGGTCTGAGAGATAGTTTGTTATAATTTCTGTTCTTTTACATTTGCTGAGGAGAGCTTTACTTCCAACTATGTGGTCAATTTTGGAATAGGTGTGGTGTGGTGCTGAAAAAAATGTATATTCTGTTGATTTGGGGTGGAGAGTTCTGTAGATGTCTATTAGGTCCGCTTGGTGCAGAGCTGAGTTCAATTCCTGGGTATCCTTGTTGACTTTCTGTCTCGTTGATCTGTCTAATGTTGACAGTGGGGTGTTAAAGTCTCCCATTATTAATGTGTGGGAGTCTAAGTCTCTTTGTAGGTCACTCAGGACTTGCTTTATGAATCTGGGTGCTCCTGTATTGGGTGCATATATATTTAGGATAGTTAGCTCTTGTTGTTGAATTGATCCCTTTATCATTATGTAATGGCCTTCTTTGTCTCTTTTGATCTTTGATGGTTTAGAGTCTGTTTTATCAGAGACTAGGATTGCAACCCCTGCCTTTTTTTGTTTTCCATTTGCTTGGTAGATCTTCCTCCATCCTTTTATTTTGAGCCTATGTGTGTCTCTGCATGTGAGATGGGTTTCCTGAATACAGCACACTGATGGGTCTTGACTCTTTATCCAATTTGCCAGTCTGTGTCTTTTAATTGGAGCATTTAGTCCATTTACATTTAAAGTTAATATTGTTATGTGTGAATCTGATCCTGTCATTATGATGTTAGCTGGTTATTTTGCTTGTTAGTTGATGCAGTTTCTTCCTAGTCTCGATGGTCTTCACATTTTGGCATGATTTTGCAGTGGCTGGTACTGGTTGTTCCTTTCCATGTTTAGCGCTTCCTTCAGGAGCTCTTTAAGGGCAGGCCTGGTGGTGACAAAATCTCTCAGCATTTGCTTGTCTGTAAAGTATTTTATTTCTCCTTCACTTATGAAGCTTAGTTTGGCTGGATATGAAATTCTGGGTTGAAAATTATTTTCTTCAAGAATGTTGAATATTGGCCCCCACTCTCTTCTGGCTTGTAGAGTTTCTGTCGAGAGATCCGCTGTTAGTCTGATGGGCTTCCCTTTGAGGGTAACCCGACCTTTCTCTCTGGCTGCCCTTAACATTTTTTCCTTCATTTCTACTTTGGTGAATCTGACAATTATGTGTCTTGGAGTTGCTCTTCTTGAGGAGTATCTTTGTGGCATTCTCTGTATTTCCTGAATCTGAACGTTGGCCTGCCCTGCTAGATTGGGGAAATTCTCCTGGATAATATCCTGCAGAGTGTTTTCCAACTTGATTCCATTCTCCCCATCACTTTCAGGTACACCAATCAGACGTAGATTTGGTCTTTTCACATAGTCCCATATTTCTTGGAGGCTTTGCTCATTTCTTTTTATTCTTTTTTCTCTAAACTTCCCTTCTCACTTCATTTCATTCATTTCTGAGGGCTCTGTTCTGTTCCATTGATCTATATCTCTGTTTTGGTACCAGTACCATGCTGTTTTGGTTACTGTAGCCTTGTAGTATAGTTTGAAGTCAGGTAGTGTGATGCCTCCAGCTTTGTTCTTTTGGCTTAGGATTGACTTGGCGATGCGGGCTCTTTTTTGGTAGTTTTTTCCAATTCTGTGAAGAAAGGCATTGGTAGCTTGATGGGGATGGCATTGAATCTGTAAATTACCTTGGGCAGTATGGCCATTTTCACAATATTGATTCTTCCTACCCATGAGCATGGAATGTTCTTCCATTTGTTTGTATCCTCTTTGATTTCCTTGAGCAGTGGTTTGTAGTTCTCCTTGAAGAGGTCCTTCACATCCCTTGTAAGTTGGATTCCTAGGTATTTTATTCTCTTTGAAGCAATTGTGAATGGGAGTTCACTTATGATTTGGCTCTCTGTTTGTCTGTTGTTGGTGTATAAGAATGCTTGTGATTTTTGTACATTGATTTTGTATCCTGAGACTTTGCTGAAGTTGCTTATCAGCTTAAGGACATTTTGGGCTGAGACAATGGGGTTTTCTAGTTATACAATCATGTTGTCTGCAAACAGGGACAATTTGACTACCTCTTTTCCTAATTGAATACCCTTTATTTCCTTCTCCTGCCTAATTGCCCTGGCCAGAACTTCCAACACTATGTTGAATAGGAGCAGTGAGAGAGGGCATCCCTGTCTTGTGCCAGTTTTCAAAGGGAATGCTTCCAGTTTTTGCCCATTCAGTATGATATTGGCTGTGGGTTTGTCATAGATAGCTCTTATTACTTTGAAATACATCCCATCAATACCTAATTTATTGAGAGTTTTTAGCATGAAGTGTTGTTGAATTTTGTCAAAGGCTTTTTCTGCATCTATTGAGATAATCATGTGGTTTTTGTCTTTGGCTCTGTTTATATGTTACTGGTACCAAAACAGAGATATAGATCAATGGAACAGAACAGAGCCCTCAGAAATAACGCCACATATCTACAACTATCTGATCTTTGACAAACCTGAGAAAAACAAGCAATGGGGAAAGGATTCCCTATTTAATAAATGGTGCTGGGAAAACTGGCTAGCCATATGTAGAAAGCTGAAACTGGATCCCTTCCTTACACCTTATACAAAAATCAATTCAAGATGGATTAAAGACTTAAACGTTAGACCTAAAACCATAAAAACTCTAGAAGAAAACCTAGGCATTACCATTCAGGACATAGGCATGGGCAAGGACTTCATGTCTAAAACACCAAAAGCAATGGCAACAAAAGACAAAATTGACAAATGGGATCTAATTAAACTAAAGAGCTTCTGCACAGCAAAAGAAACTACCATCAGAGTGAACAGGCAACCTACAAAATGGGAGAAAATTTTCGCAACCTACTCATCTGACAAAGGGCTAATATCCAGAATCTACAATGAACGCAAAGAGATTTACAAGAAAAAAACAAACAACCCCATCAAAAAGTGGGCGAAGGACATGAAGAGACACTTCTCAAAAGAAGACATTTATGCAGCCACAAAACACATGAAAAAATGCTCATCATCACTGGCCATCAGAGAAATGCAAATCAAAACCACAATGAGAAACCATGTCACACCAGTTAGAATGGCAATCATTCAATAGTCAGCAAACAACAGGTGCTGGAGAGGATGTGGAGAAATAGGAACACTTTTACACTGTTGGTGGGACTGTAAACTAGTTCAACCATTGTGGAAGTCAGGGTGGTGATTCCTCAGGGATCTAGAACTAGAAATACCATTTGACCCAGCCATCCCATTACTGGGTATATACCCAAAGGACTATAAATCATGCTGCTATAAAGACACATGCACATGTATGTTTATTGTGGCATTATTCACAATAGCAAAGACTTGGAACCAACCCAAATGCCCAAAAATGATATACTGGATTAAGAAAATGTGGCATATATACACCATGGAATACTATGCAGCCATAAAAAATGATGAGTTCATGTCCTTTGGAGGGACGTGGATGAAATTGGAAAGCATCATTCTCAGTAAACTATCGCAAGAACAAAAAACCAAACACCGCATATTCTCACTCATAGGTGGGAATTGAACAATGAGATCACATGGACACAGGAAGGGGAATATAACACTCTGGGGACTGTGGTGGGGTGGGGGGAGGGGGGAGGGATAGCATTGGGAGATATACCTAATGCTAGATGACGAGTTAGTGGGTTCAGCGCACCAGCATGGCACATGTATACATATGTAACTAACCTGCACAATGTGCACATGTACCCTAAAACTTAAAGTATAATAAAAAAGAAAAGAAAAGAAAAGAAAAAAGCACTTGAATGATCAATAGTTGCATACCAGGTACCAGGAGATGTGTTAATTTTCTCAAGCAATTAAATCACATCTGGTATAGCAGCTGCAATTGGAGTCACCACTTGGTTAAGCTTATGATAATCCACTGTCATTCTCCAGGATCCATCTGTCTTCTATTCATTAACCATCACATTTTTCAAGCACTATTTTAATTAATTTCTAGGCTACTCCTGCCTCGATTAATGGTTTATAACTGTAGGAAATCCACGCCTCATATCTCCATGATTTTGATTTGTTACATGATTTTATAAATTTACCCCAAAGATATAAAAGCCCTTACCATTTTTCTGTATTGGAGTCAAAGCTGTAATATAAAAATAAATCTATTTTGTTTGTTCACTGGCATCCCCAATATTTCAATGTCGGAAAAGACATTAGACATTTTCTGGTTTAACTTCTTCATGTTATAATTGTAGGTATTCAGGCCCAATTGAATTCTTAACCAAAAGTAACCTGTGGTCATCACAGCAATAGCCAGAGAACATTTATGTAGGGTGATGACAAAAAAAAATGAAATATGATAGATGGTTTATTTCACACTGGGAAAACTTGCTAAGAGAAATCATGACAATCTCCATTGTGGGTGGTAGGGAGGCATTCACTACTCTAAAGGTATAACTACTGCCAAAACAGGAAGCCCATCATTAGTCATAGTGTTAAAAAGCAAGGGAACATACTTTTGCTGATTGACATTTTTTTAAAAAATCACTTTCTTAGTTATGGTACCTGCACATGAAATGGAGAGGAGTTCAAATTTAGAAGACTCTGATCTTATATGAAGCTACTGAAGAGCTGTCTATCTTTCCCTATGGAGAATAAGAGATAGATCTAACTTTATTTTCAAAAGGAAGCAAAAGTCCTACTGGGAAAAATGTGACTATTTCCATAAAAATGGAACTCTACTTTGGTATTATATTTAAGTATTTATATAATGCTCAGTTCAGTTATATAATTACATACAAATAAAACAACTTTCAATTAAGAATATTAAACACAAGTGGAATAAACTTTTTTTAGAAAAAAGCAAGTTAATCAGTAGAAATATAAAAACTAAAAAATTGTTCACTATTCTATGACTATGTATCATTATACTTTCCCCAGTAACTGGAAAACCTCAGTCAATTGACTTACCTATTGATTGAACATAAGCAATAAAAATTTCTGCTGCATACATGCTTATAAACTTTGAATTTATTTGTGTGTGTGTGTGTTATGTCTGTTTATTTGTGGATATGTGAATAATTTATTATGTAAATATAACATAATTTTGTGATTAAAAATAAAATTAGTGATATTTAGTATTTCTTATTGATGAATTTTCAATTAGAAAATCAATAAAAATACTTGTGTCAAAGAAATATTTGTATACTGTTTCACACTTACTAGATTGGAGATACGAATTTTAACTAAAGTCATAGAAAATTCCTTAACTCAATTTGCTATTTATTTATATTTTTAATAAAAATTATTTTTTTCTAAAATAGTCAAGTTGGTAGTAAACATGTATTTATTATGTTTTACTATTTTTACTTTTAAAGAACTAAGCTACCAGTTTTTACACAATAAGAAAATGAAAGCATTATCAATTTCACCTAAGTTATCTGCCACAAAAGTTGCTAAACTCATGGCTTAAACTCCTAACATATCATTCACTTTTATGTAAATGAGTTGCAGAGTAGTAGGCTTTTCACATATCACATTTGAAAATATTTTCAGTACTAAAATTGTATCCTGTCTTTATTAGTTGTTGAATTTAAATTGGGCTTCTATCAACTTATTTTCTATTCTCCACATTAGTGCAGCAGGATTCAGACCGCTTAATATATAACAGTATTAGTGAAGACCTGTGTAGCTCCATCATAACTGACTTGTGGCTGTTATAATGGAGCTCCAATTTTAACAGAACTCATACTAGAGTTCTATACTGCTAGACATATATCTGCAGTTAAAACCTTGCACATTATAGATCATTATTATATAACAGTCTCCTTGAAATAATTTTCAAATAAGAGCAGAATCATATTAAGTGTTCTGAAAATAGTCAATTTACATAAAAAAGCATTATCATACAAATATAAAAAAGGAATGGTGTAAGAGAAAAGTGTCTTTATTAATAGAAAATTGAACGAGGAAATTTTACATGCAAGATTTGGAAAACATCCCAGAGTCAACTCATATGTAAAGAACACTGAACCATTTTAAAGCAGGAAGGTTTATCTCGTAACCTTCAATAACTAAGGATTCTATTGTGAGTCCTTCTAATGACTCACTGGAAAAGGTTATAGAAGGTGAATGTAGGCCGGGCGCGGTGGCTCACGCCTGTAATCCCAGTACTTTGGGAGGCCGAGGCGGGCAGATCACGAGTTCAGGAGATCGAGACCATCCTGGCTAACACGGTGAAACCCCGTCTGTACTAAAAATACAAAAAAATTAGCTGGGTGTGGTGGCGGGCACCTGTAGTCCCAGCTACTCGGGAGGCTGAGGCAGGAGAATGGCTGAACCCTGGAAGCAGAGCTTGCAGTGAACCGAGATCCTGCCACTGCACTCCAGCCTGGGTGACAGAGAGAGACTCCATCTCAAAAAAAAAAAAAAAAAAAAGGTGAATGTAGAGGTTACATAAAGAAGTGTCCTGTATTATCTATTTTAAACAGGAAGAAAAAAAAAAAAAAAAGAAGACAAGTTTATGCCGTTAGTTAAAAGGCCCAACAAAAATAGATATTTTCTAAAATCAAGTGTGCCCATATTTGTACTGTAGTCATCTTTTGAATAATTGGGGTTTTTGGCCTTCGTCTGCTAGCATATTTGTGATAGGAATAGCCGATAAATCTCACCTTACTTTGAAAAAGTATGCTTTTCCCAAATTCCTTTATCAATCTTGTGTATATACATGTGTGTTTATACAAATGTATGTATATCTATGCACAGATATATCCAGATTTACACTTTTTCTATAGGAAGACAATTTAGTTTAAAATAGGAAAATGTCACTAATTTTCTTTTGGTCTAGAAGTTCTGTACAAAAAATAAGTAATTACCACGTGAATTCCTACTATGTGGATTTCTTACTGTTCTTCAAAGTATTCAGGGAGTGTTTGTGTTCTATCAGGGAAAGTGTTGTGTGTACTCTTTCCCTGGTTAAAAATGAAAAGAAGTGACAGGTCCTGATGGGATCAGTTTCTTCCCACAGCAGGTGTGTGGAATGAAAGCAAGAGCCCCAAAGCTCTCTCCTGAGAGTAGCGAGTTTTAAAAACACTACAGTCTGGTTCAGTAAAATGCCAAGGCCACGACAAATGGGCAAGATATCCATATTTGAATCTCTATTACTATCTGCTAATTACCTTATGCTTCAAAATATATATTTTTACAGACGGTAATAAGTTTGTTTAGTCATGCACATAGCAGTGAAATGAAGTGGTAGAAAATAAAAGGAAGAATAAAGTGGTTGGGCAATAAAAGATGGGGAATAAATGCTACGAATAGAACAGTCTTGAGGAAGCTGTTTGAGTTACTCTAATAATCACCACCAATGGGTAGATGCCATTATTACTGGTCAATATAAATGATTTCAAATATTAAGAAAAATCAGACCCAACAGTATGTGAGAGAGAAATGAAAGAAACATTGATCTCATCCGCTGGGTCTTCACCTAAATTTTGCTTCTAAAATTTTTCTTTTCTCACCTGATAAAGCTTAACTGTAAAGGCATTTAGTCCAGGTGAATTGCTGTAACCTTTTTGTAGGTAGACAGACAAATGTGAGTTATAATATTCTTAAATACTTCTTATTTATTTTTTCTATTTATTGTACTGGGGTGTGTATGTGTGTGAAAGAGAAGGATTGTTATGTCCTAGAAAGAGTGTTTTGTAAACATCATTTCATTTATTTTCATAGAATCTACATTTTCTAAGTTTCAGTTGAGAAAATCAGTTTCAAATGGGTTAAATAACTTCTTCAAAAATACTTTGCCTGTACTTGTTAAATCAATTCGAGTATCTTGGCCTTTCTGTCTTGTAAATTACACTTCACTAGAGCTGGGTGTGCTAGAGTATCTAAGCCTGCGGTAAGTTCTTTGTGGAACCCTGCACTCAAGATTAAAAGGGTTTAAACATAGATTTATTTCTGTAAATATATGCTTTGTATTGAAGTATAGTCATACAAAAATATCATCATGAGAGTTTTTTTATTTAGATATAGGATTTTTAAAATGTTAAGTATACTGTTTACTAAGTTACTCTGATGTGGTTGTGAAAATCTTCTCATTATTAACTACTGATTATGCTGTTACCATCATCAGGCTCATCACAAATCCATCATTTTCTTGCTTACAAGTAATCCTCTCCCCATGATTATCAGACCTGGTACCTCAGATTTTTTTTTTGTTTTGTCTTTCCTTTCTCTAGATTTATGTCTAAGTAAAATTTCCCCAATTTCTTCAATACGTTTTGGAAGCTAGGTTTCATTCTCATATGTGAAAACATAAATTGCAGTCATATGCTGCATGTCAGTTTCTTCAAATGAATTGTAATGGGTTTCTGATGAAAGTTCATAAGAAAGTCTTTTAATATTACTCAGAAATTCATTTTATTATGCATTGTCACTAAATGATGATAAGATAATTCATTGTCTCAACTAAAGACTTGACTTTTCATTAAAAAAGACTAATTTTCAATCAAAAATTAGATTATTAAGGCTAAGTTCAGAAATAAAGGACTGTATAAAGAAAGGAATCATAACCTTTGAATCCAGTTTGTAATTATTGCTACACTTAGAAATAAAGGACCATAAAGATGAAAATAAACTTTTGAATTGAAATTGTATTTATTTCTATGTCTATTCAATATTATTATTTAAAATAATCTCCAAGCTAGTGAGCATACCAGAGATGATTATTAAAATTTTACATACACTACAATATAGCTAAATTAACATATAATTTCAAACTATATATATTTATACATAATTGTATTTGAATTGGAATGCATATTTAAGCAATCTAAAACATACGTATGCAATTTAAAGTAATTATATTCCTTCCTATATATGTTATTTCAATATTCTTATAATAAAGTATGTGTGTACACATATATGTAAAATACATACAGATTTGACCTTTCACATCTGTGTGTTCTGCATTCATGGATTTAACCAATGATGGATAAAAAACATTTAGGAGAAAAAATTCCACAAAGATCCAAAAAGTAAAACTGGAATTATGTATGCACCTAGCATTATGTGGAATCAATGCAAATGAAGTAATGTGTAGGCATTGCATTATATATCATAAATAATGTTGATATAACTTAGAGTTATTATGGGAGAATGTGCATAGATTACATACAAGTACTGAGTCATTTTAGATAAGGGACTGGGGCATCTTAGGCTTTTGGTATCCACAGGAGAACCCAATACCCTGTGGATACTGAGGAATGACTATATTTAGATACACGTATATAAACTACATTCACCTAAAGATAATGTAATACAACTTTCATTGTTTTCCTCATTTATAAGGATATTACTTATTTTTAAGTACACGACTTAAGAAGACATAAAAATAATACATGATTCAGAACTAATATATGTACATGGAAAATCACATGTGAGGTATTCAAAGCAGGGTGAATTTCCAAGAGAGTGTCTATTTTTTAAGTGTGGATATCGGTAACTTTTGGATGTATACTTTCCTCTGATTGTATAATCCCAATGCACTACCAGCAGATCCACCTATTTTATAAATAGGATCTATGGTGGATTTCTAGCAATGGCAGAATGTCCCTAAAGGGATTTCTAAGATCTCTGAGGCTTTCAGTTCTCGAGTTTATGACACAGTGTTTAGGTGTCATTTTCTCGAGTTTTAGAACAGAGTCTAAGGAACAGAAGTCTGGAAGTGGCTAAGTTCTCTGGAAGATCAAAGGGAAACACATGAATCTGAGGCTGTGTGAAGTGGTCAGACTGGCCCTGCTGAATGGATACTACCAGGAACTAGAAAATAACTGACTTACTCACCTGCTTTGCACTGGCCTCCTGAATTTCCTGTTTATAAATTACCCAATCTCATGTATTCTCTTATAGTAAAACATAATGAACTAAGACAAAAAACTGGTACACAGAAGTAAGGCTGTTGCTATAACAAATACCTGAAAATGTGAAAGTAGCTTTGGAACTAGGTCATCGTTAGAAGCTGGAAGACTTTGAAGGAGTATGCTAGAAAAAGTCCAGAGTGCCATGAATGGAATGTCAAGGGTGATTCTGATGCGGGATCAGAAGTAAATAAAAAAGGTGGAGAAAGTCTATAACTTCTTAAAGAAGACGTTCTCTAACGTGATAGAATATTGGTAGAAGTATAGACCATAAAGGCGATTCTGATAAGGTTTCAGATGCAAAAAGGGAATGTCGCATTGAAAAATAGAGAAATGCCCATTCTTGTTATGAAGTAGCAAAGAACTTGGATGAATTGTGCACATGCTATACAGCTTTATGGAAAGTGAAATTTCAGAGGGATATCACTGGGATATCTAGTGAAATAAGTTTCTAAGTAAAATGTTGTAGAAATTGCCTAGCTACCTTTAACCACATACAATAAAAAGTGAGATAAAATAAATGACTTAAAGGTAGAATTTATAATTAAGAGAGAAACAGCATAGAAAGATTTTGAATATTTTCAACCCGGTCATGTAAAGAATGAAAACGCATCCTCAGGAGCACAAACCAAGGATGTGGCCAAGCAAGCATTTGCTAAAAAGATTAGTACAGAAAGAAGGGATCATAAAAACAATGGCAGAATGTCACTAAAGGGGTTTCTGAGATTTTTGAGGCTGCACTTTTTATAATAGTCCCAGAACTCGAGGAAGGCAGAATAGTTTCCAGAGACAGGCCCAGGGCACCCTCTAGGACAAGCTGCCCATAATCACCCCATGTCAATGCTCCACAAATTTTAGCACAGCTCCTTGGTTGCTCCAGTCACAGCTCAAGTGGGTCCAAGTGCAGCTCCATCCACCATTCTGGATGGTACAAGCTATAAGCCTTGGTAGTGTCCATGTGGTACTAATTTTGTAGGTGTGCAGAATGCATAGCCATGGGGGCATGGCTTCCTTCACCTCAATTTTCAATGTTGTCACAAACAGCCTAGGGGCCCAGTCAGAGACTTGTTGCAAGAGAAGAGCCACCACAGAGAGCCCCCACTAGGGTGATGCCTAGCTTAGCTGTAGTAGTGAGGTCAATATCATGACCTCATTAACTGTAGAGCTACCACATTGCAGCATCAGTGTGGGAGAGCTGCAGGCCCAGGATACCAACAAATGAGAGCTGCTGGATGAACTAAACCTAGCAAAGTTATAGGGGTGAGGCTGCCTAAGGTTTTGGGAGTCCAACTCCTGTTCCACTGTGCTCAGGATGTTAGACATGGAGCCAAAGGAACTTATTCAGGATCTTTAAGACTTAATGTTGTTTTCATTGTTGAGTTTTGGACTTTTGGGTACCAGTTACCCCTTTCTTCTTGTTATTTCTCCCTTTTGGACTGAGAACACCTACCCCATGTCTGTCCTATAGTTCTACTTTGGATGCATGCATGTTAATTTCACAAGCACACAAATAAATAAAAATTTCCCTCAGGCTGAATTGTGCCTTGAATCACAGCCTTATCTAATTCAGATGAGAGTCTGGACTTTGGACTTTTGAGTTGGTGCTGGAACAAGTTAAGAATTTGGGACTCTTGGGACGTAATAAATACATTTTGTCTGTGAGAAAGACATGAGTTTTGAAGGGCCAAGATTAAAATGCTGTGGTTTAACTGGCCTCTCCAAAAGTTATGTTGAAATTTAATTGTCGTGGTGACTGTATTAAGACTTCAGATTGTTAAGGGTGGTGAGTAGATGATGAGGGCTCCACCCTCATTAATGGATTAATGTCATTATTGTGACGGTGGGTTGTTATAAAAGTGAGTTCTGCGCTGTCTTACTCTCTTGCTTTCACATTTTCTTCTCTTCAGCCTTCTGCTATATAATGATTCAACATAAAGTCTTCCACAAAATGCCTGAACCATGCTCTTATAGATTTCAGTCTCCAGAAACATGAGCTAAATAAATTTCTATTGTTTATAAACTACTCAGTCTCAGTTATTGTGTAATCACAACACAAAACAGACTAAGACATAGGCTATAATTTTCACTGCACTCTTCTAAAAAGAATATCATGCTAAAGAGTCATAGTTTGCCAATTCTGCAAGATATGTATGAAAAACTCCAATAGTATGACTGATAAAGTATCCTACACTTTCTGATATAGGCAAGTCAAGAAAAATTATAACTAATATAATAAAACTCTGAAGAAAAATCCAACCAGTGAACTCCTTTTGAGGTCATTAAAAATCAAATAATAAGACTTCTTAGGCAGATATAAAAATATGATGTATAGGTAGAACAGATAAAAACAACAAGCAATTATGTAACTAATTTTCACCCTAAAAATTTCAAGGAAAGAAAAAATGCTAATCACCCTTAATAATAACATTAAGAATGTTGAAATTTAGCTGTTGAAATTATGTGACAGCATAGAGCAATTTAAAAAAAAAATTATGATTGTAAAGAGATATAGGAAACATATGTAGGATGCTAATATATTAAAAATGAGGCCGAGCGCGGTGGCTCATGCCTGTAATCCCAGCACTTTGGGAGTCTGAGGCGGGCAGATCACGAGGTCAGGAGATTGAGACCATCCTGGCTAACACGGTGAAACCTCGTCTCTACTAAAAACACAAAAAGTTAACCTGGCGTGTTGGCACGCACTGGCAGTCTCAGCTACTCAGGAGGCTGAGGTAGGAGAATCGCTTGAACCCAGGAGGCGGAGGTTGCAGTGAGCCAAGATCACGTCACTACACTCCAGCCTGGGTGACAGAGTGAGACTCCGTCTCAAAAAAAAAAAAAAACTTCCAGAGGAGAAAAGAATCAATTAAATGAGAAAAAAAAAGTAAAGTAAAATAAACCTACGGTAAGAAAGATGTGAATATTCATATTATTAAGGCTCAAAAAGTACCATATGAGATTAGCAAACTTTTAAAACAGCATATATATGAATATTGTAGGTATTTTTGCACTTGCAGTTCCACACTAAATTGCTATCTTAACCTTTGTTAAACAATGGGAAAGCACAAATTGTGAACTAGCATTAAATCATAGTGGTTTCATAGCTATCTCATAATGCTAAATTTCTTTATAGTTAAATATAATTGTATTTTCCTGTATTAAACCTAAAGTCTGTGCTATAGGATTTTAAATGTATAATATACAAGAAAAATAACTGAAATTCCTTCATTTTAGTGTATCTGTCATTATCTGCTGTCCTACCCTCAAATACATTCACTAAAATATCATCACTTTTATAGAAAATATATATTTAAAATATAATTATTATTTTCTGAGAAGATGTTAATTACTCATGAACCAGATTTAATTGATTCCTTGTGGTCTGACAAAGAATAAATATTCCTTTTTATATTTCTAATATTTCCTCCTATATAATTATAAGTATTTATACATAGGGTTTAAATCAAATTTTTCATGTATGACATCAATTTATTTTACTAATGTTCAAAAGTTGGAACTGTATTATGTATGTGTTTGTACACGTATAATTTTAAAAAATTATGAGATTAAGATTTTTACTCAGGTTTATTTTAGCATCTACTTAATATAAATGAACCACAGAAGATAATTTGTCATTACTTGTGTTATTGTTTAAACACAAGATTTTGAATTGTAAAATTTCAAACTTTTCTGTGAGCCCCCAGTACTATCTTAAACATAGACAGAAAAATCATGTAAAATAAAGTGGGAAACTTTTCATACTGAATGAGTATTTTTCCATTTATTAGAAGATCTAATGTGTTAGACTATTCTTTTTTTTAAAGAGGATAATTTGACAGAATAATTTACAGAAACCCCAGTCTACTAAAATTAAAGAGAAGGAAAAAAAAAAAATCCCCAAACACCTTCATAAAGATTGTCAAAGGCCTTCATAAAAATATTTTAACCAAAGTGCTTTTGTCTCGGTTATGAGGTCTATTATTTTAATTAAATTTCTGCTTTTAGGTGTTCTGCTTTCTTTCTGTTAAATTTATATTTCTTCTTTTGTACTCCACTATTAGAATTATTCTTGCTATGTTTCTTTTTTCTGATGACTTGAAATGTATAAATATATTTTTATTCCATTGTTTTTATATTTATTAAATAAACGTGTAATTGTATACATGAAAAGGGACTAAGTTATTGCAGAGCGGTATTAATACAGTATATACAGTATATATACAGTATATATACATATATATGTTGATAGGAAGCATGCAATTTATACCAACAATTTTGTTTTACATTTAAATTAAATGACATTAAAAGTTGTCTCGGGCTTTCTGTGGAGGAGAAAAATATATTTATGCTCCAGACACCCAACACTTACCTTGAATTGTAATAATCCCCAGATATCAAGGGTGGAACCAGGTGGAGATAATTGAATCATGGGGGCAATTTCCCCCATGTTGTTCTCATGATAATGAGTTCTCCTGAGATCTGATGGTTTTATAAGGGGCTTTTCCCCACTTTGCTCTGCACTTCTCTCTCCTGCTGCCCTGTGAAGAGGTATCTTCCTCTATGATTGTAAGTTTCCTGAGGACTCCCCAGCCATGCAAACTGTGAGCAATCAAACCTCTTTTCTTTATAAATTACCTAGTCTTGAATATTGCTTTATAGCAGCATGAGAATGATCTAATACAGTAAATTGGTACTGGGAGTAGTGGGGTGCTGCTGTAAAGATATCCAAAAATGTGAAAGCGACCTTGGAACTGGGTAACAAGCAGAGGCTGGAACAGTTTGGAGAGCTCAGAAGACAGAAACATGTGGAAAGTTTGTAATTTCCTAGAGACACGGAGGGCCCAAAATACAGGAAGATGAGGGAAAGTTTGAAACTTCCTAAAGACTTGTTGAATGGCTTTGACCAAAATGCTGATAGTGATATGGACAATGAAGTCCTGGCTGAAGTGGTCTCAGATGGAAATGAGAAACTTGTTGGGAAGTTGAATAAAGATGACTCTTGATATGCTTTAGCAAAAAGACTGGAAGTATTCTGCCACTGCCCTAAAGATCTGTGGAACTTTGAACTTGAGAGAGATGATTTACGATATCTAGTGGAAGAAATTTCTAAGTAACAAAGCATTCAAGAGGAAGCAGAGCATACAAGTTTGGAAAATGTACACATTGATGATGCAATAGAAAAGAAAAACCCATTTTCTTGGAAGAAATTCAAGCCCTTGGCAGAAATTTGCATAAGTAATGAGGAACCAACTGTTAATCACCAAGACAATGGAGAAAATGTCTTTGGGGCATGTCAGAGACCTTCATGGCAGGCCTCCCATCACAGGCTTGGAGTCCTAGGAGGAAAACATGGTTTCGTGGGCTGGACCTAGGGCCAGCCTGCAGCCTTGGGACATGGTGCCCTGTGTCCGAGCTGCTTCAGATTGAGCTGTGATTAAAAGGGGCCAAGGTACAGCTCAGGCCATTGCTTCAGGGAGTGCAAGCCCTAAGCCGTGGTGGCTTCCATATGGTGTTGGGCCTGCAGGTCCACAGAAGTCAAGAATTGAGGTTGGGGAACCTCTGCCTACATTTCAGAGGATGTTTGGAAACACCTGGATGTCCAGGCAAAAGTTTGCTGGCGGGCAGAGAGCTCATGGAACACTTCTTCTAGGGCAGTGCAGAAGGGAAATGTGGGGTTGAAGCCCCTACACAGTGTCCCCATTGGGACACTGCCTAATGGAGCTGTGAGAAGAGGGCCACTGTCCTCCAGGCCCCAGAATGGTAGATCCACTGACAGCTTGCACTGCGCAAGTGAAAAAGCTGCAGAGACTAGATATGCCATTGTATCTAGGAAGTAAGTAACTTGCTTTTGATTTTACAGGCTCATAGGTGAAAGGGACTTGCCTTGTCTTAGATAAGACTTTGGACTTGGACTTTTGGGTTAATACTAGAATGAATTGAGACTTTGGGGGACTTTTGTAAGGGCATGATTGTCTTTTGAAATGTGAGGACATGAAGTTTGGGAGGAGCTAGGTGCAGGATAATATGGTTTTGCTCTGTGTCCCCACCCAAATCTCACCTTGAATTGTAATAATCCTCACATGTCAAGGGCAGGAGCAGGTGGAGATAACTGAATCATGAGGGTGGTTTCCCCAATGTTGTTCCTGTGATAATGAGTTCTCAGGAGATCTGATGGTTTTATAAGGTGCTTTCCCCTTTGCTCTGCACTCATTCTCTCTCCTGCTACCCTGTGAAGTGAAGTCTTCTGCCATGATTGTTAAGTTTCCTGAGGCTTTTCCAGCTATGTGGAACTGTGAGTCAATTTAACGTCTCTTCTTTATAAATTACCCTGCCTTGGGTATTTCTTCATAGCAGCATGAGAACGAAGTAATACACAAATGCACATCTTTTCAAAGGAAGAGAGAGAAGGAAAATAAGAGGATTGACAATAAATTTTATATAAAGCAAATCATTAAGGAACCACATTTTCTCAGGATCTAGCCCATTGGTCTGGTGTTTGGTCAGAAGACCAATGACTTTCAGATTTCTATGTTGATTTAGAAGCTTTAGACCTGCTGAATTCAGATATATTTCCTAAATTCCATGCAATATACCTTCTATTTCATTGTGGTAGGAAATATGTATAAATTTGTGTTGCATTTATAATGCTGAATTTTTTTAATTCAAAATTAGAAATAGGTAGTGATGGTGAGGAAAATATATGATATATGCATGCAAATGTTTTATAAAAATATAAATTATTAAGGAAAAAATTGTAATTCATGTAAAGAAAACAGCTTAAATTTCTGATTTAACTTAATATAATTTTCTCTTACTTGAAGGTAAGCTGCATGAGTACAAAGACTTTCGGATATTATCCACAGCACATATAATGGAGAGAGGTACATATTAGGCCCTCAATGCAAATATGCAGTGAATGAATATACAGAGAATGAATGATAGAATCAACTAGTTATGATGCAATGAAATGACCGAATACTATTGGAGACAAGCCAGTTGGAGGGGGAGGAAAAAAGAGAGAAAACAAGGAAAAGAGTATGATCATGGAAAGGAGGGAAGAAAAAAGAAAAAAAGGAGGGAAAAGTAGTATTATGAATTTTTTGTCTTCTTTAAAAAAGCTATTACATTGTATATAAAAATTCATAAGCACCAAGCTGAATTCCTTTTCCCAGTTGGAACAAAAAAGATTCTTATGTCAATTTCAAATTGAAAATCTCATTCAATTCTTCAAACAGTTGGTAACCTGAATGTTTATAATATGAATAAAAAGTATGATGATTTTGAAGGAGGAATTGAGTTTTTAAAATTCAGGTGTCTCAAATGGGAATAGAAGAGCAGTTCTCTGTGCAATGCATTGCCTGCTGTTTTCATTAAACAGTAACTGTGCTTTCTTTGAAACTTTGCCCCATAAAAATAGAAAAAAAAATAATCAAATGAATTCCAGTCAAACAGTTGTAGTTTTTGGTATAGCTGTTGTATTTCACCAAAATGTCAAGTACTTAAATGCAGATGGTTTTTGTGTTTCCTGCTATTTTCAGAATGACATTCCTTGGATTGAAGCTGGTATTGATGAAACTGATGCACATTACCACCTCCCCAGGAGCTGGAAGAACTCACCCATAGGAGAAGTATAAAAGCAATGAAAGCACCTGCTCTGAGCCAGAGAGGAAGCTGCCTGAAAATAGAAGCTCTGTTTGTTTCCTTAGCTATGTCATCCTAACGACTTAATAAAAAGCTTCTAAGCAAACAAATCATGTTTGATCACAACATACAACAAAAGCAGATATTCAACAAGCACCCACATTTAAAATGTGCTTAATTATTAATTTATTTGCAGTGAAATTCACAAAACTTCCTTATAATCACATACTATTTATTTTTCAACTAATTTAAATGTTCTGTTTAACTTTTATAAAATTAAATTACATTGTCCCAGTTCCTCTAAGAACTGGGACAAGACAAAGGTGCCCACTTTCTCCTTTCCTATTTAACATTGCACTGGAAGTCCTAGCCAGAGCAATCAGGCAAGAAAAGAAAACAAAAGACATCCAAATTGGAAAAGATGTAGTCACATTATTTCTGTTTACTGATGACATCTCATACCTAGAAAACCCTAAAGATTCTTCCAAAGACTCTAAGACTTAATAAAAATCCTCAGCGAAGTTTCAGAATACAAAACTAACATACAATAATAAGTTGCATTTTTATCTGTTTGCCACTCAAGCTGGCGACAAGTAAAAAATTCAATCCCATTTAAAATAGTCAAACGCAAAAACAAACAAAAAAATCTAGGCATACATATAACCAAGGAGGTAAAAGACCTCTACAAGAAGAACCATAAAACACTGATGAAAGAAATCACAGATGACACAAACAAATAGAAAGATATCCCATGCTCATAGACTGGAAAATAAATCTCATTAAAGCAACCATACTGCCTAAAGTAATCTAGAGATTCAACAGAATTCCTGTCAAATTGCCACCATCATTTTTCAAAGAATTAGAAAAAAAATTTTCTAAAGTTCATATGGAACCAAAAAAGAACTCAAATAGCCAAAAGAATCCTAAGCAAAATAGAACAAAGCTGGAGGCATCACTGTTACCTGAGTTCAAACTATACCACAAGGTTATAGTAACCAAAACAGAATGATACCAGTACAAAAATAGACACAAAAGTCAATAGAACAGAATAGAGAGCCTAGAAATAAAGCCACATACCTACAACCAACTGATATTTGACAAAGTTTACACAAATAAACAATGAGAAAAGGACACCCTGTTCAATAAACAATGCTGGGATAATTGGCTAGCTGTATGCAGGAGAAGAAAGTGGACCCTATGTCTCACCATAGATAAAAATTCACTCAAGACATAATAAAGACTTATATGTAAGACCTAAAACTGTAATAGAAGAAAATCTAGGAACAACTGCTCTGGATATTGGCCAAGGCAAATAATTTATGACTAGGACCTCAAAAGCAAATGTAACAAAAACAAAAATGGACAAATGGGACTTAAACTAAAGAGATTCTGCAAAGCAAAATAAATAAATAAATAAAGTAAATAAGCAATTTACAGAATGAGAGAATTTGCACATTATGAATCTGACCAAGATCGAATAGCCAGAATCTATAAGGAACTCAAACAATTCAACAAGAAACAACAAATAACCTCATTAAAAATTGAGCAAAGGACATGAACAGAGATTCTCAAAGGAAGACATACAAGCGGCCAACAAACACACAAAAAATGCTCAACATAACTAATCATCAGAGAAATGTAGATTGAAGCCACAGTAAGATACCATCTTATGCCAGTCATATTAGCTATTATTTAAGTGTCAAAAAATTACAAGTGTTGGTGAGGATACAAAGAAAAGGGAACAGTCATACATTGTTGGTTCATAACATAAATTAGTACAATCTCTTTGGAGAACTGTGTGGACATTTCTCAAAGAACTAAAAATAGAATTATCAGTCAACACAGCAATTTGAATCCTGTGTATCTATGAAAGGAAAAAAAATCATCTTATCAAAAAGAAACGTGCACTTGTACATTTATGGCAGCACTATTTATAACAGTAAAGTCATAGAATCAACTTAAGTGCCCTTCAACAGTGGATTGAATAAAGAAAGTAGACAGGCAGAGATCAAGTTGTGACTATGTAATGAAATATTTTACTGTTTTAAAATATCCATTTGTCTGTGAATGTACATGAATACATGTGTGTCTGTGTGTGGAGGTTTGTTGTATAAGATATAATTCATAAGGAGTCAAATAATATTGTGCAGAACTTATGAACTTTAAAAAGCCACCTTAAAGGACTTATAAGAAAAACCAAGAGCATAATTCAAATGAAAAATACTAAAAGTATTTTTAAGGAAATAATGGAAAACATGGCAAAATTAGGAAAGTAGCCTTTCCATAAAAGGGTAGGAATGTTCACAGAGGAAACCCCAAGAAGCTAGAAATAAAATATTTCACATGAAATTAGGTAAAACTATCAATTGTAGTACATTCTCTAATGCCTTAAAGAATCACAATATTACTGGACAGATAATAAGTACTTGGAGATCTCTAAAAAGTGTATAATAGTGGAAAATGTTATCAAATATGTTGCTTTAAGTGAGTGAATAACCAGTTATTACTATATGTTGCTTATTTGCTTTTTTAAACACACACACACTAATACACACTAATTAACACATTATGTGAGCTCTTGTGTCCTTTTTATAGATTTTGTTGTTATTCCTTATAAATGAAGGATGGGAAGTCTCAGATTATGACACAGGAAAGAGGTCCATAATTTGGAAAGCCCTTTTGGTGATGTGTGCAACCTGAAAAAATAATTTAAAAGAGAGAAACTACAGTGCTTGCTTAAAGAGAAAGAAAAATAATCAAATGAAAGAGGCAATTGCCTTTACCATAAAAGTAAACAAACATCAGAAAAGGGCTTCAAACAGAAGAAGCCCCATTTAAAAGTATATTTTGTCGTGTTCATTTTTGAAATTCTTTGAATATTATTATTTCTTCCTTTTTTATAACTTTGTATAAATATGTTTGTTTTCAATTGTGGTATCAGGGTATATGCATCCTGTGAAAAATAAAATTATTGTTCTCAGTTTTCCATTTGTCAACTCTGAGAAACAGTAATACACATATACACTGTTTCTGGGAAACAGTGACACACATATGTGTGTGTGTATGTGTGTGCTATATATATCGTACATATAATCTTTACCATGTAACATAATACTGCCCCAGTAGATGTAAAATATACATCACTGACAGACTCAGGTTGACACATTGAGCCAGGCCATGTGACATGATTTGACAAATCAAATAGTAGTGAATAAATGAGAACAAAGCCTTTAAATTTGCTTGGAGATTTTGTCTGCACACTTGTGCTTCTATTATTTGCTATTAAAAAACCACACCTTGGGTCATTTTTGGACCACGGAGAATGGGAAGACACCTGAAGTTTAACAATAGCTTGAAATTAAGCTGCTCTATCTCACCTGCAAAACCACAGGCCAAATGATTGTTTACTTTTGTAAGCCATTGAGATTTTATAAATTGTTAGTCACATATTATTATTGCACCAATATTTGACTAAGAGCCATGGATGGACTTTAAGGGGACAAATTGTGTTTAATCTGCACTGGTCTATGCAAGACACTTCTGTTGTTTTAGTCATTTATTTATATTCATTTATTTATTGTTTATTGTCTTTTTATTTTAGTTTGTTTATTTTTACTCCCAATTCCCTACAACCTAAAGACCGCTATTCCTAGAGGTTTGATGTATGTTCATTTATTTTATATATTTTAACAATAAATTTAATACTCTTTTGTGTGTTTACAAATTAATTTTCATGTAAACTATTTTATATATCTTATTCCATTATTTGCTTTTTCCTCAGTACCACATATAAATATACACACACACATACATATATACATATATTTATTCATATTGTTCTGTATATATCTGATATATTGCTTCAAACTGCTTTATAGTATCCTATACTGTGCCCCCAGGATATTTTACATATTCTCCATCATCCATATGATAAATAGGACATTTACATGCAAATCATCACCTAAATTTTACCAGATCAAATGTTTTATATGTAAAAGATTTTTCTTACTACAGGTAAGATAGTATGATTTTCTTGGTAGTATATTTTAATATTGTTTTTATGCTAAAATTTCCACATGCCTAACTTATTTTTCAGGAAAAGTGATATCTAAAGAAATAAAGACAATGAACAATGTCCTGTGTGTTACATATCTTGATAAATAATAGGCCCTATCAGAGTAGAGTAAATTACCTTCATTCAAGAGAAAGAACAGCAAGAAATAATCTGAAATTATTCATTGGTTAAAATGTTTAGTCTATTATTTTAAGTAGTCCTTGATACAAATAAATAAAATGACATTTATAAAACAATCCTTATATTTAAAAAGCACACTGTATTAGTCTGTTCTCACATTGCTATAAAGAGCTAATTGAGACTGAGTAATTTATTAAAAAAATGAGGGGTCAGTTAATTGGCACCCAGTTCCAGGCAGTACAGAAAGCATGGTTGGGGAGGACTCAGAAAACTTAAAATCATTGTGGAAGATGAAGGGGAAGCAGGTGCATCCCACATGGCTGGGGCAGGAGGAAGAAGCACACATTTAAACAACAGTATCTCATGAGAACTCACTCACTGCCACAAGAAAGTGACAGGGGATTCACCCATGATCTAATGTTAAACATTGGGGTTTACAATTTGACATGAGATTTGTATGGGGACACAAATTCAAACCATATTGTTCTGCCCTGGCCCCTCCCAGATCTCATGTGTTTCTCACATTGCAAAATACAATCTTCCCTTCTAAACAGTCCCCCCAAATTTTAACTCATTTCAGCATTTACTCAAAATCCCACAGTCCAAAGTCTTATCTGAGACATGGCAAGTCCCTTCTGCCTAGGAGCCTGTAACATCAAAAACAAGTTAGTTACTTCCAAGACACAATGGGGATACAGGCATTGGGTAAATACACCCATTTCCAAAGGGAGAAATCTGCCAAAACAAAGAAGCTACAGGCCCCATGCAAGTCTGAAACCCAGCAGGGCAGTTATTAAACCTTGAAGCTCCAAAGTAATCTCCCTTGAATCCATGTCTTACATTCAGGCCTCAGTGATGTAAACAGTGGGCTCTCAAGGCTTTGGGTATCTCTATCCCTGTGGCCCTGCAGGGTACAGCCCCTTCAGCTATTTTCATGGGCTTGCATTCAGTGTATGTGGCTTTTCCAGGTGCACAATGCAAGCTTTCAATGGATCTACCATTCTGGGATCAGGAGGATGGTGGCTCTCTTCTCACAGCTCCAATAGATGATGCCCCAGTGGGGGCTCTGTGTGGGGACTCACACCCCACATATCCCCTCTGCACTGTCCCAGTTGAGGTTCTCCATGGGGCTCCACTCCTTCAGCAGACTTCTGCCTGGACATCTAGGCATTCCCATACATCCTCTGAAATCTAGGTGGAGGCTTTCAAGGTTCAACTCTTGCCCTCTGTGCACACACAGGCTTAATATCAAATGGAAGTTGCCAAGGCTTAGGGCTTTCCCACTCTGGAGCAGCAGTCTGAAATATATCTGGGGCTCTTTTAGCCAAGGCTGAAGCTGGAGTGGCTGACATGCAGGGAGTAGTGTCCCTAGGTTCCACAGGGCAGCAGGACCCTGGGCCCGGCCCTTGAAACCATTCTTCCCTCCTAGGCCTCCAGGCTTGCGATGGGAGGGGCTACGCTGAAGGTCTCTGAAATGCCTTCAAGGCATTTCCCCATTGTCTTGGCTATTAACATATGGGGCTCCTCTTTACTTTTGCAAATTTCTGCAACCAGCTAGAATTCCTCTCCAGAAAGTAGGTTTTTATTTTCTAACATATGGTCAGGCTGCAAATTTTCCAAACTTTTATCCTCTGTTTCCCTTTTAAATATATATTATAGTTTCAGATCATCTCTTTGCTCAGGCATATGAGCATACACTGTAAGAAGCAGCCAGGACATATCTTGAACTCTTTGCTGCGTAACAATTTCTTCTGCCAGATACCCTAAATCATCTCTTTCAAAATCAAAGTTCCACAGATCCCTAGGGCAGGGCCACAATGCCTTCAACTTCTTTGCTAAGGCATAACAAAAGTTACCTTTTCTCTCATTCCCAATAAGTTCCTCATTTCCAACTGAGGCTGCCTCAAGCCTGGACTTCATTACTCATATTACTATCAGCATATTGGTTACAACAGTTTAACAAATCTCTAGGACGTTCCAAACTTACCCTTATATTCCTGTCTTCTTCTGATCCCTCCAAACTGTTCCAACCTCTGCCCATCATCTAATATCAAAGTTGCTTCCACATTTTCAGGTATCTTTATATAGCATGCTCCACTCCTCTATACCAATTTTCTATATTAGTCCATTTTCAAACTGCTATAAAAAACTACCTGAGACTGGGTAATTTATAAAGAAAATAGGTTTAATTGGATTATGGTTATGCAGGCTTTACTGCAAGCATGGTTGGGGAGGACTCAGGAAACTTACAATCATGGTAGAAGGCAAAGGGGAAGCAGGCACATCCTATATGGCTGGAGCAGAAGGAAGAGGTGAAGGGGGAGGTGCTACACAGTTTTAAACAAACAGCTCTCATGAGAACTCACTCACTATCATGAGAACTCACTCACTATCATGAGAACAGCAAGGTGAAAATCTGCCCCCATGATACAATCACCTCCCACCAGGCCCCTCCTCAAATGTTAGGGGTAACAATTCTATATGAGATTTGGGCAGGGACACAAATCCTAACCATATCACACAACAACATTATTTGCCTTTGTGCTCTCAGATGTTGCTTTATGTAAAACATAGTTTTGAGTTGTAATACCAAAGAAGGAAAAGCTTTGATTTTCTTTCCTACCACCAAATAGATAAATCTTTTTTAGCTTGCTCAGTTCAAGTTTTGGCATAACTCTTACTAACACATTACAAACAATTTAGTTCAGTTTTGTCTTAGGTTAATCACACTGTAATATTGATAACTATTAGTCTGACAAGAATGAGAGAAACCAAAGCTACCAAAATCCAGTATTATTGTCTAATAAAGTAGTACGAAGCATATAATGCTTATATGAAAGGGACTTATTGAAATTTCATGTTTTATTCCTAAATGCCTCAGAGGTTTTACATGAAGGAAAAGTTATCAAAAGTTATAAAAAATAAATCTCCTTAACTCCAGAAGTTATTGGTTGCACAACCTTATGTTTTATAATCAATACTGGAAAAGCAAAGGTAAATTTAAAGGACACATTTCTAGGAGTTTTATTTAAATGATAATAGCACTTTTGAAAGATACTGCAACTAAGCAACTTTTTTTTTTCTGTGAATGGGGTTTTCTTTTAAGTTGGAGTTAAGAAAATGTCACATTAAATATTTTAAATTTCTTATTTTGATCTTTATATTACATTGTTAGAATTTTTACCATCCATCATTTTTATTTTGAATATTAACATGGTTAAACTTGTCATTTCCAGAAAAATAACTGAGAATGTTTAAGGTGAAGGCCAGTGATGAATGTTACCATTAAAAATAAATTCCTATATGGGGCTTCTTTCAATTTCTATGTGTATAGAAAGATACCATAACCCAAAACAGCAGCAGTATTATGTACCATAAACATAGATACTTAGAAATATCTACACCACAGGCTGCTCTTCTAAAAGCTCAATTCTATAATGCAATATTTTTAGTAGACAGAATTCTAATCCTGCACTTATGTTCACATATGAATCTCTGAAACCTGGGAACATGTTCCATTACAGGGCTAAAGAGACATTGTGAATGTGATTAAATTAAGACCTTTGGATGTGAAGTTTATCCTGGATTATCTGGGTGCCCCAGTGTAATCACAAAGTTCTTAAAAGAGGTAGTCAGGTGGTTCAGAGTCAGAGAAAGAGATGTGATGAAATAAATAGAGGTCAGAGATGAAAGGCCATAAGCCAAGGAATGTAGGTGGCCTCTTCTGGAAAAGCCAAAGCAGAATGTTCCCTAAAGCATCCAGAAGGGACACAACACTGCCAATACCTAGATTTTAGGAGTTATGACCTACAGAAGTGTAAGATGAATAAATTTTTGTTGTTTTTAAACCATTACTTTGGTGTTAATTTGTTAAAGTATATTTAGTATTTAAAAATGCCATCAAATGCCACTTTGGTGATATTGTTAAATTCAAAAATGATACTGTATTTAAGAACAAGAATTTTGTATAAATATTAGGGCCAGATGTAAAAAAGACTTTAAATAAATATGATTTTTTATTCTAAAAGGTCTTAGTTCAGGAAATTCTATTAGCTAGGTTGGAAGTCCTAATTTCTCCCCATTTATTTTTGTCTCAAGAGAGGTCTATATTTGTTCCTAGTTAGATTCTGTGGTAAGTTTTTACAATGCAGCTTTCTAGTTTTTTCCTATCAAGTGGTGATGTCTACTTCCCTATACAGTGAGTATTGTTTGGCTAACAGAAACGTGGTGGAACTCTGTCTTTGGCATAAAAAAAAAACTTAGGTAAACATCATAGAGCCTTATGGAGCAGAGATGAAGAATTGCAGCTAATACCAGCCTACATAAGTTGGTCTCAAGTCAACCCATCCAACAGACTGTCGACACAAGAGGACACTTACCTGAAATCAGCCAACACTAGAACAATGATCTCCAACTAATCCTCGATTAAACTACTGACCTACAGAATCCTGAGTAAGACCATTGTTATTTTAACACATAGAAATCAGTGGGTTTCTTACAGAGCAGTAACTAAATGCACATGTATTGCCATAAAAAACACAGGCCTTTTTAGTGTTTGAGATTTAGACACCCAAGATTCCAAGTTGACTGAGAAAAGAGTGCAGCTCTCAAGGACAGCATAGTCCCAATACATACCACAGATGTGACCTTACAGTGTTGGTTGACATGAAACAGACATTTTTTTGTGAGAAAGCAGCTTTAGTATGATAAACCTCTGAGATGTCAAGTATGTTTGTTGCACAATTTATCCCATCTTTAATTTTAAATGTGTAGACATAGATATAGGTATAACTTATAAATATACTATGGCAAGAATGGCCAACATTTATCAAAATCTTACTATTTGTCAGGCATTATCCTAAGGCTTCCTTCACATGTTTTAAGTTTTTTTGTTGTTACTTATTTTATTTATTTTTTTGAGATGGAGTCTCGCTCTGTTGCCCAGGCTGGACTGCAGTGGTGCGATCTTGGCTCACTGCAAAATCCACCTCCCAGGTTCAAGCAATTCTCCTGCCTCAGCCCCCCGAGTAGCTGGGATTACAGGCACCTGCACCAGGCCCAGTCAATTTTTGTATTTTTAGTAGAGATGGGGTTTCACAATTTTGACCAGGCTGGTCTTGAACTCCTGACCTGAGGTGATCCGTCCACCTTGGCCTCCCAAAGTGCTGGGATTACAGGCATAAGCCATTGCGCCTAGCCACATCTTTAGATTTTTTAGTGCTCTGAAAGTTGAAATGTGTATCATTACTGTTTACACTTTAAAAGCAGGAACACTGAAGGACAAAATAATTAAGTATAGTAAGATTTCATAGCTTATATTTTCCAGGGAAATACTGATGGGTAAAAGATATTTCCATTCAACATACAACAACATTTGTCTCAAAAAATAAAACAAAATGAATAAAGAAAACGGGGTTGGCTTCTAATTTGTTTGCTTCTCATGGGCCCCATGAACAATAACAACACTCAAACTCTTTATATGACATTATTTACCAGCTTAATTTACTTATCTTTCTAACCCATGTTCCTTTTTCTCAACTTATGGCAGTTACTTGGAGCCTGCTGGGCTTCAATTAGATGACTAGACCTGTCATAGGTTGAAACATGTACTCCAAAAAGGGATGTTTATTTCCCAATCTCAGGTATGTGACCCTATTTGGGAATAGGGACATTGCAAATAAAAATAAGATGTAAGTTAAGAAGTTGTTTTAAGATTTAAGACTGACCCCAAATTTAGTCTCTGGTGTTTCTATAAGAGACAAAGACATGCAGAGACAAACAATAATGCTATGTGAAAATGGAGGTAGAAATTGGCAATGTATCTACTTGCCAAGGATTGCTGTCAATCACTAGAGCTAGGAGAGAGTTATGCAACAGATTCTCCCTTCAGAGACTCCAGCAGAAACCAACGTTCTTAGCACCTTCTAGCCTCTAGAACAGTGAAGGAATACATTTTTGTTGTAAGTTTGTAGTACTTTGTTACAGCAGTCCTAGGAAACTAATACAATACCTGTGACCCAAACTTTCCCATGAGCACTTTCATTCATCAAGCAATTTTCTTCTTCTCCTTCTGCTTCTCCTCCTCCTCCGCCTCCTCCTTCTTCCTTTTCCTCTTCCTCCCCCTCCTCCTTCTCCTCCTCCTCCGCCTCCTCCGCCTCCTCCTTCTTCCTCTTCCTCCCCCTCCTTCCCCTCCTCCTTCTTCTTCTTTTTTTTTTTTTTTTTGAAATGGAGTTTCGCTCTTGTTGCCTTGTTGCCCAGGCTGGAGTGCAATGGCACGACCTCGACTCACTGCAACGTCCGCCTCCCAGGTTCAAGTGATTCTCCTGCCTTAGCCTCCTGAGTAGCTGGGGTTACAGGCACCTGTCACCATGCCTGGCTAACTTTTTTGTATTTTTAGTAGAGATGGGATTTCACCATTTTGGCCAGGCTAGTCTCGAACTCCTGACCTCAGTGATCCATCTTCCTCAGTCTCTCAAAGTGCTGAGATTATAGGTGTGAGCCACCGTGCCTGGCCAAGCAATTTTAATGGCTCCAGCCCTTGGATTAATTCTCGCATTCGAGCACTACATTATACTAAAGATTTTTTATTCAAATGTTACTTAAGTTCTTATACTTCATTTTTTACCTTCTGGGGATTAAAACCAGTCAGGTATTCTAATGCAACAAGTCTCTACATGTTTAGCCTATCTTTACTCTCTCATTTCTGTGTGAAAATTGGCCTTCCTCTTAGCCCCCAAGCTTATCTCTTGCTTATCATATTTTGTCGAATGCAGCCAATAGTAACCAACATGGCCTATAAAATGTGTTTTCCAACATTTATCCCAAAAGCTTTAGGTTCAGTAGACATACATGATACTTGCAAATTTATCCGAAAATAAAAATACTATATATTTTTGATACAGGAGCTAAAAAGAAATTATTTAGGCAGTTAGTGAGGGTAAGAGAGTCTTCGGCAAGGTTTCTCTTTTAATAAAAAGCAGCTCCCAAATCATTTCTTTTCTAACAAAAACCAGCCGAAAAAATCAAGCTGCAGACATAAATAAGCAATCTGGAAGCTTGCACAGGTGAATGCCGGAAGCTGTGCCAATAGAAAAGGGCTACCTAGCAGCCAGGCATATCCAATATGGAAGCTCCATCTTCCCTTTTCTTTGTCTCCACATGTGCAATAAGGGAACAGACAACATGGCATCTGCCAGGTAAAAAACACATCTATGTAGTAAAAGATTATGGTAGGATGGCCAGCTTCTTGAGCACTATGTAAATGACACACCTGGTCCAACCAATCTTTTGTATCTTATGTAAATCAGACACCACCTCCTCAAGCTCATCTATAAAACCATTGGTATCTCGCCACAAACCCAGGAACCAGTTCCCTTCTTCTGCACAAGGGAGCTTTCCTCTTTCTTTCACCTATTAAACTTCTGGACATTCACCTATTATACTTTGGCTCATTCCTTGCATGTCTGTGTCCACAATTTCCTTGGACAAACTTCAGGTATTCACCTCAGACAACACGGCCACTTCATTTTGTCACAGTATTGCACTAAAACAAACATTTTTACAAAACTCTTTTCTCGATAGAATATCAGTATTGCTAGTTACGGCCCTGCTAACTAAAATAGTGCTGAGAAGTATAGACATTTATATACTCAGGCTGAAAAAAGAAATATCAGTGATCACAAGTAATGTCTACCAAAATATCTCTACATTAAGATATATTTGGTTAATGTTTCTGATTGATAGACAAAGCTTTGCAAAACTCAAAGAAAAATCATTAAAAATTCAGACCTGTAAAAAATCTGTTTTTTTAATGAATGAATTATGAGGTTTATTGATTTTTCAACATAGTCCAAACATTTGCTAGTATATATCATATATTGGATTCCTGCAATAAGTATTTTTTTTATGAATACCTTTGTAGCAGGAAATAAAAAGAATTAGTGTCATACTCAAATATACAAATATGTGCAATTATTTCATTTCATGTATATATATATAACTATATGAGATATGTCTTATTTTAGCTGTTTGTGTGTATTTGTGCTTTTCTGAATTTCTTGAAATAATGGGCAATTTTAAGCTGGTATTCAGGAGAAAGATTACTCAAACACAATGGCATATAGTTCCAGATGTCTTGTCCCAAGGGGTGTTGGATCTGACTGCAGCACATAAGGAGCACAGCTAGGAGCTCTATGCACCATTTATGCTGGATTATATTTACGAAGACCAGACTGAACTCCTGAATGATCATATTGAATAGAATTTCACGAATTTTCTAACATCTGCTCAAGGAAATTTGCATAGGTACCACATGAGATAACTAGCTGACAATGCTTCAGACTCTTCAGATTTTTTAAACTAGATTTTGTAAAATGTTCCCTAACCAAACTACCAGTCCTGCTTCAGCACTCTTTCACTCCAAAGGTAAATTCTTCCTTTTCTATTATTTCCAAGAACAGTAGAATTAGCTAGGAAGAAAAAAGTACTATAAAGTTACTTGAAGCTAAGAGAAAAATTTTAAAACAGAAACCAAAGGTATATATAATTTAAAGAGGTTAGATATTATAAGTTTTAGTAAGACTTAGCAGAAAAAATATTTTGTGTGTTTTAATGACTAAGAAATATTTTATGACTTACTAAATTAAATGTACTCATTTAGATGGATTAGAACCATGTTGCTTAAAATATTAAAATAAAAATATGATTGGTGCAGATTGAATTTGGTGCCACTGTTTTCATAACAATGACATGAAATGTCACATTTTGTGAAAACATGACCTGCAACATTTTCAGTTTAGGTCTAATTATCTTACTTTGGAATATTTGGCAAAAAATAAAAAATAGAAATAAAAAATAAAAAATAAAACCTACTTCAGATTAGAGAAACAAGTTTCTTATTTTATTGATTTTCTTACCACTTTGATATGGTTAGGTGTAAAGTAGAAATAAACCTCCAAAGCTTGAATTATATTTATGTAGATTATCTAAAATAGTCACACACCACATGCATGAAATTACAAATGTGAATAATTTGCTTTACCAGGAGGACTCTTTATTTTTATGATTCTTTCATAGTCAGAATTATTTATTAAATTTATAAATATGTCAATATTTTATTTTGTGTTATTTTTATAAGCTTTCTGAGAGCATATATAGTTTCATAAAGTGAAAAATAATGGACCAGCAGCAATGGAAACATTTCATGTTCCAATGCAAAAAATTATCTGTACTCAAAATCCTAATCAGTAACAATTTTTTTCTAACATCTAAATAGTTTTTTTCTAACATCTAAGTAGATTATCTCAATGGTATATAATAGAAAATAATATAAATGTATTTGGATTTACTATCTGTTAGATTTTTAAAAGATAAAGGTATGGTAACAGCTAATGTTCATATAAAACTCAGCATTTTAATGGAACACTTTCCCATATAAAGGACAAATCTACACATTATATGAACATTTTCAAAATTTGAGCCTTGGAATGTAAAATTACAATGTTATACATTATAGTAATATTTTGTAAAAGTCATAAAAAGAATCCACACAATACTGCGTATATACAAAATTTCACATGGAAATTTGTGCTTATAAATGACTATAATTTACTTTAAAAAAATGCCAACCTTTCAGGAATACACTGTGTATACAGGGAGCAGAGTATTAATACCCAAAATGTCCTGAGATATACTTCATATCCCATCCAGGATTTTAAACGCTAAGATCAACAGAATTGGTTTTATTCAACATGCTCAGCTTCCCAGGAACTTGTTTCTTTTTAAAAAAAAATATGGTAAAAGACACTTAACATAAAATGTACCTTCTTAGTCATTTTAAAGTGTAGAGTTCAGTAGTGTTTAGTATATTCACATTGTTGTTGCAAGTAATCTCAAGAACTACTGCAGATGCCTCATATGTGTGGACTCACAAGCTATTTTTCTTTCTGCAACTGGCTTACCTCACTTAGAATACTGTCCTCAAGTTTCATCTATGTTGTCAAATGTGTTAGAATGTCGTCTTTTAAGGCTGAATAATATTCCATTGTATGTGTATATCACATTTTATGCATTCATACATCGATAGATCTCGGGTGGATTTTATATCTTGGTTACTGTGAATATTGCTGCTGTGAACACTGGTGTGTAAATATCACTTTGAGATCTTATTTTCAATTATGTTTCATGTATAACCAGAAGTAGAATTGCTGCATCATTTTGGTCTTCAATTTTTAATGTTTTGAAGAACTGTTTTTATAGTACCTGTACCAGTTTATATTATGGGCAAAAGTGCACAAAGTTTCCAATTCCTTCACATCTTATCAGCACTTTTTTTTTTCTTTTTTTGAGGGACAGTCTCCCTCTATTGCCCAGACTGGAGTGCAGTGGTGCAATCTTGGCTCATTGCAACCTCCACCTCCTGGGTTCAAGCGATTCTCCTGCCTCAGCCTTCTGAATAGCTGGGACAACAGGTGTGCACCACCACGCCTGGCTAGTTTTTTTGTATTTTTAGTAGAGACAGGGTTTCACCATATTGGCCAGGCTGGTCTTGAACTCCTGACCTTGTGATCTGCCCGCCTCAGCCGCCCAAAGTGCTGGGATTACAGGCGTGAGCCACTGTGCCTGGCCCACTTTTTTTTTTTTTTTTTTAAGAGTAGCTGTCCTAATAGGTGTGAGGTGGTAGTTCAGTGTGCTTTTGATCTGTGGTTCCCTAGTGATGAATTATGTCCAGCAGTTTTCTGTATGCTTGCATCTGGCCCCAATGCATTTATCGAATTTGGAAAATTTCTCATTCTTGCTTTTAATCTCAGATATGTAATTGAAATTTTTTTTCTGTCTTTCACTCCTATATGGAGAACAGTTTTCAGCCTCCAACATACTTATTTTTTTCATCCCACCAATATTTCTATTTAGATGAGCTTGAATTTTCTCCGTATTAAAAACAGCTCATTTGAATGCAACATTTTATTTTCTTCAGTTGTATGTTTATTATATAAAAAATTTAAAATCAGAAGTATTTGCATAATTATTTTCTTCCTCAATAGAATTGTGTAGTTATGGCTTCAGATTTAGTGTTTATTTAATAATGTGATAATTGTTAATTTCCTCACCAAAAGCCAGTTCCCTCATGCATCATAGAAAGCTATGTCTACTCATCACCTACCATTTCTCCCAGAGATAATGTGACATAATTTTAGTTCTTTTTGGATTGAGCTTGGGCCTTTTGCCAAGTTTCTTCTTCTTCATTAATATTATCACAATCCCTCTCCTCAGAAAAGAACAATGTGCAATTTCTACTGGAAATTTGAATTATGCCATTCTTAATCACTTGTCTGTCTCCATCTCTCCTGGGGTTAATCAATAGAATATATATATATACACACACACACACATATGTGTGTGTGTGTATATATCTTATAACTTTAGCTTTTCTTTTTATCTCTTGAAAATATTTTTGAAAAACTTAGACTTGAAAAAAATGTTTTACTGTTATAAGTTACCATAAAAAACTAAATTTCCAAATTTCTGAGTACACTTTTCCCCTTTCATCAATGTATATTTTTAAAATGTTACTTTTTGTGTACCACATATGTCATTTTGTAACGTCATATTTGGAGACTATTTACTATTGCCTCATACAAAATTATATCAATGTAATGATTTTTAGTCTTTTACATTTTATTTTATCATCATGAAAACATCTGCATTGGCAGAACATGTATTACTAATTTAGAAAAGCAAATTTTGTAGACCTACATGATTCCTTCAAGATTTTTTTTTGTGTGTGTGTGTACATATATATAGAGAAACTTGCCAGTCAATAAAAGAGACCATGGCAAAACAAATATTTCAAATCAATCTTGTGCGTATGTGTGAGTGTGTGTGTGTGTGTGTGTGTGTGTGTACGTTAGTTTTTCCTAGATTGCACTGACATCATCATGCTGGTAATGAAATATACTTCCCTATATATATATAAATCATAAAGAAAAAATAAACATAGGTAGAATTTGTACAACTGGATACCTCAGTTTAAAAAACATTACTGGTTTCTGTTGTAGGGGTTTTATATCTGTTTCTGTATATATGTATAAAAGTATATATTGATATAATCCAAAATGACTTCCTTCACAATAGTAAGCTTTAGAACTACTGTATAGAAATTTTATTTATTTAATTAGCTTATATATACTGAATATGATTAACGAAGCAAACAAAACAGAAAAAAACAACTACTGTGGATTAGAAATTTCTTATTAAAGTTAGAGTCACTAATAGACTCCCATGAGTACAATTAAATGTAAAAGAAGTCAGTGGTACATATATATATATAGCCAAAGTGGTAGCTGATAGGTGAAGACTGGTTAGGAAAATAATGAAAGCTGGTTCTTTCAGAAATGCCACAGTAAGTAGCATGCATATTTCCCTACCAATCTCCTACAGAGTTAGCAGATTATGTGGGACGAAATATATCTTCTGTATTCCTAGCTGAAAATTAATGGAAAAATAAATCTGTAATCATCACATATTAACTTTAAAAAGCAAATAGTCTTAGTGCTATGCTAAATGAATGTTAGTATACAGAATTCAAATTTAATGTATTTTCAAAATTAGCCTGTCTGTGGTTTTCTACATAAAAAATATTAACAGAAATGACATAAATTATCATCAAATGATCTTGGTTTTAATTAATTTCAATGATTCTCTATAAACATATGATTACAAATGCACTGAACCATCATTATAAAATAATTTCTATACCATGAAGTACCATGAGGGTTAAGGATTAAATAATAGCCCCATTAACTGTATTAAGATTTAATATCTGTAATTCTCACTTTTGGTCTATCTATCATCTATCTTCTTGTTATTTTCTCAGTTCTTTCAAATAAGACTTTTGTTATGAATCAACTAAAATTCAATTGAATAATCACATCACATGCAATTATGTTTTATATATAACATAATAACATTTTAATATTAATTTGTTTGTAGCTAAATAAAACACTTATTTATTGTCTGTATCAATAAGTATGTTACAAGCTAGGGTTCAAGAAAAAAATTAAGCATTTCTTTTTTAAAAAATGTGTGAATATGAAGTTAGGTTTTCTCAATCTCAGATAAAACAATGGGAGGATTCCTTAAGAAAAATTGTAGTTATATTATTAATCTGACTCAAACAATGTAAGCATGAATATGTAATCTATAAAAGGGTAGCACTGAGTAGTTTTCATGAATTCGAACTCCTAACAAAATCACCCCTAAAATTCATAACGCAAAAAAAAAAAAAAAGATCAATTCTAAGTCCTCAGCATAACCTGCTGCCAGTATTTGAAACAGCTGATCACTTTATCCTTCTAGAAAAACTGCTTTTGCCTTGATTTTGGGGACGATTTTGGGGACATTTCCTTTTCAGATTTTTAACTTACTTCCCTGGTAGATACTTGTCAGAATTCTTTGCTGGATCCTGTTAATTTTCCCAACTGTTAAATGTCGTTGATTCCGTGGACACAGTACTTGCTCCCCTATTCCCTACCAAAGTTCTCACTGACTTCCTTTTAAAGTACCCTGGAAACTGACAGATTTGTAGCTTCAACCAGAAAATTCAGGCACATATTTACCACATTCTTATGATTTCTTTTTTTCCTGGATCCACAAAGATTGAAACTCGCCACATGGGGGCACATTCGTTCACCATAACTGTGACTAAAATTGGTGACATTTTAATTTGCAGGCAATTACCTCTACAAACACCTCCCTTCATTAGAAATAAAAATTGAGATGTTCAAAGCATCTTACAGGTCAAAGAGCTAAGCCAGATCCTCACTCAAGCACTCAAGAGTTTTTTTGTTTTTTTTTTTTCCCGAGAAAAACTCTGGAGGAACAAACAACTTTGAACATTTTCCCACTGAAGTCCTAGCGTTTTGGCGCTGACAGCGTTAACTTCTACACGGAAGCTGCCCCTCCGCCCTCCAGAAGGAAAGAGGACCCGTATGGGAGCCGCAGAGAAGCACCTAGAACCCTGGGGCCTGAGGGCCGGCTGGAGGCAACACAGGGCTGGTAAGAACGAATATGACCTCGTGTTAAACTGGAAACGAGAAGGAAGGCAGAATATGGGTAGACAAGTCAGAACAGCTGCTCCCATAGCCGCCAGAAGCAGTAGACTCTTCTGAACTGTGGGACCCAAGACTGCCGGGTACGCAGCGGGCACAGGACGGCAGGGGCACCTGCGCTGCCGCCTACCGCCCTGGAGGGCGCTTCAGGCCTAGATCCCAGGGCAGCAGAGGGTGCGACAAGGCGTCCCAGCAGCCGCGGCCCTGCAGATCCTTGGGGCGCCTAGCCGGCATCCCCTCCCCTGACCTGACGCCTTCTCTTTGTCCTGAAGGATGGACTGCAAAGCTATGTCCGGCGGTGTGGACGAAACTCAGTAAAAGGGGTTTCGGCAAGGGGAGACTCACCCGCCATCTCCGTAGGAAGGTGTCTGGGGCTGTGTCCGCGCAGCCCAGTCCCGGCCTCCTCCTCCTCCCAGAGGGCTTCCAGGTCTGACCGAGGGTCGCTGGGACTCGAGAACTGGAGGCTCTGACTGGAACACTCCTGGGCGCACTCTGGCTCAGCCTGGACCCGGGCAGGCCCGTTTTCACCGGGGTGTCTACACTAGGGTCTCCCAAGGCAGCGAGGCGTCCGGGCGGGCGCCAGGGTGGCAGGGCCGAGTCTCTGGAGGTGGCCGCTCTGAAGGCCGAATCTGGCCAGAAAATCTGGCCAGAAAAACGGACCACTGCGTCCTTGCGGCCTCCTTTCCACGTTAACCGGGGGCAGAGAACACCCAGGCCCTGCTGTGGGTGCCTAACGCGCTGGGGCGCATAGGCCAAGCCAGTCCAACCAGGGTGTCCAGTCAGGGGCGCGCTGAGGCCGAAGGCTGTAGAGATCGAGGGACATGGGGGACCCCTGACGCCAGGTCTCCTTCTCGCTTCCGGGTCCGCACTCTGGGTCCGCAGTCCCTCAACCCACCAGGAGGCCAGAGATGCGGCTGGGGTGGATCCAGGGAGCTGGGGCCCAGATCCACCAAGATCAGGGAAGGTTCCTGAGGGCCCGCTGTCCCTCAGGGCCTGAAGAAAATCCATTCTCCGCGTGCTTGCGTTGGAGAACACAGTGGCCCCCACCGCCCGCCCTGAGACCTCCACAGGGTCCTGATCCAGAACTTCACGACCTGACGCCATCTCATCTCTCCCCACAGAACCCCTGTCAGCCTGCCGGGGGACGCGGTGCCCGCCCTCCGGCATCCGGGAAACAGCGTCCCAGCCGGCGCCTGCGCAGGTGCCACACTTCCTGGTCCTCTCTGGCTGCTTCTGAGGGCCTTGGCTCTGGCCGGGGGCGCTGCAACGGGCTCAGCCTTCTAGGGGTGGCGGGTGAAGGCCTACACCTGCCCCAGGACGGCCAGGTCCACCAGCACCTGCAACAGACGGAGAACTGAAGGAGCATCTTGAAGCTGTGGCTGTCTTGAAGGTGTCGCCGCTTGTCCTCACGAGCACCATTTTGATTCTCGTGCCCTGTGTGCATGGGTGGCCAGCGTTGCTGGTAGGGCTCCTGCACGCTCAGAGTGGCCTTGGCCAGGAAGTCCGGGGTTTCCGCAGGCAGAGTGGATGAACAAGGTAAGTGAGGCTGCTTGTCACCTTCGTGAGGACCAGGACACAGTGCACATAGCTCATGAAACTGCCCCAGTGCCAGAAGTGCTGAGAATGGGAGTCTGCAAAGGCTGGAGTTTTATATTTGGTTCCTTTGCCAGGCCGACATAGTACAGAGTTCCAACATCAGCAAAAAGGTCAAGATCATGAGTATGCTCTGCCATGGGAGAGGCAGCACAAAATGCCTTCCAAACCAGCAGTGTATTGGCCACCAGTAGCACCAGACATGCGTGGGTAGAGAAGCCATTAGCATTCTGGGTCCTCCCAAAATTCTTGTACTGTGGCATGTATGGGACCACCCCTCTAAAGATCGTGGTCCCAGCAGCCCCCCAGGAAACCAGATGGTGCGGCAGGACAGAAACCAATCCAAGCCTTCTGCTTCCATGCCCAACATCTGTGCCACCCATTAGGCAGGGTGATGTCCACCTTGCCTAAGCCTCTCACTCTCATGGGCTCCTGCACCTGCACATTGAGGGTTATCTCCACATTGCTGCAGCTATTCTGTGCAATCCTCTACCAATGACTGTCCTGATCTGCCAGGGCACTCTTCTCTGTCCCTCTGTTTGATGGAGAACCCCTTATGATTTTCTTAATAACTTTTTCTTCCCTCTAGTGTACTGTGTTGTAAGAATGCAGTTTATAAGGCTAGGCTCAGTGGCTCATGCCTCTAACCCCAGCACTTTAAGGGGCCAACGTAGGCGGTTCACTTGAGCGCAGGATTTCAAGACCAGCCTGGACAACATAGGGAGACCCCTTCTCTACAAAAACAAACAAACAAAAAATACAAAAATACAAAATTTAGTCAGGCGTGGTGGCACAGGTTTGTAGTCCCAGCTACTTGGGAGGCTGAGGCAGGAGGATTGCTTGAGCCTGGGATGTGGAAGCTTCAGTGAGCTATGATCACTCCATTTGCACTCCAGCCTGGGCAATAGAGGAAGACCCTGTCTCAAAAAAAAATACAGTATATAATACATATAATATACAAAATATGTGCTAATCAACTATCAACTGTTTATGTTATCATCAGTAAGGTTCTGGTCAGCAGTATGGTATTTGTAGTTGAAAGTTTGGGGCATCAAAAGTTATACATGGATTTAAAAATAATAAGGTCTCAGCCCCTAACTCCAGGGTTGTTCAGGAGTCAACTGTATATCCATCACTAAATGCTTTAATATTTTCAACTCCTTATTATCCATCAACAAATCTGACCACTGTTTACTACATCCCTGGCAGACACTCTGGTTCAAGCAGCTATCTATCATCTCTTTCTTAGAATATTGTCATAATCATCACCTAATTCCCTTGCTTCCACATTTGTTCTGCCTCACAAATCTAGTTTCTATTTCCCAGAGGGGTCATTTTTAAATATGTCAGATGTGGTCACCCCTCAGATCAGATTCATCCAATGGCTTCTGTCATATTCAGAGTAAGTCAATAATCATTCCTAAAAAGCCATGTGTAATCTTGACGTTTTCCTTTCTGTCATCAACTCTGACACTACTATTTTTCACTGTGTGTCATTTACTATGGAATTCCATTGGTTTCCAGCCTCAGATAACTTTTCCTCGTTCTTTATAATGACTGGGTGGGGAGAATTCAGACTTCAAATACACAATTGATGTGGGGAAATATTTTAAATACATACTAAGCTGCATGGTAGGGAAAGGATGAGGAGATATGCTCACTCCCTAGAATAGCTTCAATCTTCATAATTCAGCACAACAAAATGAAAAGTGAAACAAAGAGAAATAAGTTTCTATAGAAGAACCTGTTGAATGTTAACATCCTCTTATATACTCATGAGAATATACACATGCACACACACAATTAAAAAAGCATTCATAAGTTTCTATTTTCCAAGTGTATATCTGTGTTGTATATGTGCATATTTAATTTTGCAAAATAAGGTTTTTCAGTAGTAGAATGTATCTCTTGTGAACCCTTCTAGATCTTATTTTTACCATGTTCTGTGAGCTGAACAGAACTGCCCTGTATGAACTACGACAAAGAGCAATTTGGTTGTAGAGTGGACATTCAATTGACCTTGAACAATCAAAAGAGAGATAGCTCCCTCCATATTATCTCTGTCTCTGGATTCTGACAATTGCTCCATCTTCTCATCCATCATGGTTAGCACTAGATATGGTTCATGGCTGTTAATATCCCCCCCGTTATTAAAAGAGGTATTTCGTTCTCTTATGGGAAAAAGTGTTCATAAGATTTTATTTATCTCTTCCTTGAATATTTCAAAGAGTATACCTGTAAAATCATCAGGTTTACTTTTTGTATGTGTTTTGTTTGTATTTTTTTTCTCTTTTCTTGGATGGGAGAAAGCTTTTAACAACTGATTCAATGTCGCTAATTAAATGTATAGAAATAGATTATTTCTTCTTGAGTCAGTTTTAATACCTTCTATTTTTAGATGTGTGGATTTTAAAATTTATTAGCAAATTTATTGACGTGTTTGTGTTTTATTAATACTATATACTTTATAATTATGTAGCTCTTTGAAAAATATGTTTTAAGTATTTCTTAAAAAGGAAATACATTTCCAGAATATTTTAAGTTATTAACCCTTTTCATGACTAAGCAGCAATAAAGAGACATTTTTGAAATTTTTACGTTTGTCTTTTAAGAATAAGTATTTATTACTCTATTATGGGAATAAGTTAAACTGCTTCACCAAACACATATAACTTATTTATACGGTATGCAGTAAAAAGCTGAAAAATTATATTTTACTAAGCAATACACAAATTCTTTAGGGAAAAAAATAACTGCCTGTGCATGTTGAGACATGTTTAGTGTTCTTTTATACTTTCAATAATGCATGTTGTTATGATAAAAGATTTTTATAAGTATTTTAAACATATATATTTATATCATATTACACAGCTATACAACTGTGTGTGTGTGTGTTTGTATACATGCATATATTTTGAGGTTATCTGAAAGGAATTTTAGAGCATTTAAATGGCAGACCTTATCAATAGATTCTCATCTGGAGTGTCTTCCTAGTGAATCAAAGTTTAGACAAAATATTCTTAGTTGAGACTGAAACCGTATTATAAGGTCACATGATTACTTGCACAGATTTTATATCCTCTCAATTTCTTATATTATTTCTTAATTTCAATTTTTTAAAATTATTTCTTAATTTTTTGTATGCTGTTAGTTTTGGGTCAAAGTGTTGTGGTCTTTAAGAATGTTGAGAATGTTACACTGTTAAAATGTTATTTTGCTAAGATTTATTTCTTATAATATTTCTAATGTTCACTAAGATTTTAATAATTTTTCACACTTAAAATGCTGCGTTAAAATTTATTTATTTTTACAAAATTTTATTAATTAATTACAAATGCATTTTTAATTTATGTATCTAATGCTTTGTTGTTGCCCTTTACACACAAGTCCTGAAGACTCTTCATTACTTTTCTTCATTATTCACAACTTTTACATTTGTCCACTAAAATTATGATTGTTAATTACTTACCAAAAAAAGAGTCTCCCTTATTGTAAAGCATTAGTATTGCTTTGAATATAACAAAACACATCAGTGGTGACTTATTATTTACAAGGATGTTTTTCATCATTATTTATTATTATACATACCATGTCAACTAATTCAAGTTCAATGTAAGAATAAAGTACCGTCATATTTTTCTTTAAAGACATCTTATCTTTTTTTTTTATTTTGATTATACTTTAAGTTCTGGGGTACATGTGCAGAACGTGCAGGTTTGTTACATAGGTATACACGTGCCATGGTGGTTTGCTGCACCCATTAACCCGTCATCTACATTAGGTATTTCTCCTAATGCTATCCCTCCCCTAGCCCCCCACCCCCTGACAGGCCCGTGTGTGTGTGGTTCCCCTCCCTGTGTCCATGTGTTCTCATTATTCAACTCCCACTTAAGAGTGAGAACATGCAGTGTTTGGTTTTCTGTTCTTGTGTTAGTTTGCTGAGAATGATGGTTTCCAGCTTCATCCATGTCCCTGCAAAGGACATGAACTGATCTTTTTTATGACTGCATAGTATTCCATGGTGTATATGTGACACATTATCTTTATCCAGTCGATCATTGATGGACATTTGGGTTGGTTCTAAGTCTTTGCTATTGTGAACAGTACCACAATAAACATACATGTGCATGTATCTTTATAATAGCATGATTTATAATCCTTTGTGTATATACCCAGTAATGGGATTGCTGGGTCAAATGGTATTTCTAGTTCTAGGTCCTTGAGGAATCACCACACTGTCTTCCACAATGGCTGAAGTAATTTACACTCCCACCAACAGTGTAAAAGTGTTCCTATTTCTCCATGTCTTCTCCAGCATCTGTTGTTTCCTGACTTTTTAATGACTGCCATTCTAACTGGCGTTAGATGATATCTCATTGTGGTTTTGATTTGCATTTCTCTAATGACCAGTGATGATGAGCTTTTTTCCATATGTTTGTTGGCTGCATAAATGTCTTATTCTTTAACATTTAGAATGCTGTACATGTTCTGGACTCATTCACAGTCTCCCTCCTTATATCCTGCTATTCTTTCCTTGAACTTAGTACATGAATCTTTCTATTTCTCTTGAATATAATTTACCCTTTGGTCTGTATACACCTTCACACTTTATGCTGCCTCTACCCACCATGCTCTCCCTAGGCATAACATACTTGGCCCCTACTATTTATCTGCTCTGATTCTCTGTCTACATGTTTTTGTTTTGTTTTGTTTTGTTTGTTTGGTTTTGTTTTGTTTCAACATCTAAAGTAAGTGTATTGGACCAGAGGTAAGACCAGAACAGAATGTGGCATGTAGGTTTCTGTTCTGAGCACCTAAATGGTGGATCACTGGATAGAAACTAAGGCCATATATATATATATATATATATATATATATATATATATATATATATATCAGAGACCTCGAGGCTGTGGGATGAAATCATCCTTTAGGTGTCTATTTATTTAGAAATCAGAAGTATACGGAAAAGAACTCTGAAATGGTTGCTCTAAAGCACTCTAGCGTTGAGCAGTTAGTTAAATTAGGAAGAGGCAAATTAAATTTGCTTCTTCTGATGACTGAAAATGTACAGCCAGCAATACAGAAGGGGTCTGGAGAGTACTGTTGTCATGCAACTAACGAAAAATAGTAAGAAATATAAAATGTGGTCAGCTGGGGTGAATAGTGAGAAGATTTCTCATAAGGCAAAAACAGATAGCAGACTTAAGAATTTGGCAAAATAGAGTTATTAAAAAGAATTAAAATAATTTTAGTGAAGTATTGGCTATAGTATTCCCAGACATAGCAGGATGAAATGGAAATGAGTACAGAATAAGTGGAGGTTGTTTTCTAACAACCGGAACATGAGTCAGTAGTTGCATAGTAATGAAAATAGTGAAAAATAGGCCAGACGTGGTGGCTCATGCCTGTAATCCCAGCACTTTGGGAGGCCAAGGTGGGCAAATCACAAGGTCAGAAGTTCGAGACCAACCTGGCCAACATGGTGAAACCCCATCTCTACTAAAAATATAAAAAATTAGCTGGGCATAGTGGCGGGCGCCTGTAATCCCAGCTACTCAGGAGGCTGAGGCAGGAGAATTGCTTGAACCCGGCAGGTAGAGGTTGCAGTGAGCCGAGATTGCACCACTGCACTCCAGCATGGGTAATAGAGTGAGTCTCCATCTCAAATAATAATATAATATAATATATTATTATATTATATTATATTATATTAATAGTATAATATAATATTATAATAATAATAATAAAAGAAAGAAAAAAGAAAAGAAGAAAAGAGTGAAAATAGAAAAATAGTACACTGAGAAAAAACAGGGAACTGTTTTAGGGGTCTAGTTCTCCTGTAAGTGGAAGGCAATGGGATAAATATTGACCCCGAATATCAGTCCTGGTTACAGTAAACTGGCAGTGGCTAGTTACATGAGTTGTCATCTCCTTTCTTAAAATGTACATTTTAGATAATTAAAGAAAATGTAAAATAACCCTCTAAGAAGGTGGACTTTCATTTCTAAGGAATAGGAAGAATTTTGGATAGTAAGAGGTATTATTGATTTGTTGTCATGATTTCTAAGTGGCAAGTTCACATATGTTATTTTCTGCAGATATATTATGAAATCCAGTTTGAAAAATCCAATAGAAATTTTGTGAGTCTAACAAGGATTGGAGCTTGTCAAAGTACTGTGTGAATAATATCCCCTCAAAATTTATGTCCACCCAGAACCTCAGAATGTGACTTTATTTTGAAATAGAATCCTTGCATAGGTTGTAAATTAAGATAAATGTATGTGGATTAGGGTGGGCTCTAAATATAATGACTAGTATTCTTATAAGGAGAGGGAGATTTGGATAGAAAGACCCACCTCGAGGGAATAAGGTCTTGTGAAGATAAGTACAGAAATTGTAGTGAGGCAGAATTGTAGTGAATTCAAGAAATGCTAAGGATTGCCATCAATCAAAAGAAACGAGGAAGAGGCAAGGGAAGATTCTTCCCATGTTCTCAGAGAGAACATGCCTCTGCCAACAACTTGATTTCAGACTTGAATTATCCAGAAATGTGAGAGGATATATCTTTGTTGCTTTAAGCCTCCTAGTTTGTAGTAAGTTTTATGGCAGCCCTAGGAAATTAATATAATTAGTCAAGCACATAGGCAAGAGGCCAAAGAGCATGAAGCTGGGTTTGCTAGAGAATAATAATACCATTCCATAGATTTTCTAGCCTGAGCAAAGAAGAAACAGAGTATGAAGGAAAATGTGAATCTCGCAAGGTGATAGGGCTGATGAATTCTGTGCTGAAATCAGGTAAAATTATTATTAAAGAGGGATATTAAAATAAAGGTAGAACAACAACCGAGGATGATTTTGGAAGGATGCTTGACATCCACATTTTTGAAATGTTATCATATTATTGTGACAAGTTCTGAGGTATGAGCATGTGTTTTTGCCTGAGGAAGAATGGAGTAAAAATCTATATAGGGCTTTGGAAAGTCAGGGTAATGGGATGTTAAGGTGATTGAACCAGGCACAGTGGTGAAGTACAGGCCCTAAATATTTCAAGTATTGGTTGCTGTAAAAGTGAGGTCACATAAGACAGAAAGAAGAAAGGATGATAGGTGGGATATTTTAATTGCAGGCAAATCAAATAAAAGTGATAGTGTATCAAAATATCAGCAAGGAATAACATAGACATATTCCCTACTTTCTAGTTCTAAGATCAAAATGCCTGACACTAGCATTTACACATAGATAAACACAACTTCGTACTTTAATAAAAGAAACAAATCTATTGTTTAACCAATGGAAAATATCAAGTTGTCAGGCAACTGATGATAAAGTACCATCTTTTGAAATTTCAAGTGCTAACTATATTTTTGTTGGGGTCACACTTAGTATGCTACTATTAAACATTTTAAAAATTAATGATTGGGGTGATGAACCAGAGTGTATCTTTAGTAAATTTGCTGATGACACCAATTTGGTAGGACAATTAGCACATTTAAAAGCTGTATTAAAATTCAAAATGACCTTGATGAGTTGGAGAGGAGCCTGGATATAAACAAGATGAAGTTGATTAAGTTCATGTGCTATAATTCATTTAGCTTATTTCATATTCAGACTGGCCAAACCATTATGCAACTGTGATCAGAACTTTTAATCCAAATAGTCTGAACTATCTGTCTTCATTGCAGTGCAGTCACAGCAAACGTGAAGTCAAGACTTTTGTGCATCCAACTGGCATGAAACTTATTAGTTTAATCAAAATGCTGCTGCTGCCAGGGTTCTTCAAGACATGGACACTAAGATTTAGATAGAAATATATCGTATCCCAAAAATCACATGGGACAGGTCATTCTTTCTGAACTCTGAAAAATAACAACAAAAATCTGTGTACTGGAGAAGCCAAAAGTGCCATGTAAACTGACAATTGTGTTTAAAAAGAAAGCAACAAAGCTAAAGGAATGAGGACATACAATTTTGGATAAAAGTTTTTAATATATTGGTTACTTAATGTTTTAGGAAATTTTCCGTAACTAAATTACAGCGTCAAGACTTGGAAAAAAGAATTATCTGCGAAAAATGTTTTACCTGAGTTAAGTTGCTTAAGAAATATGTATTAAGATTTAAGAAAATAGCAGTAGACTTCAGGATTAACATTAACACTTCAATGTGGGTCTTAAAGCTTTCAGATCAACATCTATAACAAGAATTTCATACAAACTGTAAATTACAAGGATAGAAAGTTTTCACACAGATTGAGGAGTTTCTCCATACCCTAAAACCTTTCCATGGTACGCCTCTCTGGTCAATAGATCCAAGATAAAGCAACATGATGGGAAGTGTGTCCTCAATATAGGTAGTCTCAGGACTTCTTTTTTTCATGTAATTAATATACTTTATTTCTTAGAGCAGTTTTAGATTTATGGAGAAATTGAACTCAAGAGATCTCACATATGCGACTCCCACTATGTTTAATTTATTATTAATATTTTGAATTAGCATAGTACATTTATTGCAGTTGATATTGGCATACTATTCATAACTGAAGCTCATAGTTTACATTAAAGTTCATTCTCTGTGTTAAAAAATTATATTGGTTTTGTCAATTGCCTCATGTCGTGTATCCACCATTACATTTTCATACAGAATGGTTTCACTGCCCTAAAAATCCTCTGTGCTCCATCTTCTTAGCCTTCCTTCCCTCCCATCAACCCCTGGCAAAAACTAATCTTTCCACTGCCTTTAGTTTTGCCTTTCCCGGAATGTCATATAATTGGAATCATACAGTGTAGTCTTTAAGATTGCTTGATTTAACTTAGTAACATACATTTAAGATGTCTCCATGTCTTTTCATAGCTTGATAGCCATTTCTTTGTATTGCTGAAAAGTATTCCATTGTATGAATATAACACATTTCATTTGTAAATATATTTATTGAGGAATATCTTGGTTGTTTCCAGTTTGGAGAATTATGAATAAAACTGCTATAAACATTTATGTGCATGCTTTGTGATATGTTTTCAACTACTTTTGGTAAATTGGATTTCAATTGTCATATAATAAGGTAAGACTATATGTAGCTTTGTAAGAAACTTCCAAACCATCTTTCAAAGTGGCTCTACTATTTTAAATTTCCATCAGCAGTGAATTAAAGTACTTTTGCTTTACCTCCTCACAATCTGATATTGTTATGGTTTTGGATTTTAGCCACTCTAACAGATATGTAATGGTATTTTGTTGTCTTAATCTACAATTCCCTAATGGCTTATGATGAGCATATTTGCATATGCTTATTTGGCATCCATGTATCTTTGCTGAAGTATCTGTTCAGATCTTTTGTCTATTTTCTAATTGGATTATTTGTTTTCTTATTGTGGAGTCTTAAGACTTATTTGTATATTCCAGATACAACTCCTTTATCAGGTTAGTCTTATATAAATATGTGCTTCCAGTCAGTGGTCTGTGTTTTCATTTTCTTAATAGTGTCTTTCATAGAGCAGAAATTTTTGCTTTTAATATAGTTTAATATAAAATTTGTTTTTCTCATGAATCATGTTTTTGATGTTGTATGTAACATTTTACTGGGAAACTTATAATCACCTGTATTTAATCCCTTGTTTTCTTCTAGAAGTTTTATTGTTTTGAGTTTTGTGTATGTTTCTGATCTGACGTGTAAAGACATTGGAGATTCTCACTCTAATCTTCACAACAAGAACAAAGCTGGACTAACTGAATATCAACAACATTTAGATTCAACAAATAAATGAGTAATAGAAAAAAAACTTTTGCCCTGAAAATGGTGAGAGATGGACAGAGAGATACAGAGACTCACAGTTTGTGGGTAAAGAAGTCCAGGTAAAGAAGTCCAGGTAAAAAAGTCCAGGAGCAGAAGCCTGCAGCTGGAAACACTGTTGGTAGAAGCACTTTAATCTGTAATTGATGGATTGCTGGAGGGTCAGTGTGGAGTAGTTTGTGAGTTAAAATTTTAAGGGGGCATAAAGGGGAATACAAACAAAACAAATGAACAAAAAAAATCCCAGAGAAGAACATGGATATGAATTACACCACACTGTTCCTCTGAAACTGTGCAAGCAAGAAGAGAGTGAAGTAAAATATATAAAATGTTGAAAGAAAACAAAAATCACCAACCTAGACTTCAGTAAGCAGTGAAATTATCCTTCAAAAGTGAAGAAGTAGACTCAGAAAACTAAAAATTGAGAGGGAATTTATCACCAAGAGACCTGCCTTGCAAGAAATGTCAAAATAAGGTCTTTAGAGAGAAGGAAAAAGATACAGGTCAGAAACTCTGATGTATATAAACAAAGGAAGTGTTAGAGAAAGAACAAATGAAATAAAAAATATTTTATTTTTCTTATTCATTAGGGCTTGCAGAATTGTGATATTCTAATTATGTCATTTATTTTAATTTATTGATTGGAATAATTTTATAAAGACGTGCTTTCGCTTATCTGCTATTTGGTTATGCAGTACTATCATTTGTAAGGTGATAAGGGCATTATTCCTTGCCTGTAACCAATTTTTTAATATTACTACAATTTCATGAATTTATTAAAACTCTACAATGATTTATGATAAACATCTCAGCAAACTAGGAGTAGAAAGGAAACTTCTCATCCTGATAAAGGGATACTACAAAGTAACTATAGCTAGCATTATACTAAATAGTGAAAAACTGAAAGAAGATATGAAAAATCATATATCTGATAAAGGATTTGTATCCAGAATATATAAAGACTTCTTCCAATTTATTAATAAAAATAATTTGATAAAAGTTGCCAAAATATTTGAAGATGCACTTCACCAAACAAAATATTTGGATGATAATTAAGCACAAAGCAAGGTTCTCAGGGTTATTAGTTATTAGGAAATGCAAATTAAAACCATAATAAGATGACTTTACACCCCTACCAAAATGATTGAATTTAAAAAGAATGGCCATTACCAAACACTGGTGAGGAACTTCCCTGCATTGCAATGACGAACGGGCTAGCCACTAGAAAGTTAAACCTATGATTATTATGGAATCAACAATTTCACTTCAATGTAACTACCAAAATAAGTTAAAACATGTGCACCCCCAAGGCAAGACCTCAGACATTTATAGCAACTTTCTTTGTTCTATCTAAAAATTTGATAAATTGTATATGTATATAATGGAATGTAAATCAATATTAAAAATGAACTTACTTCTGATATATACATTAGCATAGATAATTCTCAGAGGTATATAAAGCCAGTCCCCAAAGATTACAAATTATACAATTTTATTTAATGTAGTGTTAGGAAGCAGTTTATTGATTGCTAATAGCTAGAGGATATGGGGAAGAGACTGCAAAGGAGCATGAGGAAACTATTTGAGTGATGAAAATGTTCTATATCATGTGATAGTGATTAAATAATAGCAAACATTTAAAAAATGCATCAAACTATTTGTTTAAAACTGATTAATAAGATTACATTAAAATCATGCTTCAATAAAACCTAAGTAAAAATAAATAAATAAATAAAAGGACAAATCATCTGAGTAAAGTCATCTAAGGATAAAATGTTTGACAGTATTCTACACTTCCTTCCTTGGCAAACACTATGACATATAATCATTAAGTTTTCTGCAAGAAGCATCTAATTTTTTTAAGGAACTTATTGATGATATAATCCTTTCCATTAGTGAAACTCTGTTTTTTCCAGACAACAATTTTTTCAAGAGATTCATTTAGTCTGGTGTCACATATAGATTACCTTATTTCAATATATTCTGTGTATAATTCCAGATTCCAATATTAATTTTATTTTGAGCCATGTGTTGCAGCCTTGATGTGTCACATCTTTAAGCTCTACACAGCTCTGTATTTTGTTTTACAATCCCATGAAACATGGCTTCAGTCACTGTCCCAACCCCCACATATCTTGGATTTAGAAAAACCTGTGACTTACCTTTGAAATTCAATTTTTCCATAAGACGTTCAACCACAAAATCTTATCTTACTCTCTAGCATACTGAAAGCAGACAAACAAGGAACTCATAAAATAATCAGCACCTAATAAAGTGTGTGTGTGTATCAGTGGCTGTGTATTTTAAAAATTTTTCATTTCAGAAATTACATTTAGTTTTGATATTTGATAACATCCTATTCAAAATATTATTTTATTTATACATTTTATAGCCTAAGAATAAATAAAAAAATGCTAGATGTTACATTTTTTTCTAATTGATAAATATCCTATACATATAAATGGTTTTGCCATTATTTGAAGTGATTATGAATGATCTCTCTCCCTCTCTCTCTCTCTCTCTCCCTTCCTTTTTCTGTTCTTCTCTCAACCATGGAAAAAAGCCAGATAATAATAACTAAATAGCACAACTGAAAAAGTTAAACTGTTTAATATGGGACAATATTGTCCAAATTGAGTGCCTTTAAAATTCTAGAGTTAAAGACATTGCACTAAATATTGTGCAAAAATATAATCATGTTTCCTTATCTCCTAATAATAAATTGCCTTGACTTTCTAAATGTGACAAAATTCTTTTGCTTTGGGATGATAACTTGGTAGTACTGTCAGAAAGATCAAATTTCCCTCAAAGTATTAGACTTTGTCATAAAATTTGGAAGTACCAGCTCCCCTGAGGCAAATGTAAATACACTGTCAGTTTTTTTGTGTGTTTATTTGCTCTAACACTGTGTGATCCACTGTCTCTAGGGAAATAAATCTGCTTCACTTACTTCTCAAAGGATTCATTGTGGACTAATAAATATTACTTTAAAAAATTCAAGGTAAAATGATTCTTAATATTTTAAAATTGATATTTTTAGACTTCAGAATTGTTAACCTTTTCAGATATAAACTAAGATTACTTAATGGATTAAAATTGTAATATTATAAATTTTTGTCAGTAAACTAATTTTATTCAGCTTAAAACTATTACTGGCATCAAATAATTAACCTTAAATTGTTATTTATTTGAGAGGGATGTATACATTTTTATCCTCAACTAAATTGTGATGATAAAATAAATCAACCCATGATTACTTAGTAAAGTATAAAATGATGATTAAATTGTCTAACTTTCTTAATTTTAATTGAAATATAAAATTATCTCAATAAATGACCGAAAGGTAAGAAGCCAAAGACAATCAAAATATATAAATATTGTCTTTAATAGCTAAACTTTAAGATTTAAATAGAATTCAGAATCATATCTAAATTTGTAGTAAAATTTTAAGCAGTAGATATCAAAAGTATTAAGAGTTAAAAAATATAAACTACAGAAAAAATAGGTACTTTATACACACATTTAAATACATCTATGCATAACTATATTCAAATGTACAAAGTCTGAACTTCATTCAAATGCCAAGGACCTGGCATGGGGATATTTACTAAGCACTTGCCATTTAATTTTATCCTCACAATACTTCAATGTATGTGCATTTTTACCTATTTAACAAATTGAAGGCACAAGGAATCATTGATGGCATAGCTTGTACAATCTTGTAAGGAGCTAAAATGTTGAATAATGTTATCAATTATTTTAAAAAACACAATTTTTCGTTGTTGATATTCTCCGTCATTTTTCTATTCTCTGTTTTATTTATTTTTTTCTCTAATCTTTAAAATTTCCTTTCTCTTCTTTTGGGTTTTGTTTGTTCTTAACATTCTTTCTAATTTCTTGAGGTGGAAGATTTGGTCATTATTTGAGACCTTTCTATTTTTAATATAAGCATATTGCAGCTATAAATTTTCCTCTGAGCACTGATTTAGCTGTATTCTATTCAATTTATTATGTTTTGTTTTCATTTTCCACTAAATCAAATTATTTATCATTGCTGTCATGATTTCTTCTTTGACCCATTAATTATTTAGTGGTACACTTTTAAATTCCCACATATTTCTGATTTTTTTATTTTTTCTGCCATGTTTGATTTCTAATTTTGTTGTGTTTTACTCCAGTAACATACTTCGTATGACTAAACTTAAAAAAAAAAAAAAAACTTTACAGTGTGATAAGACAGAAATAAGATAGTACTCACGTTCCAAAAGGGAGAAATTGGAAACATAAAATGGGTCTTGGGTCCCAAGCAACCCCAAAACCTAGCCAGGCAAATTCGATTAGGCTTTAAGGCCACATACTAATTCTCTGTGACCTGATGCTTCATTCCCTGGGTCCTACAAGGCAGTGACCCCATCTCTTAGCTCTGGAGTCCCCATTGAGCTGCCCAGGCTCTGGGCCCACTGCTCTGTCCTTTCTGGCCTCTGCAACTATGGCTCTTCCCTCAGTATCATTTTTCTCTTATTTCTTGCTATCTCCAATCCTATCAGTCCCAGCTTATGGTGTCTGCTGGTATAAAATTATCATAACCCTTATCAGTCTTCCATGAAATTCATGGGATTCTAAGCCACCAGACATAAAAGTTCTCCACAGATCCTTCCCGAACAGCCCAACTTTTATTCTTGGTTTCTCGTTAGATGTTTGATTAAATCCATAAATCACATGTCTAATCTCTTTACCAATCTTAAAAAATGGTTGTCCAGCCATAGCTTTAATGTTCTCTCCATAGCATCTATTTTTCTCATCTTTTGCTGCTGCCTGGATAAGCAGAGAATTTTCCAAATCCTCAAGTGTTGGTTTCTTTTTGCTTAATGATTTATTCCTCATTTTATCTATTTTCTCTCATATTAAGCTAGTATAAGCAAGAAGGAGAAACCAGAGAGTTTGTTCCACAATGTGCTTGGAAATATCGGTTCTTTGCTAACAAATTCTACTTTCCTCCCAACGGTAGAAGGTAATTCAGTCAAGTTCTCGGCACTTTATGACCAGGGTCATCTTTCCTCCCTTGACCAGTAACATGTTCTTCATCTCTTTCTGAGACCTCACCAGAAGCACCTTTAGGATTCATATCTCTACCAACCAAATTGAGTGGAAAGTGTGGAGTTCTCATATGCCCTTTCAGTTGCAAACCCATTTACCAGTTACTTCTATATTAGAAGAAATGAATGTGGTACCTTTGTTATAATTTATGAGTCAATATTGAAATACTATCAATAGAAGTTCACATTAGTGTTCACTCTTTGCTTTGTACAGGCTATGGGTATTGTCAAATGTATAATGACATGCTTACACCATTACAAAATAATGCAGATTCACTGATTCAAATTTTTCCTTTTCTAATTCATAATTTGTTGTTGATATGTTATTTTCTAATGGTTCCTTTCCATGGGTGGGATCACTGATTCTGCATTTCTTAAACTCTTTAATGCTTAATACTTTCTATCTAAATGGACTTTATACTTGAAGGGAGCCTGACTGTATTAGTTTGTTCTGACACTGCTATAAAGAACTTTCCTGAGACTGGGTAATTTATAAAGGAAAGAGATTTAATTGACTCACAGTTCCATATGGCTGTGGAAGCCTCAGGAAACTTACAATCATGGCAGAAGGGGAAGCAGGCATATCTTACATGGTAACAGGCAAGGGAGAGCAAGTGTGAAGGAGGAGCTGTCAAACACTTATAAAAACATTAGATCTCATGAGAAGTCACTCACTATCACAAGAACAGCGGGAGGGAAACTGTCCCCGTGATCCAGTCACCTCCCACCAGGTCTCTACCTTGACATGTGGGGATTGTGGCGATTACAATTTAAGATGAGTTTGGGTGGGGACACACAGCCAAACCATATCAGTGATTCTATATTTTTGTCTGTTTCTGTGACTCAAAACTTTCTAGACAGCTGCTCAACTTTATGCTTTTTCTCTTGATTCACTTACACCTTTGATTGCCTATGAGATATGAATTACCTTTATGATGTTAAGAATCACTTGGCTTTCCTAATAGGTATTTCATTCAAGTTCTTCTCTGAGCAATTCTTTCTGAGAACTCTGTGTAAATCAGGTTTATAGAAAGCCAGTTGGAAGGCAGAAGACATAATGCCAAACTTAAAACAAAATTTTCCCCCAGCTATCAGCTTCCTCTAAAGAAGTCTTTGCTTTCACCTAAATTCCTAGTTCATTATTTTACTTAGTGGGAATGCATTTTTTTTTTGTAATGGAACACCCCTTTTATCTGTGCTCTAAGAGGGAAGAAACAAGAATGTGGGGCTGATTAGCACAACTATTTTTCTATATATAGATTTCTAAATAATGCCCCTGTTTACATAAATGTTTCTCACTCTGTCTTCTCTGTGGTCTGTTTATTATGAGCCTGACATCTCTTAAAACAGATGGGCATATTGGTTATTACTCACCAAACAACTGTATAGTCTTAAATTGTGGCAGTATCTAATATCTTTATTTGTAGACCATTTCTACATTAGCTTCTGTCTAACAAATAATTTAACTAAATTTCCCTAACTAAAAATCTATAGAAAAGTTACAAAAACAGTGCAATTAATAAATTTCTACTCTTCACCTAGATTCATCAATTATTAACGTTTGTCTCATTGGCTTTATATCTCATGGAATACATTTTCATACTATTTTTTTGTGTGTTGCTTTGCTTAGTCTTACTTGCCTTTGGGTGTTTGTTTTGCTTTGTTTCTTAACAGATTGTTCAATTAAAATCATTAAGTTTTAGGGCAATTCCAAAGCCTTCGTAACACATTTTTTTAATTGGAATGGACTTCCTTTATTTCCAGTCTGCCTCTTGGGTTTATTTTTGCATCTTACTTCCATTTTTAAGGAAATATGCTTATGTCTTGCAATTACCCAGATCCAAGCCCCCTTCTATCCTCTACTGACTCTGCTGCTATAGACACTATGTCTTCTCTCACTGACAGCATATCTTCTTTAACCAGATGTGTTATCATCTTGGAGTCCTCAAATACTGCCTAGTATTTTTGCTGAGATCTAATATATGTGTTGATTTAAAAAAACACAAACTCATGAATTCTGCCAATTCATGCACTAAAAATATCAGAACTTATAGGAGGAAAAATGATATGGCACAGTAATTAAATCTTTGACAGCCTCATAATCAGGGCTTCAACTGAGCTTGTAACTATCCTAGTAATTATACAGCATATTAAAGATTCACTGGCATTTCCACCCAGAATCAGCCAGTCCATCATTTGTAGAAAATCCAAGATTTTATGCATTTTCTTTGGAGACTTTCCCTTAGGGTAGCTACTCAAAAGAAGCATGAATTCCATCACAATTAAAAATCTTGTAGAGTCTACCTTTCTATCATCAGGTTTTATTTAAGCATTTTTTAGCACAGGGAAAATATCCTTTCATCTATTTTATTTGTGTATGCAGTATCATAGTATCACCAAACAGTTTGATGTGATAAAAAGAGGTGCAGAGTTTTTGGCCACTAAAATGGTTACTATGACTCAGAAAAGAACCTTGGCAGGTCTTTTCAACTTTTTTTCTTTTTCTTTTTTTTTTTTTTTGGTCTTTATGTATGGTGTTGTTTAGGCTTTCTCTTTAATTATGAGAAAGGGTATCCTTGATGACTTCTTAATTTGGGTAAAATTATTTAAATCTGGGAAAATTATGTTTGAGACTTTGTAACTTCTTTTTATACCCTTATCATTTCTTTATAGGCAGTGTCATCAGAACTAATTTGCATGCACCATAGCAAATGAAGGGTATTTGATCATTCCACATTGATGCATTCTAGTTGACATCAGTATTTGGCCCCATTCCTATATGAGCAGATGATTCCTCTTACATAGATCATCATCTTGCCACTGCAGCTCCCCTTTCTGCTCAGTAATGAAAAGAAATAATAATTCTTCCAAAACAAGACTTTCATTAATTTCTGCCGCTTCCAATATAGTCAAATCAATTGGCTTTATGGCTGCTGTGCTTCCTTCTAGAACACTTTGAAAAAAATACATATGGATATTTACTTCAGTAGCAATGTGTACTATATGAAGTGCAGGTGGTTGGTTTCTAATCTGAAGTTTCTGCCTTCCTTCTCTAATAGAGTTACATTTATTAGGCTTTAATTCATTTAACTACATATTTATTTATTTGTTTTAATATTGTAATAATAGTAGGAGCATTAAAAACACAGTCTTAGAAAGATTGCTTTTTTGTTTTTGAGTTCTCGCTAAATTTGTTCAATGTCATGGCAAACATATATGAAACTATTAATAACTTATGGTACTTTCATAACTTTATGGATAACAATGTGTAGACTACAAAAGCATTTGGTATAACCAAGGATGAAAATAACATATATTATAAAATTGAGGAGGAACAGAATTGTATTGGACACTGTCATTTACTCTTTTTTTCCCTTAGGAACCCAGCTTTTTTTTTAATTATGAGAAAGCATAAACTTATACCTTGAATAGTTAATTTGGGGCCAAGCATCTGAATTCTGCCTATTGAAATATGGGAGAAAGGGATGCACATCACTTTCCAGGTTCAGCTTTTACATTTTGTAATGCAGTATTCTCTATTATTTCTTCCCTTTGCATGGCAAAAGTAAGAACAATGTGGTTGAGATTGGGCATACCAACAACAGAAGGACCTATGGCAGAAATGGCTAATTCTAACAGCTTGCGTTGAACTCCATGTTGTGGAAACAAATGTTTAGTGTGCCCATACAAATTAGCTTTAGCATGACTAATGTGAAGACAAATTGCAAGGGCCAGAAGGCAGAAGTATAAAGATGGAAATAGCTGATCTGGAGACACCTGGAAGAAAGAGTTGACTATATAATATTAATATCCTTTACTTCTGCCCTATTCAGTGTGGTCGGCTACTAACCCACACCATTTTATAACATCATAAATTACTTCAAATGTGTTTTTTCCACATGAGCATGCTTAATGGCTACCCACAGTTTCTGTAGATCACTATAATAGCCATGTAAAAGTGCCATCTGTATGCTTGTCAGCAACTGCTGTCCTCAAGAAGGTTTTATTTTCCCTTGTTAGTAAACTGAGCTTTAATAAGAAGATATAATTAGCAACAATAAGAATCAAATTTCCAATTCTTATAATATTTTAGAAGTAAACAAACACTGATAAATAATTCTTTATTTCAGATGCCACAGACATGTGAGAAATGAAACTTTTGACAAGATCTGTGAAAAGAATGGTATTTTATTGTATTAAGATTCTCCAGAGGGACAGAACTGATCGGATATATGTGTATATGAAAGGGAGTTTATTAGGGAGAATTGGCTCACATGATCATAAGGCAAAGTCCCAAAATAGGCCATCTGCAAGCTGAGGAAGGAAGAAACCAGTGGTGGCTCAGTCCAAGTCCAAAAGCCTCAAAAGTAGGGAAGCCGACAGTGCAGCCTTCAGTCTGGCCAAAGGCCCAAAAGCTGCTGGCAAACCGCTGGTATAAATCCATGTGTTCAAAGGCAGAAGAACCTGGAGTCTGATGTCCAAGGGTAGAAGGAATGGAAAGAAGCATCCAGCATGCGAAAAAGGAGAAAGCCAGAAGACTCAGCGAGTGAGATTATCCCACCTTCTTCCATCTGCTGTGTTCTAGCCGCACTGGCAGACCACTGGACGGTGTCCACCCACATGAGGATGGGTCTTCCTCTTCCAGTCCACTGACTCAAATGTCAGTCTCCTCTGGCAACACCCTCACAGACCCACCCAGAAACAATACTTTACCAGCTGTATAAGCATCCTTCAATCCAATCAAGTTGACACCTGTTATTAACCATCACATTTATATAACGTGTAGTTTCCATTTATGAAGCATATTACGTGCTTACTACAAAAACATAAAAAAGAAGAGAATGTATAATTGAATTCCTATAAAGGGCATAGAGGTACTGAAAGAAATGTCTCCAATACTTTTAGGATTCCTTACTAAATTTTATCTCTGTTTTTTCTATGTGAATTAACTCTTAGAAACTCCTAATCATACACGTTGACATAGCCACTGACAAATATCAGGTTTTTTATCCATAATACATCCAACCCCCAATCTCCTAGTTTTCAAAACAAGTCCTAGAAATGGCTTTAATTGGTTTATTTTATGACCATAAGTATGGTATACCATTGATTACTGTATCCAGTAAATTAACACCCCTGGGTTTAGGGGAAGAGCCATTCCCAAAACACAGATGGTGTGGCTCCCAGGTGGAGGAAAGCATCTGGGCAGACAAACCATCAGCAGGAGCAGGGATGAATCTTCTCAGTTTTTGGATGCAAGTTGTGCTTTCTGAGACCTTTGTGTGTTGAGATCATCACTTAATGTGCCTCCCAGCATCTAATTTTTGTTGTTTTACTAAAAGTACATTGATTTCTCTGTGGTGAACTGTTTCTGCCCACGCTAGCTCTACGCACATCAGATTAGGCATCCCTTCACCCTGGATAGGCATAATCCAAGTTGAGGCTCCTTCCAAAAATGACTGATTCAAGATGAGTCAATTTCCAAGCGGATCTATTAGATGCAGTCTCGAAATTTGTAATGAAAATATAAAGAAAAATGGTATATCATTCTACTGGCCATGATAGAACCAAAACCTGAACCTACTAGTTGCAACTTTCTCTCCACTTGGAGAGAAAATGCCTGAAAATAAAGCAAATTCAGAACAAGTAGATATAAGAGTTGAAGAAAAAAATCTGCAGTCCCAGCTAGCTACTCAGGTGGCTGAGGAGGAAGGCCTTGAGCCTAGTTTGAATTCAGCTTGGGAAACATAGCAAAAATATCTCTAAAATAAAATAAAATAATTGAAGAAAAAGAGATTTCTGATGATGGTTTTCAAGCATTTTGACCCAATCTTTTTAAAGTTTGACTTTTCTGTTGACTTCTTTTTTTTTTTCTGTTAACCAGTATGTTTATATTTCTGCTTAAGCTAGTTTGAGTTTAATACCATGTTACTTGGAATTGAGTCCTCACTAATAAGTGAGGATGAGGGGAGGTTATGGTCCAATTCTCAGATGAAAATTTGAATCTTTATTGACTGCCTGGATTTTCTTTTCATAAGCAAGTAAAGTAGGGGACATGTGATCCACAAAGACTCACCACTATGGACTATATCAACAACCCTATCCAACAGATGAAGGAAATTGGATGTAATAATAGAGTTGCTTTGGAACTAAGAATCAGAGATGATACTTAGAATGAAGAGACAGAAGTAACATGAGGTTGGTACAGCTTCCTTTTTCTTTGTCCACGACCCTCCTAATTATTAAGCCATTTATTAAGAGTTTGAAAGTACCTCCACATGATATATACTTGCAGGTATTCCTGTTTTATTTTCATTTCTCTGGTCAAAATTCCTCTAGTACTATCTGAAATAACAGTATAGGTTATCCTAGATATTTGTGATAAAATATTTAGCTTATATTTTTTCATTTCTTCTACCCAGAGTAGTTTACTTTCTACCTAAACCAGGTTATAAAACATCAAGTCACCTAAAACGTCTGTGTTAAATAAAGCACAAAATTTATTGTATGGATATTAAACATTTTTCTGGAATTCAACTAAAAATTCATCAGTTTACATTTTAGTGAGAAACATACTAAAAAAGAAAAAGCAAGGAAGGAAGGAGAAAGAAAGAAAGAAGGAAGGAAAGAGAAAGAAAGAAAAGGAAAGAAAGAAAGAAAAAGAAAGGAAGGAAGGGAAGGGAAGGAAGGAAGGAAAGAAAGAAAAGAAAGAAAGAAAGAGAAAGAAAAGAGAAAAGAAGGAAGGAAGGAAGAAAAGAGAAAAAAAGAGAAAGGAAGGAAGGTAGGAAGGAAGGAAGGAAAAGAAAGAGAAGAAGTAAGGAAGGAAAAGAAAAGAAGTAAGGAAGGAAGGAAAAGAAAGAGAAGAAGGAAGGAAGGAGGGAAGGGGAGGGGAGGGAGGGGGAGAGAAAGAATGGCCTGAAATTTAAGTCTAATTCACTGACTGTCTGAAATTACAAAAGTCACAGGTGTATTGAAGGGCCAAAATAAAGATTTTCTTTGTTAATGTTGAGAACATGTTGTATAAATATGATTATTACCACCACATATATCTTTTACAAAACTGTAGTGTATCATAGTGATTCTGCAGTTTCAAGATAAAACTGTGAAATTTCCACTTAAAGCTTTTGTCTGATTTTTTTCTTTAAAGAAAATATGAATATGACTCAAAAGTGATTACACTGATAAATATATACTACATTCCACTATGAGAAATGCTTGTGTGCTATCCTTTCTTATAGGTTTGTTAACTGCTCAGGGAACTGATCTCTCAATAACTTATATTTTACAATAATATATGTAAAATATTGTTTAATTGTACCACTGAGAATTGAGGACTTTACCAATTCCTAATATAAGCTTAATATATAATTAGAATTTGTTTTCATTTTTTCTCCTGTGCTATGAGCTGGCTAAAACTATTGTTCTCACTACTTTTTATGTTGGAACATATTAGTTTGAAACAATCCCTGATTTTTTTTTTTTTCAAAAAAGCAAAAGCAAAAGCAACTGAGATGCTTGGAGTGTGTAAGAATGTAGTAAAATGTTCAGTTAGTTGCTAATCCACTGGGGTTAAGTGCAATCTCTGGAGGTGCTGAGCATGATCTAATACTGCGGCCTTCTGCCCAAAGAGCATCATTACAGTAACAGCCCTGCCAAATATTCTCTGCTTTTCACTTACACCTAATAATGCTTCTCAAGATACCCCTTATAATGTTACTTAGACATGCACACAGGTGCTCATTGAAGACTTTGACTTTAAAATGAATGCCATTTACAATGGCAACACATTTGGCAAACAAGTGAAAACTGAAAAATGCCAATGAACAGATTGAATAAAGTATTCTGAATATGGATTTATTTATTTTTTTCTTTTTTGATGTCATATATTTTGAAATGGACAGGCTCATTCATATATATACATCCTGCACATTTTACTTTTCGTAATCAGAGACAGAATATCATAACTATCAGTCATAGGATCTTTGTGAATTTATGCAGATGGGCTGACTTCTTTGATAATTTCTGGTATCAAAAAGAAGTGTTAGGTTGCTTATGATTCCTAAAAAAGTTATTGCAGCAGCACAAATTATAACTTAGTATTTAAAAATCAAACATTTCTTTTTGTCTTTTCTTCTCATCTCTCTGTTTTCAGGCCCACGTGTTCTTCACATGGCTCTGAAAACACAGAAATGAAAAGGAAAGACAAAAAGGAAACTAGTCTGGATGTCTTCACAATTACTCATCACTGCGCACACTGAATCCACTGTATGTCCCTACTCATAAACAAACAACTGCCTGTGAACAGTAAAGCTCTTCTTTTACTTTCTTCTTCAAAATATGATGCTTTGAATAGTAATTGAACTTGGCTTCTAGAGATTATAATGTAAGAAGAAACTGTATTCCTCATTTAGTGGGAAGAATTCTCAAAATGATTCCGATAACTCACCTTTGATTCTCAACCCCTTTGATTGCAGATGGACCCTCTAAATATGAATGTCATTCCTGTGAGTGTGGCACATTATGTGGCAAAGAGAGCTTATCTAGGCGGGGTTAACTTAATCAGAGGAGCCCTGCATGAGCAGAGTTTTCTCCAGATGGTGGCAGAGAGATTCAAAGCATGAGAATGATTCAAAGCACCATTGCTGGCTTTGAAAATGGAGGGGGCAACATAGACCTTAAAAATGTTCCCAGCTCTTAATGTTCCCATACTTGACTCTATATAAGGTTTCTTTCTGACTATAGGCCCCTTACTTCCATTTTCTTAAAGCATTTATTTCAGAAAATTTGCAATTGTAAACTCTTTATCTGCTCTATTCAAATGCGAATCTAGTATAACACAAGAATAGCTTTATCAGTGATCTGGGAGTTATTCCTTTGACATTTAATCATATAAGGAGAAAGAGATAGCATCCTTTCCTCCAAGTCCTTGTGGGAGGGTAGGAGCCCAAGTTCAATAAGTGACAATAGGCAAACACAGGTGGCCTAATCACATTGACCAACCTCTCCACTAACATCTTCCAGTAGTTTTCCATTAACTCACTCCAATATTTAAAAATCTTCCTGTCTTTTGCTTCAGCAGAGTTAAATTCAATCCTTCTCGCATAGTTTAATAATCTCTTTCCATTATTCCAATAGTCTTGAATAAATTCGCCTTTGTATATTTCACTAGTCATGTGTAATTTTTATTTTATGGTATATAAAAACTTGAGAATGACATCTAGAAGCTGAGAGAGATGTCTGCAGACAGGCAACTAGCAAACAGGGACTGAAGTTTTCCAGCTGCAAGAAATAGATTATACAGACAATCTAAATGAGCTGGAAATGAGTTCTTCCCCCAGAGTCTCAACATGAGTTCAGCTGAGCCAACACCTTGATTTTGCTCTAGTGAGACTCTCACAGAGAACCTAGTTGAGCCTATGAGGACTTCTGACCTACAAAACTTATTTAAGCCACTAAATTTGTAGCAATTTGTTACAGAACAATAGAAAGTGAATGTGCCTTAGTGGAACCCAAGAGAATTTTAAATTCCCTGGTTTGAATATAGGGAGTATAACAGAGATTGAAGACTTTGGGGATATAGTTTTGGCCATGCCCTAAATGGCACAGAATGTTTTCTAACTACCTTAAATGGCACAGCAGATTTTGTTTTAGTTTTGTTTTTACCTAAATCAGGTACTCCAATATAAAAACAATTTTTTTTCACTGTTTTGGATTTTGATAATTTTCTGAGACAACTTATATATTCAAATATAATTATTATCCATTATACATAATAAACCACACTTTAATAAAAGAAATTCTATTGGAAATAAGTAAATAATCATATGTATTTTAACATGTCTGATATTGGTATATACGTAAGTTGGAAAGATTTGTTATTACTATGGCATAAAATAGGCAAATATTTGGTGTTAACTTACTTTCAAATAAAGAATACTTTTTAGAGTCTTTAAAGTATGTCCTTTCAGATAATCTGACACAGATTATCTAAGGAAACAGGAAAACTAAGAAGGCCAATTTTGAGAATTCTTCAAAATGCTTCCTAGTGTGTGTAGTATGGAATGATGTATTTTAAATCTGACAGCCTTTATAATCCTAGCAATTTGGGAGACCAAGGCAGGCAAATACCTTGAGCTCAGGAGTTAGAGAACAGCCTAGACAACATGGAGAAGCCCTGTCTGTACAAAAAATGCAAAAACTAGCTACACATGGTGGCGTGCACCCATAGTCCCAGCTACTTTGGAGGCTGCGGTGGTAGGATGACTCAAGCCCAGGAGACGGAGGTTGTGGTGAGTCAAGATCACGCTACTGCACTCCAGCCTGGGCTACAGAGCCAGACCCTCTCCCAAATATACATATGTATATGTACACATACATTTTATATATTTAATATAGGTGTATATATATTATTTAACATATTTATATATATAAATAAAGCCTTTCAATTGCTCACGTCTGAAATCTTTTTGTTAAAATGTCGTTCTTTCAGCTAGAAGACATTCCTATGCTTAGCATGGATTTTGGTCTACAATGAATGTAATTCATTAGGTAATCAACTAGAGTATATTAACAAAATAATTGTTATCATAATTACATTTAAAGTTGAGATTTTATGGCTTCATTCATGCAACAGAGAGCACAATCATCAAAACTATTTATTGAGTCATAACCTAGCTCATATTTCCAAGAATGTTACATGTTTCTTTGCTCCAAGTATTACTGTGCAATTAATTCTAGGAACAATGCATTTCAAATTGCATTATATATTTTATTAAACCAAAGGGAACTGAAGTGCTGAAACTCTTCACACTTTACACACTAGTGTTCCTTTGTTAAAACCATTCTATAATCATGCCAAATGTTCACTTGCCACACAATCAGATTATGATCATTGAGTTTGTCATAGAGAGCCTGAGACATGGAGCCAGGAAATGATTTTCAAGCCTTCTTTGTAGCTTTCTCTTGTTCCATCAGAGAACCTTCTTAGAAGATCCAGTTTTCAGACTATGCATTGTTATTTTCTTAAGCCTTTCCAAAAGACCCCTTCATTCTTATTTTTAGATTTGGTTAAAGCTTTCCCATAGCCTTGAAATAGAAGCCCTACCGACATCATACATTTTAAATATACCAAGATGTTTTACTGTAACAATATGAGCCACATCTTTTTCTCAGTAGCCATTATCCTTTATTTCTAATATCAAATGTAAACTACTCAAAAATGAATAATGTCTTGGCTAAAATAAGTTTTTGTTTTTGTAATCATAGTTACACTCTTATTTTAAACTTCCAGAAACAAATTGTTAGGGATATTAAACAATGCTGATTGAATTCTAGTTATTTTAATGAGGAATACCCCCTCATTCTTTTCACCAGCCTGCTATTTACTGAGCATCCACTGTATTCACAGCACTATTACAAGCACTTATGGATTTTAACTAAAAGAAATATCCATCGCACTCTTTCATGTGACAAAGAAAATGGAGCTCTAACACATTGTGTTTATCTACTTGTGTTAGATGACACTTACTGAGAAAATTAACAAAGTCATGCCTTACAGAGGTAAAAGGAAAATGAAAATGTAGTTAGAGAAATAAGGGTGAAAAATGTGGTGAATTTTGGAGAACTGAGCTATAAAGTTGCCAATAAATTGAGTGATTTAAAATATGTCATGTTATTAGAAGATTACCTGACTCTTAATGACTGTATAATGAATGTAAGTTAACTTTAAAATTATTAATATTTTTCTTAGCATGAAAACTAAATGTTAAACATTCAAAACATACTTTACTATCTGCCTTATATTTGTGATTTTTTTCTACTATTCATAAGTTCATTCGCTTAATGAAATATGAGTTTTAAGTCAACTATCTGCAAAGTGTGGTGTTAGTGTGGCGAAAAAGCAAGAAATGATCCTTGCTTTTATGACTTCTCAGTATAATCAGGAAGATTGACAGCAACATAAAATTATTTAGATAAATTAGGGTATAATTCTGACATTTTCTCTAAAAAAAATGAAAGAAATATGGAAATAGGCCCAGGATATCTTGGTTGAAATAGAATATTTAAACTGGACTCAGAATCAAAAAGTGTCCCTGGCTAAGGAAAGAGCAATCATGAAAGACCTGAAGCAGAAAGAAAGGAGCCTTGTACATTTGAGGGGATAGAAATATACCATTGTGACAGCAGCCTCTTTCAGAATTCTGAGAATGAAACAGAAAAAGCTGAGAAGTTGACATGAGGCAGTTAGCACCTTACAGAACAGGTTAATGATTTTAGACTTGAGGCTTAAAACAGAAAATTGCTGCAGGGTTTTAAGTTTAGAAGTGACATGATCTGAGTCTTTTTATGAACACTTTGGGTATGCATAGAAATTCAGTTGGTCTGGAGGTGGAGTAATTGTAGGAAGCCTATCTAGAATAGTATAGTTATAGGGGCTCAAGCTGAGTTAAGTAAGTGGCTGTTTAGATAAAGAAAAGACTTCAGGAATATTTAATATGTAGTAAAAACAGGAATATTGAATTATTAGATATGCTACTGGAGGGAAATGCAATGGTTATATGGGCAAACTAATGGTATAAAATCAAATTAACCAGGGAGACAGTATACAGTAGGATAAAGGAAGAAAAAGTCTGTGGTATTCATTATGAAAAAACTGGATAATGGAAAGTTTTCCGTAGTGGATTCAGGCCCACAACTCTGAATTTCTATGAAAACAGCATAGAAAATAGGTAGGAAAATGGAGAGAAGTTTGTGGAGAGGAAAGAAATGGTAACTAGTGAATGTTAAGAGTATAGAGTGAGGCAGGAAAGTGTCCAATAATTTTAGCCTCAGATGTTATTAATGAGTTGATTTAAAAATTTAGTAAAATGCTGCCAGATTGAAGTAGGCCATGAGGGAATTAGGCAAAGAGGAAGTTCGGGGTACATGGGGACAATTGTTTGTAGAAGTTTGCATGTGAAGGATGATAAATCAGTGGGAATGGTAAGCAAAAGAGGAGTTTTTGCCTAAGATGTTACGAATCTGTCAGGGTATTAGTGTTTGAAAATAGGTCACTCATTACATAAAGTGTTTCCAAATTTCCTAGCATTCAGAAGACACTGAGTAACGTCCCACATCAATAGCTTGACTTTTATTTATGTGTGTAGTTTACCAATATTTCTGACAAATCCCAAATAATTTTTTAAGTTTCTGCAAATACCTCTTGGCCATTTATTAACTAGCTTCTCCCTCTTCTATGGTAAACTATGCCATTTTGAATCAAATGTGGATTTGGGTAACTTAAAGTACACAAAAATTAAAGTTATGGTGTTTAACAAAATTTAATAAAGGTCTCTGGTCAACATAGGCAAAGCACAATTCAAACACTGAAATTTTTATATTGCGTACTAGATAATACTGGAAATTCTTAATTGATACTCCACCAGAGATCTAATCTGGCCAACTTTGCTTACTTCCTTACCTGCTACCTTTTTAGAACCGCTAACCTATTTTCTCCCAGAGATAGTCGTATTGATTATTCCCCTGAATTTGTAATCCTGTCTTTCCAGTGACAGGCATTGGACCAAAGAGAAGAGAACAAAATTAACATTTTATTTTTTTCATCTCTGCTTGTAGGCTCAACTTCTATCCAACTTAAGAGAATCTGTAAAAATTCAACTAACATCAAAAACAGACAAATTCTCACATTATTAATCTGAGCAGTTTTGCCTCTCGTGGAAGTTCTCCATTCCTATTCTAGTCTATGATTTCCATATTATGTTTGCGTAAACACAGAAATCATTTACTAGTTTTTGATCTTAATAGGTTTTACTCTCTATTAAAAAGAGAATGTGGCCAGGCAAGGTGGCTCATGCCTGTAATCCCAGCACTTTGGGAGGCCGAAACGGGCGGATCACGAGGTCAGGAGATCGAGATCATCCTGGCTAACACGGTGAAACCCCGTCTCTACTAAAAATACAAAAAATTAGCCGGGCGTGGTGGCAGGTGCCCGTAGTCCCAGCTACTCGTGAGGCTGAAGCAGGAGAATGGCATGAACCTGGGAGGCGGAGCTTGCAGTGAGCTGAGATGGCGCCACTGCACTCCAGCCTGGGCTACAGAGCGAGACTTTGTCTCAAAAAAAAAAAAAAAAAGAAAGAAAAAAAAATGAGATTCATCCTTACAGTAAATTTTAATTTATCCGCTGGAAAAAAATTCAACTATTTGGAATTTCAAAACAGGAATTTTCATTTTCTTTCTATACATTATTTCATTTGCATTACAGTCCAATGTTCTACACGTGTTATTATGTTATACTTGAATCAGGGAAGTCAAAATTATTCCAAAGAGTATAATGAAAAGATGATATACTTTAAAAACATAATGGAATCTTTGGAAATAATGATAGGAAAAAGTGACTCAGAGTTGATCCTGAGAATATAAGCAAGATAAACTTGAAAAATTTCGAAGATACATTAGTACTTCTAGAGGAAAAAAAATTGGTAGAAAACTATTAATACACTAATCTTCACCCTCAACCAGTAAAAAAATAAATTCTTTGGAAAATGAAAAAACTTTGGAGTTCATTCGCATCCTAAATGTATATCTTTATAAGTACCTGTTTAAATCTGTGACTGTGATTTAACTACTGGCTACACATTTCACTCAATCATTGAATTGTACTTCTTTCAGTAACAATAAAACACAGAAGAAGTAAAAAGTTCATTTGTAACCGTCAGCGGTTGGGTTGTAAATATCAAATAGTAAGATAAACTACAGTGCAACTGACTTTACTGGAGAAAAATTTAGTGGCAATTTTGTTTACTTCCTCATAATATGTGGTAATAATTGGCCCTGTAGAACTTCTTTAAGGCCATTTATGATCATAATTAAAAGAAGTATTACTTTAAATCATTAATCTACAATCAGCCAGCTTTTATTCATAAATCAAAATGTCCTTCTCAACCTGATTGGTCTAACCTTCAGAATGCATTTTGCAAGTCCCCGCTTGATTCAAAGTGGTCTTAAATCCCTAGTGAAAGTAATAAGTAAAAATTATTCTCTAACCCAGTTTCCCTGAAACTGTATTTATCTTTCTCTAAACCAACTTTTAGAAAAAATAAGTAAACTAATAAATTGTTGGTTTGTAGGAGGTAAGACAAAATGTTTTGACACATTTTTTCTTTTCTTTAATGATAGAATCAAATAATTATTTTTGATGCTCAATAGAAGCAACCTGAATATATCACAAAACTTAATCCAGGCTGAATTTCACTTTATGTAAAGAAGGTCTAGTCTAAGCCACACCTACCACCTACAAATCAAAACTCAGTATTCAGTATTTGGGCAAGAGGAAAGAAATTTCCAATAAAAATTCTGAGGTAGATTAAACAATAAAAAACAATAAAAGTGGGACATATGGATAATGGTTAATAAGCCTTGACTATTAAAATCAGTATATTTAAAATAGAGGAATTTAAAATACAGAATCAATAACATGGTATTTTGAAGGAAAGATGGTAACAGAGTCCAAGTGTTTAGATATCCTTTTATTCAGAAGATATCAGGTAGGGTAGCACAGTTATTACAGAAACGAATGAAAACACATGTTGTTATTCTGGCAGTCACAGTGGGGTCAGTAATTCCGCAGTATAAAGTAACTTCAAAATTTTGCTTGCTTGACAAATGGAAAGTTTGCATTTCGTGTACATGTCCTACATAGATCATTAGATCAATCTGCCCTTGGAGTTACTCAGGGATGTGAGATAATGGAGGCTTGTTGACATGAGCATCTGTGATCACCAGAGCTGTGGGAAGTGCAAGCAGTAAATTATTAATTGGCTTTTAAAGATTCGGTTCCAAAGTGAGCCATATCACTCCTGATTATACCACAATGATTATACCACAATGGCCAAAGCAAGTCATATGGCCACAGAAAACGTCAAAAAACTTTTTTAATAAAGAAAACTTCGAAAATGTCTACCATGTTTCTTTCTGCAAAGAATAAAGCTGGAAAGATTGTTTGAACAACTTGGATCCTTATCACAGTTGGTCTGTGTGTTCACTAGATATTCTGGTTAGGATTCCTCATCCAGGCAAAATACACTCTAAATGTTTTATCCAGCCCTAGATCCAGAGACCTGGAAGTGAATGGGGAAAGAAATTATCCCCACATATACCAAGTGGAATTGGAGGAATCAGGACAATGAAACTGAAATACTGTCTTTCAAAAAGAGGAATAATGAGAGAACAAAAGATTTTATGGTTAATAGCAATTCTGTAATTCTGGTCGGAATTAAAGGTGACCTATTTTATGGCGGTGTTTCGGACATATTCTTTGTTAGAGGTCCAGATCTTCTCTCTGGGAGAAATTCCTAAATCTACTGTTCCCTACAGTCCTTATTTCTATATAAGAGAAGAGGAGGGGAGGGGAGGGGAGGGGAAGGGACGAGAGGAGAGAAGAGGAGAGGAAGGAAGGGAAGGGTCTTCTTTTTCCACTACTTTCTTTGTCATATCTGAAGTGAACAATGTGCCCTCCTTAAGAGCCGAGACGTTTGTCATTTACTTCCTATTTGTAGACCATTAACTCAAACAATGTTATAGATATGGAGATAAAGAGATATTTTATATCCAGAGTTCTGGTTATAATGGTAGCTTCCCTCTCTATATACATGGTAGGCTTTTTATTCCATTCTACTTAGGTTTATGTGCCAATAAACATTCATTTCAGCTTTTTAAAAAACAAATGTCTTGCAATATTCCTCTGCTATTTTGTGCTCCAAAACTTCTTTTTCTTTCTCAAATTAACTTGCAGAAACCATGAGACTATCAGACTTCGAGGTCAAGGTGCACCTTTAGTATCATTTCCTGAATCATTTTTATTCCAATTGAAAAAATCTATTGAGCTCTCCCATAAGCCATTCAAAAGTATTAACAATAGAAAGATGGTTAATACCCTTGATTTGATCCTTATAGAAAAGTTGACTCTGATCCTCCCTTGTTATCAAAGTACATCTTAATAATATTTCATATTATATCGTGGTTGAAAATTTTTTAGGTCTCTGAGCTTTTTGACAATATTCTATTTCATTTCTGATTATTCATTTGTACATTTGTCTCTGAGTTCATCTACTGTAGTGATATTTCATTAAGTACAGTAAACATCAAGGTATTACTATATCAAACAAGATATTTCAAGAAGATATAACTCAGATATGAATATGGAATTGGGCAATCAGAAATGAAATAGAATGTAATCTGTTCCCAGACTCTTCCTACATTGCTCCTGTTGTTCCTTATGAACCTGGCATTATACTTGCATGCACACACACATACACACATGTATATTTTATGGTGAGGGTTTTACTAAATATTTTGTCATTGCCATAGTAATCATCTTACAGTGAATTGCCATATTTCTGCTACCCATTCCCTTGCCCCTTAGCTTCTTGCATTTTTATTTATTTATTTATTCTTCCATTCATTCATTCATTTATTTATTTTTGAGATGGAATTTCACTCTTGTCGCCCAGGCTGCAGTGCAATGGCTCAATCTCAGCTCACTGCAACCTCCACCTCCCGCGCTGAAGCAATTCTCCTGCCTTAGCCTCCCGAGTAGCTGGGATTACAGGCGTGCACCACCACCCCAGGCTAATTTTTTTATATTTTTAGTAAAGACAGGGTTTCACCATGTTAACCAGACTGGTCTCGAACTCCTGACCTCAGGAGATCCACCTGCCTCGGCCTCCCAAAATGCTGGAATTACAGGCGTGAGCCACTGTGCTCGGCCTATATTTGTTTTTATTTTCCCCAGAACATGCTTTACTCTTTACTTTGCCTGGAAACAATCTGCATTCCAAATATGTTTAGAATTGCTATAAATGAGTAAGAGAAATACATAGCGTAATATTTTTAAATGAGCACAAAAATGAATTATGTATTCTATAATTCTATGAAAAGGTGTGTTCAATCTTGTAAGCATCAAAGCAAAACAAATTAAAACAACCATCAGAGTGGCAAAAAATGAAACAAAAAATTTCACTGTGCAGTGTGGGTAAGAGAATAAGTTGATACAATCATTTTGGTAATTGGGATATAATATATACTAATTTGGAAGATGTACATAACTTATCACACAGAAATCCCACTGGATTTTATCGTAATAGATTTGAACTAGAAGAAAATCCTATGTCTATCAATTACAAAATAAATAATTATTTCATATTGATACAATGAATTACCATAGAGCAATAAAAATAAATGGCATCTCTAATATATAAAATTATGTAAGATAATTTTCACAAACCTCTTGACTGAAACAAGATATCAAATAAAAAACATATATTACCATTAATAAGCATAACAGACAAAACAAAATTAACTTTTAGGATGAATACAAAGGTGTATACCTTTTTTAAAAAAAGCAATATTTGGAGGCCAAGGCGGGCGGATCACGAGGTCAGAGTTCATGACCAGCAGAGTGAAACCCTGTCTCTACAAAAAATACAAAAAATTAGCCAGGCATAGTGGCAGGTGCCTGTAATTCCAGCTACTCAGGAGGCTGAGGGAGGAGAATTGCTTGAACCTGGGAGGCAGAGGGTGCAGTGAGCCGAAATCACACCATTGCCCTCCAGCCTGGGCAACAGAGTGAGACTCTGTCTTAAAAAAAAAAAAAAACAGGAGACAATTATTATAAATTGTAGTGTAAAGTTTACACCCAAGTCAGTTGCAGAAAGCTTTCATATTTATAGATGCATTGGTGGAGGCTTCTTGAATACTGATTATAGTTATAGCCATGGCTCTTTGTTGTACCTTATTTTTTCCAGGCACATAAATTTTTATGTATATTCTTTATGTATGTTAAATCCTAACAAAACAAATACAGATTAATTTTAAAATACTAATTGGTTCTGTAATAAAGTAAACCTATTATGATTCACCTGCATAGAAAACTAAAATCCTAAATAGGATTCATAGAATATTATTTTTCAATGAGCAAGCCGAATCCCAGTAGTCTGCCTGAATATTCCATCTGTGGCATATACTAGTTGTTTGCACTTGGCAAAGTTATTTTGTATCTCTGAGCCTGTTTTGTGATTTCTACAAAACTAATAGTAAAGGAACACTTATCATCTCATTGTTGTGAGGATTCAATAATATGTGATATGAAAGCCGCTTTACAATGTGGCTTATGATTTTGATTATTTTATTATTATTATTTAAACCATACTGTTAATTAAGAATGGAACTGGAACTGCTCTTGAGCCTTCCTGCTTCACAATGTATCCCTCACTTCTCTAACACATTCTGCTTTTAGGTTCCTCAAGGGCTCTGTGCAATTTTGTTTTATTTTCAGAATCATAAATCATCTCTGTCAAGCCTAGCATGTCTAGGCAAACATCCCATTATGGTGAGATTAAATTTTAATTTTTTGGAAATAAAAAATATCCAACAAGAATAACAACCTCATTAGATAAAAATGCACCTCCTGTGAGTTTGTGTCAATAATAAGACTAAGGATGTGATCTGCACTCTAGAATATTAACATATCAACTCTACCAACCAACAGTTATCTTCAATAATTTCATTTAAAAATTTTCGGTATAATCAGTTTTGAAATGTTTGTATATGAGTCTTTCTAAAACAATATTTGACAATATTCTATTTCATATCTGAGTACTCTATTTTACATTTTTTCTGAGTTTATCTACTCTAGTTGTATTTCATTAAGTACGGTAAACAGCAAGGTATTGCTGCACCAAACAAGGTATTTCAAGAAGAAATAACTGAGAAATGAATGTGCAGTTGGGTAATCAGAAAAGAAATAGAACGTAATTTCTTCCCAGTGTATTTTTTCATGACTACTTGTGGTTTCTTTTGAATCTTATGTAGAGGTTTTGTAATTATATGACAGTAAAAGCAAATCTTGGTTTATAACTTAGGGTTAAAAAATCCTAATTGTGTTCACACAGTAACCAATTGTCTGTTTGTCTATTTGTTGAGTTTTTATGGCCTTCTTTATGTTCACAGTATTAAATTTATTGTGGTACAAATGGATGGTTAAGGCAAGCAGAAACGCATACTTGTCTAATTTAAATATTTATTTGCTTTTATTTTCTATTACATTTCAGCTCATTAATTTAATTTAGTACATTTTCTCCTGTGCAACCAGAATGTTTATTAACATGCTTATGACAACATAAATGAGCAAGCCACACCAAAATATAGATTTTTTAGTTAAGACTTAAAATTTCCACCAGATGGCAGCCCAACCCCTAAAATGCTAGAGCTTACTAGAAACAGTAGAATGAATATGAAAATTTAAAATTTGAGTGTCTGATAAAATAAAATATTTTTTAATCTCTTAAAAATTAGTTATAATATATTGAATTATATTTAAGTTATTAAATGGGTAGGTATATGGGTATGTTAATATTTTGTTTTTTAGTCTTGATCTTACTTCACATTAAAGTTAAGAAACAGTAAATAAAATTTTTTACTAGAGACTGCATATTGTTTTCAAAAGTAAATAATAACATTAAACAGTATGTTTTCCTGAATGATGCACAAATTTTAAAATATTAGTTATGTGCGTAAGGATCAGTGAAGGAAAGTCATATTAATTATGTCGATGTACAGATTTTTAAAAAAATAATACACAATTGATAAGAGCTATCTCTGTACTAGGAAAAATAAAATAATAAAAACATTGATAATTTTAATAAGACATGCTTTTTGAATATAGAGGCAGAAATTAATTTTAGTGCAAAAACTATATTTAGTTTGGGGAGGAAACAGATATTTTTATAGAGGGGATAATGCTTTATCTGGGCCTCAAGGAAGGTAAAATCAGTATTTATACATATGGGAAAAGGGAGAAAGCTATTCAGGAAATGGAGACCAGTGTATGTAGAGCCAAGGGTGTGAGAAATGTCCTGGGTTGTTTGGAAAATGTGTAAGTTTGGGAGTAATCAGAAAATAAAATGAGTGCATCAAAATCAAGAGACAGAAGAGAGAAAAATATGGTAGATGATGATTTTGAAGGCCTTGGAAACATACTAAAAAGTTTTAAAGCATAAACTATTTTAAATAAATCTCATTGCATATTTTAAGCAATGAAAGATTAATTGGGAAGCTGGAAAATCAGAGGCAAATTGTGTGCCCTGGGAAACAGTTTATAGAGTCTGATTCAAACCATAGGATGGAAAATGAAATGAAAAGAAGGTGACAGATGAACAAATGCACATTTCATTGGCGACTTCTTGTTATACTCCTTCAGTCACTAATAAGGAACCAATGCTTGCTCTTGGTTCCCAGGAAAGTGCCAAAGACTGTTCTGGGTTATTGTTTATCCCTTTTGCCTATTTTAATGAACAATAGCAGTATTATTTTGGTAAGGGAGAACAAAAGTATTTCTGAGATTTTTAATTTGAGAGACAGGACCATGATTGCTTTAACCAAGGTAGAGAATGCGTAAGTAACAAGCTGAAGTGATGTTAAAATGAAGGAAGGAAAGACAGTGGTAGGTATCTTAGATTTGATATATTGATCTTTGGAAAGACAACCTAGTTGTTATAGCTAATAAGTAGTTGGGAACACAGATGAGACTGAAACTTTATAGAGATCTGGGCTGTAACAAAGATTTGACAGTCAAATCTGAAAAGCAACCTTTTGGGAGTGAATGAGGTTGTCAACGATAGTAGTAGGGAAGTGAGTAAGAAAGGACCCCAGAGAAGCTTGACACTGAAGTAGAAAGAAAATACATACATGCACACATTAAATAATATAACATTAATACTATTTAATGTGTATTGAGGATTTATCATCGGTCAGATACTCAATAAAATGCTTTAAATTTTAAAGAATATTTTGTCCTCTAAACAACTCTCTGAGGCAATATTGCTATTCCAATTTCACAGATAAGGAAATAGGTACAGAGAAGTTAGAAAATGTGGACTAGATGACACAGCAAGGATGTGGTAAAGTCAAGTTCTAAACTTCTATTATCTGATTCTATACTTTGAGCTTTTCTTCTCCAGGTTGTACTGTCTTTTAGGATAAAGTTCTAACTTCTCACATATTTTCCTTCCTTAATAAAATGATGAATTACATTAACAAATGATAAAGCATGCTTTCATTTTTGCTATACACTTTACTTGAGAATATTATATTAAGCTTTTGGTATTATAGTTCCCTCCCTCCCTCCCTTCCTTCCTCCTTCCTTCTCTCTCTTTTCTTCTTTCTTTTCTCTCTCTCTCTCCCCTCTCTCTCTCTTTCTTTTTTGTTTCTTAGGATTTTTACCTCTATATCTGTAAGTAAGACTTGGTTAATTTTTTTTTTTGCTCGTTTGCTTTTTCTAGAAGATGTTTGATAAAAGATTCTGGGAATGTAGACTGTCCTTAAGTCTTATACATATTTATAATTCTTACATGCATTTATATGTATTTCAACACATGAAAAACGGAGCAACTTCCTTAACCACGAGAGTGTCTGTTGTTTTTTTAGTTGTTGTTGTTGCTGCCACTGTTGGTTTCTGTCATTCCTGGCTGGGAAAAACGTCAGTTTGACTTTAGACTTGGGTTGGAAGTAGGAGTCAGTGGAAAGAGCAGTTGACATTACAGGTTGGAGAGGAATTGATGGCAAATCCTGGTCCTGGCAACACAGCTATGAAAGGAGATGCTAACAGTGGGACACAGGTTGACCTTGGGATTAGGGTATATATCTCTCCTAAACAAAAGGAAGAGAAAAGAAAGAATGAGGATGCAGAGTAATTTCTTCTCGAAATTTCTATCTCTTGCAACAAAACTGGATTATGCAATGGGTGAATAACTGTGGGCCTGGACATTTACCCATATCATTAATTCAGAAAAAAAGGTGTGATAAACAATAGACATCTTCTTTATAGAAAAGTTGGTTTTGAAATATAGTTCTGTGCAACTCCAGCACTGAATGTGGAATGATGTTGTAACCAAAGCAGAAATGCAAAATATGGAAGTTTATTTACTTTTCTCTCTCATGGAATTTCCTCATGCACTGGTACCCTTCGTGTGTGTGGAAGATGAATAATTGAAAACAAATATTTGCAAATTAATAAGTCAGGGTGTGTTTAGTTAGTGACTCTTTCGATTATTCATCATAAATTAAATCACATGACAACAAACAAATAACTAATAAAGAGTAGCAACACAAATTAGTACATAAGCTAGCCTAAATGTAAAGGCAGGTGCTTTATATATCAATTATGTTTCATTTTTAACTAAAGATTTTACTTTTGTTCAAGATAATAACTATTGATTATGTATCCATGTATATGTATTGCCCAATACTGTAGCCACTAGCTACTTATTGCTAATTAATTTAAATTTACCTCAACTACATTTAAGTACAAGGAAATATTCAATGACTTCAGCCGTAATACCCACATTTCACGACCTCAAATTCCACAAGTGGTTAGTCACTACTACATTGTCTACTGAAGAAATAGAATATTTTTATTAATCAAGGCAGCCTTAATGTTCCTCTCAGCTTGACTAAACTTTATACAGGTTTTTTCCTATTTCTAATCTCTGAGTTCCCTTTTCTTAGAACATTTTTTAGAAAACTTGTAATTATAAACTCATTATCTGTTCCTTTGAGATGTATGTAAATCTATTTAAAATCCTCTCGCTACTATTTAAACCCAGGAATTTCTTTCTCCAGGATCTGGGAACCATCTTCTTGAAATGTAAATATCAAGAATGATAGCACTCCTATCTCCCAGTCTTTGTAGGAGTGTAGGAGCCTAACTTCAGTGGGCATATCATTCCTGTGATAAAGATATGGGAAAGTTTATTTTTCCTTTGGGAACACCTACTAGCAAAAATAGCTTATGATCTCCCCCACTCCCCCAACTCCTTCACCAACTTTTAAAATCCTCCAGCCTTTTATTCCATTGTAGTTGAGTTCAAATTGAGTTCTTATCTGTCCTCTTGAATAAAATGTTCCTTGCCTATGTAATATTGATGCAATTTTTGCTTTGACATCATCAAAGTAGATAGTTATATTACAAAGGGATCATCTATATTATGAAAAATGACAAAATGTTTTGTTAAAACTTGGCTGATACTAGAACATAGTCTTTCCTGGATTATCAAGAAAAAAAGTTAACCTTGTTTATATATGCTTCTATGTTCTTTTTGGTAAAACACTTATGCAGAGTAAAAAAAAAATCCTATTTTCCTCAAAATGTGCAAGATTTGATGTGATAGACTTAAGAGCATTAGGAGCTATTGTTTCCGAAGCTACAATTTTATACTTCATTTTTAAATATAATGTTAGTGATAAAAGATACAAAACCAAGATAACCCAATTCACCTCTCTGTCTTTAAAAACAACCAGTACAACTGTGGCATCAGTCTAAAAACTTCAAATTTACCATCCTAAAAAAGCAATTGGTGAGTGTTTTTTTTTTAATGTGTCTACAAAGACTAAGTAAATTAGAAGTAAATATTTGAATCAATTAGAATAAACCCCTATTTTTGTTTTTTTGGTTCCTTGAAATAGTGAGTTCAAAAGTGCATAGTAAACATATATGCAGCATTGCACATATATGTATGGGATATGTGTGTTTATGATTGTGCATAGGTACATGCATACACCTACAGATAGGTGTTGATATAATGTATTATACAGTAATACATACATTTTTATGAAGAGAATACATTTTTGCAGACAGGTTGGCCTAATGACAATTGATATTATAATCATTACATAAGACATACTCATGATACATCATTTATTGCTTTTGGGTTTAGTCCATTCACTCTGTAGAGAGGATATGAAAATACTATGTGGCAATCTCAGTGAAGAAGCATTTATATTTTTACATCCCCAATCTTTCATAGTTATCTGGTCCACAATTATTATCCCATATATTATGTTTATTGCCTTACAAAACAGTGTAAAATAATGAATATCTTCTATTTTGAATGTATCTCAATTTATTTTCATAACATTTAAGTGACATTGCTGTAATTGTAAGCATATATGGCATAACAAGCTTTGAAAGAAAGACACCTCAGTTTTTCTAAGTAAAATTCAAGTGGTGGAAGCTGAAGTTAATGGCCATCCAGGGAGGGAACTGACCTGCCATGGGCAAATGATATGCCCTAGGCATCAATCAGTTTGATTTACAGAGGCAACGGGGCTCATCGACTGGTCCAGCAAGTGGTTAAGTGTAGAAGGCAGGCCGATAAAGTTTGTAATGTTTAAAGCAAACTCTGCTGAGGAAGATCGTTCTTATTGAATTATCTAGAATGGTTAAATCTATTAAGTAAATATCCCAGGTTGTATGGTAATATTATAATTTACCTTACACTGGTACAGCATGGCATCGTTATCAGCATCTTTCTTGTAGTAATAATTAGTCTATCTATTAGGATAAAATAATATTGATTTAGTTTTTGGAAGAGCAACAGGAAACCCAATTCTTATTCAAAAATAGGGAATATATTGCAGAAACTGAATTATAGATATTAACGTATAATAGACATGTAGAAAAAGTCAGTATGTAACTCACATTCATATTATGTAGTAATGTAAACATCTAAGTGTATGGCCATCCTTATAAAAATCATAGTTTGATATTGGGCAGTTAATGAAGATCACTGCAGAATATAACACGAAGAAAGATAGCATGCTAGAGAGTAGTAAGAAGAAAAAATGTTTGAAGTCAATCAAAGATCCAAGGCATGAGTGAGCCAGCGAAAAGCTTCTGGCAGGTTAGGTATAGATGAGTTCTATGTGCTTAAAAAGTACCTTCCCCCAAGTTAATATGTATTTTTTTCTAGAGAAAAAAACTGAGTTTAAAAGTTTCTTTTATTATTATTATTATACTTTAAGATTTAGGGTACATGTGCACAACGTGCAGGTTAGTTACATATGTATACATGTGCCATGCTGGTGTACTGCACCCATTAACTCATTATTTAGCATTAGGTATATCTCCTAAAGCTATCCTTCCCCCATCCCCCGACCCCACAACAGTCCCCAGAGTGTGATGTTCCCCTTCCTGTGTCCATGTATTCTCACTGTTCAATTCCCACCTATGAGTGAGAATATGCGGTGTTTGGTTTTTTGTTCTTGCGATAGTTTACTGAGAATGATGATTTCCAGTTTCATCCATGTCCCTACAAAGGATATGAACTCATCATTTTTTTATGGCTGCATAGTATTCCATGGTGTATATGTGCCACATTTTCTTAATCCAGTCTATCATTGTTGGACATTTAGGTTGGTTCCAAGTCTTTGCTATTGCGAATAGTGCCGCAATAAACATACGTGTGCATGTGTCTTTATAGCAGCATGATTTATAGTCCTTTGGGTATATACCCAGTAATGGGATGGCTGGGTCAAATGGTATTTCTAGTTCTAGATCCCTGAGGAATCACCACACTGACTTCCACAAGGGTTGAACTAGTTTACAGTCCCACCAACAGTGTAAAAGTGTTCCTATTTCTCCACATCCTCTCCAGCACCTGTTGTTTCCTGACTTTTGAATGATTGCCATTCTAACTGGTGTGAGATGGTATCTCATTGTGGTTTTGATTTGCATTTCTCTGATGGCCAGTGATGGTGAGCATTTTTTCATGTGTTTTTTGGCTGCTTAAATGTCTTCTTTTGAGAAGTGTCTGTTCATGTCCTTTGCCCACTTTTTGATGCGGTTGTTTGTTTTTTTCTTGTAAATTTATTTGAGTTCATTGTAGACTCTGGATATTAGCCCTTTGTCAGATGAGTAGGTTGCAAAAATTTTCTCCCATTTTGTAGGTTGCCTGTTCACTCTGATGGTAGTTTCTTTTGCTGTGCAGAAGCTCTTTAGTTTAATTAGATCCCATTTGTCAATTTTGGCTTTTGTTGCCATTGCGTTTGGTGTTTTAGACATGAAGTCCTTGCCCATGCCTATGTCCTGAATGGTAATGCCTAGGTTTTCTTCTAGGGTTTTTATGGTTTTAGGTCTAACGTTTAAGTCTTTAATCCATCTTGAATTAATTTTTGTATAAGGTGTAAGGAAGGGATCCAGTTCCAGCTTTCTACATATGGCTAGCCAGTTTTCCCAGCACCATTTGTTAAATAGGGAATCCTTTCCCCATTGCTTGTTTTTCTCAGGTTTGTCAAAGATCAGATAGTTGTAGATATGCAGCGTTATTTCTGAGGGCTCTGTTCTGTTCCATTGGTCTATATCTCTGTTTTGGTACCAGTGCCATGCTGTTTTAGTTACTGTAGACTTGTAGTATAGTTTGAAGTCAGGTAGCATGATGCCTCCAGCTTTGTTCTTTTGGCTTAGGATTGACTTGGTGATGCGGGCTCTTTTTTGGTTCCATATGAACTTTAAAGTAGATTTTTCCAATTCTGTGAAGAAAGTCATTGGTAGCTTGATGGGGATGGCATTGAATCTATGAATTACCTTGGGCAGTATGGCCATTTTCACGATATTGATTCTTCCTACCCTTGAGCATGGAATGTTCTTCCATTTGTTTGTATCCTCTTTTATTTCATTGAGCAATGGCTTATAGTTCTCCTTGAAGAGGTCCTTCACATCCCTTCTAAGTTGGATTCGTAAGTATTTTATTCTCTTTGAAGCAATTGTGAATGGGAGTTCACTCATGATTTGGCTCTCTGTTTGTCTGTTATTGGTGTATAAGAATGCTTGGTACTCCTCGAGAAGAGCAACTCCAAGACACATATTGTCAGATTCACCAAAGTTGAAATGAAGGAAAAAATGTTAAGGGCAGCCAGAGAGAAAGGTCGGGTTACCCACAAAGGGAAGCCCATCAGACTAACAGCGGATCTCTCAGCAGAAACTCTACAAGCCAGAAGAGAGTGGGGGCCAATATTCAACATTCTTAAAGAAAATAATTTTCAACCCAGAATTTCATATCCAGCCAAACAAAGCTTCATAAGTGAAGGAGAAATAAAATACTTTACAGACAAGCAAATGCTGAGAGATTTTGTCACCACCAGGCCTGCCCTAAAAGAGCTCCTGAAGGAAGCACTAAACATGGAAAGGCACAACCAGTATCAGCCGCTGCAAAATCATGCCAAAAGGTAAAGACCATCGAGACTAGGAAGAAACTGCATCAACTAACGAGCAAAATCACCAGCTAACATCATAATGACAGGATCAAATTCACACATAACAATATTAACTTTAAGTGTAAATGGACTAAATGCTCCAATTAAAAGACACAGACTGGTAAATTGGATAAAGAGTCAAGACCCATCAGTGTGCTGTATTCAGGAAACCCATCTCACGTGCAGAGACACACATAGGCTCAAAATAAAAGGATGGAGGAAGATCTACCAAGCAAATGGAAAACAAAAAAAGGCAGGGGTTGCAATCCTAGTCTCTGATAAAACAGACTTTAAACCAACAAAGATCAAAAGAGACAAAGAAGGCCATTACATAATGGTAAAGGGATCAATTCAACAGGAAGAGCTAACTATCCTAACTATATATGCACCCAATACGGGAGCACCCAGATTCATAAAGCAAGTCCTGAGTGACCTACAAAGAGACTTAGACTCCCACACAATAATAATGGGAGACTTTAACACCCCACTGTCAACATTAGACAGATCAATGAGACAAAGTTAACAAGGATACCCAGGAATTGTACTCAGCTCTGCACCAAGCAGACCTAATAGACATCTACAGAAATCTCCACCCCAAATCAACAGAATATACATTTTTTTCAGCACCACACCACACCTATTCCAAAATTGACCACATAGTTGGAAGTAAAGCTCTCCTCAGCAAATGTAAAAGAACAGAAATTATAACAAACTGTCTCTCTGACCACAGTGCAATCAAATTGGAACTCAGGATTAAGAAACTCACTCAAAACCGCTCAACTACATGGAAACTGAACAACCTGCTCCTGAATGACTGCTGGGTACATAACAAAATGAAGGCAGAAATAAAGATGTTTTTTGAAACCAACGAGAACAAAGACACAACATACCAGAATCTCTGGGACACATTTAAAGCAGTGTATAGAGGGAAATTTATAGCACTAAATGCCCACAAGAGAAAGCAGGAAAGATTCAAAATTGACACCTTAACATCACAATTAAAAGAACTAGAAAAGCAAGAGCAAACACATTCAAAATCTAGCAGAAGGCAAGAAATAACTAAAATCAGAGCAAACTGAAGGAACTAGAGACACAAAAAACCCTTCAAAAAATTAAGGAATCCAGGAGCTGGTTTTTTGAAAGGATCAACAAAATTGATAGACCGCTAGCAAGACTAATAGAGAAGAAAAGAGAGAAGAATCAAATAGACACAATAAAAAATGATAAAGGGGATATCACCACCGATCCCACAGAAATACAAACTACCATCAGAGAATACTACAAACACCTCTATGCAAATAAACTAGAAAATCTAGAAGAAATGGATAAATTCCTCGACACATACACTCTCCCAAGACTAAACCAGGAAGAAGTTGAATCTCTAAATAGACCAATAACAGGATAAGCAATAATCAATAGCTTACCAACCAAAAAGAGTCCAGGACCAGATGGATTCACAGCCGAATTCTACCAGAGGTAGAAGGAGGAACTGGTACCATTCCTACTGAAACTATTCCAATCAATAGAAAAAGAGGGAGTCGTCCCTAACTCATTTTATGAGGCCAGCATCATCCTGATACCAAAGCCAGGCAGAGACACAACGAACAAAGAGAATTTTAGACCAATATCCTTGATGAATATTGATGCAAAAATCCTCAATAAAATACTGGCAAACCGAATCCAGCAGCACATCAAAAAGCTTATCCACCATGATCAAGTGGGCTTCATCCCTGGGATGCAAGACTGGTTCAATATACACAAATCAATATATGTAATCCAGCATATAAACAGAACCAAAGACAAAAACCACATGATTATCTCAATAGATGCAGAAAAGGCCTTTGACAAAATTCAACAACCCTTCATGCTAAAAACTCTCAATAAATTGGGTATTGATGGGACGTATCTCAAAATAATAAGAGCTATCTATGACAAACCCACAGCCAATATCATACTGAATGGGCAAAAACTGGAAGCATTCCCTTTGAAAACTGGCACAAGACAGGGATGCCCTCTCTCACCACTCCTATTCAACATAGTGTTGGAAGTTCTGGCTAGGGCAATTAGGCAGGAGAAGGAAATCAAGGGTATTCAATTAGGAAAAGAAGAAGTCAAATTGTCCCTGTTTGCAGACGACATGATTGTCTATCTAGAAAACCCCATTGTCTCAGCCCAAAATCTCCTTAAGCTGATAAGCAACTTCAGCAAAGTCTCAGGATACAAAATCAATGTACAAAAATCACAAGCATTCTTATACACCAATAACAGACAGAGAGCCCAATCATGAGTGAACTCCCATTCACAATTGCTTCAAAGAGAATATTTCTTTTCTTGTTCACCAATCCTCATCTATTTTCTTCGTCCATTCACTCTAGCAATTTCTCAAATGACTAATTCAAAAACCTCTTTCTTTCTCTCCACAGCTATTGATTTTGCTGCTTTTTCTTTTTCCCATAGCAAATATCAAAACAATCAAGAATATTTTCACAATTTCCTGTCTCTACATCTGAACACCTATTTGTATCTGAGAACATATTCTTTCTTTTTGCAACTGCAGATAAACTCTGCGACCTACCTATGGCGGCCTGTTGCATTTATGTGTCTACTGAATCCCATCTTCTCTCACTTATTCATGGGTTTTGTTCCAGTGATTTTCTTTCATTTCTTTTGTTTCACAGTGTTGACCTCCCCTTGACTAAACAAACACGCTATTATTTCTCGTATTAAAAAAACTTGCTAAACCTTCCTCATTAATTCTCTTTTTCTGCTCCTCTCTCCAGAAAGAAAATTGTCAAAAGTGGTGATAGTGTGTCTTTACTCGTTTTCTCCTTTTATTCTTTGCACATGAATACTCCAATTAGGTGATTTCCCACCAATCTGCTAATTTTTTATCATTGATCAATATCAATTCTCTATTCAGCAATATTTATTAGAGGAGTATTTATTCTTTTTCATAAAGTACTTTCTTCATTGAACTTTATTCACACTATTCTCCTAATTTAATTTTTACTTCACTTGCTGCTTCATCTTAGTCTATATTTTTCTCATCATCTTCCAGATTCTCTTAATAAAACATGGAGTTTTCTGCAGCTCATGGCTTGGAGTCCACCCTTACACCTAACTTTCTCTTTTATCTACTTTCCAAATGTCCTTTAAATGCTAATGAATTACAATATAATTTTTTCATTCTGGAATTCTCTGCAGTGCCTAGATGGATACAGCCAACTGCAATGGACTGAATGCCTATGTCCCCCTAAAATTCATATGCTGAAATCCAAAACATGTGATGGTATTAGGAGAAGGGGCCTTTGGGAAGTGATTAGGTCATGAAGGCGTTCTTTCTGCATGGGATAGTGCCCTTATAAAAGAGACAACAGAAAAATCCCCTACCTTTTTATCCATGTGAGGTTACAGTGAAAAAAATGGCTATCTGTGAGGGAGTAGGCCCTCCACAGAACCAAATCTGTTGGTGCCTTGATCTTGAACTTCCCAACCTCCAGAAGAGTGAGCAATATATTTATGTTGTTTATAAGTACCCACTCTGTGGTATTCTGTTATAGCAGCCTGAGTAGACTAAGCCCCCAACTTTCTTTAAAACATTGTTATTTTGTTCTGTTCTGTTCTCTTCAACCATTGTGGAAGTCAGTGTGGCGATTCCTCAGGGATCTAGAACTAGAAATACCATTTGACCCAGCCATCCCATTACTGGGTATATACCCAAAGGATTACAAATCATGCTGCTATAAAGACACATGCACACGTATGTTTATTGCAGCACTATTCACAATAGCAAAGACTTGGAATCAACCCAAATGTCCAACAATGATAGACTGGATTAAGAAAATGTGGCACATATACACCATGGAATACTATGCAGCCATAAAAAATGATGAGTTCATGTCCTTTGTAGGGACATGGATGAAGCTGGAAACCATCATTCTCAGCAAACTATTGCAAGTACAAAAAACAAACACCGCTTGTTCTCACTCATAGGTGGGAACTGCACAATGAGAACACATGAACACAGGAAGGGGAACATCACACACCAGGGCCTGTTGTGGGGTGGAGGGAGGGGGGAGGGATAGCATTAGGAGATACACCTAATGTTAAATGACAAGTTAATGGGTGCAGCACACCAACATGGCACATGTATACATATGTAACAAACCTGCATGTTGTGCACATGTACTCTATAACTTAAAGTATAATTAAAAATAAAAAAGACATTGTTATTTGACCAAGAACAATACTAGATGATACCACGACAACATAGAAAAATGTATTTGGAAGCCAAACTTTAATTTCATGTGACATATGCTATAAAGAGCTAAGAAAATTTAAGGAGTACTTGTTTTCTTTCTTTTTTTTTAAACAAAATAGAATCCACTATGTTGGAGACTTGATATTATGTGCTTGTCAAACTATTCTCTTTTATAAATGAGGATACAATCTAGTGTGCTCATGGTCATCAAATGGATTTGCATGAAAAGTTACATTTTATTTGTGATTTTTAAAACATCACAGTAACCATAAACTGAGCTGGTTTACTCAACTTTTCATTGTTTTGTTGTTGTTGTTCTTGGTTATAATACTTGCAAACTATGGAAAATCACATTGACTAACAGGATAAACTCTATATGCATTTTATTTCCCAAGGAATTGTGTTCACTTTATTTTTGCTGAAGGTTGTATGTTAAATCAATGTCATGTTTTTATACTACTTCTTGAGTAGGAAATTCAGATTTTAAATTCTATTATTTCCTCCAAAATGAAGAGCAGTGCTTAGTTAAATAAAAGATTGATGATATGTTTCAAAAATTATTATTTGAATATAAATAGCTACATCACTCAGAGCACGCCAGACTGAACTTCTGACATTTTTCCTTCAATCTTCAAATTTCTGTTTTAATCCTCAGTATATGGTAATTTGATTATTACAGTGGCTCAGGTCATGAACTTGTGAAGTTATTTCTGATTCCTCTTTTTCTGTCTCACCTCAAATTTACTTTCAAAAATATCCAAATTCTGACAACATCTTACTACATACACCAACGCAACTCTAATCCAAGCCACCTTGATCTCCTGGATTATTGAAACAGAAATGTAATCGATCATCTTGTCCCAAAGAGTATTCTCAACACTACAGCCAGAGTGATCACTTTAATTCTTAAGTCAGATCCTCTCATCTTATGTTTAATTTTTTCCAACGAATTTCCATCACACTCTCATGGTTATGATGATAAAAGCCAACAAAAATTCAAAGTCTTCAGGGCCCTACAAGACACAATCTGGCAAGACATTAACTCTTTTAACAAATTAATGCTCTTTTCTGGTCGATTATTTTCCTGTTCCATTCTTCTGGCATTCTGCAAAGGCTCCAGGCATTGTTAAGCCTAAGGTCCTTTGCCTTTACTGTTTTGTGTGCATGAAAACTTGAGTCTTAGGTATTTCATGGCATCTTCTGATATCTTTTTCAGATTAGATTACTCAAATGTAACCCTTACAGGGTTAATATAGAAAAATATAGTGATGCTTTTCCTAATATTTATCGCTATGTTACTTTACTCAATAAATCTTACCACCCTTGGCAGAACATACAGATATATATATATCTATTCTGTGTGTGTGTATATATATATACTATATATATATAGCATATATATATACTATATATATATAGCATATATATATACTATATATATACTATATATATAATATATAGTATATATATAGTATATATATTATATATAGTATATATATAATATATAGTATATATATAGTATATATATTATATATAGTATATATATAAATACATATATCCTATATACATATTACCTGTAGATATCCTGTGTGTATATGCATTTAATAAATATGTGCTGTTAAATAATTAATAAATGGATGGATATTGACAATTAATTTCTAAAAGAATGGTGTTAATCAGTAAAGCAAAAAGAAGTATTATGTTTGAAACGTGAATAGGACTTTATTATTTCATATAAACTGCATTTTTATTTAAATGAAATATACAATAATATTGTTTTTGTCTTTTTTTTTCTTTTCTTTCCTTTTTTTTTTCATTGTGTTTTTGAGGCAGGGTCTCACTCTGTCACTCAGGCTGGAATGCAGTGGTGCTATCTTGGCTCACTGCAACCTCCAACCGCTGGGCTCGAGCCATCCTGCCACCTCAGCCTTCCAAGTAGCTGGGAACATAAGCACACACCACCATTCCTGGCTAAGTTTTTTTGTATTTTTATTAGAGACGGAGTCTCACCATGTTGCCCAGGCTAGTCTCAGACTCCTGAGCTCAAGCAATCTGCCTACATCAGCCTCCCAAAGTGCTGGGATTATAGGCGTGAGCAACTGCACCGGGCTCCAATAATATTGTATGTATTAATTTTAGTCCATTCTCTATAGATGCTTTTCCTCTCAGTTTTTGTATTCAAATGTGTGTGATAAATATAATAATTCATGATACCTAAATTGAATTATTGGATTAAATTCATTTGCAAATATAACTACACTTAATACACATGTAATTCCATATCAATATCTAAGAGCTGACTTATGTATTATAAAAATTCTTAAACTTCCTTCCATAGCAAAACATACAAAGAAAAAGAGAATCAGTACTGAAGCAATTTTTCTTGGTGAATTCTAAGAAAATTTCAAAAAGATACTGCTTTACAGATAATATGGTGCTCAGAACGGGATTTAGCATGGAATGCATAAGCCAAAATAAATACCACACACAGACACACACATACACATGCACACACACACACACACACATGCTGACTAAAAAAAAGTGGAGACATATCTGCAAGTATAGCTCAGCAGCATAAAAAATATGTTAATGTTGGTAAATATGTTGCTAAGCTATAATTCTGTTTTTATTTGACATATGTAATATAATATGGCTTTAAAAATTTATACTAATCAGCATCTAGCACTATGCTAACTATGACTAAATCTATATTCATATATGTTCCCATATCATGAAGAATTAGTATATACAAATGTCCAGCTTTCATAGTTTTAACACATTTTTTTTCAGAATGTACACCAGCAGGTTTTCTCCTAATTTCTAGCATATATTTAATTAGTTAATATTTGCTTTTAGTATTTGCAGTGTACTGAAAGAACTACCTTGTTACTGGAAACATTTGGGTCATGTATGTGAATGCCATTCTTCAATTTGTGATTATCAGAAAGATCCGAGGACTATGCTAGTGTGTGTGACAGCTTCTTCAATGTCTTTTGCTTGCAATTCTGAATCGAGCCAACTTCTGTTTCAAGTAGTTGCACACTGGGATTGTCTGCTTTCAGTACCACACAGTGCTCTCACATCGTTTGATGTGTACTACAGTGATTTATTTTAGTGACTCTCCCCTGTGTATACAGTTACATTATTGCACATTCCCCTTAGAATAAGTGCCAGAATAGGCTGCTAGAATCCATCTCTTCTCAGCTCCTGCTCATTTCATTGTTAGTCCCAGTACCAACTTTTTTGCTATAGTATGTGTCATAGTTCATTTGCATTACCATAAAGAAACACCTGAAGCTGGGTAATTTATAAAAAGAGGTTTATTGACTGGGCATGGTGGCTCATGCCTGTAATCACAGAACTGTGGGAGGCTGAGGTGGGTGGATCACGAGGTCAGGAAATCGAAACCATCCTGGCTAACATGGTGAAGCCCGGTCTCTACTAAAAATACAAAAAAAATTTAGTCAGGCATGGTGGCACGTGACTGTAGTCCCAGCTACATGGGAGGCTGAGGCAGGAGAATCACTTGAACCCCAGAGGCAGAGGTTGCAGTGAGCCAAGATCACGCCACTGCACTCCAACTTGAGCAACAGAGCGAGACTCCATCGGTTTTTAGAAAAAGTGCCAGAATAGGCCATTTTGTTCATGGTTCTGCAGGGTTTCAGGAAACTTCCACCAATGAAAAAAAGTGTAGGGGAGCAGGCATCACATAGGGAGAGGAAGGAAGCAAGAATGAGAGAGGAACGGAAGTTGCCAGGCTCTTTTTAACAATCAGTCCTTGTAGCAATTAACACAGTGCAAACTCACTCATTCCTGTGAGAATGGCATTCATAAGAGATCTGCTCTCATGAACCAAAGGATCTACCTCAACCAGGCCCTACCTCCAACACTGGAGATCAAATTTCACCATAAGATTTGGAGGAAACAAATATCCAAACCATATCAGCATGCTATAGGAGTTCTTTAAAAATTACCATGCTATGTATAATTGCATAATAAAACCACAGACTTACGAGAAGAAAGGGAGGTTGGGAGCACCACCCTCAAAACTTCCTTGGTAACATATAAAATAAAAATGTAAAACATAATAACACTTTTTTTAACCTAATAAATTGTATATATATATATGTGTATGTGTGTGTGTGTATATAAAATAAATGTGGCTTGACCTTGAAAAAGGTCTGAAGTTGACTCACAGAAATCTGCATAAGAAAGATTACAATTTGTGAGTTATTGGAAGTCATGGAAGGAGAGTCATTTGATTTGGACTGAATAGATGATACCAGATGTGAGTGGGTGAGCTCATAAGATGCAGGGAACTTAAGTCACTGGTATTTGTTTGGGATATGTGCATATGTGTGTTTGATGTATTCTTATGTGGCTCTGTCCAGGTGGGTGTAGTTTTCTGGGCTCACCTGATGTTTCTTGCAGGCAAAATTGCACATAAGCAAACTTGCAATTCACATGGTGTTTGCATTGTTTCCTGGTATATTGTTTTGCAACACAGTCACATTTACAAAGCAAGTATTATAACAAAACTGACTGCACTTATTTTTTGTAGATAAGCTTGCATTACCTTCAAAATGTTGAATTTTAACCACGTCTTGTTTCCAAAATTTTGACTTTTCAATTATTGCTCATTCAATTAATTTATGTTAAAATAAAAGAAAAAGAACAGGAAAAATAAGTAAAAAAAAGTTAAATCCAATCACACAATTTACTTGATGGATGAACTGCTCATAAAAACAAATGTTGTTTGGTATCATAATAAATGTTTAAATTGCTTACTATTTACATAAACCCAGAGTAGAATCAAAATGTGGAGAAAACACATGACTGTAATCATTGTTAAAAAAAATTTAGGCAATAAGGAATATGGCAACTGAAAGGATGTTTGTAGGTAACAAATCTTATCAAAAATGTTGTAGTTGGGATATTTGAATGATATTCTAAAGGAGTCTGGTAAAGAATAAAGAGCAGATTATTAGGCCAAATAAAAATGGCAGTAATACAAGTTAAGCACCTAGGCTGCACCCAGAAAATTCATCAATAGTTATCAGTTTCTAAGCAAACAACCCAATTCTTATGATCATCTCCAAACTCAAGGGTGATGGATATGAGAAAGAAGAATAAAAAAGCACGAAGGGACGTGCTTTTCTGACAGTCTAACATGTCAGAAATATTATGTAGGTTTTCTGGTATAGGGAATAAGGAAAAACGGAGTTATTTGGCTACCATATAGTTTTAAGGGAAGGTATTAAGCTAGAGTAGACTGTGTTGGAATATTAGAATAATAAACTCACTTTAAAATACCTGTGGCTAAGCCAGAAAAGATGTGTGTGTGTGTGTGTCTGTGTGTGTGTGTGTGTGTGTGTGTGTTACATACTCATTGTGCATGTGTTCATGAGTGAGACATCTTGTGTTCAAAGTCACCAGGAGCACTGGTTTACTGAAACTGTGATCATCTTGGGGACTGGGTCCACTCTCTGTATTATGTGAATTTCTAATCACTGAGGCAGTGGGAAGAGGGCAGTGAAGGATTAGGCACCAGCAATTCAGTGCTCTGACCTGAATTTGAAGCACATTATTTCTACTCAAAATTCATTGGCCCAAAGTAATCATATGACACTCCTTCCTTCAATTGATGGGAGAAAGAAAATATAATATTACTAGGAAACCAGTAGGAAAGAAAAATCAGATATGGCTGAGTTCTTGAAGTCTGTATGTTTACCACAGATAGAGACTGTGTTTCAGGAGAATGCAAAATCTCATTTATCAACATGTTGGTAAAAGCTGAGTGTTGGGAGAAGCTGAGTCAGGGCCTGCATGTCTGACATAATGTAAAGGAGTCTTGGAACACGTCCGGGGACCAGGGTCTAAAACCCCTTGTGGTCTTTGCAACACTAAGCTCTGTGCTAAATGGTGGGAGGCTACCCTGACGCACCATCATCTAAGCCCAGGGCATAAAATCCCTCGTGGCTTGGATAGAATCCAGGGCTCGTGGCTCTGGAATGTGTCTAGACTTGCTGGATCCTTGCTCCTTGCTCTCCCAGGATCCATTTTATCTTGAGTTAAAAGAACCTGCTCTCCATTATCAAGTAGCAGAGCAAATGCTAAACCATCACAGCTGTAAATCATGTGCTTAATGCAACGCTCCCTTTCGACCTCCACATTCTCACCACCTGTTTCTTTGTTGGATTACCAATAAATAGCATGAGCTCTCAGAGCTCAGGGCCTTTGCAGCCTCCACAATCACGATGGCACCCTGGTCCCACTTTACTTCTCAAACTGTCTTTTTCTCAATCCTTTGACTCCACTGGACTTCATCGCCCCCAAGACCTAGTGTTGGGTCTGATCACCCCAACATCAACATAAGCAAAATCAGGCTTAAGGGTAAAACAAACACTTCCAGCCATAAGCATAAGACACACACTGCCAGAACATAAGATAATTGATTCAGTTATTCATTAATTCTCTAAGGAGAAACCACCTTTGTTGACTAGCAGAGGCCTGAAAATGCAGACTTGGGCAAGAGCCTCAGAAATAATCAGAATCATCCCATGTTATCTTTATGACGTGTTAACATTGTGGTTGCATGTGCATTGGACAACATGATTTTTGTGGAATGTTAGCTTTTAATGGAAGGTGGAGGTTCATTACAATTATGGTTTTCAGCCTTCTTTTGTAACCCTTGATGAATAATTATTTAATATTTTATAATAAATTTCATAAAGATATTTCTTCTATTTCAGGCATTGTTATGTTAAAGTGAGTGCTACTGGATTAATATCCAGAAGATAACTCCAAAAAAGCTTTTGAGAGTCCATTTGAAGCTAAATATTAATATTTAGGTTAAAATAATCAATCGACAAAACTTTGTATTTATATATTTCTTTTCATTTTATTCTTCTATTCTTCTGACAAGTATCAGCCAAGGGCTCATAAAATATCATTCCACATTTTTTTCTTTTTATATTACTCTTCTCATTTATATATTGCACTATTTTTTGAGTAAATTAAAGTAATAAACTATTTCCTGTCAAAAACTACTTCATTTCTTTTACAATATGTTTCACTAGCTTATTCAAGTAAAGTTTATGACTAAATAGAAAACCCACATGCATTTGAAATTAATTTTGTCTGTTTGTGTTAGTGTATATTTAAATATCTGGTCAGGTTATGTGGTTAATATCGCAAGGCATCTAGTTGAAGTAAAGCATATGTTTTAATCTCTGAACTATGAAATAGGTAAATGAGGTATTCTAGAATTAAATCATTGTGCAAAATATTTACATTATTTACAATGATTTTGTTAATATAGTAAAGTATTACATGTTTTAAAAGTGCATTGGATAATACCTCAATCATATAAGATGGTGGTGCCATAAAATTAGAGAATGATCGTATGTAACAAATAGCTATGCAAAGAAGAATATTTGCATGGACTTTAAAAGCTGATGTAATAACATTCTAAGTGAGTGTCATATTATGTGAACAGTCCTATTTATTTACGGGAAGATCAAATAGGTCATAGATCCTATAAAGCTGCAGAAGGTTTCTGAAAAATTGAACTCCACATTTATATCAATCAAAATTTTGGCTATCAATTGCTTACTTGTGCTAAAAATAGTGTAAAGCACTATATGTACAAAATAAAGTCATGCCAGCTTAGTACACATTCTGAAAGGTTTGAAATCCAGATGGAGATGACGAGTCAGTATTAAATAAAAAGTAGAACAGTGGGTAGCTGACATTTTGACCGGCAAGTGAGGCATTAAGAAAATATTTATTTATCTATTTAATTAATTAATTTTTTTGAGACAGAATCTCGTTCTGTTGCCCAGGCTGGAGTGCAATGGTGTGATCTCACCTCACTGCAACCTCTGCCTCCCAGGTTCATGCGATTCTCACGCCTCAGCTTCCCGGGTAGCTGGGATTACAGGCACCCGCCATCATGACCGGCTAATTTTTCTATTTTTGTAGAGATAGGGTTTCACCATGTTGGCCAGGCTGGTCTTGAACTCCTGACCTCAGGTGATCCTCTCACCTCGGCCTCCCAAAGTGCTGGGATTATAGGCGTGAGCCACTGTGCCCAGCCCAGCATTAAGAAAATATAAGCTAAAGGCAAGAGAGAGGACTGTGAAGATATACATAGCTTCATATATGCATATGTGTGTGTGTATATATATATGCAGCTATATATATGTATATGTGTATATGTATAGCTATATATATGTATATATATGTATATATGTATAGCTTCATATATGGACACGTGTATATACATATACATACACACACACATATATATATATAAAAATTAGAGGATGGGTGGTAATTTGAGCAGACACTTAGAAAACCACATTTAAAAAATTAACCACCAAAAATACAAAAATTTTTTTAAAAACTACTGTATTTGGCCAAATCATTATCAATTCTATAATGATTCTTGACTATCATAAATCCCATGCCATGGTACAACTCAGTAGTTACACAGAGATTATTTAACATTTCTAATCCAGTGTTTTAATTGCAATATTAGAACACTCAGTCTTGGTATGAGCAATTTTCTCACAACTAATGTGAAACACTTCTATTGTTATATGTAAATTATGGGGGAATTTTGCTTGATGTTTTCAGGGGACATACAAGATATCTTAAAAATGAAAAGGTTTTGGTTTTCTAGAAAACCTTCAAGCATCTGGAACTTGAGCTTCCTACTGCAGTATTGAAATAGTTTCAAGGTGTGTGCAAGTGAACCCAGCTTGTGCAATAAAACTTGTCTCTCCTCCCAATTTCTGTCTTTAGTTCTTCCCTGGCTGAAATTAGAGACTGACAATAAAGACAGTTATGTAAGTTCTTGACCGTTCCAGCCATGCCCGCTTGCAATAATAACTTATATTTACATTAACATGTATTCAAACTGTACCCATTGCTTGAGATTTGCTTAGGATCCTTTTCCCCATTAACAGGAAGATCTGCCGGGCACGGTGACTCATGCCTGTAATCACAGCACTTTAGGAGGCCGAGGCAGGTGGATCACCTGAGGTCAGGAGTTTGAGACCAGCCTGACCAATATGGAGAAACCCCATCTCTACTAAAAATACAAAATTAGCCAGGCGTGGTGGTGCATGCCTGTAATCCCAGCTACTCGGGAGGCCGAGGCAGGAGAATTGCTTGAACCCGGGAGGCAGAGGTTGCAGTGAACCGAGATCGTGCCATTGCACTCCAGCCTGGTCAACAAGAGCGAAACTCCATCTCAAAACAAAACAAAACAAAACAAAACAAAAACAAAATAAAAAAAAACAAAAAGAAAAGAGAAAGGTCTGCATTAACTTGCAAATAAATCTCAAATTCCCTTCCACTATTAACCTTCTAGTTACTAGTTGCTATCTATTGAAGATAATTTATGCGATTCCAGACAATTAGCCTGCTTCATGAGCCCTCTTTATCTGTAGTATTCACTTGGTCCCCCTTAGTGAGTTCTTTCTTGGTCCAATTACCAGGCTGTATTTAATATACTTACTGAGACTGTAGCTCAATGAACTCAGGTTTTAATTGTTTCATTTAAATCTGTGTCATCTGGGGTTTTTTTTAATGGCTAACCCTTGATTTGAGCTTCTCATAATCCGACTCACTCAGTCAAGCATTTGTGATCTGTGGCTCAACAGGCTATGCATAGGTTTCTAAGGATGAGTAACATCAAGAATCTGGCTACCAAACAACACTCTGTGTTTTTGAATCTGTAAGTGAGATTCATTTCACATAGCTTCAGTCTGTTTTTAATGGGTTCAATATCCCTTCATCCAGACATAGATTAGATATTCAATAATTGTTTAATGGACTTAGTGGCTGCCTATGGTGTGTCACATTTTAAGTATTCCCATGAGCCTTTTCAATACTTAACTATGTACATCAGTTATGATAATTTGAATTAGTAAATAAAAATGCTGAGAACTAAGGATTGTGATCCCGCCAAAAACAGCAGACCAGAAAATTCAAACTTTGTACTATATGACACTCCTATGGAGATTTTGACAGCCTGGAGTGAGTGAGTAGCAAGCCCAAAATCTTGACTGGTATAAGTGAAGTAAAGGATCTTTTTGTAAAGTTCTCTTTTCTTTTTGTTCCCATAGCATTTTCTCCTCCATGACCTTAGCATGCATACTTTGATCTCTGCATCCTCTGTTCTTCATGCAGTTTGGTATCAAAATTCGGAAGGACAGATATTACACTTTATTAACTATTTTTACTATCAATGTGCCACAATATTGGCCCCATGTAGAAGTTTAATAAATGTTGGTTAAAGGCACATTCCAGCTATGAAAGAAATCCAACTCTTAAATATTTATGTTTAAAGAATTTTTTTGATGAGAGTATATTTTGAATATGGACCCGTTTGTATATGAGTAACACTTTTATTCATTTATACATACATATTTTGACATTATTTACATCACATTAGCTTATTCCTGAATGGAGTGTACTTTATTTTTCTAATTTTTTATCATCTAATAATCCTATAGAATTTGGAAACCTCACTAATCTTAAAATTCTTACCTACCTATTGGTTTTTGATATGAAGTTTCTTTGGATGCAAAGTACCTCATCAGTATGTGAAGCAAACCTTCTATTTTCTCTCAGTTCCATAGATCTATTAAAGGTAAAAAACTAACAGCAATACATATAATATATTCATACAAAGTTTTTTCTAGGTGGAAAGTATAAAAGATGAACAACCCCTGCCCTGTGGTTTTGAAAAAGTATCTGGTGCTCTTAGGCATCTTTATGAACAATCCAAGTACAACTGCATTGCAAAATTAATGAGCCAAGAAAATGAGTCTTGTTAGTTTTCCACTCTTTGACTTCTAACATTACACTTGTTCCTACAGTTAACATTAAAAGCACTATATTAAATTTACATGAAACATAGCTTTGTCTTCTGATCTATTGGAAGTTGACTAAACTCTTATAATAATAATCTTACCTGGCTCTATGCCATTATTTACAGGAAAATAATAAAGATTAAAAAATAAATGAATCTGGAAACTACAAGCCACAAGAATGGCTGTGGAAATGAGTGAGAGTATAATCTTGAGTTTCAAAAACATGGGCTCTATGATTTGTAAAGTTATTTCAATCTTGTAGCTATTTTTGGAACTAAGCAATATGACGCACCCTTCCTAATACCAGTAGAAATATAAAGCATAAAGTTGGAACTCTGGCTACTTCATGAAAATATTTATCTTGGAATTGACACTTAGATGCTCTGACCTGTTGGATTTTGAACAGAAAAATATACTACAGACAAATGGGCTATACATTTCTGTCACTGCATCTTGTTATATTGCTGGCACACAGATGAAGTCAGAGGCAGCAGAAACCACTGATGGGGAGAGCACAAATGAAGCAGTGCTGAGGAAAACTACCTCTTGCCAGGAAAGAGAAGCTTGAAGATGACATTGATTGTGAACACAGATTTCAATTTCGGTTCACAAGGCAGAGATTGCACAATATGGCAGCTTAAAAATATATACAATTTTGCATTGAAAAAACAATAAAATATATGTTTACAGGCAAACACACACATATATCATAATGTGTGTGTGTGTTGTATGTGTGTCACCTATAGAAAGAGCACTGAAACTCTTAATATCCTTAGTTGAATAATGGCAAATAAAAGGAAACCATTTCAGCTACCTTGTACCTGATTCATACACTACTTTGGGATGCCATATGCATCAGAGAAACTGGAGCATAAGATGATTTTGAAAAATGACACTAGACATGTCTAGAACCTTCCTTTTTATCATCTGACAACATACGAATCTCATTACTGTGTTAGTTTGTTCAGGATTCTTCTAGGCAAAAAAATAATTACTCAAATTATTTTGAGAAAAGTTTTAATGTCTAAAATTCTTGTAAAGTATCATATTCTCCAGATACTATTTCAATTACAGGAATTACCATGACTTCGTATTAAGAGATTAAATTAGAACTTTTATTTAGCATTTAGGGCTGCAGAGGGAGATTATTTAGAAGTTAAGGGAATAAGTTTGGCTCTCTCAACCTCTATGAATACCTGAGTTTTGTACACGCACTCAAAGAACTGTCTTATTATTGGATATCCCAAAGCACTCTCTAATTATCCATCCTTGATTTTCCATAATGAATTAGACTTCCCCTGATCATTTTACTAATTAATACTTAATAGCTAATAACTGCAGATATGATACTGTAAAACATGCTTGATCAAATATTATTATTATTGTCATTTTGAGACCGAGTTCCGCTCTGTCACCCAGGCTGGAGTGCAGTGGCATGATCTTGGCTCACAGAAACCTTCACCTCCCAAGTTCAAGTGATTCTCCTACCTTAGCCTCTCAAGTAGCTGCGATTACAGGTGCCTGCCATCATGCCCAGCTAAAGTTTGTATTTTTAGTAGAGACGGGGTTTCACCATATTGGCCAGGCTGGTCTCAATCTCCTGACCTCAGGTGATCCACCCGCCTCGGCCTTCCAAAGTGCTGGGATTACAGGCATGAGCCACCATGCCCGGCCAATCAAATATTATTTTTAAGTGCATCTTTTCCATTTGTTAAAATTTTATTCACGAACAACTATATTCATTATGTAGAATAGTGGTTAAATGCACAAAGTTTTATTTCAAACAGTAAGGATTTCATAGCAAATGAAACTGGTAACCACAGGCCCCACTGAAATGTTCCTTTCCACCTGTAAAACAATGAATATTCGATAAGGTGAAATATGAAAAGAACATAGTTACTGGTATGTAGTAAACGATCAACATACATTAGATATGGTAAATGTGAAGAAGAATAGCACAGTGATGATAGGATTATATATTAAATTAAACTTTTTCAAACTCAGTTTTCTCATATTTAAAATAATACTATATTGCCTCAAATCTTTTTAAGGTGAAAATGAGGAAATTTTTGTAAATTTTAGCTTTTAACTTCTATAAGGCTTGAGTATCTTAGCTATTATAAATGTTGTAAGTAATAAAATTAGAAAATTTTTTTCACTGAATTTTCTTATCCATTCCTTTGTTGATGGACACTTAGGTTGCTTCTAAATCTTAGCTAGTATGAACAGTGCTTCAACAAACATAGGAGTGCAGATATCTCTTTGATAGACTGGATTTCCTTTCTTTTGGGTATATACCCAGCAGTGAGATTGCTGGATCATATGGTAGCTCAATTTTTCGTTTTCTGAGGAAGCTCCAAACTGTTCTCCACAGTAGTTGGACTAATTTACATTCCCACCAACAGTGTACGAGGGTTCTCTTTTCTCCACATCCTTGTCAGCATTTGTTATTGCCTGTCTTTTGAATGTAAGCCATTTTAACTGGGGTAAGATGATATCCCATTGTAGTTTTAATTTGCATTTCTGATGATTAATGATGTTGAGCATCTTTTTATATCCTTGTTTGCCGTTCGTATATCTTCTCTTGAGAAATATCTATTCAAATATTTTGCCCATTTTTTATTGGATTATTAGATTTTTTTCCTATGGAGTTGTTGAGCTCCTTGTATATTCTGGTTATTAATCTTTTGTCTAGAGATTTTGTACGTATACACAATGGACTACTATTTATCCATAAAAAAGAATGAAATCCTGTCATTGGCAACCACATGGGTGGAGCTGGAGATCATTATGTGAAGTGAAATAAGCCAGGCGCAGATGGACAAATATTGCATGTTCTCACTTATTTGTGCAATCTAAGAATCGAAACAATTGAACTCATGGACATAGAGAGCAGAAGGATGGTTACTAGAGGCTGGAAAGGATAGTGAGGGATTGTGGAGAGGTGGGGATCATTAATGGGTCCAAAAATAGAGAGAATGAATAAACTTACTATTTGATTGCACAATAGGGTGATTATAGTCAATAATAATTGCATATTTTAAAATAACTCAAAAAATGTAATTGGATTCATTTTAACTTAAAGGATAAATGCTGGAGGTGATGGATACCCCATTCTCCATGATGTGTTTATTTCACATTACATGCCTGTATCAAAGTATCTCATGTATACTTTGATAAATACACATAAATATATACACCTACTAGGCATCCACAAAATTTCTAAAAATAATAAAAATAAAAATATTCACTGGATGTGCCATAACCATGTTTATTTTTTATTTTTACACATAAAGATTACCTCCTATTTTGAAATATAAAGTGTCTGATGAGTTATCAATTTTTGATTTAATATTGATTATTATTTTTCATTCTTAGACAGCCTAGGTTTAGCTTATCACAAAACCAACAGCACAAGTAAATAATAAGGATTAAATATAAGATATGACTGCAATTACATTGTCTTTCAGCACACTGTCTTAATCTTAGTTCAGATAACGGGAACTTTATTTGGCTTGTGCCCATGCCCAAACTGTTTTGCTGAACATCTGAGCTTCATTTATTCTCGTCAAAGGGATAGAAATTAAGTGCTTGTTTGTGAAAAGCTAACTCAACATGCTTGCCATAGTTGTCTTCAATTTCTAAGTGGATAATAATTAGGCAGTATCTTCTGCACATATTTAAACTGACCTCAGAGCATTTCCTATGCATGTGTTGGGATAGCAAGAGAAACTGAAAATGTCTTAACCAATTTGAAGTGTATTTCATTCATATTCACAGTCTGCATATCAGCAGTTTGTGATTGGCACCTCCATGTTGTTGAGGACCAAGACTGCCTAGGCCTTTGCTTTTTATCATCAAATTGTGGCTTATATCTTGTGTTTCAAATTGCCTCTTTGCCTCCCACTTGGAAGTGCACATTCTATTCGGTGTGACCTGGAAAGTAAATATATCATTTCTGCTCATATTCCGTTTATAAGGTCGTGCACATCTGTGTGGGAACCTGGGAACTTTTGTTTTGCCTAGACGGTCACACACTCTACTAAAATGTATGTTATTATAGAAGACGTGGCCAGAAGGAGACAACTAGCTGGGTGTCTCAGTGGGTCTCTCTTCTTATTTTTCAGGTAAAGATGCAACTAGATTTGTCTTCAATTGTGTCAGAGTGCAGTTCATAAGACCCTGCAACAATTGCGAGTTCCTGTCTTTATAGTATTAAGGTTATACGATTTAACCAGCATCATTCTAAGAACAGTGGAAATCGATTCTACCCTAAACTCCTAACTGAACATCCTAAATTCCTACGAGCCTGCTTAACTTTGAAAATACTTAAAATGCTTGAAATCTGGGGCTATTCAAGGACTGGATGGAGACTGAAATCTTTAACTATGTGACAATTCCTTATTTCAATATATCTTAAGCCAATCTCTATATTATAGTCCATCTTATCCCATAAGGTCATCTGCTGCCTGTATTTCTACATTTGTGATTTTTCACAGCAGCCACCCAGTTACACAAGTCTGAAATTGGAGTGTGCACATACATTTCTCTGTTCTTTTTCTGTCACATGAGATGAATCACAAAGGAAAACCACTTTTCCACTGTACGCATTTATGCCTGAGTCCTCTCATCTCCGTGTTTCTCGAGAGATGTTTTCCTCTCCGTGATTTGGCTTTCCTGTTTCTGCTTTTAGCCGCACTGGTGTCAGAAAAATCTCTCTAGGAGACTGCTTTGAAATTACACTTAAATATTAAAATGGCTTCCACTATACAGTGAAAAAAAATCTCTAACTTCGTAGTATGTGACAGAAGGAATTCATGTTTTTTATTCACCTGTCATTCCTGCTATCTCCATCTTTAGGCAAGCCTTTTTTCACTACCTGTACTTTCCTCATCATGCTACGTTCTCTCTCACCTACGTTTCTTTGCATATGTCCCCTGGCAAAGCCCTGACAAAATATCTAGTAAGTCAAAAGTATTTCCTCCACAGAAGTCTTTCGCACATATGCCCATACCTAAATCCTCCCCTGTTCAGCTATCTTCAGACACTGCATTTATTCCTACAGCAACTGTTACTTATGAACATTGCAGAACTTATCAAACTTCCTTGTAGTATTCCCTTCCAAAACTCCCTTCCAAAAGGGGAAAAAGTGTTTTCTTTTTTTTTTTTTATGTTACTTATTGCAGCAGCCCTGTCTGGTTCATGACATGTAGTCTGTGTACCACATACGTTTGTTAGATAGTATTATTCTGACTGAAAGCTTTTCAGTTTGATTGTGATAAAAAGGGTTGGTTTTCATTGTCTTCCTACATCTACAAAATATTTCTTCTGTATTTTAAATATGGTATTCCAAATATTACCTTCAATAGTGGGTATAATTTTAGTGCAAGTACTTTGAAGTAAGGATTTATGATGCAATTTTAGATTCTTGTTTTTATGAACAATTGAAAAATAGGAATTAAAACATAATGGCAATTTTGGTTGGTTTCAAAAATAAAATATATTTTATAGTATTTAATCTTGAAAATTTAAAATTCCAGGTGATTCTAAAAATTATTCAATGGATCTCAGTGAGCTTTTGTGCTTTTAGTATGACCCTGGAGGCATTTACGCGTAAGTATTAATAAGTACTTTGCCTTCAGTCAAGGAAATCTGAAGAATCTCATGGGACAGCAGGAACATATTATGTTTCTCTAAACCAGGAAAATGAACAAATCAATTTGCATTTTGAAATCCACAGAGAATGAAAACCTCTAGTTAGAGTGTTGTGAATCCCTCTAGGAGCAGTGAGTTGAAGTATTCCCTGCAATATCATATGGTGACATTTTTATTATCAGGAACTATTTTTACATGTACAAATAAAAATATGTTCTATGCTTTGCTTTCTCATTGTGTGCATATACTTTGAAATCTGATTCATAATGTTATCCTTGAATCTTTATTGCTTACTAAGGCTGCTTGTCATGGCGGGGGGTCCTAAGGGCTATTGCAGCTTTTATTGCTACACACATACTGGTCGTATTATATGAATGTATAAGGCCAATTAAGAGAGTCCTTTAATTCATAACTTTGGGTACATTCATGGGAAATTTGCTTTAGGGTTGGCAAGAGTGCATCCATAGGTGTAATTTAAATTAAATATCTCAACTGAGAATTATTTTAATGGGATATTATAGAGTATGCTATCAGTAAACTGGGCAAGTAATAATGAAAAAGCAGTAAGTTTTCTATGCAAATTTAACCTATTAAGTAACCTAGGCACAGTAAATCATTACATAGTAAAAATGATGGAATACTTTTGCTGCTAGCCTTATTTTCTGTTTCCAAAGTCCTGTTTCAGGGAAATAATAACATTGATCATCTCTATAATATTTTTCAACTGATGGAGCACCATTTTTAAAAATATTTTTACACAGTGCTCTGTAGATGAGTCATGTGTGTTTATTACCCACATCTCACAGATAAGGAAATAGATCCCAAGACATTAAATAATTTGCCAAAGGTTACAAAGCTAATGCAATTTTCAATAAAGCACAGCTCTAGGGATGTTGCCAGTCTAGTTAATTTGTACTCTTCTCTTCTTACCAGTACCAAATTACTATATTTAGTAATTACCACTTCAGCATTTGATCACATATGTTCCTGCCTATCACTTTCTCTTGTATCTTCAATTTTTCATTTTCCACTTGTTTATTTCACTCGCAATCATGTTTAGTCATTCTTTTGGTAAAAGTCTTCTCCTCTCCGATTTTTAGTCAATAATGGCCTCAACCTCCCTAGCAAACTTACAAGAAATAAAAGAAAAACAAACTTCAAAACTTCTGCTGCTTCTTCTTCACTCCCCATTTCATTTCATAATCCACTACTTTTTTTTTTCTTATTGCCAAACGAAACATTTTCTGTAGCCTCTACATCTAATTTAAGAGTGGTACATTTTGCTCTCTGGTCAACCTTAAAATTCTGTCTGCCTATGTTTCTGTGATGCTGCAAAGTATTGCAGATTCTTTGATTTTTTTACTGCTATGATGTTGATTGTTCTCTCTATATGGACCTTATGTGTCACATTCCTATTTGTGATTTCCAAAACTCTTGCTAGGTTATTTTCTATTCTTTTGCTCAGTCTATGTGTTCTAGAAACACTCACCATTATGCCAATGACAATAAAATCCAGGATTTATATCATTCCTGAACAGATACAAATTTATAATTGCCTAATTGCATTGCAGAAGGATATTCACTGCCATTTCCACACATTTATTTAAATAGGTCTAAAACTGATTAATTGAAGTTTCTGCAGGTTTTCTGCTCTGTGTTGTCCTTGCCTATTTCCCTTTTTGAGCAGCATAGATACTATGAGTAGCTATCTATGAGTAGCATAGATAGCTCCCCAGTCACTCATATAATATTCTAAATAATTCTTACAACTTCTACTATCTTCCAGTAGTCAATTGCTTATAAATATACCCATTTTTCTGTTTGTTTTTTAAATACCCATTTTCACCTCCAGCATCTGTCCTCACCTTACTATTGACCACCATAATGGATTTGTTGATCATCACCTAAATATATCTTATGACTTGAATGCCTTTTACCTAGATCATACTTGAGGGACCTTAGATGAACCTAAACTTGATATTAATGAGTACAGTTACCTATACTACACATTTTCATATATATGCACATTATGCTTCTGCATAAAATGTTTTTCGTTTTACTACATTTTGGTGCCATGTATGTTGATTCTTTTGTTATTGATAAATGTTTAAATGCCTTGGATTAATAGCTTCATTTTACATTTATCAAACAGAAAATATGTTTTGTCAAATAAAAATTCCACAGTTGTTACTGGATAATTTATTTGGAAACACATTTTTTTGGAACCTTGTTTTTCTATTGAAAAAAATTGGGATTTTTGTTGTAGTCGATTCTTTTTATGAGTCTGTGTTTTTTTGCATACTCACATAAGTTTGGCCACTGAAATATTCAACCTGAGATATAATCTGATTTCTATCATCTATGGTTTTATTCACTTTCCATTTTGACATATGAGAAATCTGCTTACCCCTTATTTAGAGAAAAACCATGTTTTTTTTGTTCATAACAAAAAAAGCATCCAGGCCTATTTTATGCTAGGTAATGTAATAATCACTAAATATACAAGGTCAAAAAATGAATAAAGTCTTTTTTAATGAATTCTCCGAAGGTAGGGAAGAAAACTCCTTTGTTTTAAGAAGTGCTGTGTGGTAAATAAGAGCGAATAAAACAGTATTAAAGAAATGGATGTGACTTCTTAATTAACCAACTTTAATGTCTCTGTGGTATTTCAGATAATTGTATAGACATCTTCTCTGGATAGTGAGGGTAGAAACTACTCACAGTACTATAGAAAAAATCTATAATAATTATAAGCTGAATTTCTTAATTATGTAATCACTTTCATGAATGGGACTGGTTTTATTCTTTTGAAAATTGTATTAGGTGGACATATTTTGGAAATATCTTCTTTATTATTCATATGAGGAAAAATAAGGCTGAGCTATTTTTAGTAAGCTCTCAAATGTAAAAATTGTAGTAAATGAATGTACCAGGACTAGGGCTCTTCGCTAGAACCAAGAATAGAAAGAAAAAGAAATCCTCTGTTTCCCAACAATCAACTATTTCCCTTTTCTTATTTTTTAACACTAGGGTGTCTCCTTCCTTCACACTCCATTGCAATTGGCTTGTCTGTTGTCAATGTGGTATCCTTTAAATTATTAGGAATTTTTAGTCTTCTTAAGGTAGTTTGAAAGAAGCCAAAATAATACTAAAGTTTCAACTCCATCTTCATGGGAAAATGAAGCAGGGCATCGGGGTGAAAGAAAATTGAATTAACAATCTAGTAAAGCTATAGCTCTTGTTTTTAAGAGCAAGTATTAGGCCGTTTTTGCATTTATAGGATTGCATTTTGCATTTATTTATTTCTATAAAGGAATACCCGAGACTGGGTAATTTATAAAAGAAGTTTACTTGGCTTGCAGTTCTGCAGGCTTTACAGGAAGCATGGTGCCAACATCTGCTCAGCTTCCAGGGAGGCCTCAGGAAGCTGATGATCATAGTGGAAGATGAAGGGGGAGCAAGCACATCCTGTGGTAGAATCAGAAGCAACAGAGAGAAAAAAAAGAGTAAAAGAGCACATTTATTAGTAACTACCACTCTTATTTGATGAATGTAAAGGAAATTGAGTCATTGTTTGAGTCATTGCAGGACAGCAGGAGGTGCTACACACTTTTAAGCAACCAGATTTCCTAAGAATTCACTCACTACCTGGAGGGCAGCACTAAGGTTATGGTAGTGTATCATTCATAAGAAATTCTTTCCCATGATCCAATCGGCTTCCACCAGGCTCCACCGCCCCAACATTGGGGATTACATTTCAACATGAGATTTGCACAGGGATACACATCCAAGCTATATCAAGCAATGATTCAAGTTTTTATTTAGAGAAACCAAAACATGAATTTGAATAACCCAAATGAAAAATGACATTATGTCTTACCAACCCTCTTGCTGTGCATGGCTCTCTAACTTTTAGGTGTACTATAAGGAAGCAAATTTTAGCTTCCTTTAAGTTCATCAAATAACAGCTGTAGTTACTTATAAATATACTCCTTTATTTCTATGCAAATAAATGTTTCAAGTAAGCTTTTTAAGTTAAAAAATACAGATATTTCAAAGAACAATAGTTGTTTTTCCAGGTATTCAAATGTGACTAAGGACAAAAAGTCATTTAATTTTAAAGGGTATTTTTGATAACTACTCACAGTCAAGGCAGCACTTTCTACCAAGTTGAAAAACACGTTCAGTAAAATTTATTTTCCAAGTGAGTCACCATTTCTCAAATTTGAAAAATATTTAACGGGAAACACTTCATTTGGTGAATATAGAAAAAAAAGTTTAAAATCAGTGAAATGGTAACTGTAAGTAATTGTAAAAAATGAAAGAAACAGCCTCATATCTTGAACAGAAAAAGAGGCTGGGACTTAAGCAGCACAATTATAAAGACAAAGATCGGATACTTTAAAAGATCAGGTAAATAAAAGTGTTTTACGTAAAGCTTTGAACAAAGTGTGGCTTTGGAAGTACAAATACAGCAGTACTTTCTTTTTATCAAAAAATAAAGATATGTGTTCCATAGCTAACAATATTTGTGTGTTCTCCACCAACTAGATTTTTATTATGGGAACTTTTAGGGACAAAGACAGAGGAAGAGAAAACATAGATGAGTGAAAGCATATGAAAAAATTAGCACACAGTACCTAAGGAAAGCTCTTTGGAAAAATGTCTGTTCAGGTCCTTTGCCCATGTTTTAGTCGGGTCATTTGGATTTTGCTATTGAGTTGTATGAGTTTCTTATATATTTTGGATTTAACACCTGATCAGATATATGGTTTGCAAATATTTTCTCCCATTCTCTAAATTACCTTTTTCATTTTGTTGATTATTTTATTTCCTGTGCAAAAGATTTTCAGTTTGATGTAGTCCTATAAGTTTATTTTTGTCCTATAAGCTTCTTTCTGCCTTTGTTTCTGGTGCTTTTGAGATCATATTAAAGAAAATAAATCATTGGTAAAACCAATGCCAAGGAACTTTTCCCTTATGTTTTATTATAAGAGATTTAAAGTTTCTGATCTTATATTTAAGTCTTTATTTTGTGATATATGTGTATGGATATTGTGTTTATACATATACATATACATACAATAAAATGTATTTTTATTTGGCCATATAAAATTCCTGCCATTTGTGACAACAGGGATGAACCAAGAGGACATTATGTTAAGTGAAATAAGCCAGGTACAAAAAGACAAATATCATGTGATCTCACTCATATGTGAAATCTAAAAAAGTTGAACTCATAGTACCAGAGGTTAGAAAGGTGGTTGCAAGGGTATTGGGGAGTGGGGATGGGGAGATGTTGGTCAAAGCACACAAACTTTCATTTAAAAGATGGATACGCTCTGGGAATGTAATGTACATCATGGTGACTATAGCTAATAATACCATATTGTTTACTTCAAATTTACTTAGAGAGTAGATCTTAAGTGTTCTCATCACATGCACAAATACACAAACATGCAGGTTACTGCCAGGTTATGAATATATTAATTAGCTTGATTGTGATAATCATTTTACAATGTATCTATGTATCAAATAATCAAGTTGTACACCTTGAATACACATAATTTTCATTTTTTAATTTATACCTGAATAAAGCTGGGAAAAAATAAAACCCCAAAACACCCAGAATCTAAAATTAGACTTTTGCAGGGATGTTTAGGTGTCAATTGAATATTTGTGATATAAATAATTGTTTAATATAACTCAACAGTTTTACAATTGTTTTGCCATGTAATTCTTCAAACCGCAGTTTCTTGCCAGCAAAATAATACTATTAAAATACTTTATTGATATAAATGTATATACAGATATGTATCATCTTTATCAAAACAGTTTTGCAGCTTATGAAAAACATAATGCCCTATCTACCTCAACACTGCATAGAATTTTTATATGCTTTTAAAATATTAACATTAGGGTCATGACATGAAGATTACTGGAATGTGAGCAATTAACACCAATCTCAGATTTTATATCTTGTGAGAACTTGCTACTGTGCAAGTATCTTAAGAAGCCTTGGTGTTAAATGGTTTCTGATAGTGTCACACAAAATTCACACACATTTTGTTCACTGACAAAGACTGAAAAAATTGTATGGCTAACAAAATGGATGAAAACATTAATTCAAATCTTTAAAAGGAGCATTCACTGAACTTTCCACTTATGCTGATATAACGTATAACTTTTAAGCCACTACTCAGAAGTATACTTGATAAATACTAAAGGTACTTAGAAAAACCGAAGCTAAAATACAGCTTAACTTTTCCTTTAAGCCAATTCTTCTAACCATACAAGAATAACCAACCCCATTTTAGCCTAAAACACAAAGTGAATATAAAATTCATTTTAGACTCAAAGATAAATACATTTATGTAAATATAAATATATACGCATGCAAACACATTGTAGAAGACACCAACAGCTTATAAGGATTTTCATTAGATGGTGTTCTTATGATTGATGTAATTATTTTTCCTTGTTATTATATTATTTTTGTGACTTATTTGTTGCTTTTGAACAGAAAAATAAGTATGATAAATATAATGTAAAATTCTATTTTTTGTTGCAACAGAGAGATTAACTCCCAATGATAATATTTACCAACTATTTTTAAATTATTTTATATTTAAACAAATGGAACAACCATCCTATCACCTAGTTGTGAAGGGAAACCATGAACCATTTTTTAATTAACAATTTAAAAAAAGACCCAAAAAACAAAGATGCTATTCACTCTGAAACATATTATCAAGTGCTGACAATACAAGAGGTAGCTCAGTTACAAGTTAATACATGCATTCAGAACACCTACTTTTATACGATTTAAATTGCAGGTCATATCTAAAACTTTATCTCAGGTGTTTTATTTTATGTTTTTAATTTCAATAGGTTTTGGGGGAAGAGGTGGTGTTTGGTTACATGAATAAGTTATTTAGTGGTGATTTCTGAGATTTTAGTGTATCCATCACCCAAGCAGTGTACACTATACTCAATACGCAGTCTTTTATTCCTTATCCCCTTCCCATGTATTCCCCTGAGACCCCAAAAGTCCACTGTATCATTTTTACTCCTTTGCATCCTCATAGCTTAGTTCTCACTTATAAGTGAGAGCGTATGATGTTCGGTTTTCCATTCCTGAGTTACTTCACTTAGAATAATGGTCTTCAATTTCATCCAGGTTGCTGCGAATGTCATTATTGTATTCCATTTTGTGGATAAGAGTATTCCATGGTATATACCTATACCACCATTTCTTTATCCGCTCATTGATTAATGGGTATTTGGACTGGTTCCATATTTGTGCAATTGTGAATTGTGCTGCTATAAACATGCATGTGCAAGTATCTTTTTTGCATAATGACTACTTTTCCTCTGGGTAGATACCCAGTAGTGGGATTGCTGGGTCAAATGGTAGTTCTATTTTTAGTTCTTTAAGGAATCTCCACACTGTTTTCCATAGTGGTTGTACTAGTTTACATTCAAACTGTACTATAAGGCCATAGTCACCAAAACAGCATGGTACTGAGGAACAGAATACAGAACCCAGAAATAAACCCAAATACTTACTGATCTTTGACAAAGCAAACAAAAACAAAAAGTGGGGAAAGGGCACCCTATTCAACAAATGGTGCTGGGATAATTGTCAACCCACATGTAGAAGAATGAAATTGGATCTCTTACCTTATGCAAAAATCAACTCAAGATTGATCGAGGACTTAAATATAAGATCTGAAACCATAAAAATTCTAGAAGATAAACATCTAGACATTGGCTTAAGCAAAGACTTCATGACCAATAACCCAAAAGCAAATGCAACAAAAAACAAAGATAAATAGATGGGACTTACTTAAACTCAAGAGCTTCTGCACAGCAAAATAAATAATCAGCAGAGTTAACCAACAACCCACAGAGTGGGAGAAAATCTTTTCAATCTATATATCTGACGAGGAACTAATAACCAGAATCTGCAAGAAATTCAAACAAATCAGCCAGTAAAAAACAAACAATTCCATCAAAATTGGGCTAAGGACATAAATAGAAAATTGTCAAAAAAAAGATATACAAATGGTCAGGTGTTTTATTTTTAACAGAATGTTAGGATTTCTGGAATAACATTTGCATTACTTCTATTATTGTTGGCTCTCGGTTTCTTTGGCTACAGTATCAGTAGTCTCTGGGAATAATATCCTATGTCTTTGTAGTATTCTCCTAAGGCCTCGGAAAGCCTGTTTTTAAAAGTTTATTGATACAAAATAATTGTACACATTTATGGGGTACATGTGATATTTTAATACATGCATACAATGTATAATAATCAAATCAGGCTAACTAGACTATACACCACCTCAAACATTTATCATTTCTTTGTGTTGGGAACATTTCAAATCTCCTTTTCTAACTATTTTGAAATATACAATAAGTTTAAAATTTTGATACCACAGTGGGTGACTAAAAAGTATATTTTATATATGCTATGAATATTAAAGTTTCACTCATCCAAATCTTACTATTTTCAGCAAAAGTTGATTCTGTCAGGTTGTGAAATGCAGAAATATTTATTTACAGAGATGAAATAAATCTTAAAGTATTAATTTTATAATGTTTTGGTTCACTGATGCATATTTTCCATTATCCCAAAGATGAATCTCCCTGGAATGTTCTCCCTCTTATGCCTATCTTAATCCTATAGAATGGGGAAAAATATCGAGTATAGTGATAGTGATGACAGACCGGCACCTGTCTTAGAACTCAGGTCTCTCATGTTGCAGTATTATAAATTTAGATATTTTACTTAATTTCTTTAAGCCTATTTTATCTATAAGTGAGGGCAATTATGATAATGACTACATAAGAGTGTAGTGAGAAGAGAATGAGCTGATAATTTAGAGAGCACTTCACTTAGAACTTGGCATACTGTAAGCATTAAATCAATATTGGTTAGTTATTTGTAGTAATAATTTTAAAGTCCACATTATTGAGTTCTGTTCTCATGTTTCTGGGCACTTAAAATTTTAACTTCCTTTGCAAGTACTTAAAGTCACATGGAATTATGAGAAATGTATCATAAAATGTATATAAAAATTAGTAAATATGTCATTTGTAGAACCTATTGAAAGAAACCTTAGAGTCACATTTGTACCTTCCTGAAAAAAATTTGATATTGTTTCTAATACAAAAGATCAATAACTTGTTCTATACAAAAGTGTATCGATGTTACATTATTACCTTTAAAGCTATTTGGGTAAACTAGTAAACTAACTTTAATTGTGAACAGATGTCATCTCATGTTGTCTTAACTTTTGAAATTCTGATAAATTCAGTGCAATCACTATGTTCTCCATTCCTGTAAGAATCACTTGAATTCCCTGATCTACCTCCTGGTATTTACTAATCCCTCTATGTCTGTGTTTGAATTTTTATCTCCTTCACATCTCATTTTCTGTGGCTGCTCTCTCAGCTGTAGCGTCCCATGAGGTATGGTGTTGTCATCACTTCGGTCTTGTGTTCAGTCTTAGCTTTGATTACCATAGGCAATAACTGTTCTACAAGTGGCTTAAGAACAAGGTGGTGTCTTGTTCACTGATTCATTCCCCAGGACCTGAAATATCATTTGGTAAATTGTAGGAACTAAAACAATATGTGTTGAATGAAAGATGAATAGAGAAGACTTCATTTGTCTAGTTGTTTTTCATCATATTCATGTTTTTTCTTCTCGAAACGCTCTTTGCAAAACACATTTGACACCTATTACCCAAACTTAACTGTCCACTACTCTAAAATTTGACTGGATTAAAAATAAACTTTACGTTTAATACATTAATATTGATGCCTTACACTTTATGGCTACGTGTTTATATATGAAAGTAAATATACCTGTTTATTATTTTCTTGACTATCTGAACTTATTACACCATTTTTAGGATCACAAATGAGACAGTAGTACTAAATTTAGATTGATTTTTCATGCTTATAATAGCAACAAGTGCATAGAATATTGTGTTTCTTGTTATCTACAGGAAGTTATATATTCAATAATCAAAAAGTAAGTTTTGTCATTCAAATACTAATTGGAAAGTAAATTTTTTTCTGGTTTTTGTGTATTAATTTTCAATGCTCTTTTTTCTATTCAAGTAATTTATGTTTTTTCCATCTGGTATAGAATTTGATGTTTTCACTCACACTGTTATCTGGATTGTTTATGTGAAGACACAGTAGGGGAGTACCCTTGTTTGATCATTGAGAGTTTTGTTAAAATAACACAAATGAATGTTTGCAGTAGCTCATCATGGTGACAATTATGCTGTCTTCTCAGACTAGAAGTTGAGGAATAAGGAATCAAAATAAAAGTAAGGAAACAATGATGTCTGCATATAAAGATAAAATGAGCAAATCAGGAGTATGCTAACCATGGAATTTAAGTGTAATAAATGAATATTTGAAACGTTATGATGTTCATTTATTTGTTTTTTATAGTAATTTCTCCATCCTTATCAAAAAGTGCTAAAGTAAGATTTAGAATACAAACATAAGACCATTCTCCGGGAAACAGAAAATTGCCTACCTTATTTTCTTAAGTTCTTCTACACAAATGATGTAATTCCACATGTGATGAGCTAAAATAAATGTAAAATCAAAAAGAAAAACTGGTAAATATTCTTAATCCTCTAAAATATTCATTTTTATCAACTCTTTACCTTATAACAGATATATTAGTTAGGGTTCTCTAGAGGGACAAGACTAATAGGATAGATGTATATATGAAGGGGAATTTACTAAGGAGTATTGACTCACGTGATCACAAGGTGAAGTCCTACAATATGCCGCCTGCACCCTGAGGAGCAAGGAAGCCAGTTAGAGTCCCAGAACCTCAAAAGTAGGGAAACTGTCAACGCAGCCTTCAGTCTGTGGCTGAAGGCCTGAGAGCCCATGGTAAGCCACTGGCGTAAGATCAAGAGTCCAAAGAAGAAGTTGCAGTCTAATATTTGAGGGCAGGAAGGATCCAGTACAGGAGAAAGATGAAGGCTGGAAGACTCAGCCAATCTAGTCCTTCTAGTTTCTTCTGCCTGCTTTATTTTAGCCACACTGGCAGCTGATATGATAGTGCACACCTAGATTAAGGGTGGGTCTGCCTCTCCCAGTCCACTGACTCAGATGTTAATCTCCTTTGGCAACACCCTCACAGACACACCCTGGAACTATACTTTGCCTCCTTCAACGCAATCAAGTTGACATTCAATATTAGTCATCATAACAGATGCCTGTCACTTATTCATTTATATGATTTTAGAAATGTCTACATCAATTGGAATGAATAATATGAAACTTTAGTTCTTACCTGAAATAATTCCCAAGTTTGGCAATCCAGGGCAGGTAGGATGGCTCCACAAAGTCATTAAGAATATTTGTTTCAACTGTTATTCTACCCTGCCTACCTCAGCAAATGGCTTTTAGTTTCAAAGTTGTTCCAAAGCCGTACATAACTGTTGGAACATGTATCATTACCACTACATTTGAAGAAGCAGGAAGGAAGAAACATGAAAAGTGAGGGTAAACAGCATGTTTCCTTAAAGAGTATTTCTAGAAGTCCCATTGCTATGGTTTGAATGTGTCGCCTCTAAAACTCAGGTGTAGTCAATGTGATGGTATTAGGAGTGATGCCTTTAAGAGGTGATTTGATCATGATAGCTGTTCCCCCATTAATGGGATTAAAACTTTCATTGAAAAGGGTTCAAACAGCTGTTCGCTAGCTTTTCTTCTTTTCTATCATGTAAGGACTTGGTGTTCCTCCCCTTTGGAGGATACAACAAGGATACAATAAGAACAAAGACATCACTTTTCACTTTGTCTTGTTACATAGATCAGTAATGCATCATCCTTGATATCTCTCGCTTTAATCCAAGTATCTATATTATAACACATCCACTGTCAATCATCTATATTCAAATAAAAGCCATTCCTTTCATGTGCACAATAAGCCTCATTCACTCTAGCTTGCACATGGCAAATATATTGGGTTTTGTTGTTGTTGTTTGTTGTTGTTTTGTCCCTTTCACAATTGTTATTAGCATGGCAGGTAATTTTATTTTTCTACTTTTAAACAATCAAACAAACCTCAATGTCATTTCTAGATACTGCTTATTACACAAATCCTCTCATGGTAAAATTCCTTGAAAGAGTTGTCTATTCGTGAAGGGCTCAATTTCCTTTCTCCCTTTCTCTCCTGAACCGATTTCAGTGAAGGGATTTTGTCTGTCTCTCCGTTTCTCTGCAACTGCTCTGTCAATGACCTTATGGCCCTCCACATTGCTAAGTCCAGTGGCCATTTCCCAGGCTTCATTTCAGTCATCATCAGGAACATTTGAAAGAGATGATCACACACTCTTCCTCGCGAAACACTCACCTTACTTGGTTTTCATGCCAGACACCTCTTTTGTTTTTCCCTTCTTTCACCACTAATTTTCAGTGTTGTTCACTGAATTGTCCTTTTGGCCTGACTGTTAATGTTGCACTGGGTTCAACTCTTTTTCATTTATTTATTTTTAAAAGTCTGTATACAAACTTCATAGGTGATTCTATCCAGTTTCATGGTTTTTAATATCATCAATATGCTGATGACCTCCAAAGTTGTATCTCTAAACTAGCTGTCTCCTCTGAACTCCAGATTCAAGCATGCAATAGTTACTATGTTATCTTTATGTGGATAGCTTATAGACACATCAACCTAGCTCAGAAAAGTCCTCCCAACTAGACTGAACATGATCGTTCTCTTAATTATATGCTTTCATGTAATCATGTTCTTTGTCCTATATGTATATATATATTTTTCTATTTTTACTTATTAGACTGTAATCTATCATGTAAGGACACGGTGTTCCTCCCCTCTGGAGCATACAACAAGAAGGCCCTCACAAGATACTGGCTCCTCAATGTTGACCTTCCCAATACCGTGAGAACTAAATTTCTGCTCTTTGTAAATTACCCAGTCTCAGGTATCTTGTTGTAGCAGTACAAACATACCAGGAAACTTATTGAACAATTTTTGCTTATATCAGATTAGTAAGAATTAGTCATAATTTCACATCTACCGACAAGAGAGACAGAGATGTATATTCTATTAACTTGGAGCATTACTACATTCTGAAGTACAGGGTTATTGTTACTAAGATGGAAGGGGTGAAAGGACGTTAGTGTAGGGAGACAAAGGTCTCTGCCAAGATCTTTAGTGGAGATACATCACATTTAAATTTCTAAGTATTTTTCAAATTACTATTGTTTGTTTTTATTGTTGCTATCTTTTTTTAATAAACATTTTACTGTGGGATTATTTTCCAAAACCATTAGGCTTCACTTCTTAATAAATGATTCATTTTAGAAAGAAATCATCTGGGTTCTAGTCTCTGCTCTGTCATAAATTCTTTGTATAATCTTGGCAAATTGTTTTATAGCACTGGATTTCAATTTCTTTAATTTGAAATATACATGGTTTTAAAATTTAACCATAACATAATTTTACCATCTAATTTTTACTTATCTATGTATGATGCATGTAAAATAATTATATATTAGTAAACACGTTTCTAATGCATACCACAGGCCCAATTCTGGAAAATATATCAATACAAAATTAAGGAACCCATTATTCAACTCTGCATTTAATTGTAACTTATCCTCAAAATAGTAAATAATTGTTCTAAATTTTTATTTTTTTGGCATATTTTATTCTGAAATACAAAGGGAATCTTATTATTTTTAAAAATAAGTTATTATTAAATTCATTTACTACATTATTTTACAAATAATTATTTAGCACATCCTATGTGATGGCTATTGTTGTATGTATTTATATTATATATTAAAAGAATAATCAGATAGATCCATACTCTTTAGTAGATTAGAGTCTAATAGGTAAGAATAGAAAAATTACATACTTATAAGACAAAGGACATGATTGTATGAAAGCATATAATTAAGACAATGATCATCTCAGTCGAGCTGGGAGGACTTTTCTGAGCAATGTGGCTGTGTTTATAAGCTATTCACATAAAGATAACATAATAACAATTGCATGCTTGAATCTGGAGTTCAGAGGAGACAGCTAGTTTAGAGATACAACCTTGGAGGTCATCAGCATACTGATGGTATTAAAAACCATGGAACTGGATAGAATCACCTATGAAGTTTGTATACAGACTTTTAAAAATATGTTAAAAAAAGAGTTGAGCCCAGTGCAACATTAACAGTCATGCCAAAAGGAGAATTCAGTGAAGAACACTGAAAATTAGTGGTGAAAGAGGAGAAAAACAAAAGAGGTGTGTGGCGTGACAACCAAGTGAGGAGAGTGTTTCGAGCGGAAGAATGTGTGATCATCTCTTTCAAACGCTGATGATGACTGAAATGAAGCCTGGGAAATGGCCACTGGACTTAGCAATGTGGAGGGCCATAAGGTCATTGACAGAGCAGTTGCAGGGAAATGGAGAGAGACAAAATCCCTTCACTGAAATCGGTTCAGGAGGGAAAGGGAGAAAAGAAATTGAGCCCTTCACAAATAGACAACTCTTTCAAGGAATTTTACTATAAGAGGATTTGTGTAATAAGCAGTACCTAGAAATGACATTGAGGTTTGCTTGATTGTTTAAAAGTAGAAAAATAAAATTACCTGCCATGCTAATAACAATTGTGAAAGGAACAAAACAACAACAACAAAAAACAACAAAAAAAACCAATATATTTGCCATGTGCAAGCTAGAGTGAATGAGGCTTATTGTGCACATGAAAGGAATGGCTTTTATTTGAATATAGATGATTGACAGTGGATGTGTTATAATATAGATCCTTGGATTAAAGCTAGAGATATCAAGGATGATGCATTACTGATCTATGTAACAAGACAAAGTAGTATCTTAATACAAAGGTGTGAAACAGTAGAAATGGTCCAGTTTTATGATGAATGGATTGAGTTTGATATGACTTTCAGATATTGAAGTAGTGATCTTTAATAGTCACTTGACTATATAGGAGTAGATTTTGAGAAGTACATGAAATCTGGAGGTATTAATTTGTTATTTATCTGTAAATTGTCATTAATGATTGGACATCAACTGACTAGTCTTTGGAAAGACTATGAAGCAAGTATAAGAAAGCTTAAGTATAAGCCTTGCCATATTAAGGCACTACACATATCCCTTTCTGGAAATTTCTAAAAATGTCAAAAGTGCATTACATTATTTTATTTTAATCAGATAACTTAATATTTAGGTTTATTTTATGTTTACTATTATTATAGTAACCTCTTTAACCTTGTTAATAATCTCCTTAGACTGATTTCGAACGATTTTGTTTTTTTGTTTGTTTGTTTGTTTTGAGACAGAGCTTCACTCTTATTGCCCAGGCTGGAGTGCAATGGTGCAATCTCACCTAACTGCAACCTCTGCCTCCCGGGTTCAAGCAATTCTCCTGCCTCAGCCTCCCAAGTAGCTGAGATTACAGGCATATGCCACCACATGCAGCTAATTTTTTGTATTTTTAGTAGAGACGGGGTTTCACCATGTTGGGCAGGCTGGTTTCAAGCTCCTGACCTCAGGTGATCCACCTGCCTCAGCCTCCCAAAATGCTGGGATTACAGGTGTGAGCCACTGCGACCAACCTGAACAGTTTTTTAAGAAAAAGAAATATTTTCTTAAAATGTTATGTTAGTAAATGTTTCTGTTTTTCTACTATCTCTACTGTGTCTGAAATAAGTTGTTTGAACCATTGTTGAAATAAAGTACTGTCAATATAGTTCCAATCTCTAACACACTCTACAGTTTTTGTTTCTTTTGCTCTCTTTATTCAGGGTCTCTTTATATTTTTGAGAAATATGTTTTTATAAAATAAGTCCTTCGTTTGCCCCCACAGAATGTAATATTTATTTTTGGCCACTTTTCTCTCAATTGTCATTGTACAGCTATACCACATCACTCCAGTTGTTGCTGTTGAAAAAGTTTAACCTTTTTATATTAGTTTTAAAAGATGGAATTTTTCAATACAAAGGTGAATGCTGCTTTCATTCAGAGAAGCAAAACATTATCTAAAATAGAGAAGGAAAACTTTTTTGTAATAACATATCTTTTAACATTCTCCCATGTGTAATTTACCCCAAATTTTCACTGCCTTTGAAACTTATAAAATAATTTTCGCTGAATAAAAAAAGTACGGAGGAATTTCTAAAAGACTTACCCTTTGACTGTAATATACAGTAATGCATTAGACTTTAGCTATAAGTCTTTTAAGAACGTATTAGTTTGAAATTCTATTCCCTCTTTGAGAAATGCAAGATATTGAAAATGTATTCTGAAATTGTTCTTTGATACGAGGCCTTCTATCCAGAGGAAACAATACTTGCAGAAAGTTTCCAACTCATGTTGAGATGTATTGAATAAAAGCATTTTTGAAAAATGTTATAAGGTGAATGGAGAAAACTCCGTATATACTGCTAACCAGGAATATGTTCAGATCAATGATGTACACTGGCCCAAGTGGGCTGTTGTATATATAACACTTTGTTCTCAATATAAAATATGTAGGTTAAGGCAAATTAAAATTATTAGAAATACTGAAATATATCTTTTAGGAATATATTTGCATATGTAGGGTAAATTAGTTTTATTTGGTATTACTTTTAACAAATATGTATTATTTCTTAGTTTATAAATATGTGTGTGCATGTATATATGTGCATATATAGATAGAGAATGTGTAAGCAAAACTGCTGGCACTGAAATATCTCAGCATAATTTTCATAACTATCTTTAAGACACAGTCTGATTATGAAAGATTTAGAGACTAGAATAACTACTATCCAGGATTCAATATTTTAGAGGCTCTTTTCCTGAGTTGTGATAATACATAATATGTCAAAATCTTAGTTCACTCTGAATAAATTCTTACAGAGAAATATTAACCTCAAAGCTATTTTTTTAAAAAAGAGAGAAAAGGTTGGCTTTGTGAAGCTGATCATTTAAATAATTTGTAACTGCTTCTATAAGACTCACAGATTTTGGACTGTATCTCTTCGGGGAGAAAAAATTTATAGTACTAAAATTAGATGTGGGAGCCCAAAGGATTACCGTAATGCTGGAAAAACTGGCGACATAATCTAGATCTGTAAGAACATTGTAGTAAGCTAGTTCCCACCTTCTTCTCTTGGAAGCAGAGACAGGCAAACTAGTAGCGGTTGATATAGTATTGCCTCTGACTTTTTACTTCTTCCCTATAATATAATTAGACACCCATATTTCTTTCCATGTAACTTTGCAGTGCTTCCAGCTAGAGAGAATTGGGGCTCGGCCATGTGAGTTGCCTTGACTAACGTAATATAGTTATACAGTTCTAGCTGAAGCTTTAAAACGTATGGTGAATTTTTATCAGGTATGTTGAGCTAGCATGAGAAGAGCATGCCCCGTGGAGCCATGCTCTTTCAGTCTGAGAACCGGAATAAAGATACGTGGAGTGGACCTGTGGCGATTCAGCCTAGAGTCCTTCAAGCCTGGTTGAACCCCTCAACGATCCGCTGAAATAGAGCTACCTGGCCTCATTAGTATAAATAAATATAGTTTTAAGCCACTGAGAGTTTGGGAGTGTTTGTCATGCAGTACTATTCAGGAAACACACACTTGCACATTATCCACCTAACCTTGAAACTTTTCTCCTAGTTTTCAATCAGATCTTTAGAAATTTGGTGACAAAGGAGGGAATAAAGACAACATTGGGGAGCTACAAAAAGCAACTGCCTAAAGACAGTTGTTCTGGGCAATCATATATATGACCATAGGAATAAGCTTTGCCTGAAAACCATACTGTCTGAACTCTGATCATGAATAAGAACTATTAACCGTTACTGACAATTAAGTATTATTTTAGTAAATGAAATTTATTTTATAAATTCACTACTACAGAAGTATTCAGCAGCAGTTTTTTGTCATTTTACACATAAATATTTGTGGAATGACTTTATTTTATTTCACTATTTTTTAGAAATAACCATTGCTCAGGGCTTTTCTGGCTTTTATTCTCTTTAGCTTGGTGTGCAGTATTTGTTTATGAGTAAGGATCCAACAATTATGTAGTTATTAATGTATATTAAAATGTAGATATTGAAACTGCTTTGAAAATCACCATTGGAAGTAAACTCTTCTTAATGGGACAGAAAATTATTTCCACTGTGTGGAACTAGAAATGCTAGATCTCTACAATTTAGAATGTACATTCATAACTAGTACCACTTCTGGATGAATTAGGTGCTTGTTTTCCCCACTACTTGCCACACACTATTAAATTCAGAAAGAGCAGTTTTCTGTTTTCTGGAAACATTTTATTTACAAATATAAAAAATGTACTCAAAAAACCGTAAATTTTTCTAATTGCATGACATAAATTAAGAATCACACACCAGGGACTGTTGTGGGGTAGGGGGAGGGGGGAGGATAGCATTAGGTGATATACCTAATGCTAAATGACTAGTTAATGGGTGCAGCAGACCACCATGGCACATGTATACATATGTAACAATCCTGCACATTGTGCACATGTACCCTAAAACTTAAAGTATAATAATAATAATAATCAAAAGAATTTAAAACATACTTTGTGTAGATAATTTTTAATATTTAATTGGAATATAGTACAAAAACACCCTGTAGTCAATTAATTCAAGCATCAAAAGGTCTATCCTGTTTATCCATATTTGTTTACTAAAAATGTAATGAATATTTTAGGTAACATTTTATTTAATAAATACTAGAGCCATTGCAATGAGTCTCCACAACATAAACATTTGTACCCTCAGACACAAGTATCTTGGAAAACACTCACAACTTTTTGCTAAGAAAACTCTGGATTCCAGTGTTGAGCAACTTCTTAGACAAGTTTTCTCAACTTTCAAAGTAGTGTGATTATATTTGTACAAGTTAGTACCTGCTTATTACTTTTCCAACAGTTTATGGACCTGTTCAATATTGTTATTTTATTTCAGCATTTTTAATAATTTTTATTTTATTATATTTTAAGTTTCAGGTTACATGTGCAAGATGTGCAGGTTTGTTACACATGTAAACATGTGCCATGGTGGTTTGCTTCACCTATCAACCCATCACCTAGGTATTAAGCCCCACGTGCATTAGCTGTTTATCCTGATGCTCTCCCTCCCTCCACCCCTGACAGGCCCTACTGTGTGTTGTATCCCTCCCTGTGTCAATGTATTCTCATTGTTTAGTTCCCACTGATACATGAGAACATGTGGTGTTTGGTTTTCTGTTCCTGTGTTAGTTTCCTGAGGCTTCTAGCTCCATCCAATTCCCTGCAAAGTGTATGATCTCATTCCTTTTTATGGCTGCATTGTATTCCATGGTGTGTATGTACCATTACTTCAACCATTGTGGAAGACAATGTGGAGATTCCTCAAAGACCTAGAACCAGAAATACCATTTGACACAGCAATCCTACTGGATATTTAAGCTTTCTTAATCAGCAAGTTGGAAAACTCAACAATATTGATTTTATCTTAAGAGACAAACTACATGATGAATTTTATAATCAATGGTTCTATTTTTTTTTTTTTAGCAGGATGGACATCAGCATAAATAGAAAAAAAAAGCCTAGGTAACATAGGGAGACCCTTGTCTTAACAAATAATAAAATATAGTAAAGTTAAAAAATTAGCTAGGCATGGTGGCACATGCCTGTGGTCCCAGATACTCAGTAGGGCTGAGGTGAGAGAATTGCTTGAGTTAAGATTGAGGCTGCAGTGTTCTATGATTGTGTTACTGTATTACAGCCTGGGCAACAGAGTGATTCTCTCTCTCTCTTTCTCACCACACACACACACACACACACACGCACTCGTGTTTTTAGTTTAGATTGACAATATTTACAAACGAAAGGACTTTGAGTATTTTTCCTATATACAGAAATTCAATTTTATGCTCTCAAAATATTTCTGTATGATCTTACTCTCCTGTGCCAGAGCCAGATTCCTTTCATTCTAGCTAAGCTCCCCAGAACTATACGATAATGCTAACAGTCAAATTAGAAAGTTATTTCAAAATTATCTTAAACCTACAAAAATATTATCTGCAATTTGAATTTGCAGTTTTTATTTTGATAGAAGACATCTGTAATCTACTTGAAATTAATGAATATGTCTATGCTTATAAAAATTATAAAAGTGTGTTACTTTTACAATTATAATCAGAGTAGGCAAGCATTTAGACAACTGATTTTACATATTTTAGACAACTGATTTTACATATTTGTATACCTTTAAATGTTGTCTCTCTCAATATTTAATAATATGCACTTATATTTTTGCATTGTATATGTATGCAAATATTACATTTTGTTCCATGAATACATACAATTATGATTGACACATAATAATTGTACATATTCATGGAGTAAAATGTAATATTTACATGTGTTTGTATACATTGTGTTATGATCAAATAAGGCTTTTTAGCATATTAATTCCCTTAATCTTTTCTTTGGATGAGAATATTCAAAACCTCTCTTTGATATATTTTGAAATATACAATTCATTATTGTTAACTCTAATCATACTATTATCCAATAATAAGTCCGATAAACTTATTATTTCTACCCTACTGTAGCTTTGGACTCACTGAAAAATCTTTCACCATTTCTCCATTCTCCTACCTTCCCCATGCTCTGGTAACTACTATTCTTCTTTCTACTTCTATGAGACCAACTTTTTAAAGTCCACCTGAGTGGAGTAGGCGTCCATTTAAATCACAGTGGCCTATGACTGGATTAGACTATTTCTATTTACCTTTGGAGCTGGTAGAGGAACCCAGATTTCTTAAGAACATTGCCACAACTTTATTCCAGAAATTTGATAGGTATCACTAAAGAAGAAAAAAAAAAGAAAATGGAATATGTCCTTGATTTTTAAGCAATGAGCAGTGTCTGAAACATAAGATTACTCTGTAAACCTAAACTTAAATTTCTTTAAAATTTCTTAAACTTAAATTTCTTTAAATTTTACTCCTGTTGTGAGAACTACTCTTGTTCTGGAAGAACAAACTGCTAAGGCTGACGTAGCAATAGAAGTGAGGCTTTTATTTTTTTAACTTATAGACTATATTACACTTCTACATACTGCCTTTTACTAATGTCAGACTCTATTGTGTTTATAAACTTTGCATTTTTAACATTAAAGTAAACTTAAAATCATCCTCAGGGTCTTGTAAGTTTGAGAGACTAGAATAGAATTTGATTATAAACATTGAGTTTAATTGAATGGCTGACTGAAAATAGGAAGACTTTTGAAATTATTACTAATTATATAGAAAATGATGATTTAATTTCAGAGAAAAACATATTTTGTATGACCCAATGAAAATATAGTTATAGACATTGTTTTAAAATTGTAATTTTACCATCCACCTTATCTTTTAGAAACTAACCAAGAAACAATTTCTACACCTGTAACTGAAGAATACAGTTAATATTTTAAAGTTAACCCTCAATCAATGTTAAAAGAACATGCTATCTTTTCTCAACTTCTCATCATTGAGTTCAGTAAATCATTTTTATATTTTAAGCAATAGAAATTATACAAATACATTCTCTAGGAAATTTATTGGAGAAAATGCTATTTTAAAAATGGTTGGTCCATAGTTGGTAAATAGTTGAACCAAGGGAATCAGTGAACACTGTACAATTACATGCAAAATTGTGTATACTTATGGTTCACATCAGTTTACACATATGGTGCATCCAAAACTATTATTATTAAATCAAATATAAAATATTAAATTTATAAATGCAGTAAACCATATTTTGGTGTTCAAATCTCTTTCCAACTTAAATATTACATGATATTTTATAACTCCATGCATGTTATTGAAATTCACATTACATTTCATTTGCATTAATTTAAAAATACCTCTCTGGAGCCAATAATTAGTTAAAAGTTTTACAAAAGCTAGTTTTTATAAGAAGCTTTTTTAAAAACATCATATTTTATATGTAAAGAAAATAATTAAAATTTAAACAAAATCCACTTTGGAAAGTTCAGTCATATATAATCAAGTTAATAATTAAGGAATGTAACCGAATATAAATTAGTTTGGGTATATAGTATGGTAAAATCAAGGTGTTATATTATATTTAAAACTGTTTGATGATATTTGATAATTCTAGTATCAAGAAGTACCTTGATTGTAAAAGTAAGCAAGAGATCTAGATTATTGAAAGAGGCATGCATACCACCTTAGAGAAATATATTTAATTATAAAAGACTTACAAACACTATAACATTAGACAACAAACTATAGAGTCCAGCCTTCTTTTACAAGGACTTCTAGCTTTAGAAAATTAATCCATGGCAGAAAGTACATTGATTTCTATAAAAGAAAATATACAACCAAATAGGTATAATAAATATGCATACTTTATGCCTGTTTTTAATATCTCTTATTTAAGGAGCAGTGTAATTTTCACTCTGTTATAGTACTTTTATGTTTAACTATCCAAAGATTTTTTTATTATAAACAACACTATTTTTTTCTATCCCTCCAGAGGCTTACTAAAAATAGAAAAATGAAACACAAGTAAGGCAGAAGCAACTCAATTCAGCTATTTTAGCATAGACAGCCGAAAGTGTGGAAAGTAGTACTGAAGGGAGGGAAGAAACAATGGTTGATGTCTTTGTTGGAAAGATAGATGATATCAGTCTGACAGTTTCTGTCTAAAATTCAATTTCCTGCTGCTCAAGCAACTTAATTTCATTTATTGTTTTTTAAACACTATGGCTTTATAGAAAATATTTCAAAAGGTAATTTGATCTTTATAAGTTTGTAATTATAACATGAATGTTCAAAGATATTTTTCATTTGTTAATTTTGTGTTTTCTTTGTGCGTCTAGTTGGAAGGAGGTATACTTTATGCTCTGTCTTAGTGTCAATATATCTAGTATATGTCTTGGGTTGAAAACACAACAAACATGCATTTATCTGTGGAGTTGTCATTTGTCTTTCTTGCCTATATTTTCAAGACAGTTATCTCCTGAGAAGACTCAGTGACATAATAGCAGATCAGCAGGAAATTTAAGCTCCATGTTCTGTGTGTTAATGTATCAAACACACCAACATTAAGATGAAGAATGGCGTCCTGGGATGAGGATTGGAATGTGGTTTCAAAGAAAAAAGTATCCCCGTGTGAATCATGTTTCTTGCTTAGAGACCAGATGCAAAGATTAAATTGTATTGTTAATGTACTTTTCATAGAGACATGAAAATATGTTTTCTATTATTAAAGCTTAATATTACGATAATTAATGAATTCTCTGCTTATCTCTTCCAGTCCTGTGGGAGGGCTTAAGTTGAAAATTACACCCTGATTAATGAAGAAAGCTGAGTTAGAATTAAAGAATGCTTTCAGAGCCTATATAATTGAATGATCACAGCATTAAACATTAGAGAAAATATTGCACTCTTTTTTGTGATGATACAAAACCTGGTATAAAGAAGGTAAAGGAAATATGAAGCAACACTTCATTTTTGCAGCTATTCACTTAAGATTGATCATATAAATAGAGGCTTTTGAGCATCACTATAAAATACAATAAAATATAGATATTAATCTTTGAGGTTTCTGGAACTGTATTTGTTAATTAAACAAAGGTTAATTGAGTGGCAAACATATTTACCTTTGATTATAGTGAGATAAACAAATAGGCAAGATTAATACCCTCAAACATATTAGATACCGTGGTGGAAGGGAGCATTAGAAACAGTAAAAACATAACAAAAACATGAACACAGTTAAGCAAGGTTTAGCTGATAGATTGAATATGGGGATCAAGGGGTGAAAAGTATGATTTCTAGGTGTTTTCATGTGCATCTCCCAAGAGAATATGTAATTTACTGAGATGAGAAAGAGTTGGGGAAAAAAAGCAAATTTACAGGATTGGAATCAAAATTATCTTTGGGACATGTTAATTTCATAAATCTACTAGACATCAAAGGTGAACCCCTGACCCAAAGGAGACTGGCCATGGCCAATGATATAGCCTATCAAGGAAACACTTCCTAAACTAGCTAGCTTTTCTGGAATAGGGACTTTGGAAGCTAATTGGATCAATTTCCCCAGGATATTGCACCCATTCCCCAGCTGCCATAAATGTTGGCTGTCTGGCCCCACACTGGATCCTTCTTTGGAAAATCACCTTCTCTAGCCTCCTTAGAGGAAAATGACACTGTGTTGCAGAGGTAGGAGGCCTGTAACTGACAGGGAAGTGGAGTACAAGAGTCTAACTCCTGGCTTTAAGGCTGGATAATCTTTGTGTGTAGACTGTACTCCATGGTAACATGTGGCACAGGCCTGAAGATAGTTTCTAGTATAGATCACATCTTTCCTTAGCCATTTTCCTGCCCTGTCCTGCTTCTTTCAGTCCTGCTTCTGAGAACACTTTAAAATATTTATGTCTGTATTTATTTATTTTTAATTGATACATGATGTTTATACATAGTAATGGAGAACAGTGTGATGTTTCAATACATGCATGCATTGTGTAATAATCAAATCACAGTATTTGGCATATCCATCAACTTATACACTCATCATTTATCTGTGGTGAGACCATTTGAAATCCTCTTTTCAAACTAAAAATACACAATACGATATTATTAACCATAATACCCCTATTGTGCAATAGAACACCAGAACTTATCTCTGTCATCTAACTGTAACTTTATACCTGTTGACCAATCTGTTCCTAACACACACCTTTATTCTCCCCAGCCTCCAGTAACCACTATTCTCTATTTTAATGAGATCAAGTTCTTTAAATTTCACATATGAATAAATCATGCAGTATTTGTCTCTCTGTATCCAGCTTATTTCACTTAATGTTCTCTAGGTTCAAATGTGGTGCTGCAAATGACAGGATTTCATACTTTCTATGGCTGAATAGTATTCCATTGTGTATTTATACCACATTTTCTTTATCCATTCGTCAGATTATGAACACTTAGGTTGATTCCATATTGTGGCTCTTGTAAATAGAGGTGAAATAAACATGGGAATGCAGATAACTCTTCAACATATTAATTTTCCTTCCTTTGAATATATATCCAATAGTTGGTTGCTGAATCGTATGGAGTTCTGTTTTAAGAAACTATCATATAATTTTTTTAGAACGCTCCACCCTGTTTTGTATAATGGCTATACTAATTTACCTTTCTCACAAACTGTGTATAATTCCCTTCCTTCCACATTCTTACCAGCATGTATTTTTCTCATTTTAATAATTGCTATTCTAGCATGAATGAGATAATATCTCATTGTGTTTGATTTGTATGTCTCTAATAATTAGTGATGTTGAACATGTTTTAATATACATGTTGGCCATTTGTCCTTTTTTGAGAGATATCTACTTAGCTTATTTGCCCATCTTTAATTAAATTATTTCCTTTTTTTTACTGTTGAGATGTTTGAATTCCTTGCATATTCTGGTTATTAAATTTTTTGTAGAGTGAATAGTTTGCAAATTTTGCTTCTTAGCCACATTGTCTCTGTATTTTCCACTTAAAAGGACCCTTGTTTCTATATGGCAGAATTGCTTTTATAATTGAACTGTATTCAATTTTGTATATATACCACATTTTCTTTATCCATTAGGCTGTTGATGCACATTTAGGTTGATTCCACATCTTGGTTACCGTTAATAGTATTTCAATAAACATGTGAGTGCAGACATCTCATTGACATACTGATTTGATTTCCTTGGATATACACACAATAGTGGGATTGCTGAGTAATAGGGTAGCTCTATTTTTAACACTTTGAGGTACTTCTATATTATTTTTCAGTATCATTGTACTAATTTACATTCTTAAAGTATGTAAGCATTTCTCTTTCTCCACATTTACACCAGCATTAGATTTTTTGTGTGTGTTTTTGATAGTAGCCATTCAAATTAGAGTGAGAGATCACATTTTCATTTTGATTTGCATTTCTTGGATGATTAGTAATTTTAAGCATTTTTTATATACCTCTTGGACATTTGTATATCTTCTCATGAGAAATGTTAAGATGTTACTTTTGTCTATTTTTAATTAGATTATTTGTTCTTTTGCTATTGAGTTATTTGAGTTCCCTATAAATTCTGGATGTTTACTCCTTGTCAGATAAATAGGCTGCAAATATTTTTCTCACTCTGTAGGTTGTCTCTTCACTTTGTTGTTTACTTTGCTGTGCAGAAGCTTTTTAGTTTAATGTAATCCCATTTGTCTATTTTTGTTTTTATTTGCCTGTGCTTTTGAGGTCTTATTAAAAAAATTTCATGGCTGGGCATGGTGGCTCACACTTGTAATCTCAGCACTTTAGGAGGCCAAGGTGGGCGGATCATTTGAGATCAGGAGTTCAAGACCAGCCTGGCCAATATGGTGAAATCCCATCTCTACTAAAAATACAAAAATTACCTGGGCAGTGGTGATGCATGCCTGTAATCCCAACTACTTAGGAGGCTGAGGCAGGAAAACTGCTTGACTCTAGGAGGTGAAGGTTGCACTGAGCCTAGATTGCACCACTGCACTCCAGCCTGGGTGACAGAGCAAGACTCCTTCTGAAAAAAAAAAAAAAGTCTTGTTTATCTAGTTTAGACAAATTTTGTAAAGCATTTTCTCTGTATTGTCTTTCTAGTAGTTTTATCATTTTATCATTTCAGGTCTTACCTGTAAGTCTTTAATCCATTTTAAGTTTATTTTTACATATTGTGAAAGATAGGGCTCTAGCAATGGAACATAATAGAGAACACAGAAATAAAGCTATTCACTTACAGATGACTGACTTTTGACAAAGGCACCAAGATCACACATTAGAGAAATGACAGTCTTTTCAATAAATGGTATTGGAAAAGCTGAATATCTACATGCAGATGAGAACACCTCTTTAAGACTTTCACAGAAAGCATTAACTAAGAAACTTCTAACAAAATTGATTTAAGATACTAGTGTAACACTCAACTCCTGCTAAAGAACTGACAAAATAATAGGCTCCTAAAGCTGAGCTGTATCTTGAACTATGACTCAATTGATAAATACTGTGCTAATTTCCAGGAAACCTGCTTGAGGAACAATTCTTATTCTTCCTTAAGACTTGACTGTATATATAATATTGTTCTCTTCTTCAACTTCTTGCACTTCAAAAATTTTTTATTATCTGAAATACTCTGAATATATCAATGTCTCTTGCACCATAAAAGAGAAAAAGGGACAGAATATATGATTCAAAAAGGTATGCTCAGAAATAGTATCATTTCTTGTTTATGTAAGTATTCTATAATTAAATGAGTAAAACTTTTTTTGAATTTTTAGAATATAATTTAATTGAATGATTTTCTATAAGTTGCACTTGGAGAGATGACTCACGAAACTCAAAATAGAAAAACATTATTCATGCCAATAATTTTACACCTTTTCTAGTCCTTCGTTTATTCTAATTAGTGGGTCCTCATGATTTGGAATATCATAGGATTTTAGAAAACAAAGTGGTAGCAGATTGACATCTCTGATTTTCCATATTCCCTTTCCCAGCTTATGTAATACCTCCTGCCATCACTGGGGGGACATTATGGAATATGACCACCTCAAGCTGTAATTGAGGTGACATGGAATATGGCCACATTCACAACCACATCTTCAATTGGGAGACTGTGCTTTGTTAGCTTTCATTTTTTAAAAAACTTCCACAATTAAACTGAGAAATTACAAAGCAGCAAAATGATGCAGTTAATCCACTGGGAAAAATTATGTGCTTATAAAGTAAAATACACTGTCTCTTTCATGAACGATGTGTGAGCTATTTGAAAATTTTATGCCATTAGCACTTTCAATATGTCATTAACCTAGAAAATAAGAGGGAGTAATGAAAGTCATTAACAGCAGTTGAGTGTCCTGCTGTAGCCTGGCCAATAAGGGTATAAAGAATGAGAGACAGAGCAAGGCATTCTGCTATATTACAACTTAGCAGGGCTGTGTCTTCAAGATACACACACACACACGCAAACACTCACATGCAAATGTGCGTGTATTTTTCTTCCTCTAAGGTATGCTTCATGTAAAGCAAAAAGGTATTAAATTTTTGATAAGAGTACCAAGTGCCATTCATAAAAATGTTGACTAATCTAATATAAATATAATTATTCTTAATTTTCAAGGTACTGAGAAGATCACATACTGCATGTCCTCCTAAAACCTGGTCCTGGCATAACCTTCTAAGCTGTTTTATTCAGGTAAAGTTTGATGATAGAAGATACAGTTTATTGTATTATAAATAACAAGATAATATGTTTTTTCTTTAACTACTACCCACTACTGCCAAAATTGTTTTTCCTATAGACTGCCTATAGATACACCTCAACCTACCCCAGGAAACTCTGAATTGGCTGATTTAAAACTCACTCTGATACAATCCAGTGATTATTTTGTGCAATGCCCAAGAAGTTATCAGCTTTATTATCAATATTAGACTGAAGGGAGATCCAAAATCACCACAACTTGGTACATAACCCAGGATAAATTCATGGAAGTTAATGCCCTTTTAGGCAATACAGATGGCTGAATATATGCTATAGTTTTTCTTTTTCTAAAATAAATTATACTAAATTATGCTAAGAAATGCTAAAAGAAATATACTAAATTATGCTAAGAATAGAAGAAAAAAGTTAAAATATCAAAATATCAGTGGTTGTTCTGAATAATAGGATAAGAAAACATTGGATACAATCAATTCATATGTGAAGCAGTATGAGATAGACATATCAGTACTAAAAATCATGTGTTGAAGGAAGTCATACACTTGAGGAACTAACTCAAAGTGCAGAAAAATAAAGAATTTAATATAATTTACAGTATATTTCACAAAAGGTGAAATGTATAGATAGAAATGTATATACTATATAATAGAATGAACATATGTATGTATATATGATATGTGGTATATGAGATATACTGTATAGTAGAAGAAATTTTGTATACATGACACAATACTTGAGATTGGATATAGTGGAAACTGTCACATGGTACAATAAAGAATGATGATAATATGGGGGAAAAATAATATAATGCTTAGAACAAATGAATGCATTTTACAAGTTTTAAAAATTCTAAAACCTAGTAGTTTCAATTTACCCTGAAAAACAATAAATCTCACAGAATAGTGAAGACTTTAGAATATCAAATAACTTGGATTAAAAAATGAACTTTGAGACCCTCCTGGGCAATGCGATGAAACCTCATCTCTACAAGAAAATACAAAAATTAGCCAGGAGTGGTGGCACACACCTGTAGTCCGAGCTACTCAGGTGAGCTAAGGTAAGGTTAGATAATCACCAAAAGCGCTGAAGGTGGAGACTGAAGTGAGCTGTGATTGCACCACTGCATTCCAGCCTGGGTGATGGAGTCAGACCCCGTCTCCGAAAAAAAAAAAGAGCAAAATAAAAAATTTGATGCTTTGTCAAGTCATCATTTTTTTGGAGGAAAAATGGTTTTGTACATGGGATTAAACAATGTAAATTCAAAACTTACAGATAAGGGGTTAACTCTATCACTCAACTGTTTAAAAAGTTTATATGAATATCCAGTCAAAATCAATGTGGTATTGCCCTTGAAATGTTATCTATACGGATTTCCAAGGAGACCACAGGACTGTGTACTGTCTTGGAATGTCCTCAGAAGGCTCTGTCATTGATCAGGTAACAGTAAAAACCCCAGAGTCCTTTCTTACAAATGGAAAAGGGAAAGCAGAGGGACAGAAGCTATTCAAACTTCGTCTTCTTTCCTTGTGGCTAGTGGTCATTGTTTAAAGTGATAAAGTTCTTTCAAAAAATCCAAGAATTTAAAAATTTTCCATTCAGGCATCATTTAAAATAAAAAATTTCCATTTATATACTTTCAGTTTAGAATGTGGCTAACACTTAAATTGATTAGGTCAAGCTATGTTGACACTGTGACTGCATTTAGGGAATATTCCTGTATACATATGTGTGTAATCAACAAATCATATGGCAAAAGTTGTATTTATTTAGAACCTAAGCATTCTCTCGCAAGATGATGCCATAACTGAATGGAACTCTAAAAGTGAGAAAGTTTGTTTTCTTTTTTCTACCAGCATATATGGGTTTCTGTACTGCACAAGTGACCACAAGTACAGCCCCAGAACACAAGAATTCCTTTCTTGCCATAAAGGAATCATGACTCTAGTACATCCAGATTATCAGTGGCCATATGACTCAGAATAACAGAAAACAAAGCAACCATGTGGTGTAAAGAAAAGGTTTCCTATTATGTGTTAAACATTTCTGGGGCTCATGAAGCCGTCAAAAAAGAAGAGACATTAAAGAAAGAAAGAAGACATGCTTCAGATATGCTGAAACATGTATTACCTCATTAGATATTCCAAGACAGTGAAATGAAAAATCATTATTAGGTACATCAGAAATATTTGCATACATGTGTTCACACAGACATACACAAACACACAGACACTATTTTACATGTATAAATTAATATATCTATTTATAATTTATTAATTTTATACAAACATACATTGATATATATTTATTGATATAAGTCATTTATAATACAATATAGAATATTGTGAAAGAAAATAGAATCTTGGGACCACAAACTCGCTGTGCCAAAGAGAAAGTTGAGCTTGGGAACTGAATCATGAAAAAAATGGTCTTCCTCTCACTCCCAAACAGATAACTGCAATTTCATAACCTTGTGTCATAGCCTCAAACATAAGCCAGGTTCCAAAAATGATAAAAGGCAACACATTTCCCAGATGGCCTCTCTCACAAATTGCTCACAAAGAAATTCCCTGTGGGCCCCAAATCTTTCAGGATGCATATCCCCCCTGTAAACTAACCCTAAAACAGGGTTCTGTTGACTCTCACCCTGACAGTGTAAATTACCAGCTTATCTTCACAGGTAGAGGGCAAGGTCAACTCTAGAAATCTTTCCTCTACCAACGTCAAGGTGAACACACAAGGGACTTCTTCCTCTACTCCATCTTTTCACAAGTTTAGTTTCTTGCATGTAAAATACAGATTTCCTGGGCACTAGATGAAGGCATAATTGACTTTTCCTCTACCCACCTGTTTACACGTAAAACGTAGATTCCCTGAGTGCTAATCAAAGCCTCACGAGACTGTAACCCACCTGTCTCCATTGCCTATCCTCCTGCTTTTATTTACTTTCCTCCTTCCCCTCCTGCTTACTCTTTCCCCTTTAAATATTGAAGTCCTCAAAATTGTCTTTGGGAAAAGCACAGATTACAGATGCTCCTGTGATTGTTTTTTTCCCCCTTCCCCAGGTGCATCCTCAACCTTGGCAAAATAACCCTCTAAAATGATTGAGACATGCCTAGTCAATTTTTGGTTTATAATCTGTGTGATGTATATATGTGTGGGTGCAGTTGTGGATGTGTGTAAATTCAAAATCTGGAAAGGAACGAATACAAATTTGTAACAAATTCTTCAGGCAGTTACTGAGCCTCTCGTTGCACCTTCCACAATAACGTTATGGAGATATTCCAAAGAGAGGGGGTAAATTTGTAAAGACTATTTTTTTAAGTTACATACAAACTACACATTAAGTAAAGTTTGGAGAAGGATGATGGATGTTTGGCATGGATTCTGCATCTTCTTGGTGCAACAAGCAGCTTCATACAATAATGCAACAAGATACTCTCTATTTAGCTATGGCACATCTCCCTGACAGTGGGACTCCACTGATATACTGCAGCTTTTAGGAACAGTGATGATTAATTTTATATGTTAACTAGGGTAGACCTGGTACCCAGTGTTTTGGTCAAACACTAGTTTAGATGTTGCTATGAAGGCATTTTTTTCAGATATGATTAACATTTCAATAAGATATTGGGTAAAGAAAATTACCTCCCATAATGTGAGTGGGTCTTATCCAATCTGTTAAAGGTTTTATAAGAAAAGACCTGAATATGAACTAATTCTGCCTCCAGACTGCCTTTGTATTCAAGACTAAAATATCAACTCTTGCCAGAGTTTTCAGCCTGCTGGTCCCCCCAGCACATTTCAGACCTGCCAGCACCCATAATAATGTAAGCCAATTCCTTAAAATCTCTTTCTCACTCACTTTCTGCATATATATGTATATGTTTTACATGCACAGAGGTATACATATGTGTATATATACATACGTTTATGGTACATGCTTTATATATTATTAAAATATACATATATAAAATTATATGTGTTTCTCTAGAATATATTATATCTATTTTCAGAGAAATAGATATAATTACATCTATTTCTATGGAGAACCTTAATGTGAGGGTTAAATCCTGTTTATGGAGAAAATTATAAGGCAAAGGAAACAAAAGTGAACAAGGACAAGACTTAAGTGCAAATGATTCAAAAACAGATATGGGATTAATTTGAGAGGAATACAGCACATAGAGTAAGTAATAGCAATCAGGTAACAAAAGGTCATGAGGAAATATCATTATAGTAGAGACATAGGGCAATCTGCAAAAAATTTCCTTGCTTAACACAGTAGCTCATTTGACAATTTCCTGAAATAAAATTTGACACTATCCTAGATATCCTATGTACTGTTTTTTTTCTTGATGAGGAATCTTAGGAAATTAAATGTATACATACATATAGATTTACCACACATACAAATTATTTATTCAGTAACTTTTTGAAATAATGGTATTTGAAAGCTTTTTGGAGAAAACCTTTAAGAAAAGTTTTATCATTTTTGCGTAAATAATTTTTTCCTTGATAAGCAAACTGAACAATTGCTTTAAGAATTGCTATAATATCATTACAATTTCAGCCAAACCATTCTCAAATTTACTCAATACCACAGATTCTAGTCAGACAATATCAGAAAAATTTTCAATTGTCTACCGGGTTTTGAAAAAATCTAAAAAAAAAGTATGTGTGTGCATATGTGTGTATTTGTGTGTGTATACACTGAGTGATAATGATGTAACATCCATTATCAATCTGTGATGTGTGTGAGCTTCTTGAATGTGTTTTGAAATGACTTTTTAAGCCTAGGCTAAAAAAAACTTTTTAGCATTTGCTAAAGCCTTCTACATCAGTGGGTTACATTCATCAAAGTCTCTCACAGAAAAAAAATTATCATCAAGAATCCCTGATTTAATCACCTGACACTATCACTTTCTAAATGACGATCATTTCATACCCTTTCTTCACCACCTGCTACTCATCACCAATCATCAAGCTGTTTCTTCTTTCTTTGACAAGTTAAAACACATTTGTTAAATTTTATATACTAATTATATTTACTTTCAATTTTATGTTTATTACTGATATAAACTTTTTAAATTATTTCGTTGATATATTTTATTATCTTTGAAAATTAATTGAAAAACTTCTAGAATGGAGGACATGCTTAATTTTTTACCTCATTAAATTGTCGGCCTTTCACTCAGTGGCAGAGTTTACATGAACTAATTTAAGACTTTAAGAAAAAAACAGAAGTCATGAAAAACAGCTTTTTACTGTGTTTCTTTTCTCTTATGAAAATGGAATAAATATTTTTACCATGTGTATTAGACTTGTGCAGAGAAACAGAAGCTGTGGGATATGGGGTGTGTCTATTTAAGGCATGCATGCCAACCTGTTTTATTGTAGGGAGAGATTTATGATTTTTAAAAAGTGGTTCATGGGATTATGAAGGCTGACAAGTCCCAAAATCTGCAGGTCAATTGGCAAGCTGGAGAGCCAGGAGTGCCGACGGTTTAATTCCAGTCTGAGCCCAAAGGTCTGAGCGAAAGGAGAAATGATGTTGTCGTTTCAGTTCATTAACCAGCAGGCTTCAGACCCTGGAAGAGCCAGTGATTCCCTCTGAGTCTGCAGGCGGGAAAAAAGTCAATGTCCCAGTCTAAAGGCTGTCATAGAGAAAGAATTCTATCTTTACTTTTCACAGGGGAGAATCAGTGATTTGTTCTATTCAGGCCTTCAATGGATTTTACAGGACTACCCATATTAAGCAGAGCCACTTGCCTTACCCATTCTATAGATTTAAATGCTAATCTCATCTTTTAGTATTCTTATGTTTTATTGTAATATTTACTTTAGAAAACTTGTAAATTCTTTCTCTTCTTCTTTGAGATGTAAATCTTTTTTAAAAGTTCTTGTCAGTGTTACAACCCAGAAAAGTCTTTTTCAAGAAACTGTGAGCTATCCCTATGAAATGTAAACATCAAGAAAGATAACACCTCTAGCTCCTAGCTTATGTGGCAACATAGCAGTCTAACTTCAGCCTAACTTCAGGCTCCCAGTTCTAAGTGGTAAAACTGTCTTGTCATGAAGATGAGAGAAAGTTTATTTTCCTGAAGGTCAAGCCAATTAGCAAAGGTAGATGGCCTAAATCCCTCACTTCAGTTTTTGAAATCTTTCCAGCTCTTTGTTTTAGTAGCGTTGACCTCAGACTAAAATTCTGGCTTCTCTACCTACTACAGTAGCCTTGAATACAGTCTTTCTTGCCTGGATAACATTGTCTTTTACAATTTTTGCTTTGATAACACTGAAGGAACAATCACAATCAGGTCTCTACAGCAGAAAGAAATGTGTTTTTAAGTAACAGAAAAGTGTTATTCATGGTTCTGTATAATAAGCAAAATATTTGTGAATATGCTTGTAGATATAATCAAAGCCAAATAATGTAAAGTCTTCACGGGTTTCTTTTTGCAGCTAGAAACTATGTGAATATTGATTACTAGAATATGGCATCTTTTGGATTGTTTGTAATCATGCACTTTGGCTGCCATATGGGATATAAACTTTATGATTCAAATTTTAGAAGAAAAAAATTTAGTCATAATTTTCACAGTTCGTATGAATCTTATGATGGCTTATGACATAGTAGTGACAAATATAGAAAGGATTTTTTTTTTTTTTGAGACGGAGTCTGGCTCTGTCGCCCAGGCTGGAATGCAGTGGCACAATCTCAGCTCACTGCAAGCTCCGCCTCCCGGGTTCACACCATTCTCCTGCCTCAGCCTCCCGAGTAGCTGGGACTACAGGCGCCCGTCACTACGCCTGGCTGATTTTTTTGTATTTTTGGTAGAGACGGGGTTTCACCGTGTTAGCCAGGATGGTCTCGATCTCCTGACCTCGTGATCCACCCGCCTCGGCCTCCCAAAGTGCCTGGATTACAGGCGTGAGCCACCGCACCCGGCCTAGAAAGGATTTTTTAAAAAATGATACATATTTAAGGTATAATTGGCAAATCTGATTTGCAGATTGGAGAAAGATAAAGAAAAAGGAAGATTTTGTGTTTCAAAAACTACGTAACTATCAACTAAATTATATTCAACAGCAAGAGAATGAGAGTCAAAGTAACAGTAGCTTTCAAGACATAAGCTTATTTACCTTTCATGCAAACTTCAGAAATGAACTCAAGTCTAAGTTTTTCAAAGTTCTCATGGGCCATGGCTCACTATTCTTTCATCTTTAAGATGTTTTCTTCATCTTCCTAGTCTAAGATGACAAAATCTTCATTACAGAAAGCAATCTGGATGTATGTAAGAGAAAAAGGAGAGAAGCTAGAGTATACACCGAATGATTGTTTTTTTAAAGTTCCTGGAAACTGCCACATAAAACTATAGCTTATATCTTAATGAATGGCTTATGTCTTAATAGAAACATGATTGGCCACATCTAGCTAATATTTATTTTTGGTTTTAATAATAAATTATTTTATAATTTTTAACATAATATTTTAGAATATTTTCTTCTATTTGATTGGAAGTTATGGAGAATGAATATTGTAAGACCAAAAGGAGATTTGAGAAAACACCTAATTATGGTTCTAAGTTTACCCAGCTGAGGGTACTGGCACACAGATGGCCAGATGATTCAAACCTACATAATTAGCATACTAACCTGGGGCTATGTAATAAAGTGGTAGCAAAGAACAATCTCTCAATCTCATGTATTTAGTATTATTACACTGGGATGATACAAACTGACTATATCTATGCCGACAAGATAGTGACAAGGTAACAGACATGAAATTATGATAAAAGTTGTACAGAGGAGAAAGAGGGAGAGAGACCAGAAGAAAGGAAGTACCTTAGTGACACTGAAGAATGGCTCTAGTTCCCCCTTTCCCTGTGTATTCTCTCTCTTTCTCTTCTCTCTCTCTCCCCATGATTCTCCCCTCTAATCTTAAGCTTTGTTTCTTTTATATGCAATAAAATTACTTCTGAATTATACTTCCGAATATGCTTGCAAGAACATAAGGTAAATATGTATTCCAAAAGTCAGAGATCTTTGTTTTTATACATGGATATATCGCAAGAGAGCATGTGACAAGACCTGGAAGATGCATATGCATGTGCAGGCTCTTTGTGTGTGTGTGTGTGTGTGTGTGCGCGCGCGCGTGCGCGCACGCACGCACATATTGCAAATTAAGAGACAAACGAATGGTAGAAAAATAGTTATCACAAGTAAGTGAATCTAGCATGTAGAATTGGCCAAGCTATTTTTGGGATGGAAGCAATGCAGATTGTTTCTAGGTAGCAGTCATTGTTATCTGTTGTTGAAGCAACTGAATGTACTATTACCTTTTCTTTTTCTTTTTCAACATATTTTAAGTTCAAGGGTACGTGTTCAGGTGTGTTACATAGGTAAACTTGTGTCATGGGGGCTTACTGTATAGATTGTTTCAACTCTTGGGTATTAAGCCTAGTACCCATTAGTTATTTTTCTTGATCCTCTCCCTCCTCCTACTCTCAACTCCTTGATAGCCCCCAGAGTATGTTGGTCCCCTCTGTGTCCATGTGTTCTCATTATTTAACTCCCACTTACAAGGTAGAACATCTCTTATCTGGGTTTCTGTTCCTGCATTAGCTTTCCAATGATAAATGCCTACATGTCCATCTATATTCTTGCAAAGGACATGATCTTGTTCATTTTTATGGCTGCATAGTATTCCATGGTGAATATGTATACTATTGCTTTTTCTATCAGAACTCAAGAAAAGTACTTGGCAAGGCTGAACTCTAGGAACATTTTCAGAAATATTGAAGGTGACTGTGAATTGTCTATTTCCCAAGAGTTTCATATGCTGATACAGAAGAGCTTATTCAAAGAAAACCTGTGTGAGGGTTTTTTTTATAGGAAGTGTTTTATACCTTTAGAAAAATATCTGAGAACATTGAGAGAAAATCAAGCATCTTGGGAAAATCTCAAATTTTATTTTCATTTCCTTAACTAAATTTTGTAAATCAAAGGCAACGTCATAAAATGCATGATTGGTGGGTATTAAGATTAGGAAAACCAAGGGAAATAAGTAAAATCATATATCTCATCACACAATTTTCCTGCTATATTATGTTTATGGAAATAACAGTCCCCCATTATTCTATTCTAAGTGGAATGACATGCTTTCCATCTGGGAAATAAGAGTGGGTTAACATTTCTCACTACTCCAAACTGTTGTTTTATAATTCTGAGTGTTTACATCAAGATCCAAGCTACAAAAAATGAGGCCTTGCAATGTAAAAAAAAAGTCCAAGATTATTGCTAATATACATAAATTATTAGAGAAAAAAGCAGCTTCTCAGATTACAATATCATAAATTGACAAGAAAGCTAATATTGTATAATTAGAATAGAATTCTAAGGTGGAGGAATGCCTACTTTTCAACTCATTCTATAAGGCCAGAAGCCAATTATAGTATTTAAAAAAATCCAAATCACATAGATATAAAAACTTTTCTAATTTTAGGATGTCAAACCCATTATCCCTTTTCATAAATTTCTTACAAATTGAAAAAAGAAGGAAACTTTTTCTGCCTGATTAGGATTCTCTCCAAAGCTTTTTTAGCTTTTAAAAAGCTATTTGATAAGGAAACACCAAAAGTTTTTTCCTAGTCCAGAAAAACACACAGACGTTTGCTTTCACCTCTTGTATTTAATATTATACTAGCTATTTTATCCACTGCAATATGATAAGAAAAGCAAATAAATTACATAAGGATTGGAAAGGAAGAAGTAAAACTTTTTACCGTCTATGTAAAAAGTTTGATAGAATCTACAAAAGAACTAATGAGTAAGTTTAGAAAGACTGCAGAGTTCAAGGTCAATGTATACAAATAAACACATGGTATTTTTCTACAGTAGCAGTGAAAACCCCAGTAGACATATTTGTATTAACTGGTACTCTGACCCAAAAATTTATCCTAATATAAAAATAAATATTCAGGCACTATCATATAACAATACACAATTTAAATGAAAATATATCATAGACTTAAATAGTTATTATAAAATTTACAACTGTCTCAAAACATATGAAAGTAAAATCTTGTATTTATGTGAAGCAAAGGTTTTTTTTAGTGTATGACACCAACACACCTCAATAAACAATTATAAAATAACTTCTGCTCTTTAAAGCCATGTTCAGAGAATGAAAATACATGTTATACAATGGAAGAAAATAGTTTAATGGTATATGAAGCAAATATTTTTATCTAGAATATAAAAATAATTTTGAAACTTCAGTTAAAGAAACAAAAACAAATGAGGAAAAGATGTAAACAGATACACTACAAAATAAGATACACTGAACAAGATTAAACATGAAAATAAAAGATTCTAAAAATCATTAGACACTAGGGGAATCCAAGTTAAAATTGCATGAGATACTGCTCCAAACCTATCAAAGGGTCTAAAATTAAAGAATTATCACACCAAGTGTTGGCAAGGATATAGAGAAAATTATGACTGTCATTAATTGTTGATGAAAACACAAATGATACAACTACTTTGGAAAACTGTTTGACAGTTTATTACAATGTTGAACATATGCCCACTATATGACCAAACCATTCTATTTCTAGGTGTTTACCCAAGATAAATGAAACTATATAACCATGGAAATACTTATAATTTCATTTTCATAGCAGCTTTATTTGTACTAGCACCAAGCAGGGTCTCACTCTGTTGCCCAGGGTTGAGTGCAGTGACACGATCACAGCTCACTGCAGCCTCAACTTCTCTGGCTCAAGCTATACTCCCACATCAGCCTCCCAAGTACCTGGGAATACAGACACATGCCACTATGCCAAGTTAATTTTTTCTATTTTTTTTCTAGAGACAAAGTCTCACTATGTTGCCCAGGCTCGTCTCAAACTTCTGAGCTCGAGAGATCCTGCTGCCTCAACTTCCCAAAATGCTGGGATTACAGGCATGAGCCAACAAGCCTGGCCATGAATGAACTTTATGAAATAAGAAAAGCAATATCAAAACAACATCCACCAAAAATATAGTTAATATAATAAAGAAATAGAAGCATCTTTTGAATACATATCAGGATATTAAAGTAATATTAATAAATCAAAAGTTTGTTAAGTTTTAAAAATTCAAATATTGGAACTAAAAATAAATAAAATTATGAGTTGTTCAGTGATTTAAAAATAATACAATAAAAATATGAATACTTAATGATCAAATAAATTCATATAAGATGGTTATATTTCTAGATACATATTCTTTTTTTAAATTTTTTTATTTTTTATTATACTTTAAATTTTAGGGTACGTGTGCACAATGTGCAGGTTTGTTGCATATGTATACATGTGCCATGTTGGTGTGCTGCACCCATTAACTCATATTCTTAAACATCTATGCAAATGTAATTTAAAAAGAATTTGATAATTTGAATAATTTTTTATCATATAAGAATCCGAGTCACTTTACAGAGATCAAATATTGCTTTAAAATATTTACCAAATAAGAAAGACAAGATTCCAATCTTACACAAATTTGTTGAGGCTGTAATATAAAAGAAAGCTACCCTTAGATTTTATGCTGATATAATATTGTTTTGGTTGGGTCCTTTTCAAAGCAGATGCCAAGATAATAAATCCTGTAAAGAAAAAAAAAAAGAAATTGTTCTAAAAAGTTCAGATTTGTAGGTAACATATACCAAATTTCTAATAGCAGAAAATCCCTAACTTATAAATGCTTTTATGGAAAACAGGAGAATAGAAAAAATTTACAGCATTTTTTCATAAAGGCATTATTAATCATTATATTCAAACTGCATATAGAAGAATATAACATTTTAGATAAATTTCCCTAAATCCTTGGATAAAAATATGGTATTTAAAATATTGAAATTTCTACTAACATGATCTCTAAATTCACTAGTATTTCCATCAAAATTTAAGCAACATTTTAAGAAACTGAATAAACATATTCTAAAATGTATGGAAAAGTGTATAGAAAAATTTGGCAAAGCAGTATAATAAAAAGAAGGTGTTCCTAACAGATATTACATATTTCACCACGAAAGTAATTTTAAACTTGTAATAATGGCAATGAAAGAGAAAAACAAAAAATGAAATAGAACAGAGTTAAAGACCCATACACACACATACACACACACACACACACACACACACACACACGGGTTCCATATATATATATATATATATATATATATATATATGGAAACCTGGTATACAAAGAGCTTTTTTGATTACTCAGTGAGAGTAATCAAATTGGGAAATTTGGCTAATTCTATGAGAGAAAATTAAACTAGTTCTGTAATATACAGCATGATAGAAAAACAAACTCAAGCTGTATTAAGAGCATAATGGGAATAACTAAAATCAATGTGAAATGAGAAAGAATTTCATAAACAAGACACAGAAAGTGAAAATCATGATAGGGCTTTTTTGTTTACTAAGTACTAGAATTCTTAATCTGAATGAGATGGAGACCACTGAATAGTTTTGGGCAGAGAGAGACATGATACGATTTGGGTTTTAGAAGGACCACTATTTGTGTAGTATTGAGAATAGACCCTAGTGAGTTGGAGTGCAAGAAAGGAGGTCAGTTATGAGGACATCATAGAAATTCAGCAATGAGATCAACTAGCTTGACTAGGTGGTGGCAAAGAAAGTTAGGTTATGTGGTTGTTTATGGCATGTTTTGAAACTATAGTCAATGAGATTTCTTGAAATATCTAATATGGGCATATGAAGAAAACAAGAGAGGGTGAATAACAAGCTTTTTGCGAAAGAGGCTGGGAGACTAAGGAGGCCAAAGGCAGGAAGACTGCAAGTTGAAGTAGATCTGATAAGAAATTAGAAATTCAGTTTGGTCCTGCTGATTTTACAATGTCTTTTCAAGCGGAGATCTTTGAATTTGAAGTGGAAAATCTGGTGATACAAATTTATGAATCATCAGGGTAAAGACAGTATTTAAAGATCTGGATGAGGGTGGGTGAGATAAATATTGGTAAGAATGAAGATAAAGAAAGAAGAAAGAGAGCAAGTCCCAAGAACCATAGCTTTCTCAATTTAAATTGGGACTGTTTCTTCATAAATGGCTTTAGCTTAGATATTTTAGTCTGCATTATACACAGTATCAAGTACAATATGTGCCACTAAAATTTATAAGTATATATTAATGAATAAATAGAAAATATTTGATTATAAATGGGGTAAAATTGCCAAATAGCATCAACATGTGTGTGGTCAGGAACCCAAAAAGAGAAAGTCACAGAAATTGTCCTAGATGTGCCCAAGAATCAGAGCTGAGAAAGCACTCAACAATCATCTTTCTCAATTCCTAAGGTCTAGAAAACAAAATTTCACATGTCACAAATTAATCAGCTAATTAGTGAAATATTAGGATATTAGCTCAGATCTTCTATATCCTACTCTACTATTCCCTCTACTCCAGCAAGATACAGCAGATATATCTGAACATGAAAACTAATTTAAGAAACTGAAAAACCATCTGGATTAAGCGAAAAACAATTAATAATTTATTTAAAGTTTAAAAGTCAAATTTAGATTTCATTTTATGAATACGTATTTTCATACATTTTTTTCTGCTATGTTTTCTTCAAGGAAAAGACTTTTGATACTTTAATAGTGAAACAAACTTGAAGATTTTTCCAAAGTATTTTAATAATTAAAGAAAGCTCTGTATGTTTTGTCATCTATATGGTCCAAAAGTTAATCTCTTTAATATTTTTCTCTACTTTAAATATGATATTAAAATAATTTCATACCTCAGTTTCATAATTTTACTTTCATATGCTACAAAAATGTAAAAATCAGTATCTTGAAAAGCATTGCAACATGAACATGAATGAAAACATAAATGGAATTTTTAAATGTGAAAGTTAATACACCAATTGCTATATATGGAAAATAAAGTCTACAGAAGCTTAGAAGAAATGAAATCTATTGGTTTTTTGGCTAAATAACAAGATGAAGTGACACCACCACATGCAAATTGTTACCAACACATTTAACATTCCAGATTTTCACCACTGAATATATAATTAATACTTAAATAAGCAGGCAGCTTCAAACTTCTTAATTCCAACATCTGCACAACGTTACAAATGCTTTAGATTTGAAGTTTTTGAAGGTAATGTGTAGCCATACTGAAATTAATATCCTATAATATATAGTGTTACATTACTTGGTTTTTTACTTTGCTTATAGTACTTATTTGCTTTCCTTTGGAGTCATGACATAGGAAGATAATCTGTTACTCTAAGCAGGGTTACCATATTATATTACACACACACACACACACACACACACACACAAGTTTTATTTTATTTTCCTGGCTTCATCTTTCATTGGCTTGCTATCAGTCAAATACACAATTGGAAAAAAAAGGTATAGGGGCAAAAGACTTAAGAAATACCAAATCAGGCCAGACACAGTGGCTCGCGCCTGTAATCTCAGCACTTTGGGAAGCCAAGGCAGGTGGATAGATTGAACTCAGTAGTTCGAGACCAGCCTGGGTTACATGGTGAGACCCCCGTCTCTTAAAAAAATATGAAAATTAGCCGGGTGCGATGGCACGCACCTGCAGTCCCAGCTACTTGGGAGGCTGAGGTGGGAGAATCACCTGAGCCCAGGATGCAGAGGTTGTCGTGAGCCAAGATCGCTCTATTGCACTCCAGCCTGGGGGATGAAAGGAGTCTCTCTCTCTCTCACTCTCTCTCTCTCACTCTCTTTCACACACACACACACACACACACACACACACACACACACACACAAAATCATATTTTGGTCTTGATATTCTCTTTGAAGAATTTATACAGTACATAATATCATATTGCTAATATAGACACTATGTTGCATGGCAGGTTTCTAGAACTTAAATGTATTCAGAGGGTAGATATCATGTCAAATGTTCTTACCACAAAAAAAGACAAAGAAAAAAGAAAAAAATAAAAACAAAGGTACATGAGGACATTTTGGGAGGTGCTAGATATGTCTATTACCTTGGTTATGGTGAGGTTATTACTGGTGTTTGTATGTCTAAACACATGAAGTTGTATACGATAAATATGTGCAGTTTTTGTATATCAATGATACCTAATCAAAGCTGTTAAAATTCTTATCTAGGCTTCCTCTTGATATATTCACCTCACAAAAAAGATAATACTAACCCAAGGCTGTGGATAGAGATTTCCACTTATTATAGATGTTATTTGATCGCTGCATTTTCAATACGTAAAATTAAACTTAGAAAGGTTAATTCTTGTATGTTATATAGTGAACACTTAGTGGAATCTGTATAGGGAAGATATGAATTTTATATTATTCAATTTCCTAACATTTTTCTATGAAATTTTCTCTTTATAACAGATTTAGCTATTTTTCAAATTTTGTTTTGGGTATTTTTTTCTTTGCTGATTTGTTTAGCCAGTAATACTGCTGAGACTCTAAAACAACATATAAGAAAACTACAAATTACTTGCTCTAGGAAACTAGTAAATAATATATTTATAAAAACTCATTGTCTTTCTTCAAATACTAATTTTCAGTTCAGTTACAATACTGCCATATTCTTTCAGCTATTTCTTATATGCCCTAGTAGCAGGGAGTAAAAATAAAATAAAACCTGTCATTAAAATTTTATCTCTCATTATTTTAGAAAATTAGCTAAGTAGAATAAATGCGTCAACTAGGAAGCAGAGAAGATAAAAGTAATAGTTTTGCAAGGGAAATTGCGCATGTTTTCAAAAGTACTGGACGTTGTTACATTCTAAATAGCAACTCTCTACAATTATACATATTAATATATGTGTACTCTGTTTCATTTTATGGAGTATTTCTATTATTGTTTGATGTAATGTACATTCTCTTTAGATTTTTATACAGCCTATTGACCCTCAGAAGATAAGACATTTAACATCTTTAATCCCATCGGCTTTAAGAAGTCATTTTCATGAATTCCGTGTAGAAATTATATTTAAGATTTCTATTTGCCTAATATGACTGTGAAGTAAATATCTTGATGAACACAGAAATATAAAATACAAACAAGAAGAGAGTAGCACTTCAGAACTGTAAGCATTAGAATGAACATTATTCCTAATGCTAATTGCTGTGTTAAAATTTGCTGATAAAATCATACAAACAAGAATCATTTGAATAATTTTGGCATGCACAACGTACAAGTTGAAAATACAAGAACACAAAACAAATGGCATTCTGGAACCCGAGTTTTAGAAGTAACAGCAGTTCCTTATTTTAAAAAGTTCTGCAATCAATAGAAGTTTATAGCAGCAAAGTCAAACCATCACACTTAATTTAAATTACCCTGTTAAATAATATGTTAAAATTTATTTTAAAAGCACACACTATGCTATTTTTGTCAAAATGATTTGATTGACTAAGTGATATAAACCTAAAACTCTCACATTTCCCATTTGTAACATAATATTTTAATTGTAGAGGAGCATCAAAGATTTTGAGAGTCTATAAATCCTCTTCAAAGGTGAGGTTTTGCATATTTAGAGAACATCGTATCCCACATTTTTATTTTCACTGTGTCTCAGGTCTAATTCAGTGAGACTATATTTTAGTTTTGCTTAAATATTTTCTCAAAACTCCCATATATCTGCAGCATCAGTCCGCTAACAAAGTTACCTTGTTAAAATTTAATCCAAATATTTTCCCCACTACAGGTCTAGATAGATGATTTTAAAAGTTGCTCATTTTATTACATCTTTAGTGACTCTTTTTACAAAGATATAAACACCAAGTATTTGGGCCACCTAGACCTCAATAGTTTATTCATGCACTATACGTCTTCCCGTACAGGGACTTTTGCATAGTGCTAAATCCCCGTCTGAGAGCGACAACTCACCCTAATTTCACTTCAGACACTAGTTACTATAGCCAGGTTAATGAATGAGCCTTTGGAGTTCAAGTATTTTCCTGACAGTTTGCCAAACTTTGTCTAAGAATGTAGCTTTGCCTTCCTATGACCTAGAATCTTCCTTCTAGGCCTATGTCTGTGATTGAATAAATGCAACCTGGTACCAATGCTCATTTATGCTACTTTCCTATCACTGTTTTTGCTGTTTTTCCTGATATTTCTAATGCCAAATCACTGTATAATCTTGATATTTCAGATATAGTCCATCCACCTCTACTTTTTTCCTAATAATTCATGTCGTATGGCACTTATTTCATGACCACTTGCTACCTCATATTTCTTTCCCATGTGTATCTTACATCCTATCTTATATGACTTGTCCATGTACCCTTTTTCAACAAATATCTTAAGTAGGTATTTCTGGTTTCCAAATCACATATCATCTAATTTTGACTTAGTGCACTAAATAAACCTATTCTTAGAGAATCATCTTAGGGCAACTTTGACCAATGTGGAATACTCACTAGAAGAACTGGTCACATTTAATAAGCCAAGCAGTAAGTCATCAGAATTGAAGAATATAATAACCAAACACTAGAATACATTAGTCTACCCGTGTGCAACTCCCTGTGGGATTAGGGCCTCAACAGCTGACGTTATTTTGTACTCACTTTCCTATAGGTGAGATTATGATAAAATATTCCTAAATTATCAAAAAAGTTTGTCTTTTATTATTAGTTTTGTACACACGAATTTGTGTGTCTCCCAAAATTTTACTCAGTCATTTCTCTGTATAATATTAAAAACAAAAACTCTGTGTAATATTTTTAACGTTGCTTTCTTACTAGGAATAAAACTTTTCATTTAGAAATCATTGTTATATAATCTGAAACATATTTGATATCTTGCTTTTCAATGTGATCCATAATTATTAAAAATGTGGCCTTCTAATTTTGTATTTTTGTCATCATAAAATATCAAGGAGCATATACATTATTCATTTTTAATTCAAACATTTCCGCAGCAGAAGGTGCTGAGCAAAGTCAGTATTTGGTAAGTTTTCTTACTTAACTTCCACTCTGTTTGTCAGAACTCTTTATTTCAGTGACCAGCTTGAGGTTTCCATCTGGAATACAGCTTGCTTTTAAGACTTCTTCCAGAATGTAGTGCTGCTATTTATTTGAGATTTGCTAATGTCCTCAGAGTCAATGCAAAAAAAAAAAAAATGCTGTGTTTGTGGTTTTTGAATCAGAAAGCTGCTGGCACTGAAAAATGAAGAACAAATCATTGCATCCTGGCAAGCTCCTAACAGCACTGGACCATTAACACTCAATCATTTTGAGCCAAACTTACTTTCCTAAGATTTGATCTCTTTCCTGGGATGATGTGGGTTTTCAGAAAATATACAGGTGCCTTTTCAAAGAATGAAAGATGTGGATTTATTTTTTTTCTAAATGACTATAACCTGTTTAAGAAGACTCAATATATAAAACTAGCAAATGGCTTTGCTTCACAGAGTTACCTTCACTATTGTAACTTTTTGATTTCTGCACTGAAATTCTGATACTACTAAAATTAGTCTCCATCATGATTGTTTTTTTTTTTTTTTTGCATCTAGGATGTTCTATAACATATGCTTAAACAGAAAGCAAGATGAAGTTAAGTACTTAGTATAAACAGACACATCCCAATTCTATCAGGAAAAAAATGTTGACATTCAAATTAATCTAAAGAAACTTCATTGTGTGTGTGTGCGTGTGTGTGTGTGTGTGTGTAAAGGTTCCTTTAACACCATTTTATCACTGCTCTGATACCATTTAAGCACCTTATATTCTGACTAGTCACAGAACAGCAGTCAAGTGGAAATAACAGTGACTGACAATTACAGAAGAAATAAAATGGCTTCCAGAAGTGCGCGGAGACCTGTGGACCTCAATCAGCTAAACTACAAATCCATTAAATGACTTAATTTTGTGTATCCAACTGTGAGATATATTTACCATTACACTGACAAGAACTATAGATAATAAATGCAGGCTGTAATACAACTCACCAAGTGGTGTGATCCCTGTGCTGAATTATCTGATGTGGTTCCAAATACTGCTTACAGGTAAAAACTGATAAATTATCATAGAGCTTAAAAGAAAAAAAGGCTAAGGTAAATGACTAATGTCACCACTTGCTTAAGGAGGCAAACTTCAGATTTTAAAAATGTTAATTATCAAATCCAAATATTCTCATAAGTCTACTACTGGAAAGAGAAGATGTGTTGAATCATTTTAAATTAATGTTTATTTTTAAATCAGCAAGGTTGCAAAATAAGTGATCACCATTGGTTTTACAACAGGTTTGTCCAAATTCCATGTGTTTTGGAATTTTGAACATGATAGAAATGGTGCATTTGCCAAAGGATACTTCCTTTAAAAAGGTGATAACATATCATTTGTACTAAAAACTGCTGATTAATTCTTTTCTTTTTTAAAAACATTATATAAAAAATGAATTTGCTAACCATTCAAAAGATTGTGACAAAGAAAAACTATTCATTCACTTATCGATTTAGTGGAAAATATTTATTAAGACATCAGTGTGTGCCTTGGATTGGTAGGAGAGTCATGGTTGAAAGAATACAGATGGTATGTAATATGATTTTAAGAAAGTATTATTTAAATGACAGTGAAATGTCATTCATTCAATAGAATAAAAAGTCAGGCAAAAAAAATTAAACTTTAAGCATGTATTTTTTCCACAGGTATACTCAAGTGGAAATAAAGTAGATAGATGAAAATTTTACTTAGTTTTTATCAGTAATTTTTCATCAATAATTTTCTATGATAAATGAATCTTATTCTTGGGTTAATTTATTTGGCAATTTTCCCAATATGCTCATTCTAGAACTTCAGCAGTTATCATCAATTTTTACCTCAAAACCTGTAAAAATATAATTTACTTTAATTTACTTTGGCATTGTAATTGCTGACTGGGAAGCAAAATAAACAGACTGCAGATAATGCACGCATCTTCTACAGAGGGAAGAAATACATGATGATTAATTATTATAAAACTGTATAATAAAATGAGCTATAACTACAGAGATGAGGAAAAATTGATCACGTAAAGATTTAGGAAAAATCTAAAATAAGCATTCATTATAATCCTTAACTGCAAGACAAATGAGAAGATATAAATGCTATAGTACAAATATGAAATTAATCACACACAGTGATTTATTTAGTACTCACAGAAGAAAAAAATAGAACGACCACTCAATAAGTGTATATTTGGTACAGGACTTCAAATAATTTGTTAAGCAACTTGATATTTTTGTGTATTTATCTACGTACGTATATACTGTATATGTTGTGTGTGAGTGTGTGTGCTTGTTTGATATGTTACACTGTGGCACTTTTACCTGCTTTACAATGTAAAACTTTTACCTTTTTTACAATGTACTTTTCCCACCTGTCTTACACATCTCCCTAGAAGATGACTGATTACAGTAAATTGATCTTTATATATTATTTATATATTATATATATTCATATATCATATATTCATATTTACAAAATATTCTTTGAGCATGATGCTAGGAAGATATCAGTGTATATTTTTTGTTCCTCTATAACTCTTGATCTTAGCCAAAAGGCCGAGTAGCGATTTTGTTCCTTTATAAGAGCTATTAGGCATGTGAGGCTAAAAGTATTAAGATGTTTATATAAAACAGTGTTTGGTCTGTAATTAAAGTTTAAATCAAAACATGCATGCAACTATTGCTTTAGGGGTAAAAACATGAAAGAAAGAAAGCATCTTAGAAAGAAGAAGAAGCTATGGCCGGGCGCTGTGGCTCAAGCCTGTAATCCCAGCACTTTGTGAAGCCGAGGCGGGCGGATTCCCTGAGATCAGGAGTTAGAGACCAGCCTGGCCAACATGGTGAAATACCATCTCTACTAAAATAGAAAAATTAGCCGGGCGTGGTGGCATACATACACCTGTAATCCCAGCTACTTGGGAGGCTGAGGCAGGAGAATCGCTTGAACCTGGGAGGTGGAAGTTGCAGTGAGCGGAGATTGTGCCACTGCACTCCAGTCTGGGTGACAGCAAGACTCTGTAAAAAAGAAAGAGAGAGAGAGAGAGAGAGAGAGAGAAAGAAGAAGAAGGAGGAGGAGGAGGAAGGGAGGAAGGGAGGGAGGGAGGAAGAAGGGAAGGAAAGAAGGAAGGAAGGAAGCTAAGAAAGTAGAAGCTATGTTTATTAATGTCAGCTATGGTTTTTAGATACTGTACAGGCAATTTTCAGAAGCATTATTTAGAAACAATATTTTTTCATTATATAAAGAGTAAATTGAGTTGTAAAAAAGTTAAATGACTTATTTCATATGATGTAGTTAGTGACTAATATAACAACAAATTGAAATGCAGTCCAAGAAATCTATGTTTTTAGTAGAATTGTCGTCCTGACTTTATAATCTCTATCAAAATTCTGTCTTTTTCTCCACTTTATTTCTCCACCCACTGTTCACTGGAATGCATTGAGAAGCAAGACAAATGAGAAACAAATATGCCAACATCTATAGAGCCATGAACTCTGTCAGTATCCATGTTCTGATTCTTCTTGAAGAAATAAGCTTTTTGATAGCAGCAGTACATCTATGTGTTCTTTTCCTATGTCCTACCGTGGAAATGTGATACAGAAAATATCCAAGGAATAATCCTCTCTACCAAAAGCCTGCCTGAGGCCAGGCACAGTAACTTACACCTGTAACCCTTGCACTTTGAGAGAATGAGGCGGGAGAATGGTTGGAGCTCAGGAGTTTGAGACCAGACTGGGCAATGTACAGAGACCAGTCACTGTAAATAATAATAATAATAATAATAATAATAATAATAATAATAATAAAGTAGCCAGGAGTGGTGGCGCAGCCTATAGTCCTGGCTACTCAGGAGGCTGAAGTGGCAGAATCGCTTGAGCCAGGGAGGTCGAGGCTGCAGAGGCTGGAGTGAACTTTGATCATACCACTGCACTCTAGCCTAGGTGATAGAGCAACACCCTGTCTTAAAAAAAAAATAAATAAATAATAAGAGGAAAATCCGGCTCGCTGTATTCGTTCTTAATCTAAATTAAGATTACCTAGCCAGTGATGTTATTTTTTACTCTGGAGTCAAGGATATGCCATGTTCACTAAACCTAATGACGAAAGACCTGGCTAACTTATATTACAATGAATGCTAATTTTATTTTATTTTATTTTATTTTATTTTTTATTTTTTGAGATGGAGTCTCGCTCTGTCGCCCAGGCTGGAGTGCAGTGGCACGATCTCCGCTCACGGAGCTCCGGCTCCCGGGTTCACGCCAGTCTCCTGCCTCAGTCTTCCGAGTAGCTGGGACTACAGGCGCCCGCCACCGCGCCCGGCTGATTTTTGTATTCTTTAGTAGAGACGGGGTTTCGCCGTGTTAGCCAGGATGGTCTCCATCTCCTCACCTCATGATCCACCCGCCTTGGCCTCCCAAAGTGCTGGGATTACAGGCGTGAGCCACCGCGCCCGGCCGAATGCTAATTTTTAAATTTTATTATTGAAAAGTAGAATTTCTTCTCCCTGATATTTTAATACTCATTTTAAGAATTTTTGCTTTTTTTGTTCATACATAAGGTATTATCTTTGGAATTGAAGATTTTTCTGCATTATCTTATGTACACTTTTTATACATATAATTAAAAACTTATGTAACTCAGCCTAATTTTAGGATTTAATATATTCTCTACATAATAAATAACCTATTCTGCTTTATTGATTGATTAATTCATTCAATTAATATACATAGTCATATCATTTGTACTGAATGTTTAACAAACACATGTAAATAAGACTGTCTAGTAGAAACTTTGATATTAACTAGGAATGCTTATTTTAGTTGAGACTAACCACCTCTGTTTCTTTCTCAGTATTGAGTTATCTGGGAAAACAAATGGTTAATTAAAATATAGCTTTTCCGAAGGATATCAGGAAGTTACTGCATCCCAGAATTGTAGATCCTAAAAAATAATCCCAGTTATCTCATATATGTTGACATTTATATGCACCAGCACATCACCCATCTAATTAGATAATGCAATATAAATACTGCGAAATTAATACATTCAACTAATATTTCATACGTTTTTCAGTCCAAAAGGAACATCTCTATGGATGTTATTGAAAAAAAAAGTCTCACCATTTTATTAGATTTTTATATTTTTCTCCATTCTTCACTGCTTGGCTGGAATATATTTTAGGTTTACTGCTTTCATAATGATACAGGTGAGTCTTATCAAATTTCAAAGCCACATAGACGGCATCTGTGAAGGTACCTTATAGATAAATAGTCCTATTCAACATGCTTTAATGTTTTTGTTTTAAGGCAGACCAATACTTTCTTGTACTTATCTCTAAGAGTTGTCTTAGTTTAGAGACTGTCTTCAAGTATTTGATCTCTGCAATACTTTATGTGTCCAAAATTCATTTCAACGATTGCAATTTTCATATGGGAGATTTTTAAGTTATGTTTATGCTTTTTCAACATGTATGCAAAAATAACAGGAGAACAGCTTATTATATGAATAGAATATTTGAAGAATATGATTCATGGATTTTACTTTTATACCTCAGAAAGGCAGACATAAATGTAATGTGGGATTAACTTTTTTTTAAGTTTTGAGGATATTTTCTTTCTTATGTGTAACATAGATCATTTTTTTTCCTGGCCAACAAGAACTAAGCGGAGTATTCATTCCCACAAATTATTAAATTCTTTCTAATTACGAAAGAGCCTAAGGATCAGAAGGGATACGTCCTACGGTTCTACGAATTGGTCATAATGGAAAATAAATTGATAATAGACTGCTTTCTTCTGCTGTGGCAACTTTGGCACAAGGCCAAGCAGGAATTCTCAGCCTCTAGTTCAAGGTGAGAATGCATTTGCCCCTAAGAAAGTACAAATCTCCAGTCGTAGTTCATCTCTCTGAGGTTTCTTCTTGCTGGAATGTTAGTCCTTACTGCTTCTATACATCTTTAATGGATGGTTTTAAAAATAGATTAGACATAAAGACAGGTTTAGTGAAATGAAAAGCAAGAAAATAGAAAATATACAAACTGAAGCGAAGAAATCAAACTAATAAAAAATATGTAAAGACTAAATGACATGGAAAAAACAAAAAGCTTGACTACATGCAACTTAAATTCAGTTGAAGATGAGTGAGAAAGTAAAGTAAAAAAAGATTTCAATAGACAATAGCTGATGAAAAAAATCAATCAAAGGATTCAAGAAATTCTGGAAGCATCAAACAAGATAAACATCCAGCAAAGCACACCTGGATACATCATAATAAAACAACTGAAAACCAAAATCAGCAAAACATCAAAAAAATTGTGAGAGGAGAAAAAGATAAAGACACGTTATATTGCTGTCTTCAAAGAAACAATAGTTAGCCTGAAGGCTGGCTTTGAACAGAAATGATGAAAAGCAGAAGGCAAGAGAAGGACATTTTTAAAGAGCTAAAAATAATGTTAACAAAAAATTTTACTCCCAATTCCCACTGAAAAATATTTCAAATATAAAAGATAAAATAAGACTTTTTCAAATGAATATAAAATGAACAGTGTTTATTACTGTACTCAAAGTGATGTTAAGCATCTACCTAGCAGAAAAAAAAAATCTAAGAGAGGAATAGAAAAAAAATACAGCATAAAATCAAAAGCATCACTGGATAGAAATATATAAATACATTAAAAATGAATGTTGACTCTATAAAAATGTAAAATAATGCAGAAATGCATGAGAACAATAATACCAAATATAATGGTAGCATAAGTAAAACTCAACTGGTTAGTTGAGTTTTAGCATTATGCAAAATAAGATAAAATATAACTATTTCTTTTTTAAATCATTTATGTTGTAGTCTCCAGATATTCCACCACAAAATTTTTTTTTCTTTCTTTTTTTTTTTTTTTTTTTTGAGGCAGAGTCTTGCTCAGTCGCCCAGGCTGGCGTGTAGTGGCGTGATCTTGGCTCACTGCAAGCTCCACCTCCCGGGTTCACGCTATTCTGCCTCAGCCTCCTGAGTAGCTGGGACTACAGGGGCCTGCCACCACGCCCGGCTAATTTTTTTTGTATTTTTAGTAGAGACGGGGTTTCCCTGGGTTAGCCAGGATGGTCTTGATTTCCTGACCTTGTGATCCACCCGCCTCAGCCTCCCAAAGTGCTGGGATTACAGGCGTGAGCCACCGTGCCCGGCCCCAAAATTTTTTAAGTAAGTAATTACCAGTGAGTAGAAAATAAAATAATAATTAGTTGATGAATTCAAAGGAGAAAAAAATAGAGATAATATTTAATGTAAAATGACTGGTCGATTATAGAATAAATAGTGTCATATTAGATATAAAATTAAGTATGTCAATAATTATACAAAATACAAGTATTCAAATTAAAGATTGAAATGATCAGAGTGAACAAAATACCAAAGCCATAGTTTTTGCTGTACATGAGAAACTCATGAAAGGATAGTTGGATATGAAAGGTTAGAAAAAGTTGTTCTACATAAAGTCTAACCAAAAGCAAGCTAGTATAGATATACTAATATTTGATATAGCAGATTTTAATGCTGAAGTCCTCACATCACTCAAACAGTTGCTTTATACGACTCCTTTTGGCAGAAATATTTCAAAATTTAAATATGCAGACATACAATAACATGACTTCAAATAAGTTTAATTGACAAAGTTGAGGTAGATATAGAGATATCCATAATCATTAAGGAATATTCTTTGAAGAAACACCTGGGACACAGAATAAATCACAATGACAACTAGAAAAATATTTTACATAAAGGCCAATAAAGATATATCAACACTTGTCAGGTATACTTAAAGCAGTGTTTACAGGATACATCTATCAATTTGAGGGTATATATTTGTATTAGTCAGCTCAAGCTGCCATCACAAAATATCATAGACCAGGTGTCAAGCAACAGAAATTTATTTCTTACAGTTCTGGAGGATGAGAACTCCAAGATCAAGGTGTTAGATGATTCAATTGCCCCATGAGGACTGTTTCTCTGGCTTTCAGACAGCTGTCTTTTCACTATGTCTTCACAAGACTGAGGGAGAGAGAGAAAGCAAGTTCTCTGATGTATCTTTTTATAAGGGCACTATTCACATTATAAGGGGCCCACCTTCATAACCTTATTTAAACCTCATTAACACCCAAAGGTCCCACCCCATTTCCAAGTACATTGGTATTAGGACTTTATGAATTTGGGCAGGGGGATACATTTCAGTTCCTATAAAATTATGGATTTTTTCCAATATTTGAAAAGAGAAAATGCTAAAAATTAATGATATAGGCTTATATTCCATGAAGCTAGAAAAAGTACAGAAGAATCAAAGTAAAAATTTAAAAGAAATTGAATCATCAACATACAACTAATAGCAAAAATTATTGCAATAGGAAAAACCTACAACAGAAAATATTTTTAAAAAGTAAAATTAGTTTATTTTAAAAGATAATGCAAAACAGATTAGTCAAGAAGAAAAGAAAAAATTAGAATTACTTTTCTAAGTATACAAAATGAGGCATTGCTAATAATCATAGTGCTAATAAGAGATTATGTATGTTTGTTAATATTTTCTTTCCTGTTCTACATAATGCTTATATGAGTGTTTTCAATTTGTGAATATTAATCAAGTTATATACTTGATTCATATCAAGTATTTGGGCCAGTCTGTTTTCCTTGTGTATGTTATACCTCATCAATGATCTTAAAATAAATAAAAATATATTATTGAAGAGAAGAAATTACTTTTTATGAGATGAATAGATTCTCTGACCTGACATGAAACGCATGTGCAGAAATAAAGTAACCATTACAATAGAAGCAATAACTGTGGACATTTCAGATTGGCCTAAAAGTTTGTTTCCAAATAAAAATGGCATTCATTGCATTTCTGATAACCTTATATAAGGGATATTTTTTAAAAAGCATAACACGGCTGGGCGCGGTGGCTCACGCCTGTAATCCCAGCACTTTGGGAGGCCGAGGCAGGTGGATCATGAGGTCAAGAGATCGAGACCATCCTGGCTAACACGGTGAAACCCCGTCTCTACTAAAAATACAAAAAATTAGCCGAGCGTGGTGGCGGGCGCCTGTAGTCCCAGCTACTCTGGAGGCTGAGGCAGGAGAATGGCGTGAACCCGGGAGGCAGAGCTTGCAGTGAGCCGAGATCGCGCCACTGCACTCCAGTCTGGGTAACAGAACGACACTCCGTCTCAAAAAAACAAACAAACAAACAAACAAAAAAAACACTTTAGGTATATTACAATGCTAGGCATCTAAAAGAGAAAATATTCTTATTTATCATTTCCTTCCAATGAAAATAACCATATTCAGAGATAATACATGTTATAGAATATAAATGCATTTTTGTAACTATCTCTCATTCTGGATTTTCTTTTATTTAAACCACACAAATGTAAGTTAACCAGGTCCTGGGACTAAAGATGAATAATTAAGTATGTTGGAAAAATAATAAAGTAAAAGAATATTTAATAAAGTAATGATGAGCATTGTACATATTACAGATACATTAGATGAGCTTAATTAGGAAATCCTAATTATTCAAGGGTACAGGTGATTTCTGGTCAATAAATAAAATAATTTTATGTATGAGAGAAAATATACTCATCAAGGAAAATGAGCTATTTCTCCTAATTAAAAAAAAAAAAACAACGCCAGGGGTCATGTATGGGTTCAAGGTTAACAGATTCGTCTAATACATTTTTTAGCCTGTTTCTCAGGAACCCATTCATTCCTAATAAATCCCAGATTGTTCCCTTACATACCTGCAGAGTCTGTGATGTTAACTGATTTTTAACTGTGTCAGTTCTGTAGCTAGCAAGACAAAGGCATTTTTAGGCCCATCCGTAATTCTTTACCGGTTATTTGAGCTGAGACTTTACATGTCAGAGTTTACTTTTAGAACTACAAAAAGGTGTTAGAAAGCAATGAGTGCAGTCGCTGTAGTTCTCCCTTCAGCTACAGTAACAAGAGACATACTAACAGGCACTTAATCTCCTAAATTCTATCCGTCTCTTTGTCCACTTTAATAGTTAAAAACATGGCACAACATATAGCTATATACTGATTATGAGCAGTGCCGGTTACTTTGCCCAGATCATAAAAGCTTTCAGGAATTCATACAGAGCAAGACCTATATATAAATGAATATCAGTGAACACAAATTGCCAGAGTGAGCAAAAACATAACCTGAAAATTGACATATGGCAACAATGATACATTCTGAAATGTGATTTTGAAAGGCAAGAGCAACTAATTATGTAGACATAGTCTCTAATCATCCAATATTTTCTAAAATAATTTTATTGAGATTTAAGGGGAAACAAGTTATAAGGTTTTTTGAGGTAAAATTGGAATTTTGAATGTAAACCCATTGAGTAGGAGAAACATGAGTGATGTAATTGCATTCTGGTCGTGGATCAAAAAGAAAAGAAGTTTGGGTTAAAATATAGAAATGACCCAATTCAAAAACCTGGAACATTATTATTAATTTTCTCTCCTTCTCCACTGTGATTTAATGATCTCTGGATACACATCCATTAACAATAAACATTAGAAATGTAATTTTATACAGTGAACACACTTGATAGAAAATAATCCCCTCCATTTACTGCTTTATAAATCCCAATGTTTTCTTTAAGACCAGGTATTAACGCCTCTTTCTTCTTAAAATGAACACATTTTCCTACTTCAATGGCTCCAAAAACACTTTATAGATACATTTACTTTGTTTTAAATTTTTTCATCTCACACTATTGTTTATTTATGAATTTTCTTTATATATCTTTTCCCTTAGTATGGTACCTAGAATGTGAATCATAATAAATCAAAATGAATATAAGAAAAATGTTGTAGGCTCACTTGTTAAAAATAAAAATGACTTTTAGAGAATATGCAAAATGAAAATAATTAAATCAACTGAGATAATTTTGCATATGTGTGTATAAAGATATTTAGCAATATAATTGAAGAAACAAGTATAGATATTTCAAGAAATGTTCCAATATTAATCTAATTAAACAATTTTTTTTCACAGAAAATAGGAAACTGTGAAACAGAATTAGGAGACAATTAAACCTAAGTCAAATACTTATCCATCTATACTTGTCTATGGCCTGTCTATACATTTCCATATAGTCATCACTTATTATGTGTGTATAACCAATACATATATTAATTATATATATACACACACAAACACATATGTATGTGTATATATGTGTGTCTCTGCAAATATATTCTGTGTATATGTCTGTGTGTGTGTGAGACAAAGTCACAAATATTGTGCTTACATAAATAGGGTGTCAGGCTTCTGATCAAATTATCTTATTTTTTCTTTAAGGGATAATCTCTCCAATTGATGAATACTCAGTGTATAATAATTATCAAACTGCCACAGTAAGGTAATTCTTTTTCCTAAATTAATGGCTATGTTGGGAAGTATAAGTATTCCTCTTTTCTTCTGAGAATTCCAAAAGTTATTAAGCCAAATGAGCTATTATGTGAGTCTTAGCCATTCTTATCATCTATGAATTTTTCATTTTATTACTCTTTCAAATTTTGATTTTGTATAAATGAGCCTTAAAAAATAGGCTTACCTAGATATATTTGAAATGAGCAAATGGAAATTTTTGACAGCTTGCATAAACCACTGAAACTGCATTTAAATGACACTGAAGTCCTGAGTCTTTAATAGGTGGTTAGTCATTCTTGCAAATAAGATTTTTCATTTTGATTCAATACAGCAGTCTTGCCCCCAAAAGCCTACATTTCAGAACTTCTAATGAAGTTGGTAGATCTTACAGAATTTTATTTTGTGAATTAAGGTATGCAGTAAATATGTATTATATTGTTTATTAGTTTGTATAAGTAATTTTAAATATGTATCTTTTATAGAAAATCATAATTATAAATATTTTTACTGAAAATCATAATTCCTTATGAATGATTCAATATAAAACTTGTTTGTATATTTTTGGAACAGCCAAAAAGAATTTCCTTGTAGTTACTTAAATCAAAAATGACTAAATAAATTTCCTTCAAACTTCCTGAATTATTTCATTCTAGGTTAAGAACCAGAATGATGAAGTTTAGCCTCAAAGGTATTCAGTGGAAAAGCTATAAGCCACGGAAAATGGGGCTTAAATTCAAAGTGCCATCTCAGAAGGCATAATAAAAATAGATTTTCAGTCTGCCCCAAACACAAATAGTAATGCCATAATGCCATAAAATATGAAATATTGCAAGTGTGCTATTGCCATCTTTAATTTTTGTAGTAGAATTTTCCTCAGATCTTTCTCTATGCTAGAAATAACCTTATATCCCATGAAAGTCATCCACTTCTTTTACCAGACCTAGAAACTGGAATGAAGTATCAAAATATGTGAATTAAAATATGTGCTGATTTTGAAGATTAAAAAAAGTAATGCAAATCATATTGCCACATAAAAATTTTTTAAATGACGTAAGTAATTGGAAATCATCCTTTGAAATGTCACTTTAATAGGATAATTTAATCTAAATAATTTAATAGAATGTAATTGAATTGATCTGCTAGAATAGAATTGGAAGGACCTAGACTGATAGACTTTAGTATGGCTTTAAGAATCCATTGCCTACTGTTGGATTATAGTCAATTAGGGAGTGCTGTCAAACGTGGGGGTCAGTGACTCAATCCTGCACTGTATTGCTCTATTGTTTATCTGCAGTGATTGAACAAGTGTGGGATTAAGGGAGTAGGATTGGATTTACCTACAGTAGGTACATTTGGATGTGTAGCACCTACTAGAATGATGGTTTGCTGCCAGAGGCTATTACAGTACCTGCAAAATCTTGGATTTCTATATGTACAGCCTGTGTGATTGTGCATGTGTGTGTGTGTGTGTATGCATGTTTGCACTGCCATTTTTGGACATGATCTCATTATTCCTTTTCTGCTACTATAAATTTCACTCCATATGACACCTATCTGCCGGCCACACTTTTCCCCCATGAAACCAAACTAAATCGGCCTGTTAATCAGTTCTTTATGAAAGTCATCCACCTTGTCTCATGGTTTTCATGACACTTATTTTTACAACGTAAATCACAATGTTCTGTAATTTTTACATTAATAAGTATCAGTAAACATCTATTTGCAAAGACCAAACAAAGCAACATTGGAGAGTTTCCAAGGGTTCAGTGTATTGTAGTCACAAATGTCAACAGTAACAGCAGTTTGCACATTAAGTTTATTATAAAACTTACACTTATGTTTAATTATATAAAATGGGTACATTTAAGAGTGACAGTCATTATTTCACTAGAACACCATTTTTAATATTTCTGACATGAATCCTAGTTACTATATTCCAAATATCAACCCTTATTAAATGTATAATTTAGTGAGCTCCAACAAAAACGATTCTAGTGAATTCCAATAAAAATAATTCCTACTTAACATGTCTGATTATGGGGTTTCCTCAATAGCTCTTTATTAATTTCATTTAAGTCTTTAGTTTGCAATCAGAACAATTTTTCAAATGAAGTGGGGCTGAATACCTTGTGTTTTGTATTCATACATTGCAGAAACATCTGCTTTTTATAAAATTGTTTTCTTTGGTCAAAGTTTTGTTGCAAAGCGCAGAGTAATACAGGTCAAGTAGTAAACATACCACATAGCCACATAGAACAAAGCCTCCAGCTGCCAGAAACAAATGTGTCCATCTGTTTTTGCTTGGGGCTACTATCCCCTAGGCCTTGTTTTATGTGGCTCTTGGGTAGGCGTGGTTTCCACATAAAGCACATCCTTTAGGATAAAAATCACAGGACCAATTTGGCACCTAAAGGGACTAGTTATTGATTCTCCACTCAACATTAGGTTCCACATAACCCAATTGACCCTATATTTTGAACATAGTAATTAATCTTGTTGAAAATATTGAAAATGCTTATCAACAAACTACAGTCTTGTGCCTTAAGATGAAAGTTTATGCCTAAAATGAGTTGTGACCTAACTCAATCAGTAACTTTAGACGTTGTATTTTTTATGATTTTGTTCTCTCCATCCTGACCTAAGAATAAAGATGTTGCCAATGTTACCAGTACATTTCCAGCATTGCCAATGTCCTGTAAATTTTATAAGTTGAGTGTAAATCCTTGGCCAGATTCCATCATCCCTGAGGCCCCAGTAACAAAATGTTTTGAAGTGATATTTTAGATATATAGAGAATTTTTTGTTGTTGTTAAAGTGGCTTCATTATTTTTTAATTTATTAAAAAACTTTTATTGAATACCTACTATATGCCTGGCAATCTGCTCATACTGGAGTTGTATCTATAAGCAAAACTATGGAAACCTCTGCTTTCAGAGCTTATGTTCTTCAGAAAAAGAGAGGTAACAAATGGGGTAAATAAGTGAAATCTATAGCATTTTAATATAGGTATTTTCAAAGGAAGAAAATAAAGCTGTAAACAACTATAGGAAGTTGAAGGGGTATAATTTTACGTAGAATGAATGTGAATATATTTTATATTTAAGTAAAGATGAAAAGTAAATGATCAAGAAAGCCATGAGTCAAAGAAATGCAAAAACAGTAGAAATGAGATGTCATTACATACACATCATATTGGTATATTTCTACAAAGCTGGTAGCAATTTTACAAAGCCATAATGGTTAGTCTTCTCAGAGATTCAGGTAAAAGCATATACATAAACTTTGCATCAATGTAATTTGTTCCAGCTTTCTCAGGTAATCCTGCAATGTAAATTATAGTTAAAATACACATACTCTTCAAATTAACAATCTCATTTGCTTGTTTCTTCCATAAAATTAGATAGATATAAATATAGATATATACATAAGAAACAATATATGTTAAATGTGATTGTTGTTCCAAGAAAAAATAAAAAAAAATCACTATGATGGATGACTATCAATGAAGGATTGACTGAGTAAATATATTACACACTGTACAGGAAACATCATTTCGTGAATAATATTGAATTAGAGTAATAGCAGTGGCCTTTGAAACATCTCCAGGTTGTGTTTTGAGATTTTTTTTTTTTTTTGAGACAGAGTCTCGCTCTGTTGCCCAGGCTGGAGTGCAGTGGTGCAATCTTGGCTCACTGCAAGCTCCGCCTCCTGGGTTCACGTCATTCTCCAGCCTCAGCCTGCTGAGTAGCTGGGACTACAGGTGCCCCCCACCAGGCCTGGCTAATTTTTTGTGTTTTCAGTAGAGAAGGGTTTTCACCGTGTTAGCCAGGATGGTCTCGATCTCCTGACCTCGTGATCCACCCGCCTCAGCCTCCCAAAGTGCTGGCATTACAGGCGTGAGCCACTGCACCCGGCCTTGAGTTATTTTTTTAAATTGAACAAGATTGCATCTTTTATTACCTGTGATTTGGGGACATTGATGCTTAGACAGTAGCTTGCAGTTACACCCTGTAGAATTTTTAAGTCTTCATGACCCTTATTCAGAGATTAAGTACTTAAATCAAAATATGGAAAAATAAGAAGGGTAATCCAAAATGGCAAGCTTATATGAGTTGCCATATTGTGCAACATAAATAAAGGGGTAGAAAATTGAGGCTTAAGGAATGTAATGGTTGGGTAGGTACATATGTCTAAACACATGAAAATGTACATATTAAATGTACATAATACTTTTAATAACAATTATACCTCAATAATGCTAAAATAATCAGGTACTCTTAAAAATATTAGATATGAGCAATTTCAAAATACTGATTAGATTTATTAATAAGTAATGTAATGTTATTTTGAATGATCAAGTGTTGTGGGAAGTCAGGGACTCTGAATGGAAGGACTGGCTGAAGCCATGGCAGAACATAAATTGTGAAGATTTCATGGACATTTATCAGTTCCCCAAATTAATACTTTTATAATTACTTATGCCTGTCTTTACTGTAATCTCTGAACATAAATTGTGAAGATTTCATGGACATTTATCACTTTCCCAATCAATAATCTTGTGATTTCCTATGCCTGTCTTTACTTTAATCTCTTAATCCTGTCATCTTTGTAAGCTGAGGATGTACATCACCTCAGGACCCTGTGATGATTGTGTTAACTGCACAAATTGTTTGTAGATCATGTGTGTTTGAACAATATGAAATCTGGGCACCTTAAGAACAGGATAACAGTGATTTTAAGGGAACAAGGGAGATAACCTTAAAGTCTGGCTGCCTGTGGGCCAGGCAGGACAGAGCCATATTTCTCTTATTACAAAAATGGGTAAGAGAAATATCACTGAATTCTTTTTCTCAGCAAGGAACAGCCCTGAGAAAGAGAATGCATTCCTAGGGGGAGGCCTCTGAAATGGCCGCTCTGGGAACGTCTGTCTTTTACAGTTGCAGATAAGGGACGAAATAAGCCCTGGTCTCCTGTAGTGCTCCCAGGCCTATTAGGATGAGGAAATTCCCACCTAATAAATTTTGGTCAGACCAGTTGTCTGCTCTCAAACCCTGTCTCCTGATAAGATGTTATCAATGACAATGCATGACTGAAACTTCATTAGCAATTTTAATTTTATCCAGGTCCTGTGATCTCACCCTGCCTCCATTTGCCTTGTAATATCTTATTACCTTGTGAAGCATGTGGTCTCTGTGACCCCCACCCTATTCATACAATCCCTCCCCTTTGAAAATTGCTAATAAAAACTTGCTGGTTTTACGGCTCAGGGGGCATCACAAACCTGCCAACATGTGATGTCTCCCCTGGACACCCATCTTTAAAATGTCTCTCTTTTGTGCTCTTTCCCTTTATTTCTCAAACCAGCAGACACTTAGGGAAATAGAAAAGAACCTACGTGAAATAACGTTGAATTGTCAGGGGCGGGTTCCCCCGATAATTAAGCTAATTTTTTAATAGGTTCTCAAATCACTTTTAATGTCCTGATATAAATTCTGTACGGCATATAGCCCTACATACACTTTAGCAAGCCCACCAAACAAGACTTGTAATGATGATTCAACCAACTTCAGGGCACCTAGGAGGAAAAAAATTCAGGCTTATGTCTAATTAATTCTGATAGTGAAACGTTTAGGGGTAGGAAGATTGCTCTTTATAGCTAGCTTTAAAAATGTTCTTTTTCTTCTCTGAGATTATTTTATTTCAGATTTAGTTATATTTATTTCATGATTTTACTCAAATATGAGAAAAGAAAGATGAAATAACAGCTTCAGAGTCTATTTGTTGTGTCAGTATTTAAGTATGTCAATGAGTAGTGAGTTTCATTTTATTTATTTTGTTTTTTTTTTTATTTATTTTTTTGAGACAGAGTCTTGCTCTGTCGCCCAGGCTGGAGTGGTGTGATCTTGGCTTACTGCAAGCTCTGCCTCCCGGGTTCACGCCATTCTCCTGCCTCAGCCTCCCGAGTAGCTGGGACTACAGGTGCCCACCACCACACCCGGCTAATTTTTTTTTGTATTTTTAGTACAGATGGGGTTTCACCGTGGTCTCGATCTCCTGACCTCATGATCCACCCGCCTTGGCCTCCCAAAGTGCTGGGATTACAGGCGTGAGCCACCGCGCCTGGTCTCATTTTATATTTAAGACTTTGAACTCAAAGTTTTACCAAAATAAAATGTTTCTCTTTATGATAATAAAAATGTGATGCTTTATTACTAATATAAATTCAACGTGAGAGAGATTATGCACAATCTTAGAGTTTAGCAGGGAATACTCATGTTTTCCTTCATAGAGTTTAAATCTATCAGGGATTACAAATGTTACAAGTGAGAAATATATATTGTTATTGGATAATTGTGATTAAAAGGCCTACCCTAGTCATAGATGGCAATAAATCAGGGGCCCCTAATTTAGCAATTAATCCTAAAGAATGAGTTGGAATTAGACTGAAAAATAAAATACAGTGACAAGCTAATTATGAGAAGAAAGTGAGAAAAGTTGCATGGGAGAGAGAAGTAGGATGTTGCAGAAACTGAAAAAAGGCCCATAAGACAGGCTTGAGAGGAAAGTAAATGGTAGTATGAAGTAATCTGTAGAGATGGGTAGGACATGGTTGGCAAAGATAAGAATTTTTAACTTAATTATCAGCAATGTAAAGTAAGTTATAAGCATTTATGACAATGTGAGTGGTTAGGTCATATAAACATTTTGGAAAGATCACTTTGATCTCAACCTGTAGCAAATAGGTTTGAATACAGCTAAAGTAACGTGGAAAAAGGGAAACACTGCCATGAGGTAAGAAGCAATTATACATTTAACAACCAAGGAGGCAATGGAGATGCAGATACAGGTTACACTTATGAATTAAACTAGTCAAGACTAAGTCATTACTTAAATATGAATGAGTAAAAATACTGTTTTCAGGGAGAATCTCAGATTTCTGAGAAAGGACTGGCTGGAGATAGAATTTAGGAATGATTTATATTCAGTTGAACTTCAAAGTAGGATAGTGACTATAATAGCATAGGGAGAAAATAAATTGTGAGGAGAGGAAGCACAACACAGCATGTTAAGTAACTGCAATGGCATGTAGAATAGTGTGAACCTACAGACTGGCACAGCAGCAGAGGAGAATGCAGATGAAAGAAAGTAAGTAAATTAGGCCAAATTTTCAGCTGTGCTGTATGTACCTGACCTATCAAGAAAAATGAGACCCCATTACAGACAAGTATTCTTGGACTGGAATATAAAACAAAACTCAAGTATAATGTTTATAGAAATATATATAAGCCTAATAGAAAAGAACATAAATAATCAGAAAAACAAAGATAATTCTAACATGAAAGTGGAAGAGTAGCAGTTAGTATATAAGGTCAATAATATGAAAAGGGGTAAATATGCATACTAAAATTGAGTAAATATACATATTATCCCATATTAACCATATCTATTTACTTGGAAAATAACAACATCAATTATATGAAACCCCTCCAAAAAAATCAACTCAAAAGACCAAAGGCATGGTAAAATAGTAAATCATGGTATATACAAATGATTTCTATAAAGTAAATAAAAATTGACTGTTTAAAAGTAGTGACTGGAATAAAATAACTAGCTTAATTGTACAAAGAAGAACTATGTATCAACGTAAAAATGGAAGCCATAAGCAATGAGGTTCATAGATTATGCAAGCTATGCAATCAAAACTTTACTGACTGTTTATGGGCATTCTTTACTATTCTTTTATCTTTGCCAGCATGATAGACAGATATATCCAAAGTTTTAATTTTCCTTTCTTTGATTACTTACAAAGAGAGTAGGTTTTCACATGTTATTTAGCAAGTTAATTTCTTATTAGATGAATTATTCTATTTAAATTTTGTTCACTTTGATCTGTAATTAGTCTGAAAAAAATAATTGTGGTAATGCTATAAAACTCCTATCCATAGTTGGTTTAAAACTATGTGTCCTGTTTTGAAATTTTGATATTTATAAAAGAGAAGCTAAAAAATGTATTACTTTATATAATCTTCAAATAATACACATACAGTTTAAATAACTTCTCTTATTAAAATAATGTTTTCACCCATATTACCTTATTTTCTTTCTTGCCCTTGGAATTTAGTATTTCAAGTTTCAGATGTCATAAAGTTTACAAAGCATCTAATTACTTCTGAAACACACTACTACACCTTAAGCCTGTTTGAGTTAGCAGTGCTACTGATTTAATAGTTGAAGTGCCTGCCTACCTTCTCACCTTGTTTTTTGGAAAAGGCTAATATAACTATAGTGGTAAACAGGTAGCTCAATGAAATAATGTAACAATACCCACAGCCCCAAATCTCAGAGCATTAACTTCTAGTCATATATTTCAGTCGAGAACTTTCTCCTAGAAATGTTCTCTCATCATTTTGTGCATTTAGCTTTTATCCTTAACAGTATAAGCCTATTTAAAGTAATTGTTGTATATTTTGTAAGGGATTAATTATTTCTTTTAATTTGGCTAAACATCTTTTTTAGTTATTCATTGTTGAAAATAATATCTGTTCACAATTGTATTGCCATGAAAATGTAGGCATACACAAAACTGGAATCTCAATTTTTAATTTTTATATTAACACCAACACCAACTATACCGTTCCTCTCTATTTTTAATTTTTATATTAACACCAACACCAACCATACTGTTCCTATGATTGTAGTTTTAGAGTATTGAAATCAGATTGATTTCAATACTTGACTTTGACTTTTGTAAAAATCATTCCACCACTAACTACATTTTTATAGAATTAGAAATGTATAACAATAGTATAATTATGTGTAACTGTCTATTGATAAACATATATATCTCTCACAAAATTAACAGTAAAATATTTTAAATCATTATTTGGTAAAAGAAAAATTATAAATGAAAATTAATGAAAAAATTACACATTAAAATTTATAAATGCACTCAAAACATACTTGGAGGGGTATTCTAATGTAACATATACATATCTAAAATGAAAAGTAACTAAAAACTAATATGCAAGGACTTGTTTATCATGCATCTCACCATGCAAAATGGGACTTTTAGGAGATTGCATTGTAAGTAAGTATCTTAGCTATAAAGTGCATCTTAAAACTTATTTTCTCTAAACTCAAAATATAGCCTTCAGATGTACTATATTTTTTTTCTCCCTTTCCTATCAGACATTCCCTTGTACCTTGCATGCTTACCCAATAACATGCTTGTTCAGAAGCTCCTGAGGCCCATCTTAAAGCAAAGCAGACATGGAGACCAAACTGTGGAACCCTCCCCTACCTAGATATTATCTCAAAGTAAATAATTTACAACTGTCCACAATCCAGATGATTCCAGCTAGGATTACAGGTGGATAATAATTCAAGATAGCCATCAGGACAAAACGTGCAGAGCTGCACCATGCACTACTCCCGTATGTTTCCCAAACCAAGTTTCCTTTTATAAACCTCCTTAGCCAACCCTAAAATTTTAAATGATCTTTTTGAAGCACAAGTCTGGCCATTTCCCAACTGCTAGCATTTGAACAAAGTTGATTTCCTTTCACCTCACTTTGCTTCTTTTATTTTTGCTGTCAAGCAGCAAGTGGCCAGACTTATGTTTGCTTACACATTTGGTGCCCTATGTGAGGAACTGTGATTCCAGTAGCTTAGCCTGCCTGTCTCTGCCTGGTTTCCAACAAGTGGAGCAATTGGCTGCAGCAGTGTGCCATGACTTATCTGTTCACATTACCACGTGGAGTAATTGCTGTTCATAAATGTCATTTGCTTGTGGATAGTCGACCCTGTAGCTGGGGACTCCAGAGACCTCTCAGCAGCTGCTGAGGATGCTTTTGTCCCAGGGATTTCCTTTATGTCTCTCTTGTAGCATAAGTGGCCTGCAACCCTTTGCTAACACAAGAAAGTGGCCTTGAGGAAGCTGACAGGCTTCAGAGCTGGGTAAGTTGACTATAGTGCTCTAGGGACTCTTCCGTCTCTGCTCTCTGAGTTAGCGCCATCTGGGTTTAGCACAGGTAATTTTGTGGTGCTGTCTGTATTTGAGACAAGATTTTAGTACTATTTCTTCAGTCTCTCCTTTTGGGGACCAGTTTGGAGTGCTCTTCTGTATTAGAGCCATTTGTGTTTGTGTCTATGATTATTGATATTCTTTGCTTTGTAAGTGTTTCACATGGTCTCTATTCCATCTGTAAAGCGGGGTTCCACCAGACAATACCAAGTCCACATGGTCGTCAGAAAGCACCAACATAGGCTGCACCTCTCTGCATTAGGGAAGTAACAGTTCCAACTTCCTGGCCCCTGATTTTGCCATTCTCTTTGGGACTCTAGAATATCTCATATATCTTATCAAGCTTTGTGGGTGAAGAAAGCATGTAAACTCTTTTCTAGACTGAGACTTGAGATGGTTATATGTTATAGTCTGTTTTTGTGCACATTTTAAACTAATGGGCAAATTACAATAGGAAAAACTGAGAGCTCAAAATGGTTAACCTGAAACTATAGCGTTAACTAGAGGTTTCTAAACTCTGTATATATTTCCCACTTTTCTTTTCTTCCTTCTTTGAATCTGCTATTATTCAGCTATTGGTGTTGAGATAAAATTCACCTATTTAGGGTTCCATGGAGATTTTGTTTTTCTTATACATTTTAGCCAGATCTAGCTAAAATGTAAAATTGGAAACTCATCTGAAACTCAAGAAAATAAAAGAGGCTTTTAAAAAAATCAAATTGTCATAGAGCCTGCTTTACCCAAAATTTTGGTCCACAGCTTTCCCTGGATTAGCTATCAGGGAAAATAAAGTTTAGCCTAGTGAGTTTTTCAATTTGTTCAGAAAAATAATTTAGATCCAGCTGTATTTTTTAAAATGGTGAGTTTATATTGCTATATTTGGAAAAAATTGTGAGGTAAAAGTTATTAGATCTTTATTTGTGTGCATATATATTTAGATATGTTTATACGTTATGTACTTTTTTATTATTATACTTTAAGTTCTAGGTTACATGTGCACAACGTGCAGGTTTGTTACATATGTATACATGTGCCATGTTGGTGTGCTGCACCCATTAACTCGTCGTTTACACTAGGTATATCTCCTAATGCTATCTCTCCCCTTTCTCCCTACCCCACGACAGGCCCTGGTGTGTGATGTTCCCCATCCTGTGTCCAAGTGTTCTCATTGTTCAATTCCCACCTATGAGTGAGAACATGCAGTGTTTGTTTTTCTGTCTTTGCGATAGTTTGCTCAGAATGATGGTTTTCAGCTTCATCTATGTCCCTACAAAGGACATGAACTCATCCCTTTTTATGGCTGCATAGTATTCTATGGTGTATATGTGCCACATTTTCTTAATCCGGTCTATCATTGATAGACATTTAGGGGGTGATGTCTAAAATAATATCACATTGACTTAGAAGTAAATAGACACTCATAAATTAAGTCCAAATGCTTTTCAAGTTCACATAAATTTAGCAATTTTAGATAAATAAAAGTGATTTCAAAACTATTAACAAAATAAAAATAGAAGTGTCTTCCAAATTGTCAGCTGCATTTTTGTTGGTTAAATCAGTCTTATATTTATCTATGGTAGATATTACAAGGTTTAAGGTGTGGCACCAAATTTATAGGACAATAAGTCCAGCTAAAAGAAGAATAAACTTTGTGTAATTTTTTGACAAATAAAACTAATTTAATATTGTTAATTTTAATAAAAACAGTTAAATTTTATGTTATTGGCAAAATGCCTAGGTGTTTAATTCTTACTTAGATGAACACCTCTTCTTCGCAGACCTTAAAAATTATTAACAGCCAGCACTTTGGAAGGCCAAGGCGGGTGGATCACAAGGTCAAGAGATCGAGACCATCCTGGACAATATGGTGAAACCCCATCTCTACTAAAAATACAAAAATTAACTGAGCATGGTAGCGCACACCTGTAGTCCCAGCTATTCGAGAGGCTGAGGCAGGATAATCACTTGAACCCAGGAGATGGAGGTTGCAGTGAGCTGAGATCGTGCCACTGCACTCCAGCCTGGTGACAGAGCAAGATTCTGTCTCAAAATAAAAAGACATTATTAACATAAAAAATTCTAGGTACTATATAATTCTGCATATAACGTTTGCTAAAGTAAGATGTGTTTTAGATAAAGAAAAAAATTATTTTAAAATAACATATTCTTAATAAAAATAATTTTGTCTAATTCAAAAATTATTTATATAACAAAATAAAAGAAACCAGTAAGAAAGAGAGACGCAAAAAATGTTATAGAGGTATTTTTTGCTAAAAACTTAAAAAAGTAATTTTGTATGAGAAAGAATCTTACGTGATAAAGCAAAATGAAATGATTTAAGAAAATAAAATTCAGGACAAAACAAAGCCAGAGCATGTCATAGATAGTCTATGTAAGTTGTAAAAATGTTTATAAAGAAAATTCATAAAAGAAATTTGTTTTTATCAAATGTTTTGAATCTTTTAACATCTTTGACACTGAATTATATGTTATCTATGGCTTATTGCTGCCATTTATCAAACTATAAAAATTTATCACTGCAAGGTTATGAAATCATTTTACAGCTTCCAGTCAGGTCATGGACTCCAGTATCACTACCTTTAGCCCCTTCAAAACGTCCTTATGAGGTTCTATTATCTAATCCTTGTACTATGAAGTTTCGGAGCATTGACTCCTGGTTGCATGTATCTCATCTAAATAAGACAATGACTTCTATGAATATCTGATACCAAATTCCAATTAATCAAATCCTCATCCTTAGATCTGGGAGAAGATGACTATCAAGATAAACTACCTGCAGTTGACACTGGACCAGGCCTGTATACAATGGCATACATACTCATTTAATGATTTTGCCTCTATTTAACTTACTATAATTTATTATATGCCTTGATGCTAAGTCATTTAACTGTTTAGCTACCTGTGAGCTTCTTTTCCTGCCATTCTCAGAACAAGGCAGCACTTCTAACTTTTTTCTTTAAAATATTGCTTGTTCTTTATGCTTTGTTTTACTTCTAGGATTTAAGACCATTTACTTAAGTCTCCAGGCCCTGAGACTATCATGGAAAAAGTGAGTGCATGATATTGTAAGAGCTGATTTGGAGGAATAAAATTAGGTCACACCCTCCAAATCAAAGATAAATACACATATGCCTAAACAGCTGATAACATATAATACTTACAGACAAGTTAATTTTATAACCTAACTTTTTGGCTTTTGGTTTTTGGCTGTTATATTGCTTAAAAGGGGTTTCAAGGGTCAGTAAGTGCCTGCCCACATGATGGACCCAGAACACGTAGCACACCACCCCAGCATCAATATGGAAAAAAATAAATAAAAGTTTGACTGTCAATACTGCCTCTGGCATATCTTGACCAAAAAGGGGGAATATAAACTAACAAAATAAAATAGAACTGTAAGCCCCTCAGTAGACTGAATGGTCCTCCTCTTAGCCAAAGGGGATCCCCAGAGAAACAAAAATGAGTTCAAGAAATGACAGAAATTTGTGGGTTGGGGTGTGGGTCAGACATACCTCATAATACCCTCCCTCCTCAGGAATTTAATCACAACTGACCACCATTAACAGTAAAATAGAGGTTGCAGGACTGACAGGATCTTTACAATAAGAACGTACTGCATTATAAACAATTTCTAAGACCATGCTAGGCAAGCGATAAGTCACACCCTTCTAAACTTAAAAAGTAAACTATGTTCCAACTGCCACAAGGTTTTTCTTTTTCTCTAGCAGCCACACAAGAACCAGCCTTGAAATAGGCTGACTGACTACCAGCCCCTGTTCTAACAGCCATAACTACAGCTTTAATTAGACAAAAGACTGATTTCAGTAACTTTCTCCTGAAAAAAAGACCACTAAACATCAACTAGTTCTGCAAAAATTGCACACTTATGTGCCTTTGTGTCCTGAAGAGACATTTTAATGTATAGGGTAAAATTATAATACACTTAAATATTAAGTCTCCACCTCAAAATCAACATGGGACATATATTACATGCATATTTGCTCAAGAAACATGTGCTAGCACCACCTTTATAAATATTCATAGTTTGAAATCAGAGAACCAGAGAGACCAAGTGGGTTTCAGGAAGGTTTATTTTAGGTGTACACTGGCTCAGCAGACATGCATCCTGAAAGTCTGAGCAGCAAACAAAAAAACAAATGTCTTTTATGTACCTTGAGGTGGTAATTATGTGATGCAGGAAGAAGGCTTATGGAAGCAAGAATAAAAGTAGTTAATTATCAGGTGACATTTTTAAGATTTAGTTTATATCTTGGGAAAACATGTTTTGTAACTCATGCTTATTAATTTTGTTACTTTGCAGTACAGTAAGAAAAACAGGAACTTATAGAACTTATATGTAGGGGAGAGATGTGGTTAATGCTTTACAAATTTTACAGAAAGGCAGTTAATTTTTTTTAACTTTCATTTTGAGGGGGGCATTTTATGCTTATTTTAGTATAACTTAAATTTTTAAAAATTTTCCCATTTTATTACTATAACCTAAATATGTTTGTTTAGCCAATCTGTCATCAGATCCCCACAGAAACTCCTGGTATAATTGACAGTGGGGAATGTGTACAATAATTAAAACTAAATGCTGTCTGTACATTCCATATAACTCTGGAAACATATCCTCAGTCCTACAAGATACACATAAGCAAAATAGTAATATGTATGATTCCACAATTTCTTTAAGTCAATGGCTCTCCACATAATGTGGATTAGGCCCCTTGTGATGACAGAAAGAAAATTACTTGGAGTTTTAGCCATGATTATGAGAATAGGTTTATTCTTCTGCTGTGAACTGTATTTCTGTTATGTACTTTCTGTGATGCTCAGCAATCTCTTCTATAAGACCAGGGACTCAAGAATATGATCAACTCTAAGTAGACAGGTTCTATTCAATTTCTCCCTAACTATGTCCCTTTCCACCAGAAAATAGCCAGATTAAATATGTTGCCCACTTTCCACGGAAATGGAATAAAAGATGACAGTGGGGGAATTGTAGTCAAGCATTTTAGGTATAAAATTAATCTTAAAGTTTTTTTTTTCTAAACTCAGAATATAGCCTTGGAATGTACTTTCATCCTCTTTGTTTCTCTTATTTTCCCTTGAGACATTCCCTTGCACCATGCACGTTGATCTAATGGCATGCTTAGTTAGAACCTTCAGGGGCTCATCTTAAAGCAAACCAAACATAGTGACCCAGCTATGGAACTCTTACCCACCTAGAGATTACCTCAAAGTAGATAATCTACAATCCAGCCACAGTCCAGATGATGCCAGCTGGGACAACAGGTGGAAAACCACTCAATATAGACATCAGAAAAATACATGTAGACCTACACCCTGCATCACTCCGTCATGTTTCCCATTCCAAGTTTCCTTTTTTAAACCCCCTCAGTCAGTCCCAAAATTTGAGATAGTCTTTTGGAGCCATGAGTTTGACCATTTCCAATCTGCTAGCATTTGCATAAAGTTGCTTTCCTTTCATCACACTTTGGTTTTTGTATTTTGGCTTTGAAGCTGCAAGCAGCTAGGCTTGCACTCACTGACTGACAGCATCTAGAGTTTCAAGGCTTCTCAGAGACTGATGTTTGGTTGTTCTCTTATTTAAAATTTTTTTACCACTTCTAGATGGTTGCTACTTTTAATGCTTTGACTTACAATTTTCAACTTTATGATGGCTTATCAAGTTATTTATTGCATTTTCCACATATACTATTTTTTGACTTTGTTGGATGTATCAGGATATAACCATATTGTAAGTCACGTAGCATCTGTATAGCCATTTATTAAAATCTTGCAACAATGCTTTATCTTTTTTGTTTGTTCATTGTATAAGACATTAGTTTTTAGAGCAGTTTTAGGTTCATAAAAAATTAAGCAGAAGGTAGAGGGATTTCCAATATAACTCCTTCTCTCACACAAGCATAGCCTCCCACGATATCAACTGCTCATACCAGAGTGGTACATTTGTTGTTACAATTGATGAACTTACACTGACACATTATTGTCACTCTGTCTATAGTTTACATTAGGGTTCACTCTTGGTATTACACATTTTATAGGTTTAGACATATTTCCAATAACATATATTTACCATTATAGTATCAGACAGAATAGTTTCACTGCTTAAAAATCCTTTGTGTTCTTCCTATTCGTCCTTCCCTTCTTCATAATGACTTTAAACCACTGATATTTTTAGTGTCTCCATAGTTTTACCTTTTCCATCATGCCTTATAGTTGGAGTCATACAGAATATGGACTTTCTTCTTTTACTGAGTAGTGTCCACTTAAGGTTCCTCCGTGTCTTTTCACGGCCTTATAGCTCAGTGTTTTTTCAGTCCTAAATAATATTTTACTAAATAGATACATTTAATTCTATTCTCTGATTGAGAAAGGCTTATTGGTTGCTTCCAAGTTTGGGGAATTATGAGTAAAGCTGCTATAAACATCTGTGTGCAGGTTTTTGTGTGTATGTAAGTTTTCAACTCATTTGGATAAATACTATGGAGCATGATTGCTGGACTGAATAGTCAGAGTGTGCTTAATTTTGTAAGTGATAAATTGTCTTCCCAAGTAGCTACACCATTTTACATTGACACTGGCAATGAGAGTTCCTATCCTCCACATCTTTGCCAGCATTTGGTGTTCTCAGTGTTCTCGCTCTTATAATAGGCAGGTAATGGTATTTTATTTTTGTTTTAATTTGCATTTCCCCAATGACATATGACACAGAGCACCTTTTTGTGTTCTCCTTTGTCATTGTCATGTGTTCTTTAGTGAAATATCTGTTGAGGTCTTTCACCTATTCTTTAATTAGGTTGTGTGTTTTCTTATTATTGGACTTTGAGTGTTTTTTTTTTTTGTATATTTCAGATGATAACCTTTATCAGGCATTTTTTTTGCAAATATTTTCTCCCAGTCCATGGCTTCCCTTCTCCAGACTATCAGTTAGTTTCTCGAGGATATCATGCCTTTGGTCTTGTATTTAAAAAATCATCCGCATACCCAAGGTCAACTAGATTTTCTCTAATGCTCTCTTCTGGGAGTTTATAGTTTTTCATTTTACATTTAGGCTTGTAAACCATTTTGGGACAATTTTTGTGAAGGGTATAAGGTCTGTGTTTAAACCTGCTTTCTTGCATGTAGATGTCCAGGAGTTCCAGCACCATTTGTTGTTTCTGTTTTCATTCGTTTATTTTAGATGAATTTTCTGCTTATCTAATGTTTCAGCAACACTTGTTGAAAAGACTGTTTTTTTTTTCTCTATTGTATTGCCTTCGGGTTTTTTTTTTTTTTTTTGTCAAAGATCAGTTGACTATATTTATGTGAAGCTATTTTTAGGCTATCTATTGTGTTTCATTTATTTATTTGTCTATTATTTTTCCAACGTCACACTTTTTTGATTACTGTGGCTTTATATTAAGTCTGGCAGTAGGAAATCAGTCCTGAAATTTTGTTCTTATTTTTCAATATTGTGGTAGCTGTTCTGGGTCTTTTACCTCTCCAGATAAACTTTAGAATGACAGTTCTCTCTTGATTCTTTTTTGTTTAATTGGTTACAAATTGTTGTAAGTAGAATAATGGCCCCTCAACAATGTTCACGTTTGAATGCCTAAAGCCAGTACAGATGGCTTTAAAGATGTGCTTGATTTAAGATATTACCATTACTTTGAATGGTAAGAACAGCAATTACTTTTGCACCACCCTAATGTCTTGAGATGGGAAGATTATTCTGAAATATCCAGGTGGACTCAATGGAATCACAAGGTCTTTATAAGAAAGTGCCAGGAGGATCAGAGTTGGAGAAAGATATATCATGATAGAAAAAGAGGTCAGAATGATGCAACCACAAGTTGAAGAATACAGGAGAAAAGGAAAAAATAAAAAGAGTTCTCCTAGAGCCTCAAGGAGGAATGCAGCTCTGCTGACACCTTGATTTTATCCCGTTTTGGATTTGTCACAGCAAGAGTGTAACACATTTGTTCTTTTTGATGCTCCTGAGTCTGTGGTGGTTTACTACTGAAGCAGCAGGAAAGTAATACACAAATCATTTGTATATTTCAGAGTTAGGTGAGATCAGTGATTGGTGTAAGTCCATTTAACAATATAATCCCTTGTTTATCAACCACTATATTTGCACTAGATGATATAGATTACTTAAGAAAAAATGATATGTTAGGTATTCTTAAAATTATATGACTTTTTAATATACTCTTTAATATGCAGAATCAATTATATTCCACATACACCATGCCAATGGTGTGTATGTGTGGAATCTACATCTTTAGAGATAATCAGTGCTCATCTATGGCAGATGATATTTAAGTAATTTTATCACCATTTCTTTTCTCCAGTGTGATCTATTCTATTTTCATGAATATTTTTCTCTGCATTGCTAACAAATTTTTTGGTTTATCGCTTTGCAAACAGATACTATTCCCTGTTCTGAAACTAATATATGCTGCTAAAAGCTTTAAAGTAAGAAGGCACCAAAAATCTAATGTCTATTAAATAAATTAAATTAATAACTTTGGATTTGTATACAAAATGTAAATTAACTAATAATTTAGTCATTACATTTTAACATAAAAGAAGGTATAAAACTACCTTTTGGAGACAAACTTTTTTCTTTCTTTTTTCCTTTCTTTTTCCTTCCTTTCCTTCTGTCCTTTCCTTTCCTTTCCTTTCCTTTCCCTTCCCTTCGCCTGTCTGCCTTTCTTTCTTTTTCTTTCTTTCTTTCTTTCTTTCTTTCTTTCTTTCTTTCTTTCTTTCTTTCTTTCTTTCTTTCTCTTTCTTTCTTTCCTTCTTTCCTTCTTTCTTTCTTTCTTTCTTCCTTTCTTTTCTTTCTTTATTTCTTATTTCTTTCTTTTCTTTCTTTCTTTCCACAGAGTCTTGCTCTGTTGCCCAAGCTGGAGTGCAGTGGCACAATCTTGGCTCACTGAAACCTCCACTTCCTAGGTTTAAGCAATTCTCCTGACTCAGCCTCCTGAGTAGCTGGGATTACAGGTGTGGCCACCATGCCTGGCTGGTTTTTGCATTTTTAGTACAGAGGGGGTTGAAACATGGTGAACTATGTTGGCCAGAATAATCTCAAACTTCTGGCCTCAAGCAATCCGCTGCTCTCGGCTTCCCAAAGTTCTGGAATTACAGGCGTGAGCCACCATGCCCTGCCTGGAGACAAACTTTTCAGTTTGACACTGTTTTGACTCAGGGCTCTCCTAATCATACATTTTTCCATTTACAATATTTCATAATATGTGAATTTGTGCTTAAAAATATATTTATTCCAGTGAAAATATTTACTGGATATTTTTAGTCTAAATGAGTATTTTGGATGCCATTATACAATATTTTGAGAGAATGTGGGAAAGTTATAGCTTATGTAATTTAGAATTTATCGCATAGTAAATATTATTGGACCACAATGTAGCAACTTTACATTTATATACAAATTGTAATTCATGCTTGATTATAAATGCTAGCTTCATGGTCACACCATTCTTACTTTAAATTGAGCAAGTAAAATTGTTTTGAAAATTCTAATTGCTGAAATATTTGCATTTGTTGGAAGAAATATGCATTCTCCTCAGTCCTTGAGGGAAATTGTAAAACCTATTTTTACTTTATTCCATACCTTCATGTCTGGTTGAGGTAATTTTGCTTCAATGCCACTTTGAAAGTGAGAGGTCCTTGTATTCCCCTTTCTCAGCTGAAAGTAATGAAGCATTACAATTCTCTCCCTATTCTATTAATAGACTTGCTACTGAAGCAGAAGAAATTCAAGGTCTTTTTTTAGATCTTGGAGAATTTTACAACAGTATCACGAGCAGGAGACCATAGAAAAAGCAAACAAAGCAAAACCTACTTTTTGATGTGATAGGAGATTTAGTTTGCTTATCAAATACTTTATACTGATCTAGCATTTTTTTCTTTTTCCAGCTAAGAACACAATAAATAAATTATTTTGGCCTATATTTTTTAATTGGGAGAGAAAATTTTTTAAGTGTCAATATCCTGAGACAATACATCAACATTTTAATAATTTCAGAATATATAAATTGAAGTGAATATAGATTTCTGCTTAATTCGCTATTTATCAAAATGAAATCTGATTTTAGGGGAAATGATTACGGTAAGCCATATCAATTAGTTATTTTGTACTATAATTTCTTAAATTTTCATGCAAACAAAACAATTGAGCTATGAAAAAGCTTTAACTTAGTGTAATTGTGGAAAATATCTAAATATTGCATCTTGAATTATCTCTGCTATGATGTTTACACTAAGCAAAACTATCCATTATATACTACTTGCTGGAGATGGTAAGAAAATAAGGGATTACATTATGTTGTCTCACTTGGAAATAGGATATTTATAAATTATATCAGTGGGAGTTTGCTTTTTCCCTCCTGCATTTGCTGTACTTTCTCACTAGCAAAACTTTTGGGTCCACTTGGGATGAGACTAAACCTCATCCACACCTCAATAAGCGGCCTCTAAGGGGGCTAAACCTGTGGTTATTTATCCAGGGTGTATATTAGAATAAATCAGAAAGTTGTCTTGCTTATTGTTTTTAATATTCATATTTTTAATGTTGTTAACAACAATACTTAACCAAGTAATAATATACTTTCATTGATTAATTGATTAGGTCTAGGAGGACATAACTAAGATCAGTATATTTTTTAATGTCCATACACGATTCTAATATGCAGGCAACATTGGAAGTCACTGGATTAAACTATTCAAGATAATCCTCACAACCTCATTCAGTATGCATCTTCCTAAACTACTCAATGGGATGTGATGTATTATTATCTAGTCTGCAAGACCTGACACAAAAGTAAAAATCAGTGTGGAAATCTGAACATTATCTGGTAATTCTAGGGTACAAATTATCTTTCTTACACTTCAAAGATTGGTGTATATATATGATGTGTAATATTGCTTCAGTCATTCAGAGGATGAAGCCAGCACAAAGACTGATGAAGTCCCAGGAGAATCACAGAAATTTTGATATAGTTTTGATTATATATCACATACATTATGGAACCTTGACCATTTTCAGTAGAGTCAACAAGAAAAAAACTCTTTCCTTCTTTGATTAGAGTTGATATCACCTTACTTAAAACTTAAAATATTTTTACATAGAGGTCCTTTATCCTTGCACTTGCCACTTAATTTTACTTTAAATTCTTTTTATTTTATTTTAAGCATTTTGCCCATTCTTAATTATAAAATGTATTTTATTCCTTCAGTTGACTGCCATATTTAATCTAGCCAGAAAAACAAGAAACTAGGTAAACATGGTGATGAATTCTAAGTAGTCAGGCAATATCTCAATAGCAAAAGAGAAGAATTTCCATGGACAAGATTGGATGCTATTTTCACTATTATACACCAGGATATTGGACATTTGGTCTACATCATTGAGAAAAAAATGTATGGAAGTATTGGAAACTAAATCAGATACATATAAATAATTTCTCACATTAAATTAAATAATATCTGAATTAAAATATTTTTCATGAAAATCTCAAAGTACAACATAATTACCAAAAATAGTTGCCTTCGCATGTGAGCAGCAATGTAATATAACCCGGTATAAAGTAAAACAAATTTAAAAATATAAAATGTTTATCATATATATGAGAATTTAAAAATACATACAAACATCTACTAGGAGGCATACGATAAAATTATTTAACTTTTAAGAGAAAGCTTTTGTATTTAAATGTATTTAAAAGATATTACTTGATATTGGAAAATGATATATAACAAAATATATTCTTTAATTTTTATATATTATCAAACCATCTAGAAGAAATTAAGTAAAATTAAACTGAGTAAAATGTTTATAATAGACCCAATAGGCTCACTATTGCTAAGCCTTTTAAACTGGGATATAGTGAACAGATTTAAAGAAATAATTCATTTAAAAATTTTACAGCAGATAGAATATACATTATTTGTTTTTATTTGTTATAAAATACAAATTTGCCAAATGAAGTATCAATTTTTACCTATGAAAATTATAATTTGTATGAATTAATAATAAATTAAGGTTTTCTAGAGATAGATACTCTCTTCTTAACACTACTGGTAAAGTCTATATAACTAAAATAAAATATAATGAAACAATTGGTAATATATATTCAACAACCCAAGTTAGGTGTATACTTTGATCTTTTACTTTATTCACTGTATTGTGTTTTATCATGGACAACCCCCAATACAAACCCACAAACACAAATGCGTTGAATTTTCCTTTGAGTTTATATTATACAAAATTGACTTTTTCGTGGCTTACACATATTTTTGAAAGTATCTACAACATCATATCCTTGATTTTTATTCAAAATAAGCTATAAAAATGAATTATTTTATTCCTTTGATCTCCAAATCTAATATGGTGGTATATCCATAGATTCTACCTCTGAATTATATTTGATTGCATTTTATATTGTCATGGTCTCTCTCTTAACCCACGCTGTTATTATTTTTTAATTTAGACGGCAGCTAATTTACTCACCTCCTTTTTTTGTCTCTTCTACCTCTTCAATTCTTTTAATCCAATTTAGTCCTCTTGATTCAAATAATACACAGCTAAATGGGTTGAAAATACGGAAAAAATAAACAAATATATAAATACTCATTCAGCAATGTACTCTGGATTGGACAAAAAGATCCTGAAATGGAGATAAAAAAGTTCATGTCAGATAAAAAGAAACTCAGTTAAGACTTAATCTAAGCCTTGAGGGATATAGTGGCAGAAAACATTTGCAGATATAGGAGTAATGAATTTTAAGTAGATGGAACAATGTACTGATAATCTAAATCTTGAAAGTACTAGTGTGCTTGGAAGTTAGTGTGTCTAGAAATTAGTGGGTAAAAAAGTGAGTGAGTGATCTTTGATACATTTAGAAAAGTAAGTGAGAGCAGAGTATTCAGAGTTTGGTAGGGCATTGTGAGGAGATTTAATTTTTTTCTAAAAAGAATGGAAAATCTTTACGTATATTAAGAGGGAATCAGATAGAAACTATTCTGATCTCTTTGAGCAGATCACCCCCAGCTCTAATCAACATTGAAAATATGTTTGCAACTCTATTAATTTCTATGTTGGACAACATTTGCTTCAAGTGTATATTATTAATTTACTTTTTGTGCTTTAATTTTTATCTCATTCTTGGAAATCATTAATTTTAACAGAATATATTTTCAGATTTTTAAAAATTTTGCTTTGTTTGGTTTCCATAAATCAATGAGAGAACACATTAGAGCTTCTATCAGATAAAATTATCATTTATTTTCTGTAGTTTCTGCATTTCACTAGAGATTATTTTCTTTGAAAGCAAAACTGCAGAATGTCTAAGATAAAATGAGAATGAATCATCATGTGTCATGAATTATAATATGTGTTTAAATCAGTGGCCTTAAATATTTATAAGACTAAAGTGAAAAGGTTGGAATTTAAGACATAAATATCTATGTCATGTGTGTAACGAAATAAAACAAAGAAAAGCACAAACATGATTCCTAAGAGGAAGATAAAAATTAAAGAAATTGAATATATGAAAACAGCATAAGTAGTTTAGTAAGTGTAAACTTAAAAATTATAAATATGCACTATATATGTCATAACACATGTACTATTTATAAATAATATATAGTTGATACTGTAGATTATACTTTTATACAGCATAAAATAAATTGGTAGAGTCATTACAGAAAAAAATCATGGTAGTTCCTCAGAAAATTAAAAAATAGAACTACTCTATGATCCAGCACTCTCACTTCTGGGTATATATCCAAAGGAAGAAATCATTATCCGTGAAAAGATATCTGCACTCCCATTTTCACTGCAGAGCTATTCACAATAGCCAATATATGGATACACCCTAAGTGTTCATCACTGGCTGAATGAATAAATAAAATATGATACTGCAGATAGACATAACCTTATTCCGTCTTTAAAAAGAAGGAAATCCTGCCATTTGCTGCAACATGGATGAATCTATAGAACATTATGGTAAGCAAAGTAAGTCAGGCATATGATCTCTTTTTTTTTTTTTTTTTTTTTTTTTTGAGACGGAGTCTTGCTCTGTCGCCCAGGCTGGAGTGCAGTGGCGCGATCTCAGTTTACTGCAACCTCTGCCTCCTGTGTTCAAGCAATTCTCTGTCTCAGCCTCCTGAGTAGCTGGGATTACAGGTGCCCACCACCACACCTGGCTAATTTTTGTATTTTTAGTAGAGACGGGGTTTCACCATCTTGGCCAGGCTGGTTTTGAACTCCTGACCTCGTGATCTACCCGCCTCGGCCTCCCAAAGTGCTGGAATTACAGGTATGAGCCACTGCACCCGGCCCATCTCTCTTATATGTGCAACCTAAAACATTTAACTCATAGAAAACAGAGTAGAATGGGGGTTACCAGGGGTTAGAGGGTGGAGAAAATGGGGTGGATGCTGGTCAAAGGATACAAATATTCGGTTTAACAGAATGAACGAGTGAACAAGTTCTAGAACTTTAAAGTCATCATGGTGACTATAGTAAGTTATACTATATTGTATACTTGACATTTACTAGGAGGATTGATCTTAAATGTTCTCACAATAACAAAAAGAAACCTATGGGAATGGTGCACACCATCACATGGCACACAGTAAATAAATGCATTTTTAATTTCTCAACTATACAATAAATCTAGGGGGAAAAGAACAAAAGAACACGTAATGTGAGCAAAAATAAGGACTTAAACATGTTTTTGGTCATGTTTAGGAAACTGTACTTAAAAATTGTCCTATAGTATTCCCCCAAGCGATAAAAGGAAATACGTATTTTGGACAAGAACTTTGGTATTTTTGTACCGAGTAATTATGTGATGTAAAATATTTGGATTTTTCTATAGATAGTTAAGTGTAACCTAGCAGTAGCAATTAGAATACTATAAATAATTTCAACCTGAAATGTTTTCAGAGTAGGGCAATAATAAGTATGATTTCTTGCCTTACAACCGCATATCCAAGGCCTGTATTATTGAATAACTTTGCTTTGCAGGTTTGCATATACTCATTATTTTTCTTTACAAACTTTTCTGGATAAATGATTTCATTAATGACAAAAACGTGAAAATCAACTTTTACTTCATTTTGCAGAAATGATGCTCCACAAAAGTGCCAATGTATGTTTTAACATTTTCTGAGAATATGAATAACATTTTGTCAATATTTTTATTTTAGTAAATGTATTATGTCTATGAAAAGGAAGTGGAATAAAATATTTTGAGATAAAATGTAAATAGTTTTATCATGCTTGTCATTTCAATTCATCTAAAATAAGACACATGTCGACCAGAATGTACCATGCATCACTGTATTGATTTATTTTAATTGCATACAAATTCACATACACACACAATACTATGGAAGAAAGTTAAAATGTTTAATGGTTATAAGTCTACCCTCATGGTACATAACACTATGCCAAGGGAAAAAAAATAGTAAGTTAATTAACGTGGAATATATTTTATACATATGTGAGAATTAACTGTCACTCAAACTGTAACTTCTTTGTACAGTACTTTCTATAATAAAGTATTACAACCACAGGAAGTAAATTCTTTTGAAATTAGCTATGGCTATTTCAAGCCTCATGAAAATAAACTGTGTTATTTGTAAGGGTTATAACAGAAGATAAAATATCTAAAGGAGCTATCACTCCCAAGATACCACAGCAGTATAGATTACCCATAAATCCTATGAACCATAGCTATTCCTATTGAAAGAGTAACAGCCACTCTATAAGGTATCATGAGGTTATAAAGGAATTTGACAGTCTTACGAACCATATTCATTTATTTTATAGAGAACATGTACCAGTACTTGTTTTATAGGATTTATAAGTGTTTCAATAAAAAGACATTATAGAAATGCAAAATAATTGCAGTAGTAGTGATATCTTTACTTTTATATTTTTGCAAAAATCTCCACTAATCCACTTATGGAAAATAATAAACCTACCCCTTAGCTATTAAGAATATCAGCTAAAAATATTTCTTTCTGCCTGTTATACATATTCTCATATTCCACAATAATCTAATCTCTCATTATCATCCACTGAGGTTATATACTGTAAACTCAGCAATTAATAGTTTTAACTTTATTTCCCAAAATATGCTATTAGAAGTTATAATACTTAAGGCACTATTATGTATTTTCTTAAATTTTACACATAACACTCAGATTTTAAAATCAACAAACACTTATAATCATTGATATTCACTGAATATATTGATGATTTTAGATAATCTGACATTTAATTTTACTTATTTTCAGCTGTATGATTGATATAATTTAATTCATATTTATTATTGTTTTGAAAAATTACTCTTATCTGCAGAAATCCCTTTCTTTCACATATTAAATAACAAAGATGTGAAAATTACTGATTTCATTTTATGATTAAAATATATTAAGCAATTGGGTGTGGTGGCTCACACCTGTCATCTCAACATTTTTGGAGGCTAAGGTGGGAGCACTGCTTGACGCCAGGAGTTCAAGACCAGCCTGGGCAACACACTGAGAAGCCATCCCTGCAAAAACAAAAACAAAAACAAAAATTAGCTGTGTGTAGTAGCATGCACCTGTAGTCCTAGCTACTCAGGAGGCTGAAGTGGGAGAATTACTTGAGCCCAGGAGTTAGAGGCTGCAGAAGCCAAAATATGGACTCAATCTAATTGTCCATTAACAGAAGAATGAATAAAGAAAATGTGGTATACATACAAAATGGCACACTTTTCAGCTATAAAAAAGAAAGAAATCTTGTCATTCGTAGCTTCATAGATGAGCTTGAAGGACATTACGTTAAGTCAAATGAGCTAGGAACAGAAGAAAAATATATCTCATGTTCTCACTTATGTATGGAAGCTAAAAAAGTTGATGTCATAGAAGCAGAGAGTAGAATAATGGTTACTAGAAGATGGGAAGGATAGGACAAGAAGGGAATAGCCAGAATTTGGTTAACATATACAAAATTACAGGTAAATAGGAAGAATAAGTTCTAGTGTTCTATAGCACTTTGCGATTAATATAATTAACAACAATTTGTTGCATATTTTCAAATAGCTAGAAGAGCAGATTTTGAATATTCCCAACACAAAGAAATGACAAATGTTTGAGGTGATGAGTATGCTAACAACTTTGATTTTGATCTTTACAAGTTGCATGCACACATAAAAATAGCATACTGTACCTCATAAATATATACAATTACTATGTGGCAATTAAAATTGATAATAAAATAAAAAATAAAGATGTTATGATGCTAGAAGCACAGAAAGAGTTTAAGAAGCTACAATAATGCTGCCTTTTAAGGTATAGGAAAGGACAACAAGTCAAGACATAAAGACAGCCTCTAGAAGCTGAAAATTTACAGGAAAGGAATTCTCTCTCCCCTGAAGCCTCTGGAAGGAACTATCTCTGGTCACACCTTGACTTTGGACCAATGAGACTAATTTTGTACTTCTGACCTCCAAAGCTGTATTATAATAAATATGTGTTGTTTTTGTGGCTGGATGTAGTGGTGCACAGCTGTAGACCAGCTATTTGTGAAGCTGTGGCAGGAAAATCACTTGATCCCAGTAGTTCAAGTTTGCAGTGACCTATGATTGTGCCACTGCATTCCAGCCTGGGTGAAGGAGTGAGAACCGACCTGTAAACAAATAAATAAATAAATAAGTTTTGTTTTATTATACTTTTGGTTATTTGTTACATCTGTGACAGGAAATTAATGCATCTGGGAATTGAAACTTACATCTTTCTCAAGGCCACAGGAAAACATGAAAAGTCCACCTCATATTGAGGGATATGAAGGAGGTATGAAGGAGGGTCTTTTATTTCCAGTACATCATAAAAACTTCTGAATCCTTTCTCCAAATATGAAACCCAATGGTTTTTTCTCCTTCCTTGTCTTATTTTGAAAAATAAATATTTGAGTTGGTAATATATCAGTGCCTATGATCTAGCCACCTAGAGAAAGTGTAGACTATTTTCTCAGAGATTACGCTACTGACCCAGAGCCTGGATACAAAACCAGATCTGTGTGTCTTCTTTAGATAAAGAATAGAATAGAGAAAGAATAGAAGGAATCTATTCAGGTGTCTTGCCCATTTCTTAATTGGATTATTTGTTTTCTTTCTGTAGAGTTGAGCTCCTTATATATGTTGGGTATTAGCCCCTTATTAGATGTACGGCTTGCAAATATTTTCTCCCAATTCATAAGTTGTCTTTTCACTCAACGAATTGTTCACTTTGATAAGCAGAAGCTTTTTATTTTGATGTAATCCCACTTATCTATCTTTGTTTTTGTTGCCTGGGCTTTGGGGGTCAAGTATTAAACAAAAATTGTCCAGACCAATGTATGATACTTTTTTCTTTAGGTTTTCTTCAAATAGTTCTCAAGTTTCAGGTCTTATGTTTAAGTCTTTAATCAATTTTGAGTTAATTTTATTATGTTGTGTGAGATAAGAGTCCAATTTTATTCTTTTGAATATGGATATCCAGTTTTCCCAACACCAGTTCTTGAGAAGACTATTCTTTTCCCATTTGTATATTCTTGGCACCTTTGTGGGAGATCAGCTGACTGAAGATGTGTGACTGTAGATGTTTGGGTTTATTTCTGAGTTCCCTATTTTGTCGCATTAGTTTATGTGTCAGTTTTTAGGCCAGTAGTAGCATGTTGTTTCAACTACTATCACTTTGTAGTATAGTTTGAAATATGGTAGTGTAATGCCTTCAGCTTTGTTCTTTTTGCTCATGATTGCTTTGGCTATTTGCATTCTTTATGGTTCCATATGAATTTTAGAATTTTTTTCTTAATTTATAAAAAAGATATTGGAATTATGATAGGGATTATACTGAATATGTAGTTCACTTTGGGTAGTATGGAAATTTTAACAATATTTATTTTTCCAGTCTATGAACAGATACATCTTTCTATTTATTTGTGTCTTCTTCCATTTCTTTAATTAATGGCTAACAGATATTAAAAATTATTGACATCATTAATCATTAGGGAAATGAAAAATTAAAATCACAGTGAGATAGTGCCTCATACCTATTAGAATGACTTTCATCAGAAAGAAGAAAGAAGACGAGTGTTGACAGGGAAGTGGATCAAAGGGAATCCTTGTACAATGTTGCTGGAAATGTAAATTAGTACAACCATTATGGAAAATAGTGTGGCGATCCCTGAAAAAATCAAAAATAGAATTACCTATGATCCCTCAATCCCACTTCTGTCTAGGAATTTACCCCCAAAATTTGAAATCAGTATGTGGAAGACATGTCTTCAATCCCATGTTTATTGCAGCAGTATTTACAATAGCCATATTATGGACTCAGGCATCTATCAAAGGATAAATGTTTAAAGATGTGGTATATATACAAAATGTCATACTCTTAAATCTCAATGACCCAAAGACAGAAATACCATTTGACCCAGAAATCCCATTACTGGGTATATACCCAAAAGAATATAGATCAACTTTAAAATAAGGAAGAAATTCTGCCATTTGCAACAACATGGATGGAGTTGGAGAAGATTTTGCTAAGTGAAATGTGACAAACACAGCAAGAAAAATACCACATGTTCTCCCTCATGTGTGGAGTCAAGAAAAGTTGAACTCATACAAGCAAAGACTAGGAGGTGGTTATCAAAGGCTAGGAGGTGGGGAGAATAGGGAGACGATAGTCCAAGAGTACAAAGCCTCAGTTAGGAGGAATTGTATTTAATTTTTTAGATCAATATCACAGCATGTTAAATATAGCTGTACATTTCAATATTGCTAAATTACAACTTGTCTATATACAACAACAACAAAAAACAGATCTGCGTTTGAGCTTGAATCTTGCCAAATAGTCTCTGGATATTTCATCCCCCGCCCCCACCTTTACTTTTTTTTCCATCCACAACATAGTTCCTGACTCTTCCTCCCCTAGGACACATAGTTTAACCCTTTGAATTGGTAAATAGAAACAAACACAGTGTAACCTCTTACTGGTCTGGGCAAGAACATTAAATCAGGGAAAAAATCATTTAGGCTACACTAATAACAATTAAGACATATACTTAATCCCTGGAATATTGAATCTGTTACCATCCTAGGGACACTAGAGATAGTTTCTTCCTTCCCCTCCTGCTAAGGCACATGCAATAATTTCATAACGTGGTTTAAGTTCATTTATATTAATTATTATGAGTATGAAAAATAATATAAACTTTGTTCTACCACATTTATTGTCAAGCAATGGAGGATAACTTTGCTTGAGTAGCTTTTGTCTATTTTTTTCTTAATTGATTGAAGTAAAAACAAACAAATTTGATTTTAGACTTCACACTACTCGGAGTGTTCAATGGAAAAATAGTCCACAGGACAAAACCAAGAGTCAAATGTCACCTAATTCTGAATTTTTTACTCTTCATGCTTCTATGTTGAAGAGTCATGGCTTGGACAATGTCTGATACCCCTAGCATCAGGGATACTGGAAGTAAAATAAATTGTTATGAGACGCTGACTGCTAAGGTTCTCTGCTGTTGTGACTTTATATAGATTATTTCCCGGGCTAGGTATCATAGCAGAGTTGGGTTTGCGGGGTCAGTACTGAGTACTTGAGGGTTAATCTGGTAGCTACCCATGATTTCTAGGTATAAAATTCTTCTATCTTAAATCATGTAACCAAGGACTGTATAATTATTTCACTATAATGATATTTAAGACGTAAGTTTATTGTACTATAGTTATTGTTCAGCTGGTAAAACAATTCCAACATCTTCTCTAAATAATAATTTGAAAATGTCTTTCTAATAAATCAAACTAAACCATAGCAACATTTTGTGAAAATTTATATTTATACGTATTTCATCAAAGTAGCATCCCTAATTAGATGAATGATGGACTGAATAACCAATTATATTGTTAATTTTTCATTCTGACATCCCATTCCATTTATTTCAATTATGATATTTTATGTGTATTGTGAATTATTTGTATGATATATTACCTCATGCATTTTTAACAAGACAAATTGTGCTGAAAAGAGCACAGTATTTGATAAAAATTTCCTAAAATAAGGGCAGAAATTCTGACATAAATATGTATATTTTTGAAGAAAATCAACACTTTTTAATTTTGGTTTGTAATTCTTAAGACAATATTTGTACTAATTGTTAAGAGATCAAAACAAAATTTAAGAATTACCCAGTGTAATTAAAGTAGTCAGATATTTATAGAATATATTGATTTTTATTGATGACATGAAATTTGCCAACTGGGAAAAGTCAAACACAAGCACTTTGTTAAAATTATAAATATTTAAATAAGACAGTAAAGTGTGAAAGAAAAGAAAGAAATGATTGTATTTCTCATATGATTGTCTTTTTTGGTTTGTAAAATTATATTTCTTTTTTTTCACTAATTTTACCTTTTCATACAATGAAAATATGAATAAAAAATAAATCTTTTTTTTGAAATGAAAATATTCTCAGTAAGTGGCTTGGTCATTTCAAATATGATATTTGTGTGTATATGTATATGTATTATTAACAAAGTAATTAATTTTTGCTATTATCACTATTAGTTAACATTGTCTTGTTAAGAACAATGCATTAAAAGAATAAAAGTAAATATGAGCTCTACCAACAGAACAAAGTGTGTATAAATATTAGTCTTTATATAGGCAGTTATTACCAGGATTTTTAAAGAGAGCCTATCGTAAATTTATTTAAATTACTAAGGAAGCAATCTATCACAAATCTATCCAAATTGCAAGGCAAATTTGAAATTGTGATAGATCTTTAAAAAGACCACAATTTTTGCCATCCCTGTCTGAATATCGTTTGCAACGTGATTTTGCAGCTTCTCTCTTGAATAGGTGGGGTCTGTTTTCTTACCCTTTCTGTCAGGGCTTTGTTAGATGACTAGATTTAACCAATGATTCATGAGCAAATGTGACACATGCAAGAGACTTGAAAAGCATTTCACATTGTATCAGTTCTCTCTTGATGCTTTTATGCTAGCCTGCTGGATGGTGGGAGGTACTACGCAAAGTTAGCTCTGTTGACCATCTGGTGTTTGTTACCAGGGATATAAGTTAGGGCATCCTCAAAAACTCAGCCTTATCAGCTGGCCTATACCAAAATTTAGTATTGCCAGTGTTTTGAATTTTGGAGATTCTCATAGGCTTGTAGTGTAGATTCTCATAGGTTTGTTTTAAATTACATTTTCCTGATGACATATAATGTGAAGCACTTTTTTCATATGCTTATTTTTCATTAGTAAATCTTTGGTGATGTGTCTGTTGTGATCTTTCGTTCATTTTTAAGTCAGGTTTTTTGTTTTCTTACTATTTAGTTTTAATAATTCTTTATATATTTTGAATAATAGTCCCTTATCAGGGTCTTTTGCTTCTCCGTATAAACTTTGGAATCAGTCTCTCAATATCCAAAAACTAACTTGGTGGAATTTTAAATGGTGTTACAGTGAATCTGTAGATCATGTTGGAGGGAACTGACATCTTGACAATATTGAGTCTTTCCGTAAACACGGAATATATCTCCCTGTATTTAGTTTCTTTTAATTTCATTTGTCATAGTTTCGTAGTTTTTCTCACACAAATCTTATACAAATTTTGTTAGACTTAATTTTTAGGGATGCTAAAGTAAATGGTAGTATGTTTTTAATTTCAAATTTAATTTGTTTTTGGCTGGCATAAAGGAAAGCCATTGACAATTATATATTAACCTTGTATCCTGAAAACTTGTTATAACCCTTATTAGTTTCAGGACTTCGGATTTTTTTGTCAGTTCTTTCAGATTTTCTACATAGGTGACCACGTTATCTGAAACTGGTAAAAGTTTTATTTCTTCCCAATTTATATACATTTTATTTCTTTTACTTTTCTTATTGCATTAGCTAGGACATCCAGCATCGTGTTGAAAGGAGTAGTGAGAGGGGACATCCTTGCTTTGTTCCTGATCTTAGCAGGAAAGTTTCTAGTTTCTCATCAAGTGTGATGTATTCTTTTTTATTTGTTTGTTTGTTTTTGTAAATGTTCTTTATCAGTTGAAAAAGTTCTCCTCTATTCTTAGTTTGCGAACAATTTATCATGAATAGGTATTAGATTTTGTCACATGCTTTTTCTGCAACTATTGATATGATTGTGAGCTTTGCTTTAATTTATTTAGCCTGTTGATCTGATGTATTACATGGATTGATAATTGAATGTTGAACCTGCCTTTCACACTTGGGATAAATCCCAGTTGGTTGTGATGTATACATTGTTGGATTGAATGTGTTAATATTTTTCAGCGGTTTTGCTTCTTGATTATGAGAAATATTGGTGTATATTTTTCATTTCTTGTATTTCTCTGGTTTGGGTATTAGGATTATGTTGGCCTTATAGAATGAGTTAGGAAGTATTGCCTCTGCTTCTATCTTCTGAAAGAGATGGTAGAGAATTGGTATTAATTCTTACTTAAATGTTGATTAGAATTCACCAGTGAAATGGCCTCATGCTCTCTTGGGTGGTTATCAATTACGAATTCAACTGCTACAACAGATATAGCCCTATTCAGGTTTTTTATTTCTTGTTATGTATGTTTCGGCAGATTGTCTCTCAAAGAATTGGTCCACTTGATCTAAATTATTAAATGTAGGGGCATAAAGTTGTTTAAAGTATTATTTTATTACTCTTGTGATGTCCATGAGATCTTAATGATGCCCCCTTTTTTTATTACTGATATTAGTATCAGTATATGTGTGATCTCATTTTTTTTTCTCAGAATGGCTAGAGGATAATTGAGATTAGTGATCTTTGTAAATTGCCATTGTTCGGTTTTGTTGGTATTGTCTATTGATTTACTTTTACAGTTATTGTTTTTTAGTTGATATATTTAGATCATTGGTGTTTAACATGATTATGGATATGGTAGGATACTATTATATTTGTTATTTTTCTATTCATTGCTTTTGTTATTTGCTTATATTTTTGTTTTCCACTCTTTTTTGCCATTGGTAGTTTATTAAGCATTTTAAAATGAAATTCACTTTTTCCTTTTTTAGCATATCATTTATTCTACTTTATGTATTTATTTATTTTGGATAAATTTAAAAGGTACAAGTGCAATTTTGTTACATTCATATATTGCATAGTAATGAAGTCTGAGATTTTAGTGTATCCATCACCTTAATAATGTACATCATATTCATTAAGTAATTTCTCATTATCTACCTACCTTTGAACTCCCCACCCTTTCAAGTTTCCAATGTCTATCACTCCACACTCTATGTCCATATATACACATTATTTTGCTTCCACTTATAAGTGAGAACATGTAGTGTTCCCCTTTCAGTTTCTGTGTTATTTCTAGAGTAAAATATGTGCAATTAATCTAACTCTTCTTTTAAATAACACTACAGTGTTTCGTGGGTAGTGTGAGTATCCTATAATAGCAAAATATTCCTAATTTCTCCCTCCCTCCTCTTTTACTATTGCTGTTATTCATTTGACTTACACTAAAATATCCATAAATATTATTTTATAGATATATGTAGGCATTTTTATGCATAAGCATACAAAATCAAAAATGGTACTGCTATCATTATTTTGAACAAACCGTTAACAGCTTTATTAATTAAGAATAATACAAATAAAAGTGTTTATTTATTTCCATCTATTTCTTTTCCAGATTATTTTTCTTTCTTCATGTAGATATATGTTTTGACCTATATCAATTTCCTCCTCTCTCAAGAACTTCTTTAATATTTCTTTCTGGGCATGTTTACTGGCAACAAATTCTTTCATTTTGGGGGGTCTGAGGAAGTCTTTATTTCTCCTTCACTTTTGAAAGATAATTTCATAGGACACAGAATTCTGGGTTGATTTTTTTTCCTCTTAACATTAAATGCTTTGTTTCATTTTGTGTTGTTCACATGTGTTTTAAGGAAAAGTCAGAGCTAATTCTCATCTTTGCTCCTTATAGGTAAGATTAATTCTCCCCTTTGGCTTCTTCAAATATATATATTTTTTTACCTTTGAGTCTCTGCACTTTGAACAGTAATATGTTTTCAAATGGCTTTCTTGTTGTTTGTTTTTGTTTGTTTATTTTTACATTTATTCTGCTTGATGTTTCCTGAGATGCCTGTATATGTGGTTTGGTGTCTTGCATTAATTGGGGAATTCTCAGTCAGTATTGGTTCACATATTTCTTCTATTCCTTTCTCTTTCTTCTTCTTCTGGTATTTTATTACATATGTTATACATTGTGTTGTTATTCCACCATTCTTGGATATGTATTTGCTCACTTTTTTCTCTTTGCTTTTCAGTTTTGAATGTTTCTATTCTTTTCTTTATTTTTATTCATTTATTTTTATTTATTTTTTTTACTTTAAGTTCCAGGATACAAGTGCAGAATGTGTAGGTTTGTTTCTATTCTTATAACCTAAACCTCAGAGATTCTTCAGCTATGTATGGTCTATTAATGAGTCCATCATAGGTACTCTTCCTTTTGTTACAATGTTTTTGATCTCTATAAATTTTTTATTCTTTCTTCTATTTTTATTTTCTTCACTTACCTTGCTAATTTGTTCTTATATGCTGTCTACATCATTCTTTAGCACCTTTAACAGATAAATTATAGCTGTTTTCAATTTCCAGTCTGATAATTTCAATAACTCTGTCATATTCAAGTCTAAATCTGATGCTTGCTGTATCTCTTCAAACTGTGTTTTTTTTTCCTTTTCCTATGCCTTGTAATTTTTTCTTAATATGGACATGATAAGGAACTGTGAATAAGTAGGCCTTTTATAATGTGGTATAATATGGGAGGACAGGAAGCATTCTATAGTCATATGATTAGGTCTAAGTCTTTTAGTGTATTTGTTCCCTTGACTGTGAACCTCACAAGTGTCTCTGTGTTTTTCTCCCACCTTAGATGGGACGGATAGACTGCTGTGGGCTGATATTATGTATTTCCTTCCCTTATGTGGCAAGCTAACATGATCTAGGGTTGGGTATTTCTTTTCCCATGTATCTGTTAGGCTGAAAAAACCCCAATAAATTAGACTCTGGTAATAACATTTCTCTTGAGGGCAGATCTGGTTACAAACAAACCAGAATGTTCCAGCATATTTCTAAATGATTGCTTTCCCTGTCCGTTTGTGGAAAGAACGAGGAGATTTTTCTTCTCATTTTCACTGTGAAAATCTAGTACAGCCTTAAGAGATAAAATTTACAAAAATGGAGAAAACTTTTTTTTTTTTTTCTAACGTGCAGACTTGTCCACAGAGAACATCCCACAGTTCATCAATGAGAGTTGAGCTTTTTCTACTGCAGTACTGAGCTTCCATGGAGGTTTCTGCTTGGGATTTTCTGCTTTTGTAAAGTGTGATTTATTCTGTGTCTGCCTGTCTGCCTCTCAACTCGGGAGAGGACAGTGGTTTGCCCTATAACTTCACTTCTCTGAAGGACTTAAGAAGAGTCATTTATTTTTTAATTTGTTCAGCATTTTACTTGTGGTTAGAAGAGAATGGTGACTTCCAATCTGATTACATGCTGGGCTAGAAACTGGAAAACCCGCATACCAATTTTTTACCAGTTCAGAATCTATACCTTTAAACAAAGTTTTAAAACAGTTTTAATACTTAGATAAATTTGCCTTGATACCATTTCAATTCAGTGAATGTAGTAACCATGTAAATAATGAAATCAATCATTTTCAAATTTATACAGACACATTTAGGTAAAAGAGACATGATCAACTTTGACAAGTCACTTTCATAAATTCATTCTAAAACACAAGTTAAATAAATAAATTGCTCTATATGTGTTTCCATTAATGAAAGCTTTTGATAAAACATAATAAATACTTCAATATCCTTGGGTGGCTCCTATTTTGTGGCAAATGTAAAATATATTTGAGAAATGTTCCTTTGTGTACCACTATAATTTCTGTTGGTTAAAGTTTTTTAAAAAATCGTTGAGTTTACATAAATCAACATTTCAAGGTCACGATTCTCTTTTCAATCTTATCTGTGTGATTAATTACCACATGTTAAAACAGAGCTATTCGCAGTTAAAAGTGATACAATGCTTTTATATTTTTAAATAGCAGTCCCTGTGTTTAGCCTGTATGAGGAAGACTGAGTTAGTGAGATTTAAATACATGCTCACCTTACTCCCCTTCTTTGAAAATTGGTCATTGTCTGCATAGAAATTTGATAATTGTTAATCACTGAGGAATCTGGACAGCCTTGAGTCACTCTCCCACTCCCAAAATTAGCTTCCAAAGTGATTCTGTCCTAGGTAGCAGAATCCACACTTTCATTATATTTATTTTAAGAATATGACATCTATTCCAGTTGTTTTTTATTGGAAATCCTTAGGAATGTCTTCTGTTCTTGTGAGTGCTGCAACTAAACATGGGACAATACTAAACTATATTTAACATACAGCTGGCCCATTGTATTGGTGGGTTCTGCTTCCATGAATTCAACCAACTGTAGATCACACATATTCAGAAAGAGAGAAGAAAAAATGACAATATGACAATAAAAAATATCAACTAAATTTCAGTATAAGAACTATTTACAAAACATTTTACATTATATTAGGTATTACATACAATCTAGAAATGATTTAAAGTATACAGGAGGATATATGTAGGTTATACGCAAATACTATGCCATTTTATATAAGGGACTTGAGCATCTATGAATTGCTGTATCCATGGGTGATTCTGAAACCATTTATCTGCATATACCAAGGGAAGACTGTATCATGAAATTTTATAAAGATGTTAACTAGAGAAACAAACAAAAAGAACTTAAGCTCTTTGTGTGATTTCTTTAAGAGTCTTCCTCCAAGATAAAATGCATACAAATATTGTGTACTAAACTTTCGATATTGCAGACAAATATTGCCATGTAAGTTATTTTTATATATATATGCAAAATATGTGAATTCATAAAATATGATTTTTATATAATGTGTAAATGTAGCTCAATGGTTGTATGTATTTAACCATTTCAAAAGACAAATAGTAATTTTAAAACATCTGCTTTAAATAATTCATTGTATATTTCAATACAATGTCACATTTCATACCCTGACCACTGTTATGAACCTACAGGCATTATGAAATCCCTTTTTTCTCTTAAATTAAAATAATATCTGACACAGTAGAGAATATTATAAATAATAAAATAAATGTTTACCTTAAATACTAATTTTTTGTAATGCTCTCCATTCACTATATTTCACTTTTATGCATAGCATAAAATTTAAAAGGAAACCTTGAAATGCATAATTTAATGTTAATTCTATAAAATATTTATACTAATACAATTGTTGTAGATATTTATGTATTTCTTTTACTTTTGCAGATTTTTTTTTCAATTTTTGGATATGTTTTTAAATAGTATAATTTATCTCATTGTCCTGAAAAACATAATCACAAGCTATTTATATTTTTAGAAACATACAAAATATCTTTGTTCATAAAAACGTACTTAGTATTTGCCGGGCACGGTGGCTCACCCCTGCAATCCCAGCACTCTGGGAGGCCAAGGCGGGCAGATCACGAGGTCAGGAAATCAAGACCATCCTGGCTAATACGGTGAAACCCCGTCTCTACTAAAAATACAAAAAAAATTAGCCGGGCGTGGTGGCGGGTGCCTGTAGACCCAGTTACTTGGGAGGCTGAGGCAGGAGAATGGCGTGAACCCGGGAGGAGGAGCTTGCAGTGAGCCGAGATCGCGCCACTGCACTGCAGCCTGGGCGACAGAGCGAGACTCCGTCTCATTAAAAAAAAAAAAAAAAATTTTTACTTAGTATTTGTTTTGTATAAAATTTCACTGATACAGAGCTGTGCTTTAACAGGACATTATTTCACACATTTTAGTATTTCAGGCAACTCTTAAGTCTAAGAAAAGTGTATACACATGTTTATTTCTTGCAGTCACATGTGAGTCCTTAAAAATACATTGAGATATATAATTATCATGAGTAATACCTAGTTTATCTTGAAGCAAATCAGTTTATTAAAAATATAAATTTCTATTTACATCATATTTCTAACATGCTGGAAATAACAAACTATTCTTAAAGTAATTTTCAACCACAAACCTATCATTTATTTTATTAAATTCTTAATTACTAAATAATTATTATTACATAAATCTCAATGAATATTACTGATACATGATTAATGAATTTACCAACATTGAAAGGAATTCTGTAATTTGATCATATCATGATATTAGAGAAATAAAGTGGGACTTTTTCCTAGAGAGAGAGAACAAGAGAAAGAACAAAAGAGAGAGAAACCTCCTTACCTTAATTACCCTCAGCCCAGCTTTTTCCAAACACATTTATAAGTCTATATATACCAAACCATTATTTTTGGCACACTTAGAAAAATATAAATTTCCATTTTTCTCTTACTTCATTTATAAAAGAAAACAAAAATACAGTTTTATGCTTCTATTATATTATTAACATTTAGTAGTTTAACTTATTGTAAGAGAAATTACACATGGCGCATCTACACCATCTTTATAAATTTTTTCAGCTGTGTCTATCCTTCAACAGACAATCAACTAGCAGCTTTAAACTGACTGTGGATTTGTCATCCACCAATAGCCACCATTCATTTTAAATAAGAGAAGCTTCTCTTTGGTCTGAATTGTATTTCTTCTTCCACAGAGATGACATTTTTCCACATACTAGATAGATTGCTCAGGTTGTATCAAAGAGAAGCAATTCATCTGTGACAAGCCAAGATCCACAATAGAGTTAAGAATCCCACTACCTGCCTCCAATCCATTAAGAAATGTTGGGTTTATCCTTCATGGATGAGAACAAAGAAAGTAACTGACCCATGAAATAAGAAACATAGCTGAATAACTTCAGATGTCAAAGGACAAAAGTTGTTGACTTGGTATCACACAACTTTGAAGCACATAATAGTACAGTGCAGTGAGGGAGGTGGGACATCCAAGATGCATGAATCAGTCCGAAAAGTGTGGTCTAATTTTTACATAAGGACAACATAATTAAAATGAAAATGGTTGTCACTAAGATTCTTATAAAATAATAATGTGTTTTTATAAACTTACTTTAAATTTTTACACACACTTTCATCTGAACCAGAACAAATGTACATTTACCTGTGTAGCATTATGAATATGAAAATAATTATTCTTGAAAGTTTTAAATATGTGACCCTGTCTATGTATTTAATCACTTGCCTAAACAAAATAAATAACATTAATACTATTTACAGTGTTAACATATCTGATGCTTTTGAAGTAACCAGGAAGACTTCAATGGTTTTATTTATAAAATGTTTAATTTTTAGAAAAACATTATGCAGTAGTTACCATTTTAGCCATATTTGACAGTTGAGGAAACTGAGGGATAGAATGTTGGATTGAATTTGCCAGGTCACTAGGCCAGTACACTATGAAGAGAGAGATTTCAAATTCTGAGAGTCTGAAATCACAGCACATACATTTAACACTGTAATATGTTACATTTTAGTTTGACTATTCACAAAAATTCATTTATTGGCCAAATTTTAGACTTCTGAGATGTCTTCTAGACCCATCTGTGAACTTCCTTATAAAATCTAGTTTTAACAAAGAACCTCCCTAAGTCAATTTAACAAGAACTCCCCACCTTTAATATCTGATCATGTGAATATCTGATCAGGTTCATCATCCTCCGCTGTCCTCCAGGCGATGTCTAATCACCTGGCTGGTTTTCAACAAGAATTCTGTAAGTCAGTTTAGCCAGAAACCCCTTGCCCTTGATATTTCCTCTTAGCAATTTTCCGTCTACTGAATCCCAATCCGCTCCTTAGCTATCAATTCCCACCTGCCCAAGTTGTATTCAGAGTTAAGCCCAATCTCTATCCTCTGCAGGACCCCTTTGGAGTGGTATTTGGTCGTCCTAAAGAAAATCTGCCTTCCTTTACTAGTATAATGGAATATTTAATTATATTTAATATATAAATACTCAAGTATAATTGAACATTTTTTCTTAACACAACCATCTATTCTTGAGTTAAAACAAATAATAAAAAATATTATTTAGTCTACATTTGTGCCAATAAAAAAAAATCTAGTACACAAGATACTCTTAGAAAAATATGTAGCACCAATGAATTCTCAGTAAGAAATTGTTGCAGGGAAATAAAATAAAACAAAAGAAAATAAATGACTGGCTAAAAACTCAGAAAAATGAAAATTAACTATTTTTAATAAGTTTGATGATTTTGGTGGCTCACATATCAAAGTGATATTTTATTCAATTTCTGGAAAGCTCTGGTAGCTAGAATTGCTTATTTTGAAATAAATCTGGCTTCTGTAATTTACCTCAATAATCATAGTTCTGTCCTCTATTTTCATACAAGCCTTTCCTGAAATTTGAAGAAGGACGTTATTTTTATTTCCAATATGAATTTGTTTAGGGTACCTCATTCCACTCTTACTTGTATTTTCTACATTTTGACCTTGTACATTTACTTCCACTTGTCAAAAGATATTAACTTTCTGATGTGTATTCGTGCATTTAAGCAGATATGAACTTTGATTACATTTTATATGCAATCAAATTATATATTGAAACCTTCCATATTAAGAAATAAATATTACCAGCTTTCCAGAAAGCCCTCTTGTGCACCATTTTAATCATCAGCCTATTCCAAAAGTAAACACTATTAAAAAAATAAAATAGAGACAGGATCCCATTCTATTGCCCAAGCTATACGGTAGTGTGGTGCAAGCAAAGCTCACCCCTGGGCTCAAGGGATCCTCCCACCTCAGCCTCCTGAGTAGCTAGGGCTACAGATGTGTGCCACCATGCCCAGCTAATTTTTACTTATTTTTTTTAATTTGAGAGTTGCAGTATCCCTATATTACCCAGGTTGGTCTTGAACTCCTGGTTTCAAGTGAGCATCTCCCACTTAGGGCTCCCAAAGCACTGGGATTATAGGTGTGAGCCACCATGCATGGTCATAAACACTTTAAATTCTAACACCGTAAATTTATCTTTTGCCTGTTTTTGAAGTTATGTTTGTGTGTGTGTGTGTGTGTGGTGTCACTATTTTGTGTCTGGTTTCTTTAGCTAAAGTTTTTAAGATTAACTCATTGTTAAATTGTTTTAGTTAGTAATAATTCATTTATTTTCATTGCTATGTAACATTATTTCAATAAATTTATCGTCATTAATTTAACCATTCTGCTGGTTGTGGGCATTGAGTTTTTTTCTTAATGGTGAGTATGAAGAATGGTTCCATGAATTTTTGACTCGTCTTTTGCTGAATATGTGAATACATTCTTTTGGATACTGTTCTTTTTTCTCTTCTTTTTTTTTTTTTTTGAGACGGAGTCTCGCTCTGTCGCCCAGGCTGGAGGCCAGTAGCGCGATCTCGGCTCACTGCAAGCTCCGCCTCCTGGGTTCACGCCATTCTCCTTTCTCAGCCTCAGGAGTAGCTGGGACTGCAGGCACCCGCCAACACGCCCGGGTAATTTTTTTGTTTTGTTTTGTAGTTTTAGTAGAGAAGGGGTTTCACCGCGTTAGCCAGGATGGTCTCCATCTCCTGACCTCGTTATCCGCCCGCCTCGGCCTCTCAAAGTGCTGGGATTAGAAGCGTGAGCCACCGCGCCTGGTCAGACATTTTTCTTGATGTAAACTAAAGAGTTAAATTTCTGACTCATAGTGTTTGTATAAGTTCACCGAACAGTAGGTACTGACAAAAATTTCCACACTGATTACTTCATTCTACATTTCCAACAGCAGAATATAACAGTTACGTTTTGTTAGACATTCTCTTAAGCACTTAGTTCTATTGTCGTATTTTTCATTATAGATGTTTTGCATCACGAGTTATGATAGGTACCACATATAAGGTTTAATTTATTTTTTCCTGGTGGCTAATGGAGTTGAGTAACTTTTCATGTTTCTAGTGAGCCTTTTGAAGCCCTGTTCTATAAAGTGTCATTTCAAATTTTTTACCAATTTTTATATGATTTTTTTTCCTCTTCTGCTAGATTGGTAAAACTTTTTTGTGTATATGTTGTATGTGAATGCTTTATCAAATATATATGTTACAAATATCTCCTCTCTTTGAATGGTGTCTTTAAGGCAAAGCAATTCTTAATCTGAATATAGTTCACTATTCATGTTTTTCCTGTAGAAATAACAGTTATTTGTGTTCTATTAAAAATATTTGCCTATTTTACTTTAACTCATCAAAGGCAATATTCATGGATCCATATAGTTAAAAAAATTATTATGCTTTATATGACTTTAAAGCAGAAATTGCAGTTTGGTGGTGATGTCAAGCTTCTTTATAAAACAACACTCATTAGTTCCCTATCACTTACTAATTTCAAATTTTGAGCTAAGCATAGCAACACAACGCTTTATCTTTAAAAAGTTCGAGAAAGTATTTCTTCCCTTTGATATAGTATTATAGTATATATTTCAAATTAGCCAACCAATGATTTTGTTGATTTTTTTTTTTTTTTTTTTTTTTTTTGAGACGGAGTCTGGCTCTGTCGCCCAGGCTGGAGTGCAGTGGCGCGATCTCAGCTCACTGCAAGCTCTGCCACCACGCCATTCTCCTGCCTCAGCCTCTTGAGTAGCTGGGATTACAGGCACCCACCACCACGCCCGGCTAATTTTTTGTATTTTTAGAAGAGACGGGGTTTCACCGTGTTAGCCAGGATGGTCTCGATCTCCTGACCTCGTGATCCACCTGCCTCGGCCTCCCAAAGTGCTAGGATTACAGGCGTGAGCCACCACGCCCAGCCCCAATGATTTTTTAATGTGTAACATTAGAATGAAAAGTGAAGAAAGCGTTCAGAGAAATTAGAAGTGAGATGTTTACTTTCTATTCTATTTTACACCAGAATTTTTGTGTTGCCTTCTTAAAATGTCTCAGTGTTTTTGCCTTTCAGTTTCCCATCAACAACCAAAGGAGCTAAGCTAGTTAACTTCACCTCCACACAAGTTTGATCAGATTGACTAGTTAGTAGACACGAAGCTCCCCGTGTCCTCTATAGTATGTGATGTTTTACTGAATTTTGAGAAATGCAATTAGGAGCCAGTGTGGTTAATTTAAAAATATCCCACAGTAGCTCTAATGTTAAACTAAAGAGGTAATCTTAAAATCATGTGCTTGTAAAGTCACATATGTAGTCCAATAATGCAATATAGCCCCTTAAGCTTGTGCTTTTAGCAAGCTTGACCTTAGAAAGTAAGTCATTGTTGTGAAAACTTGTGTATTTAAATGAATATGTATGTGAGTGTATTTATTTTTCAAAAAAGTCCATAAACATCCACTTTTGAGAGTATATGATTCATGCCATATACGTTACAAGCAATTGTCCTTGAAGAATTGTTCTTATAAAAATAATGTAAAAAATTGCACTGAGTAAATATGACATGCTCTTAGTTGTTGGAGGCTGTTTATGATCACTGTCCTGCTGATACGATTCTTTTTCCATTTATACTCTCAGACTGAACCATTTTTGTAGAGTGATAAATATTGAGATACCAAATAGCACTTCTTAATTGAATCTCCAGTATTTTAATATTTCAGCTTTGTGAGTTTCTGGTAACTAAAAGCAGTGTATTTCCCAACAGTAACTATTATTAAACCCTTTGTTATATATTAAGTTTAAAGCAAATTATTAAATTGGAAAATGTGGAGTATCCACTGATGCTGCTCAGATAATTCCCTTTCTCTGTACTTCATTTATCAGTCTATGAGGATTAACACTGAAATATATGGAGAGACAACAAAGGTAAGGAGGGAAAGTAGTGACTCAGCCTGTTCCTAGCTTTGTTTATCCTAGGCCCATGTATTTGGTTTTAAAATATTAATAATAAACACATGTATGATAGTAAAGTAAGACTTTAAAGTTGAGGACTCTGGGAGTAGGATTCATGGACATTCTGCAACTTTTATGTAAGTCCAAAAGTATGCTTAAATTTAGAAAGATATATTACAAAAATTAAAAGTATCATCAAAGACTATCTCTTGTAAAAAGTCATTGTGTAAAATTAAGATTCCATGGCTGAAGTTGTGCAATGATATGGGGAATGGAAGGGCTGGGGATGTTATCAGAAAACATGATGAAAATTATCTGAAAACAACTTATGTGGACCTTTTCAATTCTCAAGTTAGAATATTCTATAGGTGAAAGAAATGCTAAGAGAAAAAAAACAGAATGATTTCCCTCATGCATGTGGTTCATTTGCTGCTGATAGGATTTATTGTATTCATCTTTTTTTCATAAATGTATAAAATGTATGTTGAACTCTTACTGAGCATTTTGTGCAAGCAAGCCAATGGTTAGATAAACCAAGCCCATACCTGCTTTAAGGAACGTAAAACTAATGGGAACCTAGGAAACCATAAAATAAGCATGTAACCACAGGCAAATTTGCATCATGGTGTGTATGAGAAAAATGTATTCAGGGAAATAAAAATGTATAGGTGGTGTAGAAGAGATGGAGTTTTTCCTATTATAGTAAATCATAAAATTTCCTTTGAGGAAGGTTAATAAGGATCTTTTGTGTTACAGACAGCTTTGCTCAATGGTGTGGAAAGAGCTGAAAGTGGACTTCCAAGGTGCCTCAATCCATAAAGGGCTGGCCCCAAAAAGAGTAAAGAAAAAAATATCCTCTCAGTCAGCAGAACATTGAGCAGTTCATTTCACTGCCTCCCTCTCTCACCCCCCTTTTTTTTAAGACAGTCTGAATATATGCTATAAAATAGTAATATCTTGGTAATAATTTAGAAAATAGTCTGGAACTAAATATGGTAGATTTTGAAAAAAGATATGTGGGTGGCCCTCTTGAAATTGATCCACAGTCTTAAAAATGTATGCCAGTGTAAACTAGTGATACTTCATATCACTTTCAGGGGAGGAGTCCTGCTCCTCCAGGAGCCACAGTCCCAAGGATGTCAGTCTACTCTATGGTTCAAAGTAACCAAGGAAGACACCACTCACACAGGCATTGAATGGAAAGGGATTGGTTGGAACAACATTTTACTTAAAGATGATCAGATCAAGATTAGCTACAATGGTATCTGTTGGTTTCCCATGGCCAGTGGGTCTCATTCCACAGCTCACATAGAATGATAGTCTCCATGCACTGCCTCATTCTGCAGTTGAAGGACACTATCCCCTCTGGTCCAGAATGGTTGTAGTAGTGGGGTTGGCCAGGAGCCATATGGCACACATGCTTAAGCAGAACAAAAGATACACATTTAGTCTGAAACAGGAAGAGATATTCCCACACATATACTCAACACAAGATATGAGAGCTCTTTTTTACTATGTAAGAATGTTCCAGGTTCAAGGCCCATTCTCATGTGTCCCAGCAGGGGTCGATTATCACTGCCTAAGTGACTGCCTATCTGACATTCATGTAAATGCTTTCCAAAGTCCTTACTGCAGAAGAGGTTCTTTATAATTTGTCTTATGTATATCAGTCAGCTTCTTTCTTTCACAATCTAAGGGGTTACTCAAAGGGCTGATGAACTGTGTGGACAGGTTTGCTGAAGGACTGTACATGGGCTCAATGTTTTGTACTTTCCTCCATAAAATTTGGCCTGTGAATTTCCTATTCTAGGTGCCTATTATGGAATGCACTGTAAGATAACAGGGGTTAGTCACCTTCTTGAAAGCAGCGGGTAGATGACATTGGGTAAATTACATTATAGAAGTAGGGAATGAGGGGGTGAAAAATTGATCTGTATCACTGGATAATACATATATTGTAGATTTAATTTTCTTAGTTTCATGTGTTGCTACTTGCAGTCCCACCATCTGAGGCATTCCACATATAAACAAAGAGTAGAATTCATAATGAAAAATGTAAAGCAATATGCTGGTTCTCATGGGTTAAATGGCCTTACTATTTTATGTCACAAACCAAAAGCAGCTGGATGTACAGAATGATAAGTGGTCTTCTGAAAACTTGGATGTAGTGGCATCTAAAGGAAACAATATCTTTCAAGGTGAAAAGTGTTAAGAGTGGTGACTGTCTGAGTTATTGGCAACGAATCTGTACGGGTCTGCAGCAACCTCAATTCTTGCCTCCTCAGAAGAAAGAAATTGAGAGGCATAAGGCAGAAAAAGAGTCCAAAGCAAGTTTCTGAGCAGGCATGGACGTTTATTAAAAAGCTTTAGGGCAGGAATGAAAGAAAACAAAGTACCTACTTAGAAGCGACCCAAATGTGCAACTTGGAGGTCAAGTGCCCCATTTATCCTTGAACCTAAGACTTTATATGCTGGCCTACTTCCGGCATCTCAAGCACTTTTCCCTTAATTCTGCCCTTAGGGTGAGCCGCTGGCATGTGTGGTGCCCTCCTTGCGCTCGGGAGGTGAGCATGCACAGTGTGTATAAGAAGTTATACCCATGCTCACTGGAGGCTTTCTTCCTTTATCTGGTGGAATGCCCCTGGAAGTTCATGCTCTGCCATTTTGTCTCTTAATGCTCATGCTCAGGCTCACTTGCCCTGAGATCTTATTGGAAGTTGCTGATTACCAATTTCAAGTGTTTTTATCTTTTGGGAAACTGCCCCTTCGTGGCACTGGCTGCCACCAATGATCATTTTAGTGTGACAACTGCCAGACCATCAAGAAACGGTCTCTCCCTGGTGCCAGCTGGGACCAACTATCATTTTAGAGAGGCAAAACAACAACTGCTGAACCATCACCTGCTGGTCACCTGACATTCCTGGAGGTGGGGGCGGGAGGGGCCCCCTCCTGCCCGGCTCCTGTCTGACTAGCTCCTAACATAACACAAGTACTGCCCTGCAGGAAATTTCTTATACTCTTAAGTCAATATATTGTTTAATTACTTTCATCACCAGAATGCAAGGAGACCGGAAGGAAGAGGATGGCACTACTCATAATTATACTTCGTGACCTACTAGCACATTTGGGCATATTTCTCATTCTCATGAGGCCTGCTTATTTAGATTTTTTAAAATATCAAAACCAGAATTCGGTAGATGGATAACAGCAGATATTGCTGCATGTTTTTGCTGCCTTTTGTTGTTGTTTGTTGTAGTTGTTGTTGCTTGGTTGTTTTATTTTTATTTTTACTGGAGAAGCCTTCATGCCAACAGAAAACCATTCAAAAATAGGTCATAGGCTGGGCATGGTGGCTCATGCCTATAATCCCAGCACTTTGGGAGACCAAGGCAGGCGGATCACCTGAGGTTGGGAGTTTGAGACCAGCCTGGCCAACATGGAGAAACCCCTTCTCTCCTAAAAATACAAAATTTGCTGAGCGTAGTAGCACATGCCCATAATCCCACCTATTCGGGAGTCTAAGGCAGGAGAATCACTTGAACACGGGAGGTGCAGATTGCAGTGAGCCGAGAGTGCACCATTGTACTCCAGCCTGGGTGACAAGAGCGAAACATTACCCTCTGCTTCATAAATCTATAAACTTTACCAAATATGCTCTATCAGAATTCAATTAGAATCCATGGTAGGAAGTCTATTTTTGCATGTAAAAGGTGTGGTCATAATGTTCGTAAAATTTAAATTATCAGTAAACGAAATTAATCTCAGCTCAGAAAAGCTAGGTTGAATTGGAGTCATTTCACGAACTGAAAAATTATGAATCCATAAGCCACACGGTATGTATGAGTTAACAACATGTTTAAGTGAAGTCTTTTTCAGTAATAATATACACCCTCAAGTAGGGCCATTGGTACTCAATGGGCCTCAATCGTTCCTTAATTAAGGCATTTTCAAACTTAATTTGGACTCATGTAGATGAATTTGGCATTGTAGGAAATCTTTCTGAGAGTGGCATGAGAAATTGAATCTCCAGCCAAGAAAGGAAAAACCTCTGTGATAGGTAATTAAAGAGTGAACCCGACAATGAGTTGAAGGATAAGAGACGGTGGATCAGATAGCCTTTCTGTGCCAAGTCCTGCATGAACATATGCATGTCAACACACTGTTCTGTCTATTAAGCACTAAAGCCCAACATGCCTCTGATAGCAAGAATGGAGGCCAGGCTTTTCTCTATAAATAAAGTCCACAGAGCATAATGGAGAGCGAGACTCATGCCTAATAGCATAAAAAGTTCAGGCAATTTCAGAATAGTTACAAACTGAAATGTCTGGATCGTCTAGCAACTTGGATAGTGTGAATTTGGGCTGATGACACTGAATGGGTAGACATGTCAGGGGAAGAATGCAGAGTTCTTCATTTAAAATTATGTAGATCTAATTATGGTTTATCCAGAGATATATAAAGAGTGAAGATTCCATAGTGCTTGGTAATAAGTAGTGTTCTGTTGAGCTCATGTTTTATTGTCTTTTCTAGCTTTTTTCTGTCTCACATCTATTTTCATGACATAAGGAAAGCTATGATTAAGATATTTTTAAATTTTATTATTTTAATTTATTATTCCCACACTTATGTATACACCCAATACTCTCGTTCTCTGTGCGTGTGTTTGTATGTGTGTGTGTTTGTGTGTGTGTGTGTGTGTGTGTATCCAATTGATACTGGTAAGTTCACTTCTGAATGGAATGCTTACTGTTTAGGGAAAGCTGTTTGAAAATACATAGTAACAGCCTGAAAAGAATAACCAAAATATTTTGATTTAACAATATATACTTCAAAAACTTTGCATGAGTTAGCAAGTTTCCTCCTTGTAACAAGCCTGTGAAATAGGAACTATTTTATTCCCATTTTATAGTAAAGATAAAGAAAAGTTGAGCTGTTTGTCCAAGCTCACACACTTAGCTGGTGGAGACAGAGTAAGGAATGACACCCTCCAGCTGATTCCTTAGTGTGAATTTAACCTCCATGCTATACAGCTTTATGAATTTTGCAATAAACATTCACTTTTAGAAATCTTTCTTACATTGAAATTCATTATAATATTAATTACATGGGATATATTTATGATGTGATATATACTATTACCTCAAACAGAAACAAATCCTGGAGATATATAAACTGTGGCTGTTGCTGGGTGAGAGTATTATGGTGAATTTATTCTTTGTACTTTTGTGCACTTTCTGTGTCTTCTCTGATACACATATATTATTTCATAAGGAACAAAACACAAAAATGCTTTTACCTATTGCTTTATGGCTTAGTTCAGTCTAGCTAAAATATTAATTACCTTTGATGGTTGTACAGAGGATGGTGGGAACTTTTGACATCTTCTGTTGTTTTTAAGTAGCTTTATGATACCAAGAACAAAATGACTTATGTAACTAGCTTCTTAATAAATGCTAGTGAAAGGGATAATTTTGCTGTAATAGATAACTGTGGCCAGCTGTACACTGTTTATTTTCAAGGTGAACCACATTGTGTAAGCCCAACTTGCCTAGTTGGTGAAAACATTATAAGGATAGAGATATTCTGTTTGGGAGTGACTGTCATCAACCAGTTAAGAGACAGTCCTGAGGTTGTATTTGTAAGTATGATAATAACTTGAGTTTTTATCAAATAACAAATGCAGTGTTTTCGCTTCCATGATTTATTTTCCTGATAACCTTATTAACATTTTTCATTCAGAAACAGAATTTGCAAGCACACTATATTTTGTAAGTTTTCCAGATTCTTATATTCTATTAATTATTGTGAACTAATACTGTGCTATGTGATTCCATGAATAAAACATGCTTTAGGATAACTTAAAAGGATAAATTATGAGGGAATTTAAGTTGACTTGTTCAAAATTAGGTGCATAACACTCATCGTGTTTCAGTCCCTATATCTACTCAGCATATGTGTAAATAATAATCTAAAGACAGTTCTAATCCTTTCTAGGAAACATTGCACTAGAAGTTTTATCGAAAAGCATATACTATATGTGTTAATAAACGTGTTTTAGTTTTAATTGAATTCTAACGAAGTAAATATTGTTAAAATATACAGATAATTATAATGAAATAGAATTTGTAGCTTTCAAATTATAATTACAAAAACATCAAAAAATGTTATTAAATTGAACTAAGCTTAATTTTTCTTTCACCTAGAAAGTAACTAGTGACAAATGCATTCCATAAAAGTACACTCTGCCTTGAGAAATTTCAAGAGTTCTACTAAATGTCTGTCATACATAAAAAATATTTATTGAGGCCGGGCGCAGTGGCTCACACCTGTAATCCCAGCACTTTGGGAGGCCAAGGCGGGCGGATCACGAGATCAGGAGATGGAGACCATCCTGGCTAACACGGTGAAAACCCGTCTCTACTAAAAATACAAAAACAAAATTAGCCGAGCATGGTGGCGGGCGCCTGTAGTCCCAGCTACTCTGGAGGCTGAGGTGGGAGAATGGCATGAACCCAGGAGGTGGAGCTTGCAGTGAGCCGAAATAGTGCCACTGAACTCCAGCCTGGGTGATAGAGCGAGACTCTGTCTCAAAAAAAGAAAAAAAAAATTATTGAATGAGTAGAGTATTCTTTATGTATTTTATATATACATATTTTTACTCTGTTTTATTTTATATCATCCTAATGTCTTACAAAGAATCTTTATGCATCAAGCATGATTATGCATATTGCCATACTCTTGGGAAGATATTTTATTGTTTGAATTCCCCTTATCATGTGAGTTAGGAAGGTCCTGGTTCATAGCTCCCTACATTTCCCCAAAAAGCAAATTTTGAAATTTGGCAAAAATAAAAAAAGATACTTAAAAATGGAGTTTAAAAATGATTGTTTTTTGCTGCCATATTCCTGAAAATATTAGGTATAATTAAACATCAATCTTCAGCCATGTCCTAGAAAAGAGAAAAAAAAATACCCAGTATTTCATGGCTTTTTTTTTCATTATTTATAATTGATTTATTTATTCAACTAAAAAAGAATTAAGTACTTACTGTGTAGTAGGCCAAATACTACATGTAGAAGACAAATCAGGATCCAAAATATGCAAACCTCTTATGTTGGTTCTTTGGCTTGGAGATGTGCTATTTTTAAATTGTTTCTTCTTTTATATATAGATTTATTTTAAAAATAATATAGTTATGGTTTATATGTGATTAAAAAATAGTTTCTAAATTTTATTTCTTTGTAAAGTCTTTACTTTCACTTAAATATTTAAAATGCCTAGAAAAACTCTTGGTAGAAATATTTCAGCATGTTAAATATATCATTATGTTAAAAATTATATATCTGTTGCTACTTTATCAAAAATTTTATCTTAATTGGGGTTTGTGTTTTATCAAAATGTCTTTTAACATTTAAGCATCTGGGCAAATATTTATTTTATAAGGTATGACTATTAAACCATACTTTTATTTTCTTCTCTAAGCCCCTCTCAAGACTGCTATGTTGGCCAATGTATTCACCAATTAATTTTTTTTTGAGATGGAGTCTCTGTCGGTTGCCTGGCTGGAGTGCAGTGGCGCGATCTCGGCTCACTGCCACCTCCGTCTCCCAGGTTCAAATGATTCTTCTGCCTCAGCCTCCAGACTAGCTGGGACTACAGGCATGCACCACCTCTCCCAGCTAATTTTTGTATTTTTTTTAGTACAGACAGGGGTTTCACCATGTTGGCCAGGATGGTCTTGATCTCTTGACCTCATGATCTGCCTGCCTCAGCCTCCCAAAATGCTGGGATTACAGGTGTAAGCCACCGTGCCTGGTCCCCCAGTTAAATATTTATTACAGGCCTATTTTGTTTTTGTTATTGTTGCTGATGCTGTTGTTTTATTATGCTTTAGCCTCTAATTTTAGGAACTTTTATTAAAGAAGAAAAATTCTTTCAAAATATTTCAATTTCAATAATGAATTAGTTAGCCATTGATGTAAAACAAAGTCTCCTAAATATCAGTAACTTAAAACAATTCCTAACAATTACATGTAAGTCAAAAGATCACATGCACAGCTTCTGAAAATTTCTGCTCAGTTCTCTTAGAAGCTGGCAATTAGCTGTGGGTCATGTAAGTGGTCTTGTTGATTTTGTCTGGACTCTGTTAAATTTTGTGTTGGCAAGCTGGCTGATCTAGAAGAATCCCAATTGAGACTGCTGGATTCTTCACATAATGCCAGACAGAATACTTTCCAGTTCATCTGTATATTCGTATGAACAAAACAGTTACAGTTTTTCTTTCTTTGGGCACTGAGTTTCAGAAGATTTGCTATGCAGCAACCACTGCACCAGAAATTGGTCTAGTGTGGGATGCTGCCATAACAAAAATCTAAAATATTTGGCATTCACTTCATAACTTTTAGTGGACAGAAGCTGAGAAAATGCAGCAAAGTCTGTCAGTAGTGAAGACTGTAAAATGGCAAGGGAATGTTATTGGAGGATGATAAAATGGTAACCTCTGGTATGCTGTAGCAAAGCAACTGGCACAACTACAACCAGAAAAGTTGAAAAATGGAAACTATATGTAATGAACATTTGAGTTTAACTATGGGGATGCCCATGTAAAATATTTAAAGTGTCAGCTAATTGCTCCTAGCTGTGTCTGATAATTGCAAGAAAGAGATGAGCCTGAAGATGATGGGCAGTTTGTACTTACAATGTAAAAAAAATATAAAGAGGTCAGGTCTTATTAGGTTCGAAGATAGCTTCTCATTTGCAGCTTCTCAATCCCCCCTCAAGGGCAGAAAATATTTCTTAACATTTAATTTGAAAATCACTTAACATAGTACCTTGTGTATATAGTAATAGAACCTCAGTTAGTAATTTTTAAAGAAATTAATGTAATGAGGCAGACTTCAGTTTTTTAACTCCAAAAGGTGACAATGGAAGCATGACTGGATGAGAATTTTTTTAAGTCTCTTCAAATATGTGAGACATAATTCTAGCTTGTGAATGCAAAGATGTCTTGGCTTTTCATTTTGGCTTTGTCTCTTCTGGAGCTTCATTCATTCACTCATTCATGCATTTTTTCAATAGACATTTATTAGGACATTCTAGTATAAAGTGGTCAGGATAGAAAAACATGTAAAATTCAACAGCTTGGTATTATGCCTAGTGCATTCTAAAAGAGAGAGAGACAATCATGCTGTAAGAGCTGAGACAGAAAATTGAATGTCTAGCTGTGCTTCTGAGTGTCAGAGTAGAGCTAAATCATACATTCAGTGCAATCACTGAATACCCGAAAGAAGGCCATGTCAAGCTAGAATACTGTGTGAGTTTTTATCTTAAACTTTTATTCAACTTTGCCTTAGAATCCATAAATGTACAAGTTGACTTTGCTATAAATATAATTTTTAAAATTAAAAAAATAATTGTGACCTTTTTTAAGGCATAGCAGTGTGAAAAAAACATGCAGAAAAAAATTTTACTTTGGGAATAAATAAATATGTCAGACACGAAGTAATATGTGTGTTTAATTTTGTAGCATGTAGTAACATGCAGAAAGTAGAGCATAAATATTTGTTAGTTACTATAATTACCATTTTATACGTTAGAAAGCTGAAGGAGAGAGAAGATAAGCATATATAGAAGAAAGTAGAATACAAGATAGAGTCTGGATTTAAACCGGCAGTAAGACTCAGGAATCTTCTCAGATGATATAAAGCTAAACTATTTTTTTATTGATCAACATAGTATATTCATCCTGTATGTAATAAAAACCTATTCAAGATTTTGAGCTGGGATAGAACACAATTGCATTTGCATTTAGAGCAGCTGAAAGATAAGAAAATCAATGAGACTAATTATGCAAAGTTAAAGAACGCAAACATGAGAATTTGTATTGTCAAAGACAGATTTCACATACTTTTCTTCCTTTTTTTTTTTTTTTTTTTTTAAGAGCATTGACAATTTGGGCAGTAAACAAAGATTTCTAGTCACAGGCTTCTATAAGACAAGTACAGACTAGCACCACTCCCCAAATAGTGAAGCACAAGAGGGCAAAGAGTTATGAAGAAAAGAAGGGCTCAGTTTTGGAGATGTTGCATTTGAAGACTGCAAGTACCAGACCGCGATTGAAGGAAAGACAAAAATGCAGAGACATCAGCTTGGCATGCAACCACTTTGGCTCTAGTAGCATTTCATGCTATGTAAGAGGTAAAATGAGAGGCCAACTGAAACCACATATGTCTACACTTTAAAATATAGGGTGAATGAGAAGTAAAATATATCTCCTTTCAAAATCTCAAGCCATGTGTTTAGATTAAAATGATGATCTATTGTTAGTGACACAAAGTAAATGACAGAATAAAATAATTCTCTTAGGAGAGAGAAAAAAAAACCTATACATCAAACATTGTTTTTCTAAAAATAAATTTAAACCATAATGTCCAGCATCCAACCAAAATAATGAGGACCATTAGACTACATGTCAACATAAATAGGAAACAAAAGACAGGATAAACAATAGAAGAATTCAACAGGAGAATTTTTACATTTATCAGACACATACTACAAAACAATCATGCTTTTATTTAGAGTGAGGTAGAAGCCAAACTGTAAAATTTTGGCAGAAACCTGGAAACTATGAAAATTGACAAAGACTTTGAAAAAAATAGAAAATATGCATCATTGGGAAATTACCTAAAATTTAAGGAAAATAAAAAGAACCATCTTCATAAATTTGTGTGTCATCTTCGTGCAGCAGGTCAGTTAATCTTCCCTGTACATTGCAAATTTTATTGTATGTGCTGTCAAAGCAAGTACAAGAGAACAATCTTAACATTAATAGAGAGAAAAAAAGCAAACAGATTAACTTCACAGGAACAAGTCACTGAAAGCTGATTTTTCAACAGCAACAACGGAAGCCTTGGAAGAGTTAAACATCTTCCATTTGTTGACGTAACATAATAGCCAATTAAAAATTCTGTGCTCACTAAATTTATTCAAGACTATCTTGAAATAAAGGCATTTTTCTGACTTGTGAAATAGAGTTGTGCCGTTGTACTTACACAATCCTGGAATTTTCTTTGAGTAAAGTGTTTAATAAAAATGTTAATTTCTGTTACATATAAAGTAATTTTTAGATTATTTTTTCTTGTACCTATTTTGGTAAATTTTAACTTTCAACTAATTTGTAAATTTCATCTGAATTTTCAAATTTATTGGCAAAAGATTATTTATAATATTCTTCAATGTTCTTTCATTAACTGTAAAATCTATATGGATATCTCCTATTTTGTTCAGGATATTGATAATTTGTTTTCTCTTGTTTCTAGATCAGTTTTGAGAGGTTTTGTCATATCATTTTACAGCTGCAAAATTTTATTTTACTGATATTCTCTACAGTAAATTTGTTTTCTAGCTCAATGCTTTCTCATTTTAAAATTTTTTCCTGCTTTCTGTTTTTCTTCAAATTTAAACTTCTCATCTTATTTCTGGCTTTTAAGCTGACATTATTGATATTCAAGCTTCACTTTTTTCTAACATAGGCACTTAAAGCCACAAATTTCTATCATTTATTTCTTTACTTAAAATAAAGATATATTAGGTACATACAAAATTTGATTATGTCTTCTTGTTGAAATGACCATTTTAAAATTATGAATAGTTCTCTTTAAAGTTTATCACATTTATTTTTCTGAAGGACCACTTTGTCTTTTTTGTAATAAAGCCATGTCACTTGGTTTGTATATGTTTGCTTTGAACCTAGAGCATTGCCTTATTTAACATGTATTCTTCAAGCAGTATGTAGTTGCATTTATTTATAATTCAGTCTCATAATCTACTATGTTTTGCTTGAAGTAGTACTGAATCTATTTACGTTTAATTCAATTATTTGTATATTTTTGTTTAGGTCTGCTATTTTATTACTTGTTTTATCCATGTTCTGTTTTCGTCCTCTGTCGTTGATGCTCTTGTTTTTAGGTGTTGTTTTGTTGTATTTCTCCTTTCCTATCATTTTTTATTTCACTTTCTGCATTAATCAGGTTTTGGTTATTCAATTTTCTCCTTTACTAATATTTGTCATAATTTTTAGTATCACTATATTTAGCAAATACCTTGTAAATTACCAAATGCATCTGTATCTAATTTATGTATCTTAAATGTATTCTCTTATTATATTAAAAAATACAACAATTTCCATTTATTTCTCAATGTTGCTATTTTTGTCATTTTACTTCTAAACATATTATCAACTCCACAAGATATTGCTATTGTTTTGTTTATTTGTTTTTTTGAGATGGAGTCTTAGATCTAGCTTTGTCACTCAGGATGGAGAGCAGTGGCATGATCTGGGCCCACTGCAACCTCTGCCTCCTGGGTTCAAACTAATTTTCTGCCTTGCCTCCTGAGTAGCTGGGATTACAGGCATGAACCACCTCACCCAATTAATTTTTGTATTTTTAATAGAGATGGGGTTTCACCATGTTGGCCATGCTGGTCTTGAACTCCTGACATTAAGTAATCCACCCACCTTGGCATCCCAAAGTGCTGGGATTAAAGGTGTGAGCCATTGCACCCAGCCTTGCTGTTGTTTAAAATGTAAACAGCTTATGTATTTTGATATTTACTTCATTATTTTATCCTTTCCAGAGTGGTGTATTTCTTTTTGCCTCTCCATTCTTACATTAAATCATTCTTTTTTAACTTGACAAACATGTTTAATATTTCTTATAAAGGAAGAATGCTGTTTAATAATTTTCTCAGCTTTGTTAGAAAGTATTCTTACTTTAATTTTTGGAGATAATTCAAAATAATTTGTGAAGATATAATTCTATTTTTTGTGTGTGTCTTTCATAGTTTCCATTAAAAGTTAATGATTCTTGCTGTTTTCTCCAGCTGCTTTTAGAGATTTTCTCATTGTCTTTGATGTTTGTTAGTATTATAATTAATATTCATTTTGTTTGTAATTGTGATTGATATGGTTTGGCACTGTGTCTCATCACCCAAATCTTACCTGGAATTGTAATCCCCACATTTAGAGGGAGGGAAGTGATTGGATTATGGGTGCAGTTTCAATTATGCTGTTCTCTTAATAGTGAGTGAATTCTCAGAACTGATGGTTTTAGAAATGGTAGCTTTTCCTGTGCTCTCACAGGCTCTCTTTCTCTCCTGCGCCTGTTAAGACATACCTGCTTCCCCTTTCCCCATTATTGTAAGTTTCCTGAGGCCTCCCTAGCCTTGTGGAATTGTGAGTCAATTAAACCTCTTTCCTTTATAAATTACCTAGTCTTTGGAAGATCTTTGTAACACTGTGATAACAAACTAATAATAACGATTTTATTTGTTTTGAAATATGCTGAATTCTTGAATCCATTGATTTTAAAAAATCAAATATAGAACTCTCTTGACTAATATTTCTCAAAATAATGCTCTGTCTCATTTTCTTTGCTTCTCCTCTGGAAACCCAATTACAAGTAGATTAGATTTATTTCTTTTCTTTCTTTTTTACTGTTTCATATGTTTCAGTTTTTATTTTTGTGTTTCCCATTCTTTTTTATGTATTTTGCACATTTTTGCGACTCACCAGTTTCTTTTAACATTTCTCTTACTATTTCAATTTACTATTTTTATTTTCTTTACCAAGTTTGTTTTTATATCAACCAATAATTTATTAACTTTTGTTTTTTAAATATATTTTGTACTTTTTAAATATATATTCCATCTTATTTATTTTGTTCATCTTTCTTTTAATTTTTTTTTTTTTTTTGCTAACTGTAATGTCTGTATCATCTCTGGGTTGCTTTATGCTTATAATTTTATATTTTCATTATCAATCGCTTTATTCTGATTTTCTGTATATGTTAGAAATTATTAATCAAGATTGTTGAAAATGTATTTTAGAGGCCTTTCTGTAAAGAATTTTGGCTTATTTTTTCCTGGCAGATAGTTAAATTACTGGCAATTCTCATTAATTCTACCAATGCTTTGTTATAGTTATTTTTTTAAGGAAATATGAAAGGGTTTTTTATATGATTGATTTGTGGTTTATTTGCTTTTTTAACCCCTAATAGAAAATAGCTCTTACTTCTAGGGTATGACTCTAATGCACCCTCAAATGAGTGTCTGGGGTGCTTGAGGAATCTCTGCTCTGGCTGAGACCAAAGCCCTGCTATATTCCACTCTGTGTGCAATTGCTAAAATCTACTCAGGTGCATTCCAACCAGCAGCTGCTCTCTACCAGTCTCTTCAAGTGTCGCTATGTGCACATGTAGTTCAAAAGACAAAAAAAAAAAAAAGAGAGAGAGAGAAAGAAAAAAATTCTGAAAATAAAAGGAAAATTTTCTTAGTTTTCTGGATTTCCTTCTCCTTGGCTTCCCCCATCTGGTACCTGAATCCCAATCTGAAGCCATCTCAGCTGTCTGAAATTTGATTTTTTCCTTCTTTGCATGGGAAGATTATTTATATTTGCTCATATCTCCCTGCTTTCAAGCCAAGAAATATTCCTTGGAGAAGCTGGGACAAATATTTGACTGACCCAAATTGCCTCTATTATTTCAAGGATACAACCTTGCATTTCTTACTCCCCACAACTAACAAAAGGAATTTTCCTTTTTTTTTTTGTTTTTTGAGATGGAGTCTCGCTCTGTCACCAGGCTGGAGTGCAGTGGCAGGATCTCAGCTCACTGCAATCTCCGCCTCCGAGGTTCAAGCAATTCCCCTGCCTCAGCCTCCTGAGTAGCAGGGACTACAGGGGCTCAACACCACGCCTAGCTAACTTTTTGTATTTTGGTAGAGACAGGGTTTCACCATGTTGGCCAGGATGGTCTCGATAATCTGACCTTGTGATCAGACCACCTCGGCCTCCCAAAGTGCTGGGATTACAGGCATGAGCCATGGCATCCAGCCAGAGTTTTCCTTTTACTACATACTCAATTTAAGTTTCATATTTGTCTAAAGCAGAAAGATAAGTTTAATATAGCTAGTCTATCATGGCTAGAACAAAAATCTGTGAGGCTTTCTTTGGATTAATCAATCTCTAGTTTGGAAGTAACGCAAGTATTTTTAATGGTCTCACAAATACATGGCTATATCGTTTTAAATACCCTTATTAATGTTTTTTTTTTAATTTTTCTTTCTCTTATTTTGTTTCCAGTCGATTTCTAGCACCTTTAACCTTAATAAAATAGATCAGTTGAACACAAATAAGTGTTTCAGACTCTCGAAAAACAGGCTTGTGTAGATTCTAGGCAGCATCTGCAAAATTAAATGTTTACCTTTCCTCTACAACCTCCCCTTCCTTCCATATCTAGACTTAAATTTCTACATGTAAGAATATTTTTTAAAAAGTAATTAACTTACTTTTTGAACCCTAATGGAACTTGTTCCTTAACTATGCACTTATTGTAAATATAGTATCAGAGGTTGGATCTCTCATGACACTTTGATTTATTTCATTTATTTTTCATCAGAATCAAAACTTACTTGGTATTTTCATGTTCCTGTTTTGTTTGAATCCAAATAGGTTCATATATGTGTTTTGATATAGACATCACAATAGTTACCATAAAATTTAGTTAAGTTTTAAAAAGAAATATGCCGGGCACAGTGGCTCATGCCTGTAATCCCAGCACTTTGGGAGATAGAGGCAGGTGGATCATGAAGTCAGGATTTTGAGACCAGCCTGACTAAAATGGTGAAACCCTGTCTCTACTAAAAATAGAACAATTAGCCCGGCATGGTGGCAGGTGCCTATAATACCAGCGACTCAAGAGGCTGAGGCAGAATTGCTTGAACCCTGGAGGTGGAGGTTGCAGTGAGCCCAGATCGCGCCACTGCACTCCAGCCTGGGCCACAGAGCAAGACACCACCTAATATATATATTATATATTATATATATAATTATTATATATAGGCTATATATAATTATATATAATATTAATATTTATAATATAAATATTATATATAATTATATAATATATATAATATAAATATATAATGTAATATATTATATATAATATATATTATATAATGTAATATATACAATATATATTACATAATGTAATATATATAATATATATTACATATAAAATATATAAAATATATATATTATATATACAATATATAAAATATATATATTGTATATATAATATATATAAAATATAAAATATATGTATTATATATAAAATATAAAATATATGTATTATATATAAAATATATAATATATGTATTATATAAAAATATATAAAATATATATTATATATAATATATATTATATAATATATATAATATATATTATATATAATATATATATTATATATATTATATAATATATAAAATATATAATATATAATATATATAATATATATATTATATATAATATATAAAATATATATTATATATATAAAATATATATTATATATATGAAATACCTTTTCCTATTTAAAAAAAGTTATTTTTGACTTCCAAAAATAAGACTTTATTAGACATCATACAGTATAAGACTTGTCCTATTTAAAAAAAACTACACAGTTTAAAATATTTTATATATGTATTACCAACTAAACTATAGTTTTTATGTTTTTGAATTAAGTACTTTTTTAAAATTTTGCTAGATCACTTGACATTTCTTTGATATTTTGTTTTTTTTAATAAATCTTAGACGGCATAACAAACATTTTGCAATAATCTTCTTTATTTGCTTTTTGGTTTTCAACTTATAGCAATTTATTGTTACTATTTAGAGAATAAGTAGTAAAATAATTAACATTATTAAAAATGTTCTTCTTATAAAACATTATTGTACACATCCAATACATTTTTATATGCAATGGTCTCACTCCCAGAGAGAAGATTTTCTAGTCCAATATCCAGGTCTAAGAAGGTTTTACTTATGCTCTATTTACTGCCTAATTATCTGGAACTATTAAAGAATGAAGCATACAATATATTCTAAATTTCAAACTGCATCATCATCATGTTTATTTTACTTAAACCCTAATAATAAGTTTTGCCTTTGACACCTGAAATTATGAAAATGGGCTTCCATCATGCCAATCTCAACCTCCCAATATTTCTGGCATTTGCAGTATTTATCTGAGATTTTTAAGAAGAATCATCTGAATAAATTTTGTTTATCAGAGCCTCAATGAATATATACATAAATTTTTGGTTAATACAGGCCCTTAATCTCTGAATACAAGTACTCAAACATGTTGTTGCTGTTTTTTTCTTTTTTTTTTTTTTGGCTCAACTTTTTAAAGGTCAGATAGCCCAGGATTGGAAAGACCTGTTTATGTTTATTACTGATTTATTCTTTTAGTTCTTGTTTACTTGTTTTTTTTTCAAACTGAACCTATGTTCTAAAATTCTGAAATGAATTTTTCTCATGCATATTATGAAGAGGGTTTAATTTGAACTTTTTCTTGCATCTGATCAGGATATGTAAAAACACACTTTAGAGTTTGTACGTATAATCTCCAGCTAAAAACAAATATTAATAAACAGTTTTAGTATTATTGTGTCAGATTTTCTGAAAGTATATATATCATCGATGTCTTCTATAAATCCATATTTTTTATTTCCTCTTGTTTTTATTTCTATTTATCAGCCACAATATATATTAATCAATTAGGCTATATCTGTAACTTATTATCATATTGTTTTCCTTTCCCCCAAATTAATCATTAGTAAGTATGTTTTCACTTACTATTAAAAATGTTGGCCAAGCGCGGTGGCTCACGCCTGTAATCCCAGCACTTTGGGAGGCCAAAGCAGGTGGATCATGAGGTCAGGAGTTCAAGACCAGCTTGACCAACATGGAGAAACCCCGTCTCTACTAAAAATTAAAAAATTAGCCAGGCATGGTGGCACCTGCCTGTAATCCCAGCTACTCGGGAGGCTGAGGCAAGAGAGAATCACTTGAACCCGGGAGGCAGAGGTTGCAGTAAGCGAGATTGCACCACTGCACTCCAGCCTGGGTGACAGATCAAGAATTCATCTCAAAAAAGAAAAAAGTCAATAGTTTATCAGTTGTCCATTTTTACAGTATTTCCTACTCGATATGTTATTACTATAAGACATGTTTACAAGGTTTTCAGATAATTTTAAAATTTTAATTGTCAATTTATTATTTATTGGCTTTTTTTTTCAGGTGGTTATGGATTTTGTATTTGCCCATGTTTAATGAGCTTTACAACACTTCCATCAGAGAACGTGAGTTATTTAATTTTTCTTTTTATTTTTTACATTGACACCTAAAACATGTTTTCCTCATTTATAACATTAAGTTATCAATATATATTCTTTTCATTTATTTTATTAATTTTATTACTGATAACTTTACTTCTTATATTATTTATATATATTTTATAATATATATAAATGGCCTTTTCAGTTTTCCCAAAGTAAATATATATTGAATGCATAATAACTATTACACCATTTTCTATTATTAAATAAATCTTTTGGAAACAACTGAATAGTAAACACATTTTCATTCTAAATTATATATCTCAGTGTTACAAACAAACTAAATCAGGGCATTCTTAGACATAAAGAATAGTACAATGTTTACTACTATAACAAACAAGGAGATACTTAAAAATAAAAAATATTTAACTTAATTGTAATATCAAAATATTTAAAAGAAGTATTCACTTTAAGCAACAATAGTTGAAGATAAAACAAAATTTGTTACATATGTTATCAGGATGTTGTTGGAACATCGAATAATTGCTGCATTAATTTAAGAGTAGTCATTTTAGTTTTTAACCTTATAAATTGTATTCTTATTGCAAGATTTAGGTAAATATGTTTTCATGGGAATTATCTAGACATTTTATAACAGATTTTTTCAAAATAGGATGGAGTTGTTCTTCATTAAATGTATAAACTTTACATGTATAATTAAAATTAGACCAGAATTCAGTAAAAATCAGTGTCAAATTATTAAAACGTCAAGGATATTATTTTTAAAATTTCACCTTAAGATGAAATTAAAATAATGCCATAATTTTTAGAAATGTTTCTTATTTATTGTTTCCATAAGCATAGATTTGTTGGACATCAATTTGTAACATGAATACATTAAATGTTTCCTTCCACCTCTACAAATTAAAGAGAAAATAATGTAGATAAATTATGCCAATAAAGTTAAATTAATATGCTAGTTGAATTTTAAAGAATATAACAAGGTGATTAAAATGTAACATGAGATAAATCATGTTAACATAAAAAATATAAGTGCAATGCGTGAATACTATAGAATATTGATATACCAAAAGAAACACTAAGAAAGAAAGCTAAATTATTTATAACACTATAAAGTTATATTAGGCTCAAATATATAATGGAAAAATAATACTGTAATCAGTTATTGTGGAATTAAATGTCAGTGAAAACCATTAGATTGTTGCTTAATTTTTCTAGGTCATAATTCAAAACAGAACCATTTTGCATGTTAAGCCTACATAAATAACACTGTACTTATTGGTCTGAAAATTATATGTTGTTACTAAATAGGTTTGATATTAAATCACCTACATAGTATGACTGCACAAAATTAATCTTCTACCACAAAATATACTCAACTTGCTATGATTCATAGAAACTGAAAGGCAAAAGTTACTTTTAAAGTCATTTTTGACTCATTTTACAAATAAAGGAATACAAAATCCAAAAAAAATTTGCTTAACATATATTGTCACTTGTTTATAAAGATAACCTGATTTCTGCTTTTGTCCCTGTTCTGAAAAAAAAAGAAAGAATTTACTCATTATGCTGGTGCTCTCCACTGAGGCTACTTTTGTAAAAGTTTTACAACTTTTGGTCCTGATGTCTTCCCCCCAAAAAAGAAAGCAGTGGAGCTAAACCTCCATTGCATGGAAATCCACATGAGAATGGCTAATCTAGTGAAAGTACCAGCCTATGGCTCAGTATCTACCCTCTTATAATATTATTTAATTATTACTCCTATGTGAACAAGGCTAGACCTTAATTTTTCTTCTATAAGAAAGCCTCAATGGAGAACATTAGCGTTGTATGCAGCCATTCACATAAAGCAGACCATACAGTCTCTACAGATACAGAGAGATTACAAAGGTGTCCTGTTTATGCTGCTATAACAAAATACCTGAAACCGGATAATTTATAAAAAGCAGAAATTTGTTTTCTCACAGTTCTGGAGGCTGCAAAGTTCAAAGTCAAGGCACTGGCATGTTTGGTTGTCTGGTCAGGGCTGCTCTCTGATTCCAAGATGCTTGGTTGCTGCAGTCTTTGTAGGAGAAGGATACAGTGTCCTCACAAAGCAGAGATAGAAGGACAAGAAAGCTGAGTGCAGAGTGAAGCCTCTTTCATAAGAACCTTCCCATTCACAAGGGTGGAGCTCCCATGACAGGATCATCTTTTAAAGAGCCAACTTCTTAATACTATTACATTAGCAATTAAGTTTCTGCAATTGATTTTTTGAGAGGACATTTTCAAAGCATAAAACAAGGCTATTCACACATAAATCAGTCATAAATTGTTTCTAGCAATAAAACAAACTAAATGAAACATGTAAGACCTTGTGCTAAAATTTGCCTAGAGATTCTTACTAAAATATTGCCTGTATCCATTTAAATGCATGACTGAATTAAAAAAATAAGGAACATACTGAAGTTCAATTTAAAAATTATTTTAAAACATACTGTTAAGTGTGAGTGAACATGCCTATTCCTGTACCAATAATAGAAGGACCTAAGATTACATGCCTACAGAAATTCATCAGATGAGGCCATGATTCTAGATAAGAAAGGTGAAGCTTAAAAATAAATGCCACCAAAAGGCCAAACATACGTTTACAACTACCACAGAGAGATTACAAAGGTTTTGTTTGTTTGTTTGTTTGTGAGTGTGTGTGTGTTTTCTTCCTGTCTAGTTCCTTGCTTTAAAAGTTTGGGTAGGGATAAGAGGAAAAAAAAAACACTAAACTAAAATTTTGTGGCAAAACCCTATGTTTAAGCAAATTTAGCAGTTTACACTCATACTATATCTTTGATTCAACAGCTTCAACCTAGAATATAATATGTATGAACTGATAATATCTTTGGTTCACCTAGTAGAATTGAAGCAAAAATAAACATAGCATATAGAGACAATGTCTCATATCATTTCAAAAATTCATTTTTTAGGATTCATTGCTAGAGAATTACTGTGTTCTTTGAAGATGTCATAACATTTTGCTTTTTCTTTTTTTTAATTTTTTTTATTATTATACTCTAAGTTTTAGGGTACATGTGCACATTGTGCAGGTTAGTTACATACGTATACATGTGCCATGCTGGTGCGCTGCACCCACTAACTCGTCATCTAGCATTAGTTATATCTCCCAATGCTATCCCTCCCCACTCCCCCCACCCCACAACAGTCCCCAGAGTGTGATGTTCCCCTTCCTGTGTCCATGTGATCTCATTGTTCAATTCCCACCTATGAGTGAGAATATGCTGTGTTTGGTTTTTTGTTCTTGCTATAGTTTACTGAGAACGATGATTTCCAATTTCATCCATGTCCCTACAAAGGACATGAACTCATCATTTTTTATGGCGGCATAGTATTCCATGGTGTATATGTGCCACATTTTCTTAATCCAGTCTATCATTGTTGGACATTTGGGTTGGTTCCAAGTCTTTGCTATTGTGAATAATGCCGCAATAAACATACGTGTGCATGTGTCTTTATAACAGCATGATTTATAGTCCTTTGGGTATATACACAGTAATGGCATTTTGCTTTTCCATAGTTCCAGTATTATTACCCTGATTTCTTCACACCTGAAGAAACAGTCACTTCTTTTTCAATTTACTTTCATTGGGGCAGGACTTTTTTTCAGGATGTGACTAGGATGTATGTTGATGGAGGTCATTTGGCTTTGCTTCTGGAGTGCTTCAGTGGAGAATACTCAGTGTGGTTTCCTTGATTATAAATAGCCTTAGGGTGGCGGCATTCTCAAATGCCAGCTGTAGTAGTCGTGTACTGGGCAGGTGAGTGAGCTCACAGCCTCCTGGGTAGCTGGGATGATGTGGGTGATGGCAGTAGCAGAGAGCAGAGGTAGTGAGAAGCTTGTCTTTTTCCCAAGCGCTGTGCACTTCTGTCAGCAGATGTGATGGACTGTGCAGGTTGACTTTCACGCCCGTAGGTATCACTTGCATGTGACAGCCAACTGCAGCAGTGACAGTGGGTTTATGCTTGACCTTTGTTAACCAGGTGGGGCATGTGGGTGTCCCAGGTGATAGGTTGGCCAGTGGAACATTCAGTGGTTCAGAGGTCCCTAGTTCGGCCTCTGAGGTGTAGGGTAAGGGTGGGAGTCAATGAAGCTAGCAGGGCTGGGCCAGGCAAGCCTATACTTGGAACCTGCAATAGCAGAAGCAAGTGCCAACCCAGAGGGGTGTGAGGCTCCACAGGCAAGCGAGCAAGAGTGGGACCCATTTTACTCTCAGACTCTGGACCAAGTGGGGCTCCTTTCCACAGCCCAACCACAAAGTTCATATCAAACTTCACTCAATTAGCACTGATAATAGCGATCTAAAGATAAATAAATAATCCCAAGTCAGAACTCATGAAGAGCTTATCCTCGGCAAATAAGACTGCCAACACAATCAACAGCCAAATTATTTACACCAATAAATTTCAAATTAAAGTAGCTTAGACAGATTTAAAAATAAATAAATTTATATGCATACATATATGAGTATTTAAGACATAAAGAATCCATTATGGGGGCTGCATTATGAAAAAAGCATTGAAATATTTAGAAATAAGTAAAATAGAACTTATAGAACATAATTTTATATCTGTATATATTTATGTTGAGTAGATTAGGCACTAAGATTAAAATGAAATGGCTATATAAAGTAGAAAGTTAGATTAATCTATAGATAATTAGTAAAAAGAAAGATATGAAGAAGTAATTCATAATAAAGCACCAAGTGATTAAACAGTTGCAATATATAAAACAGAGGTAAATTGAAATAGAATCCCAAATGACAGAGGTCAACATATTTCAGATTTCCCAGAAAATGATATTGCTTTGGGGACACAATATTCAAATGAACAAAGTTAGACAATTTTCTGGAATTGCAAATGGGCAGAAATGCTCAAATTCAGGGAGCATAAGAAAGAGAATTCACTCAGAGATTTTACAGTGCCCTGGCAAATGCAAATTAGTACATCTATAGATAAAACATATCTAAAATGTAGATTTCCCAGCCTCTGTTTCAGCCATTGGTGTTTCTGTGATTAGATTTCAGTTTAATTAGACGTAAGCATATCTGATGTGGTCAATTTTCAGAATATCTGCAAATTAAAGAAAAGCTGCTTGCTCAGGAGTTCATCTTTGCTGCCTTTCCATGGTCTGCAATGTGATTGCGGCAGTGAGCACCTTTCACCTTGAATGCAGAAATTAGAGTAAAAATGAGATCAATGTCCCAGGATATAACACAGCAACGAGAAAATAGGGACCAAGGTTCCTGCATAACCAAATAGAACAGAGCTGTCCTGTTAGCTTGGGTCAGCATGGAAATAAATTACCACACATAAACCAAAACCGTGAGATCTTTTTGTAATAGCATCTTGGTATTTGCTATCATACAGATTTTAGGTACTCTAAGACATTCATATTGTTTCATCATTTGAGGAGAAAACAATAGAGAAAGGGAGAGAAAGAGGGAGAGGGTAATGAGGGGGCAAAGCCGTAGGAGAGGGGAGAGACAGAAGTTTAGACTTTGTCAAATTGTCTTTTGAAAATTTTTTATTTATAATAAAAAATAAAGTGAGAGAATATCAGCTTAGGGAATCCAAATATATTGCAGCTGTGTGAAATTTATATGTTACTCCCATAGAACCAAAGACTAAAAACATTAAAATTAAAGGTTGGAAAAATACATAACCAACAAGCAAAATTACTACTAGCCAAAAAAAATTGTGGAAGTGATATGAACAAAAAATTGGCTGAAACAAACAAACAAACTTAAATGGCTAGCAACAAAAAAAGTGTCAATTTTGCTAGTAGTTATTGGGAAATAAAATTGACATATATGTATGTGTGTGTATTATATATATGCATAAATGTATATATTCATAGATGTATATATCAACCTTTAATAATTAAACTAGTAGAAATCTTCAGAATAGAAAGCCTTGGCAAATAAACATTTATAGTACATATTGTTATAAACATTATAGAAAGAAATCTGCCAGTGCTTATTTAAATAAAAGTCTATATGCATACTAACCCAACAATTCCACCATTGAAGCTCATCTGTATAGAAATATCCATAAAGCAAAATAATAAATGTGTCTCTTTAAAAAATAGGATTCAGGTACATAAGTTGCTAGGGCTGCCATAACAAAGTACCACAGACTGAGTGGCTTAAAGAATGGCCTTTTGGCCGAGAGCAGTGTCTCATACCTGTAATCCCAGCACTTTGGGAGGCCAAGGAGGGGGAATCATGAGGTCAGGAGATCAAGACCATCTTGGCCAACATGGTGAAACCCCATCTCTACTAAAAATACAGAAAAATTAGCTGGGCGTGGTGGCACGTGCCTGTAGTCCCAGCTACTCTGGAGGCTGAGGCAGGAGAATTGCCTGAACCTGGGAGGCGGAGGCTGCAGTGAGCTGAGATCGTGCCACTGCACTCCAGCCTGGTGAAAGAGCAAGACTCCGTCTCAAAAAAATAAACAAGGAAAAAAATAAATAAATAATAAAAAGAATAGCCTTTTATTTTTTCACGGTTCAGGAGGCTACAAGTCCAAGATCAAGATGTCAACACAGCTGGTTTCTTTCTGAGACTTCTGTCCTTGGCTTGTAGATGGCTCTCATTTTGCATGATCTTCCCTGTGTACATATCTGTGTCCTAATCTTCTGTTTATAAAAGGACACCAGTCATTAGATTAGAACCCACTCTAATGACCTCATTTAACTTAATTACTCTTAGAAAAGCTCTTTCTCCAACTACAGTCACATCTTGAGGTAATGAGGGTAAGAACTCCAACACATAAACTTTGGGGGAATATAATTTAACCCATAACAATATGGATGGCTATTCTATTGTATTTTTAGTAATACAAATGCAGAAAAATTCTGAATTACCATTAATAGAGAAATCATTGTGTAAAATTATGTCATGTATACTACAATAATTATACAACTTTAAAATATGATTTTATTAATTTATATTAATGTGTATGGATATTCATAATATATTATGCTATCATTTGGATATTTTAGCCCTCCAAATCTTATGTTGAAATGGAATAATCAGCTTTGGAGGTGGGGCCTGATAGGAGGTGGTTGGATCGTGGGGCAGTTTCTCATGGTTTAACACCATCCCCCTTGGTTCTGTCAGGGAGAAAGTGAGTTCTTGTGAGATCTGGTTGTTTGAAATTGTGTGGCACCTCCTCCCCCTCTCCCTTGTTCCGACTCTCACCATGTGACATGCTGGATTTCCCATTTCCCTCGCCCATCATTAGAGGCCTTCTCCAGAAGCAGATGCCGACACTGTGCTTCCTGTTTAGCCTGCAGAGCTTTGAGCCAATTAAGCCTCTTTTTTTTTCTTTTTTAATGAATTGGCCAGTCTCAAGTTTTTCTTTACAGCAATTCAAAATTGGCCTAATATATCTCGTCAGGAGGAAAATGTAATGATGCTATTTTCCTAGAAGGGGACATTTTTCCATTTTGCTTGCTAGAACTTAATTTGATTATTTCTTTTCTTGCTATTTAATTGAGTTCCTTATATATTTTGGGTATTACCTCCTTCTTAGATGTATATTTTGCAAATGTTTTTCTAGAAGGGGAATCTGTGGATTGTCTATTATGTTAATTGATCTTTTTGATGTACAGAAGCTTTTCAGTTTGATGCAATCTCCTTTGTCTATTTTTGATTTGGTTGCCTGTGCTTTTGGGGTCATATTGAAAGAAAAAAGTCATTACCTGGTCCAGTGTCATAAAGCTTTTTTCCTTGTGTTTTCATCTAGCAGTTTTACTGTTTCAGGTTCTACATTTAAGTTTTTAATCCTGTTTCACTTAATTTTTGTGTATAGAGTAAGATAAGGGTACACTTTTAATCCTCTGCATGCAGACATTCGGTTTTTCCAACACCATTAATTGAAGAGACTATCTTTGTCCCATTGTGTGCACTTGCCTTTTTTGCTGAAAATTAATTGACCTTAAATGCATGGATTTATTTCTGGGCTCTCTATCCTGTTCCATTAGTTGATATGTCGGTTTTTATGCCAGTATCATGCTCTTTTGATTACTATAGTTTTGTAACATATTTTAAAATCATGTAGTGTAATGCCTCTAGCTTTGCTTTTTAAAGAGTTAAAATTATCACAGGATTTAGTTATTGAAGATCAAAGTACTGTGATGAAATTGACAATGGTATATAGTTATACTGTGGTATAAATGTATAAAACTTAAGGCATGAAGAAACAAAGCATAATGCATGTCTCCTTGGAAATAAGGATCTGTAGTGGGAGGAAAGAAAATGAAAACAACATCAAGGCAAGATTGGACTACTCATGGTCAGTATCTTATTCAAAATTCACCAATTAGGTAAATGTTTACATGTCAACTGTTACATCATGTGTGAGGACAAAGTAGAAGCCAGGATTCTCAGGCAGTGGAGATTCTGCCAAACAGTAAGGTAACATCAAGAGTAGAAAAGAGGTAATCACTTCTATCAACATTTACTTATGAAAGATCATGAATCAAGAGTCATTTATGAGATTTATGTACATGTGAACATATCTGCATTATTGAACAATAGCACATTTTAAAATATAGTAATATCAAATATTTGAATATTCAATTGAATGCATTCTTGTTGTGGATTTTACATACAGATTCTATATTTTGGATCAATATTTTCTGTTACCTTAGGTGGCTTTATAGAAAGCTACACTATTTAGAAATATAGAGCAATCAATATCATTCTATGCTAACAAAACAGATATGAAAAAAGCTTAGGGACGTTTTGAAATGATAATAAATAAACTATAAAGTAATGCTGCAAGAAAATAAAAGCATCACCTATTGGGCAAAATCACGGGCTTTCAGTAGTCTATTTCAGATTCATTTATCTACTATAATTCAAGGTAGTATAATTTGAATGCTTAACAAATCATCTACATTAATGTCAAGAAAATAAAGTTAAGCAACCATGTTAAAATTTTTCCGCAAGTTTTTTTAATTTGTAAGAATTTATTTTTCAATACATCAATCATTTTCTGTTGATTCCAGTAGTGATAACTTGAGTCATATTATTATATTAGCAGACTGACAAAATAATTATATTGAAGTTCCAAGATACATGCTTTTTTTTCCTAATCTGTTATTAGCTAAATCTATGAACTTTTAAAATGTACAGAATATCCTTGTTTAGATGCTGTTGGATGAATTATTAATTTATCTTCCTTCTTCTTTTTGTATGTACATATCAGCTTGAAAATGCCAATTCTCAATATCTCAGGATTCCTGTAAATTAGAACTCATCATGTGAGAAGTAAAAAAAGGTCTCTTGGAAAGCTTTGAGAACATTGTGTTTTCCTAGATAAAAGTGGTTGGCAAAGCTTCTTTCCTGATATTGCCAAGACTTTCAAGACTGAAGTGATGATAGCCATCTTTGTTACAATGAGAAAAAAGGCTAAGAATATTTCAGAGACAATGGCTTCATTCTAGTCATTTTGTTATGTGACACAAAGGAATTTCCTTTAAATTTGCTTTTTGGCCATCTGTTGGGATTTTCCGTTACCTATAATCAAAGCCATTTCTGATTTACATATAAAGCTTCATTTTTCATTTTAAATACATATAGGAAGTACAATAAAAGAGAAGAAAGATTTTTAAGATTTAGTTTAATATAAATTATGGTATATGGGTTTTATTTTCTCAGTTATTCTTATTAAACTGATTTTCATGAATTTCTAAAAAAAATGTTTATGACAAAACAAACCATTGCATATTTCCTACAGCTACTACTAAGTAAATGCTCAAGAAAAGATAAATCCTGGAATCTAAATATTCTAGGCATGGAACAAAAAATTTTGAAAGATACATTTTTCAGCATGTATCTACAATTCCTTTAATTTTCTCGTTATAGAATAGCATTGTGTGCCCAAAATGTGTTCTTCGTCTTGAAGGATCTTTTTTGAAACAAAAACAGAAACTGAACAATACTAAGCCAAGCAAGTTACAACTTATTAATCACTCTTCATACTCCCTATCAATCAATTCAAAAATATACATTTTTCTCTATCATTTATTTTCTTCTATTTAAAATTTTTGAAATGTAGGAGATAGAATATAGATACATATGCTGATGATGGTTAGAAAATTAGGAATATAGCTACATATATATTATAAATTATCACTTAACATTACCAGTTCTTATTATAGTTCAAACAGGGTTTCATATTCATATTTTGTCTATGTTCTTTTATAATATCAATATATTATTAATATTGAGTTGGTCATTTTTTAAAAAATACCTATTAGGTAGATACATTTTCTAGCTATTTGAATGGCTACGATGTAATTATCATATTAAGAAACATTTATAGGGTGTTCAATGTATGTCTTGAACTGTACAAATGAGCATCTTATTTCACAAAACTTATATGTAAGAACATTTACTATACTAATTTTTTCAATGGGTAATTGAGGCACAAATAGCATAATAATTTATCTAAGTTCACACAACTAATTATTGGCACAGATAAGATTTGAACTCAGGCAATCTCGCTTCAAAATCTGACTTTATCCTATAAAGTTTTATTGTTTCTTTTTTTTTTTTAATGTTAAAGTCTAAAGCAAGTGCCCTTTTTAATGCTGACATTCTTGCTTAGAAATAAAAAATTATTTGAAGTTTTGCTGGTCAACAAAATAAAGTATTTCCATACTTCTGCTTTTACTTTTTTGCAGGGCATTTTTAGAGTTTTCTGTCATTATAACACATGGATAATATGTTGTAAATAAGATGTCATTTTAATATAACACATAAATGGTTTAACATTTTAATAACAATTTTGTTACATAGATCAGTAAAGGAAAACATACTTTTTTTTTGAGACAAAGTCGCTCTATTGCTTAGACTGGAGTGCGGTGATGTTACTATGGTTGACTGCAGCCTAGACCTTCTGGGCTCAAGCGATCCTCTTATCTCAGCCTCCTGAGTAGCTGGGACTACAGGCCTGTGCCACCACATCTGGCTAATTTTTTGTTACTTTCTTTTAATTTTCGTAAAGACAGAGTCTTCTTATGTTGCCCAAGTTGGTCTTCGACTACTGGGCTCAAGGGATCCTCCCAACTTGGCCACCCTAAGTACTGCAATTACAAGCATGAGCCACTGTGCCTGGCCCTAAAAAATACTTTAAATGTTTTTATGAAACTTAATTTCAGGCTACAACTGAAATCTCAAAATTAGTTTGTAAAGTTTCTTATATTTTCTGAAAATTATTTTGGTTTATATTGGTTTTATAAGCAAATATACAAGTTATTTTGTCTAATATCTTTATAAAAAATCCACTAATGCAATGAGATTAAAATATAATAAACATCAAATAATTTAATAAATTAGTACATAAAAAAGAGTCAAATTACAGTGTATAAAACTTAGTTATGCCAAAGAGAAGCTGTAAAAACTGAAATTAATGTATATTTTTAATTAGAAATTTTAAAAATAATTGGAAGTTACTTAATTTTAAAATTATTTTTGGAATGCAAATACATATAATTCATAATCCATATAGTTAAATTAATGATTTATTTCAATATCTTAAAAATGAAGCCTTCTATACCAATGGAAAAGAAAAAAAACAGGTATTTTAAGTATATCTTTTCATAGTTGTCTCCAACATGATTGATTAGCTGTAATTTTTCAATGACTAAAATTAGAAGATTTATCTGTCTGTATGAATGCTCCATTTCCTTTCCATAGCCTGTTGGAACATGAGTGTTCAAATGTTAACATAGTATTTTACACTTTGTATACCCTTAATGATAATGTCAACCAAAGTTTTATAAACTGAATATCTGTGATTTGAACTGTGGAGACCTTTATATAGTAGAAGGACCTTCAGGAATAAGTTGTTGATTATTTTTGGCTGTCCCAGTAAACATTATACTAAAAACATTATACTTTTGACTGCCATTCTCAGTTTTCCTAAGGTGTTCTACCCAAGCAAAAACAGAATCGGAATAAATTTATAATACAATTACTTCTGAAATAAAATGAGTTGAAAATGCACAGAAAAACAATAGTAAAGTAGTCCTCCTTATCCCAGTTTCACTTTTCATAGTTTTCAATTACCTGTGGTCAACTGCAGTTTGAAAATACTCAATGGAAAATTCCAAGAATAAACAATTTCTAAGTTTTGAATTGCACACAGTTCTGAGTAGCATGATGAGATTTTTGCCCCATCCCAGGTGGAACTGAATGTGAATCATCCCTTTGTCCCACAAATCCATGCTGTGTACGCTTCCCGTGGGTGAATCACTAAGGAGCTAGCTGGGTTATCAGATCAACTGTTGGTATCACAGTGCTTGTGTTCAAGTCACCCTTATTCTACTTCATAAGTGCAAGAGCAGTGATGTGCAGCAATTTGGATATGTCAAAGAGAAGCTGTAAAGTGCTTCCTTAAAGTGAAAATGTCAAAATTCTCAATAGGGAAAGAAAAAATATATACACTGAGGTTGCTAAGATCTATAGTACAATAGGAAATGTTAAGAGAAGCCGGGCATGGTGACTCAAACCTGTAATCCCAGCACTTTGGGAGGCCAAGGCAGGTGGATCATGAGGTCAGGAGATTGAGACCATCTGGCTAACATGGGTGAAACCCCATCTCTACTGAAAGTGCAAAAAATTAGCCAGGTATGCTGGTACCCACCTGTAGTCCCAGCTACTCAGGAGGCTGAGGCAGGAGAATCGCCTGAACCCGGGAGGTGAAGGTTGCGGTGAGCTGAGATTGCACCACTGCACTCCAGCCTGGGTGACAGAGCGAGACTCTGTCTCAAAAAAGAAAGAAAGAAAAAAAAAGAAATGTTAAGAGAGAGGGACCATTTTCACATAACTTTTATTGGAGTATATTGTTATAATTGGTAAATTTTATATTAAATAATGTTGTTAATTTCTTTCTGTGCCTAATCTATAACCTTTATCATGGGTATGTATAAGAAAAACCATAGTACAGGTATATATAGTTTTCAGTACTATCCATGGTTTCACGCATCCACAGAGGGTCTTGGAACATATTCTCCATCGATAAGGGGGACTACTACTGTTCTGAAATCTTAGAACACATAACCTATTAATAAAACAAAAACAAAAACTGGTTACTGGTGACATAGGGTATATTTTTGGAAAGCAGATATTTATTACATGATAAAAAGTATGGAATTTCTTCATATAAAGATACTGTATTTCCCTCTTCTTCACATATACGAGGCGGTTTAGGAACTATAATAAATCACATTATATATCATACTTTCTGTGTATTTGGAAAGTAAGGAAAGACGTATCTAAATAGTGGATCACTTTGGATATATTTGTAATACTTATCATTTAAAATGCTTAAATTCTTTAATGTTTATAAAACTACAATGTGAAACTTTCAGCCAAGCCCAATATTGTTAATATAAAGACAGAAAAAATATATACACAGACAGACTACACAGTCCTTGTAAAGTATAAATCTAAATTTGTGTCTTAATCATGGCCCTGAGTGTAACATAATTTTTGTGGTTGAAAAAAATGTATTCCTACCATATCCTTGCTACATAAACGATTAATCTAGGAAGAAATAAAGAAATAGGATTTTTACTAATACAATTTCTCTTGACCTACCTGTGACAAAGACTGTTTCCTTTGAGTAAACCTTTGGTCAGGTACTTGAGTCCTCCTTGACTTTTCCTGACCTCAGACTTTTCTCTGTCCTTGTAGAACCCTGTTTGAACAACAATCTTGCTAAGTCAGTGAAGGAGTAAAAAAGATTCCACCCCAAAATATGCTGCTCTAGCATATTGCCTATTTTCAATAAAAACAACGCCCCCAACAAAAAAATAAAGCCAAACAAGCAAACAAAAAAACCCAAGGCTTGTTCAAGATCACTCTTACTTTAACTCTGTTTTTTTTAAAAAATAGATGAAATTACCATGTGAAATACATATTCTCTATACCAAAAGTAGTAGCGTTCTTGCCATTAATAATTAGAAGGTGAAGATAAGAAAAATCTGTACAAATAAATCTTGTTAAACTAACCTTTTTCTTCTTAGTCACTTCTCTAACCAATAAATGACTGTAACCCAAGCCCCTTTGCCTCACCACATTTCACAACCACTCCTGTTTAATTCAGTAAATATGAGTTGGACTCTTAACTGCCTCTTTGGGTCTTCATTTCCTTATAAAGGCTCTTATTCTGAGTAAAATATATACAGTTGACCCTTGAATAATGCAGATATTGGGGCATTGACCCTCCACATAGTTCAAAATACATGCATAACTTTTGTTTCCCCCCAAAATTAACTACTAATAGCCTACTGCTGACTGGAAGCCTTACTGATAACATAAATAGTCAATTAACCCATACTTTGTACATTGTATGCATTATATACTGTATTTTTTTTTTTTTGACATGGAATCTCTCTCTCTCGCCAGGCTGGAGTGCAGTGGTGCGATCCCGGCTCACTGCAACCTCGGACTCCCTGGTTCAAGTGATTCTCCTCCTCAGCCTCCCGAGTAGCTGGGATTACAGGCCCGTGCCACCACACCGAGCTAATTTATTGTGTTTGTAGTAGGGACAGAGTTTCACCATGTTAGCCAGGATGGTCTCAATCTCCTGACCTCATGATCCACCCGCCTCTGCCTCCCAAAGTGCTGGGATTACAGGCTTGAGCCACCACGCCCGGCCTATATACTGTATTCTTAAAATAAAGTAAGATAGAGAAAAGAAAATGTTATTAAGAAAGTCATAAAGAAGAGAAAATATATTTACTAATCATTAAGTGGAAGTAGATCATCACAAAAGTCTTCATCCTCATTGTCCTCACATTCAATAGACTGAGGAAGAGGAGAAGCAGAAGAGATTGGTCACTGTCTCATGATGGCAAAGACAGAAAAGGTGGAGGCTGTGAAAAGGGAGGTAAGAGGCAGACACACCGGTGTAAATTTTATTTAAAAACGTCCACATATGAAAACCGCACAGTTTAAAATCTTGTTGTTCAAGAGTCTAGTATATTAAATAAATCAGTGTGTTTTCCTCCTACTTATGTATATTATCTTAATTTAATTCTCAGGTCTAGCATGGGACCTTAAGAGGGAAGGGATAAAGTTTTGTTTTCCCTATGTCAGTTTAGTAAAAATTCCCCAACAATGGTATAATACCTTATCACCCTGGCCTGCCTTCAGCAATAATTCTATCAAGTCAGATTAGCCAGAAATACCTTGTTTTCAATGTTTCCTCATAGTGAGTTTTCATCCACTTATATTCACCCTGCTTCTTAATTATAAATCCCTACTTGCTCTTGTTAGAGTCAGAGTTGAGTCGAATCTCTCTTCCCCACTGCCAGACACCATTGCAGCAGTGCCTATACCAATCACAATGGCCCCCTTGAATAAAGTCTGCCTTACCGTCTTTAACAAGTGTCATAAATATTTTTTTCTTTAACATCAGTAATAATTTTGCTACACAAAGGTATATTTCAGACATATTAAATGACAGAGCAAATGAGAAATAGAATTACAAAAGCAGAAGAAAATATAAGAGAATTAAAGCTGATTAAGGTTTGGATCTCATAAGGTCATTATAAAATTGTTGGAAAAAAAACCCAGAAACATCCAGTTGTATAGATAAATAGAAAGTCTATTTAGAGAGCAGTTAAAACCCCATAACTCCAGCCCTTTCAGAATACTGAAAGTTGATTTTCAGGAGATGATAAAGCCATTAGACACTTGTTCAATTCAAGCATGAAAATATATGAAAATCTACATACAGAATCTTCTGTCTTTTAGCAGCCTCCCTGAATGCAGCAATAAAATCACTGCATTTCTTCAAAAAAAGTTATATTTCCCCATCCTTTATAATTTCCACCAGTCAATAGGCATTTCTATGCAATTGTAAATTACATTTCTATGCAATTTCTATGCAATTGTAAATTACAGTGGGTCTCAGTGGATGTACACTAATCTCCAGATGGCTGAGGAAATCCTCTATTATTAAAAAAAAAAAAGAAAAGAAAAACAACAACAAAAGAGGATCAAAGAAAAACGCTGTAAATACCTGGAGAAAAATCAATCCAATTCAAGACAAAACAAAAAGAAGAAAAAAAATGAACAAGTCATGGAATCCTCTAAGATAAAGAAGTTGTCTACTAGGAGCAACATAATTAATTGCCAATTAAAAAGTTAAAACAGGCAGGGTGCAGTGGCTCATGCCTGTCATCCTAGCACTTTGGGAGGCCAAGGTGGGTGGCTTGCCTGAACTCAGGAGTTTGAGAATAGCCTGGGCAACACAGTAAAACATCGTTATCAGGGGAACCAGCCCCAATATTTCACATTGGTTCTTTTCTATTTCCCTAAGTGTCAGCCGGTCTGAGAAATAAAGGGAAAGAGTACAAAAGAGAGAAATTTTAAAGCTGGGTGTCCGGGGGAGACATCACATGTCGGCAGGTTCCCTGATGCCCCCCTGAGCTGCAAAACCAGCAAGTTATTATTAGTGATTTTCAAAGGGGAGGGAGTGTATGAATAGGGTGTGGGTCACAGAGATCACATGCTTCACAAGGCAATAAAATATCACAAGGCAAATGGGGGCAGAGCACCAGGGCAAAATTAAAATTGCTAATGAAGTTTCGGGCACGCATTGTCATTGATAATGTCTTATCAGGAGATAGGGTTTGAGAGCAGACAACCAGTCTGACTAAAATTTACTAGGTGGGAATTTCCTCATCCTAATAGGCTTGGGAGCACTATGGGAGACTGGGGCTTATTTCATCCCTTACTACAACCATATAAGACAGACATTCCCAGAGTGGCCATTTCAGAGACCTCCCTATAGGAATGCATTCTATTTCTCAGGGCTGTTCCTTGCTGAGAAAAAGAATTCAGTGATATTTCTCCTATTTGCTTTTGTAAGAAGAGAAATATAGCTCTGTTCCACCTGGCTCTCAGGCAGTCAGACCTAATGGTTATCTCCCTTGTTCCCTGAACATTGCTGTTATCCTGTTCTTTTTTCAAGGTGCCCAGATTTCATATTGTTTAAACACACATGCTTTATGAACAATTTGTGCAGTTAACAAAATCATCACAGGGTCCTGAGGCAACATACATCCTCAGCTTATGAAGATGATGGGATTAAGAGATTAAAGACAGGCATAGGAAATCACAAGAGTATTGACTGGGGAAGTGATAAATGTTCATGAAATCTTCACAATTTATTTCAGAGATTGCAGTAAAGACAGGTTTAAGAAATTATAAAAGTATTAATTTGGAGAACTAACAAATGTCCATGAAATCTTCACAATTTATGTTCTTCTGCCATGGCTTCAGCCAGTCCCTCCGTTTGGGGTCCCTGACTTCCCGCAACACTCCGTCTCCACTAAAATAAAAAAAACTAGCTGTGCGTGGTAGCAGGTGCCTGTAGTCTCAGCTACATGGGAGGCTGACGCAGGAGAATTGCTTGAACTGGGGAGGCAGAGGTTGCAGTGAGCTGAGAGTGTGGCACTGCACTCCACCCTGGGTGACAGAGAGAGACTCTGTGTCCAAAAATAAAAATAAAAATAAAATAAATGCATGATAACTTGGAAATTAAAAACTGAAAGCAGAACTTTTTAAAGAATTAAAAAGAACAGTTGAGGAAATTTTTTGAAGTGTAGACAAAAACATGACAAATAATAGAAATTATATGGAATTGGTAATATTAGTAAATGAACAGTACAACATAACACTAAGAAATAGAACTGAATGGGAGGCCGAGGCAGGTGGATCACAAGGTCAGGAGATTGAGACAATCCAGGCTAACATGGTAAAACCCCATCTCTGCTAAAAATACAAAAAATTAGCCAGGCGTGGTGGTGGGTGCCCATAGTCCCAGCTACTCAGGAGGCTGAGGCAGGAGAATGGTGTGAACCTAGGAGGCGGAGCTTGCAGTGAGCCGAGATCACACCACTGCACTCCAGCCTGGGGGACAGAGTGAGACTCCGTCTCAAAAAAAAAAAAGAAAGAAAGAAAGAAAAAAGAAATAGAACTGAACATATAAAAATTTAACATGATATAATAACATGGGGGGCATTTCACAAAAGTGATTAAAGTTTAGACAATACATGGAGAATTTGCCATTCATATTGATGAATATAACTAGAAACCTATCATATACCATATATCACATGATTAAAGTTATACATGTAAAATTCAAAATTTTATTTTTGGGTAAAATATAAGAATTATATAAGGATTCATAATAGCAAAGACTTGGAACCAACCCAGATGTCCAACAATGATAGACTGGATTAAGAATATGTGGCACATATACACCATGGAATACTATGCAGCCATAAAAAAGGATGAGTTCATGTCCTTTGTAGGGACATGGATGAAGCTGGAAACCATCATTCTCAGCAAACTATCACAAGGACCAAAAAACAAACACTGCATGTTCTCACTCATAGGTGGGACTTGAACAATGAGAACACTTGGACACAGGAAGGGGAACATCACACACCAGGGCTTGTTGTGGGGTGGGGGACTAGGGGAGGGATAGCATTAGGAGATATACCTAATATAAATGATGAGTTAATGGGTGCAGCACACCAACATGGCACATGTATACATATGTAACAAACATATGTGCACGTTGTGCACATGTACCCTAGAACTTAAAGTATAATAAAAAAATATATATAAAATAATTATATAAGGAGATATTTTAACGATATTAGGTCTGATAAATTTCATTATAAGAAACAAACTTCAAAATCTTGAATACAATTATGAAAGTATTTTATAAACTTGTTCTGAAGGATTTCTTTGAAAAGATTAAAAATGCTTACATATATCACACAATTAAGGAAATATCAAATCATCAATTTTTTTAAATCTGTGAATAAAAAAAGTTATATCTAGTGATATTTCAAATAAGAAGAAAATACCTTTTAATGTGTATAATACTTGAAAACTTTAAAGAATTTTGTAACATAAAGTCTTGACAAAGATGCTAACTGTAGAAATTTTTTATTTTATATTCTCAGGAATATGAATTGCACCTATGACCATTTAGCAAAGCAATTTAGCAATATCTAGTTAAGTTGAATATGTGACTATTCTACAACACAGCAATTCCAGTCATTTGTTGTAGCATTCTAATGACATGTTTCACATATATTTATATACAAAACGATTGATCAAAATGTTAAAATTATCATTATTTTTGTAAGGCCAAATATTTGGAAATGACATGTAAGAACATCAACAAAATAACAGATAAATAGTCATGTAGCTGTATAACATTTTACATCAGAAAATAATCAGAACCTTACATATGTCAACATGATTAAATATGGCAAACAGTATTTATCAAGTTATAAAAAGAAACAAGCAGATATTCAAATCACTTATATTTTGATATATGCAAACCACTAGATATAATTAGAGATTTAATTATATCTAATTATAATGTTAGATCTAATTCTATCTAATTATGATTATGATTAGAAATAATTCATAGGTGGATAAAAATGGATAGATAGATAGATAAGAAAAGTCACATATGGTTAAGGATAAATACAAGCCATTCAGAATAATTGCTTGTAGTATTGAATTGTATTTCTGAATGACATTCACAAGTTAGAAAGAAGTTCTAATAATTACAACATTATTGGGAAAGTTACAGAAAAGACTTTAAATCAATTTTTAACATTTGATTTATTCAGTTGATGCATGATCATTATTATATTACTAATAAGCATTACAAATAAAATATTTTCTTATAGAAATCATAATTTTAAACTTAACATTGAGAAGGTAAATGAAGAAATAACTAGAATTTTTGCTGTATAAAGTATATTAAAAACAATACCCCAAATCCCAAAAAACAGATGCCAAAATAACAGGCCCTTCTCTCCTACTGCTAACTGAGATCCATAAGCTGTGAACAATAAATGATAAACATAGCACTTTTGCTAAATTATATATATATATACACATTCTCTCCTAACATACATGAAGTATTACATATTCACATATTTTTAAATAACATGAAATATCAAAGTTATAACATGAGGCAGATGATATACACAGATGATGATAATCCAGGAAGATTTTAATAAAGGTATTATTTTTAAAGGTATGGGTAGCTGTAGGTAAAGCAAAGGGATTGGCTAGTCAACTGAGCCTAGTTGCAACAGAGTTAATACCTCTTTTAAACTGGGAAGAACAGGGATGGTAGCAGGGGAAGTCGTATTTACCAGAAACTAGAACAACATCACATAGAGAAGAGAGCCTTGAGAGAGCCAGTGATCTTTGACTAAAAAGCAAAGGTAGCAGGGGTTTAAAATGGTGAAAAAATAAATAAATATTCAGTTTAAAGCACATTTTACATGATCCCATATTCATGAGCTTTAGGTTACTAGTAATGACCCAGTTCCCATTGCATTTGCACTCCATTAACAACTGAAAATGTGTTTTATTTGGTTCCCGAGAAGTGATTCAGCATTCATTATCATATAATATGATTGTTCAGTGGTCTTATTTTTATTGTTTTTCAACAATTTTCCATTGACTAGAATTATTAGGCAAAAATTCCTCAACCAATCCCCTGAATTCCAAACTTAAATATCCTTACTCAAATTATGTAGCAGAAACTCTGTTTCCTCCTAATAATCTAAATCAATAACATCAATCAATAAAATAAACTCCTCTGCCTGTTAATTCAAGGGTACTGGTATTCTAAAATGGCCAGGGACTGACTTAGCTTCTAATTCATCAAAACTGTGACAACCTTTCCTATGGAAGCAATTCTCTCCTGGAAAGTAAAATCTCCAAAGCAATGGAGCCAAAGGTTTTGGGGATCAGCAAAAATTGCATCACGTAGGGTTTATAACTGCACCTTACTATATTGGTTTCTGAAGTTGTGTATCTAAACTGTGAGAAAGTCTGCAAAATATATTGCACTACAATTTAAAAGCATTTGCCACACAGTATAGGAGTGTACCTCAGCTTTACAGCATGTTATTTTCCAGGCAATACCATAAATAACTTCTTGGTGAGCTTTCCAACCATCAACCCAATGGCTCTGGGTGATGGCTAGTGAATTCCATGGCTGTGAACCCATTGCTATATTTTCTTTGCTGAGGAATATGCCCAATGATCAGAGGCAATCCTGTGTAGGGTACCATCGAAAAAGAGAAGGCATTCAGGAAACTCATTAATGGTGATGCTGGGCAGACACACTGCATATATGTCCATCAAAATTCAGAAAATGAACTATCCTCCTCCATCATGGGAGGATTCCAACAAAATCAACCTGGAAACACTAGTTGACTGATAATCCCAGACAATTATGTTATATTGGGAGCTTAGCTTTGGCCCAAGAATGTTGGGATTTTGGTGAGTCAGCAGAGGCTTTCACCAGATCAGCTTTTGAGACTGTGGGCAGACTCTTTTCTTGTTCATGGAACCTCCAAGGCATATTTAGAATGACCAGAGAAAGAGACTGGCTGCTATCCATAGGATAAGGCACCTTAGCCATCTAATTACTGAGAACATCTACCACCTTGAATGCTCACTGTTTGCATTCATTTGTAATCAAAATGTCTTCCCACTCAGTGTCTATCAATGCCTGTTCTAAGAAGTCTATCTACATTCATTTCACTCAGATATCCTTGTTACCAACTTTTCCAATGCTATTTATTTTTTAATACCAGTTTCCAGCAGTTTTCTTGCGTACAATGGATATGTTTTGTGTTACCCTTGTGTATAGTCTTGCTTCCTCATGTGTTAACTGGGGAGCTTAGGAAGCAGAGAAAAAGTCAATAAATTAATAGCTAATTGACTTATAAGCCACTTGCTGATGAAGTTTTCTTTAAGATTCTGGACCTTCTATATCCAAGTCTCCTATATGCAAGCTTAAATTTATAACTGGATTCTGCTCTGCATGATGAATTTGATGATTCATTGAATCAAAAAACACCCAGGACATGACGATCAGCACACCTCTTGTTCAAGGTCCTACTCAAAACTGTCAGCTTCAGGGATTACCCAATAAATGCACTGAAAAAGCATGACTGGAGATGATGTTTCCTAATCTAAATGTAACCAGCAAAAGCTTTTTCATTGGTCAAACAGAATGGATCATCGTATCTTGCTCATTTTAGAAGAAATATCTTTACATGCTTTGACCACTTATTCCCTAGAAATTTAACAATTCCCTGGAATTGATCCAAGTTTATGTCTCACCCTTCATTGCACAGTTACGTTACTAAGACATATAGGGTGTTTACAAGCTCATATTTATTATATCTAATTAGCATAATGCCATCAACATAATATCCAATGGAATCTTCTGTAGAATTTGATCATTATAATTTTTTTCCAGATTGTATTATGCAGCAGCAACATATTGACTTAGTAAAGGAGCAAGAGAAAGTCTTTTTCCTGTTCAAATGATATTGTTTTGTAAATGCAAACTGCTTGATATTTTTCTTACTGATGGGAAAGGCAAGGAAGAATTTGTAGCAATTCTTGCACCAAGTGCTGTGTTGATTTGCTCAAGTAAAGACACTATATCTGAAAAGAAAGCTCTGATGGACATCACAACCTGATTTAGCCTGTAACCCTCTACAATTATTATGCATTATTCAACTGGTTTCTGTGCCAGGTAATCAAACAAGTTAAATGGGAGATGTAGGAATCAATATCCCTGCATCTCTGAGGTTCTTGATGATAAAAATAATCTCTTCAGATCCTGAGGGATGAAATAATTCTTTGATTTACTTTTTTTTCCGGGAGTATGTAGTTCCAGGGACTTCTGTGTAGCTCTTTCTGCCGTTAATACACTTTACTCCATAGATATTGAAACCAGGGTGGAAATCCTTCTAATTTATTTATGATTTTGAAAATAACACACAATTTATCATCAGTCACACTGGACTTTCGTTAAATTGACCTGGACTGGTATTCTTTGTATTACCTAACGTCTGTAAATCTCTTGTTTCACTAGTGAGCCAGATTGGAATTGGGTCTCTGGGAAGCAGTGCAAGTTCAGAGCCAACATATGATATTCTCTGAAAGTTATAGGTAATTCTCATTTCCTAGCACTTGAGCCGCAGGTCTTTCTTGGGACCTATGGCCATGTTGTAAGATTCCCTTCATATATTTTCCTCCCTCCCAGTTAAAGGGCTCCTCTTGTATAAATCAACATCTGGAAACTGTATAAGAGGTTTAGCATCTCATGGCTTTCACTTGAGTGAAGATTCTGGCTTTCTGTACTAGACTTTTTCCTTCTGTACGTATCAAGTAACACCTTAGAAGGCTGCTCATCTCTGACATTTCTAGAGACTCATAATTTGTTTGATGACCACTATAGATAGCATTCCATTGCCCCTTGTCTCTGATAAAGCATTGCTGTCTGACCTCTAAGATCCTTCTTTTTTCATTGAGCTAGAGAAAATCAATTCTACTCAGAGCTTGCTACCATCATTTCCAGCCCATAGGTGCCATTTATAAGCTTTTCTTTTTCTCCTTTTGTCTTTCTTTCTTTTTTTTTTTTTTTTTTTTTTGAGACACCATCTTGCTCTGTCACCCAGGCTGGAGTGCAGTGGCTCAATCTTGGCTCACTGCAGCCTATGCCTTCTGGGTTCCTCCGAAGTAGCTGGGATTACAGGCATGTACCACCATGTCCAGCTATTATATTTGTATTTTAGTAGAGATGGGGTTTTGACATGTTGGCCAGGCTGGTCTTGAACTAGACTCAAGTCATTCATCAACCTTGGCCTCCCAAATAAAAGCTTTTCAATAATATCCTTTCCCCTCTTCTCCCAAATTTTAAATGTCTTGGTGAAAGTACCATCTTCTGGTTCCTCTGTGTGGTATCAGTGGATAATATTTCTACTATTCCCAGGCAAGTGAGGATAAAGTGAAGGTCAACATAAGAGTGTGGGACTTAGCTGAAATATTAATAGTTTTACTTCTCATATTGGAATTTATGGAAAGTAAAGAGAAAAACTGTTTATTTTTTAGTGTTCTCAATTGAAATGTAAATATCCCTGAAATATGCTACACAGTGTTCCTGAAATGTGATCCAGGCACCACTTGTATCAAAATTATCTGGAGGGAGATATTAGAACTGAAGCGTCCTGGGCCTCATACAGGTACAGTTCAATCAAATGCCCTAGAGGAAATATCTGATAATGTGCATTTTAACAAAACTTTAGATGGCAGTTATGCATACCAAAATCTGAGATGCCATAATATGGAGGTAGTTAGAATAATCATAGTATAGAATTATACTATCATTAAACAAATTATATGGAAGGCCTGTTTTTTGGACTGAGCTCCAGAACCAGGCCCCAACAGACCTGACCAAACCAAAATGTAGTCACTCAAGCTAAATGCCAAATAAGCAAAGTGAAATTTTACGAAAGCAGATAAATCCCATAACAGATCAGTTTTTTTTATTAGTTTCTGAAAACAGGAGATTCAGGTCTACCTGATTCAGCATGAAAAGGAAGATCTCTCTGCTTTAACCCTTACAAAAACCAAGTAACCTGAAGTAACTTGATGTTAATCAATCAACTACTTTTCTATTGTTCTATTTCCTTATCTCGCCTTACAAAAGCCACGTTTCAGCTATTGTTCTTTGAAAGATCTGGTTCTGTTCTTTAGAATGGAGGCTGCCCCAACTCATGAATCAAGAATAAAAGCCAATTAGATTTATAACAGTTTGTTTTAATTTTGTTTTGAAATATTCAAAACAGATTCTCATAGTGTATCAGGAAAAAAGAGAGAGAAGAAAGAAAGAAGAGGTGCCATGTTGTCTTTATAATAACTCCCTTTTCCTTTGGGTCATAAAATAATGTCTAAATGCTTGCATTAAGTAGCACCCACAGTACGCTACTTAACACTCACCACATACTTTCCTATTTGCTTTGGTTTGCTTTCACCTCCAAACTCATCTTGAAATTTAATTGCCCTTGTAAGAGTATTAGGAAGTAAGGCCTTTAAGAGGCACTTAGGCCATGAAGGCTCTACTCTTATGATTAGATTAATACCTTTATTGGGAGAATGGGGTATGTAGAAGTGGGTTCCTCTGATAAAAGGATGGAGTTTGTCTTGCTTTCTCTCTCTGGCTTCTGTGCTCACTTGCACTTCCACCGTGGGCTAACACAGAAAGAAGGCCCTCACTAGATACCAACACCATGCTCTTGGACTTCCCAGCCTCCAGAACTCTGAGCCAAATAAACTTTTTTTTAATTTATAAATTACCCAGTCTGTGGTATTCTGTTATAGCAACAGAAAACTAAGACACTACTTTTAACCTCAACTATCATAGTGGTTGGAGAACATTTGCTAAGCTCTTTATTAACATAGGACTAGGACCTCTTAAAATGGTAATTGACAGCTATCTTGAAGTGAGACTAGACCTAAATAACTCCCAGTAGGGATGGGTTTGATAACTGTTAGATACAGCTTAGTAACCCCCCACTTAAACATGCTTCCTGAAATCCAAATCCCTTCAAAATGAACTTCTTCCACTCAAATCTTTGTCTCACAGACTATTTCTAGGTTAGCACAATTTAAGACAAGAAAATATTAACTATATGAGCTTGGTTATTTTTAGTGTTTGGACAGGATGTGGGAAGGTTAAGTTGACTATTAGAATTTAAAATAGTTTAGTCTGTTCTCCCTACATTAAGATTACAAACATCCAGCTCAAGGAAGAAAAAATTAGAATTCATTTAAAATAAGTAAAAGATTTGAAAATCCTTTGTTTATTAGAGTAAGCACTATGTAAGAATCAGTGATGAGGCTGGAAATAGGGGAAAATTATTTACTGCAATGAAGAGGTTGATTTGAGGGATTACTTTAGAATTAGGGTTACGGTTAGGCCAGGCATGGTGGCTCACACCTGTAACCCCAGCACTTTGGGAGGCTGAGGAGAGCAGATCACAAGGTCAAGAGTTCGAGACCAGCCTAGCCAACACAGTGAAACTCCATCTCTACTAAAAATAAAAAAATTAGCTGGGCATGGTGGTGCATGCCTGTAATCGCAGCTACTCGGGAGGCTGAGTCAGGAGAATTGTTTGAACCCAGGAAGTGGAGGTTGCAGTGAGCCAAGATGGCGCCATCACACTCCAGCCCAGGCAACAGTGTGAGATTCCTCAAAAAAAAAAAAAAAAAAGAAAAGAAAAGAAAGAAAGAAATAGGGCTAAGTTTACATTTAATTCCAAGTTTTTCTAAGGTAATAACAGTGCTCATATAATCTTTGAGAACTTATGCCACTAAGGCTTTATATATGAAAAATTTGACCTTCCAGTTCTAAATTAGCAAACATTTTAAAGTAAAACCGAACTCAGGGAATATGGCAACCATGAATTATTCATGGAAACAAATGACAACATTGAATCTTGAATATTGAAGTCTTGTTAACATAATACTCTGTTACTGCTACCACGTTAACAAAAAATCTAGAATTAAGATCTCTTGAAAATTGACCACTGGTGAACATTAAAATAAGGTACATATAGAAAAAACCAAAAAAAACTAAAATGATTAAACATTGATCATGTGACAAAATGGGAAATGGATGAGGTGAACAGAATGTACATGTGTTTACTTTGTTTTTTATTTTTTTTGTTTTAATCTGGAAGTCAATGGATAACGTAAGATAGAATTGTAATTATTTTAAAAATTAAGAAAAGAAGACACTGCTTGCCATTTTTTTCTCATTATTACAGAAGATTATTCTAGGACTAATAACTATCATTGAGAAACATTTACTTTAAGTTCTTAATTTTACATCAATTTCTGCCAAATTCAATAAAATTTAACATATTTTGTTTATCATAGTTTAAAAGCAGGCACTCAGTTTTAACTCCTGTCATCTTATTTTTACAAATAGAGAGATATGGAATTTTGTACCACAATAATGGCAATTATTTCTCAGTGGGAGTATTCCTGGGCTTTTTTTTCCCATTCTTTACTTATATATTTCTTAACATATTCAAAATAAGCATGCATATCTTTTAAAAAGCCACAGCATTATTATTACCTTGAGTATTTAAAAAAGAATAAGAAGCTTTAATATTTAACTCTATAGTTTTTACAATAGAGTAAGATAATATGTTAGAATAACAATTGTGTCCCTGTTTTTCACCATCATAAAATAATCTGGAACACATACTAATTTATAGGGTCAATGGCACATAAATTTCTTTTTCTAAACTCCCTATTTATTTTAAATCATATGTCATATTTTAGTTTCAGTGTTTTATCAATATGCTTCTATCTGTATTCAATTCAATCATACAAGCATTCAAGGCAAATCTGTGACCTTCTCATATTCATTCTTCTGCTCTAAGCTTTCCCATGTGTTTCAGATTCTAGATAGACATAGCTACTGTCGATGTCTTTGGACTTTATGTGGAGTGGATCACCATCTTGAACTAGAAATACAGAATTCTGCTTTTTTGTTATAATTTAGATAATCTTCAGTCCCTGGAGTTTACAAAGCTGTGTTTGTTATTCTTGAAAGCCTTGTGTCCTTTCCAGAATAAATGAAAGGATTGCTGCCATTGTAGAAACACCACTACAGTTCACTTCAGCCACTAGCCACCTAACTTTCCTACTGCTTACAGCACCGGCACCCATTCCAGGCACTACCCACCTCCCACTACAAAAAAACACTCATTCCATTCAAACAGTGATTTTCCCTGTAAGTTTATAATCAAACACAATCACCATCATTCACACTGCCCTCCTTAACTTCTGCTATTCACTATCCATTCTCCCAACAGCCACTCTTAAAAATCTACCATCTGTCTTTAGTTTCCATCTGTCCTTTATTTTGCTATCCTCTTGCAGTATATTGCCTTTTTCATCGGTGAGTTCATAAATAACACCTCTCTGATATTTATCAAGAAGGCTTTTACAAAGAGACGGTAATTTATACACCTTCAATAATTTTGTATGAGTGTGGCATTCACTTGCATTTCCATCATCATGTTCATTAAATACATTTGTGACCCTCAGTTATACAGACACATCCAAATTAATCTTCCCAACACGTTCTTGAGTACAGTTTTAGCGATGATGGTCTGAACTAAGGGGTTAATACTTTCTTTTTGTCGTTTTTGTGTTACTATATTGCTTTGGAACACTGTTTATAAAAACAGAATTTTTGTCCATCTTATAGCAAGTATCGTTTTGTGGAATGGAAAACCAATTAACACTGAATTGAAGAGTTTTATAAAATTTTACATGCTCTGTTTCCACATACATGAAGGTTTAATATAACATTGATAATATATTTTTTTCAAATACAAAATCTATTTCCTATCTTTATTACTCAGATCCAAGGGCATATTAATCACATCTTTGGGTTTTGTAATTTTACTTGCACTTTGACCTGAGAATTGTTTGGGTTGTTTAACTAAACACTACTTTTGTTAAATTCCATCACATGGAAATTCGTTTAATGCATTTATAAATGCTCAATTAATGTGGGAACCTTATTTCCCTTAAGTATTATATTAGTAGCTTCCACCTTATGGGAACATTATTGCTTACTTCTGCCACTATTAATTTTACAGCAAATTAATATTAAGCTATTATTTGATTCTAAAATAAAGTAACTTTTTAATAATTTGTGAACCATCATAATAAATTGCGTGGAAATTAGAGTGTATAACATCTACTCCAGTGAAAATTTCTTGTTGATGAATGGATATTTCAAGTATGTGTCTGTTAATATTTTACATGATCACTTTAAACTAATTTCTGTAATTTCTTTACAGATCTCTTGTGCCAAGCAAACAATCACTGGAACATTTATTACAGTGTTTTACATTGCAATTAACCTCACAAAATTGTAAAATGTGAATAAAAAAGGAAAGTTAGTGTCCCTTGATTAGGTTTTAAATCACATATAACAATACTTTTTGAATGTTCCATACTCAGAGAAACAATAAGCAGAAAAATGTATGAAAAAAATTATTTAGGTTCTTGTTTGAAAAATAATAAAATAAATTATTACAATGAAACCTTTTTATTATTTTTTCACTTAACTGATTTTATGCTTCAAAAACAAAATATTGAGTAGTACACAAGTGTTAAATCTTGAGTTGTGGATATAGAATAAGTTATGAATTAGCTATCCATTGCTGCAAAATGAAAGACCCCAAAATTTGACTTAAAATAGCAAATATTTATTATCCACAGATTATGGGTGTTAGGAATCCAGGTGTACCTCGGCTGGATGTTTCTGACTCAGGGTCATGGTAAGGTTGCAGACATGGCTTCAGCTGGCACTGCATCTGAAGACACATTTACTCACTGGCCTGGTGGTTGATGCCTCAGTTTGCTGCCTTGAGCTCTCTGCATAGGGATGCCTTGAGTGTTCTGAAGGACACGGTGGTTGCTTTCCCCAAAGTGAATAATGAGAGAGAGAACAAAACAGAGAGAGAGAGAGAGGCAGGGAGATAGAGAAACAAGATGGGAACTTCAGGCTTCAAAATCTAATCTGAGAGGTGACATAGACCACCTCTTAGTTTTATTAGAGTATGTTTAGAATAGACACTTAACTATGATTGAGCAAAGATGTGGTCATAACCCCTGGCAATATATCACTTTGCCTCCATTTGCTTTGTCTATTTGTATCATGCAATCCATTTATTTACCTTGAAGTAAAAATAATAACAGAATATAGACTCAGTTTAAATGTGACATTTATCAGGAATGGATTAATTTACTAAATCTTCTTGGCTAGTGAAGTGAGCTTGCTTTCTTCAATAGTGTGTATTAAAGTAGTTTTTATTTTAGTGAAATATATGTGGCATAAAATTGCCATTTAACTATTTTTAAGCACAGTTCAGTGGTATTAATTATATTCACGATGTTGTGCAACCATCACCACTATCTATGTACAAAATGTTTACATTACTCCAAACGGAAATACTATATCATTAAGCAATAACTCCCCATTCCCTGTTCCTTCAGACCCCAGTAAGCTCTAAACTTCTTTCTATGAACTGGCCATTTAAAATATTTCATATACATAGAATTATATTTGTCCTATTGTGTCTAGCTTCACTTAGCATAATGTTTTTAAAGATCATCCATGTTGCAACATGTATCAGAATCTAATTTTTTTTATTGTTGAATGCTATTCCATTGTGCATACATACCACACTTTATCCATTCATCTGTTGTTTCCAGTTTTTGGCTTTTGTGAATAGTACTATAATAAACATACAAGTGTCTGTTTGAGTCTCTATTTTCAATTATTTCTAGTGTATATACCTATGAGTGGAATTACTGTGTTATGTGGTAATTCTGTTTACTATTTTTTAGCACTGCCAAACTTTTCCACAGAGGTTACACTGTTTTACACTCCCATCAGCAATGAAGGAAGTTTCCAATTTCTCCATAGCTTAATACTTGTTATTCCCCATTTTCAAAAATTATTTTCAACCTAGTAAGTATGGCATGATACATCAGTGAGGTTTTGATATGCATTTCCATAATGACTAACGATGTTGAGCATTTTAATGTGCTTATAAGCTATTTACATAGCTTCTTTAAATAAATGTCTATTCAAATACTTTGCCTATTTTTAATTAGATTGTTATTGGTGTTGAGTTGAAGGGATTCTTTGTACAATCTGGATGGATCATTATCTCTTATCAAATATATAATTTGCAAATATTTTATTTTGTAAGTTTTTTTACTTTCTTCCTAATGTTCTTTAATTTGCAAATATTTTTGTTCGTTTGTTGTCGTTTATAAAGCCCTATTTATTTGTTTTTTCTTTTGTTGCTCATGCTTTTGTCATATCTAAAAATCTATTGTCAAATTCAAAGTAATTAATATTTACCTCTATATTTTCTCCTAACAGTTTAGGGTTAGCTTTTATATTTAGGAGATTGATGCATCTTAAGTGAATTTTCATATATGTTTGAGATAGGAGTCTAGTTTTATTATTTTGCATGTGAATATCCAGTGGTCCTAACATCATTTGTTGAAGAGGCTGTTAATTTGCCATTGAATAAATTTGATAACCTTTGTCAAAAATAAATATGCCGTAGATGTATGAGTTTGTTTTCTTTATGTCTTACAGATTTTCCGTCCTTCATTTCCTCCATTACTGACATATTTTATATTTAGTTGTTTTATTTTCAGTAAACCATAGTTTCCCTTTCAATCATTTTCTCTATACCTTTTATATTTTCTCTTAATGGTTACCACACGTGTTACATTTAATACCCTAAATTTATGACAATCTAGTTCAAATTGATACCAACTTAATTTCAGTAACATAAAACATTCTGTACATATAAAGTCTCATACATCCCACACATACGTTGTTATAATCTGTCTTTATTCATTTTTCACACAACATTAATTTTATATAATTTGTTATGTATCTCTCTTTTAAAATCTGTATGAAAGAAAAGTAGAGTTATAAGCCAAAAATACAATAATACTGGTTTTGTATTCGTCCATATATTTGTCTCTACCAGACGTTCTTATTTCTTCATATGGCATTGAATTACTGTTCAGTGCCCTTTCATGTTAACCTGAAGGACTCCCTTTGGCATTCCTTGTCGGGCAGTTCCAGTGATAATGAATCCTCTCAGCTTTTGTTTACTTTGAAATGTCTTAATTTTACCCTAATTTTTAAAGGACGATTTTGCCAAATTAAAATTTTTGCTAGATAATTTTTTTCAGTACCTTACATATATCACCACACTGTCTTCTTGCCTTCTTGGTTTTTGCTGATAAATTGCTGTTAATCTTATTGAGAATCTTTGTATGTGATGAGTTGCTCCTCTCTTGCTGCTTTCAAGTTTGATTGTAAATTTGGTGAGTCTCTTGAATTCATCCTATTTATGTTTGTATGTCTTCTTGGTTGTAGATTCATGTCTTTATTAAATTTGGGAGTTTTCAGCCATTATTACATCATATTTCTTCCCCCATCCTTTGTCTTCTGGGCCTCCCATAATGCATTTGTTGGTGTCCTTGGTGGTGCTCTATAATCCCCTTATGCTCTGTTCATTTTTTCACCCTTGTTTTCTTTCTGCTTCTCAGAATTAATCATTTCGTTTGTATTATCTTCAAGTACACTGATTTTTTTTTTGCTTAGTTATTGTGCTTTTTAGCTCCAGAATTTCTGATTGTTTCTTTGTTAAAATTTATATTTCTTAATATTCTTATTTTGTATATATACTATTTCCCTGATTTCCCACAGTTATTTGTTAATGTTTTCTTTTAATGTTTAGAGTTTAGCATACTTAACACAGTTGTTTTTTGTTTTAAAAATTTTATTTACGTATTGAATTATTTATAACTGACTAATAAGGTTGTATACATTTATGCTGTGCAACATGATGTTTTCATATATGTTTACGTTGTAGAATGGCTAAATCAGGCTTATTAACAGATCCATTGCAAGACAGTTATTTTAAAGTTATTGTCTTGTAAGTCCAAAGTTTTGGCTCCATTAGAGAGAATCCACATATTTCACTACTTTGAATCAGCATATTTTTCTGTTACTTTGTACACCTTGTGATATTTTTGTTAAAGATGGACATTTGAATATTGTAATGAAGTAATTTTAGAAATTAGATTTTCTCCCTTCCCCAGAGTTTGCTGTTATTTTGTTGTTGCCTGTGGTTGTTTCAATGGAAAGCTATAGTAGTCAATTTGCTTAGTGTCTTTTTCAAACTATTTTTGTAAAGGCTGTATCTGTTGTATGTAGTCAAAAAAGTCTCTGTACCTTAGTTAGTGTTTGCCCAGTGTTTTAACAGAAATTTCCTTTGAAGGATAATGCCAACAGCTAAAACCAGCCAACCAACCAAACAAAAAAACACTTTTCCGAGTCTGAAGGGGGTGCTCCTTCAGCACTTTACCAGGCTTGTACTGAGACTAAGAATCAACTAAAAATGATAGGTTCGTGTCTTCCTAGATTTTTCTAAGCATTTTGTCTTGCTCTGGACCTGAGCACAGCCTCCTAAATTTCTCCTCATATGAACGTGCTTTTGAATGTCTTAGCTTCCCAAAGGAACTCTTTCTAGCTTTTACTCCCAAGCTACAGGTAGTCTATTGCATGTTTCAGCGTGTTCTTTGCCACAGGAGTCTGCAGGTTATTGGGTTGGCTTGCAGTGTTTTTGAGCAATGTCCAGTGCTTGCTTCCTGGCCTGGATTCTAAATTAATTGAAACAGATATGAGTGCCTTACGTCACTCCCTCAAGTGGCCTTCATACAGGTGAGAATACACACACAAAATAATTTGCAAATAGAGTCTGTTCTGGTTCCTCCACAACCAGAGACCAGAGTATTACTCTGAATGTGGACATCTCTCTTCAAAAGTGCTGCCATGCCCAAGGGGGTTGAAACAAGGAGAGTAAAAACTTCACAAATATTTTTTAGATTTGTTGTTTGTTTTTGTTTTTATTTTTTGTGTGATTTTTTGCTGTTTTTCTTAATATTTATTTTAGATACAGGGTACATATGCAGACTTGTTACATGGGAATATTGCATGATGTTGACGTCTGGAGTACAGATACTGACACTCCAAACGTGAGCATAGTCCCCAGTAGGTAGTTTCTTTTAATTCACACACTCCCCATCCTCCATAGTAGTCCTCAATAACTACTGTTCCCATATTTTTGTCCATTTGTATTCAGTGTTTGGCTACCACTTATAAGTGAGAACATGTGGTATTTGGTTTTCTGTTTCTGCATTAATTTGCATAGAATTATGACCTCCAGCCCCATTCATGTTGCTGCAAAGGACATGATTTCATTCTTTCATGGCTGTGTAGTATTCCATGGTATATATGTACCACATTGTCTTTATCTGATCTCTCATTGGTGGGCACCTGGGTTGATTACATGTCTTTGCTACTGTGAATAGCACAGGAATGAACATACAAGTGCATGTATCTTTTTGGTAAAATGGTTTATTTTCTTTGGGTATATATCTAATATGAGATTGCTGGGTCAAATGGTAGCTCTATTGTAAGTTACATGAGAAATCTTCACACTGCTTTTCACCGTGGCTGTACTAATTTTCATTTCCATCAGGAGAGTATAGTGTTACATTTTCTCCCAAGCCTCACCAGCATCTGTTGTTCTTTTAATAATAGCCATTCTGACTGGTCTGAGACGGTATCTGACTGTGGTTTTGATTTGCATTTTTCTAATGATTAGTCATGCGAAGCATATTTTCATATGTTCATTGGCCCCTTATATGTCTTTTTTTTTTGAGAAGGGTTTGTTAGTATCCTTTGTCCATTTTTTAATGGGATTATTTGGTTTTCACTTGTTAATTTAAGTAACCTACAAAATCAGGATATTATACCTTTGTCAGATGCATCGTTTGCAAATATCTTCTCCCATTCTGTGGGTTGTCTGTTCGCTCTGTTGATAGTTTATTTCTCTGTTCAGGAGATTTTTAGTTTAATTAGGTCCCACTTTATTTTTGGTTTTGTTGTGATTTCTTTCAGAGACTTAGTTAAAAATTTCTTGCCAAGACTGATGTCAAGAAGAGTATTTCTTAGGTTGTCTTCCAGGATTTTTATACTTTGAGGTTTTACATTTAAATCTTTAATCCATTTTGAATTAATTTTTTATATGGCAAAAGGAAGGGGTGTGGCTTCAATCTTCTACATATGACTAGCCAGTTATCTCAGCACCATTTATTGAATAGGGAGTCCTTTCCCCAATGCTTGTTTTCATCAGCCTTGTCATAGATCAGATGATTGTAGGTGTGTGACTTTATTTCTGAGTCTTCTATTCTGTTCCATTTTTTCTCCATGCCTGTTTTTGTACCAGTACAAAATGTTTTGATTACTCTGGCTTTATACTACAGTTTGAAGTAAGGTAATGCAATGCCTCTGGCTTTGTTCTGTTTGCTTAGGATTGCTTTCACAATTCAGGCTCTTTTTTGGTTCCATGTGAATTTTAGCATACTTTTTTTCCCAATTCTGTGAAGAATGACATTGATAGTTCGATAGTAATATCATTGAATCTGTAAATTGCTTTGGGCAGCATGGCCATTTTTATGACATTGATTCTTCCAATTCATGAGCATGAAATGTTTTTCCATTTGTTGTGTCATCTCTGATTTCTCTCTGCAGTGTTTGGTAGTTCTCCTTGTGGAGATCTTTCACCTCCTTGGTTAGCTGTATTCCTAGGAGTTTTATTTTCTTTGTGGTTATTGTAAGTGGGATTGTGTTCCTGATTTCACTCTCAGTTGTTGTTGAGTAAAAATGCTACTGATTATTGTTCCTTAATTTTGTATCCAGAAACTTTACTGAATACAAATCCTTTATCAATACTAGTAACCTTATGTCAGAGTCTCTAGGAGTTTCTAGGTCCAGAATCATATCGTCAATGAAGAGACACAGTTTGACTTCTTTTCTTATTTTGATGCCTTTTATAACTTTTTTTTTTTTTTTTTTTTGCCTAACTGCTCTGTCTAGTAATTCCAGTACTGTGTTGAGTAAGAGTGGTGTGAGTGGACATCTTTATCTTGCTCCAGTTCTCAAGGGGAGTGCTTCCAGCTTTTGTCCATTCAGTAGGATGTTTACTGTGGGTTTGTCGTAGATGGCTCTTATTATTTTGAGGTATGTTTCTTTGATGCCTAGGTTTTTGAGGATTTTGTCATGAGGGGATGTTGGATTTTATCAAATGCCTTTTCCGCATCTATTGAGATGATCATACGGTTTTTGCTTTTGGTTCTGTTTATGCGGTAAATCACGTTTATTAATGTGTGCATGTTGAATCAGCTTTGCATTCTAGGAATAATGCCTACTTGATTGTGGTGTGTTAACTTTTTGATGTGCTGCTGGATTAAATTTGCTAGTATTTTGTTGAGGACTTTGGCATATATAATCATGAGAGATATTGGTCTGATGTTTTCTTTTTTTTGTTGTGTCTCTGCCAAATTTTGGCATAAAGCTGATGTTGGATTCATAGAATGAGTTAGCAAGGGGTCCTTGTTCCTCAATTTTTTGGAATAGCTGCAGTAGAATTAGTATTAGCTTTTCTTGGTATGTCTGGTAGAATTTGGCTATGAATCCATCTGGCCCACAGTTTCTTTTTGTTGGTAGGTTCTTCAGAAGTTTGTATTTGTCTATTCAGGGTTTCAAACTCTTCCTGATCCAATCTTGGGAGATTTTGTGCTCCCAGGAATTTATCCATTTCCTCTAGATTTTTTAATTTTTGAGCATAGAGTTGTTCATGGTGGTATCTGAGGATCTTCTGTGTTTCTAAGTGATCAGTTGTAGTATCATCTTTGTCATTACTGATCGTGCTTACTTGGATCTTCTCTTTGTATTTGTTAATCAAGCCAGGGGATCTCTATCAATCTTATTTGTCTTTTCAAATCACCAACTCTTGTTTTCATTGATGTTTTAGGCGGATTTTTGCATCTCAATTTCAGTAAGTTCTCTAATTTTAGTTATTTCTTTTCTCTTGCTAGCTTCAGAGTTGGTTTGGTATTTTCTTTTTCTGCCAGATTCTTCAGGCGCAAACTTACATTGTTAATTTGAGACATTTCTAACTTCTTGATAAAAGCATTTAGGACTATAAACTTTCCCCTTGGTACTGCTTTAGCTACATCTCAGATATTTTTGTAAGTTGTGTCTCTAGTTTTATTAATTTCAAAGAATTTTTATTTCTGCCTTAATTTTGATGTTCACCCAGGAGTTATTCAGGCATAAGTTTTTAAATTTCTGTGTATTTGTGTTGTTTTGAGAAATCTTCTTGCTGTTAACTTCTGTTTTTATTGCACTGTGTTCAAGAGCGTACATGGTATGATTTCCAGCTTTTTAATTTATGGAGGTTTGCTCTATGACTGAGAATATAGCTGATCTTAAAACATGTTTCATGTGCAAGTTTGAAGAATGTCTATTCTGTGGTTGTTGGATGGAGTTTTCTATAGATGTCTATTATGTCCAATTGGTCAAGAGTTGAATTTAAGTACAGAGGTTCTTTGTTTTTGTTTTGTTTTGACTTGATAGTCTGTTGAATGCTGTCAGCAGGGTGTTGAAGTCTCACAATATTATTGTGTGGTTGTCTAAGTCTTTTTTTATGCCAAGAAAAAGTTGTTTTATAAATCTGGGTGCTCCAATGTTGGGTGCATATATATAGGGGGTAAAGTTTCTTGTTGGATTGCATTCTTTATCATCATGTAATGCTCTTCAATGTGCTTCTTAATTTTTATTGACTTAAGTTGCATTTTATCTGACATAAAAATAGTGCTTTGTGTTTTATTTTGTTTTACATTTGCGTGGAAGGTCTCACTCTTCCCTTTTACTTTTTGGCTGTGGGTGTTGTTACATGTGAGATGGGTCTCTGCAAGACAAAAGATGGTTGGGTCTTGTCTTTTTATCCAGCCTGCCACTCTGTGCCTTTTAAATGGGGGATTTAGCACATTTCTATTCAAGTTTAGTGTTGATATGTGTGATATTAATCCTGTAGTGTTGTTAGCTGGTATTTATGTAGGCTTCATTGTATAGTTCTTCTATAGTGCCTGTGAGCTATGTGCTTTAGCGTGCTCTTGTGGTAGCAGGTATGGTTCTTTTGGCTTCATTCTTATCAATCTCTTAAAGTCCTTCTGTATGGCTGCTCTAATCGAAATGTATTTCTTCAACATTTGCTTGCCAGAGAAGTATTTTATTTCTTCTTCACTTATGAAGATAAATTTGGCAGGATATGAAATTATTGACTGGAATTTTCTTTCCTTAAGAACACTGAAAACAGGCCCCCAATCTCTTCTGGCTTGTAAGGTTCTTGCTGAGAAGTACACTGCTAGCCTGATGAGGTTCCCTCTGTAGGTGACGTGCCTGTTCTCTCTAGCTACTTTTAAGATTTTTTGATTGACCTTGGTGACTATGATGACTATGTGCCTTGGGGATGACCGTGTTGTGTATTATCTGGTCAAGACTGTCTGTATTTCTTGGATTTGTGTATGAACATCTCAAGTTTAATTAGAGAAGTTTTCATGGACTATAGTGTCAGATGTGTTATGTTTTCCAAGTTGTTTTTTTCTCTCCTTCTCTCTCAGGAATGCCAATGAGTCACAGATTTTGTCTCTTTATATAATCCCACATTTCTCGGAGGTTTTGTTCATGTTTCTTCATTCTTTTTTCTTTATTTTTGTATGACTGAGTTGACTTGAAGAACTGGTATTCAAGCTCTGGGATTTTTTCCTTAGCTTCGTCTATTCTGCTGTTATTACTTCCAGTTGTATTACAAAATTCTTATAATGTATTTTTCAGCTCAAGAATTTCAGTTTGGCTCTTTCGTAAAATGGGAATTTCATCTTTCAGCTTTGAATCATTTTACTAGATTGCTTGGTTTCCTTGGATTAAATTTTAGCTTTCTCTTCAATCTCAATGAGCTTCCTTGCCATCCAGTTCCGAATTCTGTCTGTCCTTTCAGATAATTCAGACTGGTTAAGAACCATTGTTGGGGAGCTAGTGGGCTTGTTTGGATTTAAGGTGACACTCTGGCTTTTTGAATTGCCAGAGTTCTTGTGCTGATTCTTTCTCATCTGAGAAGACTGATATGCTTTTAATCGTGGTGTAAATTGATTATAGTCTGCTGGCATCATTTCTGGAAGTTTTCAGAGGACTAAGGCACTATATAGGGCTTTGTTGTAGAATTCTTGCTATTGGTTTTGCAGGGGGGAAATTCTAAAGTGATCTCTGGTGTAGCTTCAGCTGCGATCCAGTAGATGGCTCTTGAGAGTAATGGGCAGTAGATAGGCTTTTACTCAGCCATGTGGTTCCTTCATGTATCTTCGAGTTTACAGCTGTGTTCTATGGTGTGAGGGCAAGAGAGGTGATTCCATTACCTGGTCTGCTTGTGGGCTTTGGGGGAGCCACCTTTCATCACTGTCACTGTGTCCACTATTTTGTTGTTGTTGTTGTTGTTGTTAGGTCTTTTGGGCCACAGGGCTCCCTTGGGGGAGATATCTGGTAGGGAAATAGGCTATACCCCTACCAGACCTACCCTGTGGAGAAAGGGAGGGCTAGGTCCCATGCCAGCCCACAAACCTGTGCAACTCATCACTCTCAGGTTTCTGAGAGTGTGGGCTCCTGCTCTACTCAAGTGCCAATCACAGATTATAGCTTGACACTCCTGAGCCACAGGCCACAGCCCTGGGACACAGGATCTGCTTGCAGCTCCCTCCTATGGATGCCTGGGGTTGGGTTCTGGGTGTGGTATGGGGTCCGAGGTGTTCCCAGGCTGCCAGAACACAGGCGAGTGGAGCAAAACACCCAGCCTGGGCAGCAGAGGCTGCATTGTGTACACACTTCTATAGAGTGGCCAGGCAGGGGTCCCAGGAGGGGCTGGTGGGCAAGCCGTCCTGCAGGACAGATATGCCCCAGTCCCCCATGGAAGCAGACCCTGCCTTCTCCCTAGCAGTTAGCTAGCTCCTCTCAGGGGGAGCCACGTAGCCCTGGGAAGTGCGTGCTTATAGCCGGCTCCACCGGAGCTTCCCCATGCTCAGTTTCCAGCTCTGTGCCTGCTCGGCTCTGTTTCTGTCTAATATCCAGAGAGTTCTCTCTACCAGCTCCCACATTTGTGGGGGTATGGGGTCCTCTGCAGCTAGGATCCCAGAGATATGTGGCAAGTGTGAGCAGTTTCCCAGACCTGTCAGTCACCTCTTTCCCAGGAGCCATTCAGGGGCAGAAACCAGTGGTAACATGCAGGCACCCCACAAAGAGTTCTTATCTGCCTCCCTCTTCAGTCTCAGTGACTGCATCTTTTCTCCATCTGCATTCAGCATTTTCTCCCTAAAGATCTGTTCAAATTATGTTGGTGTAGTTGAAATTGTCTCTCTATGGGAGCAGCATTTTCTGGCTGCATCTAGTTGACCATCTTGGAAAAAGACATTTTCAACAGTTTTGAAGTTGCCTTTTTCTCAACTCAATATTTACTCGGTTACCATAAACCTTCCTAGAGTTCTGCCAGAATTGGTTCTAACTGTTTCTGCATGTTTTTCAGTATTTCTTTAGGAGGGATATGAGCTCGGAGCTGTCTACTGCAATGTTACGCTTGAATCACTCACATCATTACTTTTTCCACATGCTTCTGGTCACACATACCAACCCTAGGACATGATTAAAAGGGACTATGTAAGAATGTTAACATCAGGAGTCAGGGACAAGAGCAGTCACTCCCTCTTAGTGGTGTGCAGGCTCCACCAAGCATGGACATAAAAGAAAATATTGAGTTCCTTCAAGGGAAATTCCAGGAAGCTGACTAGCCTTGAAAAGTAAAGAAGCAACTTGATAAATAAGAAGATAATAGTAACTTAAAACAATAGTGAAAAGACTTAGAGTCATATGACTATATGGTTCCCTATAGAAACTAAAGATAACTTACTAACATATGTCTCTGGGTTGTTATTCAGAAATGCAGACTTCCACCAAATAGGTCTACTGGCATGTAAACCTCAAAGGGAACTGAGGACTGAACTCTGATCACCATTCTTTTTTTAAAATGTCTTCCTGAGGGACCTGGAGGAGGTCACATCCCCAGGCCAGAACTAACATTCTGTTAATCCCAAATTTTTAGGCAAAGCTTTGCCTCCTGAACCAAATTCAAATCATAAAATATTTGAATTGACCTAGGAACTGTGGGATCCCGCTTCAAAATCTCTCTCCGTTTTAGGCCCAAACCAGTGTGTAACCTCTATGTGTTGATTTACAATTTTGCCTGTAACTTCTGTTTTCCTGAAATTTACCCCTTCCTTTATAAACTCTTGCATACACACCATTGGAGAGGTCAGGAGTTAGGTGTTAGCTGCCTGGTCCTCCTTGCTTGATGCCCTGCAAATAATCACCTTTCTTTCTATGGCTGCAAACGTTGGTGTAGATATCTGGTCTTACTGCACTGGGCAAGTGGACCCCAGTTCGGTTCTATAGCACCATCACAAGTTAATTTTAATTTGTTTAAGTGACATTGAGAGAAATAAGACTAGATAAACAAAGCTATTAGGAGAAAAATTTGTTAATTTTTTTTCCATTCTGTGCTTCAGAATCTTGGCTCATAAAAATAAAAATAATTCACTTAGTTCACATTTGTGACTCTGTACATGCACACTCATGTGTGGATGCACACAATAAAATAGAAAGTGTCTTTAAGCAAACAATTATTAAGATGCCTTAATCAGAAAATATCTCAACAGGAAACAAGATACATGGCAAGAGTTAACAGAAGACAGGTAGAAGAGTGACTTTTATAAAATTTTGAATAGGTTTAAGCAAACAAAAATGGCTAAACACCAGGATGAGAGCAATAGTAGGAAGCCAATGTCATATCCAGGCTTGAGATGAAAAAGGAAGAAATTTTGTAACCAAAAACTGAAGACTTCTATGGTCACCAGTGGGAATAACATGATAAGAGTTACGGCTGCTGTCAAATCACAGCACAAAAAGTAAAACAAACAAACAAAAAACCCTGGAGACGTTGATAGCTCAAACTCGTTCACCATCTTCCAGTCCCCCTGATCTCTAGGCTACACCTCCCATTAGCCAAAGATATGCTGAAGCCTGAGAAAAAATGAGCTGGGTTGCTGTCATTCACAAAGTTCAGCTTCCAAAGACACAGTTCAAAGTGGAGGAGGATGGATGCTGCATCAGAATGGGTAAATGGAAAATAGTCAGCATAGTTTAAGTTGACTTTCATACATTCAATAGAAGAAGATGTAATGAAACAATAAAAAACAAATAAAAATAGAGTAGCATAGGTAAAAAAAAAAAGCCAGATGAGGTTAAATATGAAATATATGACTTAAACTCCTCTGTGATAAAGTTGGACCATTTACTTGCCTCTTCCAGGCAATGCAAAGATCGAATTTTGATCAGCTAAATATATGGTAATGTTATAAAGGAACAGAAAATTTACTGAGGTACAGCATTACTATTCCCAGTACAGTGGTCAAGAAGACATTCCTAGTGTCAGTCCTCACATAGAAAACTGAAATTTATCGAACACTTCAATTTTACAAAAAATAGAGGACAAGTTTAGTAAAACTACATCTTATAGCATCCCATAATGGCTGTTGCCAAACGTATTTCAATAAAACCATTCTAAGGAGGCTGAAATAAAGTACTTTATATTTGCAGCCTCAGCTGTTCTGATGTGATCTAGGGATAGATTACGTAGAATGGATAAACTGCATGCCCCAAAGGTTACATCAAAAAGGTTGTATTTTCTGCAAAGCACCAAGGAATTGGCACTTATACTTCCTGATAGGTACTTGGGGTGCAGATAAACTACATTGCAGGTCACATTAAGGGCCAGGTGATATTTCTTGCAACTCTCCAGCCACCTATGTTCCCTTCCATTTTTCTTCATGAACTCTCTTTCTTTCTGGCTCTTAAAATTAGTGTTTTCCTGGGATTCCTTTCTGCCCCATTTACCTTTACAATGCATGCATGCCATACATGAACAATGTAATCAATTTTTATATTTTCAATTTTTTATGTAATGATGACTCCCAAATGCTTGCAACCTATCCTGATTTTCTTCTTGAGCTCCAGACCTCAAAATTCCATTTACGTGCTGGACACCTCCATTTGGGTGTTTTATCTTTGATGTGGTTCTACCATTGTGGATAAGTCTGTTTTTTTTTTGTTTGTTTGTTTGTTTTTTTGGATTGCCCACAAATGATCAACTCTACAACTGTATTGTTCTTTTATTATTTTACAGTCACTAAGATCATAGTTTCATACTTACCAGAATTCTCTTAATATACTTCCTCTGCTTTTCTGTAAGCACAATTAAGATCATTATTATTGACTGTGAGACAACATGGAAAAAAAAAGTCTTCTTCAGTTTCTCAGAGACACGTTGGCCACCAGTCTAAACAGAGACACATTGGCTACCAGTCTAAATACGTTTTGTTTCTGTGTTGTTTTGTTTTGCTTTGTTTTTGGTCTGGGCATTTGTCGAAGTTCTGAGGATCCTGTTACAAATAACCTGGTACAGCTTTCTTTGTATCTTTTTGAAATATGATCTTTCTATAGTTTTCTTCTAACCTCTAGCCAAAAAGAAATGTTTCTGTATCACTGAAGGCAATGGTCTTGACTTAAAGCTGCCTCATGAGAGTCTACTTTTGCCAAGTACTGAGAAATGGTTCCACTGGCCTATCCACCTCCCACCTCGTTTCAGAGGCCTAAACTTTGGAATGGATAGACTAAGCACATCAATTTGTTTGGGGAAGAGTAGAAAGGTGAGTATTCCTTCCTTCAATGTCAATAACCGGGTAAATATGTCTGTGTCCTTTCTCCTTATCTCTATAATCTAGGCCAATTTTTCACAACCCTAAACACACTATTGAATTGTCTGGTGAGTTTTTGTTACTAATATACAGAGGTGAGATTAGCTGATCTAGACTGTGTACTTTTACTTGGACAGCTGCTCTCAGAAATATACTTGCCTTTTCTATTCCTTCTAAAATTTGCTCAAAAATCATCTTCTCATTGAGTCCTACCCATATCACCATGCAAAAAAATTGTCATCCTTAGCACCTTCCTGGTACCCTCTCTATCCTCTCTCTGAACAGTCATGTATCTGCCTCAATGCAGTATTTTCTAGGACTCTGCTGGGCCTCATTGGGACTAGGAGGATGCTTGACACTGGATAGACTCAGGGCACTGAGTACCTGTAATTTCTGTCTCCTTATCCAGCTTAAGGATTATTTCGTTAGTCTTAAGGGGGACTTTTCTCTTCATTTTTTTAAAACTACTACCACCTTTACCCAATAGTGTTCTTTCCGATAAGTTTTCTTAAGGCTTGAATATTTGAGAATTGATAGCTTGAAGGTGTTATTGACCACGTCTCTTTTTGATGCTCTGTGTACTGACAATGAGAAATTAAATACAAAGCTATCTTTTTCAATTGAAGAAAAAGGCAGAAACAAACTGATAAACACATACCCATACTATTTCAAAATATTATTCATCCACATGTATGTGTAATACTGAATATAAACAGATTGACTCATTCATTGATACAGAATGTTAAAACATGTTCAATATCAGATTGTGTTGCCTAAATCCTGTGACCCATATGGGTCTTTAATTAGGAAATTTTACATTGTAATATATAAAGAGGTAACTGTATACATTTAAAAATTATTTAGAAATATTCCTTATGAAAGAGAAGATAATGTAGAGGTGAGAAGCATTGCTTTATACAGTGTGTTAGGCTAACGTATGCAGAAGGGACCATGACTGTAGGCAAACAAATTGCTAGGGATCACAGAATGCCCTTAAGATTAGTCCAGCAATAAATCATCCTGTCACTGTGTGGTAAAAATTCCAAGGCCCAGACAGAAAGTAATCTGTACTATTGAAAGATTGTACCTGTTGGGCACTCGTTGGAAAGCTGGGAAAATTGTGTTCTCCAGTGCCATACAGAACTACCATTCCACAAATTTACTAAGGTAGTCATCCTCTAGAATCTGCCTTTATTACTAGATCTATCTAAATTACATCCATCCTATGTAGATTCACAGATTCGTGCTATCTGGGGTGGGGGGGGGGCGGTGGTTATAAGTGATTACAAGAAGGAAGGGCAAATGGGAAGGTGTAATTATGTCAGTATTAAATTTATGAACTTCTAGATATCCACTTTCAATATTTAAATATTAGTTTTATATGTCGTGACAATCTTATTATAAGCTCATATGTTACCTACTTATTTATTCATTTAATGCTTTTATGTAGTCCATGTTAAACCATGCCCAAAGGATTCTAAATTATTAAATTGCACCTAGATTTTCAAGGGGCCGTGTCAGCTAGTAGAAAGAAATTCCTCTCTCAAGAATTAGGACATTTCACTACATTTTAAATAAGATAGACTGAAAGAAGCATGGTCAGCAGATGCTTAGTTCTATAGTTTGATCTCTTACAGCTAGAAAAATAAATGATATACAATCATGAATATAAAAGGTACATAATCAAAACATTAAATAACTGAACATTATAAATAACAGTATATATGCTACAGAAAATAATAAATATTTTAAAATATAATATTTACATTCAAGGAGAAGAGAACTATTACTAAGATGAACAGAATAAGATCTATTTCATCCTAAATGTGTTGTACAACATGAATCTAGAAAGCCAAGTATATTAGGTTTAGGATAAAATTTGTCTCATCAGATTCTGTAAATAAGATTAACTCAAGGAGTGGGGAAATGGGAAGGAACCACCTGTACCACTATTTCAAACTCAGTTACCAAGCTTACCACAATCATTCTGGTGTCATTCTGTGGTCTGTTCCAACGGTTTTAAATGGTACTGTGCACCAAAATCTCTTGTTATATTTTGTAGAGACAGATTTTCATGCTTCAAATCCAGATGTGCTAAGGTAGTAAGCCAAGGAATCTGTATCATTTAGAATGAGTAATGAATAAGGATGTTTGACATATAAAAACATACCTAGCAAGGTAAAAAAGTAAAGCAAATATAATGTTAAAACACAGGAAGCCACCAAAATATCAAAAACCCTCTAAAAATCTTCCCATGCATACATGTATAACATGTCTGAATATCTATAAATGGATGTATAGATATAAAGATTAATACATTTGTAAAGAATACAGGGTGCAACAATTCCATCAATACCCATGTATTTAAATATTAAATTTAAAATTAGACAAAGTCAAGAGTAATTCTGAATTTCAGACATATATATATATATATATATATAAAACACAGTCCTAAAATTATTTATATGTCAAATTACAATAAAAAAAATTACTATATATTTAAAGGTAGTATGGTTGGAGTCTGACATTTTAACAAACATCTTCTGTAATTTTGGTATGCATAATTCTTGGACTATACGTTGGAAAAGAGATCTAATGTGTGTGTACCCCAACTAAAAGTCAAGAACTTATGCTAACATCCTCATGAAATAACCCTATACTCCAAATTAATAATATATTGTAATTAGACATTTCCACTACTTCGGGTATTAAGTCAGACAAAATCTTTGCAGAATTTTAACCACTATAAACATATGTTACACAGAATTCGAAATGAAATTAATAGCATAATAAACTTTTGCGCTTTTTGAAAACAATTATCTAAGCAATTTAGCTTAACCAAACAAGCTCAATTAATATGTCATTGCAAATAAACCACACCTACAATTTTAAGTGGATTTGCTAAGACTTCTTCTTCATAAATATAAATACATACAAAAATAACAAAAATAAATATAATATTGACTTTTCTACAATAAAATTTGATAATTTTGTCATAGCTTGACACTATTTTTCCTCTAAACTATGTTACTAAATATACAATAAAATATGATAATTTTGTCATAGCTTGACACTATTTTTCCTCTAAACTATGTTACTAAATATACTAAATATGTTACTAAATATATCACGCAGTGGCGTGATCTTGGCTCACTGTAACCGCCACCTTTTAGGTTTGAGAGGTTCTCCTGCCTCAGCCACCTGAGTAGCTGGGACTATAGGCATGCGCCACCACGCCTGGCTAATTTTTGTATTTTTAGTAGAGACAGGGTTTCATCATGTTGGCTAGGCTGGTCTCGAACTCCTGACTTCAGGTGGTCCACCCACCTCGGGTTCCCAAAGTGATGGGATTACAGGTGTGAGCCACCGCACCCGGCTAGTTGATGTTTTTTAAATGTCCAAAATATATCATCTTTTAAAGCACATACATTTTTCTGGATTTTTCTTTTTATTAAAATATAATATATAATTGTGTCTTTTCTGTCAATATATTTCCATGCTGCTTTGGTTCATTTATTGTTTGTAGTCATGAATGCTTATACTATAAATTAACAATATTTTTTCCTTCATAAATGACTTTCTGATTTATTGCATAGAAATTAAATTTACAGATGCGAATGTTATTTCAAGAAAACCTGTTGATTTTTTTCTTCTCATACTCACAAAAAGAATAGAAGTTACAACAATTTCACACTAACCAATTAGAAGGACTTGAAGTTTTAGAAATTTATTTTTGCTTAAAGTAATTCTGTTGTTTGTTGTAACTTCTATTCTTTTTGTGAGTATGAGAAGAAAAAAATCAACAGGTTGTCTTGAAATAACATTCACATCTGTAAATATAATTTCTATGCAGTAAATCAGACCATGTTTAGGGCAATCAGCAAAACATATAATTATGGTGAAGTAATGTTGAAAATATAGGAAGTATTGTATTTACACATAATGTGTTTTCTAATGAGATTTTATTAAGGAGCACAATTTTGCCATAGATACGAATAGGCAAAGTAAGTTATGTAGCCATGCTTTGTAAAATTACAAATGATCTCAAAGCATATTTGATTTCTGAAATGATTAAAATAATTTTTACATTCCTCAAAGTAATGGATATTAATGTGTTTAATTTATATATAAACATGCTTTATCACATTATTTTTGGGTAGACTTTTCATCATCATACATTCTCAAAACATGTTGGTTCTATAAATAATTAGAACATAAAATATGTTATTTACCCATCCTAAAGGAAGATAATAGTACTATAAGTGTAAATCACCTGGGTTATTATGCTATTTATTTCAATGTGCTAAATGCAGACACCAAAAGAAAATGTCTACCCTCAACCATAGCATTCGATTACTTTCACATCAGTTTTTTTTGTTGTTTCTTCATTTCTTAAATAAAAAACCATCAAACTTCTATACTTCTCTCCCACTGTCACACGCTTACCCCATATTTTCAGAAACCTAAGTAATGCAGAAAATATTCATTGGAAGTATTTTGCTTTGCTAAGCTAAATTTTGTTCTTAAATTGAGCATTAGGTTTGTGATCAAAAAATTTATGATGTATGTGTTAGATCATTGCATCAAGTCACTTTCTTCACATCCATCGTTACCTAGTGAAAAAATAATAGAAATATAACATGCTTCCTAACTTTCGCCAAGATTATTTTAAAATAGAGTAGTGTAAAAAGTGAAAGGAAATGAAGCAAACAGATTTGCATTTAGCTTTAATAAGTTTGAGTATTTACTTCTGACCATAGCTCAACTCCTAACATTCTAGAGAGACTAAGGAATGGTGGTCATAGCCTTTGTAATACAAATTATATTATCAGACACTACAGAAAAGTCAATTTTGACCTGTTTCAATTTCTGAATGTTATCAGGAGCTACCATTGATTAACATATACATTTTATATATTTATTTATTTATTTTTGTTGATACATATTTTACATACTTCTGGGGTACAAGTGGTATTTTATTACATGCATAGAGTGTGAAATGATCAACTCAGGTTATTTGAGGTATACAGCACCTTCATTATTTATCATTTCAATGAGAAGGGAACAATCAAGTCCTCTCTTGTAGCTACTTTGAAATATATAACACCTTGTTGTAAACCATAGCCACCTTATTCTGCTGTCCAACATTAGCATTTATACTTTCTGACTGTAGCTTTGTACACATTAACGAATCTCTCTTTATCCCCCTTCTTCCACACTCACACCAGTTCCAGCCTCTGGTATCTGTCACTCTACTCCCTACCTCCAGGAAGGAAACAACGTTTTTCGTTCCCACAGACAAGTGAGAATCTGCAAAATTTGTCTTTCTGTGTCTGGTTTATTTTACTTAACATAGTGACATCTAGTTCCATCTTCTTTGCTGCAAATGGCATGATTTCACTCTTTATATGGCCAAGTGGTATTCCGTTTTGCAAATACACCACGTTTTCTCTATGTGTTTATCTGTTGATGGGCACTTAGGTTGATTTCATATTTTTGCTTTTGTGAATAATGCTGTAATAAACATGCTAGTGCAAGTATCCCCTTGATACACTGATTTAGTTTCCTATGGATAAATACCCAGCAGCAGAATTGATGGATTGTATTGTAGGTCTACTTTCAGTTTTTTGGGAAATCTGCATACTGTTTTCCACAGTGACTGTACTAATTTACATCCCCAACAACAGTCCATAAGAATGTCCTCTTGTCTGCACCCTTGCAGCATCTGTAATTTTTCATCTTTGTGATAATAACTATTCTAACTAGTGTAAGATGATGTCTCATTTGGGTTTTGATTTTCATTTCCCTGATTAGTGATGTTGAACATTTTTTCACATATGTTTGGCCACTTGTATATCTTCTTTTGAGAAATGTCTATTCAGGTGCTTTGCCCACTTTTTAATGGGATTATTTGCTTTTGTTACTGTTGAGTTGTCTGAGTTTCTTGTATATTCTGGATATTATCCCCTTGTTGGATGAATAGTTTTCAAATATTTTCTTCCATTCAATCAGTTGTCTCTTTATTCTGTTGTTTCCTCTACTGTGCAGAAGCTTTTTAGTTTGATATAGTCAGTCCTTTTTGACTGTTATTGTTTTTGTTGCCTGTGCTTTTGAGGTGTTAGCCATAAAACCTCTATTTAGACCAATGTCCTGGAGTGTTTTTCTTATATTTTGTTTTGATAGTTTTGTAGTTTCTAGTCTTATGCTTCAGTATTTAATCCATCTTCAGTTGATTTTTGTATATGATGAGAGATAGGAGTCCAGTGCCATTCTTCTACATATGATCTCCTATTTCCCTGGCAACATTTATTTAACAGGGTGTCATTTTCTCAGTATGTGTTCTTGGCACCTTTGTTGAAATCAATTGGCTTTAAGTATGTGAATATATTTCTTAGTTCTCTTTTCTGTTGCATTGGTCTATGTATGTGTTTCTTATATGAAGACCATGACATTTTGGTTACTATTGCCTTGTAATATATTTTAAAGTCAGTTAGTGCGATGCCTCCAGCTTTGTTATATTTCATTTTTTTATGCTTAAGATTGCTTTTGCTTTGGCTATTCAGCCTTGGTTTTGTTCAATACTAATTTTAGGGTTTTCTTCTATTTCTGTGAAAAAATGATGTTGGTATTTGGATAGGGATTGCATTGAATATGCAGATTGCTTTGGGCTCTATGGTCATTTTAACAATATTAATTTTTTCAACCAATGACAATGGAATGTTTTCCAATTTTTTTGTGTCATCTTCAATTTCTTTTATCACTGTTTTGTAGTTGTCCTTATTTGGGTTATATTAGCCTGTTTTCACACTGTTATAAAGAGACTGGGTAACTTATAAAGACAAGAGGTTTAATTAACTCACAGTTCCATGTAGCTAGGGAGGCCCCAGGAAACTTACAGTCATGGCAGAAGGCAGACAGGAAGGCATGTCTTACATGGCGGCAGGAGAGAGAAGTGGGAAGACTCATACACTTATGAAACAACCAGATCTTGTGAGAACTGTATCAGGAGAACAGCATGAGGGAAACTGCCTACATGATCGAATCACCTCCCATCAGGTCCCTCCCCTGGGAATTACAATTTGAGATGAGATTTGGGTAGGGCCACAGAGCCAAACCATATCCATACCAGAGGTCTTCTACCTTCTTGGTTAAATTTATTTCTCAGTATTTTTGTAGCTATTATAAATTGAATTGATTTCTTGATTTCTTTCTCAGCTATCCAGTTTTTGGTGTATAGAAATGCTCTTGAGTTTTGTATGCTGATTTGTGTCCCAAAATTATGCAATTTATTTACCAGATCTAAGAGGATTTTTTGGTGGATTCTTTAGGTTTTTCAAAATATAAGATTATATCATCTGTAATGAGGGACCATTTTACTTTTTCTTTTCCACTTTGATTCCTTTTATACCTTTCTCTTGCCTGATTGCTCTGGCTAAAACTTCCAGTCCTATTTTGATTAGGAGTGGTGAAAGTGGGCATAATTGGTCTTGTTCCAGCTATTAGAGGCTTTCAGCATTTCTCCATTCAGCATGATGCTGGCAATGGGTTTCTCATGTATTACCTTTATTATTTTGAGATTTGTTCCTTCTATGCGCAGTTTTTGAGAGTTTTTATCATAAATTGATGTTAACTTTAATGCTTTTTCTGGGTATTTTGAGATGATCATATGGTTTTTGTCTTCTATTGATGTCGTGCTTATTGATTTGCATATGTTGAACCATTCTTGAATCCCTGAGATAAATCCCACTTGATAATGGTGTATTATCTTTTTAATGTGCTGTTGGATTTGGTTTGCTAGTATTTTACTGAGAATTTTTGTGTCTATGTTCATCAGGAATATGTGTTTGTAGTTTTCTTTTTGTGTTGCATCCTTGTCTGGTTTTGGTATTAGGATAATGCTGGCCTCATAGAATTAGTTGAGTAGAATTCTCTCCTCTTCCATTTTTTTTTTAAGTTCCAGGATATATCTGCAGAATTTGCAGGTTTGTTAGATAGGTATACATGTGCCATGGTGGTTTGCTGAACCTATCAACCCATCATCTAGGTTTTAAGCCCTGCATGTGTTAGATAGTTGTCCTAATGATCTCCCTCCCCTTGTCCCTCATCGCTCAACAGGCCCCAGTGTGTGTTGTTCCCTTCCCTGTGTCCATGTGTTCTCATTGTTCAACTCCCACTTATGAGTAGAACATACTGTGTTTGGCGTTCTGTTCCTATGTTAGTTTGCTGAGAATGATGGCTTCTAGCTTCATCCATGTTCCTGCAAAGGACATGGTACAATTTGACCCAGCAAAGCCGTTACTGGTATATACCCAAAAAATTATAAATCATTCTACTATAAAGACACATGCACATGTATGTTTACTGCAGCACTATTTACAATAACAAAGACTTGGAACCAACCCAAATGCCCATCAGTGATAGAATGGATAAAGAAAATGTGACACATATACACCATGGAATACTCTTCATTTCTGTGAAATAGCTGGATAAGAATTGGTGTTAGTTCTTCTTTGAAAGTTCAATAAAATTCAGCACTATGCTATCTTGTCCTGAGCCTTTTTATTACTGATCCAATCTCATTCCTTGTTATTGGACTGTTCAAGTTTTCTATTTCTTCTTAATTCAATATGGATAGGTCATATGTATCTAGAAATTTATTCATTTCCTCTTGGTCTTCCAGTTTCTTTCTTAGTATCCAGTTTTCATAGTATTCTTTGATGAATTTTTTGGATTTCTGTGGTATCAGTGGTAAATTAATCTATTTAAACTTCTCGCCTATATGTGTGTTTACATGTCATATCTGACTTTCTTTTAGGGAGTACCTAGTGGAATTATTTTTTAAGTCCATTTAACAAGTCTGTATCTTTTAAGTGGAAAGCTTTATTTGTTTACATTCAAGGTTATTATTGATATAAGTGAGCTTATTCCTTTTATGTTATTAATTGATTTGTTTGTTTTGTATATCATTTGTTCCTTTCCCTTTTCTTACCATTGTGGTTTGTTAGTTTTCTGTAACAGCATAATTTAAATATTTTTCACTCCTTGTTTGCTTTACCAGCAAGTTGGGTTTTATATTTTAATGTTTTTCATGATGGTAAATATCATTCTTTCACTTTTGGATGTGGGACTCCCTAAAGCATTTATCGGAGGGCTGATCTGGTGGTGATAAATTCCCTCAACTTTTGTTTATCTGAGAAAGAATGAGTAGAACATCATCCTTCATCTATGAATGATAACTTTATGAGTATTGTATCCTTGGCTGGAAGTTTTTATTTTTCTTTCAGCACTTTGAATATATCATCTCATTCTCTCCTGATCAGTGAGATTTCTGCTGAGAAAACTGCACTAGTCTGATAGGAGTTCGTTTACAAATGACTATGTGCTTTTCTCATACTTTGTTTAGACTTCTCTCTTTGTCTTTGATTTTGTCATTTTGATTATAATGTGCTGTAGAAAAGACCTTTTTGATTTGTATCTACTTCAGAATTTCCGGGCTTCCTGTATCTGGATGTAGTGCATGTTGGCTTTGATTGTGCTTGCATACAATAGCATGTCTTCCATTTGATTTTTTTTGGCAGTAACAGGATCAGTGGTGACTGATTTCCTCAGTGGCTTAGGATGCAGTTGCTACCGGAGCCTGTAGTGACTGGGATACCAGTTGGGCCCCTTTGGTGGCAGTGACGGATCAAGTATAACTGTTCTTTGGTCCCAGGGTGGTGTCAATGTTAGCAGCTGCAGGCAGGCCAGTTCTTGAACCTTGCAGCAGCTTTGTCAGATGCAAGAAATGGTAGAAGTGGGCTGGACAGGTGAGAAGGTTCTCATGCCCCTGGGTAACAGGTGTGGCAGGTGTGATGACAGTAGCAAAGTTGGGACAACTTTAAAGGCCCCAAGTGGTTCACAATGGTGTTGGTGTTGGTTGTAATGGGTGGGGTGGGCCAGTTTCCAGGTTCAAGTGTGGCATATGTAGATGGGTATCAGATATGTTGGCAGAGGCCTGCTGAGTGGGTCCAAGCTCAGGCAACTGAGAGATGTTCTCAGGTGCCAATGTGGTGGACTGGGCTGGGCAATCTCCAGGCTCTGGACAGTGTGCCCAGGTACTGGGGGGAGTGAAATTGGGCCAAGAAGACCTGCCCTCAGGTCCCCTGATAGCACATACAGGCACTTTCTGTGTTAGGCAGGTGCAGGGCAATCTTGAGGCCACCAGCAGAATGCTTGGTGGAGGCAGCTGCTGTGCCTGTAGCCCTTCTATTGGGGAAGGTGGAGTTGCTTTCAGTGGGAACAACTGTAGGCAGCCATTTGGGGGGTACACTTCACTCGAGCTTTGACCCTTAAAGTGGCAGCTGCTTAGGACTTGAGGGTTTGGGGGACACCCTGTGGGCCCCCTCTCCAGAGCGATCCTATTGCATTTTCTCCAGGCAGCTCCCCATGTTGATTTCAGCATCCAACTGGGTCAAGGGGCTCTCCCATCGATAGGATAGCATGGTGAAAATATAGAACACTGAGAATCTCCCTTTCCCCCTATTTGGAGTCTCTCCAAGTTCCCAACCAATCCTAGCCAAGCAACTGCTTTGCTTTCCTATGTTTCCTTGCTTTAGATGTTCCCTGTCACTTCTTTGTTGAATTCCAGTGTCCTCTCTTAGGTGATCTATTTTAAGTGTGTAGTTATCTACTCACTATTTTGGTTCTCTTTGTGGAAGAGCAAATACCAGATGTATCTAGTCAACAATCTTGAAGCTACTTTCCCACATTATATATATTTAGAGTTAAATATTCATTCCTTTAGTCCACATTATGTTCACCATGAATGGTTAAAAAGATGCAATAAAATTCAAGAGTACATAATAAAGTCAAAGTCGTATGCTTTATGGAGAATAGTGTGCCATAGACAAATTATCCTGAAAACATATCCTCTTCTACCTCTTACAGGACCAGCTCAAAAACCCCATACACCTCACTTCTAGACATCCTTTTAGATAGAATTCATAAGATCAGTGCAATTCCATGAGCACATTATATAATCTCCACAGATTTCTATGATATATATGTATTGTGTATGATATACAGGTATATCATATATATATATATATGTGATTTCTTAATCAGAAAAATATAATTTCTCAATTTTTATTAACATGTATGAGGGCTGGGCACCGTGGCTCACACCTGTAATCCCAGAACTTTGGGAAGCTGAGGTGGGTGGATCACTTGAGGTCAGGAGTTTGAGACCAGCCAGACCAACATGGCAAAACCCTAACTCTACTAAACACACAAAAATTAGCCAGGCATCATGGTGCATGCCTGTAGTCCCAGCTACTTGAGAGGCTGAGGCAGGAGAATTGCTTGAACCCGGGCAGTGGAGGTTGCAGTGAGCTGAGATTGTGCCACTGCACTCCAGCCTGGGTGAAAGAGCAAGGCTCTGTCTGAAAAAAAAAAAAAAAGAAAAAAAAAATATATATATATGAGAGACACTCACTAATTCATTTAATAATGTCCTTATGATACAGAACAGATGATGACAAACATCTTTTCTGTTCTGCCCTCATGGCTCTCGCAATCTAATTGGGAAAAGAAACACTAAACAAACACTTATTAAAAAACATCAATTCCAACTATATTAACTGTCACAAAGGAGAGTACAAGATGATCAATAAAATGCCATGTCTAAGGAATCAAGCAAGGCATTCCTAGTAGGCTGACACTTAGAGTGACCTACAGAGGTCAAATAAAAGGTGCCATAAGGAAAAGAGAAGAGAATGGACCTTAAAGAAAAAAAATCCTCTGAATTTATATAAAAACATATCCTGTGTTTATAATATTAAAAACAATATATTCTGGATAATAGCATTTCTCTTCTTATTTTTTAATTTGATCATATGTCATTACAGACTTGCATGATTGCTTCTCACAAGTCCCATTGAAAGATACTCTTTATGTTCCAGACTCACCCCAAAAAGGGGTATGTCAAACAGGTCTGCAATGCATTGAGACAACCACACAAAGATGCAAATTTTTGATTAAGAAACCTCCACAATTTTGAACTCAGTATAATATAGATTATTGAAGACTAAGTCAAGCAGGTCGACTGAGAAAAACAAAAGTCTTTTGTGACCCTTGAAGGAAAATAATGTGTGCAAATAACAACTCAACCTAGTCAACTATACCTATATATTAGGAATGTATGCCTAATATACCAAGAATGATAAGGGACAAAAGCAAAAGAGGGAGAAAGAGAAAGATGGGGGGAGGGTGGAGAGAGAGAGAGAGAGATTATTAGTTTGTCACAATCCAGTTTAAACATTTAATATATACACAGAGAATGTATTTGAGTATTTTTTGGCTCAGTAAAATTACAACATCACTAAATAGTCAGTATGCTTCAAGGGTTAAGAGCATGGATTTTTCTAATTGGACATATTTCTACTCTTTGCTTCATTACACATGAGCAGTGTGACCCTAAGCAAGTTACTTTAATCAAAATGATCTTCGTCAGTAAATTGAGAAAAATATTAGATCTCACAAGAAATAAGCCTTATAAGAACTAAATGTAAATCGATTAGGATAGTTCCCTTCACAAATGTACTCAATATGTGCTACATAAAAAATGCATTTGGTATAATTAAGTATCACCTAAAGTGCCGAATACAATTTCTCTAGTGCATTAACATAGTTAAATGTATTATTCCTTTATTCTTGGATATTTTGGGTGTTTACTTTGATGGTAGATATATAAAAAATGAATGTCATAGTGATCCTCAGGAATTAATCCTATATTTATGGCTATTTAAAAAGGGTAGTTTATGAACTATAGTATTGTGACATTTTTAGGCTTCTAATATATATTGAAAAATTATTTAAAAAAAAAAACAGCAAGATTGCTGCTCATCCTGCCATTAATGATGTCAAGTAGTATTCATTTCAACATTCCCTTCCTAACCTTGAATTTTCATGTTCCTGCTGTGTCTAATTTAAGTTTTCTAGTTTTATAGATGAGAATGATACCCCATAGTTTTAATTTAAAATTTTTGGAACAGTAATAAAGTTGAACATTTTCCCAAAAGTACTATTTGAAATTTGATGAGACATTTAAAAAATAGCATGTTGTTATTATGCTCTATGTAGACGGAGTTCAATAGATGTAGTTCTTATGTTGTACTACTTGATTGCCACCTTAAAAATTAATTACTTTTTGTTTATACTTCTTCTTCTTAGATTACAATAAATCATGCCATTCACACAAGTTCTTACAGGGATTTAATTGCATCTTTGAAAGGTTTGGCAGATACATCAAGCCAGTTCATTAATGCACAGATGATTCCTTCACATTAAGAAAGACACGTTGGAGCACCATAAATGTCAAGGCAGTTATTACGCACAAAAAGCATAAAATGGCAACCATCAAAAGGTGAGCCCTTATTCAGTTGAGATCAAAAATAAAACTGCAGTAACTCCTTTGTGTAATAATGGAGAAATATTAGATTATTTTAAGGTCATGCAAGGAGAATCTTTCATTTGTCAACTCTGTCCCTTTGAGGAAGGATTGTGTGTGTGTGTGTGTGTGTGTGTGTGTGTGTGTCTCATGATTCTGTTCACACATCAGTCTGCAAGGAACAGCAGATTTTACCACTATAATGCATTTGTTTGGATTCTTTTGCCCAGATATTTACTGAGTTCACATTATTTCCAATGAACATTTATATGAGTCTCCTTCTCTTTAATAATTAAGAGTTTACTAGAAAGAATAAAAATCCAAATGTTGTTATATATTTAAAAAACATTTAAAAATGCACTAATAGCAATTAAAAAAGGGTTAAACATGGGAGTTTTGAAATTCATAATTACTACTAGCTCTGAATTCTAACACAGTGGAGTCAATATATAACAATATTTCATTTGACATTAGAAAACTTTCTAATTCTCAAGTGTTTAAGCAATCACTTAAACATTCATATATTTATTTAGCTATGTGATCTGACTTTAACTGAACAAGAAATGAAATTAAATTAAATGCAAATGGCTAATTACTATGTACCTACTATTACTTTATCTTGTATCGTGGATACCAGCTCAGCCACAGCAGGATAGGGCAACAGTCAGAGTTGCAAGGTCCCCTATCTGGGCCCTAGCTCCTAGATATTTCTAGACACACCCTGGGCCATAAAGGAACCCACTGCCTTATAGGGAAGAGCCCAGTCCTGGCAGGATCCATCACCTGCTGACTAAAGAGGCTTTGGGGCCTGAATAACCAGCAGTGATAAAGGTAGTACACTGTGGGCCTTGGGTGAGACTCTTGAGACTAGCTGGCTTCAGGTACCAGGTCAGCCACAGTGGAGTAGAGCATTAAGCAGGCTTTTGGGGTCCCCAGTTCCAGGCCTTTTCTGTTGGAAGATATTTCTGGACCTGCCATGGGCCACAGGGTAGCTCACTGACCTGAAGGGTGAGTCCCAGGCCAGGCAGCATTCACCACAAGCTGACTAAAGAGCTCTTGGGCTTTAAGGGAACATTGGCAGTAGCCTGGCAGTGCTCCCTGTGGGCCTGTGATGGTGGTGGCCATGGGGTGAAATTCCTCTGCCTGTAAATAGTGGAAAGAAGAATGAAAAGCACTGCATCTCATGTTTTGAGTGACAGCTTGGCTACAGTACCATAGAACACCAGGAAGACTTGTAAGATTTTTGGCTCCAGTCCGTGGCTCCCTGATGTCACATCTGGACCTGCCTGGCATCTGGGGGAACTTATAACCCTGAAGGGGAGGACACGAATGCTGGCTCCAACACCTGCTGATTGTAGAAACACAGGGCATTGAACAAATATAGGTAGTATCCAGGTATTGGTTACAGCAGGCCTTAGGCAAGACTCAGTGCTGTGCTTCCTTCAGGTCTAACCCAGCACGATCCCAGCAGAGGTGGCCACAGGGGTTCTTGTGTCACCCTACTCTCAGCTCCAGGTGGCAGGGAGAGAGAGAGAGAGAGAGAGAAACTCCACTTGCTTGAGAGAAAGTAAGAGAAAAAAACAAGGGTCTCTTCCTGGTAATTCAGAGAATTCTTCCAGATCTTACCCAAGACCAACGAGGTCGTACATCTATGAGTCTGCAAGAACTACAGCATTACTGAGCTTGGGGTGCCCTCTAATGCAGATATGGCTTAGATCGCAACACCCAGGTCCTTTCAAATACCTGGAAAACCTTATCAAGAGAGACAAGTGCAAACAAGTTCAGACTGTGAAGACTGCAACAAACACCTAACCCTTCAATGCACAGACACAAACAAATACCTACAAGCATGAAGACCATCCAGGAAAACATGCCCTCATTAAATGAACTAAATAAGGAAACAGGGACCAATCCTGGAGAAAGAGAGATATGTGACCTTTCAAACAGAGAATCCACATAGCTTTTTTGAGGAAACTCAAAGAAATTCATGATAATACAGAGAAGAAATTAAGAATCTTATCAGATAAGTTTAACAGGGAGATTGAAATATTTTTTTAAGATCAGGCAGAAATTCTGGAGTTAAAACATGCAATTGACATGATCAAGAATGCATTAGTCTTTTCATAATAGAATTGTTCAATCAGAAAAATGAATCAGTGAGGTTGAAGACAGACTATCTGAAAGTACACAGTCAGAGGACACGAAAGAAAAAAGAATATAAAGCAATGAAGCATGCCTATGGGGTCTAAAAAATAGCCCCAAAAGGGTATACCTAAGAGACATTGACCTTAAAGAGGAGGTAATGAAAGAGATAAGGGTAAAAGGTTTTCAAAGGGATAATTACAGAGAACTTCCCAAACCTAGAGAAAGATATCAGTATCCAAGTATAAGAAGGTTATAGAACATGAAGCAGATTAACCCACAAAAGTCAACCTCAAGGCATTTAATAATTAAACTCTGAAAGGTCAATGATACAGAAAGAATCCTAAAAGCAACAAGAGAAAAAGCATAAATAACACACAGTGGAACTCCAATATGTCTGGTGAAAACTTTCCAGTGGAAACCTTATAGATCAGGAGAGAGTGGCATGAAATATTTAAAGTGCTGATGGAAAAAAATAAAAAATAATAAAAATAACTTTTACTCTAGAATAATGTAATCAGTGAAAATACTGTGCAAACATGAAGGAGAAATAAAGAACAGACAAATGAAAACTGAGTTATTTCATCAACCCCAGACCTGTTACAAGAAATGCTAATGGGAGTACCTCAATGAGAAATAAAAGGACATTAATGAGTAATAAGAACTCACCTGAAGGTACAAAACTTACTGCAAATAGTAAATACACAGAAAAACACAGAACATTATAGCATTGTAAATTGATGTGTAGACTATTTTTAACCAATCAAAAGTAGTACCTACAACAACTGTTAAAGACATAGACAGTAAAATAAGATATACATAGAAACAACAAAGCATTAAAACATAGGGGGACAAAGTTAAAATAGAGTTTTATTAGGCTTTTTTTGCTTGTTTGTATATGTAGACAGTGTTAAGTTGTTATAAGATTTAAATAATGGGTTCTAAGATAGTATTTGTTAACCTCGTGGTAGCTTCAAATCACAAATCATAAAACAGATACACAAAAGCTGAAAAGAAATTAAATTATACCACCAGAGAAAATCACCTTCACTAAAAGAAAGACAGGAGAAAGAAAAAAAGAAAGAGAAAACCACAAAACAATGAGAAAACAGAATAACAAAATGGTAGGAGTATGCCCTTACTTATCAATAATAAATTGCATGTAAGTGGACTAAATTGCCAATCAAAAGGTGTAAAGTGGCTGAATGAATAAACAAACAAGGTCCATAGATCTGTTTTCTGCAAGAAACACACCTCACCTATAGAGACAAACAGACTGAAAATAAAGGAATGGAAAAAAATACTCCATGTCAATGGAAACCAAAAGCGAGCTGGAGTTGCTATTCTTAGATAAAATAGATTTTAAGACAAAAACTTTAAGAAAAGACAAAGAAGGTCACTATAGAAAGATAAAGGGGTCAATTCAGCGAGAGGATATAACAATTGTAAATATATTTGCACCCAACAGTGGAACACCAAGATATATAAAGCAAATGTTATCACAGTTAAAGAGGGAGACAGACCCCAATTCAGTACTAGCTGGAGACTTCAACACCCCAGTTTCAGCATTGGAAAGATATTTCAGACAGAAAAGCAATAGAGAAAAAACAGACTTAACCTGCAACAGACCAAGTGGATATAATAGATATTTACAGAACATTTCCTCAAATGGCTGCAGGATACACACTCTTTTCCTCAGCATATAGATCATTCTCAAGGAGAGATCATATGTTAGTTATGTATTAAGATAAGTATTAAAACATTCAAAAAATTGAAATAATGCGTCTTCTCTGATCACAATGAAATAAAACTAGCACTCAACAACCAGAGGAATTTTGGAAACTGTACAAACACATGGAAATTAAACAATATGCTCCTGAATGACCAATGAGTGAATGAAGAATTTAAAAAGGAAATGAAAAATTTCTTGAAACAATTGATGTAAAATACAACATACCAAAACCTATGGGATACAGTAAAAACAGTACTAGAAGGGAAGTTTATAGCTATAAGTTCCTACATCAAAAGAAGAAAAAAAACCCCATCAAATTAAAAACCTAACAATGCACCTTAAAGAACTAGTAAAGCAAGAGCAAGAGCAAACCAAACCCAAATTTAGCAGAGGAAAAATAAATAAAGATCAGAGCAGAAATAAGTAAATTTTAAGTGACAAAAACAACACAAACATAAATGAAACAAGGTGGTTTTTTGAAAAGATAAGTAAAATTGACAGACCTTTAGCCAGACTAACTGAAAAGAGACAGAGAGAGAGCCCAAATAGATAAAATCAGAGATGAAAAAAGGATATTATGACTGATAACACAGAAACTCAAAGGATAATTTGTGACTACTATGAGCAATTATTTGCCAATGATCTGGAAAATATAGAAGAAATGAATAAATTCCTTGACATATACATTCTACCAAGGCTGAAACATGAGGAAATCCAAAATCTGAACAGACCAAAAATAGGTAACAACATTGACGTTATAATAAAAGTCTCCCGGCAAACAAAAGTCTAGGATCCAATGGCTTCACTGCTGAAATCTACCAAACATATAAAGAAGAACTAATACCAATTCTACTTCAGCTATTCTGAAAACTAAGAAGAGACGTGAATACTTCCAAACTCATTATATGAAGCCGGTATATACCCTGATACTGAAACCAGACAAAGACATATCAGAAAGAGAAAACTATAATCCAATATCACTGATAAATAGTGTTGTAAAACGTTATCAACAAGATACTAGCAAATCAAATTCAATAATACATAAAAAAGATCATTCATTATGACCAAATGAGATTTATCCCAGGGATGCAAGGATGGTTCAACATAAGCAAACCAATCAATGTGATACATCATATCAGCAGAATGAAGGACCAAGTCATATGATCATTACAATTGAGGCTGAAAAAGCATTTGATAAAATTCAACATTTCTTCTGGATAAATACCCTAAAAAAACTGAGAATAGAAGAAACATATGTCAACATAACAGCAGTCATATGACAGACCTATAACTGGTTATATGCTGAATGAGGAAAAACTGAAAGCCCTATGATCATTGCAACTGAGGCTGAAAAAGCATTTGATAAAATTCAACATTTCTTCTGGATAAATACTCTAAAAATATTAGATATATGTCAACATAATAGAATCCATATGTGACCCATATGGGTCCATAGCTATTTTCATAATGAATGAGGAAAAACTGAAAGCTTCTCTTCTAAGATCGGGAACATGACAAGGATGCCCATTTTCAACACTATTACTCACCATAATACTGGAAATGCTAGCTAGAGCAATCAGACATGAGGAAGAAATAAAAGACACTCAAATTGGAAAGGAAGAAGTCAAATTATCCTTGTTTGCAGATAATATGATCTTATATTTGGAAAAATCTGAAGATTCCATTCAAAAATCTATTAGAACTGAAGAACGAATTCAGTAAAGTTGCAAGATACAAAATCAACATACAAAAATCAGTAGCATTTCTATATGCCAACAGTGAACAATCTGAAAAAGGAATCAATAAATTAATACCATTTACAGTAGCCACAAATAAAGTATCTAAGAATTAAGCAAAGAAATGAAAGGTATCTACAATGAAAACTATAAAACACTGATGCAAGTAATTGAAGAAGACAAAGAAATGGAATGATAGTTTGTGTTCACGGATTAGAGGACTCAATATAGTCAAAATGTCCATACTACCCAAAACAATCTACAAATTTAATGCAATCCCAATCAAATTACCAATGAGATTCTTCATAGAAATAAAAAAAAAATCTAAATTTTACAGGAAACCACAAAAGACCCAGAATAGCCAGAGCTATTCTTAACAAAAAGAACAAGACTGGAGGAATCACATTACTTCACTTTAAATTATACTACAGAGCTATAGTAACCAAAATGTCATGGTACTCGCATTAAAACAGACACACAGATAAGTGGAACACAACAGAGAACCTAGAGATGAATCCATAAATCTACAGTGAACTCATTTTTGACAAAAATGCCAAGAACGTATGTTAGGGACACAACAGTCTCTTCAATAAATGGTGCTGGGAAAACTAAATATCTATATACAAAAAAATGAAACTACATTTATATATTTTGCTGTATACAAAAGTCAAGTTAAATTGGATTAAAGACTTAAATTTAAGGCTTCAAACTATGAAACTACTACAACAAAACATTGAGGAAACTCTCTAGGACATTAGAGTGGGCGAAGGCTTCTTTAGTAATACCAATAAGCACAGACAAGCAAAGCAAAACTGAACAAATCGATTACATCAAGTTAAAAGGCTTCTGAACCGCAAAGGAAAAAATTGACAAAATATAGACACAGCCCACAGAATGGGAGAAAATATTTGCAAACTACCTATTGGATAAGGGATTAATAACCAGAATATATAAGGAGCTCAAACAACTCTATAGGAAAAAAATCTAATAATCTAATTAAGAAATTGAAAAAAATACCTGAATAGACATATCTCAAAAGAAGACATGCAAATGAAAACAGGTATATGAAAAGTGCCTCAACATCACTGATTATCAGAAAAATGCAAATCAAAACTGCAATGAGATATGATCTCATCCCAGTTAAAATGTCTTTTATCCAAAAGTTAACAATATCAAATGCTGGTGAAAATGTGGAGAAAATGGAACCCTGGTACACTGTTGGTGGAAATATAAGTTAGTACAACCACTGTAGGAAACAGTTTGGAGGTTCCACAAAAATCTAGAGCTACCATATGATCCAGCAATTTCACTGCTAGTTATATATTGAAAATAAAGAATTCATTATATTGAAGAGATCTTCATGGCAGTCCCTCCCATCCCAGACCTGGAGATGTAGGAGGAAAAAATAGTTTCCTGGGCCAGGCCCAGGGACCCACAGCTCTATGCATCCTCCAGACATGGTGCTCTGCATCCCAGATGCTTCAGCTCCAGCTGTGGGTAAAAGGGACCAATGTACAGCTTAGTCCATGGCTTCACAGGGTGCAAGCCCCAAGCCTTGGCAGCTTACATGTGGTGTTAGGCCTGCGGGTGCACAGAAGTCAAGAATTGAGGTTTGGGAACCTCCGCCTAGATTTCTGAGGTTGTATGGAAATGCCTGTGTGTCCAGGCAGAAGTTTGGTCCAGGGACAGAACCCTCATGGAGAACCTCTGTTAGGGCAGTGCAGAAGGGAAATGTGGGATTGGAACTTCCACAAAGAGTCTCCACTGGGGCACTGCCTAGTGGGGCTGTGAGAAGACAACCACCATCCTCCAGACCCTGGAATGGTAGATAACCGATAGTTCGCACCATGCACCTGGAAAAGCTGCAGACACTCAATGCCAGCCCATGAAAGCAACCAGGAGGGGGGCTGGACCCTGCAAAACCACAGGAGTGGAGCTGCCCAAGGCTGTGGGAAGCCCCCTCTTGAATCATCGTGACCTGGATGTGAGACATGGAGTCAAAGGAGATAGTTTCAGAGCTTTAAGATTTGACTGCCCCACTGGATTTTGGGCTTGCATGGGGCCTATAGCCCCTTCATTTTGGCCAATTTCTCCTATTTGAAATGCATGTATTTACCAAAAGCCTGTACCCCCATTGTATGTAGGAAGTAACTAACTTCCTTTTGATTTTACAGATTCATAGCCAAAAGGGACTTGCCTTGTCTCAGTTGAGGCTTTGGACTTGGAACTTTGAGGTAAGGCTGGAATGACTTAAAATCTTGGGGGTCTCTTGGAAGGCCAAGATTGTGTTTTGAACTGTGAGGACATGAGATTTGGGAGTGGCCAGGGTTGGAATTATATAGTTTGGCTGTGTACCTACCCAAATCTCATCGTGAATTGTAGTTCCTATAATCCCCACATGTCATGAGTGGGACCAAGTGGAGTTAACTGAATCGTAGAGGTGGTTTCCCCCATGCTGTTCTCCATGATAGTGAGTTAGTTCTCACAAGGTCTGATGGCTTTATAAGGGGCTTCCACTTTCACTGGGCACTTATTTTCCTCTCTGTCACCATGTGAAGAAGAACATGTTTGCTTCCTCTTCCACCATGATTGTACGTTTCCTAAGGTCTTCCCAACCTTGTGGAACGCTAAGTCAACTACACCATTTTCTGTTTTTAAATTACCCAGTCTCAGACAGTTCTTTATAGCAGCGTGAGAATGGACTAATCCACATACAATATGGTACTGAGTATTTAAAATAATTTCTTAGAATTTTTCTTATGGTGATGAATAACTGACTTTTATAACAAACAAGTGGTTCATGCTCAATTGTACAAAAGCATAATCTAAGCAATACATACACTCTTCATATTACTTTGCCCTTGTCCCTCAATACACTATTTAAGTACTTTTGACTTTGTCCTAAGTATACTGCCGTGTAATGACTTAAGATGACTTAATTTTCAGTATATTTGTTCCTATTTAAACCACTAAGTAAATGTTCTTTGTACAGCCACTCTTGACCTCACTTGATCTTTACTTTGTTCAGAAGTAATCATAAAGTCAAAAGCAAACTTGCCTGTGGACACTGAATTTATTCATTTACCTTTCTAATGTAATGGTCGTTTGTGTAATTCAAAATGTATTATATTAAATTTTATTAGGTTAGGATTAAAAAATCAAATATAACACTATCTCTTAAAGAATTCACAAATGCAAAAGAATAGGTCACTTGCAGAATCCCACAGATACTTCAGAAGTGGTGATTCTTTATTTGAAAAACACTTGATCTATCATGTTATGTGTGGAGTTGAATGTGATGTCCTTCCTACAGACTTAAAATAAATGGTACTGGGCTGGAAAGTCTTACACAACCAAGCACATTTCAGTCAAATCATCAAATTAATTGCCTTTTGCCTTTAATATACCTTCACTGATAATAGCAAAGAAAGAATGAAGCTTATTTTGTAAGACTTACCTTCTAGGAGATGAGATCAAAAGAAAAAATGAATGAAGGGTTAAGCCAATGGCACATAAAATAAAGCAATTAGCTTTTGAACTCCTTAGTCTAGCACATTTTTTCAGAGAGTAATCTGTAAAGTTTGAAGTGCTAACAGGATCACTGTGGTGACTAAGTTAAAATCCATATTAGACTCCTCAAAGTACTTTCATTGGATGGCTAAAGCAGTGTCATAAGTACAGTGGAAGCTGACACATCATTAGACAGAAGTTAGCTAAACTTCCTACCACATGGGTAGACTAGAACAGTCACAGAAGTTTCACTAAACTTCTTAGAAAAGTGAAATCATTACATTTTTCTAGCATGATGCAAAATACAACTCAAAGTGAATTTATCAATGCCTGAATAAAACATGACCTAAAATGAAACAATTCAAATATTATATAACATCTGAAAAATGTGTCAGAGAACTCAATAAACTTAAAGCTAAAACATTAAAGCTAATAAAAAATGTCCTGGATTATACAGCTGCTGGTAATGTTTTCTGTATGTTCTAAAGCCATTCTACGTTTTATCACAATAATATTGAACCAGTGTGGATGTCAGACTTTGCATTAAATCTCTCTGATTTCTTTCTGAAAACCTGGTAGGGTTGGGCTATTCTAGCCTCAGGTGATTGGTGTTAGTCAAGTGATTTGCATAGGTCATCAGCAAGCAAAAGGGTTGTGGTTCAAGATAAAACATCTAAGAACCAAAACATGGTATGCCATCTTCTTTCTGTCTGTCAGAATAACCAGCAATGTTCCAGAAATTATCTGCTCTCTCGCCCTAGTCTCAACTTGCAGAAGATGGGCAGAAGATGGGAAGCAGAGCTCCCAGCCTGCCCAAGATGAACATGTGGTATAGACAAGAAATACACCTCTGTTCTTTTAAGCTTCTGAGATTTTGTATATGTTTGTTTCTTACCAAACCACATATCCAAAGTTACTAATTGATGTAATTTGTATTTGGAAAGAAACTCATTTACAACTATTTTTATTCTAAATGATTTCTAAAATGTCCACTTTATTAATTTTGATATATCCAACATATAATCTAGATACCAAGTTTGAATCATTTTTATTTTGTCAAATAACACATATATTTTATAAATTGCATACAAAAGCTGTAGCAATCTTATTTTGTTGGGATGATCAGACCCAACACCAGGCTGTGGGGGCTACAAAGTATGGCGGAGTCAAAGGAATGAGAAAAGAGAAGTTTAAGAGTGCATGAAGTGGAACCAGGGGGCCAACGCTAGTATGGAGGCTGCGAAGGCCCAGAGCTCTGGAAGCCCGCACTATTTATTGGTGATCAAACAAAGAAGCAGGTGGTGAGGAAGTGGGGGTTGAAAGAAACTGGTGTGTCAAGTGCATGATCTACAGCTGTGACGGTTTAGCATTTTCTTTGAAGCATATGGAACATGTTCTGCTACTTGAGATAATGGGAAACATGTTCTTCTAGTTTAAGATACAATCAATCTATGAGACTGTGAGTGCTAAAAGCAAAGAGCCAGCAAGTCTAGACATATTCCAAAGGCCACGAGAGGTTTTAGACCCCGGACCCCTGACATGTTCCAAGACTCTTTTACATTAAGTCAGACATACAAGCCCTGCCTCAGCTTTTTTCCCAACACTCAGCTTTTCCCCAGGATGCCCCTTTTTCTTTTTTGTAAAACCGCCACAGCTGTCATTGCTTGTTCTCATCGGTGGCTTTCTCTCCAGAGGTGGCTTCCACATCTGCAGACTAAAAGGAGACAGTACAGGCACATAATTATTAGAACAAAATTTGCAGTGTAGAGCTTCCAATGGCCTTAATCCATTTCAGAGGATTGATTGCAGACAACCCATTGGTTGCCTTGTTCAAAAGACCAGTTCCAGGGGGCAGGGCTTTTTTCCCAACTCTCAGCTTTTCCCCCAACATATTTTTTTGTTGTTGTTATTTACCTCAAAAATATATTTTTCTGATTCTCCCTTAGAAAATCAGATCATATTAAGAATATAAAAACATTTTTATAGTCATTTTAAGTTTTATAATTATTTGAACATTTATAAATAAGAAATAAATCAAAATTAACAAGAAGCTAACCACTAGTTTTAGAAAATGTTGAATTTGATATTTGTTTATAGTTTGAGGCAGAGAGAGGTCTATTGTTATTAATACTATTTATTTTCTCTGGAACAAATAATTTTGAATCAAGACTTTAAATCGTGTCTGAATAAGAAAATACTAAATACTGAGATTTTATTATTAATGAAATATTCAAAAATAGTTGGAGTAAGTGTTAACTACAATATAAACAGTATTGAGGGATTATAAATATAAAATTAAAATTACATTTAAAGTCAACCACTGAAAGCAATTACAACCAAAGTATTTATACTTATGTCTATAAATCACATAATTTATTTGCTGACAAAGAGAATCATGATTATAAAACAAGTAAAAAGAATGCTATTTTTCATTTACTTCTGTGGAAACCACACACACAAACACATTATACTTAGAAGTAATATGTAACAAACCTGCACGTTGTGCACATGTACCGTAGAACTTAAAGTATAATAATAATAATAATAAAAAAGAAGAGTAACAAAACACTGAACAAAATCTGGGTTATATCTTCATTTACTTAAGTATAAATAAACTGAAAACTGTTCTGCGGAGCTCACACAGAACATCATTATTGCCTGGGAAAAAGGGATAAAGCGTCTTTTAACATCCCTATTTTTCTCTAGTTTAGAAATACAGAATTCAAGCCAACAGAAAAGGAAGCAATTACAGGTTACATGTTCTCAGGTTGGGGATATTTACCCAACCTCTTCATTCATTCAGCTGAATGAAACAAAGCAAGTATAAATGAAAGTGAGAAGCAGCATACACAGTCCAGAGAAACAGAGGACCTGTATTCACAGCCTCAGAGCATTTCATAGTGAAAATTATAATTCCAAAATATTGATTCTTATTAGCATAAAACAAAACTACACAGACTTTAAATTCACTCAAAGAATGGTATATATCATAAACACCTTGGAAACAAAACATAGATTTATTGCCCCAGTCCTAACCTAAAATATAATGTTTCTGTGAAATTCAATTTTAATAAGTTTATCAAGTGATTCTTACATATCTAGAAGATTGTCTCTTCACTTGGATAGAACCTATCATACTTTACAGAACTCCCATGAAGCTAGAAAAGGAGCTTTTTGCTTTGTGCAATGAACAAACCTAAAGATTTATATATATAAGAGGAGAAAAATGTGAAAATGGTACATGCGGATGTACATGTGGAAATACACAACCTAGAAACTGCAGACGTTTTACAATGAAATAATCAAATTAAACACAAACACTCATAGAAAAGAAGTACTTTCTGGTTAAAAAATGTGTCAGGCTTATTTGTAATAATGCAACTGTATAAGAAATAAAAGGTTTCAATTAAAGCTTAAAATACGTCAATCATGGTATTTCAAGTTATGAAATTTTATGATTCTATGTAGTTCTCAAAAGTCCTTCTTGAGAGACAGCAATAGCTCAGCTGAAAGTTTGGGAATGGTGAACATGTATTCTTGGTAATTTTTTTAACTTTTATTTTTTAAGTTCAGGAATATGTGTACAGGTTTATGACATAGGTAAACTTGTGTCATAGAGGATTGTTGTACAGATTATTTTATCACCCAGATATTAGGCCTGGTACTCATTAGTTATTTTTCCTGATCGTCTCTCTCCTCCCACCCTATACCCTCTGATAAGCCCCAGTGTATGTTGTGCCCCTCTATGTGTCCATGTGTTCTCCCACTTATAAGTGAGAACATAAGATATTTGATTTTCTGCTCCTGTGTCAGTTTCCTAAGGATAATGGCCTTCAGCTCCATCCATGTCTGTGCAAAGGACATAATCTCATTCTTTTTTATGGCTGCATAGTATTCCATGGTATGTGTGTGTGTATGTGTGTGTGTGTGTATATATATACACAAGTACATATATAACATATATATATAACATATATATAACATACATATAACATTTCCTTTATCCAGTCTATCATTGATTGGCATTTAGCATTTAGGTTGATTCCATGTCTTTGCTATTGTGAATAGTGTTACAATGAGCATAGGTGTCCATGTGTCTTTTTAAGATAATGATTTAAATTCCTTTGGATGCATACCTAGTAATGGGATTGCTGGGTCAAATGGTATTTCTGTCTTTAGGTCTTTCAGGAATCGCCATATTGTCTTCCATAATGGTTAAACTAAAGGCTTATACACAGCAAAGGAAACTATCAACAGAGTAAACATAACCTACAGAATAGGAGAATTTTTTTTTGCAAACTACGCATCAGGCAAAGGTCTAATATCCAGCATCTATAAAGAACTTAAACAAATTTACAAAAAAAAAAACATAAAAATGGGGGCAAAGGACATGAACAGTCACTTTTCAAAAGACATACACTTAGTCAACAATTACATGAAAAAAAGTTAAACATCACTGATCACTAGAGAAATGCAAATTAAAACCACAGTGAGATACTAGCCCACACCAGTCATAATGGTTACTATCAAAAAGTCAAAAAATAACAGATGCTGTAGAGGTTGTGGAGAAAAAGAAACACATGCTGTTAATGGGAGTGTCAATCTATTATGAGTGTTTTTATTTAGAATAGGACTGAGCTATAACCTGTTATAGGAATATTCATGTTGTAGGGAAAGTACTTTGTAAAATTTCTCTCACCTAGTTTTCAAGTATATTTGCATTTAACAAAATGCCGTTATATTCATTATTATTATTGTTAAAATCATTTGTGTATAGCAAGTTTATAATAAGGTCTTATATACAAACAAGGAGTCTTTTATGAAATATATATAATGGCAATCAGGAAATTTGGTCAATGAAGACAATCTGGTCTCTTTTGTCATAAGGTCTTTGGATGTTTCTATTTTAATTTTGTCTGGGTAACTGACTGTGAACTCACACAATCCATAGGAAGGTAATAATTTACTCCTTAATACTATTGAATAAGTCTGGAATAAATGACCAGATAAAGAATAACCGCTATGATTTTATTGAGAGAGTATTGTGAGGAATAAGCTTCTTACCTGAACTTAAGAGCGTGAAGGTAAAACATAAGGGCAATGGCTTCTGGCCTCAAGGTGGTGTTCATTCATATTTCAATATAATTTATTGTTTTAGGATGTTGTATTTTATAGGATAAAGGTAAAGTTTTGTGAACATTTATAGTCATTAAGAACAGTATTCATGTTACTTTGGTTGAGCTTGTTTGATCTTTGTCCTCTCATTAACCTCTTTTCATATTTACTCACTTGTGTAGCAAATGATGGTTTCATAATTTATTTTTCACTCCCTTTTATCTGGCCACTTGAGAAAAAATTAGGTCAGAGAAGACAGTTAAGCTTTTGAAGTTGTTATAATAGCATAGAGTCTGACAGGTGAAAAAACCAAGGGAGGCCTAATTCAAATTCACAGAGAATCTGACTAAAGCAAAATAATAGGTCTAGCAGAGAAGAATCCAAACTAGTAAGTGAATATCTTGGCAATGCATATGTTAGGCTATGATTTAAAATGCAGATGCCCTGAAGGAATTAGATCATCAGTATGTACTTGTTTGCATACTGGTCATTCCATTTGATTCAAATAGTACAGTCAATTTTGATAATATAATGTTAAAATTATACAGGGGACCAAAAATACACCTGAGTTAAAAAGGTGTTTAAAAAGTACAAAATTCTTAAAGTCATCTGTCAGTCACTCATAGGAGTAATGACTTTTATACATCTGAACAATGTCTTTCATTTCTATTTTTTTGGCATCTTTAACATGAGTTTGTACAGTCATATCATTTCTATTTTTTTTGGCATCTTTAACATGAGTATGTACAGTCATATCTACATGAGTATGTACAGTCATAAATATTTTTGTTGTAAAAAAATGATGCTAAAACCTAGTGGCTTAATGTTAGAACAGTATTTTTCCCCGACCAATCTGTTGTTCATTTGAGCATTGTAAGCAATTAGTCAGGTCTAAGTGATCTCATTTTGGCTTACTCACACGTATGTGGTTAGCTGATGGGTTACTTGAGACTGGATTGTCTCCAGCAGATTCATTTGCATATCTAGTATTTCCTTAAGTATTAGCTAGTAAGGTCAAGTGCCTGGATGTGGATGTCTTATCATAAGATTCTATCAGCCTAGCCTAGACAGCAAGGTTCCAAGAAGGCTAGGCGAAATGTGTAAGGTCTTCTGACACACGGGTTCAGAATTGGCAAACTGCCATTTTGGCTGCAATATGTTGGCCAAAGCAAACCAAAAGATCAGTGCATTTTTAACCTTCTCTTAATGTGATGAATTTCAAAGTTAAATTACAAGAAACTGTGGATACAGAGAGTATTCACATTGTGTAATTGTATGTGTAGGCATGTTTTGTCCATATATGTATATGTGTGTGTATCTTTATGAGCACATGTAGTCGTGTTTCTTGTAAATAAGTTGATAATGATATAGGATGCAAAGAAGAAAAAAAACAGCCTTCTCCTCCCTCTTTTGTTGATATGCAGCTGTAAGTGTTGACCTAGAACACAACTATGCCAGTTAACATCATATTACCCAGTAGTTTTGGGCAGATGCTAAAGGTCACACTGTCAGAAATTCACAAATACAAAATAGTAATAGACATCTCTCAGGATAAAGATTTCTGATCATAGAAATGATCAATATTCGGTCATTTGGGTCTTTCTAAATACCTTTGCTATCCAACACAAGTATTTTCAATGTAGTGGCTATTTGGGGGAGCAGAGGATAAGTTAAGAGACACGACATGTTGTGAGTTACTGTAATTTGGAAGTCAGGCTTTGGCAGTAGGGTAGACTGAGTAAAAAAATGGTGCCATTTCTCCAATGCTACTTGTGCCCACATGTTTTACAATGTAACCGTTCAGCTCCTATGTTCACTGTGGCGAAGTCTATTTTCATACCCTCTGTGCCTTGTGACCTCTTTTGTCCAATGGAATGGGACAGAAATTACACTGTGCCAATTCTGAGTCTAGTGCTCAGTAGGCTATGTATCTTTCCCTTCTCTTAGGACCCTTGCCTCCTCTGTGTGAACAATCTAACCTGCCCTGCTGGAGGATGAAAAATCACAGAGATGAGTGTCAGGTCAGTTCAGCTTCCCCAGGTGAGGCCCAAGACTTGTGAAAGAGTCAGGCTAAGATTAGCACAACTGACTACAGATGCATACAGAATCCTAGTCCATCCATAGAATTGTGAGTTAAGAAAGTCATGTTTTAAGGAACTAGGTGTTGGATGTACTTTATGAGCAGCAATGGCTAACTGACACTGTTAGGAACGTTGATCTACTGCAAAGTATCTTCAACAGTTATACTAATCGAATTATCTTGTATATAATTCCTATGTCTACAGTTAGAAGATGATAAAACATGACAAACTTAATAAAAATATAATCTCAACTATATATTTATATATGGGAAATTAAAAAAAAAACTAGTGCCTAAAGAAATATTTTTATCAAATGATTGCTAATGAACTAATGTATATTAATTAAATATAAAATGGCCAACCTGTTTCATGACTCTGTGAGGAAGACAATAAAAATAAACTTTATTATCCTATTTTCTAAAGTATACTTAAGAGATATTTAAAATATTATCATCAAATTAAGTTTATATAAGGCAGGATGTCTTCTGTTTCTTGCTAATATTAATTAAAAATAAAAAACTATCATTAATTTACTTTGATTTAAATAACTAGTGATCATTTTATTATTGTTACAGGATAATTCTCATAAAATGTGTCTGTTTATATAGTGCATGATTCTCTATTTTTAAAATAATCTATATTATTGAATTACTTTTACAAATGATAAAACCTATAATGTGACACAAATTTAAATTAATAGTTTTGGTAGTTTTAAAACAGAGTGGGAACATATTCTATTAATAGCTACAGACAGTTTACATAAGAAATCAGGATATAGGCAGAGAGCAGTGGCTCACGCCTGTAATCCCATCCCTTTGGGTGGCTGAGATGGGTGGATCACTTGAGGTCAGGCGTTCAAGACTAGCCTGGCCAACATGGAGAAACCCTGTCTCTACTAAAAATACAAAAAAATTAGCTGGTCATGGTGGCACATGCTGGTTATCCCAGCTACTGGGAAGGCTGAAGCAGGAGAATCACTGGAACCCAGGAGGTAGAGGTTGCAGTGAGCCAAGTTCATGCCACTGCACTCCAGCCTGGGTGATAGAGTGAGACTTCGACTTAAAAAAAAAAAAAGAAAGAAAGAAGGATATAAAGTTTGAATGATAATTTTTGATTTTATGTATATATATATATGTTTGATGGATATTTACTCTTAGGGATTTACATTTCAAGGAGGCTATTTTGAACCATTTACTATTTGTAATGTGTTCTTTGAAAATGATTGTGTCTATCTAGCAATCAGAAGACAAAGTAAAGAAAAGAGTAACTACCTACTCCTATGTAGGTTAATTCTAGGGTTTTTTTTGTTTTGTTTTTGTTTTTGAGATAAAGTCTTGGTCTGTCACCCAGGCTAGAGTGCAGTGGCACAATCTCGGCTCACTGCAACCTCTGCCTCCTGAGTTCAAGCAATTCTCCTGCCTCAGCCTCCCGAGTAGCTGGGATTACAGGTATGCACCAACTCACCCGGCCAATCTTTGCATTTTCAGTGGAGACAGGGTTTCACCATGTTGGCCAGGCTGGTCTCGAACTCTTGACCTCAAGTGATCCACCTGCCTCAGCCTCCCAAAGTGTTGGGATTACAGGCGTGAGCCACCATGCCCAGCCTGGATAATTTTAGTTTTAAGTACTAACTTAAATGTATTAGGTATAGTGCAATTTTCTTTATCTTTGAAATCTAATTATTCAATTAATCTATTTCTCACCAGGATTCTTTTTAATACATAGAAGTTTAATATTAAATTTTCCCAGTTTTGGTACGGAGAATTTAGATAATCAGAAAATGTGTCAAATATTATAAGCACTTTTTAACATTCACCAAATACTTTCAATTTGTGGCCCAAAACAACACCAAATAGTGTGGGCTTAGGTAAAAGCCAAACACATACTCTTCAAACTTCTTCCATTGCCACTTCCCCCTTGATCTTCTAAGTGACAGCCCCCTCTTTTATTCTATCATGAGAAATTTAATAAAAGCAGTCACTTTTCGTCTTAGAGAATTTGTCAGCAACATTGTGTTTGTTTATAAAAGACCATGGAAAGAAAATACTGAGTTGAACAGAAGTCATGTTCAAATGGCTTATACAGTGTGGGAAAAATAATAAAATTTATTGAATTAATGTTTCCGTATCTCAAATTTGGTTTATTATTTTACATATGGAGCAACACATAATGCTCCTTTAAGTAACAGTTACACACTGACATATGATTCATATTCAGTACAGATTTCATTAAATTCATCTTTCATTTTTCATTATTTAGTACTTCACTAAGACACAGGTATATCTCTGTCCTGAGTTGTGTGCCTCAATAGCCTTGCTCTTTGGAGAACCTTTGAAATGTCTAAGTTCTCCTTAGTGCCTGAGATCTTCTAGCATTATCAGGGGTGGTCTACATTTCTCTCTTAGTGCTTTCTCTGTCTCATTCCTGACCACTTCCACTGATCATGAGTTGAAACAGATACCTTGGGATCTGCAGGACTTTCATCATCATGACCATTCTATGGCTCCATGGTCAGTTTCCAACCTTCAGAGGATGGCTTGGCAAGGAATACATTCTGGGTCCATGGCAGAATTTTTAAAATGGGATCATGGTGTCTTTCATACAATGACTTTGAGTGAAGCAAAATTATTAAAGACAGAGAACATCCACAGGAAAAATTTGCCACCAACCCAAAGCACACTCTAGAGGAGACCGTGCTGTTAATTTTACATATTTTCAACCAAGACTTTTTTTTTCAACCATGACTTTTACTGCAAAATGATTATAGAAACATAAAACAAGAGTATGATAACAAAGTAAAATAGCTAAAGAGTTAATAATTTTAAATCGGTTTTAGAGATTTGGGACTAAAACAATTGTGAAATAAAACTCAAATATAACTGAGTTTACGGACCCCAACACCGTCAGAAGCCATTTACATGTTAGTTCATTTCTTGTATGTATTTTTCAGTGAAGACACAACTATGTGTGTCTCAAGTCTCACATACTCAAAGCTTCTTGTTAGAATAAGAAAGAGACCCTCTTCTTGTTATGTGCTGTATCTTTGCTTGTGTATATACCCATTTCGGTTCAATCATTATGCAAAAGCTCAGGCATCCGGAATGTGTAATACTGAATCTGGCATCCTTTAATGACATGATTGGAATGGAAAAAATGGTCAATTCCCCTAAAAGAAGAAGCACTTGCCAAAGTAATAAACTTACTCTAGAAATATTTATATAATAAGGGTGAAAACAATAGTATAAATTATGACTACATATTCAAAAATAAATTCAGAAGCAGTTCGCACTTTTTGTATAGATATGATTTCTAGTTGAACAATACTGTAGTGTGTAAAACAGCTAAACATCCTTCAATCATCAGACTGAAGTACAAATTCACTGAATACAAAATCATGAAATCTTGATTCTTATTTCAACTCTTCATTAATTTGCTTGGCTAGTTAGATAAGGTCTTTAGGTTTGTTGGAGTTGAGCTTCTTCACTTCTAAAGCAGAGCCTTTGATTAGGTCTTCAAATATTCTGAATGAAATGGGAACAGGGGACTATACGGCATCCCCCTTTAACACTTTTTATTGCTCTTTTATACGACACCCACTCCTTTATTGCTTTTCACACCTGCCTAGTTCATAAGATGCCTTCAGAAAATGTCATGACAAAACCTTCTCTAGTATTGCTTTAAACCATATTGTAATGATAGAAATAGAGAACCACTTAGGATCTAATAAAAATGGCATATAACTTTAAAATAGAAACTATTGAATGCATTTTTATTATGCAATAGCTTATTATGCATTTTTATTATGCAATAGTTTCCTTCTGAAACTATTCCAATCAATAGAAAAAGAGAGAATCCTCCCTAATTCATTTTATGCTGCCAGCATCATCCTGATACCAAAGCCTGGCAGAGACACAACAAAAAAAGAGAATTTTAGACCAATATCCCTGATGAACATCAATGTGAAAATCCTCAATAAAATACTGGCAAACCGAATCCAGCAGCACATCAAAAAGCTTATCCACCAAGATCAAGTTGGCTTCATCCCTGGGATGCAAGGCTGGCTCAACATATGCAAATCAATAAATGTAATCCAGCGAATAAACAGAACCAAAGACAAAAACCACATGATTATCTCAATAGACACAGAAAAGGCCTTTGAGAAAATTCAACAGCCCTTCATGCTAAAACCTCTCAATAAACTAGGTATTGATGGGACATACCTCAAAATAATAAGAGCTATTTATGACAAACCCACAGCCAATATCATACTGAATGGGCAAAAACTGAAAGCATCCCTTTGAAAACTGGCACAAGACAGGGATGCCCTCTCTCACCACTCCTATTCAACATAGTGTTGGAAGTTTTGGCCAGAGCAATCAGGCAAGAGAAAGAAATAAAGGGTATTCAATTAGGAAAAGAGGAAGTCAAATTGTCCCTGTTTGCAGATGACATGACTGTGTATTTAGAAAACCCCATTGTCTCAGCCAAAAATCTCCTTAGGCTGAAAAGCAACTTCAGCAAAGCCTCAGGATACGAAACCAATGTGCAAAAATCACAAGCATTCCTATACACCAATAACAGACAAACAGAGAACCAAATCATGAGTGAAATCCGATTCACAATTGTTTCAAAAAGAATAAAATACCTAGGAATCCAACCTACAAGGGATGTGAAGGACCTCTTCAAGGAGAACTACAAACCATGCTCAAAGAAATAAAAGAGGACACAAACAAATGGAAGAACATTCCATGCTCATGGATAGGAAGCACCAATATTGTGAAAATGGCCATACTGCCCAAGGTAATTTATAGATTCAATGCCATCCCCATCAAGCTACCAATGACTTTCTTCACAGAATTGAAAAAAAACTACTTTAGAGTTCATATGGTACCAAAAAAGAGCCCACATTGTCAAGACAACCCTAAGCCAAAAGAACAAAGCTGGAGGCATCACGCTACCTGACTTCAAACTATACTACAAGGCTACAGTAACCAAAACAGCATGGTACTGGTACCAAAACAGAGATATAGACCAATGGAACAGAACAGAGCCCTCAGAAATAATACCACACATCTACAACCATCTGATCTTTGACAAACCTGACAGAAACAAGAAATGGGGAAAGGATTCCCTATTTAATAAATGGTGCTGGGAAAACTGGCTAGCCATATGTAGAAAGCTGAAACTGGATCCCTTCCTTACACCTTATATAAAAATTAATTCAAGATGGATTAAAGACTTAAATGTTAGACCTAAAGCCATAAAAACCCTAGAAGAAAACCTAGGCAATACCATTCAGGACATAGGCATGGGCAAGGAATTCATAACTATAACACCAAAAGCAATGGCAATAAAAGCCAAAACTGACAAATGGGATCTAATTAAACTAAAGAGCTTCTGCACAGCAAAAGAAACTACCATCAGAGTGAACAGACAACCTACGGAATGGGAGAAAATTTTTACAATCTACCCATCTGACAAAGGACAAATATCCAAAATCTATAAAGAACTTAAACAAATTTACAAGAAAAAATCAAACAACCCCATCAAAAAGGGACAAAGGATATGAACAGATTCTTATGAACGTGTATGAACAGATACATATGAACGTGTATACATATGTAACAAACCTGCACATTGTGCATGTGTACCCTAGAACTTAAAGTATCACAATAAAACAATAAAAATATGTAAAAATTATTGAAGATAATTCCCTGTTTATATCTTATTTTTTATTCATATTATTTTCAATTGACGAATCATAACTGCATTACATTTAATTGTAATATGATGCTTTGATATGTGTATGCAATGTGGAGTCATTAAGTCAGACTAATTAACATATGCGTCATCTCACTTGATATTTTTGTGGTGACACATTTAAAATATATTATGTCAGTTATTTTGAAATATACACTGCATTATTAGTTACTGTAGTCACCCTGTTGCACAGTAGATGTCAAAACTTATTCCCCATTCCCTTTCTACCTTCCTCCTCCAGCTTCTAGTAGTTATTATTTTACCCTCTACCTCTGGAAATTCAACATGTTTTAAGTTCTACATATAAGTGAGAACATGTGGTAGTTGCTTAGCATAATGTCCTCTAGATTCAGCCATGTTGTCTCAAATGACAGAATGTCATTATTTGTTAAGGTTGAATAGTATTCTATTTTGTATATATACCATATTTTCAATTTCCATTTATCTACTCATAGAAACTTTGGTGGTTTTCTTATCTTGACTCCTGTAAATAATGCTTCACAGAACAAGAGAGTGGATATATCCTTTCAACATATTGATTTCAATTCCTTTGGATATTTTCCCAGAAGTGGGATTGCTGAATCATAACGAAGTTCTATTGTTAGATTTTTGAGGAACCTCCATATTATTTTCTGTAAGGGCTATACTAATTTATATTCCCATCAACAGAGTGCAAGTGTTTTTTTTTTTTTTCTCTGCATCCTCTCCAATACTTTTCTTACTTTTTTTCTATAAAAGCCATTCTAACAAGTATGAGATATCTCATTTATTCAAATTTGCATTTTCCTAATGATTAGTGATGCTGAACATATTTTCATGAACCTATTGGCCATTTGTATGACTTCTTTGGAGAAGTGTATTTCACATTAATAAACTGAAAAGGATGCAGAAAACAATATTTACAGAAAAAGCATTTGACATACTTTTATGATAAAAGCTCAAAACAAAATAAGTTAAAAAAGAATACGCCCCAACACAATAAAAGCCATATATCACAAACCCACAACAAACATTATACTAAACAGTAAAAAGCTGTAAACATTTTCTCTAAAATCAGAAACAAAACAAGGATGTCCACTCGCACCATTTCTTTTCAACATAGTTCTGAAGGACCTAGCCAGAGCAATTTGGTAAGAGGAAGAAATAAGGGAGTATTAATAAGAAAGAGAGAAGTGAAAATGTCTCTTTTTGCTAACATGATCTTATTATATAGAAATTCTTAACGGATCCAACAAATAACTATTAGAATTGATAAACAAGCTCAGTAATGTTGCAGGGTATATTACTAAAATCAATACGCACAAATCAGTAGTATTTCTACACACTAATAATGAGATACCCAAAACGAAATTAGGAAAATAATTCAATTTACAATGGCAATAAAAATAAAAATACTTATTCATAAATTTAACTCACGAAGTGAAAGATTTATATACTGAAAACTATAAATCACTGATGAAAGAAATTTAAAAAACACAAATAAATGGAAAGATACCCTGTGCTCATGAATTGAAAGAATTACGTCGTTAAGATAGCTATACTACTTAAAGTAATCTATAGATTCAATGCAATCCTTATCAAAATTCCAATGTCATTTTTCACAGAAATAGAAAAAAAAAACCTTAACTTTGTGTAAAACCACAAAACAGGACGAATAGCCAAAGCAATCTTGAGCAAGAAGAAGAAAGCTGGAGGGATCAAGCTACCTAACTTCAAAATGTATTATAAAGCAATTGTAACCCAAGCAGTATAATATTGGCATAAAAACAGATTCATCAACCAATCAAGAAAGGGACCAGGATAGAAAGCCCAGAAATAAACCCATACATTTATGAACAGTTGATTTTTGACAAATGTGCCAGGAACCCACAATGAGGAAAGGACAGCCTGTTCAATAAATGGCGCTGGGAAAACTGAATAGCAACATGCAGAAAAATGAAATTAGACCCTTCTCTTACTTCTTACCAAAAAAAAAAAAAAAACTAAAAAAGTATTAAATATTTAAATGTAAGACCTAAAACTGTAAAACTGCTGAAAGAAAACATAAAGGAAAAGTTCTACAACGTTGGTCTGGCTAGAGATTTTTTTGGATATGACCCCTGAAGGCTCAAGCACCAAAGGCAAAAATAGACAAATGGAATTACATCAAACTAAAAAGTTTATTCACTGCAACAGGAGCAAACAACAAATGAAGAAACAACCCACAGACTGGGAAAAATATTTGCAAACTACACATATCATGAGACGTTAATATCCAAAATATATAAGGAACTCAAACAACTCAACAGCAAGAAAACAAATAACCTAATTAAAAAATGGGCAAAGATATGAACATACACTTCTCAAAAAAAACCCACAAATATATTTATAATATTGTTTAGTATGTCCATTAAGGAACCATTTATACAACTTTGTTGTGTATAACATATTTATTGAGTCATTGACATGCCATACAACTCATCAACTTAAAGTATACAGTCCAATAGATTTTATTATATTTAGTAAACATCACCGCAATCAATTTTAGATCATTTAATCATCTTAAAAATAACCCATGTACCCATTACCTATCACTTTCCCATGTCTCTGGGAAAATACTAATTTATTTTTTATCTCTAAAGATTTGTCTTTTCTGGACATTATAAATTGATTCACGCACAATGTATGTGTGACTTACTCTTTTCATTTTTTAAAATAAATTCACTGTTTAGTGACTGACTTTACTTGTATTTTCAACATTCATCCATGTTTGAGCATGTATTTATACTTCATTCCTTTTTATTGCCAAGTAACACTCTACTTTATTGAATGAAGATACAACAGTCTACTGAGCCATTTATAAGTTTATGGACTTTTGATTTGTTTACACTATTGAGAAACTATAAATAACGTTGCTATAAACATTTGTGTGAAAGATTGTGTGCAGACAAGTGTTTCTATTTCTCTTGAATGAATACCTTGGAGTAAAATTTTGCTGGGCCATATAGTAATTCTACTTAATATTTGGAGTACTGCCAGAATTTTTTTAAGTAGCTGCACTATCTTATATTCTAACTGTTAATATATGTATTGAATTTATCCTCATCTTCACCAACACGTGTTAAGATCCGCTTGTTAATTATGGTCATCTTACTGAGCATGAAGCAGTATTTCATTGTGCCTTTCATAATAAATGATGTTGAACACATTTTCATGTACTTTTTGTTCATTTATGTTTCTTCTTTGGTGAAATACATACTCAGAATTTTTAATGTTGTTGAAATCTAATTTATCTATAATTTTCTTTTGTTACTTGCACTTTTGATGTTTTATCTAAAGAAGCCTTCACCTAACTCAAGTTCACAAAGGATTACTCTTATATTTTCTTCCAAGAATTTTATAACCTTAGCTCTGGCTTAACAATATTGTCTTCTGACCCGTAACATGAGATGTGATTACAAACATAGGTTTGTAATTTGTTTCACAACTGTTTTGTATTTTTATACAATAGATTTTCTGACTTTTGTTAAATGTATCTCTAACTTTATTATTTCCCAATGCAGAAAATGAAACTGGACCCCCTACCTATCATCATCATATACAAAAATTAACTCAAGGTGAATTAAAGACTTAAATGTAAGATCCAAAATTATAAAAATTCTTGAAGAAAAACCTAAGAAACACTCTTTTCAATATCTATGTTGGGAAGAATGTAGGGCTAACTCCCCACAGGCAATTGCAACAAAAACAAAAATTGACAGGTGGGAACTAAGTAAACTAAAGAGCTTCTGCATAGAAAAAGAAACTATCAACAGAGTAAGTAGACCACCTACAGAACGGAAAAAAATTTATAAATTATTATCCAACAAAGGACTAATATCCAGAATCTATAAGAAACTTAAATCATTCAGCAAAAAACAACCCCATTAAAAATGAGCAAAGGACAAGAACAGACACTTCTCAAAAGAAGATATGTAAGCAGCCAACAAACATGAAAAAATATTCAACATAATTAATCATCAAGGAAATGCAAATCAAAACCACAATGAGATACACTGTTGGTAGAAATGTAAATTAGTTCAGCCACTATGGAGAACTAAGATTGAACTACCACTTGACCCAACAGTCCTATTACTGACTATATACTCAAAGGGAGCTGAATCATTCTACCAAAAAGACACGTGTCCCCATATATTCATGGCAGCACTATTCACAATAGAAAAAATTATGGAATCAACACATCAACAGTGTATTGGATAAAGAAAATGTGGTACATATACACTATGGAATATTACACAGCCATAAAAAATGAAATTATGTCCTTTGCAGCTACATAGATGCAGCTGGAGGCCATTATGCTAAGCAAATGAATGCAAAAACAGAAAGCCAAATACTGCATGCCCTGACTTATAAGTGAGAACTAAACCTTGGGTACATACAGACCTGCAGATAGAAATAATAGAAATAATAGACACAAGAAGAGTGGAGGGATGGGAAGAGGGTTGAAAAACTACCTATTGGATCCTATGCTCAGTACTTGGGTGACCGATTCAATCATACTCAAAATCTCAGCATCACTGAAATATACTTTTGTAACAAATCTGCATATGTATGGCCTGATTCTAAAATAAAAGTTGAAAAACAACCTGAAATTGACCAAATAATTGTAGCTTAATGTAATTTACTGATAGCTTAGGCATACGATTGATTTCTTTATGTTGAAATTATACTCCATAAGCTTACTTAACTCATTTATTAGTTCTAATAGTTGCTTTTATATTAGTGGATTCCTAGGGATTTTTCTATGTATAAGACTATTGTCTGCAAATAGATATGGTTTTATTTATTCCTTTCTAATCTGAAACTGTTTCCTTTAATTTTCTTGCATATATACCCAAGCTAGAACCTCCAATAAAATGTTAAGTAAAATAAGTGAGAGTAGACATTCTATTCTTGTTTCTGACCTTAGGAAGAAAGCATTCAGTCTTTCACCATTAAATATGATGTGAACTGTGGCTTTTTTGTATATGGCAGCCTAAGATACTTTCCTGTACTGCTGGTATGTAGAACACTTATATTTTAATCAGAGGGGTTTTGTATTTTGTCTAGTATTTTTTTCTGCAGCTACTGAGATGATCACATGGTTTCATTTATTATATTTGTATAATGTATTACATTAATTAATTTTCAGATATTAAACCTGGGATAAATGCCATTTAGTCATGGTGTACAACCCTTTTTTATACTGCTAAATTCTGTTTGCTAATATTTTGCTGAGGATTTTTTTGCTCAATTCATGAGAATTTGCCTGGTTTTCTTTTTTCTTGTGATTTCTTTCTGTAGTTTTGATAAGGTAATACTGACCTTATGTAACAAAGTAGGAATTATTCCCTCCTTGTCTATTTTTTGGAGAGTTTGCGAGTATTTGGAATAAATTTCTCTAGATATATTTTGTAGAACTTACCACTGAAGGCATCTGGGTCTGGGGCTTTCTACCTGAGAAATTATTGAAAGACTAATTTAATCACTTGATTAGTTATTAGGGCTATTTAAAAGTTCTGTTTCTTCTTGAGGAAATTTTGGTAGTATGTATATTTGGATCTCTATTCTATTCAACTCATTTTATTTAATTTGTTGGCAAATATTGTTAATAGTATACTTTTACCCTCTGTTATTTCTGGAAACTCAGTAGAAATTACTTTCTTTTATTACTAATTCTGGTAATTTGAATCTTCACTCTTTTCCTCTTGGACAGTCTAACCAAGTGTGTAAATATTGTCACTCTGTTCATAAAAACCACTTTTGTTGTTATTAATTTTCTCTACTGTTTTTCTATGCTTTCTTTGATTTTTATTCACTCTATTATTATTACCTTTTTTTCTGTTTGCTTTAGGTTTAATTTGCTTTGTTTTCAAGTGTCTTAGGATGAAAGAAAAGGTTACTGATTTAAGATAATTCTTTTTTATTAGTATAGAAAATTAATACTATAAATTTTCCTCTCGGCATTGTTTTAGTGGCATTCCATATGTTTTGGCATTATGTGCCTTAATTATAATTCATCTCAAAGTATTTTTGAAATTTACACTGATTTCTTTCTAGCTCTATTGATTATTTAGAAGTGTGAGACTTAATTTGTACACATTTTTAAAACTTCAAAATTTTTTATTATTTATTTTAATTTTATACCCCTTACTGTGTATGGAGAATTTACTCTGCATGATACCAATATTAAAGTTTGTTATATGGCCCAGCAGATGTTCTAGCATAAAGAATCCTCCAAATTCACTTGAGATGAATATTTATTCTGTTGTTTTTGGGTGGCATGTTCTTGTTCTATAGACGTCTGTTGGGTCAAGCTGCATTAGCTGTAGTCATTATTTTCCAAACATATAATAGCTGAGTCTCCAAGCTGTTTTAAATAAATGAAACTGGCTTACTGTTTTAGTCAGTTCTCACACTGCTGTAAGGAATACCTTAGGGGCTTCCATGAAGGTCTCTGACTTGCACTAGAGACATTTTCCTTATTGTCTTGACTACTAACATTGGACTCCTCATTACTTATGCAAATGTCTGCAGCCAGCTTGAATTCCTCCCCAGAAAATGGGTTTTTCTTTTCTATCACATGGTCAGGCTGCAACTTTTCCAAACCTTAATGAACTGATTCCCTTTGAAACATAAGTTTCAATTTCAAGTAATCTCTGTGGATGGATATAACAGAACACATTTACAATAATCCAGGTCACCTCTTTAATGCTTTTTTGCTTAGAGATTTCCTCTCCCCGATACCCTAACTCATCTCTCTCAAGTTCAAAGTTACACAGATCTCTAGTGTAGGGGAAAAATGCCACCAGTTTCTGCTAAACCATAACGTGAAGACCTTTACTCCACTTCCCAGTAAGTTCTTCATCTATATGTGAGACCACCTCATCCTGGACTTAATTGTCCATATCACTGTCAGTATTTTGGTCAAAACCATTCAACAAGTCTCTAGGAAAGTCCAAACTTTCCTACCTCTTTCTGTTTTTTTCTGAGCCCTCCAAATTGTTACAATGTCTACCCATTATCTAGATCCAAAGTCACTTCCACATTTTCGGGTCATCCTTACAGCAGTGCCCCACTCTCTCAGTACCAATTTTCTGTATTAGTCCAATTTCACACTGCTATAAAGAATACCTGAGGGCAGGGTGCAGTGGCTCATGCCTGTAATTCCAGCACTTTGGGAGGCCGAGGCGGGTGGATCACAAGGTCAGGAGATTGAGGCCATCCTGGCCAACATGGTGAAACCCTGTCTCTACTAAAAATACAAAAATTAGCTGGGCATGGTGGCAGGTGCCTGTAGTCCCAGCTACTCAGGAGGCTGAGGCAGGAGAATTGCTTGAACCCAGGAGGCAGAAGTTGCAGTGAACCGAGATCGTGCCACTGTACTCTAGCCTGGGCAACAGAGCAAGATTCTGCCTCAAAAAAAAAAAAAAAAAAAAAAAAAAAAAAGGAAGAAAGAATATCTGAGACTGGGTAATTTTTAAAGGAAGAAGTTTAACTGACTCACGGATTCACCTGTCTGGGGATGCCTCAGGAAGCTTACAATCATTGTGGAAGGCAAAAGGGGAAGCAAGCATCTTCTTCACAAGGCAGCAGGAGAGAGAGAGTGCACAGGGGAAATTGCCACTTACAAAACCATCAGATCTCATGAAATCTCAGTCACTATCATGAGAACAGCATGGGGGAAACTGCCCCCATGATCCATCACTTCCCACAAGGCCCCTCTCTCAACATCTTGGGATTACAATTTGAGATGAGATTTGGGTGGGGACACAGATCTAAACTATACCACTTGCAAATTACAAATGATTATGAATGACCAGGAACAAAATCTTTCAAATGTAGTAATGATTGTGTGTGTGTGTGTAAATAATATAGTTTCAACTAATAATTTGCTTAGTTTAATTTCATTTATGACTTGATTCGTTGGACCAAGTTTCTATTCTTTAGTAACCTAGATTTTGAAGGTGCCCTGGAAAAACTCTGTGATACATACGTTCCCTGTTTTTCCTCAATTTTGTACACTGCCCACCTTAACACTCAACAGCGAGAACACCTGATTTGAATGTGTTTTTGATGGCAGGTTTAACAGTTACAGATAAATATAAAAGAGAAATAGTTTCCAAATAGATGAGAAAAGGCTAATATTTACATTAGTGCCCCATTTTGTTAGATGTGATTACTGATAAGAGAAACATGATTTGTCCAAGTTATCATAGCTACTAAGTGACATAGAACAGACTTGAACACACAATTCTACAAGTATACATCAAATTTTAATAAAATTACCATACTGCACATTTAACAGACATTCACAGATGATATTGTCTTATTTATATACTTTTTATAACTTAACCTCAGCAAAGAAACATAGAAGTTCCCTATATTTTTGAACACCATCGATTTTCATACACACTACCAACTTAATAGTAGCTTTTCAGAGTACAAAAACAGTACAAATCTGGATATAAATATGAATTCAGTACTATAAGATATTGGGGAAAATGTCAATTGAAATTAAACAAATATTGTCTTATTTGGAAATTAGATGACAATTCCAAGTACTAAAAAGTTACATAGACACAAAGATTTTAAGAGGCAGATTTTATATGATACAAGTCCTTTCTTTTCTATTAAATAAATCAAAACCCAAATAAGGCATATCACTTGTCTATCATTTAATATATAACACCCCTGATTAGAGGATAATTTTCTTTAGCTCTAATTCAGGAGCTCTTATTCCCTAGTAGTGCAGGAGACATAGGGGAAATTCAGGCTTAACAAAAATTATAAAATTTAAATCTCTTTTAGGTCCTCTGCTATACAAAGCTACCACCACACTTTTCCTTTTAAAATAGACTTCTTTTATGATTACAGCATTAATTAAGACAACTTTCCAGTAAGTTACACTTTAACAAAACATATCTGTCTTTTAGAATGTTTACCTTTCTTAGTAGAAAATAGACCATTATACTAAAGTCTATTGCCATCTAAAGCATTGTATATTGAAAGATAGGTAGATAACAGTGTGTTCTCCTAGTGAAGGGAAACAAAAATAATCTCTTATTCTAAAAATAAGTTTTATAAGATCTTTAAATATTGATTTTATTTTCTCCAAAAGAGTAAATTTCTTTTTTTTTGAGACCGAGACTTGCTCTGTTGCCAGGCTGGAGCGCAGTGGCGTGATCTCAGCTTACTGCAACCTCTGCCTCCAGGGTTCAAGCGATTTTCCTGCCTCAGCCTCCCAAGTAGCTGGGACTACAGGAGCCTGCCACCATGCCCAGTTAATTTTTGTATTTTTAGTAGAGACAGGGTTTCACCATGTTGGCCAGGATGGTCTCGATCTCTTGACCTCGTGATTTGCCCGCCTTGGCCTCCCAAAATGCTGGGATTACAGGCGTGAGCCACTGCACCTGGTTAAATAGTAAATTTCAATAGGGTATCTGTGAATTCATTCCAATTTTGAGGTTATATAACTTGAATAAGATAAAAGAGTCAAAATAAAATCTCAGAAATGATGCCTAATGAATATTTTTTGCTGAACTGCTGGCAGAAATTTCAAAAATGTTACACGCCTAAAGCTACTTATCCTTTCTTACTTATGCTAATCCATAAAATGTTTTCTGCTTATTTTTTCTTCACACAACTCTAGAAAACAAGAATAAAAAAAAAAAAAAAAAACAAGACATACAAAACCCTCCAGGTAGTAAGAATGAAATTACTGGAGTGGTTACTCAGTTTGGAATATATGTTTTTTCAATAATTTTGACTACTTTAAATTGATAAGATTCAATAAAAATAGCAGAATAATGTATTATTACTATTCCATTTATGATTCTAAACTTATTGGATCAGATCATAAATAGTATCAATTAGAGCATGTTCTATATAATTGAATTTACATAAAATAATTATGCATTTTTCTTATTGTGATCCAGAAAATACATTAACAAATGACATTCTCTGAATGAAATTTATTTTATAAAGTGACACTTTCGTTTCAAATGAAGATCTGATCTTGATGTTTAGATATAATTGGGAAGATACATTAATTAATTTATGACATACCTAAAGGCAGTTTAAGACTGTAACTTTTACTTTTTCTCTGAGCACCGACAACATTTTCAGGCCCAACATTCGAAAATTTTGTGGGCCCAGTCAATTGTTATAATCTTAATCCTAGAAAATGACAATTAATCAAATACATCTTAAACTAAACAGGCTATAAATATGTTTAATGATTTAGAATATTTTTATGTTTCAGTGTCTAGCATGATAAATTGTTTTCAGTTGATAAATATCATCTGAGCTATTCAAAATTGTCTGTTAAAAGCAATTTATCATATTGTAAAATTGCACATATTTTGTATTATTATTTTCACTTTTTTCAGTGAAATTTTGCTTCATATATGTTTTCTGGTAGGGATGAAAGCTACAATATACCTGGGAAATTGCATAGTAAATATTACACAAAAGATTAGCTTTGAGGAATATTTTATTTGTACTCTTGATTCTCCAAAGCTTTCATTGATCCATCCTACAACAATACATCATTTCAATGCAATGTTATTATAGAAGATATTTTTGATTTTTCTTCAATATGTAGAAATTCCTCAGATCTTTAGTTATCATAGCATAACATATTCAAAATCTTACATTAACTTAGGCTCACAGAAAGTTTTGAACAGATAATTACAAATATTTGATAATGACTATGATTCTGGGGAACAAACACAATGTCTAAGAGGTATTCTAAAATTAGAACAATCGAGTTTTGACCAAGTCGTTTCCTTTTCCTAACTCTAGGATCTTCAGGAAATTAATAACCTTAGTTTCCATATTTATAAACTAGGGATATCAATATCCTTACTATTGGAATTTTGTGAGATTTAAAATATGATTTTTGTAAAGGGCTGAGCTTGGGGCCAGACACACCTAGTATCACATAAAAGTTGCTTATTTTTATCAATTCTACAACATATTTAAATAAATTATTGAAACCATAAGACTTTTGTTCCCCTCATACAATGCCACATTGTACTACAGAAAGTTAAAATATCATTTCAAATGCTTACCTCTGGTTCAGAAACTCAGTCAAAACTAACCAAATCCATCGCAGTTTCTGCCAGGAGCAGATTACCATGATGTTGTGACTCCATTCAAGCAACCTACTCCTCCCGCATACATAGTGTGCCCAATCAGCTAATGTTTTCCCTAGAATAAATGAATAAAAACCTTCTTCTACTTAGATGGCACAGAATTCCTTGAGTATTTTAAACAATATATTAAAATGATCCCTTAGTAAGGTATGACCAAGAGGCCTTAACATTGCTCTCAGCTTGGCTAAAATTTACATAGGATTTTTCTGGCCTCTAGGCCTGACCTCCCTCTCACCCTATTCCTGACAGAATCCAGATGAACTAACCACAGAGGTCACTCCCCTCCCTTTACTTAGAGCATTTATTTTAGAAGACGCATAATGGCAAGTTCTTTTTCTGCCTCTTAAATATGCAAATGTTTTTAAAGGCCACTTGCCAATTTTACAACCCAAGAACGTCTTTCTCAAAAACATGTGAGCCATTCCTTTGAAATGTAATCATGAAAGAAGACAGCATTTCCCATGCTTCCTGGGAGGGTAGGAGGCATCTTGCTCAAAGTTATAATACTAGCTCCTGTTATGACAATAAAAGAAAGTTTACTTTTATTTTTGGTGAGGCCAATTAGGAAACACAAATGGCCTATGATTCCCTCACCACAGCTCTTAAAACTCTCCCGTAATTTGACTTTTAATAAACTCCCTTTATGTCCATGCAGTTGAGACTGAGTTCTGTTCTCTCTTCTCTATTGCAATAGTTTTCCATAAAGTCTTCCTTACCTATATAACTTTGGTGCAATTTTGTGCTTTGACAGCTGTATAATAAATAATTCACTCTCTCTCACTGGCAGGGAACTAGGGTAACATTTTGGGTAATAATTAACAAGCTGCATTTTTTTCACCTTCACCAATTAGATAAGCAAACAGCTTCTATATCACTTTGTTTACTCATACAGAAAGTAAGATTATGTACGAAATATGCACGAATATGAGGAGATAATCTTCCATATGTATATGTTCTTATGTGCTTTGTCTATTTGTGTTTCTTGTATTGTGAAATGAATATTGATCTTCCATTTTTCTATGGTGCTGTTCATCCTAGACTAATTACAATGTTTTTTACACAGTATGTATCTCAATTTTTATCATGAATTGTAGATTTCCTTAATTTTTCATTTGACATTTAATTATATTTGTAGTTCCTATTAAAGCACAAAAGTTGATGTAAGTTATTTTTTCTTTTTAAAGCTAAAATATGCACATACTGCTCATCTATTTAGCTATGTTTATAACTTGATCTTGACACTGTAGTTTTATTTGATTATATTTATACTAATCACACCAGTTTATTTTTTGAGTGTATTTGCACCATATTGTTTATTGTCATGCATCTGTATTTTTTCATAGATTTTACAAATATTTATTTTGCAATCATTTTATTTATTCCCTCATTCATTTTCCAACCTGCTTACTCAAGTCCAGGATCACATCCAGAGCCTATCTTCAGGGCACAAGGTGGTAAATCAGCCCTGGACAGGATTCCATCCCATTGCAGAGTGTGCTCGTACACACCTCACACTCAATCAGATTGGGAATAGGCAGACATTCCACTGAATCTAATGTATGCAGCTTTGGTATATGGAAGGAAAGTAGAAAACCTTGAAAAAAAAAAAAAAACACCCGAACATGGAGAGAGTATGCAAACACTCACAGACACTGGCCTTGCCAGGAATCAATTATTTTTTTCTTATCAAAACCATTCTAAAGTTATTCTAAAACACATATGGAGCCAAAAACACATTAAGTCTTCAATCCATTTTGAGTTAATTTTTGTATATGGCAATAGGTAGGAGTTCAGTTTCATTCTTTTGCACATGTTTAGCCAGTTTTCCTGGCACTATATATTGACTAGGGAGTCCTTTTTCCCTTTGCTTATTTTTGTTGACTTCTCCAAAGATCAGTTGGTGCTAGGTGTGCAGTTTTATTTCTGGGTTCTCTATTCTGTTCCCATTGGTTTATGTGTCTATTTTTGTAGCAGTACCATGCTATTTTAGTTCCTATAGACGTGTAGTATAGCTTGAAGTCAGGTAATGTTATGTCTGGCTTTGTTTTTTTGCTTAGAATTTCTTTGGCTTTCAAAGTTCTTTTTAGCTCCATATGAATTGAACATTTTTTTTTCTAATTCTGTGAAAAATGACAGTGGTAATTTGACAAGAATAGCATTGAATCTGTAGATTGCTTTGGGTAGTATGGACATTTTATAATGTTGATTTTTCAGTCCATGAGCATAAATTTTTATTTTTAATGTATAATATATGATTTCCTTCAGCAGCATTTTGTAGTTGTCCTTGCATAGTTCTCCTCCTTGAATAGATGTATTCTTAAGGATTTAAAAATCATTTTTTTGTGGCCATTGTAAAAAGAATTGTGTTTTTGATTTGGCTCTCAGTTTGACTATTTTTGGTGTATAGAAATGCTACTGACTTTTGTATGTTGATTTTGTATCCTGAAACATTACTACAGTCATTTATCAGATCTAGAAGCCTTTTGGATAAGTCTTCATGTTTTTCTAGGAAAATAATCATATTTTCAGTGAAGAGTGATAATTTTACATTTTATTTTTTTATATGGATGCCATTTTTAGGGGGAATGCTTCCAGCTTTTGCCCATTCAGTATGATATTGTCTGTTAGTTTGTCATAGATGGCTCTTATTACTTTGAAGTATGTTCATTCAATGCCTAGTATGTTGAGGGTTGTTGAGGGGTTTTTTTTTTCTTTATCATGAAGGAATATTGGATTTTATCAAAGGCTTTTCCTACATCTATTGAAAGGATCACATGGTTTATCTTTTTAATTATTTTTATGTGATGAATCACATTTTTGATCTGTGTGTGTTGAACTAGCCTTGCATCTGCAAATAAAGTCTACTTAATGGTGCTGAATTAACTTTTTAATGTGCTGCTAGATTTGGTTTACTAGAATTTTATGTTGGGGAACTGCATCTTTGTTTATTTGTGGGGGTTCAATCAGGCTGGTGGGAAAAATATTAAAGATAGTTATAGTAATACCCACAAACTCTCTTGGAAAGGCTGACAATTTGCATAGCTTCAGATTGTCTGGCTGAAGGCAGCCAGAATCTCTTTGCAGGAGGCAGAGAGCTTAAGGTGCAAATACAAAAGAATGTAGAGTAGTTTATCTAACCAACTTGTTTTCCTAGGACTAACCTTTGACTTACCGCTGGTGCTTAATTGCTTTCTACTCGGGAAGTCCACAATGTCAATTACCTTTTAGTGGTGTTGACTTGAGCCTTTGTCAATTAATCTTTACTGAATAAATGTGAATCTTGCTGACTGGCAGGGGCCTTGGTCACAACGGTTTACAGCACTCTGTGTGGAGTCTGTAAACGGCTGGGTTGCTCAGTCGAACTGGCAAAGCAGAATATCTGTGTGTCAGTGTACTTTATTCATCGATCGTTGAGTCTGTGGGACAGATCCTTGCATTCATCAGGGATATTGGGCTATAACTTTATTTTTTTTAATGTAACTTTGTCATATTGTGATATCAGGATGATACTGGTTTTATAGAATGTGTAAGGGAGGAATGCCTCTTTCTCGATTTTCTGGGAATATTTTCAGTAGGATTGGCCCAAGATCTTTTTTGTACAATTGATAGAATTAGGCTATGAATCCATCTGGTCTAGAGCTTTTGTTGGCTCAGTTTTTATTATTGTTATTACTGATTCAATTTCAGTACTTGTTATTTGTGATGGTTAATATTGAGTGTCACTTGATTGAAGGATGCAAAGTATTGTTCCTGGGTGTGTCTGTGAGGGTGTTGCCAGTGGGGATTAACATTTGAGTCAGTGAATGGGGAGATACAGATCTACCCTTAATCTCAGTGGACACCATCTAATCAGCTGGCAGCATGGCTAGGGTAAAAGCAAGCAGAGGAATGTGGAGGGACTAGACTGGCTAAGTCTTCTGGCCTCCATCTTTCTCCTGTGCTGAATGCTTCCTGTCCTCTAACATCAGACTCCAAGTTTTTCAGTTTTTGGACTCTTGGACCTACACCAGTGATTTGCCAGGGGCTCTCAGGCCTTCTGCCACAGACTGAAGGCTGCACTGTTGGTTTCCCTACTTTTGAGGTTTGGGAACTCCGACTGGCTTCCTTTCTCCTCAGCTTGCAGACAACCTATTGTGAGACTTCACCTTGTGATTGTGTGATTCAATATTCCTTAATAAACTCGCTTTTATATATACATCTCTCCTATTAGTCCTATCCCTCTAGAGAACTCTGACTAATACACTATTGCTGTCTTCCGGGTTTCAAATTATTCCTAATTCCATCAAAGTGGGTTGTGTCTTTCTAGGAATTTATCCATTTCTTCTAGTTTTTCTAGTTTCTGCACATAGAGGTGTTCGTAACAGTCTCTGAAGACTCTTTGTATTTCTATAGGATTGGTTGTATGTCTCTTTTGTCATTTCTAATTGTGGTTATTTAGAACTTATCACTTTTTAGTTGTCGTTAATCTAGCTAAGGGTCTATCAATCTTGCTCATCTATACAAAGAACCAAATTTTTATTTCATCAATTCAATGTATGGTTTTTTAAGTCCCAGTTTCATTTATTTCTATTTTTATTTTAGTACTTCTTTCTTCTGCTAACTTTGTGATTATTCTTTTTTTATGTGTACCTTTAGGTGCAGTGTTAGATTGTAATTTGATGTATCTTCTGGATGTAAGCATTTAATACTATATACACTTTTCTCTTAACACTGTTTTAGCTGCATCCCAGAGGTTTGGGAATGCTGTCTCTATTTTCATTTGTTTAAAATAATGTTTTGATTGCAGGTTTTATTTCATTGTTTACACAAAAGTTATTCAGGAGCAAGTATTTTAGTTTTCATGTAATGATGTGGTTTTGAAAGTTCCTCTTGGTATCAAATTGTATATTTATTCTACTGTGATCTGAGAATATGCTTAGTATGATTTTTTTAATTTAGAGAGATTTATGTCCAAGCATATTCAGGTCAATTTAAAGTGGATTTTTATATTGGCCAACTTTATTCAAATGGCTGGCCATTTTACCAAGTGGCTTCCTCTTCACTGATAGCTAAATAATTATTCATTGTGATTTATTTTGTTTTCAGCAAAGAAAAATAAATGATCCTTAACTTTCAATAAGGTTTATATTTTGTTTTAGTCATATTTCAGTTTTTGTATTTTCATATTTAGTACATGTACCACTTTACTAACTAGAATGTATGTGTGTGTACTTTTTCTTTATGGAAAATCATTTTAAAAGCCAAGTTTCTGTTAAAAACAAATTTTGATTAATGTAATTTATCCATTGTACTGAGAAATGAGTTGTTATAGTGAGCTTATCTTTATGGCCTATGGAATGAAAGAATAAATCCAAATAAATAGCTATCCTAATATTTGTTTTTAAAATTTTTAACAGGTTTTAATGGTAGAATTATGTGTCTGTAATTTCAGAGTGCTATAACACAGTCTGTGTGTTGGTGTTCAAATAATTTAATGTTGAATAATTTTAGTTTTAATAAATGTATTAACTTGACCTTATTTTTAACCCTTTTAACCCATGCTTAAAACTTATAGTACATAATAAAGCAATTCTAACAAAATTATAACAAAATAAATATATTACTTTAATGTGGTCTTAAGTAATTTCTAAACATTTTAAATTGTTCTTATTATTTGCATTTATTATTCATTTTATGAAAAAATATTGTTTCAGAATATCATGCTTTTAATAACTTTTCTTCCAACTTAAATAATATGTTTTGTTTTCATGATGATATTTCTCTAATAAATCTTTAGTTCTTGAAGATTATGGTGATTATTGGGTTTAATGTTACTCAGACAACATTTTGCTATGTTGATAACTCCAGTTGAAGAATTGGAAATATTTTTATTTTGCACATTATAATGAGCATATTACATTAATTTTGTATACCATCTTCCTTCATGTTTAATGGATATTTCTAAGGCTAATTATCACTTTTCTATATTTAGTGGAAAGAATACATATGAAGATAAAAGCACAATGTGATATTTATGAGATGTCAGTGCAGTATAAATATAGAAATTCTCTAATTATTCCTGAAATATTCATGAAAATTTCATTGCTTTCCTAAGAATTTGACTTAATTGAACAAAAATGATTATCCTTGCCATAAATTAATATTTGAGAGAGTTGAATTTGCCTCATTAGCAATGTACTATCTACTTGAGGTTAATGTCCTGTGAGAGGCATTTTAATATTTAGTTATTATATGATTGACTCTCCGGAAGTTACTTACAGGAGTGTGAAAGTTATATCTTTGGGTGTATAATGCTTCCATTACATTGTTTTAATATTGTTATGGTTAACCATAACATCAACATTTTGACAAATTAAGTTTGTATACCAAAAAAATTGTTTTGAGGCAAATAGAGCTATAGGTTGGGAGTGGATTATTTTTTAAGTCATTAGCACAATGTCAGATATCTTGTATATAGTCCATTCTAAGAAGACAGTATTTTTCACAGAAACACACAAGTATACTCTACACGGGAAATTCCACATTTTTAAAATAGTTCCAAAGTTAAGAAGACTGGCTTCCTGAGCACTAGTCATTATCCTGTAAATGCCAGGACAACTGAAGTTTTCAACATTAGCAAGAATTATTTGGGATGAGGCTTCTCTTATAAAAGTTCACAGCTTCTTTGTTGGCTTGTAAATGTATCATTTTTCTTGGAAGTAAATTATTGTATGGCATTGATATTGTCTTATACGTATGGAACCAATGCCTATTGTCCCTTGAATACTGCTAACTACATTTTTTGACATGCATTAATAATTTCAGAAAGCAGACAAATAGAAAACAAGCACTTTTTTTGGTCCCATTTCTCTCCAGTATGCCTAGTTAGGCTCCTATCAATACCAACAGGGATAAATCACCTAGGGCCAGCCTTGAAGTAATTTGAGAAGTAATTTTCCAAAGCCAGGTAGTATTATTACCAGCAGGTTTTTCAGAACCAAGCCTGATTTAAAAGATAAAGAATGAAATAAGGATAAAATAGTAGATAATTGGATAATAAGGCTGATAAAATGGGACACCAAGTTTGGAATACAATGGAAGCACAGTCAATGTCTGAATGAAAAGATGGGCAAGGAAAAATTGTAAAGACTAGATAAGACATAGACAAATAGAGAAGGATGGGGCCAACCCCAAAACAGTATCTTAGCTTGCATGTGATATCTGTCCCAACAGATTGATAAGGTCTGAACTGAGGCAGTTCCTTTTTAGCAACTCAAAGTTTGTCATGCCTTTCTATAACCACCACATTCACGAAGCTTCTGTGTTCTGAGTCAGGTACCAAAGCAATGTAGCTACAGTCTATTTTTCCCCAGTTGTTATTATTTCCAGTCCTCTTTTCCTTCACATTTTACATTACTTCATTTCTTAGATGTTGACTTTTCCCAAGTTTCTTAGCTTTACGCTCAAAGATATTGTCCTGGAGACATCATCAGTCAATAAGAGTGTTCTTTTACTTTCCACTTAATGAACCAATGAATCACTGCATGCCAGGCTTTGTTTCCTCCAGTTTGGATTGTTTATGTTGTGTCGAGATCTATTTCTTCACCAAAGTGCTCCTGCTGTGTGATCTCTCCCATTTGTTAAATCCTAGACCCTAGTTTCATCCTGAGTACACTGGCTGCTCCCTTGGCAGCTCGGATTCTTTGATAGTGTGGTTATTTGGAACCATTTTAATACTATATTGTCTATACAACATGCACATGTTATGCAGTAAGTCTTACTCATTACTATGAAGAAGATATGGCTTTTAAATAAAAATGGATTGCACTAAATTGCAACATAAGTGCAGCTCAGGAAAGAAAAAAAAGGGAGGTCAGAGATACCATTGAGAGCTCACTGGTGTATAAATAATGATAGTGTAAAATTCACTCTAATCATAACATGATCATTGATGAGGGTGTGGTATAATTTGAAAATAATGTACACACTATAAGTTTAAGTTATGGGGCTTCAAGGCAATTTTAAATGTTGGTTTACTTACATATATTTAGGTGAAGGCATGTGTCATTTCACTTAGCTCTCAATTATATGATATAATTTATCATAGTAGTTATGAGAATGGACGTGGAGTCAGATAGACTTAGATTTGGATCTGCTTCCTATTTGCTCCAAAAATTTGAAGGATACACTAACTTCTAATTTTAAATTCCTCGTCCAGAAAATAGAATTTTAATACCTCACTATATGAGTCAAGGTTTACTGTTGAAAGGAACAGAAACAAAGTTTGGAAGATTTTTACAAAAATGAGTTTAGCACAAGGATTTAGAGTTGTTCGAGTTGAGCATTTCTGAGCCAGGAACATCACTCTAAAGCACGAGGCCGAATAAGTTTGATCAGAATTTGAAGGCTGCTGCTGCAGAGCAGGAATGATTGGCGCAAGTACAGCTGACACTGCTGGAGCTAAAAACTGGATTGGCCTCTGGCACTGTTTCCACTGCTACCTACAATCCCATCTTTCTCTTATACCTTCATTAAAACTAAAACTTGATAGTGCTTAAAACGACAATTCAAAGGAAGATAACATGTCGTAGCAAAAGCAAAGAGCTCTCACCAAGTCTTTCTTCTGGCTTATTAAATTATCTATACCATTTATCTCTCCACCTATCTAAATTGTATTTCTCAATATTTCTCTAGATGTGCCAATATCTCTAGAAATATTCTTAAGTGATTCAGAAACACAACAGCAATAAAAATTTTTTGTGGGGCCTCAGAAGCTGAAAATCTATCTTAGTGGATTCAGGATTCTCTTTGGGCATAGCATTTTCTATATTTGTGTTACATTCTCTAATTTGAAAGAAAAAAGATTACCATTTTCAATTTCAGATTGAGAGTTTTCTGCTTGACTTCTTTTTATTCACTTTAATACAACTATAACAAGATGTTATTTATGGGCAAACAAGAAGTGATACATTTACAACATGGTTAGATATTGGTTAAGAATCATAACGTTGCAAAAATCTAATATTTGAAGTTATAAATGTTTTAGTTTGATTTTCAACTTACACTTTTGAATCAGTACATAATGAAGTATGATAAGTATTGTTATGATTACTAAGTTTCGTGATACCATCTTTTATTATAGAAAGAGCATAAAGTATTAGGTTGGTGCAAAAGTAATTTATATGTGTAAAATACCTAGCACTAATGTTTAGTTATTAAAAGTAATGAATAAAATACATATATTGTCTATAGGTATAACTAATGTCCATTGTTTAATGGATATTTCGATATCTAAGTTTTTGTTTTCTATGTGAGCCAGTATGTCTAATGATTAAGGGTGTGGGCTTTAATCTATGTTGAAATGGATGCTCAGTCACTTGAACTGTGTAACATTGGGAAGTTGTCCTATCTCAGAGGCTGTTTATTTTCCTATTTAATAAAATAATAATACAGAACTCATAGAGCAATGATTCAAGCAATGTGGCCACAGGAAATATCCTGGTGATTTTGTTGAAATGATTCCTGAACCCAATTCTAAAGATTTTAATTTTGTTGATAAGGAATATTTCCCTGAATTTGTATTTTCCACAAGCATTTTAGGTGATTTTAATGCACTTGGTCTGCAGATCACACTTAAAAAACTGTCAGAGCTTTTTAAAATGATATTTCACTTATAGGCAGTTAGAAGAAAATTTTGTGAAAAAATGCAGAAAAGTGCTTTTATTATAAAAACCTACACAGTGAATATATCTATGTGTATTGGCAATATTTGATTGCTACTTTTAACTACTACTGTTTATTTTTTCTGAAATTTCATATGCTAGATGAAAGGCTTAGCCTTCTGCTGTTTCATTAGTCAAAAATATTTCTAGTAATTTTGATTTATTACCACATTTTTAATAATTGCCAAAGATAATGGTAGATATTTATGGCTAATTCACCTTTAATAATTTTAGGTCTTGTAAAAAGCAGATTTTAATGTTATGATTATAAAATGATAGAAAACTTTTAACATCAATACAATGAGTAATCTTGTATAGAATAAGCAACTCTAAAGTTTGAGTCTAAGTTTTAAACCAAAAATCCTAATTAAGTTTAAAATGAAATGCAGATTCATTTTCATTGGATAAAACCATTGTACTCCAAATAAAAGAAAATATGAAAGCCTTATAACATTGATGTTAATAATGGACACGAAATTACATATTTAGAAGGTGAATGAGTATGAATATAATTACGGAACAAAATTTTAATTTTTGCTCCATAGTCCTTCATATGGAAATTTTTATTTTTCACATTTCAAATTAACCTTGACAACAAAAACTTCCCACACTATTATAAGTTCATCTTTAACATTTATAAGTGAAATTGGCTTATAATTTTTTTGGAACAATGTTGATTCTGTTTTTCAAATAGCTTTGATGTTGACTCCTTTTAAAATATTTAGGAACTTTATTGTTACAGTTCTTGGATCAGCTTTCTTTTCTTTAATGGTACATCTGTAATACTATTTCTTGTATCTTATGGGATAATACAGCTTTGAAAAAGAGATAAGCTTTGACAAGTGGAAAGAGTTTTCTGGTCACCTGAAGAATACATTTCCCACTTCTAATTAATCACACGTCAGCTGCTAGGCATGTGTAATTAATGGCACATACCCCCAAGGGTGTAATGTGTAAACACCTTGCTTATCTAGTTAGAGAAATATTAGCATGCTGTTGATCACTGCAAATGAGAGTACTTTGCTAAGTCTGCCTTTTACTATTAAAGGCAGTCTATTACTTCATATCAATAAGAAAACAGCAAAGGTATTAGATGGAAATTTAAAAATATAGAATGATGCAGCATAAATGTGCTTGCATATATATTCATATTATATTAAGATGAAATAAACTTTATTTCAGTGTTTTGTTTTACTATCAGCATGGCATAAACAAACACAAGGGAAATGGGAAAAATCAATTTAACCTATTTATGATTAAAAAGGCAATAAAGATGTAAAAAATAGCTGCCATAAGTACTGTTAACTACAAAGTTTAAGAAAACTAGTTAATTTATCTGAATCTTCACTTTTTCACAAATGTAAAAGAGAGAAGTCTAATTTCAATGGTAAAGATATTTACAAATATGTTTGACAAGCTGTTCATCAGTTTAACCTGAAGAAACAGATAATATTGACGTGTTATACCACTGTTTCTTGCCAAAACAAAATGCAAGCTTAAAAGCAACAGGCTGCAAAATAGGTACATCATTCTTAAAACTATAACTTACATTTATGATTATTGGAAGTCATGAAAAATAATTTATCTATAGACAGTTGTTGGTTTGCTACAAACTATCCCCTCTATTTTTGGAGGGTGGAGAATTTGCCCCCAGACTCAGGACTAAAGGGAGAAGCTTAAGATGCCTCGCTCAGAAAACAGGTTAGAAGACTGCTGCAACTGCGCTTGGGGCATCCAGTTTAACACCTGACAGATGATTTTAAAGTTTGAGAAAGCATATTTATCGGCTTAAGAAAAGCCAAGGGGATGTGGCAACAGTAGGAGAGGAAATATCTTTACCCTGTGATTTAATCCCACTACTCTGGTTGTGCAATAGACTCACTGCATTTAAATTGAGTTTTGTTTCCAAAATAAAGTTTTTGTCCTTTCATTTTGAGCTACCCAATTGGGCCCTGAAAATTTTGCTCCCCAAGATATTTTAAATCCTGTTGTTTTAGTTTGCTCCAGTGTGAAAAATGGTAGCTACCCTGCTGATAAATGATACAATTGCAATAGTGCATTTGAACAATACATCTGGTTATCCCTCAAGGAATTTTCTCACATTTTTCTCATAGATTAACTTAAAGCAAAATCATATTGAAAATAATTATTACTAATATAAATTAAACAAAATTAAAATTTAGTTACTAAAATTGTAGCTATTTATTAAATGTTACGTATTAAAAATTGGTGAAAATATAAATTTTCATTTTAAAATGTAGGTTAGAAAAGTTGATCCAGGGAAATTGATTTGGGAGGCAATTTAGAAAAATCATATTGCAATATGATTGTCTTATTTGGGGAAAAACAATGGTAATGTGTATACGGAAAATAATTATTTAAAACTAATGCTAATGTAGGTTAAATTAGATTACTGCGTGTAGGAAGTTTGTTTAGTGTACTATGCAGAAAATCAGCATACTAAAAGCTACTAAATCAATGGGTAATAAAGGATTAATAATAAATGCTTTACAATAAAAAATTAATCAACAATGTGGATTTTTTACATATTTATTTTATTTTTAATGATAAATATAAAAATATTTTGATCAAAATATTGTGTTCATAACACTGGGTTCCAATCAGCAATATATCAAAACAGTGCAGACAAAACTACACGGTCAAAACATTTACTGTCCTCTATACCAATAATCTAAAAGTTATTTAGACATTAGTAAATACTCCACTATGTTGCTTTGGTTAACTTATTCCTTCCATTCCATTCTTGTTAGAATCCTAAAGATGCATTTGCAAAAAAAGTGATTCTGACTTTCTAACTTTATTTCAATCCCCTCCTTTAAAAAAATCATTTTTCCTGTATGTAAACATTTTAAGTGTCTTTCTGTATTCGTATGATCCCAATGAGCCTGGTATTTTTCACTTTAGAGTTCAGATAGTATAAAGCAGAGTTTCTATCTTTTTATGCTTAATGAAGCTCAAAGTCCAAAATTTAAAATGCAACAATTACCTGACTTTCTGAACTCTATGCTTAGAAATTCTGTTATTTCTGATTTGAAACAAGATATTATGAAACTGATGGCTCACTGGAAAAACAAATTCCTTCTCCATATGCCAATTATAAAATTCTGTTTCTTCCAGTTAAATGTTTGAAACATTGCCTTTTGTGTTTTTTGTTTGTTTGCAACAATCGTTTTGGGTATTTTATGGTTCAAAATATCATCTGCACTTAATGTAAGATGGAGAAAAGTTTTTCTTCAATATTGTGTGACTTCCTCAAAGAATATACACTGCTAGAAAAAAGTTCTTTTTATTATTTGCTAATGGCTCAGTACAATGATGAAAATTATGATGATGAAAATATACCAATAAGCAAAATCATTTTCTATGTAAAGCAATTAGCATTTCTCCACTTGTAGCAAAATGCACTCTCAATTTGCTTATTTTATTTACCAGTTGTGAATGGTTTATCCCATGTTCAGAGAACAGTTCATCAGGAGTCTTGTTTTATTACCATTTTGCCTCAAAGTTCAGAAGTACAGTCTGGATTTCTACAAAGTGTGCTTGGACAATGGAATAAATTATGAGATGAAGTATTGATATGTGGCCCTTCCTACAGTTCCTAGTAACATCAGTATCATAGACAATGATTTGGAACTAAGTAAGGTCTGTCTAAGTTGAACAGAATCTGACATAACATATGTAATTAGTTCCTAAAAAAGAATGTAAATTTCTTACTCTGCTTGATAATCAGTAGACATTATCAAGCAAGGAGATAAATGCAAAAAGAAATGAAAGGTAGATCTAAGTCTGCATTAAGATATAGGTCACATAAACATTCAAGTAATTAGCACTGACTAAGAAGCAAACATAATTTCATTTTTGTTTGCTGTGATGGTTAATACTGAATGTCAACTTGATTGGATTGAGGTTACAAAGCATTGATCCTGGGTGGGTTTGTGAGGGTGTTGACAAAGGAGATTAACATCTGAGTCAGTGGGCTAGGAAAGGTAGGCCCACTCTTAATCTGGGTGGGCACTATCTAATCAGCTGCCAGCTCAGCCAAAATATAAAACAAGCAGAAGAAGGTGAAAAGACTAGACTGGCTTAGCCTCCCAGCCTACATCTTTCTCTCATGCTGGATGCTTCCTGCCCTCAAACATCAGACTCCAAGTTCTTAAGCTTTGGGACTCAGACTAGCTTCCTTGCTCTGTGGCTTGTAGACAGCCTATTGTGGGAACTTGTGATCATGTGAGTATATATATATATATATATATATATATATATATATATATATATTCCATTAGTTTGGTCCCTCTAGAAAACCCTGATTAATACAGATTTTGTTACAAAAAGTGGTTTTAGAGGAACAGAATATTAAGGATGGAGTTCTTTCATAGGTTTTGGGGTTTCTGGAGTTGGCTGCTTAATATGATAAGACCCCAAACTGCTAATGACTCTACTTCTAATAGTATGCAGAATACTGATAGTACTTGAGATGAATTGTTTAGAGAGTTATGCAAAATAAATCCATTCAACACATCTGGTTCACTGCTTGTGAGAGGAAAGGAGTTCAGTGACTCTATACATAATACTTTTGACTACATGTGGAGAATGAAGGAACATAATGAAGTTGGTTTGTTGCTCCCAAGTTCACTGTACAAAGTGATGAAAGAAAATGATGAACTCAGGGATTCTAACTCCTGCCTTCTAAAGCAGATACTGAGTCTCAAATCTCCTAAAATTGCCCTTAATGAGAGTCTTTTCTCCTGTAGAGAAAAAGCTGATTTTGTGAAAAAGCAGACACAAGCTCCTATCATTTGAGTTGCTGACCTGCAATAAAGGGTGCATGCACAGCCTTGACAGGTATCTACTGTTAAAGTGAGGTCATTGATTGGAAAAGAATGAGACCCTACAACTTGGAATGGGGATATGTGGTAGGACTCTGATGAAGCAGGGGACACTAAGTTTGTAAACTCTGATGAGACTTTTTCGCCAAAAGAAACAGATTCCCCATCCCCAGAAGTGGCAACATCGCCTCCCCAACCCATACTGCCATCAGCTTTTCCACCTTTGTGTGAGGAGATAAACCATGTGCTGCCTGAGGCAACAGTGATGGCCTCCTGTGAGGCACTTGCCAGGCAAGTTAATGTTGATTCTCCTCAAGACCCACCCCCAACACTGCTGTTTACTTCTAGGCCTATAACTAGACTAAAGTCCTGACAGGCCCCTAGAGGTGAGGTTGAGAGTGTGACCCATGAGAAGGTAGACTACACTCTAAAAGAACTGCTAGAGTTCTCTAATGTATATAAACAGAAATCTGGAGAACAGGCAGGGGAATGGATATTAAGAGTGTGGAATAGTGGTGGAAGGAAGATAGAGTTGGATCAGGCTGAATTTATTGATTTGGGCCAACTAAGTAGAGAATCTGCAACTAATGTTGCAGCTTGAGTAGTTAAAAGAGCTTCTAATAGTTTATTTTCTCAGTTAGCTGAAATACAGATTAAAAGATGGCCTACTGTGAGCTAGTTGAAAATGCCTGATCTACCCTAGGTTAATGTAGAGGAAGGAATCTAAAGGCTTAGGGTTATTGGGATGGTGGAGTGAATTAGTCACTTTAGACATACTCATCCAAGCTGGAATGGTCCGGAAGATATACTCTTGACCAATGCTTTGTAATATAGATTTGTCAGGGCAGCACCTGCATCTTTGAAGGCCCTGTAATTGCTCTTCTCTGTATGCTAGATGGAACAGTGAAAACCACAGTCATGCAACTACAAAATTGAAATACAATGGGAATAATTGGATCTTGAGGTGGCAGGGGCCAAGTGCTGGCACTCAACCATCAAAGGCAAGGTGGGTGTATCTACCATAATGGACAGCAGAGGCAAAGCAGCAATCAGAACAGCCTGACTCGTGTGGAGCTTTGGCATTGGCTAATTAATCAGAGTGTTCCTAGAAGTGAAATTGATAGGAAGCCTACTGCATTCCTAGTTAATTTATATAAGAAGAAAACTTCCAGGCCAAGTGGACAAAAGACTAACTTGAATTATAAAAGCAGAGAATCACAGCCCCCCCAATCAATTTTCAGACTTGCGCCAGTTTACAGATGCCAAACCCCTTGAATGAAGGGGAGGCCGGGTCCCCATGAAGAAGGAACCCACTACACTGCAGACAATTTATGCTGCATATCTTTCTCCCATCCTTCCCCAAAAGCAACTCCAGCCTTATACAGGGTAACTGTGCACTGGGGAAAGGGAAATGATCAGACATTTCAGGGACTACTGGAGAGTGGCTCTGAGCTGACGTTGATTCCAGGGGACCCAAAATGTCATTGTGGTTCTCCAGTTAAAGTAGGGGCTTATGAAGGTCTGGTAATTAATGGAGTTTTAGCTCAGATTTGACTTACAGTAGGTTCAGTGGGTCCCTGGACTCACTCTGTGGCCATTTCCCCAGTGCCAGAATACATAATTGGCATAAACACACTTAGCAGCTGGCAGAACCCCTATATTGGCACCCTAACTAGTAGGGTGATGGCTATTATGTGATAAAGGCCAAATGGAAACCATTAGAGCTGCCTCTTCTTAGAAAAATAGTGAATCAAAAACAGCATCTCATCATTGGAGGGATTCCAGAGATTAGTGCCACCATTGAAAACTTGAAGCACACTGGGGGGTGATTCCTACCACATCCATGTTCAACTGTCCTGTTTAGCCTGTGAAGAAGACAGATGGATCTTGGAGAATGACAGGGGATTATTGTGAACTTAACCAAGTGGTGACTGCAAATGCTGTACCAACGTGGTTTCATTGTTTGAGAAAGTTATCACATCTCCTGGTACCTGACATGCATCTCTTGATCTGGCAAATGCCTTTTTCTGTTTCTGTCTATAAAGTCTTCAGTTGGCAAGAACAGCAATATACCTTTACTGTCTTACCTCAGAGGTATATTAAATATCTGGCTTTGTGCCATAATGTTATTGGTAGAGACCTTGATTGCTTTTCGCTTCCACAAGATATCATACTGGTCCATTACATTGATGACATTATGCTGATTGGAGCCAGTGAGGTAGCAAACACACTAGACTTATTGGTGAGACATTTGTGGGTCAGAGGATGGGAAATAAACCAAACTAAAATCCAGGAAACATCTACCTCAGTAAAATTTCTAGGGGTCCAGTAGTGTGGGGCCTGTTGAGATATTCCTTCTAAGGTGAGGCATAAGTTGATGGATTTGGCTCCTGCAAAACCAAAAGGGAGGCACAACACCTAGTGAACCTATTGGGATTTTGGAGGTAACACATTCCTCATTTGGGTGTGTTACTTTGGCCCATTTATTGAGTGACCTGAAAGGCTGCCTGTTTTAAGTGGGGTCCAGAACAGGAGAAGGCTCTGCAACAGGTCCAGACTACTATGCAAACTGCTCTGCCTCTTGGGATAATGACCCAGCAGATTCAATGGTTCTTGAGGTGTCGGTGGCATATAGGGATGCTGTCTGGAGCCTTTGGCAGGCCCCCATAGGTGAATCACAGTAGAGACCTCTAGGATTTTGGAGCAAGGCCCTGCCATCTTCCGCGATAATTACTCTCATTTTGAGAGGCAGATCATGGCTTGTTACTGGGCTTTGGTGGAAACTGAACGTTTGACTACAGGTCATCAAGTCACCATGCGACCTGAACTGCCTATCACGAACTGGGTATTTTCTGACCCATCTAGCCATAAAGTGGGTCATGAATAGCAGCATTCCATCATCAAATGGAAGTGGTATATATGTGATTATGCTCCAGCAAGTCCTTAAGGCTCAAATAAGTTACATGAGGAAATGATTTAAATGCCCATGGCCTTCACTTCTGCCACCCTGCCTTCTCTCCCCCAGCCTGCACTGATGGCTTTATGGGGAGTTCCCTATAATCAGTTGACAGAGGAAGAGAAGACTAGGGCCTGATTCATAGATGTTCTGTATGATATGCAGGCACCACTTAAAAGTGAACAGCTGCAGCACTACGGCCCCTTTCTAGGATATCCCTGAAGGACAGCGGTGAAGGGAAATCTTCCCAGTGGGCAGAATTTCAACCAGTGCACCTGCTTGTGCACTTTGAATGGAAGGAGAAATGGCCAGATGTGTGATTATATACTGATTCATGCGCTGTAGCCAATGGTTTGGCTGGATGGTCAGGGACTTGGACAAAGCATGATTGGAAAATTGGTGACAAAGAAATTTGGGGAAGAGGTATGTGAATGAACTTCTCTGAGTGGTAAAAAACTGAAGATATTTATATCCCACGTGAGTGCTCGCCAACAGATGACATCAGCAGAGGATAATTTTAATAATCAAGTGGATAGAATGACTCATTCTGTGGACACCACTCAACCTCTTTTCCCAAGACAACTCTGTCATCACTCAATGGGCCCATGAACAAAGTGGCCACGGTGGCAAGGATGGATGTTACACATGGGTTCACCAACATGACCTTCCATTCACCAAGGCTGACTCTGGCTATAGCCACTTCTACATGCCCAATTTGGCAGCAGCAGTGACCCACACTGACCCTCGATATGGCAACATTCCTCGAGGTGATCAGCCAGATGTGTGGTGGCAGCTTGATTATTTTGAACCTCTTCAATCATGGAAAAAGCAGAGGTTTGTCTTCACTGGAATAGACATTTTCTCTGGTATGGGTTTGCCTATCCTGCATGCAATGCTTCTGCCAAGACACCATCCCTGGACTAATGGAATGCCTTATCCCCACCATCATGGTATTCCATACAGCATTGCCTCTGACCAAGGCACTCACTTTATGGCTAAAGAAGTGTGGCAGTGGACTCATGCTCATGGAATTCACTGGTCTTACCATGTTTCCCATCATCCTAAAGCAGCTGGGTTGATGGAACAGTGGAATGGCCTTTAGAAGTAACAAGTACAACAACAACTAGGTGACAATACTTTGCAGGACTGGGTCAAAGTTCTCCAGAAGGTCACATATACTCTGAATCCACGTCCATAATATGGCATTGCTTCTCCCATAGCTAGGATTCATGGGTCTAGGAATAAAGGAGTGGAAATGGAAGCACCACCACTCATCATCACCCTGAATGTTCCACTAGCAAAAGTTTTGCTTCCTGTTTGTGTGACATTATGTTCTGCTGGCCTAGACATCTTAGTTCCAGAGGGAGGAATGCTGCCAACAAGAGACACAACAATTGCATTAAACTGGAAGTTAAGATTGCCACCTGGACACTTTGGACTCCTCCTACCTTTATGTCAACAGGCTAAGAAGAGGTTTACAGTGTTGGCTGGGGTAACTGACCCAGACTACCAAGATGATATCAGTCTGCTACTCCACAATGGAGGTAAGGAACAGTATGCATGGAATGCAGGAGATCCCTTGGGGCATCTCTTAGTATTACTGTGCCCTGTGATTAAGGTCAATGAGAAACTACAACAGCCCAATCCAGGCATGACCACAATGACCCAGACCTTTCAGGAATGAAGGTTTGGGTCACTCCACCAGGAAAAAACAAACAAACAAACAAACAAACAAACAAACAAACTGAATCCCAGGATCTGCTGAGGTGCTTGCTGAAGGCAAAGGTAATAGAAAATGTGTAATAGAAGAAAGTAGTGATCAATGCCACCTATGACCACATGACAAGTTGCAGAAAGGAAGACTGTAATTGTCATGAATATTTCCTTTCTCTTTTGTTAAAAACCCGTTTGTGCATGTATAAACTGGTAGTAAGAAAATATCTTCATTTTGTGATTTTTGTACATTGATTTTGTATCCTGAGACTTTGCTGAAGTTGCTTATCAACTTAAGGAGATTTTGGGCTGAGACAACGGGGTTTTCTAGATATACAATCATGTCGTCTGCAAACAGGGACAATTTGACTTCCTCTTTTCCTAATTGAATACCCTTTATTTCCTTCTCCTGCCTAATTGCCCTGGCCAGAACTTCCAACACTATGTTGAATAGGAGTGGTGAGAGAGGGCATCCCTGTCTTGTGCCAGTTTTCAAAGGGAATGCTTCCAGTTTTTGCCCATTCAGTATGATATTGGCTGTGGGTTTGTCATAGATAGCTCTTATTATTTTGAAATACGTCCCATCAATACCTAATTTATTGAGAGTTTTTAGCATGAAGGGTTGTTGAATTTTGTCAAAGGCTTTTTCTGCATCTATTGAGATAATCATGTGGTTTTTGTCTTTGGCTCTGTTTATATGCTGGATTACATTTATTGATTTGCGTATATTGAACCAGCCTTGCATCCCAGGGATGAAGCCCACTTGATCATGGTGGATAAGCTTTTTGATGTGCTGCTGGATTCCTTTTGCCAGTATTTTATTGAGGATTTTTGCATCAATGTTCATCAAGGATATTGGTCTAAAATTCTCTTTTTTGGTTGTGTCTCTGCCCGGCTTTGGTATCAGAATGATGCTGGCCTCATAAAATGAGTTAGGGAGGATTCCCTCTTTTTCTATTGATTGGAATAGTTTCAGAAGGAATGGTACCAGTTCCTCCTTGTACCTCTGATAGAATTCGGCTGTGAATCCATCTGGTCCTGGACTCTTTTTGGTTGGTAAACTATCGATTATTGCCACAATTTCAGCTCCTGTTATTGGTCTATTCAGAGATTCAACTTCTTCCTGGTTTAGTCTTGGGAGAGTGTATGTGTCGAGGAATTTGTCAATTTCTTCTAGATTTTCTAGTTTATTTGCGTAGAGGTGTTTGTAGTATTCTCTGATGGTAGTTTGTATTTCTGTGGGATCGGTGGTGATATCCCCTTTATCATTTTTTACTGTGTCTATTTGATTCTTCTCTCTTTTTTATTTTATTCTTATGCACAAATAACAGACAAACAGAGAGCCAAATCATGAGTGAACTCCCATTCACAATTGCTTCAAAGAGAATAAAATACCTAGGAATCCAACTTACAAGGGATGTGAAGGACCTCTTCAAGGAGAACTACAAACCACTGCTCAAGGAAATAAAAGAGGATACAAACAAATGGAAGAACATTCCATGCTCATGGGTAGGAAGAATCAATATCGTGAAAATGGCCATACTGCCCAAGGTAATTTACAGATTCAGTGCCATCCCCATCCAGCTACCAATGACTTTCTTCATAGAATTGGAAAAAACTATTTTAAAGTTCATATGGAACCAAAAAAGAGCCCGCATCGCCAAGGCAATCCTAAGCCAAAAGAACAAAGCTGGAGGCATCACACTACCTGACTTCAAACTATACTACAAGGCTACAGTAACCAAGACAGCATGGTACTGGTACCAAAACAGAGATATAGATCAATGGAACAGAACAGAGCCCTCAGAAATAATGCCGCATATCTACAACTATCTAATCTTTGACAAACCTGAGAAAAACAAGCAATGGGGAAAGGATTCCCTATTTAATAAATGGTGCTGGGAAAACTGGCTAGCCATATGTAGAAAGCTGAAACTGGATCCCTTCCTTACACCTTATACAAAAATCAATTCAAGATGGATTAAAGACTTAAACGTTAGACCTAAAACCATAAAAACCCTAGGAGAAAACCTAGGTATCACCATTCAGGACATAGGCATGGGCAAGGACTTCATGTCCAAAACACCAACAGCAATGGCAACGAAAGACAAAATTGACAAATGGGATCTAATTAAACTAAAGAGCTTCTGCACAGCAAAAGAAACTACCATCAGAGTGAACAGGCAACCTACAAAATGGGAGAAAATTTTCGCAACCTACTCATCTGACAAAGGGCTAATATCCAGAATCTACAATGAACTCAAACAAATTTACAAGAAAAAAACAAACAACCCCATCAAAAAGTGGGCAAAGGACATGAACAGACACTTCTCAAAAGAAGACATTTATGCAGCCAAAACGCACATGAAAAAATGCTCATTATCACTGGCCGTCAGAGAAATGCAAATCAAAACCACAATGAGATACCATCTCACACCAGTTAGAATGGCAATCATTCAATAGTCAGGAAACAACAGGTGCTGGAGAGGATGTGGAGAAATAGGAACACTTTTACACTGTTGGTGGTACTGTAAACTAGTTCAACCATTGTGGAAGTCAGTGTGGCGATTCCTCAGGGATCTAGAACTAGAAATACCATTTGTCCCAGCCATCCCATTACTGGGTATATACCCAAAGAAGTATAAATCTTGCTGCTATAAAGACACATGCACACATACGTTTATTGCGGCATTATTCACAATAGCTAAGACTTGGAACCAACCCAAATGTCCAACAATGATAGACTGGATTAAGAAAATGTGGCACATATACACCATGGAATACTATGCAGCCATAAAAAATGATGAGTTCATGTCCTTTGTAGGGACATGGATGAAATTGGAAATCATCATTCTCAGTAAAATATCGCAAGAACAAAAAACCAAACACCGAATATTCTCACTCATAGGTGGGAATTGAACAATGAGATCACATGGACACAGGAAGGGGAATATCACACTCTGGGGACTGTGGTGGGGTGGGGGGAGAGGGGAGGGATAGCATTAGGAGATATACCTAATGCTAGATGACGAGTTAGTGGGTGCAGCGCACCAGCATGGCGTATGTATACATATGTAACTAACCTGCACAATGTGCACATGTACCCTAAAACTTAAAGTATAATAAAAAAAAATATCTTCATTTTATTTCCTTTTTTCTTTATCATGTAAAGTAAGATTTATTGACTTTATATAAGCATTTAAGTGTTGTTAAGTTTATGTAATAGCATGTGGTTTGGGGATTGGTGGATTTCCACTTGTAGGAAAGATAGTTGTATTATATTAGGCGTAATTTTGACCTTATTATTGTCCTTATTTAAAGATTACGTATGATCTCAGGAGATGTGTATGGGTTCAGGTTGACAAGGGGTGGACTTGTGATGGTTAATACTGAGTGTCAACTTGATTGAAGGATGGAAAGTATTGATCGTGGGTGTGTCTGTGAGGGTGTCTTCAAAGGAGGTTTACATTTGAGTCAGTGGGCTGGGAAAGGCAGACCCAACCTTAATCTGGGTAGGCACAATTTAATCAGCTGCCAGCACAACCAGAATAAAAAGCAGGCAGAAGAATGTGAAAGGCTAGCCTGGCTTAGCCTTCCAGCCTACATCTTTCTCCCATGCTGGATGCTTCCTTCCCTGGAACATCAGACTCCAAGTTCTTCAGCTTTGGGACTCAGACTGGCTTCCTTGCTCCTCAGCTTGCAGACAACCTATTGTAGGACCTTGTGATTGTGTGAGTTAATACTCCTTAACAAACACAACTCTCTCTCTCTCTCTCTCTCTCCATATATATATATATATATATATATATATATCCTATTAGTTCTGCCCCTCTAGAGAGACCTAATACATTTACATTTATTAAAGTTAAAAATTATACTTTTAAATAAAATCCCTGTTAATGATTTTTCTAAAAAGTAATTCAAATGCATTTGAAGTAAATGAAAATTAAATCTTTTGCCCAAGACACTAAGGCAAACCTTCAAGACATAAGTAAATATATAGAAAGCTCTTAAGACTTTTAGTGGATTCACCAGAAAGAAAGAAAGATAAATGATAAATGATACATAGATGGATGGATAGATAGATAGATAGATAGATAGATAGATAGATAGATAGATAGAGATGACAGACTGTAAGAGCAAATACAAATTAAAAATAGGAGGCTTAATTTTTCTTGTTGGAAATAAAGGGAGAGACCTCCCTCCTCCCATTTGCTAGAGAATTTACTTTAGAAACTTAATAATTCTAAGTTCTTTCTCTGTCTCTTTCTCAAGGACTTGAAAACCATCTCTGAAATGTCACCATCAAGATGATAGTGCCCCTATCTCCCAGTTCCTGTGACAGGCAGGGGCCTAAGTTCTGCAGGCACTCTCCTCAAGTTGCAACACTTCTCCTGTCATAAATATATGAGAAATTTATTTTTCCTGTGCATAAATCCAATTAGCAAGTGCAGATGGCCTCCTGAATGACCAGGTGCATCTAAGACAAACTATATGTGACAAATGGTGCTGTCAAGTACTGTTAACTTAAGCACTAGTTAAGTTTATGCTGAGAACATGTATGTAATGGGCTGTATCTGCCTGCCTGTATAAAAGGGAGAGGTGTCTTTCTATCTTGGCAATCTCTTAGCATCACATTCTGGTTTACTGTTTATTCAATAATAAAACTGTTTCCTTTCTTTTTTTATTTTTGTGAAGAGGTTTCCTTAGTTGGCAGGAGACTTAGTTTTTATTTGTATTTCCCCAGCAGTGTGTATATATGTATATGTGTATGTTTATGTGAGATGATATTGCACACATGGATCTAATCATCAAAAAACATGCATGTATCATACAGTACTTGGCTCTGAGGATGTAACGGTAACAAAAGACAAAATCCTTGTTAAACTACATATGCTCTAGAGAAAACAGACCCAAAATAATATATGTAATATTGCATGGATAGCAATAAGTACATGGAGACAAAAATAAAACAGGGAATAAAGAGAGACAGGGATTGCCTCATTAGACTGCTAGAAATTATAAATGGTGTGGTCAGAATCTGACTCACTGAGAAATGTGGTATTTGAGGAAAGACAAATGAAGACAGACACATACAGAAGTACATAGTAGAAGTAAACATCAAGCAGAGAGAAGATTGTCAAGAACCTGAGGTAGGCAAATGCCTAGCATCCTTGACAAATAGCAAGGTCAGCAGAGATTTCAAGGGAAAGACAGAGATACTGGGAGGGAATAGAGGCAAATTCAATGTGGCATTGTTAATATGGCTGAAATGCCTATACCAATTTAAGTTCTTAAAACAGTATTTAGGAGATTCTTAAAATTCCTATTTCCTATCATTAACATAAGGATAGTGTTGAATGATAGTCCCTAAATAGAAATTGTATCATTTTTGTTTCTTTGTTTCGCCAGTCTATTTGAGGAAAATTACATTTTTATGGCTTTTATAAAATCAAGTTAGAGCACATTTTATAGATATTTTGGGTTTGTATAATTCTTGTATATGTTTGTTTGAAGAATTTGTTCATTAATCTATTGAGATCCTGACTTCTTCCTAATTAATCACGAAGAAAAATATTAAGAGGTGGGAATTATCAGACACTGACCAAAACATTAGGTGTTTTCTGATATTTGAAATATCAAAAAGGAACTGTGCAAATTCTATTATTCATTTGCATTTTCAATCTGTATATTCTCTGTATATTTTCTGTAAATAAAGTTAGTGTTTAAATTTTTATTTAAAATAGGCTAATTAGCATGTGTTAAAAGTTTAGTTTGATAATTGTCCTTGGATTTCTGGACAAATTGCTAATATTGAGATTAATTTTAATAGTGATTAATTGAAATTATCTTTTTGGTTGAAAATAGCTGTTCACACAGAGAAAGCTCTGATGGTTAATCACCGGCCACAAACACTTGTGAGCTTTTTTTCACTCTTAAGAGCAGCAAAAGCACTAGAGCTCGCATGTCCACACTAGGAAAGAATTAAAATGAGGACAATCAGCCTGTTTCTTTGGATGAAGAGAAAACCACCACTTTTCAAACCAGTTAACAAAACAATATTTCTGTCTAACTTTTTACTTTCACCTCAACTTTGGGGCTTCCTCTTCCATAAAGAAAAATGCACACACACATACACATACAAATATATCTATCTATCTATCTATCTATCTATCTATCTATATATATATATATATATACTTTTTTCTGCTTCTCAGGAAATAGGCATGACAGTTTTTACTCTGCTATTTTGAAGAAACTCCCCATGCATTAGGTTTTGCAACATTACACCTAGGTACTCACTGTATGTAATTAATGCACAGTGTTTTTGAAACTCTTGTTAACACATCTTCTTTCACTTGCTGGCCTACCCTGTACTACTCACCATTGTGTAGCTCAGAAGGATGGCAGGTAGATGTAAAAATTCCAGAAAGGAGTTTTCTCAAAAGAACATTTTATTTGTAAGAGGTACCATTTGAGTTACAATAAAGCATTCTTGATTTTGATGATCTGGTATTTACTGCTCTTTCACAAAATCAAAGAAGTCTGTGTCAATGTCCTTATCAAATATCATTGCATCATATATACATGGCATGCATGCTGCCATGGCATATTTGTGGCATATATGTTAGAGGCTTGATTTTTACAGACAATTAGGTTTTTGATATGAAATCAAGGATAGACCAAACCTGCCCTAATTTAAACATGGAGAAACAAAGTACAATGAACAGAGTTCTCAGCATCCTAAGATGTATGAAAAAATATATAGCAGTGATGAGGTCCAGGACAACAAGTGAAGTAAGGAGCTATCTCAATGTAATGGTAGAAATATACAGTGTATTCCACTGGAAGAGTTCAAGTTCTCCTGCATGGTTGAGTTTAATTTGTGCAAACCATCAATATTGAGTCCTTTCTCTTGGAGACCACAGCACAAACAATAGAAACTTGAGTTTGATTTAGCATTAGGGAAACAGATTGTGTCATATGTATGCATTTATAATAAGAAACATGGGATATTTAGATAAATATTTCACTTGTATTTCCTACACTAAAATAACCTGTTAATTGTAAAAGATAGGGTAGGACAAATAATTTTTCTCTATAGCCCCTAACTGACTTTGTGCCTTACAGCTCTTTCTCCCGCCACCTCCTGGACATACGTGTAGCCCTTAACTGTTCCTCTAACCTTCTTGACAATATCTAAATTGCCCAAACAATGACGCTAATCCATAAGGTCAGATTCTCCCTCTTCCAAGAACCATCCTTGCCTAACTTTTCTCCAAAACTAGCAAAACTTTGACTTACTTAATCCTGCTAATACCCTATAAATCTTTCCTACATCTGTGCCCAAATTAGAACTATCTTGTAGAATCTTCAAATAAAAGCTTTGACTGTCTTCCACATAAAAATAAAAACAATGTATAGTTTTTATTTAGAAAAGTAATATTTAAATAATCAAAACATAGAAATAATAATACAAAATGTAAAACTTAACATGTGAAGAGTGTATGGAAGTCCCCTACCTGAGTGCAGGGAAACATTATTTTGAAATAGACAAAGACAATTTGTAATTCCAGGGTATTAACTATTAAGCTCATTTGTGTTTCATTTTCAGAATAGAAATTACCTAGAGCTATTATTCCGGACTATTCTGAAGTTGATTGCTACATGAAATAAAGGGTTGTTGATATGTTAAACAAAAAACAACAAAAACAATGTAAAAAAACCCACATGCCTACCACATGATCCACATGATCTTCTTATATCCAGGGTCACATTAAGGAAATAATTTTATGGTGTTAAATCTTTCTTTTTCATATTTCCCAGCAGAAACCTGTTTGAGCTTTTCTTGTCAAAAAGCATTGTTGATGATCTCTGGTTTCAGCCAATTGCTTTCAAGCTACTCAGAAACCGCCAAATATATCATTTGAAATTTGTCTAAAAATTTAATATGCATATAATTCACATTATATGTGATTGTTATTAAATTGAAGATTTGATTTTGCTAGTCTAGGTGTATCTCAATTTTCTGCATTTCTAACAAACTTCCAAATGATGCCAATGCTTCTAGAGCACCGGCCTTATTTTTAAGGCTTTACTTGGACAGAACTATTCAGCTCAATTTCACACATACGCTCCTAATAGTCATGTCCCAGAATTCTAGCAGGCATCTGGAAACCTGCTTCCTCACCATATTCTCTTTTGCCCAGCTTCCTCTGCCTTCCTGATAGTTTACATTTTCCTATGGGTTTTCATGCTTTCTTCCTTTTACACCTACTATTGATGCCTGTGTAATGTGACACCTCCATTTAACAAAATGGAAATTTCTTAATTATTTCGCACTGAGACCGTTAGTTATATTTGCATCTGTATATGCACAGAATACTATACCTCACTTTTATCATCATGCATTGTACTAGTCAGTTTCTTGACCAGGAATGTTTGAATTAATTGTAGTATTCTTCAAATTTAGGAAAACATTTGGTATAAGCCAGGATAACATGAATGTTTATGTTTAAATTTTTACTAATTTATGTGTTTACTAAATGAAAAATAAAGGGAAGAGAGAAAATGGAAATGGGATTTTAGAGATGAAAACAATGGAGCTTGTTATTTTTAAAGTATACCCTACAAATGCCCATTTTCAATTTTACCTAAAGTGTCTAAAGTTATTTTTACCCTGAGTTGTCTAGGTAATATGTGATATTCGTCTCCATAGTTAGATTTTACCCTGACTCCACATTTCAACTCTCTCTATTAGCTCAGGGAATGTTCAAGCTATCTTATGAAATAGGGACAGATGAATTAAAGGGACCCACGGACTTTGATAATAAAGAAGAATAACAAGCTTCCACAAGAATAGTAATAGGCTTGCTCAAAATCAAATCTGCATTTTAATAAGATCCACATACAATGTGAATGGAAGTTGATGGTGACAGCCAATCATTTTATGGTGGGCATTCATCTTCCACAATTTCAGTGCTCTTCCTGCTTCACAAAATGAAGGGAAATGCTTCTTGGGAAGATGAAGAGATTTACCAAATGAAATAAGTTGAATTGAAGAAAATAGAATGGAATGCAGAATTTCCACATGCCTGTAAAAATGATCACTTCACATACCATTGCCAGGCTAAACCGCATAGTTACCACCTATGCATCTAAATAATTTCAGTCCGTTTCTCAATCATAACATTGATCTTTATTTATCCGAAAATATTTTGTTGACTAATGTCTTATATTATTAAAGTGACAGTTTGAAAATCAGGTTAACTACAGAATTGAGGACATTATAGTCAACTTACACTCCTCCTTCAAGGACTGTTTTACTCTTGCCCTTGTGTTTCAAACACCTTGCCAAACCCCATTCTTTGTGAATAAGAAAGTATATTGAGAGGAATCACCTGTGAAGTATAATAATAAAACGATCTTTAAATACATGCAAACACCCAATAGTCTTTGTTTCTCAGGTCTGCTCCAGGGAAGCTATTAACTGGAAATGAAGTAGATTTAGACAATTTTTTTAAAAAAATAGCACTAAAGATCAAGTGTTTAGATTCTTGAACTAGACGTCAGTTTATTGCTCTTTCAAACTTCTCTGCTATTGACAACAACAAAACATACAGATTTGAAAAACATTTATTTAGATATTAACTGCATTCTTACAAAGTCAATGACACAAGAATCTATACAATAACAAAAGAATTTCTGCCTTGGCAAAAATAAAATATGCTTTTTTTCAATGCAAATAATGTAAATGTTTGCTACAAGAAACTATTGAATTGCTTCTCTCTAAGCATCAGGGGAGTACTGAAACATGATTTTAGCTTCTAATATTGCATTGTGCATTTTTGTCATGTATATTAGAATGTTAAATTCATACAATTAAATCATAAAATATATCAATTAATTAATCTTCAATGTATCGTTAATTAATTTTAAAATTCTAAAATTGTTTTACTGAGTTTTTATCTTCTCTTGTCATTTCTGTTAAATACAGGGACAAACAATGGAATTTGGCGAGGGACATATTTAAATCTTGGCATTGCTCACTTATTCTTGGGCAACCTAGTTTTAATCTTCAATTCTCATTTTACTCATCTGTGAAATGAACACATGATTACATACAGAATATTTGTTTGGATTAAACAAGCTAATGAATGTAAAACACCTATTAAATGTTTATTTTATGGGCATTCTAAAATAGCACTTGGTGTTATTCCTATTACTTTTACTACTAAACTAATATATTTTCATAATTATTAAAAATTCACAAGCACTGTTCAAGGTCTTTCAAGTATTTTGATAAACTTGATCAATAAGCTTAGCATTCAAAGTCATAATAGAACAGTAGTTTACTATTCAAAGTCATAATAGAACAGTAGTTTAATGAATGGATGCTGATATCAAGCATGTATTCAAGTTTCAAGTACTCTATATGTTAGTTCAAATTTTTAGTCTATGTTTTCTCAACTGCGTGCATTTATACATATATGATTACATCGTAACACTTTTTGGCATGGAGTTAATTTGAAATTAATCTGGAAAAATTTAGCAGAGAACATAAAGTACTATTTCTCTTGCCTGTCTCTCCCATTATGAGAGATATATAGTGCTTATTCAAAAGCTGGGAATAATGATATCATTTCTCCTCCTTTTTTTTATATACTACACTGTTCTTCCAGGTAGGTCGCAAAAAGGGATTAGGCTTCGCTCTCCCTCTAGGAAAGTGATCTCCATCTTCTAGATGAAGATACACAACATTTTCACAAATGTGTCAAGGTGATGGCTTGATTATAGCAATGGGAAGTTTTTATTCAAATAGTGTCTGAATGTTTGTCTGCCGAGGTCACTGGGCACACAGATGATATATGAAAGCAACTTCTCATGTGGATACTGGGCTCCCCACTGGCAATTCTAGGTAGGCACCTTCTACATAGCTAACACACCTCCTGGGCACTTGTAAAATGTTCCATAAAAATGCCACCCTCTTGATTCACTAGAACTATTTGCCCAGCATCTCATTCTTGGACCCCTCTTCAGGGTTAAGGATCTTTCCTGCTTTCCCTTTCTTTCTGGACATTTTCAGCTTATTAGCTACAATCCATTTACCCCTCTCTACCAAAGCCTACACTGATCTTCTGTCTATCATCTGCCTGACATCCAATCAGGAGAAAATTTAACATATAAAATTAGAGTCCAACCACAGCTAATATGCAACCTGTAAGCTGATGGTACTAGACATTTAAATATCTAGTGTTGGCATTACTAAATGTTAAAATGTTGACATTATCAGATATTAAGATATCAAAACTCTTCCATACTTGCTATGCGGCCACCACACCTTAAATACTGTTTGTCTCTTCTGCTGCTATAGAATTTCACCTGGAACCCCCTCTCCTCAAATATCCCCATGATCCAGAAACTAAATGATCAGTGCTTGGCGCAGTAGAAGCTTTCTAGGATTTCATGCCAATGCCATGGCCGGTATCTGTGATTAACAATTTCTTGTGCTCTAAGTGGTATCATTGTTCACTTCTAACAGGGGAGGGAAAAGAGATGTCAGAGGTTATGGACGTTGCAGAGCTTTGCTTCAAACCTGGTCAGCCCTGAATGTCTTACTCCCAACCAACATCCTGTCTGGCCAGAAAAATCTGTTTTAGTCTAACTAAATATAACATTCTTATTAACAATTTTGTGACTTAATTCACAATAAAGATATGGAATATATACTAATCTTAGGCCTCGTTTTAAGCATTATAGCAATATTATGCAATTTTTAGCTTAGCAGCCAGTAGAAGCTTTCACATAATAATGAAAATCATTGATGTTAAAAGTAATTCTCTACATATCAAAAGTAAAAGACTTGTTTCTATCAATAAATAAGAAGTCATTGGAAGAGCTTGATGTTATTTTCTAGGAAACACTGTGGTCTAGATAGGGGCACTGCTCAGAAAAAGACAACTGCATTAATAATTTAAAAGCAAAACGAAAACAAAATAAATACCTCAGCAAACATTTCTAAGATACATAAAATTTTTAGAACTATTTTTGAAAGATTTAGTAAACTGTATGCACTAAACACAACTTTGATAAGCAGCTATATATATTTAAATATTGATCTATATTAGAAATTAAATGGTATGTGAGTACATATTATATAGTGTTTTAAAATACTTTGCTAAATATCACTCTGGAGGTATTATAAAAAACAAATCCCCCATCCATGCAAGGAGGGCTCTATTTAGAACAAGAATAGTCTTGATGCTTCTCAAGAAGAAGTCAGTAATGTAATTTTTTCCCAGAATAGGCTGTGCTGTTTTTATACTATATACAAAAGGTACTTCTCATAATATCTCTATGAAAATATTGTTTCTCTATCAAAATAACTTAAATATGCTTTTCCTGCTGAATTTGTTTCATTGGTTCTTCTTTAGTCATGTTATTATTTAATGTTTCTGTCTTCTCCCAAAATTCATATGCTGAAGCTTAATCCCCAATGGGAATGAGGTCTTCAGGAGGTGATTAGATCCTCATGAATGGGATTTGCTCCTTATAAAAGAGGTCCAATGAGGATGCTCTAAGAGTGCGTTATCTGTGAGGGAAGGACTCTTACCAGACATGAAATCTGACAGTACTTTGATCTTGGAACTCCCAGCCTCCAGAACTGTGAGAAATAAATGTTTGTTGTTGATAAGCCACCCAGCCTCTGGTATCTTTGTTATATCAGCCCCAAAAGACTAAGCCAACTCAGTGAATGAATGGATGTGGTAGCACAGTTCTTCCACATCTGTCCATCTTTTTCAAGTTGCTTCAAACCATGCTCCTCCTCACTGTGCGTTCCACATCCAAGTGCTCAACACTCTGATTTTCCCACCTTCCTGACTCCCACCCATTCTATATTCCCCTCACTCTGATTCCTTTAGGAATTCTAATGACTTGAACTTTTGGGTGTTATTAATTGATTTCTGATGGTAGTGTACCAATACTTTGAACATTTTTTTAATTAGAAATTTTGAGTTCAGGAATACATGTACAGGATTGTTATATAGGTAAACTGCATGTCACAGGGGTTTGGTGTACAGATTATTTTGTCACCAGGAAATAAACATGGGGACCAATAAGTATTTTTTCCTGATCCTCTCCCTCCTCCTACCTTTTGCCCTGGTATCTCCTTTTCCCCTCTTTGTGTTCATCTATTCTCACTGTTTAGCTCCCAGTTATAGGTGAGAACATGCAGTATTTGGTTTTCTGTTCCTACATTAGTTTGCTTAGGATAATGGTGTACACCTCCCTCCATGTTGCTACAAAGGACATGATCTCTTTCTTTTTTATGGCTGCATAGTATTCCGTGGTGTATATATACCACAGTTTCTTTAGCTAGTCTACTGGTGATTCCATGTCTTTGCTATTGTGAATAGTGCTGCAATAAATACACACATGCATGTGTCTTTATGATAGTTTTTAGCAGCTGTAAATAAAATGCCCTCCTTGCTAACTCTCTCAGCTTATATATTTATTTATTTATTTATCTATTTATTTATTTATTTATTTGAGACAAAGTCTTGTTCTGTCACCCAGGCTGGAGTGCAGTGGCACAATCTCAGCTCACTGCAACCTCCGCTTCCCAGGTTCAAGTGATTCTCCTGCCTCAGCCTCCCAAGAAGCTGGGATTACAGACACATGCCATCACGTCCAACTAATTTCTACATTTTTAGTAGAGACAGGGTTTCACCATGTTGTCCAGGCTGGTCTCGAACGCCTGACCTCAAGTGATCCACCCACCTTGGCCTCCCAAAGTGCTGGGATTACAGGCATGAGCCACCGCACCCGGCCCCTCAGTTCATTTATTTATGATTTCCACATTCACATTGCCACAAAGATCAGTTTGATATATATATGTCATAAAAACACTAGAAAAAAAAAGCTTTCAAATTAGTAAAACTTGTTTGAAACTGAAACAACAAACTATAACTATGACATAAGAGTAAGATGTTCTCTCCTCCAGAGAAAAACTAGGAATGGAGTCTGACAGCCCTCAACTCTCAAATCTTTGACTGGGTCTTTGGTTAATGCTAGGGACTAAATTGTGTGTACCCAAAATTCATATGCTGGAGTCCTAACTCCCAGTAGTTGTGACTATATTCAAAGATAGAGTCTTTAATAAAATAATCATGTTTAACAAGGTAATATGGTTGGGCCCTGATCCTTCATGACTGGTGTTTTTACAAAAGGAAATTAGGACACAGACATATTCTTATGAAGATGATGTGTATTATTCACATGCTGCTATGATAGAGTAACACAGACCAGGAAGCTTAAACAACTGAAATTTACTTTCTCATAGTTCTGGAGGCTAGACGTTCAAGATCAAGATTCCATTAGACTTGGTTTCTGGTGAGGCCCCTCTTTTTGGCTTATAGATAACTGCCTTCTTACTATGTCCTCACATGGCTTCTTCTCTGTATGTGTGGAGAGGGGTCTCTGGTACTACTTCTTTGTCTTATAAGAATTCCTATCTCATCAAGTTAGGACCCCATCTTTATGACCTCATATAACCTGAATTAGCTTTCTGAATGTCCTATCACCAAATATAGTCACATTGGAGATTGAAGCTTCATCATATAAATTTTGAAGATACAATTTAGTTCAAACACTATGTGAAGATACAAAGAAGGCATCTACAAGGCATGGAGGGAAGCCTCAGAAGAAATCAACCTTACTGACAGCTTAATCTCATATTTCTGCCCTACCCAATTGTGAACTAATGAGTTGCTATTTTTTTTAAAGTTGTGTTAATGTGGTTTTTATTTTCCTACAGAGTATGATATTTTGTCATCTTCAAAATATTACTTCCTGGTAAGTGACTGTCTCTCTCAGTCTTAACCAGCTGATGGAGATGGCAAAGATCTTGGACATCACATGCCTTCTTATGCCAGCAAAGCAATCCCAAGTGTATCTCTACAACTACACTCTTTATCTAAATCTCACACACTAAGATAATATTTTCCCTGCCTTAAATTATTCCAAAGCCGGCTCTCAGGCAACTAGAGATCGCCTCTATAATCGAAAGACCCCATTTGGAGGCCCCTTTATCAAGGTTACTCATTTGAGTCCCTCCCTAGGCACCAGTGCCAAGCCCTTCTTATGGGGCCCATGTGACTCTCCAATGTGTCTCAGTCCTTAGAAATTTCCAGTTCCAAGCCCTTTCCCTTCTCCCTTTCTATGGCTCCTACGGTCAAGAAATTGGAAGTAGTTTTTGTTCAGAGATCTCTTGAGAGTGAGACAATTGTCTCTGTCTGCACTGATACATATGACTTTTGCTTAGTGCAGAACTGTGGTGAAAATGGAACATTTGGGAATTCAATACTTTTTCCTGTTTAGTCTCTTGCTTTTATACTATGGCAAAAAGCAATTAAAGGCTTGACTATTACTTCGACTTGGGCTTATTGTCTTAATGGATTGACAACTTGTCACAATTTGACATTTGTGGCTGCACAATTTGCCTGAAACCTGACCTTTCAGTTCTCTCTGGCTCACCTCAGCTCTTGACAATAAAAAGGAAGATACAAGAGATACGTGACTCAAACTTCAGCCAAATTTTCATCTCTGGTGCAAATAAAAAGTCACAATTTGGAAGAAGAATTTAGAGGGAAATGTCTAAGCCTTCTACTTGTGAATTTGCTCTCTTTATTCTGAGGCAGTTGCCTTGAAAATCATGAGTACAGTTCAGTTAGTATTTCTGGTTGAAAGTAATAAATGCAGCTCTGGCTAATGATCCAGTTGATTAAACATTTTACTAAATTAAAAAAATAAAAGGAAGCTTACAAAACCTTTAGTAGACTTAATTTAATAGCAAGTGTTCAGAGACAACACTGGTTGCTGATGATCTGATGAGTACACTGGTCTGATCAGGAAATGTACTTGCTGTCACCAAGGACTGGATGCTAAAAATTTGCACCACTGTCTCTCTTGCTGTACGATTCCTACCTTGTAATTATTATAACTACCGCAAACCCTAAGGAGAGAGAGAGAGAAAAACAGCAAGAGAGATGAGCTGTCAGTACCTTCCTGCTTCTGATACCAGATTCTTGGTCAAAGTCAAGAGAAAATGTGTCTAGGAGTTTATGTAACAGGTAGCTAGGCATGAGTAGTCCAGGAGATGGCTTTCCCCACTCACCAGGAATGTCAGGTGATGGTTGGGCAAAGATCACATTGCCCCTCTAAAAGTGGTAAGTTGGCGGCTGGTGTCAGGGAGAGGCCATTTCTTGATGGTCCACACCTGTTGCATTAAAGTGTTAATTGAATGCAGATGTCAGGGAGAAGCAACTTTCTGAGTATGTGCATTAAGAGATAAAATGGCAGAGCATGATCTTCCGGGGGCACTCCACGGGAAAAGAGAAGAAAGCCTCAGATGGGCATGCATACAACTTCCTAAACACACTGAATGTGCTCACCTCTCAAGTGTAAAGAGGGCACTACACATGTGGTCAGCCCATCCTAAGGGAAGAATCAATGGAAAGGGGCCAGCCTATAAGTCCTAGGATCAAAGTTAAACATTGCACTTGACCCTCACATGCCCACTTGGGTGTCTTCCAAGCATAATTTCCCTCCTGTCTGAAGCCTTTTTAAATAAATGCACACTCCTTTTCTGAAAATTACCTTCGTCTCTTTTTTTGCCTTATTCCCTTAGTCAAATTATTTCTTCTGAAGAGGCAAGAATTGAGGTTGCTGCAGACTTGTATGAATTTGCCACCGGTAACTTGGATACCTTCCACCAGTAACATTTAAGGCACATAACTGGGTATTCATAGTACTCGGGGGCCTTGCAGTTGTGTGATTAAGACCACAGACTCTGATGCTGCACTGCCCATCTACCACACTGAAAAGCTGTCTGGACTTCTGCAAATTTCTTAACCTCTCTGTACCTCAGACTCCTCATCTGTACAAAAAAAAAAAAATTATATATGTATATATATACAGGGTCACCTCACAGGATTTTTTTGAAGAATAAAAAATTTTAAATAAATAAAACACTTAATACATGAAACACGACTGCATTATTTTTACTCATTAATTTTAAATTGCAAGAGAGAAAAGGAGAAATGATTATCAAGCATTATTTGTTCCTATGAGGATGAAGTGGGATTTTGATATAAGCAAAACAAAACAACAAGGAATTCTCCAAGTACAAAATGACATGCAGCCTCTGGGTAACTGAAATAAAATCTTTACCATAAAAGGCTAGGAAATAATACACTTAGTGTGAGAATTAACGTGATAAAAAATTTTGGCAATTATTTATGCCGTTCTCATGTAATCACTGGAGGGAGAATTGCTTGTGACTTGTGCTCTGTGGATATTAAAGATGAAATACATGAGTGGAAGTCTCTTAAAAGGTCACACTCCAAGTCTGATTTCTGCAATCTGCTGTGTCAGCAGTCAAAAATCCATCCCAGATTCATGAGATAAATGGATTGGGACAGATGATTCTGGCATAGAGGAATAGGTTGTAGGAAAAGGTATGAAACCTGGGGAAAGTTGATGAGGACAAATCAACACATAAAAGAGTAAGGGAATTTGAAATGACAGAGCAGGCAAAGCCCACCTGCAGCAATGCTTTGGTGCTTCCACTTTGTTTCTGTCTCATGATTAATGCACCCAATTCTTCACTTCACTTAGGGCTTTGTCAGGGGAATAGAGAAAAATGTGCTGCTCTTTGGTTCTTGGGGCGAGATTATTTCAGACTAGTATACGCAGCTTTATACTGTTTAAATTTCTGTATTATATCTATTTTATTTAAATTTGAGAACGAAACATAGAGGTAGAGAATGTCTTTCATTCCTTAGTGTATGTCTTAGTCCTCTTGGGCAGCTTTAACAAAATTCCATATACTGAGTGACTTATAAACAACAGAAATTAATCCCTCATAATTCTCCAGGCTGGGAAGTCCAACTTTGGGGCACCAGCAAATCCATTGCCTTGTGGGGGCCCAACTTCTGGATTATAGATGGTTCTTTCTGGCTGCCTCCTCACATGGGGAAAGGAATGAGGAGTTTCTCTTAAGCATTTTTTATAGGAGCACTAATCTCATTTATAAGTGCTCCACGCTCATGACCTAAATGCCCCTAAAGGCCCCACTTCCTATTATCATCCCCTTAACAGTAAGGATTTTAACATATGAAGTCAGTCGGCGGGGTGGGCATCAACATTTTAAATATAGCAGTGTGTATAGTAAAAGTTGAGAAAAATATTAACCAAAATAAAGGGAAATAAAATATTATTTTGGAAAATATGAAGTAAAATGCATTAGTATTGTTATTTTACTCAACAAATATCATGCTAATTATGTACACATGATTGGATCTATTTATACTCTTAATAATAACATGAACAATTGTCCTTAAACTTGACCCAGAAGTCGCTCACAATAAGCAATAATTTCTTAAGCATATGCTTACCCAATAAATCTGAACAAGATAATATAAACACTTACATATTAATATTGGCATATTTCCTCTCTATTGTCTCAGGGAACTCTAAAATCAGATGAAAAGAGAGACATTTAACAAAATTTGAGCATGAAAAATGCATGGTGAAACTTTAAGGGCACAAACATTTGTATATTGTATTCAAAATGTCACTTAATGCAAATTATAATGACAATATCAACAGAAAATAACAGTGAAATGCCTTCAAAAGAGCCAAGGGCCTTCAGACTGAAGTTAACTCTATTATGTCTATGAAAAGTATTGTAATATTCTTGAAAAGTCACTGCAAAAAAATACTACTGAAGAATTCATTCAGAATAAATCTAAAATCAAATGACCTGATATGAAGCCATCAAACATACATATATGTATGTCACCCTAAGAATTATAGCTACAAAAGAAAATATATTTATATATTTCTTAAAGGAGAAATATCTAAAAATGAATAAAAATGAAGATCTAAACTCAAAAGTAAAATAAAAAAGACCTTATTAGTGGATATAAGAGGACATTGAAAATGAGAAATATTGTAAGGTATATTGAGTTCCACAAAAATTGCTTTTTGTCCTTTATTGGCAATTTTGTACAACTGAATTGCAATACTCATTTAAACTCATTACTAAGCTCCTTAGTAAATTGTGAAAATAGAGAAGAAGATCTGACAACAGAAACACAATATTTGTCTTTTTAAAAAAATTTATTTCCTTTTTATGAATGTAAGCTTCTTTCTGTATAATTGAACTTATAAATAATGCTTTATCTGGATTTTTCTCCAAATAGTCTGTTAAACATTTCCATGTTTTAGCTGGATTAAAAACACAGAATTTTACATTACATACAAAATGTTATTGAGTTATATGATAATATACTTAATCACAATCATATTGCTAAGTATCTGAGTTAATCTTTGTTTATAGGTATGATTACATTTGACCCAGTCTTAAAAGCCATTTAATATTAATATAAATATAAATTATATGATAAATATTTACTTATATTAGTTTGTAATTCTTTTTATTTTAAGATAAAGCAGTTTAGGACTACTGCAATGAAAGATGTAGCTTTTTTTTTTTTGCTTTTTTTTTTTAATTGTACTTTAAGTTCTGGGGTACATGTGCAGAACATGCAGTTTTATTACATTGGTATACACATGCCATGGTGGTTTGCTGCACCCATCAACCTGTCACCTACATTAGGTATTTCTCCTATTGTTATCCCTTCCCTAGTCCCCCATCCCCCGACAGGCCCCAGTGTGTGATGTTCCCCTCCCTACATCCATGTGTTCTCATTGTTCAACTCCTACTTATGAGTGAGAACATGCAGTGTTTGGTTTTCTGTTCTTGTAATAGTTTGCTGAGAATGATGGTTTCTAGCTTCATCCATGTCCCTGTAAAGGACATGAACTCATCTTTTTTATGGCTGCATAGTATTCCATGGTGTGTATGTGCCACATTTTCTTTATCCAGTCTATTATTGATGGACATTTGGGTTGGTTCCAAGTCTTTGCTATTGTCAATATTGCTGCAATAAGCATAAGTGTGCATGTGTCTTTATAGTAGCATGATTTATAATCCTTTGGGTATATACCCAGTAATGGGATTGCTGGGTCAAATGGTATTTCTAGTTCTAGATCCTTGAGGAATCACCACACTGTCTTCCACATTGTTGAAGTAATTTACACTCCCACCAACAGTGTAAAAGTGTTCCTATTTCTCCACATCCTTTCCAGCATCTGTTGTTTCCTGACTTTTTAATGACCGCCATTCTAACTGGCATGAGATAGTATCTCATTATGGTTTTGATTTACATTTTTCTAATGACCAGAGATGATGAGCATTTTTTCATATGTTTGTTGGCTGCATAAGTGTCTTCTTTTGAGAAGTGTTTGTTCAATTCCTTTGCCCACTTTTTGATGGGGTGTTTTGTTTTTTCTTGTAAATTTGTTTAAGTTCTTTGTGGATTCTGGATATTAGCCCTTTGTCAGATGGATAGATTGCAAAAATTTCTCTCATTCTGTAGGTTGCCTGTTCACTCTGATGATAGTTTCTTTTGCTGTGGAGAAGTTCTTTAGTTTAATTAGATCCCATTTGTCAATTTTGGCTCTTGTTGCCATTGCTTTTGGTGTTTTAGACATGAAGTCTTTGTCCATGCCTACCTCCCGAACGGTATTGCCTAGGTTTTCTTCTAGGCTTTTTATGGTTCTATGTCTTACATTTAAGTCTTGATCCATCTTGAGTTGATTTTCGTATAAGGTATAAGGAAGGGGTCCAGTTTCAGTTTTCTGCATATAGCTTTTTAACTGTAGTTGAAAAATGAAATTAATTCCCACGTTAACTAAAACGTATGGCAAGATCCCAGTGACGGTAAATAAAACTGGCAAGATCCCAGTGACAGTAAATACTGCACTTTCTTAGAAGTGTGGATTGAAGAATTCATGCTAGGTTGGGAGCTCTAGGACCTGACTTTTTACTCTTCTGCTGATAGGGACAGGAGGCAGGAAAATTCTGGGCAGAAGAGAGTGGGTTCCCAGCAAGGGCCCCACCCTCAAGCCTGGAACTGAGGCCCAAAGTGAGGACATTACATTCCTATTTTCCTGCTTGAATGTTGCCTTTTCCAAAACCACCTGTGGCCCGCCCCGGCCCCTATCGGGTGCTCATAAAAACCCCAGGCTTAGACAGTAGAAAGGAGAAGCAGCTGAACGTCGATAGGAGAAGCAGCTGGGCATTGGAGACTGCGGTTGGACGTCGGAGAGAAGTGGCTTGACTTCAGAGGGACGGCTTGATTGCGCGACTTCAGGGGAAGAACACCTTTTCCCTCCATCACCTTTCCAGCTCCCCTTCCTGCTGAGAGCCATTTTCATTGGCAATAACATTCTCCACATTCATCACCCTTCAATTCATTCATGTGACCTGATTTTTCCTGGACACTGAATAAGAGCTTGGGTACTATGACTGCGGATGCAAAAGGTTGTCACGCTAAACTGTTAACACTGAAGCCATCCACGGACAGCAGAATTTAAAGAGTACCATAACACACACCCTCTGGAGCTTCAGGGGTCGCAGGCACCCCCCAGATGCTGCCGTAGGGTTGGTAAGGAGTTCGTTCCTGCTGGCACACAAAAGCACTTGGCCCAGCTTCTGCACCCACTCACCAGCATGCTCCCTCCCACGAGTGGCTGCGCATAGCAGGTTTGAGGGAATAAAGTTTGCCCCTGCCAGGGCTGAAGAGGCCAGCTAGCTCCAGCACCTGCACTCCAGTTCCTACCGCAAAGGGGTTAGGGAAAATTTTCTGTTTCACTACCTCCAAATCTCAACGGACTCATCCTGCTATAAGGGAAAGAATGGAAAAGAGAGAAGATCCTGCTTTAGTCTGAACCAAAAACACAGATCCTGATGAGTTTAGTTCAACAGATAGGAATGAGAAGGAAAATAGAGAAGATACACCCAAAATTATTAACTTAAGTTGCAAAACCCCAATCACTAGTGAAATATAGCCTAATAAAACTTTTCAAGTGCTGACCAATCAGATTGACAATTCCTTCATCATAGATAAATAGCCAAGTGATGTACTCAAAAGGGATGAAATATTTGTCTTAGGTATTTGTCTTTAATGAACAAATCTGGTGCATAAGAAAAGTGGAAAAGACCTCTTTACCACAGTGATTCATGATATATTTAACAAAATAAGAATATATATGTTTCTACCATCTTAGATCACATATTTTTCAATGTCTCCTAAGCATAACAGGTAATTTATTATTATTTTGTGTTTAAAAATTATTGGTGAATATCAATCATTTTTGTTGATATTGTAATAGTTATTTACATTTAGTGAATTAGCATTTCAGTATTTGGCCTATGTAACTATTTGAGCTTAATGAGATTTTTGTTTGTTTCCCTATTTGTAAGTACTCTTTGAAAAGTAAATCCTTTTTAAATAATATTTTCTATTAACAAGTTGGCCTCAAAAATGTTTGCTAACATTTGCTGCTTTATGTGAAGGTTTCACTAATTTATGTTACAAAGGAATGCTTCCTTCAGAAAGTAAAATTAAAGGTCATCAGATTCTCAGAGAAAAAGTGTCTTACTTTGATTTCCTTTCTGGAATAATAAATCTTCAAATTGGGGTGTTTTTAACCCTTGAGATGTATGAAGACCTTACAAGGAATATACGAAGACCAATAAATTTTAAGAAATCAATTAATTTTTTGCAATTGATTTGGTTCAGTATGTAATTATCACCAAAGTATTATTTAGATTCTGTATGCTAATCTTTTTTTTCACAATCAACTTTTTCTCATTTTACAAAAAATAAAGCATTGTCTTCACTCATCCTAAAATAAAAGAAACAGTTTTCCAGTGGGAAACTTTTGTGGTGACCAAAAGCAGAGACAATTCAAAAGACATCTTCATACAAAGAAGTTTACTTTAATAAGGCAGTATCCGATCTCACTGAAAAACAAACAAAAAAACCTTTTTGATCAAATTTTACATTAAAGTTTTAATGTGTTTTGGAAAATTAAGATAGGTCTTTTTTTGGTTCATTTTTTTGTTTTTTTTTGTTTGTTTGTTTTTTGTTTTGAGACGGAGTCTCGCTCTATCTCCCAAGCTAGAGTGCAATGGCATGATCTTGGCTAACTGCGACCTCCACTTCCTGGGTTAAAGCAGTTCTCCTGCCTCAGCCGTCAGCCTCCCAAGTAGCTGGGATTATAGGCACATGCCACCATGCCCAGCTTATTTTTGTACTTTTAGTAGAGATGGGGTTTCACCATGTTGGCCAGGCTGGTCTCGAACTCCTGACCTTAGGTCATCCACCCACCTTGGCCTCGCAAAGTGCTGGGATTATAGGCATGAGCCACTGCACTCAACCAAGATAGGTTTTGATTAATTCTTTACTACTATATAAACAAAAATATTAACTCCAAAATGAATATATATTAATATTAAGCAAAATAAATTGCTTTTAAGTAATAAATTTATGTTCACAATTTTTTGAGGCTAGAGTAAGTAGAAAAACATTTCTTAAAAAACATATTGGCTGGGTGTGGTGGCTCATGCCTGTAATCCCAGCACTTTGGGAGGCCGAGGTGGGTGGATCACCTCAGGTCAGGAGTTTGAAATCAGCCTGGCCGACATGGTGAAACGTCGTCTCTACTAAAAATACAAATATTAGCCAGGTGTAGTGACACGCACCTGTAATCCCAGCTACTCGGGAAGCTGAGGCAGGAGAATTGCTTGAACCCGGGTGGTGGAGGTTGCGGTGAGTGGAGATCGCACCACTGCCTGCACTCCAGCCTGGGCGACAGAGCAAGACTCCATGTCAAAAAAACAAAAACAAAAACAAAAACAAAACATATTGCATTAGGGTGAAATATTTTAGGAAAGACAATGCAAATACAAGTAAATGAGAAAAGAAAATGCAAACTGCAAAAATGTAATCCTGTTAAAAATAATACATTCATGCAACTTTAAGACATGTTACACAGGATACATTTATGATAGCAATGAGACATTTTTAAATTAACTTTTAAAAAATTTGCCAGAAACTACATCTATTGCAAGTATTTGTACTTCAATTGAAAATATCTAGAAGCCATTCTAAATAATGTGTGGAGCACACATTTATATTTCTAAAATCATTTTAGAGAAATGGGAGTCTTAAAAGGTGATTAGACTACTATCCTTGAGTAAGGAATTTCTAGTATAATTAATAATATCATTTTGTTAATATTCATGACCAACCTGTGAAACTAGGATTTGGGTGTTTTTTACTTTTAATTTGCCAATGTAAATATTTCAGTGGTAGTGCAGAGCAAGTATACCTTATATTTGAGTCCTCCATGTTAAAGATAAAGTGATAATAAGGCTGTAATAAGTTTATCTAATGTATTCAGATAAAACATTATTATAATGATGTATATATACAAACATGCAAAGGACCAGAAAAAAGTACTACATTGTCAAGTTAAAAGGGATAACTTGTATTTCAATAACTCAAGATGGCTGTTCTTTTATATGGAAATAAAGTAATTTAGTTCTATATAAATTATGTGTTTACATGGAAAATCACAGGTCAATTTAATAAAAACATATAGATAGTTTGATTTAGGATTTTGAATATTGTATACACTTAGTTAATAAAGCTGCAGCAATGTTTGAGAGAATTCGCTCTAATTTTGAAAGATGTCCCGCTTTGGATAAAAGTCTATCAAACAGCATTGCACACTACAGAGAAATCTTCCATGAAAATAAGTGTCAATGGATGCTGCAGATTTTATTATTTTATTATTTTAAGAATTTTCCCTGCAACTTCAACCTTCAGCAACCACCACCCTTGTCAGTCAGCAGCCATCAACAACTGGGCAAGAAGATTACAACTCACTGAGGGCTCAGATGATCTTTAGAATTTTTAGCAATAAAATCTTAAGGTATGTACATTATTATTTTTAGACATAATGTTATTGCACACTCAATAAACTACAGCATAGTGTAAACATAACTTTTATATGTTCTAGAAGACCAAAAAATTTGTGTGACTTGCTTTATTGAGATATTCACTTTATTGTAGGGGCCAGGAACCCAACCTACAATATTTCAGAGGTATGCCTGTTTCCTTGTTTTATCCTCAGGCAAAAAGGTAGCTCAGGATATTTGAAGAAAATGCCTGACAACTTGAAAATTTCGAAGAGATAATAAATCATTCAAAGATAATTATGAAATTGTTACCAAAATAAAATTATATTACTATGTAATGATTATTGTTCAAATAATTTTAATAAAAAAGGAAAGTAGGAAGGCTAAAAAGGAAGAGAGAGAAAGAAAAGCAATGAAAGAGGGAAGAAGAAAAATAATGGAAAGAAGTAAGGAAAAAAGAAAAGAAAGAGGAAAGGAAGGAAGGAAAAAAGAGAGAAGGAGACTGGGTGTGGAGGCTCACGCCTGTAATCCCAGCACTTTGGGAGGCCTAGGCAGGCGGATCACAAGGTCAGGAGATAGAAACCATCCTGCCTAACACGGTGAAACCCCGTCTCTACTAAAACTACAAAAAATTAGCTGGGCATGGTGGCACGCACCTGTGGTCCCAGCTACTTGGGGGACTGAGGCAGAAGAATCACTTGAACCTGGGAGGCGGAGGTTGCAGTGAGCCGAGATCCTGCCACTGCACTTTAGCCTTGGTGACAGAGCAAGACTCCATCTCAAAAAAAAAAACAACAGAAAAAAAAAAGCAGAGAAGGAAAAGGGAATTTAGTCTTTGTTATTAACTGAATTGTCTTGCTCCAACATCAAATGTTGAACCCTTAACCTCCGAATGTAATGATTCAGAGATGGGGGCTTTGGGAGGTAACTAGGTTTAGATGAGATTAGTATTCTTTGTAATAAGACAGCAGAGAGCTTGTGTGTTCTCTTTCTCTCTCTCTCTCTCTCCTTCTCTCTCTCTCTCTCTCTCTCCCCCCTTCTCTCTCTCTCTCTCTTTCTGCCTTGATCCATGTGAAAAAAAAGAGTGATAAAGTGGTCGTCTGTAAGCCAGAAAAAGGGCCTTCACCAGAACCCACCCATGCTGGCACTCTGATCTCAGACTTAGAAGCCTCCAGAACTGTGAGAAGAAAATTTCTATTGTTTTAGTCACTTTCTGTGGCATTTTGCTAGGCATCCTAAACTGACTAAGATCCTTCTTAAATAGCGGTTTTAGTATCTAAAATATTAATTGACTCTTGAGGCATTGGATTTCCAAAAATGACTTTCTTCATTTTATTTCTTAAATAATGAATATAATAATATTAACATGCAATAAAAATAGCCTTCAAAGCATCCCTCCAAAACTCATTTCACAGTGCTTAATATAGAAAAATAATAATGAATTCCAATGATAATGGAGTAATTACAGTTAGTAGGCATAAGGGAAATGCATAATATCTGCAGATAAAATTGAAATGGAAATTTGATTTAAAGAAAGCAAAAATGCATTTTTACAGTGCTCGAATGGCCAATAAATTTATTTCATGTAAAAATATTTACTTGTTCTCACCACTCTTAATCATAGTGGAGCCAAAAAATATTTGCCTGAATATTTAAAAAGAAAAAAAAAAAAAACTAAGACGATTGAAATAAGAGAAAGAGGAAAATTTTTATTACGCACAGATAATTATAAACATAGAAAATAAAACAAATCTACAGATAAGTTTAGCAAAATAGTTAAGTGACGGAATGCAGAATGATAAATCCATATTCTCATCAAGTGACTATGAAACACTAAAATTAACCATATGCTGCTGAAGTGTTTATTATCTTTTTTATCTTTAAATGGGAATGCATTCTCTATGACTCAGAAATAATTCTCCTTCAGATTATATATCTCTTTGGGGTATGCATATACATGTGTTTATGTGCACTGAAACCTGGAAAGCATATGTACAGTGTATATGTGTTTATAACTATGTTTAGAGCAATATTATATATAGTACATTGTAATAAATCGAAAATAGAAACAAATGTTCAGCAGCCAAAGAATTAACAAAGAAAATGTGGTTTATTTTTAAGAATACAGCCATACAATCAATGAAATGCAGCTCTATGTAGCACCCTGAGTGACTGAAACATATACTGTTGTGCAAAAGAAGCCAGATAGAAAATAATATGCAGTATATCATATTTCTATGAAGTTTAAAAACAGGAAAAAAAATCATTGAGTGGGTTTCTCAAGAGAATCAAGGAAGTGATTCTTTAACTTTCAGAATAAAAGATACCCATTGTGTGAAACAAGAATATGTGACCCAAAAGGGATGTTTAGGGGGATTCTGGGATGCTGGCAAAATTCTTCTTCTGCTGCTGATTTTTGGTCACCTTGCTACTCATTTGCAATCATTTATTCACTTTGATAGTTACGCTTTATGTGCTTTTTGTTAACAAGTATTACAAAAATTACTTTAAAAAAGCTGAAATCAGAATATGTGTTACATAATTAGCCGTGTGCAGATTTTTTTTTTTTTTTTTTTTTTGAAATGAAGCCTAGCTCTATCACCCAGGCTGGAGTGCAGTGGCACAATCTCAGCTCAGCCTCCCTAGTAGCTGGGATTACAGTGCATGCCACCATGCTCAGCTAACTTTTTTGTATTTTTAGTAGAGACAGGGTTTCACCATGTTGGCCAGGCTGGTCTCAAACTCCTGACCTCAGGTGATCCACCCTCCTTGGCCTCCCAAAGTGCTGGGATTACAGGCATCAGCCACCATGCCCGGCCGCAGATTTTATATTTGGCACTAATAAATTACACTGAGTGTGTTAGATTACTACGTTAATGGTCCATAATTAAACACACCTCCCAAAATTCATGCCTCTGTGTATTCCCTTTCTATACTGATACTGGGGTTAGCCTTGAGATGTGCTTTGATCAATGGTATATCCATAAGTATTACAGAAAATGAGGCTTAATAAACACTTCTATAATTGGTCTTGGCAACCTGGAATTTTGTCACTTCTGTGTAAGCAACCTAAGCTGATCTGCTGGAAAGGTTAGAGAGGCTACAGGAACAAGTGCCAAAGAGTCCCAGCCAACAGAACTAGCTCACTGCCAGACATGAAAATGAGGCCCTCATGGCCCCTAGAGCCACTGTTGACTTGCCAAGTGACTGCAGTCATATAAGTGGTGAGCCCAGCAGAAGAAGCACCAATAAGCCCAGCCTATCTTGTAGAGTTATGAGCAAGATGAATTGATGTACAATACACTAAGTTTTAGAATGGTTGGTTATAGAGCAATAGATAATTAATTCACCATGCAAGTACTTTTTAATAACATTATCTTTTGAGTAGAAATTTATTTTTAATGAATTTGTAATTCAAAGTATTTTAGAAATAAATTTTATGTAAATTAGAAAAATGTTTAAGTATCTCAAAGCTATTACTTATATTAGTTGTCTTCAAACTTTGTTGCCAATTTGAATTATCGAGGAAAATTTTTAAGTTATGAATAGCTCTTCCCATCTTAAACATTCTAATTTAAATGTCTCTAGGGGGTGAGTGTAGTTACATATTCCTTTGTCTATCTTTCTTGTATTTATCTATCTATCATCTATCATCTATCACCTATTAGATTATGAGGCAATTCTAATGTAAAATTGAACATTGAGATATTGATGATTAACAGGAAGAATCTATTTGAATTCTAGTGTATCCAAAAAGTAGAACACTGTTACAATGAAATATGCATATAACCGCAAGCAATGAAACAACGTGAAGAGAGATTATACTAGGTAAAATATAACATCTAATGATCTTGATATTCTAAAACTCTACTCGTAATTTTTATCTGCTTAGATTTGTTGTGTTACATGTCTTTCCTCAAAGGTAGCGTGTTTGAAACAGGATTTTATGGCGGCTTCTAAATAACATTATTTTAACACTAAATAACAAAACTACTTTTATATCTTCTAAACATTGGAGGGGTAGCAAGTATTCTATTTAGAAAGTTGGTCATACAAGGGATTGTTGTGGAGTCAGGCAAGTTGGGGTCAATCATGAAAGTGTCAACATGCAAGAGCAGAACAGCTGAATTCAAAGAGAAAAAAATGAGAAAGTACTGAAGGTCAAGTTGGGGCCTGAAGTAGAAAAATCATTTTAAATATCATCACTGGTTACCCAATCAGTAAAGGGGGTCTAGGATCCAAAACTGACTATCATGTGAATAAAAATTTAAGTAGAAAAAGGACAACAACAAACAAAACAGGGTAACTTAAGCAAAATTAGGAGGCTTACAACTCACTTTTTTTTGTCATGAGATCATGGGTGTGTCAAATTGACGTAAGGTTACAGAGCTGTAGCACATGCTTTTAATTCTTGCTAACCAAAGTATGAGCCATGGACAAGCAGCCTTGGTATAACCTAGGACCTTATTAGATATACAGAATCCTGGGCACTACCTACCAGGTACGAAGCCAGGATCTACATTTTTCAAGATCTGCAGGCAATTTATATTCTAAGTTTGACAAGCAATATTTTAGGTAATATATTAATTGTCTGTTGCAGTTGTAAAGCTTTACCACAAACTTACTGGCTTAAAAACAATACAAATTTATTTACTTACAGTTCTGTAAGGAACTGTAAAAAGATTTATTTTCTGTAGAACTGTAAGAAAATAAGTCAGGCATGGGTCTCACTGGGCTACAATAAAGGTATCAGCAAAGGTGTTTTTATTTGCAGAGACTCTAGGGGATAATTAGTTTCTTTGCCTGTTTGGCTTCTAGAGGTCATCTACATTGCTTGGCTCATGGCCCTGTCCTTCAATCTTCAAAGCTAAAACTATTGCCACTTCTCTAACCCTTTATCTGTTGTCATATCGCTCTTTCATCACAGCTGGCAAAGGTTCTCTGATTTGAAGAACTCACTCATGTGATTAGATTGAGCTAATGTAGATAATCTAGGATAATCTCTTCGAGATCTCTAAGCATAATGAGATCTGCAAAGTTTGTTTTTCTATGTAAGAAAACTTCTTAACAGGTTTCATGCATTACAATGTAGACATTTGGAGGCCCATTATTCTGTTACAATAAACTGTTACAAAAAAGGGATTGTTTCAAAGTACATAGAAAGCTATTTCGTATTCTGTTTGTTAATAATCCAGGTGAAACCGTGTCCTTTTTAGAAAAGGCCATTCAATTTAGGGTAACAGAAAGGTTTGAAAGTTAGGAATTAATCATATTTAGAAATTAATAAATATAAAAATAATTATGTTTAATAACATTTAAGGGTTTTCTACTTCCAAATAAGCAACTAATTATATAACTCATTAAATGTAACTTGGCCTGGAATCTATTCTATGTGGCTCTCAAAATTAAAGTACTTGACTGCCCTCATATGGGTTATTGTACATAATGAATAATTTCTTGGAATACTTAGATGCAGAATATCTGTGTAGGTTGATCTGTGGTGTCATCAGCATTATCAGTGGCATTCAAATGTTAAGGGCTTATGAAGACACGTATTTAAAATTCACACAAATTATCCTGGCTATCAGATGGAGCAAAAGCCTTGAAATAAGACATGCAAAAATTTTCTGAACATCCATAAATAAATGATCACCAAATTCTTAATGGTGTCAGTTAACTATTCTATCGCCCTTCTGTTTTTCTCCAGCAAACAGTTCTAACATGGCCTTCTATTATCCTTTCCTTCTTCACTATATCTAGCTTGACTTTCTCCAGTCCCCTGGATACACCATTACTTTTCCCCCTCTGTAGTGGTGTTTTATTCTTTTTATGGTAAATCAATTTAGTTTAGCTCAGATTCACATAATTTTCCAATGAATCCTTTATCTCATTCAATTCAGCAATTCCCTGGAGCAAAAGGGCAAACACAAAATCATTTTAAATAAATGAGAAGTTGTACAAAAGGCTGGGAATGCTAACACATTGATATTTTCCTTTCTCTCACATATGTAATTGCTAGCTTACTAACCATAACTCTATCCCTTTCCCTTCTTTAAGATACCATAAAGAAAGTTACAATGACATAAATGTATTCTATTTAGTTTTAACATTGTAAATCTGTCACAGTTTAGCACATTGCTAGTAAATTATTCTCAATATACATTAATTCTGGGCTTAGCTGCATTGAGAAGTTATTATTGTTTTACAGCAGATAATAATTTCAAAATAATTAATCAATAATTAAAACTAATAAATAGCCACACATACTAAAGGGTGACATTTGCCCTAAGTATTCCCTGAAGGTTGATATTTATTTATTCCCATAGTTATGTTAATGTGGTTGACATAGCTTTCCAATTGCGTGAAAATCCAAACACGTATGAGCTCGTTTAAAACACCACACATCAAAAAACAGTAGGATGAACAACAATTACTGAAGCCTATAGTATTCCCTGAGTCAAGGGAACTATTGATATGTCTGTTCAGCAATACCTCTCTTAGAAACACCTTAAACATAAGGTTGTTCTCTCTCACTACAATATTCTTCTGCCCTCTGGCCGTAGCTGATAAGAGAGGAAGGCTGATTGCTCCAAACTGGGCTAATCAGATTATCTTTGCCTGGAATTTAGAAATGGGATCCAAAGAAAATATCTGCATAAGGTGGAAACTATGGGAGGTACAGGATGACCCGAGTCTATCAAAGATAGGAAGAGTGCTGCAAATCCTCATGCAGGGTCTCTGCTTGAAACCAAGCAGCATCCCCAGTCTTGGAATTGGACAAAAATAAATTACTTAGCTTGAGTTAGTTTTTGTTGCTTACATTTATGTGTCTTAACTAATTTAGTAGGTCACATTAGCAATCTCTTTTTTTATAATTATAAGTGCTGACATTTTAGTAAGTACTTTGAGTTTTAATGACTCCTTGCCATAAGGTGGTATCTAAATATTCATAAGAAGCTTAACATTTGATTTTTTGGCCAGAACATTCAACTGGGAGTCCTATCTTTTCTCTATGCGCAGTCTTACGAACCATTGCAAATATGAATGTGGGAGCAACATTACTGTTTTCTCCCTCAAAAGGACCTCCTGTATTTGACAGAGTAGATGGTAACTTCTCATAGTACTAGAACAGCGCATACAATGTCATAGTCTCAATAAATAGTCTAAGTAAATATTGTTGTTTAAGTGAGAAATTGAATAAATAAGTGCACAAAAGAATAACTTATGGAACATACAAGTTGGCCTATTCAAGAAAACTGCCTGTATATATTTTTCTCTTCTCAGTTTCTGAACAAATTGAGAAGAAAAACAAAGCTATGTTCAGGCCAAAATATCATGTTTATGACACATAAAGGCCAAGATGAAGAGCATGGACTTGGCTTTGTTTATTAAGTAGGTTTAGCGAGGCATACTTAGCCACTCAGTTTCAGACAGTGTAGAAACAGATAAGGTAAATTCTATGCCATGGAGTAACACAGGAAAGCTTTTGCTAGCCACGACAAGGTGTGATTCCAAGGAGAAGAGGGCTGAGCTGAGTTGAGTAAGCACAAAGAAAAAGTAAGATTTATTTTCACCATCTTTCTCTCACCAAGAATCCATTTATGTGCCCTTGGGAAAATGATCACTTCTGTTGAGAATGCACAGAGCAGAAGACAAACAAGGGAAACAGGATACTAGGATTAGAGCAAGAACAGGATAAACTGACGGATAAGATCATTGAAGGAGCATGGAGCCATGTCTGGCCTTGTACACTATTGTAACAACATTGGCTTTTACATTGATGGTGTCACATATATTTACTTTAAAAGGACGTGAAACAGCAACTTGAATACAAAGATGTGTCACCAAAAATGACACATCTTCTGTCTGCCCTATATTTTAATCTCAAATGACAATGACTATTTCAATAGTGCCACCTTGTTGATCTCCCCATAAATTCTAAGGCATAAGTATCGAAAGAAGTTGCATGTGAGCCACATCAAGTTAATTTTATATATGAAAACTAATATGATTTGGGAGTTTAGGATCATCAGCAGCATTTGATAATTTCCAATGGAGGTTGAGGTGAGTACCTTTTTTTGTGGCTATTGCTTGCATTTGAGAATTAAAGTTTAAATATAACCCCTTAAGTCCTAAACACTTAAAATCCAATCCTTAATCAAGGGGCGAGGAAGCATATTCTTTTCCACGGATTTGAGAACAGATTATTTTAGGACAACTATTTATTCTACTACAGAGACATATAAAATATTTTTTTCCTTTAGAAAATCATCATTACTAAACTCCCAGTATAGAGGGGATTTTTATGACTACATAAACCACTCATAAGAAGGGTTCAGTAGAATTCCAGGTCAGTGTTTCTAAACTGTAACTTTTACCATCACAGTTATTGGGGTAATTTAAATAATAAGATCCCCTCTTCCACACTGAACCTATGATAAGAGCCTTTCAGGTGTGTCTAGAAAACCTTTCACAAGCTCACTGGATAATTATGTTATGCACCTAAATGTTAATATCAGTGTTCCAAGTGAGGAAATAGGAGAATATGAACTAGTACTGTCTGGGAAGAAAAATAGAGAAAAAACCAATTAGAGATTTTAGATGGCTGAGTCAGCATACACAGGGTTTGAATGAATCTGTAAATTAATGAAAAGAATGGAATACAGGATAATTATTATGTCTGGACTGATTAAATAGATAAGTGATAGTAGTAATCACAAATAAAAATAAAAAAGGATGGTGAAGCAAAATGAAGGAAGGTAATTGATGTTGTCTTACTTAAGCTAGATATTTTTTCAAGAACACTATTATAGCAAATAAGTCCCAAATAAATGTGTCTAAATACAATAGAATGGTTATTACTTGTTCAATTCTAGTCCGTTTCAATTTTCAGTGGGTAGAATTCTTCCTAGGTTGACCAAATTTCTGATGTTTCAGGTGCAAAGGTTTTCCCAGGATGCAGGACTCTTCAGTTCTCAAATTGGGAAAGTCCTAGGAAAACAGGAACAACTTGTCAACATCGTTGTACTGAGAATTCTGAAACTAGAGCTTTTCTTTAACTCCACTATTTTCCAATATTTGCAAACCCTTCTTCTGGAGTCTCTGTGGTTAACCAGTTGGTAAACAAATAGAGAAAGCTTGGAGTACTGTGAAAGAAGTTTTGTAATGCAGGCCTGAAAGTGACATATGTCACATGCTTCCACATTCTATTGGCCGGAACTCAAACATGGTACCATGCACGACTTGTACCAAGGATGCTGGGAAACATAGTCTATGACTGTGAAGTAGGATAAGAGATGGCTGTGTATATTATTGAGTCAAAAGGATGAAGAATTGAAGAATTCCTCTTTTATTTAGAAATGAGGAGGTCATCAGGAGCTTAAGAAAAGCAATTCAGGTAAAGATAAAAAAGTAGAAGCTGGGGTAGTTTTTGAAAAATAATTAGGAGGTTAAGAAATAGAAGGAGGAAGGGTAGGCTGTTGTTTTTCTATCATTGTTATGGAAATAAAGAGATATAAGATCTAGAAAGGAGCAGGGCCAGAGTGAATGCTGCTTTTTAAGCTTGAGGTTTATGAGCTCCTATGAGGGAGCCAATGGAAACAAGACAGATAAAGATCCATGAAACAAATGGGGTAATGGATTGAGCAAGTTCCCAGAAGGTACTGAAAATGACAGAATTTTGAGTACATATCAACAAATTCATCTTGGAGAAGAAAAAAGAAACATCCATCTAGACGATGGAAGCAAGCAAGAATATTTGTAGACTGAATTTGTAGTGAAAGCATCACATATCACTTCAATTGTCAACAGAAAAGAAGAGGTTACTCAGGATACTCCATTTTTCCTATGGCAAATACATGGACATCAAATAAAACTTTTAGAAAGTTGTACAGAACTTAGATGTGAGAAAGATTACCATGAAACTATGAAAATTATTTTTGATCTTAATTCCTTAGTAATAACGTGACTGCGAACAACAGTAGGATGTAGTAGATTTCTTGAACTCAAAGGAAGAAAATTTTTTATGGTTGAAAATATACATTCGGAAAGATATAAGATTAGTTTATAAGGCAAATAAAAACAAATGTACATGTAATTTTATCTTATGGAAGAGAAATATTAAAAAAGTGTTTCTTTTCAACTAAGGAAGAAACATCTTAGTAATGAATCAGCACTTAAAATTTTAGTAGGACAAATATCTAAACATGTACTTAACATGAAATTTTTCATGTCCACACTCAGAGCAATGAAGTATTAACTATACTCCATCAACACTGAAGAAGTAGTTAGGAAGCAGTAGAAGGATAAATGCAAACACATCAACTTGAAATATTAGGTTTCCTAAACAAGCATTCTCAAGACACTTGGATCTTTATTAGCTGTCAAATTTGATCTAAATGTAAATTTTTGAAATGAGTATGATATTGTATGCTGATATAGTGATGTTTCTGAACTTCAGTTGTGGATAAAAAAATGACATTTACGTATGTAATAGAGGAAAGAGAATTACTAAATATGATCTCAATTTAATTAACAGAGGCATAAGGGAGGAAAAGTACAACAGTGGATGCATGCTAAAATATTTTTTACATTATTGATAGTGCCTAATAGATCAGTGTTTCAGATTGCGTCTCCGAATCACATTTTCTTACAACACTCTTTGGTCTCACATTACTCAAACAGGGATACTAAAAACATCACCCTAGCGATCTTTTCAAAATCATTTCCAAGTCCACAGAAATATTTCTGAAAGTGCCACAATGAACACCTTGGATGGCTAAGCCCCCTTTTTTTAGTTACTAGCTCTGCTGAGAAGCTATTGCCGAAAGTGATAGATAGAAAGCCAATTGCTACTCTGAAATTATATTTGTATAAGGGAAGGCAGATGGTGATTGTTTTCTGTTTATATAAATTGAGTAAATTATAAAAGGAATGACATTTTAGTAATAATAATGTCAGGAATAAAAAATATGTATAATATACACGTTTTAAACAACAATTCTGGAATTATTTCAATGACACACACTTGAAAATATGTATACATATACATATATTTCAAACCTCAGGGAATTTGTATTTAACCATAGAGTCTTTAGGATATATTTGCCAATTTATTTACATCTAAAATATAGAAAGGCAAGTCTCTCAAGTATCTATGTAGATAACAGATTTCAGCTTTTAATGCAATAAAGTCAGGTATTCGAAGAACCATCTAAGATTACGTTGATAGAATCAATGCATGTACAAGAAACCAGAAATGACAGTAGTGAACTTGCAGAAATTGGATTGACTCCTTCAGTAAATTGGTGCAATTGCTTTACAATGCTGTTATGCTATCTCTCAAATAAAAAAAACTACGAAGTCTGAAAAGTCACCCTGACTGAACTGAAAACTGCCCCAAATGAAAATTAAATTAAATGATAAAATCTGCTCAACACTATTTTTTCCTATGGTTACCAGTGAGTGAATAAAAATAGAATCACTGAATGCATATAGTAATACTCACCAGTATAAAGAGTGTTCAAAGTTTCAAGGAAATCTATTTTATTATGTAATTTTCTACTCAACATATTAAAAAATTACCACTAATTTCTAAAAACAAAACAAAGGGACACAAGGAAACTTTGAGAGATATCGGGTATATCTATTACCTTGATTGTGGTGATGGTATCACAGGTGTTTGAATATGTCCAAGGTCATCAAATTGTGCACATTAAATATGAACAGTTCTTTGTAATCAATTACATCTCAATAAAGTTGTTTAAAAGAATAACCGATAATTTATCTACATTTACTGTATTAATCAGAGTTCTTCAGATAAACAGAAGCAATAAGGTATATATGTATTTTACACACACACACAGACACACACAGAGAGAGAAAGAGAGAGAGAGATTTATTTCAAGGAAATAAATTGATTTTGTCATTTAGAAGCCTGCAAGTCTAAACTTCACACTGCAGACCAAGAGGCTGAAGACCAAAGAAGGAGCAGATGTTATAGCTGCAGTCTGAAGAAATCTCTAGAGGCAGAACTTCCTCTTCCTCGGAGGACCTCATTTTCGTTTTGATTAAGGCCTTGTAACTGATCAGATGAGGGTCAGCCACATTATGGAGCTTAATGTGTTTTACTCAAAGCCTGCTGATTTAAATTTTAATCTCATCTAAAATATCTTCTTAGCAACATCTAGACTGGTATTTCCAAATATCTAGTACTGTGGCCTATGCATGTTTACACATAACATTAACCACCCCAATCACTAAGTCAAACTATGATTATTTATGTTTAGTTAAAATGGTGTCACGTTTTTGGTGATTACTCAACAGGGAGGCAAATAAAAGTAAAATGTTAACTGCTTAAGGAATTCTTAATGGTAGTTTATCCAGCAATGTCAGATAGGTAATATTGGTTTTATGGATAATTTATAACTTTGTTTTTAGATTTTTTTTTTACTTTAATTTATCCTACTTTCCATTGTCAGCCAAGCATAGAATTATCATCACCATCAGTAAAGATTTGTTGATATTTAGTGGAATATGTAGAAACAGGCATATAATTAAATAATATTTCCTGTAACTTTAATATTTGCTTGCATCTTTTCACATTGTTATTTCTAAGATATTTTTTGTTCACAAAATTATATGTGATAATGGTGCATTAAAACACTTTCATGTCTTATACAGATTTGAATGGCTAATTTATAAATAAAAAGAGAATGATACATTAGGCCTTTGATATTATTTACAAATGTTATTAAATCATAACATATGTCAGAACTCTCTTCAGAATATTTTGTGATAATAATGGCTTTTTCACTTTTTCTATGAACACCAACTTTAAAAAGACAGCAATAGTATGTTTAGAGACGTAATTTAGAGTTTGTTATTTTTGTAACATGAGAATTGTTTCTGGTTAAATGTACACATATACACATACAGAAATTACACCAGTATTTAGAAAATTATATTCCTTAATATACTTTTTAATAAATAGTTGATTAAGGGACTTAGAGTGAAATTATTTTACGGTGATTATGAATATTAGTTGCCAAAAGAATATCCCTATTCCAACTAGCATCTCCACAATGTTATACTCAATAATTAAATGTTTAGTATAATCCTGAATAGGCAGTAAGTACATTAAACTTCTGTGTAACTGAGTCTGCACATTAAGCATTTCTGCTAAAAATGAGTTCATAATTGAACTTTAAATAACAGATGACTAAATTCAAGTTAGTTTTCAACATTATTAATAAATCTATATAGCCAGAATTTAAAAATACAAATAAATATTTTAAGTTTTAGTTTTTAACTGACACATGATTAATTTTATATATATATATATATATTTATGGAAACAGTGTGAGGTTTCAATACATGTGTATGTTGTATAATGATCAAATCAGGGTAATTAGGGTATCCATCATCAGAAAATCATTGTCATTTCTTTGTAGTGAGAAAACTCAAAATCCTCTCTTCTATCCATTTTAAAATACACACTATATTATTGCTAACTACAGTCACCCTACTGTGCTATGGAACACCAGAACCTAGCTGTATGTTTTAAAATATAAAATGCCTGTCATGTGCATATCCCGAATATTCAGCACAGTGTTAGATACTTAATGAATGATTGTTAGACTGATTCATCTACTATCAACTGATGATGGATGGATACAAGGATAAAAGGATGGGTGGATGGATGGATGGATGGATGGACGGATGGATGGATAGGATAGGATTGTTCTTTGTACCAATCCTACTTTATTAAATGGGAATTCATAACCTGTATAAGTCCATTTTCATACTGCTATAAAGAACTGCCAGAGACTGGGTGATTTTAAAGGAAAGAGGTTTAATTGACTCACAGTTCAGCATGGCTAGGGAGACCTCAGGCAGCTTACAATCATGGTAGAAGGCAAAGAGGAAGCAAGGCACCTTCTTCACAAGGTGGCAGGAAGGAGATATGCCTAGTGAAGGGGGAAGAGTGCCTTATAAAAACATCAGCTCTAATGAGAACTCATTATAACAAGAAGAGCATAGGGGAAGTAGCTCCCATGATTCAATTACCTCCACCTGCTCTCTCCCTTGACACGTGGGGATTATGGGAATTATGGGGATTACAATTCAAGATGAGACTTGGGTGGGGACACAAAGCCTAACCATATCATAAACTAGTACTGAACTAACACCTGTCATCTTGTTAAGTAACATCTTCTGTTGATTTCACAGATTCCAGTGGCTAATTTATAGGAATGGCTTCATTTGTTCATTTACATCTCCATGTTGATACTAACTGTCCTCTTTAGTAAATTGATACCTACTTTATCAGTGTTATTACTAGAGTTTTTAATGTTTCTCCTTCATTCTGTGAATAGTTGTAGTTTCCTGTCCCTTCTTGGTAATTTCCCCTTCTATGTTAGTGCTCTTGAGGTCTTGCTTTAAGTTCTTTCCATCGCTCTTGCTTTTCCCTGCTGTCTGCACACCCTGTGATCTTTCTGGGCTATACTGCTGCAGATCTTGGTTTAGTAGCTTATCTTCTCTGTTCTCTGCTTCTCTGACCCTCTCCTGCAGTTATGGGCCTCTGCAATAAAACTCTTCCTTCCCTGTGCTCTCTGCTATACAGAACTTCCTGACTATATTTCTTGAAAAAGTCAGGAAACAACAGGTGCTGGAGAAGATGTGGAGAAATAGGAACACTTTTACACTATTGGTGAGACTGTAAACTAGTTCAACCATTGTGGAAGACAGTGTGGCAATTCCTCAGGGATCCAGAGCTAGAAATACCATTTGACCCAGCCATCCCATTACTGGGTATATACCCAAAGGAATATAACTCATGCTGTTATAAAGACACATGCACACGTATGTTTATTTCGGCACTACTCACAATAGCAAAGACTTGGAACCAACCCAAATGTCCGACAATGATAGACTGGATTAAGAAAATGTGGCACATACACACCATGGAACACTATGCAGCTATAAAAATAGATGAGTTCATGTCCTTTGTAGGGACATGGATGAAGCTGGAAACCATCATTCTCAGCAAACTATCACAAGGACAAAAAACCAAACACTGTATGTTCTCACTCATAGGTGGGAAATGAACAATGAGAACACTTGGACACAGGAAGGGGAACATCACACACCGGTGCCTGTTGTGGGGTGGGGAAAGGGGCGAGGGATAGCATTAGGAGATATACCTAATGTAAATGAGGAGTTAATGGGTGCAGCACACCAACATGGCACATGTATACATATGTAACAAACCTGCATGTTGTGCACAGGTGCCCTGGAACTTAAAGTATAATAAAAAATATATATATTAAAACAAAAAAGAGCTAACAAGTAAAACTGTAATTTGGATAGGAAATAGCTTATTTTGCAGAGCAGACGTCTACCCTACACAAGAGAATAACACCTCTGTTTGTTTTATCTATTTATTTACTTCAATGGCCACATCAAAGCGAACTTCTGCCATCTCAGCCATTTGACATCTGCAGTAGTTCATTTAGTGAAAGAAACCTAGGATTCACTTATGTATATCTGTGTTAGCAGTTTCCATAACCTTTCATTGCCTGGATTTTACTAACAACATGTATTTGCATTTAACACGAGCTTTGCTTTGGGTTGAGTTCTTTAAAAAATGAAGCGAAAATATGTTTATGGTTTCATCGTACCTGTGTTGGGGGAGAAAAAATCATGCAGTATGTAATACTCTTTTTCATCATTTCATGTTTCTATTGCAATCAAATTAAATATTGAAATTTCTCACCTTGAAAATTATCAATTATAGGAAATAATATTACAATCAACATGTATTCCTGATATTAATGAAAGAACATTTACCTTTTAATTGATGAATTATAAATTCTACTTATTAATAACTAAATTCATACATTTCTTATAAATATCTATGTGATACATACAGTCCTAGTCAATTTATAATAATTGCATTACTTAATCACTCTATCAACCTTACAACACTAAAAATCTTTCCTAGCCTCATCATATGTATAAGGAAACTGTGCCTTAGAGAAAAAAATTATTGCCCAAATTCATATAACTATTAAAGGTAGAGAACAGAATGAGGACTCTGAGAATCTACCTTTAGACACTAGGTCTTAAGCCTTCATGAAACAGAAGCTCTCTTTTTTAGAGAAATCAAAAAAAAATTAAGAATTATACTTGCTTCATAATCTTTGATGAAAATCTAATGCAGAGAGATCAGTCAGATAACTGAAAAAGGTTTAGATTGCATGACTTGAATGACAGCCTAGTTGATAATTAGTAGGTGAATGACTTAGAATTATCAACCTGGTAACTCACTTAAAAAAATGTTTTATGCTTTATGAATTGAATTGTCAACTTGCCGGGAATATAGTACATTTATTATGCTACTGCAAAGACTGAGGAAAGCACATAAATTATTCAGGGTAGGGAGAGACGTTAATTTTTTTTACAATGCAAAAGAGATGATTCACAGAATAGAAGTGATCACAACTTATTAATATATTCCTTCATTTAAGTTGGATAATTTATTTCATTTTCCCTGTACAATAAAGCACAGGCAGTAGAATAAAATTCACAGTTAACAAATCTAGCTTTATTTCCTAAAATGAGTGTGTAAAAAATAAAAACTTTCATGATCTATGTTATAATGAATAATTTGCTTATTGAATAAATTACTATTTAGGGCTTAATTTTTTTTTAAATTTTCTGCTAATAATGAATAAACTGGTGAACTGGTATGTTAAGATGCATATTACCTCATTTTGGATGCTTTTACATATGCTCATAAATATGATAAAATTAGCTTTGTTTTATTTATCCCGCCTTCTGCCTTTTCAATCCTGGATGTGAAACAGTTCACTTGCTAGAGTTCAACAACATATGAACCCTCCCAGAGCCATTGAACTTGCTGGGGTTAAAACAGTGGACAAAACCCTTAATAGGAGAAACCCTTAAAAGAAAAAAGTTCTTCTCTGGGAAGATAGATAATAAGCATAAACAAAACATAGAAGTAATCATTCAAGCTTCTCACAGTTACACATGCTGATCAGAGAATTCAACAAAATGACAGGATAGTAAGTGTGGAGTGGTCCTTTCTATGAAAATGCTATTTAGAGCTGAGGAGTTTTTAAATCAGAGCTAGCCTTGTGACTTTCTTTGGCCAATAGAGTGTAGTGGAACTGATGATAGGCTTGTTCTGTGCCTAGGTTCCAGACCTTTTTGTTTTTCTCGTCTCTCTTGCAATTCTGCTCACATAAAAATGAGTGGTACAGGATTGCCTGCAAGATGAAACACCACATGGAGAAACGCTAGTAGACCAAGCAGAGCTAGGCATGATTGTCCTGAATTAACTGAAATCCAGAGGAACCTCAAATAACACAGTACAATGTAGATCAGTAGACCTGCATGTCTGACCCAGGATTGACTGCAAACATGTGAGTGAGCCCAGCTAACCCACAGCCTTGTGAGCAACAATTAATACTAAAAGTTAAGCTTCCCCTCACCAATATATGCATGCACGTGTATACATATACAAACTATATGTCTACTTATTTACGTGACTTACAATCCTAACTTATTTTCAGGCTCTGTTTCTCAGAGATATACTATCTGATAATGGACACTGATTTTCTCATAGCCAAACCATCAGAAGCTGCAATTTTTGTGAATGCAGCAGTGACCTCTCTTCTAAATACAAATAATAACATGAAAAATTCAGTCTAGCACTGCGCATAGTGTCTTTATAAGCCATAAATCCAGGTACTGTGTAACTAAGGAAGTCATCTTAAAGATGAAACATTACCTTTAGAGAGATAGACGATTTTAGCCAGAATGTACGTCAGGTTCCTGGGCATAATGGTGAGTTTAGACCTTGTACTTTTTTTGTGAACTCCTCTGTTGCTACTGGGATACATATTGTGCATGTCGTGGTAGTTTATTTCTCTTAAGCATTTCCAAAATGAATAAACTCTACCCAATTCACACTCTCTTGTGAAACTTGAAGATCACACAATTAACACGAACACCCTGAATCTTAGAAGTATATTTGCATATGCCATGCATGCTACAATCTGTCAGGTATATTCTGAAGTGCTTATTTGTATTAGGAATGTTCTCATTCACCTCAGCCCCATTCAATTAGATTTTAACTGCAACACAACACTGTCCTATGAGACAGAAAATACCAGAATGTTCTTTCTATTCAGTAGCATATTTTCTAACAAATCAAACTACAACCTGGAATTTTTTCATCACTGAATTGACAGAATTTTTATTTCAAATAAAATAGCATCTGTTGTGATCTGTTTCTTGTTAGTATTACTTTTTAAAAATATTTTTAAGTTAATATACATTTTTACATTTCTATGATGTATAATGTGATGTTTTAATATGTGTATACCTTATGGAATGGCTAAATTGAGCTAATTGCTATATGCATCACCTCACATACTTACCTTTTTTGTGGTAATAACACTTAAAATCTACTTCCTTTGCAATTTTAAAGTATACAATACACTGTTAATTGCTATAGTCACCATGTTGTATGATAGATCTCTTGAATTTATTCCTTTGCCTAATGATATTTTGTATCTTTTGATCAACATCTCCCCAATCTCCATAGATTACCTCTAGAGGTCCCATTTTTATATTGTAATTCAAGTTGACTAGCTCATATATCAATGGCATGCTTACCAGAAATTTACATCTCATTTTGTCTATTGCATATCAGAAATACACAATGAGGAAAAAGACTGCTTAGTGTAAGGTGTTGGGAAAAGTGGATACCCACTTGAAAAAATAAAATAAAAAGTAAAATCCTTGTTTTACAACATACACAAAAATACATTCTAAATATATTAAATAATTAAATGTAAGATGTGCAATTTTAAAACTCCTAGAAGAAAACAGCAGAAAACTTGACATTGGTCTAGTCAATGATTTTCTGGATTTGACACCAAAAGCACACACAACAAAAGCAAAACTAAACAAGTGAGTCAATATCAACATTTCTAAATGAATTACTGAATCCATGTCTTTGTGATGTAGTAACCTCAGTGAGGGAATAAACAGTACTTGTTTTGTTTACTAAAATCCCCTATGCACTTAACAGTTGGTAAGTCAAAGTTAGCCAAATCAATGACTAATATAATGCAATTGTTCTTCCAAGAGGGCGTGAAATCTGCTAATTTGTTACTCAGAGGTTTAATACTTATGCTCACATACAAATGTATATTTTGTCTAAAAATGCTCTCTTCTAATTTCATTCCTATTTTGACATCATAACAAGGTTTCTGGCTTTCTGATTTGAGCCTGTGTTTTGCACACTTGAAAAGCAAAAATAAATTAGAGAATATTTGTCGAATTTCATTTCTGCTTATCAGCAGCACCTCAGGTGCATTAAGTGAAGGAGAGAAGAAATATCCATGAGAATAAAACCAGTGAATTCTTCCATTTACTACTTCTAGCAGGAGTGAAATCATTTGTTTCTAAGAGGTAAAATAGTATGCTAATAAAACCTTTCCGGATTATAAAGCCTTTGATTCAGAATTATTTTATTCAGCATTATGATCCTTGTATTCAGGATTCACAGCTAAGTGGACATTTTTCACTTTCTGTAGCATTATATTAACCTATTCCAGATACGACTCATTAAAATACAATAGACAAAATGATCACTGCTATTACTCATATAAAGTTTATTCTAGGTAATGTTAGAAGCAATATTCATAGATTATTTTATTCTAAATATCAAATGAAACCAAGGTGGAGATCTTAAATCAAAGAAGTCTTTATTGAGCACCTATTATAATGAGGCAGTGTTCAAGGAGATGGGTCAATAGGAAAGAACAAACTGAATATAAAAATCCATGCTATCTTGAAGCTTGCATTTTAGCATGGGAAATTGGAACAAGATGAATAAATTAATTGAACACTGCATTAAACGATGATAAGCATTGTAGAGAAATGTGAAGTTGGCAGTGTTTGGGGGACTGGAAATTTTAAACAGAGAATGACTCTCAGAAGGATGCAGGTCTTTGAGTAAACACTTGAAAGATGTAAGGAAACATATCTGATGCATGTTCGGGAGTAGTGTTTCCTTACATAAGGAGCAGCAAATGGAGAGGGCCTGATGTGAGAGCCAGTCTGGCATATTCAGGGATCACTAAGTACGTCAGTGAACAATTCCTCATTTGAGAGTAACTTGCATAGAGCATGGCTCTTTATCTTTACTCCTAAATGCTTCAGCGTGCTTTTTTTTTTTCCTAGAAGAGGGTTATTCTCATATTATTACAGTAAAAGTTTGGAAGTCATTAATTAAATACAATATAATATTTATCTGATATAATATCAATAGTCTTGTTTTGTCAATTGACCAAGCACAGGATCAGCTTTAGAGTCAGGTATTGCCTTTTTTATCATGTCATTTTCCTTTGTTTATTTTGCAGTAATTACAATGGCCTTTCTGTACCTCTTATGAAATTGATATTTTTGAAAAATTCACCATTCCCCTGCCACTATTTTCATAGAATATTCTTCACTTTTGGTTTGCCTGAGATTCCTCCATGATTACACTCAGATTATGCATTTCCAGCTGGAGTAATAAGTGATGTCATTTCCTCCTCAGTATATGATTTCTGGAGGCACATATCCATCTATCTCTTTTCCTGGCATATTAACTTTGGTAATCCATTCAAGTTGTTTTCCTATTTCACCATTTTATCGGCACCATTTCAGTCCTATACAACTAATAAGCAATCTCACAGTAGCTCTTTTAGGACCATGGAAATATCCTACTCCACATCAAAATTTCCCCTGGGGTTTAGCATGCATTGTCAATTTTTTCCTGGTCCTATCTTTAAAATGGAGGTTGCAAAATGATGGATTTCTGACACCAGCACTTATTCCACATTTAACATTCACACTGCACCTTCCACTGTAAGTAAAGGCCCTCTCTTTTTACATCTATCTCTCCATCTATCATCTGTTATCTATCATCTGCCTGTCATCTATCTATCATCTATCTATCTATCTATCTGTCTATCTTAGTATTCATCTCTCTATAATTGGTATTCTCAACTTTTCAATCATTTATAAATTATTACTGTACTTACAGTGATTTGGGCATTCAAATTATATTATATTTGTTCAGCATAAACCTCTCTGCCTGGTTCCTGTGTCATTATAACATGTGCCTATTCTTTTTACAAGAACTTCCCTACAATTAGCATAACAAAATATTTCAGGTTCATCTTGTTCCTATCTTGCCCCAGCCTACTTTAGTGGGAAATAGTATTATAGCCCTAGATTTGTTCATTAATAATTTTTTATCTTTTTCTGGGTCCCTTCAGCAGATAAAGGTAAGGGCAAAAGAAATGTATGTATTTTATATATATATGTACACACAAACACACACACACACACATATATATATATATATACATATTTCTCTCTCTTTTTTTGTGTGTGTATTTTTTGTCAAAGTGAAAAACTTGGCTCTAAATGATACTACCACTTTTCCTTTTTTATTCATTTCTGTAGTATAACTATAACTGATGCCTCTGTTACAAAAGTAAAAATACAAGGAGTTGAGAATCTGTAGTTTCCTCAATACCAACCCAACTACATTCAAGATGAAGTGTATATCATGAAATATTCTAACGATAAATTACTTGGATTAATCCTTTATTATTATTTTTCTTTCTGAATGGTTATTTTCTCAAAATAGAACTGCTATAACTTATCATAATTTACTTACAGTTTTAGGTGTTCTTTTCCTCTTCTTCTCATTTTTGTTAATTTGATTTGATTTTCTGAATATGAAAAAATACTTGCATTCTCTCAAAGGCCAAAGCTACACAAAGTGGAATTTTCAGAGTGCTGTTATTTTTTCCCCGATTGCTTTCTCCTGTCACTTTCCCTGACCCATTGTATCTGTTTATGGTTTATTCATTTTTCTAATCTTTTTGTAAATATAAGCAGATGCAAATGTTCCTTTGCACGTTGCTCTTATTCAGTTAATGTTTCTCAGAAATCAGTCCATATATATTTATAGAGCTATTCCTCTTTCTTTATTTTACAGCTTAATAGTACTTTATTTTGTGTAGGCACCATCATTAATTTACCCAATCTTCTATGCTTGGACAGTTAGTTTATTTAGAATATTTTGCAAGCACTATTAATGTTGCAATGAATATGTTCATGCATATAATATTGTCATATTTTCAGATGTTTATGTTTACAGTAAGTTTACAAAGTGAACTTCTGGATTAAAGAGTTAATACATATGTAGTATTTTAGATATTGTCCAGGTATCAAGTAAAATGAACACTGAGAATTGACCGTTGGATTTAGGAATCTGGAGGTCACTGGTAACTTAGACAAAGGCAGTTTTGATAGAATGCTCAAGCTAAAAGCCTGATTAAAATATGTTTAAAAGGAATTGCTGACAAAGACTTACAGATAATTGCTTTAAATAGTTTTGCTATGAAGAGGAACAGAATAAAGGAACAATTGCAAGAGCAGAAATAGGGTTAAGGGAAAGTTTATTTTTCTTTTTTAAGTTAAGAGAAAGAATAGCAGACATTATGTGATAGGCATTTTCTCTAATACTATGATAGAATTCTAGAGTCATCCATTTTTATTCAGTTGTTGGATTATTATATTCAGGTTATTTTATAATAAAAATACATGAGCCGGGCATGGTGGCTCACTCCTGTAATCCCAGAACTTTGGGAGGCTGAGGCGGCAGGAGTTGGAGACCACCCTGACCGACATGGTGAAATCCCATCTTTACTAAAAACACAAAATTAGCCGGCCATGGTGGCGCGCGCCTGTAATCCCAGTTACTTGGGAGGCTGAGGCAGGAGATATCGCTTGAACCCGGGAGGCAGAGGTTGCAGTGAGCCGAGATCGCACGATTGCACTCCAGCCTGGGCAACAAGAGGAAAACTCCATCTAAAACAAAAAAAAAAGAAAGAAAGAAAAATAAAATACATGTTTAAGTTTTAGTTCTGTGTATGAACCTGAAAGTTCACAAGGACCTTGCACCATGGCAGCTTCTGAATTGTAATTGCCCCATCCCATGCAGATTTTTTCAGGCTCTTAGCCACAACTTTAAAAACTGACAATCAGATCAAAGGGAAAATTCGCTCTAAATGCCAGTCTCTTGATTCTCTACCTCCTCCCCAAGATTCTCCACCACAAAATCTCACCGACTTAGGGGATATCTGATGACTTCCAAATGATGTTTTTTTTATTTTTATTTTTTGTGTCTGCAGGTTTTCTAGTTTTCCTCAGGAGGACTGAGTAAAATAAAATGTTCAGTCTTTCATTGCTAATATTTAACTTTCTTGTAAAAGTATCTTATAAAATATTTTTCTCAGAAATAAAATAGTAAAATATATATGTAAAAAACTATCTCTCAACCATTTATATAGTATCTTAAAACTTTCCTATATTTGCCTCAAGGAATTTTAGGGAATATTATACCACATAATACTGAAGTCATCTTTATAATCCCAATGCTAATTTTGTTTCTTGTTTTCTAGATATAACTACTCTTCTCACATTTTCTTATATCGTATACATGATTATTACTGTATATGTTTATATTCATTGCAATATAGAACATTGTACTTTATGTTTCTGAATTTTATATAAATGATGCCTTTTTATAAGTATTGTGTAAGTAATAAAATGCAATGGAGATTTCCAGTTTAAAACCTAATATCTGGAATACCAAGATTTATTCAATATCCACTCTTCCACATGCTTGCCATGTGTGATCCTGGGGAAGACTCTTAGCCTTCTGGTGTCTCATTTTTCACATCTGTATAATGGAGATGATAATATTTATTTCAACAAGTTGTTGTGTGTGGTGAGTTAGCAGTTAGAATATACTCAACACAGAGTAAAAACTGAAATAAATATTTACTTTTTATTATCACATATCCTTCTGTTCTATTTAGTAAATGTTATATACAATTTTTATTTAAAAATGGTAAATAAGGCTGTAATTTACTCATTTGCAATATACCATTGTATGAACATCCAATTATCCATCGTGGGCATTTTAGTTGGTTCGATTATTCACTATTACTGTGAGCTGTGAGAGACATTACTACCTGTGTCTTCTCAAGCACATACATGTAGTGGGTTATTAGCAACATATGCCTAGATGTTAAAGGTTACGTTCCTATTCAAATGCACTTCACATTGCCAAATTGAATTGCCCTCCAAAATTCTGCTTATTTACTTCCATCATTACCTCCCATTTCATCACATTCTCATGCACTCTTGCATCTGTTTAAATGTTTGTATTCTGGTGGTTGTAAAATAAAATCTCTTTTTATTATGTTGGAGGGAAGGGCCACATATCCTTGATTACTAATGTAATCAGGCATCTTTACAACCTCCATCCCTTTTTGTCCATCGCTATCCATAAAAATGATTATATTCTTGATATATTAATCTTTCCTGGTGTGGAGTATAAAAAGGTGATAATTACTCTCTAGTTAAAATTTTCTAAATTCAAAACCTATGAAGAAACATATATACAAATCAAACCAAGATAGATAGATAGGTTAGATAGATCAGATCGGATGGATAGATAGATAGACAGACAGACAGACAGACAGATAGATAGATAGATAGATAGATATAAAGATGTAAAATGCAAAACGTTGTGTTGGAAAACGTAGCTAGATAAGTGGGCAGATGGGCTTTCACACTTTTCCCACGTAAGTAATTGTATCCACAGAACTACAGAACCATCGGCACTGCTGAACAACTTCAACTTCTCTATTGAATAGCCCCTGAGTCTCTTCCAGAAATCCTGCCAGTAAGAACAACTCAAATTTCTATGTGTGAAGGCAAGGCAGCAATATGAGACAGACGGAGATGAAGCTAATCAGCCAACTATACTGTTTATTTCTTCAAGCTTAGCAACTAGTGAAGAGGGGAAATGGAGAGCACCCAAGGGGGGTCGCCTCACAGTTTTTACTACTAGAAAATGTAGTAGAGACATCTTTCTACTTACTACCAGCCCTAAATTTCTGTCCCATGCCACATTTGTCTTAACTATTAAGACTACGGTGACAGGGGTATGGTGTGTCAGGGTTAAAAGGACTGAAAGATAGTAACTATAACAGCTTCAAGCTCAGGAAATTAGTGAACAAAATCAAACCCCCTATTTCTAGTGCTATTGTCCCCAATCACAGAGTGTTTATTAAATTTTATAAATGAAATCACATCAAATGTATTATTTTGTAGCTGGATGTTTTGCTCAGTACAATTTTGTGATATCTATGAGTGCTTTTGCATGTAGATCTTTTTGATTCATTCTAACTGATCCTAAGCATTTTAATGCATGACTATTCCAGAATATATTTATGTTTGCATTTAGATGAATTTTTGCCCATTTTTAGCTACAGAAAACAATGATGCTACAATAATTTTTGTATAGGCCATCTGAAGCACATGTATATGCACTTCTATTTTATATATCAGCAAAAATGGAAATATTTATTAAAATATTAAGAAATCAATTTAGCAATACTTACAAAAATAACATAAAACACAATTGGATTTATTCTAGAAATACAAAGTTGGTTTGAAAATTTAGCAATTCAGTAATATTATTGACCACCTTAATTGAGTACCTAAGAGGTATATATTCTCAAACACTACAGAAGAAAAGCATTTGTAACAAGTCAAATCATCTCAGATGATACACTCTTCTCAAACTAAGAAATAAAGGCACTTCCTTAATATAATATAGGTATCAATGTACTAAACCTAGTAGTAAAACTAAAAATTACTCTCTGAGGGAGTAAGACAAGGATGATTAAGATCACCAATTGATCATGGAACTTGAATTTCTAGCCAGTGATAAAGTATGAAAAAGTAATAGATGTTATAAAGATAAAAAAGGAATCAATAAAATAACCACTATTTTTTAGTTATGAATGCACATATGAAAATAAAAAGTTTCCACAAAGATATCGTTAGAATTAAAAAGTGCATGCAATTAAAAAGTGTAGCAAATTTTCTGATAAATGAACCATCTTTAAAGTTAAAAATATTATAGCTTAGAGGTCTGACTATAAAACATAATAAAAGCAACAGATTTTTCTCTCACTTATAAAGGCTTAAAAGGCAATATACGCAAGAATCATGAATTTTAAAAATAAAGCACTAATCTGTGTTCTCACTCACCCTTTTGCCTATAATCCAATCTCTATAAGGTAAGATGTTTAAATTGGGATATAATTAAGTTTAACCATACTGGGTTAAAAAAAATCTGTACTTATCAAGGACTGTGCTGGTAATACCAGGTAGATATCAGATCCACAATTATAACTCCTACACATCATTGTGATCAAGGACCCTGTGACTCACATTGACTAAAGTCAAAGCCTAAAAGCCAACCCACCAGACAAGGCAAAGCTTTGATCTAATTTTTAGCCCACAAGGAGGTCCTCTTAATTATTTCCTTAATTTTCCGCATATTTATCATTATGCTAGACTCTAGGATAGTAAATTATTTCCTTCCCTTAAATCTTGTCTAAGTTCAGAATTCATTAAGAAGAAAATATACAAATCAGATGACTAGAGAATAAAATACAAATTTAATTACTAATAGAATTGAATTGGAAACTGCAGTTGCATAGAGGCCAAAGAGGCTTCTAGTATCCTTTTCACTGAATTGAACTTTCCCCTCCAGATGACAGCCCAGGCATTCTGCATTGCCACAAAATGCATAACCTATCCTAGAAAGTGTACCACATGGAGCTGCTAAGAATGACTACTTCTCAATGGGTGGTTTTATTAAACAAGAATAAAGTGGCTATGTACACCATGTTAATTTTTTTCTCCCAAATTCGCTAATCAGGAAATCAACTCTTCATTCCTTAAATAGGAATGACAGAAGTGGTGGAATGAGGCCAGAAATATCCCAACAAACTATTACCCTTTTGAGAGAACGGTGGAAAATTCCCATACCTTATGCAAATATAGAAAATAAAGAATAAAGTTTGCACTGTTGATCACGTATACGTATTGAATATATTTTTGTATGCTTTTAAAACTTTCATTTATGTCTTTATGAATCATTTTTATGACTTAATTATTTTCATGAATAATTCTTAAAATAATTGTATGCATATCAATATTACAGTATTGTCCACTACAAGTTTTTAGAAAATATTTCATTTAAGAAATCTTTCACAATCTTGAGTCATAAGGTATTCTGCTATAATTATACCTAAAGTGTAAGGTGTTTATTATTATGTTTATGTCTGTAGCACACACAAAGTTTATTTTTGGTGTGAGTACAGAGCTACTTTAATTTTACTTTCTCTTATGTGTAACTGTGTATCTGCTCTGCTCACTCCCTCTGTTTTATCCTGTATTTCATCGCTACACTTCCGGACACATTTCCCAGCTCCCATGTTTCTGGGACAGATCATGCAATTAGTTTGTACTCATAAATTTTTTTTTTAATGGCTGTGTGTCAACTCTAGGGCTAAAGAGCTAAGAGCAGATGTATCCCCTTCATTTTCCTTTATTCTCTGTCTATAGCCAGAAATAGAGACGAGAGTACAGAACTCGGGCCCAGGGAAATGGCAGAACCACAGGAGTGGACCAGAGCCTATGCCTATAACCCAAAGCCTGTCAACAAATAATCACATCGTGGCATGGGTGAGAAATAAGCCTTTATTACTTTAAGCCTTTGAGATTTGGGAATTGTTTATTAGTATGTGTTTCCTTTGTTAATATATAATAGAAGTTAGTATGTTGAAATGGAATTCTGTAAAAACAAAGCCTTAAAATACTTAAAACGGCTTTGCTCTTGTGATAAAATAGCATGTGGTGATGCAAGTTATGGCATATTTTGGCAAGATAGGGTTTCATATGCACTAGCAAAAATATTGCTTAAGCTGTTTTTTGTATTAGTTTGAAAGTAAGTCTATCTGCTTTTGATGGCTTTGGGAAAATTGACTGAAATTATCAGTAGTAGTGTTGGCTATCATTGGATACTTTCGGCAAGATAAAAAAGTGAGCTGGGAGGCCGAGGAGGGCAGATCACGAGGTCAAGAGATCGAGACCATCATGGCCAACATGGTGAAACCCCATCTCTACTAAAAATACAAAAATTAGCCAGGCATGGTGGAATGCACCTGTATTCCCAGCTACTCATTAGGCTGAGGCATGAGAATTGCTTGAAACCAGGAGGCAGAGGCTGCAGTGAGTCAAGATCATGCCACGGCACTCCAGCCTGGGTGACAGAGCGAGACTCTCTCAAAATAACCAAACCAAACAAAACAACAACAACAAAAAAAACAAGCTAACTAAGAAAATAATGGGTTAGTTTGAAAGCAGAAATTAAATGTTAAAGAATGAATTCAGAAATTACTTACATGAAATGATGGAATATGTAGCTTATTTTATAACAAAATCAATAAGATATATAAATTTTAGAAAGCTTTGAGCATTGAAGGATCAGTAAAGCTCTTAGCAAACTAAGCAACACAAATCTTGGGAAAAATACATTTTAATTCAGTGTGTTTTCATGTCAAGCATGATATACTCAAGGTGTTTGCCAGTAAGTTGCCAAGGAAGAAGGCCTGGGGACAAGAATGCAAACACGTCAAGCAGATTTGAGAACTCTGTGTCTAAAAGAATGTTGGGTATTTTCTCTGACCCAGGGAGCTAACTGAAAAATATAGATCTGAAATGTACTATATTTCTTGAGGATTGGTACTAAAAAGACAAAAGAAATCCAGAAGACTGGCCAGAAAAGTGCTTATACTGTTTGTCAGTCTTAATATTTTGGAGTACAGAGTAGGTTCCAAACTGTCTTCAGCTCAAGAGACATATATTTTTCCAACATCCACTTCAGTTGTGGAAAGAAAAATCTTGGTTAATGAAGAACCTCCAAGAGGTTGGAGGCAAGAGACACAGAGAACATGGATAATTTCAGCCCATAAACTAAGTCAGCCCACAAACTAAGAGCCTATTAATAAAACACGGCCCATGTCCAGGATGATAGGCTATCTCAGTATCTGTCTAACAATGTTTACAAGATGCTACTGCCCAGAATTACCACTTCTCTCTGTGAACTGCATTCTTTCCATTTCATACTAGAAGTGGTTTATACCGTGCTCTTTGGTTATTTAAGAAAATAATTTGTTTTTTTTGGGGGGTCACTAGACAACAAGGAACTATATTTGGGCTGGCAGATAGATTATTTAGAGATGCTAGAATTGACAAGAATACAATTATAGGAGGAGTTTTAGAGTTTTTTCCACTGGAGTAGAATGTGGTTGTTTGGGGAGAAGGGAGAGAAGGGAGAAAAAAGCATACTAACATTTGGTAAAAGGAAATGTATTAATCATGGTCCTCTAGAGAAACAGAACTAATAGGATAAATATATATATAAAGAGGAATTTATTAAGAAGTATTAACACACGATCCCAGGGTCCCATAATAGGCTGCTTGCAAGCTAAGGAGCAAGGAAGCCAGTCTGACTCCCAAAGCTGAATAACATGGAGTCTGATGTTTGAGGGCAGGAAACATCCTGCACGAGAGAAAGATGTAGGCTGGGAGGCTAAGCCAGAAAGGTCTTTTCACGTTTTTCTGCCAGTGTTACATTCTGGCCGTGCTGCCAGCTGAATAGATGGTGCCCACCCAGATTAAGGGTGGGTCTGCCTTTCCCAGCCCACTGACTCAAATGTTAATCTCCTTTGACAACACCCTCACAGACCCACCCAGGATCAATACTGTCCATCCTTCAATCCAATCAAGTTGACACTCATTATTAACTATCACAAGACTGCCCCTTGTCAACTTGAACCCATACACATCTCCTGAGATCATACACAATCTTCAAATACAGAAAATAATAAGGTCATACTTACATCCAACATAATACAACTATCCTTCCTACAACCAGAAATGCACCAATCCCCAACCCAAATGCTATTACATAAAGTTAACAATACTTAAACGCTAATATGAGGTGAATAAATCTTAAGTCACATAAGAAAGGAAAAAAGAAATAAAATGAAGATATTTTATTAGTACAAGTGTATACATGCACAAACGTTTTTTTAACAAAAGAAGAAGAAAATACTCGTGACAATTACAGTCCTCTTTTCTGCAGCTAGTCATGTGGTCATAGCTGGTATTGATGACTACTTTCTTCTACTACCCATTCTGTAGTCCCTCTGCCTTCAACAAGCATCTCAGCAGATTGTATTTTTTTTTCCTCGTGGAGTGACCCAAACCTTCATTCCTGAAGGGTCTGGGCCATTTGTAGTCCTGCCTGCATTGGGCAGTTGCAGTTTCCCATTGGCCTTAATCACAGGGCATGGCAATACTAAGAGACACCCTAATGGATCTCCTGTATTCCATGCATACCCTTCCTTACCTCCATTGTGGAGTAGTAGACTGATTTCATCTTGATAGTCTAGGTCAATCACCCCAGCCAACACTGTAACTCCCTTCTTAGCCTGTTGACTTAAAGGTAGGAAGAGCCCAAAGTGTCCAGGTGGCAATCTTAACTTCCAGTTTAATGGAATCGTTGTTGTGTCTCCTGATGGCAGTGTTCCTCCCTCTGGAACTAAGACCTCTAGGCTGGGAGAATGTAATGTCGCAGGAAGAGGAAGCAAAAATTTTGCTAGTGGATCATGAGGGGTGACAGTTAGTGGTGCCACTTCCACCTCTTGATTCCTGGACCTGTGAATCCTGGTATAGGAGAAACAGTGCCACTTGTTGGATGCGATTCAGAACATACATGGCATTCTGGAAAACTTTGCCCCAGGCCTGTGAAGTATTGTCACCTAGTTGGCATTGTAATTGTGGCTTCAAAGGCTATCCCACCATTCTGTCAATCTAGTGGCTTCATGATGATGGGGAACGTGGTAAGACCAGTGAATTCCATGAGTATGAACACACTGCCACACTTATTTAGCCAGAATGTGAGTGCCTTGGTCAGAGGCAATGCTGTGTGGAATGCTATAATGGTGGATAAGGTATTCTGTGAGTACACGAATGGTAGTCTTGGCAGAGCATTGTGTGCAGGATAGGCAAACCCATATCCAGAGTAAGTGTCTATTCCAGTGAGTACAAACCTTTGCCCTTTCCATAACGGAAGAGGTCCGATATAATCAACCTGCCACCAGGTAGCTAGCTGATCACCCTGAGGAATGGTGCCATATTGAGGGCTCAGTGTTGGTCTCTGCTGCTGGCTAACTGGGCACTCAGCAGTGGCTGTAGCCAGGTCAGCCTTGGTGAGCAGAAGTCCAGGTTTCTGAGTCCGTGCACAACCTCCATTCCTGCCACCATGGCCAGTTTGTTCATGGGCCCATTGGGTGATGGCAGCAGTGGCTGGGGAAAGAGGCTGAATGGTGTCCACAGAATGGGTCATCCTATCCACTAGATTATTAAAATCCTCCTCTGCTGAGGTCACCCATTGTTGAATACTCACATGTGATACAAATATCTTCACAGCTTTTTACCACTCAGAGAGGTCCATTCACATACCTCTTCCCCAAATTTCTTTGTCATCAATTTTCCAGTCATGCTTCTTCCAAGTCCCTTATCATCCAGCCAAACCATTGGCTACAGCTCATGAATCAGTATATAATCTCACATCTGGCCATTTCTCCTTCCATGCAAAGTGCACAAGCAAATGCACTGCTCAAACTTCTGCCCACTTGGAAGATTTACCTTCACCACTGTCCTTCATGGATGTCCTAGAACAGGGCTGTAGTGCTGCAGCTGTCCATTTTTGGGTGGTGCCTGCAAATTGTGCAGACCCATCTGTGAATCAGACCCTAGTCTTCTCTTCCTCTGTCAACTGATCATAGGAAGCTTTCCGTGAGGCCATCTTTGCAGGCTGAGGAAGAGAAGGCAGGGTGGCAAGAGTGGAGACCATGGGCATTTGAGACACTTCCTCATGTAACTTACTTGTGCCTTCAGGACCTGCTCAAGCCTAATCACATAAATACCACTTCTATTTGATCATGCTGTGCATGGTCCATTTTATGTCTAGATGGGTCAGAAAGCACCAGTTCATGATAGGCAGATTAGGTCACATGGCAACTTGATGACCCATAGTCAAACCTTCAGTTTCCACCAAAGCCCAGTAACAGGCCATGAGCTGTTCTTGAAATGAGAGTATTTATCTGCAGAAGATGGCAGGGCCTTGCTCCCAAATCCTAGAGGCCTCCACTGTGATTCACCTGTGGGGGCCTGCCAGAGGCTCCACATAGAATTCCTATATGCCAATGACACCTCAAGCACCATTGGATCCGCTGGGTCATACGACCCAAGTGCAACTTGCACAGCACCCTGGAACTATTGCAGAGCTTTCTCCTGTTCCGGACCCTGCTCAAACTGGCAGCCTTTCAGGTCATTTGACAAATAAGCCAGAGTAACACAAACAAATAAGGAACGTGTTACCTCCAATATCCAAATAGACCCAAAAGGCATTTCTTGGTTGTAGGAGGGGCCAAAGGCAGCAACTTATCCTTCATCTCAGAAGAAATATCTTGACAGGCCCCACAACACTGGACCGCTAGAAATTTTACTGAGGTAAAAGTTCCCTGAATTTTAGTTGGGTTTATTTCCCATCGTCTGGCATGGAAATGTCTCACCAATGAGTCCAGTATGTTTGCCACTTCATATTCACTGGTTCCAATCAGCATAATGTTGTCAATGTAATCAACCAGTGTGATATCTTGTGGAAGTGAAAAGCAATCAAGTACTCCCTAAATAAGATTATGACACAAAGGCGGAAAGTTGATATACCCCTGATTAACAAAGTAAAAGTATATTGCTGGCCTTGGCAATGAAGGCAAATTGTTTTTGGTGGGTCTTACGAACAAGAATGGAGAAAAAGGCATTTGCCAAATCAACAGATGCATACTAGGTACCAGGAGATGTGTTAATTTGCGCAAGCAATGAAACTACATCTGGTACAGCAGCTACAATTGGAGTCACCACTTGGTTAAGCTTATGATAATCCACTGTCATTCTCCAAATCCATATGTTTTCTGCACAAGCCAAATAGGAGAGTTGAATGGGGATGTGGTGGGAATCACTATCCCTGTGACTTTCAAGTCCTTGATGGTGGCACTAATCCCTGCAACCCTTCCAGGGATGCAATATTGTTTTTGATTTAATATTTTTCTAGGTAAAGGCAGCTTGGATGGCTATTTGGCCTTTCCCACAATAATAGCCCTCACCGAACCAGTCAGGGAGCAAACGTGGGTGTTCTGCCAACTGTTAAGTATATCTATACCAATTATGCATTCTGGCACTGGGGAAGTGACCACAGGATGAGTACAGGAACCCACTGGACCCACTGTAAGAGTAATCTGAGCTAAAACTGTATTAATTACCTGACCTCCATAAGCCCGTACTTTAACTTGAGGACCACAATGATGTTTTGTGTCCCCTAAAATCAATGTCACCTCAGAGCCAGTGTCCAGTAGTCCCTGAAATATTTGATCATTTCCCTTTCCCCAATGCACAGTGACCCTGGCAAAAGGCCAGAGGTCTCCTCGGAGAAGGATGGAAGAAATATATACAGCATAAACTGCTGGTAGTGTAGGGAGGTCCTTCCTCAAGAGGACCCGGCCTGCCCTTTATTCAAGCAGTTCTTGATCTGTAAAGAGGCTAAAGTCTGGAAATTGATTGAGGGGCTATGATTCTGTGTTTATCGTTAAAATTAGTCTTTTGTCCATTTGACTTGGAAGTTTTATGCTTATATAAATTAGGTAAGAATGCAGTAGATTTCTTCTCAATTTCACTTCTAGGAACACTGTGATTAATTAGCCAATGCCAGAGCTCTACAGGAGTCAGACTATTCTTATTGCTGCTTTGCCTCTGCTGTTCATTACAGTAGCTATGTACACCTTGCCTTTGATGGGTGAGTGCTGCAACTTGGTCACTGAAGCCTCAGGATCCAATTATTCCCACTGTATTTAAATTTTGTGGTTGAGTGACTGTGGTTCCCACTGTTAGATCTGACATACAGAGAATAGCAATTACAGGGCTCTTCAAAGATGCAAGTCCTACCCTCCTAAATCTGTTTCACAAAGCATTGATCAAGAGTATATCTTCTGGACCCCTCCAGCTGGAATTAGTGGATCTAAAGTGACTAATTCACTCCACCATCTCATTCTCTCTAAGCCTTTGGGTTCCTTCCACTACATTAAACCAAGGGAGATCAGGCATTTCTAGCTTGCTCACAGTGGGCAATCTTTTAATTCATATTTCAGCTAACCAAAAAAATTAAGTATCAGAACCTTTTTTAACTCCCTGAGCTGCAATGTTAAATGCAGAGTCCCTACTTAGTGGGCCCAAATCAATAAATTCAGCCTGATCCAACTTTATGTTTCTTCCACCATAATCCCACACCTTTTATATCCATTCTTGTGCCTGTTCTCCAGATACCTGCTTATATAAATTCAAACACTCAAGCAGTTCTTTTTGACTGTATTGCACCTCCTCATGGGTCACACTCTGAACCTCACCTCTAGGGGTGAAAAACTGAAAGCTTTCCTTCTAAAATTAGGAACAAGGCAATCCCATTCTTGTTACTTCTAGTCAACACAGTACTGGAAAGAATAGCCAGAGCAATTAGCCAAGAAAACAATGTATCAGAATCAGAGAAGAAAAACTAAAATTGTCCCAGATTGCAGATAACATCATCTTATATGTAGAAAATCCTAATGACTCTATATAAGAACTGTTGGAACAAATATACAAATTCAATAAAGTTGCAGAATACAAAATCAATAGAAATTAGTAAAGTTTCTATATATTAACTGTAAACTATGAAAAGTAAATTAAGGAAATAGTCTCTTTTACAATAGCAACAAAAATAATAAAATACTTAGGAATAAACTTAACTGAAGATATGAAAGACTCGTACACTGAAAACTACACAACCTTTATGAAATAAATTAAGAAAGCCACAAACAAATGGAAAGACATTCTGTGGTCATAAATTGGAAGACTTAATATTGTTAAAAATTTCCACACTACCCAAAGAGATCTGCATATTCAAAACAACCCTATCGAAATTCCAGCAGTGTTATTTTTTTACAGAAATAGAGAAAGTAGTTCTTTCAATCATATGGAATCACATAAGACCATAAATAGCCCAAATTAATCTTGTGGAAAATCAAAGCTGGAGGTTCACCCTTCTGATTTTAAATTATATTAGAAAGCTACAGTAATCAAAACAGTATGGTGCTGGCATAAAGACAATCATATAGGCCAAGGGAACAGAATAAGAAGTCCAGAAATAAATCAATGCATTTACAGTCAATTGTTCTTCAACAAAAATACCAAGGATATACAATGGAAAAAAAATAGTCTTTTCAACAAATATTGTTGGGAAACAGCAAACTAAAACTATACCTAACAAGACACTATTTATAATGGCTCAGAGATATTAGTGCCTTTACTTTCTACTTTTTCCTATCTACATATGAACTGACAAAGGCAAAAAGAAATTAAGTTATTAGTTCCTGGTCACATAGCTAATGACTGGAAAGTTCTGGCAGTATAGACTGAGATATAAAAATATTAACCATTATGCTCTACTACCTCCCAATATCTCTTAGTATCCTATAGAGCATATGTTTTAATCTTGATCTTCTGTCAAATTGTTTTAAAAATCTGTGACCCTTTATTCTTCTCTACAAATGCTTGACTCACCTTACAAAGTCCAAGAAATAAAAATAAGAATTTTGTTTGAAAATATATGACATATTTACATTAGGGAAAATTAGCATCATTTGGTAAAGAGGTTACCCATCATGGATGAGGTATTCCTTCCAATTATCCAGGTCTATTTTTATACCTTAAATTATTTTATAGTTTTATCTATAGTGACCTTACACATAATCTGTTGTTTGTTCATAAGAAACATATATTTATTTTTTGCTGTAATGTTTTATGAGATTCATTTCTTCATTACTAATTGACTGTAATTAATACAGAGAAAAAGATTATTAATATTTAAATGTTTGTTTTATGTTCAGCCATTTTTAAAAACTTTTTTTACTATTCTTTTAATGGTTCCCTTTGATTTATGAACATAAGCACATAATATCAGTCACTATCTTTCAGTAATACTTTAGTTCTCATTATTTAATTGAGTCTTATTGGATCCAGACTTGGAGCTCAGAAAGTTTGTGTTCAGTATCTGCTTATTTTGTTTTTTAATATTTCTTTTTTGAGCTCTTGTCAGAACCTGCTGATCTCTTCCATTTTTTTCTGTCTTCGTAATTCCAAGTTGTTCACTATCATCTTATCATCACTTGTTTTTACTATTTTGAAAGATTTTTCTAATCCCCCTAAAACAAATCTTTATTAAGTAAGCATTTATCAATGAGTGTTTTTGAAGATCTCGAGTGCTAATTTTTTCCAGTTTTCCCTGTCGTTTCTTCATATAACAAGAGCAAACAGACAAGCAGCATACTTACCAAGCTTGCTGGAGTTGTATCTGTTGGAGAATCCTTAAGGACATAAGTGTTGTAGGAGGTACACATGTTCCTCAGAACTGCTTGCATACAGGGCAATACAGAGACATGGACAAGACATCACACTCAAGGAGATGTTCTCCAACCTGGGTGTTATGGAGTTGCATAACAAGGGAGACACTGGCCACAACCTTTATAGGATCAGGAAACATAGTGTAATAGTGACAAGTGGCTGATGTCTATAATCCCAGCATTTTGAGAGGCCGAGGCGGGTGGATCACCTGAGGTCAGGAGTCCAAGACCAGCCTGGGCAACATGATGAAACCCTGTCTGTACTAAAAATACAAAAATCAGGTGGGTGCGGCAGTGCACGCCTGTAATCCCAGCTACTTGGGAGGCTGAGGCAGGAGAATTGCTTGAACCTGGGAGGTGGAGGTTGCAGTGAGCTGAGATGGCCCCATTGCACTCCAGCCTGGGAAACAGAGTGAGATGCCCTCTCAAAAAAAAAAAAAAAAAAAAAAAAAAAAGGCTGTCTTCCAACTCTTATGGTTGCAGCTGTGTGATATGTGTACTGGTGGCAGGATTCCCAACATCAGCATTGGGGGAAGAGGTATGTGAATGGACCTCTCTGAGTGGTTAAAAAACTGAAGATCAGCATTTATCAGTGAGATTGCTACTTGTATGAGTCAACTTAACTGAGCCACAGCATGCACCGATATTTGGTTAAAGTTTATTTTTGAGTGTGTCTGTGAGGATATTTCTGGATATTAACATTTGAATAGCTAAACTGAGTAAGGCAGATTGCCTTCCTACTGGGGAGAGTCTTATACAATTCACTGAAGGTCTGAATTCTCTCTCTGACTGAGTCTTTGAGCTGAGATATTGGTCTTCTCATGCCTTTGAATGCTGACTCAGGCCTACACTAACCACTCTCCCCCTTCTCAGGCCTTTGAACTCAGATTGACACTACATCATCAGCTCTCTGGAGTCTGGACTTCTCAGACTCTATAAATAGGATGAACCTATTTCATACACCTCTCTCCATCCCTCTATCTATCTCACTCTCTCCATCTCTTTCTCTCTCCCTCTCTCCATCTCTCTCTCTCTCTATGTGTATATATATATATATACACACACACACACACACACACACACACACACACACACATAGCTGAATGTCTCTAGGAGGTTATACACCAGTCAAACCCTGGCATCTTGCCTCTTTTTTTTTTTTTTTTTTTTGGTATTATTCTGAGACAGAGTCTCACTCTGTGCCGCAGGCTGGAGTGCAGTGGTGTGATCTTGGCTCGCTAAAATCTTTGTCTCCTGAGCTCAAGTGATTCTCCTCCCTCGGCCTCCCTCGTAGCTGGAATTACAGGTGTGTGCCACCATGCCCAGCTAATTTTTGCATTTTTAGTAGAGATGGAATTTCACCATGTTGCCCAGGCTGGTCTGGAACTCCTAAGCTCAGGCAGTCCACCAACCTTGGTCTCCCACAATGTTTGGTTTACAGGCATGAACCACTGTGTATGGCCCCATCTTGCTTCTTAATGCACGTGTCTGGACCCACTTCCCAAACTCCTGAGATCTTATCGGGAAACTGCTGATCAACAGTTTCAGGTGTTTTTATCTATTGGGAGACTACCCTTCTCTGCAACTGGCTGCAACCAATTAATACTATTTTATGAAGAGACAGTGTAACAACCACCTGACCATCACCTGATGGTTGAGTGACATTTCTTGAGGGGTTGGGGGAGCCCTCTGCTGCCCTGCTTATGCCTGACTAGCTACCTACTGTAACAATGAGGACAGATCCTTCATGAATAGCTTATCACTCTAAGTTCAAGCAAACTCTGTTTAAAAGTGAATGGCACTTTCTCTCTCACACCTGCTATTGCCATGTGATGCCATCTGCTTCCCCTTTGCCTTCTGCCATAATTGGGAGCTTCCTTAGGGCCCCATCAGAAGCAGATGCTAGCACCATACTTCTTGTACAGTCTGTGGCACTGTAAGCCACAATAAACCACTTTTCTTTATCAATTACGGAGCCTGAGGTATTTTTATAGCAATGCAAATGGACTAACACACTTGTTCACCTCCCAAAATGATCCTGAGCCCTCTAGATGGGGACATAACTTCTGGGTATTCAGGTAAGAACCATACAAACTACATTGCTCAGAGAACAAGGCTTACTTTGATTTTTTCATAGCGTTTTAAGGTATAAGTTTAAAGTTATCTTGTGTGTATTAAATAAAAGAAATGTAGAAATGTTAATACAATTAAGCTGTACTATTATACATGTGTTTTCTTCCTAACAAACATATCACAAATTAAAATTGTACTCAAATAAACAAAGAAAGTGGAACATAAAGATCAATCTAGAAAAGAATGTGAACTATTTGATTTTTGGCAAAATTAAACAGCTTTCTAAAATCATTTAGTATCTCATTCTTTAAATGTCACTTATCTGAAAATATTCACAGAAATTATTCACTCACCCAATTCAACATCGGTTCATACATTAAAATTATTTTTGGATTCCTTGAGCTTAATTACTTACATATGGGAAATTAGGCTAGAATTTGCCTGGACTGTTGAGGCCTTATCACTTGATAGTCAAGCTAGTGTTCGTCACCTTTCATCCCACTCTAAATTAATTTGATATGGAAGTAAAAAGAAAAAAAATGACAGTGGATCATGAAAAAGTAACATGATGAAAATGAAGAGGTGATGGAATATAATTTCAGGGGTTAGTAAGAGGAAAACAAAAACTGAAAAGAGGTTTCAGAGGTATCAAGGCCAACACTGACCAATGACTGCATAATTCCTGGGCTGCCAGCAAGTCAGTGATCCCAGGTTTTAATTCCATGAATGAAAACGTCACTACTCAGGAGGCTAAGGCACGAGCATCGTTTGAACCCAGGAGGCAGAGGTTGCAGTGAGCTGAGATTGCGCCACTGCACTCCAGCCTGGGTGACAGAATGAGACTGTCTCAAAAAAAAAAATGTCAGTTACAGTCATAAAATTGTTTTCAAATGACATTTGTCTATAAAACCTTATATATTTCTTCTTTCCAAAAATGTAAGCATTTTAGAATTACATAATAATCATTGATTATAAACAGTTCAAATAAGAGAGACTTTAAAGTACCTAGGGATTAGTTTTCCTTTATAATCCTTGGGGAAATTATTCTAAAACTAAATTGCTTCCAATCATTCTGAACCTTTTTCTTTAATAACTAGATATTTACTGTAAAATCATTCCAAACCACTTCTGAAACAAAGCAGCAGCCCAAACACTTTTGGCTCTGGTTTAGTATCTCATCATGATATAATATTTCTATTACCAAATAATAAGCCTTCATTATCCAGAGGATTACCTGCCTACAACATGATTTATTGACTTAACCTGTATTTATAGTCCATACAAATATGTGTGTTAAAAACCCATCTTTCAGAAGACAGAACTTCTTTGGGGAAATCTTCACTTTCCCCCAGAGGCCAATGCTCATATATTTTTGAAGTGAACAAGAATTTTCTAGAGAAGTTTTATTGTCTCATAAACAAATAATCCATGAAATTAGAAAATATATACAATTTTTAAAAAAGGAAAAATCTTTATGTAATACTTATTGAATTCAACCAGAATTTTTACTGGAGCAAAAATTATAATGCTAACAACATATGTTAGAAAATTATCTAGCATAAAACAAATTTGCTAACATAGTCAAATTACTAAGTTCAGAAATGAAGTATAAACTCAAAGAAAAATACAATAAGAAAAGTAAAATGAATAATAAACAAATAATATAATTAAATAGAAACAATCAAATAAAAATATGACTCTCTAACATGGCTAAGAAAAAGTTGGCTTCTAGGAAAAGTAATCAAGAGAGAAAAGGAAAGAAAAAGTCATATATTAATAGCCAAAACTGAAAAATAGGGCAAGACCACTAATGAATTAAAATATAAAAGTAATTAGAAAATATTATGATCAACTTTGTGATAAAGAGAAAATCAACCATGACTTGTAGACAGCCCTCAACCAAAACTGACACACGCAGCTTTGAAAATTTGTATTGATCTTTAACTCACAAATTTCAACAAGTCAACAAAATAAAGCAATTAAATATAAAACCAAGCTCACTTGTTTATATAAATTTTTAACAAAAAATTTAAAAAATACTTCTTATTTCCTATAACACAATCCATAACATTTTTAAAAATTGAAAAAAATCCTTAATGTGTGTGGCTTATACACAATTACATTATATGATTACATAAATACATAGTTCTTAATGCTAAAACCAGTTAAGTGTTTTCTGGGAAAAGAAAAAGAAAAACATAGGCTAACCTTACGTATGTATCCAGTTCCAAATTTTAAGTAAAATATTAGCAGAATAAATCTAGAAAAAAAATACAGTAAAAATGTAATGTAAAAGAAAAGGAAATGGCCTAACAACCTCTCTGTTACCAGAATGAGGAAAGAATGTCATTAAAAATATAATGTAACAGTTAAATAAATGAATTACTTCTATATATATTGGCACAAAGAAATCATAGAAAAAATATTAAATTATTGAATCCTGGCATAAAATATTGCACACTGTATCTTGCCAAAAATGTAATTTTTGAACATAAAACACACCTGTATGTTAGTATGGATGCATACAATTTCAGTAAAAGGCAAACAAAACTTTGCATGATAAAAACATATGCCCAAATTAACCTTGCCTTTATCTACAGAGAAAGGTGGAAGACATGGAAGGAAATTCTTAACTGTATCTTAACATTACATTCATTTTACTCTCTGAATATATGTAAAGCTCAACTGGCTGAATGTTACCATCATTCATACATGATGACAGCATAAAGTGAACTGTATCATTAAATTCTGATAATTTGAAATTCTCATCATTAATGAAATGAGATTATAATTATAAAAATAATACAATGTTTGTGATTTTCATAGAAGTAATGAGTTTTGAAGTATAAATTACTTTATAAAAACCATATATTAGCAGTAAAATTATTTCCATCAACAATATATACTATACAATTTTTAAGTGGTATAAACAACCCACCGAAATAAGTTTTTGGATTAATTTACTTGTACTTATTATCTCTTCAGGAAAACTCAATTGTAATTCACATTGATAAAAAATTATATTTTTTGTGGTATTCATGAAGATGTTAATTTTTCTAAAGTGAAAGCTCCACATACATCTCCATGCATTGCCATTATCGTTACTTTTTAAAGACTGACGTAATAATGATACATATTTGTGGTGTGCAATGCCATGTTTTCATACATTATGTAATAATCAAATCAGTGTAATTAGCGTATCCGTCACCTCAAACATTTATCATTTCTTTGCGGTGAGATCATTCAAACTTCTGTTTTCTAGCTATTTTGAGACATGCAATATTTTATTGTTGACTATAATCACCCTCCTGTGCAATAAGACAGAATAATTTTTTCTTCCTTTTTAATTGTAGCTTTGTATCCATTGACCGTTCTCTCCTCATCATGTCCCCCTCAACTTCCCCTTTCTGTGGTAACCATTATTCTGTTCACTAATTCTATGAGATCAACTGTTCTTGATTTCTAATAAGAGTGAGAAATACAGTACTTGTCATTCTGTGTCTGGCTTATTTCACTTAACATAATTTCCTCCAAGTTCATCTGTGCTGTCACAAGAAAATATGTTTTTAAAAACTTTCTGGATTAGTACTGACAGAAAGTGTTAGTATTGGGAATTATTTGCTATGCCACCACTTTATTTGTTTTCCATCATCCCCACCTTATGGAAAGAAAGACTGGAATGAAAGTGCCAAAAAAACCACTTCGGATATTTTTAAAACTTTCTTCAGTAAGTTTATTTACTTACTCTTTAATCTGACTGTATAGGTTATAGGCTATTTGGGGTCTCCCAATATTTATATGTTGAAGTTCTAACCCACAATGTGTCTGTATTTGGAGATGGGTAACTTAAGAAGGTAATTAATGTTAAATTGGGCCATAGAGTGGGGCCCTAAGTCAATAGAACTTGTGTTCTTATAGGAAGAGGAAGAGACACCAGAGATTTTTCTGTCTTCATGGGCATATTAAAAAGGTCATGTCCATTTGAGGACACAGCAAGAAGGTGACTACATGCAAACCAGAAAGAAAGGTTTCACCAAAAGCCAATGCTGTTGACATCTTAATCTTGGACTTTCAGCCTACAGAAGTTAGAAAATAAATGTCTGTTGTTTAAGCCTGTGATATTTTGAAGTCTGTGATATTTTGTTATGGCAGCTCAAGCATGCTAATACAATAGGTTTGCCAAAAAGTCAGTGCACTCTACTAATCTATTGAAGACATGCTAAATGAATATTTTCCAGAAACTCTGGAGTAACACACACCTTAGATTTCTAAGACATAACTTTTCATTGTAAATTATATATCAAATAACGGAAGATCATCTTATAAGAGTAAAATATTTGTGTTTATTTTTCAAGTGAAAATATATAGCAATTTGTTAATCATACATATAAATCATATGTACAGGTTTTACCTATTATTCTCCAGTGAGTCCAATTCAATTCTGCTCTATTTATATAAGCATAACCTTTTAAAAACTTAGAACTATATTTTTATTCAAAGGCACTTAATAATTTACATTATTTTGGTAATTCTGATTCTATAATAATTTTTAAATATGTTACATTCCCCTATAATTTGGAGGTGATTTACTTATTTCCATTTGATTGTCAGTAGTTGTTGAGGTTTAAATAACAAACCATGTGCTATTATTTTAACTCACGACTGTATTTCCCCAAATATTTCAAAAGTTATTTCCTAATTATGTTCCACAACTTCTTCATGATAATGCATTTTACTGGCAGCTTATTCATGTAGATTATAATTTTAATAACACACATTAAATAAGAAAAAACTATACATTTTATGGTACTTTGGAGCAAACATGTTTTTCACATCCACATATTTAATATGTGTGAGTATTTCTATTTGTATTCCATATATTCCTATTATATATTTTATCAACATATTTATAACAATATTTATAATTCACTAAGTTTATTTCTATTTCCTGGCCTTTACTTCAGCCATTTACAAAGCCATAATTCTCTTCTCCCTCTTCGCAATCTATGGAACTAGAAAGTCACCTCTCACATGAAGCCAACTTTTAAAATTCTACCTCATTTGGATACTATTTTTTCTGTTTTTTAATAATGTTTAGAATCTATAACACGTTTAAATTCCTAACCGTATTTAGGTACATAATCATATATATATACACATACACACACACACACACACACACACACACACACAAACACACAAACATACACACACATGGAAGTTTGGTTCCAAACTAAGAGAAATACTTTATTTATACTTTATATATTTGATATACACCTAGAAATATTACAAGCAGAGTGTTCATTTCCAGCTCTTTATACATGATATTGTATACCAAATACTATTTGAGGATGTAAACACAAAAATTATATTTAGTCATAAAATAAACATATAAGACTGGAAAAGTCATAAACTATTCCAATATCAAGTGTAAAACTGTTGATTTTTTTGCATTTTCTCATATCTGCTTTTTATTACTGAAGAAAATTGAAAATTTCTATATTTTGACATATTTGTTTGAATTGCTTAGTAAGGAGAACTGTACCAAGTATCTATCTATTTTTAAGGTATATTTTTCATATTCTTGTATTTATTATAACCTTTCTTCATCATGATATTTATACCTTTAGCTACTTTACCCTGCCTAATCTCTTATATGTCATTTTACTATTTGTTTAAACCCCAAAATTAGGGCTAGGATTAATCAATTCATAATCCCTAAAAGGGAAGTTATTTTAGGCAAATACAGTACGAAATCTGGCAAATAGTTTGTACATTCTTTACATAACCAAAGTAAGATGATTTCAACAAATGGAAGGCAATAGAGAAATTTGAGGGGACATAGTGCTTAAAATCAAAACCAGCAGTTGTAGGAAAGATAGCAAGACTCATTGTGCAGAAACTCCAGTACAAATTTCTCCCCCAAATTCCATCTTATTTCCTATTCCAAATCTCACTTAAATATTTTTTTAAAAAACTTCTCAAAATTCACTAATTTTACCAAGCCTGTTTCTTCCACAGCTTTCTGTCATTTAATGGATAGCAACATTCTCATTCTGATTGCTCAGGTCAGGATACTTGGAGACATAATTAGCTTCAATCTTTTTTTGTAACAGCTTATATGCAATTCATCTGGACATTTCATTTTCATTCCATTCAAATGGAATGGAATATGGATACATATATATCCATATATATATCCAATAATACATCCATATATATTTATGCCCCAAATAATTTGTAATAAATGAAATGAATGCTTTGCAATAGCAAAATATTATGCTACTTCCATTATTTCTCACAATCTTCACCATTGATCTGCATAAACACACCATCAAAGCAATCTTTGTAAAACATAAGTCAATTTCATGCAATTCTAATAAACATAGCATACCCCTACCTCACCTATATACCAGTTGATTGTAAGGTTCACACACACACACACACGTATTTTTCCTAGACAGTTTGAGCTGCTAAACAAAGTACCATAGACTGGGTGCCTTATAAGAACCAGAAATTTATTTCTGATAACTCTGGAGGTTGGAAGTCTGAGATCAGGAAGCTGGCATGATTGGGTTCTGGTGAAGACCTTCTTCCAGGTTTTAGACTGCCAACTTCTTGTATCCTTACATAGCAGAAATAGGACTATTTAGTTCTCTAGCCTTGTTCTGTAAGGACACAAATCCCATTCAAGAGGGTTCTGTTCTCATGACATAATTATCTCCCAAAGACGCTGTCTCTAAATATCTTTACATTGATATTAAGGTTTCAGAGTATGAATTTTAGAAATACACAGACATTTAGTCCATTGCAATGAAATAATAGAATAAGCTGAAAAGTAGGTCAATGAGGGGACTCTAGATTTGTCAGATGCAAAAACATAAACACTAAGCTATCCCAATGCATGTAGACCAGAGGAAAAGCACAGAATGTTCAGAAATACACCCAAGTACACGGGAAATTTTCATATACAATTTAATGGCATCACAAATAGCAGAGGAAAAGGTAGACATTTTATTACATGGTGTTGGCCGAACTGCATAGGCATTTTGCAAAACAAAAATTGATAAAATTGAATACCTAAAAAACACATATACCTGAATAAACACTAAATAAATGTTACCTAAATATAAAAAAACCTAAATTATACAAGCAGTAAAAACAAGCTCCATGTGGATTCACTTTTAATCTGAGTGTGAGAGAACAAAATTAAATTGTAACTAAAAAATTCAGATGCAATAAAATATTAATATATTCAACTTTATAAAATAATTGCATTAAAAAATTAGAAACATGAAATGTTAAAGTGGAGAACAAAGTTGTAATAAATATAATAAAAAGGGCCAATTTTCTTATTATATAAATAATTCCTTAAATATTGAGTAAAAAATGACTAAACAACGGATCAAAAAATGTGCCGAAGTCATAAACTCACACATATAAAATGAATAGTACATCAACACACACCCCCATAAATTTTGAAGTGGCTTTTGAAAATTATAAAAAGCGCTCAACACCAGAGAAGTGAAAATTAAAACTATACTCTGATGCTATTTCTCATCTTTCAATGACAAAAATTCAAAACCCTGAAAATGCACTTTATTGGCAAGCTATAGGCTAAGTCACCCTTCTACATAGCTAGAGGGGCTGCAAAATTTGTATAACTCCTATGTACAGAATATGACATCTAAAAAACTAAACTTGCAATTATACTTATAACCTAGCAATTCTTTTTTTTTTTTGAGATGGAGTCTCGCTCTTGTCGCCCAGCCTGGAGTGCAGTGGTGCAATCTTGGCTCACTGTAACCTCTGCTTCCTGATTTCAAGTGATTCTCCTGCCTCAGCCTCTTGAGTAGCTGGGATTACAGGCACAGGCCACCATGCCCGGCTAATTTTTGTATTTTTAGTAGAGATGGGGTTTCACCATGTTGGCCAGGCTGGTGTTGAGCCCTGACCTCAGGTGATCCGCCTGCCTCGGCCTCCCAAAGTGCTGGGATTACAGGTGTGAGCCACCACGCCTGGCCAGCATTTCTACTTTTAAAAATTACTTAATTATACTTCCAACATACAAACACATGCAAAGATATTTATTGTGGCATTATTTTAAACTGTAAAATACTAGAAAGAGTCTAAAAATTTACCTCAGAAGACCGGTTGAAAACTACAATATAGGGAGCAATGAATACTATGAAACTGTAAAACAGGATGAAAAGACTTTTATGAGCTGATATGAAGTGATTTCTAGGACAAAATCTCTTTTTAAAGAAGCAATGTGTAAAATAAAGTACGTATATATTGTATTGCTATTTGTAAGAAAACAAAAAATGTGACATATTATTATGTATGTGTAATCTTTTATTGGAGAAACAAAACCATAAACCATAAAAACAAAACTAATTAAATTTGTAACCAATAAGCAAAACAATGGTATAGTAGGGATAGAAAAAGATTGAGTCTTTAATTTTTGAACCATATGATTCCCAAATTCAAACAATATAATTAAATCTCAATTATATTAAAAGAAGGGGAAATTAAAATGAACTATCAACAAAACAATAAGTATATGAAATTGATAACATATAGAACATGCACACGCACACACACACAGAGTCATTTCAAGTGTCTTTGACCACAATACTTGGATTATACTCTCTGTGTGAGATATAGTCTAAGGACAACAATAAAAACCTTGAACTTAGAATGTTGGTTATTGGTAGTGGTATTGGTGATTCAACTCCAATACAACGTTGTACATAATGTAAGAGGAAATTTTTTAACAAATCTGGTTATAGTTGGGAAATTGGATACTCTGTATGGGAAAAGGGAGCTATAGATACAAACATGGCAAGATGAAAAGGCATATTCCCTTCTGGCAGTGGGAGGGTTGGAATCAAAAGTGTCCTAAAACTCCTAGATGGAATCACGGATGTAGAGATGGCACAGGCTGCTGACAAGACCTAGAAGTAATGACACCACAGTAATAATGAGCATGACTAGACATCAGTCATGCTTTTGTAAATTGTTTGCAAGGCTTCTTTGATAAATATGTAATTTCAGGTGTAGAGAATAATAAAATACAAACTAACCCTCCAATATGTTTTCTGTGTGTCAGAAACTAAGAATGTGCTCAAAAACTAAAAGGGTCATGTCAAAAAACCTTATTAGATTTATAAATTGACCAAATTTTGTTTGTGGGAACCTCTTTAAGATGGCTTCTGTTTTCTTTCTGAAACTTTTGCCTCAGGATTTTTTCATCAGTTGTTCATTCTGCTTTGAGAGCACATCCTCACGTAGCCAACTGGCTCACTTTTAGTCTTCGTTCCAATGTTATCTTGCCAATGAGGCTCCTACTATTTATCCTATTAAAATTTTTACTACCTCCCAGCACTTCTGAGCCTCCTCACCAAGCTCTACTTTTCCATAGCATTTGTAATATTTTTGAAAATAATGTTATTCTGATTGGTCTTTCCTCCCTTCCTCTAATATTATAGAATAAATGACAATAGGGACAGTTATATTTTGCTTGTTTTATACACTGTTATTCACCACACGCTAGCCTGAGCCTAATATTTAGTGCCTAGCCTAAAATACACTCCCAATTAATATCTGTTGAATAAGTTTATTGATTCCTAAATCTGCACTTTTTAGTACATTACAGCCACTTCTTTATATATGATCATTTGCTTTATGAAAAATAAGAGTTTCAGGAAGAAAATTATTTGTGCACAGCTTGATATTCTTAGAGTTATTTTTAATACATTTTCTTCTTTCGTCAGTTATTTATCTAATAGGCAATCAAATCTTGTCAATCCCTCCCTCCAAATGTCGTTAAATGTGTCATTTTATTTACTTGCTAACACCCACCACCTTGGCTCTGTAGCTCATCATCTTACACCTGGATTACTGAAATAGCCTCTCTTCTGGCAACCATACACAAATCATTTTATGCATCATTCCTTCTTAAATGAGTGTTTAATTTCTCTAAATCACAGCTTTCAAAATGTGACTTCCAAACTCAGAAATTATCAATGACTCTCTAGACACTTTGGAAATATCTTCACTTTAGCTTTAAAAGCAGTCAAGAATCTGTTTCTACTTATATTTATCTCTCACCCTTGACCCATTCTACACCATTCACTCTGAATGACTCTAGATACTTTGTTTGATTTTACTTAATTTTATTAAGTATTTTGTTTTCCAAATAATGAGGGTGGGGGTGGGAGCGAGAAGGAAATACTCTACCCTCTACTAGCAGAGTTCAGTTATTATAATGGTCTTAAATTACTTTTATAGAGTAAGGAGAATCTAAAATTTCACCCCAAAAGTTTTCAAATTGTATAAGTGTACACATACACACATGCACCACAAAACACACTGGATTCTCCAGAAATCATATCCTCAAATAATGTTCTGAATCCACTTTACTGGAAAACGTGTCCCAAAATTATTAGGAATTAGGAAAATCTTATCAAAGAAAAAGAGAAAAACAATGCAAAAATGCAGTTTGAGTCAGCCACATTTATGGCTGGTTGCCTCTTTTATCTCATGATACCACTTGAGAAGATATATTTAAGGTTCCCACGACCAACCATCTGGGGAAAAAAATTGGAGGCACTTATTCATAGGCTTTCATTCCTAGTTGGTAAGAAGTTCTCCTCGTGAATGATTAACTGCCTTGCACTCCTGGATTGCATAGTCCTGATAAAGGGAACAGTCATTTCGCGCTAGCTTGAAGCTGATTTTGACCTATGCAAAGTTGGACGTTGCCATATGAATGAAAAACACATGTAGATGAGACTGAGAATCATAGTGGAGCACAAGAGCTGTCAGACACAATCCATACCTGCACCATTCAGACCTGTTCTATTCTTCCATTAAATCTTTTTATTTTATTTTATTTTATTTTGTTTTATTTTATTTTATTTTATTTTATTTTATTTTATTTTATTTTATTTGAGATAGGGTCTTACTCTGTCACCCAGGCTGGAGTGCAGTGGTGTGATCTCAGCTCACTACAGCCTTCACTTTCTGGGTTCAAGCAATTCTCCTGCTTCAGCCTCCTGAGTAGCTGGGATTACAGTAGCCTGGCTAGTTTTTGCATTTTTAGTAGAGATGACGTTTCACCATGTTGACCAGACTGGTCTCGAACTCCTGACCTCAGGTGATCCACCTGCCTCAGCCTCCCAAAGTGCTGGGATTTCAGGTGTGAGCCACTGCACCTGGCCTAAGTCTTATCTATATCTGCCTGCCTCAGCCTCCCAAAGTGCTAGGATTTCAGGTGTGAGCCATTGCGCCTGGCCTAAATCTTATCTATATCTGTGGCACTTTAAAACTAGACCTCTAATCTCTTCGAAGATTCAATGTAAGAAAGTTAGTGGATTAAATATTTACTTCTGTAGTTTATGTTGAATATGTAATTAATATCTACCTCTCTCCTTTGTCGCTAATTCTATATTTCCCTCATAGCCAGACAACACTGTGTCTGGCTGAATATCTTACCTTTTGGTATAACCTTGAACTTAATAACAGAGAGATATGAGACAAGAGTCGCTTTCTCTTTTGAGGATGAAGTTTCTGTAATTTCACATTCTCTGTTACTTTTATGAGCATGAAAGCTTCAAGAAATGCCGCAATTAATTTTATGTGTTGAGATTCCTTCTAAATCTGTGAAAGTAGTTATAGGTCCTTATGATTATTGGAATCTGCCAGTGAAGTATATTCCTTTCCCTCAATCCTTCCCCTCCAACACTGGTCATTCTTCATCCGGAGGAAACTAAAAGTGATCAAGTGGGCCAAGTGCGGTGGCTCGTTCCTGTAATCCCAGCACTTTGGAAGGCCGAGGCAGGTGGATTGCCTGAGGTCAGGAGTACGAGACTAGTCTGGCCAACATGGTAAAACCCCATCTCTACTAAAAATACAAAAAAATTAGCCTGACATGGTGTCATGCCCCTGTCATCCCAGGTACTCAGGAGGCTGAGGGAGGGGAATTGCTTGAACCAGGGAGGTGGGTGTTGCAGTGAGCCGAGATCACACCACTGCACTCCAGTCAGGGCGATAGAACAAGACTCCATCTCAAAAAAACAAACAAACAAAAAGAGATCAAGTGGTAGCTTTAGACTCAAATTCAGCAGAAACCTTACAGTGCTCCTTGGCAGAAAACACGCAATCTAACAGGACCTCAAATCTTGCAGACTCCCAGTTGCATTGATAATAAACCCAAATATTTCCACTTGATTGTTAAAAGTGTTCTCCATTCTTGTCTGCTTTAAGTGTTCTCCATTCTTGTCTGCTTTAATAGCTACAAGAGTGAAAACACCATATACTGCCTGTTGGCTCAGCATCCTGGAGGAGAGCTAGAACCCCTGCAAAGATCTGTGGTGATGTTCTGTCTTAGATGAGCTCTTTAAATGCTGTTTGAGCTCACAGATTGGAGATTTCTACCGACAGCATATGTAGTAAGATAGGTGATTATTTGGCCATGTAACCATTGAAGCACTTCCTTTGATATTGAAAAGGTTAATAACTTACACACAATGTTGTGCACATATCACAGATATAGGGAATTCTTCAAAACATATGTAGTGCTGTTTTAAATGTCAGTACAGGCACAGAAAGCAAACTCATTCAAAATTGGTGTCAAGTTGCTGTTTCTTTCAGAAGGGAAGAGTCTGATAAAATTTACTGTCTACCTTTAGAAATGGTAGTATATTGAAGACATAGTGTTGGTTTCTACTGATGGCTGGTTAGAATACTCACAATGGCAGTAGGCAAATTAGTCTTTATGAGAATCCATGTTGGTGGGCGCCTGCACTTCCTTTATCTCGGTTATTATGGCAAAATGTTTGTGGTCATAGGATTACTGTTCTTTTTAGTTGTTGAAAACCTTTTGGTGTGGATAGCTCTGGAGAAGCACTACACAAGACACAAAAATTCTCACATTTTGTGTTCTCTCCACATATCCATCCATATCACTCTTTTTTAGGCTCATCCTTTATCTTTCAATCTTGCTCCCATCAGCCAAATCATTGATGCCCAGATCATTATATTCCATCAAACAACAACACTAACAACAACACTACCGGTTGGTGTCTAAAATTAGCCATGCACACCCCTGAATTCATTGCTTACTGAGATCCTGGAAAATGACATTGTAAAAGCACAATCTTTCTGAGCAGAGCAAACTGCTGTCTTACATAGATTTTCTTGGAAAGTATGGACTTCAATGATTAGTGGCCTTTTAGATACGGAAGCAAGTTGATGTTAATTGTAAATGTGTGGTTAGTAGGGTGAGACTATAAGTGATTGATTGACCTCTAGAGGCATGTTCATTGGTGTGATGCCATTCCCAACTTGATGACTTTCAAGAAAAAAGGGTTTGGTCATCTTTCAGAAGCATGTTTCCTGTCACAAACAGTTATTTTATTTTGTTTTGTTTAGTTGCTTTTTGTTTAGGTGGTGGTACAACAGATAAAATGAATGTGGATATGCTGGACACAAACATATTACATTTTTTAAAATTTTTGCTGGTGCTTCTAAACCCTTACTCCACCTCCATCTCTTTACTATGGTTTTGATTTTGATTTTCTCTTTTGAATATGGGGGTTAGGTCAGTTTTAGAAGCTTTTATTTGGTATTTTTTACAAAACTGTTAATGAAGTTATGTTAAAAATTTATTTTTATCCCTCAATCAACATAACAATATTATAGGTCTTTAAGTAAAGGAAATCTATGATTACATTTTATAACTCTTACTCTGATTACAAAGCAGAGAATATCTTTCCACACAGCAAATCTTGAAACAATAAAGAAAGATAGAATATGTTTTTGATATTTCAAAAAGGGAAGTTGGTGGATGGAATAGCATAGCAAATTAAAAAAGTCAGTGACTTCAAAAAATATTTCAGGTTTGATACAGATGAGATTTCACAGTTGATTAAAGAAGCTAACGAACCAACTGAAAATAGCTTATTTCTGTCTCCAAAAACTGGGTGAATGAGACTGGAAAAGCAAAAGGAAGAGAAAATTGGAGAAAGGGTGAAGGGAGCAGGAAGAAAATAAGTTTTGTTTTTGGACATTGCATTAGTTTTCTATTGCTGCTTTACTGCGTTAGTCTGCTCTCACACTACTATAAAGGTACTACCTGAGACTGGGCAATTTATGAAGGAAAGAGGTTTAATTGACTTGTACTTCTGCACAACCTCAGAAAAGTTACAATCATGGTGGAAGGCAAAGGGGGAGAAAGTACATACTTCACCAGGAGAGAGAGAGAGAGACAGAGAGAGAGCACAAGGGAAACTGCCACTTTTAAACCATTAGATCTCATGAGGATGCCCTCATGTCACAAGAACAGCATATGGGAAACTGCCTCCATCTCCCTCTAGGTATCTCCCTGAACAGGTAGAAATTACAATTTGAGATGAGATTTGGGTGGGAACACAGAGCCAAACCATATTATTCTGCCCCTGGACCCTCCCAAATCCCATGTCCTTTTCACATTTCAAAACCAATCATGCTTTCTCAACAGTACCCCAAAGTCTTAACTCATTCCAGCATTAACTCAAAAGTCCAAGACTAAAGTCTCATCTGAAAAAAAGCAAGTCCCTTCCACTTATGAACCTGTAAAATAAAAAATAAGTTAGTTACTTCCAAGATCCAATGGGTGAACAGCCATTGGGCAAATGTTTCCATTCCAAATGGGAGGAACTGTCCAAAACAAAGGGGCCACAGGCCTCATGAAAGTTCAAAGTTTAACAGGTCACTCATTAAATCTTAAAGCTCCAAAATAATCTCCTTTAACTCCATGTCTCACATCCAGAACATGCTGATGCAAAGGGTAGACTCCCAAGGCCTTGGGCAGATCTGTCCCTGTGGCTTTGCTTAGTAGCTCCCCCATGGCTGCTTTCACAGGCTTGTGTCGAGTGCCTGCAGCTCTTCCAAGCACATGGTATAAGCTGCTGGTAGATCTACCATTCTGGGGTCTGGAGGATGATGGCACACTTTTCACAGATCCACTAGGCCATGCCTAAGTAGAGACTCTGTTTGGGGGCTCCAACCCCACATTTTCCCTCTGCATTGTCCTAGTTGAAGTTCTCCACGAGGGCTCCACCCCTTTAGCAGACTTCTGCCTGTACATTCAGGCATTCCAATACATCCTCTGAAATCTAGGCACAGGCTCCCAAAGCTCAGCTATTGTCTTCTGCATACTTATAGGCCCAACACCACATGGAAGCTACTAAGGTTTGAGTCTTGCACCCTCTGGAGCAATGGCCCAAGCTATATATTGGTCCCTTTTAACCGTGGCTGGAGATGGAGTGGCTAGAATGCAGGGCACCAAGTCCTGAAGCTGCACAGAGCTGTGGGACCTTTGGCTTCACCCAGGAAAGCATTTTTCTTTCCTAGGCCTTGGAGCCTGTGATGGGAGGGGGTGCTGTGAAGATCTCTGACATGACCTGGAGACATTTTCCCCATTGTCTTGGCTCCTCATTACTTATGCAAATTCCTGCAGCCGGCTTGAATTCCTCCCCAGAAAATGGGATTTTCATTTCTACCACATGGTCAGGCTGCAAATTTTCTGAACCTTTATGTTCTGCTTCCTTTTTAAACATAAGTTCCAATTTTCAACCATCTATTTGTGAATATACATAACTAAATGCTTTCAGAATAAACCAGGTCACATTTTGAACACTTTGCTGCTTAGAAATTTCTTCTGCCAGATACCCTATATCATCTCTCAAGTTCGAAGTTCCACAGATCTTTAGGGCAAGGGCAAAATACTGCCAGTCTCTTTCCTAAAGCATAGCAAGGGTGACCTTGCTTCAGTTCTCAATAAGTTCCTCAACTCCGTCTAAGACCACCTCAGCCTGGACTTTATTGTCCATATCACTATCAGCATTTTGGTCAAAACCATTTAACAAGTCACTGGGAAGTTCACATTTTTCCACATCTTCCTGTCTTCTTCTGAGCCCTCCAAACTGTTCCAACCTCTGCCTGTTACCCAGTTCCAAAGTTGCTTCCACATTTTCAGGTTATCTTTATAGCAGTACTCCACTCTGCCAGTAGCATTCTCTGTATTAGTTCATTCTCACACTGCTATAATAATACTTCCTGAGACTGAGTGATTTATAAAGGAAATGTTTAATTGACTTACAGTTCCACACTGCCCCAGGAAACTTACAATCATGGCCAAATGCAAAGGAGAATCCAAAACCTTCTTCACAAGGCAGCAGGAGAGAGGGAGAGAGAGACGTAGAGAGAGACAGAGGGAGAGAGAGAGAGCACGCACTCAGGGGAAACTAGCACTTTAACTACCACTTTTAAACCATCAGATCTTGTGAGAACTCCCTCACTATCACAAGAACAGCATGGGGGAAACTGCCCGATGATTCAATCACCTCCCATCAGGCCCCACCCTTGACAAGTGGGGATTATAATTCAAGAAGATTTGGGTGAGGACACAAAGCCAAACCACATCACTTATCAAATTACTATAACTTAAAACAACACAAATTTATTATCTCACAGTTCTATAGGTCAAAAGTCCTGATTGTCTTGAATAGCTATTTTCTTCTACATTTCACAAAACCTTAACCAACCTGTTAGGCAGCTGGGCTGTTACCAGGAGGTGCTGGGAAGAGCCTGCTTCCAACATAATTTAGGTTGTTAACCCAATTCATGTTCCTGTGATTATAAAACAAATACCCCCATTTTCTCAGTTGCTTTCATCAAGGAGTTAGTCTTTGCTCCTGAGCCTTCTTGCAGTTTTTTCTCATGCTTTCCATATGGCAGTCTTACTACAAAAAAAGTTGAGTCTCTCTTTTTCTTCAAGTATCTTCAGCCACCTCTCCTGACACATCTCTCTGACCTTTCTGTCTTCCTCTTCTACTTTTAGAGGATCATGTGGATTACCTTGTGCCCACCAAGGCAATCCAAGATAATTATATTTTAAGGCCAAATACAGGCTTTTAACTAATTTTTTAAAATCTGTCAGTCCTTCTGGAGAGAGGAATAACCTCCATCTAATTTTCTTCTGAGCATGCTAAATGTCAGGATTCCTGGAAAAGATACTAGTCTTATTTAGCATCAGAGAGATAATGGAGTCCTTAATTATAAAATGTTTTTAGCAGTATATTTCTTGTCTACCTAGGTTATCTATTGTTAAAGAAAAAAGTCATTTTTGAATTTATAGAAATATGGTTGCTGAAATGGTTCCTTAGTACAGTCACTACCTCTTCATACATTGCCTGGAGGGTCCCTCATCTTTTAAATCTGAAACCAAGCATGCCCAAATATAGAAGATGGGAGGCAATTTTGGGGGTCTGTATCTATGTTCTCCAACCTCTCGATAAAAGGGTGGTTCATTTGTGCCTGGAGTTTTTATTCTATCAATAATTCATAAAAACTTGTGCTGAGTGAAAACTGTGATTAATTTTTTTCTCATTTAACTATTTGAATCTTTTTTTATTACAACTTACATGCCTGAGATCACCCAAAAGGGTTTAGCATAAAATCCTGAAAAATAGAACTCATAAATAAGATTTAGGAAGAGTAGTCAATCAAAAAGAATTGGCCAGAAACACAATATCATATGATATTGTGATAGTTAATTTTAACTTGACTGAGCCACAGGTGCTCACACATTATTCTGGATGTGTCTGTGTGAGTGTCTTTGGATGAGATTAACCTTCACATTGGTAGAGTACATAAAGCAGATTCCTCGCACAAATGTGAGCGGCTCTTCTCCAATCATCTGAAAGATGAATAAAACAAAAGGCTGACCCTGCCATGAATAAGAGAAGATTTCTCTTGCCTGACTGTCTTTGAGCTGGAACGTTGGTCTTCCTGCCTTAGACTAAAATGAAAACAATGGTTCTTTCTGAATCCTGAGCTCCCCAGTCTCCAGACTAGAACTACACTATTGGATCTCCTGGGTCTCCAACTTGCTAGCTGCACATCATGGAATTTGTTAGTCTCCAAAATTATATGAGCCAATTCTTTTCTAATAATCACAGTCTCTCTCTCTCTCATATATATGTATATGACATTAAAAATTGTCATAATCAGGCTGGGCACAGTGGCTCACGCCTGTAATCCCAGCACTTTGGGAGGCTAAGGCGGGCAGATCATGAGGTCAGAAGTTTGAGACCAGCCAATGTAGTGAAACCCCATCTCTACTAAAAAAAAAAAAAAAAAAAATAACCAGTCATGATGGTGGGAACCTGTAATTCCAGCTACTCCAGAGGCTGAGGCAGGATAATTGTTTGAACCCGGGAGGCAGAGTTTGCTGTGAGCTGAAATTGCTCCATTGCACTCCAGCCTGGGCGACAAGAGTGAAACTCTGTCTAAAAAAAAAAAGAATCATTATTGTTAAGAAAACTCTAATAAATAGAGCCAGGAAATGCCAAAAGCAAAGGGTTCTCACATTTGTTTTCCTGATTAGGAAAAATATTCTACTAAAACCACAACCTTGCACAAAAACCATCACTAACTTACATGAAAGGAAATCTACCCAGCAACTACCTGTCTAACCTCAGACTGGCATCACTCTTGTTATTGATCTTTGTTGTCAAGGATACTTATTTCAAAGCAGTCATGCAATCTTTAAAAACATTTGTCTTCCTTTACCTCCCTGAACGTGTACATAGTTTACGGTCACACATGTATTATCATTGCAATGCTCTAACCCCAAAAAAGCACTTTTTTTTTTTTTTGGTTGTTGTTTTATGGAGCCTCTCTCTGTTTGTTATTTAAGTTGATACATATGGTGCCAGAAATGAAATCTGAAAGACATCACTATCAGAAAGAATTAGGGATCTTGCTACAGGCGTGCATTACTCGTTTGACCCCTTTGAGTTCTCTGCTTTATGGCTCACATTTTTCTGTCTGAATGGGTCTTCTCTTGGGTTGAGTTTATGTCCTTGTTGTAGAGATCCTCAACTTCATTTCAGATCTGGTTGAATAAGGCTGGCTTAATAAACTTGCATCCCACTTGGACTATGAAAGACTATTTTTTCGTGTTTCCTGGTAAGTTATTTGTGGTATAAAGAAAAGTGTCTTTCTGAATTGAGTAATCTTAGTTTCCACAGAATTTACATTTTATTTGTGAGGCATACCTTCTGTTCTGTGCATGTAATTCAATATTTTGTTAGATCTGCATGACTAGGTTAAAATTTTTGTGAACACTCATCTTGATTTTTTTTAATTTAGTTTGACTTTTTTTTTTTTTTTTTTTTTTTTTGCTTGTTTCTGAAAATATTCTAAGAGCAAAAATAAACATTCTGGATGGTGGGCTCAAGAAGCTAATTAAAAACCAGGGTGGTTGCCACCATCTAAAACTCTGGTTTTAACTCCTAACATTCCCTAACAGGATTTATATGATTTTCTTTGCTCTCAAGAGATTAATAAGAAACATTAAGCCATGCCAGGTTTTCTGGGACTCCAGCTGGCTACCTACCATGGCCCATTCTTGCATGCATTTTAAAATGATGGACAAATTACACCAAGGAAACTTCAGAGCTCAAATGGTCAAAACTTGAAAATCCAGCAATTATAGAATTAACAGGTAGAGTCCTCTAAGTTCTCTATCTCTCTGGTTTTTGTTTGTTTGTTTTTTTCTGCCTACTTTGAATCTGCTTACTTTCCCACCGATATTAAGATAAAACTCACTGTTTATGGCATTCTAGTTAAGATTTTTTTTTTAAGGTTTAAAGGGCTTTCAAAGTAATGGTTTTACAAATTACAACAGCTCTATGGTAAGCAACAAAGTGAATATCTTTTAGAAATAAAAATTTAGGTTTCCCTAACTAGTAATTTTGTATGCTGATGGGAGACTTCATTGAAAAATTAATAATCCGAAAAACTAGATAAGTATTTATGAAAGTTATAAGTTAGGCTCTCAGACCAAGATCAAACAAGTCAAAATCTTGAGCAAAGAGGTGTAATATATATCTGTCCAGGAGAATTTTTTTTTTTTGCCACACAGAAAAAATAAAAAATAAAGAGCTAGAGGAAATTAAAAAACAAGTAACATTCCTTTTTTCCTGCATTTGATAACTAAGCAAAGGAGACAAGTGAACAAAAAGTAGATTTGTCACTAATTCCAGGCTACTTGGACATTTTGTTTTTCTTCACCTAACTAAAAGGTTAGCATTAAAAATTTCACCCTATCATCATTTGAAACTATAAGAGAAAAAGAAAAAATGTTAGAATTGTTTTTGTTTTTGTTGTTGTTTCTTTTTTTTGTTTGTTTTGCTGTCATAAAAACAGCTTTTCCAAAATTTCAAGTCCACAGGCTATTCTCCTGCTCAAGGTACTATCTTGTTTACATTTCTCTATAATAGTGGTGTACAGTCATAATGCTGGACACACCCTTCCTGTTTTGGATCAAATTTGAATACCATTTTTATCAGGTTTGATTTCTGGATTATCTAAATAGGCTTTTCATGAGGAGAAGCGATCACAGTATATGAGGTTTTCCTTCATCTTTTTGGTTGCTGGCCTAAGAAACAAAGATTTTACATTTTATAAAGGTAATTTTCTGTCTTGTCTTTATTAGGTTTTTTATTATTTAGGAAAACTGACCTTTAAAAGAGCTAAAAATTTTATATTCATGTAAATTCCTATATTGCTTTTGAAGTATTTTGAATATCACTCTGGTTGAAAGAATGACTATTATTTCACAGTTACCTGTTTTGACCAAGTGTTTTGAATGTTTTAACATCTCTGGGGCTTTCCAGGATCAAAACTTATGTCTTTTGGCCCAAAATTAACTTTGGGATTTTTCGGTTGGGCCCCTGGGAAGCCTCAAAGAACAGATATCTTTTAGAGATATTAAATGATTAGACTTCTTTGGTAAATTGTGTGGAAGGCATTGCCAAATGATAAATGATACTAGATCTTTCAGTTATAGTATGGGTATGTTATTAATATGTGTTCTAGGAACTGTATACATTTATGAAAATCTAATATACTATCAATCATAATTTTGATTTTTATGTTAACTCTTTTCTAAAGTTGTTTGTATGTATATGTTATTAGTGTAAATATTCTAAAGTTTATATGAGATGCATAAAAGTCTGATGGTCCTGATATGACACTGTCAGTCATGATTCTTGTTGCTATCCTTTAATTCTGCACATGAGAGAAATAATTACTTTTTTTTGTCAATTGAGAACTTTCATCAGATTTTAACCATGGCTATTGCTAATTTTTTGCCATCTGCAGTTATTGTTTTGAATTCTTTTCTAAAGACATTTGCAATTACCTATAGTTAATTTTTTATGAAAAAAACAGATTTTTAATAACTTAAAGACAATATAAAAATTTCCAGAAGTCTGATAAAGATATTGTTGAGTTCATAAAACTTCTAATCAAGATTAAGCAAAACAAAAAAATTACAGGAAATTAAGTAATTAATAATGATAGATTCTAAGACTTTCATTTAAAATATTGTTGGTTACTTATTTTGTTTTTCAGATTTAAGAAAATTTTCTCTTATAAACTGTCTATATTTTATAACAATTTTTAAAAGTATGCTTTTGTGAACAAAGGTGAAAGTATACACTTTTCCTCCCTACTTAATTTCTCCAAAATTCAGAAATGATTTGTGAGTATTCTTATTTTTTATTTACCTAAGTTTAATAAAAATATGCTCTTTCTTTATAAGCAATATACATTTGGAAACATTTATTATATTACCAAGGCTTTAAATACAATGCCATATTTAAGAATGTGAATAAAATTCCTGGCTACAAAAATTATCAGACTTACAATTAATGAATACAAATTGTCACTTCCTGACAGGCCCAAGAACTTTAAGACTATAAGTAAAATCTAAAGTCTACCTTGGTTTGACTTCCTAGACTGAAGAGATTAAATATGAGATTTCTAAATTTAATGTAAGGGAAAAAAAGTTATGTTTCTAAAAAGAAAAACTATAAACCATTTGTTATTGGAGTGTACCCTGGTGCATTGTTTTCAGGTTCTGGTCATCTACCTGTAGACTGGACTAGATCCTCAATTCTCCTAATTTCTTCCAATATTTTGCTACAACTCCAACTCAAAACAAGAGCTGCTCTATTCCCAAAGCCCTGTAAGTTAAAACTCATCAAATTTTAAGAAACAAGCCTCATGCTTGATGTAAGAACCACATAAAAAGTTTACCAAACTTCCCTATGTCATAATTAAGGACATTCAAACTATAAGCCCAGAGAAATAAATGTTTTTACACTGTAGACAGATTTTTTCCAAAATGTCAGAATGAGACTTCATGTTTTACTGAGATTTTTACCCCTTTTAATGCTATCTTTTCCACTTGACAAGAAAATGGTATAATTGAAATATCACAATTAGTAGCTTCTGCTGCTAACTTAACAAAACCTAAGCTTAAAAAATTCTGTACTATATATTTATTAAATAAGAGCATTTATTTGCTGTCACTAATACCACATGTTGTACCTGGATAAATTCCTCTGGGAAAGTTAAGATCCATATACACAAAATAAGAAAACAGGTCACATGGTTACAATGGTGACCGAATTTCCTGTGGTCATTTGATTTATTCAATGATTTGTTTTAAGACTAAATTTATGGCTCAAAATTATTTTGCAAACTGGAATTGTCATATTACTATTAATTTTATTTGTATTTCCCCTTTAAATTAATTTAAATTAGATTATTTCACCCTTAAATTTTTGATGAAGTATAACTCCTAATAAAATAGGACTAGCTCAGCACATTGAGATGAAACAGATAAAACTGAACTAATCATGAACTCCCGGTAGACTTAGCCTAAGAGTCACACCCTTCAAACCTCCCTTGTTGCTCAAATGTGGATAAAAGAATTTTGACATCGACACTTAGTCACCGGTAACTTTCCCCAATGTGGGATGAGACCAGCATCCTGGATAGGTCCATCCCAGCATTGAGGGACATGAAAATCTAACTGCAAAATAATTGGTCAGTGACGCTTCCAGAGAAAGATCTTGATCAAATGGAGAAATGTGAAGTTTGTCAGAATAAAAGTGGAGTCACTAATGCTAAGAAAACCCTGACAAACAGAGCCAGAGAAGGTCATGAAGAGACAGTTCTCACACTTATATACGTGATAATAATAAATATCCCACAGAAATCATAACCTTACACAAAGGCCATTACAACCTTACACAAAAACTTTTGCAAAGACATCTGACTAGCAACTACCTGTTTAACTTTAGACTGGTGTCCCCTTTGTTATTAATCTTTGTAGCCAAGGACAATTATTTCAAAACACTTATGCTATCTTCCTCATGAAAACAACAACAACAACAACAACAACAACAACAAAAACCTTTGTCTTCCTTTATCTCCCTGAATGTGCATATGGTGTGATATGACATGCATATTCCCATTGCAATGCTATCTTTCCAAATAAACAACCTTTTATTAAGAGAAATTTTTTCCTTTTTGTTATTTAGGTTGACAATATATACACAAAATTTTCATTGGTACTCTTTCTCTGGAAAACCCTGACTAATCCCAGTAGAAAGGAAAAAAAAGAATATTGAAAGAAGTAGAAAGTAGCCAATAACATCTAATGCTGCAATAAATGTGGTTACAAAAGCAATAATTGCCAAAGGTGTTAGAACAGAGTAAGGGAACTAATAAGGAGCCAATGAGAGAAGACAGGGTAAGCGGTAAAAAGAGCAAGTGTAAACAATTCTGTTAACAAGTTTATCTTGTCATCCTCAAAGAATACAACCTTCATCACAATAAAAAGTCTCCATCATCTCCACTGTCTGTTGTATTTGTCACTTTATTCTCAGCACCAAGGAAACATTTAACATACACTAAAAAGTATATTTTATAACACTGTAATTTTTACGTCATTCTGTTCACACAATCTCATTTGCTTTTCAATAACAATGTCAAAAATCTTATTCTCACCATTCGTAGAAGAAAATTGAATCTCAGGGAAGTTTAGGCACAAACTAGTTAATTGTGGAGTGTGGGCTGAGTTCATTTTTATAAATCTATGTAAATGTTTTTCCCATGTAAATATACAAACATTTCGAGTAAAAGATCTTTAAAAGTCTATTTTCCTAAAGGCCATGTACAATAACATTTAAAAATTTCAAGTGTAGTAAGACAATGATGCAAATAATATACTACTTTGCTATACTCATGTGCTACATAACATTTTAGTCAGCAATGAACCACATATAAAATGGTGGTCACATAGATTATAATACAGCTGAAAATTTTCTATCGCCTAGTGATGTTGTAGCTGCCATAACTTCATGGCCCAGCACCTTCCTGAGATGTTTTTGGTGATTCTGGGTGTCTTAGTTAATTTTATGTTACTCTAAGAGAATACCTAAAGCTGAGTAATTTATAAAGAAAAGAGGTTTATTTGGCTCAGGACTCTGGTGGCTGATAAGTCCAAGACTGGGCAGCTGCATTTGGTGAGGGCCTCATGCTTCTTCCACTACATGCCAGAACACAGAAGGGGAGTGAATGTGTGCAAAAATAATTACACCAGGAGAGAAGAAGCAAGAGAGAAAACCAAGATGGTCAGACTCTTTTAAACTACTCACTGTTGTAGAAGTTAATGCATTCCTGCTAAAGTGAGAACTCATTCACCCCCACAGGGGGACATTAATATATTCGTGAGGCATCCATCCCCATGACCCAAACTCTTCCCATTAGGCTCCATCTCCCAACACTTCCACATTGGAGATCAAATTTTAACATGAGTTTTGGTGGTAACAAACTACATCCAAACCATAATACTGGTATAAACAAACCTACAGCACTGCCAGTTATACACAAGCACAGCACATACAATTATGAAAGGCATGCTATATTTGATGATGGTAAATAACTATGTTATTGGTATAGGTGTTTACTGTACTATATTTCTTATTTTTATTTTAGAGTGTAGTCTTTCTACAAAAAAAAAAATATTTAACTGTAAAACAGCCTCAGACAGGTCTTTCAGGAGGTATTCCAGAAGAAGGTATTGTTAGTATAGGAGATATGAAAATTCCATGCATGTTATTGCCCCTGAAGACCTTCCAGTGGACCAGATGTGGAGGTAGAAAACAATAATATTAATAATCATGATCTTGTGTAGGCCCTGGGCTAATGTGTGAGTTTGAGTCTTAGTTTTTGACAAAAAAGTTTGAAGAGTGAAAATAATGAACTTACAAATTAGAAATGGGAACAAGCTTATAGCATAAGGATGTAAAGAAAGACAATAATTTTGTACAGCTCTATAATATGGTTGTGTTTTAAGCTGTTATTACAAAAGAGCTAAAAAGTTAAAAAATTTATAAAGTAAAAATGTCACATAAGCTAAGATTAATTTTCTATTGAATACAGAAAAATAAATATTTTAATAAATTTAGTGTAGCCTAAGTGAACACTGTTTATAAAGTCTAGAGTAGCATGCAGTAATGTTCTGGCCCTTCACATTCACTTACTGACTCACTCACTCACACCACTCACGCACTAACAGTCCTGCAAGTCCCATTTATGCTGAGTCTCCTATACAGGAGTACCACTTAAAAAATATTTTGTACCATATTTTTACTGTGCTTTTTCTATGTTTATATATGTTCAGATATACAAACACTTACCATTGTGTTATAATTGCCTACAGTATTCAGTAGAGTAACATGACATCCAGGTATTTAGCCTAGGAGCAATAGATGACATATAGCCTAGGTGTGTTACAAGCTCTATGGTTGCTCTATGGTTTGCATAATGACGAAATCACTTAATGATACCTTTCTCAGATCATATCCTGTTCCTGAAGTGATGCAAAACTCTATTTTAATATCTGAAGTAAATTGTCTACATATGCATTTATGTATTTACATGGGTTTACCTGTATTCTAACTAAATGAATTAAAACATTAGTTTGTCCTACTAAGGAGATGAAAAACCATAAAAATTACTTATAGCATATAACAGAATGTTTTGAAATATGTATATGTTGTGGAATGGCTAAAACATGCTGAATACCTCCTGAAAGACCTGCCTGAGACTGTTTACAGTTAACTAATTTTTTGTAGAAAAAGTACACTCTAAAATAAAAATAATAAATACAGTACAGTAAATACCTAGACCAATAACATAGTCATTTATCCTCATCACATTTCATGTGTTGTGCATAATTATATGTGCTATACGTGTGTATGACTGGCAGTGCTATAGGTTTGTTTACACCAGTGTTATGGTTTGGATGTAGTTTGTTACCACCAAGGCAACAAATAACTTGAGTCAGAAAAAAAAATGTTGCTTGTCATACAACACAAAATTAGTACACAATATACAACGTTATCAAATATTTGCTTAACCTATTTTAAGACTTTTTAATAATTGCGTAGGAAATACAGTATAAAATTAAGTAACATGAAGAAAAGACTTTTTTATTTCTTTCTTTTAATTGATAAATACAAATTATTTATTGTATATCACAGAATGTCTTGAAATATGTATACATTGTGGAATGGCTAAAACATGCTGATTGGTATATGTATTATCTCACACAGTATTTTTTGCAGTAGTAAAACTTAAAATCTACTCTTTTAGCAATTGTCAAATATGCAATAAATTTTATTAACTGTAGTAATCAGGCAATACAATAAGTCTTTGGGACTTATTCCTCCTTACTGAAATTTTGTCTCATTGACAAACATCACCCCAATGTCCCTTCCTCCCCCCAACCCTTAGTCGCCACCATTCTACTCTCTGCTTCTTTAAGTTCAGTTTTTTAAGATTCTCCATATGAGTGAGATTGCAGAATGTTTGTCTTTCTGTGTCTGGGTTAGTTCATTTAACATAATGTCTTCTAGGCTCATTCATGTGATAAATAACAGAATTTCCTTTTTATGGCTGAATAGTATGACATATACATATCACATTTTCCTTACTGATTCATCCTTTTATGGACACTCAGGTTGATTCCATACCTTGGCTATGGTGAATAATGGGGCAATGAACATGTGAGTGCAGCTATCTCTTCAACACAGTGATTCAGTTTTTTTAGTGTATATTCAGGAGTGAGATTGCTGGATCATATAGCATTTATAGTTTTAATTTTTAGTGGAACCCCCAACAGTTTTCCATAATGGCTTTCCTAATTTACACATCCGCAGACAGTGTACAAGGATAATTTTCTGAATATTATCAGCTCTTATTTCATAATCACACAGTACATGTGTAAACTTAAATCATACATTTGAAATGAGACAAAAATGAACTAGAACACTTCATAAGTCAGAGAAAGTGAATTTATAGATCAATGTGTTTAATGAGTCTTGTATTAAAAATGTATGCTGTATAATATCAATTCACCATTTGAAACATTTAGATAAAATAAAATGATAATAACAACAATAACAAAAATACACTTTCTGTACTATAAAATCTGGCCTACATTAGAGAGCTCTAAGAAAAGTAATAAAATATCCTTCATCCTCAGATGCTTCCAAACTCATAATGAGGCCAATTAATCTCAGCAAAGTTTTGTTCAGTTTCAACTGAAGGCAATGAATTGAGTGATGTAAAAAGAATGATAGACTTTTCTGCCCTCCAGGAGATCTCAACTTACTGACAGGGGTGTGGGAGGATAATAATGCAACTAAAAACTCTAATGAGCAACGTAGTGGCACAAAGAAATTTCAAGATGAGGACAAGGAGGGTGAATTTAACTCTTATATGAGTGGTTCAATATGGAAAGGTCTTATAAAGTGACTATTTTCGTAGAGGATCTTGAAAAATAAGTTGATGTTTACTAAGCAGACATTGCTACAGTGACGTGAACAGAAGATGGATGCATCGTCTTCTGACAGAAGAGAATAGAATGAAAAAAATCAAGTTGCAAAATAACCTCTAAAAACCAGGGTTGTCTACTGTAGCTTTTGGGGAATGTGTGTTGTGTGTCTGTGTGTGTGTCTGTGCACGTGTGCGTACATGCACAGCATTCTGCTGGGTTTAACAACTGTTGTCTGTGTTTAAAACTATAAAAATAAAAAACAATAAGATTTATTATGTTTGCTAAGTTCTTTGGTATCATTGCCCACCATCTCTGATGTTACTGAATGCATATTTGGGATGAGATGCACAAAACTGGCTTTTATATATAAATTGATTTCAGCTTACCGGAATGTTTTCCTTTATGTGTGTGTCTGTGTTTACATGTACCAGGGGCAGAGAAGAAGTAAAGGAAGGAGTGGGAAGACATAACATTTAGCATTGGGGTCAGGTACGTATAACAGAAAACTGTTGAAAAAATACAAATTAATTTTTCAATCACATAAAAAATATTCTGAAGTTAGCAGTCCAGGGCTCATATGGTGGTTTCTAGAGAGATCCAGCATTCTTCTATCTGCTTTATTGTATTTATAAATCAGCTTCAAAAATATATTTTTTAAAAAAACCTCTTGATCCAAAAAGTTTCCTGAAGCTCAGTCATCATGCGTATTTGACAGGCTGGAAAACAAAAGTTTAAAAAAATAGAAAGAAAGAAAAGAAGCACAGAGGTGCAAATTTGTATAAGAGAATTTTTAGAATACCTATCTGAGGTATGAGGTAGAGCTTAACTCCAGAGGCAGGTCTCTGACACTGGACCAAATTGAGAACTAGGTCTAAAACAGGTCTGGGACAGAAGCACCTCCTCAGAAGACAGGCCCACCAGTATGTCATGTCAGTTTGTCATTGCCATGGCAACACCAGGAACTTACTGCCCTTTTCCATGGCAATGATTTGACGACCCAAAAGTTACCACCCTTGTATCAGTCAGGGTTCTCTAGAGGGACAGAACTACTGGAGTAGGTATATATATATAAAGGGGAGTTTATTAAGTATTAACTCACACAATCACAAGGGCCCACAATAGGCCATCGGAAAGCTGAGGATCAAGGAGAGCCAGTCAAAGCCCTAAAACTGAAGAACTTGGAGTCAGATGTTTGGGGGCAGAAGCATCCAGCATGGGAGAAAGATGTGGGCTGGGAGGCTAGGCTAGTCTAGTCCTTTCATGTTTTACTGTCTGTTTTATATTCGAGCCATGCTGGCAGCTGATTGGATGATGCCCACCCAGATTAGGGGTAGGTCTCCTTTCCCAGCCCACTGACTCAAATGTTAATCACCTTTGGCAACACCCTCACAGACACACCCAGGATCAACAGTTTGCATCCTTCAATCTAATCAACTTGACACTCAGTATTAACCATCATGACCCTCATCCTAATAAGTTCAGCATAAACTTCCCATTAATTTGCATATGATTGGAAATTGGTATAAATGTGACGGCAGAACTTCCTCTGAGCTGCTTCTCTGGGCACACTGCCTATGGGGTAGCCCTGCTCCACAGGAGCAGTACCTCTGCTGCTGCTATACGTTGCCGCTTCAGTAAAACTTGCTATTTAACACCACTGGCTCACCCTTAAATTCTTTCCTGAGTGAAGCCCTAATTTGGGGGCATGCCCATCCTCCACCTTCTAGCAACCATGAAGTGATGAAGACAGTGGGAGTTAGGAGTTCCCAGACTCTTGGCCTGAGGAACAGCCCCCTATAGTTGTAGACCTGTTGCCATCCGAATTTTTTTTTTGGTGTCTCCTCTACTTGGAGGCTTTGCTGGAAAGTCAGAGCCTCTGAGGTGTCCCCTTGGGCAATGCTGTTTGCCACTTTCCTTCCACCCTTCCACAGTCAACATTTATTTAGCCCCTCTCTGCCCAATCCTTGCCCTCTAAGGAATTTAGGCTCAACATCCAACTCTTCATTTGTAGCTCACAATGCACTTTTGTAACACATTGCCCTCTATATGTTATAGAAGGTGGAAGATTAAAAGGAAAAAATAACAAAGGCCCAGTTGCTTTCCTTCTTGCTAGACTTAGGAAAAGTTCTGCCCCTAATAAAAATTGTTAGTCATGGAGACAATGAGAAGCACCCCAGAGGACTTGTCACTAGTGTATCCTTTAGGCTTTTGGAGCAAATTCAAATTCAGTTTAAAGAAAAATAAACTCATTTTTCTATTGCAACACCATTTGGATTCAATAAAAATTTGAAAATCAATAGATTAGTCCTAAATATGGTTCTATATGATATAATGGCATGTTACTATTTGACTTACTTTGTAAATAAAAAGGAAAATGGGAAGAGGTCCCTTATGTACAGGCTTTTATGGCCCTTTACTGGCTCACATTACTTCCGGGCACCAGAAATCCATGCCTAAGGGATGCCTTCCTAGCTGCTCCCTTTGAAACGCCTACACCCTCTGCAGGGTCTCCTCATTCCTCCAATTCTGAGGGGGGTCCAAGCAGTTCTTTAATGAAGGATTCCATCCCAAGGTCATCAGAACAACCTACCCCTTAATCAACTAGCCCCAACCTGTACCTCCTGCTTTCCAAGAAAGTAAGACCAACCAGTATCACCAGAAGTGGGCCCCATATCAGTCCCTAAAGTCAAACCTGTGTCCCTTGTGGAAGGTAGCTAAAGGAAGTGAGGAAACACTTGAATACTTATGCCATTTTCTATGTCTAATTTAGCTGTACACAAGGAAAAATCTGGACAGTTTTGAGAGAACCCAGAAAAATTTATAGAGGAGTTTGTTAAGTTTACCATATTCTTTGATTTAACTTGTCATGACTTACAAATATTGTCATCTGCTTCCTATGCTGTGGGAAATAAGTAAAGAAAAAAATTGTGTGATTAAGCCAGTCAGTTATGACAGGTTAGATAAATAATTCAGGGAAAATATGAAAATTCCTCTTTGTTTCAGGATCATTTGATTGAGGCATTCAGGGAATATACTAATGCAGACCCAGACTACCCAGAAGGACAAGCTCTCCTTGGGGATACATTTATTTACTCAACCTCCCCCTGACATTAGGAAGAAGCTACAAAAACAGCAATAAGGCCTCAAACACCTGTGAGCCAACTCTTAAATGTAGCCTTTAAAGTTTATAACAATAGAAATAGGGCAAGAGAGGAAAAAAAAATAGCCAAAAAGGACAATTGTAAACAGTTAATTTAAGTCACCTACCCTCTCAGGGTTACCCATCTCAAGAAAATATAGCAAAATCAGCATCTGGAATGCCCAGGCGAATGTCCCTGACTCTCTGGCCCCTAAGCCAGAATCACTGTACTTAGTATAAGCAGGGTGATTGGCAATGGGAATGTCCTAACTCTCCCTGGTGAGAGAGAGAGAAAAAATAGAGCTCCCCATCAATATTAGAGCTGACCTTCTTGCACTAGTCCCAAAGAGCTGCCTTGCTCAAGTAAGTGTACTGGGAGTCTTGGACCCTTGCCCCACAGACAGCTTCCCACAGTGGCAGACAAGCAGCTGGAAAAACATGTTTCTTTGGTGTCTCCACTGCTGGCTGAGATCTCTAGTGGCTTGGCGACTCCAGAGTTTTCCCTTGAGCAATGCTGTTTGCCCCTTCCTTTCCTTATTTGATGCTATGAGATCTTTTTCCTGTCTCTTTCTGTTTTCCATAACCACTGGGACAAATAAAATTTGTCCAGGTAGATGGGTCCCAATTTTTTAATTACTTGAATTCCGTTTTCTTGTATACGTCATTTTATTTAATGTGCTTGTTTAGGTGTATATACAGGTATTGCAAAATGTCTTGTGTCTAGCTAACGTATTATCAAGTTGGCTTATAAATAAAAGAGCATGCATAAATTCAATAAAACTAGTCAAAGCTTATTAGCTTGAAGAGAATGTTGTGTTCTGAAATTTAACATTGAGATAGTTTACCTAGGTATTACCGATGTTCATAGGCTTCCAAATGGTTAAAATGGCTTTACATGGTGACTAGTTTTGCATAGTATCTTGGTTCTTGGAGGTGATCTAGTTATACCTGTCAAAAGTGAAAGTGGAATAGATACTTTGTGAGCTTGCTGTGTGGTTTAAAGTCTTAAAAACAACGGAAAGGCTGGGTGCAGTGGCTGACGCCTGTAATCCCAGCACTTTCAGAGGCCAAGGTGGGCGAAAAAACTGAGGTCAGGAGTCCAAGACCAGCCTGGCCAACATGATGAAACCCCATCTCTACTAAAAATACAAAAATTAGCTGGACATGGTGGCATGCACCTGTAATCCAAACTACTTGGGAGGCTGAGGCAGGAGAATTGCTTGAACCTGGGAGGTGAAGGTTGCAGTGAGCTGAGATCTCACCACTACACTCCAGCTTAGGTGACAGACAGAGTGAGACTCTGTCTCAAAAATAAATAAATACATAAATAAAAATAAATAAATACATAAAAATAAAAAGACAAAATAATTCTCATCTATAGAATGCCAATGTCTGGTGGGCAATTCAAAATTCTTACTTCCTAGGTTTATATAAAATGTACCAAAGAATTGTATTCTTTATGAGGAAAAAAATAATTTTTGTCTAATATAGAAATTATTGAAAGGCAGTTTCAAAATATGAAAAAACTGGTGAATAGAAAAGGGAGATGTAAAGAATGTTATGTATAGAAAATGTATTTTTAACAAGGAATTGTATAAAGAAAGAGTAATTTTAATTTATGTCCTAGAGTAAAATGGCTGATTATTTAAGAAAGAGGTAGTATAGGACAAACCAGAAAGTTCAAGCATGTTGTAGATGGTCCATGTCCATAATGATAAGATTTATAAAGGGGAATTTATGAAAAGATTCAAAGGAAATTATCTATTACCGACTTCTTAAAAAATGGTCCATATTATCACAACCAAGTTTTCTTAAGGTATTAATTTGCTAAATTACCAGAAATTTTTATTTTCAATCCTGTAATCTATTTTTTTAAAGCTACTCAGATTCATGTAACCTCCTTCACATTTTGTCATCAGCTCTTGTGAATTTTTCTTCTCTCATTTATGACTGCTCTTGTAGCCTGATGCTAAAGTGTTTTGTCTTAAAAGTCAGTGGGAGCAGTGTTTTCTCCCAGTATAGCTTAATTCTCATGTTCTTGGTTTTCCTTGATGTGTAATCTTATTTTGGCTTTTGGTTTTTGACTTTTATTTCACTTAGAAGCGTTTTGGAGGCTGGGGGGAGCTTGCCCAACTCTATTACCTTTGTCTAGGTGGAGGACATCTGTTTGGTCTGTTGGGGGTTATAGGTTTTGATTTTTGTTTGTATTTTCCCTTTTTGTCAAGGTGTAACAAAGGCAGTGTCAATAGCTAACCTTTTATACTAAAAACTTGGAACAGAGGTAAATATACGTTGGCAACTCTTGCCTCTCCAGGGGTCACTGTCTATAACCCTGTAAGATCCCAGAATACGAGAAGTAAGTGAGCAATAGGAACAATTCCAGCCCGAATCAGAGCAGCTATAAGACTAGCAGTGTCCTGAGGTGACTTTGTCTACCATGAGTCAACCCTAAGGAACTTGACTAAAACCTTGGAAACCTCAGCCACCAACACAAATCGGGCACTAAAGGGAATTCAAGAGTCACTAGACTCTGGCGAATGTAGTTCTTGATAACAGACTAGTGTTGGATTATTTACTAGCTAAGCAAGGTGGAGACTGTGCAGTTATTTCTAAAACCTATGCACATATATTAACAACTGTGGACAAGTTGAGATTAACATTCAAAGACCTATGAGCAAGCAAGCTGGTTACATAGATATAACTAGGGCACTGACCCCAACTCTGTCTGGTTGACAATTAAATGTACCTTCCAAGGTCTCTCCTAGGACCTTTAATAGCTGCCTTGTTATTACTAATCTTTAGCCCTTGCTTGTTTAACTTCGTAATAAAGTTCGTGTCTTCTAGATTACAACAGTTCTAGGTAAAGACAACGCTGACACAGGCCTCCCAACCCATCCCACCTGCAGACCTGGAGAATAAAATCATACTGCCTCTGGGACCCTTAGATTAGGTATCCAGAAATTTTTACTCCTTCGATGCTAGGCAGGGCTTTTGCCCATAAACTCAGCAGGAAGCAGTTACACGATATGGACTTCCGCCCTTCTGCAGCACTCTTAAATTTAAGGAGGAGTTTCTAATCTCTGAAGAGGGTGTGAGGTAGGAGGTAGAACTCAACTCCAGAGGTGGGGCTCAGACAATGGACCAAGTTGACGACTGGCTAAAGCAGGCTGAAGGGCCATCTCCCCATGAGACATGCATACCAGTGGGCCATGTCAGTTTGCCATTGGCATGGCAACATCTGGAAGTTACCACTCTTTCCCATGGCAATGACCCATTGACCTGGATGTTATCACCCTCATCCTAGAAAGTTCTGCATAAACCATTCCTTAATTTGCATATATTTGAAAGTGGATATAAATATGACTATAGAACTGGCTCTGAGCTGCTACTCTGAAAACACTGTCTATGAGGTATAGCCCTACTTGGCGTGGAGCAGTACCCCTGCTGCTGCCATACACTGCTGCTTCAATGAAAGTTGCTGTTTAACACCACCAGCTCGCCCTTGAATTCTTTCTTGGGTGAAGCCAAGAATCTTCTTGGGCTAAGCCCTAATTTGGGGGCTTGCTTGTCTTGTATCACATTCGTACTTCTATTTCTATCTCTTAGTCATATTGACTATCTAATGCAAAAGACACTCTAAAATGGATCTTTTAGGTTTGAAAATGTTTGCCTTAGAGAAAAATATTTAAAGAAGATCTACAAAGGAAGGAAATATAGTATGGTAACATTTAGTATCTGCCACAAATGTATTATAATAAAAGAATAAATTAGAAAATAAGCAAGTGTGAGAATTAAACATCAGTAAAGGAAATTTAATATTATTCCATCTATCTATCTATGAAATTTTCATCTTCATTCCCTTTTATGTTGCTGCTTACCACTGGTGAGAATATTTGATTAAAGAGGCATAGAGTTTGTTAATTGAAATAAATGTTGAATTGTCTTCTGGGACAATTTCTTAGTCTGTTTGGGCTACTATAATAAAATACCATAAACTGGATTACTTATAAACAACAGGAATTTCTTCCCATAGTTCTCAAGTTTGGAAAGTCCAAGATCAAGGCACTGGCAGATTTTGTTTCTGCTGAGAGCCCGCTCCCCTGTTCAGAAAAGGCATTTTCTCTCTATGGCCTCACATGGTGAAAAGACAAAGGGGCTCTCTCAAGTCCCTTTTAGAAGGGCATTAATCCCAACCATCTGAATCAGCTCTTTGCAGGCAAGAAAATAATGTGATGGTTTTAGATTTTGAAAACTATGACAAATATAACACTGGCTCTATCTATATACAAAATATCTTACTTTGTGTCATCAGAATTAAATGAGTTGCGATGGCCAAGGCATAATACGCATTGCCTCACTACTTCAGCATGGAACTTAGATTTTAGCAAAATTACTGTGCAGTAGGAAGGACTAAGAAGATCTTGGAAAATGAGAGATGGAGGACTAGAAGGAGTGACAATTAGAAGGAAAGAGAGAAATTTCCAACTATGTGAAGATGGCAAGAAGTGGCATGTGTATTAGTGATGATATAACAACAAAAATTATTTTATCCTGTAGTTAACTTTACTCAAAGCACTTATGACATTGCTGTCATAGTGAGATCTCATATGTTTACCCTGAAGTCACTGGAAGTGTTTGAGGGTTATAGAAAAATAGCAGAATTTAGATTTCTATTTTAGAAGACTTATTCTGGTGGCAGAGTGTATAATTCATGTATTTTGAATGAGTAGACACTGGAGGCAGGAAGATGGTAAGGAATCAAATTCAGCAATTCAGGAAGAAAATAATGAGCTCCAAATTAGGGCACCAGTATTGCAAAGGGAAGAATGGAAGTTAAAAACTCTTGTCAAGTTGTATCACTAGGATTAGCAAGTAATTGGCTGTGGTAATTTGAAGACAATATATCTAAAAATTTATCTAAGGGTCACAGGGTAGAAGACAGCATTGCTCTTCAAGATAGAGAACACACTGGAAAGAAACATTTGTCAGTGAAAGAGGTACAATCAATCTGAGTCATATTTATTTTTAATTGTTTGCTAAATATCCAAATAGAGGCATTCTGTAATTACTGGAGAAAGAAATGTAACTGTCGAACTCAGGTTAGAAATATAGATATTTTAAATGTCTCTGCTAGAAGAACAGATTGTTCCTGGAGGTCAATGTCAAAGAAGACTATGTGGCAGAGAAGAAAAAAAACTTAACAGGAGCAAAGCCTAGAATCTGGGGAAATCTTTATTAGAAAGACAGAGAAAAGAGAGCTGCAAAGAAATCGAAAAAAGACAATGAAGCAGTCATAGGAACAATATGGCATAACATTTTAAATTTTGAACATTCTGCCAATTCGTACTTTTTTTTCTCATTAAAAGAAAAGACAGATATAAGTAAAACAATAATCATGATTGAATCTTTGAGGATGCCTGATTGTATGCCTCAAAAAATGACGACTCTGGATATTTGAAAAGATAAGGAAAATCAGAGGATCAGAGGACAAGTTGTTATGGGATCTCTGGGTTGTCGCTTTTCTGGCCGGAAACCTCTGTGGCCGGTGGCGCTTTGGCCCTTCTTTTGCTTGGGCGCACTTGGCTCGTTCTGCCCATTCAGCCTGGCAGGCTGTGCTCAGCTCATGATACTGGCCTGGATCCCACACCTGCCAAGGATGAGCCAGGCATAGAGCGGCAAGGGGTGTGTTAGCGAGCGAGCATAGGGTCTGGCCACTGTGCACAGTCAGGCATCCTAGCTGCTGCAGTGGGGCAGGCAGCTCCAGGTGCGCCTGCAGCAAGTGCCAAGCAATGGTGCGGGCAGCAAGGGGCACCTGCGGGCCAGTGCCAAGCCATCCTCATCCCCGCCTCGGCTTCCTCTCTTGCACTCGTCCATGCCCAAAGTTTGGAGGGGGCCTAGGCGGCAGGGGGCTGTCGTGTCAGCGCTGCCCCAAGTTTGTGCACACCCTGCCAGGCTGTGACAGTGCCCAGGCACAGCTTCGACTCCGCTCCAAGATCAGAGCGGTGTCGGGAGTGGGGAGAGGCCAGGCAGTGGAAGCAGACACCCCCAAGCCTGCAGCGAAGGGGGACCCTTCGCGGGACCTCGACGGTGCAGACTGAAGAGACATCTAGGTCCGTGTCTGGGAGGGTAGCTGCAGCTGTACCCGGGGAGCTCCCACTCCACCAACTCAGAAAGGTCGGGGCACCTGCTTGTCCCAGGCTACTGCTGGCTCTATAGAGCACGCAGCCCCAGCTGCGCTTCTGAAATCCAAGCCGGCGCCAACCTCGGGGAGAAGCCAGGCAGCGGGATTAGGCCCTTCTGAGCCTGCGGGGGTAGAGGGGTCTTCCCGGGCCCCCAAGAGCACAGGTCTGGAGCCCGAGTCTGGAGCCGTGGCAGGGTGGCTGCAGTGGCACCTGGGAAGGGCGAGGGTCCTGCCTGCTCCATGGAGCGTCGTAGCCCTGGCCGTGCTTCCCCATTGCAGCTGGTGTCTTGGCAGCGGCCACTTTAAATGGGCCGCTGCTGCCATCAAAGTGACTACAGGTCAGGGGCCACAAGTATGACTTGGTGTTCAACAATAGGAACAAAGGCAAGTCCCCATTCCCTGGTCTACCCTGCCTTTGCAATGACTTTTCTTCTAACCCTTTCACATTTCATTGTCAAATTTCAAAGTCCCAGAAAAGGAACTGGTTGCCCATCTGTACAATACATGTCTGCTCTATGACTGCTCAGACAGGGACCTGGAAAAACTGGCTCCCTGTGGTTCTGAAGGCAGCACCGCTTCCTTTGTTACTGCACACAATGGGGAATTCCACATGAGGGAGATAATAATGTGTGAGGGGTGTAGACAGAGAAACTAGGAATGTTAATGATATGCTGAGTGTTTATAATGCGCCACACACAGAGCTGCAGGATTAACATGCATGCTCTGAGATAATTATCATAATTTGTGTGGCTTTATTATCCTCAATGCACGCAAAAGGAAACTGTACTTTAGAGGATTAAATACTCTTTCTAAGGTCACACGATTTATAAATGGAGCAAGAATGAGAACTCAGCAAGTTTAGCTCTGTATACAAATTAGACCCTATTCAGGGCACTTAAACTTTAACAGTTCTCTATATGATTAACTTGCTTCTGATAATTCAACTAATTAGTGACTGAATTGTAACTAAAAACTTGTTAATTAATATCAGTATCGGGGGTATATAATAAAATGTTCTCTACTAACTAATTGAAAATAAGGGAGTAAGAACTAGTGCTCAAAGTAAAGTCATGAATTAAATATTTAATGGTTCTGGGCATAAATAGGTCTCAGGATATTAAGTGAGATTTGTCTTTAGCTTTATAATTTTGGTCAATATCAAAATAAAGAAGTCAGGAGAACGTAAGTTCCTCACCTAAGTTAAGGGCATATAAAAGGAAGTAAGAAAATTGATTAAAAGAAGATTAAATACTGGGCATTTACTTTGAATGCTTGGTTGAATGTTAAGCACTTTTATTTTCTTCCTTTTATTGAAAGTGCAGGTGTGTACTTCCTTCCTGTCTGTCTCCAATCAAGTAAAGGACTGATTTAAAGAGAAGTGTTTCTAAAACATGACCTGTGTCCAGTGGAGATTGTGGAATAAAGAGATGAGTGCCAGACCCACCCCACTGGAGCGGTCTATACATAAAGGACTTGATGTGGTTACCTGTGATAAGAGGATGCAGAGAGCAGCTTGGCCTTCCACATTCTGGCAGTTCTTCTGAAGACTCAGGTGGACCCCATGGAAGTTAGCTGAATTTGAATTACCTAGAAAATACACCAGCCCAAGTAAATCAGCTACCAATCGGAGTCATGATATCAGAAAGACTACTGGGGAGTGTGTGAGAATGGTCATCCAGAAGAAAATGAATCTCTTGTGTTAGAAAGAAATACGGTGGAAGTTTTCCAAGACAGCCTCAAAAATTCACAAAAGAGCTTTATAAAGCAGAACACCGAAGAGGTTTCACACCTCTTTAGTGGAACCACAGGATCCTTACTCCTCCTTCCCTGTGCTTTCTTTTGTCATTTTCGGACCAGGAGATTAAAAGCAAATAAGGAGAAAAAGTAAAGGTGAAAATGAGCTAAACATGATAATCCTATCATGCCCACTCCCTCCCCACTGCAGTCTCATAAACCCAAGTCAGGAACAACTGAGGTTTGAACATTAGACTTGACTGTGCCTCTTTAACATCTGTGACTGTTGCAGTGTGTTAGTAAATGAGGGTGTGCAGAAAACTCAGAGATATTCCTGAGATTCTGAGGAATCTCAGGGTGATTTGACGGAAGGTGATTTGACAGAACACACTTAAAAGACAAGTGAGTAAAACAAAAATTAAATTTGACTTCTGCTAGCTTACTTCACCTCGTTCAATAAGTCAGCTTTAAATATGAAAGAACAACTGAAAAAGACAAACTGGTTCTCATTCTGTGAAGTATGACCGTAAATAAACTGAATTTGTAAACATATTTAAAGAAAGAATAGGCCAACAACGAGAAATGAAGATGGACATGCATGAGATAAAATATTTACAAATGATATTAGAAGACAATATTTCTAAGAAGACAAGAGAGAGAAAAGATGGGGCAGGGGTATGTAATTAAATAAATAATTAAATAGAAAACTGATTATATCTACATTTTATCAAGTGCTTACTATGTGTGAGGCACTCTGCTATGCATTATGATGGAGTCACTTTTAAAGCTATGAAAAATAACACAAAGTAATTATTCTTATTCCCATTGTACAAAATAGGAAACTGAGTCACAGAGAGATAAGCCAGAGTGAAGGCTGGTAAATGTCAGCAGAGATGCATACAAAGAAATAATAATTAAAAACTTATTTTTTGAAACAAACTACATAAGTGCCAGGTCTTAAGAGAACAGAATAGAGACATTGAATTCTCCTAAAAAAGGATTTAGTTTGGCCTTTTGGCCAATGCGTTTAATCAAGCTAACCTCATTTTTCATTTCACTGAGTCTGTTGGAAATTAAGCTTGATCTCATTAATGTTGTTTAAGCTGAATACTTTTGGTGAAAAAATAACTCCATTAAGCCATAAAGACACAATTAGTGAAATGTATTAAATGTGATTACAATGTGACAGATTATTTCTATAAACATACCAAGCTTATAGACTCCAATGAATATTGAACTTTACAATATTAACTTTGGAGGAATAGACCATATTGTAATGAAGCTCTTCTGGTTGAAAACTTTTTTGTCTTCTCTTCATTTTGAATTCAGTTCAGAGTGGTTTTCAAGGCATATTAAAAACATCTTTCTAGAAAAATAATATTTAACCCAGAATTGTCCTGAAATGCTTTTTGTGTGTTTCTTGAAATTGAATCCATTTTTTACTTAGAAAACTATGTAAATATTGAAGGCATTTATAAGACTGATATGTGCTTTCTAAAGAGATATTTAAGAGAAATATTCCACAAATAGTTTGAACAATGGTAGCATCATCAATAGAAGCTTATAGCCTACCAGCTAATTACTCTGAAAAGAAAGCACTCAGAACGTATTTGAAAAATATCAGCCATGGAATTTTATTTTTAAAATTTAGCAATAATTTACTTATTGAGTAATATTAAAGGCATGCTTATGCATCTAATAATAATGGATTGATTCCAATCAAGAGCTTCGCTACATTAAGATTATAACATTAGACCAGAAATGTACTTTGAGTTCACATATCACATGTATAAACAAACAAAATCTTGACTTTAGAAAGGAAAATGTTATGCACTATTGTGGTGTCTGCAGAATTACATGCAATTGCACACAATTGGCAACAATTTGGTGAAATGTGAAACTACTGTAGCTTTATTTATGACCACTTTGTGAATATCATATGGTCATTTTTAAGAAGAAAAAATGACACATGGAAAGTTGAATGGCAGAAAATGCATAAAACATTTAAAGGGTGATTGGTTTGTGAGACAGATTTATGGATAATTTTCCTTTTCTTTTTTTTAATTTTCTTTCCATATTTTTCCTCATGTTTTGAAATCTTTCAATGTGGTCCAGGATCAGGTACTACCAAAATGAAAAAGCATTAATATTCAATACCCAAATAAAAATAAAAGGGATGTAATTACACAGGCTGTGACTACTAGGAAGTGAAAAAGTTGAGGGCCACTTAAAGGTCACCTATCACAGTCTGTCCTTTGGCACCCATGAGTCATGTCATTCCAATATCCAAAATATATTCAGACCCTTCCAAGGTTTTCAAAAAGTCTGCTCTAATTACAGTATCTGCTTAAAACTGAGAATCTCATTTTCTATATTACGTCTAGACGTGAATGAGGCTTCCTGGTTCCTTAACTAGTTCTTCTTGAGTTAAGTTTCACTTGTTCCCTCCCTTTGAAATTAAAGAATATTATGTACCTTTAAAGTCTCTCAATAGAAAGGGTGGAATAGACAGAAGATAACTATTCCAGACAGTCTTGGAATAGAAACAGATGGAAACACAAAGGAATCACTTTACAGATGGGAACAGCTGAAAGCACAAAGGAATCACTGACTCATGTCAATCCTGGTATCCAGTTAGGCAAATGCTGGAAGTTTTTGAATAGGATGTAAGTCCCTGGAATAATTCTCCATCGCCTTTGTGTTACCCTTTGAATTCATGATTATGCCGTCTGAGTTATCCAACCTTCTCCATGCTTCCTTTTGCATGTGTTTGCTGCTGAGCAGGTCTTTCTGCCTGATTTCTGCCAGTGTTATTCAGAAGGTCCAAAGGACTCTTTCAGTCTGTGCTGTTTCTGTCTTCCTCAGTAAATGCTAGTGATATTTCTGAATATCTAATTCTTCCAACAATGTGTGTGTCTTCTGTGAGCCTTCTTGGGAAATACTCCATTAGACAAAAACCTCAACTACAGGTCTTTTCTTCCTACCTTTGCCTTCTTCTGAGATAGAATGCCCTTATCATAAAAGCCCTCATGTTGAATTGACAGGGTCTATGATATATACCTCATACCTTTAAAATCTTAGGAAGATTTCTGGTTTTGGCTTTATTTTTAGACCATGTTTTTCTTGCAGAGCTCTGGATTTTATCTTTGCTTGGAAATCATGTCTTAACTTTATTATCAGACAGCTTCTGAAGAGGCTATATGATAATATATTGATAAAAGAAAAACTTCAGCTGAATTAAATTTAAATGAGTTTAATTGGGCGATGAATGATTCATGAATCAGGCAGTCCCCAGAATCACAGCAGATTCAGAGAGACTCCAGTGATACCTTGTGGCCAGAACAAATTTATAGACAAAAAAGGGAAAGGACGTACAGAAATTGGAAGTAAGGTACTGAAACAGCTGGATTGGTTACAGGTTGGCCTTTGCCTTATTTGAACACAGTTTGAACACTCAACATTGTATAAGTGGTTGAAGTATGGCAACTGAGATTGGCCAAGACTCAGCTATTGTTACAGGTGCATACTCCTAAGTTAGGTTTTCAGTCTTGTCTACTTATATTAACTTATATTACAGTTTGACCACAAAGATTCAAATATAGAAGTATAGAGTCCTTCTCAGGCTATTTTTAGTTTGCTTTAACAATATGAATGCTATAATATAGTATATGAAGAAGATTTTCAAAACTTTCAAGTTTGACTCTCTTTTATTTAGTAGCTTTTCCTCTGATTTATCTGTCTTTTCTCACATTTTATTCTACAAAGTGAAAAGTCAGGTAACATCTTCAAGAGATTTTTCTCTTTTTTTTTTTGAGACAGAGTCTCACTCTGTCACCCAGGTTGGAGTGCAGTAGCATGAGCTCACTGCAACCTCCGCCTCCCGGGTTCAAGCAATTCTCCTGCCTCAGCCTCCCCAGTAGCTGGGATTACAGGCATCTGCCGCCTAGCCCAGCTAATTTTTGTATTTTAGCAGAGTTGGGGTTTCCCCATGTTGGCCAGGATGGTCTTGATCTCTTGACCTTCTGATCAGCCCACCTCGGCCTCCCAAACTGCTGGGATTACAGGTGTGAGCCACCGTGCCTGGCCAATAATTTGTTTTAAAATATTAGATGACCCAATTCATTAGGCACATTCCTAGTTTACTATACTTCATGTAAAATTTATACCACCGCATTACAAGGATCCCCTTTGCTATCATTTCAATAAGATAGTTGTCACTGTCCATTAAGCCCTCATCAGCATGTTCTTTGAGACTGAAATCTACAGCATGTCCTAGCTACTTCAACTTTTTGCAAACAATTTCTTCAAAGCTCATTGTTCAGTTCCAAAGCCACTTCCATATGTTAGGGGTTTGTTACTGCTACTTACTGGAAGCGAAACCTACATTAGTTATTTATTACTACATAATGCATTATCAGCCAACTTTTAGTATCTCACAATTTCTGTGAGCTAGGGCCAGAAATCCAGGTGTACGTTATGAAACTGATGAACTCAGCACATAAAAGTCTGTCCAAACTTCTGCTCTAAGAGATGAGCAAACTTTAGCATGGTTTCTTGCAGCATAAGGCTGTGTCCCTAGGATGACCCTGGTCTCCCTCCTCCCAAGTTAAATCTCTGCCTGAGAAAGCTCAATGATACCAAGAGAATTTGCTGTTTGTTCTAGCCAACACCTGACGATAGGCCCCTGATTTCCTTTTCTTAGAGCATTTACTAAAAAGGACTTAGAATCATAAATTCTTTATCTACCACTTTGATGTTTACGTGCATCTCCTATAACTCAGAAGTGCCTTTCTGAAGAACCTGAAAGCCATTCCTTTGAAATGTATTCATAAGAAAGGGTAGGGCTCTTGTCTCCCAGCCTTTGCGGGAGAATTTGATTCTTGACTTCAATAATTGCCAGCTAGCGAGCAGACACAGCTGGCCTAATCCATTAACACTGACCAAACCTTTGTAACTTTCAACTTCTCTGACTCTACTTGATCCCTACTTGTCCACCTCCCACGTTCTCCCTTTAAAACACCCAGTCACCTCTGCACAAATTGGAACCGAGCTGAGCTTTCCCCTCCTGTCGGTAGTTACTGAATAAAATGTTTTCAATGCTTCAGCTAATGTCTGGCTGTGTTTATGTTTAACATTTAGCTGGGTGCCTCACATAGTTCTCTCATGAGGTTATTGTTGCCTGGAGCTGTCGTTTCATTAGAGATTCAACTGAATGTGTGTGGGAGGAGGGATGGTCTGAGTTGAAATTCATTCATGTATTTTTGGCACTTCCTTGCCTTTTGTTTCTTGACATGAAATATGGCATCCCCTGGGGTGATAATTCTGAGAAAGTACAGGTTAAAGAGTGTCTAAGGGCTCTATTGTATGCCCAAAATGGAAGCCAGTCTAATTTTATAAGTGACATCCCATACCTTCTGCCTTCTTCTGTTAGCAGTGAGTAGAAAGTATGTATCATACTCAAGAAGGGAGCATGAAAAACTGGAGGGTGGGTGTCACTGAGAGCTTTCTTAGAGGCTGGTTACCACTATAACCACTCCATCTAATACATTCACTTCTTGTACTTCGTGTATGGAAGACATAACATAACTCACCTTAACGCAGTTGAGAGTCACTGGCGCTTGTTTCTAGAAACAACTGAGTAGCAACTCCAAGTTATACCACATATTTACACCATAAATAACTCACCAATTTGCTTAATTAAAATGATACAAACAAGTAGAAAATTGAAAACAAACATGAAAAGTTTTTGGTAGCAAATATAGTTCTTATAATTACAAAATCCTAATGCCAACTATCTTTGTTTTTTTTTTTTGAGAAATCAGCTAGCTCAAATAAATAATATAATATAATGCCTACACATGTCAGTGCTTAGTAAATACTAATCATTTCTGCTTCTACTATGATTATTACTATTATCAAATAAATATGTATTATTTTTTAAAAGAAAATCATTTTAAAATAGTTGTTGAATGATTAGGTTTGGATCCTTTAGTGGATTTTTCTTTTTTTTTTTTTCCCCTGCAACACAAGACTACTAAATACCTGGTTAATAAATTACACTTAAAGAGATATTACTGGCCAGGCATGGTGGCTCACGCCTGTAATCCCAGCACTTTGGTAGGCCGAGGCAGGCAGATCACAAGGTCAAAAGATCAAGACCAGCCTGACCAACATGGTGAAACTCCGTCTCTACTAAAAATACAAAAAAAAGTCAGCCGGGTGTGGTGATGGGCAATACAGGAGAATCGCTTGTACCTTGGAGGCAGAAGTTGCAGTGAGCCAACATCATGCCACTGTACTCCAGCTTGGTGACAGAGCTAGACTCCGTCTCAAAAAAAAAAAAAAAAAGTTATTACTATTAGACAAGCGTGTTGGCTCACATCTGTAATCCCAGCATTTTGGGAGGCCTAGGCGGGTGGATCATCTGAGGTCAGGAGTTCGAGACCAGCCTGACCAACATTGTAAAACCCTGTCTCTACTAAAAATACAAAAAATTGTCTGGGCATGGTGCCGAGCGCCTGTAACCCCAGCTATTCGGGAGGCAGAGACGGAAGAATCACTTGAACCCGGGAGGTAGAGGTTGCAGTGAGCCGAGATCGCACTCTAGCCTGGGTAACAGAACAAGACTGTCTCAAAAAAAAAAAAAAAAGGGATAGTACTATCTACAATTTATGACAAATAAATATCTATGGCTTGAGTCTGAGTTCTTGGAAGACAGGAAAATAATACTTTGTTACTACCTGAAGATACTATAATTCAAGTTTTTAAAAATTATTAAAGCAAAGCATGCATAGTATAAATATAAAAAGTAACATATATCATGAGTGTACCATTTGCTGAATTTTCACAAAACAGTGATGTAAACAGCATACCAATGTGGAAACATTATCAGTAATCCGGAAGTCCGTTGAGATTGCTTCTGGTCTCCATATCCCACAAGGGTAACAACTAATCTGATTTCTTAAACTATAGACTTTATTTGGCTGCTTTTGAACTTTTGTACATTGCACACACTTTGTAAAAATGTGGGGCTATTATAAATAATGTTGTAATTAACATTCTTATATATACTTTTTTGTAAACATAATTTGCATTACTTTTGGGGTATATAGTAGATGTGGAATTGTTGTATGTGTACATTATGTTTTAGTAGATAGAGGCAAAGAATGCAGGATAACGTCTGAGAGTTTCCACCAGCAGTACATAATCATTCTGTTTGCTCTCTATCCTTGAAAATATTTAGTGTGATCTGCCTTTTTTGTTGTATTGCCTTCCTTGTATTAGTATATTGATATCTCATTATGGATTTAATTTGTATAGGACATAGACCCATTCTCTTGATAGCAGAAATGTCAAAAAATGTGTAGGTATCTTTAACTAGTCAGAAAGGACTTAAAAATAAGGACTAAAGAATAACATATAATCTTATAATCGGCAGGGAAATATTTACTTAATAAAATTTATCTTAGTTAAGAAAGAATATATGTGTAACAGACTTTATATAATAAATTTTTTTATTTGTGTTCAACAGGATATATACATAGACAATTTTGTCTGTAATCCACCAAAAATTTTTTTTGTAAGGTTTGCCATGGTGATTTTTAACGTTTCTGTCTTCCTTGATTTTAAAACACGTTTAAAAAAATACACAAATATGTTCAGGTGTTATTTTATATACACATATATCTGAAATATTGATAGTTAAATCTAACCCCAAAAGAGCTTTTTCCAGGAGCTTAAGCAAAATTAACGCTCAAGAGGAAAAATAAAAGTAATTCTACAAGGGAAAATAGTCATAAAATCTTGTTTACAAATAATTAAATTCATAGTCACAGTCTTCCGTATCTCACTCATTATTTCTAAAATATGCTCCTAATTTGAAATATTTAATTATCTAATGTACTTACAAATGACAAATGCCAGAGTGTAAATTTAGCACTAAATATGTTTATAAAGAGTGAAACGGGGCAAAATTTCACAGGGAGTGTATCTGTAGACTTATTACTTAGAGATTTTCTAAATACTTGAACTTAAAATGTACCTAAATGAGAAATGCAAGCAGTCCTGAGACAGAATCCAAGCTTACCTACAGCATTCCAATGCTAGAAAAACTTTGAATCACACAATTGGGAATTAGAATAATTACCCAATATATTAGCACCTAATAATGAATAATGTGCAGAAACATGCATTAATATTAATTTCAGATTCCACTTCAAAAATTTTATCTTAGATTCTGAAAGCTCTTTAAGCAAAAAATGTAAATTGCCTATGATCAGAAGAGGTATAAACATTAAAATGCAGCTATAAAGAGATTATTATGCTAATTAACTTTGAAAAAAATATTGAAAAGATTCGTATGTAGCCCATAAGTTGATTTCATGAAAATGTATATAACCATAAAGTATTCTGACAAATTATCTATGCTAATAATTATCTGAAATAGAAATTAAAATACAAGAAAAGCAAACATGACAACATAAAACTGAGATATGTACTTGAAACTTAAAACTTTTTTTATTCATATATATAATTGTGTTTGACACAGAATCCAATCAAGATATTTAGCCAGATTTTAAAGTAGACTTTTAAGCATATTTGACACTATAAATAAAGGCAGGCTTGGAGCCCGGGATTACAATTTTTGCCAGTGATTTTTGTAATAGCCTTCAGAGCATTCAGATTTAGTGTTAAAGAAAAAGTAGCTTTACTACTTTCCTTCTAGCAACATCAAAGTATAATGATGTATATTTTAATGTAAATTAATTTTTATTGAGTAGCACTGTGCTAATCAATAGCTATTTGCTAACACAACTCATTTACTTTATGTCAAATTTGTCCTCCACTTAACTATAGCTTTGAAATGTAGGCTACCAGGAGGACTCTTTCAGAACATTTAACTGCTATTATTAGAAACAGTATTATTGACTTTGTTTTTTGGATTTTTTCCCCCATATTTACAGCATCTTTTAGCCTGTCAGCTGCCTCATTATTTTTTTCTTCATCTTTTGTTTCTGAAAATTCACAAAGAAAGTTAAGTTTAAACTTAGTCACTTGAAGCCATGCAAATGGGTGACATTGATTTGAATGGTTAAGCTCTTCCAAGGAAACACTCTTTTTTCCTTAGGTGAAATAGTAACATTTTAAATTTATAAAGTCAGTTTATTTAATTGGAGGGTATCATATTATTCCCCTTAACATATTAATAGACTTTTAATTGCATATTTTAAAATTCAACTAGTAATAACTTTGATAGTTAAGAAGTTTAATTTGCTTTAATGATGTCTTAAGTTTGTAAAAGTATTTTTCTTGGTTTTAAAGGAAAAACAAAAACGGTATAAAATGTGGTCCTTTTTCTCATGACATTTTCAATTTGTTTGGGAGATTAAGACACAAAAATTAAAGAATTAAATAATATTTATAAGAATATTGAAATATTTAAATTGTTTCTAAATGCAAAAGCTTAATATAAGCTAATACATAATTCGTTGTTGGTTATAATAATTAATGGATTATTAGAACTGAGACATGAGCTGACCTTAAAACATTAATAAATGTTAACAATATGAATAAGAGAAAATGAATCATTTTAATTACAGGGAGCAATATGAAGAACTTCATTAAAAATATGAAGAACTGAAAGTAAGGAAAGCATCTTTTAACAAAATGTAAATTCACATATAGCTTATTTATATTTATTTTATGTTTATATACATTTTGTAAATAATGTGTGTGTGTGTGAATATATAGTGCTTAAGAAACAAAGTAGGAATATTCTTGACATTGAAAATAATGAATGTAAGCATCTTTATTCTCTAGATTTTAAAGAAGTGTTGGATCCACTAAAATTTTTTTGAGCATGGAGTGTAAATATTAAACATATAGCAAGTTCTCTCTGTCCCTTTGTGCTACTATAACACAATACCTAACACTAGGTAATTTATAAAAAGAGAACATTGTGTCTCACAGTTCTGGGTGCTGGGAAGTCCAAGATCAAGGCACCAGCAAGTGGGGTGTCTGGTGAGGGTCCATTCCTCATTGATGGTTTCTTTTTGCTGTCATCATGTGTCATAAGGGCAAAATCTTTATCTTCATATGGCAAAAGAGAGGAAGGGTAAAATGCACTAAGGCTCTCTCTTCAGCTTCTTTTATAAGAGTACTAATCCGGCAGGGCGCAGTGGTGACTTATGCCTGTAATCCCAGAACTTTGGGAGGCTGAGGCAAGTGGATAACTTGAGGTCAGGAGTTTGAGACCAGCCCGGCCAACATGCCAAAGCCCCATCTCTACTAAAAACACAAAAAATTATCCAGGCGTGGTGGTAGGCGCCTGTAATCCCAGCTACTTGGGAGGCTGAGGCAGGAGAATCACTTGAACCCGGGAGGCAGAGGTTGCAGTGAGCCAAGATCTTACCATTGCACTTCAGCCTGGGTAAAAAGAGTGAAACTCTGTCTCAAAAAAAAAAAAAAAAAAAAAAATACTAATCCATTTATGAGGGAAACTCTCTCATGACTTAAGACTTAATTACTCCCCCAAAGCCCCACCTGTTAATATTTTCACCTTGGGGTTTAAGTTCCAACATATGAATTGTGGAGAGGTACATGCAATTTAAATCATAGCCCAAGTCAAAGGATATTTTAGAGTGCAGAAATGAAGATAGCAGAAAAGATTCCCAATGCTTATTTGCTAAAGTATGTGTAGTAAAATAAAATAAAGACATAATCCTTCACTTTCGTAACTAACCAAATTCATAAATGAATTACATATTTTTAAACACCTATAATGTATTTTAGATCAAAACACACATAAAAAGACAAAAATGCAAAGAGATCCAAAGACTGACAAAAATTCTTTAAAATGTACATCTTGTCCTTTACATTCCAAATACATTCCTGGAAAGTGTGGAAAGAAAGTTGTAAAGAAAGTGGATATGGAAAGAAAGTTGTCAGTAGTTTCAAGTACATTGCTAGAAGAAGAAATTCGCCTTAAAGCAAAACTTACTTCTGCAAATTAGAACTTAAGTTACCTCTTGTGTGTCAACCTAAATAACAGAGAGATTATTTCATAGAAGAAAATTACATTTATTTGGGAATAGGAATTTCAATGGGAATACATGTGCTGTAGTAAACCATGTGGGTACTCAGGGAAGTAAAGACTTTTTTTTTTTTTTTTTTTTAATGAACAGGTTTACATAATAGTTTAGATCAATTGTTTTAGGCTGCAAGAATCGATAACAAGGGTGGCACCAATACAAAGTTGGGCAGGGAGTTGTTGGGCAAATGTCTGCACAGTATTTTCACGTGTGTGTGTAAGGTTGCAATGGCCTTTGTGCAAGTCTGTGTTTTTGCAGTCTTCTGTGGTAGTTCTTCTTATCAGGCATCCATGCATGAGAATGCTCCCCCATAGCCTTCTCAGTTCTGTTTGTCAGGATTTTTAACACAAGTGACTCCATTTTGATTCTGTCTGTTTTCTCACATAGTCATGTAAATGCAAGTAAATTAAGGTATTGTTGCCATGGAGGTGGGGTGGGGAAAACACATGTTTTTGTGATTTTTCTAGATGAGAGACCTACCAACCCAACACTCTACAAACAGAACAAATTGATAGTGAGAAGACAAGGTCATTTAGGGGATCTAGATATTGAAACATAGCTTTTTTGTCTCTTGAGTTTTAATCTGGTGCCAATTGGGGCCTTTCTTAGATGTGTTCATTAAGTAAGCTATTCAAGATAACACAGTGAGAAAATTGCTGAGCAATATTTCTACCTTAATAGCCTGATTCTGGAACCCTAGCATTAGCCTGATATTTATACTCTACAAAATCCTCAGTAGAATTATCTATGAGGAAGTCTCTCAGGGCAGATGCATTACAATTCCTAGCCAGTAAGTACATAGTCTTTATTTATACAGGCAATAATCTCTGGTAGCAGTAATGATATTCCCTATTCAAAAGGCATATGTCTGAGTTCAGGTTTAAGTACAATCAGAAAGAAGATTCAGCACTGTTTTTTGGAGAGCCAAATAAACTTTAGCGTTTCTTAAAATTTTCAGGAAAGGAAGAGAGGTTGAATTTGGATATCTAAAGTCATTCTGCTTTTATTAATAAATATAAGATCAACTCACCATTAACAAAGCAGTCTTTCTTTTGAATAGAGGGGTAGTGGGTTGAATAACGGGCCCCTCAAAAGATACGTGCAAGTGCTAAACCCCTAGGAACTGTGTATTGTGATGTGACTTGGAAGAAGGGCTTTGTGGATGTAATTAAGTTAAGGATCTTGAGATGAGATTATCCTGGATTTAGGGCAGGACTTAAACCCAACAACAAGGGTCCTTCTGAGAAACAGAAGACACACAGAGGAGAAAGCCATGTGTAGACAGAGCAGATTGGAATTAGGCAGGAACAAAAGGAATAACTGGAACCACCACGCTGGAGGAGGCGAGGAGCTGATTCTCTCCCAGAGCTCTCATAAGGCACTTTGTGCTGCTGACACCTTGATTTAGGACTCTGGCTTAACAATCAGTGAAGGAAAAAAATTCTTTTCTTTCAAGCCACCCAGTTTACCCTAACGTGTGGTGGCAGCCCTAATATATGACTACAACAAGATTAAATAAAAACCAACCATTTTTGGCTTTTATAATATTAGTTAAAATATTAAAACAGAAAAATTTCTTATACTTTTTAATCTCTCACATGAATATGTAAGCAAAACATTTTAGAGTCTTGGCAATATAAGATGATAGTTAAACTACATCAAAAACTTGAATGTTATTTGTTTTATAAGAGATATCAAATATTTGAAATAAACATTTTTTAAAGAAAAATAAAATAAAAATAGAACAGTACATGCCACATTTTCTTAATCCAGTCTATCATTGATGGACATTTGGGTTGGTTCCAAGTCTTTGCTATTGTGAATAGTGTCGCAATAAACATACGTGTGCATGTGTCTTTATAGCAGCATGATTTATAATCCTTTGGGTATATACCCAGTAATTGGATGGCTGGGTCAAATGGTATTTCTCATTCTAGATCCTTGAGGAATCATCCTTTGTAGGGATCATGGATGAAGCTGGAGACCATCATTCTGAGCAAACTATTGCAAGGACAGAAAACCAAACACCGCATGTTCTCACTCATAGGTGGGAATTGAACAATGAGAACACCTGGACACAGGAAGGGGAACATCACACACTGGGGCCTGTGGTAGGGTGGAGGGACAGGGGAGGGATAGCATTAGGAGATATACCTAATGTAAATGGTGAGTTAATGGGTGCAGCACACCAACATGGCACACGTATACATATGTAACAAGCCTGCATGTTGTGCACATGTACTCTAGAACTTAAAGTATAATAAAAAAATAGAATAATACATATTTGACTTCCTGACTGGTAAAAATACTCTAGAGGTCTTGTTTATTTGTTTTAGGCAGGTATTACTAATATTTCATTTCTTATAGGCAATACAAAGGTGTGGCTATGTGTATTAATTTCAGACAATAAGGGGGGATATTGGGGCCCTGCCACTGTAAACTGTGTGTCCTCAGGCAATTGGCCTACTTCTCAGGATAAATTTACTTGTCTCTACAAGGGCAAAATAAGACTGCCTACTGTAATGAAGTTCTGACAACTAAATAATATAATGTATGCAATCGTGTTCTATTTATATTGATATTAGAATAATAGCTCCTCAAAGGGGTAGAGAAATGATTGCAAATGTCATACATAAAAAATATTTAGCAGAATGCCAGAAATAATTATCAAAATATTGTTTTTCTATTATTACTATTATATTATTATGGTGTTTTAAATTTAATTTTAACTATTTTTAAATTGAAGTCAAATGAGATAAAAGCTTTACAGGAATGTAATATATCCTTTGAGATGGAAAAACCTACATAAAGCTTATTATAACAAATTGTAAAATTTCAGAAATAATAATTTATTTCAATACATAAAATGTAGTAGCCTTCCATTAAGTAATTATTATTTACTAAAGAATAAATCAACACTTTGTTTGTTAATAGCTTCGATAATTATAATTACCTCTGAACATCTGCGTAGTTTATATATGGCAGGTTACCTGATCAGTTTGCTAATAGGAAGCAGAAAGTTTTAAAATATTTTTATCGTTATGTCCTTTGTTAGGTTTTTTGAAAAAGTCCAGATAATTCATATACATGTTAGTCTAAAGTTCTTTTTCTTTTTCAGATAATTAAAGAAACCATTTCTTTAGGCAGGACCTAAATGCCAGTGGAATAATTAAGTAGTAAATATTCTTTAAACATTGCTTACACTGCAATTTTTCTCACATAACAAGTTTGCAAAGCACTTTATAGAAAACTTCAAATATACTTCAACATAGTTAAGAGAAGAACTACAGTTTGCTAGCTAACTTACCTACTTTATTTATAATATATCTATCATAATTTGCAATTGCTGGCATATTGGGAGAAGTAGAAATTGTATTTATTTTAAATAAAATTTGTACTACTTGAGTGATGGATTTATATTACTTTCTCCTCAGTAAAATTTTATTTTATCATACACTGTCTAAAATGGAATATGTAGTACTAAAATTTTGTAATTTTGAAGATACTTTCCACAAAATATATTAATTTGTTTTGACACGTTCACCTTTAATTTTCCAGACTAAGTATTGGCCATAAGTATTAAAACATTTACTCTATGATGTTTTGCTACTTCACATTTGGTAAGACACCACATTTTTTAGCCCTAAGAACTTCATCAGATGAATAATTTTGAATACGATGAAAAACTAATATAATCCTATTTCAAAAGTTAGCAAATGCTACCAAATTGAAGTTGAAGCTGTCTTATATATTTAAGGCTCTGTGTAAGCCCATACCGTCATACATGCACAAGCACACACAGAAGCATTCACTTACAGTATGTTCTAAAGGACAAAATATAATTTTCTCTAGCTTTAGCATGTAAAAATATCTACCCTCATATTAATGATTTATTAATGAAGGGGATAGCCTATTGTTTTGGGCAGGAATGTTTAGCTCTCCATGCTCAAACCTTGCACTATACAGGATACATGGGAGGTTATTTTTTTTATTTTTTTTCAATGAATATTATCTTTTCAGTGCTTCACTTCATAACTCTACAGCCATCATCTAAACAGTTTGGAAATCAATTTACACTAGCGATCACAAAAAAAGTGAGACAAAAAAACAGTTTATTGCTTTGCTCTTCAGTAGGCTTGGATGATATACATACAACATATACTCCTGTCCATAAGCTCTGAGCAACCTAGGACATTATCACTCTGCTAACACGAAAATAGAATTTTCAGATAAGACTCACATGAATCAGAGACCTTATTAATAATTGTAAGAATATAAGGCATCGAGGGGCACAGCCAAAATGAGCAGAGGTTTGGGAAATTCAGTCAGCTCCTCAAACCCTTTTATTCACATCAGACATAGTCAGAGATTAATTCTCTACATGAGGCTTGTGGATAACCTTCTGTATTTAAGTTTTGAGACATCTCTTTTTTATAGAGTGGTGTGCCTTATAACCCTATGGATTTCAGGTTTGTTTACTATATGCTAAACTGGGATCATTCTGCTAAGAGCAATCCATAGATAGTACTCTCCTTCTGGCAAACATCATTAATCTGTTTGCTGAAAGATCTGCTATCATTACATTTACAAAGAGATTAGAGGACATCTATTGCTTGCTTTTTTCCTGCAGAAATATTCTCCTATAATCTGGAGAGAAATCAATCACAGTTTAATCCCTTTCTCCCAGTCACAATAAATAAAAGTGTGATTTATGAGTTAGGGTACAGCCTAGGCTTAGCTCTTATCCTATTGACTAGCCTACTTTCTGTCTCGAAATTGCATGGAAGGACCACATTCAATAACACATTCTCTTTAAACCAGATATGTCCCAGGAGAAATTCATAAACTTGAAAATGTTGGCCTCATGGACTTGTGTTTTGTCACATTACTATGTTGGTGGCATCAACTAGGTAACATAATGCCACTTAAACAGAATAATAGTGCTGAGGTATCTCTTCCTGGAGGATGTGACTCACTTGGACTTCAGAAATGTTTAGAAATTGATGGGAATTAAATGATTCTGAGTATTATTAATTTAAGACTTCTTACTAACCATTTAAAATGATGTGCATTTGGGAATCAACTTGGTATTTTTAATAAAACTATATTTCAAAATAAATGTAAAATGTCAGTATGTTCTAAAAGATATTATGGGCAAACATACAAAATTAATAACAACATTTTAGAAATATGTTTTCTATTAAGTGAAGAATATCTAAATCATATTATTGTCATGTATTACATTTAATACTGCCACATGGAACAAAAGCAAGTAAATCCCAAATCTGACTGCTGATATATATTGAGTTATTTAGTTACGTGTCTACATATACCTGTATAGCATTGTATTTAATTACACCTATAGAAAGAAATTATGAACAATGCTGTAACTTTTACTATAGGGTTGGACATCTACTGAGTTTAAAAGAATATAACATGGGAAGCAAAATAGAAATTAAAATAAACTGATTTTTTGTTTTTTGTATGACATAGTCTACATATGTATAAAAACATTTTTTTCAGTGTCACTCTTTAAGGTCTTATTGCCCTTATGCTTATACTATAGTTTCTCCTCATAGTATCCAAAATTGCTGAACAATATTCTACCCTTCTGTAAGCCCCAGCGTCTACTTTTTCTGCCCCTTTCCTGCTGTGTGCTTTCCAAAAACACTTCAGGTTTAGAATAACTGTGCTTTGAAGATGGTGGAGAAAAACTCCTAAGTAAAACCAGTATCTCCTTCAAAATAGTGGAAATGGAAAGTCAGGAACTCAGGCATTAATAACACTGCTCTCATCATATTTTCTACAATCAGCATTTCTAGATCCCTAATAATATCACTTATCAATGCTCCTAACTTACAAATTAAATTATGTCATCTAATCAATGCTCTCAAATCACAAATATGAATGCAAAATGTATTTTAGGACCAGGAACTCTTATTTCTGTGGATCTTACCCCACATTATGTCACACATATTAAAATGAAATGAATTAGCTATATTTTATACTATATAATAATGAAAAGTTATTTATAATTTTACCTGTAAGGTCAGTTTCTTAATTTACAACTGGATATAATTGATCTGCAAAGATTCCCTATACCAGAGAATTCTTGAGAACTGAGTTTAATAAATAAAAAGTTTTCAATTGCAATAACATTGTATACATTTTACATTTTTATATTAATGAGATTGAAAGTGTAAAATCATGTAAATTATCTCCAGATATGCTATTACATCCATTGAGGCTGTCATCTTTCCTTCTCATAAAACTTTTGTTTGATTAAGAACTGATTTTTATAGGACCAAATATCATTAGCATCTAATTTTCTTCTCTTTAAAGGCAAATTTCTTTCTTTTTTTTCTTTTTTTCTCTTGAGACTGAGTTTTGCTTTTGTCACCCAGGCTGGAGTGCAATGGTGTGATCTCGGCTCACTGCAGCCTCTGCCTTCTGAGTTCAAGTGATTCTAATGCCTCAGCTTCTGAGTAGCCGGGACTACAGGCATATGCCACCACACCTGGCTAATTTTTGTATTTTTAGTACAGACGGGGTTTCACTATGTGGGCCAGGCTAGTCTTGAACTCCTGACCTCAGGTGATCCACCTGCCTCAGCCTCCCAAAGTGCTGGTATTACAGACATGAGCCACAGTGCCTACCAAGGCAAATGTTTTACTAGTTCTAGATATTCTACTAAATAACTGAAGCAACCCTGAACATTCAACCCTTTCTACCTTCAAGTGTTTAATTTATTCTCCTTAAAGGTTCTCAAAAATGGCAGAGAGCATGTGGTGGAACCTCTAGAGTGGTCCCAATTTGGACCACTCTAGTTGCATTGCAAAAAAAGTATGCCAGCCACTCTCCAACACAGTACCTCAAGTGGCTTTAGAGAGTCACCTGATCCAACAAGGAGAATGGGTTTATTGCTATTTACAAGAATTTTCCCATGTGTGGGATGGTTCTGTAAGGAGTAAAATGTGTATTGATTTCAGCTTTTCAAGTGTGCCCAAATACCTCAGGAAAAAATGCATTAGTGTCCTTGTTTCCTATAAATGGGGCAGTTCAAACCCTTCTTTTCCTTTGTCCTAAGTAGATTACCAAGAGTTATAATTTGAATGACCCCTTAGGTCATAGAAGATCCATAAATGTTCATTGTTTCCTGACTGTACTCATCTCCCATAGTAGTGCCTTTTACACCTACAAAATTCATTCCTGGTCCCTACTGGACAAATCTGCTTGGCCTATCATTTCTGAAACTGGTTTCAACTGTGACTCAGTGATTTCTTTCCAAGACACCAAATTCCAAAAAATTCTGGTAACAAGTAGTATATTCCAGTTGTTTTCAAGTCTCTCTAATTTTAAGACTGAGTTGTGGCCAAATCTTTTTATCTTTATCACTTTGTCTGGATAATATTTTGAGACTGGACTGAAAAAGTCAGGGTTAGATCACCTTTGGATATTCAACAGGAACTATGATTGCTGAGGGAATTATTGTAGTCATGGATTTTAGACTAAAACTAATTTATTTGTTATGAATCAAGAGCTTGTTGAGGCCTAAAAAGTTAGTTGCCTTGAAAAAAGAAAAAAATTTTCTTACAATTATGGGCTGAAAATTAGCATAAAAATTTACAGTATTCCAGATTCATAAATCTGAATTTATGGCTGAATATAGAAATAGGAATATTACCTTCTTTTCTATTCACCAATTTCTATTTCTATTCTATTTCTTTTCTTTTTTTTTTTTTTTTTTTTTTTTGAGACAGAGTCTCGCTCTGGAGTGCAATGGTGTGATCTGAGCTCGTTGCAAACTCTGCCTCCCAGGTTCAAGCAATTCTCCTGCTCCAGCCTCCTGAGTAGCTGGAAGTACAGGCGCACGCCCCTACGAGCTACTAATTTTTTGTATTTCAGTAGAGAGCAAGCTTCACCGTGTCGCCCAGGCTGGTCTCGAAGTTCTGAGCTCAGGCAATCCACCTGCCTCGGCCTCCCAAAGTGCTAGGACTACAGATGTGAGCTACCATGCCCCGCCTTTCTATTCTATTTCTAATGCACTTTTATAATTATGTTTCAGTAATTATCTTAGCTCTATTGAAAAACAAATATGTTATATATATATGTGTCTATTTTTAAATTTTCTAAAAAGGGATAATCAGAAACATATTATGTTCAAACTACAGAATGTCTTTATTAGTATTCAATTAAATAAGAACTATATTTTCATATAGGTGAATAGAAAGTATACTTTAACATTATACCACATTTTATTATATTTTTACTAATAGCATTCCTAGTAATCTACTGTTATTTTCAGCACATAGTGCACAGGTTTTTTCATAAAAATAGTTTCCTATGCTTACATCATCTGGCTATTCCAGATGTTCTTTATCCAATCATTATTTCGTGCTGTAAGTGCCTATGGAGCATCTTAGCGCAGATTGTCTTATTGCTTTAAACTTAAATGTGATACTTCAGTCCCTCAGAATAAGTCATATTTTTCCAACTAGATAAAGGCAATATAGGGAGTTATGTACCATGAGAATAGCTTGAGAAAAGTCAAAAAGTATGAAAATTAAGGTGAAATTAATAAACTACAAGTGATTTTGTGCATCTCCGACATGTTTTTGGACACCAAATCTCTGAGTAAAAGATTAACCCAGGGCCCTATGTATCAAAGTAAAAGCTTGATACGCCCAGTCAAATGAGAGCAGCCAGTCAAGATAGTGCTGTGGCCATGCATTCATAAGGACAATCTTGATGCAACGTAAGAGAAACATTTTAAGGAGGTATTTTGGAGAAAGACTTATTGGAGGCAAATGCAATAGTTCAGTTGGAAGGTGGCAAGGGTTCAAACTGAAGCAATAGAGATGAAAATGGAAAGGTGGATTTGAGAGATAAAACTCAACAATGCTTAGCAATTTATTGAACTGGGGCAGAATAAGTGATAAAAGGTGTTTGATGAAAACATTCAGACAATAATACCCCTTGTGACTATTTCAAGCATGACACACGCTATATGATCATTATATATTTCTGATTCTTGATTTTGATATTATACTAACTACCATGAAAGTTAGTTTGAGATGAAACTATGAAAGTGTGTTTTCCTTTAATGTACAACCAGTTTACTTTATCTTTGAGTCACACCCAACTTGACCCTAGGAAGTAATTAATATTTTTTTGGAGAAGAAATCTATGTAGTTTTCTAAGTCAGAAAATATAGGAGATAGAAAGGGTTTGAAAGGAGATAGAATGAATTCATTTTCCTGTATTGGCTTTAATTGTCTACGAGACACATTTAAGTGTTGTTCGGTAAGCTGAGATAGTGTGACGGGCTAAGTTTTGTCCCCCTAAAATTCAAATGTTCTAACCACAGCAAAAACCCCACTGTGACTGCATTTGAAGATCAAATCTTTCAAGAAGTAATTACGATTAAGTGAGGTCATATGAGTGGGTTCAAAATCCAATATGGCTACCATTTTTACAAGAGAAAGAAACAGCAGAGATGCACACATAGGGAAGAAAGGCCACGTGAGGACTCACAGACAAGTTAGAATCCTCAACTAAGGAGAGAGACCTCTGAAAAAAACAAATTTTCTGGCAACTGATCTCAGATCTCCAGCTTTCAGAACTGTGAGAAAATAAATTTCTGTCATTAAAACCAAGCTGTGGTATTTTTATTATAGCAGCCCTAACACACAAACACAAACAAGTTTATATTTTTAGTATACATCTTCACTTATAAGTGTGTTTCAAATTAGTAAATCTGAGTCTGAAATAGAGTTGGCAAGGTTTTCCTGTTTTTATCTTCATTTTCTCTAAGACCAGTCAGGTTTCTATATGTATTTGGAATCATATTATAATAATGTTCCTTCATTTCCATGATATTTATTAGATCGACAAAAGAGAGAAACAATTTGTTGATTAGTAAGAGCTATTCAAATGACTCCACTTATATAAAAATAGACAGTTTATTCTGTTCTCTTCTCCATTGCCAGACCTACTGAATAGGATTCCTTCCAACTAGTCAATGAAATAAAATAATCTATAAGCCATCTGAAATCTAACTAGTACTTTCCATTAGAGATTTCTGTGATAATAGTCTACAGATGCACTCTTCAGTATTATAGTCACTAGTCAAATTTAGCTATTTAGCACTTGAAATATGGCTAATGTGACTGTGAAAATGAATTTGTATACATTTACTTACTTTTAAATAATTTAATTTTGAATCTCAAGAGTCATATATGGCTAATAATTAGTATACCAGGCAGTACATCCCAAAACCATCTTTCCCCAGGTTTTAAAAAATATCTTGTATTTTATTTTGCTGATAGGTGATAGTGCAAAGGATATGGTCTCTCCTTGTACAGTTATGAAATCCTCCAAGGTATTCTAATTCATAATAAAACTAAATCAGCAGCTATAAATAAAATATAAATTCACAGTATTCCCCTAAATTGCATGTAGTTCTCTTCCTTTCGCTGTCAAAGCAGCAAATGCACCCCACACTTTAAAAAATATGTTAGTTAACTATGTCAATATTGATTTCTAATTTTGATGAAAATTACAAAAATTGCTGCAGAACATTTGTCTTAAAAATTATGTTTTACTTTAATTATTTTTAAGATGAAGTTGTTATCTTTTTAACTTTCTTAAAATGAAAGCTCAAAAAATGTGAGAATAATTTTCATAGGTGATTAATCAGGTGAGAAAGGAAGCAAGGGAAAAAAAGGACAAGAAATAAAAACCGAGAAAAATAAGAATTTTAATTTACCGAATGTTGGGAAGTTGTATTTTACTTTTTGTTGTCTAGAATGAAATTCTGAATGGTGATTGCATAAGTAATCATAATTTTGCCAGAAGGACACAAATGAAAAATTTCATGTGTAATTTCTGTTAACTACCTTAACTGGGACTAATGAAAGAAAAGTCCTGGATTTTCTCATGGTAGACTTTGATCTAATTATTGAGATTTCTGTAATAATTTGGAACAAAATAAAAAGCCTAGTAAAAACAACAAAGGTAAGTATAATTTTGACTGTGCGTAATTAAAAAATAACTGATTTAAAATTAACATCTTTTTGACTGTTAATCTTGATGGAAATAACTTAATAAATAATATCTAAAATTATAAATCAGGAGGAAGCAATGTATAAACACTTTTCGAATAGGATGAGAGAGGAAGTCAAACTATCCCTGTTTGTAGACGACATGATCCTGTATCTAGAAAACCCCATCGTCTCATCCCAAAAGCTTCGGAAGCTGATTAGTAACTTCAGCAAAGCCTCAGGTAACAAAATCGATGTGCAAAAACTGCTAGAATTCCTATATGCCAACAACAGTCAAGCCGAGAGCCAAATCACAAACCAACTCCCATTTACAATAGCCACAGAAAGAACAAAATACCCTGGAATACAGTTAACAAGGGAGGTGAAAGATCTCTAGATATCTACTAAGAGAACTACAAACCATTGCTCAAAGGAATTAGAGATGACACAACAAATGGAAAAACATTCCATGCTCATGAGTAGGAAGAATCAATATTAAAATGACCATACTGCCCAAAGCAATTTAAAGATTCAATGCTGTTCCCATAAATTATCACTGACATTCTTAACTATTCAAATTAGAAGTGGTAAGCTTTGGGGATGTGGAGAATATCAGTTCTACAGTGGTGTTTGACTTGGCCGAAGGCTTTTAATTAACTAATTTTAAAATCAAATTAGTTGCTGCCATATAAAACAAAATTATATAATGTTCTTTAAAAAAAGTGATATATCTACTAACAGTAGGTATGAATTCCTACTGAAAGGCAAAAATCAATATGACCTGAGAAATGACTACGTTCTTTAGACATAGCACATGCTCTTTTATTTCTCCATTTTCATCAATCTTTGCTGTGCTTCTCTATTTGTTAGAATATCAAGCAGTTCATATTACCACAATTACATCATTTTTAAGCACTAAAGTTAAAAATATTTACTTAATTCCTATTTTTCTAAAATTTCAAAATTTGACAATGTGCAAAAATCACAAGCATTCCTGTACACCAATAATAGACAGATTGCCAAATCATGAGTGAACTCCCATTCACAACTGCTACAAAGAGAATAAAATACCTAGGAATACCACTTACAACAGATGTGAAGGATCAAGGAAAAATACAAACCACTGCTCAGGCAAATAAGAGAATACACAAACAAATGGAAAAATATTCTATGCTCATGGATAGGAAGAATCAATACTGTGAAAATGGCCATACTGCCCAAAATAATTTATAGATTCAATGCTCTTCCCATCAAGCTACTATTGACTTTCTTCACAGAATTAGAATAAACTACTTTAAATTTCATATGAAACAAAAAAAGACCCCATATAGCCAAGACAATCCTAAGCAAAAAGAACAAAGCTGGAGGCATCACACTTCCTGATTTCAAACTATATTACAAGGCTACAGTAACCAAAACAGCATGGTACTAGTACCAAAACAGATACATAGACAAATGGAATAGAATACATGCCTCAGAAACAACACCACACATCTACAACCATGTGATCTTTGACAAACCTGACAAAAACAAGCAATGGGGAAGGGATTTCCTATTTAATAAGTGGTGTTGGGAAAACTGGTTAGCCATTTGCAGAAAACTGAAACTGGACCCCTCCCTTACAACTTATACAAAAATTAACTCAAAATGGATTAAAGACTTAAAAGTAAAACCTAAAACCATAAAATCCCTAGAAGAAAACCTAGGAAATACCATTCAGGACATAGGCATGAGCAAAGACTTCATGACTAAAAGATCAAAAGCAATTGCAACAAAAGCCAAAATTGACAAATGGGATCTAATAAAACTAAAGAGCTTCTGCACAGCAAAAGAAACTATCATCAGAGTGAACAGGCAACCTACAGAATGGGAGAAAATTTTTGCAATCCATCCATCTGACAAAGGGCTAATATCGAGAATCTACAATGAACTTAAACAAATTTACAAGAAAGAAAAACAAGCAACCCCATCAAAAAGTGGGTGAAGGATACGAACAGATACTTTTCAAAAGAAGACATTTATGTGGCCAACAAACATATGAAAAGAGCTCATCATCACTGGTCATTAGAGAAATGCAGATCAAAACCACGATGAGATACCATCTCACGCAAGTTAGAATGGCGATCATTAAAAAGTCAGGAAACAATAGATGCTGGAGAGGATGTGGAGAAATAGGATTGCTTTTACACTGTTGGTGGGAATGTAAATTGGTTCAATCATTGTGGAAGACAGTGTGGGAATTCCTCAAGAATCTGGAACCAGAAATACCATTTGACCCAGCAATTCCATTACTGGGTATATACCTAAAGGATTATAAATCATTCTACTATAAAGACATATCCACACATACGTTTATTGCAGCACTATTTACAATAGTACAGATTTGGAACCAACCCAAATGCCCATCAGTGATAGATTAGATAAAGAAAATGTGGCACGTATACACCATGGAACACTATTCAGACATAAAAAGAAGAATGAGTTCATATTATTTGCAGGGACATGGATGAAGTTGGAAACCATCATCCTCAGCAAACCAACACAGGGACAGAAAACCAAACACTGCATGTTCTCACTCATAAGTGGGAATTGAACAGTGAGAACACATGGACACAGGGAGGGGAACATCACACACACTGTGGCCTGTCGGGGGTTGGCGGGGAAGGATAGGGAGCGCATTAGGAAAAATAGCTAATCCATGCGGGGCTTAAAACCTAGATGACAGGTTGATATGTGCAGCAAAGCCACCATAACACATGTTTACCTATGTGACAAACCCACGCATTCTGCACATGTATCCCAGAATTTAAAGTAAAATTTAAAAAAAATAGAAATCAAGCAGTGCATATTATCACAATTACATCATTTTTAAACGCTAAAGTAAAAATTGCTTCTTCTATTTTTTAAAATTGAAAATGTGACAATTTACCAATGAAGTATTTTTTAATTTAAAAATGCAGAAGGAAATGATTTTTGAAAAAAGAGGATTTTATATATGTTTATATAAATACACAATGCTTTTCAGAGAAATTCAAATTAAATGTCTTCATTAAACAGGCAAGAGTAAGTACTATGAAGGATATATAAAAAGAGTAATGAACTGAGAAAAGAACTAACAGTTCAAAATAATTGTTTTTCAGTGAACATAATGTATGCTTCTGTGAACAGAAATGGTATATTCCATTAAAAAACTTTTATCAAAGTACGTTCAGGTTGCAAGTCTATGAAAGATCACACGTTTAATACGCTATTAATAATATATACTTAAGAGATACAAGCAAGTTGAAATGCAAAACTATCCAGAAAAATTGAAAATATGGCCAAGCACTTACAACATGAGTTTCTTGAAAAATAATAACAAAGTAAGTCTTTTGTCATTTTTTACTAGTTTTGAGAGCATAGATATAAATATTAGTATCCAATTAGGCAAATGCATTAATGTTGTCCATTACTTGTGGTGCCTCCGATAAACCACAGTATTAGGAAACAATGGATTTTTTTTTAAACGTTTCTAGGAAAAGTCTTAAACATGTATTTCAATATGGCCAATCTTTACCGTTTGACAGTTTTACTATGAGCAAATGAAAGCACATAGCAGTCTAGCAAAAGCAAGCGAAGTTTTAATACAAAAAGCAATAATATGAGGCAGGAGAAAACTTAAATACACACACACACACACACACACACACACACACACACACAGAAAGACCCATACAGAGAGCTTTTATGCATAAAACCCTGAGAGGCAGGAGGGCAGTAGAGCCGGACTAGTAGTCAGTCACAACCAGCAAGACACATCTGTGTCTCCTTTCAATAGAATTAGATTAAAATGCCTAAGAAGCTATCATAACACATGTCTTCTAATATCTGAAATAGTCTATAGATAGTAATTTATATGTATACATGTGTATTTAAATATATGGTATATGGAATATGTATGTAAATATATGCATATTTATACACACATTTATAGAAAGAGCTATTTTCAGTCCCAATTATAGTTGTTATCTGTAGCTGGTTATATTTATGACTTTGTAGTCTACACTGGATCTTACCCATTTTTTAACCCTTAAAAACATAGCATCACAGTATTGGGTAAATAACTGTGGAATTCTTGCTGAATCTTGCTAGCTTTTCCAAGTACCATAATTAACTACATTTTATTTTTGCTACAAATAAACCCTATGCACTTCCTGTTCCTTTTAGGGCTTAGAGCTTCCATTCCCTACAACTCGAAATTGTGCAATTGATTCTGTGTTAGATCAGCTCTCAATGAGTAGTCTTTTAGTGCACATTTGTAGAGTGTAACAGCAAAAAGAACAAGTAAATAGAGTAAGATTATTGAAAGAATAATTCAAGTATCCTATTAAATTGAGGGTTAAATATAAAACAGCAAGAAAAAATAATACATCATAATACAAAAATTCAATATATAGAATATCAAAAGGAGTACCAAAACAACCCAAGGAAAACAATCAAAATAAAATTTTGCTCATAACTCTGATTCAGTTGTATTTAATTAATTCTCATCTGATGGTTCTGCGGTAGCAGGCTACCACTCAAAATCATCTGCTTGTTTTGTTGCTTCTATGTTATTAGTCTGCCAGCCAAGAAATCGTCTGCTTTTGTACTTAGAGAGTGCTGGAAATTCTTAGTCTCAGAATCCTTAGTATAGTCCTCTGTTTTAGAGTTCTAAGGCTGTAATTGTTAGATGTTTCTTTCAGAGGTATTAAAAATAAGCTTCTAGTGCATTGCAGGGCCCAGGTAAAATGAAGGGCAAGCCAAAACACCTACCGATGAAATAATACGTGGATTGTGTTATTTTGTTACAGTAACTGACAGTATCAGGGTGACACAGAGAAGAATCCTTATTTGGAGTACACATATGAATGTACCTATGATTAATGTTAAAGATGAGGATTTTAATGTAAGACTATTGCAATAGTTTGAATGAGTCTCTCAAAATGCATGTGTTGGAAACTTAATCCCCAGTGCAACACTGTTTGAAGATGGGGCCTAATGGGAAGTGTTTAAGTAATGAGGACTGCCCCCCACCCCATGAATGTATTCATGATGATTATAAAAGGGCTTGAGGCTTCAAGTTTTATCTCTTACTTTATCTAGCCCTCTCTGCCCTTCCAGCATGGGATTACACTGCCAGAAAGCCCTTGCCAAATGCTTGTCCCATTGTCTGCACTTCCCAGCCTCTAGAACTGTGAGCCAATAAATTTATGTACATTATAAACTACCCAGTCTGTGAAATTCTGTTATAACAGCACAAAACAGACAAAGACAGAAAATTGGTACTAAGAGGTGGGGTGGTTGCTATGACAAACACTGAAAAATGTGGAAATAGTTTTGAACTGGCTAATGGACAGTGGTAGAAAAAATTTGGAGGAACAGGCTAGAAAAATGCTAGATGGTCATAAATGGAGCATTCAGAGAATTTCTGGGGGAAAGCACAGAAGAGAAGACCCATATGGAAAGTCTGAAACTTCCTAGAGATTATTTAGGTGATCATGATCAGAATATTGGTAAGGGCCATTCTAATGAGGTCTCAGACAAAAAGTATTGGAAACTGGAGAAAAACAATCATCCTTGTTACAAATGGCAAAAACCTTGGGTGAATTGTGTCCATGCCCTAGGACTTCATGGAAGGTAGAACTTCAGAGTGATTAACTAGGATATCTGGGAGAAGAATATCTACGTAGCAAAATATTCAAATTTTGGCATGGCTTCTTTTAACTGCATACAGTAAAATTCAAGAAGAAAGAAATGATTTGAAGGTAGGGATTTTCTAACTAAAAAGGAAACAGAATTTAAGAGTTCGAAAGAATCTCACCCCGGAGGTGTGGCAGAGGATGAAAGAGCATTTTCAGGAGAGAAAACCAAGTTTGACAGAAAGATTAGTATGTATAGAACAAAGCCAGGGGCTATTTATCAGGGCAATGGAAGAATGATCTCATCTTGAAGGCAGTTTGGAGATTACTGGTACCACCCCTCCCATCACAGACACAGAGTGCCAAGGCTTACAGCAAGAAAATATGTCAAGAGAGGCCTCAAGTACCCTTGATATGTTGGCTCACTGCCCAGGGCTGCTTCAAGTCTCTGCTCCTTGAATTCCTGGCAGAACTCCTTGATCACCTCAGGTGTGGCTCAAAGAGCCCAGACGCAGCTTGGGCCACAACTTTGGAAGTTGCAAGTCACAAATTTTGGCAACATTCATGCAGTGTTAAGTTTAAAAGTTCAAAAGTGCAGGAGCTATGGGGGCATGTCTTCCTCCATCTAGATTTCAAAGGATTTCACAATAGCCTGAGGCCATGCAGAGAATTGTCAGACGTATTAGGAACTGGGGAAAGTGCGGTCACCCACACAGTCCCCACTAGACTTAATGGATCTGTGGGTGCATTACTATCTTTGAAATTCCAGAGGTATAGGGCCACTAGAATGCAACTCCAATCCTGAGAAGTTTTATCACAATCTATAGGGTTTGAGCAAGAATTTCTATTCATGGTCAGATAGACAATAAATTAAATCTTTTTATAAGCAATTTTATTACAATGATTGTATCAATTTTCCACTTACTTAAATATTTGCATGTCACTTCACATCCCCCCCAAAAAAGAGAACTAAAACTATTGAAAAATAGTCCAACTGGTAACACTTTCCTATGCAATATTAATCTAGTTAATATCGACCTTGTCTCTGGTTTGAGAGACTTTCACTTTGGATATCAAATAACGGGATAGGCTTACAAGACTTTTGAGTTCATGGAAACCATATACAGCATACCAAAAATACCTAATTATTTATGTCACCTTTCCTTTTACGAAGTGAAGGTGTAAATTTTGTATGCCAATTATTAGCAATAGGAGTAGCATCTAATAATGTTTGAATATTACTTTGAGAATTTATTCTTTCAAATTTATAGTCTGTAGTTGACTAGGATTCACATAATTTGGATCATCACTTAAAATTTAAACAGCAATATTTAGTTTTATTAAGACATTGAAATTTCACTTGTCTTAGAGAAAAATAACTTGAAAAACAGAAGTCAGTAGAGACAAAGTTACTCCGTTGAGGGAAAATTATTGATTCAAAGTATGTACAATTATTATTATTATTTTGGCTTTAAAACACAACTGATCTTATCAGCTAATACATTTATCATAATCATGTTATTGCTTTTATCAGAACTATATGAAAATCAAACATGTTTATATGTAATGAAGAAATAAGTAAAACCTAAAGCATGTAACACAGCGTATTTGTTTGTATTTTTTGTGAATCTAGTACTCCTTAGGAATATTCTACATAACTAACATTTATTCTATAATACTATCAAAGATGAGTGAAGTGTTTCTATAAATCACATGAATTGCAGCATAACTTGAAATTTAAAAGAATTTTTCTATAATGATACATTTCACTTTTTCAAAACACATATTTAAACAAAATAGATAACTCTTTAAATCTGAAAGCCTTTATCATTTTTCTCTGTGGGCTGTGACTGTCTTACTCGTATATTGAATCCTCTGGATTTTCTTTTGCTCCTAAGGATTTAATGTTCCTTATATTTGTAACCCAGCCTTCACCCATGTGATAGATTCATGTTTTCATTGTGCATTCCCATCAATGAAACTTCTCTATATGTCAGTCATGATAGTATTTTCAATCCCTTATATCCCAGAGTGAATCCTTTTAAGTTACACAACGTTCTCTTGTTTTGTGTGTCGCTAGTAGTTAAGGGGTTGACCGTGCTATTACTACAATTTCTATATTTTCAGTTTATCTGGTATAATCTAAAAATCTTCCTTAATCCCAAACATTAACTTTGTTTCAGATTATATTTTGAGAATGCTAAACAAGTGGAGTCCCCAATAACTCATGAAGAGGCCATTCTGGAAGCCTCTATCATCCTCTGCATTGTGGCTTCTTTACATCTGCTTTCTTTTGGTTATTATTCGCATGGAAATTATTTTCCATTCTTTCACTTTTAAACCATGCATGTCCTTGGATCTAAAGTGAGTGTTGTAGGCATCAAATAGTTGATTCTTGTGTTTTTAACTAATTCTTTTTTAACAGTTTTTAATTTGTAATTTTAATTCATTTATCATTTACACTTGAAATAATTAACTTACTATTGCCATTTTGTTACTTGTTTATGCATTTTACAGCTTTTTGTTATCCCTCAGTTCCTTCGGTACTGCCTTCTTATTTTTTGTCATAAGTTTTAATTTCCTTTTTATTTCCTTTTGTGTACGTTCTATAAATATTTTCTTAGTGGTTATCATTGGTGATTATACGTAATATTCTCAAGTTATAGCAATCTGTTTTAGTTGATACCAAGTTAACTGCAACATCATACAAAATCATACAAAATTCTATTTCTTTATATCTCCCCCTTATGGTACTGATATCATAAATTACATTTCTGTATATTGAATGCCATTAAAATAGATTTATAATTTTATTTTTATGATTTTGCCTTTCAAATCCTATAGTATAATAAAAAATGGTTACAAACCAAAATTACAATAATTTTTTCTATTTGTCCACTTATTTATCTTCCCTGGAGAACTTTATGCTTTCATATGGCTTCAAATTAGTATCCAGTTTCCTTTGAGTTAAACTGGAAGAACTCCCTTTAGTATTTCTTGTATGGAAAGTATAGTGGTAATAAACTTCTTTGCTTTTTGTTTATCTGGAAATGGCTCATGTTCTTCCTCATTTGTAAAGCATAGTTTTACCAGATACAGAGTTCTGAATTGACTTTTTTCTCTTGGAATTTTACATCTTATTTCATTTTTTAAATCCTGACATTTACCAGGTACATAGAGTAGATATATTTTTATTTTAATAAATGTCCATTAAATTATTTATTTAGACACACGTTTCAGGAGGTACTAAGTGTTATTTTTAAATATGTTTGATGTTCAGAAAGTGATTTTCACAACTCTTAAATGACAATTGGAAAGTTTGTCTTTTCTCTCCTCATCTAAGAAAGCATACAAATAATTAAAATTCAGAATAAAATATGTAATCTATGAAAAAGCACACAAACGATATAGCTGTATTTTTTTATGACAACTATTACAAATTATCATTAACCTGATGATCTAGATAACAAAATTTGATTTTCTCTAACTGGAAACCAGGAGTTTGAAATGAGTCCTAGTGAGCTAAAATTAAAATGTCAGGAGTCCTGATTTCTTCTGGAGCCTCCAGGAGTGAATCTGTTCCTTGCCTTTTAACATTTTTTGAGACTTCTGGTATGTTTTGGCTTTCCTTAGTTCATGGTTCCATCACTACAATCTCTTGCTTCTATTATGACATTTTCTACATCTGACATTAAGGAGTTAGATACCTTTAGATTGCCCGGTGAGCCTAACTCAATCAAGCAAAAGGTCTTTAACACAGAACCGAGGCTTCCTTAAAGAAGAAGAAATCTGTGGGGTGCGGTGGTTCACGCCTGTAATCCCAACACTTTGAGAGGCCGGGGGTTGGGGGGCCGGATCACCTGAGGTCAGGAGTTTGAGACCAGCCTGACCGCCATGGAGAAATCTTGTCTCTACTAGAAATACAAAATTAGCCAGGCCCAGGCCTGGTGGTGCATGCCTGTAATACCAGCTACTCAGGAGGCTGATGCAGGAAAATCGCTTGAACCTTGAACCCGGGAAGCAGAGGGTGCAGTAAGCCAAGATCGGCCATTGCGCTCAAGCCTGGGCAAAAAGAGTGAAACTCCATCTCAAAAATAAATAAATAAATAAAATAAAAAATAAATGAAGAAGAAGAGAAAGAAAAGACAAAGAAGAAGAAGGAGGAGGAGGGGAGGAGGGGGAGGAGGAGGAAGAAAGAAGAAGGAGGAGGAGGGGAGGAGGGGGAGGGGGAGGAGGAGGAAGAAAGAAGAAGAAGAAGGAGGAGGAGGGGGGAGGGGGAAGAGGAGGAAGAAAGAAGAAGAAAACAAGAAGGAGGAGGAGGAGGAGAAGAAGAAGAAGAAGGAGGCAGAGAAGAAATAACTCTTCCTTTGGACTGAAGCTCCAGCTCATGCCTCAGACTTCCAGTGTTCACATCTTGATGACCTGCCCCATAGATTTTGAACTTGCCTAGCCAGCCTCCACAATTATTTTCAAACAGCCTATCTTTCTATCTATCTATCTATCTATCCATCCATCTATCTAGTCCTACACGTTCTGTTTCTCTAATGAAACTCTGATACAGGCAGAGAATTTTTCTCTTATGAAAGTACAGTTTTATATTCAACCTTTGATGAGTTAATTATTAAAGTTTTCTAAATATTAGTAAATAAATATCACTTTGGCATAGTCTCTCCTGTGCATTCCATGTTATGGAGGCATCCATTTAAAAGGTCAGTAGTCAGTAATTTACTATTTCACATGTGTGTCATAACATGGTGAAGCAAAGAAATATTTATTTTCAGTTAATTGGCCAAACAATTGTAAAAATACTCTACATATTTACTTTACCATGAAAATAGATTACAGTAAAATTGGTTTTCCTTTTACTATGAAATCTATTTCATTTTCTTTATTTACCACTATTGCATTGCACTAGTACATTCAAACATCAATATTTAAAAACATTTCATCAAGAAGGTATGACACCAAAAAATACATCAGATGATTCTGATCTTCAGGGCCTTTGCCAAATGCCCTATTTATCTAGTTTTTGTGTTGGCCAAAAGTTTTTTTGGTTGGGATTAAGAAAAATAAAATTTAGCCAGCTTGAGAAAAACACAATAGTGGAAACTAGAAAACTGCCAAGAGAATAAGTAGTTCAAACTCTGGAGACCTCAATCTGTGTTAATCTCCAGCATGACATCTTCCTTTTTTCTTGTTTATTTATTTATTTATTTTTGGCAGACTGACTTATCTCTGGTTTTCAGTGAGCATGGTCAGGATTCTGAGCACACAAGTGTCCAAGCAAGGCCTCCAATGTTGACCCTTCTCATGAAATTTAAAATACGCATAATAGTAATGTTACTTATAAATTTACTTCTTTATTAACACAAGGTTGCAATATTATTAAAAATTGAGAACAGTTTTCATCTTTTCTGCAATGCTTAGTCATGAGCAGATGCTGGGTTTTATGTTTAAATTATAAAGAATCTCACATTTCCTTTCAGTAGTTCTGAAGATCTAAAAATGTGAATCACTACTTTCTAGTATCTATTTTTCTTTCATATCTCCACCAACCTTGAATTCCATGTTCTATGAAGTGTAAATTACTAATGCTGGAATAACTAGGGTTGTTTTTACAGGATTTGAAACTGTAACAGAGGAAATGAGAGATGAATACTTTCTATGTGACTCACCATGTCAATATGAGATCTAGGACAAATCAAAATCCACCATATGAATCAAAGGGCAAAAAATTCCTGACCCCTGGGGAAAAAAATAAGTAACTTGAAGGATAGAGATGAAAGTAAGGATTTTATGTAAATACAGTACAGACTGGGATCCTGACTGTTGCAGGAAGTCAGGGACCCCAAACAGAGGGACCGGCTGAAGCCATGGCAGAAGAACGTGGATTGTGAAGATTTTATGGACATTTATTAGTTCCCCAAATTAATACTTTTGTAATTTCTTATGCCTGTCTTTACTGCAATCTCTAAACATAAATTGTGAAGATTTCATGGACACTTATCACTTCCCCAATCAATACCCTTGTGCTTTCCTGTGCCTGTCTTTACTTTAATCTCTCAATCCTGTCAGCTGAGGAGGATGCATGTTGCTTCAGGACCATGTGATAATTGCGTTAACTGCACAAATTGTACAGCATGTGTGTTTGAGCAATATGAAATCTGAGCACTTTGAAAAAAGAACAGGATAACAGCAATTGTTCAGGGAATAAGAGAGATAACCTTAAACTCTGACCACCAGTGAGCCGGGTGAAACAGAGCCACATTTCTCTTCTTTCAAAAGCAAATGGGAGAACTATCGCTGAATTCTTTTTCTCAGCATGGAACATCCCTGAGAAAGAGAATGTGAACCTGGGGATGAGTCTCTGAACTGGCCCCCCTGGGGCGTGGTCGTCTCTTATGGCCAAGACTGCAGAGATGAAATAGACTCCAGTCTCCCATAGCACTCCCAGGCTTATTAGGAAGAGGACATTCCTGCCTAATAAATTTTGGTCAGACCGGTTGATCTCAAAACCCTGTCTGCTGATAAAATGTTATCAATGACAATGGTGCCTGAAACATCACTAGCAATCTAATTTCGCCTCAGTGCTGTGGTCCTGAGATCTCACCCTGCCTCCACTTGCCTTGTGATGTTCTATTACCCTGTTAAGTACTTGATGTCTGTCACCCACACCTATTCGCACACTCCCTCCACTTTTGAAAATCTCTAATAAAAACTTGCTGGGTTTTGTGGCTTGTGGGGCATCACGGAACCTACCGACATATGATGTCTCCCCCACACACCCAGCTTTAAAATTTCTCTCCTTGGTACTCTGTCCCTTTATTTCTCAAGCTAGTTGATGCTTAAGGAAAATAGAAAAGAACCTACATGAATATCGGGACAGGTTCCCCGATACCTCACACCATTTAATTTTTTTGGCTTTGGTTTTTTCTAAGTAAGGACTAGATTCCTTCTAGACTTTTGTTATGATAGATGAGCTTGTAGAATCATTTTGCATAAGTATTTTTAGTGTTTATTATTTGAAACAAAAGAACCACAATGAATAAAATCTATGTTTGGTCTTAGTAACAGTGGCTGAGTAGTAGAAACAGAAGTTTTAGAAAAATCATAGGTGTGTCTCAATTTAAAACAGGAACAAAAATGTAAAAGAAAGGAAGAAAGAGAAAGAAGAAAAAGTGAAGAAGGGAGGAAGGAAGAAAGAGAGGAAGGGAAGGATGAAGAAAGAAGGGAAGAAAGGAAGACAGAAGCAAGAAAGTGAAGAAGAAAGAAAATGAAGAAAAAAGAGAAAGAAGGAAAGATAAAGAAAAATATAATGGTGTTGTAATGAAATTGCAAATGTGGTGCCAGCTAACTCAGCTTTTCTCACAGGCTTCTTATATAATTAGCAAGGAAACTTTTAACCTAATTTTACTAAGTAAACAGTGTTTTTGAATGGAATCATATGTTTAATTATCACTCAAATCTTGTTTATTTTTTGGCGCATCATAAACCCAAGGAAGTTTCCCTCAAATCGGATATAGTAATACAATTATCTAAGTTATTTTACAATTTATCTGTTCAGTCTATCAGTATTTACCATTTATGACTAACTGAGATTATTTTTAAGATAATATTTTTTTCTATGGCAATAACTTAGGATGTTTTATCATCCTTGATCAGCAAAGAACAATAAAAGAGACAGTCTTGTATCATTTTTCAAATTTAGATATTAGAAACAATGCCATAAGATAGAAAAATTTTTTTAAATTATGCTTTTTCTGTGTAATCATTTTCTCATTTTAATTAATTATCATTTTCTCATTTTGATTCCCAGCCTGTGAGTGTAAGTATATGTATGTGTAAATCCACTTACAATGAAAAAATTTCATTTCATGAGGAAACATGTTGCACATTTTCTCCTTTATAAGCTTCTTGAATAGCATAATCTTTAGCACCAACCTATCTTATGGTCTTTTATTTCCTGCCACCTATCTCCCACTCCTTTTTGGGGGCCATCATGAATTACTAAACAAAATCGAAGGATTGCATATGGTCTCTATAGCCTCTACTGATAAGGTGAAATCATTTAAGAAGACAGAATGGAGAGCTATTACTGGAATTTCTGCTTACTAGGGGAAGGTGCAGTCACAAGAGTTGTGTTATTGTTTAATGCAGCCTGGCATGTGGTTATAACGTACCTGGGTATGAAATAGACACCTCTCCAGATTCTTGATACTCCAAAAATTCCAAGGAAATAACTCTAACAAATTCTATTAGGATATCTAAAATCAAGTCACACTCAGAAAGAAGAGATACATTCAGAATGAAATAATATTATCATGCTGAAAGTAACAAGATTCAGAAGTATAATTGTTTCACAGTTCGGGTTTAAGTTAGGACCCTTAGTAATTTTTTAAATAGAGTTCTAGCTGGCAATTTTCTTCCCAAATCATATTGAAAAACTCATTTTTGCTGATTCTGTTTTGCAGATTTGTTTCTGAGAAATTGCATAGAATTATAGGAAAATAATAACTACCAATTTATTTCTATTTATTCTTATTATTTTTCTCATGCAGCATTTTCAATGAGTGTATATCAACGTATGACTCAGCTACCATCTGTGTAAAACAATTAGGTCTTATATAAATAAGTCAATGCTCTTTTGTCAAATTGCCCACATGCCATTGTTTCCCTGTTCATGAAATTTTGCAAAACCCCTTCCTTGATATTAAAAATTTATGTAAAAACAAAGAAAAAATGAATTGTGAGATGCAGGAATCATCTGAAAATTTGGGAACACTAATACTGATTTTTAAAAACAAATTTAAAAATTTGATTTAACAATTTTAAAAAATGTATACTACTTTGATTTTTCCCATCAATCTATTTTTGTTTGGGTATCTATTTATATCCTGACAAAAATTCTTTGCATAGCTAAATATTAGTCAGGTTCTTGAGCCTCTTCTAGACCCAACTGGCAAATTTTTTGTAAAAACAAATTTAGCTAAGAACCCAGCTAAAGAATCCAGCTAATCCAATCAATATCTGATCACCAGCAGATCACCATACCTCATTAGATTTCTCATCCTTTATCCTCCAGGTGATGGCTGATCACCCTGGCCTGTCTTCGGTTACAATCTTATTAGGTCAGCTTATCCAGAATTCCTGTTACCTTTGATATTTCCTCTTAGTGATTTTCCATACTTTGACCTTTACCGTGCTTTTTGGCTATAAATTCCCATTTGGCCATGCTATCTACATTAGGAGTTGAGCCCAATCTCTCTCCTGTGCAATGGTCTTTATACCTATCACAATGGTCCTGAATAAAATCTGCCTTCCAGTGCTTTAAGAATTCTCATTGAAGAATTTTTTTTTAACAATCCCCTATTCTGTTCTATGCAGTTTGGATGGATTTCTATCTTAGATGGCATTAAAAATGCCAAATAGAGAAAGATAAATACTAGGTATTGAGTTTAAAGATCAGTGGAAAAGTTTAGCTTAAGATCAAATCATGCATTTATTCATATAATTATTCAAAAATATTTACTATGTACCCAATGAATGTTTTTTTGTGCTGTCCACATTTTAGAGCAATGAAAATAAAGTTAGAGCCATGAAATTAAATAAGATTGGCTTGCACTTGACAGATATTTAACAGATTTCTAATACGTATAGTTTTATGGATTTTAAAAATTAATTTGAAATACACAGAATAACAAAGGATCATATTTGAAATAAAAACTTCTTAAATTATTTCTACTTTTAAGACGTTTTCTCTCAAAGTGGGGTCCTATTATTAACTATCAGAATCTCCTGTGATATTTTTAAAAAGCATATTTCTGCAATTCTTTGGACTTACTGAACCTGTGTCTATGCAAATGAATTTTGTAAGCTATTTTTTCATAATAATCGCAGTAGAATCTAAAGTACTGGGACACACTTGGTACATTTCTATGCAAGAGATGAATAGAGGAACGTTGACTAAGCAGAGATAAATGAAATAGGCAGAGAAGTAATAGGAATTTTATGAGAAAGCAGATGAGAGAGGAAAAAGTGAAACAAAGAGATAAAGCTTGATGACAGAAAGTCATTGAGTTTGACAATGATAAGTCCATTGTTGGTGATGGTTTCAAATCTGTTATTGAAGTGATATATAGGGATATATATTTTTAAAAAGAAAATATTATGTAAATGTAACAACGGCAGAAAGACTTTCACTCGTCAGTTTTTCATCTGTTTTGTTCATGTGTGATTTTCTCTGTTTAGGAGAAATTGTATAAAGACTACTCAGTGAAATGAAGGAGTGAATGAATAATAAAATCAGATCAAACAATCTTATTTTATTATTACATAGTTGACCTGTTTCTACTTTGGTAAGTACTTGGAAACACAAAAATGGACAAGTAGATTTCAATATGCCCTTAGGGCTTTGAATTTCAATTTACAGTTTTATACTAATAGATTACATCTCTATAAATAGGGAACCTATTAAACAATTTGCAGAATGGTGTCTGGTCCATTTACATAGGAAGAAGAATAACTCTTCCTAAACTGGGTATTTAAATAAATATTTCATCTCTATGTTATTATGTGTTCATTAAATAGAATTTTCTTATGATGATAAAAGGTTAAGCTTTCACGAGTTCTTTTAAGGTAAAAATATGTAATTGGGAGACATTTATGCTTTAATTTTCTTTAAGAAATGTGAACAAATTAATTGATTAGAAAACTATTCTATGGGATGAGATGAGGACCCAACGTGCTGAAGTTCAAGCCTGATAATATCTGATCGAGTTTGAAAAGGGAAGAACCTAACTGGTCAATTTTATTGGTTCTTATAGAATACAAAATCTTTTTTAAAAAATTTATATAACTTTATAGAGTAGAAGTATAATTTTGTTATATGGATACATTTTGTAGCGGTGAAGTCAAGGCTTTTAGTGTACTCATTAAGTAATTTCTCATCATTCACCTGTCTCCCACCCACCCCTACCCTTCTGAGTCTCCATCGTCTATCATTTCACACTCTGTGTTCATATGTACACATTATTTAGCTCACACTCATAGATGAGAACATGTGGTATTAGTCTCAATGTTTCTGAGATACAGATTTAAGAGTCATTAGACCATTACACACTTCCACAGCAACAAGTTTGATCTATAGATTTTTTTTTTCTTTTGTTGTCATTGTTTTTCTTTTGTTGTTGTTGTTGAGGCGGAGTCTCACTGTGTCGCCCAGGCTGGAGTGCAGTGGTGCAATCTAGACTCAGTGCAAGCCCCGCCTCCCAGGTTCACGCCATTCTCCTGCCTCAGCCTCCCAAGTAGCTGGGATTACAGGTGCCCGCCACCACGCCCGGCTAATTTTGTTTTGTATTTTTAGTAGAGACGGGGTTTCACCATGTTAGCCAGGATGGTCTTGATCTCCTGACCTCGTGATCTGCCTGCCTCGGCCTCCCCAAGTGCTGGGATTACAGGTGTGAGACACCGCGCCCAACCTATAGAATTTTTAAAGCTGTATTTTTCATTTCTCTGCTTATTTTTTCTCCACCTGTGGATAAAATCCAGATATTTTTACACTAATGACAGAGAAAAAGAAATACTTTTAGCTTCTATTCAACTCGTTAAAAATTAAGTAACAGGAGGAAATGTGCTTATGTGAAGAGCACATATAGAAGTTACTTTACCTTTTCACTAAGTTTATGGAGTGGTTCAATGCGTAGTGCATGATTTGGTAATGAAGTCTTATCATTCAGTACTGTTTAGTATTAATAAGACATCTAACTGATCAAAATCATTAAAAAAGTTGAAATTGAAGTGAAAGTTAAATATTCTTGGCAGATAATATGAAGTTTATGACAGATTCTTCACTCTGACAGTGGCTTTTTCTTCAGAATCTAAATCGCTTTGACCTCTTTTTTACTATTTTAAATTGCAAAACACCATAATTTTTTTCATCAATCCAGAAACTTTTATCAGCAAAATGTATTGCTATCTTCAACTGTCAAGTAATTTATGATCTAATATTAGAGCTAAAGACATTTAAAAATAAATAGGTATCTTTTCCAACCAAGTGCACAGGACATCTTCTCATCTGACAAATTTAAAATTGATATTTATCAATATGAGGAAAATATGGCAAAATACCAAAGTTTAAATTCAGTCTATTCTATGAACCTATAGCATATTGACCTGTCATGCATGTCAAAATCAATCAGTGCCTGAATTTCTAACAGCTTTGAACCTGGAGAAAAATCGTTTTTACTGTTTTCATTTTCAATTCTCACTCACCATCAAATTTTGTTGAGGTTTTAGATATAAGTTTTAACAACATACAGTACAGAGGAAAAAACACCTTCAGAATATTTCCTATAGTTTGCTGGTCAAAAACACCCCTCTCCCCCATAAAGTATTCAGCCTTCTGAGCCTTATTTTCTACACTTTCATAATACACATGCTACTATCAATTGTTCTTTAGATACAGTGCATATCACTATTCATATTGCTATAAATGAGGTCTGAAAACCTCACTCCTAAAATTATTTAACTTTTGTATAAATTAATTTTAATTTAATAACTATGTGTAGAACAGCATATTATTTTCTAGGCAAATAGACTTCAGAAGAATATATTAGTAACTATACAGGTAAATACAACTTAAGAGAAATACTTAACAACATAGAATTGTCTTTTTATTTAAATGTTTTTTCATAAAAACAGTTTTGTTTTCATATTATTTCAAATCATGTGAGAGTTATAAAATGGCATTTGACCAAATGAATATGATGCTGCATATAATTTCTCAGGTTAATGAAAATCAAAATAAAAAAATGTTCCAGAGTCCATTAAGTTTATGGAATCATGACATGATTTTGTTTACACAGTATTTTATTTCATTCTAAAACACATTTTACAGTATTTTAGAATCACAGTCTGCCAAGTGTGGTGGCTCATGCTTATGATCTTAGTACTTTGTGAGGCCAAATCAGGAGTATTGCTTGAAGCCAGGAGTTTGAGACCAGCCTGGGCAAAAACGTGAGACCCCTGTCTCTGCAAAAAATTAAAAAATTCAGCCAGGCCAAGTGGGGCCTGCCTTTAGTCCCAGGGAACGTGAGCTATGATTGCACCACTGCGCTCCAGGCTGGGTTACAGAGAGACCTTGTCTCAATAAAACAAAACAAAAACCATGAACATGATAAAGATATAGCAAGCATTTGTTTATCCACTGTGGAATTTGAGTAATAATAAAAATAATTTTAAAATTTTCTTTATAACACTCTGTGATCACTACCTTAACTCCTTTCCCGACCCTTCACTCATCAAACACACAGAAACACTCTAGAATGTGTAATTTGTCATTCACCTAATTTCATTTCTACAGGTTTTTACTATATAAGTATATATATGTTTGTAAATACCTAGATACTATAGCATTATTATATTTTAAATGTTAAATTATTGGTGCCTATTGTATCTATTATCTGTGGCATTCTGTTTTTAGGTAGGAATACAGTGTATTCCATGTTAAATTGATACTAGGTTATATTTAAAATTGTTTTGTTGATGAACCTTTAAGTTGTTGCCACTGCTATTTCGATACAAGTTACACTGATAAGAGCATTTCTATGACTCTCTCCTTGGGCACAGATGTGAAAATTTCTTCAAATTTACACTTAGGAATACAACTGCTGTTTTATAGAATAAGTATATGCATTTTTAAATATATGAGATATTGTCAAATCTCTCTCCAAAAGCTGAAGCAATTTGCAACAAAAACATCAGTTTTATGTTTTCCTACATATTTGAAAGTACTTGATATTGTCATACTTCAGTGATTCTTAAGGGAGGATAATGCCCCCTGAGGTATTTGGCATTATTAAGGGAATTTTTGGTTTTGGTTTTGTTTCCTCTGGGGTATTTCCTAGAAGTTTTATTTTTTATTGTGCTAAAATGTACAAAACATAAAATTTACCTTTTTAAACACTTTTGAGTATACAGCTCAGTGGTATTAAGAACACCCATTCTGTAGGCATTCTCCTATTTTAAAAGAAATAAAAAAAGAGCATTCATAGTGTTGTACAGCCATCGCCACTCCACCTCTCCAGAACTTTTCATCTTCCTAAACTGAAACTCTGAATCCAATAAACACTAAATCCTTACCCTTCCCTCCCCTATCCCCTGGCAATCACTATACTACTTTCTGTCTCTATGAATGGGAGGAACTATTCTACATACTCCATATAAGTAGAATCCTCCAGTAATTGTCCTTTTGTTACTGTCTTGTTTTACTTAGCATAATGTCCTCAAAATTCATTCATGTTGTAGCATGTGTCAGAAATCTCCTTCCTTTTTAAAGCTAAATGATGTTCCTTTGTATGTATGTACCACATTTGTTTATTCATTCATGCATCAATAAACACTTGACTTGTTTCTGTCTTTGGCTATTGTAAATAATGCTGTTAGAAACATGGCTGTTCAAATGTCTGTTCAAGACTGATTTCAATTCTTTTGAATGTATATTCAAATGTGTAATTGCTGGATCATATGGTAATTCTATGTCTAATTTTTTGAGGAATAGCTATATTGTTTTCTATATAGTTTGTGCCACTTTACATCCCACCAGCAATGCACAAGAGTACCAATTTCTCCACATCCTCACTAACACTTCTTATCTTCTGTTTTTTACTTCATAATAGCCATCCCAGTCTGCAAAGGTTTGATTGCCACCACCTGAGGTGTACTACTTTCATGTACTAGGTAGGGTTTAGGGATGCTGCTAACATCCTACAATTCACAGGACAGTTTTCTGCAATGAAAAATTAGCCAGCCCAAGATATTAATGGTGCCAAGGTTGAGAAATTTGATCATACTTGTTAGTACTTTTTTTTTAACAAACTGAAGAGTACAAAATGACATTGAATTATATATTAAGATGTGTACATATACCTATTGTTATATTTACTATAAAATAAAATCCTATTGAGAATTCCTGAGTTATATCAATTAACAAAATGTTTCAAATCAGTCTTTATGATTTAGACTGTTTAAACCACAAATATAGTAAATATCTACATTAATTTAGGCCTTTCTGTGTTTAATTTTAATTCATATCTTTATCTTCTTTTCAGTAAAGTTAATTTTAAGAAGCTGAAACTTTCTCTGTGTCCTCACATCTTTCATAGTATTGTTTTTGATATTTAATCCACATTTGTTTTAAAAATATATAAATAATTGTATTTTCTATTGATAATTATGAAAGTTTATACAAATTTTATCAATGCCTTTTTTGTCAGTTTTTCTCACATCCCACTTCTACTTTCTTATATTATTTTCCTTAGTATTAAATTATATCTTTAAATTTCTCTCATGGGTTAATAAAGAAAAAATTCTTGAAAGACACAAAAGAGAATAGACAGGTTTCATACAATTGAAAAGTAGTCATGCTGACGATAACTTTTACACACAATAATAGAAACTAAAATACAGCGGAATAACCTATTTAAAGTGCTAAGAAAAATAATTGTCAAACTATAATTCCATACCCAAATCACTGTCATTTATTGTAAAAATAGTATGAATACCCTTCAAATGTAATGAGAGAGCTATTACTAATAATTTTCCCTCTAGATATTTATCATGAAAATAAATAATACTTGGATGAAGCAGCAGAGTCCAAAAAGCGATAGTGAAAAATGATACAATAGTTTTGTTTTAAAAATTTGCTCTGCTAGTGACTCAGTGTGTTTTTCAGTATGAAAAAAATACCTTTTCTGATTCTGAAAAAAACCTAAGCCATCACATATGCATTTTATTTTTCTAGTATTTTAATAACAACGTTAAGCCCTCCATCTCTTATCTCTTCTTGTATTTTAATTGAAGATATTTCTAAGCACCTTATTTTTGCCCCATTACTAACTTCCTTGTGTTATGTTTCAATATCTCTGAAGAATTTTAAAAACCTGTTTTAGTTATGTCTTTCAATGTATTAATTTCCTTTTGCAGCTTCGTTATTTCAGTTTAACCTATTATTTAAGTTTTATGTTTCTTCTCAGTGTAATTTTGTTGTGTGTACTTTTCATCAACATAATAATTGTTGGTTTTTTTCAAATTCACCTATTTTAATTTTACAATGTTGAAGTCATTTTCAAGAGTTCTTATTTCATCTTCTATAATTCAGAACAGTTTATAAAGACTGTAACTTTCTTTTATGATTTATAAATTCTTAGATTGTTTCTCCACTTACTGGACATGTGCACTGTCTTTAACTCTATATCCTGTTATTTTTGTAGGCATGAGCCACTGCACCCAGCCCAATCTTCTTATTTCTACAGGGTAATTCAGACTCTTGTGTTTCCTCTTCGTTTTGGAAACACAGAAATATTTTTTTCTCACTTTTATATGAGCCAAAAGTATATTAGCCAAAAGTATAAATGCTTTATGAAATGTTTTATGTTTAGAACGTCTACTTTCACTAATGAGTCTGCCATGTTCCCTGGAGACACACTATTTCTATAGTATTTACTGATTATTTAAATTTGCATAACTGTCCAGGGTAACTATCCGATCCAAGTTTACACATTTACTAAGTGATAGCTTTAAAATTATAATCTAAATTTCTTAGCTTTTTGTTAAGTGACTTTTATTTTATATCCAATAATAAACTATGTACTTTTTACAACCTACCTTCATTATTTTCAAGAAAAAGAATAAATAATATATGTAATGCCCCATAGAATTGCAAGTTTAATTCATATACATAATATCTTTTAAACAAATGGGATATGCTTGTATAAATGCTTGTCAGAAATCTTATCATTTACCTTAACCTAATAACCCCTTGATTATTTTTCAAAACAACAAGGTCATTTAGTATACACTCTCTTTTTTTAAAGTAAATGAGAAACCGATTTTGTTTATTCAAAGTATACTTGAGGAACAAATGCAAAGTGAAAACTCTCACTTTTACCAAATTAATTTGGTAAAAGCTTTAATATTTATATAATACTTTTAAAGTCATATAATATCTAATAGTATATGCTATTAGACAGAGTTTAGACAAAAATGATACAATTTACATAACATCAACAATTCAGTACAGATGTCAAAATGACAACACTTTTGTTTCAACAGAAACCAATGACATTTGTGTGTGGTTGAGAAATGTGTGCCTGATTGTCTAAAGGAAATATTATATCATATTTTTGTCATTTCATTGAAAGCTTCCCACAAAACTTCTGCTGGATTTTGTACAGAAGGAAAAATTGTTTATAAAACCTCAGTCAGCCACACTGTTGAATTTTTAAGATTACCTTGGGACTTGAAGCTAGTAATAATAGGACTTCAAGACAGACCATCTTGCCATGACCAGGTCAGTGACTTGGAAATATAGTCAGAGAAAAGCAATGGGAAAATAAGTCTAAATGAAGATAAAAACAGGGATTAGAAAATTGGTTGTTGAGTCTTTCAGAAACAGAAAAAGAAAAGAGATGCTAATCAATGAAGAAACTAACATTTTAAAAGAGAGTAATGGAAGTAAAGAAGTTTTTACATAGTAGTCTGAATTGGATTATTTTTTAAAAATTCTTATTTGGAGTCCCTTTTTATATCAGTTATTCAATTAACATTTGCTTGTCTGTTTAGTTCCACACATGCTTGAATGTGTGTACATGTTTAGTGTATTTATTTATAAAAGTACTGTTTGGTGAGGGTATGTGTGTGATGTGAGGGTATATTGGTGAATATACAAAGGCCTGACTTGCTCACCAGTGTGTCCTCAGAGCCTGGTCATATTACCCTTCAATGAATATATATTGAGTGCAGAGTTAAAGCCCATCACACATCCAAGAAGAACCATAGTCAATTTGTTTGCAAAATGCAGTCATTTATTTTGCTCATAAATTTTCAGCTTGGGCAAGTGTCAGGGGAACAACTTTCTCTGGTCAAGTTAGCATCAGCTAGGGTACAACTGTCCAGGGTAACTATCTGATCCAAGTTTACACTTTACCAAGTTTACACTTTACCAAGAACAAAAAATGCCTGGATGAAAGAATCTGAGGAAGCCTCCCACACTCATGTGCCTGGCAGTTAACACTGCCTCCCAGCTGGGAATCAACTAAACCAAACTCTATACTGCAAAACCTACATGCGACCTAAGTGCCTAGTCAGAAACTGTATTTTCTATTATGACAATTATGCAAATTAACCCAAATACAAGAGTTTAAAAACTGTATTTATTTCTTAGTTAAGCTTTTAAAATACTTTAAAAGAGATTTTTACATAGCAGTATACTATACTACCTGAGCCATTAAAAAAATGCTTTCCAATTTATTATTGAAAAGCACTTCTTTATGGCTTAGGTAATATATTGTCATGTAAAAGGTACTTTGCAAATTCTTCTTTAATAGAATATGCACTATAACATTAAAATGCATTTTATAGAATTCTAGGATTTTACCTTTGTAAAGTGGTTAGGTTATCTATAGTCAGTTTCCTCATTTTATCAGTAGGACTTGGAATAGCCATGTGACCTGACCTTGGACAAAACATTACTTGGATATTGAAAAGTTTTTGATTCAGGAGCTTTAATGATTAAAGCTAAATAAATTGCATTAACTTAAGCAAAATTTTTACATTAGACATTGTAACTATAACATCTGACTACTTCTTCTCCTTAACAATTAAAATAAGACTTTATCTGCTTTATTAATTAATAAATCCTGAATAAATTCAGCACATGAGGTAACAGAATAGTGTTGTAACCATGTGCAGAGAGAGGATAACCCCTACCTGAAGTTTGGCTTAGCTATTGAGACTGATGATACCGTACAAATCCATTAAGAAGGAATGAAAAGTATACTGCTGACATGAGGATTCTTTCTGAGAACGTTGTGTGGCTCCCAACCAGGTTTCAAAACAGCTTGAGAGGACAGGGAAAGATTAACTTGGCTCTGGGGTGAAGCAGAGTTGAAGCTTCCCATGTGCAGAAAATTGTGTGTGTGTGATTTTGTTTGTTTTACTGTATATTAACATATTATAATTGTGTATATACACAATGATGTTATAATATGTGTATATAATGTGGGATGATTAAACCAATCAATCAGTATATCCATTATTTTAAATACTTCCATTTTGCCCCTCTTGTGTAACCAAAACTGTGTGCTGTTTGAACAACATCTCTCCATCCTCCCCACACCCTAACCACCACTTTACTTTCTGTTTCTGTAAGTTTGATTATTTTAGATTCCACATATAAATCAGAACATGCAGTACTTGTCTTTCTGGGACTCACTTATCTCATTTAGTGTAATATCTACCAGGTTCATTCATGTTGTAAGTGATGGATATTTTTTTCTTAAGGCTGAATAATATTCCACTATATATGTTCTGTATTTTTTAATCCATTCATTCACTGATGAATACTTAGGTTGATTCCATATCTTGACGATGTGAATGATGTTGCAATGGAAATGGTAGTTCAGATATTTCGTTAACATGATTTTATTTCCTCTGGATATGTACCCAGTAGTGGGATCCCTGTACATATAGTAGTGCTACTTTTAACCTTTTGAGAAACCTTCATAATGTTTTCTTTTTTTATTGTTATTATACTTTAAGTTCTAGGGTACATGTGCACAACATGCAGGTTTGTTACATATGTATACATGTGCCATGTTGGTGTGCTGCACCCATTAACTCATCATTTACATTAGGTATATCTCCTAATGCTATCCCTCCCCCCTCTCCCCACCCCACAACAGTCCCCGGTGTGTGATGTTCCCCTTCCTGTGTCCATGTGTTCTCATTGTTCAATTCCCACCTATGAGTGAGAACATGCGGTGTTTGGTTTTTTGTCCTTGCGTTAGTTTGCTGAGAATGAGGGTTTCCAGCTTCATCCATGTCCCTACAAAGGATATGAACTCATCCTTTTTTATGGCTGCATAGTATTCCATGGTGTATATGTGCCACATTTTCTTAATCCAGTCTATCATTGATGGAAATTTGGGTTGGTTCCAAGTCTTTGCTATTGTGAATAGCGCCACAATAAACTTATGTGTACATGTGTCTTTATAGCAGCATGATTTATAATCATTTGTGTATATACCCAGTAATGGGATGGCTGGGTCAAATGGTATTTCTAGTTCTAGATCTTTGAGGAATCGCCACACTGACTTCCACAATGGTTGAGCTAGTTTACAGTCCCACCAACAGTGTAAAAGTGTTCCTATTTCTCCACATCCTCTCCAGCACCTGTTGTTTCCTGACTTTTTAATGATCGCCATTCTAACTGGTATGAGATGGTATCCCATTGTGGTTTTGATTTGCATTTCTCTGATGGCCAGTGATGATGAGCATTTTTTCATGTGTCTGTTGGCTGCATAAACGTCTTCTTTTGAGAAGAGTCTCTTCATATCCTTCGCCGACTTTTTGATGGGGCTGTTTTTTTTTTATTGTAAGTTTGTTTAAGTTCTTTGTAGATTCTGGATATTAACCCTTTGTCAAATGAGTAGATTGCAAAAATTTTCTCCCATTCTGTAGGTTGCCTGTTCACTCTGATGGTAGTTTCTTTTGCTGTGCAGAAGCTCTTTAGTTTAATTAGATCCCATTTGTCAATTTTGGCTTTTGTTGCCATTGCTTTTGGTGTTTGAGACATGAAGTCCTTGCCCATGCCTATGTCCTGAATGGTATTGCCTAGGTTTTCTTCTAGGGTTTTTATGATTTTAGGCCTAATATTTAAGTCTTTAATCCATCTTGAATTAATTTTTGTATAGGGTGTAAGGAAGGGATTAGTTTCAGCTTTCTACATATGGCCAGCCAGTTTTCCCAGCACTACTTATTAAATAGGGAATCCTTTCCCCATTTCTTGTTTCTGTCAGGTTTGTCAAAGATCAGATGGTTGTAGATGTGTGGTATTATTTCTGAGGGCTCTGTTCTGTTGCATTGGTCTATGTCTCTGTTTTGGTACCAGTACCATGCTGTTTGGTACCAGTACCATGCTGTTTTGGTTACTGTAGCCTTGTAGTATAGTTTGAAGTCAGGTAGTGTAATGCCTCCAGCTTTGTTCTTTTGGCTTAGGATTGTCTTGGCAATGCAGACTCTTTTTTGTTTCCATGTGAACTTTAAAGTAGTTTTTTTCGAATTCTGTGAAGAAAGTCATTGGTAGCTTGATGGGGATGGCATTGAATCTATAAATTACCTTGGGCAGTATGGCCATTTTCACGATATTGATTCTTCCTATCCATGAGCATGGAATGTTCTTCCATTTGTTTGTGTCCTCTTTTATTTCATTGAGCAGTGGTTTGTAGTTCTTGAAGAGGTCCTTCACATCCCTTGTAAGTTGGATTCCTAGGTATTTTATTCTCTTTGAAGCAACTGTGAATGGGAGTTCACTCATGATTTGGCTCTCTGTTTTTCTGTTATTGGTGTGTAAGAATGCTTGTGAGTTTTGCACATTGATTTTGTATCCTGAGACATTGCTGAAGTTGCGTATCAGCTTAAGGAGATTTTGGGCTGAGACAATGGGGTTTTCTAAATATACAATCATGTCATCTGGAAACAGGGACAATTTGGCTTCCTCTTTTCCTAATTGAATATCCTTTATTTCTTTCTCCTGCCTGATTATCCTGGCCAGAACTTCCAACACCATATTCAATATGAGTAGTGAGAGAGGGCATCCCTGTCTTGTGCCAGTTTTCAAAGGGAATGCTTCCAGTTTTTGCTCATTCAGTATGATATTGGCTGTGGGTTTGTCATAAATAGCTCTTATTATTTTGAGATACATCCCATCAATACCTAATTTATTGAGAGTTTTTAGCATGAAGGGCTGTTGAATTTTCTCGAAGGCCTTTTCTACATCTATTGAGATAATCATGTGGTTTTTGTCTTTGGTTCTGTTTATATGCTGGATTACATTTATTGATTTGCGTATGTTGAACCAGCTTTGCATCCCAGGGATGAAGCCCACTTGATCATGGTGGATAAGCTTTTTGATGTGCTGCTGGATTCAGTTTGCCAGTATTTTATTGAGGATTTTTGCATCGATGTTCATCAGGGATATTGGTCTAAAATTCTCTTTTTTTGTTGTGTCTCCGCCAGGCTTTGGTATCAGGATGATGCTGGCGTCATAAAATGAGTTAGGGAGGATTCCCTCTTTTTCTATTGATTGGAATAGTTTCAGAAGGAGTGGTACCAGCCCCTCCTTGTACCTCTGGTAGAATTCAGTTGTGAATCTGTCTGGTCCTGGACTTTTTTTGATTGGTAGGCTATTAATTATTGCCTCAATTTGAGAGCGCATTATTGGTCTATTCACTAATAGCTGTACTAATTCACATTCCCACCAACAATGTACAAGGGGTCTCTTTTGTCCATATCCTCAGAGACACTTTTTATCTTTCATCTTTTTGATAATAGCCACTCTAACAGAGGTGGGGTGAGAGCTCACTGTTTTTTGAATTTGCATTTCTCTGATGATCAGTTTTGTATTTTTTCATATATCTGTCAGCCCTTTGTATGTCTTCTTTTAAGAGATGTCTATTCAGATTCTTTGCCCAATTTTAACTGAATTACTTGTTTTCTTGCTATTGAGTTGTTTGAGTTCTTTATATTATGGCTTGCAAATATTTTCTCCCATTCGATAGGTTGTCTTTTTACTCTGTTGATTACCTTTTTATTTGTTTTTCTTTTATTTATTTATTTATTTTTGCTCTGCAGAGCATTTTAGTTTGTTGAAATCCCACTTGTCAATTTGTGCCTTTATTGCCTGAGCTTCTGGAATCAAATCCAAAAAAATCATTGCTCAGAACACCTTCATTTAGATTTTTTTCTATCTTTCCTCTAGTGGTTTTACAGTGTCATGTCTTATGTTTAAGTAACTAATCTATTTTGACTTAATTTTCATTTATGCTGTGAGATAATAGTCCAATTTTATTTTTCACGTGCAAGTCCAGTTTTCCTAACATCCTTTGTTGAACAGACTGTCCTTTTCATATTGTGTGGTCTTGACACCTTTGTTGCAAATCAATAGGTGGATTTATATGTGGGCTTTCTATCATGTTCTATTGGTGGATTTATCTGTTTCTGTGTAAGTGCCATGCTGTTTTGACTATTGTAGCTTGGTAATATATTTTGAAATCAGGAAGTGTGATGCCCTCAACTTTTTTCTTTTTCCTCAAGATTACTTTGGCTATTTAAGGTCTTTTGTAGTTCTATATGTGTGGGTTTATTTCCAGACACCCTATTCTCTTTCATAGGTCACTGTGTCTGTTTTTATGCCAGTACCATGTCATTTTAATTACAGTAACTTTGTAATATCACTTGAAATCAGGAAGTGTGATAACTTCAGCTTTTTTCTTTTTGCTAAACATTGCCTTGGCTATCCAGAGTTTTTTGGTTGTTTCATACAAATTTTTAAATTTTTTTTCTATTTGTGTAAAAAATGACATTGTAATTTTATATGGATTACCTTGAATCTGTGGATTGACTTGGGTAGTATAGAAATTTTAGCAGTAACATTTCTTCCAATTCATCAACATAGGATATTTTTCCATTTATTTTTGCATTTTCAGTTCCTTTTATTGGTATTTTAGAGTTCTGTCTTTAGTTAAATTTATTTCTTAGTATTTTTTATTTTTTAGCAACTGTAAATAGAATTGTATTCTTGATTTCTTTTTTAGATAGTTCATTGTTAATGTATAGAAACACTACTGATTTGTGTGTGTTAATTTTGTATCTTGCAAGTATACTTTATTTGGTCATTAGTTCTAAGGGTTTTTAATGGTGTCTTTAGGAATTTCTGTATATATGATCAAGTAATCATCAAACATCTACATTTTTACCCCTTCCTCTTCAATTAGGATTCCATTTACTTATTTATTTATTTGTGTAGGTCTGATTGCTCTGGTTAGAACTTTCAGTACTATGTTTAACAGAAGTGATAAGAGTGAGCATCTTTGTCTTGTTCCTGATTGTAGAGAAAAAAACTCAACTTTTCACTATTGAGTACAATGTTAACTATGAGCTAGTATATGGTCTATGTGGCCTTTATTATGATAAAGTAGATTGCTTATAAATCTATTTTGTTGAGAGTTTTTGTTATGAAAAGATGTTTAATTTTGTCAATTTTCTGTATTTAATAAAAAGATCATATGGGTTTTATCCTTCATTTTGTTAACATGGTGTATCATGTTAACATATGTATCATAAATTTACATATTCTGAACTATCCTTGCAACTCTGAGATAAATCCCATTTCATCAGGATGAATGATTTTTTTAATGTGCTGTTGACTTCAGATTGTTAGTATTTTGTTGATAATTTCTGTTATCTATGTTTACCAGGGATTGTATTTTATATGGTTTGGCTGTGTCCCCATCCAAATCTAATCTTGAATTCCCACATGATGTGAGGAGGTAACTGGTGGGAGGTAAGGGGATCATGGGGTTGGGTGTTTCCTGTGCTGTACTCGTAATAGTGAATAAGTCTCACAAGATGGCTTTAAAAATGGGAGTTTTCCTGCACAAACTCTGTCTTGCCGGCTGCCATTTACATAAGATGTGACTTGTTCCTCCTTGCCTTCCACCATGATTGTGCGGCCTCCCCAGCCAGGTGAAACCGTAAGTCCATTAAACCTCTTTCTTTTGAAAATTGCCCAGTGTTGAGTATGTCTTTATCAGCAGTGTGAAAATGGACTAATATAGTAAATTGGTACCAGTAAAGTGGGGCACTGCTGAATATATACCTGAAAATGTAGACGCAACATTGTAACTGGTTAACAGGCAGGGGTTGGAACAGTTCGGAGGGCCCAGAAGAAGAGAGGAAAATGTGGGCAAGTTTTGAACTTCCTACAAACTTGTTGAATGCCTTTTCCCAAAATGCTGATAGTGATTTAGACAATAAAGTCCAGACTGAGGTGCTCTCAGCTGGAAATGAGAAACTTACTGGGAACTGGAGGAAAGGTGACTCTTTGTTATGTTTTACCAAAGAGACTGGCAGCATTTTGCCCTTCCCTGGAGATTTGTAGAACTTTGACTTTGAGAGAGATGATTTAGGGTATCTGGTGGAAGAAATTTGTAAGCAGCAAAACATTCAAGGTGTGATTTGGGTGCTGTTAAAGACATTCAGTTTTATAAGGGAAACAGAGCATAAAAGTTTGGAAAATTTGCAGCCTGGCAATGTGATAGAAAAGAAAATCCCATTTTTTCAGGAGAAATTAAAGCCAGCTGTAGAAATGTGCATAAGTAGCAAGGAGCAGAATGTGAATCCCCAAAACAATGGGGAAAATGTCTTCAGGGCATTTCAGGGGTCTTCATGGCCACCCCTCCCATTAGAGACCCTGAGGCCTAGGAGGAAAAAGTGGTTCCATGGGCCTGACCCAGGATCCCTGTGCTGTGTGCAGCCTAGGGACTTGGTGCCCTGTGTCCCAGCCACTCCAGCCATGGATTAAAGGGGCCAATGTAGAGCTCGGGCCATAGCTTCAGAGGATGCAAGCCTCAAGCCTTGGCAGCTTCCACACGGTGTTGAGCCTGCCACTGTACAAAAGTCAAGAATTGGGGTTTGGGAATCTCTGCCTAGATTTCAGCAGATATATGGAAATGCCTGGATGTCCAGGCAGAAATTTGCTGCAGAGATGGGGCTCTCATGGAGAACCTCTACTAGGGCAGTGCAGAAGGGAAATGTGGAGTTGGAGCCCCCACACAGAGACCCTACTGGAACAACATCTAGTGGAGCTTGAGAAGAGGTCCACCATCTTCCAGACCCCAGAATGGTAGATCCACTGACAACTTACCACGCACCTGGAAAAGCCACAGACACTCAATGCCAGCCTGTGAAAGCAGCCAGGAGGAGGACTATACTATGCAAATCCACAGGGCCAGAGCTGCCAGAGACCATGATAACCCACCTCTTGCATCAGCATGACCTGGATGTGAGACATGGAGTCAAAGAAGATCATTTCAGAGCTTTATGGTTTGATTGCTCTGCTGGATTTTGGACTTGCATGAGGTCTGTAGATCCTTTGTTTTGGCCAATTTCTCCCATTTGGAATGGCTGTATTTACCCAATGCCTGTACCCTCATGTATCTAGGGAGTAACTAACTTGCTTTTGATTTTACAGGCTCACAGGCAGAAGGGACTTGCCATGTCTTGAGTGAGATTTTGGACTGTGGACTTTTGAGGTAATGCTGAAATTAGTTAAGACTTTGGGGGACTGCAGGGAAATCATGATTGGTTTTGAAATGTGAGGACATGAGATTTGGAAAGGGCTAGGGGTGGAATGATATGGTTTGGCTGTGTTCCCATCCAAATCTTATCTTGAATTCCCACATGTTGTGGGAGGGACCTGGTGGGAGGTAGGCAAATCATGGGGGCAGGTCTTTCTTGTGCTGTTCTCGTGATAGTGAATAAGTCTCATGAGATCTGATGATCTTAAAAATGGGAGTTTTCCTGTGCAAGCTCTCTCTCTTGCCTGCTGCCATCTACGTAAGCTGTGACTTGCTCCCTCTTACCTTCTGTCATGATTGTGAGACCTCCCCAGCCATGTGGAACTATACGTCCAATAAACCTTTTTATTTTGTAAATTGCCCAGTCTTGCACATATCTTTATCAACAGTGTGAAAACAGATGCTATATTAGTTTGTTTTCACACTGCTATAAAGATACTACCTGAGACTGGGTCATTTATAAAGAAAAGAGATGTATTTTCCTCACAGTTCTTCATGGCTGGGAATGCCTCAGGAAACTTACAGTCATGGCAGAAGGGGAAGCAGGCATGTCTTACATGGTGGCAGGCAAAAGAGAGGAAGCAAAGGGGGAAGAGCTCCTTATAAAACCATCAGATCTCATGAGAACTTATTCACTATAATGAGAACAGCATGGGGGAAATCACCCTCATGAACCAATTACCTCCCAACAAGATCCTCCTGGGGATTACAATTTGAGAGGAGATTTGGGTGGGATCACAAAGCCAAGCCATATCAGGTACATTGTCCTGTAATTTAGTTTTCTTGTAATGTCCTGCCTTTTGGTATCAGGGTAGTGGTTTGAACCTACTACAGAAGTTAAAGGAAGGAGCACCTAGGATTTGCTATCACTTGCTCAAATGTGAGGAAGGATTGGAGAGAAAAAAGTGGGAAGCAAGTGATATTTAAAAGTTGTCAGAAGTCAAACACCTACAAAATCAAATCAGACTTTTTAATACAAGTAGACATAATTTTTATGTATCATATGTAAGCTTTTGTACATGACATAATATGGAGGGCTCTCAAAAATCCTTAACTTCAGGCTGGGCATGGTGGCTCATGCCTGTAATCCCAGCACTTTGGGAGGCTGAAATGTGTGGATCACTGAAAGTCAGGAGTTCGAGGTCAGCCTGGCTAACCTGGGGAAACCCTATCTCTACTAAAAGTACCAAAATTAGCCAGATGTGGTGGCAGGTGCCTGTAATCTCAGCTACTCAGGAGGCTGACGCAGGAGAATTTCTTGAACCTGGGAGGCAGACATTACAGTGAGCCAAGATCAGGCTACTGCACTCTAGCCTGAGAGACAGAGCGAGACTCCAACTCAAAAATAAAAATAAAGACGGGCCTAGTGGCTCATGTCTGTAATCCCAACATTTTGGGAGGCCAAGGCAAGCAGATCATGAGGTCAAGAGTTCAAGACCAGCCTGGTCAATATAGTGAAACCTCATCTCTACTAAAAAACACAAAAATTAGCTGGGCATGGTGGCGCCTGCCTGTAGTCTCAGCTACTCAGGAGTCTGAGGCAGGAGAATCGCTTGAACCCAGGAGGCGGAGGTAGCAGTGAGTTGAGATCGCACCACTGCACTCCAACCTGGCCGACAGAGTGTAATTCTGTCTCAAAATCAATAAATAAAAATAAAAAATAAATAAATAAAAATAAATAAATAAAAATAAAATCCTTGAGTTCAGAGTAAAAGTGAAATCGTATTTGCTGAGGCTTATGTGGAATAATTGGAATAATTGAGTTATTGAATAAGCTTCTTCTAGCAACAGCATTATGGTGCTACTTACCAAATTTGATATATAATCTCATTTAATTTTATGAGGGGACTTGAAATTTGAGAAGTATTTATTCCATTTAATAAATAAAATTTATTCATCTCAGATTTTCAGCCTCAATAACTATGAGTATTACTAAAAGTTTAAAGCATTAGTAGTTCTTGATAATTTGAAAACCTGCAAATGTTGCAGGTTATAGTTAAGGCAAATATTAACAGTCAACTACATGGAAATATAGATGATAAACTTGAAGAAAATTAATATAGATGACAGATAAAAACTATAGTGAAAGTTAAAATTATTATTTTAAAAGCTAAAAAAGTCAGGTCAGAATACTTTTCCATTGTTGACTTTGCTTTATTTAGCAGGTTGTGCTTTGTTCAGATGGTATTTGAATTGAGGTGGTATTTTCTAGATTATCAACATCTGTTGTTACCATGCTATTTGAAAGGTAATGATTGACAGAGATAGAAAGCAGATTGCCAGAAAACCATTATTTATAATATTTTAAAATAAAAAATAATCAGAAAATTATTTTGCTTACTAAATTTAAATAACATTAACTTTTAGAGATTTAGAAAAAATTACTATGTTTTTGTATTTTGAATAAGCACAATACATGACCTATTACTTTAAAAATACATGCAATTATATACAAGATGTTTTACATAACATGTAAGAAAAATTTTATTCTTGGTACTTTGCCAAAACTATACCAGAAAAGAAAAATAATGAGAAAATAACTTACGTTTTATTGCATAAATTTTCTTATTAGGACATGCATTATATATACCACTTTCTTTCATGTAACTCTTAATGTTCGGTAATTATAATCACTTAAATATTCCAAGTAAAGCTAATCACTTCAAAATGTTTTTTTGTATCTGTTTTCTTGATTAAATAATAATTAATAAGAAAATTATGTACCTCAAAATGTTTAAGATCATTTCATTTAAATTAGGTCGGGCACAGTGGCTCACCCCTATAATCCCAGCACTTTGGGAGGCTGAGGAGAGTGGGTCAGTTGCGACTAGGGGTTTGAGACCAGTCTAGGCAACATAGTGAGACCTCGTCTCTATGAAAAATACAAAAATTAGCCTGGTTTGGTGGTGTATGCCTGTGTTCCAGCTACTCAGGAGGCTGGGGTGGGACAATCACCTGAGCCTGGGGAGTTCAAGGCTGCAGTGAATTTTCATCACACCATTACACTCCAGCCTAGATGACAGAGTGAGACCTTGTCTCAAAGATAAATAAATAAATAAAATAAAGGAAAAGATATCTAATTACTTTTAACAATGTTGTATATTTTATTACTACTTAATTTCTGTTATGGGTTGAATGTGTATGTCCCCCTTTAGAAGTGTTATAGGCTCAACCGTCAATATGTTGGTATTAGGAGGTGGGGCCTTTGAAAGCTACTTAAGTTTAGATGAGGTCATGAAAGTGGAGCCCTCATGGTGAGATTAGTGCCTTTATAAAAAAAAAAAAAAGGAAGAGACACCAGCTTTCTCTCTCCACTATGTGCTGACAGAGCAAGAAGGCTGCCATCTGTAAGACAGGAAGAGAGTCTTTACCAAACCAAATCACCTTGGACTTTCAGCCTCCAGAACTATGAGAAATAAATTTCTGTTGTTTAGGTCACCCAGTCTATGGTATTTTTTTATAGCAGCCTGAGCTAAGACAGTAATTTTCTCCCACCATCCGGAAACAGCTGGCTTGATAGAATACTGAAATGTTCGCTTGAAGACTGAGTTACAGCACCATCTAGTGGACAATACCTTGCAAGATTGGTGTAGGGTTTTTCAAGAAGCACTATATGCTCTGAATTAGTATCCAAAATTAGTATTGTGTCTGTAAGGCTGTTTCTGCACAAAATTAGCATTTCAACTGGTAAATTAAATAAAGCAAATTGCCTTCCCCAATCTGGGTGGGCCTCATCCAATCCACTGAAGGCCTGAATAGAGCAATACGCTGAGGAAGAGAGAATTCATTTTTCTGCCTGATGGCCTTCAAGATGGGACCTCAGTCTTCTCCTTCCATGGACTCAAGCTGGAACTTCTCCATCATTAGCTCTCTTGATTCGCGAGCCCTAGGAGTGTGAATCTTGAAATGTCTCAGGCTTAATAATAACATGAGACAATTTCAAGTGCGTATATATAAGTATACAAAAATGTAGACATATACATACATATATATTTCTGTGTGTGTGTATATATGTGTGTGTGGGTATATATATGTATATGTGTATGTGTGTGTGTGTATATATATCTAGCTATATGTCTATATCTATATCTATATAGATATACATATATACAATTAACCCTTGAACAATGTGGGGCTTAGGGGTGCTGACACTCTGTGAAGTCAAAAATTCATGTATAACTTTTTACTTTCCCAAAACTTACTATTAATACCTTACTGTTGACCAGAAGTCTTACCAATAAAATAGTCAATTAACATATTTTGTATGTTATATGTACTGTATACTGTATTCTTACAATAAAGTAAGCTACAGAAAAATATCATTAAGAAACTCATAAGGAAGGGCAAATATAATTTCTATTTATCAAATGAAAGTGGATCATTATAAAGGACTTCATCCTCATCATCTTCATGTTAAGTAGGCTAAGTTGGTCTTTCTGTCCCAGGGGTGGCAGAGAATAAAGACGTAGAAGGAAAAGCAGGAGAGGTAGGTACACTTGGCATAACTTTATGGAAATACATCATAAATTTTATCTAATTTTTTGCTTTTTAATTTCTCTGAAAATGTCTCCATTCTGTACCAATCCTTCACTGTTTGCTTTACTTTCAATGCCCATGTCATAGAATGGTCCACATCATAAAAAAAAGTTAAAACCAGTCTTGAATAATTGGGACCCTTCTACCAGATTGACTAGTGTGAATGCGTTTCCTGGTACTGCTTCTTCTATGTCTTCTTTCACATCATCTGGCATTGGTTAAGAAGCATTCATTTCCATTATGTCTTCTATTGTTAATTCCTTTGGTGCAGTGTCTGTTAGCTCTTTCAAAAATTATCAAATCAGGCCAGGCACAGTGGCTCATGCCTGTAATCCCAGCACTTTGGGAGGCCAAGGTGGGCGGATCACCTGTAGTTGGGAGTTCAAAACCAGCTGGACCAAGATGGAGAAACCCCGTTTCTACTAAAACTACAAAATTAGCCTGGTGTGGTGGCACATGCCTGTAATCCAAGCTACTAGAGAGGCTGAGGCAGAAGAATCGCTTGAATCCAGGAGGCGGAGGTTGCAGTTAGCCGAGATGGCGCCATTGCACTCCAGCCTGGGTGACAAGAGCAAAACTCCGTCTCAAAAAAAAAAAAAAAAAAGAAAGAAAGAAAGAAAGAAAATTATCAAATCTTCTTTTTGTTTGCAAAAGACTCTTCACCTTTAGATCTTTCACCTTCTTTTTGCTTTAAGTTGTCATACAATGACTTTGCCTTTTCTCAATTCATCGTAGAGTCTATAGGTATGCCTTTTTAATAGCAATCTTGCACCCCCATAAAAAACTGCATTTTCAATACAAGATAAAAAGTTATTTCACAAAAATTACGAGTTTTTTACACCTGCTAGTGTAGCTACAGCAATAGCATCACTAATTTTCAGTTCTTTTCTTTTCTTTTCTTTTTTTCTTTTTTTACAATGGTCCTTGCACTGGAAACATTTATCTTGAAATGGCAGCAACCACAGCTGAAGACCTCAATCTATGGTTACATATCAAGCAATTACACTTTTTCTTCTAATGTCATGACCTTTTTTTGCTTCTTGGGAGCACTTCCAGCATCAGTAGTGGCAGCTTCAATGGGTCCCAAGGTGTTATTCAAGGTTTATGACATTTCACTGAACATGATATATATGTATATAAAAAAACCTTGAGAACTGCAAGACATCACTTTTTATTGTGTTACACGATTTACTGGAGAGATGAACTGCTCAGTTGGGAAGGATGATCATCACAGGGTGTTTTAAGTGGATATTTGCAACACCTGAGCTCACCGCAATACCACCTGGAGGTGACTATAAAATTATTACAATAGCACAGTATGTACTATAGTTAGTTTTATGCAGTTATGATGTAATACTGCATCTTTATTTTTTCCTGTTTTTTTTTTAATATTTGCAGGCTATGTTGTTCATCTGTAAGTTTTTCCAAATTCTTGCAAATCTCCAAAACATTTTTCAATATAATTATCTTTTAAATATACATGGACCCACATAGTTTAAAACTGTGTTGTTCAAGGGTCAAGTATATATATAGTTGAGCCAATTTGTGTGTGTGTGTGTGTGTGTGTGTGTGTGTAGTTGACCCTTGAAAAACATGGTTGCTATATATATATGTGTGTGTGTATATATATATGTATATATATGTGTGTGTGTGTGTATATATATATATATATATATGAAACCTGCGTTGGTAAACTTGTGTGTATAGATATACATAGTTGCTTTTAACTTTCTTGGTAGAAAATTGAAAATGTCTAATAAATATTGTTTTTTTGTCAAGGACCAATGTTCTTTATTTAAAAAAGAAGCACTGAACAATTAAAATGTATTTCATTTTGTAAGCTTTTTAAGAGAGAAACATTTTGAGCATGATTTAGTTACCAAACGGTAGTTACTAAACTTCAGTTATAAATTAGTTTGTTCATTTAGCTCTTAGAATATTTGTCACTTAAACTGAATTTCTCCACTTCTATAAAATCTAAAAGACAGGAAAACAAACATATTACTAAACAGCTTTCAGAAAAGAGGAAGAGAGAACCTTCCCTAAATTGTTTTATGAGACCTGCATATGCCTAGTACCAATATCTGACCACCACAATATAATAAAAATCAATTAGGATGTAATGTCTCCCATAACCCTAGGTAGAGTTTTTAACATAGTATTAGCTAAGTGAATCCAAAAATATATAAAAATAATAACACATGTCTGAACCAGAACGATTCATCTCAGGAATGCAAAGTTAGTTCAACATTCCAAATAAATTGATACAACTGTCTACATTAAGAACATAACAAAGACATAATGTGAGATTACATCAAAAGGTGCAGGCAACAATGCATTTTGCAAAATTTCAACAGCCATTCATGAGCAAATTTTTTTCTCTAAAAATTAAAATGCACCTATTACAATCTGATAAAGACACCTAAGTAAACGTTACCATTTCAAATTAATTCATTGTTCAAATATACTTTTTATAAATCTATTTCTTTCTATATTTCATTTAATGTGTGCCACCCCAATGAATTAACATATGTAAAGTTTTAGGGCTGTTTCCCACATATTGTATATGCTATACAATTATGTGCTTTTAGTACCAAGGTACATGTCTCCTTTATCTTGAAGTGTTTCATGCAATCTTATTATGTACTGAAATATCCTTTTCAGTATAGTCACCTCTCCTAGTGATACAAGTGTTGAAATAAGTCCCAACAAAGACGTTCTATGCCTTCATTAATCAATTTCATTTCTGGATCTTATTATTATGGTGAAATTAATGTTGTGTTTTAGTGTTCTATTGCTCCATTGTTTTCCTTGTCTTAAGTATCTTTTAAAGAACCCATCTGGTAAAGTAAACCCCACAGAATAATTTTCCTTCTGATTAATCAAAATCAAGAGATTACAACTTCATCTACATTTGCAAAATTCCCTTCATTTTTACTATATAACATAATCCACTCATGAGAGTTACATCCATAATATTCACATACTCCACCCAGATTCAAGGAGATTATAAAAGGCATACGCACAGGAAGGGGTGGTGATCCTGGACAGCCCATATTACCGTTCTGTCTATTGTCTTCTAGAAACTTTGCTTAAGCTGTGACCTCAAGTTCAGGCTACTCTTTATTCTACTCCAAGTCACAAGTGTCATACCTCAGGAACATATATTCTCCTTTAATCCAGAAATCTTTACTTTGTGGCCAGTAAATGTTATGGATTGTGGCTGGGGTAGGAATTTCTGTTGTTTTTGTTAGTGTGAAAATGAGTTTTCTTTTCTCTCTCAGTAGAGTAGCAGTGACTGACAAAAATTATAGTTCATAAATATAGTTCATAATAAATTTATTATTTATAAAATACTAATAAATTGTGTCTTCATACTACATAATAGTAATATTATTTCCAATTTTTAAAACTGATTTTGTCCTCTAACTCTCCAAATCCATGATAAGCTCCTGAGCTTATCATTTTGCTATACTTAGATGGCAAGATATATTCGTGTTCAACTATCTTCGTTACCCTATCTGTGGTATCAGTTAATGCAAAACATTATACATATTTCCTGGTTAAACTTAGACATGGCTATGTGAGTTGCTTTATTTAATGTGATGAGAGTGGAACTGGCATATGTTATTTTCATACTAAAGATTTAAAAAGTAGAGAGTGTTTTATCACATTCTCTTTTCTTTGCATCTTAAAATATAGAAGAATACATTGAAATGAAGCACCATTTGTTATTGCAATATGTACATGTAAGACTAGTAACAAATAAATTTTCTTGAAAACCACTGAGATTTGGGGACCTATTTGTTGTATTAGCATAGTATAGCTCTTTTCAGCTGTTCTTCCTAGTTATTGGGCAATTTTATGTATCATTTTTATTATATTTGTGTTTAAGTATGTGATGTATGCAAACACTCTTAAATTACTTTCCTCTCTTAATAAGTTGCTGATGAGGGAGCAGAGTGTGGAGATATGTTTTAAATGGCCATGAGGTTTAGTTGTGTATAATTGTTTACTCCATGAGGGTCCTTAAATTATATAGTAATTTCCCTAAATAAAACAGTTCTCCCCAAAATTTGCCTTGCTCTAAATCTCCTCCTCTTTAATAGGTTTTGATGTATATTGTGTATGTGTGTGTGAGAGAGAGAGAAAGAAGGGGGCATGTCAACAGAGAGATTTGGTTGTGAAATCCACATGAACTCCTCGATCATTCCTTGTTCTCCTGTAGGGCATACTTCATTTGCTCTGACCTCAGACCTTCCGTCTCAACTACAATTCATTTTGCTCATGTTAAGAAATTACTTCTGGCTTGTCTAGCTCCTGAGGATAGACTAGCTTTAACACATACACATCAATCTGCATCTTTACCAGGTTCAGCCGTGATACTTAACAGATCCATAAACAAGCTTGCACTGCACAGTAAATTCTTCTCATGTCCTTTGTGGTGAGACAGAATCCAGTCATTGTGAAGGACAGCAACTTCACGCTCTGTCTATTGCTCTCTCATAACTGTTCAGCTTTATCAAGGGTAAGTCAATTAATTTATTCTTAAACATTAAAAATAGGATAGTATATAGCACTTACCCTATGATACTTTATGAAGTCATAGTAACATTTTGCTCTTTTTGTTCTCACATTTAGATTATGTAAGAAATGAATAGAATTGGCATGGAGGGGAATGTTTAACTAGCCTATACGTTTTTCAATGTTTGTAAAATATACAACAAAACCCAGATGATTTTGTCATTTTGAAATAGAGTACCTGGCAAGCTTTGGTGGACAAATATTTCAGATTTTCCATGGCATTCTTCTGAAATGAAACATCAACTTTATGTCAACTTAAGATTGCTCCTATTCACTAATAATCAATCTTTCATTACATACCCCATCAGTATAACAGAAAGTTAACTAAAACATGTGCCTGTGCTTATAGAGCCTAAAAAAATGATTTAAAAAGTCTTAAGTTTGACCCCAGAGTAAATCTTGAGTATGAGTTGTCAAAGAAAATTTGTTTAAGAATTGTTTTAAAAGACACAGAGCATTCTTATTGTTCTATCTGTAGTATTTTGACAGTGATTTTAAGTGGCTGATAGTTTTCAATTTACAAAAAGTTTTCAATTTACAAAATGAAATAGATTCTACATTTATTTCAAATGCAGTGCTGTACATACACCGTAATAACTAATAGATTTTAATTTGCATATAATCCTGCCTTTAAAACAGTATTTGTTACTCAAACTATTTCATAAGAATTTATTGACAGCCAAATTATCACGTTTTAACCTATTTTAAATATGATAAGAATCATGACTTCTCTTCAAGAAGATAATCGAGATTTGACTCTGTGTTTGGAGGCAGGGGAACTGAGCCATAGACATGTTAGTGCCCAATAATAATACTCTCAAGTAAAATAATAAAATATTGTACATAAATAAAACAGAGAAACAAGATTGACACTTGTTAGATGCTTGGGCTGCCGTAAGAAAATACCACATACAGGGTGACTTAAAAAACAGAAATTTATTTTCTTACGGTTCAGGATGATGGAAATCTAAGATCAAGGAGCCAGCAGAGTTGATTTCTCCCGAGGTCCCTCTCTTGGACTTGCAGATGGCCGCCTGCTCAGTGCACCTTCATGTGGCCTTTTCTCGGCATGTATAGCCCTGATATCTCTTTCTCTTCTTATAGGAGCACCAGTATTATTGCATTATGCTCTTATGACATCTCTTAACCTTAATTCTCTCTTTAACAGCCTTATCTACAAATTAGTCATATTGGGGTTAGGGATTCAACATACGAATTTTGGGGGAACATAATTTAGTCCACAATAACATATTTTAAAGATATGGACCAGAAAAAGATAGTCATAAACTGGGAAAGTTAGGCAGTGTTAAAGTACGTAGAATGAGGAAGATGAATAGGAATGTAGGAATAGTATTATTTTACACACTTGAGTTATCATTTTTTTGTTAGAGCAAGGCATGTGTATGTGCATATTTGTGTGCTTTGCATCCTTTTTTAATCAGAAGCGGAAGTTGGATTTTTATCCATAGATTCTTCTCAGTTCATGTAGCATCAAGTCTGCTTTTAGGTTGCTATTTTCTTATTAGTGGTGGGTACAAATTTAACCACCTATTATCTAGGCATTAAATTCACCTATTATTTCACTTAAGATGATAGAATCAGTATTTATTGATATTTTCATTTTAGAATTCTTAATTTTGTAGTTATGATAAATGTTACCTCATTTAATTTCCTAAATCACTTTCCATGTGCTATTATCAGAAACATTTTACATAAAATATATATTGCTTGCTTTATTTGTTCACTTGATTTGTATAAAAGGTGTCAATGGAATTAAACTATGTAAATGATGTTGAAGCAAGCAGTCAGTAAGAGATAGTGAATCAAGCAGTTTGATATCCATAATGAATAAAAAGGAAACCTGACACCTATTTTACAACATTCAATGAAACTGACACAACTGTGAAAAGAAAAAACAGTCTAAAGTCTTGAAAGGAAAACACAGAAAGTTATCTACATGATGTCACAATAGGCAAAGATCTTTAATATAGGAGTCAAAAACACTAAAGCATTCCAAAAAAGAAAAATAACAAATTGGTTTTTATTCTAACTAGGATTTCCTGTCCATCCAGAGGCATCATATAGAAAGTGAAAACACCAAGAAATAGAAAAATTATTTGCTGTATATAAATTTTTTGAAGGACTCATATCCAAACATACAAAGGACATCCACAAATAAAAAAGAAAAATAATAATAACAGTGGGAAAGAACCTTAGCAAAGAGCTCTCAGGAAAAGGGGTATTTTATTAGTTAATAAGTATAATAAAAGGAAGTCAACTTCACTATTTGTGGGGAAATTATACATTAAAAATACAAAAAATGTATTATTATACAGCCACCAGAGAAACTATAATTAAGGCTGCAAATACCAAATATGGGTTATATAGGAGCAACTCAAACCCTCATACACTGCTGGTAGAGGTAGAAAACCATTTTGGACAACTGGCCATTTCTCAGTGTATACATAAGAGAAGTGAGTCCACACAAAACCAAGAATATTAACAACAGATTTATTTATAATAGTCAAAATCTTGAAAAAACCAATTGCCTAACAAATAGAGGATGAATAAACTGGAATAAATATTATAATGGAATACTATGGAACAGCACAAAAGAATAAACTCCCTGATATTTACATGAATGAAACTCACAGACGTAATTACTGAATAAGACAAGCCCATGACAGAAAAAAAAAGTATGTTCTATATCATTCCAGGTATGGGAAATTCTAGAATAATCAAGGCTGATAGATGATGAGATAATTCAGGATAGTAGTTAGCTCTAGGGGCAAGAAAGTGTCTTATTGGATGCTGGGATTGTTCTACCTCATGATTTGGGTATATATGCGGCATACAACATGCAAACATTATTATGCTATACATGTATATTTCGTTATATTTTCAGTCACTTTACTACATGTATCTCTACCCTTGATTCTAAAAAGGAAGTAAATACTCACATATGTGGCAAGTATATCTCAGGCAACTGCTTTTAATTGACACTCATTTCTTTCTAAAAAATGCAATATTCACAAGAGAACATAGCTCACAATCACCAATATCAGAAAAAAGTAATTATTCTTGTCCCTAAACACTAGACATAAAAAAGACAGATTTGGTGTGTTGTTAATTATTTATTTAAAGGTAATCGTATACAATAGAAAAAGGTACTATTTGTAGTCTCCTAAAGAATGTTACTATGTAAATGCTGGCCAAAAGGTAGACAAGTATGTCAACAATAATTACCAAGTAAACAAAATAATATGTCTACAAACACATTTAAACACTAACAAGCAGCCAGATGACCTAGAACCTTAAGTAATTATGCAATTTGAAAGCTATGTTCAAAGAAAAATACAGAGTTTAAGCAAGTCTAGTTCATTATCAGAAAATAACCTACTGAGGAGACAGTAGTAGTTTTGAACATTTCTGTTTCAGGTTTTGAGATAATCAATCTTTAAGATAGGGGCTTCTCAGAGAGTTTTTGTTCCATGTAAGATTCCTATTTCTTATAAAGTGAGTACTGTATTATAATTGAAAACAAATAAACTTTAACATGGAAATTAAAATAGCACATGATGGACCTGGTTGCAAAATAAGTCTTTTACTTAGTCATTGGGTATGTTTTGACTAATACTTCTCAATTAAAGGATCCAAATTTCTCCAAGTTTGCAAGTTTCATCAAATAAACTCTTCCCCATCATGGAAAACTTCCAGGGTGTTACTGGTAACTATTTTATTGTTCTAAAATTCCAAAATCAACATATATTAGTCTCCACATTTCTTTTTTTTATGATCTCATCCAATCTCAAAGGAACCCAAAGTATAATTATTTACTTATAAACTTTTTAAAATAAGGAAACTGAAGCTCGCAGAAATGAAAGTTATGTTCAGGATTATTCAGTTAATAGGAAGTAGAGGCAAGACTTTTAAGATACATTTAAGGGGTACAAGTACAATTTTGTCACATGGATATGTTGGGTAGTGGTGAAGTCTGGGCTTTTAGTGTAACTATCACCTGAATAATGTACAGTATATCTATGAAGTAATTTTTTATCTCCCTGCCCCCTCCCACTTTCCCATCCTTCTGAGCCTCCAGTGTCTATTATTCCACACTCTTACGTCAATGTGTACACATTATTTAGTTTCCACTTATAAGTGAGAACATGCCTGTATTTGATTTTCTGTTTCTGAGTTGTTTCACTTAAGATAATGACCTCCAGTTCCGTCCATGTTGCTGGCAAGACATTAAGAGGTTTAGATTATATATTCAGAAACTACATCTTATGAGAATTAGAAAATATTATTGTTAAATTTTCTACACAATCCTTATACAATTTTAAAATGTGACCTTAAATATAAATTTTTAACATCAATCTGTGTATTGGCTTTCACCCTTTAGAGTAAAAGAATTGATTTAGGGTCAAAAGTCACAGATGTTACCGAGAATTTTCACTTGAATTTTTAAGTTACTGTCTCATTTATTGTGATCATCTACCATGAAAGATATTCAATTTGTTCTTGAAGTACTAACGATAACCCCTGAAAGATGGTGTTATAATTTAAGCCAGTGTTTTAATATTCATAAATGGAATAAGTGATACTTTATATGTGGCAAGAGAGGAAAGGCACCTTCACTGTGAAGGACCTTACATATTGTCTCAAACTGCATTATTCAAGAGACAAGACTATAAATCATAAAGAGAAAGGCTAATGAAACTTACCAATCCATATTCTTTTTGTGCACTTGACTTAACCACATTAAGAGTGATTTCGAGATTCAGAGAATTTAATATCTAGTGCATCAATTAAAAATCACAGTCTAATGATGACAATTAAGAAAGGAATATAAAAAGGAGAAATACGGTGTTATTTAGAGTACAGTGATATAGTTAAGAAAAAAATAGCACAAATGAAAAGAATTATAGATCTTTTACCATTCCATAATCATGAAATTGTGGTAAGTACTTAAGTGTGACTTTACAAAATCTTATTTTACAAAGTTATTGATACCCGCAAAATAATAAATAACAATAATGTTTAGCATTATATCTATATCAAATAAAACACTATATTCCTCATTTAAAATTATAGTTAATTATTAACACATGTACTATTTTCCATGTTTTTATGTTTTATTATCTCACAGTGAAATAACCATTTAACATATAATGAAAAACAACATATGTTTTTGAGACTTAAGAAAAATATCTAAGACAGATGGACATTGAAAGCACCAAGGCCTTAGTGAGAAAACATTTGTTAATTTTACTTTATTGTTATAATTTTTTTCACAGAAAGCTAAAACATTAAATTAAGAAGAACATATTTTTAATTTAACTTAGCAGCCAGAGCACCCATGCACCTGGATCAGCAGCCTAAGCTGTACAACCCTTCCTGTGAAGAAATTACGGTGAAGCAGTGCCCTCTTCACTTCACACTCAGGCAGATAACTAGGTATTCTGAGCACCCACTTGTCTGAATCAGCATCCTGAGCTGCTCCACTGTTACTGTGCAGAGACAGAGGTACAGCAGGGCTGTCTGCAGTCCATGCCTAGGCATATTTTCATGCACCTGAAATACCTGCTGTCCTGGATTTGAAGCCTGGACCACTCCACTCTGCCCAGACAGAGAACTTGAGGCCCTGGAAGTTTCCCAGCTCCATGCCTGCACACACTTTTGGGCCCTCAGTGACCACCCACTGACCCACTGGATTGTCCCTTAGCACCAGTGCTTGTGCCTGCCCTCAGCAGAACTGTAGGTGGGCTTGTCCAGGCTGGCCCCTCTCTTTTGGTCCCCCACCCATGCTAGGCTGAGCAGGGAGCTCAGACCACTCCATGGATCAGCCTATTGCCCGAGGAAACAGAGATCTTCTCCCAATAAACAAGCTTCTCCTAGCCATGTTAGTTTCAGCTGGCTCTTACCCATAAAAGTCATCTACTGGCTTATAGATCCAACTGCACAGCCCAATATAAAATGTGCTGAAAGTGCATAGGAGTATAGAAGCAAAACCAAAAGCCCTTACTCAACATTCCCTAGAGTCCCAACCCCTAGGGGGAGAGGGAAAGGAAAGGAGAAAAAATAATAATAATAATATTACAAGGAAAGAAAGAAAAAGGAAAAAATCCTACCAACACGAAAATAATTACAAAAATTAAGAATGCGATTACCTCCATATGAAATGGAACCAGCGTAAAAATTCTGGCACCATAAAAAATTTGAAGGTAGTGGTACTACCAAAGGATTACACTAGTTCTCCAGCAATGGTCCTTAATGAAAATGAAAACTCAGAAATGACAGATAAATAATTCAAAGCATGGATTGCAAGGAAACTCAATGAGATCCAAGTAAAGTTGAAAATCAACACAAATTTCTAAATCAATTCAGGAAATGAAAAGAAGAGATGAATATCTTTAAAAATATTAGTCAGAGCTTCTGGAATTGAAAAGCTCACTTAAGGAATTTCAAAATACAATTGAAAGCTTTATCAATAGACTAGCCCATGATGAAGAAAGAATTTCAGAGCCTGAAGATCTGTCTTTCAAACAAACCCAGTCAGCCAAAAAAAAAAAAAAATTAATAAAAATGTACAAAGTCTTTAAGAAGTATGGGATTCTGTAAACAAATCTTTGAATTACTGGCATTCTTGAAAGAAAAAGAGAAAAAGTAATTAACATGGAAACATATTTGAATAAATGATTCAAGAAAATTCCCCTTATCTTGCTAGAGAGGTAGACATCAGGTACAATAAATCCAGAGTACATCTACATGATACTGTGCAAAACTATCATCACAAAGGCATATATAGTCACCAAATTGTCCAAGGTTAACACCAAATAAAAAATTTTACAGGCAGCTAGAGAAAATGGTCAGATCATGTACAAAGGAAATCCTATCAGGCTAATGTGGACTTCTCAGCAGAAAACTTAAAAACAGTAGAGATTAGGGACTTTTTTTAGTATTCATAAAGAAAAGACATTCCAACCAAGAATTTCATATGACTCCAAACTAAGCTTCTTAAGCAAAGTGGAAATAAAAACTCTTCCAGACAATCAAGCAGTAAGGAAATTCATTACCAGTAGGCGAGTCTTCAAGAGATTTTTAAGGGAGTTCTAAACATGAAAATGAAAGGAAAATGAAGGAAAAATACTACCAAAAAAAAAACCACACATAAATACATAGCTCACAGACTCTATAATGCAACCACATAACAGAAACTACAAGACAACTAGCAAACAACTTCATGATAGGATCAAAGCCTCATATGTCAATATTAAACTTAAATGTACACAGCCAAAATACTCCAGTTTTAAAAACACAGACTTGCAAATTGGATTAAAAAAACAAGACCCTTCCATCGGCTGTCTTCAAGAGACCCACCTCACACTAAATAACACTCATAAGCTGAAAGTAAAAAGTTGGACAAAGATCTAGCACACAAATGAAGAAGAAAAAAGAGTATGGGTAGCTATTCTTATATCAGATAAAACCAACTTTAAGCCAACAACAGTAAAAAAGGACAAAGAAAGGCATTACATACTGATAATTCAATTCAACAAGAAATCTTAACTATCCTGAATATATATGCGCCCAACACTGGAGCACCCATATTCATGAAACAACTATCTCTAGACATACAAAAAGGCTACAGCCACACATTAATAGTAGCGGATGCCAACAACACACTTGCAATGTTAGATCATCAAGGTGGAAAACTAACAAAGAAATTCTAGATTTAAATTTGACACTTGACCAATTAGACCTAATAGACATCTACAGAACATTCCACTCATCAACCACAGAATATACATACTTCTCATTTGCACACAGAACATACTTCAGGATCGACCACATGCTTAGCCATAAAGCAAATCTCAATAAATTCAGAAAAACTGAAGTTATACCAACCATACTCTCAGACCACAGTGGAATAAAAGTAGCAATTAATACCTGGAAGATGTCTCAAAACCACAAAATTACATGGAAATTAAACAACTTGTTCCTGAATGACATTTGAGTAAACAACAAAATTAAGGCATATGTTTTAAAATATTTAAAATAAATGAAAACAGAGAAACACTACACCAAAATCTCTGGACTGCATATAGCAAATGTAGTGTTAAGTGGAAAGTTTATATCACTAAACAGCTACCTCAACGAGTTATAAATATCTCAAATTAACTATCTAACATCACTTCCAGAGGAACTAGAAAAACAGGAACAAACCCCAAAGCTAGCAGAATAAAATAAATAACTAAAATGGGAGAAGAACTGAATGAAACTGAGACCCAAAAGCCATACCAAAAAAAAAAAAGTTGTTTCATTGAAAAGATAAACAAGATTAATAGATCACTAGCTAGATAAAAAAAGAAAAAGAGAGAAAAGATCTAAATAAGCAAAATCAGAAATGACAAAGGTCACATTATAACCAATTCCATAGAAATACAAAAGATCCTCAGAAACTATTATGAACACCTTTATGTACACAAACTAGAAAATCCAGAGGAAGTAGATAAATTCCTGAAAACACACATCTTCCCAAGATTGAATCAGGAAATTAAAACAAGGAACAGACCAATAATGAGTTCTGCTATTGATTCAGTAATAGAAGAAAACCAACCAAACTACCAATCCAAAAGAAAAAAAAAAACAAAGAAGGAATTGGACCACATGAATTCACAGCCAAATTCTACCAGATGTACAAATAAGAGCTGGTACCAATTCTGCTGAAATTATTCCAAAACATTGAGAAGGAGACACTGCTCCTTAACTCATTCTACAATACCAGTATCATCCTGACACCGAAATCTGAAAAATCAAAAAGAAAAAATAATAATTACAGACAAATATTCCTGATGAAGACAGATGCAAAACTCAAAAAAAAAAAAAAATACTAGCAAACAGAATCTAGCAGCACATCAAAAAGTTAATTCACTACAGTCAAGTAGGTTTTGTTCCTGGGATTCAAGTTGGTTCATCATATGCAAATTAATAAATGTGATTCACCACATAAGCAGAATTGAAAAAAAAAAACTACATGATAATCTCAACAAATGCAATAAAAGCATTATGTAAAATCCAACACACCTGGAAGGAATACACCTCAAAATAATAACAGCCATCTATGAGAAACCCAAAGCCAACGTAATAGTGAATGGGCATAAGCTGGAATCATTTCCTTTGAGAAATGGAACAAGACAGAGAGGCCAACTCTCACCCCTCTTACTCAACATAGTAGTGGGAGTCTTAGCCAGAGTAATCAGCCTGGGAAAAAATAAAAGGCATTCAAATAGGAAAACAGAAATTCAAATTATTTCTTATTACTGATAATATTATTATTTACCTAGGAAACCCTAAAAACTCCATGAAAAGGTTTCCATACCTGTAAAACAACTTCGGTTAAGTTTCAGTATACAAAATAAATTTTAAAAAATCAGTAGCATTTCTGTACACTGATAATGTTTAAACTGAGAGTCAAATTAAGAACACAATTCTATTTTCAATAGTCACAAAAAGAATTAAATAACTAGAAATATATCTATCCAAGGAGGTGAAAAATCTCTACAAGGAAAAGTATAAAACACTTGTGGAAAGAATAACATGACACAAATGAATAGAAAAATATCCATGCTAATGCATCAGAAGGATCAATATCATTAAAATGTCCATACTTCCCAAAGCAATCTACAAATTCAATGTTACTGCTATCAAATTACCAAAGTCATTCTTCACAGAATTAGAAAAAACTACTCAAAAATTCATATGAAAGCAAAAGAGCTCAAATAGCTAAAACAATTCTAAGCAAAAATAACAAAGCCAGAGGCATCAAATTAAGTGACTTCAAACTATACTATAAAGCTACAGTAACCAAAACACCATGGTAATAGTATGAAAGTACACGTACTCCAATGGAACAGAATAGAGAACCCAGAAACAAAACCACAAACCTACAGCCATCTGATCTTCTATAAAGTTGACAAAAATAAGCATTGAAGAAAAGACTCTCTATTCAATAAATGTTGCTGTGATTACTGGCTGGCTACATGCCAAAGAATGAAACTGGGTTCCTACATTTTACCATATATAAAGTTAACTCCAGATGTCTAAACATTCAAATGTAAGACTTCAAACTGTAAGAATCCTAGAAGAAGACCTAGGAAACACCATTCTGGACATCAGCCTTGGGAAACAACTAATGACAAAGTTTTCAACAGCAATTGCAAGAAAATGAAAAATTGACAAATGAGACCTAATTAAACAAAAGGGTTTCTACACAGCAAAATAAATTATGAATAGAGTAAAAAGACAACCTGCAGAATGGGAGAAAATTTTTGCAACCTATGCATCCAACAAAGATCTAATATCCAAAATCCATAAGTAACTTAAACAATTCTACAAGCCAAAAAAATAAAATAAAATAATAAAAAACCCATTAAAAGTGGGTAAAAGGAGATGAACAACCACTTTTCAAAAGAAGACATAAAAGTGACCAAAAATATGAAAAAATGCTCAACATCACTAGTCATCAGTAAAATGTAAATCAGAACCACGAGGAGAAACTATCTCACATGAGTCAGAATGGCTATCCCTAAAAGCCAAAAAGTAACAGATGCTGGTGAAGCTGCAGAGAGAAGGGAATATTTATACACTGTTGATGGGAATGTTAATTATTTCAGGCCCTGTGGAAAGCAGTTTGAAGATTTCTCTAATAACTAAAAGCAGAACTGCCATTTGACTCAGTAATCCCATTACTGGGTATATATCCATAAGAAAATAAATTATTCTACTAAAAGATACATGCACTCATATGTTCATTGCAGCACTATTCACAATACCAAAGACATGGAATCCACATAGGTGCCCATCAACAATAAATTGGATCTTAAAACTGTGGTATATATACACCACAGAATACTAAGCAGCCATAAAAAGAAAGAAATGATGTGCTTTCCAGCACATGAATGCAGCTGGAGGCCATTCTCCTAAGCGAATTAATGCAGGACCAAAAATCAAATCCTGCATGTTCTCACTTAACAGTGGAAACTAAAGATTTTGTACTCATGGACATAAAGATGGGAACAATAGACACTGAGGAGTACTAGATGGGATAGGGAAGGAGGGAGGGGAGCATGGGTTGAAAAACTAACTCTTGCATACTATACTCACTATTTGGGTGACTGGTTTATTCTTTTTCCCAATCTCATCATCACACAATATACCCAAGTAACAAACCCGTACATGTACACTTCGAATCTAAGATAAAAGTTGAAACTATTAAAAAAGAAAATAAATTTGAATTTAACCATATACGTTAAACATAAGACAACTGAATAAATACATATAATATGGATATGTATTGAATGTATTAATATATTTAATCATTTACATTCAATTGCAAGTCAGAAATATGATTAATCAATTAAATATGTATTCTTGTTAGCAGTCTGAATGAACATTTGAAAACTACTTCCTGGATTTAGTAGAATTATTTTCTTAAAAAGAGTTAAGTTTTTAAATCTTATTTTTTCATATTGTTTGTAGTTTGCCTCCAATTATTTTACATCTATCTTATCTATTTTGACAAATACTAGGAACAATTCAAGACTGAAAATACTGTACTTCTATTGCACACTTGCATTTACCTTATCCATTATTAATTAATTCTATGTGATCAAGTCTATTGAAGTGACCTGGCCAGGTCCAAACATGCACCAACTTACTTGGGGATAGATATCATTCCAGTACTACTGATGGGAGCTTTTATATCCAAGCTCCTCTAGAGCTCTCTTTCTTTCTCTCTTTCCTTTGCACACAGATATTACATTAACTCTTAGATTTCCCTTCCACAAATATAACTAAAACACATATAAACAAAATTTTGACCAGTAAACCTAGCTGTGACTTCTTACACTAAAAAAATCTTAATATGAGCATTTTATTGCCATCCCATTGCTCTTTCATAGGTTTAATTTTCATTAATTTTCATTTTTATAAAGCAAATCTTAAAACATAAAAAGAATTAAGACATCAAAAAATTTTTAAATGTGTTAGAATTATCCCAAATGAATTTGTTGAGTTTGTTGCTACCTAGCTCTTATTTATACTATTAGCTGTAGATGTGTGAGCTCAATAAGAGCAGGAATCCTGTCTGATATTTTATTTTTAATTTTTTTTGAGACAGAGTCTTACACTGTCACCCAAACTGCAGTGCAGTGGCACAATCTCAGCTCACTGCAACCTCCATCTTTCAGGCTCAAGTGATTCTTCTGCCTCAGTCTCCTGAGCAGCTGGGATTACAGACACCCACGACTGTGCCTGGCTAATTTTTGTATTTTTAGTAGATAAGGGGTTTTGCCATGTTGGCCAGGCTGGCCTTGAACTCCTAACCTCAGGTGATCCAACTGTCTTGGCCTCCCAAAATGCTGGGATTACAAGCTGGAGCCACCATGACCGGCCCTGTCTGAATTTTTAACCACCTTAACTCCATTATGTATAATGGTGACTCACAAATTGTAGGCATTTAGTAAATCATTGACCAGATAATAAGGTATAGTTAATAATTATTTTTGGAATGAAGAAATAGGTAAATAAACAAATGAATTTAAAAATTAGTAGTGGAACTTTAATTCTTGAACATAACCTTTAGAATCTATGGCATCCTCTTTGACAGTTATGATTAGCTTTCACAACTTGTGTATTGAAAAGCCTGTATTGTATGTTCTTCCATTGCAAATCTGAATTCAGATGATGTGAAAATCCATATTATTTAAATATTCTTAAACTTGACAAAATTTAACAGTTCAGTGTGTTTTACTCTAATTTAAAACATGACTGTTGTTATTGAAAATTACCAATGATCTTTATTAAAATAAATTTAGTTAAAAAGTCTCTGTTGTGTCACTGCTTATGATGGTTAACAGTAATTGTAAGTAAAAGCCTGAAAATTAACTGATGAATTTAAAAATAAGGATTAAAATTGGATTTCTGCACTTTAAATTATTTAGGCACTTTTTAATGTCAATAAAAGTTATTGGATTGTAAATGTTATTGATTGGAATATCTTAATTCCAGTCATAAAATTTTATAATTTATTCAGAAATTTGTAACAAAGTAGATTTCAAATGGTCTTTGCAAATAAAAGAAATAATAGACAAATGTAATAATTACTATAAATATACATACTCTTAAAATATATTTTATTAATATCCTAGCACAAACTATTTGACATCAGTATGCCATATTTATAGTAAGATACTGTTTGTTTTACATTCTAAATATATATACATAGCATCATTTCTTCACTTACTTAGTCTTTAACCATCAGAAAGTAATTAAATTAGCTCCTAGAGTAAAATTTCAGAAAAGCTAACACTTTAAAAAAAGATAATCTTGTTATAGTTGCAAAACTATGCTCTTTAATGAATCATTTTAGGTTTTGGCATTTCAACCTCTTACAAGAATCCTTTGTTAATTGGGTTCATCTCTTTAAATTCAATTTGTCTCCACCTAAGAGCTACTTTCCTTGAAACATAACATAATTTACCTGGATACTAGACATAAAGCCTGGTAATATTTCATCTCCCACTTAAATATTTGCTACATGAAATTAAATTTTCTTTTATTACTTTGGAAAAAACCATTATAAATAAATTTTATGTTGATTTCGTAAGAAAAAGATACATAATAAACTGCCTAATACATTATTTTTGTTTCCTTTCGTATTTTAAAAATTTAGTTAACCTCTCCATTAAGACGCTCAAAATCACATGGTTCACTTTGGTTCTAGTTTTCACCTTTCAAGATGCAGAGTAATAACTAAGTACCCACAAGAAGAACCAAAAATAGAACTATCAAAAGCATTTGCTGCTAGAAAATTGTGCAGTTTGTGGGGAATACTGAAGTGGAAAATTATTGTTTTAATTATAAATTAATTTCTGCCATATGATTTTAAAAAGCAGGTGCATATTTTATGTCAAATAAAAATCACGTGAGATACCCATCCTCAAATATCTGTCGTTCAAAAGACTATGGCTTATAGATATAAGCTACGATAAACATGTTTAAAATAAAATCAACAGAATAATATTTGACTGGCATAAATGTTAAGCAAAAATAAACTGAAAAATATTCCAGAGAATTCTAGGCTTAAAAAAGATCTTTGAAAAGGTGTAATTGAGCAGATATGTGAAAAAAAAAAAAATGAGTCAGCCTCAGGGAGACCTGGTCGCAGAATATTGTATCAGAAGGAAGGGGAAAACACAGGTTGAAAGTAAAAAAATAAAACCATGGACAAGCCTGACCAACATGGAGAAACCCCGTCTCTACTAAAAAAAAAATACAAAAATTAGCCGGGTGTGGCAGCGCATGCCTGTAATCCTAGCTACTTGGGAGGCTGAGGCAGGAGAATCGCTTGAATCTGGGAGGCAGAGTTTGCCGGGAGCAAAGATCGCGCCATTGTGCTCCAGCCTGGGCAACAGGTGTGAAACTCCATCTTAAAAAAAAAAAAAAAAAAAAAAAGAATGGCCATAGCAAAAGGCAAAATGAAAGTGAAGACACAGAAGTAAAACAGATTGAATTATATCTTGTAGGCAATGTTAAAAATTATTCTGTATAGAGATTCTAATGGGATTCTAATTTTAATGGGAATTTATTGCAGTATGTAAGCAGAATGATATGCAATACATATATTTAAAATACAAAGGTATCCTCAGTAAAAAATTTAAAAACTGTTAGAGGAATAAAAGTTGCACACGGATATGTGGTAGATTATTTTATGGTCATTATAGACTGTAGCAGCTTGAAGAACATTGAAAGTGTAGATGTTCTTTCTTCATGGATCCTCTACATATGGGGTTTAATTAATTATGATTTTTATGTCTTGGATGGTGTTCTTAGAAGGTCGTCCAATTTCTGGATGGTGACTGATATGGTTTGGGTCTGTGTCCCAATCCAAATCTCATGTTGAACTGTAATCTCCATTGTTGGGGTAAGAGGTGAGGGATCATGGAGGGGGATTTCTCCCTTGTTCTTCTCGTGATAGCTAGTGAGTTCTCACAAGATCTGGTTGTTTCAAAGTATGTAGCACTTCCCCTTTTACTCCCTTTCCCCTGCTCTGGCCAAGTAAAGACAGTGCCTGCTTCCCATTCACCTTCTGCCATGATTCTAAGTTTCCTGAGGCCTCCCGAGGTGTGCTTCCTGTACAGGCTATGCAACTGTGAGTCAATTAAACCTCTTTACTTCATAAGTTACTCAGTCTCTCAGGTATGTCTTTACAGCAGTGTGGGAATATCATAATATAGTGACCTTGAATTGCCACACAAAATCTCATTCTAGTAAGGCCATTTAATTATTATACTCATAATAGTTGTGAAAAAACTCACACATCTAACTCCATACCCCACTAACATCTCTAGATAAAACAAAAATGTCTAAGTTCAGAACTGCTTTCCAGACAATTAAAAAGCTACCATGAAGTATAATATTTTTTTATCTGGGACTTCCTCAGAGAGAGATGACATATAGTAAATAGTTCCAAATGACATAAACCTAACTAGAGAAATAGAAGGAAGAATTTGAAAACCCATATCAGATGAGCCGAGGGACAAACAGTGAAATAAAGAAGGAAGAATTTGAAAACACATGTCAGATGAGACAAGGGACAAACAGTGAAATAACACTACAGAAAGTAATCCCAGAGCTGGAGATAGGTAATAATGAAAAGTAGTCTCAATGCCAAGCTTAAAGAGATTGAAAATGGCTTCCAAGATAGAGACTACATTCTTTATGCCATGTTTTGTGTTTATAGTTGATTGCGCTAAAATTTAAAAATAGAAGAAGAAGAAAAAATGCAAGTACAAATGAGAAAGACTTTTTTTTTCAGGAATTAGTCTTTCCTGATTAAATTAAATATTTAAGTCTGTAGTCATTTACGATATATAGCCTAAGAATGGTACAACTATTTGAAGGTATAAAGTTTTGGAGGAAATATATGAAATATTTAGTCTTCTATAGGCCCTTGAAAGATTTTTACCTCAATTCTATTTATACATTAGTGACTTAACAATTCACACTAATTGAAAATAAAAACAGTTAATATATGCAATTATATATTATAAATTATATTAATAAATATTAATTTATAATATATAGAAAAGTGAGTTTCATCATAATTTTTAAAATTTAAATTATGTGAGTATATAAATGAGAATATAAATGTCTATCTATGCTATCACAACCTGAACAGTTTTATTTTTGCATATTTGCACTTTTAACTGATTTTAAGTCCTGACTAAAAAAGACCTGGAACCTTGGCTTGGTGAAATCAGTAACAGAGAGCATACTTTGATGCTTTCATAATTTTTTATTGTCTGCTTTGTCACTCTTGCCTGTTTATCCTGCCTGTATCCAGCTATGAAACAATTTTCAAGGCCCCATTTAAAAGTCACGTCCCCTGTGAATTATTTAAAAATTATCCAGTTTGTAGTAATCAGTTATTTCCATTGCTTTTACAGTAGATGCATTTAAGTAAATGTATCTTCTTTATAAAAGTACATTTATGCCATTTTATCATATATTATAATTGTCTTTTAGCATGATTCTCCAGGTCCCACTTTTCTTTCTGCTGCACACTGACCTGAGCCAGGTCAAATCACAAGGTACCTTGTGGTAGATGAGAGTTATAGGTTTCCTCTTTTGTAAACTCATTACTGGGTGTATGTTAAAAAATTAAAGCAAGTAATGAAAAAAAAATTCCACCACACATACATGTATTTATCAATAAGGAAATACAAAATCTCATACTATCTGTTCTTTAAACTTCAATAAATTTCTAGCTTTCTATCTTTTAATCACCTTCACACAATCATGTAGAATTAAGTTTCTGACAGAAACAATATTATTTTAAGGCATAAATTAAATTTTATTGCTAACTTTCTGGAGACAGTCAAGTGACAAAAATCTTCTGAATCTAAACCCCAGGTCAATAATATCACTTAGAAGTTTGTCTTGTATTGGATCCATCTATATATTCAAAATTATACCTATAAGATTACAAAAAAATCAACATATCTTGACCAACACTTATTTAAACAAATACAGGTTATTTCTAGGGTAATTTTATTCTGATTAATAAAATTCTAACATTAATCCAGGAAACCTAGAACTTTTAATATACGGATCCAATATTAACAAAGTTTATAATACTAACTGGCTCCCTTCTTCCCTCCCTGACAAAACATTCAACATTACTTCATGAATATGTGAATATGGCACTTAAAATGAATGTACTCTAGGATGTCTGTTAAAATTAACTAACACATCTATCTACAATTTTAGTTGTGTCTTTGCTAAAATATTTAAAAACACATTTTAGACAGTATTTTTCTCCAACATCATGTTTAAAATTTCTGCAAGCCAGTGTTGTAGATTTTAAGATTGTACTAATTTTTCAAAATATGCATTGCATCTCACTGTAAGGGAGGTACATTCATATTCCGTGAACTCCAGCCTTTGCCGTGGGGCTCACATTCAGTTTGACTAACAAAATATAAATAGAAGTGGGATGGGCACTTCCAAGGGAAATCTTTAAAAGTCTTTTCATGGTTTTCCCTCTTCCATGAAGGCAGAAGTTCCTTTGATTGGGACTACTCTTATGGCTTAGGTCCTTAAATTAATATGGGAAAGAAATCCACGTTCAACCCACTATGAACTTGTCTCAATAGTAGGAAACAGAACTTGTTGTACGTGTGTCCCACTGAAACTCTGTGGTCTGTAACCAAAACATCACTTAGCAAAAGCCAACAAATGCATGTTGTAATTTAGTTGTTTTCTGCACCTATGTTGTCCTAAAAGAAGTCTTCTTCAAATTTTAGAGGCTTAATAGATATTTCTTCTTATGACTGAATTTCCTTGTCATGTATTGAGTACAAACCTATCACAGAATGTTTATATACACTAATTTTCTCTCTTTTGGTATTTAAGTTAAAATATAATTTTTCTTATGTTTCAAGACTTCCGAGATTTCTAAGGTGTGTATAGACAGATAGAAGAGAGAGCAGTCACATTTTGAAATTTAGTCAAAATCTTTAAATGAGGAATAAGAAATTTGCATTTTTATCAGCCTTACCTAAACAAGCATAATGTACACCAAAGTTCTAGCTCTATTGTTATATAAAGTAACATCTAAATCTTTTTTCAATTCATTAAAATAAAAATGCAATAGTGTCAGAAATAATTTTCATTATTATTAAGTTTTTTATATAACAAAGAAGAAAAATAAAATTTATATACAATAATAATTATATTTTAGTATAATTTATATGTAATATGTATAAATTTAGTGTAGTTATAAAAATATAAATTACATATTATTTTAAATTTATATTCTAAACTTTAAAATTCATAAAATTTATATATATGTAAAATTTTAAAATATATAAGAAAATCCTAGTATCCTTCAGATTAATATATCTATCCTTTGAATTTTATAGAGCTGGTAGTCAGAAGTTTCTGTTCCAAATCCCATTTTTAACTTGAGGTCATTTTCTTTTTTTTTTTTTTGTTACTAACAGATACAGAGTATTTAACAAGACTCCTCATTACAGAGAGAAAAATAAATGATTAATTGTAAATTCCTCCTAAAAATGTTAGAAAAATTTGATTTTATACGAAGAAATTAATATTTCTCCTTTTTATTTTCAAGTGTCCACTGCTATTATCCAAATAAGAAGGATATTGTCATTATGCAAAATCAAGATGTTACCTATGAATCTCATATATTGAAAGGATTTCTGCTCTCTTGATGATATTGGCCTTCAGGTTCTCATTAATTCATCTTTTGCCTCCTCTCCCATTCACAGATGACATATTATGAAGATACTATCTATTAAACAAAGAGATGAAAAAAATCCAATAATATGTCTGGATGCATTTCAGATGGACTCTTGTGAAAAACAAAAATGGTATAAATTTGAAAAGTTGTCAAAAGAATAAGAATTTATCAGATCAGAATTTAAGGGAAATGAGAAAGCTACCTATGTAAAATACAAAGAGGGAACATGAACTATGCAGTAGATTTTTTAAATTATATGAAAAGTTATCATGAAACACTTTAAACCAAGGTTTCACAAACTTTGCACTATTAACATTTCAGGTCAGATGCGCTTTTCGTTGGTAAGACAAGCTGTCCTCTACATTCTAGCATGTTATCAGCATCTCTTGTTTCTACCTACTAAATGCCACTAGAAAACCACTGTTGTGATAAACAAAAATGTTCCAGAAATTGCCAATCCTCCTCTTGGGAGGGAGTAAAGTAGATCCCATGAAGAACCACTGCTCTATGTCAATAAATAAAATTTGAATGAGATGAAAATAAAAAGCTTTTTAGAAATATGTAGCCTACAAAAACGAACCTAAGAAGAAACTAAAAGCTTAAAAAAAATTTACCCATAGTAACAAATCAAATAGTCCTGTGACTACGACTCTCTTATAAAAAAAAGTCTTACCAAGAAGACACTATTTCTAGATAGGCCATCATGTAGTGGAATTCTTCTTTGCCAACTCAGCTAGGCCAGAACGATTTTCCCCAAAATTCTCTTTCCTATATAATTGTAGGTTAGCATGGTCCAAATAAAGCATTCTGCAAGACTCAGAAGGCAGAATTATGCAGCAGAAAAATTATTTTTATACTTTGAAGTTTTTTTATTGTTTCTAAGTGGACTAGAAAAAAAATAAAGCAAAAAAAAAAATAGTGAACTCAAGACATTTATTTTTCAGCCTAAATTTCCTCTAAGAAAGTTTTTATTACTAACACTAAAGACAACCTCATCTCCCGTTTGAGATAACAAATTAGCATCTCCTTCACAGCTGACATTTTTGAAAACCAGACCCAAGTTGTAAAGTTGCAGGTGGCTGACTCAATGCAAACTGAATTTTCAAACTTGTAAGGCCTTTCATCATAAACCCAGGGAATTGGTTGGGAAGAATTGAGGCCCTAAAATTTAGGACGGATAAAAACAGAAAGATTCCGGAAAAAGATAATTGCCTTGAAAGGAACTTCCCATCATCCTCATGTCCTATACCCAATGACTCTTAGTCTTCCTATATCTGTAACCAGACTTAACTTTCAACAGTCTATGAATCTCTTGATTTGGCTTAATGATAATATCATTCTTATTTGAACATTAATGATGACCGGTTGAAAATAAGGAGGTGAGAAAGGTAAGGAGAACTGTAAAGTGTAATTCTCCTACATATTTTCTAGTAGGAGTTTATAATTAATAATTCCTTTTTTCTCTTTGTTGAGAAGAGAAATTTTGTTAAATACTTTGTAATTACTTGTAACAAGAAAAGAAAACAAACAGTAATACATAAAGTGTGGTGCAAAAACTATTGCACAAAACAGGTTATACATACCATAAAATTACATAGGATTTTGATGTTCTAAATTTATAGAAACCTAAGTAACAAGTGTGAGATAATCCTAAATGTGTTTAGTCAAGGTAGAAAAATATTGATTTGATTCCAGAATAATAGACAAATATGGACTCACTAAGCAGAGAAACTGGGTTCAGTATGTGAAATCAAGGAGATTGGAATAGATTTAACATTTTGCTTTGTTGTTGACTGGAACCTGGGCTCAGAAATGGCTTACATTAAGTGAAATTAAAACACCAGAACTTCCCTGTCATATTTTAGAGGAATGTACCCAAAGTCAGAGAGATTGAAAGTTCAGTGGATTTATCATATTGTGCCTATTCAGTTATCTCCTGAAATACCTCGCAGGTAGGTCGAGGATACTTTGCCTTCACTAGGTGTAGAAGAAAAAGAGTTATCTGGAACCCCCAACATCTTAACAAGCCTCTTGGTAATTACTTTCTATAGGCTAGAAATATTGTACAAGTAACAACTACTGTCATGGCAGATTACAAAGAGTGGCATTCAATCCTTAAGAAAAAACAGTAATGCAATTTTATTGCAGATCAGGGCCCAAGCAGCAGACTAGTCTATGCTTCAAAGATCTTTAGTGTTGAGTAGTTGATCACCATATCCGCAGAACTAAAATAGATGGACAGTCTAGTAAATTTGTATAAGTAGAAACCTCCAAGTCTGTTAAGTAGAATCTGCCTTAGATTATAATAGAGTTACAGCCACCCTTCAATCAATTTATGGTACCGGAGTCATTTTAATGAAGAGAAGTCTGAGTCCCCTTGAGGAAAGAACTAGCTACATAGCCAAACATGGATATTGTAAATATTCCTCATACATTTCCCCAAAAGATCTGCAAATATCTACCAGGCTTACAGTTCATTAACAAATGGAAGTTAATCAGACTTCTCAAGGACACTAGATCTTGGCTCTGACTCCTCACAAATTTCTGTAGAATGAAATAATACCATGGGGCACTAGTCAGAATAGAGATTTAGAAAGCTCAGATGACCGACAGAGTGCCCAACCCATCATGGGTCCAGTGGATACCTAAACCCAATATATTGTAATCTTCTGAGTTTTAAAGTGTAGGTTTGTATTACACATAATCAGCGACTGACTTGAATTCCCACATGGTTTTCTGGTTCCGTGGAAAGGAAGCTATTATGATAGGGAAAGTCAAGTGGAAACCACTAGCCCTTTCTTTACATACAAAATACTAAAACAAAACCAACACTGCATCCCTAGAGAGATTACACAGATTAATGCCACCATTAAGGATTTAAAATATGCTGAAGTGGTAATTCCTATCACAGCTCATTCAATTCTCCTGTTTTTCTTGTTTAGCGGATGGATAGAAATGACAATTATGAAATTGGATTAGTAAAAATAATACCATGTGTCTTTATATGTCTGTATAGTAGAATTATTTATAATCCTTTAGGTATATATCCAGCAATGGGACATGCACACGTATGTTTATTGCAGCACTATTCACAATAGCAAAGACTTGGAACCAACCCAAATGCCCATCAATGATAGACTGGATAAAGAAAATGTGGCACATATACACCATGAAATACTATAGAGCCATGAAAAAGGAAGGGTTTATGTCCTTTGCAGGGACATGGATGAAGTTGGAAACCATCACTCTCAGCAAACTAACACAGGAACAGAAAACCAAGTGCCATATGTTCTCACTCATAAGTGGGAGTCGAACAATGAGAACACATGGACACAGGGAGGGGAACATCACACATCAGGGCCTGTCAGGGGATGGGTGTGGGGGCTAGGGGAGGGATAACTTTAGGAGAAATACCTAATGTAGATGACGGTTTGATGGGTGCAGCAAACCACCATGGCACGTGTATACCTGTGTAACAAACCTGCACATTCTGCACATGTAACCCAGAACTTAAAGTATAATAAAATAAATACCTAAATAAATAAAAAATAATAATAATATCATGTCCTGACTCCAGATGTAGCTGCTAATTCTGATGTTGTTTCATTGCTAGCGCAAATCATCACATCCCCTGGCAACTGATATGCAACAATATATCTGGAAAACAATCTTTTTCTCTATATATCTCAGTAAAGAATATTAGAAATAGTCTGCTTGCAGACATGGCCAGAAATACTTCTGTATAGTTCTAGAACAGGGTTATATCAATTGTTAAACTTTCTAACATAATCCAGTCCATAATGACATGAAACACCTCTTAGTTAACAAAGATGTCATGTTGCTTCTATATGTTTATTATGTAATGATTTTGAATCTAGTGAACAAGATGTACCAGGTACTCCAGAGACTTTGGGAAGACATACGCATGTCAGAGGTTGGGGAATGCATCCCATAGAAACTCAGGGGCCTGCCACCTTAGTGGAATCTTCAGGGGTCTACCTCATGGAACATGTTGAAATATTCCTTCCAAGTTGAAGAGCAAGTTGCTATGTCTGGCCCCTCCCACTATTAAGAAATGTTGTAACAATCTGTGGGCCTCTCTAGATTTGGGATGCCGTGTATATCTCTGTTAGGTTGTATTATTCTTGCTTATTTACTGGTTATCCTGGAAAACTGCCGGTTTTGAGGGAGACCTAGAATAAGTCTCTACGAAAAGTCTGTCTGCTATTTCTGAAAGCTCCTGTGTTTCCTGGAACATATGACCCAACAGAACTAATTTTGCTTCAACTGTGTGTGGTGGAAAGAAATGCCATACGGAGCAGTTAGCAGGATGGTAAAAATGATTCAAAGACTGGAGCTTAGGAATTTTAGAGCAAGGCTAAGACAGTTTCTACAGATACTAATAATTCCCCTTATGACAAATCACATATCTTTTGCTACTGAGCCTTGGTAGAGATTAAGTGCTTTAACATGGCAAAACCAGTTATCAGGAGACCTGTGATGCCCTCCATGAACTGGCTTTTGTCTGAAGGAAATCAATTATATCTAATAAAGTAAATAAAGACAAAAATTCAACTATTCAAAATTCTATACTCAATGAAGGTTGAATTAAGCAAAGAATAAATTTATTTGATAAAAAATACGTTTTTACATTAAAATGCATACAAAATAACCATTTCAGTGTCTTGGTGACTTATAGAATTTTTCATAGGCATAAAAATGTGCTTTGTTTTGTTTCTTAGTAAACCAATAGATGGTGGGAATTGGAATAATAAATAGTATATTGATTTTCCTCTAAAAGGATTTTTGTTTTTCTTCTAGACTTTGAGAAGCCTAAAACTTCAGGTAACATGGAAGAGAAAAAAAGATGTGGGAGAAAAAAGACTTTGAAGGCTATGATGCACTACTTATGCTACTTATACTTACTACTACGACTTATACTACTGTACATATAGAACTGTGCTCTGTGGAGGCCAGAGAGCCCCTGGTGAAGTCATTTGCCAAGATGTTTTTGGTTATCATTTACTCCTTTATGCCTGCAATGAACAACATGTTTGTGTCCTAAACTAAATGTTTGTGCTCTAACTAAATTCATATGTCGAAATTCTAAAGTGCTGATGCCAAACATGAGGCCTTTGGGAGACAATTAGGTCATGAGGGTGGAACCTTCATGAATGGGTTTAGTGAAGCCCTTATAAGAAGAGACTAGAGACCACTCTCAGCCTCATTTTACCATGTAAGGACACAATGAGAAATCTGCTCTCCACAACCCAGAAGAGGCCCTCACCATGTAACGGAGCTCAGGCTCGGCTGCTCACCGCTTGCAGAGCCAATGACAAAGGTGAAGTGCAGTGAAAGAAACGTGATTTTATTTTCTAAAGCTAGCAGTCGGGAACTGGCTGGCTTGCGCCTTTGGAAACGGCTTCCAACTTTAGGCTGAGAAAATGGGTTAAATAGGGGGACCTGGAATGGAGGATGCGGGAGTGGTGCTGAGTACAAGGTCTGCGTGTCTTGTTCCGGTGGCTGTCAGAAGGGGCTGGTATCATCCTAAAAATGGCCGGGTTGTAGACTAAAAGCCTTGAGGTAATGTCTGAAATTTTGCATCCTGGTCTCCCTGAATGATCAGTCCCAAGATTAGCCCCTGGAACCACATAATTAGATATAAGCATACAGTTAGACAGAAGTGTACAGTGTAAGGGGGTATACAGTGCAAAAGGGAGGGGCATCTCCCTTTCAAATAAAAGTACATCTCAAAGCTATATTCTAAGACTAAGTACATCTCAAATAAAGTACATCTCAAAGCTATGTTCTAAGACTAAGGGGAAAAAAAGGGAATTTCTGCAGTAAGCTTCAAGGTTACATCTTGATCTTGATTCTAGGGAGAAAAGAGGAAAAGGGGTAAAATAAAGTTTTAAAGCACAGTTTCAGGCTGTAGCCAGTTGGTTATAACCAGAACCCAACTGGCTGGCACCCTGATCTCTGACTTCCAGTGCCTACAGCACTGTGAGAAATCAATTTCTGTTGTTTTTAAGACACTCAGTGTATAGTATTCTGTTCCAGCAGCCCAAACTGCCTAAAACAGTGCCCTAATCTTAAATAATTATTTACTACATGTAATCGAAGTTGGTATTGACAATTTGGGGAGTAATACAAAAGACCTTTTCCACGTTTGTGGTATGATGTCAGCAGTTGCAAACAATAAGTCTCAACGTTGGTGATTTCAGATGGAGCTGGAAATACAATTTATGGGCAAGAATCGATCTGCCTTGAATTTTTTTCTAAAAAGTATATATATAATAATAAAAACAGCCATTAACAGTAGTTGTAATAATATTTTATCTACATTATTATTTTATTGCTACTAGATAATATGAGGCAAGAACACTTATTTCCTCTGTTTTTCACTGAAGAACTTGAGTCATTAAAAGATTAAGTAACTTGACAAAGGTCAAACTTCTTACAAAAAAAGCTGCAGGATATCAGAGAGGTTATCAGTGGAGAATATCACTAGACATTTGCTCATACCCGCTCTCCATTCATAGAATGTGGAGATGAAATTTCTTATTTGATTTATATATTAGTTGGCAGGGTAATTCTAGAACACTGAGTTTCTTTGGGTTATGAATGTTACAGTTGCATTTATTTTATATTTTTTTACCTTTTATTAAGTGGAATTATTTTCCATTTTATTTGTGTGAAACCTAATTGTGTTATGAAATAAACATCACTAGAAATATACTTTTCACATTATTGATTCATTGCAAAGTTATGCACTTAAGACTGATTAAAATTGAACAAGGACTGTTGTGCAAACAGACAAGTTTTGTCTGCCATAAGACTGGTGATTTAGGAAATACTTTTCATAATAAGTCAAGAAGGCTGTAGAACTATCACTTCACTATAAATGAAACAAGAGAATAAATTCTTTACACAGAAAACGGCTAATGTGGAAATTGGATTCTGTGACAACTCATTGAACAAACAATCATGAGCAACCACAATAAAATGTAATTTCCTTTATCTTAAATTCTTTAAAGTTAGCAGTTAAAGCTGTATTCTCATATATGCCATTTCACATAGTTTATCTTTCAAGCAGATGATTTTATGTGTCAAATAACTGTAGCAAGGATAATTCATGAGCTGAGATTTTTAGGGTGAAGAAATCAATGGAACATTGCACTGCTGTTTCTTTGCTTCGAACTCATAATGGCACAATGCTAATTTTTTTTTTTCAGTTTTTTTGTGAGCTCATGTAGCAGCAGGAAAGCATAATATAATCAAGGCAGCAGGGAGCTTCTCTCTACAACTAGAATCAATTTACATTTGTCCATTATGTAAATGATTCTTCACTATTTTTCTATTTGCCTATTTGAAATTGTGGCAGGGTGAATTTCCACTTGCACGTATGAGAATTTTTCAAAATCTTTATATAATGATATAATAATACTCAATTTTTCATTAATATTGAGCTAGGTTACTGGTATGTTTCCTTCAAAAACAACAAATTGATTACATTTGTCTAATTTTTTTTGTCCTGTGCAGGATTTAATCTCAAAAAGAGAGTCTGTTTATATATTTATTATGTAACTTGAATTATTTATGATTATAGTTTTAATAGTTGGACTGATTTTTTAAAATTAAAAAGAAAGACACCAATATTATTTATTAAACCAACCAAAAAGAAAATTTAACCATTTCTGTATTCTGATAGATGTCCTTAATCAAGATCTAGGAATTTACCAAATATTATAGAAAGTTTCCAGACTCTGCTAGTTTGAATTATGTCTGTCTAGTTCTGTTCTCTTGTGTTATAAATATAGTTGAATGGATTTTGCTGCAAGTATAAAAAATATTTTCAACCCCAGAAGAAGTTAAAGTGCAATTTAAAACTGATGCCTTTCTATGTATTTCATTTAATCATCAACCTTACTTTTGACTCAATGAATGTCATATATTTTTTATTTCTGAAATTTAGTTCACTTTATGGCAGCTGCACAAATACTCACTCACTCAGTCAATGCAATTAATAACAAATGCCAGGCAAGTAGTAAAAGTGTTCAAACCATTTATTTTCTTTAGTGCAGACTCTTGAGGCAGTTTGCTATGGCACAGTTTTCTCACTACTAAGCAAGTTTCTGTTGAGTAGCGTGTGACTTTTTTCTCTGAGAGTGTTGCCCACAGAATAAGCTGAAGGCTCCATTCTTTTCATTGGATAGTTCTTCTCCCAAATTGCTCATTTACATTTGTGACTTCAAACATCAGCTTTGTGGTGACAACTCTCACATTAACAAGCAGAGATCTAACTTTTTGCTTTTCTAGTTATGTATTCAAAGCTACCCTCAAAATACTTGCGCTTTATTTTTCTCTCAACCACACATATTTAATAGTCATGAAAGAAAAGCCAGTTTTCTATTGCTCTTGCACCTCCTCTTTTCCTAAACTTTTCTCTTTCAACTTTTTTTGTTGTTAGTGTTTTGTTTTGTTTTTGAGATGCAGTTTTGCTCTTGTTGCTCAGACTGGAGTGCAATTAATGGTGTGCTCTTGGCTTACTGCAAACTCCGCCTCCCGGGTTCAAGCAATTCTCCTCAGCCTCCCAAGTAGCTGGGATTAAAAGCATGAACCTCCACACCCAGCTAATTTTGTATTTTTAGTAGAGACAGGGTTTCACCATGTTGGTCAGGCTGGTCTCGAACCCCTGACCTTAAGTGATCCACCCAACTCTGCCTCCCAAAGTACTGGGATTACAGGCGTGAGCCACCTTGCCCAGCCCTCTTTCATCTTTATGTCATGTCCAGGATACTCTCTCCCCGGATATGAAGGCTTCAGTTCCTTATCTTAAGGTCCAGTTACCCCAAGTATCTTTGATTGGCTCTATTTTGAGCTTGTGTTCCTATTTTAATTGATTGTATAAAATACTATCATTTTATAGAGCCCTCTGTGATCAATTAAACCCCTTTGTATGGCGTCTAAGAATTTTCTTTAACCAGAGGAATGAGTTCTTTTCAGAATCATGTTTATTTCTTAACTATGCAAGCCAACAAACCATTCTAGTTAAGTCATTTTTACTATTTCTGTCTCTTGTGCCTCCCTCTAGAGACACACACAAAGACACACACACACAAACACACACATACACACACACAACTCATATTGGCAACTGGGCCTTCCATTTTATGCCTCATGGACTGGCAACACTTTCTTATATGCTCAGCTAATTCAGATTCCATATTTTTCTTTAAAGATTATCTCAGAATCTTCTTACAATTTTTATAATTTTTGTGCTTAATTATATCAACACTTTGATAGTCCCTTTGTACAACCTTTACCACTCTGTGATATGTGTGGTGACCTTAAGTTTCAGAGAAATTTCTAGAAGGAACATCATTGGTATAGTAAATTATCTCTATTGTACTAGTCTTTATTAAATATATTGATATTATTTTCATCTAATGACATTTAAAAATAGTTTTCATATTTACAAATCAGTTATATATAAGGTCGTGACATCGCCTGAGCTCTGACTTTGCTCCACACAGCAGTGGGTGCTGGGAGCAGGGATAGGCCAGGGAGTGGGCACTTCTGAGCTTGTGGTGGCGGAGGGCATTCCAGGTCCCTGAGAATGCAGGGATGCCCAGGTCCAGAGCTGTGGCTGGACAGCTGCAGCTGTGCCTGAGAGTGTGGTCTCCCCCTGACATAACTTGTTACTGGCCTCTGCCAGTCCACGGAGTGTGCAGCCCCAGACATGCCTCCCCCGCTGCAGCTTACATCCCCACAGCAGTGGCTGCAGATGGGCTGAGGCCACCATCACAGACTTGTCCAGTCCATGGCCGCGGGCCACAGATGGTCTAGGGCAGCTTTGAATGTGGTTCAACACAAATTCATAAACTTTCTTAAAAAATTATGAGTTGTTTTTTTTTTTGCAATTTTTGTTCTTTAGCCCATCAGCTAACATTCGTGTTAATGTATTACATATGTGGCCCAAGACAAAATATGAAAGTATAAAATTAAGGCAAATCATGTTAAGTGATACGTAGATGGAAACTGAAAAACAAATAACGTATATAACAATGAATTTGTCATCAAATTTGCTGAGGTAAGGGATGGTAATAGAGAAGATAGTAACATTTTGACTGGTAAATAAAATTGCTTTACTTCTAATTCTAAGAATCAATCTGCTGTTCTCAGGAATACATATTTTGAGGAGTCAATTGTGGAACAATTTAAAAGAAGGAAAGATGACGCAAAAATAAAATTAGAAAAGATTAATTCTAGAACTTTCAAATCACCTGAGAAAAATAATCTGTGTTATCAGAAATGAGGAGAGTGATTTCTCTAGTGGTTACTACCAGAAGAGAGGGTGAATGGGGCTTCTGGGCTGAAAGGTTTAACAAAATTGGTATACAACTAAAACAATAGCACATTTCTCTTAGTTCAAGCATACTTGAAATATTTTCTAAAAAATTAGTGTATGCTCTGGAAATAAGATACAAAATAGCTACAGAAACTAATTATGCTAAGTAAAATCTATATTTGATTGACCTGGCCGGGAAGATTCTAAGGTATTCCCCGAATTTCTGCCTCCAGTCATAACTGACCTGCATAATCTTCTCTTGAGTGTGCACAGAATATGTGCATATAGTGGGAAGGACATGCTGTGATTAAATTATTAATAAAATGACTGTGAGTTAATCAGAACTTATATTATCCTAAGGGGGGATTAACCTAAATAGGCAAGTTTTCAAAAGAAGGTGAAACATCAAAGAATGAAATCACACAAACAGCCATATTGGAAATTCCTTGAATTGTCAGTTTATTAAAATTACCAATTTAGTGACATCTATTTTGAGTTTCTGGATATTTTTCTTCTGTTTTCACTGAATTTTCTAAATTTCATTTAATGTAATTATTATGATTAAAATACATTTATCATCTAATTTTATTAGTTCTTATGCTTACTCTTATTTTCTTCCATTTTCTTTGGATTTAATTTATAGTTTTTGCTAGCATTCACATAGGTATCTGTATATTATAATTATGAGAAGTACATAATACATTTATAATATATATGTGTATATACATATTGTATAAGAAAAATACATATATTACACACATATTTGTACACATACATATACATACATGTATAACATGTATATAGTATATACATACGTGTATAATATATGTATACATAGTATATACATAAAATAAAAGTAAAAGTTAAAATTATATGTGTGTATATAATATATACACATATCTATTATATGTAATTGTAAAATAGTTACATATAATAATTACATGTAAATAATGTAATACATTCTTATTTTACATATAATAAAATAATATAATTTTACAAGTATATTAGATATAATACAAATATTATATATACACACATATAATTATTTACATAATAATGTGCTATTACTTAAATATATAATAATGTGTACTGTGTACACATATGTAATATGTCTAATATATGATATATAGTATATTTTTATACATTGTACATGACATGTATAATATATAGTACATATAATGTTTATATATACTTATAATTATATAATTATTGGAAAATTATATAAATACAACTATAGTTATAGGTATTATGTATGTGCATATATTATATATAATTATATGATTATTAATTACATAATTATCTAAGTAATTATATAATTGTATAATTTAATTGTAATTCTATGTGTGTATATAGTATATACATAATTATAAATAAAATGTAATTATTATAAATATATGTGTGTTTATAATAATATTTTATAATATCAAATTATATGAATTATATGTATATATTATATATGCACACATAATTTATATACTTATAATTATATTTTTATAATTATACCATTATAATTACTTGTGTATATTTATATGCATATATAATATATGAAGATATAATAATTATATTTATTTACAGTTACATAATATAATTATATATAGTTCATATATTACATTTTATATATTATATATTTTATGTATATTTAGTACATATACTTTATATATAGTACACATAATATGTATGTTTAGTTCATATATTTATATATAGTATATATAATATTACATTTCATATATATTTTGTGAAAATATGTAACATACATGTCACATATGTATGCATATTACACATTATTACACACATATTCAATATATAGGTATAATAGATATATATCTATTACACACATGCATTACACATATATGTGTGTGATATATGTATGATTATATATATTTGTCATACATGGAATATGTATAATATATGAAATATAACATTATATATAAATAATACTATACATAATAATATGTAGCATACAGAGAGTAGATATATCACATATAACATTATATCTAGAGTATATATATTATATATTTTAATTATCATATTTATATATGATATAATATATCATATACATTTGCAGGCTTCTTACATGAATATATTATGTCATGCTGAAGTTTGGCATATGAGGTACCTTATCACTCAGATAGTAAGCACAGTACCCACTAGTAATTTTTTCAACCCTTGCCTCCATCCTACTTCTTCTGCTCTATTACTCCACATTACCTATTTTTCTTATCTTTACATCTTTAAATACCCAATATTTAGCTCCCACTTATGCAAACATGCAGTATTTGGTTTTCTCTTTCTACATTAATTTACTTAGGATGATGGCCGCCAGTATCATCCATGTTGCTTCAAATAACATGATTTTATTCTTTTTTATGGCTGTGTAATGTTCCATGGAGTATATGTACCACGTTTTTAATTGAATTCACTGTTGATGAGCAACTAGCTTGATTCCATGTCTTTGCTATTGCGAATAGTGCTGCAATGAATATATGAGTGCATGTGTCCTATAAAAAGAAATATTTATTTTCTTTTGAGTATATAGCCATAACCAGTAATATTATTGCTTAGTTGAAAGATAGTTCTAAGTTCTTTGACAAATCTCCAAACTGCTACCCAGAGTGTCTGAACTACTTTACATTCCCATCGACAGTTTATAAGCATTCCCTTTTCTCTGCAGTCTCACCAGCATCTATTATTATTCTTTTTCTTTTTAATAGTAGCCATTCTGACTGCTGTGAGAGAGCTTCTAATTGTGGTTTTAATTTTGCACTTTTCAGATAATTAGTGATGTTGAGCATTTTCTCATGTTTTTTGCCTCCTTGTATGTTTTTTCCTTTTTTTTTTTTTTTTTTTGAGAGGTGTCTGTTCATGTCCTTTTCCTACTTTTTACTGGCAAAAGTAATGTGGTGCCTCCAGCTTTGTTCTGTTTGCTTATGATTGCATTGACTATTTGGGCTTTTTTTTGGGGGGGGGTGTATAAATTTTAAAATAGTTTTTTTTTTTCTAATTCTGTAAAAAATGACATTGGTTGTTTGATGGGAATAGTGTTGAATCTGTAGATTGCTTCGGGCAGTATGGCTGTTTTAATCATATTGATTCTTCCAACCCATGAGCATGGGATGTTTTTTCTTTTTTTTTCTTTTTCATTTTTCTTTTTATTTTTTCAGATAAACACATGGATTTATTTAAAAGGCTACAAGCACTACAGAGGAGGGTAGAGTGCTATTACCCAGAGATACTGACCCAGATGGGAATCAGAAAAGCCTTCCTTGAGGAAGCAGTATTTTCATCTTTGAACCATTTTTTAATTTAATTTAATTTTAAGTTCCAGGATACATGTGCAGGATGCGCAGGTTTGTTACATAGGTAAACGTGGGCCATGGTGGTTTGCTGCACCTATCAACCAGTCACCTAGGTATTGAGCCCAGCATGCATTAGCTTGCCTGGGCAAGATCAAGATGCTAGCAGATTTGGTATCTGGTGAGGGCCTCCTTCATCATAGACAGCCATCTTTTCACTCTAACCTCATACGCTGGGGCAATAGTCTCTTTGGGGCCTCTTTAATAAGGGCACTAACCCTTTTCATGAGGGTTGCACCCCATGAACCAATAACCTCCCCAAAACCTCATCTCTATTACCATCACCTTTGGGATGAGCATTTCAACACAGGAATTTGGAAGGAATATAAACATTCACACCATAGCATAGGGTAATTCCACATCTAATATTTTAAGAAAAACTCAAAATATTTTCATAAGATCTGTGCCATTTTACATTCCCATCACCAATTTACTACAACCTCACCACTCACCACTAAGACCTGTTTTTTATTTTCATTATAGTCATTTTAGTGGGTATGTAGTTGTATATCACTGTGATTTTGATTTGTATTTCCATGATGGCTAATGACATTGAGCATATTTGCTTGTGTTTATTGGCCCTTCATCTATCTTCATTGGAGAAATGCCTGTTAAGATCCTTTACATATTTTTTAATTGGGTAAAGTTTTATTAAGTTCTAAGAGTTCTTTTTATATCCTACTATATATATTTTATCAGACATAAGATTTGCAAACATTGTACATTGCATATTCAATTTCTCGATGGTGTCCTTTGAAGCAAAATGTTGAAATTTTGAAGTACAATTTATGTATTATTTCTGTGGTTACTAGTGCTTTTGGCATCATCTTTAAGAAAACATTGCCTAATCCAAAGCCATAAAAATGCATTCCTATGATATTTCTAAAACTGTTATATTTTTTCTTTTCATTTAGCACAATGATCAATTTCAGTTACTTTTAGTCATTATGTGAGAAAAGGGTCCACTGTATCTATTGCATATGGCTATCCAACAGTCTCAGTAACTTATTGCAAAGGCTACTATCTCCCAAATCTGTCTTGGCAATCTTGTCAGAAATAAATTGGCCATAAGTGTAAAGATTGATTTCTGGGATGTCAGTTCTACTCCATTGTTCTATATGAATACCCTTATGCCAGTACCACATAGTCTAGGTTATTACAGTTTGGGATTAAGTTTAGAAAGTATGAGTCCTTCAGTATTGATTTTCTTCTTAAAGATTGTTTGGCTGTTCTGTGTCCTTTGCATTTCATATAAATTTTAGGATCACCTTGTCAATACTTGAAAAAAAAAGCTGAGATTTTATAGTAACTACATTGCCTATGTAGGTCTATTTGAGTATTGCCACCTAATAATAAACATGGGATATTCATGAATATGGGACGTATTTATGTATTTTATCTTCGTTAGTTTCTTTAAACAATATTTTGCAGTTCTCTGTTTTATCTTCTTTAGTTTCTTTTGAATAATTTTATTCTTTTTATTCTATTGTAAAAGTATTTGTGCTTCTGTGGTATAAAGCATTCAGTCATCATTAACTTTGATATTAGCTGTGAGTTTTTTACAGGTATCATCGTAAAAACTGAAGAATTTTCCTTCTATTTCTAGTTTATTGAGTGCTGTTATTACTACTGAGTGTTAAAGTTTTGCAAATGCTTTTTCTCTGTCTATTGAGATGATCACATGCTTTGGGTAATTTGATCTGTTAATATAGTATGTTATATTAATAGTTTTCATAAATTAAATCAAAGATACATTCTTTGGACAAAACCCACCTAGTCACGTAAAAATATTTTTATATGTTATTGGATTCACTATGCAAAATTTTTTCAGGATTCTGTGTCTATATTCAGAAAGAATATTGATCTATATATTGTGCTTGTAATATTACATTGAAAAAAAAAGCCAGCTATCTTAAAAAGGAAACACTTTTTTCACACTAACTTATAAGCTTATTTTGTTTTTATCATGATACAGAGACTATGAAAACTTTCATTGATATAGGAAAATTAATAATCATAATTACAAGGTTCTTTAATGTGGAAAATGCATGCAATTTCTATAGAAAGATGCACATTTTTTAAAAAAGTTACTAAGTCTACATTATAGTGCTTTAAAGAAAGATCTCCCTTCTTCAGTGCTGCTATTTTAAATACAGTAAATTTAAAATATATATGTACAGTGGTGTTTGTCTTATATTTGGCTGGCCCACAAACATTATTTAAAATATGTAACATTTTCCATTAGGGTATTATTTTCTAGCCTCTCAACTAAAGTTTATAAACAACTGATTCTGGCATTGTGTACATTATAATATAAATGAGCATAGGGTACAATATCAAGCCCTTACCATAACTGATCATTAATGCTGAAGAATGTTTTATGTTAGAATAAAAAAGTTGACTATCATTGAATGGAAAACAGAAACATGATTACACCCAGAAAATAAAGGCAGTAAATGGTTCATTTGCTCTCTTTCCATTTGCGGAATTGTAATAAAAATGCCAAATAGATTGATATTTAGGCAAAAAGCACATTGCAATACAGTTAAGATTACTAGAGGAGATGCATTAATATAGAATATTCCTCTTAGAGTCTGCTTTTCTACTTCAATTTCAAGAGTAGCTGGGTATTTTAATTTCAGTTATAGATACTCATTTAGCTTCTGATTCAAAGAACTCTCTTTTCCGTAAAATAAATGTGAACACTTCTAAGTTATTTTATTTTACCATGCTTTCTTAGATTTTAATCTTAATATTTAAAACAATCACAACATTTGAAAGAAGTTACGGTCTTTTATATCATGCAAAGTACTGAATGCCTTCCAGTTTACATGTTTTTAAGCTGCTGTAGCAGCAGCTGCATAGGATTTAGCTCAACATATGGTGTTGATTCTTTCTCTTTTTTAATGAAAATCTGAATTATAAATCTCTTGCAACAAACTGAGGATGAGATGTTTAGCAAAGTTATAACACATATTACTTGATATTTAAAAATGCCACATTTTTTCCCTGTGAGCAAAAGGGTGACAGAATTATGAAGCAGTGTTAAAAGAGAAGAGGAAATAAAATAGAAAGAAAGAATGAGAAAACAAAATGAATAGCGAATGTACCTTAAATTGCATCTCATTAAATGATCAATTTATTTTTATAGGTGAAGTAATTAAGTAGTAATTTTTAGATTTTTCTAAAAATGTAAAAGCAATAAAAATAAAAGTAAGTATGTGTGTGTGTTTTATTAATGAAGGGTAGAGAGATAGCACAGCAGCTAAACAGAAACTATAATATTTTAGGAGTTGTAAGAATACTGTGTAAAACATGTTTCACATAAAAATGTTAATATGAATTACATAAATTTTTAAATATAGAAAGATTGGCCAAGCGCAATGGCTCACGCCTGTAATCCCAGCACTTTGAGAGGCCGAGGCAGGTGGATCACGGTCAGGAGATCGAGACCATCCTGGCTAACACTGTGAAACCCTGTGTCTACTAAAAATACAAAAAATTAGCTGGGCGTGGTAGCGGGTGCCTGTAGTCCCAGCTACTCGGGAGGCTGAGGCAGGAGAATGGCATGAACCCGGGAGGTGGCGATTGCAGTGAGCCGAGATCACGCCATTGAACTCCAGCCTGGGTGACAGAGCGAGACTCTGTCTCAAATCAATCAATCAATCAATCACGATTATATTCTCAGGTAAAATAAAATAAAAGCTTCATAGACTCTTAGTATACATATTCCAGGAAAAGACCTTGGTGAAGCTTGCCTTTGCCTTTCTTACTCATCAACTCTTATTGAGATGTTCCAGTGACATCCATTCTACAAGTCACCCAATGACTTGATGTGGTTTATAATCTTTTTCTCTCATGGAAGAAATAATTCTGACTAAAATATTTTCCGTAGATTTTTGAAGAGTCTCTATTATTGTACCTGGGATCTTTCCACTTAAAAACAGAAGCAACTTGAGGTATTCCAGTGAAAAATGTATTACTCATAGACAATCTAACAAGAAGAAAACATCCTTTACCTCTACAGTGCTATATTATAGGTGCTTTCAAGAATAATAGGTTTTCCTCATGGGTACATATATGCAGAGAGGCTTGATTCACAAACTAAGTTTTAAGCCTCCCTCACCAACACAAAATCGATATTGTTGTTACCAAAGATATTATCATAACTTATACGGCGGCCCTTCTCATTGGCAATACTTCAGCATTGTCAATGGTATTGTCTTACTTTGTCAATGTCACTTGTAGACTATATATCAGAGATGAGATTTCTTCATATACATTTTCTTAGAGCCAAGCTCTAAGAAATATATTCTTTCAGTCTGAGCTGGAGAAGATTTGGAATAAAAATGTATGTTTTCAGACTAATATTTTCTCTCTACTGTGCCAATAAACCCTTCTAGGCTCCACTTTCTCTATATTCAGAGTAATCCTCCCTCACCAATTTTCCACTGAAGAAAGGATTTTATGGCCTGGCAGAATTTTCTTCACTCTTATTTAGATGTGTCAAAGTATATCTGACTACTAGAGTTGGCATGATTTGGTCATTCCACTACATATAAGACTAAGAAAGTCTATTTCAGAATCATAGGAAATAAAATATTTGGAGCTAGTAAAGAAGAGTTTTTTAAAAACTCACAAATTAATCTCTTATTGAGTAATGTATTTTTATTCATCTATTTTATTTGTAATAAATAGGACAGATCTCATTGCGTGAGGTAATACATTTTGTAGAATACTTATTATTAACAGAATTCACAGCACATAGAAATGGCCAGTCACTACCATTATTGTAATTTCCTGATGTGTTCTTTTTGCCTGCTGCACAGATAAACCCTGTTCTCTGAGACAGCATTATTGCAGTAGAGAAAGAGTTTAATTATTGCAAGGCAGCCAAGTGGAAGAATGCCCAAATTTGTCTCTCTAGGAACTCAGAGGCTAGGGTTTTAATGGATAATTTCGCAGGCAGGGGCTAGGGAATGGGTGCTGGTGATTGGTTGAGGATAACATCATGAGAGTGTGGGAAAAAAAACCTTATGAGCTGAGTCAGTCTCTGGGTGGGGGCCAAAGGACTGGTTGAGTTATGAGTCACAGGTCATGATGGAATCAGTCTTTCGTCAGAATGCAAAAGTCTGAAAGCCATTTCAAAAGACCAATCTTAGGTTCTACAGTCGTCATGGTATCTCTCCAAGCAATTGGGGAAGTCACAAATTTTGTGACCTCTGCCTGCACGATTTGGAGCAGGAAGAGATTATAGAAAAGCAAGCTAAGGAAAAATGGCTGGTTATCCTTTAACTACCTATACATTTAGCAGAATTCAGGCCTTTCCCATAATCCTAATCTCATACCTTTCATTAGTTTTACAAAGGTGACTTCAGTCCCTGAGCAAGGAGTGGATTAGTTTTAAGGAGGGGCTATTATCATTCTTGCTTCAAAATTAAACAATAAACTAAATTCCTCCCATTGTTAGTTTGGTCTATGTCCTGGATGAGAGAGGCCAGCCAGCCTGTGAGGCTAGAAGCAAGATGGAATCAGCCATGCTAGACATTTCTCACTGTCGTAATCTCTGCAAAGGCTGTTTCATTGCTCTGATTACCACTAGCATTATGCTTATCATCAATGAACATAAAAAATGTACAGTTTTATGATGACCTATCTGGAAAAGGGAATGGTATCACGGAAAGCAACAGATCAACAGAGGGAAAATTAATTAAATATTAACTTAAATCTTGACAATAGGCTTTCAGTAACAACAAAGAAGGAATGTGTTTATAATACAAAGCACACATACTTAACATCATCTTCTCTCATTTGTAATATCTATCAGATCTATCACATGGGACGCTTGCTCCAAAGTTCCTATCCCCAATTCCTGAAAATGAGCTCCACAACCCAATCTGGTAGGTATATTTGTGTACATTCCTACTTTTTGTTCTTTCTTACGATGTTTTAGGAACTTTGTAGTTTAGTTATCTGTAACTCCATTATAATTTGAGTTAGTTATCTTACGTATTCTAAATTTGATTTAAACGCCCTACTCTATTTCTTCATTGCCTAAGGCTGATGTTGATCAGACTCAGAATCTATATGTGAAATTAGACTGGGTAAAAGTCTGTGAATGCTTTTGCATGAGTATTTTTGCTGTTGGCCTAGTTGCTGTCTATATTACCTTTTTTCCATTCCCATACCTTTGTGCTGAATTTGACCTGTTACACTGATAAACACAATTAGTAATTTTAGGCTGCAGAGACTCTATTACTTTAATGTGCATGCTTGGGGTATAAAATATTAGAACTGTTCTCAAATTTATCCTGCTAAAGTGAAAATTTTTTTGAAAATTTAATGCTATTTATTGTCTAAATTACTTAATTAAAAAATAATGAAAAACAATCACTATATTCCAATATCTCCAAGTGGATATGTCCTAATTTAAAACTTTACTTTTTGGCCGGGCTCAGTGGCTCACGCCTGTAATCCCAGCACTTTGAGGGGCCGAGGCAGGTGGATCACGAGGTCAAGAGTTCGAGACCATCCTGGCTAACGCGGTGAAACCCCGTCTCTACTAAAAACACAAAAAATTAACTGGGCGTGGTGGCAGGCGCCTGTAGTCACAGCTACTCCAGAGGCTAAGGCAGGAGAATGGCGTGAACCCGGGAGGTAGAGCTTGCAGTGAGCCAAGATTGTGCCACTGCACTCCAGGCTGGGCGACAGATTGAGATTCCGTCTTAAAAAAAAAAAAAAAAAAATTCTTTTTCTCATAGTATATATGGTGGCATTTTTTATATTCTTGACACAATTAGTATAGCATGTACCTCCCAAATTTTACCATTCTATTTCTCTTGCAATATCAGAAAATGGTGCTGCCTTTTGTGTTCTCTGCTTCTCAGCACCCAAAACATATTGACAAAACACAGGCAAGGTGGTCACAATTTTATACTCTAAATAATGGTTTATTCTTAATGAAACCTCTTTTAAAGATCTGCTTTCTTTGGTTTTACATGGATTATAATGAACCCTGTAAAGAACTAAACTATAATTATTTTTACATGGTTGCACAATTGTTTGCTTTAGTGAGCAATGACTAATTGTAGTTTTTCTGTTTTCATTTGTGTTTCTTAAATTGTTTTCTAAATTATAAGCCAGGAATCAATCATCTTTGTGTATGTGTTAACAAGAATAATTACTTCTCTTCTTTCTATCTCATGACATAAATTGTGCATATCTTTCAAGTTACTGAATTTGTGGGAAATATATCTATCTCCTTTTAAGTGCTTTTAGTGTGTTTGTATGTGTAAAAAAAAAACATTAATATTTTGCCAGTGTACATAGGACTATATTATGACTGGACTCAAATAGCTCACAGACTAGGTTGTACAAATATTGAGTACATTAATGATTCTTCATTAAAAACAATCCTGGAGAAATATAGGAATAGCAACAGGAAATCAGTATTAAGTCTATCATAAGTAAAAAGTAAGGGCATATAAGGTATCAAAAGATATCAGGAACATAATTTAAAAGATTAAAGTGCTTGCAATAACTAAGGATAAAATGCCACATTCGCAATTTAGAAATTGTTACAATTAATATCAAAATTATGATTATTTTGTAGGGCCAGCCTGGAAATACTCTAGGAAGTACAATCCAAAGTTCCTTAGTGATAAATGTCACCAGACAAGATAGTTAAATATATTGATTACCAAACTTGTGTCCCAAGAGGTTCTCATTCTGTAGGTTGTCTGGATATCTAGCTATTTATGATTTACTTTTGACTTCTAGCAAGCTTGAAAATCACTGAGCTGATCCATGTCCCTGGCATATCTTGAGTCTTCTACTCTTCCTCATTTGTACTTAAAGTTTGTGGAACAGAAAATTTGTTACATACAAAATGTTATCCACACTTGATCACCGGGTCCTATTTGTGACTGACAGCTATGTAAACTAATTGACAGAATCTTCAACTTAATGTGCATAAAGGTCTAGGACAGGACAAGTCGTTAACATGCAAATTCAGGCTCTACTAAATAGATTGTGATTCAGTTGCTCTCTGGTGGTATCCAGGAATCCATATTTGAAATAAGCACTCTTCCTGATTCTAATGAAAGTGCTGTAAGAATACATACTACAAAGTCCTGCAAAAAATAGATATATTGAAATCACAGCAACTTCTGGGAACCACATCATACTAGAATATCCACCTAAATCTAGGCAAACTATGGAAATAATCTTTATATTTGGGCTTCCTATCTGTTGCCAATGTGTTATCTAAATTTTAGTTTAAATTAAGGACTTTAATGTCACAGGGCACTGTCATTATTAATTAGAATTATTTTGAAATTCATCCTATTTAAAAAAAAACCTCAAAGACAGAACTTCCAGATTATTTAGTCAGAACACAGTTATTTAAGAATAATGGAACGAAAAACAGAATTTTTTTTAACTTAGGTAAACTGTTTTTAAGGTGCAAGCAAAAGATGATAAAGTTTGCAATTGTGCTTATGTTGTTAACCTATGTATTAGAAACCCCATAAAGAAACTCAGACTATGCTTTCCTACAAAAGTCTTAAAATTTTACAGTTCACATTTTGTTGGGTAAAATACAGCATTCATTACCATGCATAACAGGATAGAGAATTTAGATTTGTATGAGAGCTTTAATGTTGCTGATCTTCTTTGAAGTAAAATGTTATGCACAAGTTTTTAAGACAGTTGAATTACTATGCTTCTCACTAATGATTTTTGTAAAATTTTGCATGAATGCGTTATTTCTGAATCTTATTAAATATTTCATTTGCAAGATATTATTTTAGAATCATAGCTGTCATCTATCTTAATTTTCATGATCCTGAAATACACTTAATGTAGTTCACTTGGTCAAATTTGTATTCTGGCTTATTTTAAATGTTTAATCTTAAACATCAGATTTATTATCATGGGTATTTTAAAATTTGAAAGTGATACATGGAACAATGAAATTACCAAACTTATACTGATTAAAACAAAGGATAAACAAATTAGTAAACATATAAACAAGATTTTTTTCTATATTGGTGTGTCAGTGTTATAAATTACGTAAAATTTGTCAATATGATCAGTTCATTTTTTACTTCAGAAAAAACAGTCCAATTTAATGAAGAATAACATTACTAGCTTTCTCATAGTGTTATTACTACAATGCAATCAGCGAGTATATTAGAAATTTGGTTAAACGGTGCTCATGTGTATGTGTGAGCATGTGTGTGTGGATGCATGCACACGCTCACATTCAGGGGTGCAGTATATCTATACAAGTTTTAATTAGAAAATTATAAGTTTACATGTAGTTAAATTTGTATAAACAAGTTTCGATTTCTATTTTGGTCTGAGTGCTGTTAATTAAACTATGATCATCTATTGCTGATTAACCAAGTAAAAATGTTAAATAGAAGTCATATTCCTCTTTTTCCAGGTTGGTTTTGCTTACCAACAGTGTGTGTAGAAAAAATAATATTTTCATGAAAGAGAAGAGAAATACTGCACAGTCTAACATTAGTTTTAGAGGGAAGCCTTTATATCTACATCCTCCACATACTTGACAGAAAAAAAGCAGCCATCTTAACATTTTAAAGCCTGGGCTTTTTATTTGATTGAGATTAGTAAGGAATTCTGAATTTTATGTTTGTTTACCTGAACACATCAAATTTGATATAATTTTTAAGGAAGTATTTTATCCCATTTCATTTTTAACACTGTCATAGACTATGACATAGTTCATAGTTCATAGACTGTGAGCATTGCCATAGTAAAATGTTGTCTTTTTTGTCAAGAAAACAATTTTTCTTTTGTGAATATTATTTTTATTTCATATTATAAATAATTATTTATGTAAAAATTCACAAATATATAACAATGTTTCTAAAACAAGGTAAATCACAGTTTGTGAAAATTTAAAGACAGATAATGCTATTCACTTATAAAATAGAAAACTGAAAAGTGATGATTATGGCAGTTATTAAAGCTTGGTAGGAATAGGGTTTAACATGATTCATAGAATTGTGCTCCATCTAATGTCACAGGACATAACTGATGGCTGTGATGACCAGTCTAGAAAATCATCCTAGATGCTTGTGTTGGAGATCAGTTAAACAAATGTCCCTTAGCTATTTAAATTTGCTATTTCAGTTGAAGACAGGTCTTAGAAAAGTGAATTGGTGGACTCTGAAATACGTGAACACACTTTGTGTCTATCCTATTATTGAAGCTAAAAGATAATTACGAATCACAGAAATGGCAGAGGCTTGAAGGGGTGAGGTTAGAAAGACAAGGAGAAAAGTGATGGTCTAATTTTTTTTTAAACAATAGAATGTGTGTTTAAACCCAATTGAGTTATTTAATGAGTAGATTTATCGAAAGGATGGTACACTGTCAGACCACTTCAGCATATTGAATAGCTCAAGGGGAAAACGTTGCAAGGAAGCTTTAATTAATTTCCTTCATCTAATCCTCTCTTAACACTGAACAAGCTTTTGTCACATGTGTCATATTAATTCCAAGGACATAGTAAAAGCCATTTAAAAGCAGTCATAGCCCAATAAGGCTGTTAAGAGATCATTACTAAGTTCTTCATTAAAGTTAATGCATTTAACACTAATACCAGTCAGAAACCACATTCCAGTCCAGCAGTTTTATAAAATATTGATTGCTTTGGTGTGTCCTAATATACTAACATTATATTTTTAAGTAACTCAGTGAGACACATGTCCAGCTTATTTAATTCTAGTTTGTGAGACATTGCAACTCCTATGACAGCTTGAAATAGCACTATCTCAAGCCTTTGGGGGTATCAGTTTCTATATCTAAAATTGAGTGCCAGCCTTAAAGCTTCTGTATTTCATCTAGCTTTTCTCTCTCAGGTCACAAGTAGTGATAGGAGATTAATGAAGTGACATATTTAAAGAGTTTTATGAATAATAAATATTATTCTTATTCTTCTGTAGAAAAAAATGGAGTCATATGTAGGTTAAGTAACCATTAAAACTGTAATCCTTTAAAAGGATCCATTTACACTGCATTTAACTGCATTCCAAGCACTTACTCCCCTCTACTATTCTTATCTTGTCACTTTGAGTGCCAAAGGTGGGGTGAGAGTAGGTTTCATGTATAAAAATATGCAAATTTTGAGTCACTTAAACTATCTTTTCAAATGCATATCAATATATCAAGTTTAATGCTCAAAGAACAAGTTTTTGTTTACTCTTTGCCAGAAAGCCCTTATTATTGGGATGACCTTTAATATAAAGTGGAAATGAAAAAAACAGGATTGCAGATATTTATTTCCCCAAATGTCTACTGATACACTCTGGCCTGTAAAGGTAGTGTAGAAAGAGCTTCAAAGTGTATGTTGAAGAGTACTTGTAGAATGGTCCCCTCTCCAGGGTAGCTGCAGAGACCGGTTTGAAGAGGATGTCATAGCAACATTTTACAATGGCTTACTCTTGTGACGTTCTTCTCTCCACATACCGATAAAAGTTCTCACAAAATATAGCCAGCTGTAGCTTCCTAACATGAATTTTACAGTATTTCAGATACCTCAATTGATTACTTTTTTCCTGTCTGTATAGAGTGTTTTTCGCCTATCCTTCAAAAGAGACTCCTTCTTATCAGCATTTGGTCATATTCGAGCCCCATCAAATCAATCAAAATTCTGAGTAATAGAAAACTTTGTATCAATTATTGAACTATGTTTTCTTTTTTATCAACAAAAAGCTTGTGAAGTTTATGATTATTAAATTGTACTAACCTTTCTTTTTCACCTTTGTGAGTTTTTCTCTTTCCACCTGCTTTGTAAATATGGACATTCCTATAGATTTTTTTCTAGCTTATGTTCTATCCTCATTTTACATGTTCTGTGCAACAATTTTATCTTCATGTATGTTTTAAGTTGGAATGGTGATATGCAGGCCCTTTCAGCTCAGACTCAACTGTAACTATTGAAACTTAGTTCTAAACCAGGAAGGAGGGGAGTGGTCATGAAAATGAACATAAAGCCTGACAGGTAAACGACTGGTAAACCCATGAATGTCCTGAAGGCATGTGATGGTAAATTAATCCCAGTTACCACGGTTGGAATTGTCCTATCAGCAATAGGAGACAATCTATTGTACCAGCACAAGGTGGTCCGTTGCAATGTATTCAATGAATCTGGGACACTAAAAAGATTACACTTGCATGGAAAAAGTTAGCAAGAAAAAAATTAGTAAGTACGTGCTTTTAACACAAGAAAAATCTTCTGAAGTGGTCTGAGCCCTGGATAGAGAAGGGGAGAAAACTTCTTAAGAAAATTTATGACATCAATCCTGCCTCTTTTTGGGGGGTAGGATTTGGATTTTAAATTTTTACTATCCATTATTATTTATTTGTGGGATGTAAAAATCAAAACACTTGAACTTACGGATACAGAGAGTAGAAGAATGATGATTACCAGAGGCTGGGAAGGGTAGTGGAGTGTTGACGGGGAAGGTGGAGATGCTTAATAGGTACAAAAAAATAACTAGAAAGAGTTAATAAGACCTACTATTTAATAGTCCAACCAGCACTTTGGGAGGCTGAGGTGGGCGAATCAGGAGGTCAGGAGATCGAGACTATCCTGGCTAACATGGTGAAACCCCATCTCTACTAAAAATACAAAAATTAGCTGGGCGTGGCAGCGCGTGCCTGTAATCCCAGCTACTCAGGAGGCTGAGGCAGGAGAATCGCTTGAACCCGGGAAGTGGAGGTGGCAGTGAGCCGAGATCGTGCCACTGCACTCTAGCCTGGCGAGAGTTAGACTCTGTCAAAAAAACAAAACAAAACAAAACAAAACAAAACAAACGGTGGCGCGGTGGCTCTTACCTGCAATCCCAGCACTTTCGGAGGCCGAGAGGGGCGGATCATGAGGTCAGGATATCGATACCATCCTGGCTATCACGGTGAAACTCTGCCTCTACAAAAAATACAAAAAATTAGCCGGGCGTGGTGGCGGGCGCCTGTAATCCCAGCTACTCCGGAGGCTGAGGCAGGAGAATGGCGTGAACCCGGGAGGCGGAGCTTGCAGTGAGCCGAGATAGCGCCACTCAACTCCAGCCTGGGCGACAGAGCGAGACTCCGTCTAAAAACAAAAAAAAGTACAACAGGGTGGCTATATACAATAAAAACTTAATTGTACAGTTTAAAATAACTAAAAGAATGTAACTGGATTGCTTGTAATATAAAGGATAAATGCTTGAGGTCATGGGTACCCCATTCTCCATTATGTGATGATTACGCATTGCATGCCTGTATCAAAACTTTTCATATACCCCATAAATACATACACCTACTATGTACCCACAAAATTTTTAAAAAATAAATAAAATTACACTATCTATAGAGTCAAAAGAATAAAAAGTCAAAAGTTAAAGATAAGCCTGGCTGGTATGACTCCAGGATCTAAGCAGAAACAAAGAAAATCTGTTTCATGTTAACTATTCTGATGGATATAAGTAGTAATGTGCCTTTTCCCCAAATCAATGGTAAATATTCATATATTTATTGGTTATTAGACATTTTGTTTGTACAAAACCTGTTCAAGTCACTTGTTCATTTTGTCCAGGACCTCTTTTCCTAACAAATTTATTGAAATACTTAAATATGTTTTTACATGTACCTTGTAAATGTATGAATGGTAATATATTTTCCCATGCTAAACTTTGCCTTTTTAAACTCTTAATAGTGTCTTTTGATAAGCAAAAAGCCCTTCCTTTATGTAAACTTGTACTTTACTTCTCTAGATTAGTGTTTTCTAATTTAAAATCTTTCACACTCATCAGAATTGCTTAAATAAAAAGCCAAGCAGTACTGATTGTTGGCAAGTGTGTGGAGAAACTGAACATCTAGTGTAAATGGGCCCAACTATGTTGGAAAAATGTCTGTATTGAACTAAAACTGAACACTTGTATTCCATGTGACCCAGCAAGTCGACTTTTACAGAAGCACTGCCTATATGTAAAAATAGCTATATGTATTTACCTAAAGATATACACACAATGGTTGGTATCAACCCTGAATATAATAGCCCAAAACTAGAAACAACTTAAATGTACATCAACAATAGAATGGATACATGAATTGTGCTGTATTTATACAATGGAATGATGCAATGGAATAAACTGTGTCTACATATGAAAGTTCAAAGTCTGAAGATTTTTTTTCCTTTTGACCAGTAAATTGATTTTTATTATTATTGTTGTCTTTATAGCTCTAAGACTCTTCCTTTATCCTACAAGTACAATAATTTCCCTTCAGATATGTCTTGACATTGATTATTCATTAATGCATCACTGCAGATTCAGGTCTTTCTTTATTTCAATAAATGGATCTTATATTTTGAAGTGTTTCTGCTTTTTTCTTTATTATCTCCTCTTCCTCAACAACAAACATCATTAATAAGTTCAATTTTTTTGTTCCATATATATCTATTATTTCCTCCCAAATAATACATAAATCTTTATTTTCCCTATTGTTATTTTCTCAAATCATTCCTCTGTTTAACTATGGTTTTAGTCTTTCCTTTTTTTTTACTTTTCAGCTTGTAGCATTCTATAGATTTGTTTTTCTTTTCCTTTCATATTCCTTTCATTCCTGAGTTCTGAAAGGACACTTTTTAATGGCTTTTGTTATCTCATTATTTTTATATGAGTCCTTGAACCTCCTATTTGAGTACCTTTTTCAAAGAAAACTATTTTCTTTAATCTCTGCCATAGCATAGAAAACAAATAAGTATCAGATTATTCTCATTTCTTTCTTTTCTCCTGTTTCTTTTTCTTTTTTTTTTTTCTTTTTTGAATTTTTTTAGGCAGAGTCTCACTTTGACACCTCGGCTGGAGTGCAGTGGCACCATTTTGGCTCTGCAACCTCTGTCTCATGGGTTCAAGTGACTCCCCTGCTTCAGCCTCCAGAGTAGCTGGGATTACAGATGTGTGCCACCACGCCCGCTAATTTTGCATTTTCAGTAGAGATGGGGTTGCACCATGTTGGCCAGGCTGGTCTCGAACTCCTGACCTCAAGTGATCCGCCCGCCTCAGCCTCCCAAAATGTTGGGATTACAGGCATGAGCCACTGTGCCCAGCTATTCTAATTTCTGATTCAATAATTGTGATGTACATTTTTTATGTCTTTTTTTATCTATTCATTATTTTTAGCTTTTTAAAAATTGTGTTATAAAATATCCATAAACATGTTTCAATTATTGTCAGAGTGATATTCTTCCTAAGCTAGTTATTTGCTAATAACTTTTATATGGGAGGGTTAAGAAAGTCAGCTGGGGAAGCGGGGCTTAGGGACGTTTTCACAGTTTTTTCCTCACACCTCAGGCATGAAAAAACACCTCTGTTCTGTATTTCTTTTCCCTTTTTCTGTTTTACACTAGAGTGATATATTTTAGAATGGTTTGTTTTCATCTGCTTGCTTTCTTTCTAGGTCATTGATACTGTTTTTTAAAATTTTTCTTCATATTTATTTGGGGGGGGTACCAGTGATTGATGAGACTATTCATTTAGTAGAGACAAATATTAAAAACTTATCTTCATTGATGCAATGAACTTCATTTCAACCAAGGGGGAATTCATAGAATCTAAAGTAAGAGAGAACATAACATTTGCATTTTAAGATCTGTTGTGTCAGAGTGAAGGGATTTTTAATAGGAGATAGAATATTTAATGTGAATTTGTTGAAGCTAGTGGGATATAGATGAGGATTGATAAAGTAAGTGACCAATAAATGGCTATATGAATGTGTCAAGAATGCACAACATCAGATACATGTGAAAAATGCTTTGAAATTAGAAAAATAACACACTGAGCTGGAGAGTCCTTGGGAGAATATTATAATAGTTTCTTTATGGTGGCTAAAGTCATATTGTGAAGGTCGTTTTACACTGATTTATTAATTAATTAATGTATTTACTTTATTTATTTAATTATTATATTTTGAATGCCTACTATGTGCCAGGCTAGGAGCTAGGTACACAGCAAAGGCCAAAACAGAAAAAAGGTTCCAACCCTCATAGGTTTCCATATACGTAGAGTGAAGAGAGACCTATAAAAAATGAATGGGAGAACGTGTAATGTGGAGTCTGTAATTGAGATAAAAAGAAGACAAAACAAATAAGATAAAAATAAGGAAAGAATGATGTAAGCCTAGGGAAGAGATGACAAAGAAAGTAATCATATATTCCTTGGACAACAAGCATTTATTGGATACCTATTATACGTTAGGAATAACACAATTGATAACAGCTAAGAGCTTTTTGTTTAATTCAGTGCTTAAGTTTGAACAGAACTTTAGAACCCATAAAATATATAGAGAGGAATGTTTTCTAGTGATATAAGGTGAACCATGACAAAATTTCAGTAGAGGAAAGAGTTTAGAGAAGGTGAAAATGCTTAATAATACTTGATACAACAAACATCAAATAAAGTCAGAAATATAAAGTTTCCATTACATTTGGCTATTGGCACCATTGGTTAAAGCTGCCCAAGAGAGAAAGATACCTGTTTGCATGTGATTGAAGAGGCTGGGTGAGGAAAATTTGAATAAAAGGAGGCAGAATACAGAGACAAACATGAATAAATACATAGTGCGATAGTTGCAGGAGTACACAGATTTGGGAATTTTGTTGTTGTTACATTTTACTTACTGTGGAAAGTACTTTATTTTTATATGTAGAGACAGAAGAGTGACTGGAAAGAGAAGTAAAATTGTAGAAGAGAGAATGTCCTAAACCTACAGAAACATTTCAGTACTAAGACAGGAGAGGATAGAACCCAATGCGGAGGCCATGAATATAAGTTTCCAAAAAAAAAAAAAAAAAGTGTCCCTGTCCTTTGAAACTGAGGACAAGGAAGCAAATAGTTGAGTTTTTAAGTAGAAAATTACAATGCGATTGGCAAATCAAATGCCTATGAATCTTAACGTCTTTTTGGTCTAGATGATTCTAGCGACATGTAAGGCAAGGTTGATGGCTAAGCAAGGAAGAGGGCAGTGACATAGAGGGTACTTCACGGTCATGACGTCTTGGAAGTGCTAATTCATGGGATGCTCATGGGATGAGGAATTTAAATGGGAAGGTAGTTGAAATGATCAGTGAAGATTTAATAGAGAGCCGTGGTCCAAAAAACAGATACTGAGTCAGAAAAAATGGTTTTGAAACACACTTCTCCTACTTACACATTTCATGACTTTGAGTTTCAGATTGAATGATAGTAAAAATAATTTATTTGCCATTAGATTGCTATGAGAATACAATGAAATATTACAGGTAAAATAGACACTATGTCTCAATAAATGCTAATTATTATTTTTTGATTAGTCAGAAGATTCACAATGACAGGGTAGGAGACTGAAGAGTTTGTTAAAATAGAAAAATAGCAATGGGTTAATGTGCATTTGATATATGTAGATCAAAAATTGGCATGAAAAGACTGGAAGGATAAGTTATTCTGGTAAAGCAATACTGAAGATTAGCATTTATTATTTAACATATGACAAAATTATGCCTGATGTCAAGATGTAAAATGTAATACATATTTTTCATAACATTTAAAATTATTTTGGGGATTCTTAGCAGATTTAGAATGTTTTCACCTTCACATTTCTTATTCACTCTTCAGTTAATCTTTATCTACATTTTGCCCTCACAACTCCAATGCATTGCTTTGATATTAGCAATATCTTGTAACAACTTCACATTATGAAATTCCAAAAAAGCTTTTTCTGATTCCTAATTTTATTTGACCTAGCAACAACATTCAATACAATTGAAATTTCCCCTTCCTTTCACACATGTTCCCATCTCTTGACTAGCTTTTGAGCTTGTACTCTTTCCTCGCAGTCTTTCTATATCCTTGGCTGCTCCATCTTTATCTTGCAAGCAGACTTGCCTCCTCTCCAGTGATCTAAATATTGAATATAGGTGTCTTCAGTATATAGATGGCATTTAAGTTGTGGATGTGGGTGGCTGCCTTCGAAAAAAGAAGTGTAGATGCAGAACAGATAAATTCCCAAATCAATATTCTAAAAAAAATAGATATTTAGAATTGCTGAGAATTTTCTTAGAAAATTATTTCTCAACTGTGACACTGGCTGCCTAAAACAGTAAAAAGAGCCACCTACCTCTATGGCTTCTTTTTTTCCATGGGAATTAGAATAAATATTATTTCTTTCTGCAAATAAAGCACTTTGATACTCTTTCCATAGTCTCCAATTCAGCCATTATTAAAGAGTCTGCATAAGCCATATTCATTTTTCATGGAACTCCCTAGCCCTGATCTTTTACATTATTTATTTCAGGACCCCGACCTTATGATCGAATCTTCAACCACACTGCAGAAAATAATTAGATTATTTCCATACTTTGAGCCACCTTTCTTTCCACACATATTGGATGGTTGAGTGCATCATTTACAGCTCTGCCTACTGGATGTGTATCCTATCACCAATGCCCTTTAGGGTCAGTTTAAGAGGAGAGGGGAGTCACTGTTAAGAGACAGCAGTCTATTTTCCATAGCAACAACAGAGCACACCAAACTGTTAACCGGGCCTGAGTATTTTTTAACTTCTACCAGCCGGTTGTAGGGAAACTTTCATGATTTCACCAAGCGTTATTATCTGCCTGAGGTACACCTAGCACCATCAGACCTGCCAGATTATATGCCCAATTCATAGGCTGCTGTTCAATGCAGAGCCCTCTCTTGCTCTCTGCTCCACTTAAAACCAGCAACCTTCTAAAACACTGTGTAAATCGTCAGAGTAGTATCCATAACCCTTCCAAAATCAAAGAGGCCCACTAAATGTTACATCTTTTTATTTTAGTGGCTGGAGGCTCAAAGTACAAAACAAATTTCATAAATTAGGAAAATTACCTGGGGATGGACCACTAGACTCACTTAAAATTCACAAGTGTGGCAGATCAACTAATATTTGAAAGGTTTATATCTTACCCTCTGGTTTGCCTGTATCTTTCTCACCAGGTAAGAGTACATAGAATACATGTAACTTACTACTTCCCTGGTTGAATTAGCAGGATCTATCCTTAACATAGTGGGTAAACATGACTTTTGTAGAATATAAAGATGGTCAAGGTTCTTTTGAACATTATAACAGAGAGCAGGAGAGTTAACAGACCTGTGACAAAAACAATTAAAAGTTTAAGAACTGAGTGGTGGAAGTAGGATAGTCCTTATCAACACCTCTCTCCCTGACCTACACAGAAATATATGTTTCTGTCACCACACACTTAGTAAGTAGGATCCAAAACTCTGTTCATAGAGAAAACAAATTGCACAAGGGGCACTTACCAAAAATCTTGGTCTATCACCTTGCCAATTTAATTTCCTCCGGCCACTGGGCCAGGAGGAAAAGAAAGGAGATAACCCTAAATGTGTCGTATTGTAACGTCTAAGGTTCTTGCCTAGCCACGCCAAAGAATTGGCGTGGCGGCTGCCCGTGGCAAATGATAGAGACATGGACCGATAGAGAGAAAAAGCTGTAGGCTTTATTCGGCAGAGTGAAAGTACAAAGCCTCCGGTCCCGAACGGGTAGCCACTGTTGGTTTTGGGTGATTGCCTTTTAAACTCTTTAAGGCGGGAAATACCTGCGGCAGGAAGATGTTACCAGAGGAAGAAACAAAGGCAGTAAATTATTTTGTGACGTGTCCTAGATTTTGAGGAAAACCGGAATTGCAAGTTAGGTTTTATCTACTTTATAACCTTGCAGCGGCATGGCAAAGGAGACAGGATCTTTTAGGACTTTACAAAGTATGTTTACAAGGAATTGGAATTGGAAGCATAGATAAGGTCCCTGGTCACAGAAAAACGGGCAGTTAACATTCCTTTTAGTTTTAGGGGAGGGGGAAGGGAGAGAGGGAGAGAGGGCGCAGGAAAGCTTACAGCAAAATTTTCGCTCTTTATAGTTTTCTTGGGGAAGAAAACACATGCACAAGTCCTGGAGTTAGGAATACTTTAAACGTATATCTTCAATATTATCCATGCAGGACCGAAGTAAGTCCTGAAGCAGGAAATCAGTGAGTTTCACAGCTTTCTGAGCCCCTACGCAACCCAGGAAGCCCAGATGGCCCCTCCTTTCAGTATCATCAATCAGAGCTTAAGGAGGGCAAGATACTTGAAGTCTAACTCACCAAGAGGATGAAGTTCTCATCATTCCATCTGACGAACAAGCGAGAACTAGCCAAGTGCTGGCCAAAGGTGAGTCAAATCTAGAATGACTGATAAAGGAAGAAGATGATAAATATCAGTTTTGGTTCTGGGACCACCTGCAGTAACAAGGACTCCATCTTGTTTGCTAACATTTTTTATGTCTCTGGAGGAGACTGAAATTGACAACTACTTTGAAGAACTGAACTTGTTCCTTCTTTTCTGAGAAAGAAGCAAGGGTCTCTTTTTCTAATAACAGCTTTGTGTACCATATAAAGGCCTAAGTGCTATTTAATTGGTATGAAGGGTAAACTAATAAAGATTCAGTTCATGTACCACCCAGAATAACTTGGATCTCATTCATTTTCCTGCCTTAGCTGCAGTGACTGACTCTCATCTCTGAACACGAGGAGCGGTCTCAGAGTAGTCATGGAACCAGAAATGGGTCTTAGGCAAGGCCACTATTGTGCCCTCCTAAGCATGAGCTGTAGCAACGTCAGTATCCAGTCCAACTGGGCTAAACTCGGGTCCAGCTGGGAACTTCTGTGCCCCTAGTGGCCCAGATCTGGTGAATTATTTTTCTACCAAGATTTTTATTAATAAGAGACTGGAGATACTACACAGATGCGTCTTTCTCTTCTTCCCTCAAGGAACTGATCTGCTATCTGTGGTTCTGAGTAAACTCATAGACATATCACACGACAGAGAAATCCTATTTGTTTTCTTTGAAACGATGCTCAGTTTAATAAAACCCTACCTTTTATTTTCTGTCCTTTTTTCATATTCTTGCTTTTGTCTGATTTTCATGCCACCAATAAAAATTAGCATGTAAGAATTACCTCGTGCTCTACTTTCTAGGAAACAAAGGCTAAAATGTAATGTTTATGGGACAAACAGATAAGATAAAATTGATAGCAGGATAAAAGACAATTTAAGCATTTTATAATCCTACTATTAGGCACAAAATTTATACCTTTTAGTTACTAGCACTTATGTTCTAGCTCTCATAATATTATTGAAACTATAGGCAGTACTCCAAAAAGCAGAACTATGAGTCTTCACTTTAAAAAAGTCTTTCACAACTATGTTTCCCAAAGACAGTTTTTTTTCCAGTGTGAACAGATGCAACAAATTAATTTTTCCCCATGCAGAACTATAAAAATATTGCAAATAACCTGTCAGTTTTGACCTTTAAAATGATATTGGCCTTTTAATCTCATAATGGTAGAAATGCAATAAAGTGTAGCTGCACATAAACTGTATTTTAAAACTCCTCCACAATGATGGATAAAGCAAGAATCAGGAACAGAAAAACTGAGTGTTTCAGTGCAGTCACATATAGGGAGCACAAGAGTGTTTATGGACGATTAATTTTTCTTCGCATCTATAAAGAAAATGTGTATATGTGAAAATCTTACTATTCTGGGATGTGTAACTAGGTTTTTACACCATGTTCAGCAACAACAAACTCAATTTTTACCTAGTATTAAAATGAGTTTGAAGAGAAGGATAATGTGATAATGAGAAACATATGAAACAGTGGAAAGTTCATGCCTATTTAAAGGCAGCCTTACATTACATAAAAGCTTATGTAGCAATACCAATGAAAGGGCAATAAAAGAGACTCTTTTATGCTAAATTAGAGATGTATATTATAGATTCCTTTTTCTTAATGCTTTGTCAGAGGATCACCCACAATTATCTCTCCTTCAAGAGAAGGCTCCTATTATGCGTTATCAGCAATTCCAATTTGACACCTCTGTAATTATGATGAGGCTACATACTTTTCCCTCACGTCTTTTGATAGGGACAGAGACTCCAAAGCCACCTGTTTAAGCTACTGAGCCTCCTTTATGTGGCACCAGGTCCAGGACTCTCAGTTCTTGATCAAGTAGCCAGTTACTTCTGGAAGTTAGAGGAATTGTACAGCAATGTGAAAGGTGCTTATAACCTCTTGCTCCCAGTTCCTTAAACTTCAGAATGAAAGTCATGTTCCTACCCACAAATACCTGCTTCTAGCTTCTTTGACATTTTTAATAAACCTTTTTACCAAACAGTCAGGGTCATTTTAAGAAGATGCCTTTGAAACTTGGGATAAAAGACATGGAGTCAATGAGATATATGGTGTTCAGCCCTGTCTAAATGGAAAGACAGGCAGAGACCACTGAATTTTAACTCTAGGCATTGTTAGAGTCAGCCAGATAAGGAAATAGGTGAGCCAGACAACTTTCAGGGGTTACCATCTATTAAGGATCCCTATCATATAATTAGAATAATTGAATGTGTTGCCAATTACCTTTTTTATTCTTTTGAAATATGACAAAATGTAATATACACCAAATCTCACCTAAACAGAATATGTCATTAAAACAATTAACCCTCTGTGCTAGCTCCTATCTCTTATCTTGTCATACACATTTCCTAGTTTCAAGCTGCAAGGTCAAATTGAACTTGATTCTTATACCAATTCCTGGTAAACAAGAGGAGCCAATGAGCACAACCATCTTTAATTTCCAAACATGCCTAACAAGAATGAAGGGTGTATTTAAATGTTTACATTTAAACTCTTACTATGTTTTCTTAGAAAAATACATCAAATAAACTGCACAGAAAAATTAACGGTCAAGTTGAAAACATTTTCTTAATGTGGACCTAATTAAAAAAACAATAGAAACAACATTTCAAACCTAGCCTGGGACAAGACTTGGAACTATGTCTATGTATGTTATCTCTAAACTTAATGAGTATGAGTACCTTCTGACACATGTTTTCCATTTATCAATAATGGATAAATGAAAAATGACAGGCAGTATAAAATAAGCAAAAATGTGACAATATATTTAAATCTTTTATAATATTCATAAAGTGCCATAGTAATTGTATTTATTGAAAATCAATTTATCCATGTTCCCACTAAATAAATGTTGAACAATATTTAAACACCATAAGTTTGAGTCAGAATTTTTAGACTACTGGGCTAAGACAAGGTGTAATGGAAAGTATGTGGCCCAGAAAGCCCATTGCTTATATGAAATATTTCTTGCCAACCTCTATTTCTTCTATGATAGGGTACAACAAAGTTTTTCCATTTTTAATTTGTTAAAATTACAACTTTAGGCAAATTAAAATTAACAAAGTTGAATTGAGCCAGAAGAAATATTTTGCAAGTTTTGGGTAGCCCTCAGAATCAGAGCAGATTCAGAGAGATTCCAGGGTGTTGCTGCCTCATGGTTGAAGATTTATAGAAAGAAAAGAAGAATGAGGTACAGAAATGCAGGACTGGCTACAGCTGGAATTTGCCTTATTTGAACACAGTTGGAACAGTTGGCCACCTGTGAGTGGTTGGAGTATTGCGCTGTCACTGGCTAAGACTCAGCTACTGTTGCAGAAGCAAACTCCTAAGCTAGGTTTTCAGTTTGCTCACCTACTGGGTTAGGTTGCAGTGCACACCAATAACTCAAATATGCAAGTAAGTAATATTTATCAGACCAGATTTTAGTTTGATTTCTCAACTATATCTATTCAAAAATGAACTCAAAGTACCAATTGATAGACTTAAGCAAGGGAAAAAATAAAAGTCATATATATTAGATTGGAATAAATAAATCTGTCTTCATTCACAGTTGATGTTTATACACATATAAAATATTGAGGAATCTATTTAAAAAGCTTCTAGAATTACCAAGTGAGTTTAGCAAGGAGATAGGTTACAATGTCAATACACAAAACTCTGTATACTAGCAATAAAAACTTGAAAATTGAATAATTTAAAATATTGTGGTAGCATCAACAAACAGAAAATACTTTATGACAAAGTTGACCAAATAAAGGTAAGTTGTAGGGACTAGATATTGCAAAACATTGCTGAGAGAAATTAGAGAAAACTTAAGTAAGTGGAAAAATATACCATTGCCAATCTAAAAATAAAAGGCTGAGGCACAAAATATAAAGAGTTTACTTGAGCCAAAGTGAAGACAGCTGATGGGAATGCTCAAACCCAGATAATCTTGCATGTGAGCTTCCTTTGGCCTTTTTTACAAGCAGTTTTTAAAAGAAAAAAAAAAGGGTGGGGTGGGGGGACATGGAATGGCCTGATCCAAAGTTGTTTGTGAGCAATTCTCATTGTTTTGCAGAAATAACATTGATTAGTGATTTGCTATATATTGTTAAGCTATAGGGTATAGGTTATAGTGTCAGGTGTACCATTATTAGGTAAATTTATAGCTACTTGTGGCAATAGTAAGCAGTTTTAAGAGATGGAAACATAGCTTAAAGTGAGGAGTAGGACATGATTGCTTTATCATTTTACTTTCTCTCTGGGCCTTATAGTTTAAAAGAACTTGTATTCCTCAGATAAAAGTTCTTTTCTTTTCTGACCATGATCATTGATTGAGAGACCCCACCCTTGATCTTAGCCAAAAGGCTGAGAAGCAATAGACAAACTCAATATTATGAAATTATCCCTAAATTCTTCTATAGGTTTAACAGCCTTCTTTTTGGAGAAATATACAAGCTGATTCACCTAAAACAATTTTGGAGGAGAAAAATAAAGATAGAGAACATACTTTACATAAGGATGTTTATCCTTATGGTTAAGAATTCTAAAGCATAATGATAAGCAAACAGATAAATAAAACAAAATAAGGGCCAGAATGATATTCACTCATATGTGGTCAAAGGTGCCAAAATTGATCAGTATGGTAAAAAATAGTGTTTTAAAACATGTGATCATGGAAATATGATTTCCTTTTATTTAAAAAGTTAGAATAGCAAAAATGCAAAAGACAAGTTATTTGAACTATTCATATGAATTGCTAATTCTTTCTGGCAAATGGTAAATATAGTCAATTTTATTTCTTTCTATGTTCACTTAAAAAAAACAAAATATTTCTCTTCATTTATTCATGTGTAGTCAATCAAAAATTATTTAGCACAAATTATGGGCCAATGACATAACAAAGAACTGATTGTAAAATCAGATGAATATGAACCAAAATCTCAACCAATATCAAACTTTATTAATGATCTTCTAGATACACAGATAACACAAAGTGCGGTCTGGGTCTTACAGTGCTATTCTCAGGCTTTTCTTGTTGCATCAGGATGCAGACTGTTTCGTGGTAACATGAATTTTTCCAGCAATGTGTGTGTCCACATATTACTCACACAGAAAGGAATCCTTTAAATCATGAAAAGCCCACTTGGTGAGTAAAATAGAGCAATTTCCCTTACTTTTTAATGCCTTGCATTGAGAGACTAAATGTTTCACAAGAATTCACACATTTAGTCCTATTCCTATATTACAGATGAAGAAATCGAGGCCCAGGGTATTTAAGTAAATTACTCAAGGCCACTTAACTGGGAAGTGGCAAAGTCAGGATTTGTATCAGTATCTTGGCCTTTAAATGCTAAACTATAATGCCACTTTCAGGCTGGCGAGGGAGATGGAGGTATATGTCAAATGTTCAAATTATATTGTATATAGATTAGGTAAGTTAGAGTTCTATCTTAGTTTATCCATAGTTTTTGAGAGTTCATATTAACTTTACTGGGTTATATTAATTATAATGACTTCTGCAAAGTTTGATGGAGTTTGAAAAAAAGTCTTCAAGTCACAAATTCATTTTAGTTTTATTATCCATTAAATATAAAACTCTGTATAACATTCTAAATGTATTTTATAATTTCAAAAATTAAATAAAGTATCATGTGAAGAATTGACTCTTCTCTAGAAACACAAATGAAAACCAAAATCCAGTAAATCATGTGGATAGATTTTCAATAGAGTTCTGAGGGAAAAAATTGATTAGGATCTGTAGTCATCTTGGATGTGACAGGAAAGTGTTAAAGATTATGCTATAGTACCTTACTTTCCAGTAGTAAGTTCCTTGTATTCTTGACAGACATGGCTTCTGCGTTTCAGAAACTGATTCTTTTTGAGTGTATGAAATTTCCTCGAGGGATGTAAAAGAGCATTGTGTTAAAAATTAACTTCATATGGTTAAAAATTAACTTCAAACTATTGGTAACCTTTACTATAAATTATGTGCTTATATTAAAGAAGCAAAATATATGGACCTTTTTCAAACAGAGTTGCTTTAATTTATTAAACATTATAATTTAGAACAACTCTTTATATGCAACAATAATTAAGATACAATTCACAAAAGATTATACATAATTATATATTTTGATATTTTAAAACAAAATATAGCTAAAGTAAATTGAATAAAACAAAGAAATTGAACACAAGGACAAGAAAGCAAGCAAATATTATCTCACATTTTCCAAGGGGATAATAAAAATCAAATCACACTTTAAAAATAACTTCCCAGACCAGGAACGGTGGCTCAAACATGTAACCTCAGCACTTTTGGAGGGCGAGGCAGGAGGATTGCTTGAGCTCAGGACTTCAAGACCAGCCGGTTAAAAAAATTAATAAAAAAAAAAAATAGCTAGGCGTGGTGGTGCATGCCTGTAGTCTCCAGCAACTTAAGAAGCTGAGGTGGGAGGATTGCTTGAGCCTCAGAGATAGAGGTTGCAATGAGCTTGGTCATGTCACTTCACTCCAGCCTAGACAACACAGCAAGACTCTACCTTTAAAAAAGGAAAAATAAATAACTTCCCTAAAACAAAAAGAATTGATTAAAACATTCAACAGTTGTGTACAGGTAAAAGGAAATACCTTTTTAGCTATTATAAAAACAGTAATACATATACTTTAAATACCAAATGTTATCCTGATAATTTAATACAGTGTATTTTTGAAAATAACATTGACTCCAGAAAAAAAGACATAGTTCCAGTTGTCATTTTTTATGTGTGTTTTGCACTCCAGCAGAAAAGAAAATTTAAAACCTTGATTAGGTTTTCATTTTCAGAAAAAAAATGCTATGTGTATACCGTCGTAGTCTTCAAATCTATGACTGAATTACTTACAAATAATTTTATAATGAAGTTATTAATAAATTAAAAGTTAAAGTGCTTTGATCCAACTTTGATAAGCAACTTTGTAAATATTACACAAATCCACATTTTACTGACCACATGCTGTGTTTGTGATAGAGAGAGGAGAGAGAAAAAGAGGGAGCATTATCTTTCTCGGATATTCCCTTCTATCCTAATTAGGAAATTTCTTAGCTCTTTGTGTCATCTCTTAGGAATATACATACTGCGGCATTGACAGGTAGAGACTAATGTTAAGACGAGACAGGTCTGAAAGGCGAAGATTTCTCCTGAGAGCTAACATTTTCAGAACAAATTGGGCAGCTGACAAATATTTAGTCTCTAGACCTCAGAAGATAGTTAAAATCAGTGATCTCCATGTGGCTGGAGAAAACAATTAGTAAAGATTGTCTCAGAACCCAAACGTTTGTTGTGAGTCTCTTCAAATGCCTCTTGGGTGATTTTTTGTGTGTGTGTGTGTGTCAATGTTTGCAGATTTGGGCAAGTTTTCTGAATTTGGCTGCCAAATACACTCAAGCAATTTTTCATAGAATAATATGTTTTTCTAAAGGGATTTGAATATAAATGAACAAAAAATTCCAATCCAAGATGAAAAAAGAAGGGATAAAGCATGATTTGGAGAAAACTTCATTGTGAGATTTGTCTCTACACTAAGTTCAACTTGAGGCCTCATTCTTTGGAAGAATTTTCATTAACTCTTAATTAAATCTCAATGCAAGAATTAAGGTCATTGATGTTTGTTATACTTTAAGAGTATATTTTTGAGGTTTATTTTTGTATAACTGAGACATTGGGTTAATTATGATACCAGCATTGACGTGACTGGGTAACAGATACATTCAGATACCATAAGCAATAAAATTAATATTTTAGATATGTTCATAATAAAATAATCTTTCTAATGAGTAATTAGGTTCCTTGGGAAATATTTTATTGTATAGGTTGTTAATACGCAAAATAAAATGCATATGATTGCTTTTATTAAATAAATAGCTGATAGCTCAAAGTGTTGCCAGCATTATAGTCTTGGAAGAATTATCCTTCATCAAATAAATGTTTGACCTGGCATATTTCCTGAAGCTATCTATATTTTTTATCCATGTTAGGTTTTAGCATATGAACTTGAACTTTTTTTTTTTTTGAAACAGAGTCTCTCTTTGTTACCAGGCTGGAGTGCAGTGGTGCGATCTTGGCTAACTGCAACCTCCACCTCCTGAGTTCAAGCAATTCTCCTGCCTCAGCCTCCCAAGTAGCTCAGACTACAGGAGTGCACCACCACACCCAGCTAATTTTTGTATTTTTAGTAGAGACAGGGTTTCACCATGTTGGCCAGGATGGTCTCCATCTCTTGACCTTGTGATCCACCCGACTTGGCTTCCCAAAGTGTTGGGATTACAGGCGTGAGCCACTGCACCTGGCCCAATCATTGTTATATAGTGAACTACTCTAGGATTTTAACTAATGACAGTATATTAACAAGCACATTATTTATTGACAAATAGTATACCACCAAGAAAGGCATTAATGTGTTTGCAGAATGTACATTATTTAATACTCAGTGGGCCCAGATAGAACTGAGATTTTAATGAAATGATAGATTTGTATTAATTTGCATGTCATATGTTCAGCCCAAACTAAATATGACTTACTTTTTATTCATTCAAAAATATTTATTTACCAGTTACTTGGACACAAGTTTGCTTCTAGAGTGTGGAATTTCTATAAATTTACCAAAGACATGGGTGCTAAATTCATGGAGCTCAGCATTTATAAATTACCATCATCTCAAAAAGCCATTTGTAAAGACTGGCTGTTCGTGTTGTTTCTAAAACAGAATCACCTCCGAAGAATTAAAAATACATTATTTACATAAAATTACAAGATAATTTAAGCAAAAAAAAAAGAAAAGGAAGGACAAAAGGGAGAAGAAAGAAAGAAAGAAAAAGAAAGAGAAAAGAGAGAGAGAAAGGAAGAAAAAAGAGAAAGAAAGAAGAAAGAAAGAAAGAAAGAGAAAGAGGGAGGGAGGGAGGGAAGGAAGGAAGGAGAAAGAAAGAAAAAGAGAGTGTCCTTTAATTCTGAGAAACCAGATTATTAGTTACTTGCAAAATATTTTATTTCATTAAAAAAAAGATGCTTAAGCCTTCTTTTTCATTTCTGTAGAAAGGAATATTTAGAGTTTTAAGAAAAGTTCCTGGCATTTTCCTCTTTACAAAGAGGAAACTATTCTTATATTTTTTACCTGATTTTCACAGCAACAGGACCTCGTCCCAGAGTAATCAAAGTCATTCACCAGAATGCCCGTGCACTGTAACAAGGCCATCTACAGTGCAGCCTGTCAAAGACGGAATCAGTTTTTAATGCAGAAAAGCCAGGAAGAAATAAAATGAAATGTCTGCCCTTAAGCAGTTCAGAACAGGGAAGCTGATTCACTGTGCCCCATTCTAGTTAAATGTAATAGATGTATTTCTGTATGTGTTCAAGCTACAGAGCTGCTGATAGACATTCTTTTTTACAAAAACTGCCTATAAACAATATTTTCTTCCTCTCAGTTTATTTTATTTGGAATGTGAGCTGCCTCAATTTAATGAGATTGAGACTATTTCTCAGTGGATCAGGTGCTAGTTCAATAAGATGAATGAACAGCATTAAAGTTTACTTTGATATCTGAAAAAATGATAACAATCCTTTCATTTATTTATCTATTGACACTGTCCATTGAATTCTCTTACATATTCTGTGAATTCCAGTTCCCCATATTTGCTTCAGAGTAACTTGTAAACTTTTAAAATATATAAGATAATATGTTTTCTAGTTTTCCCAATATGTATGTGTAATAAAACTGGATTTTGCTCATATTAATAACTAATTCTGAGAAATAAAAGAGTATTATTCTTTATTTGTTATAATTACACAATAATTTTCCTCCTATTCTGTTGATTTATGATAATTTCTTAATAATGATACATTTTGACGTTCTTGAAGCTCTATTAGAATTAGATTTTTCGCAATATCTATTATTTATGCACTGATTTATAAAGAGTTCATTCATTTGCATTTCCTATCTTCACAGTGCACACATGTAAAATGATGGCTGTGCTTTCAAAAAATACACTTTCTCAATAGAAGGAAACTTCCTTATAATCCTTTTCTGTCTTAATTAGAAATGTTTTGAAAGTAAATATTAGATATTTATATCAAATTACTTCTCAATACCAGTTAAAATAAAACAATTATTACTGTAGGTATCTATTAATATTGTAATCGCATTGTAATAGGAAGAAAATGGACTCCCTAAGAGATATCCAGGGCCTTATCCTAATCTCTGGGACCTGTGAATGTTTACTTTACATTTCAAAAAAACTACAAGGGTCTTTGTGGATGTGATTAAATTTCATATTTTCAGATGGTAGATTATAAGGGATTATCCTCCTGTGGCTTAAATGCCATCATATGCATCCCTTATAAAAGGGGCCGAGAGGAAAGTTTTGAACACATAGGGAAGGCAGAGAGGGATTTAAGCATGCTGGCCTTGAAGACAAGTGATGGAGCCCCATGTGAGGGAATGCCTGCAGCCACCAGAAACTGGAAGAGTCAAGAACTGGTTCTTCAGGGCCTCAGGAAGGTGTGTGGCTGGGATTTCAGTTCAGCGACAGTGACTTTGGAATTCTGGCATCCAGAACTCTGAAAAATTAATGGAATAAATTTTGGTTGTTTTAGGCAACCAAGTTCTTGCTGATTTCTTACAGCAGCTCCTAGAAACTAAGAAATCTACCACACATATAAAATCTGAATCAAAAATTAATGAAAGGTGAATGATGCCTTAGTTTAGTTAATAGGAATGTACTAATGTTAATTTCTAATTTTCTTTGACAAAGGTATCAAGATTATGTAACATGGGGAAATTGAGCAAAGGGCATATATGAAAATTCTGTGGACTATCCTTTAACATTTCCTTAAGTATACAGTTATTTCCAAATAAAAAGTTTATTTAAGAAATGAAAAATAAATAAAATCTGTATCAGTTGGGGTTTCATTAAAGAAACAGTACCGCATGTGAGTGTTTGTGTGAGTGTATGTGTGTGTTTGTGTGCCAGTGTGTGTGTGTGTGCGCACATGTGACTGTGAAGAGAGAGAGAGAAAGAGAGAGAGAAGGACAGAGAGACTCATTGTCTGATCTACAGAGTAGGCTGTCAGGAAGGACAGTCCGGAGCTCTGGGACATGAGCTAAAGCTGCAGTCTACAGGCAGAATTTCTTCTCCTTCCAAGAAAGCATCAGTTTGTCTCTGAAGACGTGTCTAGTTGAAAATGTCCAACCCAGAATGTCTGAGATAATGCCTACTATTTAGAATAAACTGAAAAGAACATTAATCACATTCATAAAATGCCTTTACAGACTAGTAATTGAACAAGCGAGGACTATCGCCTATACACGTTAACACCCAAAACTGACTCTCGCAGGTGTTACAGTTCGCTAGGGCTGCCATAGCAAAACACCACAGACTGTGTAGCTTCAAGTTTTCAGATGACATGATTTTATATTTAGAAAACTTCATCATCTCAGCCCCAAAACTTCTTGAACTGATTAGCACTTCAGCAAAGTCTCAGGATACGAAAACAATGTACAAAAATCACAAGCATTCCTTTACACCAACAATAGACAAGCAGAGAACCAAATCATGAGTGAACTCCCATTCACAATCACTACAAAGAGAATAAATACCTAAGAATACAGCTAACAAGGGATGTGAAGAATCAATATCTTGAAAATAGCCATGCTGACCAAAGTAATTTATAGATTCAATGCTATTTCCATCAAACTACCATTGACATTCTTCACAGAGGTAGAAAACACTGTTTTAAATTTCATGTGGAATCAAAGAAGACCTCATATAGCCAAGATAATCCTAAGTAAAAAGAACAAAGCTGAAGGCATCACACTACCTGACTTCAAACTATACTACAAGGCTACAGTAACCAAAAGAGCATGGTATGGGTACCAAAACAGATATATAGACCAATGGAGCAGAACAGAGACCTAAGAAATAACATCACACATCTACAACCATCTGATCTTTGACAAACCTGAAAAAACAAGCAATGGGAAAAGGATCTCCTATTCAGTAAATGGTGCTGGGAAACTGGCTAGCCATATGCAGAAAACTGAAACTGGACCCCTTCCTTACACCTTATACAAAAATTAACCAAGATGGATTAAAGACTTAAATGTAAAACCCAAAGCCATAAAAATCCCAGAAGAAAACCTAGGCAATACTATTCAGGACATAGGCATGGGCAAAGACATCATGACAAAAATGCCAAAAGCAATTACAACAAAAGCCAAAATTGACAAATGGGATCTAATTAAACTAAAGAGCTTCTGCACACCAAAAGAAACTATCATCAGAGTGAACAGGCAACCTGTTCTCCTACAGATTAGGAGGAAATATTTGCAACCTACACATCTGACAAAGGTCTAACATCCAGAATTTACAAGGAACTTAAACATATTTACAAGAAAAAAGCAACTCTATCAAAAAGTGAGCAAAAGATACGAACAGACACTTCTCAAAAGAAGATATTTATGGGGCCAACAAACATATGAAAAAAAGCTCAACATCACTGATCATCAGATAAATGCAAATAATAAGCACAATGAGATACCATCTCATGCCAGTCAGAATTGTGATTATTAAAAAGTCAGGAAACAGGCTGAGCATGGTGGCTCATGCCTGGTAATTCCAGCACTTTGGGAGGTCGAGGAAGGTGGATCATGAGGTCAGGAGTTCAAGACCAGCCTGGCCAAGATGGTGAAACTCCGTCTCTACTAATAATACAAAAAATAGCCGGGCATGGTGGAGGGCAACTGTAATCCCAGCTACTTAGGAGGCTGAGGCAGAGAATTGCTTGAACATGGGAAGTGGAGGTTGCAGGGAGCCGAGATCATGCCACTGCACTCCAGCCTGGGCAACAGAGTGAGACTCCATCTCAAAAAGAAAAAAAAAAAGTCAGGAAACAATAGGTGCTGGTGAGGCTGTGGAGAAATAGGAATGCTTTTACTGTGTTAGTGAGAATGTAAATTAGTTCAACCATTGTGGAAGACAGTATGGTGATTCCTCAAAGAGCTAGAACCAGAAATACCATTTGACCCAGCCATCCTACTACAGGGTATATATCCAAAGGAATATAAATCATCTGCTACAAAGACACATACACACGTATATTTATTGCAGCACTATTTAAAATAGCAAAGACATAGAACCAACCCAAATGCCCCTCTACGATAGACTGGAGAAAGAAAATGTGGTACATATACATCATGGAATACTATGTAGCCACAAAAAAATTTAAATTGTAAATATGTCTTTTTTCTACAGTATATATAATTTTATAATTATTTAGGGTGTTTACTATTTTCACCTGACTGTTTCAAATGAAAGTGCCATCAAATTTTAAAGATTTTTAATTCAGTGAAACATCCTACTAATTATTTATCTGAATTCTTTGTTTATTTTATATTCTCCCTATATTTTTCACCAGGTTCTATGTTGTTGAGATTGCATTTGCATTTATTTTAAATTCTGAAACTGATCGCTAGGTTTCATATAAGGGTATTCTTCGTAGGAATGCCATCTTCTCAAACACTAATAAATATGTTGATTAAGTTAATTGCATTTTTTGCATTAATTCTTCTTTATAACAGATAATTATTTCATATGTTCCAGCTGGTATTTCTCTTCTATACTCTTCTCAAATATTTGGCAATTATAAGTTTTCTGTATAAATTTATAACAGTGGTTAACATTTACCAATGTTAATAGTTGTTTAGGTAGCTTCTTTTTAATCCCTAAGTCCAATATTAAATATTTTTCTTTTCCAAACAATAGATACAGTTTCAGTTTACATGAGTTATGATTTTGATTGTAACTGCACATTGGAGTCTGGTCCAGCTTTCCTGTTGAATAGGAAGGAAGATATTTTCCTACAGAAACAAGAAATAGTCCTAAACAGCTCCCAGCTCTAAACACTCTCTCTAGCTCCAATACCTTCTCTGAGAATCTGATTGTATCTCTTTTATTCTGGAATAAATACTCTAGATACAGAAGATTATAACAGGTGTAACTGGAACAACACTAATAAAAGTTACACTTGACTATAAGACCATCCTCTTCTAGTTTCCAGGTCTGATGCATCTGAGGAATCATGTTTCGAAATCTCAGTATTTTGAGGTTTCTTAATTTTGCCTATATGGTATTGCGGATATTTTTGCTAAGATTTGTCTTCTGATTTTGTTGGCTTTGTATTGTATAGAAGTATCTCAATAATTTATTCTTACAAGGGAATACTCTTAGTTTCTTGGATGGCTTATTTATTTTAGTTTGTGGATGTTTTGTAATTTCAATGTGATTTTAAAAAGAACTTAACACATATTCTTAGTCAGCCATCTTGAACGCCCAAATTTCACATTCCTTTTTTATAAATATTACCAGGAGGGAACAGAATAAACAGTTAACAGCAGTTAGTGTTTAACTTCATATATATTACTAGAGTACTTTGAATTATACTTGGAATTATGTAAATATAAGTTGAAATCAAATCCCTATTAGAAGAGATTGCACATCCTTAAATGTGATCATTTTAACTTTATTATGATTAATTTTACTGTAATTACATACCCGTTTTCTGGAATTTAGTTCTCCACTAACTAAAATTAAGGGTATGATTAATGAATTCATCTTAAAAATGCTTTTAAAAAATTAAGCAAGAAATAATACACCAATAAAATAAATTCAAATTTGATTAGTAAAAAAGAAAAGTCATTTGGCTTTAAAGAAATTAAAATTAGATACTTTCTAGAATTTAAATTGCATGTAGATTAGAATTCCCATCAAAAATCTAACTTTAATTCACAAGCTAACACTGTCATATTTACCATTTATAATTTGAGTGTGAATGAAAAATCACTTTAAAAAAATTGGATTTCCAGATCCCTGTTCCCAAATATGATAATGTGGTACACACACACAAGACTAAATTCTTAAAAAGAATTCCAGGTGATTTTGATGAGAGACACTGCTCAAAAATGGTATGTGCTCATTTCACCATGCAATCTAAAGGCACAACAGGAATTATCCATTTCATAATGCTGTAGCAGCACTAATTATACCAATAACAGTAACAATAATAACAGTAACAATAGCAAATATAAATTAATTGCCTTGCAATTGTCAGGTGATCTGCTATGAACTTACATTAATGATTTTCCATAATCCTTATAAAATATCTTAAAGGAGTTTCCACTAAATTAAATTCCTATCTCTAATAAAGAATTTAGTCTAAGAAAAAGGAAGCTATTTGTCTGATGTTAGGTAGGTAGCAATGGAAGTACCCTCTGACATTACAGACCTCTCCCACAGATAACGCTTCTTACCTAACAGTTCCATTCAGAGTCATCATTAATTTTAATAGTGAAAATTAAAAACATATACATATTTCATGTAATTTATAAATATAATATCATATTAGTATATTATATGGCTAACAGAAACACATTTGTAACATACAGTCTTCCCATGCACAAACAAGATAACTATTTCTATTGAACTGTTCTTTTAAGACTTTCAATAATCTTCAATAATATTGAAGTTCTACAAATTTCTTGATAAGATTATAAGGGTTTTTTTGGTTCTACTTCAAAAGATTTTTTTTCCATTATATTTCCTATCTGAATATGAGTTTTCATTAGGAAAAGTAATAGTTTGGGCATGTAGTTAGATCTCCAGACAATTTAACAAATGCCTTCTTTTTAATTTTGTTGTTGTGTTACTAGAATTTTCCAGGTAAAGTACCTGTAAATTGTAATAGTTTTACACCACCTATCTAATGGATATGCCTCTCATGAAATCATAAGTTGTTGAATAAATACATACCAATCGAAAACTCTGTTAGGACCTAGTCAAATGCTAGAATGAAAAAAAAATTACCGTGTCTTCATGAAGGTTACAATTTAATGGGCACTTCAGGAATTTGTCAAATAATCATTAAAAAGTGTAATTCTGAACTATGATAGTTTACATTAAAAACGCGTAAAACATCATGACAATATATTGCAAGGGGCATGTATTTGCCAGTTTACATTTTAGGCAGCAGCTGCGGTTATTTAGACGTATTAAGAGTGAGCATTTTATCTGGGTGGCACTGTTAGGAAGCTTCAGACATCAGGGAAAATAAGGTACATTGGAGAACCTAAGGCTTTGTGCCTGGGGCACAGCTCGCAGAGAGGGATACGAGAGGAGAGTGTATTATTTATTTCTGTGTAAGAAATTACTGCAAATGTAACGACTTAAAACAATAATTATGCATTTTCTAACAGTTTCTCAGTGTCAGGAATCTCACTGTCTCTTAGTTGAGAGCCTGTGTCTCTAGGTCTATTCTCAGATTATATTCAAGCTGTTGGCCTGCTGAGTCTGTGGTCACATGTAAAAACGCACGGTTTGGGTGCAGGGCTTGTAAAGCCACTTCTAAGCTCATTGATACAGATGTTGGTGTGCCTCCGTTCTTTGACATGAGAGCCTCTCTGTAGAGCTACTCCATAGCATGGCAGCTGGCTTTCCCAAGGGTGAGAACATTCAAGCAAAAGTGAGAGAGACCATTCAGGATAGAAGCTGAAGTCCTTTTACAGTCATGTTGGATATGAAAAGGCATGTTTTCTGCTATATTCTATATGTTAGGAGGGACTCCACAAGTCCAATCTCCACTCTGTTTCCATCCCTACACATGCATACTTGATAATTCAGATCTTCTCTTCCTCACTGTCTCCAGTTTCTGTTTCCTAGGTGTCCACAAGCTCTATTTGAACCACAAAAACTTTCATGTTGGCACATCAGTGCTTTGAAAAATACCTCCGGTGCCCCTCCTACCTTCATTGAGGACTTATCAGTTAAAGCTGGGGTAAGGTCTCAATTGTGCTTTCTCTTGCATCACCTAAATGTGTGTGGGAGCTAATGCCCCAAGGGTAAACCTGGAACAATAAAATTCAGAATTTGTGGACAAGTTGATTCCGATTTCTCCTCTCCAAAAGAAGATCCTCAAATGAAGTTAATAAACATGAAGAGTAATCATAGTATTCCACAGTTTTTCCCACTTAGTGGTAAGCAATTCAATATCCATTCTTGTATTGGTTCTCTTTTCTTCCCCTGCTTTTCCCAACTTTGCCTCTCACTTTGCTCCCTGAAGTCGAACATAACTCCTTTGCCCCAGCCTCAACTTTCTGGAAAGATTGAGCCACCAGTTGATAGTTACAATGCTAATCTTCAAGGTACAATTTTGGAACTGGATTTTACCCTCAACTGAAACCAATAAGAATGCCAACTAGTAGCTAAATTACAAACTTTCACCTGTAATTTGGATGAGGTGCAGGTGGAAAGTGAGGAGTTGAAATATATAACGGCTTAGGAAATTGAACACTATAGCAAAAAAAAAAAATAAGGATCATGAGGTTGTTGTCTCTTTTAAAAACTGCTGAAGATAATAATGCTTTATACAGTTATTGTTTTTACCACAAACTTTATTTAAAAAAAAAAATGAAAGTTTCAGAAAATTAAAAGTTTACTTTTACCTATCTTTACCTGGATTCTCCAGATTTCAGTATTTGCTATATATCCTTCACTTCTCTCCCTCTCTATTTAAACATAAATGCACACACAATATAGATTTTGATTACACATTTATTATTTGAAACTAGTTTTTAGTTATGTCACTCTTTAAGTATTTTAACATGTATCTCCTTTTAAAAAATATTCTACCTAATCACTTCTTGAGTATAATTGTTACACTCAATAATTTAACACTGATACACAAAAAATGGTTTTTAATATACATGCCATGTAGCCAATATACCAATTTTCCTTAAATAGCCCACTGAATATGTTTCATAGATGTTTGTATTTCCTTGTTTGCTTTTGATACAAGATTTAATAAAAGATCACATATTGGATTTCTTGGCCATAACTTTTTCGTCTTTTCTAATCCATAATGGCCCTACGCCCCTTTTATTTGCATAACATGTAGGTTTTTGAAGTAGTGGTGGCCATGAGAATTTTCTTTAAAGACCGTAAAATCCAGGGAATGAACTTGACTATGGGTTCACAGAAAAATCACTCTTAATTTATCACTGTGTTTACAGTGAGGTCACAAGCTGACCCTAACGCAGATTCCTGGAAGACAAGGGACTCCTCTGAGAGCTGAGGTTGTCAGTAGTGACAGCCCTCTATTTCCCATTCTTACTATGGGCAATTCTTTTCTCTCTCTCTTTTTTTTCTTGGTCACTGTGTTAGTCCATTCTCACACCACTATAAAGGAATACCTGAGACTGGGTAATCTATATAGAAAAGAGGTTTAATTGGCTCACAGTTTTGCAGGCTATACAGGAAGCATAGTGGTTTCTGCTTCTGGGAAGGCCTCAGGAAATTAACAATCATGGCAGAAGGTGAAGGGGAAGCAGGCGCATCTTGCATGGCCCAAGCAGGAGGAAGGGGTGAGGAAAGGTGCTACACACTTTTTAAACAACCAGATCTCATGAGAACTCTATCATGAGAACAGCAGTAGGGGGATGGTGCTAAAACATTCATAAAGGATCTACTCCCATGATCCAATAACCTTCCCCCACCGGCCTTTCCTCCAACATCAGGGATTAGATGAGGTTTGGTGGGGACATAGATCCAAACCATATCAGTCACTATAACTAGAGGTTTATCAATTTTACCGAAATTTTTAAAAAATAATCTTTCACTTACATTGATTTTGTCTATTTTTTTCCATTTTCAACTTTATTAGTTCCTTCTCTAATGTTTATTATTTTGTTCTTTCTGCTTTCTTTGGGCTTATTTTACTTTCTTTAAATTTATTAAACTGACAGATTAGATTATTAATCTGAGACATTTCTAATATAAATATTTAATGATATAAATTACCCTGAAAACATTGCTTTAACAATATTCCACATACTTTGATATGTTGCATTTTTATCCTTATTCAGTTTCAACTTTTTTCTTTCTTTTTTTTTTTTTTTTTGAGACAGAGTCTCACTCTATCGCCGAGGCTGGAGTGCAGTGTCCCAATCTCGGCTCACTGCAACCTCCGCCTTTTGGGTTCAAGCAATTATACTGCCTCAGCGTCCCGAGTAGCTGGGATTAGAGGTGCACACCACCATGCCCAGCTATTTTGTATTTTTAGTAGAGACAGGGTTTCACCATGTTGGCCTGGCTGGTCTTGAACTCCTGATGTCAGGAGATCCACCCGCCTCGGCCTCCCAAAGTGCTGGGATTACAGGCGTGAGCCACTGCATCCAGCCAGTTTCAACTATTTTTAATGAGTTTTGAGATTTATTCTTTAACCCTGTTATTTAGAAATGGGTTATTTAATTTCTAAGAATTTGAGGTTTTAAAATATCTGTGTCTGTTATTAATTTCTAGCTAATTTTCATTATGTTATTAGAATGTAATTGGTATGATTTATACTATTTTAAGTTGGTTAGGTGTTTTTGGTTGCTGTTGTTTTCGTTGTTGTTTTTGATGGCTTAGATTATGGTTTACCTTGGAGAATGTTCAGTATGCCCTTGAAAAGAATGTGCATACCGCTGTTGCTGGGAAGCATGTTTTATAAGTGTTAATCAGCATATTTGCTTGCTAGCAAGTCTTCTATATTATTACTGATTTTCTGTCAAATTGTTCTATCAATTACTGAGAGAATATTATTGAAATCTGCAATTATAATTTTAGATTTGCCTACTTGTTTTCTAACATCAATTTTTGTCTTATTTATTTTGAAACTGTTATTAGGAATACATACACTTAGACCCATTATCTCTCCTTACAGAATTGACCCTGAATCATGGCTCCTTCTATTCCTGACATTATTCCTTGTGCTAGTCTATTTTTTTGATATTAATATAACTATTTTAATTTTGGAGGGATGTTTGTGTAGTATGTCTTTATTCATCTTATTATTTTTAACTTTGTCTTTATAAATTAACTGCATTTTTATAGACAATATAAAATTATATTTCACTATTTGATCCAATCTGAAAATTGCTCTCTTTAGAAAGTTATATTTAGGCCATTCATGTTTAATTTGATTATGGATATTGTTGGATTAAAAATTTAGCAACTTCCAGATGTTTTCTACTCATTTCATCTTTTCTATTTTTACCCACGCTCTACATACCTTGACACCAATAAACAATGATAAACTAGATTATGTCATTTTACCTCCTCCATTGATTTATTACTGATACATATTTTATATTTTTTAGTGATTTATCTGGGATTTAAAATATACATCTTTACATCTTTAATGACTATATCTTTAATTAAGCAGGTTCTGCCTTCAAATTATATGCTGCTTCACCTGTGGTATAAGGATCTTAAAACTAGCCAGTGCCATAAGGCCAGTAGTGTTACTTGTCTTCTTACAGATTAAGGCTTTTGTTTTGTCATGGAGATAGAGGGGGATGATGGGGTAGTAGTACTTGTTCCTCCTACATGGCTGTTGTTTCCTCCCTCTGTTCTCCATGACACTGGGCACTTCTTAGTGATTATTTTAGGCCTTTTCTGTGAGAGGCCAGAGAGGTTCATGGAGAAAGAACCTGCCAGAGCATGAGGACTCCCTCACATTCCACACTCTCCAGGGGTTTCACATGGTCCTGCCAGCCTGCAATTCTCCTCCCAGTTTGTCAGTTTTTTAGCTAAACTGTTGTTACCAGTGTCTAGGTATGTCTACCAAAATTATTTTTGTTTGAAAAAGTATCTTATCTGTTTATAACTATACTATAGCATGTTTGGAACTTAATCTGTCTCCTAGATGTCATCATCTTGGAAACACAACTTCACACCTGGCTAATTTTAAATTATTAATGTGTATTAACTGCTAGAACGTTTACATGCTAGCAAAAGATACACAGAAAATATATTATAGGAGAATACCTTGAAATATCATGTCCTTGGAACAGCTTAAACAAAATTTTTGCATATAAAATAGGGCAGCTTTTAAATAAAAGTAGTAAATTTCTCACAATTTGATGTAGCATTAAATAGATAACTCGCTAAAAATGATTACTTCTATCATAAAATGGTACTTTGTTGAGATCTATTCCATTACTGAAATAGCTGAAAATCAATGTGTTGTTGGGAAATACAAAGCCAGATGTATATTTATATTGTGTAGTATACTTTAAAATAAACTCAAGAATGTTAAATTATAATAGCTAAGTAATTTACCTTTCAATTTCAGGATTACTCTTATAAATTTTGACACTCATATTCTACATAATAATAGAGTCCTTTGGTTCAGGGTCCAAAATGTTTCCAAATGACTATAGTTGTTACAATGCCAAGCTGTTTAAGAGGTCATTGTTTTGTATCTCTTGCTTTTTCCTCAGCTTTTGCACCTCTTGCTTTTTTCCCATCATTTGCCCTATGCCATTTGGACAAAACAGAATTGAAGTAAAAAGCTTTTTTTTAATTTTCCTGGTCCAAACAAATTCTTTGTATTAACTTTCATTGATCTGGGGTTACATATTTTTAAGTTCAAGGACTAAGACAACTGAAAGTATAAAATAGCATGCTTTTAATCGTTGTTGTTGTTGTTAAACGGTCTCTGCTACAGAAAATGTTAACAGTCACGTAATATTACAAAAGTTAGATGTTTTAATATAGTATGGATTAACATATATCAACTTACATTAACTTAACCTAATTATAGAAATAATATGAAACAAAAATAACAGAAACATAGCAGAAAGTCAAGCTAAAGCTATTTACAAGATTTAATTTGATATAAAACAAAAAAATATACATTCATATCAGTCATTCTTTGGCAAATTACTTTTCTACATTTCTTATCTGAAGCCTCTTGACTGTTCAATCCTCTTGATTCCTTCAATCCAAATGACATAATAATTTCAGGACAACATAGAATAGTTCATCAAATGGGTCCAATCTCCCTTATTTGCTCTATTAAATATAAGACCAAAAAATTGAAATATAGACTCAATTGCCTTCACTTGTTGATAATGTGTCAAATACAATGGTGTTCACCAACTCAACCTATTTGGCCCCACTATTTGTCTAGTCATCTTTTATCTAAAGAATGCAATATGCCGTGGTCCCAACAAGGAGATGAAAATAAGTCACTAAGTAGAGTTTTGGTGAATACCTTAAAGGATGGCCAGATTCCAGGGACCTGTACATTGTTTTTTCATCCATTCCCCTTCTTTATGCCTGGAAAAGGGCAGAGTGTCAGAAATTCAGCTGCATTCTATGACTGGGAGACTAGAACCCCCATGCTAAAGAGGGCAGAGCAGGAAGACAGAACTGTATGTACTAGCCTTGAACTTCCTCTGAAATATTTGTTGCCTTATTGATTTGTCAATCTGTCATTTAAATTGCTTTTGATTTTCATTTTGTTTTGTATGTGAATATATATTCTAGCTGACATAAATGGGGTCCCTCAACTTCTGAATGATGGTAGGTGAATATGGCTCTTTTTGCTGATTGAGTTTACATAATAGCCATATACTCACACACTTTATACTTGAGTCTCTGCAGTTCCCAAGGATTAAAATTGCATTGCAAATGGAAAAAGCATTATGCACTCTTAATACTTATCCTCAAGGATACTTTTTGGCTTATTTTAAGAGACTGATTGAAAATCATTTACACCATTTAGCAAAGAAATGGGCAATATAGGGCAAAGCAAGATTTAACATATATTTATTAGAAGCTTACAACAGCAAAATACCTAAGACAGAGCGGGAGGATGAGACTTGTAATGAGGAATGCATGGTCTTTCTTGTTTTCCCAAGCTTGTTTGGACTCTATTTTCGAGACAGAGCATCACTGTAGAATAATGTGCTAGAAAATGCTCAATATTTGTAGTCCATTTATTTAATATGCTTTCTATGAGGAAAAAAAAAGTCATTGCATTGTGTCCACATTCTGTGAACAGAATTGTAAAATATCTTCCCAAGGTTCCTGTTCGCTGGCTATTCAACACTAAGATAGGCTCTGCTGTAAAGGGACTTTGCCGATGGATTATGTTTGCTATCCTTACATTTCAAATAGGAAGATTATCTTGCATTATCTGAATGGAGCTAATGGAATCATATAAGCCCTTAAATATTAAAGAGGAAAACAGAATAGTCAGTTGGAAATGTAAGGCCTGAATGATTTGAAGCACAAGGAACAGGGCCAGGAGCCAAAAAAAGGTTAGCAGTCTCAAGAAGCTATGAACAATCCCAGATTTCACAGAAATAGTCTACAAGAAAACAGAGGCCTTAGCCCTACAACTATGAGCAAGTGAATCCTACTAACATTCTGCATAAGCCCAGAAGTGGATGGTCTCCAAGAGCTTCTAGAAAGGAATACAACCTTGACTTTGGCCTTGTGAGAGCCAGGCAAACAGAAACATGAGATAATGTTTTTGTCGTATTAAGCTTATAAATTTGTGTTGATTTGTTATGGAACATAACATTAGGCAACTAACACACATGGTAATATAAAAGAGCCTGTTTAAGGGATTTGCAAAAATATTAGCCATTCAGAAATTATTTTAATCAATGTATAATGCAGAGATCAGATCAGAACTCTGAAAAATTGCTAATAAAAAGAGATACAGTTTAATGGAGGAAGGGAAAGTAGGATCATAGAACTAATTAGAATGGACCATGTGTGGCACTGTGGATGGTTCTTAGTGAGTGGGCTTCCCATCTGATGTGTGAAAAGTAAATGCTACAAGCCTATCCTCATTCAGATATTTCACTAGTATTAATTTCTTAAAGAAATCTTATATATTAAAAAAACATTGACTTTAGGCCAAGTGCAATGGCTCATGCTTATAATCCCAGTACTTTGGGAGGCTGAGGCAGATGTATCAGTTGAGGTCAGGATTTCGAGACCAGCCTTGCCAACATGGTACAACCCCATGTCTACTAAAAATACAAAAAATAGCCAGGTGTGGTGGTGGGTACCTGTAATGCGAGCTACTTGGGAGGCTGAGGCAGGAAAATCGCTTAAACCTGGGAGGTGAGGGTCATAGTGAACCGAGATCTTGCCACTGCTCTCCAGCCTGGGTGACAGACTGAGACTCCATCTTAAAAAAAATTAAAAATAAAAAAACACTGATTTTATTAATATTTATATTGTAACTTGCAGACTTAAACTATAATAATATAGCTTACTGGGAAGTATAAGGAATTTATATTAAGTATTTTTATATGTTGCATGCAAAAAGTAGGTTGATAAACCCTAAGTAATTCCACCTATTCATTCTTTTTTGTTGTTATATTGAAGTACCATGCTCTATTTACAAAAATGTAGTATAGATTAAATGTTTGCATCCTTCCCAAATCCATGTGCTGAAATCCTAACTCCCACTGTGCTAGTATTTGGAGGTGGTGCCTTTGGAAAGTAATTAGGACATCAAAGTGGAGCCCTCATAAATGGGCTTAGTGCCTTTATAAGAAAAGGTCAGAGAGCTAGCTCTTTCTGCCATCTATCTACCATCTATTGGAGGTAAATACAAAAATTAAAAATACAAAAATTAACCGGGCATGGTGGCACACACCCGTAGTCTCAGCTACTCAGGAGACTGAGGCAGGAAAATTATTTGAACCTGGGAGGCAGAGGTTGCAGTGAGCAGAGATCACACCATTGCACTCTAGCGTGGGTGACATGGTGAGACTCCATCTTAAAAAAAAGAAAAAAAATTCAGAATAAAACTGGATAATCAAAATTGTTTAGTTCCTAATTATTTGACTTCTCTCATTCTCTGTACAAATATTACATGGACATGTACCATGTAGCAAGAAGTGTTTAGCTCTTTCTGCCATCTATCTGGAAGAGAGCCCCCACCAGAACCTGAGCATACTGGCACCCTGATAGACTTGCAGCCTCCAGAAGTGAGAAATAAATTTCTGTTGTTTATGAGCTACCAGACCTAAGGTAATTTGTTATAGCCACCTGAACTGACTAAGACATATAGAGTGTACACTGTAATCCCCTTATTCATTCATATTAATGATCTGTTCAATCAATCCACAGGTATTAACTGAGTAACCATTTTGTTCAATCAATTTTATACATAAATTTCCTTATATTCCTGCAACATTATGCATATTTTGAATATATTCAAAAGATTTAAAAAAAAAAGACTAAGCCATGGATTATTGGATTTTACCTCCAAATATCTTATTAGGTAATTAAATTGTAGATAGCAAAAAATATAGTTAACAGTTTCAACCATTATATAATTAGCCACTCATAATATCAAAGCATGTTTAATAAAAGGTCAGTGTTTTATTTATGCTATTCCAAGTAACTAACAATGCACCTAAGACACAGACACATGATAACGTTGTTGTAGTGAACTGTATGTTAACACTTATAAGATTTACACAAGAATATAATCAAGGATAATTGTATGAACAATTACGTTCTATCATTTTGATTAAAATTTTCAAAATAGGGCTGTAATCCCAGCACTCTGGGAGGCTGAGGCAGGAGAATCACCTGAAGTCAGAAGTTCGAGACCAGCCTGGCCAACATGGTGAAACCATGTCTACTAAAAATACAAAAATTAGCCAGGCATGGTGGCACATGGTGAAACCCTGTCTACTAAAAATATGAAAATTAACCGGGCATGGTGGCACACACCTGTAGTCCCAGCTACTCAGGAGACTGAGGCAGGAAAATTATTTGAACCTGGGAGGCAGAGGTTGCAGTGAGCAGAGATCACACCATTGCACTCTAGCGTGGGTGACATGGTGAGACTCCATCTAAAAAAAAAGAAAAATATTTCAGAATAAAACTGGATAATCAAAATTGTTTAGTTCCTAATTATTTGACTTCTCTCATTCTCTGTACAAGTATTACATGGACATGTACCATGTAGCAAGTAACATTTATGATGTTTAGGATATGAAAAGGAACAGGATCTCTGACTTTAGGAATCTCCTGGACACATTATAGTGTTTGCCAAATACAATACAGGGAGATTCCTGATAGAGATTTGTTCAACATCTAGCAAATGGTGGAGAAGGAAGTGTTTAACTCAGGATAAATTGTCTGTTGTTTTATCTGCTTGCTTGCTGGGAGGAAATCTGTGAACTCATGCGAGAGTAGATGTCATCTGAAATTATTTCGTATTCTTAAATGGGGAATAAAAGAGCATTTAGTATATAAATGGGGAACAAATTTAATATATCTATTGAAGTATTTAAAAGGAAATAAATCATGTGTTTTTGCATTGACGTATTTTTAAAATAATAATGCATCCACATGTTAATTATAAACTTTAGAAAACAATACATATGGAAAAAGGGAAGGAGTTGAAATTTTTGAAACTGAGTAGGGGAGTAATATGTTCCAGGTGGTGGCAACAGAAAATGTAACTTGCAGGGTTGTGCAAACTCATGGAAGCTTTGAACAATGACAAATAGTTCAGCAGAGTTAGAGCAGAAAGTTTTTATAGAGAGAAGTGACAGGGGTGGGGTTAAGAAGCAAGCAGGAGCAAAATCACCAAAGGTCTTGGATATATTGCCAAAGAAGTATTTTATTTTGAATTAGACTATGAAGTCAATGACATATGTAAATTGCAGCGGTATTACCATATTTCCACCTCAGAACAATCACACTGCAGCTATTTCCATCTCAGAAAAATCACACTGGCAGCAACTTGGAGGATGGTCACAAGAGAGGCCACAATTTGAGCGTCTGATCCAAGAGATAATGAGCACTAGCACTAGCCCAGCGCCAGTGGAAATAGGGTAGGGATGAGAGCTTCCAGAAAGATTTAAAACACAGAGTTGGCAAGATTATCTGACTGATTCGAAATGAAGAAGTGAAACAGCCAAAGGAGGATTTAATAATGAGCCTCAATATACTTGCTATAGAAACTTAACTAACTACATGTGTTTGTAATAATTATGAATCGAGATTAAAGAAATCTTACTTACATTTAGTTTTTTTGATTATCCTAAATATTTTCTAATAAAGTTTGCCTCTAAATTATGTTTTCTTAAGTTTTCTTTCCCAGCACTCAAAAATAACATTTTCATGAAATAGTATGTCAAGAGAAATATGAAGTGCAGAATATTTCATTCAATAAGATTTTTGCTTATATGCTCATATGTCTGAATATTTTGTTTTGTTTTATTTTATTTATTTTATTTTGAGACAGGGTCTCACTCTTTCACCCAGGCTGGAGTAAAGTGGTGTGATCGTCACTCTCTGAAGCCTTGGACTTCTGCGTTCAAGTGAGTCTCCTGCCTCAGTCTCCTTAAGTAGCTTGGACTATAGGTCTGCAGCATCATGCCTGGCTGAATTTTTTTTATTATTTTTATTTTTGGTAGAGACAGAGTCTCATTAGGTTACCCAGGCTGGTCTCTAACCTCTCTATCCTCAAGTGATCCTCCCACTTTGGCCTTCCAAAGTGATGAGATTGCACGCATGAGCCACATTGCCTGGCCAGTTTGAGTATTTTAAAGTATGATTTATAAGGTTAAATCAGAAATGAAAAAGTTGTAGCTAATTCTAAAAGGTACTAACTATGAAATGTGAATGTGCAATCAATACAATCTAACTAAATGAAGAGTGCATACAAATAATATAATCTTTGTCCACATACATTGCCTACTGATTTAGAGCTGCAGCAGTTCCTGGAAAAGCTATCACGAAACATGGAATAAACATGAGATTGTTTTTTTACAATCCTGCAGAAAGGATGCTGGAAGTTTTTGTTTTACACCTAAACTAGAATCATTTTCCTGATGATAGAGTACAAATAAAGCTAAGAGCTTTACATTTTATATACAGTAAGTGCCAGTGGGTCAATCTATTCATCTCTACTTTAAAAGTCACAAAGTATGTTCCTCTCGATGATTCCCAATAATATCAAATTTTAAGTCATTAAAATAGCACATATATTTGTAGAAAAAATATATATATACATAAGCAAAGCAGCATGAAAGAAACAAAAGTCACCCATGACACCAGCAGGAATTTAATCTATTTACCTATAAAAAGAAACAGTTGATGGGGAGTTCCTGAGCAGTCTACCATTACAGGAGTTACAACAATCTGGCAGTGGGGAGAATTTTCTGATTCTGCCAAATTACACTAAATTGCTTAGTCACTGGGGCACATAATCTTGTGTGAACTTCTTTGAAGATCATGGAGGGGCTGGAGGCTGCTAATCAGTTACTCCTTCTGTGGAAGTTTCTCTTGAATGGAGCTATTAGCAAAACAACACACATGGACCTCTTGTTCTATGTAGATCCTCTTCTCCATGACTGTTTCCAAAGCAGCTCCACTTCCATGGTTCTTGTGGGGTCGTCTTTCTGGAAGGAGACTCACAGGAGAGTCTAGTGGGAAGAATTATAGCCTCCATTACTGCAGATGGTTTCAGAGTAAACTTGGTACTCATTATCTTCCCCCTACACCATTCATGCTGTACCTCCCCACACTCAACTATCACCACAGGACTTAGTAGCTTACTAACATTGTGACACAGAACCAGATACATAATTTGAAGTGCCCAGTGCAAGATGAAATGCAAAGCTCCTTGTTTAAAAATTATTAAGAATTTCAATGCAATTACAGCACAATCGTTAACCATGCATGAAAGCCTTCTAAATATGAGGCCCAGTGTGATTGCCCAGGTCAAATGCCCATGAAGCTGTTGTGGCCCATATCTAAATTTCTAAAGGAACTGAGACCTCTGTAATCATATACTTCTCTGGCTGAGGTTGCTGCATGTGTCCATTCACAGTTACAATTCTGAAAATACCAAATTTTATAATAAAAATGTATAATAAATTAATGAATGGAGCATGAAGAATTGGATTAACTTCAAGGTTTTAGCTATGAATGTGGAAAACGAGGTTAGAATGTACTAAATTATTCAAAATGAGAAATGCTATTTAAAAAGTTTCAATGTCTAAGCCATTTAATTGTATTCTTTTAATTAGAAGTTACTTTGTTTTGATGTGTGAGTAAATCTTTGTATTTTCTGACAAAGACCTGTAATTTTAAAAAAACGCAATATCCTTGAAGTTTTATGGTTACACAAATACATCATAAACTTATTGAGCTAAAAATTAGTGTTTAAAGGTCTCGTGTTCGAAGAAAGATTTGACACCTCATGAAAAAAATGAGCTTAGAGAAAAAGGTAATGAAAAATGTACAATTTATGTGGTAAAGCATAAACATCTTCTGTGAAAGAAAAGTGTGTCCTGTACAGTAATTATTAATTATAGTAAATATTTATAAAGCACTTTTCAGGCAAAAGTAAAAATTTTAATGGCTTTGCATATACTTTCTCATCCTGTGATGGTTGTCTTCATTGTATGGATAAGGAAACAGATTGAACAAATCCTTTGAAAAATTTGGAAATTATAACCCTAATTATTTTTAAGATTAATTACAGATTTGTAAGGTTTATGCATAGTATAAATTAAATAGTGCTTTGAATTACTTTTTTGTCCAATTAAGTGTATTCAAAAAGAAAGTATACTACTAAACTTGATTAGAGAGGAAAGTAATAACATTTCAGGACTTGAAACCCAGGGCTAACCTGATGACACTTGCCAAACTCAACTTGCCTTATTTATTTTTAGTCACTTGTAGTTGATTTTAAAACGCGTATAGGTAAAAATTATGTATCTGGGTAATATACAATTAAACTTCCACTAGCTCCCTTATAGATAACATCTCTGATGTATAGGTCCCCATGGTAACAGTTGCTTAAGTTGCTTTAAAGGATCTTAGAATCAGGTTTTGTCCAGTGCAAGCCAGCCGAGACCACTGACCCTTCAACTGGACCTGTGTGAGTGTCCGATGAGTGACCTTTCAATGTTAGAAGGCCAAAAACTCAACTCTCAGATTATTCTAGGGACAGCATTTCATGAGCATGCATTCTATGAAGAGCCATGAAGCTTGGCCACACTTGTGCAGATCACAGATTGCCCCACTTTTTTTTGTACCTCCAATGACCTTTTCCCACACCTTGGACGTCCTTGCTTCTCTATCCCATAAATATCCCTAAAACGTCGTCTTTAGAGAGGCAGATTTGAGATCTGTTTTCCTGTCCCCTTGCTTGGTTACCTTGTGAATAAACCCTTTCTCTGCTGCAAAACTCATTGTCTAAGTGATTGGTATACTGTGTGCTGAGCAGACAGACCTGATTTGATATCGGAACTAGATAATATGTAATGTTTATATGTAATGCCAGCACCCAGGATGAGGCCAGTTGCCATGTTTTATCGAATTGAAAAAAGTGACTTTGAATCCTAGCCTTAGGTCTCTTTTTTGTTTGTTTCTTTGTTTGGCTGTGAAAACTTCTTTAGTTTAAGACATTTATGACCATTCTTTTATTTATTTATTTATTTATTTATTTATTTATTTATTCAGATGGAGTCTCGCTCTGTCACCCAGGCTGAAGTGCAGTGGCGCGATCTCGGCTCACTGCAACCTTCGCCTCCCAAGTTCAAGCGATTCTCCCGCCTCAGCCTCCCGGGTAGCTGGGACTACAGGTTTGTGCCACCACGCCTGGCTAATTTTTTGTATTTTTAGTAGAGAGAGACAGGGTTTCACCGTGTTAGCCAGGATGGTCTCGATCTTCTGACCCTGTGATCCGCCCGCCTTGGCCTCCCAAAGTGCTGGGATTACAGGCGTGAGCCACTGTGCCTGGCCTTGACCATTCTTCTTTTAAGAAATGTACAGTGTCAAATATTGAGAGTTTGATATTGATGCTAATTTAAATGTGGTACACTATATGCTATAATAAAATTCAGGATTTTCTTCATTTAACCACATTATACATGAGTTACTTATAAATTTTAATCTCTTAAAATGATTCTGCATTTAGTCTCTACAGTAGTTGTGCATTTCTCAGGAAACATATAAATTAATAACTTTTTATTTATGATAAATAAAACTGTTCAGCATCTGTGCTCTCTCATTTCTTCTACTGTTGCCCCTTCAGAACTCACAGGAATGCCCTTTGTTTATTATCAGTGCTATTTCTACTTCACAAATCAATACACAAACTACCATAACAATGTTATAAGAACAATTTAGGAGTACTCATGAGAAAGAAAATTGTCTTAGGTGGCAATAGAAAAGAAAAAAAGATGTTACAAGATAGAAAGTCAGTTCAAAGTAATTTTATACGATCAGCAGATGTATTACTTCAGAGCCCTTTTCTCAGGATATTTTAATATCCTGAGATATTAAATGATGAATGTTGGCTTACGACACATCATATTTCCATGTATATTGCTATTTTTGTATATTTAGAAGATGATATATTTCATAATGTACTCAATGACAACTGAAATTAAAGGTGAATGTAGGACCTATCTCTCAAGTTGAGGGTGAGTTCTAGTAAAATTTGAATCTTGATTCCTCACTCTATCTACAGCTTTGAACAACTAGGTGTATTTGCATTGTGAGGCTGGTTTAAACTTTTGCTGAGAAAAAGCAAATCTGTTTTTTTTTTTTCTTGAGTCATGATCAAAACCACTTCTCCAATTCAAGCCAGCTGAGACCACCAGTAAGTTGGGGTAGTTACTTGAGGTAGAGTTACTTAAAACCCCTGACTCAATGGTGACTAAGAGGGGAAGCAGTAATTGTGTGGAGAGAACATAAATCTTTAAAGGCTGCTAAAAACATGTTTCTTTTTCTCAACTGCAACTGTTAGACTCATTTCAAGCTAGTGTCTTTTGTATTAAAGTGTTCATTTATCACATAATATTAGTTGTTATTTAGAACCTTCCTATAGTCATTCAACTTAATCTTCTGAATACTAAGTTCCTCCTAAGTGACAGGCAAAGTGCTACATCAGGAATACAACAAGAAATCTTCTACATTTTCAAGAAAATTAGAGTTAAGTGTTGAATATTTATATATAAATAAATGGCTCTTGTGTGATGAAGAAAACTGCTAAGATATAAATTTGTACCAAGCTGTGCTTTGAGAGTTTAAAATGAATGCATTTGTCTTCCTATTGAGTTTCAGGAAGTTTACACTTAAACTATATAGTGAATGCATATGAAAATTAGTGAGATAAATAAACATATAACACATTAGCCCAGAGATATGTAAGACCAAGATGTAGATGGCAATAATTCCATACAGTTATGTTAACATGTGAGGAAAATAAGGACAAGGTGAGAGTTGGAGCTGTAGGGTAGGGGATAATTCCATCTGTTCACGTGAAAGGAAAGTTCGAGACTGCCTGCAGACTCCAGAGTTGACATGCCTCTTTGGAAACTTGACTTCACTTAATTACATGGGTGGTCTTGGCTGAATTGCTTGCTTCGCTCTACCTAAAATGTACCTGAGAGGTGATACAATGTTAAAGGAGATAAGCTATGTAAGCACTGGTCCTCCTTAGACCCCAAAATATATAATATGCTATTATTACATCAAAACAATTATTTATAGGTATTTTGTTAATAAATGTTTACTCAATCATGTGCTTCAATTAACATTGGAAATTACTCTTTCTGGCACTCAAGCGATCATTTTTGTTCCTTGTTATTATTAATTTTTCCTTCCTTATATTATAATAAATTAGACATCCTCTCATGAATTTCCAACTCAGAATACTTGGGCCTGGTGAACTTGGTTTCAACATCTTAGATTTGCTACATTATAATATTTTATTTCCAATTTTAAATTTTTAGCCAAGATAAAACTTGTTAAGAAGCTAGGTTTAACATTTATTATTTCAAAAATTTAGGTGATACTAACACATGTTAGCCTTCAACGTGAAAAAGTCTCTAGGGTACAACATTTTGGTTTTTCTTGCCTAGGAATAAAGGAGGGGACAGGCGGGCAGGCCGTTTCTTATCTCAAGAGCTTCTCTAAGATGAAAGGACATTTGAGGGATAAAGGCATGCATTATGAGAGTAATGACGCCCTCTTCTTCTGGGATTGATTAACAAGGTTTACCATAGTCTCACTATGCCTGTCGTTCAGTCATGCAGGAGTGTGGGCGTGGGAGTGCAAATTCAATTGGTTGCTGTGGTGAGGGAGAGCAGGAGAGGTTGACCAAGCGACCAGAAGGAACTCTCACAGAGGCATGAGCTTTAGGCCTCCATGCATCCACTGTCCAGGAGATTTGACAAAACACAAAATAAACCTGACCACAATGCTGGGATAATTATCAGTGTCATAAAAGATGGACTGCCTAGCTTCTTCAAGTAAACCTTCAGAATGAATGAGAAACAATACAAATAGTAAGTTCCCACTAAAATGGAAAGGAAGTCAAGGCAAATATATATATAATCATATATATATATATAATTCATATATTTTTATTTTATTTTATTTTATTTTATTTTACTTTATTTTTTGAAACAGAGTCTCATTCTGTCGCCCAGCCTGGAGTGCAGTGGCATGATCTGGGCTCACTGCAATCTCCGCCCACTGGGCTCAAGCGATTCCCCTGCCTCAGCCTCCCCAGAAGCTGTAATTACAGGCACTCACCACCACCCCAGGCTAAGTTTTGTATTTTTAGCAGAGACGGGGTTGCACCGTGTTGGCCAGGCTGGTCTCAAACCCCTGACATCAAGTGATCCGCCTGTCTTGGCCTCCCAAAGTGCTGGGATTACAGGAGTGAGCCCCGGCGCCGGGTGTGGCCAAGAGGATAATAAGTGGATCATGTGGAGACAGCCCTCAACAAGCAAAGCTGAGGTGAAAAGAAATTGACTGATAGTTACAGAAAAAAATACTTTTTTAGCCAAAAAATTGTTTTTGAGAAAACTAGCATTAAAAAGATATAAAAGAATCAGATTTTAGAGATAACCTAATTCAAGGTACAGAAGAAATTTTCCCATAGTGATTTAACGAGAAAATAAATTTAATAAACAGGAACTCAAACTTGAAAATGAAAATTATGGAAACTCATGGAGAATGAAGCAAACTTCACACAGAACAAATAGATAATTAGACAGGGCAGGGAAGAGAATAGATGTAGTCAAAAATGGAATCACTGATGAAAAGCACAGTAAAAACTTATGAAATGATATAGTTTGAAGAAATTAGGAAGAGGACATCAGATAATGAGGATATCAAATAACATCCAATTTAAAGATGAATGCTATTTCTGGAGACCTTAACAGTGAGAAGAAAAATAATTTAAAATAACATATTTTTCTGAATATAAATTCATAAAAGAAGGAATAACTGAATTTGAAGCTTACATTGGAAAATGATACAGGTAATTGACATTGAGACATATCCATTTTAAATTGCAGAACTTTAAGAATAACAAAAAAATTTAAACAACCAGGCAAAAAGGAGCAATTCGTTTTCATGGGGGAAAAGGGGAAAATTCTAGCTAAGCCCCCATCTCTCATCAGTGCCAATCCGTGCCAGAAGATAAAATAATTACCAAAAAATTTTTCAGATAAATAAAATATGACCCTATCTTATATCAAACCAAGGTATTATTCAATTGCAAAAACAAAGCATATGCATTGCTTAACCTGAAAAGTTAAGAAAATATAACACCCATTTGTACTTCTTGAAGACAAAATCCAACCAAACCAATGACTCAGAGAAGCAAGCAAAGAAGGAATGTGATATTTCAGCACAGAAAACAGTGGGAACAGTAGGGTCGTGTCAAAAAAATTTCGGGAAGAAAGTATAAAACAGAAAGAAACCAGCCTTTTTCTTTCTTTCTTTCTCTCTCTCTTTCTTTCTTTCTTTCTTTCTTTTTCTTCTTTCTTTCTTCCTTTTCTTTTTCTTTCTTTCTCTTTCTTTCATTCTTTTCTTTTTTTAATTAACTGAATCGAGGTGATAGTCAAGCATTCATAAACATAAAAACAAAACAAAACAAAAAAACCTCCTGACCTCAAGTGATCCACCCGCCTCAGCAGCCTCCAATAGTACTGGGATTACTATGAGCCACCACACCTGGCCAACATGGTGAAACCACGTCTCTATCAAAAATATAAAAAATTAGCAGGGCATGGTGGTGCTCACCTGTAATCCCAGCCATTCAGGAGGCTGAGGCAGGAGAATCAATTGAACCTGGGAAGCAGAAGTTGTAGTGAGCCAAGACTGCACCACTGCACTCCAGCCTGGGTGAGTTAATTCTCTGATATTTCCAAGAAGGGTATAAATTGACTCAATCCCAACTCAAATTAGGTAGCTTTTTACATTAAAAGGTATAATGCTCCCAACTCTTAAAGCTTTTGTCGTAATTTACTCCTTTAAGAAAACACTCTTGTGATGAATACATATGTATCTGAAATTCATCACACCTTTCAGTACTATTTCAGCTTCCTTTAGTACTTCAACTCAAGTAAATATATTTTATTAATATCGCATACATCCTTCAACACTTCCCAAGACAGCATGACCTAAATAAAGGCATATGTAAATACATTACTGGGGAGGTGATCTCAGGAAACAATGGTGAGGAATAGTGGGAGGGAAACCAAACAACGGGTGCAACAAAACAGATATTGTTTCACCCACCACTATCAGCTGCTGATTGCTTAAGTCTAAGAGACTATCTGAGAAGCATGACGTGTATGTCAAGACCAAGGTATTAAAGAAGAAAACATTGATCTATCAGTTTCCATTTCATATTCTTCAAAGATTTACTCCACATGGCACTAACTCTCCCTCACTTTGGCATTGCATATGCAAAACAGCAGGTTGTATTTACAGTGATAAGGGTCCTGGTTTTCCTGTGACTGGGGTTGGGGAGTGGAGAGTAGTAGTGGTTCTTGGGTTCTTGATTGACTTTGGGGCTAATACCAGGAAAGTCCTAGTGGAAATGGAATGAGTTGATCTGGTATCGTTAGCTGAATCAGAGTATATGCCTTAATGTCAACAGAGATGTGACACGATGTAGGCAAAAGGCATAACATACAAACTTGAGGGGACATTCTTTTATGTTGCAGAATAGATCCTCTCAGTGGTAGCTGGGATAAGAGATAATAAAACAGAACATCTAAAACGGTGCTTTTCCTCTTTTTGAAACTGTTCTTATCTCTGCAATATTTTTAGCTCTCGGGTTACAAAATCGGTCTCCCATTGCTGAGAGAAAAACTTGCCATCATTTTTTCTCTAAGAAAAGGGAGGTATAGGTACCATTTGTCATAAAGAGCCCTGATTGGCAGTATCTAGCTACAATACCTAAATGGATTCAAGCAAGAGAGTTAGTGAAAAAGCAACCATTCACGTTGTTGTAAGTGACCAGGAAGTCTGGGTGACTAATACATGAATTTGCAAGGGCCTTCCTCAATTGTTTGGGGCTATTCCTGAATGTATCATTTTCAATTATATAACTGGTTTCTGCTGTGCCCACTTGACTTTCTGGCTCAATGTATCTCATACTGCACAGTTCATGATGGGCAGATCTGTTTAGACGATGACTTGGCATCAAGCCGAGTCCAAATCCAGTGGCATGTGAAGAATTGTAATAATTAAGAGTATTTTACTGCCACATAACCCAAGATGTTCTTCTCTAACCACAGTATTCTTCACTGAGACTCTCATATTGCAACTTGATACATTTCCTCAGTGTCCTCATTCACCCTGGATTTTCCAGCACTCTTGAATCTACCGTATTATATGACCCTTTGAAAGTACAGTTTGCAGTGTAGCATTGAAAAGGTACATGGCCTTCTCTTGAGCTGGTCCCTTCTGAGTTACTCATTAAACAGGCCAGACCAGTATCCTCCGTGGTGTGAAAGGACACTAAGCTATGGCACTTTCTAAATCAAACAGGCATAAGCTTAAAGTGTCATTTTCCTTTTTGGACATGTCCAGAATACAATGTGCTACTAAATCACACATACTTGACAAATAGCATTTATCTCTATCATCTAGGATCCATCTGACTCTCTATGGATTTTATAGCATTTGCCAGTTCCTGCTTACCGCATTCACTTAGCCTTATGCTATCAATATAGGTACCAAAATACTGTTCCACAGAATTCTAAAATAATAAAGGTGGCTGCAACAGAAGGCAATATATGATATCATCTTTCTCACATGAATTATAAATGGTTTTGATCATGCCTATGGGTTACATGAAGAAAGCATAGACCAAATTAGTAGAGGCATATGTAATGTCAGAGGCTATGTTGATATGATTCTATGAAGAAACCATACTCTGCATGGCAGATGGAGACTTACATTAATGTTTTTGGAGGTTCACTGCTATCCATCATAATTTATCAGTTTTTGGTTTTAATTTAAGACTTTGAATATCGCACTTACCTCTGTTATTCCTAGCAGAACAAAAGAGTATTGCTGTGATTTACTGACTTTTAGAATAGGGTGAGATTTCAGTGGCTTCCTTCAGTCCCTTCTTAACATAATGGCAATATTTCACAGTTCAAAGAGCTTGAAAAATAGTTGAAAGGATCTTTTAGGTTAGAAGTTCACCTATCCCAATTCTTCACTCAGGAACTACATAAATAACCACAGGGTATGTCCTAAAACACATTTGACAACCTTTGTGACAGAGCTGGGCCAAAATTACAGTGATTATTGGATCTTCATAAGCCCTAATGTGTTCAGATGACAATTATGCCTTTTCAGGCACCCTGATATCTGTAAAAGCTTAGACCCCATATCCAACTATTACCTTAGTTTTGACGCTACCTTTTCCCTAAAATGGAATCATACTGTCAAAATGACACATCTTTTTGAAGAATGATCGTTGAACATTTACTAACTCTTGAGAAGAGCAAGTATCATCTTTCAAGGTTCTTGTCCCAGATTAGTCTGTTACACAGACTATGAAAATGGAAAGTACCATATGAACTTTAAAGTAGTTTTTTCCAATTCTGTGCAGAAAGTCATTGGTAGCTTGATGGGGATGGCATTGAATCTATAAATTACCTTGGGCAGTATGACCATTTTCATGATAATGATTCTTCCTATCTATGAGCATGGAATGTTCTTCCATTTGTTGGCGTCCTCTTTTATTTTGATGAGCAGTAGTTTGTAGTTCTTTTTGAAGAGGTCTAAGCAAAAAGAACAAGGCTGGAGGCATCACGCTACCTGACTTCAAACTATACTACCAGGCTACAGTAATCAAAAGAGCATGGTACTGGTACAAAAGCAGAGATATAGACCAATGGAACAGAACAGAGCCCTCAGAAATAATACCACACATCTACAACCATCTGATCTTTGACAAACCTGACAAAAACAAGAAATGGGGAAAGGATTCCCTATTTAATAAATGGTGCTGGGAAAACTGGCTAGCCATATGTAGAAAGCTGAAATTGGATCACTTCCTTACACCTTATACAAAAATTAATTCAAGATCGATTAAAGACTTAAATGTTAGACCTAAAACCATAAAAACCCTAGAAGAAAACCTGGCAGTACCATTCAGGATCTAGGCATGGGCAAGGACTTCATGACTCAAATACCAAAAGCAATGGCAACAAAAGCCAAAATAGATAAATGGGATCTAATTAAACTAAAGAGCTTCTACACGGCAAAAGAAACTACCATCAGAGTGAACAGGCAACCTACAGAATGGGAGAAAATTTTTGTAATCTACCCATCTGACAGAGGGCTAATATCCAGAATCTACAAAGAACTTAAACAAATTTACAAGAAAAAAATCAAACAACCTCATCAAAAAGTGGGCAAAGGATATGAACAGACACTTCTCAAAAGAAGACATTGATGCAGCCAACAGAAACATGAAGAAATGCTCATCATCATTGGCCATCAGAGAAATGCAAATCAAAACCATAGTGAAATATCATCTCACACCACTTAGAATGGCGATCATTAAAAAGTCAGGAAACAACAGGTGCTGGAGAGGATGTGGAGAAATAGGAACACTTTTACACTGTTGGTGGGACTGTAAACTAGTTCAATCATTGTGGAAGACAGTGTGGCGATTCCTCAGGGATCTAGAACTAGAAATACCATTTGACCCAGCCATCCCATTACTGGGTATATACCCAAAGGATTATAAATCATGCTGCTATAAAGACACATGCACACGTATGTTCATTGCAGCACTATTCACAATAGCAAAGACTTGGAACCAACCCAAATGTCCATCAATGATAGACTGGATTAAGAAAATGTGGCACATATACACCATGGAATACTATGCAGCCATAAAAAATGATGAGTTCATGTGTTTTGTAGGGACATGGATGAAGCTGAAAACCATCATTCTGAGCAAACTATTGCAAGGACACAAAACCAAACACCGCATGTGAGAACTCATAGGTGGGAACTGAACAACGACAATGCTTGGACACAGGGTGGGGAACATCACACGCCAGGGTCTGACATGGGGTGGCGGGGGTGGGAGGGGAAGCATAAATACGTAATGTAAATTATGAGTAAATGAGTAATGGATGAGTCCATGAGTTAATAACACCAACATGTCACATGCGTACATATGTAACAAACCTGCATGTTGTGAACATGTACCCTAGAACTGAAAGTATAATAATAATAAAAAAAAATCTCAATCTTCCACTCAAAAAAAAAAGAAAATGGAAAGTATTACATTTCCATAATGGTTATGCTAATTTACATTCCCGTCAACAGCATGCAAAGGTTCCCTTTTCTCCTCGTTCTTTTCAATGCTTATTATATTTCATCTTTTTGATAACAGCCATTTTAACAGGAGTGAATACTGTCTCGTTGAGGTTTTAATTTGCATTTCCCTGATGATTAGTGATGTTGAACTTCCTTTCATATATACCTGTTGGCCATTTGTATGTCTTCTCTTGAGAAATGTCAACTCCAATTATTTGTTTTTTAATCGGGTTACTTTTGCTGTTGAATTGTTTGAATTTCTTATAAATTTTGGAAATTAAGCCTTTCTCAGATACATGGTTGGCAAGTATTTCCTCCCATTCCATAGGTTGTTTCTTTATTCTTTTGAATGTTTATTTTGCTGAGCAGAAGCTTCTTAGTTTGATGTTGGTGTTTTATGATGACTTCCTTCACTTAGAAGAATGTTTTTAAGGTTCATCCATGTTGTTGTGTATGTTAGTACTTTATTATTTTCATGAAAAAATAAAATTTCCTTGTACAGATATTCTACATTTTGTTTATCCATCATTTGATGGTCATTTGTGTTGTTCTCATATTTTAAGAATAATGCTGTTATAAATATTGGCATACACTTTTTTGTGTGGACATATGTTTTCATTTCTATTGGATGTATAACTTGGAGTGTTATTATTATTGGGCCATATGGTAATGGGTAGAGCTGAGGGTAGCTCTTTACCAGATGATCCAACAATAATAACACTCTAAATTATATACCCAATAGAAATGAAAACAGTAACTCACGGGTAATAGCTAAAGGGTACTGGGTTTCTTTGTGAAATAATGAATGTTATAAAATCAACTGTAGTGATGGTTTCACATATCTATGAATGTATTAAAAAGCTTATCAAATTGTACACTTTAGAGGAGTAAATTGTATGATATGCAAATTATCTCTCAATAGAGCTATTTTAAAATGTAAAAATAAACAGGAAAAAATAATTTAGGCCCAGATTTTGTAGGGCATATTTTCTCCACTGTGCTCTACATTGGAGCATAGGCAGTATAAGATAAGTATTAGAAAGGAAGGAAGTACTCAAAGAATGAAGGGGATTTATCAAAACCACATAGGAGCCAGCTTGAATGAACTCCCACTGGTATGCTGGCAGTATTTGATTACCAGAATAAATAATGTTAAGTGATGAATTATAATTCATTTAGTTAACAGGAAAGCATCATGCACCTGTGTATACGTAAATGAATGAATATAATGTACATTTGAAGAGGAGCAAAATTTTTGCATGATTTCAAAAAAGTTTTCCACAAAATTTATTAATTTTAAAGTGGTAAAGATTGACAATGGTAGAGAAGCTGGTCATATACTATTTTGATCAAACGATCAAATAATCACCACTGAATAAGGTGCAATAAAGTGACTGAAACATATTTTCTGTGAAATTCTCACCAAAGATGCACAAACTTATTCATGAGGAAACAACAGATAATCTTAAAAGTAAACAGATAAACTGAAAACTATTCTGAAAAGTAACTTGGCTGAAATTTTCTGGAATGTTTCCAAAATAACCATAAAAGCAGAGATAAAATAAAGAAATTGTTTCAGACTGAATGATACTGAAGAGACATGCCACCAAAGCAATATCTGCTTCAAAATTTGATCCTTTTGCAATGAAGGACATTAGAAAGACAATTGAAAAAACCTGGGGTCCGAGGATTAGACTGTGGCTATGTATCAATGTTAAATACCTGATTTTGATAACTTCAGTGGTAGTACTGAGGTTATGTTGTGTCATGTTCATGTTCATAAGAAATGCTGCCAGTGTATACAGAGGTAATAGGGCATTAGATGATCAACTTACTCTCCAATAAATCAGGGGAAATATTCTTCATAGTATATGCCCAACTTTTCCACAAATTGGTATATCAGTTGTGGTTCCACCAGACAAACAGAACCAGGAAACATAGAGATAGATAGAGACAGAAAGATAGGGACAGGGATAGAGAGAGAAAAATATATATTACTAGAAATTGGCTTCCTCAATAATGGGGACTGGCTGGCAAATGTGAAACCAGGAATCAGTAGGGCAGATAGTCAGAAAGAACAGGTTGGAAACTCTTAGATATGAGCTGAAACTGTGGTCCACAAGCAGAATTTTATCTTTTTTTGGGAAGTTTCAGTTCTAGTCTAAATTCCTTTAACAAGGTGAATGAGGCCCACTCAGATTATTGGGGTTAATTTCTTTTACATAAAGCCAAGGAATCATAGATGTTAATCACATCTATAAAATACCTGCAAAGCAAAACCTGGATTAGCATTTGATAAATAACTAGTGACTGTAACATAGTCAAGTTGACATATAAAACTGACAATCAAAATTGGTTATTATTAAATCAAAAAAGTACACCACTAGAAAAAATTAATTGCTTGAATTAAGTGAGTTATTAAAATTGATGCATGTGTTAGTTTTCCAGTTCAGCATCACACCCTGGTTTCCTGTAGTCTAAGCTCCAGATTGAGTTTGTACCATAGTAAATTAAGAAGGAATGTTTAAAAAAAACCCTGCATATAAGATTCATGTAAATACATATGGTATATACACATGTACACACACAGAAATACACACACATCAACCTTTAAACGTTTATTTTAAATAGAAAATGGAATAAGCAGGTAAGGAGTTTCAAAATTGAGAATTTCTTATTTTTGGAAAATTTGCTTGAGGTAATTTTAATCTATTTGATGTGAAAATCTTTATACCAAATATCAGTTGTCACTGGCCTAAAAATCTACCACATCTTGTAGCTCCATAGTGCCAATAATATTAAATACTATTGTGGGCTGAGTGTGCCCTTCATAAAAGATATATTGAAGGTCTAAATCCTGGTATCTCTCTGAATTTGACCTTGTATGAAAATAGGGTCTCTACAGATTTAAACAAGTTAAGATGAGGTCATATAGGATTACAGTGAGCCCTAAATTCCATGTCTGGTGTTCCTATAAGGACAAAGAAAAACACAGAGAAACACAGACATACAGTGAGGGAGGCCATGTAAGGATGGAGATGGAGATTTGAGTGATACAACTGCAGGTCAAGGAGTGGCAAGGACTGTTGGCAACTATCTGAAGCCGGGAATAGGCAAGAAAGGATTCTTCCCTAGAGTCTCCAGGGGGGTGATGGCCCTGCTGACACCTTGATTTGGACTTTAGCCATCAGATCCATAAGAAAATAAGTTTCTATTGTTTTAAGCTACCCAGTATGTGGTACTTTCTTATAAGACCCCTAGGAAACTAATACAAGTATCATATGCAGACATTTGCAAGTAATATTTCAGTAGGTCAAACATTTCTTTGACATGTCCTTATATGTATGAGCAGTTACCATACCTGTATGGTCTGTGATTTATGGTTTTGCCTCTGTGGCCAGACACATGAAATGAGCTTTATAACAACAACAAAACTATTGGATGAACACACAGTGTTGTTTCTCATGAGACACAATTAGGAACTGCCTTCAGACAGGGCTAGATGTGGAGAAAACACAATGTCCATAAAGAAAAATAGTTAACTAAGAGCATTTTACTTCAACTAATTTTTCACAACCCAAGGAAAAATCTCCAAAAGAATTCAGTAGTAGAAAAATTGAACTTTAATACAATAAATAATCACAATTTCAAACAAAAACTGAATTATGCTAGCCATAAGTGTGAAAAGTGAACCAGAAAAGTGTACACAAGGTTTATTTTCACAAACTTCCTCAGTTACCAGATTTATATACATTTCCATAAAGTTAAGGATCTTATCTTTTGTATTCTCTCCAAGTTGGAGGAAGAAGTCAAGAATTATAGGAAGGTTTTGGTAAAGTGGAACGCATTCTGTTGGAACCCAGATGTTTGCAACAGAGGAGCAGGAAGCTGGAAAAAACAAAAAAAAACTAAGCAAACATTTCTACCTTTTCTATCATGGCTTGGTAGTTGCTCCAATGAAAGCTGCATTAATTAAAGAAGAATAGTTATAGAGACAGCCAATCCATGATTTTAATGCTGGATATTGTCTACAGGCTCTCAGCAGTTTGCTTTCTTTTCTGCACTTTCTTTATACCTCTGGGCTGAAAACCTGCAAACCACATTTTTTAGGTGTTATTGCTAGTTGGATGCCTCTTGGTTTCTGTGAGTGAGAGGTAATGAGCAGAATTTGGAGGAAGAAAGGATAAATAATATGATTTTTCTGCTTCTCTCGGCGTCTCTGGTTTTGACAGTGACCATACCAGAAGGGCAAAATAAGGTGTCACATTCATGGTTTTCTTGGCAAGGAAACTCCACCCTAAGAGAGGGTTATTCAGGGGTACAGGGATTGAAAAGCAGATCAGTTCTGTAAATATATTAAATTAATTTTTTTTCTTAAAATAGGTCAATTTTATAGTATGCAACCTATATTTTATAAAGCTATGTTTTTAAAATGGTGATTTCGGGCAGCAATGGATGTCATCAGCATTGAGTATTTAAGCAGTGAGAGAGTGGCCTTTTCCATCTTTAGCTACAGAAGATTTTCTGTCAACCAACTAATTTGTTGAGAAAGAGTTTGGAAACAACATCGTTGAATCCAAGCCCTGGGTGGCCTCAGTTATCACAATTGCCAAAATCTTTGACAAGAAACAAAATAATTAAATAATTCAAAGATTAGTTGTAATTATAAAGAAATGAGTTCTATGCACAGAAGTTATTTCCTTTATTTAACAAAAGGAAATTTCTAACGAAAAGATAGTCAAAGTAAAATAAAGGAAAAATGAACAAAAGTTTCCTTTTTCATAGAATTTATAGATAATATCATCTCTATAAATTATAAGCATAATTTGAACATGAGAAAAAAGTGTTCAAAGAAGACTTTAAATAATGTCCAAAATATATAGAAATGAGCTGGAAATGCTACAACATGAGAAAAAATAAAAACAGGGCAGACAATAAATGTCCACTATAAGTGAAAGAGTTAGATCCTCATAAGCAGTTATGAGGCTACTACACACAGAGAGAGAGAAAGAAAGAGAGAGAGAGGTCAATATTAGCACAGAAGGAATGACAGGCTACAAACAATATATAACTAACATGCATTATTGGTATTCTTAAGAATAAGCAAATAAAATATTTAAAATATAGAAATAAAAGTACAGTTTAAAAAAACTTTTCTGTAACAAAGACAAATTGAAAGCGCAGAATCAAGGTGTTCATAGGGTACCAAGAAATAATGATACATAACATTCAAAATCAAAGTATATTCTAGCAAAGTTGTTAAAATTCAAGCACAAAGAAAGAATCCTAGGATCAGCCAGGAGAAAAAAAATCATGCTTCCTACTACTGTAAAATATCAAGTTAGATTTGACTTCCTACAGTAACAGTCAATGCAAAAAGACTGTTTGATCAGTATCTAAAATACACTGACAGAAAGAAAATGCGATGCAAGAATTTTATAATCAGCCAATTTATACTTTGATTATAAAGAAAACTTTTGAGTGTAAAGTATGCACAAAGTTATGCCATTTGTGAATAACAAGTTTGAATCTGCTAGGGAAGAAGGGTGGATGGTGATAAAGTAGGAAAAATAAAAGAATGGAACTGAAAGCTACTGATCAGATTATGAGAACTAAGGAGTGGTCAGGAATAGATACCCATTCCCACCAGCCCTCACTCCCACCCAAAGGTAATAAAATTGCTTTTTATTTAAAGACAGTCACAGAAACAAAATACAGTGGTCACAAAGATTAGGAGAAAAAAAAAAGAAGCATACTCAGTGATATGGTTAGTCTTTGTGTCCCCACTCAAGTCTCATCTTGAATTGTAATCCACATAATCTCCAGGTGTCTAGGGAGAGACTTGATGGGAAGCGATTGGATCATGGGGGTGGTTTCCCCCATGGTGTTCTTGTGACAGTGAGTGAGTTCTTGTAAGATCTGATGGCTTTATGAGTCTCTTCCCCTTTCACTCCTCACTCTTCTCTCTCCTGCCGCCATGTGCTCTGAAGTTATTGGTGGAATAGTCTATAAATCTCAATATTTTCCTCTTGGTTCATTAAGTTTTGAATTCTTCTATATCCTTGCTGATTTTCTGTCTAGTTATTGAACAGTGGTTGAGGGAGGGGAGTTGAAGTCACCAACTGTATTTGTGGTTCTCTTTATTTCTTCTGTCAGTTACAAGTTTTTGCTTTATGTATTTGTGTAGATGGACATTTGGGCTTGCCTTTGTAAACTTTTTTTTTTTTAAGAGTCAGTGTCTTGCTCTGCTGCCCAGCCTGGAGTGCAGTGGCTCAATCATAGCTCACTGCAATTCGGTACTCCTGGGCTCAAGTGATCCTCTTGCCTCAGCTTCCTGAGTAGCTGGGACTACAGGCATGCACCATCATGCTCAGCTAACCAAATTTTTATAAAGATATGGGATCTCAGTGTGTTGCCTAGGCTAGTCTGGAATTCCTGGCCTCAAGCTATCCTCCTGACAGCCTCCCAAAGTGTTGGGATTATACATAGGAGCCACTGCACCCAGCCTGAACATTCTTGTACATATCTACAAGTGAAAACATGTAAGTGTTTCTTTAGTATAGATATACAGCTATGTGTGTGCATGCATACACATGAGTGGAATTGCAAAGTCTTTGATTTTTTAGTTCATGGATTGAAAACTAGACATGATTCAATGAGTAGTATACATAGAACAGAAGAATGATGGTATCCTGGGAGATTGTTATCTATTTTTTATTTTTTTTTGCCCTCAGGAATTATGCTTTTTTAAGTTTTACTGATCTTTAAACTTTGATAATTATAGTTAAGGTTTTTGAAACTTATTCATACTTATTTAATAATCATTAGGTTTTATTTACCAGATTTTATTATTGACAAAATATTTGTATTTTTTAACTGTACAAATTACATTAATATTAAATAGGACACCTAGCTTTACATAAAGATTTCAAATTCATTAAATCAGAGTAAAAAGTAAAAATGAGAGTGAGCCCGAGAGATATCTTTTTCTGAGAAAAATGTTTTCGTAAATAAACTATTGTGATGGTACCATGTGAAAAAAATCAAAGGGATAAAATATGAAAATTCATACTAGACTTGTTAATTGAGTCATGCTTAAAGAATATGTGCTTTTATCTTGAACATCACAACTTATTACCAGGAGCTAAATTTCTTTTCTGGTTCAGGTTTGCCTGCTTACTGTGGAAGTCTCACCACAAATGAGCATATTTTCTCCTTAAACCAAGTTGTTAATAGCAATAATTGAAACTACTAATTTTCGAAAAATTTCCAAGGAGTTTTTTTAATGATAAACATTGAGATTAATGAGGAATATTTTCCCCTTCATTTTATCTCTCATAAAAAACTTTATTGTAAGTAAGACACAGTAGAAACACAACTATACAAATGTATTCACATTTGCATTTAGTCATACATAATATACACTAGAAACTGCTCAAGTCTGGGGAAACAAAACGCACAACAGAGAAAACCCTTCTCCTTTTACAAGGTTTGATTTATAAGAGAGGAAGAGAGATTGAAATGATGTCAGATGGTGGTAAGTGCCATTATTTTCTAAGGGGATAAACTCAAGAGTAGCATGAGTAATTTGGAATTGAAAGTTATGAATTTCTCTCTAGAGATGACATTGGAAGTGAAATATAAAAGATGGTGAAGAATTAGCCATTTAAAGACTTACATGCAAAAGGAAAAGAAAATGCTTTGAATGCCACATGACTCAGGATAGACATGGCTCCCAGAAATACTCCTACTTCTCAGACACCTGGTGTTAGGTCATGAATGTGAAGCAGATGAAGTCCTATTGTTCTTTGAACTTGTCTTAAACACGTGGTACCACAGACATGTGAATGATTAAGGAAAAATGTTATAAATGCCTGAAAACAGAAGTTAGCCAATGGAAAATTGTTTCAATCATCAGATTTAGAAAACACCAAGCAGAAGTTAGTTCATTTTTATGTCCTATTTAAAATTAAAATCCTCTCCTTAACAGAGAGTATACAAAGCTTGACGAAACCTCTGAAAATTTAGAAGATTTTGCCAATACTACATTGTACAGTTTTTCTGAATTATCAAGTTAAAAAAATCAACCACAGTAATAAAAAGATTTACCTATTCTCTCTGTAGAAAATTATATTACAAAATTGCCATCAAGTGTAAGCGTGATCAAATAAGTATTCCTTTAAAAATATGAACAATAGAGATATATGAGGTATGCTGGCATTAACCAATAAAAATGTCATGCTATTTTCTGCCTTTTTTGAAGTTTATAGTATATTATGTTGTGGAGGATTTTCCATTATAAAAGTATTTACTTCAGTGCTTACTTTCCCATTTCTAATTTGCATTTATATACTTTAAATATAACTCCCAATTTTGTTTAAGTTTTAGGATCCATATGTATACATATGAAGAGAGAGAGACAGAGAGAGAGAGGTATAGATGTAAGATATAGATCGACAGGGAGATAGATGTGTATATACAAATGTGTCTCTCGGAATAGTTTAACGCATACAGTATTTGGTGAAGAATAGATTGAAAAGGGCAAGAACAAAAGTGGGGAGATAATTTAATATTACTTTTTTTTTTACCAATTCTGATGCTTTAAACTATAGTGCTGGCAGCAGAAATGCGTAGAAGTAAATTCAAGATATATATTTGTGGTGGAATTAACAAAAATGATGACGGAAATTATGAAACTGATGATTCAAAATTAAGCAAAAATTCAAAAAATTTATTTCAGATAAGTGGTCATTAGCTGTGCCATTTACTAAAATGGTGAAGACTGAAGAAAATTGGATTTGGGGGTAGAGATTAAATTCAGTTTCAGAAATGTCATGTTTGTGACCATTGTAAGTTTTCCAATGAAATCAGCAAATGAGAAGTACAATACATATCAGAAGTGAGATCTGAATGAGAGACACACATTTAGAATTTCTCACAAGAAAACAATTCAGAACCATTTGAATGGGTTATATATACAGCTGTATTTTATGTATCCTAAGTTTGCTAGTGCAAATCCTGGCTGGAGTAAATTTTTAATAATATTTTATTATTCCAATTTTAAACATTAAAATTATTTTCCCCATGTGTTTTTAGCTTACAAAATACCAACTTTTCAGAACATGATAACTATATTGCTGATTTAGTAGTAATTACATATATATTTCAATTTTCTTCATTGTCAATAATCTTGCAGAAGACATAAAATCATTCAAAATAGAAATAAAACTGTGGTGTATCTCATTAAAGATGTCATACCAAAATCATGTTTTTCTCTACTTTGCCCCAATGAAAATGAAAATGTTAAATTTTTTACCAAACAGAAATGAAATGATAAAAGAAAGTTTGAAACATCAGAAGAAAGTACATTGAGCAAAAATATGGGTATGTACAAGAGAACTACTTTATTCTCTTGAGTCTTCTAAATTGTGATTAATAATTGAAGCAATAATTTTAAAATTATTTAGTTTGACTGCAAATATATATCAAGAAAATAATTAAGATAATTATCATAAAAATTTAAGAGTGGAAAATAGCTTAATAGTAGGTAAAGTTCTATATCTCATCCAAACTGGTAAACGAATGACACTACTAAACTGTGCCAAGTTTATATATAATATTTATATTTTATATATTATACATTTTTATATTTTATGTATTATATAAAATTTATACGTAATACATAATAGATACTATATGCCTAGTATATATTATATACTTTTATATATACTATATACTATACTTAAATTTAGATATACTATATAACATATATTTTCCTGGTATATACAATATTATACAATTGTATATATTGTATAAATCATATATAATTAATACATCATATTAATATAATGTATTATATTCATATAATACTAATACACTGTATTAATATATTATTTTATTATAGATATCATATTATATCACACATATCATATTAAGATAATATAGTGTATTAATATTAATATATTACTATAGCATGTAAATAGTAATATATTAATATAATATATAAATATAATTATATATCATATAATATATTAATATATTATATGATATAGAAATATATTATATATCATATAATATATTTATATATTATATGATATATAAATATAATTATATATCATACAATATATTTATATATTATATTATATTTAATATATTATATGATATATTATATATCATATAATATATTTATATATAATATAATATATATATCATATATTTATATATAATTATAATTATATATATCATATATTATATATATATCATATAATATATTTATATATAATTATAATATATATATCATATATAATTATAATATATATCATATATAATATATATATCATATAATATATTTATATATAATTATAATATATATATCATATATAATATATATAATATATATCATATAATATATTTATATATTATGTTATATTTAATATATTATATTATATATTATATATATTCTATATTATATATTATATATATTATATATATAATTATATTATATATATTATATATTATATATATTATATATATAATTATATTATATATATATTATAATATATTAATATTTAATATATTATATTAATATATTATATGATATATAATATATTTATATATTATGTTAATATATAAATATATTATATATCATATAATATATTAATATAATATATAAATATATTGTATGTCATATAATATATTAATATAATATATAAATATATTGTATGTCATATAATATATTAATATAATATATAAATATATTGTATGTCATATAATATATTAATATAATATATAAATATATTATATGTCATATAATATATTTATATAATATATCAATATATTGTATGTCATATAATATATTAATATAATATATAAATATATTATATGTCATATAATATATTTATATAATATATCAATATATTATATGTCATATAATATATTGATATAATATATAAATATATTATATATCATATAATATATTACTATAATATAGAAATATATTATATATCATATAATATATTACTATAATATAGAAATATATGATATATCATATAATATATTACTATAATATATAAATATATGATATATCATATAATATATTACTATAATATATAAATATATGATATATCATATAATATATTACTATAATATGTAAATATATGATATATCATATAATATATTACTATAATATGTAAATATATGATATCTCATATAATATATTACTATAATATATAAATATATGATATATCATATATTTATATATTATATATCATATAATATATTACTATAATATATAAATATATTATATATCACATAATATATTAATATATTATGTTACATAATATACTATAATATTACTATATTATATTGATATATTATATATATTATATTAATATTGTAATATACATTATAGATATTGTATATAGTATTATATATCATATTATATATTATTATATATTGCATAGATATTATATAATATTAATATATTAATAGAATATTCTATTAATATATTAATTCTATTAATTATTATTAATTCTATTAAAATTAATCTAATAGAATATATTAATTCTATTAGAATTAATCTAATAGAATATATTAATTCTATTAGAATTAATCTAATAGAGTATATTAATTCTATTAATATATTAATACATTAATATTATATTACTATTATATAAATAATATATTAATTAATTAATATAATACTAATATAATAATATATCATATTAATGTAACAATATACATCATATACATACAACAATAATATATCATGTTAATGTAACTATATAAATATAATATGATATATAATTATATATAAATACTATGTATATACAATATATAGTTATATATAAATACTATGTATATACAATATACTAAAATTTATATATTAAATATACATTCCTATTATATATAAAATATATATACATATATAATATATATATTCACAATTTTTAGTAGAACCACTAAAACTATACAGTAATTGACACACTGAAAAATACCAGCCAAAGCAAAATGGAATTCTAAAGGAAAATGTTTAAATAATCACAAGAAGCCAGAGCAAGAAGGAAAAATGAAGAAAATACAGAAAACAAGAAAAATAGCTTAAAAACAGCGATAATTACATAAAATACAAATGGTATAAATGTGTTATTTAAAAGAAAGATTGATAGAGTGGGTTAAAAACATTGCTCAATTACATGCTCTCTACAAGAAAGTTCAAATATAATGATGTAGACCTATTAAAAAGCAGGATTAAAAAGTCATTTTATAAAGAGAAAGTGGGAATCACTGTGTTGGTATCAGAATATTTAAATAGACTTCAGAGCAAACAAAATTACAAGGGCAGAGAAGAAATTTTATTATGAGAAATGGACCAATCCACCCATGACACATGGTACTTCAAAATATGCATGTAGCAAATAGTAGAGCTGCAAAATACATAAAGCAAAAACTTGTAACTGACAGAAGAAATAAAGAGGACCACAAATACAGTTGGTGACTTCAACTCCCCTCCCTCAACAACTGATCAATAACTAGACAGAAAATCAGCAAGGATATAGAAGAATTCAAAACTTAATGAACCAAGAGGAAAATGTTGAGATTTATAGACTATTCCACCAATAACTTCAGAGCACATGTTCTTTTCAAGCACCCCTTGGATTCCATACCCTGATGGAGCATAACTGGGCCATAAAACAAGTTTTTTATTGTATCACTTACCTTAACAAATTTGAATTAAAATTATGCACAAGTTATCCAGCCACAATACAATGACGGTAGAATACAATAACAGAAAAATAATAGTAAATTCTCCAAACACTTGAGAAAGAAACAGCACACTTTAAATAATCCATGTGTTAAAAAGGAAATTTTAAGGAAAACTTAAAAATTAATTGAATCGCATAAAAATGAAAATACAAAGTATCAAGCTTTTTGGGACACAGCAAAAGCAATGCTGAAATGAAAGTGAGCAGCAATAACAGTATACATTTGAAAACAGCAAACAGAAGAGCAAAATAAGCCCAAAGCCATAAAACTATAGTTAATAATATTAAGTAATTTATTCCATAGTTTAAAATAAGAGTGAAATTCGAATGTTTCTAAGACAAAGAAATGATAAATCCTTGAGTTAATGGATATCCCAATTACCCTCGTTTGATTATTACGCGTTGTGTGCTTGTTTCAAAATATCATGTGCATCATAAATATGTACAACTATTATGTATCCATATAAATTAAACAGAAAATTTTAATCATCACAAAGATAATAACAGTAATATTAAAATTAAAAACTCAAAGAAACAAAGAACTGATTATTTAAAACAATCAAGTTGACACACCTCTAGCAAATCTGACAAAGTGAAAAAGATAAAAATTATGAATATCAAAATTGAAATGGGGATATCACTATAGACTTTGCAGACTTGAAAATTATACTAAGAATACTATAAACAATCCTACACGTATAAATATATCTTAAATAAAATGAACCAAATCCTTAAAAAAACACAATTTGACACACCCACTGTAAAATAAATCATTTGCATAGTATTATAACGTGTGAGAGGACTGATTTTGTAATTTAAAAGGCAAATCTCCAGTTGCATGTAGTTTCACTGGAGACTTCTATCGAATGTTTACAGAAAAATTAACATGAATTATTCAAAATCTCTTTTAGACAATAGAAGAGGAAGAAAGATTTTCTTTTTTTCTTTCTTGAGAGGGATTTTCGCTCTTGTTGCCCAGGCTGGAGTGCAATGGCATGATCTTGCTCAGGCTGGAGTGCAATGGCACGATCTTGACCAACTGCAACCTCCACCTCCTGCCTTCAAGTGATTCTCCTGCCTCATCCTCCCGGGTAGCTGGGATTACAAGCATGAGCCACCATGCCTGGCTAATTTTGTATTTTTAGTACAGACGGGGTTTCTCCATATTGGCCAGGCTGATCTCAAACTCCTGACCTCAGGTGATCCACCTGCCTGGGCCTCCCAAAGTGCTGGGATTACAGGCGTGAGCTACACCACCTGTCCTGGAAGAAACATTTTCTAATTCATTTTAGAAAGCTACAGTGATACCAAAATTTTAAAAAGACAATACACACACAAAAAAACTAGAGACCAATATACTTCATGAAATAAATGCAAAAATTTTTAACAAAATATGAATAAATACAATATAGCAATATATAAAAATAATTATATACTATGACATTTAATCTCAGAATTCAAGGCTGGTTCAGTGATTGGAAAATATTAATGTAATTCACAAAATATACAACCTAACATATTGCATGATCAAATAATTCAATGCAGAAAAAGAATTTGACAAATTTTATAGCCCATTACTGATTGTAAATAAAACTCTGAGAAAGATAGGAATAGAGAAGAACTTCTTCAACTTGATAAAGAGCATCTACCAAAAAAAGAATGAAAATTAAACCAAACAAAAACAAAAAACCTACAGCTAACATTGTACTTAATAATGAAAGGCAGAATTACTTTCCCCCGGCACCAGAAACAAGGGAAGGATATTCACTTTCACCACTCTTTTTTTTTTAAATTATACTTTAAGTTCTAGGGTACATGTGCACAACGTGCAGGTTTGTTACATATGTACACATGTGCCATGTTCATGGTATGAGAAGTTCTGACAAGGACTTCTCATACTATGAACAAAAAAAAGTAATTAAAGTAACTTAAGGGAAAAAAAGTAATTAAAAGATATATGGATATAAAAAAAGGAAATAAAATTGTCTTTATTTGCAGATGAAATGATTTTCTATCTAGAAAATGTAGTCATACACGTACACGTGCAAAATAATCCCCCTGAGATTAATAAATTCAGTAAGGTGCACAACACAAGATAACAAATAAAATTATTTGTGTTTCTATATACACAAAATTAAGACATGGACACTGAAATTAAAAGTTTAATGACATTTATAACTGCTCAAAAAAATGAAATACGTGTAAAATGACAAAACATGAACAAGACTTGCAGTCTAAAAATGATGACATTAATCAAAGAAGATGAAACAAATGGAAAGACATACAGTGTTCATAGTGTGGAAGATTTGTTGGTGTTTTAGTTTGTTACTGCTGCCATAACAAATTACCACAGACTAAATGGCTTAAACCACAGAAATTTATTTTCTCACAATATTGAAGACTAAAAGTCAGGAATCAAGGTGTCAGCAGGGTTGGCTTCTTCTGAAGTCTCTCTCCTATTGTCTTTTATATGGTCATTCTTTCCTTCTGTGCCCCCATATGGTTTTCCTCTGTGTGTGTCTCTGTCCTTACTCTTTTTAGAACGCCAGTTATATTGGACTTGGGCTCATCTGAATTACTGCATTTTAACTGAATTACCTCTTTAAAGACCCTATCCACAAATGCAGTCACATTCTGAGCTTTGGTGGTGTATTAGTCCATTTTCACGCTGCTGATAAAGATATACCTGAGACTGGGCAATTTACAAAAGAAAGAGGTTTATTGGACTTACAGTTCCACATGGCTGGGGATGCCTCACAATCATGGCAGAAGGCGAGGAGGTGCAAGTCACATCTTCAATGGATGGCAGCAGGTAAAGAGAGCTTGTGCAGAGAAACTCCAGTTTTTAAAACCATCAAATCTCGTGAAACCCATTCACTATCATGAGAACAGCATGGGAAAGACCTGCCCCCGTGATTCAATCATCTCCCATCAGGTCTCTCCCACAACACATGGGAATTATGGGAGCTACAAGATGAGATTTGGGTGGAGACACAAGCCAAACCATATCAGGTAGTCATACATGAATTACGTGACAGGATGGGGCACAATTTAGCCAGTAATAATAGCAAGAATGTCAATTCTACGAAGATTAATAAAATTTATGAATTTAAGGCAATTCCCATCAAAACACCAGTAAGAGTTTTTGTAGTTATAGACAATATTATTCTAAAATATTTATGGAATTCAGCAAAGGAACTAAAAGATCTTAAATAATTTTCAAAATGAAGAATACAGTGGGAGAAAACAGTCTATCCAATTCTAAGATTTCTTTTGTTAGCTATAGTAATTAAGACTATGTGGTATTGATGGAGGAATAGACTCATAGCTAAATGACAAAGAGAAGACAATTCAGGAATAGACCCAAAATATGCCCAGTTGATTTTTAACAAAAGTGCCAAAAGAATTCAATGGAGAAAAGATAGCCTTTTTTCACCGATGGTGCTAGAGCAAAACGCACACAAAAAAGTGAGCGTTTACATAAGTATTATGCAGTATATGAAAATTAACTCAAAACTGATTATGGAATTAAATATAAAATGGAAAACTATAAAATTTCAAGAAAAAACTTGGGAGAAGATTTTGGAATCTTGAGTGTTCTTCGATTTTGACACCAGGATACAATGCATAGAAATAGTTGATAAATTGGCCTTTATTGAAATTAAAACTTTTTGCTCTGTGAAAGCCTCTGTTAATGGCACAATACAAGCTTTAAAATGGGAGACATGTTTGTTAATCATATATCTGACAAAGGGCTATGATGTACAATATGTAAAGAACTCTAAAAACTTAATAAAATAATTATTAACTATAATCAGGTGGATAATTAGAAACCAGACAAAAGACATGGAGAGATATTTTACCAACACCATTAACCATTAGATAAATGCAAATTAAAACCACAATGAGCTTTTATTACACACTTATAATTGCCAAAATAATATCCCTATAGTGAGTGACACCACCAGATGCTGGGAAGGATGTAGAGATTCTGAATCCCTCATATATTGCTGACGGAAATTCAAAATAGTGCAGCCGCTATAGAAATCAGTTTAGCAGTCTCTTAAGAAAAATATGTGCAATTATGTATGATCCAGCAATTGTACCCCAGAGGATTTATCCTAGAGAAATGAAAAGTTATGTTCACATAAAACCGGTACATGACTGTTTAGTTATTTGTGATAGCCCCAGACAAACAATGACTCATATGTTCTTCAGTCGGTGAAAGGTTAAACAGACTACAGTACCTCAATCCATACCACCAAATACTACACAAGAGTAAGAAGGAATGGACTACTGATAGACACTAAAACCTGGAATGAATTTCAGAGAAGTAAGTTGATTTTTTTAAAGTGAAAAAAATTGGCCAGGCGCAGTGGCCCATACCTGTAATCCCAGCACTTTGGGAGGCTGAGGTGGGCGGATCACGAGATCAAGAGATCCAGACCATCCTGGCCAACGTGGTGAAACCTTGTCTCTACTAAAAATACAAAAATTAGCTCGGTGTGGTAGTGCGCGCCTGTAGTCCCAGCTGCTCGGGAGGCTGAGGTAGAAGAATCGCTTGAACCCGGGAGGCGGAGGTTGCAGGCAGCCGACATCACACCACTGCACTCCAGTCTGGGTGACAGAGTGAGACTCTATCTCAAAAAAAAAAAAAAAAAAAAAGTGAAAAAATTGAGGAAAAAAACATGTAAAAGTTTACATACTGTATTATTCATACTGTAGTATTTTATTCATATAACATTCCTGAAATGACAAAATTATAGAAATGAGGAACAGAATATTATTTGTCAAGGGTTATAAAGTGGAGGGTGTATCATAATGGGGCCACATAAGCAACCATTGTGATGACAGAATTATTCTCCTTTTTAACGATGCCAATATATGAATGTCCTGGTTGTGATCTTGTACTATCATCTTGCAAGATAAGACATCACCATACCCAGAGACTGGGTATAGGATACATGATATCCCACTGTATTATTTTTTATGACTGCACTGCATGTGAATCTATAATTACCTCAAAAATAACATTTTATTTAAAAAATCAAATAGCAACATATAAATGCTAAATAAGAATTGTAGTCTTATCGTTGATATCATAGAACAAGACTTTTGCCAGTTTGATGTTTGTATTGTTATGACTTAGACTGACTCCTATGACCAAGTCCAAAGAAAATATTACTCTGTGCCTCCTCTTGTTCCACTATGCCCCATATGAGTACAGACCCAACCAGAAGACAGATCTATTTAGCAATCAACTGAGGAAAGCCTACTAAGTGTGCTTTTAGAGATATATTGACTAAGATTGCCTTAACGTGTCCCTCAGCTTGACTCAACTTTAGACAGATTTCTTCCTGACTTCACAGTCCTTTTTCTTAGAATCTTTATGTAGAAAACTTGCAATTGTAAATTCCTTCTCTGTACCTTTAGAGATTTACATGTTTTAAAACTGCCTCTTGGCAGTTTACAACCCAGAAAAGTCTTTTCAAATACCTGGGAGCTATCTCGTTGAAATTAATCATCCAGGAAGCTAGCACTTATAGCTCCCGTTTTTGTGGGAGAGTAGGATCCTAACTTTTTGAGGGATCTTGTTTTATGTTGTCAAACTGCTTCCTGTTATGAAGATAGAAAGTTGACCCTTACTTTGGGTATGTCAGTTAGCAAACACACATAGCATATAATTCCTTCATCTCAACTCTTAAAAGCTCCCGAGATTTTTGGTTCAATGGAGTTGAGCTCAGACTGTGTTCTGGCTTCTCTCCACTATTGCGATAGTCCTAATACAGTTACCTTTGTCCAGTGCAATCTTTGCTTGAGAAATATGAATAGACGTCTGTGGTCATAAAAGATTTTATGATAATCAGTAGAAACAGAGAAAAAAAAAGGTAGAGATTTAAAAAAAAAAGTAAATCTATTTTGGCAAAATAGAAGTTCTACAAAAGCCTGACAATAAAGTTGATGTTATTTTTTAATGGAGAGGAAGTAGAGGGGACAAGAAAGACAAGGATGTTTAAAATATAAAAATAAACTAAATAGGAGACTCAAACATCTTACTATATATATGGGGATACACCAAGCTAAAATCGAGAACTAATTTTTTGCACTGACAACATTCATGTTAAAAAAAAATCCTAAAAACTTCAAGGGAAAGGTTCATGAAAAAATAAAGCAATCTAAACAAATACAATTCATACCGTATTTAATTCTTATCCACTTACAAAATATCAATGATGTGTAAAAACAAACTAAAAAATATATTTTTTTAACATCCAAGGCTCAGAAATGTCACATTTTAGTGTCATACCTTAGGAAGATCTTTGATTATGAGCTTAAGGGAAGAAAAAAAAAAACTGGTACATAAATTCACTAAAAGAAAGTTTTTCTTTCTTTTTTTAATTAAAAAACACACACACACACACAAAAAGGCAAAAACAAAAACAAAAAAAACAGTCTCATTACACTGTAGCCCAGGATGGAGTGCAGTGGCACGATCTCAGCTCACTGCAACCTCCGCCTCCCAAGTTCAAGCGATTCTCCTGCCTCAGTCTCCCTAGTAGCTAGGATTACAGGCATATACCACCAAGCCCAGCTAATATTTTTTGTATTTTTGGTGGACACAGGGTTTCACTCTATTGGCCAGGTTGTTCTCGACCTCTTGACCTCAAAAGATCCACCCACCTCGGCCTTCCAAAGTGCTGGCATTACAGGCATGAGCCACTGCACCTGGCCAATAAGAAAGTTTTTAAAATATACATTAAAAGGAAAAAAAGAGAGAGAAAATCAATACAGCAAGTAACGAAATTCCAGTACAGATCATTAGTAGGACTTATCAAAGAAAAAAAAGACATTGAACAGAATGAGAAGCGTGGCTTAAAGTTGACAGATGTTGAGGATGAAAGCCGTTAATATGATTGTTTAGATGGTCAATATGAACTCTAGAAATGAAAGAAACTAAGGATGAAAATTATTTTCAAACATTACAATTTTTACCAATGGAAGAAATCCTACTAATGTAACATTGTCTGACAAGTGGTATTTGAATTGTGACTTTGAACACATACAGATGGAAAGGTAATTGGTATTCATTCTCGAATATGTTCACAACAATAATACTGCAAATGTTGTTTATTGGCTTTCAATTGTGAATCATTGTTTAGGTCAAGGAAAGGCAATGTTATGCTTAAAGGATGGAATGAAAGAAAGAACTACAAAAATATAAAAGTATAACTGATACAAAATAAAATATGGAGAAAATTTGGTAGAGAGAGAAGAGGATTTATATTACATAAGGTTAAAAGTGAATCAAAAGATGATAAAATGATTATAGTTTAATCATGTTGTTTATCTTACAATAATTGATAGAAAAAACTAAAACAATTGTCAAACACAGAGATAGAGGAGAGGATTTGAGTAAGGGCAAAATATATATTAATATCAAGGGGTTCATAACTGTTATCTTGGGAGGCTGAGGAAGGCGGATCACCTGGGGTCAGGAGTTCAAGACCAGCCTGGCCAACCTGGAGAAACCCCATCTTTACTAAAAATCCAAAAAAATTAGCCAGGCATGGTGGCACATGCCTGTAATCACAGCTTCTTGGGAGGCTGAGGCAGGAGAATAGCTTGAACCTGGGAGACGGGGTTTGTGGTGAGCCAAGATCGTGCCACTGCACTCCAGCCTGGGTGACAAGAGTGAAACACTGTCTCAAAAAATAAAATAAAAATAAATAAATAAACAAACAAACATCTAATTTTGCTAAGTTAAGAAAATAACATACAACAGTATCTATTGTTATAGAGGATAAATAACTGAAATATAAGCAATTTTTAAAGAATTCCTCTGGAGGCTAAACTTGGAAGTGAGAAGGTTGTACGAGAGTGCTAATTTTCTTTATAAGATCTTCATCACCATGTGATTATTTTATGGCACATGCCTATATTACTTGATAAAAACAAATATTTGAACAGTAAAACTCTACTTATTTATAATTGATCATGATTTATGGTATAAAGATACTTACTATTGAATTAATATAAAAAATTTAGAATGGAAGTAATTTACCAATCAGGAACCAGAAATATAAATATTTCTTCAAACATTTTTTAACATATGAAAATGTTCTTTTTCCTTGCTTTATACCACTGAATTTGCAAATATCACCTACCCAAGACTCTTCATTCCCTCCTGGATACTTGGTTAGAAGCTGCATCTATTAACAAGTGCATCATGTGAATTACAAGTAAATAAAATAATTGGCTTTCAATTAGACTAAATTCCCACGAATTGGATCATGCCCTAATTATGACTTCCTAGTTTCAATAGCCACACTCCAACTCATATGTGCTCTTAATTTAATTAATTATATTTTTTACTTAGGAAATTTTGTTTTGTATAAAAATATGCTTTCATGAAAATAGCTACAATAAAAATAAAGATTACACTTCACTGGGAATATACAATAAAGAGTAAGACTTACATAACTTTAGCGTGAAAGTATGATGACACTCATGTCTAACATTTGAAGTTATGAATCTTAAATATTGCTTCACTTCTCAAAAAAAGTTATCATCAATGTTTATATATTTGTGCTTCTGAAATAAATCATCCACTTATTCTATTTCTATGTTTAAATTCCACGGCTCTTGTAGTAAAAGATAAGTCACTATAGCTTTGTTACAAATAGGGAGTGGCTAGATCTGTGATCCTATCTCAGAAACCCTTAGTTATATCTTCTGAAATAAATGTTCCGGTTTGTTTTCATTTTATTTCCATAATTTTTATATATACCTATAAAATCATTTAGTCGCACATCTCGGCACCACATCACACACCTTTATAAATAAATGTATTACAAGTAAAAGGATGTAATTTTCCTTCTCTAGGTTTGATTAGTTTTCCATAATTTATGTCTCCCAATAAGGAGTATCATTAAAAATAATCACTGAACATTTATTTTGATTTCAGTCAATAAAGACTATTATTACTAGATAAAACATATTTCTTTATTTTAATTTTAATTTTTTAAAAAGTTCAAAATAAAATGATCAAGATAATAAAAGTCTGAAAATATTTTATTTCTAAATTTAGAAATGCAAGATATGACAGGTTATAACTTTATCTTTGAAAAAAGTGCATGCAAAAAGCATAGTATTTTTTTAAATAGTGATTTAACTTCGGTATCCCAAAAGGGTTTTGAAAATTAAATAATTGGATGAGAAACTAGGTAGTCAGATTTCCAATATGATAATCACTCCTATCAACATTCCATGCATCTTAGCTATTGATTTATAATACAAATATATATAATAAAGTTTACAATTTATTTTTACATTATATACTCATTCAGTACATTAAAATCATGGTCAATTTCATTACAGTATTTACAAATTGAAAATCTTGTTAGTTTTGATTAAATTTATCCATAGCAAGATAGTAAAAATTGAGAGACATATTTTCATTAATTAATTTTCAATTGTTTATGGTAAATCAGCTGACTCTGTTCCTTAAATGCATATAACTATAATTGTAAATATAAGATTTAAAAAAAATAAGAAAACAGAGAGTAGAAGACAGATTTTATAAATATTTGCTTTGAAATTTTATTTTTAACATTATTGTCAATTTGAACTAATGTTTCTTCTGAATTTCATTTGCTATCTTGTATCTTATAATTATTTTAGGGTTTTCACAAGTATAATACATGTGAAGCTAACATTTCATAATGTGTGTTCTAATTTTACTAATTAAAACAAATATCAAAATTTCTCTAATATTTAAAAGACAACATTGATGATGAGGTTTGAACTTACTGAATACTAAAATATTGCGAGAAAACAGAGGTGTAGTTAGACATCACACTGGGCTCTATGAAAATGATAATATTTGACCACTATTTACATACATAAATAGCAATTCGTATGGTTCAACATATTGGATAGATTTTTGTTATATTTGTGAAAAAATGCTGTAAGCATCAATATCTTGAATTTAATGAAAACAGGTTATTGCTTCAATAGCCTTTTTCACTATCTATTAATGTAGTCCTGCATGTCTTTGTAGAAAGGTGAAGTAGAAATAAAATAATACTGAGTATCAATATTTTTTCATTGTAGCTGAATACTTGGGAAAGACTAAACATATGTACCATAAGTATCAATATCTTGAAAACAAGTTAGTGAAAAAATAACCTGTTTTCATTAAATTCAAGGTATTGATACTTATAGCTTGTATGTGCTTGTCTTGTCCAAGTTTTCAGCTACAATGAAAAAATATTTATTGATACCTAGTATCATTTTATTTCTACTATGCCTTTCCATAAAAAATGCAGAAATACATAAACAGATATTGAAAACAAACATAATCCAGAAGAGGAGGAAAAGAATTTAAAGCAGAAGCAAGTCACAAAACACAGTAATATTTCAAACATATTAGGGTTGATAAATGACTCAGGTAGATGACCTAACAATGCAAAATCACTAAATATTTTATGTTTGAGTGAAAGCTGTGCCTGAATAAATCAAATGCAGTTAAAGTTTTGAAACTTTAATATTCTATTCAAATAATTCAAAATTTGGGGGGCACCTATTAGTATGCAAGGCAATGTGTTAAGCCATGGGAATGTGAATATTAACAATGAAGAGTGCCTGTGCTTACGAGGGGATTGGTACAGCTGCTATAGTGAGCTATTGAGATAATTACTAAAAAGAAGAAGAAGAACATGGTATCAAGAGAGGTATTCATTCTGAGAAAGGGATAAGAGCTGTCATTTTACTTAGATCTTAAGGATAATGCACAGTGTTCAAATAGAAAAGAGAAAGAACGGGCAGAATCCAGGCAAAGAATTTGAATGTTCTAAAGTGTGGATACTTGGAAGAACTTGGTGTGTTTAGAAAATTGGAAACTGATGATAAGATGGGGCCTGGTTTGACCATCAGATGAGGAAGCTGTGATTTAACTGACACTTGAGGTCTACTTAAAAGGCCAAGATTAGGGTAGTAGACTTGGTAAGATGCAGCCCAGTATAGGTTTTATGAAACTCATGTCTGCATGCAATTTTGAAACATAGATGCTAAGTAAGTGTTTTCTGAGGTGAATTGAATGGAAGTGAATCAAATTATACAACTGTAAATGTCTAATCATGGAACATACATAATAATATCTACATTTTATAAATCTAACTGTTAAGTCAATCTGAAGAACAAGAGTAACAGATTGGATGTGGCAAAACAAATTGAACCCTACTCATTTGGCCCAGAGAGACTAAAGAGGACAAGAAACAAACTGAGAAGGTGGGAATCAAGTGAATATATATTTGAGAAATAAATGTTGAACTTTTCTAATATAAATTTTATCAGTACTTATTACTTAGTTGTAGGACTAAGCATAAATAAAAATAAGAATGAATACAATATGTATATAAAATGATACCAAATTATTCTGTTGTTTTAACTTTTTATCAAAAGTTGAAAGATAAATACAGAAAGTACACAAAACTCTATTTACACTGTGTAATATGAAATTGTATATCATCTAGTTTCAACAGTAATGCTTTCTAAATGTAACATTTCATTTTTCTGAATTTTATACAGTAATCCAGGCATAATGCCACAATGCCTTTTTGTAGTCATATAAAAACTCCAATAATTCTTTCAAAGCACATTTCTAATCAAATTTCTCCAGTTGTCTAAAATTATATTTTTACAATATTAAAATTTGAATCAGGATTATAAAAGTTCTACTCACTGTATTTTTGTTGTTGTTGTTGTTATTCTCTTAGGTTTTATTTAAGTTTCTTTTAACATACTTTGGATCCATGCATTTTGCTTGTTGAAGAAATTAGTTGCTTTTTTCTACAGATTATTTATTTTCTGGGTTTACCTGGCCGGTTTCTCTTGTTGCATGTTTAACTTCTCTTCTCATCCTCCCCCATATTTACTGTAAATTTAACATTTCAGGTAAATTCAGCTTTAATTTTATTCTGACAGCTATATGTCATTGGAATGCTGAAACATTTTGTATTGCATCATGCTAGGAGTCACATGATATTTTTACACTACCAATGCTAAGACTGATTAGTGATTGGTAAGTTTGGGTTGTATACAACTAATTCTTTTTATTGTAATCTTTCTTATTGATTCTATATTTTATGTTCTTTCCATCCATTGGGGACCATTTCCTAGGTAACTTTTTCTTTGGAATTACAAATTTATATTTTCATTTTTTTCTGATTTATTTAATGAATTTCTTATCTGGAATTCTTATATAAAGAAGAACATTACCTGTTACACTATGGCTATTTGATTTCTGTAAGAAAGTGTTTAAATCAGGAACATATACTAAATGCTAAATTCTTTCACTTTATTTGTCAACATCAATCTTATCAACAATTTCAATAATGTTTTGCTCTTTCTTTTCATAATTTTTTAATATCTTATCAATGCAATACTTTTCAGATATTCAAATATTTTATAATAAATTTTAGCCATTCTTTTTTTTTTTTCCCGGAGATGGAGTCACGCTCTGTCACCTAGGCTGGAGTGCAGTGACATGATCTTGGCTCACTGCAACCTCTGCCTCCCCAGTTCAAGCGATTCTCCTGCCTCAGCCTCCCAAATAGATGGGATTACAGATGTGCGCCACCATGCCCAGCTAATTTTTATTTATTTTTTTTAGTAGAGATGGGGTTTCAACATGTTGGCTAGGCTGGTCTCAAACTCTTGACCTCGTGATCCACCTGCCTCAGTCTCCCAAAGTGCTGAGATTACAGGCATGAGTGACCGCGCTCAGCCCTAATCATTCTTTTTGAAGCTCAAAAAATCTCATCTTAGACCTAAAATCCTTCAGGCTGGCACCTGTGTCTATCTGATCAGCCCCCATCATGTTTATAGTTTTTATCTCTGGCACTACAAAGCAGCCTAGGTAATTTCCTGCTTCTACATAGAATCGCTTCCAGGCACCCTAGATTTCTTTTCTTGATGGTACTTAGACACCAATATCTTGTTTATAAGGAGTGTTCATTGCTATTATGTTGTTACCGCTTCCAGACTTTTTCAATGGAGAGAGCTAGGATATACTAACTTTAAAGAGGAAAATAATAAACCCACTTAATATATATATTATATCTACTTTAAATTGAATATATATCTACTTTAAACTGAAAAATGCAGTTTTGCTTTTTTTTAATTTTCATAATTGTACCTTTTAAAAATATTGAAACATTTTAGATATTAAAAACAGTGATGCACTGGACTATTTCAATTACCTTGCAATATATTTATAATCACTTCAAATTAGTAACAACAATATTATTATGATCAAAGAATGACTGAATGTAGTGTAAGATTATTTGCAGTTCTGTGTTTCTAATGTTAGGTACTTAAATAGACATTAGCAGCTGGGAGGGAATGAAAGGAGGAGAGCAGAAAGACTGTCACTAAGGCAGCCCCTGGCCCACCAACGTTCAGCCCCAAGACCTCCCTAACTTCACCCTAATGGATGGAGTTTGTGGTAAAGTCTGTGGCCAGCACATCCTGTAGAAAGAGAAACTAGGACACAGGTGGAAATTCCCTAAAGTGGCACATGCCCAGTAATATAGAACTGTGTCCTCAAGTTAACCCCAAGCTCATCATACCATCATTATAATAAAATTTATATGTGATTTTACCCCCTCTCCAAGTGGGCTTTTCTGTATGAATTATGGGTAAGAACATGTGCAATTTAATTTTAGTTATATAACCATAAACTGCTGATCAAATGACATCATCCTGTCACTCCGACACAGCCTAAATCTTAACTCCTCCCCACAAACCCAATACAAGCACCTTTAGCTCTGTAAAGAGGGGCTGACTTCACTTCGCAGAAGTCAGCTTGCTCTCCATCTGAGAGTGTATTACTGTGCTTCTATGCTTAAATAAACTTTGCTTTAAGCTTGCTTTTTTTTCTTTTTTTGGAGACAGAGTTTCACTCTTGTCCCCAAGGATGGGGTGCGATGGTGCGATCTCGGCCTTGGCTTACTGCAACCTCTGCCTCTCGGGTTCAAGCAATTCTCCTGCCTCAGCCTTCCAAGTGGCTGGGATTACAGGCACCTGCCACCACGCCCAGCTAATTTTTGTATTTTTAGTGGAGATGGGGTTTTGCCTTGTTGGCCAGGCTAGTCACAAACCGCTGACCTCAGATGATCCACCTGCCTCGGCCTCCCAAAGTGCTAGGATTACAGGCATGAGCCACCACATCCAGCCTGCAATTTCCTTTTATTACTTAACAATTTATACTCCAGAATATACAATATATAATCAACTACACAAAGATTCTCCCACTGCCTTTAACAGATACATAATGCAGTAGTACATAGTGCAAAGATTCTACAATTTACCCAACAAGAATTCTACTGTTGAATTTTTTTGGTTGATTCCAATTTTACACCAGTAAAAATATTGTTGCATTGAAAAATGTTTGCCTTATATTATTCCAAAGTAATGTCAGTTTACCTTTGGTCCCGGGAAAGACTCCATTAAGTGAGATTGTTGAGTCAAAAGATAAAAGCATATGTAATAAACTCCATAGGAATAGTACCATTTAAATACAATAATGTCTTTTTCCCTTTAGTCTATTTTCCCTCTTAGTCTGGGGTGTGTTATCAAATTTTTGATATATTTCTAATCTTATGGGGGGAAAATGACTGCAGTTTTATTTGCATTTTTCTCATTATGATGCTTATAATATAATGGATATAATTTACAACAAATATTGATCCATCTAATATATGAAATCTGAATTCTTTAGCTCTGAGTGACCCAGGAAAGCATCTTGTGTTAATGGCATATGTAGTTATTTAATTATAATCAATTTAGTTAATCTTAAACAATCTATTTAACCCACTACTGCATTTTAAAGAGATCAACTAGGAAAAAGAAAAGGGAGAAAGAGGGGTAGAGTAATAAGACGGAGGAGAAGAAGGAGGTGGGGGAGGGAAAACAGTAGGGAGGGGAAGCAGGGAGGAAAAAACGAAGAAAAAGTCCAAAGACAATGAAGTGTGAGAATTAATGGGAAGGAACCGCTTAAATCAACGTTATTACTTTTGTTTGCTTGAAGCTTGTGCCACAACTACTCTGTTATAAACCACTGCACTTACATGTTTCGCTCTTAATCATATTTCTCTTAGATGCTACTTGCAAATTAAACATTTAAAAGTTCTGCCAGCTTTCAGCAATAAACCATACATTCATAGGCTCTGAATTAGATTGGTGTTTCTTGTTAATATATATTTGTCCATCTTATGCTCAGTGGGAGCTGCAGATTAATACTTTTATCTTTTAACTTTGTTATCACATTTAACAAAGCACCAGAAGGGACATTACACAACTATTTACTAAGAAGTGAAGCCTGTGTTAGCTATTTGATCAAACATGTTTCATGCAAACTGCCTAGCTACATCAAAACAATTAGCAGGACCTGAAATTCAATCTGAGCTAGCATTCATATTCAAAGATTTGAATTCAGATAAGTTTAGAGACCAAATATTGTATTTTGATTTGTTTTGAAGTGGCCATCTGCCCATATCAAAAGCTACTACACCAGTTTGGCAGGCGGCTTAAAGAACTGAAATAACTACTTTGTGCAGGTCAGGTTCACAGACATACCCAGTGTTGCTTGGAAAACACAAAAAGTCATGTTCACAGCATATGGTACTTTACTAAGTTACCATCCAAAAGTGTCTATAACTTCTAAATTGTCAAAAATTGCAGCTCTCATAGGAAACCTTTAAAGAAGCCTTCCAAATATATATCAAACTTGAATTATCTGTGGCCAAGACACTTAAAAACAGTATAAAAATCTAACAAAATATTATAGAAAATTACAAGATATAATAATCCTGATGTATGTATAACTTATGTTCTGAGGCATTTGAAGTGCTTCTTTTGATTAAAAAAGGTCTTCCAAGAAATTAATGGCTGTATTTATAATTTTTATAAATATTTATGTGCTGGTCAATTGCCTAATTTGTAATTTTTCAAAACAAACGCCGTGCCACAAAGGACTTTAGTGGTGCCTTGCAGGCATTCGGGTGGAATAACCTTTACTGTCACTCCTCTGTCCTTACCCTCTCCCTACAAATCTCCACATTTATTCCCATCTCAGGTCTATGTCTGGGTCCTGTGGGCCTTTGAAATTCCTTGTCTTGGAAGAGTGGCCATTGAAAGGAGTTGATAGTGGTTCTTGGGTAGCGAATTGGAGTTATAGGGGACTGTGGTGACAGGTAGTCAAGAAGAGGAGCTCCCTTTGTGCACGGGGCTTAGAAAGAGCCTGCAGTACCCGGTGAACACCTGGCTGAGCTCTGTGGAGAGCAAGTTGCAGGCCAACAGTGAGGAGGGTAGCCCCATGCATTGGCCCAGGAGCTACATGTGTTTGCACTTCCAGACGATGTCACCAAGAAGGACAGAAGAGTTTTTCCAGAGCTGAAGCTGAATCTGTCTGGCCTGGACCATAACACCATATATTCTTTCCTCCTGCACTTTGTGATCTAGCTGGCCACCTCTGGAAGTGTGTGGGCAGAGATTGGGTGTCCTGGGGTAAGCCCAAACTGCCAGCCCTAGCTCTATCTACATCCACTCTGACTCTCCAGACATCAAAGGGCACTTGTTTCCTTCATCAAAGTCAAACTCACCAATTAGCTCAACAGAGGGTGCCAGATCATGTTGAACTCCTTGCATAAATATGAACCTCAAATTCCCAAAGGAACATTTCCAGAGGGGATGATCACCAGCTACTTCATTCCCCAAATCCAGTGTACATCTGTGATGGCTTAACATAACGAGGAGGTTCCAGCTCCTAAAGTTAGATACAACCCATTTGCAAAGACCTTTCTTTCTGCAGAGAAAAGCAGTATTCACAATGATACGATGGAAAAACCTGGAGACAAACAGCAATCTGAGTATTCTTAATGAAAATGGCTTATTCCTAGAACCAGTACCTTCTGTTCAACCTCCATCCTTGATTTGGAAGTCCTCTCTTACTTTCCTTCCCACATGGCTGTAAAAGACACTCTGTTCTGAGGAAACACTATTCCCCTTCCTACCCCAACTCTCCAACCTGTTCTGACAAGTCATTTGCATGTTATTCATGCTCCAATCTCATGACAATTGATCCAGCCTTGGGATGTCTGCACAGATCAGCATGCTACTCATGAGTCAAAACAGGAGTTCATCAGTTCCTCAACCGCTGGTCTGCAAGTCCGGTACCAGCACACCAGGGTTTCAGAGAGCAGGGCTATCTAACTGGATGGGATTCCATTTTTTTCCAAGGTCCACTGAACACTGGGCCCCTTTTATCCAGTCTCAGGTCCTTCCTTCCCAGAATCCCCACTATCTGAAGATCCTGTCATGACCACAGATAGTCTTGACAGCTAATATCATGCATTGGCACAAGCCCAGCTTATAAACTCATGGATATCCCTGTCATCATCTTCTCTGAAAGTAAAGCCTTTTTTAAAAAGATACACTGACTTTTTTTGTGTGGGGCAATCAGTGTTGATTTGATCTACTGAGTAAAAAATGAGTCTTACAGGTCAAGGGGAAAAAAACATATTAACATCATTTTAAAGTATGAAGAATATGTGTTCTGCTTTTACGAAAATAAATAAATAAATAACCCACTCCTTTCCCATTGTCAACAATAGCTGTGTTTATATACTACAGATGAATTTGAGTTTGCAAGGAAAATTCAGTTGGCCTAATTTGTTATTATTAATTCATTATAAACATATATTTGCTAGGGTCCAGAAATTTATTTTTTATTTCTAATAATAGCATACAGATGACTTGGACATATTAACATTTATAAACTCCACTGATCTTACTTTAGTGACATGAAATCACACTTAATTCTGTTTCTTATAGCTTTAGAGTACTTTTCAGATAGTAATTGAGCTGTTAAGGATATAATCAATCCATTGTGGAGAACAACAGATTTTAGTTGAAATGGAAATTTCACCATTCTGTCCATTAGAATGAGGTTATTTTGAGCACATGTAATTGTATCTTGTATTGTTAAACTTATAACAGTTATATTTTTCTTCTGACAAAATAGCCAAAGACAATCAGCAAAATATTTTCTGCAAAATAAAAGCAATATGCAAAAAAAAGACAAAAAACAAAAACAAAAAACAAGCACAGTGTTAAAAGGTCTAGTGAGATAATTTAGTATTAGCAATTAGTGATTCGAATATAATCCACCCAAATTTGCCAAAGTTATACAGCTCTGCCATCATTCTAAAGCAAAAGGATATATTTTAGGATATAAATTTCTATTACATATATATTTTTTAAAAAGCCAATAAATGATTAAAATGACATTTTCTTATTAAGTATCCATTCATGTTGTTAAAGGCATCCCACAGCAGATTAAAATACAGTACATTTTCAAAAGTAATATATTATTTGTTAGAGCAGTTTATGTTAACAGAAAATTTGAGCAGAAAGAACAGAGCTCCCAATTACTTCCCTATATTATTTAGCACTTTTTGCCTGGATCACAAAAATTTCAGATTCAGTAAACCTTTTTATTTATTTATTTATTTATTTAGACAGAGTCTCACTTTGTTGCCCAGGCTGGAGTGCAGTGGTGCAATCTCGGCTCACGGCAACCTCCACCTCCTGGGTTCAAGTGATTCTCCTTCCTCAGCCTCTCAAGTATCTGGGATTACAGGTGACCACCATGCCCAGTTAATTTTTATATTTTTTTAGTAGAGACGGGGTCTCACCATATTGGCCAGGCTGGTCTCAAGCTCTTGACCTAAAGTGATCCGCCCGCCTCAGCCTCCCAAAGTACTGGGATTACAGGCATGAGCCACCGTGCCCAGCCCAGATTCCCTAAACTTTCAATTTAGGCAGGGTGCAGTGGCTCACGCCTCTAATGCCAGCACTTTGGGAGGCTGAGGCGGGCGGATCACAAGGTCAGGAGATCGAGACCATCCTGGCTAACACGGTGATACCCCGTCTCTACTAAAAAAACACAAAAAAATTAGCCGGGCGTGGTGGCGTGCTCCTGAGTCCCAGCTACTCCGGAGTCTGAGGCAGGAGAATGGTGTGAACTCTGGAGGTGGGAACTTGCAGTGAGCCAAGATCGCGCCACTGCACTCCAGCCTGGGCTTTCAATTTAATCCATCCCTAGTTAACACTATCTGAGTCATCTTAAAATGAAAATCATATTTCTTCTCATATTTGTATTAAATCAGAGCCAAAATCTTAGGAAATATATCAGTCCATTAGTAAACATCCCCGGCTCTAGCAGGTAGATAAGGACCTCATTGTCTTGAAGCAGTGGTTCTCAAACATAAACACACATGAAAATCACAGGGAGAGTCTGTTAAAACATAGATTGCTGCTTTTGGGAGGCCGAGGTAGGAGGATCGCTTGAGTCCAGGAGTTCAAGACCAGCTTAGGCAACTCAGCAAGACCTCGTCTCTACAAAAATAATAATTAAAAAATTACAACTTAAAAAATTATTAAAAAAAACAGATTACTGATATAGTTTCCAAATCAGTGGATCTGGGTAGATCTTGAGAGTTTGAATTTCTAATCATGTTCAAAGTGATGCCAATATTGCCGGTTCTAGAACTATACTGTGAAAACTATTTGCCTTATAACTTTCATATTTCTGATGAGAAGTTGGCTGTTCTATCTTTAAGTGTTCTAGTTTTTCCATCACTGTGTTTTAAAATCTCAATATTATTATATATAACTTAATAAAATTGCTATATTTAGTTCTCAAATATAAAGTCTTTAAGGCCTCTTCTAAGAGGAAACATTTTCTGCGCCTTTTGCTCTACTTACTCAGACTGCATTTTTATCAGTTTTGGGCCAGTTTTTTTTTTTTTTTTTTTTTTTTTTGAGACGGAGTCTCACTCTGTCACTAGGCTGGAGTGCAGTGGCACGATCTTGGCTCACTGCAACCTCCACCTCCCGGCTTCAAGCAATTCTCCTGCCTCAGCCTCCAGAGCAGCTGGGACACAAGCGCGTGGCACCACACCCAGCTAATTTTTGTATTTTTGGTAGAGACGAGGTTCACCATGTTGGCCAGGATGGTCTCAATCTCCTGACCTCATGATCTGCTTACCTCAGCCTCCTAAAGTGCTGGGATTACAGGCGTGAGCCACCGCGCCCAGTCTATTTTTTTTTTCTTGTTCATACTTCTTCCTGTCCTGTGCCCTTCCTTTTGTAGGTTTGTATCATTTTGTTATTGAATATTATTTTATTGGTATTTCTGGAAAAAGTAAGCTTATTAAATCATCATTGCAAATAAACGTATCTTTATAATTTTTAAAATACCTACATCCATTAATATAATTGTATCACATATAGGAGAAAAATATGAGGATAGATGACTGCAAAATATTTTTTAGGGCCTGGTCAGAAGACAGAATTGACTAGCAGGAACAATCATAAAGATAAGAGGAAATTTAAAGTCTTCATTGTCATAGAAATCAAGAAAAAACAGAAGCAATGGTAAAATAGGAATGGGAAGAGGATTGAGTTGATTAGTGTCTTCATTTGGGCAAAATGTCATAATTTTAAAATGAAATTTTGTTAGCCCACATAACATGTTTTCCTATGGAAAAATTCCCTGTTGTTATGAAGGACAACGGGCAGGACTGTTATGCAGTACAAGAGGCAGAAGAAACTCAGGAGCTCACCCCGGGAGAACCAGACAAAGAGTTCACTGAGACCAGGGACCTCCCCCTCGTCTATCAAGAGGAACTTTCTTAGCTTTCCCCATGAGAAATGTGGCTTTACTTCCTGACAAAAGCAACTACAAAATCCTATGGGTCTCAAGCTATCTCTGGATGCTGGGAATCTGGTTTGCCCACATAATACATACAGGCAAGTGGCATCCTAAATTGATATTTCTTGGCATCAAGCACTCTGCATATTCCAAATTGACAAGCTTTGAAGTTTGAACCTATAAAAGAAAAGAAAGACCAGGGGTGAGTCTTTCCAAGAAAAATCAGACTAACCATAGGAGCCCAGCAGCACCTTGGCTTTGTCATCCATCTCCCTGTGTGGCAAAGATGGAAGGAAAACCCATGCCTTCCTTTCTTTTGTTATCATGCTAAAATATACATAAAACGTAACAAATCAATTTAACCATTTTAAGTGCAAACAGTTCAGTGGCATTAAGTATATTCGTATTGTTGTGCAATCATCACTATCATCCATCGATGGAATTTTTCATCTTCCCAAATTGAAACTCCATACCCATTAAATAATGCACCAGTCCCCTTCACCCCAGCTTCTGTCTACTGTCTGTCTCTTTCTACTTTCTGTCTCTATGAATTTGACTACTGTTGTTACTGATGCAGGATTTTTGCTCCTTAACTCAGCTAAAACCCTGGGTCTTGTTCCACGACCAGGAAAAAATTAGGCACACAGACATGTTGAAAGGTGAGGAGAGCAGAATTTATTAGGAGAAATCTTTCAGCAAAGAAAAGGCATCCTGCCAACAGACTCCTACCTCACAGATTGAATACCAGGCCACCACACATGAGCTGAAGAGTCCAGGCTCCTCCTCACTGCACAAGGCACCAACTTCCCATGGCCCCACACCATTCTCCCAGTGTGCAAGCCGGCCCCAGTCTGTTGCCAGCATGTGCAGATAAGACCCTGGACAGGTTTCCTCCTGTGCACAAAAGCATCTGAAGAAAACACTTGTGGGGTGGGTCAGACATTTTCCGGGGACCCTCGCTCATCTGCCTCCTGCATCTAGTGGTACTTCATGTAAGTGGAATTAGACAATAGTTGCCCTTTTGTGACTGGCTGATTTCACATAGCCTAATGTCTTCAAGGTTTATCCGTGCTGTGGCATTTTGCAGAATAATCTGCCTGTTAAGGCTGAATAATACATCATTGTATGTTTATGTCACATTTTGCCTATTTATTCCCGTGTCGATGGGCATTTGGGTTGCTTCCACCTTTTAGACATTTTGGATAATGCTTCTTTGAAGATGGATGTACAGATATCTGTTCAAACCTGTGCTTTCAATTCTAATTCTATAGGGTATATTCTCTAAAGTGGAATGGTTGGATCGTATGGTAATTCTTTGTTTAATATTTTGAAGAACCGCCATTCTGTTTTTCTTAGCAGCTACATCATTTTACATTGCCGCTGGCAATGCACAATGGCTCCAATTTCTGCACATCCTTACCAGTACTTGTTGGGATTGCTGGATTGAAAGGCAGTTCTATTTTTAGCTCTTTTAGAAATTGTTTTGGGTTGATTTATAATAGCCATTCTAATGGGCATGAAATGGAGTCTCATTGTGGTTTTGATTTGGCCTCATTTACTTTTATGCAGGCCAGTTTTCTATGTAAGTTTTCATTTCCCTGGGAAAGCCTGTTTCTTAAAGCAGCTATGTGATATTGAGCCATTTGTCTTAAAGCTGGTGCATAACATCTAGCAACACAATAGGGAGCTGCTTTATATAACAGGTGGAGTCCTCGCAAAATCCACTTTTCATAGAGTGGTTGCCACATCAGAGTTTCTCTAGCCAGAAAAATGACAGATTTTTTAAACAGTTTGAAACCAATTTTTGTACAAATGAACTGATAAATTCATAAGTGATAAACAAGATATATATATATAATTTTTATGAGAGGATGAAAAGATGTCTTGTATTTTATTTCTAAGTAGCAACTGAACCTTACATTTGATCTTTCTCTTTGTCAATAAAATTTCTCATTAAATATTTAGCTGGATTAATTAATTGTTTGATGCGTTTTGTCATAATGTTACTATATTAATTAGCTTATAACACCAAAATTTTGAGTAGACATGACATAGACCAAATAAGATCACTGAATTTTAAAATTTTAAAGCAATAGTTATTCTCTTTAAGAATATTAAAGATTAGAAGTATAAAGGATATATATGTATATATATGTGTATATATGTGTATATATATACACATATGTATATATATGTGGTTCTATTGTCAATAAATCATCTTTTTTTACCTCTATACTATTCGTGTAAAATGCTTCAGTGTATCCCTTAATGTGGAAGAGAAAAATACAGCAAGCATTTTGTCCTAGTAAAAATAGTAAAATAGGGACAGTAAGGAAACAGCGATTGAACCACTAGAATCCAGACTTGTCTCATACACAAGTATCCATCAAAGAGAGTGGAAAAATCAGGCAGATATTACATGTCTTAAGTCATGCACCTTTGTTTTTAGAAACATCCAAGTGATGATTTACTTTTTAAATCTTTAAAACACAGTTGTCATAACATGAAAAGTTTCACACTCCTGCAGAAAGCTAAATTATGTTTGAAAGCGCAGGTAAAGAATGTGAGCATTCTTTTGTTTGTGTGTATAGGCAGTTGGTTTTATGAACAGAAAATTATCTGCTAAAAATTGTTCCACTTTAAACAGATATATCTCAGCTATTGGCTACTATTAAACCAGGTTGTTTATGTCAACACTGTTTATATTTTATGTCTTCAAGAATCTTCTTTCCAGTTTGAAATAGATTTTGCAATACTCTGTGTCATTTTTCCCATAGCACTTGAAATCAATAATCATCTACTTTTTAAATACAGATTCCACTTGAGAGCTTGAGTCAGTATATGAGAAAAATTAACATGAATTTTTAAAATTTTTGTCTTTTCTAATTTTGTTTTGTTCTTAAAAAGGACTAAAAAATTGTTCTAAATTGCCCTATAGCAATTTCCTTCGAAGTCGTTGATTGCTGGCAAAATATGAGCTTACCCAAATATATAAATTGAAGGATGATAAAGATTTGTCCTGCCTTAAAAGTATATGATATTCTTTTTATCGTCAGTGTTACAAAATAGCTATTTACATATGATTTATTTGGGAAATTATTGTAAGTAATTAAGAATCATTTTATTTTTCAGTCAAATAGACACATTTTATGATACTGGGAAAACTTGTTTTGCCAAAAATATTATAAGCCAATGTAGAACTGAATGTAGATTTTTTAGCCTTGAGGTTGGATTACCAAAAGGAATAAAAAGCTTTTTGCTTTCAAAAGAGAAATGAACTCAAATATTAGGGTAAGTCAGCCAATACTTTCAAATGTTAAATCATTTTTCAATGAGATCAACTTTCTCTCTAAGTTTTTCTAACATTCCCACTGTTTCTCTAGTGGAGAAACATAAAAGTGAAAATCTTGTCTGTCGAACACCGTGAGGAGAGGCATTACATCAAAGGATTGAGGGACTTTTTAGGCGGTAACTTTAGCCCATTCCCTTTGATACTTTAGCATGAATTTGAAAAATAAATTTACAAGTTTTTATTGTGAATATGTTGGAGAAATAGTGGTAAATTCAGAAAAGGCATATTTAAAATACAGAAGAAAATAGTAAATAACATGTTGGGGCTGGGAAAAAATAATAAAATGTTGAATAAAAAATGTGTTGGATTCTAAAATGAAATGAGAACCTTGATGGGAAACCCTATTTGTTTACTTATTAGTGCAATGAATTGGGGGATCTTCCACTGCTAGAAAGGTGGTAAAATCAGATTAAAGTGTATGAAAGTTAAACAGAGGTGCTGTTTGCAAGGCATTAAATTTATAATTGATTTTCACCCGCTAAAGACTCAAGTGTACAATAAACAAAGTTTCCTATTTAGGGTAGCTTAGTAAAAATACTTTTCTGAGATAATACTTAAGGCATTTACAATCAGTTTTTCTTCTTGCCCTTTTGTAAGCGACAAATGTGGGCATTTGTATTAAATGTTCTAAGGGTAATATTTCCACAGAAATTCATCATTGAAAGTTTGAATCAGGCTTTTTTATACCAATTAATTATGTCAATGATTACACAAACACATACATTCATAGAATTTTAAGTTGTGAACATTTACTTAAAGTTGCTAATATTTATTTAACTTAAAGAACTTTATATGCATTTTGATACTGCTTTAATATTGTTAGATCTGTCCTTTGAACATCAAAGCTCTAATCATTCTTACAGAAAATTAAATGCTATAGCAAATTTTTAATTTTCTGTGAAATACGGTCAAACTCTAGTCTACTGTCAAATTACTGTGTATCTAGATATATTTATTTTGCGAAGAAAATTGAACAAACTTCCTTTGAACACAATGCAAAACTTTAGGGTTTAAGTTGGATTACACAAAGGAACACATTCTTTTCTTTTCAAAGGAGAGTGATTTAAAAAGCTTATGATGACTTAGCAAAGCATTTATTTCTGAAGATCAAATGCTACTTAAATGCTCCTTCCTTTGAGTGGCAACTTCTAAATTAATTGGAAGCATACAAAGTGGTTCTAAGTTAATAATTAAAAAATCAACTTCAAATTATTTTAACCGGCTCTTTATGTTTTATTTTAACAAACAGCAGGTCATCATATACCTTAAAAATCCCTGATGAGTTACTCAGATTAAGTTCATCCAAAGGAGGAAAAATGAATTTCTCCCCTCATTTGTGATAATTGGAGCAAGGACTGTGTTAGACTTAACAATGATGCTTTGACAATATTAAGATGCAAACGTATGTGGAAATAACATTTTGTCACAGATAAGGATATGTGTTTTTATACAAGCCCTGATTCAGAGCTTTTGAACAAGATAATTATTTTGTCTGGATATGACTTCACCCACACAATTGGCTTACTCCTTCAATTTTACTTTCTAACAGAGGCCTTTCCTGACTACTGTGGGACATCAGCGGCCCCAGTGCACTCTGAAAATTTCTTGATCTGTTCGATTTTGTTCAAACATCAATTTTTTAATCTACTATGTTAGTTCTCTTTTATTTTCTACATTGTTTATTGATTGCCCCCTCCCCCTCACCCCAGCTGTCCCTGCCATGATTTATACTTCTCAAGTGCTGGGATATTTTCTAGTCTCAATAGTTGGTCTATTCTCAAGAACAAGAACAGTTTTTAGAACATAGTGAGAGCTTAGTGCATATGTGTCAGACAAAAGAATCAATAATCTAGAAGAAATTTTTAAGAAATCTTTTGCTGTTCATCATCATATAAAAATATGTAATATCTATGAAATAGGAAAAAAGATCACATGGAAAAAACAGGCTACAATGAACACATAAAAGCCAAAAATAGATTTGAATGAGATTTAAAAAACTGTTAAGAAAGTAAAATAAAATATAAAAATACAGCCACAATAGAGGCCATAAGACAAAAGGGAACATTAACATGGTTATAAGTGTTACAGCAATAAACATTTTTCATTAAATTCCTGAAACACAAAGTCTAATATTTTAAATTAAAAGACAAAAGATCTTCCAATATAGAGACAATTGAAACCAAATTACCCAAATTTTTGACAAGGAAATAAAGAGTTATATACAAGGTAGAATTTTTTTTTAAAGTAATAAAGAATAGAAGAAATGTCAATTAATATTGACAAATATTCCAGTCTAAAATAGAGATATAATTAACCTGAAACCATTCAATGCTATATGACATGCCTGAAAATGAAAAAAATATTAAAAGTACAAAGAGAAGTTGGCCGGGCACAGTGCAGTGGCTCACGCCTGTAATCCCAGCGTTTTGGGAGGCTGAGGTGGGAGGATCACGAGGTCAGGAGATCGAGAGCATCCTGGCTAACACAGTGAAACCCTGTCTGTACTAAAAATACAAAAAAATTAGCTGGGCATGGTGGTGGGCGCCTGTAGTCCCAGCTACTAGGGAGGCTGAGGCAGCAGAATAGCACGAACTCAGGAGGCAGAGCTTGCAGTGAGCCAAGATCTCGCCACTGCACTCCAGCCAGGGCGACAGAGCGAGACTCCCTCAAAAAAGAAAAAAAAAAGTGCAAAGAGAAGTTAACAGGGAACACAGTAATAGTGAAGAGAAAACAAAAAACTGGAAAACAATGAAAAGGCAATAGAAAAAAATGGTGTCAGGGATTTATGTAACTGTAGACTGATTTTTCTCTGTACTTATCACTTCAGTGTAGCTAACTAACTGTTTCTTATGTTTCTAACATATTTTGGACATTTTAAAATAGGTTACAACCAACTTTGAAAATGTATAAATAGAGTTTTAAGTCACATTTTCTTACCACAGTATTATAAAGTTTTAATTAATAATGAAATTTAAATAATATAAATAAAAATATTATAAAAGTAAAATACATATCTCTGAATGTTTAAGAAAATAAAAACTGAGCTTTTAGGTTTCTTATAAATATTAAATAAAATTATGTACCTCAAAACTTAAGCAGAAGGCTGATTCAGAAAACTGTCTACAGTATCTGCAAAAGGCGAACATACTTATTTTCAAAAAGCAATTCCGTTCCTATGTACATACCTAAACCGAACAGCAGTGCATCGGTATTTTCAATAAAAGACATTCAGGAGAATATTCAGAGCAGCATTATTTGTGAGCTAAAACTAAAAACTACCCAAATGCCCAGCTACAGGAGAAGACATAAGTTAATTGAGGAATAGTCACACAATGAGAATAAATTATACACTATGTACACAATGAATAATTTCATTTATATTAAATACAAAAAATGTGTAACACTAACCATTGGTTTTAGATGTCAAGTGAGTACTTAACTAGTGACTGAAATGAGAATGTTCTGGGATGATGGCATTATACTGTTTTTGATCTGACTGATTAAACAAATGTCTTCTGATTATAGAATCCACTGAAGTTTACGATATGGGCACAATTTTCTACAGACGTTATACTTCATTAAGAACTTAAAAGGACATAGAAATTTAAAAATGTGACTACCATGTATTGACTTTTATAAATAAAGGAAGGAAAAAGCTTTTAATGATTACATGCTTTGCAAAACAACAACAAAAAAACAAACAAAATTTCTTACTTTTCGAATCACTTAGGAAAAAAAATTTACAGACTATTGTAATTTTAAACCTCTATATTTTCCTGTTGTCTCAACATTCACACAAACAGGCTGTGAACACCCCACCGAGGTAACCAGGCATACCAGCATGATAAGACTAGCCCCTGCTACAATCTCCCTTTCTTGCCCTCACATGGCTGTGGACTCGTGACATTCACATGTATCAAGGAAATTGTCTTGCACCTTTTGCTTGTGTTCACCACTCTGAACCCGAGTAAAGCCACTTGCCGCTGGGTCTTTATGCTCTTTCAACTCCACACCTGTGAAACCAGCTCAGCTGTCCCATAGAACTGATGTTTATAGTTTCTTTTGAATGAACATAGAAATTGATCCTCCCAGTCTTAAAACATGAGAATGTTACTTTTGTCTTACCCAAGTCCCTTTCTCAGGAAACCAACCAATAGGGCTCCCAGATAGTATCAAGGCACTGAAACTCATCAGATGACAGCATCTGGACATTGAAATGCCAGACCCTCTCACCCATCATGATTGCCTAACTGTCCACCTACTTCCTGTTGACTAACTCCTCTTCTTTACCCCTCTCTAATTTCCATTTTACCTCACATGGTTACACTTCTTCCCTGCTAAATAAACTCCTACTTTTAGTCAGTTGAGGAGACGGATTTGAAACTGATCTCCCATCTCCTCAGCTGCAACACCAAAATAATGCCTTCTTTCCTGGAAATATTGGTTGACTCACTGATTGGCTTTCTGTATGGCAAGCAACAGGACCTAGATCAAACCTCTGTTGTTTCAGTAACACTACTTAGTAGAGCCTGTGCCATTGGTGCTCCTCTCACATGGTCCCCTGCGTTGCATGCTGTCACTCTATCTCTCCCGAACATGTGAATATAATACGTTTTGTTTTCCGATAACTCTTCTGTGTCCCCTCTTGTGGTTGCACCTGACTGACGACTTCATAAAAAAAAAACAAAAACAAGGAAGCATCAGGAAAATCAGTATAGCAAAGTACATAAGTAAAAAAACAAAAGTAAGTGATTTAAACAACAGAAAAATAGTGTTATTTGATATGTATTAGAATATTTGTTTAAAAATTGTATAAAGTCTTGCCAGATCTCTTCAGGAAACATCTTTAATGGGAAAAGCTTCCCGTCTACTGACATAGAAGTTGCAAAATGATAACGGATTGTTGTTGATGATTCCATGTGAATATATTTAATTGTATACAATCATTTTTATTAGAATACATTAATCTATTGAGTAATATATTAGCAAATTTTTGACTAATAGATGAGAAGAAATACTGAACAGTACAATAATAATGAATAATTTTTTTAAAAAGCTACCATGTTAAAAAGATACAGAAAGGCTTATATAATGTGGCTTAGTGAGGAATTAGCTGTATATCTAAAATCAACTAATTATCATATAGCATTTAAACGACTCTCAGATATAGGTTGAAATGGACATTGCATTTTTCAAAGCATAGATTGAATATCAATTTTTTGAATAAGCAAATGTTAAGTCTCACTAAATATCAATTAAACCTTCAGAAAAATATTTTTATATTTGATAAAGTTTAAATCAATGTTTAATACTATTCAAAGAAAAGTATAAATAATAATACACATACCTAAACATGGTTAAGAATGTATATCTCAATCCATCTATACTCTAAAATATCCTGGAATATAAAAGGATTAAAATAATATTGTAAATGTGAAAAGAAGCTTAGTGTATTTGACCTAGAAACTACCATAATGTACTATAAAACCATATCTTTTGGCTTAGAGTAAAATGTCATGTTTAAAAATAATGAATACAGATCAATCAATTAAAAATCCCAGTATATAGAAAATTTATTACTATCAATGGGGAGAGACTGATGCATTGAATATTGGATAATTATGTCAAATTAAGTAGATAAGACAGCCTATCTCTTAGTTGTGCCCAATTGGAGATTATACTTAGCCATCAAAATCTGGCTAGGCCAGTTCAATTACCATTGAATTTACCATACCCCCACAGGAGTGATAAGTATAGACACTGAACTCTCCGTATTCTTCAAAGTATTTTAAGATATATTGTTTGGTAAGCACTGTATGTTTTTCCAGTTGTTCTCTATTTTAACTGTAAATTTTGGTTCATTACATTTTTCTATACTATCTACACTTGAGATGCTTGGAGATATCTTGTAGATACTATATTAGAAATCACTGTTAGCCATATCAGGGTTAGATCTCATAAAACATTTATGCAATCTACAATGAGAACTTAGAAACAAGGTACATGTATAGGGAGTCGCAGTTTATTACGTAATTTAAGGGGTACATGAGATGGCAAAATAATAACACTAAAATCCAAACAAGGCCTTTTTCAAACAAGCATGATACTTGCTAAAAACATTTGAGCCTTGAGGCTCATCTCTCCTTGAGGGGCAAGGAGAGAGATGAGTAAAAACAAAGAGAAGAAAGTCATGATATTTTGGTAAGCCACATACATGTGAAAACTAAACGTTTTCAGGATCAAATAATTTGATGTAGTCTGGATGTAACTGTAATTAAAGTGCAGGTCGTAAGTCATGAAGATGTTTTAGTAAGACACATTTGAAGAAAAAAATGACAAATGTGATTTTGAGAATGCATTGGTTTGTGAAAGTATTAGTTTAATCATTACATTTTGTTGTAAAGATACAGGACAAAGTTGGAGATTATAGATGTATCACTTAGCCTAATGACACCCAGAATAAAGAGCTTTAGCTATAGCTCATTATTCTGAAATTTAATATCTCTCCCATTTGTTTCCTGGAGAAAGCAAGAAAGTGAACCTGTGATGATGAAATGTTATACAGCTATATCTATGGGTGGTTATACCTAGCATGGTCTTTGTAAAAGGAAGTTACTGTTATTCAAATGGGTGTTGCAACATTTTTTTGGTTCTAAAATTTATAATCTAGGTTAAACACAGGAAATTTAACTTACCAACTTTCTGTAATTATCCATAGACATAGAGTAGTGATCAGTTTTAATTAACCTAAACATTACATAAATGTATGTAAATCATCTTAAATTATGAATAGCATTGTAACATTTTAAGGGTAGATTATAAATTTAAAATTATATGTAGAGTAGGTTTATTTAAAAAGCAAAACAGGCCGGGCACTGTGGCTCAGGCCTGTAATCCTAGCACTTTGGGAGGCCGAAGCAGGTGGATTACCTGAGGTTGAGAGTTCAAGACCAGCCTGGGCAACATGGTGAAATTCTGTCTCTACTAAAAATACAAAAATCAGCTGGGCGCGACACCACGTGACTGTAATTCTAGCTACTTGGGAGACGGAGGCGGGAGAATCACTTGAGCCCGGGAGGCCGAGGTTGCAGTGAGCCGAGATTGCACTACTGCATTGCAGCCTAAGCAACAGAGTGAGGTGCCATCTCAGGAAATAAATTAAATCAATCAATAAATATAAAAATATAAAGCAAAACAAAATGTGTTTTTTTCCACGTAAAGTTTTATGTGAAAAAAAATTTACTTTACCTCCATGCCTACAGGAATTGGTTGAGTCTCCTAGTATCAAATAACATATCCCCAAAATCACTAATAATTATTTCCTAATCATATGGGTTATGAATCATACTATCTTGCTTCAAACCATAATTATGATACTTTCTAGTTTATAATCCTAGGAAAGATAACTAATCTGTCTAATAAATTAGACTCAATTTATTCATACACTTAGTCTAATACATTAGGAGAACATACAGCTTCTCCTCATAGGTTAAAGAAATTAAACAAGCTATATAATGTAGACCACACATAGAATAAATTATCAATGTGTTGACTATCATTAACATTAATTCTAATGTGAGTAAATTTATTTGATAATTCTACCCTGCCAATCTGTTTCCAGTGCTCCTAGCCCCTGAGTTATTATGACAGCCATTTCCACTAAAGGTAGGAAATAATTCCATTTCAATACAAGGCGCTTCATCCAAATATGTCTTTGATATTGTTTCTAATAAGTGTTCTGTAATGTGCCTGGAATTCTCCAAAGGGAGTGAACCCTTTTTCGCTACACTTTGTAAACAGATTTTAATCTTAATCTCTGACAACACAGCAGAGTTTACCTCTTCAGCACATCGTGTGTTTGTTTTTACTCACAACATTGCTCAGTGTGTCCTATTTTCTATGTACTATAAATCAGTTCCTGTATCACCATTTCTAGGGATATTTATTTCTCTACCTTTGTATCACCAAATCATTGTAAGTGTAAATTGATTAAGACCTTGGTTATTTTATATCTCAAAGATACACCTTATTGATTGCAGCTCCAGAAGTCTAGATTTTTGCTCTTATTCCCCATACCTACTAAATACCAGCTAGATAAGAGGCCTATATGCCATTGCTCCCAAAAGGAAAACAGTTTCAGATGATTTTTTTTTCTACTATTTTCTGAAGCCTTCTCTTAAGGAGGCATATTGGAGTTGAATTCAGTTCTTTTGATTTTTTCTGACTCCATCTGTCAGAGGCCTGTGAACCACAGCAACTCTATCTTAAATAGGAATTGGGTAAAATAAGGCTGAAACCTACTGGGCTGCATTGCCAGATGGTTAAGGCATTCTAAGTCACAGAACGAGATGGGAGGTCAGCACAAGATACAGGTCACAAAGACCTTGCTGATAAAACACGTTGTGGTGAAGGAGCCGGTCAAAATCCAGCAAAACCAAAACGGCCACAGAAGTGACCTCTGGTCGTCCTCACTGCTACACTCCCACCAGCACCATGACAGTTTACGAACGCTATGGCAAAGTCAGGAAGTGGTCTAAAAAGGGGAGGCATGAATAATTCACCCCACATTCAGCATATAATCAATAAATAACCATAAAAATGGGCAACCAGCAGCCTTCAGTGCTGCTCAGTCTATAGAGTAGCCATTATTTTATTCCTTTACTTTCTTAATGAACTTGCTTTCACTTTGCATGCGGCCTCTCCCTGAATTCTTGCAGGGGATCCAAGAACCCTCTCTTGGGGCCTGGATTGGGACCCCTTTCCTGTAACATCCGTAACAGAATGGCACACATATATATCCATACTTATAAAACTAGCTCGAATATTAAGACTTTAACTCTCCCTATATGTCTTGGCCTACAATTATGGTTGTTCCCATGGGATCTCAAGCTGGGAGTAAAGGTCTTCTGCTTTGTTTGTTAGGAAGTGAAGTCATATCATTGGCTGTAGTTTGTTAAATTTCTCTTCTTAAATTGGCTCACGGTAATTGTAGAAAGGCTATTTTGATTATCCTACAATTCCGACTTTCAATTGTGAGCATGTCTACCTTATCCTGGGCAAAACAGTTAGGCATCCAAAGATGAATCATCACCCTTCTGTTCTTAAAAGGACAAATTGTGCCACTACCCAAAGGAAGATTGCTTTTAGTAAATCTATTCAAGCTTTCTGAAAAGATACAATTAAAATGTAGACCACAAACAAACAGTATGCATATTATAATACATTGTGTAAAGAAACAAACACAGGTAAATAAAAGTAGAACTTCCTTCAGAATTTCACAGTTCACTAAATAGATCAATAAAACGTCTTTGTAAAAGAAGATAATAGGTCTGTCGTTGGTTTCAAAACAGTTCGCAGAGGGCAAGTGTTGTGAACTGTCACCAAATGTGGCATCCATCTTATCTATTAACAGTCTAGGGAAGCCCGTTTTCAGAATGCAAAGTTTAAAAATGAAATTCTTTTCTTGGGGTTAGAGCTTTTAATGGACTGACTGTCGCTGATAAGGAAATGATGGAGAGCACAATGTTTCTGCAATCTCATTAGTTGGATGTATTGTGCGAAGTTGAAGTTCCCAGTCTTCAGAATACTAAGATACACTAAAAGCTGAGGAGAGAGAAAAGCAATTCAAGGTTCTATATATAACTTTTATTCTTTTGAGTACAGTGTAAAATGACAATTTCCATAACATTGTCTTTTTCTCATTTTTATTATTAAGAAATAAAGAACAATCCCATATTATTTTAGCATAATATCATCCTTCAAAATAAAATCTACCTCAAATGGTCAGAGAGCTTCCCTTAATTCAAATGAAGTTGACCACTGCACTGCTTTCTTCATTAGAAAAAGACAAGATAATATATTAAAATCATCAATGTCACAAGGACACTCTTTACAAGTGTTTTGTTTAAAACTTCTAATGCTATGAAAATGTGGCATTTATAAAATATTTATTTAGAGGAAGCCAAAATAAATTTGTTGACCTTTAATCATATTCCCCATTATGTTAGTCTTTTTTGTGTGTGTGCTGATACAATACGTGAGACTGTGTAAGTTATAATGAATACAAATTTACTGGCACACAACTGTGGAGGTTGGGAAGTCCAAGACCAAGGCACTGGCACCTGGCAAGAGCCTTCTAGCTGCATCATTATACAGCAGAAGTCAGAAGAAAGAGGATGAGCACACTTCCACAAGCCCTTTTTACAGCAGCATTAATTCATTCACAAGGGTTCTTCCCTCCCATTAGGCCGTGCCTTCCAACACTGTTACGTGGGAGATTAATTTCGGATATGAGTTTTGGAGAGGACAAACATTCAAACTGTAACACCCATGAAATATGATCTATGGATCATTTTTGTTAACTGTGGATGTGTGAATCTAGATCTCAAAATGCTGAAATATCTGGATGTAAATGCAAACTATGCCAATCATCTAGAATTGGTTAACAGGTAGACAGCTGTTTGTCATACTATAGCTTAACTGACAAAATTTGTTTCTCTATAAAAATATTGGCTTTCTCTTGTTCATTTGTTCCTTTCTTTTTAGTTTAAAATTCAGAAATTTTTAGTTCATAAAATTCAACATTTTATGAATTAAGGCATTATTTTATTATCTATATTTTCAACTGAAGTGATTGAAATATAGTCAGATAGAGATATACAATAAAAAAAACAAAACCTTGCATTTTTGTTCTAGTTTTGCCATGTTAAAAAAAATGGTCCTAGTTAGATCATGCAATTTTTCTGAGTTCTAGTGTATCCATTTTTGTCTAATAACCAGATAATTGTCAATATAATATAATCTTAGAATAATGTAAAAAGTATTGGAGATGGGATAGGATAATCTTAAAAAATACATTACATATGTGTAGCAGTGACTAAAAATACTAATTTTCCCCAGGAAGGTAATTGCTATAGGTATGTAAAGTTTCAGTTGAGAGAAAAATGTGTCTTTTGACACCCACAACGGTATTTCTACATTAACTAGAAAAAGAAAGTGACTTCAAACAACATAATAAAAACTAAAATGCATGGAACACTTTTTATTTCCCAGTTGTTACGCTGATGGCTTTAAAGGTTTCCTTACAAAATTCTCATAACAAGCCTAGGAGGTAAGTAGCATAATGACCATTACTTTAAAAAATGAGGAACGTGAGACTCCAAGGGAGTTTGGTAATATACACAAAGTGAAATAGTTAGTAAACACCAGAACGTGGATTCAGGATCTGAGAGCCTGGCTATAAAGCTGATATGATTTAACTATGCCTACAGCAATGATTTTGCAAACACTGTAATTCCTTTAGAGAGGTTAGAAAAGATACGGAAAGAGATCATATTTTAGGCAAACAATGCTTTGAAAGGCAGTCTCTCTGTGTTTCAGAAAATAACTGTACTACAGTGACTTCTTAAATAATCTCTCAAGTATCCCTCCTCCTCTTCAAATGAGAAACAATTATCTGATTATTGAGAAATAGATAAGGAAGCTTACATTCACAACATGATTAAAGTTCCTTTGTCCTTCAACAATGGTTTTGGTAGGCAATATAATTTTCTTTTGATGTTACCTCCCCAAAAAACTGACATAAAAAATTATCCCTTAAATATTTTTAAAAAATGCTTTTAAGGACTTTGATTAAAACAGCTGCGGTCAAGTGGTGTTTTTTTTCAGTGTCACCTTCTGTTCACTTAACAAGGAGAAGCTTTCCAACTTATTTTGCTTGGGTCACAAGGAATCCTTTTGTTAACACCAGCATTCAAAAATTGAGAGAGATCATATTAAAATATAAATTTCTGTCATTTCTAGAAACATTGGAATATCTGCCAAACCTGGTTCTGAATTCCAATGTGGCAAAGATCCACGGTTGCTGGGTAGCAGCTGCCACCTTTCCAGAGGCAGTGCACTTTGCAGTCTTTCCAAGACAACTGGGGCCTCCTTCACTCATTTGCATTCCCAATCTAGTCTAAAAAAAGCATTTCACTAGTTTTGCAATCTCCTAATACCACCATTTAATACTTTTTTTTCTCTTCTCAGTACTCATTAGGGTCTTGTGAGATGCCCTGAATCCAAAGCAGCAAAAAAAAAAAAAAAAAAAAAAAAAGTTGCCAATAGAAAAGAGGATGGATTAATTTGATTAATTTCCTTTGGATGCTTTGAAGTAAAGCATCAAAGAATCACTGTTTACCTCTTGAAATGTTCAGATTTGATGCTGGAATGAAGAAAATCTGATTCAAGTTTTATTCAAAGGACAATTGTAAAACGTTGGAACTTTGCACTTAAATGTCACAATTCATTTGAATCTTTTCTTGAAAAATACGTATTTAGCATTAATATTATTTACACTCTGGCTTAAGTTAGTAAAAATAGTCTATTTTAATGTGATTTTTAAATGTAAATTTCTAATTAAAATATATTTGCACTATAAAAGAAGCTTTCATCCAAAGTAAAGAAAATTTTAAATTATTTTTAATCTACTCAAATTTGGACTTTCAGAAAAACTTCTCAAATTATTTCATTATGGTAGTTGCTATAAAATAACGTAGCTCATGAAGTTCTAAAAATAACCTTGTATGTTAGCCCTAAAATTATATGTGCATTATCTGAGTCAACTGAAAACAAAACGAATCAATTTATGAAATTATAACATGCATTATTTAAAATACCACTTAAACTTTTTATAACATTATTAGTATTTTGATTCTTTACAAAGCTAAAAAAATAAAAAAGGTCCGGGCGCGATGGATCATGCCTGTAACCCCAGCACTTTGGAAGGCGGAGGCGGGAGGATCACGAGATCAGGAGATCCAGACCATCCTGGCTAACACGGTGAAACCCGGTCTCTACCAAAAATACAAAAAATTAGCTGGGCGTGGTGGGGGCGCTGTAGTCCCAGCTACTCGGGAGGCTGAAGCAGGAGAATGGCGTGAACCCGGGAGGTGGAGCTTGCAGTGAGCCGAGATCGCGCCACTGCACTCCTGCTTGGGCGACAGGGAGCAACTCCATCTAAAAAAAAAATAATAATAATAATAAAATAAATAAATAATAAATATATATATAAATAAAAATACCAAAATAAAAAAGGAGATATAGCTGTACTGTCTTTTCAATCCTTAGTTTATCTCTCTCCTCTCTACCCGTTTCTCTATCTGCCTTGCTTTCTCCTTGACACACACACACCACACACACACACACACACACACACACACACAGAGAAAGAGAGAGAGAGAACTGCAAGAGCTTTTCCCCTTAAAGTCTGAAAGATAATACTTAAATGATGTTTTGGAATAAAGAAAAATTGATGCTATGACATTCTCTCCTTGGAATAGTCTGTGGTATACTCACCTGTGTTCATGGTTAGAATAGACAGTTTTAAAATTATGTATAAGAAAACAATTTACCACTAATTTTAATAATACGTATCCTCTGCTGTGGTTTGAATGTGTCACCTCTAAATTCTAGGTGTTTCCCATGTAATAGTATCAAGAGGTGAGGCCTTTAACAGCTGTTACTCTCTTCGTTAGTGGGATTAAAGCCCTTGTAAAAGGGGGCTCAGGGAGGGCGTAGGGGCTCACGCCTGTAATCCCAGCACTTTGGGGGGCCGAGGCGGGCGAATCAGGAAGTCAGGAGTTAGAGACCAGCCTGACCAACACCGTGAAACCCCTTCTCTACTAAAAATACAAAAATTAGCTGGGCGTGGTGGCGGGCACCTGTAGTCCCAGCTACTCGGAGGCTGAGGCAGGAGAATTACTTGAACCCAGGAGGCGGAGGTTGCAGTGAGCCGAGATCGCACCACTGCACTCCAGCCTGGGCCACAAGAGTGAAACTCTGTTTAAAAAAAAAAAAAAAAAATGCTGAGGAAGCATTTGGCTAGCTTGCCTCCTCCCTCCCCCAGCCAGCCCTGTGAAGAAACAGCATTCCTTCCCTCAGATGATGCAGCAATAAGGTGCCATTTTGAAAGCAGAGCAGCCTTCACTTGACAACCAATCAGGCTGGAGCCTTGATCTTCCCAGTCTCCAGAACTGTGAGAAAATAAATATCTGTTCTTTATAAACTATCGTGTCTCAGCTGTTTCCTTAAATAAAGGCAAAAATGAACTAAGACATGCGTTAACAGTTCACTTTATAGACACTATATTAAAAATTCTAAATATAATTTAGATTACCTTTATGCATAGAACTGTTCATTACAGTTCCTAATACTGAAAGCCTGGAAACATAACTTTTTAATTAGTGGATAATAATTTTTCTTATACTACAATGTGTATTATTCTGATGCATTTAAAACGATTATACGTATATCGTATATGTATATGACTTTATATATATCATATCATATATGTGAAATAGATTATCCTATATATAGCATTGATATATATGATATATATGTAATATATATGTAGTATTATACATAGCATAATATGTATTACATATATCCCTCTGCAACTTGTTACATATATATATCAATGATATATATAGCATCACATATATTACATATATATAGACAGAGAGAGAATTCTTAAAAACAAAAGACATTAAATATATTTCATCTAATGTTAAAAGACCAAAAACTGCCAGAAATTTCAAAACATAGTTTATGTGTATGTGTGTATGTTTGTGTGTATATTTGTGTGAAGATTAACAAGATGAATCTAAAATGTATATGAAAACTCAAAGAGCAAAACATGGCCAAGACAATCTTATTTTAAAAAAAAGTGAAAAGAATTACATTAAAGTATGATAATATAATATGTGTTAATTTTACATTACTGAAAATCAACACATACTCTATTATCATACTTTAAAATACAATATTTGTTATAATCTATAGAATCTAGACTACAGTATTCTATATATGCACCCTAAAATTTAGCTTTTAAATGTTTTTAAAAGCTTTGGTTTTTCTGATTTTATCCTATTTTGTTTTCATTTTCTTTTTCAGTAATAACCTCAAATAACACTTGTGATCAAAAATAAAACTTTTAGAAATCATTAAGTAGTCCATACAGATGACATGATTGTATATTTAGAAAAGCCCATTGTCTCAGCCCAAAAACTCCTTAAGTTGATAAGCAACTTCAGCAAAGTCTCAGGATACAAAATCAATGTGCAAAAATCATAAGCGTTCTTATACACCAATAACAGACAGAGAGCCAAATCATGAGTGAAGTCCCATTCATAACTGCTTCAAAGAGAATAAAATACCTAGGAATCCAACTTACAAGAGATGTGAAGGACGTCTTCAAGGAGAACTACAAACCACTGCTCAACGAAATAAAACAGGACACAAACAAATGGAAGAACACTCCATGCTCTTGGATAGGAAGAATCAATACTGTGAAAATGGCCATACTGCCCAAGGTAATTTATAGATTCAATGCCATCCCCATCAAGCAACCAATGTCTTTCTTCACAGAATTGGAAAAAACTACTTTAAAGTTCATATGGAATTAAAAAAGAGCCCACATTGCCAAGACAACCCTAAGCAAAAAGAACAAAGCTGGAGGCATCATGCTACCTGACTTCAAACTATACTACAAGGCTACAGTAACCAAAACAGCATGGTACTGGTACCAAAACAGAGATACAGACCAATGGAACAGAACAGAGCCCTCAGAAATAATACCACACATCTACAACCATCTAATCTTTGACAAACCTGACAAAAACAAGAAATGGGGAAAGGATTCCCTATTTAATAAATGGTGCTGGGAAAACTGGCTAGCCATATGTAGAAAGCTGAAACTGGATCCCTTCCTTACACCTTATACAAAAATTAATTCAAGATGGATAAAGACTTAAATGTTAGACCTAAAACCATAAAAACCCTAGAAGAAAACTTAGTCAATACCATTCAGGACATAAGCATGGGCAAGGACTTCATGTCTAAAGCACCAAAAACAATGGCAACAAAAGCCAAAATTGACAAATGGGATCTAATTAAACTAAAGAGCTTCTGCACAGCAAAAGAAACTACCATCAGTGTGAACAGGCAACCTACAGAATGGGAGAAAATTTTTGCAATCTACCCATCTGACAAAGGGCTAATATCCAGAATCTACAATGAACTCAAACAAATTTACAAGAAAAAAAAAACCCCATCAAAAAGTGGGCGAAGGATATGAACAGACACTTCTCAAAAGAAGACATTGATGCAGCCAAAAGACACATGAAAAAATGCTCATCATCACTGGCCATCAGAGAAATGCAAATCAAAACCACAGTGAGATACCATCTCACACCAGTTAGAATGGCAATCATTAAAAAGTCAGGAAACAACAGGTGCTGGAGAGGATGTGGAGAAATAGGAACACTTTCACACTGTTGGTGGGACTGTAAACTAGTTCAACCATTGTGGAAGACAGTGTGGCAATTCCTCAAGGATCTGGAACTAGAAATACCATTTGACCCAGCCATCCCATTACTGGGTATATACCCAAAGGATTATAAATCATGCTGCTATAAAGACACATGCACACGTATGTTTATTGTGGCACTATTCACAATAGCAGAGACTTGGAACCAACCCAAATGTCCATCAATTTGACTGAATTAAGAAAATGTGGCATATATATACCATGGAATACTATGCAGCCATAAAAAAGATGAGTTCATGTCCTTTGTAGGGACATGGATGAAGCTGGAAACCATCATTCTCAGCAAACTATCTCAAGGACAAAAAAACAAACACTACATGTTCTCACTCATAGGTGGGAATTGAACAATGAGAGCACTTGGACACAGGTAGGGGAACATCACACGTCAGGGCCTGTGGTGGGATGGGGGGAAGGGGGAGGGATAGCATTAGGAGATATACCTAATGCTAAATCACGAGTTAATGGGTGCAGCACACCAACATGGCACATGTATACATATGTAACAAACCTGCACGTTGTGCACATGTACCCTAGAACTTAAAGTATAATTTAAAAAAAGAAATAATTAAGTCATCCATACAAACAAATTCACCACTCAACTTGGAACCAAGGTGGTGCTCATGCTCCCTCTAGAGTCCCTACCACCATGACAGTCAGTAATTCTAGAATTAATGTTTTTTGCGTTTGCTGAATTCTGTGTTTGCCCTTCCCCTACATTATTTCAGTATTCACTTCCCCTCTGCAACTTGTTGCAATTGCTCTTCCCATGGCCAGATATCTTAGTTTTGGCTGGTGTGACAGAATACCACAGACTGGGTCGTTTAAACAGCAAACATTTATCCAAGATGAATGTGCTGATGGTAGATCTGGTATCTTGTGAGGGCACTCTTCATGATTTGCCAATGGCTGTCTTCCGGTTATGCCTTCACATGGCAGAGATAGAGAAACAGAGAGGAAAAAAAAAAAAAAAGCTCTCTCCAGTCTCTTATTATAAGGACACTAACCCCATCATGAGCGCTCCACTTTCATGACCTGATTACCTCCCAAAGTCCTCAGCTCTTAATACCAAATCCATTGGGAATCAGGATTTCAACACTCAAATGTTGAAATGTTTCACCACCCCCATTTTGGGGGGATGAAAACATTCAGTTCATAACATCAGACATATTGGTTATCTTGACATCTAAAGAAATAGTTCTGGATATAGCAGTGCTTCAAGAATTATAGACAATAGAGATGAAATATTTTTCATATGTCGTCCAAGAAATTCAAGTATAGGTGCCACTCACTTTACTTTTATTTTCTTCCTGATCTCTGAAAATTAAAAAAATATCATTTTAGTTGGAGTATCATTGTGATGGTTAATTTTAAGTGTCAACTTGATTGGATTGAAGGATGCCTAGATAGCTGTAAAGTGTTGTTTCTGGGTATGTCTGTGAGTGTGTTACCAGAGGAGATTGACATTTGAGTCAGTGGACTGGAAGTGGAAGACCCACCCTCAATGTGAGTGGATACCATTCAATCTGCTGCCAGCATGTCTAGAACAAAGCAGGCAGAAGATGGTGGGATAAGCCGACTTGCTGAGTCTTCTGGCTTTCATCTTTCTCCCATTCTGAATACTTCATTTGGTTCCTCCTGCCCTTGGACATCAGACTCTAGGTTCTTTGACCTTTAAACTCTTGGGCTTACAACAGTGGTTTGCTGGGTGCTCTCAGGCCTTCAGCCACAGACTGAAGGTTGTACTGTCAGCTTCCCTGCTTTTGAGGCCTTGGACTTGGATTGAGCCACTACTGGCTTCTTTCTTCCCTAGCTTGCAGATGTCCTAAGTGGGACTTTGCCTTGTTATCATGTAAGTCAATTCTTCATAATAAACTCCCTTTCATATATACATACATCCTATTAATTCTGTCCCTCTGGAGAACCCTAATAGAATCAAATATGTGCAAAAACATACACAAAATGAAGACAAAATATATACCATATACAAGACAAACTATTATTCACACCCTAGAATCATCCTTTTCTCCATTCAGGCATACCAACTCTCTATTCTAAAATTAACCATTATCTTCCCTTCTAGCACCCTAAACTATTTTACCCTGGTTTTTATCTTATATTAATGGAATTGTACAGTATGAGTTAATTTCTCTTTATTTTGTTCAATATTGTCTTTTTGACGTTGACTATGTAACTCTGTAGATATTTGTGCCTTTTTATTACTATACGTTATTTTACTGTGCAAATATATCATAATATTTATCAATTCTAATTTAGATGAGGATTTGGGGTAATTCCATGTTTTGTCAGTCAAGAACACGCTTAGACTTGTGTCTAAGGCGTATATGTACATATAGCTGATGAATATAAACTTAGCAATGCAATGGGTGCATCATACAAAATACATAAGCTTGGCAGTCAAATAATTTTTCAACATGTTGTCTAAGAAATCTGGTTGCTCCACATTCTATCCAATATTTAATATAAACAATCAGGTGTGTGTTTAAAGGTATCCCATTATGGGTTTATTTTGCATTTTTTGAAGACAGATGATATTTAAATTATGTGCATATTTGTATTGTCCTTTTGAATACTCTCTTTGAGAAATCTCTGAGCAAGTATTCTTTTTATCTTATATGTACATACACTCATGTGCATGCACATATATATGAATGTGTGCATGTAAACACATAAAAATGCTCTGCATTAAAGAACATTATAAGTTATATGTACTGTAAATATCTAAAGATCTACTTCCATGCTGCAGTTTGCCTGTTAGCTTCCTTAGCAGCATATTTTCAATATATAAACTCCTTTATTTGAATCTATTGTAATTTCTCAATATTTTAATTTTTCCTTATGCTTTAAATATCCTCTTCAATAAAGCATCGCCTTATCTTGTGTCAGGTAGGTATTCAACAATATTATCTTCAGGAAGCTTTATGTTTCCATATGCTGTTTTCTCTAGAATAGAACTGAGTGTATAATGTGAGATTGGGGGAAAGTTTTACATTGTATATAAACTTATAATTTGAAATTATATTCATTTTAAATATCTTTCTTTCCTCTTTTCTCTGCAGTGTTACATTAAAAATTGTAAAGGTCATGTATGAGAAACCCATAGCAAACATCATATTTAACAGGAAAACTGAAGCTTTTTCTCTAAGAACTCAAACAAGACAAGGATACCCACTATCGCCATGCTTATTCAACATAGTACTGAAAATTCGATCCAAAGAAATTAGGGAAGAGAAAAAAATAAAGGGCTTCCAAATGGGAAAAGAGGAAGGCAAATATCCCTCTTTGCAGGTGACATGATCTTATATATAGCAAAACCTAAAGGCTCCAGAAAAAGAAAAAAGAAAAAAGAAAAAAAAAACTGCAAATAAATGAAAATTGAACTGATAAATGAATTCAGTAAAATTGCAGGATATATAATCAATGTATAAAAATCAGTAGTGTTTTCATACACCCATAAAGAACTTTCTGGATAGGAAATTAAGAAATCATGCCCATTTAGAGTAGCTACAAAAACTAATTAAATATCTAGACATAAATGTAACTAAGAATGTGAAACATCTCTACAATAAAAACAACAAAAGACTGATTAAAAAAAGTTGAATAAGATACAAACAAATGAGAAGACATCCCATACTCATGAGTTGGAAGAATTAATATTGCTAAATGACCATACTACCCAAAATGATCTACAGATGCAATGCAATCACTAACAAAATACCAAGTCATTATTCACAGAAATTAAAAAAAAATACTAAAACTCATATGAAACAACAAAAGGCCCTGAGTAGCCAAAACAATACTGAACAAAAGGAACAAAAGTGGGGCATCACACTACCTTACTTCAAAAATACTACAAAGCAAGAACAACCAAAACAGCCTAGTAATGATATTAAAATGGACAGACAGACCAATGAACAAAATAGAAAATCAAGAAATAAATACACATATTTACAGCCAACTGATGTGCAAATGACATGCCAAGAACATCGATTGAGGAAAGGGACACTCTTCAATAAATCATGTTTGGAAAATGGGAGACCTATATCCAGAAGAATGGAACCAGACCCCTGTCTCTCACAACATACAAAAAACAACTAGAAGAGGCTAAAAACTTAAATGTGAGACCCAAAACTGTTAAACTACTAGAAAAAAATGTTTCAGGACATTCATCCAGGCAAAGATTTTTATGGGTAAGATAAAAAGGGAAAAAAGCAAAAAAGAGACAACTGAAACTATGTCTAACTAAAAAGGTTCTGCACAGCAAAGGAAACAATCAGCAGAGTGAAGAAATAGCCTGCAGGAAAGGAGGAAATATTTGAAAATCATTTATCTGGTAAGGGATTAATATCCAGAATATATAAGAAACTCAAAAAATTCAACAATAAAACCCAAAATAACGCAAATTTTAAAATTGGCAAAGAATCTGAATATAGATTTATCAAAGAAGATATACAGAGGGCCAAGTATATGAAAAAATGCTCAACATCACTAATCATCAGGGAAATGTAAATCAAAACTCTAATAAGATATCATCCCAGTTAGAATAACTACTATCAAAAAAGTGACAAATGTCAAGAATGCAGAGAAAAGGGAACTCCTATATACTGCTGGTGGGAATACAAATCAGGACAGACATTTTGAAAAACAATGTGGAAGTTTATCATAAAATGAAAAATAGAACTACCATGTGATCCAACAATCCCACTACTGGGTATTTATCCAAAAGAAAGGAAATCAGTATATTGAAGAGATAGTTGCACCCTCTTGTTTATTGCAGCATTACTCACAATAGCCAAGATATAGAATCAATGCAAATAACCATCAACAAATGAATGGATAAAGAAAATGTGATTAGATAGATAGATATATACATATATATATACATGTATCTATCCATACATATATGTATCTATATGCACACACATAGATCTATCCATATATATACATACATGTATCTACCCATATATACACACATGCACACACACGCACACATAAATGAAATCTTATCTTTTGTGACTATATATATATAAACCTGGAGGACATTATCTTAAGTGAAATAAGTCAGGGACATAAATACTGCATGTTCTCACTCCTGTGTGGGAGCTAAAAAAACAGAGCTCATAGAAGTAGAGAGTGCAGTTTTGGTTATTAGAAGCTGCAAAGGGCAGTGGGGAAGGAAAGATAGGAAGAGGTTTTTTAATGGACACAAAACAGCTATTTGGAGGAATAAGTTCTACTGTTCTATGGCACTGTAGTGTAAATACGGTTAATAGCAGTCTATTATATATGTTAAAATGTTAGAAAAGAGGATTTTGTATGTTCTCAATGCAAAGGAATTGTAAATATTTAAAGTGATGGATGTCCTAATTACACTGATTTGATCATTACACATTGTATAGAGGTATGAAAATATCACTCTCTCCCCCATAAATATGTACAATTATTGTGTCAACTAAAAATAAAATAAAACATTAGATACATAATACAATGCTTTGTAATCTTATATGGGCTGCTGACTTCTTTGGTAGCTTCGGGTAGAAGCTATAGATACTTATAAACTACATCAATAAAAAGATGTGGCATACCAAATAAAAATGAGCTTATTGATTTTTCTCAACAATATATTTGGATTTCACTCTATTCATTTTGGTTCCTCTTTTCATTGGTGTTTTTCTATTACTTTCTTTGATGTTAATCTATGGATATTTTCATAACTTTCTGAAACCGACATCTTGACCATAGATATTTTTCAGCCTATTTGCTTAAGATAATGAGTTTCTCTACATTGCCTTTGTGATAATACACAAATTTCAACCTGCTTAGGATAAGATACTAAGCCTTTTAAAAAAACTTTTAAGTTCAGGGGTGCATGTGCGGGATTATTATATAGGTAAACTTGTGTCATGGAGGTTTGTTGTATAGATTATTTCCTTTCCCACGTATTAAGCCTAGTACTCATTAGTTATTTTTGCTGATCCTGTCCCTCCTCCCACCATCCACCCTCAGATAGGCCCCAGTGTGTTTGTTCCCCTCTATGTGTCCATGTGTTCTCATAATTTAGCTCCCACTTGTAAGTGAGTACATGTGGTATTTGGTTTTCTTTTCCTGTGTTAGTTTGCTAAGGATAATGGCCTGCAGATCCATCCATATTCCTGACAAAGGACATGATCTCATTTTTTATGGCTGCATAGAATTCCATGGTGTATATGTACCACATTTTCTTTGTCAGTCTATCATTGATGAGTATGTAGGTTTATTCAATGTCTTTGCCATTGTGAATGTGAGCGCTGCAATGAACATACACATGTATGTGTCTTTATAATAGAACAATTTATATTCCTTCTGATATTATACCCAGTAACGAGTTTGCTGAGTTGAATGGTATTCCTGTTTTTAGGGCTTTGAAGAATTGCCACAGTGTCTTCCACAATGTTTGAACCAGTTTATATTCCAAACAACAATGTATAAGCCAATTTATAAGGATTTTTTTTCCATGAACTTACCATCATCTGTTGTTTTGACTTTTTAGTAACAGCCATTCTAACTGGTTTGGGATGATATCTCCTTACAGTTTTTAATTTGCATTCCTCTAATGATCAGCGATGTTGAGCTTTTTTTCATACGATTGTTGGCCACGTATGTCTTCTTTTGAAAAGTGTCTGTTATGTCCTTTGCCCACTTTTTTATGTGTTTTTTTATTCTTATAAATTTGTTTAAGTTCCTTATAGATGGTAGATACTAGACCTTTGTCAGATGCATAGTTTGCAAACATTTTCTTCCATTCTGTATGCTGTCTGTTCACTCTGTTGATAATTTCCTTTGCTGTGCAGAAGCTCTTTAGTTTAATTGGGTCCAATTTATCAATTTTTGCTTTTGTTGCAATTGCTTTGGCAACTTTCTCATGAAATCTTTGTCCGTTCCTATGTCCTCAATGATATTGCCTTGGTTGAAGATAAAATACTAAGTCTTGAATGATTTTTCAGTATTAAATCCTTAATAATTATTTTTTTGTAAGCATTCCTTCTTTACCAGCTCGAAGGATGTTAAGTTTTGACAGTAAAGGACACTAGAGGGGTACTGCATGGGGAAGGGGCTTCTTGTCTGCGTGTGTCTTCTTTTCTTTTTGTCACAGAGGTGCTCACCTGTTGTTCAGAACACTGAAGCTAGAGCAAGCCTCAGCAAATAGCTGAAGTCAACTTGAGAGCTAGTTCTCCGGGCCTGAAGTTGATTTGACAGCAAGTTCAATAGCATCCTTAAGTGTATGCTAGCCAGCTTCCCAGCAAGTTCAACTGCACTCCACCTAACCCAAATGCAGCTTTTCCTGTTTCCTTTACACCAGAGGAGGCAATTTCCTTCTTGCCAGCCTCACCCTGTGGAATGTTAGTGAACTCCTCCACTATCTGCTGGGCTACAGCCACACCTGCTCCAGGAGGCCTGAGCTAGTGGGAGAGGCATGACGAGGAGGGTGGAGTATGGGAGAAGAGGAACTCTCCTAAATGTATTCCTTCCTTTTGTACTATACATTAGCTCTAAGACCATTCATTGGTTGCTTTCTATATTGGTTTTCTTGCATTCTTTAGAGCTCTATTTCTCTTGATAGCTAATTCCCATTTGCTCCATTCACCTGTTACTAATAATTTTTTGATAAACTGCCCCCATTCCAATAACTACATACTTTATCTTATGATTAAAGCAGCGTGATTAGGAGAAAAAGACAGATTCAATGAATCCAGCCAACAAAATATAATTGTTAAATATTTGGGTCAAATAGAAGGCACACAGAAACATGAAAATACTGTCTGTAGATAAAAACTTTCTTGCTGGAGAGGAACAAAAGAGGGGAAAAACAAAAACAAAAACAAAAAAACAAAACAACAACAACAACAAAAAAACAACTATGGACCTAACGACTAATCTCCAGAAATAAGAAAAAAAATCTCTTCCTTAACTAATCACAAGAATTATTGCAACGGTAAACATAAAGGCAGTTTTGAAAACTGTATGGCATATTTGATAGGTTCATTCCATGTAAAAAGAAAAAATCAGAAATCCATAAGAATAGCACTAACAGAAGTAAAAAAAAATAAATCAAAATGTGATTGAAATAAAATGGTTTAAGTGTTATTCAAGTTCCAGGTGTTATGGACCACCGTGTGACTGATGTTTTGGTGATGCAACCACGTCTGTATTTTTACAGCAACTGACAGTTTTCTGAGTCTTCCCAAACTTACATTTCATCCCATTGGTTCTGTTCAGGCAATGCCCTTAACTTCACCACAGCCAATCCTTAATCTTACAGATCAACCAACTTCACTGCCCCGGATGGGACTGAAACCTGCCTCTCCATGTGGGATATTTGTAATATCCAAATTAATGATTATAATCTAAATGACATCTTAAGAAATCTAACAAAAAGTGGAATTTATGGTTGAAAATATGTCTGCAAGTTTATCACATCTCTAAAGTAATCAAAATAAAGAGGACAGGGAGTCACTTCTCAAAGAAACAATTTTACTTGTACAGTTGACTCTTGAACAATACAAATTTAAACTGCACAGGCACAATTATATGAAGTTTTTCAGTAAAGTTACAATGACTGTTCTTGCCTCTCCTGTCTCCCCTTCTACCTTCTCCACCTGTTCCATTTCTGCCACCCTGAGACAGCAAGCTCCCTGCTTGCTCTCCTCTTCAGCCTACTCAATGTGAAGATGATGAAGATGAAGACTTTTATGATGATCCTTTTTCACTCAATAAAGAGTAAATATATTTTCTCTTCCTTATGATGCCTTAGTAACATTTGCTTTTCTCTAACTTTATTGTTAAAATACAGTATATAACACATATACAAAATATATATTAATCAACTGTTTATGTTATCGGTAAGGTTTCCAGTCAACAGTAGGTTAATGGTGATTAAGATTTTGCAGAGTCAAAAGTTATGTGCAGATTGTCAACTGTATAAGATCAGTGCCTCTAACCACAGCATTGTACAGGGGCCAACTGTATTTTAAATTTTCAAAATTCATGTGTGTCCTTCTAAGTCAGTAAAATAAACTGAATTCTGATTCTGTTTGGCCTGTGAAATCTCTTCTTCACAATGTTGAAATAATGAATGAACGAATTAAATTTATTCCCGACAATTTTAAAGTTTCATTTGTAAATTGATTAAAGCAGAACTTACATATAAAATTTCAAGGATCTCTGTTATAGAAGGAATTTTTCTGAGTCAAACTTTATTTATTTATTTATTTATTTTTTTGAGATGGAGTCTCGCTCTGTCGCCCGGGCTGGAGTGCAGTGGCGCTATCTCGGCTTGCTGCAAGCTCCGCCTCCCGGGTTCACGACTTTCTCCTGCCTCAGTCTCCCGAGTAGCTGGGGCCACAGTTGCCCGCCACCATCCGCGGCTAAATTTTTGTATTTTTAGTAAAGACAGGGTTTCTCCGTGTTGGCCAGGATAGTCTCGATCTCCTGACCTCGTGATCCGCCCGCCTCCACCTCCCAGAGTGCTAGGATTACAGGCTTGAGCCACCGCGCTCGGCGAGTCAAACATTTTTAATGCTATATATTAGTATATTGAAATACACATTATTTATTTGTTTACACTTTCCTATATGGCATCATATAATGAATGAATAATTGTGACTTTTCATATTTCCTTTGTGTTATTTTATCTTACCAGTTTCATTTTTTTCTTTAACTTACTGTGGAATTCTGAATGTTATGTAAATTTTATTGAAAAGTTACTTAAAAGTAATTCACAAAGAATCTGTCAATGCATCTCTCACTCCAAATTGTTCAAAGGCCATTTTTTCTCTCTTCATTTGATCCAAGTAAAAGAATAATCATGTTTAAACTCTTCATTTCAAATCCATTCCTTGTGCAAATTCAAGCCCAAATCTAAAATGAACCAAAATATGAGCTAACTTCACATTTTCAAAATAGATATTCTTTACTGCATGACTTTTTCTCTGTATGGATTTAGAGTTAGTACCCATGAACATTTAAAAATATATGTATAATATTCAACATTCTTATTTTTTAAAAGAATGTTCATACAAGAACCTGCCTCTCAACTAGATGGCAATTTTATAAGTCACTTCTTTCTTCTTTTGACAGCCTATTTGTCCTACTATATAAAACTCATGAAGAAAGGCTTGTGGTAAATGACAGTGTATTTCACAGGTCATGTAATTTGCAATTTGTCATTCTTCATGTTGCAGGAAATGATACATGGTGTCAACAACACATAAACAATATATTAACATTTTTGCTGCCTTTCAGTATGAATATAGTTTTCTCTTGAATTCTGATGATACACAAGGCAAACTAATTTTTTTCAACTATGAATTGTATAAGATATGAATTATGCTGTATATGATGCTATTACCCTGATATATCTAATAGATGTGTCTTGTTTGGTGGAAGCATTATATAAATTTCTAGAAAGAAAGGTACTTTTTATCTTTCATTCATTCAAGTATTAATCCAGTCTCTAAGGAATTAAAAAATTACTTAGGTTTGGGAGGCCGAGGCAGGCAGATCACAAGGACAAGAGATTAAGTACACCCTGGCCAACATGGTGAAACCCCATCTCTACTAAAAATACAAAAATTACCTGGGTGTGGTGGCGCACACCTGTAGTCCCACCTGCTGAGGCAAGAGAATTGCTTGGACTTGGGAGGTGGAGGTTGCAGTGAGCCGAGATGGTGCCACTGCACTTCAGCCTAGTGACAGAGTGAGACTCCAGCTCAATATATATATAATATATAATATTATATATTATAATATGTATTACATATATTTATAATATATATTATAATATATATATTTAGGTAACAAAGATAACTGTAAAATATTTTCTGCCCTTGTAAATTGCATGGAAACGGAAGAGATGCTAACAACCATGTATTATTAAATGTTAGCATTTGTTGTTTGGGCACATGGGTGTTGCCTGGCAAGGCTGCTTGCCAAATACCCCTCTTTTATTATGTATGTACTAACAGAGGAGGATTTTTATGCCAATTATATATTTCTCACTTAATACCTCTTGCAGAAGTAGAGGTAGCAGCTACTTCATTGGGTGCTATGGCCAGACATGTACCCAGTCTTAACCAACAGGACATTCACCCTTTCATGTGGCCTCTCAATGGGGACTGAAGAGTGTGGGAGAGGTTTGTTTATTGGGCCATCACAGTGAATGCAACAGTAATAGCTATGGTAGGTTTAGCTGTGGCAGCTCTCATAGCTGTCTTGGCAGAGGTACTACTGGTGATATCTTTAATAGACTAAACCTATTGTATTTCCTTAGACTTGATTTTTTGCTTCCCAGCATCTGCTGATGTGGGCTTTATTTCAGTTCCAAGATTTCTGTTTCCTGTTGTTTCCACGAGGGTTTCATTTACATCTAAATCCAATGAACCCTCCACCGACAATAAAAAGTAAAGAGGGTGAGAAAGATTACCTAAAATAACCTGCCTATCCATAAAATAAAAATTACTGGACAATAGTTTATGTCCCCAAAGAGTACAATTGTAATTAAAGCAATAGAAACACTGTCCATGTGGAGCATAACAGTCCTAACATGTTGTAGTTTTATGTTTTCATTTGTTCTCTTTTCATCTATTCCATGCATTAAAATGTCTAGACCACTTAGAATAAGGGCCATTGAGTGGTAAACATGTAGTCAGTGTGGGATATTTTATTATTTATTGAGGGTGGAGTCTATAGGGTAACAGCCCAGGTTACAGACCTACCCTGACTGCATTCATAAACTAGCTCTTCCATTGTCACAGCTATGTGACTTTGGGCAAGGTACTTAACCTCTCTGTCCTTGAGTTTGCTCAAAGGTGAATAAACAATAGTATCATTCAGCACTGAAATAGATAATTTATGTAATTTTTTAGAAGAGCTGTGATGGTTAATTTCATGTGTTTACTTGTCTGGGCCATGGATACTCAGATACTGTTAAAGATTATTTCTGGATGTGTCTGCAAGAGTGTTTCCAGGAGAGATTAATTTTTGAATCACTACAGTGAGTAAAGCAAATTGCCGTCCCCAATGTGACTAGGCATTATCTAATTCATTGAGGGCTTAAATAGAAAAAAAGGCAGATGCAATGAGAATTCACTCTCTCCACTTGACTACTTGAGCTAGGGCATTGGTCTTCTTTTGCCCTAAGACCAGGACTCACACCATTAGTGTTCCTCCTGCTTCTCAGACCCTCAGCCTACTCAAGCTTTCAGAACTGGACTAGAAATTACAATATTGGTTATCCTGGTTCTTTGGCCTTTGGACTGAGACTGGAACCATATCACCCACTTTCCTGGGTCTCCAGCTTACAGATGGCAGAACGTGAGACTTCTCAGTCTCCGTAATCATAGGAGCTAATGTCTCATAAAAATTTATCTCCCCCTATCTATGTACAGTTGTCCCTCAGTATCTGTGGATGATTGGTTCCATGGATATTAAAATTCTTAAATACTTAAGATCCTAATATAAAATGTGACAGTATTTGCATACAGTTATGTACATCCTCCTGTATACTTTTAATCATCTCTAAATTTCTTATAATACCAAGTACAATGTAAATGTGCTGCAAGAGTTGTTATACTGTATTCTTTAAGGGATAATGACAAGAAAAAATGTCTGTACATGTTCAGTACAAATGCATTTTTTTTAGTATCTTTGATCCACAGTTGGTTAAACTTATGGATACGGAGGAACAATTGTGTGTGTGTGTGTGTGTGTGTGTGTGTGTCTTTATAGGTGTATATCTTATTGGTCCTGTTTCTTTGGAGATCCTTTGCCCCTACAGGGCAAGAGTGGTTCTATAGAAACACAATTTTAAGAATGAGTTTTCTAATTTTATTCTGGATTTCCTGGATTTGGCACTCTAATATGATTAGATTTTAAAATGATAATGACTTATATCAGAGTTCTCTAGAGAGACAGAAGCAAGAGAACACACACATTTGTATATATATGAATACATACACACACATACATACATACAGATAGATTCACACACATAATTTATACATATGGGGGAATTTAAATCACATGATTGTGGACGCTGAGAAGTCCCTGAGAAGTCCCACAGTAGGTCCTCTGGAAGCTGGAGAACAAAAGAAGCTGGTAGTCTGGCTTAGCTTAAGTCCAAAGTCTTAAGAACCAGGGCAACCAGTAGTGTAACTCTTAGTCTGAGGCCAAAGCCTGAGAACCTGGAGAACTGCTGATGCGAGTTCTAAAACCCAAAGGCCAAGGAACATGGATGTTCAACATCAGGAGAAGAAAGTTGTCCCTGCTTCAGAAGAGGGAACATATTCACTTTTCCTCTTCCATTTTTTTCTATTCATGTCCTCTGCCAACTGAATGATACCCAACCACACTGGATGAGGGTGAATCTTCCTTACTCAATCCACTAATTCAAATGCCAGTCTCTTCCAGAAACACCCGAACAGGCTGATATGGATGGGCTCTGTGTCCCCATCCAAATCTCATCTTGAATTGTAATCCCAACATGTGGAGGGAGGGACCTGATGGCAGGTGATCAGATCTTGGCGGTGGTTTCCTCTATGCTGTTCTCACAAAGGTGAGTGAGTTCTTCAAGATCTGATTATTTAAAAAGCGTGGCACTTTCTCCTACGTTCTTTCTGTCTCCCCTTACCACGTAAGACATGTCTTGCTTCCCCTTCACCTTCCGCCATGATTGTAAGTTTCCTGATAGTCAATTAAACCTCTTTTTTTAAATAAATTATGCATTCTCAGGTATTCTTTACAGCAGTGTGAGAACGGACTAATACACAGACATACGCAGAAATAATGCTTTACCATCTATCTGGGTATCCCTTAATCCTGTCAAGTTGACACATAAAAGTAGCCATCACACAATTCTGTTTCTTGTAGCAATGATAGCACCAATGATCTGTGGCATGATTTGGTAACAGAGATATCCAAAATATCTCCTTTGAGTACTCCTAATCAACCACTTATAAGAAGCAAGGAGCTGGGACATTGTGTATGTACAGTTTAAAAAACTGTTTTCAAACATGTTTGGAAAACTAATGAATATCATGAGGCTAACTGGTTGCTCCTAACATCACTGGACAAATTGGTGAAGGAAAATAATGAACTCGGAGGTTTGAATTCCTAGCTCAAGTGGCACATAAGTGAACTAAAATCTTCTATGTGTGCTTGGAAAGAGACTCTTATCTCCTGTAGCCACAGGACTTGGATTGTTGAAAATCAAATACAGAATCTCATTATGTGACTGGCTGAATAACAATGCAAGTTGAACTCCAAGCCTCATGGGATTTCTCAGGGCATTAATTGGAAAATAATGGGATCCTGTCAGTTGTGATGGAGATATATGGGAAGACCCTGACAAAGCAGAAGAAATTGAGCTCATGGATTCTAACAAGTCTTTTCTGCCAGTGGAAGAGGCTTCCCCATTCTCAGTGGTATCAACTTCTGCACCCCATCTAAGGGGATTAATCCTTCCTTGCCTGAGAAAACTGTAGTGGCTTTTCCTAGGAAAGTTGTCAGGCAAGACAATGCTTTCACCTCAGAACCAATCTCCACCACCTCTCTTTGCTTCTACACATATAACTAGATTTAATTCCCAGCAGACCCCTAAAGGTAAGATACAACCTGTAACCCATGAGGTGGTATGCTATACTTCAAAAGAATTACCATCCTTGGACTTATAGAATACCTTCTTCACCATTATGGTAATTTTACACAGAACTGATTATGATTCTTTAATGCTTCATTTCACAGCTTGAAAAAAAAAAAGTGTGGCAACTGGCCCATGTTAATGGGACTACTCTTATCATGTCTCCCAACATCCTGTAGCTGGCCTGATGTAGAATGGTGGAATGGCTTTTTGAAGAATCAGTTATAGTGCCTTTTATCTGGCACTACCACTGCATGAGTTGAGAAATAGGTCTCCTTTCCTTGGAGTGAAACTTACACCATCAGCACCTCTTGTTCTCAGGTCTTGGGGCTGGAACTAGAAATTATATCACTGGCTTTCCTGTGTCTTCAGCAGATTTTATGTGGTAGATTATGGAACTTCTCAACCACCATAATCATGTGAGTCAATTCCTCATAATAAGTCTCTTTATAGATAAATATAAATATATACATTTCCTATTGGCTGGTTGGTTCTGTTTCTCTAGAAAACCCTGACTAGTTCAAAAATGTTGACATATATTAATAATATGCAAACATTGAATGTTATCTAGTTCTTGTTTAATTAAATTTTTGTCCAGTATTTTCCAATAAATAAATTTAAATTTAATAATGACATGACACATATTTAATCTCGCTTGTTAATAATAAAAACTTTCATATTTTTTCATGTTTTCTTTGACTAGATCTTTATATATATATTACATATTTGTTATGTTTTGTTCTGCAAGTCCTTAATTATAAATAGTTATTTTGATTTTGATTTCCTCTCAGAGCAAATAGAGTTATATAAATGAGATTTATAATTTTCAGAGCTTATTGTGTGTGGTATTAAGCTTATTAATTTCTAGAGTTACTGCACTGAAGCCAGAGACTATAGTCTCTTTCTAATTTTAGTAATTGATTATAGTTTATTTATAGCCTTGAGAACATCAATTTTGAATGCTTACTGAACATGTGAGAAATCTTTACATGTCTATTTGATCTAATTTATAAATTTCCACATAAACTTATTAACTCAGGATTATTAATTATGTTCAAAATCTGTATCATTTCTGATATTATATTATTTTGAGAGATGAATTAAAGATTTACACTTACATTGTAAGACTCCATATTAATCATGTTCCCACGATACTAAAATAGTTTGCATTCATATTATATTGTGCATTTACCATTATAGAACAATCCTTTTTGTAGTGAATTTAATTTTTCCCTTGAATTTTCCTGAAATATTGATATTAACACGCCTTCTATTTTTTGTTTGTCATGAATGGGCTCTTTACTAGTGTGCCAGTGGGAATATTCTCAGCAGAGCCAGACTTCATAGGAAGGAATAAAATGGAGGTTATGGACTTATTCAGAGCTTTAGAAAACAGTCATGTTCTCATCAAGTATTCCTGAAGTGAATGGTTCATTTATTCTACATGGCCAGCAGTGATGCCCAATCACTCTCTTACACAGAAATGACAAATTTCCACATTAATGTCACCTACACAGTTTAACATTATCTACGGCTGTCTATGTATACAGGACTGCTTATCAAATTTGCTGGGCATAGTGCAAAATGAAAATGCAGGGTCCCTTGTGCAAAGATTCTTAAAAATTTCAAGATGGCAACAGTGGAACATTGAACCAAGTGTGGAGTCCCTTTAAGTGTGTGGCTGCAATGAATGCATGCCTATTGTAGCTGCCTCTGATTGTACCTTCTGATTTTCAGTAGTAACATAGTAACATTGCCATCTTTTCCCTGAGTCACTTCAGAAGAAACAATGCGGAGCAGGAGGAAACCCAGTAATTTGTTTTCTTCCCAGTCATTTATTTTCAGTTTTAACATGTGGTAGATTAAATTCAATGGAGCCAAAGACACAATTGAAGTACTATAGTCATAATAACCCATGAGACTACTACATTTTTTATTTATTTTATAGCATACAGAGAATTACTTTCTGTAACATACCTTCAAGTTAAATTTGAAGGAAGTTAATAATTATAAAAGTATCTGGAATTTAGATGAGATACGACTTATGAGTGCATAAAATATCTTTTATTACCTGTAATGTTACTTCACTTTTACTATCAATATTGCCATACGAGGCATTTTCTTATTTGTATAATTATGGGTATTTTTGTTTTTGTCATTGTTATGATGTGGTAATATTTATCAATGTTATTTATTTGAACCGTATTTCAAACACTTTTATATGATGATGAGGATGATTGATGATTTGATAACTAAATGTACATTATCCATGAATTATTTATACTAAGATTATATACATGCAAGAATCAATGGACTCTGAGACTCTTATAAAGTTCATTAATTATGTTTTCATTTACTCCTGTGATATTTGTTGATATCATTTTATTTTAAATAACCTGTTGACAAATGAATCTTTTGCAATTTCAAGACTAGAAAAAAATTTATTTCCACTTCTTGATTTAATTATATTACTTAGTTTTAAAGTCTAAATGCATAATTCAAAGTTAATTGCAGAGACTTTTTGTTAAATTATTTCAACGTATTCTGCTCTTTGTATTTATAAGCTCTTTAACCTTGCCTCTATTTAAGATATCAAAGTAGCTTTAAAAGCTTATTACAAATGATAGCTTTTTTACTTAGATTAATCTGCTACTATGATACAAAGGGTGTTTTATTAAAATTTCATTTTCCTCTATCAGCACTTATATTAGTAATTTAAATTTGGTCACAGAGTAATCAATTAAAGTAAAGCATGCTGTGTGAACACTAAACCTAACACATTAATTTAATCTATTTTGGCTACTCCTGCTGTCTCACAAATCATTTCTATGGTTACAAGGCATTTGTCAAAGTTTCTAATGGAAAAACATCCCATGATGGCAAGGCCTTTACTAAATAAAGGTAAGATTTATGTATGATAACAATATTTGAATTAAATTTCAATAAATTGAGTGGCATTTTTCTAATACCACAGAACACATACAATAAAAATAAGCTAACTACATTAAAATCTAATTTTAAATTACTACAAAAAATGGCTGTGGAATATTAATCATAGGAGCTGTACAAATGATTCTATAAGAAAAGCATATAATTTAATTAACTCTCTGATATGCCAAAGATAGTGAAGTGGCAAAGCAAATCTTAGGGCTGGCATGTAAGTGGGATTGTGTCCAAATATCACCTTCTCCTTTGGGACTGGATCTTTTTCCATGTTCCTAGTGAGGATTTGTTAATATTTCAGCAGAATAATAGAACAAATGACTTTACAAACAATTCTGTCTACAATCACAGAAATCTGATGTAAATTCTTAAAATTATAAACTAAACATAAACTTTGGTAAATGTACTCATAAGGAATTTACCTTCGCACAAAAAGAGATCTGGTCTTTGCCCTTGCCTTTTGGAACAGAATCCCCCTGGAATGTAATGCCAGCCAGGTGTGTCTTTGTGTGGGGTGGTTGCTGGCCACACTGGATTAGGCTGGGGTGTGATCAGGATAGAAATGACCAACAGTGTAATAAACAGTGGGGTTTTGATCCATACAGCATCATTTGAATTAGGGCAACCAGGTGAGCAATTAGAGACTTGGGAACAACTAATTACTGAAGTTGAGGTGAGCTTCTCTGTTTGGCAGTACTCTGTGGGTATTACTACACATTGATAGAGTAACACCTCCTGACTCCACAAGGAGAAGACAATGAAAGCTCTGCATTCGGCTCTCCCCAGACTCTGCCCTCTTGGCTTCATTCTTTGACTGATTTTAATCTGTATCTGTTTCCTATAATAAATCATAACCATGAATATGATAACCTATAGTGGGTTCTTGGAGTCCCTGTAGTAAGTCTCTTGGATTTGCAATTGATGTGAGAAGGGAAGGCAGTCAGGTGTTGTTGAAGACTGTGTTTCTTCTAACTTTATAGTTGGCCTAATCTCTGGCAATACTACACATTGCATTGGAGAAAAAAAAAAAAAAAAGGAAAAATGTTCTTTTATCTGGGTCTTGAAAAATAAAGAAGCTGAAATAAGTTGATAGAAAAAATCATGAAAAAATGGACAGATAATTACATGCATAAACTAAGTGTATATTAAAGAAAATGAAACAGGTATTTCCAGTGATTTTAATCATGTCATCTGAAGAATTTAAACCTGCATATTTACCTTTAGGAACCTAGAAGGTTGGAACTTTAAAACTCCTGTTATCTTATTGGAATTTTTTTGTTTTGTTTTGTTTTTTGTTTTTGAGATGGAGTCTTACTCTGTCGCCCAGGCTGGAGTGTAGTGGTATGATCTCGGCTCACTGTAACCTCTGCCCCCTGGGTTCAAGCAATTCTGCCTCAGCCTCATGAGTAGCTGGGATTACAGGCGCCCGCCACAGAACCTGGCTAATTTTTGCATTTTTGGCAGAGACGGGGTTTTACCATCTAGGCCAGGCTGGTCTTGAACTCCTGACCTCGTGATCCACCCGCCTCCTCAGCCTCCCAAAGTGCTGGGATTACAAGTGTCTTATTGGAAATTTTAATGTGATAAATATGCTGCTCCTGAAGCATAGTTTTTTATTTCCTTTGCCTCTATTTTGTTAAACTGCTATAAACTTCAGCTGAACTCTCCATGGCCAACTCACGAACTTACTCCAGAATTGCCATTAATATCTCACTTTTGACTACAGTCAGAAGTCTTTCAATTACACTGTATTCTCGCTTGTTTTTGAGCCAGTTGAAATTTACACTCATTGAGGAGCTCACAGCAAATTTTGCTTTTTTCCATAATTACTTTAGGAATATGGTGAATAATTTAATTGACTTTTTTATTAGCATTCTTCGTTCTCTCCTTCATCCTTTGCCTCAGTATAAAGGTCCCCAAATATTGTATAAATATTCCCAGCAACGTCCTTCTTTCTTAATTCAAGCCTATTATTGTTCTCTAAACAGAAAGGCGTAATTGTTCACATGCTCTGTTTTGTGTGCTGTGCTAGGCACCGGGGATACAATGCTGACCATGATGGAAACCATCACTGCCCTTAGCATAAGCGATCTGGGAAAGAAAAGGAAAAAAATACAAAGCCCCGTAATAAACTCTGAAATGGGTTAAGTGGAGAAAAAACATCAGAGTGATCTAGCCAAGTCAAGGACAACAGAAATGTCAATGACTACTTCCCAAAGAATGTGCAGTCTAAGCAAGATTCATTGGCAGCCTTTAACGTCAAATTTTAAAACACAGTTCTAGTCAATTAGCCAAGCTCTGAGGAACATTTGCCTTTACTCTTATTCCTATGTATTCTTTGTTTTCTATTTCCATTCTGAGAATACCGATAATAATCTTCATCTACTTTTTTCTTCAGCTTTATTGATGTGTAATTGACACATAAAAAGTATATATATTTAAGTGTAGAACTTGATATTTTGGTAAACATAACATCGTGAAATAATCATCACAATCAAGCTAACATATGTATCACCTCACATAGTGACTTTATCTGTGTATGTGATGGGAGATTTATTATCAGCAGATTTTAAGTAAACAATACAGTATTTTTAGTAGCCACTGTTCTGTACATCAGATCTCCAGAACGTATTCATCTCGCATAAATGAGACTCTATAGCCTTTGACCAACATCTCCCCGCTTTCCCCATTCTCTAACTCTGCAGTCACTCTTCAAATAATTGCTCTCTTACTTCCCCTTTTCAGTGTTCCACTGAAACTATTTTGACAAAGACAATGGTATATCTTCAAGCCTCTGACTGTATTAGCTCTTGGAGGTATTTTAGATAGGCATTTAGAAATGCATTTAGATATGCATTTAGATATGCATTTATTCATTCACAGATTGTATATCTAGAGACACATGTAATCTTTTAACAAAAAAAGTAGTTGAAGTTGACTCTTTGGTTCTACTATTCCTGAAAAAAAAAGGAATAAAGGAATATTGATTTCTTAAAATATAATGTTAATTTCCACAATATTACTTTCCCAATTCTTCTTTTAATTCACTTATTTTCCCTATTTTATTTCCTTAGCTTCCTTGTGTTGTCTTTGTCCCGGTACCTTTTACCTTAGTCTTCCTCGAAACAACCAGTGCTTTTAACTATGTATTTTAAAATATTGCCTCATTAATCAGTATCTCTAATGTTATTTTATCCAGCCCTTCCTTCCTTCCTTCCTTTCACTATGTATTTTAAAATATTGACTCATTAATCAATATCTCTAATGTTATTTTATCCAGCTCTCTCTCTCTCTCTCTCTCTCTCTCCCTCCTGTGTTCACGCCATTCTCCTGCCTCAGCCTCCCAAGTAGCTGGGACTACAGGCGCCCGCCACCTTGCCCGGCTAATTTTTTTTTGTATTTTTAGTAGAGACGAGGTTTCGCCGTGTTAGCCAGGATGGTCTCGATCTCCTGACCTCGTGATCTGCCCGCCTCGGCCTCCCAAAGCGCTGGGATTACAGGAGTGAACCACCGTTCCCAGCCCCAGCACTTTATTTCAAACTGCTTGCTAGGTCTCCCCACCTTGATGTCTACTAAAAATCACATATTTAGCATGACAAAAACAAAATATATGTGTGTGCATTATATAACAGATAGTTTTGTATATGTGTGTTTTTATTTATTTATCTATAGCACATTTGTTTATTATCTATGTTCCCTATAGCTGCAATAAATAAGTTTTATAGTTTTATTGATATCTCCCTTGGCCCCTTAGTGAATACTTGGTAAGTTACATTTATGAGTAATAATCAAGGTTTTTGTTTCTAAAGATATAAAATTTGGAGAGAATAAAGTAAGAAATGACTCAAATTAATTATTTAAGTGTGTAATGCCTTATATGTAGAAATATCAGGAGGGGAACTGAGAAAACAATAAAAAAAGTATTATTGTTTTAATTTCATCATTTTTACTTTATATTCAGGGGATACATGGGCAGTTTTGTTAAATGGCTATATTGTGTAATGCTGAGGTTTGGGGTATGATTGATCCTATCACCTAGGTACGAAACACAGTACCCAAAAGTTAGTTTTTCAACTCTTTCCCCGCTTTCTCGCTCCCCTCTCTAGTGGTCCTCAGTGTCCATTGTTTCCATCTTTATGTCAGTGAGTACCCAATATTTAGGCCCCACTTATAAGTGAGAACATGCAGTATTTGGTTTTCCATTCTGCATTAATTTGCATAGCATAATGGCCTCCATCTGGATCCATATTTCTACAAAAGACATAATTTTATTTTGTGTGTGTGTGTGGCTGGATAGTATTTCATGGTGTATATGCACCACATTTTCTTTGTCCAAACCACCATTGTGGGCACCTAGGTTGATTCCATGTCTTTGCTATTGTGAATAGTGCTGCCATGAACATGTGAGTGCATGTGTCTTTCTGGTAGAATAATTTGGTTTCTTTTGGCTATATACCCAGTAATAGGATTGCTGGGCTGAATGGTAGTTCTGTTTTTAGTTCTTTGAGAAATCTCCAAACTGCTTTCCACAGTGACCAAATGAATTTACATTCCCACCAACCATGTATAAATGTTCCCTTTTTGCCACAGCCTCACCAACATCTGTTGTTTTTTGACTTTTGAATAATAGCCATTCTGATTGGTGTGAAATGGTATCTCATCATGGTTTTGATTTGCATTTTTCTGATGATTAGCGATGCTGAGCAATTCTTCATGTATTTGTAGGCTGCTTACATGTCCCCTTTGAGAAGTATCTGCTCATGTTTTTTGCTCACTTTATAATGGGGTTATTTTATTATTATTATTATTTTTTGCTTATTGAATTGTTTAAGTTTCTTACAGATTCTGTATATTAGACCTTTGTTGGGTATATAGATTGTAAATAAAAATATTATTTTTAAAAATCCTAATAAGGAATTTTTCAGAGTTGCAACATATCCATCTTTGTAACGAAAAACTAACCTTCCCTAGGTCCAGGAATGATATGTTCTTTCCTAAATGAAGCATCATGAATTCTCATAGCACTGTGGGTAATTTGAAACATGTTGAGGACATCCGGGGATGGGAGTAAGACAGTGAGAGGAGGTCTCTAGATGCTGTCCAGTGTCTCCTGTGGAGGGATGGGCTGAGTATCATTCTCAGTGGAGACCAATAATGTAAAAATAAATATGTGAACTAGAGAATATAAGAGTACATACACCTATGGCAGTATATCAATATAAGGAACACTTAATATTCTAGTTATCTTTATTAATGGAATATTAAAAACAATTCTTAAAAATAGTTTCCCTTTTGACTTGTTTTTATTTTTTCAATATGTAAGTTTTGTTAATCTTCTGTGTCTTTCTCCTACTCGCACCCTTCCTTCAGGAGCTGTGTTTGGTGGATTTCTGATATTAGGCTTTTATGACTATATGGAGAAAGTAGCTTCTTGATGTGATGGCTTACATTCAAGTTCTTATTCCATGATAAGTAAAAAAAAATTATTTTCTATAAAATCTATTTCTCATCAATTTTAATTTAACAGTGAGAAAACAAGGGATACATATATGCTTTAAATTTGTATTACAGGTTATTTAATGTTTATTCAGTCTGCACTAAGATGCAACTGCACAGTCTTGTGATTACACATGATCTTTTGATAGCTCAGTTTCAGTACAAATATTGAAACAAAAATCAAATGTAGAGCTTCTTTTACATTCACATTTATATCACTTTTTAAGCAGCTATCGAATGCAATTGTTGAATGAATTATTTCTCACTCATGTAAAATGGGAATGTAAGACTCTAGTGAAATCACACATTTTCACAGCAAAATGTATTTTTTGACATCTGAATATCTAAGGAAATATACATACATATAGGCACTTTAATTCAGTGACATAAAGATAAGAGGTTTTTTTTGTGTTGTTGTTGTTTGTTTTTTTTTGAAACACAGTCTCACTGTGTCGCCCAGGCTGGAGTGCAATGACGTGATCTCAGCTCACTGCAAACTCTGCCTCCCCGGTTCAAGCAATTCTTCCACCTCAGCCTCCTGAGCTAAGTAGCTGGGATTACAGGCATGTGCCACCACACCAGGCTAATTTTGGTATTTTTAGTAGAGATGGGTTTTCACCATGTTGGTCAGGCGGGCTTTGAACTCCTGACCTCAGGTGATCCATCCTTCTCAGCCTCCCAAAGTGCTGCAATTCCAGGCATGAGCCACTACTCCCATCCCAAGTTAAGAGTTTTAAGTACTCAGAATGAAATTCAATACACTTAATTTGTATTTAGCAAATTCCAAAGTTTACCCGTCTCTAAGAATTTAAATAAAGACACTTTCTTTAGTTTTCTATTACTCTGTATTCTTATAGTCATAGATGTTTCAGAATCATTTGAAAAATTACAAAAACAAATGCTTACTGAAATTTTACTCAGAAAAAGGTGAATCCATAGATCAAGTTGGGAAGAACTGATGTCTTACAAAATTGAGTCTTTAACTACATGAACATGGTACATCCTACCATTGGTTTAGTTTGTCCTAAATTCATCCAATAACATTTTCTTGTTTTCTCTTAAAGATTTAAAGATATCTTTTATTCTAGATATTCCCCCAAGATATCTGACATGCTTGGATGTTATTTCAAATTTTATAATTTCCCAAAGTTTAACTTTCCAACTGTGATTGGCCTATAGAAATATAATTGATTTATCTATGCAATGGCCTTCCTAAATTGACAGCCCCAGTTCCTACTGGATCAGCTTTGTCTAAGAACACAACAACGCTGTCCAAATCCTGACACCAAGAGACTTGATCAAACCCTAGCATGGCTTCTAGCAGCATAAGGCCATGTTCCTCGATGGCCCTAGCATTCCATTAAAATATCCGCCTAAGAAAGATCTACACTGCCCGGGAACTTACTATTTATTTGTTGTAGGTGATACCTGACAAATGGCCTCCCTTTCTTGGAGCATTTACTTAAAACATCTTGCCATTGTAAATGTGTATTTTTTACAACTCAGAAGTATGTCTCTCAAAGGTCCAAGAGTCATTTTTTTTTAAATATAATCATTGGGAAGACAGGGCCTCTATCTTCTAGTCTCTGTGGGAAGCTAGAATTCTCACTTGATAACTGTCAGCTAGTAGACACAGCTGGCCTCACCACATTCACATTGACCAATCCTTTGTAATTTTTCGCTTCTTTGAATCTACTGGACCTCTGCTATCTCTCTTCCATCAGTTTTATTTTAAAATGTCCAGTCCCCTCTGCAAAATTTGGGATGCAGCTCAGCTCTTTCCCTACTGTCAGTAGTTACTGAATAAAATCTGTTCTCACCGCTTTAGCTAATGTCTAGCTGTGTTAATTTCTGACATATTAAACTTGAAATTTATTGTAATCCTGTGGCATTGTTTGGATTACAATTGCTTGAAAAACTAATTTTTTGTGTGATATGTAGAAGGTAGAGTTAAAGCAGCAGTCATTATTTCCTGAAGATCACTATTATTTGATGTAGTGACATACAGAAGTTTTCAGGTTGCCCTGCTGTCCTGTTGACAGCCAGATATTCCTCCTAACTGCCATCCTTGCTGAGCATAGAGGCCCCAAGCTCACCATTGAACACTTGACTATGGCCATAGAAATGTATAGAGGCAACATTATTTCCATAGGCTATTCTACAACATCTTCTTCATAGCCCCACTCCAGTTGCAGGTGTCCTAGATTCTCCATTACTTACTAACTTACCTACCTATGCCCATATTCCTCGAGTCTTGTTACCAAATTTTCATCTAATTTTTCAACTTTGGATTCTTCTACTTTCCTAGCTTCTGATATAGTTGGTGAGATTTTATATTATGAATTCCTTATTCCATAATATTCATACTGGCTCTACTTCCTTGGACAAATCCTATCAAATACAGTTAATAGTGCTAGAGTTAGGGTGTTACTGTATAAAAACTAAGATATTTTACCTTGCATTGACTGTAAAAAAAAAAACAACCGGCATTGAATGTTGGAAAGACAATAAGAATATTATTATTAGGGGTTGAAAATAAGGTGGGCCATATCATATATGGAAGAATGTTTTGCAACACTATTTGATATGGAAGGTGGATAACATATCTAAATGAGTACTTTTGTGGGATTGGAAAACAAAACTATTTCTCATTATCAGCTTCTTTAGCAGAGGAAGAAAAAGAATTCTCAGTGTAAGGAAAGGCCTGGGCGTCAGAAGATGTCTAATCAAAGGCACTGACTGACCCTAAAACATCAAGGTAAACTCAACAGTATAGACTGAGGACCCTTTAATAAGCATTTTAATTTAAAAAATCAACAACAAAGGAATTGAATTATAACTTTACTTAACTGTTCAAAAGGACTCCAAGTATCTAAATGGCATGTAATTCTGTACCCTGACACATAGCCCAAAGTAGACAGTGGCCTATCGCAAAAAGGGTTATTGTTATGGCTTTTGTTAAAGGACATAATGCCGATAAGTTTCATAGATTAAAAAACGTATAGCATTTTCAGGAGAATTACATAAACAGAAGAACTGCTAGTTTAGATTCAAAGGGACAGTGACACTTTAAAATATAAAGACGTCATTGGGCCAGTAAAACATAGGAAATAAACTGAGAAAACTTCTCAGTTGAAGTGTAAGCCTTTTCTTTGTTGAAAAAAAAAATAGACAATAACACATAGCTAAGTCCCCAGCCATTGGAGCAAAATACCTAAAAGAGGAATTCCTGAGGATCAGAACTTGGCCCTAACGTTACCTTCCCTCAGAGAAAGGAGAATTGGCAACATGTGCCTGACTCAATTTCAAAACTGCTGTGAAACAATGCCTGCTCTATGCTTTCTGATTCATTTTCTTAAAGAAAAAAAAAAAAGGAAGAATGTCTGCTACAGATATTGTTTTCTATCTCTACTGGCCCTAATGGTGGCTTCCAAAAAGATATATCCCCATCTTAATTTCCAAATACTGCGAATATTATTTCTTATAACAAAAAGGTAGTATTTGTTATTTACAGCAAATGACATGATTAAGTTAAGACTTTTGAAAGGAGGAACTTCCGTTATATTGTCTAGGTGTGTTGTAAATGCCATCACATATGTCCTACAAACAGGAGGCAGATTAAGATGAGAGAGACAGACATATGCAGGGAAAATAAATGCAAAGTAAGAAACAGGAGATGCAAGCCAAGCCAAGGAATGTTGAAAGCCACCAAAAGCTTGAAGATACAAGAAACAAATTCTCCCCTAGAACCTTCAGAGGGAGCATAGCCTTGCCTTAATTCAGGCTTCTAGTTTCCACAGCTATTGATGAAGGAATTTATGTTGTGTTAAGCCACCAAGCTTGTGGAATTTGTAACAGCAGCTACAGAAAACTCATACACTATCTCACATTGTATATCGGGTGTGGGATTATTTCACATGACTTTTTTTAAGTCACAGATTTCTGCCCCTGAGGTTCCGTATCCAAAGTTTCACACACAGACTTAGTTTAGATAATGAGATTTTGCACTGAGAGCCTGAGCTTGTGCCATGGTTGGATAAAAGTTTGAAGGTCCAGGGCATATTTTGCAAATGGAAATTACCTAATTAATTTTTAACCAGAGAGCATTCTGTAGCAAATTAAAGAATTAAAGATGGCCCCCAATTATTTGCCACTCCTCCAAACCAGAGTTGTAGTCTATTTCTTTTTCTCTTTTTTTTTTTTTTTGAGAGGGAGTCTCGCTCTGTCACCAGGCTGGAGGGCAGTGGCACCATCTCGGCTCACTGCAACCTCTGCCTCCAAGTTTCAAGCGATTCTCTTGTCTCAGTCTCCTGAGCAGCTGGGATTACAGGGGTGTGCCACTACACCCAGGTAATTTTTGTATTTTTAGTAGAGATGGGGTTTCACCATATTGGCCATGAAGGTCTCCATCTCCTGACCTCGTGATCCGCCTACCTTAGCCTCCCAAAGTTCTGGGATTACAGGCGTGAGCCACCGCTCCTGGCACCTTTTTCTCTTGAACTATGACACTGTCATTAGAATCACTGGTTTCCTGTGAAATATTTTCTATTCTGTATTACCCAATTTTATGATGTTTACGATTGCTTTCTACGTACTGTTCTTATTCAACTTCTCTGTTGGATAATCAAAGTTAATGAAAATCAGATTAGCATGCTTTTCTTATGAATTTGCCAGTGAGTCATGGAGAAAGTAGGTACATAATCTCACACTGGCATGTGCGTGTGCTATGGAATGACAATGGAATATAAGAAAGGAAGTACCTCATGTTCTAAAAACATGCAGTACGGAGATTGAATTTGGTTATGGTGATCAGGATGTTTTTTACTGAGAATGTGACTCTGACACTTAATGATCCAAATTTGTCTTGGTAGAGATAAGACAAAGGAACTACCTAAAGAGGGAGCAACATATGGAAAGGCAAATGGATCCACAAATCTGAAACAGGACCTCTACAGCTAAAACTAAGAAAGCAAGGCATAACAAGATATAGAATGAGGCTGGAGAAATATGTTAGCCCTAGACCTTAAGGCCTTAAAAAGACATGTTAAGAAACATTTTTTAAACCTAAAAGCAATGAGAAATTGTGAAATGATCTAAACTAAAAGTGAAGAATGAGGTTTGTTTTATGAATATTGTTTTTATTTCAGTGAATATTGTGTTTAAAGTTTTGTCAATTTAATTAGATGAAATCTTATGGCAGTTTAGTCAAATGTGTTAGATAAAAAGTGGAGTTCAGATGCTGGAACTATTTAAATGTTAAAAGAGAACACTCTTGGTCAGATAATTTCAATAAGGTTTGAAGAAGATTAAGATCACAAGAATATTCCCTACAGTTAGTAACCGGATAAAATCAATTCTCTTTCATTGATAAAGCCAAAATATACTGCCACAGCTTATGACTTAAATTTTTCTTTTAATGTATGTAACTTCTAAATATATATTCCCTAAATATATCTATATAAGGCCAACTAAAATATGATATTATAAAAATAGAAATCATTTATTGATTAAAATATACATTAAAAAGTTAACATTCTTGGAGTAAGTAGAAAAATATAAATTATTAAACTAAAAATATTCTTGAATTTGACTGATATAATTCATTTCACCAGTGATCAGAATAAATTTTAAATAACTAAAATTTTGGAAAATTTTACTGCCTAACATAAGTGTTGAAAAAAATGAATACATTCATGATTACACTATAAATTCTAGTGATATTTTAAGCATATTTATGATAATAAGTGATTCAGTCTCAATTTTCTCTTACTTTAGAGAGGATATAAATTTAGTTTTTGAGGTCTTCTAAGGACAAAATTATTAAAAACAAAGACACTGATTATATGCTAGTGTTCACAAATTTTAACCTTTGTAAATTTTGTGTATAAATGACCTTTTTCCCTAGTTGTTGGGACACTGAGCTTAAATGCCACATATTAAAAAAAAGTTGGCATCTATCAAGATTACTAAGTAGAGTGTTATCTATATGGAATTGTCATGTAAAATATATGTTTCTACCGGTTAAGTTCTGCCACCAAATTGTTGTTTAAACCATCTTCCTGGAAAAGAACACAATCAATTACTGAAGAAAATGGTTGTGTGAGTGAACTTTTTAATTATTAAAATTGAGAAGCTTTATAAAAACTAGTAGTTCCAAATCTTTTTTAGAATTTCAATCTCTGAGCCACATAACTGTTAAACTTTAAATAGGAGTTTCCCTCAACTTATTTCTCAGGCACACTGTGTGTAAATCTCAAAAACGATGAATGAATAATGCAGGTTTTTACCACATGAAGAATGAGGCAAAGGTTTAGTCAATGTTTATTGACTGCATTATTCATATTAAACAATCAATATATGTTTGTATTAAAAACTGATTTTACTTTTTTACACAGGCAAAGTCACCACAACACATATACAAACATACATCAAGCCTACTCATAGGTAAAAAAATTTGTTTTCTACGTAACAAATCATAATTAGTGGACCTGCTTATCTATAGGAAAAGATGTTTATGAATGGATTCACAGAATTAATTAAATGTATTATGTCTTAAAGGATCCTGTATATATATATATGTGTGTGTGTGTGTATATATATATATGTGTAACTTCATTTGATTGATCAAAATTGTTTTAATTTAAAAATCTTGGCATGGAATGGTGGGATTAATTCGACAGTAAAAGTAATTCAAATATTATTTTCTCTACAATTATTTTGTATAATAAAGATGAGATGTGTTTTGATTGCTAGATTACGTTAATCTACCACAAAAAGTTTTAGAAGTTCTTATGTCCTTTTAGGTAGGCAATGTTAAAAATTGGAATTAACGATCTGATATCATTTTTAAATGTGAGACTTCTCTCAAATAGCATGTACTATCATCATGTTAGAATTTTATCTAATCTAGCGATAGTTAGTCAAGATGAGGAGGTAGAGAAAAATCTATTGTTCCATTTAACCATTGTCATAGTAACAAACTCAAATATACTGCCACGCTGTGCCTAAAAAATAAGAAATTTAAATTTAATGTTAAATAAATGCAACATATATTCAATGGCCATGTATCTGTAGCACATTTATGATTAAACAGTAATTATTAAAATATTTATACACAAATGTATGTATTAGTTTATAATTGTAGAACACTTAACTTTTATTTTATAATATATTTAACTTTTTTTTAGTAAGGAAAATGCAACTCCTTGACTGTCTCTTATTTGTATGTATTAGTGTGAACATAAGTCAGAATTACTGCAGTCAACCCAATTTACTCACAGGAGCAGGTTTCCCGGTGGTAATTGTGTCTCCACTGGAAATGCAGCGAGGCATATAGTTTGAGTGACCCATGCTTGCTTCCGATATGTCTTCCTACTTTTTTATTAGACTATTAGAAATTTGGGAGAAAAAAATTAATTCTGGATATTTTCTTCACTTTCCTAGGAAGAAAATATTTTATTTATTCTCACTTAATGCACTTGCCCTCTCTTCTTGAAATTATAAGTTAATTCCAATTCAGAACAAAAAGAAAGTAGTCTCTGGAAGAATTTTAATTATTTCCAAACGCCTCTCCAGCATATAAATGCTAAACTGTGTGACTTTTCCATTTATGGGCTGTGAGAAATAAACAGCTGGGATAAACAGCAGGCATTTCAAGATATTTTATTTATTTCTCAGCAGAAGTTTAAGCATATGTCATAATGATGGCATTTACATCATAATATATGTTGCTTCTTACAGCTCTGCAAACCCATCAGAATCTGCACAAATGACTGTGGAATGTTAGAATAAGAAGAGTCTATCAAACAGACTTCCATCTGCTTCGATTCCAAAAGTTCAACCTTTATTATAAACTAAGCAACTGAAAATCAAAGTTCTGAAAACTTAATTGCTTTCCTTAAATCTTAGTTTCAGTTTAACTTTTAGAATGATCCAATATGCCATGATATAGGAATTCACATTTTGTGTTGTAATTTTCCTTTCCTTAATATCCTGTTGCCTGTTGTCTTCCTGATATTTAATCAATGACATTTATTACAAAGGAAAAATATATACTGGTGAATATGAAATGGTCTATATCATGCTAACTCCATAATAAAACCATTCTTTTGATAATTTGATTTGATATAAAAAGAAAAAAGGAGAGAGTTTTGAATAATTGTAGGTTGTGTGAGCATATTCAGGACAGTTCTTGGAGAGTCGACCATATCATAATATTTTATTAGACCATAGACTAGAGAGAACTTAGTGTAGAATGTAACTGTCATCATATTATTTCAAAAAAAGGGGAAGGGTAAATTTTTTTTTCCAGTTCAGAGGATTATAGGAAGGGAGACAGCGATAGTTTTTCAGACGTTTTGGGTTTGCCACGTTCCATTTAGACTCGTAGAAGACTGCTTCACAAATTGGTCCTGAGGTTTCATGCAGTAAAGAAGGTGTAACAAAATGAGACAGTGATTCTGAGCAGCACTTCTCCTGACTCTCCATGACCTGCTCACAGTGCGAAAGAAACCCAGCCTCTGAGGCTGCGAAACAGAAAAACAAGCTAAATGGTTGGGAGTTTTCTATATGCATTTACTGTAGTAGGTAACTCACTCTGATGTCAGATAAAGAAATTTTGGGCAGTTTGCCTGGATGGTAACTAAAGGAGAGTCACAGCAAGAAATATGGTTTAGATGCTTAACTCTAGAGAAAGCTAAAGTGGGGTCAAGCCACTAAGGACAATATAAAGAGCCTGAAATTGTCAAAGTGTAGATTATGACTTCCCCTGTCATTGCATTCATCAGTAGATGACAAGAGAGAGCCAAACCCACCCCATGGGCAAGAAACTAGCAGCAGTTTCCAACCAGCCCCAGACCTGCTGCTCTCAATCAAAGATGGCTAGTGAAACCACCCTAACACCTTCACTTGCCATGTTCTTAGGATAGTAAATATGAAATGTTGCCTTCTAAAAAATCATTATTGGAATGAGAACTAAAACATGTCAAACAAGATCCCCTTACAAAGGGGATCTTCAGTTGAGGATGTTAGGAGATTTCTAATTTTGAATGTGAAAAAAAAAAGTGTTTTCAATCATCTGTAAATGAAAGTTAACATTTCTATTAATTTGTAATGTAAGCAATAAAACACAGTAGTATAGTTATATTTGCAATTTAGTCACCAATGGAAATCACAGAAATTTTTATATTGTATTACATTGTTGCAGATATAAATTATATTTTACTATGATTACTACTTCAAACTTAGAGAAATTATTAGAGCTTCTGATAGCTTCTGCTATTTACTTCATTGATGAGAAATCACATTTATTACTATACTACATTTTAAGATTTTGAGAACTATATTTCAGAATGATAATTTTACTTTTAATACTTTCTACTTGTGTTGTATTTTTATGAAAAGCACTGTTATGAGAGTGCATCAATAGGAGTTACTCCTCTGCCAAAGTGGTCTGTGGCATTAAAGGACAAAATAAAACAAGACAAAAACAGATAACATGTACTTTCCAGTGACTTTGCAATGATGAGTTATTATATCATGGATGCTTACAGATTGAAAGAGTTTAAACCTGAGATGACTGAGGTATTATTTAAAATAGTTTAAAAAGTTAAATTCATAGAAATGGAGAGTAGAGGGTTGTTACTAGGGATTGGGGTGTGGGGGAGATGGGGAGATATTGGGCAAAGGCTGCAAACTTGCAGTTATAAGATGAATAAATTCTGGAGACTTAACATACAACATGATGACTACAGTTAATAATAACGTACTACATCCTTGAAAACTGCTAAAAGATTAGATCTCAAGTATTCTCATACACCCAAGAAAAAGTAGCTATTAATACATGAGGTGATGGGCACACTAATTAGCTTAACTGTGAAAATCTTCACATTGTGTAGGTATATATAAACATCACTTTGTATACCTTGAGCATACGCAATTTTTACTTGTTATTTATGCCTCAGTAAAGCTGAAAAAATTTGTTTTTGTTTGTCCATATGAATGTTTACTTACTTTCTCTGCTGTCAGCAGAATTGGGGCCTTGAATAAAATGAGATTAAGTCAGTTATAAAGAAATAAATCACCTATATTTTCCTTATATATCTAAGTTGTGTTGTGAACAAACTCACAACTACAGAGAGTAAATATGATTTTCCTCATGCAAAAATATAAGTCACTAATCTGAACAATGCATATTTATTGAAAGGATAGAATATATTCCCTTTTTATTAATGAGTGCAGCAATACTTTACACCTGTGCTGAATTCCTAGTATTGATCTAAATAGATAGAACTAACTATAATAAGATTACACAGTATCTCTAAAAAATAGAACAGGTAAAGTAAGAATTTTAAACTTTTAAATAATGACTCGTAAATAAACATACTCAATAATAGCTGAGTTCAGATTCATAAATCTAAAAGCTATAATGAGTGGAAGATAACCCATTAAAGTGCCACTTATTAGGCTGATCTTCAAATTATATTTGTAATATTCCAAATAGAGGATTCTCTGATATGCTGAATAGAGAATAATTTTATTAAGCATTATAAACTTTTTTCTAAGATAATTTATGTCTAAAACTGGAAAATGTATGCAATTTGTAAGCTAATTTTACTGATTAGAAATGTGCATTATGAGAAATTTGCCTTCTGTAAGCAACATCTGAGTATATTTAGATAGGATAATTATATTCAAAAATAATCCACTCATTGGTCTTAGGTGTTAATGATCATGTGATATGTAACTAATATGAAGTATAACCATATATGTGCATTAGACTAGTCTCAAACATTTGAACTCTTGCCATTGTCGAGGATCCTTTACTGATTTTTTGTCATTGAATATTAACTGAGTAATATTTACCTTGGGAACATAATTTATAAATACAAAGATACTAAAATTTGTTCTTTTTAAAAATGCTTACATTTTTAGAAAATAATACACCAGTTCCACCATCTGTTGTTTATGGCCATTTAGTCTGTCTATTCGTCTATCTCCTCTAGGTTGTGACTTCTAAATATAATATTCAATAACAGTGCCTCTTTTCTCTGGCTACAAGAACCATACTTACTAAAAATTGTCTTTATATATATATTGGTTTATCTTTACTGAAAACTGTTGTCATCAATCAGAGTCAATTGAGAGAGTAATCATTTGATTATTTTTGAAATAACAAATTTGTGACATGCATATCTTGGGAATACCAGCAAAATTTGAAGTTTGAGGAAGAAGGCATTAATCAAGCCTTATAGGTAGTGTATTTGGGAATAAAGGCATAGTTGTTAAAAATTCTACAACCTTGACTGGATGAGTTGAGAACCCTAATTTTCCCATGCCTAACTGTTCCATCTTGAATGTTACTACAGCCCTCTGTCTTTTTTATCTTCTCTGTAATGTGGACATTATAAGTGTATCTTATAAGAAAATGACGTTGTAAGAAAAACAACCTGGCATATTGTAGGGGTTAGCTAAGTTTAGACACAAAAATATGAGCTCAATGATGGCTGGAATTTTGTCTTTTATCTTCACTATGTCCCCAAAGCCTAGAATATGACTAGCATATACAGTATGCTAGGTATCCACCTATTTATGTTATAATAATATGCTATATCCACCTATTTACAGTTTTGCTTTCCACACTTTCAGTTACTTATGTTCAACTGTGGTCCAAAAATATTAAATGGAAAGTTCAGGAAATAACTCATTAGTTTTAAATTGCACACCATTCTGAGTAGTGTGATGAAATCTCCAGACAAGCCCTCCGGCTCTATCACAGGTGGATGCAAATCACCCCTTTGTCCCAGGTATCCACTCTGTATACACCATCCACCCATTAGTGACTTAGTAGCATCTAGCTTATCTGATCAAAAACGATAGTACAGTACTGTACATATAGGGTTCAATACTATCTGCAGTTTCAGGCATCCACTTTAAGTCTTGGAACATATCCCTAATGGATAATGGGGTGCTACTACAATAGATACTAAATATGTGCTCAGTAATTATATGTTTATACAAATAAAATACATAAAATAAAATTTCATTTTAGCTAAATAATATTTTTTCTGAAATGTTTGTTTTATTTAATAAATTTGTTGCTAAGACCTAAAAAAAATTAATGTGCATGTGATTTCACAAGCAGAGACTCTTGGAAAAAAAGAACAATGCAAGCTAATATAAGAAAAATGTATTTGAATGTATTCGTCACAACCATTTAGCATGCTTTATTTTAGTCCATGAGCTCAATATCCACATGAGGTCTATGGGCAGCATCTTTTACTTGGAGAACTATGGAAACATTCAATTGCCTAACGCAAACCAAATTATTTGATCATCTGCCTAACGTCCTCATTAGATTAATTTGCTGAATATAATCTATTACATAATATCATCATTTCACAATACCTATAAATAACTTGAGGATATTTATACCTATGGAAACTTTGCAGAGGTACTGGGGAGAGAGTGCCTAGGAAAAATTAATAATTTAATTGGAGGGGGTGCAGAGGGGACTAGAGAATTTCATGAAAAGGCCATTATTCCCTCTATGTCTCACTAAATATGTGTAGTAAAATATTCAATTTTCATCAAGTACTTATGAATACAATAGTAAAATATGTCTTATATTTATTCAAAGATAGTATAAGTGCAGACCTTAAAGCCTTTATAATTTGAATGAAATTTGCTAATTTTGATTATTAGTAAGATATTTTCTAAAAACAAATTAAACTTTCAATGTCTAGAGTAAGAGTAGCTCTCATGATCCTCAAGATTACGTTTTGCAAAATGTATCCAGATGACATTATAAGAAATCAACGACATAGTAATGCAGAAGTTTCTCTCAAAACTTTTAATTATCTAAATTATTTAGAATACATGGTAACATTCTTTTCCTGAATTCCCATGAAAATATTTATATAGACTAAACATTTTCCTTCATCCACAAAATGGTTGCAAGGAATGAATATCAGCTCCAGGTATGTGTGATCACCTGGTATGTGTGATACTTGAGTGTCTTTATAGTGCATTAGGCTACCATATTTTTTTAAGTAAACATATCTGCCCAGAAATTAAGGACATTACCATAGTAGGACATATTTTTAATGATTTATTATTAACATGAAAATGTTCATTGTATGTTAAAACAGACCTTCTCAATCTATAATGTGCATAAGAATCCCTCATTAAAATGCAGATTCTAATTAAGTTTGTCTGCATTTCTAATAAGATACCAGGTGATACTGAGACTACCCTGAGGACCACACTTTAAGTGGCAAGATATAAAACATCATATTAAATACTGAAATGCCACCAGATTTGATAAAACCTGTTTTCTAATTTCAGAAAGTTCATAAGCTAGAAGGAAATTAAAAATAATTAGTCATGCTAATTTCTCTAAAATGAAATAGTTACCAACATCTTAAACTCAAAACAATCTTGATGAAGAATATAATACAAAGTCTACTGGAATTAATTAAATTTTTTTACAGCTAAAGAATATGCTATGCTTTTTTAAATTTTAAAATATCTGCATCAGTAATTTGTCTGTATCTGTTTAAATGAAATGCCTATTTAAACATTTAACAAAAACAGAACAACAATTAAAAAAAAACACCTCTCTATGGTAGGCAATGTGGAATGGTAGTGGTTTCCACTCAAATAGAAGAGAGGTCTGCAATGTATGGCCTGTGGGTCAGATCCATACTACTGCCTGCTTTCATACAGACCACAAGCTAGGAATTATTTTTTTTTTTACATTTTCTAACAGTTGAAAAACAATTTACAAAAGAGTATTTCTTAAAATATTAAAATGATACAAAATTTAAAATTCAGTGTTTATAAAACTGCTGCTGTCACACAGCAATGCCCATTCATTTATGTACAATCTATGGAGTCTGCTATGGCCTGAATGTTTGTTTCCTCCCAAAACTAATACGTTGAAACCAAATCCACAATGCGATGGTTTTAAGAGGTAGGGCATCTGGAGATGATTAGGTGATGAGGATGAAGTCTTTATGAATGGCATTAGTGCCCTTATAGAAGAGGCCCAGGGGAGTTTGTTTGCTCCTTCCAATATGTGAAGAAACTGCCAGAAGGTGCTATCTATGAACCTGGAAATGGACCCTCATGAGATACCAAATCTGCCGGCACCTTGATTTTGGACTTCCCAGCCTCCAAAACTACAAGAAATAAATCTCTGTGTATGAGCCACTAGTTTAGGGTATTTTGTTATTGCAGCACTGACTAAGACAACTGCTCTCATGTTACAGCAGGCAGAGCTGAATGGTGGCCACAGGACCACATGGTCCATAAGCATGGAATTTGTATTTTCTGTTAATTTTGTAAAAGTATAAAAACCAACCAGGAAAGTAATGTGTGTATGCATTAGATATTTTTTCTAGTATTGTAGTCATGTAAATATACATTTTCTATTCCTTAGAAGAGGTATTTTTTAGTTTTAAAAAGGCCATAGGACTTGAAGTCAGGAGTCATGTCTTTAAGGATCTGGAGCAGAAACTCCAATGCTGTTAAATGAGAGGGTCACATCACAAGGCTTCTATAACCCTTTTCTGATCCAGCCTTTACATACGTATATATTAAGTTTATATTTATTTCTTTGCTTTAAATTTTTCAACTCTGTGATGTTGTACTAAAAGGAAAAATTGATATTATTTAAACTGTTTTACACATGACTTTCCTTTCTATGAACCTTGAATTTGTTCTTGTTTAAAATGTTTTATTGTCTTGGCTCTATAAGCTTGTTTCTTTTGCATACTGTGGGAGTTTAAAATAGGTTATTTGTGTAGTCATCTGATCAAAGTTAGTGAAGTTTTATTGCTACAATAAAATAACGTTTATCACAAACTCCAAATTTTAATAAAAATTCCATCTATATCCAAACATAAAACACACTGTGTAGCTGAGTTGTAATTTTTGCCTAAAATATACGCTGAAGATTCATGAAGGAAACCTAAATATATGAAGTATTTAAATAGCCAGCTTAGAGACAGAATTACTTATGCTAAAGGACACAAACTTTCTACAGGAAAAGTAAAATAAATGGAAATGTTAAGCAGTTTCGCAAACTGCATTTGGCATTTGATATAAAGAAAGCAAAACAATATAAATTTTATGAATAGTAAGAAGGATCCATGGGCTTTTGGAAAATTTCTTATATAGGAAATATTTCATAGCAGATTAAATAAATAATTCAATCTAACAAAGGAATTCTCCAACAATTACTAACCTTTAGGAAGGTTCTGTATATACTGTTTCCTAGGCTGTAATTCCTTGCACTTACTAGCTGGATGATGTAGTCCAGTGAAATTATCTCTTTAAGCCTGTGTGTGTGTAAAACTGATAATTAACTATTATATATATCTTGTATATTATATGCTATCCCACAATATTTTTGTTTGTATTCAATAAAATAATTTATTAAATTTAGTCTTATCAGCAATAAATCCTTGATAAATATTTGCTATTATTATAAATTTTATGGGCACACACTTTTAGGTAAGAAAGGATCAGACTAACTGACAATATTTTCAAATGTATAATTTTAACATAATTTGTGATATTTTAGCAATTGAATGACTGATATTCTTTGATATTTTATCCAAGCATACAGAAATAAGACATCCTAAAAAGAGGAAAAAATGGCAAATGGTATTTCCTATCTATATCTTTAAAAATAGCCTTAGTGAGGTACAATTGTATACACAAAAACTGAATGTTCTCGTATATGATTTGATGAGTTTTGATATATGCATACATCTGTAACATCACTATCACAATCAAGGTAGTAAATATATTTATCACCTCCCAGAATTTCTTTGTGTCCCTCTGCGTTTTTGTGTTGTTTATGTGATGAGGACTTTTAACATGAGATCTATCCTAAGCACATTTTTAAGTGCACAATACCATACTATTGCCTGTAGACATTGTGTGGTACAGTACATCTCCAGACCTTATGCAGCTTGCATAACTGAGACATTATACCAATTAAGCAACAATTCTGATCTATACTAGATCTTCACTCAAATAGTCATGTAAGTATTCCAACTTCATTAGCTAAAGTGCATACGTTCCACAAGTAGGTACTTTTCCAGGCAACAAAAGATTTATCTGGGGTTATTCATGCCTTTATTGTTTCAACACAAATTTATAGCATTACTGATATGAGACAGTCACTTTTTCAGAAACTGTAACACAGCAGTGAACAAAGCAGAAACGCCCTTGCTTTTTATGGAACTTATGTTCTAGTGCTGAGAATTAAGTAAATAAGATAGAAATGAATAAATGAGATATTTTCACAGCTATATATACCATAAAATAGAGGAAGAAGAGAGAAACTAGAGAAGAAGTGATTTACGAGTTGTCTCTGAAAAATTTCTCCAGATGTAGGATAAGCAGCATGTAGGAGTCTGTGGGACAGGGGAAATACGTAGCCCCAAGATACTAACAAGAGTATCATTAATGCATAAATGATAGATAAAACCACTGGACTAGATAAGACAGTAGAAAGAGAAGAGACAGAGCAAAGAAGCGATCTTATCAACTTTGTGAATGCAGAAGAGCAAGGACCAGAAAAGGGGACATGAGAGGGCATGGTCTGTGAGGTAGAGAAAAACTATTAGTGAGAGTTCTCAACGGAGTGGTCACTGAGTCCCTGTTTCTGAGAAGTGGAGAAAGACCATGACAGGTCATTTGTTTTTGAAATTGACATTGTGAAAATTTGGGGGATTTTGTTAGCGTCAGTTTGAATAGAGAGGTAGCATCAGTCAGACTATGAGTGTTTTGAAGAAATAAATGAGGACACGAGAGCAAATCTAAACAACCATCAAGGAGTTTTACTGTGAAAGGGGCAAAGAAAAAGGCATTGGCTGTGAAGAACTGTAGTTTAAAGTAGGATATTTTATAAGAAGGAAACACCACATAACTATGCTAATGATTATTGATTAGACACACAGAAGTTGATGATCCAGGAAAAAGAGATACTTTCAGCAGAGTCTTTGAGCAACACTGAAGTATAAGATTCTGACTACGAGTAGAGAAATTGGCCTGAGTTACAATGAAACCAAACTGAAAAATGAAGATGGATTGATATACAGGTAAATGGATGTATTTGTTCATGGAAACAATCCCTGTCTGAGTGCTTCTATTTATATTTATTTATTTATTCATTTTTTATTTTTTATTTTTAAATAATTTAAGACCTATGAGAGAAGAATAAGGGGAGAGCAAATGCTGTGATAAACTGAAGTGTATAGAAAGTATCATATTATATGCTACATACCAGGAAAATAAGAAAGCATTTTTAGGACAGTTGTCAGTATCCCAGTTGAGATTTTTCATTATAAATTTAAAGTTAACCCAGACTGCTCAGTTTCATGCTTCTTCAGTAGGATTTAGCTACTTGAAATAGATGGCTATGTATATTGAATGAGGCTCTTAAGTTTTCCCAAGGAAGTAGAAAAAGGGAAGAGAGATGCAAAGAAGTTAGGTATTTTATCAGAAAGAGAGACTTTAAGAAAATAGAAACTGAGAAGTATTTCAAACAAAGGTGACACTGAAGTTAAATGGCTAAATGGCAAAAAAAAAAAGGCAACTTTAATGTAATCCAGAGTGTAATAACTACATAAACCAGTTGCCCTAAGGCTGGTAGGAGACAAAAGAAAAATGTTTTAAGAATTGACTGGAATGGAGTTCTCTAAAGCTTGGTGCTTGGAGTAATGGGGGTGCTCATTGTGTAAGTGGAGTCAGCCTGGGGCTCAGTCTCAGTGTGAGGAACTGGCAAGGACTTGGCCCCCCACTCCCGCCCCCACCTTCTCCTACTTTCCCATTTCCATCAGAGCTACTGATTGGTAGAACCTAACTAACAGGAAGTTAGCAAAGGCATTTGGGAAATGAAGTTAGCAAACTCCCAGCCCCAGTATCACAGAGCAAAAAAAAAAAAAAAAAAAATACGTAAAGGTTTTAATTGACACTTTCTGGTATTTCTCTTGTGTTTCAACAGGAGGTAACTCCTGAGTATAACTATGTCCTATGTCAAAGCTTTTCATAATTTGTACTTAATTGCTTCATTTAAGACAATGGAAGGAGTAAAAAAACACAATACCAGATATAATTCTTGACCTCCCAGGAGGAAGCTGAACTGTCATTCTAGAACCTTTTTCACCTTCAAATGAATTTTTCAGGGATGTTTATAGCAGAGATGAGGCTGCCAACATTAAAACTGTGTTGATTCAGTAGGAACTTAAGTCAATGCAAGCACTTTTATTGTCATGACAAAGGAGGGTATTTATCCTTGTAACAATTTAAACTCTTTCTCCTTCATTGTCATATTACTTGTCCTTGAAAAGTCTTCATGTTGATTCAGTGGTGATTTTAATTTTATGGCAAACACAGGGTTGTAGAAAAATTCCAAATGAAACAAAAATACTTATAGGAATAGATTATTCCATACATATGCTTAAAGAAATTAAGTAAAGTTTAGCTGATCTATAATATATTCTTTATTGGCAGTTAAAATGATTTATTTATTATGTAAACATGTAGTCATACATTTGGTTTAAAGAAAGCATATTGATGCAGGCACTTATGATAGATGAGTTATATAAAAAATTATATTTTCCCAATAAGATGGAAAAATAAGCAATTACCAGAGAACAAATATGCATTAATCAAAATTATAAAACAATTGGACATGGATTCAAAATATCTAAACAGAAAAGTTTTAAAGATAAAAATATTTAATTTTCTGTTATTTTTCTCTAATCATATAATGATGTTAGAATGATAAACCCACTTGTTCCCTCAGATGACTAGATACTAAACTCGAATAAGTCCTTCTAAAAGAGCTGAAAATTATGATAAAATTTATTTTCAATATTTTAACAACCTCACTTCATACTCTTGTCTTCCAATTTTTCAACATCATTTACTTGGACCCCCTGAAACTTTACAAACTAATCCAAACCCAAGTTAAGCAGTATTTTTAAAAGTTCTGGCCAGGCACGGTGGCTCAAGCCTGTAATCCCAGCACTTTGGGAGGCGGAGGCGGGTGGATCACGAGGTCAGGAGATCGAGACCATCTTGGCTAACACAGTGAAACCCCGTCTCTACTAAAAATACAAAAAAAATTAGCCGGGCGTGGTGGCGGGCGCCTGTAGTCCCAGCTACTCGGGAGGCTGAGGCAGGAGAATGGCGTGAACCTGGGAGGCAGAGCTTGCAGTGAGCCGAGATTGTGCCACTGCATTCCCGGCTGGGCGACAGAGCAACACTCCGTCTCAAAAAAAAAAAAAAAAAAAAGTTCTGAGTAGGGCCCTGGTCAAAACTGTCTCGTCCTATTTTTCGAACCAAATACTTGTGGAATACATAATCTTAATAATTAAACCCTGACTTGTAGTTCTTAATGTAAGAATGGAGTTCCATCATTGCTTTGTGCATATTGTGCTTGATACTCCATTCCAAAGAATGAGATGTTTCCTTTTAATTTCCATTTGGAGGCTAGAGACTAACAAAACTTTGGGCAGTTCTACAAGTTGCTTTTCCACTTACTGGATCATCAAACAAGACAATTTTTTACTATCTGCTTCCCAGTTCTACGTATCTGCTAAGATAATCCTCTCTTGTTTTGGGGCCTACCGTGTATTGCATATCTTGCCAAGTAAGTATTATGGCTCACTTGCCAGGTGAAACTTTCTTCTCCTCTGTGATGAGTAACAGATGTCAGGTTATAAGCCCGTTCCCCCTACTCCCAATCTCACTTTTACCTCTTAGGTCTTAAAAATGTTTAAATACATAAATACATAAAAATAAATACAGTGCTTGAGACATGTTATAGCTTGAGAACTACATGCATCTTAGAAATAAATTAATGGTTTTCTAGACTGAAAACAATGATTAACTCATTTTAATATTATTCTAGAATTCAGAGTAGATTGTTAAAGAATGATAGATTTCTCTTGAGCAATAATTGGGGGCTTCTATTACATGTTGCAGTTATTGGATGCTGTGTTATACTTCTAAAGTTTGTCATCTTGTCATAATGGCAGCATTGATGAATGTGAAATCAGAATATTGAAAGTTCCTTCGAACACATGTGTGATGGCATCAACTGGTTATGGCCTACATTATCTAGCATAAAAGAAAGAACACACCTTCCAGGTGGAACAGCACTGTGCTGTCTACTGTGGGTGGTTCTGGAGTAGGTCTTGCCAGTAGCTGTCTGCTCTCACCCTGTGACCTTTCTTTATATGCATAGTCTGGTATCAACCCTCTCTTCTGGCTACTCACCACCATCCCTCATAAACATCTTTATAGTTATTACACTTCTTTTTTCCTCTGACAAAGGCTTTTTTCTGTCCTGCTTCAACTTCTTTTTTGGTGTTTCATACTCACACTTCTGGTTACTCCAAGGGAATTATCAACATTGGTTTTATTAAAGCAATGTTTGAATTAGCCACTGATCTGCTCCTGTGACAACTTGTGCATAGAACCATGACTGAATCAATCATGTGACATCAAGCTAACTTTTAGTATTTCCCATGTTCCAAAGCATGGCAACTTTTAGAAACAATGACTAGTATTTATTGTATTTAAAGGGCATTTACATTGATCTTGCCCTCTCAATTTCAATGTGTTGCTTTTATTTTCAAATGGCACTTTTTTTTTTCTTCTTTTAAAGTTGTTATGATCTGTATGTGGGCTACTTACAAAGTAAAACTTTAATTATTCTAAACTCTACATCTAAGAATTTTCTACCTCTAAATGCTAATGATTATTAATGTTCTATTGACAGTTCAATTTTTAAATTCATCTAATAATCTGATTTCAATTTGGAGATCTAATACTTTATTCACATATATTATTAACCTTTTGTTTGAATTTTGCTTTATTGTTAACTGTAAGAAAATAGCACTTACACATTTGTAAACTTCTATATCATAGCTATTTTACATATTCAACCCAATTATTTGCCATATGAAACCTCCAATAATTTTCAATTCAAAAGGCAGAGTTTTAGCAAAGTTTATTTTGGGTTTTTTAAATTATTTTCAGTCCTTTTCTTTTTTAATGTTTAAATTCCAAGGGGATTAAATTCGTTAAAATGAAGCTCATCTTCAATTAGCAAGAAGAACATATGTATGCTCTTCATTAAAATCCCCAGGTATCATGAGTAGCAGTTCATTTTGGGTTTTCAGATAATTAAAACCTCATACACATTTTCTGATACTCCACCTGGCATTAGAGTGTATTCAACTACAGACCACTTGAGTTAGTAGACTTCTGAAAAGCTTGATATCAGACATTAATATTGGGAACAACTTTCCTTTGCTGTTGTATAGACAAGTGCATTATTTAACCTCAAATATCCTCACAACAAGAAAAATATAAAAGATGATGAATATTATCTATTCTGTTAAACTTGCTAAACTAATAATTAGAAGTCTCTTGAAATTTTCAATTTAAACAGTGCTTAAATACCTGCTAAAGTGAAAACAGAGGTGCAGAACAATGTTTTAATATTTATCTCAAGAAGTAATATTTCTATTTCACTCCCCAGCTACAATGCTCGCCTCATTTACATAGCCATTGAAATATATATGTTATAAAAACAGTGATTATGTGATACTTGATGGCTGAGAAAAGTTTCGTACATCATTAGTGCCCTATAAATATTTATTGAAATATTACATACCTATGCTTAAAAATTTTAAAGACTAAGGTAGTATGATTTGTTATTTAACCCATTGATTTATCATTGCAAGCTAGCCCCAATCAAAAAATAGGATTTTTTGATTCCTAAGCAGAGTCAGAATTTTTCATGATAAACAGATTAGTTTCTTATACTACATATTTTTAATCTAATCATTTTTATCTAATCATGAACATCTCTGAAATAATGGAGTAATCTTCCATACAATGTTAAGTACCAATATCTGATGAATCATTGTAAATTTATGGCTAAAGTCTCCTCTTCATGTAGAAGATGAAGGACTTGATAGTAATAGATATCTAGATATAGCTTCAAAGAAAAAAAGGGAACTTTTATTATAATGTGTGCTGGTCTTAAGACAACAGTCATTATGCTGGATGTTTCCATCAGTTAACTTTATTTACCTAATAGATTCAGAGTTTGATTCTATTTCATGCTTATACATTGTGGCCTTCAGATTTCTCTAGCCCACACCCTATTATTTAGCATAGATATGGGTGCTAAAGCCAGCCTACTGATACTCTTCCTCCTGCATTACTTTAGTTGGTAAACAAGTGAATAAATTCAGTTGATTCAATAGTGTCTTAGATCATTTTGTGCTGCTGTTACGGAATACCACAGACTGGATAATTTACAGTGAACAGAAATATTGACTCATGATTCTAGAGGCTGGAAAGTCCACGGTAAATGTGCTGACCTTGGCAACAGCCTTCTTGCTATATCATCTCATGATAGAAGGTGGAAAGGTAAGAAAGGGTGAGAAAGAGAAAAGGGGCTGAACTTACCCTTTTGTAACAAAACCACTCCAGCAATGACTGTATTAATTCATTCACTCTGTGCTCCAGGCCTAATCACCTCTCATTAAGCACCACTTCCCTACCTTGTTGTATTGGCAATTAAGTTTCCAACACATGCTTTTTCCAACACATGGTTTTTGCTTCAAACCATAGCAAATAGTGAAAAGAGATCTAATATGTCAAAATAATTGCACAAGCTGAGGGTTTTTTTCTTGATTAAAGTCAATATAATTATTGTAGTTACTAAAAATGTCTATTGTATTATTGTTGGTTTGAAAGTTAATTTTTTGAAATATGGAGAAAAAAGTATAGATGTTGCTTCCAAGTAAAGTTAGAGTTGGCATTGATTGCTATAATAAAGACAATTTGTACTTTTTGATTCATAATAATAGTTCCCACAAATTTCATGAGTGCTTTTCTGAATGCAAATGACTTTATTAAAATGTTATTTAAAAGTTATTAGATGCTATGTAAATTCAGGGATATATAAGGAGGTAAGGTAGAATGCAAATAATACAAAAATACTATAATGAAATAGATAAATAACTGGCCTTTTCATCAGAATGAACTGGCTAATTGGAAAGATAGTCAAATACTGGATAATACAGGTGGAGCTAATACACAATTGTTTCATGAAATTGTCAGGTAAATCAAGGCAATCTAGTCAATGGCCTTACTGAGAAACAGTAGAACCTAGCATGAAAACTGGAAGGGTAAAATTATCCTGAGGTCCTGTTGCAGATTCAAAGAAATTTTACAAAAGAAGGGGAGCTTTTGTCCTTAAGAATGTATGTTAGAGACTTACAGTGTTATACATACATATATGTATGTGTATATATATAAAATGTGTGTATATATATGTGTGTGTGTATATATATATGCACACACACATAACATTTTATATAAGAAAAAATATATATATATAATTTTACTTAAAGTAAAAAATGAAATACTAATCGTCAGAAGGGTTTGAACCAGAGCTACTCCATTCTGAATGAGGGCTAGGAAAATGAGGCGGAGACTGGGCTGCATTCCCAGAAAGTTAGACATTCCTAGCCTCTAGGTGTTTATCGTTAAGGGAACAAATTAATAATATTTACTAAACAGACCCAGACTTGGGAGTGTCCAGATATCCCAATATCTGATGAACAAAGGCTTTCCTAATTTTGTTTTAAATATAATAATATTGATTCTTGCAAAATATAGTAATTTAGAAAATTAATTCTTTATCACAAACCCTTGTACCAGAGTACATCTACCCATATATACAAGCATTGTACCTAGGGTGGATGCGTTCCTCCTCTTACTTTCGGGAACTACCTGCTCTGCCTATGGAGTAGCTGTCCTTTCACTAGTTTATTTTCTTAATAAATGTGCTTTTGCTTTGCACTGCAAACTCACCCTGAATTATTTCTTGCATGAGATCCAAGAACCCTCTTTTGGGGTCTGGATTGGGGCCCCTTTCCTGTAACACTTCTGCTGACATTAAGACATTCTTAGTTCACAGAGATAATTATACATAAATATTTTTCCTTACTACTGATAATGTATTTTGAAAGTAAAATTACTTTAGAAAAGTTGAGAGTACTTATGTTTTTGAGGATATTACAGATGAATGTTGAATTTAAACTATAATCAAATATAAGTACCTGCATACAGAGAAGTTTATATTTTAATGTAGAATAAAATTTTTTTATAATTTTATGAGCAAAAGATAACTATAGAGAAAGATGAGTTCTGTATTTTGAGTTTAGAAAGGATACTTTAAAATTCCAAATAATGACATACAAAAACAAATTGATAACAAGCAGGAGATCATAAAACCATTTAAAATAATTGTATTTTCTAATAAAATAGAGATACATATTTAAAATATCTACAAAATATATGTTTCAATTAGGAATATTAAATTGAAGTAAACATGAAATATATACATTTTTATAAATTTACTTCTGTGTAAATACAGTAATAATACTTACCATTATTGAATACTTTCAATGAACAAAGAACTAACTTTTAAAAAACTGTTAGATATAAGTTCTAAATTTTTCTTCAAAGAATCAGTGTCAGTGTGTTCAATTCTTTGTCTCCTACTTTTAAATTTAACTTCCTCATAAAGCAACCTTTTTCGATTACCTGCTCCACTCTGACTCATTCCGATTACCTGCTCCATCCTGACTCATTCCGATTACCTGCTCATTTTCCACCCTGACTCATTCCAATTTCCTGCTCTGCCATAACCATTTTCCCCACCAAACCACTCACCCCATCACTCTCTTTAAATCAGCCAATCGGAATTAGTTTAGCCTGTGCCGTCTAACCCTAGCCAATAAGGGAATGAACAGCAGCAGGGGCCACGTGCGTCAGGGATAAGAACCCCTTCCCCTCCCTTGTCCAGGAGTGCGCTCACCATTGCTCCATCTGTAAGGGCGCACCCTTCTATAGAAGTACATTGCCCTGCTGAGAATTAAAAAGGAAATTTTATATTCGAGTGCTATTTCTTTTGAGGCACCGAAACTTTATTTATAACAAAACCATATACATTCCTTATTTTAATTATAATTTTACAAGTCTGGCAAGAAATGTGCCATTGTCCTCAATTTTCAGATGAAGGCATAAAGGTTGAGAGCCTTTAAGCTAGCAATGTACTGAATAAAAAATCAAACAAAGTTCTTTCTGACATTAAGGACTACATTTAACCACCATTTATACAAAAAAGTGTAGAACAAATGTAATGTGTTTGTGTGTCTGTGTCTGTGTCTGTGTCTGTGTTTGTATTTTTTTCTTCTGTGCTCCTGGGTTTTCTGATTAGTATGCATATTACTTAAGAAGTTTTGCTCCTTGGAATGGATCTGGCCATGCTTGGCACACTATAATCCATTTTATCAGCTTCATGTAGATAGGTTTAGTGTGTAATTCTTCTTATTCCTTCTTTCTCATGTGTCTTTTGAACAACAAGGACCGAGTAGTGATTTACCTTTATCTTCTGCTGCAAATCTTTAGAGTTGGTGAAAAATTGGTTCTTTTCCTGTTGCCCAATTGAAAGGGGTATGAATTCAAATCGCTTCCTAGTTTAAATTGGCTTTTCATTTATGGAGTCCTTCCTCACATATTTGTCCTGGTTGATGGCTGAGATTTTTCATTGCTAAGTGCTTTGGCTTTCTTCAGAGGAAAAGCTCTAAGTGCCAAGTGTTACAATTAATATTAAAATGAGGTTCATTGGGTTTTAAAAGACGATTTAAAAGAAGCACAAGGGATTGCATAAGAAAAGCAACATATGGCTCTTTGTATTTTATAGATATGTTTTTCCATAAGGTGGACATTTTTCAATATATGTAGTTTTTATAAAGGAAACATAAAACTACATATAAAAACATGTAAAGAATTCTGAAATATTAGAAAAAACACAAGTTACTTTTCGTATTACACACATTTTAATTTTAATCCAACAGAAGTTTCACTTTGCTCTATTTTCTAGCTTTAATAACTGATCAAACATATAATTGACTATAACTGTAGCATTAATAGTTTTGGACAGTAAGAAGTGTCTCATTGTTCTTTAAATGCAGCAGTGATGCAGAATGAGGCAGTGAGAAAAACACCAATATAACAGCAACTGTTTCATAATGCTCTAGAAGTAGTAAAAATAGTGCTTATTTAATTCTGAGTTGCTTTTGTTCAAGATGGAAATAACTTCCTACTATACGAATACAAAAGAAATGCATGTTGTTTTGAATTATTCACAGTTTATATAATGACATGATATTTTATTCAATCTTATGTTTGTAGTTTTTCAATTTTGTCAATTTGTACAATAATAATATGGTTCTTTAGAAGAAGACATGAATAAATCATGGTCACTCCATATTTTTCTAAAGAAATTATAGTTCATGATTTTATGATAAAAATAATATAAAATGTACTTTACTTTAAAGTATAAGATAAATACAGTTTCAGTATGCATCTCTTTTTCCTTATCTGCTTACATATCCATCAACCTGTGTGTAAATAATTATTGCTATTATTTCTAGCTGTTTCTTCAAACAAAATAGATCTCTAACCACTGAATCACATGATTCATGACATCTGAGAATCAATTATAACTTTCCAGAGAGAAAATGTCAAATAAAATTACAGGTACTATAACAAACATTTTAATGTGATATTTTAAATTTTTAATCTAATCAAGTCATTGTAGGGGCCAAGGGAAAACTTCACACTCTGAAGTTTTGCTGAAAGATCAATTCACAAAAGGCAGATTCACAGGAGAAATGGCATACAAATTTATTAGCATGTATGGAGGAGAATCATGGAATGATTGCCCAATATCCCAATGGGGTACTTACACCTATATATCCTACTTCTAAGGGGGTAGGGGATTCAGGAAGTGTGGATAATTTTAGAGAGGTAGTAAATGATTTTTAGGGGAATTAAATGGGCTTGAAGAACTTACAATGGCATGGGACAAAGTTTGTTGGGCGCACTGAGCAGATAATGGTTTGTGACAAAAGTCTGTCCAGGTTTGTTGACAGATTTCAATCTTTCTTTTTGTGATCTGAGTCAATGGATGAAAGTTCAGGGAAGGGACCAGAGGTAATTGTTTTCTTCTTTGGCAGATCTGAACTTTAGACAGATAAGGAAACTTTAGAGAACAATTTTATCCTGTGCTTTAGGAGAGACAGCATTGAGAGACCAGAGGAAGGAGTGAAGGTCAGAGAGACCTTGAGAAGACTTCTTCAGTTCAGCATGTCAAAGTGCCATGGTTTGGGATATGTGTTTTTGAGCTCCAATACCATATTCATAGTACTGTCTTAAAAATGTTTAAATAGGATGCTTTTCATAAAATTCCATCTGTTGGACAGATAAATATTTCAGAAATAGATTTTATGTATTCAAAGGTATTTTATTATTTTGATGTAATGTGAATCTCATTTAAAAAAACTCCAAAAACACAGTAGATTTTGAGTGTATTTCATAAGCAAAAAAGCAATCATATGAATTTGTGTAGAAAGTAAATGTAAGATAATGATTTTGTAGTGGATCTTTTTTCTTTTCCTGGATTGAATATTTATGACGCATATTGAAACAGATCTCCATAACGTATTTTTAAGGGGAAAATTCAACTTAAAATAATTTTAAAAACATTTGACAGATGATGAAATCAATCAGCAGATAACATACCCACATAGGCCACGATACTTCTATCAAATGTTGCTAAGAGAAATTAATACTGCTAATGGAAATAAGAAAAGATTTTGATAATTGTAAGTGGTAAGCATCATTATAAAGTAAAATCTTCAATATTTTGGTTTAGCTTATTTTTAACAAGCAAGCGTAATTGTTTTACTTAATTGATCTCTTCAGCTTTCAGTGTTGCATGTCTAGCTGTTCATCTGAGTAGCTCTGTTGTTCATTCCTGCATATTTCCAAGAGTGTGTGTATGTCACTACCCAATACGATGCTCTGGTTGTTCACTAGTGGGGGAGAATAAAACATACCACCCCTAAATATCAGGGACTATAGAGGTGAAGGCAATTACAAAGAAGCAGGTAGAGAAAAACTCTGTCATCCTTCTATATGCCTAAAAGCAAGACATGGATATACAAAGACAGAAGATATTCTTCCCTGTGACCAAATGCTTCCAACAGGCAGAACAAAGGTTAGCCACTGAAGAAAACTTTAGACTCTTACAGGATGATACCAGAGGAATCTACATTAACAAGCTTTACTAACTAGCCATTATGTGCCATTTATTTGCCTTCCCTTGATTTGCTACCCCTAAAGATTCCTTTTCCTTTGTCTTGTTACTTCTTTACAAATTTATTGTTGTTGAAGATGACATATAACCTGGATTGCAAACCCAACTCTTTGAGAACTACTCATTCTCTGGGTGTGTCCCATATTCAGAATTTCCTTGATGTATGATGATTCAACTTATATATATATTTTTTTTTTACTTATGATAGTGTGAAAACAATAGGTCTTCAGTGGGCTTCTTGATGAAACAAATAACATCTGGATAAACCCATTATAAGTTGAAAAGTTTTGACTTACGATATTGAAAACTTACAAAAGGTTTATTGGGACATAAGAGCATTGTAAATTGAGGAACATCTGTACATACAAAATATGCATGCTAATATATTTAGGCTTGTTTATCTCTTGTTAATCTGTCTTTTGTTACAGGAGTCCAGTCCAACAAATAATTTATGAGACCAAAAGAAAAAAATATATTTCCTCCTCTACACTGTTTAATCTGTTTAATGTTCAGTTGCAGAAACATATTTCTAAAAGTACATATTCCCAATGGTAATGTGTCATTTACAATTATTAATGAAGTCATCTATTGGTTTAAAAAGCAAAGATTCAGATATATATGTTATATTAAATCAAAGTAAAATCATTTTCTATATTCTTCTTCCTGGCAGTATTTCCAGAAATAAATTATAACACTTTAAAGACAAATGACTATTTAGTAAATCAGATAATTTTTAAAATATTCTTCTTTTGAGAATGCTGCATATGTGTCCACATGCAAATTCATTCAAGAAAATTTACCACATATTATTTTTATGGTGCTGTGTTTTTGTAGTTTCTGCTTTATGAGACATATATGTGCATGTATACACATACACACATATATGTCTTTCAAATATGTAATGAGTATTTAAAATTTATTTATGAAAAATTGAACAACCCTCTCCCCTTTATATATTCACTCTTTTTTATCCATGTTTAATGTTTAATACCCCAAATTTATCTTAAGCTTATTCTTTATTATTCAAATCAAGTCAACACATTGGTTGCTTAAACAATATACAGAAAACTTATTTGACAGCTGTACAAACTGTAAAAAATGTTATTTTATTTATGTGTGTATTTGTTTACATGCGTTTACTTCCTAATTGAGCCACAAAACTTTTCATTCCCGTAATATTATCCATGGGGAAGGCAGGGGCATAGAGAACCAGAACAGGTTTCCATATTGCAGCTCATAAACATTAGTTACAGTGAATGAATAAAGACTACTTGTCATAAAAACTCTAATGTTTTTCTCTTGTAAATTTGCCAGATGTTGAGTCACTTAATGTGGGAGGTTTAAAATTAATTATTCAAATCATTTGTCTGTCATCACATTCTCTGGTGTCATACAAATTTGTGGTTGATTAATGCAAATGGCTAAACATCTCTTTATGAATGTAAACTTAAGGGCCTTTTTTAAATACATGGAAGGAAAATGAAAAAAAAAACAATGTGTACTCTAGAGAGGTCATTTAGACAGTATTCTTGAAGCATGTACAATATTTCTCAACTTAGTAATAATAGTAACTAATAACCTTTTATAATAGAAAACATAATCTCTTAAACTCACCTTTATGTGTCACAGTGAAATTAACTGTGATATGAGGCCAGGAAAATAGCAGAACCATTTGTGTCACATTTAAATATCTTTCCTAACTTAAATGAGAAATCACTACAAATATTATGGCCTAATCAGTTATTGCCATTAATTTCAGATTACATTTCATATTAATTATAGAAAAATTAAAATTACAAAATATTAATTGGAAAATATCTTAATACATTCTTTAAAAATGTTTTCTTCATTTGTGTAAATGCATATAAAGGTACCCAGATGAGGATCTTTAAATAACTCCTATATGTATTTTTTCCTTTACTTTAAATTTTGATCACTTTTTTGGGGAAATGTGATTCAGATAATAACATGAAAATGTACCTTTTCCTTTCTCTTATAAGACAAAATGCTAGAGATGCTTCCAGGGAGGCTTACCCCTTTCTTTTAACTATGACTTTATGTGAAATTGAAATCATTAAATATGAAGCCTTTATAACTTTCATAGATACAAGGGCCACATTGTCAATAATAAACTCAACTACATTTTCTGTTCTTCCTTGGAAAACAAAATGCAAATAGTTGGGGTTTCAAATCAACTGATGACAATTTACTTATTATTCTCTTTTTACAGACTTTCAAGTCACAGAACTACAGGTTTCTCACCAGTTGCTCTTAGTCCCTTAGCTTCCATTAAATTAAGTGCCTGAGATTTTTTGAAACTCATAGAGCTCACTTTCTTTTTCTCTCAAAAACGGAAAATGACATTAGCATTGGAAAATAAAAAACAAAAACTGCTTAAGAGGCAATCCTCTAGGAACCCACTGAACACTCTGTCCCTATATTTCTATTTCTGGAACACAAAGAGAAAATTTCTCCTAATAAAACATTTTAGGACTTACTCAACTCTATCCCTGAAAACATATGGTCCCAGTGCACCACTGCCGTTGATCACATTCATCAGTATCAACAATTAAAATACAGATAGATGAAACAAAAAGACTTCCAAATACTAAACAATACCTTCATGCCAGAAAGCCATTCAGGAAATCAAGGCAATTATTGAGGATTACCCCAAGCAAGGGTAATCATTTTATACACTAGGCAATTTAATACACCAATCCTACCAGTACAAAATTCAAATAACTGATTTGGAAATTTGTCCAAGACTTTACAGACATCAATAAAATTATAATACCCCACCATCCTGTTATAAGTAACCCACACACATTTCTACCAGCCATACCACCAGATAGTTAGGCTTTCTTTGTGACTGACCTCTGCAGTGCTTTTCCTAGCATCGCAGTTGATCCAGATAGCCAGTTTTGTTTTGTTCTTTTTCCTTAACCTGGGAAAGAAAGCAATATATCTGAACTGTAATGCCTTAGGGGTATATTGAAAGACCCATGTACTTTCCCCAAGTCTTAAAAGAAAACATAGCAGATTTGGAATTTCCTCTGCATTCTCTTCGTATTGCATATGTGAAGGACATGACTTTGTTCTCCACCCTAAAGGCCTCCATAGAGAAAAACCTCTAACTATTAAAGAAGTTAACCACCAAAGTCCATAAAGTCTTTTAAAAAAGAAGCTACAACTCTCTGTCTTCCATAAGTAAAATATTTAGAACATTACAATTCAGGACAGAGTCTTCTGATTGATCTTCAAAGAATAAAATAAATCTTGGCTATTCCTACCTGTGCTACCAAAAGACAACTCCAGTGAGTCTTGGGATTACCAAGATAGTATCGGGGGTCAACAACCAATACTCCAAAATATGGCCCTTTGACATGCTGAACTGAAGAAGAAAACTTTCAATGTGTCTCTGACCTCCGCTTCCCACTTCTGCCTCTCAATCCTCTGTGTCTCCCAAAGCACAAGATGAAGTTGTTCTCTGAAGTTCCCTTATACGCCTAAAGCTCAGACATGCCAAAGAAGAAAACAATTGCCTCTGATTCCTTCCATGAGTTTTCATTAGCTGAACTATTATCACAGGAACAAAGATTGAAGTCTATCTGTGCACCTGGAAAGATATGTTACAAACCATTGTCTGCTCTGTGGGCCCAACAAACTTTGTCCTAGGTCATTGTGTGTTCTGCATGCCTAGTGAATTCTCCTAAAGATGATTTACTACCACACTAGAAGCATTAACGCTTCTCCATCTCCCTTTCTCCTAATAAGAAAGATATATAACCATCTTGTATTCCATGGTGTGGTAATCACTCGTGATTTTTCCTCTGTGCACATTAATAAACTTGTGTGCCTTTTTTCCCTATTAATCTCCCTTTTGTCAGTCTATTTGCAGCAACTTAGAGGTTGAAGAGGAAGTTTTCCTTTGACCCCTACAATAAATGTAAACAATGGACCCCAGATGTATCTGTCATGGCTCAGCCTCTATATTCTCTCTAAAGGCTGACCATCCCAAACTTCTACAATGTCCTAAAGAAGTCTCCTCCTCTTTTGAGCATTTTAAGGAGAGTCCTATTGAGAACCCTGCATTAGAACATCCTACTTTTAACCTTTTCTATTCCCTTTTTGTTTATGAACCAACTGGAAACACCTTAGTGATTCTTCCCCAAAGTAAGGACACCAAGAGCAACCCCTCAAATATTACAACCAACAGTTCAAATCTGTGGAGAAAATACTCCTATGCTGTATGCAAGCCATTGCAGTCACTGCATATTTATTAAAGTCAATTGAACAGTTAAGGATAGAATCTGTTAATTATTTATGTCTCACTCTATTGAGGCCCTCCTCAACTCTCATCATACCCAACTTGTCTCTTGCGAGGAAACTCATTTCTTTTGAAATCCTATTATTATCACCCTGTACTGTAAATGTTACGGACTACAATTCTTTGAATCTTGCCACTTTTACTTCTTCCTTCTGAGAAGATGCCACATGACTGTGTACCCCTAACTGATAACTTAGAAACCCCCAGACAGGACCTATAGGAAATCCCTGTTTTAAACGCTGAACTTATCTGGTTTACTGATGGATCCTACCTTCAAAATAACTCAGGGAAACATCTAGCTGTCTATGCTGTAGCCTCACTGTTTGAAAATATTGAAAATGATCCCCTACCCAACACCTTGTACTGCTTAACAGTCTGGTCTTTTCCCTCCTCTTAGTTGACAATTTTAACATACAAAATAAATTGTCAGGCAATTTAAGATGAGTCTATAGCTATCCCTCTTCACATATAAATTCACTTAAAATATGTATATCTCACTGCTTCTCTTCTCTTACATATAAGTTAAAGAGAGAGAAAATTAACCTGACTTTACCTAATCCATTTCTGTTTTTAAGTCAATAAAGTATTGAACAATTATTCAATGAATGAGAAATAAGCAGATGTGAAACTTAGTATACTGAAGATATAATATTATATCAAAATATGGGTGATTTAAAGTAAATGCAAAAGTTACTTATGCTCGATAAAATGTTAGCAGAGTAATCACTGCCTTGGTGCACATAAGCATAACTACAGACTTGTGCCACACAAAATATTTAAAATTCACTCCAAGGTAGGATCATAACTATAATGAACATTCAAAAAATTAAGGTTCTGTTGAAAACAATATTTTCACCTTGTCTGCAGGCAATTATTTGTAGGTACAAAAAGGTGCTGGCAAATATTAAACTTTGCAGTGCATTTTGAGGCTGCAGTTGTGAATAAGATTGGAATATTATATTTTAATACTCAATAGATTAACACCATTTCCTTTAAAGATTTGTTTATCTGCAGACAAAATGTTACTAAGATAATCATTTGTTACTATAAATATATTATAACAATATGTCTCCGTTAGCCTAAAGCAAAAAGTTTACTTTAATTAAAACCTGGGTCTTATAATTAAAACATCAAACACTACATATGCTAAGTTATCACACCACGTACAGTACTAACACATGGACTGTTTGAAATTTTTAACCAGAGATGCTGCTCTGGTCTTCAGGGTTTATTGAAAATCCCTTGAAAAAGAACTGTTTCATCTCTTTTGTGCAAATGTACAGCTGGCATTTATATTTGATAGTTTTTAAATAAAACATATTACAAGAAAAATATATTAAATTTTGGATTTAACCTTAACGTAATTTGAAATTTTATAATGACAAATGGTTATTTTTAAAGAGTGACTTCTGCAGAAGATATAATTAGTCAGTTTTAAAATTATTTAAAATATTTTATTTGCTACTATTGGAAGTCTGGATAAGTTGGCTTTTCCAAAGCTCTACAATTTGGGCTCTCTTGATTCCCTTTTCTTATTGCCTGCAATCCCCCTACTTATGTCTTGCTAAGCTCAGCCTAGAATAGCTAACACATACTTTAGCATTATCTCCCCTTAAAACAGCAGACTTAATATATAGTCCAACTTGGTGTGACTTCCATGTCATTATAAGTGACAGAATTATGAAGCATTAATTTCCCCATTAATAGCATAAGTCACCATTTCCCAGACTCAGATAGGTTTCCTTACTGCTGCTACCTAAGAGCAATGAAAATCCTGCATATTTTAGGTTATTGTAACAGCGCACACCCCTTTAAGCAATTACATATTAATTACAGTAGCTGTAAGCAAATCAATTTTTTAAACAAAGGAACAAATATGTGAATTTCACTCAACTAAGGTAACTTTCCTTTTGCCTCCTGAAAACCTACATTACTTGTGTTTTATTTCTATACTGAATTATTAAATTTTCTCATAATTGAATAATAATGTAGAAAACATACTACATAATGAAAAATAAATATAAAACAATCAGGTGCCCATCATATGCAATTAATAACATTGAATTTTATAAAATCTCACTAATAAATAAAATTTATTAGAAATAACACTTTATTTTCTTACGGTGATGGTGATATACTTCCCTTTTCTTTCTTCTTTTTTTTTTTTTTTTTTTTTTTGTTTTTTTGAGATAGAGCCTCACTCTATCACCTACACTGGAGTGCAGTGGCATGATCTTGGCTCACTGCAACTTCTGCCTCCCAAGTTCAAGTGATTCTTGTACCTCAGCCTCCCAGGTAGCTGGGATTACAAGCGTGTGCCACCACACCTGGCTAATTTTTGTGTTTTTATTGAAGAGTTTCACAGTGTTGGCCAGGCTGGTCTTGAACTACTGACCTTAAGTGATCCTCCCACCTCAGCCTCCCAAAGTGCTGGGATTACAGGCGTGAGCCACCATGTCCGGCCTATACTTCCCTTTTCATAAATCACTGAGAAGCAGAAAATGTTCCCCTGTCGTTTCTTCAGTGTCTCCCTGCTCAAACCTCTAGGGTGAGCATGAAGACTGAAGACGGGCAGGTTGTGGGGCTCTGACCCCATGGTGGTGTCTAGGGGTGAATGCTTACAGCTCCTGAAGCCCCAGTGGGCTGTTTTGATGTCTGCAGGTTGCTTGTGTTCATCAGCTCAGTTACACCCTCTGCCTTATTGCAAGGACAGAGGGCTTTCTGTATTCCCGGGTTCTTTCCTTAGTGTACCGGAAAAATTGGATCACGCATGGGCTGGGAGAATGAGTGCAAAGTTTTATTGAATGGAGGAAGCTCTCAGCAGATAGATGGAGAGCCAGAAGGGGGATGGAGCGGGAAGGTGGCATTCCCCTGGAGTAGGGCCACTCAATGTCCAGACTCTCCTCTGACCGCCCCAGCCAGATTCCCTTCCACGTTGTTCCACCATAGATGGCCTTCCAGCATCTGCTGATGTCTGCCGGTGTGTTATTCTGCCAGCATGCTTCTCTCAAGTTCCAGCCACTTGTGTGTTCTTCCATCCATGTGTTTCTTTTGACATCCAGCTGTTTGTGTCTCTAACTGTTAGGGTCTCCGGGTTTTTATAGGCACAGGATGGGGGCATGATGGGCCAGGGTGGTATGGAAAATGCAACATTTGGGCACGAAAACAGAAATATCTGTCCACACCTAGGTCCGTGGACACAGGCCTGGGGGTGGAGCCCTAGCCAGGAACCCGTTCTTCTCTACCCAGCATTTCCCTGCCTCCCTCCTGTATCCATTAGGATATATTTTAATTCTTTCATACATTTAAATGCATACCATCTCGAGAATGACTATTTCTCTAACCCTTTAACAACCAACCAAAACCTGAAAGCAATGTTTCGCTGTCATTTTAACTTGTGATTTCCTTTATAAGAATAGAAGCATCTTTTAAAATATGTATAAGCCAACTATAATTTTTTTTCTACAAATTGCCAGTTCACATCCATTGCTCATTGGATCACCAATAATATTTTAATTTATTTACAGCAACTTTTATTTAGAAGAATCAGTCATTTTCTTATTACATCTACTGCAAATGTTTCTATCAATTTTGCCACATAATATTTAATGATTTTTCTTCTGCAGACATCTTTGATTTTTTTTGTAGTCAAAATTATTTGTCTCAAATTATATAACTATTTGGTTTTCTGTCATACTAAAATTAAATTTATAAATCTATTGTTCTAATGTTTTAATTGATTCACTTTTGTATTTAATCTTTAACATAGTAAAGGGTAAAGAGTGACAAAGAAATAATTGTACCTGATAGATGACAGCTTGTAACTGGCCTAATTTCTCCAATGTAGGTCATGTGGTTCTCCTACCCATATTAACAATTCACAGAAAATAAACATCTGACTAGAACTCTCTGTGACATAGATAGAACAGAACAAAGAAACCCAAATAACTCATGATCTTTTTAAATTAGAGACTAGAAACAAAGGTATTAGACACTACAAAAATGACTAAATATTCTTATGGTTTCTCAAATGCTTCAACAAGTAAGAAATCCAGCTTTGTTTGGTTACATATTTGTTTCTTGGGTCTTTGGCTTGTATACATCAACTGAGTCGAAATATGAATTCAAAGCGTCTTGTTTTTTTTGAACTGTCTACCTATTTTATGAACATCTTACTGTAGATGTTTTGCCAACTCTAGAATACAGACCGATATGTATATGATCAGTAGTATATTTAAATATAGAATTAGGGAGTTAACACTAATATCATATTTAAATGTAAAACTGAGTGATACTCTGTGAATACTTGGGCACATTGGAAAGAGGAAAACAAACTTTAGTAATCATACGTTATTTTAATGTACCTGTAATTTTTAGCATTATAAAATAACTACAGTGAATAAATAATTTTCAAATGTCTTTGAAAATGTTATTGTATACCTATATATTTTGCCACATGAAATTTTGTAAGGATAAAATGAAATGTGTGCTCACGGGAAAATATAATAAAGTTTCAGGTTTTCTTTTTTCTAGTTTTCACTGGTGAAAACAATAATAGTATATCTGACAAAACGTGCTTTTTTTGAGAAAGAAAAGAGCTTGGTAACTTGCAGAGAGTCTGAGATTATTTGTCTGTAGCTAAGTGAAAATGAGTGGTCAAAAACTGAGAAGATATTTGTATCCTATGTGAGCACTCACCAATGGTTGACCTTAGCAGAGAAGTATTTTAATAATCAAGTGGATGGCACGACCGCTTCTGTGGACCCCACTCAGCCTCTTTCCCTAGTGACCTTTGTCATTGCCCAATGAACCCATGAACAAAGTGGCAATGGTGCCAGGGATGGAGGTTACTCATGGGCTCAACAATATGGACTTCCACTCACCAAGGCTGAAGTGGCTACAGACACTGCTGAGTGCCCAATTTCCCAGCAGCAGAGACCAACACTGAGCCCTTAATATGGCAGCATTCCTCGGGGTGATCAGCCAGCTACCTGGTGGCAGATTGATTATGTTGGACCTCTTCCATCATGGAAAGGGCAGAGGTTTGTCCTCACTGGAATACACACCTACTCTGGATATAGGTTTGCCTACCTTGCACGCAGTGCTTCCGCCAAGACGATCATCCATGGTCTCATGGAATGCCTTACCCATGATCATGGTATTCCACACAGCATTGCCTCTGATGAAGGCACTCACTTTATGGCTAAAGAAGTGCAACAGTGGGCTCATGGTAAGACAATTCAGTGGTCTTACCATGTTTCCCATCATCCCGACTCAGTTGGATTCTTAGAACGGTGAAATGGCCTTTTGAAATCACAATTACAATGCCAACTAGGTGACAACACTTTGCAGACCTGGGGCAAAGTTTTCCAGAAGGCCGTGTATGCTCTGAATCAGCATCCAGTAGAAGGTACTATTTCTTCCATAGCCGGGATTCACAAGTCCAGGAATTAAGGGATGGAAGTAAAAGTGGCACCATTCACCACCACCCCTAGTGATCCACTAGCAAAATTTTTGCTTCCTATTCCTGTGACATTACATTCTGCTGGCCTAGAGGTCTTAGTTCCAGAGGGAGGAATGCTGCCAGCAGGAGACACAATAACGATTCCATTAAACTGGAAGTTAAGATTGCCACCTGGACACTTTGGCTCCTCCTACCTTTAAGTCAACAGGCTAAGAAGGGAGTTACAGTATTGGCTGGGGTGATTGATCTGGACTATCAAGATGAAATCAGTCTACTACTCCATAATGGAGGCAAGAAAGAGTATGCATGGAATACAGGTGATCCATTAGAGTGTTGCTCAGTATTACCATGCCCTGTGATTATGGTCAATGGGAAACTACAACAGCCCAATCCAGGCAGGACTGCAAATAGTCCAGAACCCTTGGGCATGAAGGTCTGGATTACTTCACCAGGAAAAAAAAACCAAAACTAAAAACAAACAAACAAAAAACTATGGCTTCCTGAGGTGCTTGCTGAAGGCAAAAAGAATACAGAACGGGTAGTATAAGAAGGCAGCCATCAATACCAGCTACAACCACATGACCAGCTGCTGAAACGAGGACTGTAACTGTCATGAGTATTTCCTCCTTCTTTTATTAAAAATGTGTTTGTGCATGTATACACCTGTACTAAGATAATATCTTCATTTTATTTCCTTTTCCTTCATCATGAGACATAAGAAATATTGACTTCATATTAGCATTTAAGTATTGTTAACTTTAGGTAATAGTATTTGGGTTGGGAATTGGTGCTTTTCCAGTTGTACGAAGGATAGTTGTATTATGTTACATGTAATTTTGACCTTATTATTGTCTTTATTTGAAGATTATATATCATCTCAGGAGATGTGTATAGGTTCAAGCTGACAAAAGGTGGACTTGTATTGGTTAATATTGAGCGTCAACTTAATTGGATTGAAGCATACAAAGTATTGATCCTGGGTGTGTCTGTGAGGGTATTGCCAAAGGAGGTTAACATTAGGGTCAGTGGGCTGGGGAAGACAGACCCACCTTTAATCTGGTGGGCACAACCTAATCAGCTGTTAGTGAATATAAGGCAGGCAGAAAAACGTGAAGAGGCGAGACTGGCCTAGCCTCCCAGCCTACATCTTTCTCCCATGCTGGATGCTTCTGCCCTCAAGCATTAGACTCCAGGTTCTTCAGTTTTGAAATTCAGACTGACTCTCCTTGCTCCTCAAGCTTGCAGACAGCCTATTGTGGGAACTTGTGATCATGTACAGTAATACTTTAAAAACTCCATATATAATATATAATAATTTTATATTGTATATAATATATCCTATTTTATATATGTACATATGTATATATACATACGTATATAAAATAGGGTATATAATATATATATATCCTGTTTTATTACATATCTTATTTTATATATGGGTATATATTAGGATGTATAATACATATATCCTATTAGTTCTATCCCTCTAGGGAACCTTGACTAATATATAAGGTATTAAGGGAGACTGAATAAGCAGTTACAGAACAAATTAGGCAGAAATGTCCATATCCTATTCAGGATTTTTACTTTTGTGCAAAATCAAATAAAAGCCATTTCATTCTGTTAAAATGTATTTATACATGGATTTTCCTTAAAAGTATAAGAAGAAGTTTGGAATGTGTACTCTATATGATAAATATATATTTTTTTCTTAAAGAGATTGTTATTGTCTGTTAAGATCATAATTTATTAATTATATTTTAGACTAAAGTTAGAAGCTTTTTAAAAAATTCAATTTTTATTTATGAGGGGTACATGTGCAGGTTTGTTACATGGGAATATTGTATGATGCTGAGGCTTTGTGTATGGATCCCATCACCCATGTAATGATCATAGTACCCAATAGGTAGTTTTTCAACCCATTCCTCTTTTCCTCCCTTTCTTTTCTAGTAGACCACAATGTCTACTGTACAATGTTTATATCCACTTGTACTCAATGTTTAGCTCCCTCCTATAAGTGAGAACATGCAGTATTTGGTTTTCTGTTTTTGCACTAATTCCCTTAGAATTATGGCCTCCAGCTGCATCCATGTTGCTGCAAAGGACATAATTTCATTCTATTTTTATGGAATTAAATAAATGATGGATGAATAGTATTCCATGGTGTATATGCCATAAATTTTCTTTATCCAATCTACCATTGATAGGCACCTGGGTTGATTCTATGTCTTTGCTATAGTGAATAACACAGCAATTAATATACAAGTGCATGTGTCTTTTTGGTAGGATGATTTATTTTTCCTTGGGTATATACCCCATTATGGGATTGCTGGCTTGAATGGTAGCTCTGTTTTAAGTTCTTTGAGAAATCTCCAGACTGCTTTGCACAGTGGCTGGACTAATTTGCATTCCCTCCAACAGTGTATAAACATTCCCTTTTTTCCACAGCCTCCCAGCATCTTTTTTTATTTTTTTTTGACTTTTTAGTAATAGCCATTCTGAATGGTGAGTTTCTCATTGTGGTTTTGATTTGCATTTATCTGATGATTAGTGATCCTGAGCATTTTGTCATATGTTTGTTGGCTGCTTTTATGTCTTCCTTTGAGAAGTTTCTGGTCATGTCCTTTGCTCATTTTTTAATGGGAAAATTTATTTTTGCTTGTTGATTTAAGTTCCCGGTAGATTCTGGATATTAGACCTTTGTCAGATACATAGTTTGTGAATATCTTCTTTCATTCTATAGGTTATCTGTTTGCTCTGTTGATGTTTCTTTTCCTGCGCAGACGTTCTTTAGTTTAATTAGGTGCCAGTTGTCAATTTTTGTTTTTGTTGCAATTACTTTTGGGGACTTAGCCAAAAATTGTTTGCCAAGGCCAACAATTGAGAAAAGTATTTCCTAGGTTTTCTTCTAGAATTTTTATAGTTTAAGGTCTTACATTTAAATCTTTGATATATTTTGAGTTAATTTTTGTATATAGTGAAAGGTACAGGTCCAGCTTTAATCTTCTGTATATGGATAGCCAGTTATCCCAGCACCATTTATTGAATACAAAGTCCATTGAATATATACACCATTGTTTGTTTTTGTCATCCTTGTTGAAGATCAGATGGTTGTAGGTGAGTGGCTTTATTTCAGTTTTCTCTTCTGTTCCATTGGTCTACATATTTGTTTTCGTACCAGTACCAACATGTTTTGATTAATGTAGCTTTATAGTATAGTTTGAAGTTGAGTAGTGTGAAGCCTCTGGCTTTTTTCTTTTTGCTTAGAATTCCTTTGGCTATATAGGCTCTTTTTTGGTTCCATATGAATTTTAAAATCGTATTTTTTCTAATTCCTTGAAGAATGGTGTTGGTATTTTGACAAGAATAGCATGGAATCTGTAAACTGCATTGGACAGTATGGCCATTATTACAATAATGCTTCTTCGAATCCGTAAGCAGGGAATGTTTTTCCATTTATTTGTGTAATCTCTCTTTCAGCAGTGTTTTGTAGTTCTCCTTGTAGAAATCTTTCACCTTCTCAGCTAGCTGTAGACCTAAGTATTTCATTGTCTTTGTGGCTGTTGTAAGTGGCATTGTGTTCTTAATTCGGCTCTTAGCCTGGATGTTGTTGTTGTACAGAAATGCTACTGAATTTGTACATTGATTTTGTATCCTGAAACTTTACTTACATCGTTTATCAGTTCTAGGAGCTTTCTGATAAAGTCTTTAGGATTTTCCTAGGTGTAGAATCTTATTATCAGCAAAGAGAGATAGTTTCACATTTTTTTTTTAAATTTAGAAGTCTTTTATTTGTTACTCTTGCCTGATTGCTCTGACTAGGACTTCTATTAGATGTTGAACAGGAGTGGAGAGAGTGGGCCTCCTTGTCTTGTGCCAGTTCTCAATGGGAATGCGTCCAGATTTTGCCCATTCAGTGTGATATCGGCTGTGGGTCTGTTATAGATGACTTCCATTATTTTGAGGTATATTCCTTCAATGTCTATTCTTTTGTGGGTTTTTATGACGAAGTGTTGTTGGATTCTATCGAAAGCTTTCTCTGTATCTATTGAGATGATCATACAGTTTTTGTTTTTAATTATATTTATGTTGTGAATCACATTATTGATTTGTGCGTGTTTAACCAGCCTTGCATCCCAGGAACAAAGCCCACTTAATTGTGTTGGATTAACTTTTTGATGTGCTGCTGGATTTGACTTGCTAATATTTTGCTGAGGATTTCTGCATCCATGTTCATTAGGGGTTTCGGCCTGAGGTTTTCTCTTTTTGTTGTGCCTCTGCCAGATTTTGGTATTGGGCTGATGCCAGCTTCATTGAATGAGTTAGCAAGAAGTCCCTCCTCCTCAATATTTCAGAATAGATTCAGTAGCATTGGTATGGGTTCTTCTTTGTATGTCAGTTAGAAACTTTAAGTTCATTACCTATTGACTTATTTTAGCAAAATGATTCCTAATGATTAGTAGTATTTGTGACTGCGGTTGTAAATATTATTGATAACTACTTTTTACCTTTACAAAATGTAATGTTTCTCTCCTGAAAAGTCTTGCGTTTTCCTTTCAAGCTTCAAATTCAGAATATAGAAATTTTAAGATGTATTTTATGTTTAAAATATCTTTGGCTTTCCTGTATTGGCTCACAGGTAATAAAGATTTGGTCCTTTATTTTATAAAGGTAAAAATAATGGAAATAATTTAAGTTTGTCTTGACATTCTCCAAAGAGTATTTAACTTAAAACTATTTTGAGAGCTCTGTCGTTTATCAAATTTACCACAAAAAGATAAAGACATTCTTCCTATGTTAATTCTGTGAAATTAAATTAAAACATATGTTCCATAGTTTTCAGTATTCAATATAAACCTACTCAAGATCAACCACAAATACTGGTACAATAATTTGTCTATGTATCTCTCTCTCTCCATCCTCCCCCAACCCTTTCTATCTTAGTTAAACACCCTCCTAAGCCAGAGAAAATATGGTGATGTTTCTTGACAGTTTTGTGAAGGTATGTGTTATGTTAAAAAGCAGTGTACCCTCACTGGTTAAAATATATTATTGATCAAAAAAGATACTTAAGTACAGACTTACATATTGTATGTTAAACCTCAAGAGATAATTTTGTGCTCTTTTTTTTTGCTAGCATTCCTAAATGTAATAATATTAGTCAGAACTATTTAGTATTTTACCACAATAAATACAAATTATCCATTGTTCTCAAGCAATAATTTTTTTTTTTTTTTGGAAACTTGACTAAAAGTTTTGACAGTGTCTCTGGTGCATGTTTTATATGTTGCAATTGTAAACCCAGTTAAATTGCAAAGGTGAGATATTGACAGGTTCCTATACATTGGATTGAGGATTTTTTTAACATCTCCTAATAGAATTTATACTACTTACCTGCAATATGTATTAAATAAGTTTTTATCATTTTGTGTTTATTCTCGAAGTTAATTGAAGCTTTTCCTTGCCAGAGAGGTATTGTCCTAACAATAACAAATAATTACTTGATTTCATAATTAAACCTAGGAGATTCCAAAATAACTAATGACAAAAGCACCCATTTTACCGGAACTTAAAATCTGGACAATTAATAAGAAATTTAACTGTGCCGATCCCTCTTGATCTTTGGAAAAGACAGTGAGTAAGTACAAATGAAATTCTGAAAGTAAAATTGGCAATGCTTTCAGAAACGCTTAAACTTCCATTGCCCATGGTATTGCTATTACTTTTAATTCCAGTGAGATCAGCACTTTCGGGGTTTATTATTACCTTTAAAAGTTATATAAAGCCTTTAGACGCCACCCTGTGTTTCTGAGAATGTCATTGCCAACTCAAATTTTCACTCTCTGGCAATACACTTAGTATTCTCACTGAATCTTGGCATCCATTTCGCAACATCATACTAAACTATCTCTCCATAAACAAATTCTGGACAACTGGTTCCTTGGGAATGTATCAGAACAAGACATAATTTGAAACCTACTAGAAAGAACCTTATCAAATATGGTTTACAATGATCACATCAGTGAAAATGCCAAGGGCTTTGTCCTTGAGTCATTGTTTGTCATGTAGAGACATGAGCCATTCTCAAATCACTTGAAGACTATCAAGATAAAAACCTTCAGGCTGAAGATGCTTAGAAATCTTTGAGAAGCAAATAGACATCAGGAGGTAGATAGTTTCCACTCAAGATCCAGAGAACAAGACCCAGATAGCTAGAGGGGCATGTTGTCACATTGTAACATGTATGCATATTTTTTTCCTAGCTACTTTGTTTTCTTTTGGCTGGCTTAAAGTTTTGAACTATTTTAATACACATTTGCTACCTATAAGTCCCACATTCTTAAAACTTGTTTTTTGCATCTTTATTCACTTACTGGCATGAGTCAATAACAAGTTGCAATGTACTCATGATTTAGCTACTGAATAATCAAACTCATTTGATGAGTCTGCGCATTTTCTTATGGGGGCCACCAAGCTTCCCTTGATACCAGTTTCTATTAACAACCAGTTGATTTCCTGTGTAATTTGGCTCAACCTCTATGTGCCTTTTTTATGTGGCAAACACTATAATACTCTAGACATCTAGGAACCTGCAACTCTAAACTATTCAAGAGAAATTCTAGTTGCCTTCTATTGTCCTTAAGCCTCTTTAAAACAGGCCTTCAAAGTTGGGAGGATACTACATGCCATAGTCTGAGGACAGCAAGAGAACTAGGTCAAGTTGTCAAGGTTACAGAACTCTTAGACCAAAGGATTCACTAAATTGGAAATTAGTTTGCTTGGAATAGGTCTCCAAAACATAATATCACCTTCTCAAGAAAGAGCATGTGTTGTTTAAGGAGAAGAATATTATACTCAATCCCTACAAATCTTTTGGATTTTAATCTTCTAAAAGAATCTAAAAAAAATAAAAAGCCATAAATGTAGATACTTTGGGTAATAATGCCACATATTTCTGTGGGCTCTTTAGATTGGAATTAATATATGTTTTCAGAGCAATTTAGGAAGTGGGCCTCAGCTTACTTTAGGAATTAAGATTTTTCTTAAAAACTGAATCACAGGATCTGTTAATATAACTTTTTTTGATTATTATTTTCCACTTTGTTGTGTTCAAGTGTATAATCTCCAAAGTTTAAATTCTCATGTATTGCTGCTGTCCTGTCAAATGATCTAAAAAGTGACCCTTCAAGTAAAAGAACTGGAAAATTTGACACTCATGGAGTTGAAACAAATACACTCAAATACTTAATATGGTGTCATATGGTTTGGCTGTGTCCTCACCCAAATCTCAACTTGAATTGTATCTCCCAGAATTCCCATCTGTTGTGGGAGGGAACCAGGGGGAGGTAATTGAATCTTGGGGGCTGGGCTTTCCTATGTTATTCTCATGATAGTGAATAAGTTTCATGAAATCTGATGGGCTTATCAGAGGTTTCCACATTCGCTTCTTTCTCATTTTCTCTTGTTGTTACCATGTAAGAAGTGCCTTTCACCCTCTGCCATGATTCTGAGGCTTCCCCAACCATGTGGACCTGTAAGTCCAATTAAACCTCTTTTCCTTTCCAGTCTTGGGTATGTCTTTTTCAGCAGCATAAAAATGGACTAATACAGTAAATTGTACCAGTAGAGTGGGACATTGCTGTAGATACCTGAAAATTTGGAAGTGACTTTGGATCTGTGTAACAGGCAGAGGTTGAAACAGTTTGGAGGGTTCAGAAGAAGACAGAAAAGTGTGGGAAAGTTTGGAACCTCCTAGAGACTTGTTGAATGGCTTTGACAAAAATGCTGATAGTAATATGAACAATAAGGTGCAGGTGGAGGTGGCCTCAGATGGAGATGAGGAACTTGTTGGGAACTGGAACAAAGGCAATTCTTTTTATGTTTTGACAAAGAGACTGGAGGCATTTTGCCCCTGCCCTAAAGATTTGTGGAACTTCGAACTTGAGAGAGATGATTTAGGGTATCTGGAGGAAGAAATTTCTAAGCAGCAAAGCATTCCAAAGGTGATTTTGGTGCTGTCAAAAGCATTCCATTTTAAAAGGGAACCAGAACATAAAAGTTCAGAAAATTTGCAGCCTGACAATGCAGTAGAAAAAAAAAACAAAACCCATTTTTTGAGGAGAAATTCAAGCTGGCTGCAGAAATTTGCGTAAGTAGCAAGGAGCCTAATGTTAATCCCCAAGATCATGGGAGGCAGGGCGGGGTGGGCGAGGGGGAGGAGTGGAATGCCTCCAGCTATGTCAGAGACCTTCATGGGAGCCCCTTCCATCACAGGCTAGGAGACCCAGAAGGAAAAAGTGGTTTTGTGGGTCACGCCCAAGGTCTCCGAGCTGTTTGCAGCCTAGAGACTTGGTGCCCTGTGTCCCAGCTGCTCCAGTCATGACTGAAAGGGGCCAATGAAGAGCTCGGGCTGTGGCTTCAGGGGTGGAAGCCCCAAGTTTTGGCAGCTTCCACGTGGTGTTGAGCCTGCTGGTGCACAGAAGTCAAGAACTGAGATTTGAGAACCTCTGCCTAGATTTCAGAAGATGTATCGAAAAATCTGGATGCCCAGGAGAAAGTTTGCTGAAGGAGTAGGGCCCTCATGGAGAACCTCTGCTAGGGCAGTGTGGAAGGGAAATATGGGGCCAGAGCTTCCACACAGAGTTCCTACTGGGGCACTGTCTAGTGGAGCTGTGAGAAGAGGACCATCATCCTCCAGACCCCATAATGATAGATTCGCCAACAGCTTGCACAATGCGTCTGGTAAAGCTGCAGACACTCAACGCCAGCCCTTGCAAGCAGCTAGGAGGGAGGCTTTACCCTACAAAGCCACAGGGGTGGAGCTGCCCACGACCTTGGGAATCCACCTTTTGCATCAGCATGACCTGGATGTGAGACTTGTAGTCAAAGGAGATCATTCTGGAGCTTTGCAGTTTGACTGACCCGCTGGATTTCAGACTTGCATGGGCCCTGTAACCCCTTTGTCTTGGCCAATTTTTCCCATTTGAAATGGCTGTGTTTACCCAATGCCTGTACCCCCATTGTATCTAGGAAGTAACTAGCTTGCTTTTGATTATACAGGGTCATAGGTGGAAGGGAATTTCCTTGTCTCAAATGAAACTGGACTGTGGACTTTCGAGTTAATGCTGAAATGAGTTAAGACTTTGTGAGACTGTGGGAAGGCATGATTGGTTTTCAAATGTGAGGACATGAGATTTGAATAATATGGTTTGGCTGTGTCCCCACCCAAATCTCAACCTGAATTGTATCTCCCAGAATTCCCACATGTTGTGGAAAGGACCCAGGGGAGGTAACTGAATCATGGGGGCTAGTCTTTCCAGTGCTATTCTCATGATAGCAAATAAGTCTCACAAGATCTGATGAGTTTATCAGGGTTTTCTGCTTTTGCTTCTCCCTCATTTTCTCTTGTCACTGCCATGTAAGAAGTGCTTTTCACCTGCCACCATGATTCTGAGGCTTCCCCAGCCACGTGGAACTGTGTGTCCAAGTAAACCTCTTTTTCTTCCCAGTCTCAGATATGTCTTTATCAGCAGCATGAACATGGACTAATACAATGTGATTATAATACCTCGTAGGAAATGAAAAATGGACTGACCACTTCTCCAGATGTTGATGTTCTATCCTTCAGCTTAAACTGAAGAATGACAACAAAAGGTGATCGATACTAACCTGGATACTAACAATCAAATCATCTGCACCCTCATAGCTTAATGACTTCACTAGCACAATCTTACTGTTGTATTTCTCACATTAATATGATCATGTAATGCTGGAAAACATCTGTTCAGGAATGCATATTTCTGCGTAACTTTTACTACTTGATTCAGAAACTTCCTGAAAGTATTCAACTACTAAAAATAGATAGTTCAACTAGGCTCAGTGACTCCGCAAGACTTTTCTCTAAGGCCTAGCCTTGTGATATGGTTTGTCTATGTCCCCACCCAAAATCTCATCTTGAATTGTAATTCCCATAATCCATATGATCCTCATGGGTCAAGGGAGAGACCAGGTGGAGGCGATTGGATCATGGAGGCGGTTTCCCCCATGCTGTTCTGATGATAATGAGTTCTCAATAGATCTGACGGTTTCATAAGAGGTTCTCCTCCTTTGCTTACTCACATATCTCCTTCCTGCCACCTTGTGAAGAAGATACTTTGCTTCCCCTTCACCTTCCACCATGATTGTAAGTTTCCCAGAGCCTCACCAGTCATGTAGAACTGTGAGTCAATTAAATCTCCTTTCTTTATAAATTACCCAGTCTTGGGCAGTTATTTATAGCAGTCTGAAAATGAATTAATACACCTCGAAACTCTTGACTCTCTCAAGATTTATACTCAAAGACAAGCAAGACTCCCCACCCAACTTAAAAAATATTGCACTTATACCCTTCTGAGATGCTAGTAAGAGTCTGTCAACATTTCATCTTATTGTGATAAGCAATAAATTCCACTTTGTTTTAATCAACAGATTGTTTTGGTGGTATTGTCAGAGAGCCAAGATTTGGCATTTTGAGTGCTTTGATGGGAAAAAAAAAATCAAAGCTAGAAGTCCAATTAGGACTTTGATAGCACAAGGTTACTGGAACAAATGTAGGCAAGGCTGAGTACATTGAGAAAATAAACATTTCTTTTGTGAGTGAAACTTCTACCTGCCCCAAATTGCATATGTATTAGAAAAGAAATGCCTTTCAAATACAGTAATATAGAAAATATTGTGTGTACATACAAACCATATGCATGCACATATATACATGCATTTATTTTTATATTCACAATATATTTTCATAAGATTCAAAGTGCTCAACTGAATGAATTGTGGTGGGAGGAATGACTTGATTGAACTGCCTATGCAAATTGTTACATTATCACTACTCACTTCCATGTCTTTAAAAGCAAAAAAATGATCTAATACTCCCTCAATGCATTAATAAAAGTTTGAAAGTATGCATATATTCTTTATAGTTCTTCACTTTCATTCCCAGAGCAATAAAATCTACAAGGATAAATGGTCCATTCAAATCAAATGACGTATCATTTACAAAGTTTTTTTTTTGCATTATATCTTTAAAAATAGAGCACTTGTGAAGATGGGTATACCTTTGATTAAACTTTAAGGAAATTTGAAATGAAGTATAATATATCTCATAGAATTTTCAGCAGGAAAGTATAAGTAAATTCAGTGTCTGAAATTTTAGAAGACAAACATTTTACTGTGCCTTATGGGCTTGCAACCATGTGTTGACTGTATAATCTTTTTGTCCCTAGTTTTTTTTGAACAGATTATTAAATTTGAAACATTTGTAAAAGTTCATCATGATGTGCTCTTATGATTTTGGGATTTCTTTGGGTATGATACAGCAATGTCAATAATAAAAGGAAAAATAAGAGGCAGATTGTCCATGAATATAAAAAGTATAAGTTTTTTCCCTATTTCCAAATTAACTAGATTTTTTGAGTCCTGCATGTAACAATGAAAGATACTTTATAGTAGGAACTTTTACCTGATTTATTATGTATCTCTTTAGATGTCCCAGCAAGGTTAAAGAGGAAGAAAAGCAGATGGAAAGCAGCAGGTACACACTTTTTGATGTGAGAAACTCATTCATGATGATGACACTATTACTGTTCAAGATGGAAACAATAAAATGTAATTTAAGGTGAATGAGCAATAGAAACGCAATAAATCAAAGTAAATGAATAGTAACTCTGTCTGTAGAATATAAATAGTGGCAGTGTATTTTATTCAGCTATAACTGCTCTCTTAAAAGTAAAATGGAACCTTATTTCTCCTTAGTAATAATTACCTACGTTTCCTTATTAACAAGCACTTCTCCGTTACAATCTTAAAGATGCAAGCTGGTATGAAAATAATTCCACTTGAAAACCAACATCACGCTTCAAAAGTTTTAGTATCATTACTGTGAAAGAGCTATTGAACTATATTATTCTTCGCCTAAAAGCAGTACCACAACTGAGGTATCAGAAAGAAAAAGAAAAAATTCTGTTCTTACTGTCCTCCTAATCAATATATTTATCATATTTTCACTATATTCAATATTCAATTTGGATATGTAAATAGTATTTATAGCACCCTAACCTCAGTTTTTATGACCACAGATCACTATTATTTATTTTTATCTTTTTTAGAAGAAATGAAGAGCACTTGTTTAGTATCTTTACATCATGTTCCCTAATGCATTTTATGACCCCAAACGGTATTACTTAATTTCATTTCATTTCATCTTGCTTCTTCCATTGAGATTTTCAGTCTTTTAATTACACTTATTTCTATCTTAAGCCCATTTCTCTCCAATTGCAGAGTGTGGAATTATATAGTACTGTAGCCAGGGTTTACTCTTTTTTGAATGTAAGCTAAGAATAGTCTTATTGATTCTTCCGAATGGCCCATTGCATTTATTTATTTTTGACAAATATTACATATCCAGCTCATTATATATTTTGACACTTAATTCATTAATTCTTAACCAGATGTGGCAAATTCTATCGAGTATATTGAGATTTTGCGTGAAGGCAAAATGTCAGTGACAAGTAAAAACAAATCTGAATTTAGGTAAAGAGAGATATTGTTAGAAAAGATGACTACAATTGGGAAAATGTATTAAAAATAGAGACAGGTAAGCATAGCTAGCAGGATGTTTTGGGGATCTAGGGAGGTGGAGGGTGAGCAGTGGAGTTGAGCACATATGAGAAAGATGGTTTGACAGAAAAATATTTATTTCTTCAGTCAGAATGACGCATTAAGGGAAAATATTGTCCTGATTAAGCTTATCTATGAGCCAAAGTTCAGGGGCCTTTGGAAAAAAAGAAGTCTGACTAAAGCTTGATCAAGTCAAGTAATAAATAATTGTGAACACTTGGTTAGCATAAATACAGTGCTTAAATTTAAGCGCAGTAGGGCGAGGAGCCAACATGGCCAAATCGAAACAGCTCCAGTCTGCAGCTCCCAGCAAGCCCAACAGAGAAGGTGGTTTATTTCTGCATTTCCAACTGAGGTACTCAGTTCATCTCATTGGGACGGATTCAGGCAGTGGGTGCAACCCATAGAGAGCGAGCAGAAGCAGGGTGGGGCATCACGACTCCCAGGAAGTGCAAGGAGCTGGGGGACTTGCACAGGAAGCACTAAACATGGAAAGGAAAAACTGGTACCAGTCACTGCAAAAACACACCAAAACATAAAGACCAATGACATTACGACGAAACTGAATCAACTAATATGCAAAATGAGTTAAAAACAGCTAGCATCATGATGTTAGGACCAAATTCACACATAACAATATTAACCTTGAATGTAAATGGGCTAAATGTTCCAATTAAAAGACACAGACTGGCAAATTGGATAAAGAATCAAGACCCATTGGTCTCCTGTATTCAGGAGACCCATCTAACATGCAAAGACACACATAGACTCAAAATAAAGGGATGGAAGAATATTTACCAAGCAAATGGAAAGAAAAAAAAAAGCAGGGGTTGCAATCCTAGTCTCGGATAAGACAGACTTTAAACAAACAAAGATCAAAAAACACAAAGAATGTACACTTTGAAAGGGTAGCTGCATTTTAAATTAAAATATAGAAGATGACTATATAAAAATATATCTTATTGAAAAAATGATGATTTTTACCTTAACGATTTCATAGGCATGCATTTTGAGTAATAGACATGTTTCACTTTTGTATAGAATAATTTATGAAAATCTAAAGATAATATGTTCTGCCTTTATAAAATTAATTAGAGACATTATCAGGTTATTTATTCTATAATAATTGACATTCCTATTGACTTTAGACTGGCAAGTTATAGTCTAAAACTTTTAGGTGCTAAATACTTTTCAGTCCATATGAATAACTATCATGTGAGTAGTTGCTGGAAATTTTTAAAATCTAGAGGCTTAAGGAGATTCTTATTAGAATATCATATCCTTGAAAGTAAGATAAAAATCTCTTTTTATGAAATATAGTTTCAGTTCATCATGAAAATTTAAATAATATTACTAAAGGTGGCACACATTTAAAGAAGTATGTGCTTGCTCAGTTAATTTAAGCTTGAAGGTTAATTGATGATCATGTCTCTCCAATTTAGGTAAAAAAGTAAAGCAAGAATTGCATTTTCTTAACATTTAACCTTTTTTTCAATGGCATATGAAATATTCAAATATTACAGAAAAAAGGAATGGAGAATTGTTGCAACATTCTAATTGAAAACATGGACATTCAGGTATTTTTCTGTTTTCCCTATTGTAATCACATCTTGCTGGAAGGGAAAAATAAAAAGGCAATAAAACTTATCTCAGAATTATTCAGTGCTTGATTAATTCATTCATTGTTAAAATGATTTTTTAAAAATATGTTTTGATCATACTCTTCATATTGTTACTTTCTATTTCTCAAAAATAGAAGGGTTAATTGAAAATGAACACCAATGCGCTGCCTTTTACTTACATTTGAATAACTTTTTCTCTTTTTAAAATTTTATCCAAAATAGGCTCAGTGGGGGCACTGAGGCATTATGTCTAACTAACCTACCAGACACAGCAAGCCTATAGACCTCTTGAATCTTAAAAGACTCACTGTAGGAAAATACAAGTATAACAGGCTCCAGTGGAGCCCAACAATGTAATTAGAAGGGCATTTTATACTTAATGCCATACATCACAAGACATTAGGGGATACAAATTAGTCTACTTGTATATGATTTGCCTGTTAGGGAAATGGGTGATGAAGGAAAATGTGCAATGTTTATGTTTTACTTTGTTGCAAATCATTTAACTGGTTTCAAAAGGCAGAATGAATCAAAGAAAAATCAGCCATTTTATTTTATTGCCTTTAGGTCAATATTTTACAAATTTAAGATGTCAAATAAGTAGAAATGTATGGCTCAAAAAAAATGGTTGTATACAAAAATAAGCCTAAATTTTAAGTGTCAGATTTTTTTTTGGATAGTGTCAATTTAATTGAATAATTTTGATATTTACCCTTTTGATGGAGAGTTCTGTCAGAAATCTTCTTATTTTGTCAATACTTGAATAGTATTGTATGACACATATGTTTAAATTGACATAGTTATTTTGATTTAAATAATGGTTATATATTAAATCAAACAGTTTGCCTAGATTAGCTAGATTGGCAATAGTTAAAGAATGTAATGTTTGAAATATTATATAGTCTATAAATCAGATTAATGCCAACTCATTAGAAAATGTAATGTTCATAATTAAAAGTTTATATAATAATATATATTTTCCTTAATTTTTAAAGATCTACTTCTCTTGATGGTGATATATCATAATGCTATTTTTTGATATACATGTAACATAGTTGTACTGTTTAAAAAGCTGGAAAACAGAAAAGTATATATAGGTAATAACTGCCTCAAATATATCAACATGGAAATCACTACTTTTAAAGACAAATTTTACTTATTTTTAAATGTTCTTTCCATTTCTATCTCACTTTCTAATTATACATACAGATACGCACAATTCATAGTATCATTATCATACCATATTATGTTAGTACATGATTATTACATATCAATATTTTATATTTTTATTATCTTCTCTTAGCTTGGTGGCAATGTTAACACAGTAATATATTTTTAATTTTTACTGACTTCATTAACAACTCTGGCTCTTTTTGATTTCTTTTATTGCAGCTTCTCATCACTTGAATATTTCAGGAATCCTTTCTGCTTATTCAATCTTAAGTTGTTCTGTTTTCAATAATGAGAAAGAGAATTTTCAAGTTTGTCTATCCTTTTAAAAACATTTCTCTAATGTCTCTTCATGATTCTGCAATGCAGAATGGATGAAGTTTTACAAATAGCTTCAAATTCTTGCCGACAATACAATGTCATGCCATTCTTTACTCACATGGTAAAATTTTGTTTCTATCATGTTTCAATGCATAGCTATTATTTCCCCAAGTCTGTAGATACCATGGCAGAGTAATTAAGTATTAACGCCTTCACATGAATCAGATTTTGTTGTTAAGCCTAAGTAATCAGTGTGGGGGTGCTGAACCTCTGTCAGGGACCTGATGTAACTTTCAAGAGTATTTAAGATCTTATTTCATCATGGTAAGTTTCCTTTTGAAGTCTTAGTTTTGTCTCATTTGGGGCTATATATATATATATATATATATATATATAATATAATATTATATTATAGAAGATTTATATTATATATAAATATTCTCTTTCAATATGACAAGTAACCAAAGAATTCACCAAAACAAGAGCTCTTGAGAGATATATTTTTGAGTCACTCTGAAAAATATTTGTATACATCTTTTATTCCATTAACTAACAGGCATTGGCTAGCAATGTGTTTACAATATTTTAGATACTCAAGAGATGCTATAGAAGCAATTATAATTAATAAAATTGTATGCAATAATAATAATAAAATGTTATTTACAAAGTCTTTTTTTTTCACATAGGGTGAAGAACCAGTTTCTCCTTTAAAATATATTTGTCTTTTAAATATATAAAAAGGCATTTTCAAAATTTATATTATAGTTATGACTGTCTTCTGATAGCAACTTTAAAGTAATCCTTTTATCTTGGAGTTTTATTTCCCTTTACTTATACTTTAATCATTGGAAAATTCTGTACCATCAAAGAATACTGACTTAGAGAAAAATGAAACAGGCCAGAAGATATCCTGTGATAATCATATAATGACTCATCATTGAGCAATAATTAAGGATTGAAATTCACTGTTTAAAATGCATACATAGAATCACATTCCAAAATATTTCTATTTCTTATTAAATATAAAAATTTCTGGAGGGAGTAATTCATGTTGATATATAATAATTTGGCACAATTATTTTATATATGAGTTATATGAGTATCAGTGTCATTTCATGGTCTTTATAATCCCATCTATTTAGACAATCATTATATATTATTTTGAATAGTTATAAAAATTACAATTATTAATGTGCTGGTTCTTACAAATGCAAAATGTTAGGAAATATACACTTTCAATTACATTATCATAGATTCTTTTGAATATGTTCTGGAAGAGCTTAAATTACTCAATTAGCTGGAAAATCTGTTGAAGTTTATATCCTAAAAATGTTCTGAATTTCTTTAATTATCTAATTTATAATTCTTGATCGCTTAACAAAATCATTTACTTGATAATTTTATTGACTTTATTCTGTTATAAATAGGGGTGTTAGTATCTTTATCTTATTGAATATTTTGCTGTAATTTTTATTTAAAAAATTATTTTTTCATAGATTCCTATTTTGTATTCTTCCTTTTGAAAGATTTCTTATCTACTCTCATCAGTTTATTTTCCAAGGTACTTGTGTTTTTTTGGTTTGCATTTAATTATCCTCTTGCCTACCTCCCTGCCTTCATATTTTGGCATAACATTTAATATACAAGAAATAATTAAGAACTGAGTTTAAATTGTGTTGCTTTGTAGGAAATGCCACATTTGTGTTCCAGTTCTTTTTTATCTTTAGGTTAGAAGTTGTGTTTTATCCATTAAGATCATCATTTTATATATTTTGTAACTTTTATTAATTTTGATATGTATCTTCAATTTAATGTCTGGTATATTCAAAAGTTGATTTTGAAAAATACTTTTGTGCCTAACTCTTTCTATGTTGTTATTAGACACTAAAGTTTTAATGTTTCTTAATTAATTTTATGTAAATGTTGTAATATTTGATCTTCAAAAATAATTTTGATGCAATAATTGTTTTTCTTATTTTAGTTTTATTGATGTATTGCATAATCTAGACTAATATTAAAATGTTATTAATAACAGGCAAGCATGACTATTTGTAATTCTAAAAGTATTGTCTCTGGTGAGCATTTACATTATACATTTTTTAACATGTTAAGTATCCATACATTCATACTTCTTGAATAATATCCTTTTGGAGAAAGAAAATAAAATTGTATGGACTGTCTTTACAGTACGTGTTGGTAAATATTATGCATTTATATTATTTCAATATTTATATGATGTGTTAGATAATTGTTCTCCCAGAATTAAATTATGCCAGGATTCCTCTGACTAATTTTAGAACAAGGAGTCCAGAAGTTATTTCACATCTCTGGTGGTTCTTATCCCAAATGGCCCCTTATAGATGCTGGTCTGATTGGGCTATTATTATTTGACAGCCACTTTCTTTGCGCTGCACATATTATCACTTCTTTGGTTTAACTATCAAATCTTTCCTATGACAATATTTAGTGAATTAACAGATGAAATACTTCTTCTCTGTATCCTTCCTTCCGTCTCATTTTTAAAGGATGGATCACACCACAGTTTCATGGTGTAAATGGATTACATCACAGTTTTATGGTAGCCCTGCACAGAGTTCTGTCTTTAAAATACTCTGAAGTTACCCTTACTCACTTTCTCCCAAAATAGCTGGTTAATGATTGATTCATGTAAGAGTATTATTATGTTCGCTTTAATTTACCCTTGTCATTGCCTTTTACAAATATAGGTCTGTCTTTCTTTTTTTTTGACGGAGTCTCCCACTGTCGCCCAGGCTGGAGTGCAGTGGCACGATCTCCGCTCACTGCAAGCTCCGCCTCCTGGGTTCACACCATTCTCCTGCCTCAGCCTCCTGAGTAGATGAGACTACAGGCACCCGCCACCACGCCCGGCTAATTTTGTTTTTGTATTTTTAGTAGAGACGGGGTTTCACCATGTTAGCCAGGATGGTCTCGATCTCCTGACCTCATGATCCGCCCACCTCAGCCTCCCAAAGTGCTGGGATTACAGGCGTGAGCCACCACACCCGACCAGGTCTTTCTAATATTTCATAAAATGCTATTTTTGAGCTCTTCAACTCTTACCTTTATCTAAAATATCTGTGTATAATTTAAATCACAATGGCACATAAGCTTCACCTTATTTTTTTCTTTCAATAGGCAAACCAGAAATTGTGAAAACTGATACATGGAGAACTTTGGTCATTTTAATCTAGCTTTTTAAAATATGTGCAGTGAAAAAAAAGAAAAATTACAGATACATGAGAGGCATTTAACATATTATTTTTTTTGGCTAGATCAAGACGCCCAACATGTTCAGTTTCAAATAACATTTATATTTTTATAACACATAGCTGAAGTCTATTTAAGAATTATGTTAAGTGAACATATTATAAAAATTTTATTACATCTACAGTTATTTCAACTGAGACCCTCTGAACCAGAAAGAGCTAAATAAAAGGTTCAATAAATTATTTTTAAAAATTGAATTCATGTAAATATTTGGAATGTTTGTCTATATACTGATGCAAAAATATAAAACAGAATTGTGCAAATTAGTCAACCATAACTAGAACCCAATAAAAATCTTCCTATTAAAAAAATTCTTAGAAAGTAACATTTAAAACTACTAAATAGGATTTTATTTATTTTGACAGAAAAAAGTAGTACTATAATAAATATATGTCAAACACTGATAAAAATCTCTTCCTTTTTTTTACAAGCATGTTATATTTAAGCTACCATTTAAATATATTTCCTTTCTCTATGACAAAGATCAAATACTATGTGCTTTCAGCAGCAACTTTCCCATCGCTTTGTTCTTATGTCAAGCTGTTACTTAGTGTATTATGCAGAGAATAAAAAGAGAGGCATGAGTTACCTCTATCTATAAAATTTTGTCATAGCTTCCCTTTATTAGTTAATTTATAGTGGCTTGGCAAGGTTCTTTACTGGTCAGGAAGGAGAAAAATAAAACAGGTAGGAGATGAGTGTGCTTTTTTACATGTTCATGAATATACTTCTGTCAATCAGACATATAGACATAGAGAATAATGTCTAACCTTCAGAAACAAATGATAGTTTTAGGTGAATAAAAATATAATTCATCACCTGAAGTGAGCCACTGTCACTGTCCCTATTATTCCTTTTCATAACATCTATAATAATAGAAGAGGCAAGCAAGGAGATATTGTACCAACTGAAATTCTAGTAAAATTTCAATTATGTCAAAGTCAAAAACTTTTTAAAAAGCCTGACTGAGGGAATAAAATAAATGCAATTTTTGCCTAGCACAAGTACCCTGGCCTAAGAGCTTTTCAATCGGGGATAATGTAAAAACTTGTCAAATTATCGCAAAAATCTTACACATTGATAAAGGAGGGGGATAAGAAATAGATTATGACAATACTGAGATTTTAATCACATGCAGTTTTATAAAAACAAACTTTTGAGTAAGGTATTTTTGTTAAATAGAGGATTCATTAATTCTTCTAAACTTTTTAAAAGGATATTTATTGACTGGCTTATGCCTTAAAAATAAGATAGAATAAATTAATACAAAGGAGTTATTCATTGACTGGAATTTAGCAATAATGAATGATAGAATGGTCTCTATCACTAGCAAATTGAGGAAACTTAATGAATAGATGTTCTCATTTCAAAAAGATTAGCATAAATCCAGATGGTTGTACATTCTTGATAGTTGGCAAATGAAGCCTAGACAAACCAATCAAGAAAAATGGCATCTCTCATGCAGTGTTGGAAGTAGTTTCCCTGTATTACAGTGTTCAAAGAATAGGGTAACCCTGAACTTTCACATCTGGAGTATGATTCCCGAAAACTGAGTCTGGACTCTGAGCTCTCTCCTGGAAAGTTTGAACGAGAAAGAATTGAACCAAAAATTTGAAATATAACTTTATGTTCTCATTATTCAATAAGATGTGGTCTCAACGTTACATTTGTCACCTTATTATTGTTTCAGGATCAAACAACTTTGGAATAAATCAAACATTGTGTGAGACAGTACAACGTGTACAATTACAAAGTAAACATTTGAAAAAATTTCGGTCATTGAGTTTAATCTCAAAACCTATTTGATATTAACTTTCTGATTATCTCATTTCATTCGCTTTATGATCTCATTCGAAATTACTGTCTTTCAAAAATGAATATTGTGTATTTCTATAAAAGTAAAATGATGATTTCCGTAATTTAAGTGATGTAATGAGTAAATGTGTCATGACTTTTTTTTAGCCAACACAATTTGAAATCTTTTCTAAATAAATGATTTTATTTATATTGCCAAAAATTTTGACTTAATATATAAATATAACAATTCATAAATGTTAGTAGTCATAATTTACATTAATTCTAAATTTAGATAACCATAAGATGTTTAGAGTAGACTTTAAGATCTAGCAAAAAATAGCATGTAGAAGTTTCTTTGTCTTTCACTTATTTACTAAATTTCTTTGTAGTAATATATTTATCTTAAGATTTATATTATATTTGCATTATAACAGATTTCAGTATTTTTCCTAGATCTCCTAGAATTGTATTGAATAAGAATAGATTTTCTCTTTAAAAAGTGCCTATATATTTGCAGAACTACTAATGTATTTGAAGAATATAATTTCAGATAACAATTAGCATTGTCTGTATCACATGTGTAATCATATCTAGATAAATGTGAAAACCAATAAAAATAATTTGCGAGGATCTCTAATTCTAAGATATTTTAACAGATGGATAAGTTTTAAAACATGATTTAAACAAGGCAAACTTCTGGTGATTGACACTCAGAAGACTGTGATATTCCCCGGTAATTGATGAAAATATCCATGAGGGCAGGATCTGTGTTTGAATTATTAATACATACAGCACCTGACACATATGCCTGCTCATACAGTTGAAATAGTTAGTTAAATTGAGTGAAACCTTTGCTTCCATTTATTTATTTTTAAAAGTCTCTTAAAGAAAAATAGTCTAAGATATTGAATAGTAAATCTTACAGATGACTCTTTTCTGTATACAGCTGACTTCTCATTGGGGGCGAAGTCAAGAAGCGAAGCAATTAATACCCAGGAATTTTTACATTTTCATATATGAAATTACCAAATAAGCAGGGAAAGCCAAAGTATATGACATGGTAAAGGTTACGGAGTGAAGCAGAAGAATATATAACTTGAAACATAAAACTTCTTTTCAAATAAAGTACGATGGTGTTGAATATCATCTCTAACCAGAATTTCAGCCTATCTTTCCAATTTTATTGTGTATTTTGACTCAGGTAAACAGTGTAGAGCTATATTCTATGCTATGGCTTAAATAGAGTTAAATTATATTTGGTAATTTTAATTCAGGGTACTATATAATACTTTTTCTATTTCAGAAAAAAATGGTTTTTTAAAAATTTCTCTATATGTGCCCTAGAAGAAAAAAGTAACATGTAGAAGGTATCCTAGAAGGAAAATAATATTGTCCAAGAATAACTACTGAATCTATATGAGAGGTACACAAAACAACTAAATAAACAAAATAAACCAAATGGCTTACTTCAGTATAAATAAATTCTATTATATTGTCTTTATCATAATGTCAGTATCATTCATATTCTGACTAGGAGAACATATGTTTTATATAAATAGTTTAGTCTACCAAATAACAGGAAGGCAATAATGAAAATTTCTGTGCTTGTATTTTTAATTTTTACAATTTTTATTTTAATGCCTAGGATAACAATGTCTATATTCAGTAAGTCTTTGCACCTAATTTTTTTTACTATTATATAAGAAGGGTAGGAAATCTTTGATTCTAATGAGAAGTTATTTAAGTAAGCTTGTTATGGCACTGACAATATTTTAATAGATCAATAAAATGAGAAAATAGGCTGAAAGTAAGTCAATAAGTTTTACAAGACCAATTCGTTTGCAAACAAAACTCCAAATCAGTGAAAAGGGCATCCAAATGACTCTATTAAGCTTAATCTAGATTGAAAAGAGAGTACTCTTAAGGACTTAATGAAAATTGAAGCACTTCTTTAATTACCTGCATAAATTACTTAGCCATCAGTATAAAAAAGTAATGCTTTTTGGTTTACAATTAAGTATATAAGCAAGACAAAATGACTAGATTTGTACTAAAATTCTAAGCCAAAAATATCACTATATGATAATTTGATCAGGCAATTATATAGATCAATTGCAATGGTATTAACTCTTGGTGACTAGTAGAAGATGATCAAATATTGAATACCTGTATAAGTTTAATGTTACTATTATGTATGTTATTTTAAGTATTCGGAACATTATTTAAAAATTAATGTGAATACAATTTTTAATGTTGTTCTGAAAATTTACTAGTAATTGAGTAATTTACAATATTATATGTCTCTTAGGTCAAAGTTAATACAAGTCTATCCTTGTGTTAGGCCTTCCAAAATTGTAGAAACTCAAGAGCTACTAGACTAATTTCATTATAGAAAGAAAGAAAACCCAATAATATTAGTGCAAACACTTTGTTCTCTCAAATTTTAGTTAATAAAAATTATTGTAACTTATACTTTCACAAGTATGATGTTAGTGGGTTGACACAAATTAAATAGTTTTATAATATGTTTAATTGGTGTTCTTCAGGCAATTCAATTGAGGGGGGAGGAAAGGTAACTAACCTCAAAGGAGGTTTGGAATGTTTGAAATAACTACTTTTTAAAAAGGTGAACAATAGTTTGAATATTATTTGCAGATGAAATAGGAAGAGGTTGTATCAAGGAAAATAATTTTATTCTGCTTTACCAGCTTATATGTCACTTTAATTCAATTAATTTAATCTACTTAAAATATTATAAAGTATTTATAATAAAGTGAAACTGTTGAAAGAAAGAATGCTGACTTTCAAGAACATTCAAATAATTTCTCTATGAGGGGCTAGGCACCTGTTATCCCCAAGTTAATTCAAATCTGAAGTCTTTTCCATATTACACTCCAAAGAGCCTGGAGACCAAAATGGCCTCAAAGGGTTATGACTCCTGTCCCTTGACAATCTTCATTTACACATTTTATATAAACATAGATTTTAAAAACATGGAAACTTCTGAGAAAAACATGCTTCCTTTCAAAATTATCTGTAAAATATATGTGTCATACAATAGTAAACATTTCTTAGTAACCAACAAGTGTCAGATAATTTGTAATCTAATCTACTTTTTGATCTTGCATATGATGAAACCAATTCCCCAAGTAGGTAACTAGGGTGCTCTGGAAAATAAGCACAACCTTCTCACAACAGTATTTCTATGCTTTAAGTAAAGCTCTCCTAAAGCCATATCTGCATTGTATAGCATGCTTCCGTTTCTTCAGTTAATCTCATAAGTTTAAATCACATGTCATGCTCCCTTTATGCTGCTGCAACAAAATACCTAGGGCTGGATAATTTATACATAATAGAAATTTATTTTTCAAAGCTGTCAAGCTAGGTAGATCAAGGCACCAGTACATTGGGTGTCTAGTGAGGACTGCTGTCTCCTCCCAAGATGGAGCCTTGTTGCTGCTTTCTTACAAGGGGAAGATCACTGTTTCATCACATCATAGAAGGGACAGAAGAGGCAAAAAAGAAGCAAACTCCCTCTGTCAAGCCATTTTGTAAGGGCATCTAATGCCATTCATGAAGGCAGGGCCCTCATGACTCAATTACTTTCTAGAGGACATACCTCTTAATAGTGTTGCATTGGGAATCAAGGTTCAACATCAACTATAGAGGAGCCATCATCATTCAAACCATAGTAACATATAAACTGTAGCACAGTTCTAATTAATACCAAAGATTAATAGATGACAGTATTAATTTTATTTGGAAATTCCTCCCATGTGTAGCCAGAATTGTTTCCCCAAAACAATATGGCAGGCTAGAGTCTCTGAACTTCCCCTCTTTTGTCTCCCGTGGTAATGACACAAAAGACTAGAGGCCCACAGATATAAAAAATGATAAGGGAATAGGTTCAGAAATGAATGGAGTACTCAACGACGACCAGGAGTGGAGTGGAGGAAAGATGAGAAGCATATTCCCCATGTTGCAGGTAGAAATTCTTCTGAAGTCTGCCATATTTACCATCTTACATCTTACTTGAGACAATACAAAGTATGCATATTAGTCTGTTTTCTGTTGCAGTAACAGGATACCACAGACTGGGCAATTTGCAAAGAATAAAAATTGTTTAGCCTCATGGTTTAGGAGACTAGGAAGCCTACAAGCATGATGCTGACATTTGGGCAGGGACTTCTTGCTGTGTGGAGGGCATGCATGGTGAGAGGGCAACGGCATGCCAGCTCAGGTCTCTCTTTCCCTTCTTGTAAACCACCTGTCTCATCATGAGGATCCACCCTGGTGACCTGATCCTAATTACCTCCCAAAGGCCTACCGCCAATCAAAATAGGAGCTTGAGGATTAAGTTTCCAACACAAGAAATTTGAGAGACACATTCAGACCATAGCAATATGGCACGGTAAGTTTACCTCGCCACAGCAGTGGAGACACCCAAAGAGAAAAAAAGAGAGAAAATCACAAGCAAAACAGTGAGACAACCTTGCAGGAAAAAGACCTGTGGGGGAGAATCAACAAATAGAAAAATCTAGCATAGAGGAAGAGAATTAATGGGGAAAAAAGTAAACTTTTAAAGAACATAAACAATATATTCAGACTGACAAGAAGTCATTAGAAATATGAAAAACATGAGTGTTAAACTAAAGAAATCAGTGTTACAAGTGAATGGCAGAATAATACAGTAGCAAACAAGTGGTACACTGGAAATCAGTGAAAAATTCATCAGAGATATATGTAAAAATGCATCAGATGATAGAAAAATGAGAAAACCAGATTAGAAGATCAACAACTAGAAAGAGGCCTAGTATAAATAGCAAAGAGGCAATATTTGTAGAAATAATAAACTAAACACAGATTGAAAATATTCATAAAGTTTTGAACAGAATAGACAAGACAAAGACAGTAACAATAAACGAAAAATAGAAAAGCCATATCAAGACTGCTGGACACACATTGTGAAGTTTAGAGGATTAAAAAAAGAGGAAATTCTAAAATTTCTTGGAGAAATGAGGATATCATTCATAAAACAATCTGTCAATTTAAATCTATCAAATATACAACTGGTGAATAAAGACAAAGTAATGAAATCTGTAAACAACAACATAAGGTGAAGACAGAATTTGATTTAAATCCAATCCAAGTGTCAGCAAACTATGGCCTGCAGAGCAAATCCATCCTGCTTCCTATTTTGTATATAAAATTTTATTGGAACATATTCATTCATGCTAAGATATTAATATGCTGTCTGTGGGTGCTTTTCTGTTATAACAGCAGTGTTAAGTAATTGAGGGAGAAGCCAAATGGCCTGAAAGGCCTAAAATATTTACTCCCTTGCCCTTTACGGAAAATTTTAAAAAAATTCACCTCTCATCTAAACTCTCAGTTAAATAAGAGAATGAATTACATATGTCTTCAGGCATTGAGAAACTCAGGAAAATTGCTACAAAAAGATCGACCTTGAAATTACTTTGGGGATTTCCCAGCAAGAAGATTAATTAATCCAAGTTAGAAGCAACAAGACATAGAAAATAAACCACCAGTCCCACCATGGAAGTGCAATTCTAATAAAAATACAATTGTAATAAAATATCTATTGATGGCTGGATTTTTTGAATGGCCAAACAATAAAAGTATAAACATAGAAATTAACATACAGTATTTCAGATGAAACTAATATTGGACCAATGGAAGGAGGACAGAAAGAACAATAGATTAGAGGGGTAGAAAACGTTCTTTTTCTACAGAAAATACAGACATTGGTAAACGTTTGACACTGATAAGAAAATTGAGTTATCAGCTAATGGTGTTCATCAGAGAAATGAAAATGAAATGGTGGCTGGGGATGGTGGCTCATGCCTGTAATCCCACCATTTCGGGAGACTGAGACAAGATGATTGCTTGAGGCTGAGAGTTCAAGTCTGGCCTGCGCAACCTAGTCAGACCTCGTCTATACAAAATTTTTTTTTTTTTTTTTGAGACAGTCTTTGCTGTGTCACCCAGGCTAGAGTGCAGTGGCACGATCTCGGCTCACTGCAAGCCGAGTTCACAGGTTCATGTCATTCTCCTGCCTCAGCCTCCTGAGTAGCTGGGACTACAGGTGCCCACCACCACGCCCACCTAATTTTTTTTTTTTTGTATTTTTTAGTAGAAATGGGGTTTCACCATGTTAGCCAGGATGGTGTTGATCTCCTGACCTTGTGATCCGCCCACCTTGGCCTCCCAAAGTGCTGGGATTACAGGCATGAGCCACCACACCTGGCCTATACAAAATATTTTTTTTAATTAGCTGGCATTGTGATGCACACTTGTAGTCCCAGATACTCAGGAGTCTGAGGTGTGAGGATAATTTGTGCCCAGGAGTTCAAGGCTATAGTGAGCTGTGGTTGCACAACTGCACTCCAGCCTGGATGATGCATCAAGATTCTCTCTCTAAAAAGCAAATAAGCAAACAAAATATGAACACATTTTCAAGAAGCAAAATAAAATGATATGCATATAAATTAACGAAGGTGAGGAAAAGAAACAAATTTATTTTAAATAAACAGATAAAAGTGTTTTAGGAAAAAGTGTAATGGTTATACTTAATAACTGGAAGATAAATTATTTCAGATAAGATGATGAAAATAACAAAGAAAGTCAAGTAATACATTATCTGTAAAAGGCATGTTGCAAACAACAGAATAAAGTATTGTTAGAAATAAATGGGCAATAAATATATATACCTAAAAACCAGAATGAGGTGGTAAATCATATTAGATATAGTGGAATTTAAGATGGGAATCAAGAGAATGTTTATACATGTAAATGAATTAACATCTCAATAAAACATAATAGATACTTGCAATTGATAAAATTACAGGGAGCTATAGATACAGCAATAACTATAATTTAATATCTTATAATAACCTCATGGTATATTAATGTACAAAAAGATAAGAAAACTATAAAAGATTAGAATAATATAACTTTAAAAAACTGTTAATGTACAGAGAATAAATTCATTTTAAGCAGATGTGGGCTTTTAATAAAATTGACACCTAGTGGCTGACAAAACTTCAGTACATTTACACAAATGAGTATTATTTAAAATATTTAATTAATTTAGGAAAGTATGCCAGAAATATCACTAAACAACATCCAAAAAAGTAAACAGGAAGAATTGTTTTTTTCAAATTATAAGAAGTTATATAATTTGAAAGTCATTAAAATTTTTTCACATATGATAAAATTAGTAAGATGCAGGTGTACTATTTAGAGGATAAAGTGTAGCTTTAAATAAATCTATCAAACAACAAGAAATAAACTGTTCAACTAAAGAAAATATTTAAACAATACAGATATGATTTTACTATAGCTATAAGGTCATTTTTTCACCAGAAATAGCCAATGACTTTTAAGTATGCTTGAAAATTTCCGCTGGGAAAATGCAGTTTCCCTAGATTTTTTTTTGGAAGGCATACATTATCAAATAAAAATAAATCAACAAAAATATGACATTTGAGAACAAATTAAAAAAAACTTAAAAATTGGGTCCTGGTCTGCATTAGTCCGTTTTCATGCTGCTGATAAAGATATAACAGAGACTGGGTAATTTACAAAGAAAAAGAGGTTTAATGGATTCACAGTTCCACGTGGCTGGGGAGGACTTAACAATCATGGTGGAAGGCAAAGAAGAAAAAAAGTTACATCTTACATGGCAGCAGGCAAGAGAGAATGAGAGCCAAGCGAAAAGGGAAACCCGTTATAAAACCATCAGATCTCTTGAGACTTATTCACTACCACGAGAACAGTGTGGGAGAAATTGTCCCCATGATTTAATTATCTCCCACCAGGTCCCTCCCACAACATGGAGGAATTATGGGAGCTACAACTCAAGATGAGTTTGGGTGGGGACACAGTCAAATCATATGATGGTCTAAATTTTTTGGGGGGGTAAGTTTCATCAATCATCCAATACATATATATTTTCTAAACTAGTTAATAAGATTCGAACATAGAAAACCTAAAATTTCAAACTTGTTAATATATCTAAAACATCTCTGATACTGAAACTTAATTGGAAAGACTAAAGAAAAAGAGAAAAACAAACTCAATTGTAATTACTACAATTACAAAGTTATAAATAGTGACAATCATCATTATTATATGTTTAAAGTTAATAGTTCATAGACAATAGGCATTGCCTAAGGAGTAAAAACATGAATGAATATTCAAAATATAATACCAAAATATCAAATACGTGAGTTAAAATATAAATTCAACAAACATCACAAACATGTTCACCCTGATGGTTGCCAAACTTTATTTCATAAATTCAATATGCACTCTTAATAACATAAGATAATTTTAAATATATATTTCTCCCCTCATCTATATCTGGTGGGAGCTAATGAAGAACCAGAAGGCTTTAAATGGAGTCAGAAAATACACTTTTCTCTCACAGGTTAATACAGTGTGAATAAATTTGTGGCTTTGCCAGAAATGTTAAAATAAATAATTTCTGATTTACTCATTTTCCATTAATGTGTTGGCAAAATACGATTATACTAATTTATGTCTTAATCTACATAAAATAAAAATAAATTACTTTTATTCAGAATTACTTATTTTTATAATAATACCTACTTGAGCAACTGAGAGCACTCAAGAAATTATGTATTGTCCTATAGAAATTTTTAATTAGATGTGTGTAAAAACATTAATGCAGAGTAAATGGAAATGAAATATATTAAATATTTGAATATATATTTTGTCAAAATTTAATAGTTATGTCCTCATACTATGTCAGCTTTGTTAAGATTCTATTAATATGACACATATTCAGACAGTATCCTGGAGACCAGGGAACACAGAATACCTTTGCTTACAGGAATAATTCATGTTTTTTTAATTTAATTTCTTCTCTAAAGGAATTAGTAAATAATAAGTCAATTTCAATTTGTCCTTACTCCTTAAGGAATATTTTGGGATGTGTAAATTAAGATATCAAATGTGAATTAACAACTGCTTTTGCATAATAGTAATTTGTATAACTTTATAAACCAAAAAGTTTTTATATAATCTCTTAACTGTTTATCATAATAATCCTGGGAAGGAACATTGTAACATTTCTTCATTTAAAATTAGGAAGCTCATGTTCAGACATAAAGTCATACAATTGAGTTGAGTACCAAGAAATATGTTTAAGTATACAGATACAAATCGCTTAAACACTTATTTAACAAATCATTTAACAAAACTACAAACTTACTTTCCTTCATCTTAGCTGTAATACTGGTATGTATGTGTTACCATGGAGTCCAACTGATTTGCTAAATTGTTTCAAATAGTAATCTAAGGACACAATCATAAATTAATGACTATCTGACTGTAACAATGTATTGTTTAAACCTCATGTGATCTGAATTTTGGCTGCAAAGAAAGAACATTTGAGCCACTACTAAAAACAGTACATAGGATAAAATGGCAAAACACCTGAATAATATGGAGTTCAGTAGGATGATTGTCACTTAAATAACTGAACGATGACTGATGACAGGTACCAGTGACATTTTCTTCTTTTTAGTCCTGGGGTCTAGTAAAGTGCTTTGACCTATATCAGCTTCTTAGTAGATTTTGTCCGATGAATGAATGAATAACATTAAGACACAATAAAATATTGATATATTAGTAATTGCTTTATGGAATATATTGACATGTAAGTAATATATTACTACTTGCAAATATTATTAAGTTTTTTAGCCCTATCTATTAACTAAGGGTTAGATGGGATAGTACTAACTGAGATGGACAATATTTATATTTGATTTTAAGTTTCTTAAATTCAGGAGTTCTAAGAATGTTAGAGAAGAACAGGCCGGGTGCGGTGGCTCACGCCTGTAATCCCAGAACTTTGGGAGGCCAAGGCAGGTGGATCACCTGAGGTCAGGAGTTCGAGAGCAGCCTGACCAACATGGAGAAACCCCATCTCTCCTAAAAATACAAAATTAGCTGGGCATTGTAGCACATGCCTGTAATCCTAGCTACTCAGGAGGCTGAAGCAGGAGAATTGCTTGAACTCAGGAGGTGGAAATTGCAGTGAGCTGAGATTGAGCCACTGCACTCCAGCCTGGGTGACAGAGTAAGACGCTGTCTCAAAAACAAAAAACAAAAAACAAAAAAAACCCAGAATGTTAGAGAAGAAGAATGGTATACTATCATAGAAGGAGTTTAATTTCTGAAATTAAAAGACTGAAATTCCAACAACTCTGTTGATGTAATCTATTTCCAGCCTGGTAAAAAACTTAGTTACTTTGCTCTTACTTAGATACATCCAGGATAAACTGATGTCTGAAAATCATTTTGTCCCAAGGATTAGCTACTACCATTACCTAAAATATCTGGCTGTTGACTCAAAATTCTGATGCCGAGCTTTACTTTTCATATCATTGGAGGTTTTAATCTTAAACCAGAATTCCCCTGCTTCTGTGAGCCCCACACCAGCCTGACATCCCATGTGGGGACACACACAGGCTTACATATACACACAAATGCATATACACATATAAACATGGATAGATAGTATGGAGACTAAGATGCATATAATATTTACATATTTTATACATAATATTTCTAGAAATAAAATATAACTTCTCAACTATTTGTTTAAATATCTGTGGTAGTTAAAATTAGATCTCTGCTATTTAAACCATGGGGAACATATAAAACAATTTCATGTTGAAAGACAGCTTTATGCTGAGTGATCAATTGTGCATAACTGCATGATTAATGACTACATTTCCTTTCAAGTTTATGTTATTGCTTTTTTTTGCAGAGGGGAGAACATATTAAGCATATTATTGCACTAAGAATATTCACTGTGATTCTTCTTCTAGTTAGAGTCATCTCTTATAGTGCATCATTGTTCAAAAGGCAAATCAGAACTTCTAACTCTTAAATTTCTCTATAGAAAAATAAATTTTGGGCAATACTTAGACATATTATATGTATAAAAATACATGAGTACTTATTGAGGTTATAAAAATATTCTTCATTAACATTTACAAATCAGAGTGATTTCACGGTGGTACATTTTACAATCAGTTTCCCATTTAATAGCATTCACTATTATAGCATTCCATATAATGAATTTGCCATTCTAGTGAATTTTCCAGCAATATTAGCAAATGTATAATCTGTAGAGTTCCTTCTTTATTCAAGTGCATACACATATTTTAGTTTTATAAGTTTATTTTATTTCTAAGAATGATAAAGATTACAATCAAAGTATATTGCCATTTATTTTGCTTAGTTTATGGTAAGTTACAAATACTTTTATATTTTCTCATTAGTCATGTTAGCATGCCCAAAGTAATTATAATATTATATAAGTATAATACCATGTAGGCAGAATTGGTTTTAAGATGTAAAAGTTAAAACTGCATGATACAGATTATCTTACAAGCATTACAACTATTTAATAGACTGCATATCTATTATGACATTGTTTAAATGTACCCTAAAACTTAAAGTATAATAATAAAAAAAAGAAAAAAAATCATAAAATGTGTATGGAGTACAATGACAAGAACATCTTAAAAATAACTATGTTATAAATGCAAATAAATTTTAAAATTCAAGAGATCAAAAAGCATTCACTTGCAACTCACCTTTAAAACAATATTCATGTTTTATATTCCTCATATAGAAGAAAAATATAAAAGATATTGCATTTCACTTGTATGTAGAACATTTAGTTTGGTAGTCATTAATAGACTTTGTCATCTCTTAAAATGTAAAGCTTATTATGAAAGGAAGTTATATAAGAAATGATCTTTGAGTAAACAAGTTTTGGCTTCTAGTATTTTTTAAAGACTTATGAACCTCTTCTTTGCCCAAGCAGCCCAGGGACAGATTTTATATAGAATGAAGTTTGCACATTACCATTGAAAGACACATTATGATAAAAGGGAAAATGAGGTTTAACATGGAAAAATGATGTGCTCATCAACATACTGAACATTTTAAAAACAAATATTCTTGAGATACTAATTTTAATCTTTGTAAGATAGTCACTGACAACCTGATCTGAGACTTTATTTCACCTTGCTTTCCTCTAGTATGCTTAATTTACATAATGTATTATATTGATTTTTTTCTTGATTGCGCATTATTGAATATTTTAACTTCCTCCTTCTTAATGTAATCCTACTCACTTCACCATTGGGCTACTTTAATAGAAAACCTCCTCCATTCAATAAAATTAGGGAACAGAGCTTCTCTATCCTTTATTTCTATTTTAATTATAATATTTTATTTTAACATCTGTTTACAGATCCATCTGGCTCACCACAAAATACATTTCTAAGTATAAAATATTGAGTTATATTTGGAAGAGAGCACATGGAGTAAATCCATTTATAGTCAACATTATCTTGGAAAACCCCTTAAAACATTCAAAAGAACAAAATGAAATATAGTTACTAAATTTGACATCAGGAGTTTTTACTCGTATTTGATGAAATATAGCCTTTTACTAGGATGGGAATCAGCTCAAGTAGTTGTCTCACATTTAGGAGCAATAATGTAAAATATGCATATATCTTAATAACTGCTCACTTAATGTTGGGTTGGTACAGTTGATTTTGCTTAAAGTAAACGTATATCTGATTCGACCACACTGTACTTCACTAATCTTTTCTACTCATTAAAATATTTTGATTGAATGCCAACTCTTGCAGGGTAATAAATCTTGATGCCTTGTACACCCTGAAAGAATTCTCACATGTGGAACTTCAACATACTGGATGTAATTTCTTCTAAAATTTCTCTGTATGTGTATGATGGTTAATTGTATGTGTCAACTTGACTCTCTAAGGGATGCCAGGTAGCTAGTAAACTATTTCTGAGTGTACTTGAGATTTTATTCTTGAAGAGAATAGCCTTTTAATCAGTAGACTGAGAAAGAAATTGTCTAATCAGTGTGAGTGGACATCACCCAATTCATTGAGGGCCACAATAGGACAAAAACGCAAGGAAGGTTGAATTATTTCTCTCTCTCTCTCTCTCTCTCTGACCTGGAATACCAATATTTTCTTGCCCTCAGACATCAGGACTCCTGGTTCTAGAGCCTTTGGACACACACTGAATTATACCACCAAGTTTCTTAGTTCTCGATCTTGCATATGGCAGATGGTGGAAATTCCTGACTCCATAATATCATGAGCCAATTCCTATAAGAAATCTATCTATCTATCTATCTATCTATCTATCTATCTATCATCTATCTATACACACATGCACCCACACACACATACACACACAACATAACCTAAAATATGGATATCTATCTATATATGTATACATGTACACACACATAGATATCTATATATCAGGTTTTGTTGGTTCTGTTTCTCCTATTTGTTCTATTTCTCTGGATAACACTGAATAACACAATGCTCTATAATATAAAATATTTATTGAATGCTTATCATGTGTGGAACAGGTTTCTAGTTGCACTGTTAATCTAATTTAATCCCTGCTGTAAATCCATAGATGAGCACTGCAAGGACCCCATTTTATAGATAAAGGAATTGAGAATTTCAAAGTTTATGTAACTAGCCAGAGGCCACTTCATTTCTGGAGGATAAATTTAAAACTCATGTATTCTGATTCCAGAACCATCACTGAACCACTGTGTTGTAATCATTTATGTATCCCAAAACAAACTCACAATCAATGCACAAACATGCACTTTTTCACTTGTGTGTAGAATTTATTTTGGTTCCACAGCTGTGTCTTTTGAGATCTTATCAACAATCTTGAATGCAATCTTTAGAATCTTGAAACTTTAAAACTCATACATTTCAGTAAATATACTTTATACAACAACTGTGACTTTAACATATCTGTCCAAATTTCACATATATTGGTAGAACTGAAAAGGGATCCAAATCCTCTGATGTAAAATCACTGTTTAATCTATCATATGCATTATTCTTTATTGTATCATTGAATAATGCATAGTTCACATTAAATTTATTTTTTGTTTGACAATATCAATAATAAAAGGATAGCAAAATCAGTGATCATTCAATCACATACCCTTTCGTACCTTTTGAGAGGAGTGTATATTGAATATATACAACGTATTAGGCAAAGTGAAAACAGGAATAAGACCTGTCCATATTGAGTTTACTTTAAGGGCATGAAAAAAATAAGGAAGACCATTTTAAAATTGAAATAATAAAAGAGTGATGATATTTTATGCTAGAGTAAGTAATATAGGGGAAAAAAGCAGTGCAGTAAAATAAGGGGAAGTTGAGGGCTCTGTGTGACTAAAATAAAAAGGTAATGTTTAAATAAATATTTGAAGAAAATGATTATATTAACTATAGAAATAACAGAGAGAAGACTATTCTAGTAATCAGCGGGACTGAGCAAAAGAAGTAAGAAGCTAGCATAACCAGCATAATCAAGGAATAATAAGAACACCAATGCCGTTAGACATTTTCAGCAGAGGAAACGAAAGGAGAAACAATAAGAAATACAGTCAGAAAGGCAATGAAGTGACATAATCAGGTGGAGTCTTATTGAACAATTTAAGATATTTAGCTTTTATGCTGAGTGAAACTGAAGCCACTGATAAATTTTCAGTGATAAAATGATGTCTTTTTTATAGTAACTTTATTTTTAATTGTCAAAACTTGGAAGCAACTGAAATATCCTTCAACAGGTGAATGGATAAACAAATTGTGGTACATCCAGACAATATAATGAGCTAACAAGCTATGCAAAGACATGAAAGACTCTTAAAGGTACATTGCTACATGAAAGAAGCCAATCTAAAAGAACTAAGTATGATATAATTCCAACCACAGCAGGTCCTCTAATAACATGATTTCATTCAACGACGTTTGGTTACAATGTTGATGAGAAAAAAAAATTGATTCCTGGCCTAGGGCACTGTCCATGTGGAGTCTGCAAGGCCTCCCCGTGTCTGAGCGGCTTTTCTCCAGGTACTCTGGTTTCCTCTCACATTCCAGAGACGTGCACATTAGGTGAACTGGTGTGTCTAAATGTTCCCAATCTGAGTGAGTGTGAGTGTCAGTGTGAGTGCGCCCTGTGCTGGGACAGAGTCCTGTCCAGCATGGGTTCCTGTCTTGTGCTCTGAGCTGCTGGGATAGCTTCTGGCTACCTGCAACCCTGAACTGGAAGGACCACTGTAGTTTCTTTTAGTTGAAAATAATCTATAGGAGTTAAGGATAGAAGTAAAGAATATATTAGGAAGCTACTGCAGTAATTCAGGAGAGAAATAGTTGTGACTTGAACAAAGATGGAAGCTATTAATATGAAAGTATGGGAAGTGGTCCATGTATGTCTCTGAATATATTTTGAAGCCACCAGTATTTCCTGGTGGTTGAATGTAACATGAGAGAAAAAGCGGAGTCAAGATGAATAAAAGCTCTTAGACCAGAACACTGAAAGGATCATGTTTTCATGAATAGATATAAGGAAAAGTGTGGGTAAAGCAAGTTTTGGGGAGAGAATCAGCAGTCTACTTTTGTTTACGTTTAATTTGAGGTGTCTACCAGACATCCAAGTAGCTGTAATGAGTATGCAGTTGAAATCATGTGTGGAATTCGTGAGAGAGTTTTCAGCTAGAGATGTGAATTTCAAAGTCCTTGGCATAAAGATAGTATTTAAAGTCATTACATCGGATGAGATCATTAAAGGAGACAGGAAAGAGAACAAAGAAGATCAAAGTTTGATCCTGAGGCATTTTAAATTACAGAGTTAGGGAAATAAGTAAAAGTCCAGCAAAGAAGTCAGGAATAGTACAAAGTAGGGTAAAAATAAAGGAGGGTGTGATCACATAGAGAAGCCAAAGAAAACTGCCTCCATGAAGGAATAATGAACAATGGTAAATGCTACCAAGAAATGAACTAAGAATATTAGGTCTAGCTAGTGAAGGTAGTAATACAGAGGCATTAGAGACATTTGTGGGGATCAGGTAATAGAGTGAAAGGCTTTGGAAATAGTTTATATGGGCTAATGCTTATAGCAAAATTGCCAAAAATGTTAACACAAAAATAGAGTCGTAATTCAAAGAGGAAATGGAGTTAGGAATGTAACTTTCAAATACTGGAGACTGATCAGAAAATGGGATGTTTACTCATAGGCAAAATGTGAGAATCTACACTTGTAAACCCCCAAGTGTGCTCTGTAAATAAATGTAATTAATTTAGTAGTGTTTAATAATAAAGCTTTTTAGTTAAAAAAAAAAGTCTATTTACTTTTATGTTAATAGGCCATGAAATAAGGTTTTACTTCTGCTTAAATTTTCACATGCAGTTTCAATATACTTAATAAAGAACTGCTGAAAAGTTTTAAAATGGGCAAAAGCAGTAGTGTTGAGATGAAAAACACAAAAATGCCATTATAACAAAGACAGATACGAATCATGGAAGAAAAGATTGAAATGTTTTGATCAGGGTTCTGAGGGTACAAAAATGAAAGATATCAATGTTATAAAATAAAATTTTATCAGCAAATTGGAAATAAAGATAAGCCATATTGGGTGTACTTTTTCTTTTAATCAGATTGAAGGAAAAAATGCTTTCCTGTTACTGCTAACCTGCAGTTAACAAGAAGAAATAACTCTTTAAATAGCACTTAAGAATGGAATAAAAACGACTCCCTCATGAGGAAGCAATGTGACAGGAAGAGTGTTCACAGCATCATTTTAATTAGAAGAGTAAAAAATATTTCACATTTGAGATAGTTTGTTTCTTATTTTTCTGGTGTTCGGAGTTTATTCTCATTTAAACATACATGTTAAAGAAAGTAACTTATTCACACATTATTTGGGTATTTTTTTTCAAAGAGCAAATGTGTAAACATAACAGTGTCTAACATATCTAGAAAAAACGTCCCCCAACCCCCGCCCTGCTGTAGCTCATTCTCAGCCCTACTCCCTCCTCAGTTCTTCTCTTGCAAGGTAAAACAAACCTAGGCCATTAGATTATCCAACTTCCCGTCACGCAGAGATAGAGTTAAAAAGAGGCATTGGCAGGCATGGTGGCGGCCGCCTGTAGTCCCAGCTACTCAGAAGGCTGAGGCAGGAGAATGGCTTGAACTAGGGAGGCGGAGCTTGCAGTGAGCCGAGATCGCACCACTGCACTCCAGCCCTGGAGACAGAGCGAGACTCCGTCTCAAAAAAAAAAAAAAAAAAAAGGCATTGGAACGAATAAAGTAGAACATAGTGATCTCCAGAAATACTGGGAGCTATTAGCAAAGACCAATCCTCTCTTTCCTTTCTCTCTCTTCTTCTGAATCAGTTCATCACTTCTGCTAGCAATCTGCATTGTTGTTAAAGAAAAAAAGACTATAGAGAGCTCACATGAAAATAAAGTAGAATCAATTAAAAAAAACAGAATCACAAAATAGACAACAGAAACCAATTCCTACTAAAATACTTTGACAACCCCATGAAAAAGGAAGGGCTATAGAATACCCATCTATTAACCAATAAATGGTTACGAAGCTTCACCTAATATACATAATTCTTCCAGAAGTACATATATAATAATTTCAAAAAATTAAAAAAGTATTATGCAAATCTCAAAAATTAATTCTTTATAATTTTGTACCATAATTAAAATAAGGTAGAAATTAATAATAAAATATAGATTAAATGCTTTCATGTGAAAATACACACATACAAACACTTATCAGATATTCTACCTCTATCAATGTCAAAAAAATTTTTTTTGAGGCCAGCATCATCCTGATATCAATGTCAAATTAACTTGATTTAGATGAACCATCCTGCCAATAATAAAAAGAAAATTTGGGATATGTATTATAAAATATCTCCGTGAAGGCATTGGAGAGTTACATGGATAGAGAGAACTTGAAGGGTAAAATATTGGATAGAAGAAAATCTCAAAGGAATAACTCTGATATTTGACATTACTTCTAACAGTATATCTCACAGCCAAAAACATTGGGCACATATTCAGCAGTTTTATGAAAATTGCATTTTAAGACTAATCAAAGGGGAAGGAATTTTATTGGGACTACCAGGCACAGTTTTATCACAAATTAAGGCACTGGCACAGAAATTTTACAGTGCTTTCTACTACCTGCCCAGACCTTATAATCTCATTTATATACAAATTCTTCCAGAATAGAAATAAAGGCAATTATCTACAATTCATTCTGGGATATGTGTAGCATTGAAACTAAAACCAGATAAAGATATTAGAAGAAAGAAAAATCACAGGACCACTTAATCCACAAATATATAGAAAAAAATCCTAAAATTAAAAAAAAATTATCAGTATTAAAAAACCCCCCAAAGTGTGTAAACATAAAACACCATACATTTTTATTTATCTCAAAATTAAAAGGATGGTTTACTATTATTGAATCTATAAATGTATTATATACCTCATTATCTGATCAAAGGAAAAAATGCTTATTTTTATGTTGTTTATCTGATCCAAAAAATGCTTATTTATATTTATGTTTATTTATTTATAATATAAATCAGTATACATTCATGATTGTAAAATAATTAAGAATTTTAAAAATCCATAAGCATAACAAATAATTAGAATATTAGGCACAATTGCATACAAATAAATTAGACAATTTAGATGAAATTGGCAAAGTCCTAGATAAACACAAACTACAATAACTGGTTCAAGAAAAAAAGATCTAAATATACTTAAATATACTAAATATACTTATAGCAAATTAAGAAACTGAATTAGTAATAATAATAATAAATACCTAGGCCTAGATCACTTCACAGGTAAATTTTTATCAGACAATTAAGGAAGAATTAATACCAATCCTTTACAAAATCTTATGAAAATTATGAGTAGGGAACACTGTCCTACTCATTCTATGAGGCCAATATAACCTCTTACAATAAACAAGCATACCAAAAAAAAACTTCAGACCAATATCTTTCATGAATATCAATCTAAAATCTTCAGCAGAATACTAGCAAACTGAATTCGGCAACACACAGAAATAACTATACTCTATGATCAAATGAGATATTTCCCAGGAATGTAAGTTGGTGTAACATGAAAAAAACAAAACGTTACAGGATCCTGACGGTGTCTCTTCACCAGGTGGAAACCTCTGTGGCTGGCGGTGCCGCTGCTTGAGTTTTGCTCATGCCCGCTGGGCTTGTTCCACCCACGTGGTAGGGCAGGCTGTGCTTGGCTCATGCCACCGGCCTGGATCCCACGCCTGCCAAGGGTGAGCCAGGTGCAGAGCAGTGAGGGGTGTGTGCGCAAGCAAGTGTGGGGTCCGTCCACTGTACCCCACCAGGCATGCTAGCTACAGCAGGGTGGGAAGCTCCATGTCAGGCTGCAGCTGAACCAGGCGAATTGTAAATGGATTCCTCTGTGGGCACTGGGGAACGTGGTGGCTCCCAAAAGCTTGGAGATGACGAAACCACAGAGCCCCAACGAGGGTGTTACAATGTGTCACAGCCCTGCATGGAGCCCCAAGGTCTGGGCCCCCAGAAAGGCTTCAGCTCTTCTCTCCTTGCCACTTGCAGCATGGTGAGTAGAGGAGGGGGATGTGTTTCAGTCCATTTATGTTAAAGCTGTCTCAGTCCTACTGCCCTGCTTCACTCTGGCCCATGGCTCCTGGGCTATCCCAGCCCTGCTGCTGTTATGTGGGGTGGCCGCCTGGTGCCAGTGGGAGGCAGGAGGGCTATAATATTACAGCAGCTCTGGCTCAGGGCATCCCAAAGTCTGAGCCCCCGGAAGGGTTGCCGCTCTTCACTCCCACAATCAAGGAACATGTCACCACCCATAGCTTGGTGAGCCGCCCAGGAAAGTGTTATTGCTCCTTTCACTCTGGCTGTTTGGTGGTTCTCAAGTTCTTGTCCTACATCCAGGAAGAATGAGGTTAGGTGGACAACTGGTGGACGAGCAAGGTGGAGAGGAGCTTTACTGAGCAACTGAATAGCTCTCAGCAGACAGGAGACACAAAGTGGGTAGCTCCTATCCACAGACAGGTTTTCTTCAAAAGTCTCTGAGTTTGTTTGAGTCTTGGGGTTTTTATGGGCTCAGAAGGGAAGAAGTGAATGCTCACGGGTCCATGGGTAGCCATGGGTGGGCCGGAAAAAGCACCATACGACTGGCCGAAAAACATCAATGAAGTTCTTACTCCAGGCCCTGGACTCCACCTGCAACTGGCAGCCCAGCCTCCAGGCTTCGGGTCTTTCCTGGCTTGAAGGTGGGTTTTCACCAGGGAGCACCCCTTCCCACCTAGAAACCTGTCTGCTTCCCACCCCCATCAACGTCCTACCTGGGGTGCCCCAGCTGTCTGTGCTGAGGGACACCCACAGGACTGAGCCCAGCTGTCCTCAGCCCCATGACCTCCCTACCGTGCTCATCGGTCCCCAAAGTTTTAGCCTCAGTGGCAGTTTCTGAAGGGAGCTGAGGTGGCATGGGACAAGAATGTGCACACCAGGGACGTGGTGACAGGGCCTGGGCTCAGCTATTGGGACAGGTCGACAACTTTGCTCCATCACAGAGTGGGCACTGGAGGTAGGGAAGAGGCCAAGGAGTGGGAGCAGGCACTTTAAAACCTGCAGTGGTACGGGGTTTCCTGGACCTCCAGAGTGCTGGGGTGCCTAGGTCAGGAGCCACAGCTGGGCAGCTGCAGCTGCACCTGGGAGTGTGGGCTCCTGCCCCACCAACTCAGTGGTATGCGGGGCTCCCGCTGGGATCACCTGCTCCCGGCCCCTGTCAGCCCCTGCTGGTTCTGCAGAACATGTAGCCCCAGCCATGCCTCCCCTGCTGCAGCCGGTGACCTCTCAGTGGCCACTCCAGATGGGCCACCATTGCCATCAATACTATGTCAATAAAATACACACACACAGCACATACCATCTCAGTAAACTCAGAAAATGTATTTCAGAAAATCCAACTCTCTTTCATGATAAAAACATTAAATAACTAAGAATAGAAGAGCACTTCCTCAACCTGATCATTGCCATTTATAAAAAATTCACAGCTAAAATCATACTAATGGTCAAAGATGGGATATATTCTCTCTAAGATGACAATAAAAACAAGGATGTTCACTCCCACCACTTCTATTCAATATTGTACATGTGGGTTTAGCCACAGAAATTAGGAAGGAAAAAAGAAATACAAAACTTCTGTCTTGTAAAAGAAGTAAAACTATGTCTATATGAAGATGACATTATGTTGTACATAGAAAATTCTAAGGAATCTGTTAAAAATAATTAGAACTAATAAATATCTGTAACAACGTTGCAAAATATAACATCACTATACAAAAGTCAATTGTATTTCTACACACTTGGAATGAATAATTCAAATGAAATCAGGAAAATTGTTTTATTTAAAATAGCATCAAAAGAGCATAATAATTAGAAATAAGTTTCATAAAAAGTGAAAAACTTATATTCCAAATATGACAAAACATAGTCGAAATAAATTTAAAAAGCTCTAAATAGGTTTAAAAAAATCCTGATTTTATGGATCAAAAGACTTAATTTCTTATAATAGCAATAATCTAAAAATTGGTCTATAGATTCAATAAAATCCTGAGCAGAATCATAGCCAGCCATAGAAATTGACAAGTAATTTTAAAATTCATATGAAATAGCAAGGGACCCTAAATAGTCAACACAATTCTGAAAAAGAGAAACAAATGGGAAGAACTCTCTCTCGCTGATTTCCAAACTTACTACAAGGTAACTGTAATCAAGATGGTATTGTACTCAGGTAAAGGTAGACGTAAAGATAAATGCAATAGAATTGAGAATCCAGAAATAAACCAACATGTCTATGGTTGATTTAGACAAGGGTGTAAAACCATTCTGTTCGGGAAGAAACTTTTTAACAAATTTTAGCAAATGGTTCTTGGATGACTGGATATCCACATGCTAAAGAGCGAAGTTGGACTCTTAACTCACACTATATACAAAAAATGACTCAAAATGGATCAAACACCAAAATATAATAAAAACTATAAAATGTTTAAAAGAAAACTTATGCTTTAATTTTTGTGACCTCAGATTTGGCAAAACAATTCTTAGATGTGACACCAAAAGCATGAGCATAAAAAGAAAAATTAGATAAATTTGACTTGATCAAAATTTAAAACTTTTGTTTCAAAAGACATTGTCACATAAGTAAAAAGACAATCTATGGAATGGAAAAAAATTTTCCAAAACATATTTCTCATATGGGACTTACATTTAAGATATAAAAATAACTCTTAGAACTCAATAATAAAAAGGCAACCAATTCTAAAAAATGAGATTAAAATCTGAACAGAAATTTCTTCATAAAAGATATATAAATGGTCAATAATTACATGAAAAGGTGTTCCATAGTATAGTCAGTCACCAAGGGAATGGAAATTAAAACTAAAATGTAGTGGCAACTTAACAACCACTATAAAGAAAAAATAAAGTGATGATAAAAAATATTGGGAAGGATGTGGCAAAATCAGAACCCTCAAACTTCCTGGTAGAAATAGAAAATGGTATACCTACCTTGTAAAACAGTCTGAGAATTCCTCAAATGGATTAAATATAATAGTAGCATGATCCAACAATACACACATATTCATAGTATCATTACTTAAACTAAAAGAAAAAACTCAAATGTTCCTTAATGATGAATGGATAAATAAATATGATATATTAGTTCAACAGAATACTATTTATTCATTGAAAGGAATGAAGTACTGATACATAGTAGAATACATAAGAACCTTTGAAACATTATGCTAAGTAAAACAGTCATGAGACCACATATCACAAGATTAATTTAATATGAAATGTGCAGAAGAGGCAAATCTATTGCAACTTAAAAACTAGATTAGGGGTTACTTCAGTCTGCAGGACTGGGGGCAAAAATAAGTGATAGCTAAATAATATGAGGATTATTTTGGGGATGATGAATGTTTTCTAACAGTGACTGTGGTAATGGTCGTATATGTCTTAATACACTAAACTATTGAAATTAAAGCACTTTAATTTGATCACTTGTTATATAGGTGAATAATATCTCAAAAACTGTAAAAAGTCAAACTTTAAAAGAATAACTGTGTAAATCATAAATTTTGATATTTTATTGCAAGCATTATTTGGGAATAGTGTTTCTTGACTTTAATTCTTCCCACATTTTTCTTACTCTATGAGTCAAAAATCTATCTACTTTTTGTCAGACTTTTTTACTAAGAACTTAGAAAATGAAAATGAAAGCAATACATGATATAATCTTGCACAAAGTATGCCAAACTAATTTTTATTAACTAATTTTAAAAGATATATAGAAATGAGAAAATATTTACATGTAAATTAAAAGCACGGTTAATATTCCAAGGAGTAAAAACTTGTATTTTCTCAGATACTCACAGAGAGTTCTGCCTGAAGACAGATATGTCTAATTCTCTGATAAATTCAGCTGATACTAACAATTTTAGTTGTTACATGCAGGAGTACACATGTTTCCATTTAATATTATCAGCCACATAATTATTAGTAATGATTTATTAATTTGGTGGTTTGCTATCTCTCTAACTTTGAACAAAAAGAAAAGTAGATAGTTAACCATCTTACTCTTGATGGAACATTAAACCAAAACCAGGAAAGATGTAAGAATAATGGATTATTGATATATAAACATTTCCAATTTGGGGTGAAGTTAAATTTTTAGTTTAGTTAAAGCATTACTGGTAACAAAATTTGGGTAGCTCATGAATCACACTTTATTCAAGATTTACAAAACTAAATCATATATTTGGACAAATTATTTTTCAGAAAGGCTTTTTTTGTTCTATACATATTAACTGTTTGGCCCTACTATTTCTATGGGTTGACAATTCTTTATGCTACTCCTTAATTATGCCAAGATTGAGCATATTCCCTGCTTTTAGGGAAGGTAATTGAGAACTCCAGGGCATATATTTGTTTTAGCAACATTTATATATTTTTCTATCTGTACATAAATATGTTTATTTTTCATTAGAGTTAGAGCATCTTCAATGTTTTAACATATTTTATGTCAAGCAGATGCATAGCATTGTTGAAAGAAATAGAATAGATGCTTATTAAACACACATACACACACAAGTCTAGCTTCAAAACAAGCATTTCACTTGATAGTGTCTAAATTTCCTAATGCTGAACACTTCTGTGTAACAATAATAATTATTGTAATATTTATAATAAATAATAATAGTAAACCAACACCAAAAAATTATTGAAAAATAATCATGTTTCCTATATTAAAGTTGTTAGAAGCCACTCCGTAAACCTGACTTTAGGGATAAAAAAGCAATAGAAATTTTCAAAGGTAAATTGCTAAAATGCCAGCACTGGTACACTTTCCGCATTATTGACACTTTTGGTTTGCATTTCTAGAGAGACTTGAGGACATAAAGCGCAATGGCCCACACATGCCTATGAAAACTCTGAAATTTCTACTTTTCAGATCGTTTATCTTTTAGAAGTCTTTATAAGAACAGATGGATCTTCTCACGACTTAAGGGAAACAGATCATACCCACCTACGAGAGTAGGCACATTGGGTTGAAACACCTGTTTAAAGATGGTCCTGTGTTCCTATATCATGCCTCACAGATGTTTACATAGCCTATAGTATGAAATCTAATCCATTTTGGTAATTTTAACAAAATAACCCACTAGATTTTTGAGTTCTCTCTCTGTGCCAAACTTCTAACATCATCACAAAAATGCTTTTGTCAAATTCCAATGGATAGATGAAGCAGAGAAAAGAGGCCTGCCTCAGAACCAGAAACTATGTTATTAGCAAAATTTTTTAGAGCTGTATTTGTCTCTTCCTTCCAGTAGTATCTTCTTCTTTTCCTGAAGAAAAAATTAAGGGTAGGGAAATATCCGATGACATTTGTCAGATAACTCCTCTTCCTTTGGAATGAAAACTTCAACGTTCACTATCAGAGTGTATTGTATTTTTTGTCACAAGAAATTCCTTTACAAAGACATAGGATCAACCTATACACCCATCAATGGTAAACTGGATAAAGAAAATACGGTGCATATATACCTTGAAATACGAAACAGCCATAAAAAAATGAGATCATGCCCTTGGCAGCAACATGGATGAAGCTGGAGGCTATTATCCTAAGCGAACTAACATAGGAACAGAAAACCAAATACCACATGTTCTCATTTATAAATGGGAGCTAAACACTGAGTACATAAGAACACAAAGAAGGGAACAACAGACACGGGGGCCTACTTGAGGGCAGAGGATGGGAGAGTGAAGATTGAAAAACTACCTGTGCGGTACTGAGAGGTGACAGCTTGCTGGCGGCCCTCGCAGCCCTCGCTCGCTCTCGGTGCCTCTTCATCCTCCGCGCCCACTCTGGCGGCACTTGAGGAGCCCTTCAGCCCGCGGCTGCACTGGGGGAGCTCCTTCCTGGGCTGGCCAAGGCCGGAGCCGGCTCCCTCAGCTTGCCCGGAAGTGCGGAGGGAGAGGCGCAGGCGGGAACCGGGGCTGTGCGTGCCGCTTGCGAGCCAGCGTGAGCTCTGGATGGGCGTGGGCTCGGCGGGCCCCCACACTCGGAGCAGCCAGCCGGCCCCGCCAGCCGGGCAGTGAGGGGCTTAGCCCCTGGGCCAGCAGCTGCTGTGCTCGACTTCTCGCCGGGCCTTAGCTGCCTCCTTTTCTCGCAGGGCCTTAGCTCCTCCTTGCGGGGCAGGGCTTGGGACCTGCAGCCCGCCATGCCTGAGCCTCCCCGCCACCCGCCGTGGGCTCCTGTGCCGCTGGAGCCTCCCGGACGAGCCCCGCCCCCTGCTCCATGGCACCCAGTCCCATGGACCACCCAAAGGCTGAGGAGTGCGGGCCCAGGGCTTGGGACTGGCAGGCAGCTCCACCTGTGGCCACCGTGCGGGATCCACTGGGTGAAGCCAGCTGGGCGTCTGAGTCTGGCGGGGACTTGGAGAACCTTTATGTCTACCTAAGGTATTGTAAATACACCAATGGGCACTCTGTATCTAGCTCAAGGTTCGTAAACACACCAATCAGCACCCTGTGTCTAGCTCAGGGTTTGTGAATGTACCAATCCACACTCTGCATCTAGCTACTCTGGTGGGGACTTGGAGACCCTTTATGTCTAGCTAATGGATTGTAAATACACCAATCGGCACTCTGTATCTAGCTCAACGTTTGTAAACACACCAATCAGCACCCTATGTCTAGCTCAGGGTTTGTGAATGCAGCAATTGACATTCAGTATCTAGCTACTCTGGTGGGGACTTGGAGAACCTTTGTGTGGACACTCTATCTAGCTAATCTAGTGGGGACTTGGAGAACTTTTGTGTCTAGCTCAGGGATTGTAAATGCACCAGTCAGCACCCTGTCAAAATGGACCAATCGGCTCTCTGTAAAATGGACCAATCAGCAGGATGTGGGTGGGGCCAGATAAGAGAATAAAAGCAGGCTGCCCCAGGGAGCAATGGGAACCTGCTGGGTCTCCTTACACGCTGTGGTATCTTTGTTCTTTCGCTCTTTGCAATGAATCTTGCTGCTGCTCACTCTTTGGGTCCACACTGCCTTTATGCGCTGTAAACTCACTGTGAAGGTCTGCAGCTTCACTCCTGAAGCCAGTGAGACCATGAACCCACGGGAAGAAACGAACAACTCCAGACGCATCGCCTTAAGAGCTGTGACACTCACTGCGAAGGTCGGCAGCTTCACTCCTGAGCCAGCAAGACCACGAACATACCAGAAGGAAGAAACTCTGAACACATCCGAACATCAGAAGGAACAAACTCTGGACACGCCACTTTTAAGAACTTTTAACACTCACCGCGAGGGTCCGCGGCTTCATTCTTGAAGTCAGTGAGACCAAGAACCCACCAATTCCAGACACAGTACTATGCTTATTATATGGGTGAGAAATAATTTGTTTACCAAACCCCTGTGACACGTAATTTACCTATGTAACAAACATGCATATGTACACCTGAACCTAAAAGTTAAAAAAAAAAGATTTAAAAATCAGAGTAGAAAAATATATATTGTATATATTTTCAATTTGGAAGAAATATCTATTTACATATGCAAAGAAGAAACATTAGGAGGATATACCCTGAAATATTAGCATGTATCTCTGGAGATCAGGTTATGCATCGCTTTATTTTCTTGTTTCTATTTTATTATTTCAGATGCTTACTACCCGAAATAAGAAAAAAATAACAACAAATTGTTCTGAGACAGTGTCTTACTCTATTTCCCAGGATGGAGTGCAGTGGCATCATGTGGGCTCATTGCAACCTCTGACTCTCAAGTTCAAGCAATTCTTGTGCCTCAGCCTCCTGAGTAGCTGGGATTACAGGTGTGTGCCACCACACTCAGCTAATTTTTGTATTTTTCAGTAGAGACAGGGTTTCAACATGTTGGCCAGGCTGGTCACGAACTCCTGACCTCAGATGATCTACCCACCTCGACCTCCCAGAGTGCTGGGATTACAGGCGTGAGCCACAGCGCCCGAAGACTTACTACGTTTTTTTATTATTTATTTTTATTTTTATTTTTTTGGACGGAGTCTTGCTCCGTCACAAGGCTGGAGTGCAGTGGCACCATCTCAGCTCACTACAACCTCCACCTTCTAGGTTCAAGCAGTTCTCCTGCCTCAGTCTCCTAAGTAGCTGAGACGGCAGACACGCGCCACCACGCCCAGCTAATTTTTTGTATTTTAGCGGAGAAGGGGTTTCACCATGTTTGCCAGGGTGATCTCAATCTCCTGACCTCGTGATCCACCTGTGTCGGCCTCCCAAAGTTCTGGGATTACAGGCGTGAGCCACTGCCTCTGGCTGACTTACTACTTTTAAAGTAGCGATTAACAAGTGATTTACTTTCCAGGGACAGTTATCAATTTAAATTGATTGCTTAAATCACAAGTAATAATTTGTTTCAGGATGATCAACTATTTCTTTCTTACTCAAAGCTACAAAGTCACCCTTAGGACTTTTTAATGGAAAGCCAGGTACAGCAGTTGATCTTGACCACATCTCTAAAAGTTCCTTCCCCAATAAAGGAAAAGTCTTAGAAAATAATAAAAAAGAAAAAGTCTAGGAAAGCGATGGAATCAATTCAAATGTTCTACTTCAGTTTTTCATTAGGTTCACTGACAGAGCTTCTGCGAGACATTTATGATTTATTTTAGTCTCTCTGTAAGGATTAAGAGAGATTTGGTTCATGTCATATATTGCTCAGTAAATAAAGAAGGCAACCGATTGAGGCTCATAAATCAAAAGTCTAGGTTGAACAAACACTTTAATTGAATTGTCCTATATTATGATAGTAGTGCAATTATAGATGTAGTAGCATTACACACAGCAAAACATGCAAAAATATTCAGAAATATATCATTGAAGAGGCCACTTGATGCAGGAAATGATACCTGGCAATATTTGACCTTTTTAAGAGGAGACATTGAAAGTGTCAGTTACTGTTTCTTAAAAACTGGTTATTTTCACTGGTAATACATTTAGAGGACGATAAAAGTACCTTACATTTTTACTCAGTAAGTCATAAATGCAATTACTTAAACCGTTAAAATTTATGCACAGGATCCCTTTTGTAGCAATCTTTTCTTCCGCTCTTTATTCCAAGCACCAGGGCTTTGTACGTCTCCCAGTCTGACTTTTTTTTAGGCAGTATCTCAAGCCTCTGATACACACTTTTTTTTTTTTTTTTTTGAGACGGAGTCTCTCTCTGCCTCACCAGTTCAAGTGAGTCTCCTGCCTCAGCCCCCCGAGTAGCTGGGATTACAGGTCCATGCCACCACACCTGGCTAATTTTTGTATTTTTAGTAGAGACGGGGTTTCCCCATGTTGACCACGCTGGTCCTGGACTCCTGACCTCAGGTGATTAACCTGCCTGGGCCTCTCAAAGTGCTTGGATTACAGGCGTGAGCCACTGCACCCGGCCCTCTGCTACACATTTTCAAATTTATTTTTTTCTATTAAATTCTGCCTGTAGTTGCCTCAGGGAACTGTGGCCCTACAGCTGTGAAAGAAGGCAAGTCTAAATGCTGATCACTTTGTATTCCCTTTGTTTCTTAAATATATCAAGTCTATTTGTTTTAAGTTAATTGGAATCGTAGATATGAGCCCACAGAGTGAATCTGGAACTGTGAAAGAGATGGTGGAATTAGAAGTTTTAAGGAAATTTAGCAGGTCAAGATCGTTTAAATCCCATTAGCCATCTAATCCAGTTACGTGTATAAACCATACGAATGGACTCCTCCCAAGCTGTTTCTAAGTAAAAGCTTCCTCATGTTAGCTCACCTCAGATCCTTACACTGAAAATTGGAACTTAATACCCCTTATTACTTACTAGTTTTGAGACAATATGTCATCATCATAATTAAATTACTGCAAAAGAAAACAAAATATAGTCATAATAAGAATTAAGTATGGAAGGTTTGTACCTGCAGTTTAAGAAAACGTTGAGATTTGTGACTTGTACTCCATTTTTATCAACAAATGAATATTTATTATAATTATTTTCAGTCGTCTCTCTCTCTCTCTCTAAATATTAGCTATGATGAGAAGAAAGGTGATAATGAGTCTGATGATAATAACAATATAATAATTTCTATGAAATTTTCAGATACATTGATAACTTTATATGAAGGATTACTTCAATCAAAGAATTTTAGTTCAAAACTTAAAACACTATAATAGTTTATAAATGCAACATAGTTTCAATAAATGAGTACTGTGAATTTTCTTAATGAAATTAAGAAATTTATGAATTTTCTTAATGAAATTAAGAAATTTATGAATTTTCTTAATGAAATTAAGAAATTTATGAATTTTCTTAATGAAATTAAGAAATTTATGAATTTTCTTAATGAAATTAAGAAATTTATGAATTTTCTTAATGAAATTAAGAAATTTATGAATTTTCTTAATGAAATTAAGAAATTTATGAATTTTCTTAATGAAATTAAGAAATTTATGAATTTTCTTAATGAAATTAAGAAATTTATGAATTTTCTTAATGAAATTAAGAAATTTATGAATTTTCTTAATGAAATTAAGAAATTTATGAATTTTCTTAATGAAATTAAGAAATTTATGAATTTTCTTAATGAAATTAAGAAATTTATGAATTTTCTTAATGAAATTAAGAAATTTATGAATTTTCTTAATGAAATTATTGGTAGCACCATTATATTTGGTTTTGTCACCTGCATCTTTTTCACAAGTAACTAAGATAATGCCTAAGAATCCTTTGATTTTATCTCTTTCGTTCATATTGTTTTCCTATGTCTCATTTCAGAATTATGTAATCACACTGATTATTACATATGAATAATTTCTGAACATAGTTCAAGCCCCAGTGTCATCCCATATAATTTTATCAAAGTGTGAACATATAGCATTTGATATTTTGGGTCACCTTGGATTGCCAAACCAAAGGTTGCCTAGATTTCTTCAATGTTTCTTTCAGATGTTTTATATTTTTGTATTTTACATTTAGGTCTATGATCTATTTTGAGATTATTTTTGGGAAAGGTGTAAGAACTTTATTTAGATTTATATTTTGCATGTGAATGTCCAGTTGTTTCAGTACTGATTGTTGAAAAGACCGCCCTTTCTCTATTACATTGAATTTGCTCCTTTGTCCAAGACCAGTTAACTAAACTTTTACGTATCTGTTACTGGGATCTCTATTCTGTTGCACTGATCTGTTTGCCTGTCCTTTTGCCAATACCACACTGTCTTGATTATTGTAACTGCAGAGTGAGTCTTGACATCAGGTAGTGTTCATCCTCTAGCTTTTTTTTTTTTTTCACTATTGTGTTGGCTATTGTGGGTCTTCTGACTCTCCATATAAACTTTAGAATAAATTTTTCAATAACCCCCTGGCATTTTTATCAAGATTGTATTGAATCTATATTTCAAATTGGGAAAAACTGACATGACAATATTGAGTCTTTGTATTCACACACATGGAATATCTCTGTGTGTGTGTATATATATATATATTTATCTTTTATATATATTAGAGTTTTATAGTTTTTCCTAATATAGATATTACACATTTTATTAGATTTGTACAAAAGTATTTCATTTTTGTGTCAATACAAATAGTATTGTGTTCTTAATTTCAAATTCCAATTTTTTATTGTTAGTATAAAAGAAAATTAATTTTGTATATTAACCTTATATCCTGTAGTCTTGCTAAAATCATTTATTAGTTTCAGATTTTTTTATTCTCTACATAAGCAACCATAATTTGTAAACATAAACAACTTAATTTTTCTTCCCAATTTGCACATAGTATAGAAACAACAGGATAGACAGGGATGTATCAGAGGGAATTTATTAGGAAAATTGAATCCTGAAATTATGGATTCTGAGAAGTCCCATGATAATCTGTATGCAAGCTAGAGAGCCAAGGAAGGTGGTTATGTAGTTCAGTCCAAGTCTGAAGGCCTCAGAACAGGAGAAGCTGATGGCATAACTCTTAGTCTGCAGCCAAAGGCCTGAGTAACTTGGAGGCTGCTGGTGCGCCACTGGAGTACAAAGATTGCAGAACCCAAAGTTCTGATGTCCAAGGGCAAGAAAAGTAGGATGTCCTAGCTTGAGAAAAGAGAGAGGTAATTCACGTTCCCTTGACTTTTTATTCTACCTGGCCCCTCAGCTGATTGAACAGTGCCTGCCCACATTAGGTGATGGTGGCTCTTCCTTATTCAGTCCATTGATTCAAATGTTGATCTCTTCTGGTAATACCCTCACCAACATACCCAGAAATAATGCTTTACCAGCTATCTGTTGAAGTTAACATCTAACTTGCATCAGCTAGGTCTTCTAGTATAATGTTAAATAGGCCTGGTGAGCATCAACATCCTTGCCTTATTCTTGATCTTACTAAGAAAGCATCAAATTTCTTATTGTGTATGCTATAGGTTTTGTACATGCTCTTTATCAAGTTGAGGTAGTCCCTCTCTATTCTTAGTTTGCTAAGAGCTTTTGTCATAAATGGGCATTGGATTTTAACAAATGATTATTCTGAATCTATCTATATGATCATATGATTTTTCTCCATTAGACTATTGATGTGAGGATTTTTGAATGTTGAACCAGCCTCATATACTTTCAAATAAATCACATTTGGTCATGGTGTATAGTTGTTTGTAAACAGTTTCATATTCAATTAGCTAATATCTTGTTGAAGATTTTTGCATGTATGTTCATGAGAGATATTGGTTTGTAGTTTTTCTTTTCTGTCAGGTCTACTTTGGTATCACGGTGATATTGGCCTCATGGATGAATGAGGTATATTTTTAAAAGCAAAAATATATTCTAATCTGTAAATTCTAATAATATGCTAAGCTAGATAGTCTCATAAAGTTACAATATAGTGAAATGTCTAAACTTAGATAATAAACCAAATATTTTAATGTATTTAATCATTAATTTTTATGCTTTATATAATTGGTTTTTCTATCATTCTTTTTAAAAGATACATTGAATTAAAATTATATCTCTGTAGAAAAGTTTCAAACAAACACTAAAATGCTCAACTATTGCTAATTTTTTTTTACTTAATCAAGTTACAACAACATATTCCTTCATTTTCTATGAGAAAATTCTTTGTAATCATTAACACCTCACTATATTAATCAGGTTTATTTATTTTAAAAGATCACTAATTTTTTATAAACTTAACTAAATGCTGTGTTTTTCATTTCTCTACCCTTCCCAGAATACATCCATCTTATTACCAAAATCTCTTCTCCATTTTTTAACAAATACCCAGATTTTTCAAATATGTTTTAAATAGTTCAATCTAAAAATTGTAAAGTTTTTCAATAGACTTTGAAAGCTAAAACTAGCAGAATTGATAGCAAAGATATGACCTTGTTGCCATTTTATTATATGGCATAATATAGATGTCACACTTTGAATTGAGCTTATTTCACTTCAAGGCTCAGATCACTTTCCAATTTTATGACTGTGGGGAATGGTGGATAAGGATAGAAGTCACTTTGAAACTGGAAGCTAAATAGAAATTATTATGCCCTGTGAGGGCAATAATTTCACAAGTTTTAATGTTTTCAGTAGTAGAAATTAACAGTTTACTAAAGTATATGATTGAGTAGGAAATTATACCCTTCAAATATCTGATTCAGTTACTTAAGTTTATTTTTTAACACATCATTTTCACTTAAGTGGATCTAATTTTCCCATACAAACATGTACCGAAAACAAAATAAAAGCCAATAAAAGGTATCTTGTGTCAAAATATGGAAATGGCCAAGTCCTTCAATTTATAAATTCTAACCCATTCTTTCCATTGCTGCTAGCCAGTAGAATCTAGCAAAGGTGATGAGACATCATTTCTGTGATTAGGATACAAAACACTGTGACTTCTGCCTTACTATGAGACTGTATGGCCTTCTTGGGAGCTGCCATGTACGAAACGTACATGTAGTGAGGAATGAAGTGCAGGCTCCAGTCAATAGACTGTGACCTGAGGCCCCAGGCCACAAAACCCAAGAGGAACTGACTGCTGTCAACATTCAGAAACTATGAAATCAATGTGCACTGTTTAAGCCAATAAGTTTTGGAATAATGCAACAATAGATAAGTAATATATTTCCTTTGGCCATCAAACTCAGCAAATTATGTAATACTTAGATATCCCATTTATATGTTTTGCATAAACTTTTTGAGTAGACATTGAAAATGATAGGTTGCATTTCTGTTGGGTACTAAGAATTGTTGGCATATTACTACACATTTCCATTTTAAAGAAGTGGCTTAGATGCATTTTTTCCTAATATAAAAATGCCTAAAATTATTTACTCATTATAAAGTGTGCAGTCTAATTGTAAAAAATCTAATGTAATTAGACTTTTTAAAAAATAGCTACTTGGCAGCTAATAAAGATTTGTTTTCTTCCTATTAATCTATCTTTGTATGGAAGTGTAGTTGTAGTTTGTATCTTAGTTTTATTTTTAATTTTAAAAATAATTGGGTGGTCAAAATGGGATTTTTAAAATATACTATTCTTCCATTAATATAGTGTTTAGAAAGTCTTGCCTTAAACCCAACATTATCCAAATAGCATCGTATATGTATTTTTGCAATTAAAGTAAGTCCACAAACACACACACATATTTACTCATATATAGATATTAGCATTATATAATTGAATGACATATCAGCTATATAGTAAAATATCATTAAATTAGAAGAAGCAAAGGTATCTATAATACAGAAAAATTCTCTCCAAACATTTTTATTGATCCTTTTCCAGTGGTTGTTTTAACGGTTGGCTTAGTACATGCCAGAAACAAAAGCTTTAGAGAAACATTGATTATTCAAATTTTAATAAGAAAAGAATAAACTCTCCTCACAATTTTAAGTATGTGTCACAAAAATTACTAAGAGACTCAATCATAAGTGAGATTAAACATACTTGCCTCAGGAAATCAAACTTTGCATCTCCTTCCTCCTTGAGGATACTAGTTACAAGTAGTTCTTCAACTTGTGGTGAAATATCAAAATGAGATAAAATTGTAAAGTTAACAGACAAGCTGGAATTGCACAGTTTAATTTGATTTTTAATGCACCTCAGTTAAAATATCTTTATTAAAATATATATGTGCTAAGAATCATTATAATTTATTAACTGTTTCAAATGTTATATACATATGTATCTGTTGCCACTGGAAATTTATTCAGTAATCTTAAAAAGATGTGACAATGACTTAGCTGTATTTTTTTAAATATTGGTTCAAGATTTTATTTTCAAAATCAAATATCACTTTGGTGAAGTGCCAATTTCCAAATACTGTGTACCACATTATTATGAACAAGGACAGAAATGAACAAAGAGAACAAATTATCCAGAGGAAACAATATCTAGGCTAAGAAGCTAGTTAGTATTTTTTTATATATTTGAGAGTATTAAAAACAGTACATAGATCTCCTTATTAATTGGAATCCTTTACCATTGTGGAATACTCTTCTTTTTCTTTTTTGATCTTTGTTGGTTTAAAGTCTGTTTTGTCTAAAATTATAAATGCAACCCCTGTTTTTTTCTGTTTTCCATTTGCTTGGTAGATTTTTCTTAATCCCTTTACTTTGAGCCTATCTATGTCACTGCATGTGAGATGGGTCTCTTGAAGACAGCATACCAATGGATCTTGGTGCCTTACCAAGCTTGCCACTCTGTGTCTTTTAATTGGGGCTTTTAGCCAATTTACACTCAAGATAAATATTGATATGTGTGGATTTTATCCTGTCATCACAATGTTAGTTAATTATTTGGCAGACTCATTTATGCAGTTGCTTTATAGTGTCAATGGTCTGTGTACTTCAGTGTGCTTTGTGGTGACTGGTAATAGTCTTTCCTTTCCATATTTAGTTCTTCTGTTAGAGATCTTGTAAGGCAGTTGTAGTGGTAATGAATTCCCTCAGTATTTGCTCCTTTGAAAAGGATCTTATTTGTCTTTTGCTTATGAAGCTTAGTTTGGCTGGATATGAAATTCTGGGTTGAAATTTCTTTTCTTTAGGAATGTTGAATATTGGTCCCCAATGTCTTCTGCCTTATAGAATTTCTGCTGAGAGGCCTCCTGTTAGTCTCATGGGCTTCCCGTTGTAGGTAATCAGACCTTTCTCTCTAGCTGCCTTTAACATTTTTTCTTTCATTTCCCCCTTGGAGAATCTGATGATTATGTGTCTTGGGAACCATCTTCTCCTAAAGTATCTTACTGGGGTTCTCTGCATTTCCTGAATTTAAATGTTGGCCTTTCTAGGTAGGTTGGGGACTTTCTAATGGATGATATCCTGAAATATATTTTCCAAGTTGTTTCCATTCTCCTCATATCTTTCAGGGACACCAGTGAGTCATAGATTCAATCACTTTATATAATCCCACGTGTCTCAGAGGTTTTGTTAATTCATTATTTTTTCTCTATTCTTTTCTGACTATCTTATTTCAGAAAGTCAGTATTCAAGCTCTCTGCTTCTTTTCTTCATTTGGTCTATTCTGCTATTAAAACTTATGATTGCATTGTGAAATTCTTATAGTGTGTCTTTCAGCTCCTTCAGGTTGGTTACATTATTTTCTATATGGGCTATTTGTCTGTCAGCTCCTGTATTGTTTTATTATGATATTTAGCTTCTTTGGATTGGGTTTTAATGTACTCCTGTAGTTCAGTCTCTATTCTTAGCCATATTCTTAATTATATTTCTGTCATTTCAGCCATTTTAGCCTGTTTCAGAGCCCTTGCTGGAGAGGTGTTATCCGAAGGAAAGATGGTACTCTGGCTTTTTGAGTTGTCAGAATTTTTGCACTGATTCTTTTTCATCTTTATGGGCTTATCTGCCTTCAATCTTTGAAGTTGCTGACCTTTGGATGCTTTCTTTTTTTCTTTTATCCCATTTGATTACCTTGAAGTTTTGATTATGGTGTAAGGTGGATTCTGCTTAATGCCTTCATTTCTAGAAGATTTTAGGGGGTCGACACTCAGATCCCAACTCCTGGACTGCATGTTCTAACTCTGGGGAACTTATATTAGGACACAAATTTGTTCTCTGGCTCCTCAATGTTAGGAATTCACTGCACTGGGTGGGGGCAGGGTGCTCCCAGACCACGGATCACTTTACTTCAATGGGTGGTCTCAGACAAAGCATTTCATACTGCCATGACAGCAGGATTTGACCTTGTAGCGGCAGCTGTGGTAGAGTGCTAGTGCATGCCAGGGTGCCTGCCTCCCTGCAGACTGTCACCACAGTGGTGGAGGCAATGCAGTTGGCGGGAGCAGGGTACCCCTGCTGGTGACTGTGTGCACAGTTGTGCTAGAGGTAGTGTTGGCTTAATGGCAGGTTACTGGTGGATATGGGTCTGAGTCCCTTTTCTGTGCCTCACAAGCAGGAATGGTCACTCAGGGCAGGGAGAGGATTCACAGTTGTCTCCGTAGTGTTAGTGAAGGGCAGGGCCCTGGCAGAAACAGGACTGGCTGGCTCTGTGTCCACCAAAGCTCTGTCTACAATGGTGGTTGGTGGGGTGAGGTGGAGTGGACTGCCCTCCTGCATGCTGGCAGGGCAAGAAATGCAAAACCTGCCAGTGCAGACACATACCAGCAAAGCTATGTGGGAGGTTGTCGTGGGTTCAGGGGAAACTGCAGTTTGGGGAGAGAGCTTGTGGGCTGGTGCATGTCTGTAGGGGCCACCTCGTTGGAGCTCTCTACCAGTTAGGCTTGGTTCACCGGCACAGATGCTATGGATTGGGCCCAGACAGAACTTGAGACTGCCCTGCAAGCAGGTGTAGCCAGGCTGGGGCCCCAGGAAAGGCCAGCAGACCAAGGGGTGCTCAGGTTAGACCAGTGCCATCTTATGGGCAAGATTGCCTTGCAGACTTCAGGACCCACAGATCTTTTAGGGCTGAAGTCTCCTGTGGGAACAAATTGAGCCTAAGAGGATGGCTGTCTCTGGCCGTGCTGTGCTACAGGCATTCCTGCACCAAGCCCTCTGGGCTATACATCAGCTTGCTTGTTGCCCCTAGCACTTCTCTAAGCAGCTATCCCGGTCAACTTGAGTTTCTGTGGCGGCCAAGGGGTCTCCTCCTACTGAGGTTCCAGAGGCCTGTGGCAAGAGAAAATTGCTCCTTGCCAGTTCAACTCACCCATTCCCCTGGAGCCACTGGGGAGGAAAACAAGTCCTGGTGTGTGGTAACCCCATGTACAGCTCCCAGCTTTCTCCCCCTTTAGCTCATCTTCTGTGTCTTCCCTCCATTCATTCTTGGTGCATTCCCTCTGAAGATCTGTTAGCTGCACACCAGTTGTCTTGGTCCCTTCATGGGAGCTGTTTCACCTGGCTGTGTCTAGTTGGCCATATTGCCTTTCCCCCACATATGTTTTTCATTAGTAGCAGAGGCAGCTGGAAGACTGTTGGGATGCTGTCAAATATCTTTGTAAGATTATTTTGAAATTGAAGATAATCAGCAAAAGTGTAAAGTAAGCATAAATCTTAAAACTAGGAAAGCATACATGAGCAAAAAAGGAAAGATCTCTTGAAACAAAAAGTATTTACTACTTGAAATTATCTGTTTTAAATAAAATGCTCCAAAATAACACTTTTCAATCAGATAAAATGATTGTTAATCTACTTTTCATTTAGCAAATTGGCTATTTGATAAGGGTTAGTGATGGAAAAAGAAAATGAGAGAGGAAAATTGGATAAATCCCATATCTAATTTGAATAGCAATACAGATGACAGCAATATCAATAGATGTTGAAACTACAACAGTAACAGGTTTGTAGGAGAAGTGAAAGAACAACGTGGTAAATTATATTTCAAATATAATGGCTTTGAGGAGCCTGAAGGATAAACAGTTTATAATTACATCAGGCAGTTGACTATAAGATCTAGTGTCATGGGAGATGTCAAAGTGAGAAACAGATTACGGAAGTCCTCAGCTTTCCTTTGAAAAAACCTATTGAGAATTGTTTGTATAGTTCAAATCTAGCTCATTCATTTGAAATACTACTAGATTTAGATGTCAGAAATTTTAATTGCTAAACAAAATAGGTAATAGACCTACGTATAAACCTAAAACTATAAAACTACTAAAATAAACATATAGAAAATCTTTGTAATCTTGGGCTTGGAAAATATTTTTTAGATATGGCGTGAGAAGCACAATCCAGTAAAGAACATTAAAAAAAGGACTTTATTGAAATTATAACTTCTGTTATCTGGAAAACATATATGTAAGTAAATACAAAGACAAGCCACAAAATAGGGAAAATATTTGCAAGTGGCATATATAACAAGAGACAAGTAATTAGAATATATTAAAATCTAATTAAACTCAATAGTAGGTAAACAACCCAATAAAGAAATGGGCAAAGTATTTGAAAATATGGTTTAACAAAGAAGATAATGCAAATGAGCGTATGCTCAAAATCATTGGTCATTAGAGAAATAAGATACCTCTATAAATCTATCAGAATATCTAAAATTAAAAGAACTACATCAAGTGTTGATGAAGATGTGGAGAAATTGAAACTCTCACATACCATTGTCTGGAACGTAAAATTGTAAACCATTTTTAAAAACTATTTTAATGTTTCTTAAAAAGTTAAACATATACCTTCCTTTTGATTTAACGATTTCACTCTTAGGTGTTTACTCAAGAGAAAGAAAAATATATGTCCCTATAAAAACCGTATGTGAAAGATTATAGAAGATTTATTTTTAATGACCCCAATTTGTAAATAACCCAAAATGTCCACTAACATTTGAATACATAAACAAACTAAATAGTACTTAAAACAATACAAATTAATGACAACTTGGATGAATCACAAAAAAATTATGTTTCATAAAAGAAGTCAACAAAGAGTATATATTGCATTATTTCATAAACACAAACTTTTAAACATGAAAACTCATCTACAGTTTCAGGGAACAGGTCAGTAATTACCTGTGGCAAGAAGTAAATGGGTTGGGAAGGGGGTAGAGCCAGAAAGATTTCAAGGGGATCTTGAGCATTGTTTTGGGCTGAATTATACCCCTCAAAATTCCTAAGTTGAAGTTCTCTCTCTTTTTTTTAATTTTTTTAATTTTTTAATTTTTGTGATGGAGTCTCACTCTTGTTGCCCAAGATGGAGTGCAATGGCACAATCTCAGTTCCCTGTAACCTGCGCCTGCCTGGTTCAAGCCATTCTCCTGCCTCAGTCTCCTGAGTAGCTGGGATTACAGGAGTGCACTACCATGCCTGGCTAAGTTTTTGTTTTTTAAGTAGAGATGGGGTTTCAGCAAGTTGGCCAGGCTGATCTCGAACTCCTGACCTCAGGTGATCCACCTGCCTCACATCCCAAAGTGCTGGGATTACAGGTGTGAGCCACCGTGCCCAGCACCCATGTTGAAGTTCGAACCCCCAGTGACTAAAAATGTGTCTGTGTAGAGATACTATCTTTAAAGAAGTGATCCGCCTTGCCTCGGCGTCCCAAAGTGCTGGGATTACAGAGGAATTCGAGACTAGCCTGGCCAACATGACAAAATCCCGTATCTACTAAAAATACAAAAATTAGCCGGGCGTGGTGGCACACACCTGTAATCCCAACTACTTGGGAGGCTGAGGCAGGACAATTGCTTGAACCCAGGAGGTGGAGATTGCAGTGAGCCAAGATCACACCACTGCACTCCAGCCTGGGAAATAGAGCAAGGCCCCATCTCAAAAACAAACAAACAAACAAAAAAACAAGGTGATGAAGTTGATGAAGTTAAAATTAGGTTATAAGGTCAGATCCGAATACAATATGACAGTATTCTTGTAAAAAGGTGAGATTAGGTGTGATGGTTAATACTGTCAACTTGATTAAATTGAAGTATGCAGAGTATTGATCCTGGGTGTGTCTGTGTGTTGCCAAAGGAGATTCACATTTGAGTCAGTGGGCTGGAAAAGGCAGCATCTAATCAATTGCCAGCATATCCAGGATATAAAGCAGGAAGAAAAACGTGACAAGGCTAGACTGGCTTATCCTCCCAGTCTACATTCTTCTTCCATGCTGGATGCTTCCTGCCTTTCAACATCAGACTCCAAGTTCTTCAGCTTTGGGACTCGGACTGGCTGTCTTGCTCTTCAGCTTGTAGACAGCCTATTGTGGGATCTTGTGATCATGTCAGTTAATACTCCTTAATCAACTCCCCTTTGGAATATAGCTATCCTATTAGTTCTGTTTCTCTAGAGAAGCCTGACTAATACATTAGGACACAGATTTACACACAAAGAAAGAATAATTGAAGAATCCGGAGAAGGCTGTCATCTACAAGCCAAGGAGAGAGGCCTCAGAAGAAACTAACCCTGCTGAGACTTTGATCTTGGATTTCTATCCTCCAGAATCATGAGATATTTCTGATATTTAAACCACCTAGTCTTAGGAACTTTATTACGACAGCCCTAGCAAACTAATACAAGGCTGAGAGGTACTCTCAGCATCTTGATTGTGTTGATGGCTTCGTGGGTGTGTACAACTTTTGAAACATCTCAAATTGTATGATTTAATTATGTGTCATTTAATTTTTCCAATTATTCCTCCATAAAGCTGTGGAAAAATACCAACATTGTAAATAAAATCTTTTGAGCAAATACCCATTTCTCAATTTTCACTCAACATATTTAAATTATCTTTCAAATTTTTCTATAAATAGAATGATTATTTTAATGAAGTCATATGTACTCTGCACTAAAAGTGAAAATCTAATCATGCCCCTTTGCAAATAACAGCTAAATGCTATTGTTTTGTCTAAAATGTTATCAAATTGTCAATTGTTAGGGTTTTTTTTGTACAGTGAGGAAAGCATATATCCTGGAGCCATATAGGTGCAGTTTAAACACTTGGCCTTAGGCATCCTTTACAATATCCTGAACAAATGACTTTTTCAGAATTTTAATTTCAAAAAATTGTAGAAGTCAAAATAGCTATCAAAAACCGTTTAATTTTTTAAATTAGTTTTATTTTTGTCTTTCTATTGCTTCTCTTTTCAGTATCCTTGTTTTTCCAAAAAATTCTTTATCAAGTGCCTAATGTTTATGAATACTGATCTAATTTAATTTCCTCAGAAGACTCTCATTATATCTGCCTCTCTTCTGTTTTCTAAGCAAGGTACATGCACACCTTTGGAAAACATTATATAAAAGGATTGATTAATAAGGCCCTTAGACTTTAAAATGTCATTTAAAAAAGATAAGTGATGAGAGTGATCCATTTTTAGTTTGCAATGTATGGAAAGCATTTTGGTTTATTCAATAGTAATCAACAGCTTCTGCACTGTTATTTACTGATTGCTATTACATCTTCCTAAGGGGCCTGAGTAGAGATTAAGTGCTTCATAGAAAAGTTACACAGCCTGAGCCTGAAGGCATTGCATAATGAAGGTAAAATTAGAGAGACGGTACTTTGACATCTGTAGGAATCACATTTTGAAAATATAGCTTAACATTCTGGGATTTTTTTTTCCTTCAAATTCAGATATGCTGCAAACCTCTGTAGAGACTGTAGAAGTAAAGCTGCCAGCCTGCTTAGTTTTCTCAGAATAAATCCCAGGCTCCCTCCTGAGTTCCTGACAGACATGTTTTTCATTTACCGGTAGACTGAAATAGGTAAAAACCACAACACCTCTTCCCATTAATATAAATGTTTTTAGATGACTCTTAGGTTCACATTCTGCTTTAGCAAAGAGGGAGAAGACCAGGAATACTCTCAGGATCAAATTCAAACTGAATACAAATAAATTCTTTCTCTCTCTCTCTTTTTTTTTTTTTTTTTTTGCCATGCAAACTTTTTTAGAACAAAGCAAATGAATATCATTTCAAAATCCAGTATAAAACCAGGGCAGAAAATATACAACATGAGCCTGGAGCATCTGGTAGTTCCAGAACTTGAAGATATGCTCAAAACAAAGAGCAAACATACAGATAAGCTTAAGGGAGGTATGTTAAAGAGGACGGATTTCAGTTGAGAACAATGTATCAGTGCTGCTTCACTGATTGAGATAAATGAAACATAGCGATGTGAGGTTTTAATAATAGGGGAAACTGAGTAACTGAGTAAGAGGTATTCAGGAAGCAATTGTATTACTTTTCCAATTTTTCCATATATATAAACTATTCTAAAGTTGTAAACTTTATTACAAAAATGTACTTAATCACAAGGATTTAAAAAATAATATAAATTTGGATCATATTCATCATGAAGTAAACTGTTAATCCGTATGTACATAGATATCCTCTGAAGAATTTTTAAAAATATGTCAGTATTTTTGCAGTGTTCATTTTAAGTTACATTCATTATTATTATTATTTTGTAAGGAAGTATTTTAAGACTGAGTTTATGTATATTATTTTTCATTTTAGTTTTCTGTGTACAAATAGGACTATGACAATAGACATTATTGTGTGAATAGCTCTGGGGAGTATTAAATTAACAAAATCCATTTAACATTGTTTAATCTAATATTTATCAAACTGATTTAACTACAGAATGATTTTATTCCAATAATTATTAACCCTGTGCAAATATTACATTACGTGAAACATGATTTGAGAAATGCTGACCTATTAGAAACTCAAGGCCTCTAAACACTGATCATCAGGTGGAAATGCCACAGAAAAGCTATTTAGATGGACAAAATCAATCACACTTTTTAAAATTTAGCTTATTCAACTATAAAACAGGCATAATAATACCCATCACAAAGGACTGTGGAAATAAATACATTCAAATATATGAATACAAATTTATGTGTCTGTGTGCATTTGTGTACTTAGATCTTGCTTATCTTATGACTAACGATATCTTTGAAATCTTATGTATTAAAAACTACGCACATGTATAACCATTTTGAGTTTGGAAGTGGAACAGGAGTTCCAGAAGTTACATTATATAATTTTCACTGAGATGCGGTATCAACATTTTGTAAGTGGTATAGATCTTCCATCTATTTAATTATCCCAAAGTCAATTCATGCATTCAGAACATTTTGCTTCTATTGTGTACTCCTATGTTTATTAGTTAATTTTCCTAGGATTCAGTGTTGCTTTTGAAACTGTTTATAATATCAAAAGACTTCTACAAATTGCATGATGATTTTTGCCTTCTGTTCTCTTGAACACTTCTTTGCTTGGAACATTGAGTAAAACATGTTTTCTGTGTTTCATTGTGGTAATAATTTCATTTTGATAATCTTCTTATTAATTGCCACCTTGTATCAACCACTGAGTAAAAACCGTTAGGTAAAATGAAAACAAATAACAAAAAGTCAGAAATTGTAAACAAAATGTCTTATTAGTCATTCTAAACTCGTGGAAGTGCTGAGAGCATTTTGAACATAATGTGTTACAATCACTGATTGAAAAATAATATAATTTTTCTAGTAGTTCTCATTGGCTAAAAGAGTCCATGAGAAAACAATACCAAAAATATAGTAAGATATTTATCTGTCCATTCATTCATCCATGTATGTATGCATGTGTATATGTATATTTGTGTGCTTCATATTTGCTTATATTTAAATGGATATATCTATATATAGATACATAAATAGATACTTAATGTTTTCCTTCTCTCTGTACTAATATTCCAGGAATTAGAGTATTAAAATTAATCAGGGTGATAGACTCATCTGAGATTGCATTAGATGGAATCTATGAATACTGGTTTTTATGATAGTTTTTGTCATTTTAAAATTGTTTAATAAATAACACATACTCAAGCTCTCAATACGCGCAGATCTAGAATAGCAGATTTGCTAATATTGATAATCTTAGACAGATAAAATTTGCTGGAGAAGCCTAGAATAGTAGTGCTAGATGAGAATGAAAATAACCAAAGGGGAGACTCGTGAGCTCTGTTCAATTTTATAAAAATAAAGATAACTTGACTTTTTTAAGTTGTGAAAGTGTAGTGCTCTTTAAGTATATCACACTGAATTATATCCTAAGGTGTAAAGAAATAATCAATATTGAATTTAGAAAAAATAGAAAAAACATCTTTATAATGAAGATAGACTTACATAACTAACAAGAGAAGTGGCACACTATAAAATAGAGATTACAATCAAATCTGGATGTCACAGATTGTCTGATTGTTACAATTAAATACTGCCTCTTCTGCTTACTGGCTACATGTCATTCTTTAAGTAACTTAGTCCATTAAAGAGCATAATAAGAGATACAACCTCTTGACGTATGGCTGTGAGTGTGAAAATAGGTATTAAGTAGTGCTTAGTTTAGCACAAAGTCTAGTGCAAAATCCATTCTAAACATATACAATTTAAAAAAAATTGTGAAAGAATGTTGAGTTAAATTTCCATTTTAGTTAATTTTCTATAAAATTATTAAAGAAAAAACAAAATGGTTTACATATCATTTTGCACATTCACTCACTGTGAATTAAACAAATTACCTCTGCTGGGTAATTTTAAATGTCAATTTGTGTGAGTCAGAGAGATTGAGGGCAGATATTTGGCCAAACATTATTTCTGGCTGTGTTTGTGATGGCGTTTCTGGATGACATTTTCATTTTAATTGGTGAACTCAGAAAAGCCGACTTCTCTCGTTAGTGTGGATTGGCATCATCCAATTGAAGGCCTGAATAGAACAAAAGGCATTAGAAGAGAGAATTTGCCCCTTCTGTCTCACTGCTTGAGCCAGGACATTGGTATTCTCCTGCCCGCACACTGGGAGTTACACCATCAACCCCCTGGTTCTCAGGCCTTCAGACTCGGTCTAAACTACACCACTGGCAGTTTGCAGACAGCAGGTCATGGGGCTTCTCCACCTCTATAATTGCATGAGACATTTCTTCATAATAAATCTCTCTCTCTCTCTCTCTCTCTCTCTCTATATATATATATATATATAAACACACACACATACACATATATACATATATAACACATGTATATATATATATATAACACATGTATATATATATATATATATCTCCTTTTGCTGACTTTGTTTCTGTGACTTGTACACTACCCAAGGTGCATGCTAAAATGATATTCTAGGAACCTTGGAGCTTTGATTCACAGACTGTAATATTTAGTCCAGGAATATATATTTTAATTACCATAGGTAATTTTTATAATCACTGTTTAAAGCAGTTCATAATCAAAATAAAAACTACCAATTTTAGTTGTCAAAAAATTCTGGGCAACATTCTACTTTGTAGATATTTGAATATGAACATGGCACTACATCTGTTTATATGTAACACAAAAAGCATTATAACTACTTCATAGGATTATTATACTAATTGAATGAGAAAAAAGTTAATGTTGAAGATACAGTACAAAATATTTCCAATACTGGTTTTGTGTAACATAAAAACCTCTCTATATATGTATTTTTATATCTATTATCCATCACTGTACCTATTTATATTATAATTTTCTAACCATAAATGTACCAGTGTTAATATAACTGAATAAAGTTAAAAAGTCAGAATTCCATATAATTAGGTGTGATTCATAGCTTGATCACAAAATTAATGAATTATACTTGTTTATTTTCTTGATAAAAATAAACACTTAATGAAGAAATCTTCAAAAAATACTAATTAGCCTTAATTTCAGAACTCAGATATAAAAATGTTAACATTTTGGAATCATACTAGTTTATTGGCATGAGAAGGTGTGTGTTTATACACACTAAATTTTTCTTATTGCCATAGCATTAGGTAATTTTCACAGTGTCACTGAGCAAATGTTTCTTTCCTTCCCATTAGCTGTATCACTTCTGTATAATATATATTAAGTACATAAACATTCTAAAGCCTATTTATGCCTGTATATATAAATGAATATATATATTTACACATTAATTATAATTGAATTCAAATCATCAATATATAAGCCATATCTGCTAAAACATAATAGATCAAATTCTTGATTTACCTGAAAGGAATGTTGAATATCGTAAAAGCTAAGTCTACTAGGAAACGCTAAATATATTGGCTATATTAACAATGATCAAAGAGGCAAGTCTTCATAAATTGAAATTATTCTTTTGGGAAAAAATATTTTAACTGTCATGTAACTGAAAGCATTATTGTTCAATTTCTTATTCTAAGATATAAGTATTTCCAGAAAAAAAATCTTTCTTTAGTAAATTGCAGTGCCAAGTACAATTTAAAATTATATAAAATTAATGGTATTATGCTGATATTCCTTTACTTCTCATACCTCTTTTCAAATTCTGAAGAAATTTTACCCTTAAGGGATTTAAAAATCAAATAAAAAGCCTTCATTTTTACACTATTATTCAAAATTTTATCTCCAATTCTTTGTCTCTTTAGTGATAAACTATATTTCTGTTGAATCTACAATGAATAATAATTGTTCAGTATCTCAATACATTTCATTTTGAAGTAGGGATCTACTGATTATTGCAGAGGAGGGATAGATTGTAGGTCATAGCCAACTACTCACAATTGCCCATTACTTATCTATTGGCTTGCCTTGAACAAAATTTAGTCAGGCATTTCTTCTCTCCACATGTACCTAGACTTTGGTTTGCCCCTTAGCTTGAGTGAAAACTAAGTTGCAGAACATCCACTCTTTCCAGCTCATCCTGAGAAACGGGTTAAATACAATAGTGGAAGATTCTGTTAGACATCCCTGATAATGCTATCTGTTCACCTGTACCAACTACAAAGTTTCCTACAAAGTTCTTGATAGCCCTGCTTATACAAAAAAAGTATTTATTTGGTATGATTTTGAGACTTTGTAGATCTTGTGGTCAGAGAATTCTCTGTATTACAATAGTGACATGGTTTAGCTCTGTCCCCACCCAAATCTCATCTTGAATTCCTACATGTTGGGGGAGGGACCCAGTGGGAGGTAATAGAATCATGGGGGCAGGTCTTTCCCCTGCTGTTCTCATGATAGTGAATAAGTCTTATGAGATTTGATGGCTTTATAAGGTGGGATTTCCCTACATAAGCTCTCTTTTTGCCTGCCACCATCCATATAAGACACAACTTGCTCCTACTTGCCTTCCACCATGATTGTGAGGCTTCCTCAACCATGTGGAACTGTAAGTCCATTAAACTTATTTCTTTCATAAATTGCCCAGTCTCGGGTAGATTAACATCAGCAGCATAAAAATGGACTAATAATGTAAATTAGTACCAGTACAGTGAGGCACTGCTGTAGTCATCTGAAAATTTGGAAGTGACTTTAGAACTGGGTAACAGGCAAGGGTTGGAAAAGTTTGGAGGGATCAGAAGACAGGAAAATGTCAGGAATTTTGGAACTTCCTAGAGACTTGTTGAATGGCTTTGCCCAAAATGCTGATAGGGATATGGACAATAAATTCCAGGCTGAGGTGATCTCAGATGGAAATAAGAAGTTTGTTGAGAACTGGAGCAATGGTGACTCTTACTATGTTTTAGTAAAGAGACTGGCAGCATTTTGCCCCTGCCCTAGAGGTGTGTGGAACTTTGAGCTTGAGAGAGATGATTTAGAGTATCTGGTGGAAGAAATTTCTACCCAGCAAAGCATTTAAGAGGTGATTTAGATGCTGTTAAAGGCATTCCATTTTATAAGGGAAGCAGAGCATAAAAGTTCAAAAAATTTGCAGCCTGACAATGCAATAGAAAAGAAAATCCCATTTTCTGAGGAGAAATCCAAGCTGGCTGCAGAAATTAACATAAGTAACGAGGAGCTGAATGTTAATCCCCAAGACCATGGAGAAAATATCTCAAGGGCATGTCAGAGATCTCCATGGCAGCCCCTCCCATTGCAGGCCCAGAGGCCTAGGAGGAAAAAGTGGTTTTGTGGGCCAGGCCCAGGATCCCCCTGCTGTGTGTAACCTATGGACTTGGTGCCTTGCATCCCAGCCACTCAAGCCTTGGCTTAAAGGGGCCAACATAGAGCTTGGGCTGTGGCTTTAAGGGTGCAAGCCTCAAGCTTGGCAGCTTCCACATAGTCTTGAGCCTGCCAGTGCACAGAAATTAATAATTGGGATTTGGGAACCTTTGCCTCGAGTTCAGAAGATACATGGAAATGCCTGGATGTCCAGGAAGAAGTTTGCTGCAGAGGATGAGCCCTCATGGAGAACCTCTGCTATGGTAGTGCAGGAGGGAAATGTGGGATCAGAGCCCCCACACAGAGTTCCTACAGGGACACCACCTAGTGGAGCTGTGAGAAGAGCTCCACCGTCCTCCAAACCCCAGAATGGCAGATCCACTGACAGCTTGCACTGTGCACCTTGAAAAGCTACAGACACTCAATGCCAGCCAGCCCCTGAAAGGAGCCAGGCGTGGGCTATATCCTGCAAAGCCACAGGATTGGAGCTTCCCAAGGCCATGGGAGCCCACTTCTTGTATCAGCGTGGCCTGAATGTGAGACCCGGAGTCAAAGCAGATCATTTTGGAGCTTTAAGATTTGACTGCCCTACTGGATTTTGGACTTGCCTGTAGTTCCTTTGTTTTGGCCAATTTCTCCCATTTGGAAGGGCTGTGTTTACCCAATGCCTGTACTCCCATTATATCTAAGAAATAACGAACTTGCTTTTGATTTTACAGGCTCCTAGGCAGAAGGGACTTGCCTTGTCTCCAATGAGGCTATGTATGGACTGTGAACTTTTGAGTTAATGCTGAAATGAGTTAAGACTTTGGGGGACTGTTCGGAAGGTATGGTTGGTTTTGAAATGTGAGTACATGAGATTTGGGAGGGGCCAGGGGTGGAATGATATTGTTTTACTTTTTCCCCACCCAAATCTCATCTCAAATTTCCCTGTGTTATGAGAGGGACCTGGTGGTAGGTAACTGAACCATGGGTGCAGGTCTTTCCTGTGCTGTTCTCATGATAGTGAATAAGTTTCATGAGATCTGATGGCTTTATAAGATGTAGTTTCCCTACACAATCTCGCTCTTTGCCTTCTACTGTCTATGTGAAACGTGACTTGCTCCTCCTTGCCTTCTGCCATGATTGTGAGGCTTCCTCAGCCATGCGGAACTGTGAGACCATTAAACCTCTTTCTTTTGTAAATTGCCCAGTCTTGAGTATGTCTTTATCAGCAGCATGAAAAAGAACTAATACAAATAGCCTTTTTGAATAAAGTCTCTCCCTCATCCAGACTTTCTAATTTTTTTTGATAACTATGAACTCTAATTTGGGGGGAAAAAAGGAAGCTAAAAATATTTATGTATATGAAAGGGATGAAAAGAAACTCTACAAAAAAACATTGTGTGTACACATAAAAAGATACATATAAAATGTATGCATATATAATATATGAAAAGATATTATATAATATATGTGTGCATATATACGCATACACACAGAGATATATGCACAGAGAGAACAGGAGAGCAAGGGAGAGAATAAAATCTCAAAGGACTAAATTTTAGTTGAAGACTTTAGGGAAATGTCAATATGAATGTTTCATAAGTAAAAATGTTGCTTTCTCTATGCTTTACATGTATTAATTAATTAAATGCTCAAAAAAGCTCTATGCAATATGGATTATTATCTCATTTTTATAACAAATTGAGTGAAATGAGGAACAGAGAGGTTAAGTAACTTGCCCAAAGTTATGTTTTTGAAATAGATTTGGATTTGAACCTTAGCCTTCAGGCTTGGGATCTTTCCTCCTAAAAATCACATTTTCCACAGTATTCTATTGGGGATTTGAAAATGTACATTTTAATCATCAGAACTTGGCAAATGATTATTTCTAAAATAGTACACATAAAAATGGAAGCTAATTATCAATCGAGTGCTTCAGAAACACTGTAAACTTTGTCTCAAGGAAAGTAAGGGAATTTTGTAGTTGCATGCAACTTTCATTTTAAAAGGGAAACACAATTATCTAGCATGATTATATCTACTTTTTTGCCAATTCTTTTAGGAACAGAGTTACTTTCTTACCACTATTCTAGATTTCTATATTGTCCTATGATTATCTATTGCCACATGTACAATACGTATGTAAGTTATTAACAAATATATCTTTAATTTGCTTGGGCACTAATTCTTTTGAAATAACAACAAAAACTGCTCTATTTAAAATCGGGGCTCAGGAAAAATAACAATGTTCACAGGAGCAGATGTTTCCATCTCATTCTTAATCCCTTTATAAGTGAATTCAAATGCTCCTGACTCCCTGAAATTCCAAAAATAATTAGTAAAAAAAAAGTGCTTGGAAAGACATCCAACTTTGATAAAATCGTAATCTTTTTCTTCAAATAAATCTGACTAAGGCTGGATCTGAACAACAACTGGCAATCAGTGACACATTCTGTATTTTCATAACTTAAAATGATGTCAACCCTTTTTGTAACTAAATTTTAAAAATAGTATTTGAAAATAGCAGGCATTTATCTGGTACTATTTGTTTTGTAGGTTTTAGTTTAGAAAGTCAGACTGAAGTACTAAAAGTTGTCTCATGCGTCCGTGTGAAGAGACCATCAAACAGGCTTTGTGTGAGCAACAAGGCTGTTTATTTCACCTGGGTGCAGGCGGGCTGAGTCCAAAAAGAGAGTCAACAAGTGTGGTGGGATTATCATTAGCTATCATAGGTTTTGGGAGAGGTGGTGGAGTTAGGAGCAATGTTTTGCGGGCAGGGGTGGATCTCACAAAGTACATTCTCAAGGGTGGGGAGAATTACAAAGAACCTTCTTTAGGGTGGGGGAGATTACAAAGAATCATCTTAAGGGTGGGAGAAATTACAAAGTACATTGATCAGTTAGAGTGGGGCAGAAACAAATCACAATGGTGGAATGTCATCAGTTAAGGCTATTTTCACTTCTTTTGTGGATCTTCAGTTGCTTCAGGCCATCTGGATGTATACATGCAGGTCACAGGGGATATGATGGCTTAGCTTGGGCTTAGAGGCCTGACATTCCTGTCTTCTTGTATTAATAAGAAAAGCAAAACAAAATAGTGAAGTGTTGGAGCAGCAAAAAATTTTGTGGGTGGTAAGAAGAGATAATGGGCGATGTTTCTCAGGGCTGCTTCAAGTGGCATTAGGGGTGGCGTGGGAACCTACAATGGGAGAGATTCAACTGAAGAATGATTTTGGGGTAAGGGGTGATATTGTGGGGTTGTTAGAAGGAACATTTGTTGTATAGAATTATTGGTGATGGCCTGGATGCGGTTTTGTATGAGTTGAGAAACTAAACGAAAGACACAGGGTCCAAATAAGAGAAGGAGAAAAACAGGTATTAAAGGACTAGAATTGGGAGTACCCAGGATATCCAATTACAGAGTGTCCAAGGAGGTTCAGCATAATTATTTGCTTGGTTGGCAAGTTTTTGGGCTCTATCCTTGATTTTTTTTTATGTTGTCATATACCAGGCCAGATTGATTTAGATAAAATCAACACTCTTCATTTAAAAATATACAGAGTCCCGTTTTTTTTTTTTTTTTTTTTTTTTTTTTTTAGCAGTGAGTAAGTCAGGGCCTCAGTGATTTTGGGGGAAAGAGAAATGCAAAGCCAGCAATTGTTTGTTAAAGAAGGATTAGAAACGGCCAGGAGAGAGTGAGTTTGATAGTGTGGTGGAGATAGCTGGGGAGAGGTAGAGGGTGGCATAAGAACGGGAACCAGAATAAGAGTGAGTATAAAAGGGAAGAATAGGATTTCATCAGGGTGAAAGTTCTGGAGGGTACCTTGCCACTGAAGATCTATCCACTTCAAGAGAGACTTAAAAGTGGCAATTCGAGGTAAAACCAGGAGCCACTAAATACCAAGAGCCTGAGAAATGGCTTGGGTGATTTGACTAATAAAGGCCAGTCTGTTATTGGACTGTATAGAGGTGGGAGGATGGTAAGCGGTATGAAGCTTTCACTGAATACCAGGAGCCTGAGAAACTGCTTGGGTGATTTGACTAGTAAAGGCCAGTCCATTATCAGACCGTATAAAGGTGGGAAGGCCAAACAGAAGAATTATGTCTGACAGAAGGGAAGAAATGACCATGGTGGCCTTCTCAGACCCTGTGGGAAAGGCCTTTCTTTACCCATCCAGTGGAAGTGTCTATCCAGACCAAGAGGTATTTTAGTTTCCTGACTCAAGCTGTGTGAGTAAAGTCAATTTGCCAGTCCTGGGTGGGGGCAAATCCCTGAGCTTGATGTGTAGGGAAGGGAAGGGGCCTGAACACTCCCTGAGGAGTAGTAGAATAGCAGATGGAACACTGAGAAGTGATTTCCTTCAGGATAGATTTCCATGATGGAAAGGAAATGAGAGGTTCTAAGAGACGGGCTAGCAGCTTGTAACCTACATGGAAGAGGTTATGAAATGATGACAGAATAGAATGGGCCTGTAAGGCTGGAAGGAGATATTTTTCTTAGTCCAGTAACCTTTTTCCTTGTGTGGGAAGAGATTGATAGGTGGAAGTTTCAGTGGGGGAGTAGGTGGGAGTGACCAGATGAGAAGGAGAAAAACTGGCCGTGAGGGGCAGAAGTTGGAATGCTAGCTGCTTCTTTAGCTACCTTATCAGCATAAGCATTGCCTTGACTGATGGGATCTGATACCTTTTGATGGCCCTTGCAGTGAATGACTCGTTTCCTTTGGAGGTAAAGCGGCCTTGAGAAGAGTTTTTATTAAAGAGGCGTTAATGATGGAGGACCCTTGCATAGTGAGGAAACCTCTTTCAGCCCATGTAACAGCATGGTGGTGCAGGATATGGAAGGCATATTTAGAGTCAGTATAAATACTGACACGTAATTCCTTTGCAAGAGTGAGGGCTTGAGTTAAGGCAATGATTTTGGCTTGCTGAGAAGTAGTGGAGTGGGGCAGAGTGGTAGCCTCAATGATAGATGTGGAAGATACTATAGCATAGCCTGCCTTTGCTGGTGTGTGGTGATTAGGCCTGGTGGAACTGCCATCAATAAACCAGGTATGATCAGGGTGAGGAACAGGAAAGAAGGAAATATGGGGAAATGGACAGAATGCCAAGTGTATCAGAGAGATACAGTCATGGGGTTCAGGTGTGGTATCAGGAATAATGTGGGAGGCTGGATTGAAGTCCGGGCCAGGAACAATGGTAACTGTGGAAGACTCAACAAAGAGTGAGTACAGCTGAAGGAGCTGGGGGGCAGAAAATATATGTGTCAAGTGTGAGGAGGAAAATAGATTTTGGAAGTTATGAGAACTGTAGAGAGTAAGTGGAGCATAGCTTGTGATTTTGAGGGCCTCTAAAAGTATTAAAGCAGCTGCAGCTGCTGCAAGCAGACATGAAGGGTAGGCTAAAACAGTAAGGTCAAGTTGTTCAGATAAAAAGGCTACAGGGTGCAGTCCCGGCTCTTGTGTAAGAATTCTGACCTCACAGCCCTGCACTTTGGCTGTGTGTAATGAAAAAGGGTTGGGATGAGTTAGGGAGAGCTAGTGTGGGGGCAGCTTCTAGGGCTGTTTTTAAGGAACGGGAAGGAGTGGCAAAATGATTTAGGATCTGTGGGGTCAGCTAGGTTTGCTTTTGTGAGTTTATATAATGGTTTAGTCAGGATGGTAAAACTAGGTATCCAAAGGCTGAAGTACCTAACTATGCCTAAGAAAGAAAGGAGTTGTTGTTTTGTAGAAGGGATTGGGGCTTGGGAAATTAGCCAGACACAATCAGCAGGGAGAGCATGTGTGTTTTCATGAGAATTATGCTGAGATAGGTAACAGATGAGGAAGAAATTTGGGCTTGACTGAAGTAATGGGGGCTGCCTGTGAAGCCCTGCGGCAGTACAGCCCAGGTAATCTGCTGAGCCTGATGGGCGTCAGGGTCAGTCCAAGTGAAAGCAAAGAGAGGCTGGGATGAAGGGTGCAAAGGAATAGTAAAGAAAGCATGTTTGAGACCCAGAACAAAATAATAGGTTGTAGAAAGAGATATTGAGGACAGGAGAGTATATGGGTTTGGCACCATGGGGTGGAAAGGCAAGACAATTTGGTTGATAAGGTGCAGATCCTGAACTAACCTGTAAGACTTGTCTGGATTTTGGACAGGTAAAATGGGGAAATTGCAAGGAGAGTTTATACCCTTTAAAAGGCCATGCTGTAACAGGCAAGTGATAACAGACTTTAATCCTTTTAAAGCCTGCTGTGGGTTGGGATATTGGCATTGAGTGGGGTAAGGGTGATAAGGTTTTAATGGGATAGTAATGAGCATGTGATTACCAGGGAGGGAGTAGAGGTGTCCCATACCTGTGGATTAAGGTGGGGAGATACAAGGAGAAGATGTGAAGGAGGCTATGAACTGGGTTTGAAAAGGATGCAATGAGGTGTGGCTGTAGCCCAGGAATAGTCAGGGAAGCAGATAATTTAGTTAAAATGTCTCAACCTAATAAGGGAACTGGGCAAGTGGGGATAACTAAAAAGGAGTGTATAAAAGAATATTGTCCAAACTGGCACCAGAGTTGGGGAGTTTTAAGAGGTTTAGAAGCCTGGCCATCAATACCCACAACAGTTACAGAGGCAAGGGAAACAGGCCCTTTAAAAGAAGGTAATGTGGAACGGGTAGCCTCCATATTGATTAAGAAGGGGACAGGCTTACCCTCCACTGTGAGAGTTACCCAAAGCTTGGCGGCCGTGATGGTCTAGGGGGCTTCCGAGGCAATCAGGCAGCGTCAGTCTTCAGCTGCTAAGCTGAGAAGATCTGGGAAGGAGTCAGTCAGAGAGCCTTGGACCAGAGTTCCAGGGGCTCTGGGAGTGCCTTCCAGGTGAGTTGAACAGTCCGATTTCCAGTGGGGTCCCGCACAGATGGGACATGGCTTAGGAGGAATCCCAGGCTGCAGGCATTCCTTGGTCCAGTGGCCAGATTTCCGTCACTTGGAGCAAGATCCTGGGGCAGGCGGTCCTAGAGGAATGCCTGGCCACTGCGGTTCAGGCATTTGGAGTTCTTGTGTGCTGGAGATGTGGCTGGGGTTTGTCTCACAGTGGAGGCAAGGAATTGCAAATCAGAAATACATTGCTACTTGGCTGCCTCTACTCTGCTATTGTACACCTTGAAGGTGAGGTTAATTAAGTCCTGTTGTGGGGTTTGAGGGCCAGAATCTAACTTTTGGAGCTTTTTCTAATGTCGGGAGTGGATCGGGTTATAAAATGCATATTGAAAATAAGACGGCCTTCTGGCCCCTCTGGGTCTAGGGTGGTAAAGCGTCTAAGGGTTGTTGCCAAACGGGCCGTGAACTGGGCTAACTTTTTATATTTGATGAAAAAGAGCCTAAATGCTAACTGATTTGGGAGAGATCGGATAAAGAAAAAAGGAGCATTAACCTTGACTATGCCTTTAGCTCCAGCCACCTCTTTAAGAAGAAATTGTTGGGCAGGTGGGGGAGGGCTAGTTGCAGAACTTAACTGTAAGCCAGACGGGGTGTGAGGAGGGGAGGTGATAGAAAGATTATAGGGTGGGGGAGCAGAGGCTGAGGAAGAATTGGGACCTGGCTCAGCCTGGCAAGGAGCAGCCTGGGGAGAAGGGGAGAGGTCAGATGAGTCCGTAGAAAAGGAGGATTGAAAGGACTCAGAGCTTAGGGTGGAGACTGAAGGAACAGACAGGAGAGAAAGAAGAAAGATTTGGGACGAGTCACATTGGGAGAAGAGACTAGGGAGGGACCAATGTTGTTGAAATATGATTCCTGAGACTTTCTCTCAAAATGTTCCTTTGCTCGAACCACGGTCCAAGAATTGCAATTTTAGAAAGCATAAAAAAAGAGTCGAATATTTTAGTATTGTTTGAAAGCAACTGCCCTAATATACTCAATAAAGGTAGGCTTTTGTTCCCAGTCATTGTACAGTAATTTAGTAGTTACTACTGTATTTCCCATACACCTCAACCATTGTTAGCTACATCCTGGGTTACTAATCTCTTTGTCACTGGCCATGAGATAAAACTTTATAATGAAATCTTGTTCCTGCTGCATAGTTGTCAAGATAAAAGTTAATGAATGAGGAGTACTTCCCTTTAAGTTCCTTTTTTTTTTTTTTTTTTACCCATCTAGCACAACCTTAAAAAACTGCGTGGCTATATAAGACATTACTGCATCGCTTGATAGTTAGCTAATGGGAATTGTACTATTTGCATGCAGCCTTAAATTGTTTGTTCCCATATGACAAGCATAAAGAAAAACTAAAAACATAAAACAATCAAAACAAACAACAAATTTTTTTTTTTTTTTGAGACAGGATCTTGCTCTGTCACCCAGACTGAAGTGCAGTGGCATGATCTAAGCTTACTGCAGCCTCAAACCCTGGGCTCAAGTGATCCTCCTACCTCAGTCTTCTGAGTAGCTGGGACTATAGATGAGTACCATGCCCAGTTAAATTCTTACCTTTTAACAGGAAGTCATGACACAAACTTATTTTAATGTTAATCCTTGATTCCCTGAAATGAGTACCACCATCTCAGAGGAAAACAACTCTTTCAAGATCCAAAATACAATGTCACCTCTTTTACTCAAGTCCCTAACCCAATAATTAGATTTACTTTATGCAACAGACTGAATGTTTTTGTTCCATAAAACTTCAGGGGGTCAAATACTAACTCATAATATGATAGTGTTAGGAAGTGGGGCGTTTGGGGAGTAAACTTGTAAAGAAGGCCCAGAAACTCCTCTCAACCCTTCTAATATGTGGGAACCCAGTGAAAAAAAAAATTGTTTCTCTATGAATGTAGAAGCTGCCCCTCACCAAACACCAGATCTACCAGTGCTTTGGTTTTGGACTTCTTGACCTCCAGAACTGTGAGAAATAAATTTATCTTTGGCTATCAACAGTATTCTATCACAGTAGCCTGAATGAATGAAGCACTTTGATCCCTATTTTTATGTCTTATTAATAATTCCAGGAGACGGGCAAACACAGAAGGTGGAATGGGGCAAAAGATGCTGAGTAAAGGACCTTGACCAAAGCTAAAGAGCAAAATAAAAGTAGAGCTGGATTCTGACCCCAAGCAGTTTAGTTCCATGTGTGCCTCCCACCAAGAAATAGGTATATTTCCTTTAAGTGAACCTTCAATACTACCAACATGGTAATAATACGTCATCTTTTAATCTCACTGGCAAGCATATGTTTTTAAATTTTCATTTCTCTGTATGTACACCAGAACTCCTTTTCTGTAGTCCTAATTATGCATCATTTAATATAAAAAATAATTTTCTGTTATCTTTGAACACAAAACGGCTATTGTTGTGTAAATTTTATTTACTGATGGACGTGTTTAAACTGGTAATTTCAGAGACTTTAGATTAAAATAGACAGTCTCTATATAATTGAATTTGTGCTATAAATCTTCCCTTATCTTGACACGTTTAAGAAACTATTGGTTTTCTTTTAGCTGTCTTTTTTGAACTTCTTTGGAAAAAAATATTGCTCATCATATTATAGCTCCTGGTGATTTTTCTTGAGAACATGTAGTTTATAATAAGATAACACAAAACTCTTAGGAGGATTTATGAATTTTGTTTCCCATGATTGCTTAGCCATACACATTTATGAGGTACCAATAACCAGGAGCAGTTTTCAGAACTTAAGAAGTAAATAATTGTTTTAGAATTTAGGTTTAATGATACAATTAATTTTTCCTTTTTAATTTTTAGTTGACATGTAATTATGGTACATATTTATAAAATATAGAGTAATATTTTCATACATGTATACAATGTGAAATAATAAAATTATAATAATCAGCATTTCTATTACCTCAAATATATATTATTTCTTTGTGTTATGAACATTCAATATACTCTATTCTAGCTTTTTGAAGATATAAAATAAATTATACGTAACCATGTGTACCCTGCAGTGCTGCAGATCACTAGAGCTTATTTCTCCTATCTAGCTATAATTTCTGTCTGTTAATCAACTTCTCCATATCCTCCCTTCTCCTGATTATCCCCCTTCCATAACTTTCCTCAGGCTTTTTTAGCTCATACATATGAGTGAGAACATGTAGCTTTTATTTTTCTGTGCCTAACCTATTGTAAATAAAAATACCCTCCAGGTTTATCTATGTTGTCATGAATAATGGTATTTCATTGTTTTTTATGGCTGAATAATATTCCATTGACCACATATACCACATTTTCTTTTTTTTTTATTATACTTTAAGTTCTAGGGTACATGTGCACAACATGCAGGTTTGTTACATATGTATACATGTGCCATGTTGGTGTGCTGCACCCTTTAACTCATCATTTACATTAGGTATATCTCCTAATGCTATCCCTCCCCCCTCTCCCCACCCCACGACAGGCCCTGGTGTGTGATGTTCCCCACCCTGTGTCCAAGTGTTCTCATTGTTCAGTTCCCACCTATGAAGCTGGAAACCATCATTCTGAGCAAACTATCACAAGGACAGAAAACCAAACACCACATTTTCTTAATTCATTTATTCATTGATAGACATTTACGTTAAATCCATATCTTAGCTATTGTTAATAGTGCTGTGATAAACATGGGGGTGCACATATCCTTTGATACACTGATTTCCCTTCCTTTGGATAAATACCTAGCAGTGGGATTGCTGGATTGTATAATAGTTCTATTTTTAATTTTTTTTCAAGAAATCTCCATATTGTTTTCCGTAATTGTTATTCTAATTTACATTTCTATCAGCAGTGAATAGGAATTCCCTTTGTTCTTCATCCTTGCCAGCATTCATTAGCTTTTGTCTTTTTGACAATAGCCGTTCCAAACAGAGTAAGATGATATCTTATTTGGATCTGATTTGCATTCATGTTTTTCACCACTCTTATTCAATATAATACTAGAAATTGTAGCCAGATAAATTAGGCAAGAGAAAGAAATAAAGGGCATCCAAACTGGAAAAGAGGTAGGCAAATCTTTCCTCTTTACAGATGACATGCTCTTATATATAGAAAAACTTAGACTGTGCCAGGAATCTCTCAAAACTGATAAACAAATTCAGTAAAGTTGCAGGATACAAAATTAATTAATAAAATAATCAGTAGCACTTCTATACACTAATTTCAAACTAGCTGAATAAGAAATCAAGCTGAATAAGAAATCAATCTTATTGAAAATATCCACACAAAAAGTAAATAAAATTCTGAGGAATAAATTGAACTAAGGAGGTGAAAGATCTCTATAAAGGGAAACTATAAAGCACAGATAAAAGAAACTGAAGAGGACAAAAACAAATAGAAAGTCATCTCATGCTCATAGATGGAAAGAATTAATACAGTCTTAAAGTTTAGGACAGTTAGTTGGATCAATAAATTTATTTTTCTCAAAAATAGAGGAAGCATGGCCTTTTCAATTTACCTTTAGAATTACAGTAGGTTGAGGATTCAGTTTCTCAAAATGTATTCCATAGATAGATTACACTAGAATTATCTGTGATGTAAAAGTTGCAAATTCCGGGCACCAAACCCAGATTTCCTGCATCTGAGTCTCTGGAGTTTGATCCAACTATTTGTATTTTAAGGAAGCACCTCAGATGTTTGGTCAGTATTAAAGTTTAGGGACCACATACATATGGAAAGTATAAACAAATGATTCTGGATTCAGAAGATTCATTCAGAAATAATTATCATATGTGCTTATTCAGTCAGAGAAAAATCATTGTAATGCAATAATTTTAGTAGTTACAAAAGTAGCTTTTGCAATTCTGCAGATGTAAAGAATTTGTACTACGTGTTCAGGGCAAACACAAGAAATAATTTAAGAAAAACATAGATTTCCTGTGATTAGCAGGAGATAGGTACAGAGTTTTGAAAATTAGAGAAGTTACAGGCTATTATTTCCACTGGCTCATCAATGTCTGAGAGTTCAGTTTGCAGAGCTGGTATAGCATCAGGCTATCTGGTTTCCATAACCCACAGATTTCCTCAAAATCCAGGAAAAAGAGAAGAAGAATATCTCTAAGAAACAAATACTATTTATACAGTATTTCTAATCCTCACAGTAACCTGTATCCCATACTCATAATATATGCAAGAACTGAGATTGTAATCAAGGTGAGTAGTATGTCAAATCCCTTATTCTTTCTACTACTTTAAGCTGTCTTCTGGAGTATGGGAAAAAATAGCTACGGATCACATGATTCTGTTCTGTTTTGCTTGTATATCCTATACACAGATCTACCATGACTCTCGCCAGTGGAATTTTGCACTGGGTCAGAGCTATCTTTCCTCCAAGTGACCTTTAGGACTAAGAATTTCTCTTATAATCACCTTCCTTTCATCAGCCAAAACCTTAATGTGCCAGCACAGTCCCACTATTGATCTCATCATATCTCTTCAGCTCTCAGACTTTACTATGTGAACATCGTGTAAGCAATCTTCCTTATGATCTCAATTGATCTAAGCACACTCTATAGCTCCTCTTCTTTTACCTATAAACCAATCTGCAAACCTGATGGCACTTTTCACTGAGGGCTTTCATGTGATGGCTGTTTGTTTCCTATATCCCTATGACTCTCAGTGCAGGAGGGAGGCTTGATAAACTATGTGATCCTCATTTATTCAAATAGACTTTTGGCATCTATTTTTTCCTAGCGATAGATGTTTTGAGATTTCTGCAGTTTATCAATGAAGGCAAGCATGCTATCATTCTCTACCAACATATGGGGAACTTCTTCTTATTTATTAAATAACAGTAATAGACAAGTAAAGAACAGAAATGAAAGAAAGAAAGAAAGAGGGACAGAGCAAGAGAAAGCTTTGCCACTTGATTTAAAGCATTGCTCTCTTTTGCATGTTTTATCCTGGTGATTTCAGTATACGTGGGATAACCTGTAAAACTCAGGACTTTTTGATATTCAAATTTTTCATGTGTAAAGATTTTTCTCCTTGATTCAAATAAGAAAACATACCAAAATCATAACTTGAATTTTACCAGTTGTCTTGCTTCCATCTTCAAGACTGCTCATGCAAACATTCCACTCTACATATAAACATTTAGCTTTCAATCTGTTTCCACTCAGTGTTTCCACTTCAACTGTTCTACAACCTTGTTCAGACTATCCACTTTCACTACATCCATTCATTTTCTTCATGTCTCTCATCATTAATCTCAGATTTCTTGGTCTATCATTTCAGAAATATCTTTCCATTAATCCACACTCTCTAACCACTCTTTCATTTTGTTTCACAACTTGAATAAATTCCAATTCCTGAATGAATTCAACTTTCTGTTTTGTCCATTCTTAAAGTAGAGTAACCTGGTGCTGCTAGAGAAAGTCAAACAACTACCAATGTGGACATATGAATAGATTCATTATAACTAGATTATTGCAACTCCAAATAATCTATTAATTTTCTCTGAATATCCATGAATATTTCCAATTCCCTTTTTCACTGTTACATACCTAGAAAACAGTAATGATCTGATTGAAATTTACTCATTTTACAAATTATACAGTTATTTCCAATTCACTTAGTAAAAAAGATAGCCCTATTTCTGTTCAAATACCTACCCCAGTGTTTTAGATTTCATTACTAAAAACTATTTTTTAATTTCTCTTAAAATATAATATATTGAAACTCTCCCACTCTACTGGATCTTTCTCACATTTTTAAAAATTAAAAGCAAGGGACCACAAAGAAACTAATTGAGGTTTTGAGGTGTACATTAGATTTCAACAACATAGACCTTACAAGGATAATTATGGGGCTCTTTTTAGTCTATGTCTCCATGTATTTGATAATCTAGAAATACATTGTTGAACCTAATTCATTTCACAAAATTTTCTGATTGAAGTTACCTAGAGAATCTTATAATGTTATTAAAGTATAGATTGAAGTCCAGCACAGAGAACTATTATTCCAATAGAAGGCAAAAAGGAAAATTCAACATAATATTAGCAACATTTTATATAATGCCTATGATATGCTAATATTAAATCAATTGTTTTGAATGGATTATCTCATTTCATCTTAATGAGAAATGATTTTTACCACATTCTCAAATTCAAGTTATTTTAAGTAAAAAATGGAGGAGGAAATATGGAGAACACATGAGGACAGGAGAATATCCAAAAATAATGAGAAGTCAAACCAATGTGGGGTTGGTAGGAGTAGTATACTGGGTAAAAACTGATAAGACTTCAACTAAATTATTAGTGATTATTATTACTGATTAAAGTCCACTTGCATATTGTGTATACTACTTTCTCAAGAAAAATAAAATAAGAAATAATCTAAGATTTTCACTTTGTAAGACAAACAAATTGATTTTGAACTGACTTAATGGAACTGGAAGTTTGTGCCAATAACATCACAGATATCAATATACTTAACTATTAATTCTGTGATTTTAATAATAATTTTTCAAGAAAGCCAAACTTTCACATAATAAATTGTATTTTTTAAACTTTGTTCTTATTGTGACCACAGTGCAAATCTATTCTGTACAACTGAGGACTACTTAATTTTTGTCATTTTAAGAAAACAAACTATCCTTATCCATAAAAATTTTTTAAAGAAGGACTAATGCAGAAAATTAAAAGAAAACATTTGCAAAATTGCATTTTCCTTTATCTTAATGATTAACACAGGCTCACACATATCATCAGAGTTTTAAGTACCTAAACTTTCTAAAACCAATTTAGTCTCTTTTAGTTATATGCATACTGAGTAAGAACAATGCACACTGAATTTTCTATGAATTAGAAATCAGTGCTGCAAACACTGTGCTTAAAAAAATAAGCAGTCATAGAAACAGCTGGAAAAAAATTATGCTTATCCAGCCTTATGAAATGTAGTTGAAAATGAAAGAAATGAGGAAAACACTATTCATAATTTCTTTTAGACACAAAAGAATCATAAAAAGCCCTCCCAAAGGACCAGTGCACTCAATTCTCCCTGATACTAAATAATAGATTCCAGAAAGAGTCTATAAGAATATAATAACATGACTTGTCAAAACTGGACTGTTTTTAGTTCTTATAATTTAGAAAAAAAAAGAAGTCCTTGTTCTGAAATGCAGAGCAAAATTAAAGTTATAATTATACAAAGGAGTACACAGTGGCAGCTGCAAAATCCCTTATATTACTCCCAAACTTTAATTCCCAGAATTAATCTTGATCTTATTGACTGCCTTATTAACTGCTGTAAATAGCAAAGCAAAGTATTTTTGTGGGAGGAAGTTGGAGGCATCTGAGTATAGGATGAAAAACAGCATTGTGATAATGCATACTCTCCATTGTGAATAGTATACTCAACTCCTAAGTATACAAAAAAGCATGTCAAAAATATTTATAATAATATCAAAAGTTTATTTCTTTCATAATTAAAATTGAAATATTTAATATTTTTAAGTGTGCGTTGGCTAGGAGCATCATTCTCATGATTTATTGAAGAACACAACAAAATATAATGTAATTAATGTTGTTTTTCTTCCTAATAATTCTATTCTAATTTTTCTAATGTTAAATTAGTTTGTTTTGTTGTTGTTGCTGTTCATTTACACAATGTTAATTGCTCATAACCATTAATTGGTTACATCGTCATTCAACTTTTGTTCATCTAATATTCTAAATTATACCTCAGCAGTGAATAATTTAAAAAATCCGATCTACCCAAATCAATATGGGCATTATATCCTTTTTCAAAAATAGTCATTGGTGGGCCAGGCACAGTGGCTCACGCCTGTAATCCTAGCACTTTGGGAGGCCTAGGTGGATGGATCACCTGCGATCAGGAGTTTGAAGCCAGCCTGACAAGACGTATACCAAGGTTTTGTTAGCTCTTATTTTGATATATCAAATTTGATTCTGCAGGCTCCAATAATTGTAATTCTTCAGATTCTGATAGTTTACTAAAATAAATACCAAGAATTGATCAAACAATATTTAGAAATAAAGGAATTTTCAAATTATTGAGAAATTGATGAAGAAATATTTAACATAACTAGCTGTAAATAAATGCATTTAGAAACCAGTGAAAAAGTATTTTTTCATCAGACAGTATTCCACCTACCCAAGAATGACTTATTTCTCTATCATGCTACTAAACTCACTCTTAGAAAAGTCGTCCATTAGCTCAGTGTTGCCAAAAAATAAATACTCCCTTGACCTCATTGTATATTATCTATCAGTGACATTTAATGTAGAAGATACTTTCTTTGCTTGGATTTTCTGATATACTGACCCTTCCTTCTTATTTTGTTACACAGGCCTGTTATTGATGATGAAAGCCTGGTCTAACTCCCTTTTCTCTATTTAAGTTTTTTCTCAATATTATCAAATCCCATCTTTTTTCAGTTCTCAGATTTATAACTATATCCTCTATCCTGCACTTTAATTTTTTAACCAGTTTCATTCATAATCCCTCCACTTGCATTTCTAATTTAGTATTTGAAACCTAACACATTAAAACAGTAATCTTGTCCTTTCTTCTAGATCGAACTCATGCATAGTTCTCTTCCACATCAATAAGTAGTATCATCAGCCATTCAATGCATCATCCAAAATTCAAATTTACCCATGATTTCCCAGTTTTGCCTACATTCTAAATCTAATTCATCAGTAAATACCTTTGTTTTATCATTAAAAGAATTCTTAATCTTTTTCTCTTCAATTCTATTACCATAGCAATAGACAGTTCACCATCTCTTCCAATAGCTTAGTTCTGATCTCCTCACTCTCATTGTTGCTGCCCTGATATCCATTCTTCGTCAAATCTTAGGATTGAAATTTTAACATAAATTAGAACCTATATTTGTCTTCATTTAAAATCCTCAAAGCCATCTCCCTGATAAAAATGTAACTTCAACTCTTTTTAATGATTGCTAAACTTGACATGTTCTACGTCTGCTTAGCCTGTGTGACCTCAGATTCATCCCAGGATGTATTAAGACACATACCCTTTGGCTGCCTTATTATTCCTATGTTCAAAGCATTTGCATTTTCCTTCTCCCTTACTTTGCCAAAAGTCTAGTATTTTTCTCAAATTATGGGAGAAACCACCAAGATCCAGGATGGAACATAACTTTTGTATGCTGTAAGAAGAGATAAAGAATCCCACAAAAGTGCTGAAAAGTAACATTTTCCTGAGGGTTCCCAGGTCAGTTTTTCAGCATATAATGTGGATATTGAATCTCTGCCGCAAGAAAAAAAAGTATTATCTTTTTTTACATTGGTGTATTTATTAAAAATTTTAGAAAACCAAATTTAAACATTAAATAAAAATGAAATAGATTGGCTCCTACAGCTGGAAAGAATATCAGGCTAGTAACCACATGAGAAACTAAGTAGAAAGAGAAAGTTGGGTATTGAAGCAAATTGCCTTTTCCCCATTTATACCCTTTCTCAAGGTAAAGCAAGAAAAAAGGAAAAAAATGCATACACATTGGAAATGAAGAAGTAATACCAACTTAATTCAGAGTATTTATATAAACTAAATAGACACTTTGGTCAAATATACAAAAATGCCAATAAATATAATGTTGTTTATCATGTTTATAGGGCACAAGATCAAGATAAAACTAAAATTTATTGCAAAGAACATTCAAAAATGGAAATAAAATACATAATTAGAAATACTAGTAAAATTATGTTCTATTTAGCTTGGAGTGGTGCTCTGCACGTTTGTATTCTCAGCTACTTTGGAGGCTGACGTGGGAGGATTGCTTCAGCCCAGGAATTTGAGGTCAGCCTAGGCAATAGAACAAGACCCTCTCTCTCTCTCTCTCTCTCTCTCTCTATATATATATATATATGTACTTTATATATATACTTTATATAGAATATATATATACTTAAGGATAAGTCTGTCTAAAAATAAGCCTAATTAGTGTATATTCAAAAGGCAAACAAAAAAAGAGGAAATGTTGCTGAGTAAAATTAAGGCAGATCTAAAATAGAAGATTGCTGTATTGTGTTCCTACATCAAAACACCCATCATAGTTGAAATGTCAATTCTCTCCAAAGCCATCTGTCAATTTAATGCTGTCCTCATCATGATCCTAGCAAGCAGGCTTTTTTTTTTTTTTTTTTTTTTTGGTGAGGGGAAGGAGTCTCTCGCTCTGTCGCGCAGGCTGGAGTGCAGAGACGCAATCTCGGATCACTGCAAACTCCGCCTCCCGGGTTTACGCCATTCTCCTGCCTCAGCCTCCTGTGTAGCTGGGACTACAGGCGCCCGCCACCATGCCGGGCTAAATTTTGTATTTTTAGTAGAGACGGGGTTTCACAGTGTTAGCCAGGATGGTCTCGATCTCTTGACCTCGTGATCCGCCCGCCTCGGCCTCCCAAAGTGCTGGGATTACAGGCTGAGCCACTGCGCCTGGCCGCAAGCAGGCTATTTTTTATTTATTATAAATTGAGAAGTTATTTCTGAAATCATATGGAAGTGCTAAGAACATATAATAAATGAAACAGCTCAAAGAATAACAAAGTTGGAGCATGTATATTGTTTGATTTCATGTTAATTATTAAGTTATATGCATCGAGACAGTATGTTATTAGCATCAAGGTAGACAAATATATACATGGAAAAAATAAAATGCCAACAAATAGACTAACAGATATAAGATCAACTGATTCTCACCGAATTGCAAATTCAGTCTACTTAAAGGACAATCATTTTAACACATGGTTCTAGCACAATTGGATATTTATTTGATCAAAATTAAACTTTAATTCGTAACTTATACCTCATATAATTAACTCATTTATCATAGACTTAAGTGAAAACATTTGGAGGTGTTTAACTTCTAGAGAAAAATATAAGAGAAAATAATTGTGACCTTGTATTAGGCAAACATTTCTTAGATATAATACAAAAAAAAAGAAAAAAATAAAAATAAAAAAACCCTAAAAATATCCTGATTAAAAAGTTGAAAAATGGATTTCGTCAAAATGAAAATTACCCTTTGAAATATACTACTAAAAGAATAAAGAATTCAATCATCTATTAAAAAAATTAGCAAAGTACATGTCTGATTAAGGTTTGTATCATGAATATATAAATAACTCATGAAATTCAATATTAAGAAAACCATTAATTTAAACACAGGACAGATAATTCAAAGAGTTACTAATGAAGGTATGTGAATGTCGAATACACACATAAAATGCTATTAGCAATATTAGTAGTAAAAAGCATTCAAATTAAGTCAACAGTGAGATACAAATGTTCACATCTATTAGAATGGCTAAAATTAAATAGGCTGATCATAGCCAAGTGTTGTACAGGATGTAGAGCAACTGCAATTCTCATACACTGCTAATGGGATGTAAATCATTTGCATAAAATATAACAGCTTTCCATGCAATGTGAACATATACCTATCATTTGATTTAGTGTTCCAGTACAATGTAGTTACCCAAGTAAAATGAAGATTAACAACCTTAGTTTCTAAGAAAATAAAAATTAAGTTGACAATTTATACCTACTAATAGTTGACTTTTCTAATGGAATTGGTTAGAAACTGGAGAAACATGACAGTTGATGGAAGTCTTTCTCCCCTGTGGATTGAGGTAAAAATTAAGAAAATATGATTGATTTAGGGAAAAACTAAAGTACTATTTGGACGCAAAATCAGTTACACAATTTGGATTTCAATATATAAATGTTTTTTGGTAAACGAGTGAATATGGATTTTTAAATTTTTTAAGGATTGCTGTATTAACGACAATCTTCAGTTCCAAGTAATATTTAGTTTTCTGAGTACTCAAGGGGATTTGAAGATCTCATTGGTAATATTATATATGATATACAGGGTTGTTTTCATGAGGAAAAAATATCATTTTAATTAGAATATTGAACACTATAATTGTAGTTCTGTATCCATGCTAAATCTTGTAGGTTAGGAAAAATATTCAAAGTTGTTGGAACTGCAAAGCGAAGTTCAACAGTTCCCTGTACCCCCAGATCTTGTCCAGGTACAAAGTGTATTAATACAAATTTTAACCTTATGGGCCATATGAAGCATTTAAAAAATGCTTCATTTTCATTTAAAATGCCTACCCACTTGAAGTGAATTTCATATTATGTTAAAATTATTCCAACCAATACCATTGAGATGGCATTCTAGTTAAGTTGAAGATTTGAAATTGTCCTCATAACTAGTAATTTTCATTTGCTAGTGAAATTAGGTAATCTTGGAGGAAAGTTTCTATGAGAAATAGGTGCAGAGGTAAAAGGTTCCTGAAAGTGGAGTGTGTTCTACACAAACCTATTATAATATATAGGACTGATTTGGGGTTAATTGGGACTGATTTATGTAAATACAGTCCTTCACAGATAGAAGAGTTATCAGTATTTGAGGACCTGAAATTTATGGAAATATAGTCTTCCACAGATAGAAGAGTTATCAGTATTTGAGGACCAGGTAATCCCATTTTACTTCTTGAAAGAGAAGACTTAGGAGCTGCAAAGAGATAAAGAAGGACGGAATAATCAGTGTGGTGAAAGATGACAAATATCGGAAAATGAATTCCCTGATTCCTTAATTAATTAACCATTCATTAATTTATTTAAAATATATCTTGAATTACTTATTTGTGACTAGTGCTGTTTTACATAATGGAAATACCATGGGTAATCATTTTTAAAAATCTTTTGCTTTCACAGACTTAAATCAAATAAATATTCTAGTCCAAAAACAACATACAGGTTGCATGCCATTATGCAGATTCTTTTAGTGAACAAAGTGTGCACTGCTCACCCTAATTTGGAAGCACTTTTGTTTCAGAGTTCTATAAGAAAAGCAAATGCTGCAAAAAAAAAATGGCCAATACCTCCTAAAATAAATAACATCTGAGATATAAAGTTATGTTTTATATCAAGACGTAGACTGTATCAACAAGGGATGCCATTCCAAGAGTTATTCTAAAATGCTGTTTATCATGATTTGGAACATTTTCAAATCATTACAGAAACAAAATTATATCACATAAGTGCATGCGGACGAAATCATGCAATTTCATAAAATCTGCACTCTCGGTATTATGCCATACAATCTGTGCTGTCAGTATTATGCATAGGTGATTGAAAGCTGTGAAGTTCTGTTGAGGAGTGGCCAGTAATCATTGATGGGATACCACCGTTTTCTATGTGGTGGGGCTTCTCATTTTCTGCACAATGCCTTTGGACAGCTCTTTTGCGTGAATCTGTCATCTGCGAATAAACTATTAAAATCATGGACCGAGTTAGTATATTGTATGTATATGGGGTTTATCCTCTGGTAAAACAGCAGAACTGATAAGTGTGTGAAGCATTAGCAAAAGTTAATGTGTAAGCCACAAGAATAGATAATTTCCCTGAAGAATGGCAGTGTCGATGAAAAGCAACCAAAACCAAATTTATAGGAGACAGAGAACAAAAAGTTGATTTGAGAGAAAGTAGACCAAGAGGACATAGAAAAGAGGCAGAGTAAAGTTCAGCATAGCATATTTGAGAAATCAAGAGGACATATTTGAGAAGAGAGGGTTAGGATGCCTGCTAATAGACAGTGGGTATTAGTGGACAGAAACATCGGTCACTGTTCTTAAACACAGCTCGCATTAGAGATAAGACAACAAAGATCAGCAGCATCCAACTCCTAAACTGTGTGTACTTTTTTACCTCCCAACATGTTTTATTGGCTTCAATATTTAATCAGATATAAAGAGCTCCAGGAAAACTAGCATTAAAGAGAAAACTTTTAGGAATTATTTTGTCTAGTTCCTGAAAAAAGAAAAAAGTGGTTTCTTTTAAAACTTGTATTGGAAATTTGGGACCTGGGGCAGTTTTGTTTCTAAACATAAAATTAAATTATAACATTTGTCTACATTATAAAGTCTCTAGTTAGCTTTCATGAAAGCCTTAATTATTTAAGGGAGAAACAAAGACAGTCAGCAAACACATTTAGAGATAAGAAAAGTAATATTCCTAAAATAATTAGATTAAAACCAATTCTAGGTTAAGACTATATTTTGCCTCATACCAAAATTGTCTATCTCTACTGGATTACTCATTTTTCTAGAAGGGCAATAAATATTAATTTAAAGCTATAGACACAAAGGTGCTGAAGTGTGAGATTTTCACTGAGACTGTGAAACTTTAAACCACAGATATTGGATAATTTGCCTGAATGAAATAGATATTATTGTTCACTAAGATACGCTTTTGTGCTGCTGAAATTATTTTCCACAATTTTGTACTCAACATAAGATTATCGATAGCATTTGCTATGCTAACCAGCATAGCAAATCCAGATTTATTCGCCATCCTTAAATAGTTAATAGTGTAATGTAGTTGATTATTGCAATAATAATGTTTGCTATATGTACCTCAGAAAATTACAGCAACAAGTATCAAAAACAATTTATAAAGTACTATTAAATTATAAATTATTTTTGTTTAAAAGTTTTATATTTTCGCATTATCAGTTAAATTCACTGATTACTTAAAATTAAGGTAATCCTGATTTTTTGCAATGAATCTGAAATTATCTTATAATTACATTAAATAAGAAATACTTCACATTTATCCTAAGCAGTTTCTTACAATTGATAGACAGTATTTGTGCACTGATGAAATATGTCAAGTTTTTCAAGGATAAATACTGTTTAACATTACTATTATTTAACTTTCTTAAAGAGATTAGAAGGACCTACTGACTTAGTGATAGTTTTTGCATTAATTAACTACCTCATTTATTCAATAAATGAACTTGAGAATACAGAAGTGTTGCATTAGGAACAAAAATCGTGAGCAAAGATTTGTTCATAAGAATCCTATATTTTTTAATTAGAGATGAGCAAGCCATAAAGAAGAATAGACACAATAAGTAACTTATGATATGTGCTTTCAACATGACAAAATAAAAAAGGATGTTAACTGTGTGTTGTATATCGCCTATATTATATTGAGGTATGTTCCTTCTCTACTCAATTTGTCAAGAGTTTATACCACAAAGGGACGTTAGATTTTATCAGATATTTTTTCAGCCTCTATTGAGGTAATCATATGAATTTTTTCTTTGATTCTGTTAATGTCATGTATCATGTTTATTGACTTTGGTAAATTGAACCATTCTTCCCTCTCTAGGAAAAAAATCTGACTTTATCATGATGAATGATCTTTTTAATTGAATTTGGTTTGCTAGTATTTTGTTGAGAATTTTTGCATCTGTATTTATCAGGGATATTGGCTTATTATTTTGTGAGTATGTGATTTTGTCTGGTTTTGATATCAGAGTAATACTGGCCTCCTAGATTAAATTTGGACATTTTCTGTCCTCTTCAATTTGTTGGAATAGTTTAAGTAAACAGAATTGGTATTAGTTCTCTAACTGTTTGGTATAATTTAGAAGTGAAGCGCTCAGATCCTGGGCTTTTCTTTTACAGGAGATATTTTATTGACTTCTTATGGGTCTGATTAGGTTTTCTATTTACTGAAGATTCAATCTTGGTAAATTTTATGTGTCCAGGAATTTATTCATTTCTTCTAGGTTTTACAATTTGTTGGCATATACTTGTTTGTAATATTCTCCTATAATTCTTGTATTTTTGTGGTATTAGTTGTAATGTCTCCTTTTTCTTATTTTATTTGAGAGTCTTCACTCTTGTTGAGTTAATCTAGCTAAGTTTGATGATTTTTTTTATCTTTTAGAAAAGCAAACTTTGTTTTGTTGATCTTTCTAATTATTTCTTATAGGCTCCATATATTTCTACTTGGATATTTATTATTTCTTTCCTTCTGCTAGTTTTGGGGTTAGATTGTTCTTGTTTTTCTGATTCCTTGATAACATGTTGTTTATTTCAGATTTCTCTGCTCTTTTCCTGACATAGGCATTTATTACTATAACCTTCTCTTAGAACTGCATTTGTTGCATTCTTTAAGTTTTGCTATGTTGTGTTTAAATTGTCATTTGTATCAAAGAATTTTTATATTTTCTTTTGAATTCCTTCATTGACCCATTGGTTTCTCCTAAGAATGTTATTTAATTTCCATGTATTTGTATAGTTTCCAAAGGTCATCCTGCTGTGGATTTCTAGTTGTATTCCAGAGTAGTCAGAAAAAAATACTTTATATGGTTTTACTTTTAAAAAATATGTTATGACTTGTTTTGTGGACTAACGTATCATCTATGCTGAAGAATTTTCCATTTGCTGTTGAGAAGAATGTGTAATCTGCAGCTGTTGGATAGAATGTTGTATAAATGTCTGTTAGGTCTATTTGGCCTAGAGTGCAGCTCAAGTTTCATTTTTTATTGTTGTTAATTTTCAGGCTGGCTGACTTGTCCATTGCTGAAAGTAGGGTTTTAAAGTCTCCTACTATTATTGTATTGAAGTCAACTTTATTTATATCTATTAATTTGTTTTACACATTTAGGTGCTCCAGTGTTAGGTGCATATATATTTATAATTATTATATTTACCAATATATTTAATTCTTTATCACTGTCTAATAGCTTTCTTTGTCTTTTATTGTCATTTTTTGCTTAAAGTATATTTTTACATAAGTATAGCTATTCCTGGTCTTTTCTGGTTTTCATTTGTAGAAAATATCTTTTTCATGTCTTCAATTTCAGTATGTGTGTCTTTATAGGTGAAGTAAGTTTCTTGCAGGCAGCATGTAGTTGGGAATTTTAAAAAACATATGGAACAACTTGATGTATTTTAATTATAAATTTAGTCTTTATAGGTGAAGTAAGTTTCTTGCAGGCAGCACGTAGTTGGGTGCTTTAAAAAATGTATGGAGCAACTTCATGTATTTTAATAAGGTATTATTGATTGGTAAGAACTTATGACTATCACTTTTAATTTGTTTTCTGGTTGTTTTGTAAATGCTTTGTTCCTTTCTTCCTTTGTGGTTAAGTGATTTTCTCTAGTAGAATATTTTGATTTCTTGTTTTTTATTTTTAGCGTATCTATTATGCATTTTGTGGTTACCATATGGTTTACACAATCATCTTACGGCTGTAACAAGTTATTTTAAACTGATGACAACTTAACTTTAATCACAAATAAAATAAAGTCTAAGAAACTCTATACTTTTATATTTTCCCCATATTTTGACTTTTTGATGTCTCACTTTACATCTTTTTATATTGCCAATCTCTTGACAAATTGTTGTAGTTACTATTATTTTTAATAGTTTTGTCTTTCAGTCTTCGTACTAATTTGAGTCATCCACACACCACAATTACAGTATTTGAGTGTTCTAAACATCTATGTAATTACTTTTATCAGTGAGTTTTATCCCTTCAGATATTTTCTGGTTAGATTTTGCACTCTTTTCTTTCAGACTGAATAAATCTCCCTAGCGTATCTTTAGTACAGGTATAGTGGTGATTAATTTTCTCAACTCTGTTTGTCTGAGAAAATCTTGTCTCCAATTTATGCCTGAAGAAAAGCTTTGATGCGTATAATATTCTTGATTGGCAGTTTTGTGTGTGTGTGTGTGTGTTTTTTTTTCTTTCAGCATGTTAAAAATGTCATGTCACTCCCTCCTGGCCTTTATAGTTTCCGTGAAGAAATCTACTGCCAGGTGTATTGTAGCTCCTTTATAAGGTATTTGCTTCTTCTTTGTTTTTGTTTTTTTTTTTCCATTGCTGCTTTTAGGATCCCTTCTTTGTTCTTGACATTTGAATTCCATCATTATATGCCTGAGGGTAGTTTCATTTGAGTTGAATCTGCTTAGTGACCTTTGACTTTTCTGTACTTGTATATTTATTTGTAACTTTTGATATTGTTGGATGTATCCCCACCTAAATGTCGTCTTGAATTGTGGCTTCCATAATCCCCATGTGTTGTTGAAGGAACCTGGTGGGAGGTAATTGAATCATGGGGGTGGTTTTTTCCCATGCTGTTCTTGTGGTAGTGAATAAGTCTAACAAGATCTGATGGTTTTATAAAGGGCATTTCCCCTGCACACTCTCTCTTGCCTGCTGCCATGTTAAGACGTGCCTTTGCTCCTCCTTTGCTTTCTGTCATGATTGTGAGTTCTCCCCAGCCATGTGGAACTGTGAGTACATTAAACCTTTTTTTCTTTATAAACTACTCATTGTCAGTTATGTTTTTATTAGCAGCATGAGAACAGACTAATATACTTTTCTTTAAGGTTGGAAAGTGTTCTATTATTATTCCTTCACGTAAACTTTCTCCCTCTTTCTAGTTCTCTACTCCTTCTTGAATGCTAATAACACACCTGTTCTTTGATAAATTTCATAGATCCTGTCAGTTGTTTTTTCTTTTTTTCTATTCTGATTGTGTATTTTCAAATAGCCTGTCTTTGAGCTCACTGATGCTTTCTTCCATTTGATCAATCTGCTGTTGTGACCCTCTAATGCATTCTTCAGTCTTTTAACTAACTTTATTTTTAGCTCCAGAATTTTTGTTTTAATTTAAAAATATTTTAATCTATTTGTTAAATTGCTATGATAAATTTCTGAATTTTTCTCTGTGGTTTTTATTTTTATTTTTTAAGCTTTGTTGATCTTCCTTAAACAGCTATTTTGATTACTCTGTCTGAGAGACTACACATCTATATCCCTCCAGGGTCAGTCACTGGTACCTTATTTAGCGCATTTGGTGAGGTTGTATTTTCTTGATTATTTTTGATGGTTGTGGATGCCTGTTGATGTCTGGACATTAAGGAATTGGGTATTTATTCCAGTCTTCACTGTCTGGCCTGCTTGTACCCATCCTTCTTCAGAGGGCTTTCCAAGAATCAATGGATTCCGACTGTTAGAGTTTCTAATCCTGTGATTACTACAGCCCTAATAGCAACAGAGGGCACCCTAAGGCCAAGTTTGCTAAAACTGTCTCACAGACTCTGTGGTCCTGACTCAGATGTACCTGTAAAAGATCATACCCAGGGATGTTCCCTGTGTTCCAAGGCAGAGTCCCTTACTCAATTTTCTCTTATTCTCCTAGGCAGGAAAACTTTCTCATCTCTGTGCTCCCTGGGGTTAAAGCTGTGATGCAGGCATACTTGTGGCTGCCACAGTTGATGCTGTGCTGAGTTATATCTAAAGCTCATAGCCTCCCAGATCACCACAGTGCAAGAGCTTACCCAAAGCCTATGGCCACCATGGCCTTCCTAGCTGCTAGAATGTTTTGGGGGTCTGAGACTACTTTAGTCACATGGTGGTGAAGCAGGCTGGGACACAGGTTCAAATTGCTGGGATGGTGGATTCCCTGCTAGTGTCAGGGAAGGTCTAGAACTTTCATCCACAGGCACAAACATGGAATCAGGGGCCACGGGGATTTGTCTGGTGTTGTGTTTTTCTGTGGTGGGACTGCTGCTGGGTTTCAAAGCAAAGTCGATGCACACTTTCTTCTCCTTCCCTTAAGCAGATGGCATCTCTATCCACGCTTCACAGCTTGGGGATGGAGGAGAGATGGTAAAGGCAATGAGATACTACTCTTCCTACCCTCTCCAATGCATCTTTTCTTATTATTTTGCTAAAATCAGCTATTGTGATCTCTCAACTGGTTTTCTTATGTCACATGAAGGTATTTTCTCATGTGAATAGTTGTTCAAATTGATGTTTCTACAGGGGCACAATCACTGGAGAGTCCTGTTCTGCCATCCTCCAGTGAGAAGAGTCTCTAGTAAATTATGTCAGTGTGTTTCAGTCTATATCTGCACTATAATAGGTGTACATTCAATCCATACCTGCACCTATAATAAGTGTACATTTACTGTTCATTTAAGTCATTCATTACTAATAGAAAGAGTGCAAACATCAGTATCCTGATGATTACTTTGCACTTTAGAGTTCTACAATATGCCAGTGACAATCTCTACAGCAGAAAGTGATTATTTTACCATTTATATGTGTTTGAGGTAAACAGAAGGGTCAATACATTATAAAATGTGTAAATGCTTGAAGAAATATTTTGGCATAAAAAGAGAAACTGTATCTAATAAAAATGTTCAAAATTATGGAATTATTTGATATAACATAAAGTTAAACATAAACTCTGGAAGTATTAGTTATAGGGACATCAAGTCATATGTTATATAATTGGCATTAAAGGCAAAGTACTAACAGTGTAATCTGGCAAAATAAAGTGTTTTTTTCCTAAGGCTTTACAGGAATATAAAAGTCTCTAACACTATCAATGAGATTTTATATGTCACCAATAAAAAACAAATATTTTCCAAGCATTGCAAAACATTGTATTTATGAGTTAGGCTTTGAATTCTTGACAGATTTGTGACTATATGAGACAGGAAATCATTGGGTCATTTTCTCATCTATAAAAAACAAGTAACTATTGCAACTACTAACCAAGTTTAGTGAATGTTATAGCTGAAACACTAATAATTTAAATGACTAAAATGATTGCAAATTTTGGCTAAATCACATTTTAATTGCCTACATAGGAAATATATAAAACCAACCAGAAGCATCATCATTCATAAAGAAATTTTAAAATATACATATAAGTTTCTTTCTTTGTCCAGAAAATCTTCAATTTGGCCATAATATTTTTATTTAATGTCATATAACAAACGGATGTATGATCCTACCCTTTCTTTCTGTCAATGTTCTTATGATTATCTTTTTTGATCAGCTGTTATCACTTTGCTTTATCATCTTCTTGGCTATAGTTAATTTGTAGTTATAACAGTTGATGTCATTGTTATTACTACTACTGTTGTTATGGAATGGGCTCTTATCATATGCTAGAAAACTCACTATGTGTTTCTTCAGAATGTACACAGCCTAGAACCAAACTATGTGTTTTTCTGATGCAGACTTTAATTGTATAACCATTAATCTGTGTTACTTCTGCTTAAAGTATGTATGTGTTCAAAGAGCAATTTACCTAATGTGTCCAGGAAAATATTACGTAGGAAGTAATATATAATATCTTTAAAGATGAGAAAAGTACTACTATTATAGCTCCCTCCTCACTCTCCCCTGCCATCTTCACCCACACACACAAAAATAGCTTTTATGTTATAGGACAATGCTCAGGGTAGAATGGTAACTCCAACGATAAGTCCAAGCAACTCATGGGGTTCACAAAACAAGCAAAACAAATGCAAAGTTAACATTACTCATTTGAAAAAGGATATACCTGGAATAAACTTTGAACTTTGAACATTCATAGGTTGCAACTAATAAAGGACCACCACTGAGGAAGTGAACATTTTAGCAAGGCAGAGCCTGAGAAAAATACACTGAGAAACACAGAAGTAGATTAAAAGACATAGGGAAATTCAGGTAAGGCAATCAGTCTACCAATATATAAGGAATGCATTATATATGAAAAAATTTTCTTGATATTGGAGCAATTCAAAAAAGAGAAAATCTTTTGAGATAAAAAATGCATAATTAGAGTAAGAATGGAATATAACTATGCAATCATAAAAGTAATTAGAAAAAAATAAAAACGAGAACTGTGCTGGCGGAGATGGGGTAGAAATGAAGAAGGGTAATCTCACAGATCTATAGAAGAAGTATGAAACATAGCGTTCTTATAAAAGTCTGAAAAATATATAATAAAAAAGCTAATGGAAATATATTTTGTATCAATCAATATGATAAGTAATTGAATATATTCATAAATAATGGTTAATGCATACTATGGAATATTATGAAAACATTATATAGTTGGAGCAAATAGGAAGTTGTCATTCATGTTATCCATTTGGGTTCCCTGGACCACATTGAAAAAGGAAGAATTGTCCTGCGCCCCATGTAAAGTACACTAACACTAGTGATAGCTGATGAGGTTAAAAAAAAAATCACACAAAAAAATCTCATAATGTTTTAAGAAAGGTTACGAATTCGTGTTGGGCCGTATTCAAACTGTCCTGGGCCACATGCAGCAGGAGGCCCATGGGTTGAACAAGCTTGTTATAAAGTGAGTAAAGTTTACATAATGAAATCTAAAACAAGAGAGAACAATTTTCCAGTATATATGATTATATATTTGTTTATATATTATGAAGGTAGGGGAAACTTTGGTGATACAACAGAAATTACTTAATAAACGGGAAGAGCTACAGGTGTCAGAAAGGAACAAGAAGACAGGAGAGATGAGTTATGGTGAAAGACAATTAAAATAGGCATTCATACCTAAACATAACTATGAGCCAGTTAAGTTTCACAGCTTTAATACATCTTATTCTTGGCACAGTCAGTAATTTGTGTTATCCCTAAAATTTCTCCTGAATTTCAGACTCATATACAAGTGTGCTTTTGACTTTCATTTGTATGTTTAATAGTCATCTCACATTTGATATGTTTTAAACAAAACTGTTGATTTTCCAGTACAACCTTATTTCTTTCCATGTTTTTCACATCAGGAAATTGCAACATCATTCTTCCAAATTGTATAGCTCCTCTCAGAAAGTCTTCCCTCCTTCATCCTGAATTTATATACTGATTCTGGTTTCTTTCACTATCTTGTACAGGCAATGATGCAGGTCCAAGATGCCAATGATATTTCACCTAAGCAATTGCAATATCTCCTGGCCTTTCCCCTGGCTTCCAGTCTTCACTTCTTTGGAGTCAATTCTCTAAACCAAGGCAGAGTAATCCTGCTAAAAATTAAGTAATATATTACTATTCTAAGTCCTTGCCGTGGCTTTTGATCTTATGTAGAGTAATGCCCATAGATTTGTCAAAGCCTTGGAAGGCCAGCTTACAGATTTCCTCTCTAACCTCTTTTTTTTTTTTTTTTTTTTTTCCTGTGGAGACGGAGTCTTGCTCTGTCGCCCAGGCTGGAGTGCAGTGGTGCGGTCTTAGCAACCTCCGCTTCCCGGGTTTAAGCAATTCTGCCTCGGCTTCCCGAGTAGCTGGGATTACAGGCGCACACCGCCACGCCTGGCTAATTTCTTCTGTATTTTAGTGGAGATGGGTTTCCTGTGTTGCCTAGGCTCTGCTCGAACTCCTGAGCTCAGGCAATCGCCCGCCTTGGCCTCCCTGAGTGGTAGGATTAGAGGCATGAGCCACTGCGCCCAGCTTCTAACCTCATTTTTTTAAAGCACTCTTGGTTTCACTCATTTTGGCCCAGCTACCATGGCTTCATTGCAGCTAATGGAATTCATCAAGTATGTTTATTCCCCACACCAGGCCCTTAATGTTTGCTCATTCCATTGAGTGTATTTTTCCTCCCGATAGTCATGTATTGCTACCTCACTCCCTTTATATCTCTGCTCAAATTTAACTTTATCAATGTGGATCTCCCTTGTGAATTACATAAAACCTTACCTCTTACAGACCTCATTATTCTCTCTACCCTGCATTATCCCCATTTCACATATACCCATACACAACACAAGATAGTAAAATAAATAGACTGATCAATTGATTGATCAATAGATGTCGTTTCCCCAAGCAAACCTTTCTCTCAACCACATTTATGAGACTTTGTTTTTGTTAAAAGATATGCAAAATATCAGATTTTTCAAAATAAATATATTTAATGGTTAAAAATGTTTAATTTCTTATTTTTTTCCAAACACTTCTCTTTTTCTGGCTGCCTCATTGTTTTTTACAATGACTGTGAGTCTATAACTATCTCCTCTGACTCCCCAGTATATACACACACTCTCTTCATCATCTCACTCTCATGTTTGCAACATCCAATTTCTCTTTTCATTCTCACTGCCACCCCCTTAAGAGAACTATCTCTTGTTATCATTCTTCTAGATTTCATGGACTCCATGTATTTTCCTTTCATGAACAGGTGTCACAATTTTCCTAACCACTTTGTAAAACCTAGTCAAATGTGTGACATGCAGCACTTTTTACCTTGCTTTTGCATCCACTTGCTCTTTAAATACCCTAACTGTATCTTCTACTTTCCAATTCTATTCTTTTTCCAAGAACTCAATTAAAATGTCAAGGTTATTATATTTTCCCCCTGGAATATTAGCTAAGATTGACCTGTTTTTTTAACTCACAGTATTTTAAACTTTTATCTTATTCAGCATGAGAAAATAAATATTTGCATATATCACAAAGCAGGTACATTTTTGAAAATATAAGCTATCGTATATCTTTATATTTCTAAAAGACTCATAAGCTCAGTAAAAAGGAAAAGTATATCTTTAGAGAGTGAAAAACCCTATGACAAAATTTAAGGTTAAATGGCAAATTGAGTGAAATACTGTCACAGTACAAAGAATGTTGGATAATTTTACCTACTGAAGAACAGGAAATAGATAACAGTGCATTTAAAACTATAAAGAAAAGAATGATGAGCATACTGAAAATATACTGTTCATAGCTGATTAATATTATAGCTTCATTTCATCTATTTTTCTCTAGATAGATCCTAAAAGTATCTATAAATTAAAAGGCATTATAGCACTAATGATTTGGTTGGTTTATGAGGATATTTTTAAATTATCTGTTTGTAAACAATCTGGCTGGTGACTAGAAGGTCAGAGTTTCCAACAGTGAAGGCGCTTCATCAAAGTTATCATCCCCATCTGTGAGGGATGCTTTTATCTAGGGCCAATGCGAATGACTTCGCTCTGCTGAGACCACTGATTGTGTGTGTATGCGTGTGCTGCACACGAACATTCTGCACATGGCACTCTTAGTAGCATCCTGCCTTCTGCTGGGGAAGTTTGTAAAGATTTAGACAAAGTTTGTAAAGATTTACATAAGTTTTCTTTATATCTTTCCTTTTTTATTTGTATTATGTACTTTGAGGCCTTCACTCAAGAGAAGTCAGATATTATTATGATAATCTCACAAAAGGGCATCACACTTCTACTAGAAACTACATACCAAGATGTATATAGGAAAAATCAACTCAGAAATGCAAATAAATTCATTAAACAACTTCAGCTTTCACAAACGCAACCTGACAGGTATTTCATGGAACAGCCTATCCTATGAACTTAACATCCTATTTTGGTAAAACATTGCATGGTGGATATGTAGGAATTTGTGGCCCTTCTAATATTTGGTATACTTTCCTCTGCAATTGGAAGTAACTTTGGCTTAATTAAACTTCTTTGCTCTCCCAATGATTCAAATATACACACATATGACCCCACAGCATCTGCTCAAATATTTTCTTCTTTATTTCTCCTTTGAGATTACAAGTATCTTAGTCCATTTTGTGCTGCTATAATAAAATATCTGAGACTGGGTAATTTATAAAGAACAGATGTTTATTTCTCACAGTTCTGAAGGCTGCGAAGTCCAAGATTAAAACCCCCACAAGTTTCAGTTGTCTAGTGAGGTTGCATCCTTTGAAAGAGCAGAACACTCTGGCCCCACAGGCAAAAGAGCTGAAGAGCAAGCTAGCCAAACTCTGCATGCAGCATCTTTTATATAGTTTTTGGTCTCATTAACAAGAAACCCTCATGGCATAATCAATTCTTAAATGTCCCACCTCTTAATACTATCACACTGGCAATGCTTGAATTTTGGAGGGGACACATTTAAACTATAGTCACATGTATATTTTAAACTGTTTAGATAAATCAGTTTATAATTCAAAGTAACTAAATATCTCCATCTGTTTTCTCACATAACACAGGTGATAGCTACAAAGAATATAATTTATTATTTAGCAATTGAGATACTCAAGGGAAAAATGGTATGAAAAGAAATACCCAATTGTATGTACTAGAGACTGAATGAAATGCAAAAAAAGAGAAGAAAAAATAAGAAAAGTAAAGTAGTTTTACTCAAGAATACTATACTTATTCAAATAGACGTTCACTTGTAAAGGTACTAGAATCATATATATTCAAGGATCGATTAATATCTATGTAATAGGCTTTAGAAAAAATTTAAAACCTCAGGCAACAGAGACTCAAATCAAAATACTAACTCAAAAGCTAGATAAAGTGTGATCTATAAAGCTGATGACACACTGGGAAAAAAAAGTATTAGTGAATCATGAAATATAAGGTTATAAAACAGAAGGCAAGAATCCTTTATGAAAGAAAAGAAAAACTATCAGACTTATAAACAGTTTTTAAAAAGCATATTGACCTGTTTCACAGAATGTACCAAGACAACATGGAGGGAGGAGTAGATTTAGAAAGTTATAATTAGCAATGCTCTAAATTAAAGAATTAATGTATGCTGTTTCATTACTGCATACAAATCATTCAAATACCAAGAGAGAAAATCCACAAAAAAAGAAAACGATAGTAACCAAATATAAAGAAAAAATATGGTATAAAAATAACAAATATAAATAACAAAAGTAAAATCAAAGAATTCATACTTATGATACATATATATATATATATATACACACACACACATCACAAAACATACAAAATTTTTACCACTTTCTCTTCCATTGCTAATACTTGGTCTGTACTCCATCAACTCTCATCAAGATTACTTGAAATAATTCAATAATTTCTACATAATTGAATATTTTAAATAACAGTGCTAGTTTGTATTTATTGAGTAGTTAATACATACCTGCTATTTTCCAAATATTATCTCATCAAATCATCACAAACTCCCATAAACTAAGATAATTTCCTATTTAACAAAAAAGGATACAGAGAGGTTGAACCAATGATCAATACTGACTCAGTGCAGTAAATGCCAAGAACTGTCTTTCAGCAGCATCCATGTTTATTAGCACAACTTATATTGCCATACAGAAAAAATATGGAAAGAACAAAGCTTCATGTTTTTATCCAATTGTAAAATATTAATATTTATAATCAATCTAAAAATAATAAATGGAAAATAAAACTTGATGCCTATCTTATTTGTAAGTAAAGAAATAAATATACTGATGAGTCTTCTGGACCCCTTCTTGCATTTGCTAAGGAGTTTCTCAATGAGTGTCCCAGTGGTGCCTTCTACAGTGTGGCAAGTTCCTCCCAATCCTCTTTGGCGTCTTTCTGATACACATACTAATTCTCTAAGACTGATTATTGCCTCTGGTGTCACTCTCTCCCTCTTCCTTACAGTCTATTCTCAACAGAGAAGGTCAGAATATTATGAAAAAGTGTAAGTTATTTTGCTGCTTAGAACTGTTTAACATATTATTAATTCACTCAGAATGAAAGCATCTTAGCAGAATCTTGAAAAAAAAAATCCTATAGGATTTGCCTTACATTCTCTAGTCTCATCTTCCAATGCTTTTCATTCATTCTCTCCACTCCATCACAGAGACTCCTTGCTCTTCATCCTTCACCCTGGCACCCTGCCACTTAATGGTTTTTGCACTTTCTCAACTAATCCCCAAATAACTTATTCTAATATTCAGATTTTATCCTTTTCCCTCGCTGCATCTTATCTCCTTTATATCTCTGTTTAAATGTTGATTTTCTGTGATGTATCCCTAGGAATTCCTATCTTTTATTCATGCACTTGGCCTCTCATATATATGTATATTGTACTATTTGCCCACAGCTAAGATTAGTATCTTAAAGAGTGCCTACTACATAAATGGAGCTCAATAAGTATTTGCTAAATAAATAGATGATTTTGTGCCCGTTAATCAAAGATTTTTAGATACTTTGGTTATCTTCATCCTTATTAGCTCTTTCCAGTTATGTCAATCTCACTTTGACTTGGCCCTAATTCTATCCTATCTGGTCCTCACTTATCTTCTGTACTGTGGAGACCCAAATTTTGCAAGAGGAGCACCTGGGCATTGGAGGTACCAAGAAGGAAAAGAATCTTGGATTAATTACTGCTTCTTAGAATAAAAATTTTAGATTTTTCTAGCATCTGTGTGATTCCTTCAACCAGTTAAAGTGACTCTTCATTACTGCGTCATGTTTTCCAACAGTATAAGATGAAGATTCAAGTAATGAACACTCCACGAAATATAAAGTGCATTATGCATTTCATTTAGACAAACTTAATTTAAATTATTTTGGCTGCTGCCCACCAAATATAATTGAGTTACTTAAGTGGTCCCTTTACTGACAAAATGAAATCTTACATGAAGAATTTTGTGAACCATGTAGAAGATTTATGGATATTAGTCCCTTTCTTAATTTAGAAAATTAAACTCTGAATTAATTTTGCTTAATCTAATTTTCCTTGAGAAAGAGGGTATACTTTTTTTTTACTATTCATTTGTTGATGCCTTCATTAAATGAGCAAATAATTACTGGCACACTATTTGTGCCAAGCAGTGGAATTTCATAAGGTTGAAATTTCCCATGGGATTTCAGTGATAAAGATACAAACAGCCAATTAATTCTAACTAAATACCAGACACTATAGGGAGAACTTGATATACAACTAAGAAGAGATAGAATATTAACTAATTTAACCCTAATCACATCCCTAAAATTCCAGTCTCTTACTGTTCCCTTTTACAAATCAGAAATGGAGAAAGAAAGAAGATAGTTAATTTGCTCAATGGCATATTGCTTCTATCTTGAAAGCTCAACTCAAGGGCATCTGAGACCATCTGGCTCCAAAATCCCTGTTATAATAGACTAAAGCCTACCCTCTTAAACATGAATAAACTTAATTCCTACCATCAAAGACCTTATAGTATAACAGAAAAAATGAGCATCTAAAATATTTAATACTATGGTATAAGTTGATATACCTTCTGTAATAAAGGTTTGTATGGAAATTTAAAGAAACTCAGATTAAGAAGTAACTTTACAAATGGGTAACAAGTGTTAGCAGAGACAGCTGAAGAGTAACAGTGGCCTAGCTGTATGGGAGATATTATTTAATAAGCAGGTCTAGCCCATTCTAGGAAATGAGAAAAAACAATTGTGATGAATTATTAGATAACTTTGTGAGGTCAGTTCCAATTCTCTGGGAGTTGCATCTGTCTCTTCCTCCATGAAATTGCAACCTTATTACTCTGATGTTTGAATGCCTATTTTTGGAACATATAACTTTATAAACATGTGAAGACAGGAAGAGAAAGTATTCACATTCACAAAACAAATCCTATATTCACTGTTAATGTGTCTCATTTCCCTCCTTCTAAATACAAGTAGTACCTTTCAATTCCATATACAGTAAAAGATAATTGGGTACTTGGAAATAACATAACCAAAGATGAGAGCCATGAACATCCCATTGTCAGTCTGTGGCATTAATAAAAGTGCAATCATCTTGCTTTATTTTAAATATGCCATGTGAGAAAATTTTTAAAAAGCAATCCAGCACCCCTGGTATGCACCATTGTTCTTTTTATTGCCAGGTTATTCTCTAATGCAAAAATCACAGATGTTGACCAAAATTAAAGTAATAGTTCACTCTCATAAAAGCAGTGGTTTACAGATTGCTGAGATAATGTCATAGCTAGGAACATGACCATCTGCTTTATGTCCAACCATTAGTAACGTGACCATTTTTATTTGATTAAAAAGCTTACACAATCAGTCACTCAAAAAGTTTTTGTTAAAACATTTTTACATTAAATAAGATTGCACCTTATGTTTTCAATCTTGGATATTACCCTATATGGTTTCCATTAATCTCATGATAGCTAGAATTATGGGAAATTATTCTGTCTTCCTCTCTCTTCCTGCTAGTCATGGTCTTAAAACACATGTGTAGTTTGGTGGAGATAAAAAACAATAAAAAAATTCTCAACTTTTAATTTTTGTGATTGATGCAAACTAAGAGAAATAAATACCATAATGAATCTACTTCCTCTTTTTCCCAAATTCTAGACATATAGTTGTATCAGACTATACAAATACAAATTCTACAAATATGTTGAGTTCTCACTTTATGTCAGTGACTCTCTTTGTATTAGAAATGCAGGTGTAAAAGAAAGACAAATCTCTGTTCTCATGGAGTTTCATAGGTAACAGAAAAATATACAGAGTCAAACTACTCATGTAGTTATGAGTGCCATGCAGACAAAAAAAAAAGTGATATGAGAGAAAGTGACAGCTGGGTTGATTTGGAGAGATGGGTATGTTGCATTTTAGTTTTGAGGAAGCCATTCAAAGAAGGTAACATTTTAGTTAAGTTTCCTGACTATAAGAACAACTTATTTTTTCTATTAGAATACATTCTAAATTTGTGCCATGAAACATGAGAGTCAATAAAACCAGACAAAACCAATGTCTGTTAATCTTTATAATACCGTTTTGTTCTTACTATACTCAGCCACACTGGTCTTTTTTTTCTGATGTTTTGAAAGTAGAGATATTGTGGATTGCATATGAAAGGAGAACAATTGTACATGCCTACATGTGAAAGATAAAGGAAAGAGAAGAAACACTGCTGACCTCTTAGGATTTGGGCTTGAGTAACTGGGATAACTTTAGAACATTTACTGAGTTATGAAGGAAATATGTTCCTGTCCTTTCCTTTTCTCTCCTCTCCTCTCCATTCCTTTCCCTTTTTCCTCTTTCCCCTTTCCGTTTTCCTCTGTCTTCTTTTGCATTTTTCTGTTTCTTTCCTCCTCTCTCTCCCTTTTTCTCTCATTCTCTCCCTTTTTCCTTCCTTCCTCCCTCCCTGCTGCTTGCTTACTTGCTCTTTCTTTCTTTCTCTCTCTCTTTCTTTATTCTTTCTGTCTCACTCTCCCTTTCTCTTTATTTCTTTATTTCTTCTTTCATTATCTTCAGGAGATATTTTGATATATTTGTGTTTTAAATAATTTTAAATATTGGGGTGACACTTGAGCCTTCTCTCCTATTTTCCTTCACCACTGTGAGCTCTAAATTGGTGAAAAATCACTTTCAACAAACATGGCTTTTCTGTTATTTACATCAATATTTCTCAACATTATGCTTATGCAGATGTATTTAAATTATGAGACAAAATAGAGAAATTACAGAGGGAAGAAGATGTTTATAACCCACGTAACAAATAAACATTAGAAAGTTAACACAAAAGTAATAAGATTGGCAAAATAAATGAATAGGCATGTCACAGTAGAGACTATCTAATGGCCAAGTGCTCATATGAAAAGGTGTTTAATTTCATTTATTAAGTTGATGCAAATTAAAGCTACAAGGAGAAATCAATAAACAACAGAATGTCTAAAATTAAATCATTGAAAATTAAAGTATTGGAAGGAAGGAAGAACAACAGAAACCTTTAATAACCCTCAGCCTGCTAGCAGGATTTTATATTATTGTATATATTTTGGGGAAATTGTTTGGCTGTATTTATGACATTGAAAATACTTGCTCTCTGTGACTCAGCAATTCCACATGTAAGGTATGTATCTGTATTATTTTATTTTCACACTGCTGAGAAAGACATATCTGAGATTGGAAAATGTACAAAATAAAGAGGTTTATTGGACTTATAGTTCCACATGGCTGGGGAGGTCTCACAATCATGGCAGAAGGCAGGGAGGAGCAAGTCACATCTTACATGGATGGCAGCAGGCAAAAAAAAGAGCTTGTGCAGAAAAACTCTGTTTTTAAAACCATCATATCTTGTGAGACCCATTCACTATCATGAGAACAGCATGGCAAAGATCCATCTCCATGATTTAGTCGTCTCCCACCAGGTCCTTCTCACAATATGTGGGAATTAAGGGAGCTACAAGATGAAACTTGGTTGAGGACACAGAACCATACCATATCATTCTACCCATGGCATCTCCCAAATCTCATATCTTCACATTTCAAAACCAAGCATGCCTTCTCAACAGTCCCCCAAAATCTCAACTCACTTCAGCATTAACTCAAAAGTCCACAGACCAAAATCCCATTCAAGACAAAGCCCTTCCACCTATGAGCCTGTAAAATAAAGAGCAAGTTAGTTATTTCTTAGATACAATGGGGGTACAGGCATTGGGTAAATACAGCCATTTCAAATGGTAGAAATTGGAAAAAACAAAGGGGCTACAGACCACATCCAAGTCCAAAATTCAGTGGGGCAGTCAAGTTGTAAAGCTCCAAAATGATCTCCTGTGACTTCATGGTTCACATCCAGATCATGCTGATGCAAAAGGTAGGTTCCCATAGTCTTGGATAGCTCTGCATCTGTGACTTTTCAGGGTACACCCTCCCTCCCTGCTGCCTCCATGGGCTGGCATTGAGTGTCTGCAGCTTTTCCAGGTGCAAGATGCAAGCTGTCAGTGGATATACCATACTGGGGTCTGTAGGACAGTGACCCTCTTCTCCCAGCTCCACTAGGCAGTGCCCCAGTAGGGACTCTGTGTGAGGGACCCACCTCACATTTCCCTTCTCCACTGTCCTAGCAGTGGTTCTCCATGAGAACGCCACCCCTACAGCAAACTTTTGCCTGGACATCCAGGCATTTTCACACATCTTCTGAAATCTAGGCGGAGGTTTCTAAATCTCAATTCCTGACTTCTGTGGACTCACAAGCTCAACGCCACATGAAAGCTGCCAAGGCTTGAGGCTTCCACACACTGAAGCTGAAATGGCTCCCTTGTCTGGGGTATATAACCTGGTTCTTTTTCTTGGTCGAGAAAGAATTCAGGACATGGACACACACAAGGAGTGTTTTTAGGCGTGAGAAGTTTAATAGACAAAGAAGAAGAGAGAGAAAAAAAGCTTCCTCATGCTGAGAAAGTGGGTCGTTCAAGAGAGGGTCTCTAGTTTGTGGTGGCATGCCATTGATTTTGTACAGAGGCTTGAGGAGACCCTATGATATTCATAGGGTCCAGAGGATTTGTTTGACCAGGTGTGCCATTTATGTAGCCCACAAAAAGACTGGCCCTCCCACCCTAGTCTTTTATTATGCAAATGTGGCCACTACCTGTTGGTTTCCATAGTGATTACACACGTGGTTTTACTTGCATGATACTGGCACAGGTGGTGACAAGGTAAAGAGAGAAGGAAGCAGCATATTGAATGCACCTGGTTTCCAGGTACAGCTGCCTGCATTTACATATAAAAGCTTCTAGTTTGCATATCTATGCCTGACTCTTCAGGCTGCTTTCTGTTAGAGAAGAAATGACTTGGGGCTTCTTTTTATTAAAGGAAAATTCCACAAAGAACTCTTTTACCCTTTCTAGCTGCCTACAAATAATTTCTTAATAATTCCTGTATTATTTCCCCCCTCAGAAGACATAATACTAACTGCTGTCAGGAGGTGTTGGACAACAATTCTTTCTGGCTACTTTCCTGCTGAAAAGGGGCATCTTGTGGGGGGACAGCAGTTGGGGCTTCTCCTGAGGTTGATCTAAGGGTTCTCAGAAAAATGGCATGTCTATGTGTGGCTCTCTTTGCAGCACCATTTGGAGTTTGATTGCTTCTAGGTGAAAAGAGATAAATTTTATAAAAATGTTTAAAATATAGGATCGGAATATGAGTATTAAGATTACTACTGTTAGTGGAGGTCCTACAGACCCCAGCTATGACAGTAGAGTTTGATACCTGTTACACCAATGGATTGTAATACTGGATGGCCTCCACTAGATGTCGCTGTACATTACCAGACTTGTTAATATAAAACTAGCATACTCCTTTCCACTTTGATTTGCCAGTAGGGAATAATTTTAGGTTTAGGCCATTTTCATAACTTGCGATATGATTGGGAAAAATATATTATTGAGTGGCTAAAATCACTTTAGTGTTAATCTTGGGGATTTCTTTCCTTTATTAAATTCTTTTATGACTTCCTAAGCCTTCTTACCACATACTCAAACTTTCTGAATTATCCTAAACATTCTCCATTTAAACAACCAGTCATTTCCTTTTACGACAAGAATTTAACATACAAGATCCTTTCTTATCCTTTCTTATGTAAAATCTCTTTCTTTATAACCTTCTTTATATAGTTTAGGTTCTGACCCTGGTGAACTCCACCTCTGGGGGCAGTGTGATCTCTAGTGGTCTCCATCACAGGCTGGACAGGGTCAAAGTGGCTTCTTCTTGCTGTTTTGTCACACTTTCTAAAATGCCCTGGCTTGGCACACTGATAGTGACTAGTGGATACACTTCAGGGATCCTGGACTTTGCAAGCCTGAAAAGCAGCTACTAGAGCCTTTGTCCTCCTCCTGAGCTTCCTCTCTTTCTTTTGGGCCTCCTCCTTGTCCCTATTATAAAAGACCAAAGTGTCCACCTACAGGAGGTTCTGTAAGGTACTATCTGGTCCTGTAACTTGCTTCTGTAGTTTCCTTCTAATATCAGGAGCTACCTGTGTAATAAACTTATCCTTTAAAATGAGCTGTCCCTTATCAGGGGATAAGGAGGTGTGCTCTATTAGTGCCACTCTCAGTCTTTCCCTAAAGGCTGCAGGATTCTCATCTGGCTTTCTGTCTATCATAGACAGTTTAGAGGCATTAAGACGTCTGGCCTTAGTTCTTCATAGATCCTCTAGAATGTGTATTATAAAGTGCTTCCTTTTCCATTCATCTGCAGAGCTATAGGGGTCCCAATCAGGCTTGTCAATAGGAAGTACTTCCCTTCCTATTGGGAATGGTGTTTTTGCTATTCTCCTTTATTCCCTTTTGATGTATTATAGGTGATATTGCTCATCTCCGAAATTATCTGCTGCCTGCAGAATTGCCTGCTTTTCAGATGCGGTTAGGATTTGGTTTAGCAGCAGCATAACGTCCTTTCATGTGAGGTGAAACACCTGAGTTAAATTCTGGAAAGCTTCTATATACCTATTGGGGTTGCCAGAAAATTGACCTAAATCTTCCTTTATTTGCCTAAAGTCCTGTAATGAGAAGGGAACTTTAGGTGGCCCCAAATAAGAGGAATTCTCAAATGTTTCCCCTGGAAATTGCTTTTCTAATTCTGGGAAATCATTCTCTATAGCCTTGCCTGATATGCCTGTTAAAAAAGCTGGGTTGATTTTACAACTCTTGCAAAGGTTTAGTAAAAATACCATGCCCTTATGCAAAAAATAAATAAATAAATAAATAAATAAATTTGGTTGCTTTTATCTTCAAAGTCCTAAGGTTAAAAAAGTTCCAGTGTTTCAGAGTGCACTCCAGAGGGGTACAAGCTGAAAATGGTCTGTTACCCACCTAGAAAAAGAAGTAGGAATAAAAGTATCCTTTTAGTCTCCCCTAGTCTCTCCTTCTTTCATTGTGACCCAGGGTGGAGGGGAAGAGAGTGGGAGCGTCCCCTCTTTCTCTTTGGTTCCTGGGTCCTGCCACCATGTTAAATGTGATGCCCATGGTTGTAGGCATGGTCCTCTAAGCCATGGAGCCAGCTGAACTAAGTGATAGGATTAACCATGTTTTACCCACTCAGCCTTAGCATATCTGCCTGTGTGATCTGCCTGGCTCCCTGAAAAATGGATCTCCAGAAAAACTGTCATCTTTAGGCAAGGCTTCTTTAATGGAGACAATGTGCTAGATCGTCTGCTATTATGGCCTGTGGTGAAACATTTACCCTTACAAAAATGGTTCTGGTTAACTTCTGAACTTATAACCTCCTTCCTAATTAAGTACTGTTCTAATTGGAGACAGAATAGGTACCTTAAATGAATGTAGGGACCCATTGGTGATTTTTCCTGCTTTTGGGACAGTATTGGCCCTAAAATTTGGCTACAGAGGACATTTTACTCCTAATTGTTGAAGGCAGAGCTTTCCTGTTCATAGATGGGGCTTTTCTAGCAGTGCAAAAAGAGGGGAATTGGGAAGCTGCAGTGTCAGGGTAAAGGACCCACAATGCACCACATGAAGAGGATTTCTCTCCACTAGGTCGCGCTATTGGGTTAGAAATGCCATGTGCTCACCAGGGACATGGTAGAGAGGGCAATGCTTACTGAATTAGAACATTTGCTGATCTTTCCTAACAGAACTGTTTCCCTGAACTGTAAAATTTCCCACACATTGTACATACAGAGACACAACAACCGCAGATGCAAAAGAAAGAAAAATTTTGCAACAGGATAGCTGGAGACCAATTATCAACCCCTAGATGGGCTGTCAGAGGCTGGGTGCAGTCCAGAAGTCTTTGAATAACGCCAGGGTGAGCCCTGCCCAGAAGTCCCCAGTTGTCCCAGGACTTCTCCCAGCCTTGCACGATGGCTAGGAACTCCATGAAAGGAAAACTGATTTGAAGAGGGTCTTGAGATTAAAGGACAGATTTGAGGTTCACTTCATACGTACCACTCTGAAGTTTCTATCTTCTCTTCTGTTTCCTATCTCAGATGAGCACCCCAGTGAAATGGCTCTGTTGTCTGGGGTATATACTCTGGTTCTTTGTCTTGGTTGAGAAAGAATCCAGGACATGGACACACACAAAGAGTGAGTTTAAGAGCAGAAAGTTTAATAGACAAAGAAGAAGAGAGAGAGAAAATGTGTCCTCATGCTGAGAAAGCCGGTTGCCCAAGAGAGGGTTTCCAGTTTGCAGTGGGAGGCAATCAATTTTGTACAGAGGCCTGAGGTGGTGGTTGATTTACATAGGGTCCAGGGGTTGGTTTGACCAGGTGTGCCATTTACATAGCCCATGAAATGACTGGCCCTCCCATCTTGGTCTTTTATTATGCAAATGTGGCCTCTTTCTGGCAGTCACCATGATGCCTGCACACGTGGTTTTACCTGGCGGCTGCCATGATACCAGTACATGTGGTGACAAAGTAAAGACAGCAAGAACTACCATATTGAATATACTTGGTTTACAGGTACAGCTGCCAGCATTTACATATATAAGCATCTAGTTTGCATTTCTATGCCTTACTCTTCCGGCTGCTGCTTTCTGTTAGAGAAGTAATGGTTTGAGGCTGCTTTTTATTAGGGGAAAATTCCACCGAGAACTCTTACCCTTTCTAGGTGTCTGAAAATAATTTCTTAATAACTTCTGTATTAAAGCCATAGGCTGAGCTTTATGTTGGCCCCTTTCAGCCACCACTGGAGCAGCTGGAATGCAGGGCACCAAGTCCCTTGGCTGCACACAGCAATGGGAACTGGGCCTGGCCCACAAAACTACTTTTTCTTCTGGGACTCCAGGCCTGTGATGGAAGGGGCTGCCCTGAAGGTCTCTAACATGGCCTGGAGACATTTTCTCCATGATCTTGGGGATTAACATTAGGCACCTTGATACTTATGCAAATTCCTGCAGCCGGCTTGAATTTTTCCTCATAAAAAGGGTTTTTCTTGTCCACTGCATAGGTAGGCTGCAAATTTTCTTGACTTTTATGCTGTTTCCCTTTCAAAACAGAATGCTTTTAACAGCACCCAAGTCACCTCTTGAATGTTTTTCTGCTTAGAATTTTTTTTCCACCAGGTACCCTAAATCATCTCTCTCAAGTTCAGAGTTCCACAAATCTCTAGAGCAAGGGCAAAATTCTACCAGTCTATTTGCTAAAACATAACAAGAGTCACCTTTACACCAGTTCCCAACAAGTTCCTCATCTGCATTTGAGACCACCTCAGCCTGGACCTTATTGTTTATATTACTATCAGCACTTGTGTCAAAGCCATTAAACAAGTCTCTAGGAAGTTTCAAACTGTCCCACATTTTCCTGTTTTCTTCTGAGCCCTCTAAATTGCTCCAAACTTTGTCTGTTATCCAGTTCCAAAATTGCTTCTAGATTTTTGGGTATCTTTTCAGAAATGCCACACTCTACCAATTTACTGAATTATTCTGTTTTCATGCTGATGATAAAAGACATACCTGAGACTGGGAAACTTACAAAAGAAGCAGGTTTATTGTACTTACAGTTCCGCATGACTTGGGAGGCCTCACAATCATGGCGGAAGGCAAAAAGGAGCAAGTCACATCTTATGTGTATGGCAGCAGGCAAAAGAAAAGCAGAGACACTCCTGTTTTTAATACCATCAGATATCATGAGAACTATTCACTATCATGAGAACAGCATGGGAAACACCACCCCCATGATTTGATTACCTCCCACCAGGTCCCTCCCACAACACATGGGAATTATGGGAGCTACAAGATGAGATTTTGGGGCAGACACAGAGCCAAACCATATTAGTATCTAATGTGAATGCATGCACAAGTGAAACAGAAAACATGTAGAAGTATGTACTTAATAACATTATTACCAGTCCCCTAAAATTGCAAACCACCTATATGTGTATTTATTATTAAAGAAATGATAATTTGCTAACATAATGATGTGTTATATAGCAATATAAATAAACTACAGGTATGCACAACAGCATGGAAAAAACCCACAAACTTAAAAACAGAATCCAAATAACAAAATAATATTTATTGTTTAATACAGGGGCCAGCTACTCTATTTGAAAAAGAGTTTGGCTTGAACCTGCATTTTAATTGAGCTTAATAACCTAACCATAACTATAGTTACACCAAGATAATATTTGACCTGAACAATCTATCTTGAGCTGGAGGTTAATTGTTTCCTTGATCCATAAAATACAACATGAACTGAAATATTCCATTTTAAAATGAACATATTAAATGGAAGACCAGTACGTGTAGGTTCAGATGACATGTACTGCTTCGGAATTCTCTGATACCTTTTTCTACTTAGATTAGCTTTCTAGTGCTGCCTAAAAAAACACCACAGACTGGGTGTCTTGTATCAGGTACATTAATTTTGTTATAGAACTGGAGGTTGGGAAGTCTGAGATCATCATGTTCACAAATTTGATTTCTTCTGAGGTTTCTTTCGTTGGCTTGCAGATGGCCACATTCTCACTGTGTCCTCACATGGTCCTGTGCCTGTGCATCCCTGGTATTTCTTTGTGTTTCCTACGTTCCTTTTCTTATAAAGACACCAGTCAGACTGGATTCCATTCTAATGACTTCATTTTAACTTAATTTCCTCTTTAAAGGCTGAATTTAAGTACAGTCACATTCTGAGGTTTGGGGGTTTAGAGCTTCAACCTATGAATTGTAGATGACACAATTCAGTCCATAACACTGCTGCTTTTTCATCTCACCCTAAAAAAATTATTGTATGCCCCCATGGAATATTATCTATGGTTATAGAAAGGAAAGACAAATCCACATAGCCTGATTTCCTGATTACTCTGCATGATGTGTTATTTGTATTCAGTCATTCCTGTGTAAAGACCAATAGTTTGGCTTGTGGTTTACAGACTTGGAGTAATAAAATTGAAAAGTTGGTGAAAAAGTATGAAGATTATTTTTTCTTTGATGTCCACATGAATGCATATATCTGTGGAAGGGGATCTAAATAACAAGGAGGATGTGAAGACCCATCTTGTAAATGCCAGTTAGACCCTTTCCTCTGTTCAAAGGGCCTCTGTACCAAGTACTCATGATGGCAATGATCAAGATCAAAACTGGCCTCAGCAATATGAACTTTCACTCACCCACTCTGGTCCTATTGTCATCACAGCTGAATGTCTGCTACTGCTGAGGTTGACACATAACTCCAGATGTGGCACCATTCCGTGGATGTGGTGGGGTGAATGGCAATCAGACAGTTCTCAATAGCTGAGTAATAGCAGTAAACACCTTTCATCATGGACAGTCAATGCTTTCTCAACATTGGAATAGACATATTGAGGTAATAGATGTGCATTATTTGTCTATAGTGCTGTGGCCAGCACCAACATTCATAGACATGCATAATATTTCACCTGTACCGGTTTTGTTCCACAAATAATCTCTTCTTTCTAGACAACCAATTTTGCACTATAGTCATGGATTCATGCCTAAAGAAATAATTAATCCTGGGGTCAGCTGGTTTGATAGAGCAGTGAGATGCCTGACTGAAGAGTCAATTACCACATCAACTGGGAAATAACACCCTGAAAACTTGGCCAGTTTTCTCAGAAAACGACTTCAGTCATTATTTTAAACCAGAAGCCAGCTTATGGTACCAATTTTGTCACAATATGAAAACAATGAATGCAACTAGCAATATTTTGATCACACCATGAGCAAAATAGCCCCTTGGAGACATTTCTTTTCTTTTTGTACCATGATTTGGGGCTCACTTGATTGAGAGTCACCAGTGGCCAAATAAATGATTCCAATAGGGAACATAGTAACGGCTTCATTAAATCTGAAATTGAGACTGGACTGTGTATATTTGGCCTCCTATTGCTGGTTGAATGAGCAGAGATGATGAATGACACTGGCCAGGGAATTCTAATTACCAGTGGTAAAGTAGATTGCTGCTGGACATTACAGAAACAGAGAATATCATTTGAAACCTTGAGAATTAATTGGGGTGCCTACTTTTCTTGCTCAATAATCCTGACCAATGGATAACTGTGGCAATAAAGACCAGACCGTCAGAGACTAAACTCCTGCAGAGATAAAGGTATGAGTCACTCTACAAGCTAAAAAGTCATGTTAGGTAAAATGCTAGTTGAACATAAAGGGAATATGAAAATAATATCAGTTGAAGGAAGCAACAATAATTGCCAATTTAAGCTAATAAGCAATTGCAGAATTGAGGACAATAGAAGTGCTATGATATTAATTGCACTGACCTATATCTGTCTGCTATATTAAGAGTACAGTGGTAGGTAACATTTTAATTTGCATGTGGATATATGACTGTATTACCATTATACCAGAATAATTTGGTAGCCAACAGGCCTTTTTATGTCCTCTGTTACACAATTTTTTAACTGAAGAGAGGACAATGGTAGATGTTATGGTGCAAAACAGGTGTAGGCAACTTCCATTAATCTACCTTCACTTTTGTTCCCAAGACTGACATATCTTTACTAAATCAAAAGACTCCTTTTCTTTTTTCCCTGGTGACTGATGGTCAAAGTGGAGTACCAGCAGGACAAGGAAGGGAGGAAGGTGAATGAAGTTGGTACGTTTGTCTCAGCTCCCTCTTTGAAGGCTTATTGCACTCTGGTGCTGTGCTTTGATAAAAACTCACAGCTTATATGGAGGCTCTCTTTGTGCAGTTCTCTCTTTGTGTTATGGTAACATTCTTGCCCTCCTCCCTCTTACCCCTTCAGATCCCTGGTGGTTAAAGCTCTGCATTGTTAATAGTTCCAGAAACTATCCAGTCCACACTCTCATAAATAAGCCATGTGTTAAGCATTTCTAAAATGAACAAATTTTATTGTTTCACATGACTGATTTGGATATTAAGAATAAGATACAATATCAATAAACATGTCAAAAATAACTGGTTATATGTTAATATAACCACAAAGGCACCCAGTGCCTCAAACCTCAAAAATCTTTCAATTTTCTCCCATTGCATAAGTTACTTTTACTTGGCACCTAGAATTAGTTCTGTATATTGATGGACAGAATGAGTAACCAAAAGACTATTGGTGTACAAAAGAACCAGGCAAAGAAAATTGTGTCATTTTGGAGGAGAGAAACTTAGCAACTAATGGCACTTTTCCAACCAAGAAGCAGATATTTAACTATAACTGTCAACAAAATATGAATAGAAAAAAATAGCATCATGTTATGATCATTTTAGTTTAGAAAGTACAAAATCAGACCCTAGCATAAGCACCAAAATGGAAAACAAAGGTGTAGTGAAATCAGTCACTGTTTTTGTGATTTGTTGATGATCCCTTTTTAAACTCAAAGACTATTATGATAAGGGCAACTCGAAAGTCAATGAATTGATGGTTCCTAAGATTTTTGGAAAGTTTAGAATAAAAGTTCTGGAAAGAAATTAGAGCAAAGTTCACTCAGGTGGCTAGACTATATTAACGCTGGGAACAAACGTTGACTTTTAGTGAAAGCAATCTAAGAGTCAGGTTGCCAATTTATATATCTAAGCAAAAAACACTGATTTAGAAAGACATGCTTATGAAGAGGGTCTTTCACCAAAAAATGAGTATCTTTCACAAGTGAATTTACTTAATAATATGGAAAAACTCGATCTTCTTTCACATGAAAAGTGTCAGTCCACAGGCTCTCTATTCTTTATTTACAGATTATTTGGTGGGTAAATATATAAACCTCTTTCTCCTTGTTTAAATAGCATGCTTCCCTTATGCTTCCATGGATATTGAACAGTAACTACAAAATGATTATTCCTCAAAAGGCTAAATGTTATATTTGGCTATGTACCCATGCCAAATTCACAACGGAAGTCTTATAAGTATATAGTTCAGTTAGTTTTGTATTATTATGTAATGGCCCTTCATTTGTTAGTATATATATATATATATATATATATATATTTTTTTTACTTAGGGGGGCATTTCCAAAAAGAAATAAAAATAAAATGAATTTAGGTGTGGAAATTTTTATCCAACAGCAAAACTAGCATTTTATGTGATAACCTGAGAAAAGAAAATCAAAGAATCAGTATACTTTAATGTTTATTAGGCATTACAAATTCACAGGTATGATTGCATGCTGTTCTTTCCAACAATAAACAGTGTTATACTTACAGTATACTCCCTAACAGATGGTGAAACAGGTAATGTTATCCTCCTAAGGCTAAAAATTAGATTTTAAAATGTATACAAGTAAATTTTTAAAAGAAATAAAAACTGGCAAGTCTGTCTTTATACATAAACATTTATTTGAGTTTAAATTATCCAGTGTAAATGGTAGTGCAAGTTTATTGTAAAACACTGTTAGTGATTTTAATGTTTATGTAGGTGTGTACTTGAAGTCTTAAGGAAATTTGTTTCCATTCTGTTTAAAAAGTAAGAAAACTAACAAAGAAATTATGCACTTAAATTTGACATGTGAGCAATTGGACCTAACAGATGTCTAAGGAATGATCCACCCATTAGCCACAGAATATACATTCTTCTTATCTGCATACGGAATGTATTCCATATTCTTGGCCATAAAAGATCTCAATAAATTTTAAAAAATTAAAATCGCAGTTTACCAGTATTTTATTGAGGGTTTTCACATCGGTGTTAATCAGGAATATTGGCCTGAAATTTTATTTTTGTGTTGTATCTTTGCCAGGTTTTCGTATCAGGATGATGCTGGCCTCATGAAATGAGTTAGGGAGGAGTTCCTCTTTTCTATTGTTTGGAATAGTTTCTGACAGAATGGTAGCAGCTTCTGTTTGTACCTCTGGTAGAATTCAGCTGTGAGTCCTTCTGGTCCTGGGCTTTTTTTGGTTGGTAGGGTATTAATTACTGCCTCAATTTCAGAACTTGTTATTGGTCTATTCAGGGATTCGACTTCTTCCTGGTTTAGTCTTGGGAGGGTGTATGTGTCCAGGGATTTATCCATTTCTTCTAATTTTCTAGTTTATTTGCATAGAGATGTTTACAGTATTCTTTGATGGTAGTTAGTATTTCTGTGGGATCAGTGGTGATCTCCCCTTTTTCATTTTTTATTGTGTCTATTTGATTTTTCTCTGTTTTCTTCTTTATTAATCTGGCTAGCAGTCTATTTTTGCTCCTGGATTCATTGATTTTTTTGAAGGGTTTTTCATGTCTCTATCTGGTTCAGTTCTGCTCTGATCTTAGTTATTCTTGTCTTCTGCTAGCTTTTGAATTTGTTTGCTCTTGCTTCTCTAGTTCTTTTAATTGTGATGTTCAGGTATCAATTTTAGATCTTTCCTGCTTTCTCCTGTGGACATTTAGTGTTACAAATTTCCCTCTAAACACTGCTTTAGCTGTGTCCCAGAGATTCTGATACATTGTGTCTTTGTTCTCATTGGTTTCAAAGAACTTATTTATTTCTGCCTTAATTTTTTTATTTACCCAGTAGTCATTCAGGAGCAGATTGTTCAGTTTCCATGTAGTTGTGTGGTCTTGAGTGAGTTTCTTAATCCTGAGTTCTAATTGGATTGCACTGTGGTCTGAGAAACTGCTTGTTATGATTTCCATTCTTTTGCGTTTGATGAGGAGTGTTTTACTTCAAATTATGTGGTCAATTTTAAAATAAGTGCGAGGTGGTGCTGAGAAGAATGTATATTCTGTTGATTTAGGGTGGAGAATTGTGTAGATGTCTATTAGGCCTTCTTGGTGCAGAGCTGAGTTCAAGTCCTGAATATCCTTGTAAATTTTCTGTCTCAATCTGTCTAATATTGACAGCGGGGTGATAAGGTCTCCCACTATTATTTTGTGGGAGTCTAAATCTCTTTGTAAGTCTCTAAGAACTTGCTTTATGAATCTAGGTGCTCCTGTGTTGGGTGCATATATATTTAGGATAGTTAGCTCTTCTTGTTGCATTGATCCCTTTACCATTAGGTAATGCCCTTCTTTGCCTTTTTTGATCTTTGTTGGTTTAAAGTCTGTTGTATTAAAGACAAGGATTGCAACCCCTGCAATTTTTTGCTTTCCATTTGCTTGGTAAGTATTCTTCATCCTTTTATTTTGAGCCTATGTGTGTCTTTTCACGTGACATGGGTCTCCTGAATACAGCACACTGAGGGGTCTTGACTCTTTATCCAATTTGCCTGTCTGTGTCTTTTAATTGGGGCATTTAGCCCATTTACATTTAAGATTAATATTGTTATGTGTGAATTTGATCCTGTCATTATGGTGATAGCTGGTTATTTTGCCTGTTAGTTGATGTGGTTTCTTCACAGTGTCGATGGTCTTTACAATTTGTTATGTTTTTGCAGTGACTGGTACCGGTTTTTCCTTTCCATATTTAGTGCTTCCTTCAGGAGCTCTTGTAAGGCAGGCTGTGGTTGTGACAATCTCTCTCAGCATTGGTTGTCTGTAAAGGATCCAGCAGCACATCAAAAAGCTTATCCATCATGATCAAGTTGGCTTCATCCCTGGGATGCAAAGGTGTTTCAATATATGCAAATCAATAAAGTAATCCATCATATAAACAGAAACAATGATGAAAACCACACGATTATCTCAATAGATGCAGAAAAGGCCTTTGATAAAATTCAACACCACTTCATGCTAAAAACTCTCAATAAACTAGGTATGGATGGAACATATCTCAAAATAATAAGAGTTATTTATGACAAACCCACAGCCAATATCATACTTAATGGGCAAAAGCTGGAAGCATTCCCTTTGAAAACTGGCACAAGACAGAGATGCCCTCTCTCACCTCTCCTTTTCATTTAACATAGTATTGGAAGTTCGATCAAGGGCAATCAGGCAAGAGAAAGAAATAAAGGGTATTCAGATAGGAAGAGAGGAAGTCAAATTGTGTCCTTTTGCAGATGACATGATTGTATACTTAGAAAACCCCATCATCTCAGCCCCAAATCTCCTTAACCTGATAAGCAACTTCAGCAAATTCTCAGGATACAAAATCAATGTCCAAAAATCACAAGCATTTCTATACACCAATAATGGACAAACAGAGAGCCAAATCATAAGTGAACTCCCATTCATAATTGCTACAAAAAGAATAAAATACCTGGGAATACAAATTACAAGAAATGTGAAGGACCTCTTCAAGGAGAACTACAAACCACTGCTCAAGGATATAAGAGAAGACATAAACAAATGGAAAAACATTCCATGGTCATGGATAGGAAGAAACAATATTGTGAAAATGGCCAAACTGCCCAAAGTAATTTATAGATTCAATGCTATCTCCATGAAGCTACCATTGACTTTCTTCACAGAATTAGAAAAAACTAGTTTAAATTTTACATGGAACCAGAAAAGAACAAGGGATGTGAACGACCTCTTCAAGGAGAACTACAAACCACTGCTCAAGGAAATGAGACAAGACACAAACAAATGGAAAAATATTCCATGGTCATGGATAGGAGGAAACAATATTGTGAAAATGGCCAAACTGCCCAAAGTAACTTATAGATTCAATGCTATCTCCATCAAGCTACCATTGACTTTCTTCACAGAATTAGAAAAAAACTAGTTTAAATTTTATATGGAACCAAAAAAGAGTCCATATAGCCAAGACAATCCTGCGCAAAAAGAACAAAGCTGGAGTCGTCATGCTACCTGACTTCAAACTAAACTACATGGCTACAATAGCCAAAACAGCATGGTATTGGTACCAAACAGATAGATAGACCCATGGAACACAACAGAGGCCTCAGAAAAAAACCCACACATCTACAATCATCTGATCTTTGACAAACGTGAGAAATACAAGCAATGGGGAAAGGATTCTCTATTTAATAAATGGTGTTGGGAAAACTGGCTAGCCATATACAGAAAACTGAAACTGAACCCCTTCCTTACACCTTATATGAAAATTAACTCAAGATGTATTATAGACTTAAAAGTAAGACCTAAAACCATAAAAACCCTAGAAGAAAACCTAGGCAAAAGCATTCAGGACATAAATGTGGGCAAAGAATTCATGACTAAAACACCAAAAGCATTTTCAACAAAAGTCAAAATTGACAAATTGGATCTAATTAAACTAAAGCTCTTCTGCACAGCAAAATAAAGTATCATCAGAGTGAACAGGCAACTTACAGAATGGGAGCAAATTTTTGCAATCTATCCATCTGACAAAGGGCTAATATCCAGAATCTATAAAGAACTTAAACAAATTTACAAGAAAGAAAACAAACAACCCCATCAAAAAGTGGGCAAAGGATATGAACAGACACTTCTCAAAAGAAGACATTTATGCAGCCAACAAACATATGAAAAAAAGCTCATCATCACTGGTCATTAGAGAAATGCAAATCAAAACCACAATGTGTTACCATCTCACACCAGTTAGAATGGCAATCATTAAAAAGTCAGGAAACAACAGATGCTGGAGTGGATGTGGGGAAATAGGAATGCTTTTACACTGTTGGTGGGAGTGTAAATTAGTTCAACCATTGTGAAAGACAGTGTGGCAATTCCTCAAGGATCTAGAACTAGAAATACCATTTGACCTAGCAATTCCATTACTGGGTATACACCCAAAGGGTTATAAATTTATACATTATAAATTTATAAATTATAAATTATTCACATATGTTTATTGCAGCACTCTTCATAATAGCAAAGACTTGGAACCAACTCAAGTGCCCAACTGGATAAAGAAAATGTGGCACATATACATATACACCATGGAATACTATGCAGCCATAAAAAATGATAAATTCATGTCCTTTGCAGGGACGTGGATGAAGCTGGAACCACCATACTCAGCAAACTAACACAGGAACAGAAAACCAGACACTGCCTGTTCTCACTCATAAGTGGAAGTTGAACAATGAGAACATGTGGACACAGGGAAGGGAACATCACACACTGGGGCCTGTCGAGGGATGGGGCCTACAGGAGGATAGCATTAGGAGAAATACCTAATGTAGATGACAGGTTGATGGGTCCTGCACACCACCATGGCATGTATATACCTATGTAACACACCTGCACGTTCCTCACATGTGTCCCAGAACTTAAAATATAATAATAAGTAAGTAAATAAATTAAATTAAATTAAATTAAATTAAAACCACACCAACTATACTCTTGGACAACAGTGGAATAAAAAATAAAAATAATACCAAGAATGTCTCTCAAAATGACAAAATTACATGGAAATTAAACAATTTGATCCTGAATGACTGTTGGGTAAACAATAAAATTAAGGCAGTAGTAAAAAAAAAAAATTGAAATAAATGAAAACAGACACACAACATACCCCAATCTCTGAGACGCACCAAATTCAGTGTTAAGAGGAAAGTTTATAGTGCTAAGCAGCTACCTCAAAAAGTAAGAAATATCTCAAATTAATGATCTAACATCACACCTAGAAGGACCGGGAAAACAAGAACAAAATAACCCAAAAGCTAGCAGAAGAAATGAAATAACTAAAATGAAAGCAAAACTGAATGAAATCAAGACTCAAATATCCATACCAAGAATCAATGAAAGCAAATGTTGATTCCTTGAAAGCTTAAACAAGACCAAAAGACTGCTAGCTAGATGAACAAAGAGAAAAAGAGAAGATCCAAATAAGCACTATCAGAAATAACAATGTTGACATTACAACCGATACCTTATAAATACAAAAAATCCTCAGAGACTGTTATGAACACCTCTATGCCCACAAACTAGAAAATCTAGATAATATGGATACATTTTTGGAAACACACAATCTCCCAAATTTGAATCAAGAAGAAGTTGAAACTCTGAACAGACTAATATTGAGTTCTGAACTTGAGTCAGTAAAAAACAAAAAAACAGAAAACATACCAATGAAAAAAGCCCCAGACAAGGTGGACTAACAGTTAATTTTTCTAGATTTACAATTAAGAGCTGGTACCAGTCCTACTGAAACTATTCCCAAAAATCAAGGGAGAAAGACTCCTCCCTAACTCATTCTATGAAGACAGAATCAGCCTTATTGAAATATCTGGCAGACCCAATGGAAAAAAAAAAAAAAGATGACAGGCCAATATTCCTGTGTATTCCACAAAAATTCTTAACAAAAATACTAGCACACTCAATGAAGCGGTATATCAAAAAGTTAATATACCACAATCAAGTAGGCCTTACTGCTGGGTTGCAATGCTAGTTCAATGTACACAAATCAATAAGATTCACCACATAAATAGAATTAGAAAATAAAACCATGTGATCATCTTAATAAACATGAAAAAAGCTTTCAATAAAATCCAGCATCCCTTACTGATAAAAAGCCTCAACAAACTACACATCAAAGGAACATACCTCAACACGATAAGAATTATCTATGTCAAGTCCACATCTAGCATTATAACAAATGGGTGAAAACTGGAAGCATTCCTCTTGAACACTGGAAAAAGTCAAGGATGCCCACTCTCATCACTGCTATTCAACATAGTACTGGAAGCACTAGCCAGAGAAATCATCAAAAGAAAGAAATAAAAGGTGTCCAAATAGGAAAAGAAGAAATCGATCTATTTCTCTTCACTGATGATATGATTCTATACCTAGAAAACCTTAAAGACTCCGCCAAAAGACTCTTGGAACTAATAAACTACTTCAATAAAGTTTCAGGATACAAAATTAATATACAAAAATCAGTAGCATATCTTATACACCAACAACAGATGCAGCTAGAGGCCATTATTCTAAGCAAACTAATGCAGGATGAGAAAACCAAATAACACATGTTCTCACCTATAAGTGGGATCTAAACAATGGATGCTTATGGACATAAAGATGGCAAAAATAGACCTTGGGAACTACTTGGCAGAGAGAGTGGGAAGAGCAAGTGTTGAAAAACTCACACTTGGGTACTGTGCTCAGTGTCTGGGTAATGAGATTATTCATACTCCAAATCTCAACATCATGCAATATGCTCAGCTAATGAATCTACACATGTTCTCCTTGATTAAAATAAAGTGAATCTACTACAAAAGTTGAAATTATAAAAAATTAGTAGAATGCATAAGTGACATCATCTGGATCTGGAATGTTCTTTGCATGATGATTTTTAATTAAATTTTTTAGGTCTAGTAATATATGCTACATCACTTTTAGTCTGTTTTAATAATTTTGTCTATGAATTTGCTTATAATTTGTAGTTTTCATGTTTCTAAATTGTCATAGCAATGGATGTATAAAATAATGTGAAAGAAAAATACATAAATAAAATGTAGTTAATTGTAAGAGGTTAAAAAAAAAACCCCTGGTATTATTACAATCAATATATCAAGTGTTTATTTAGGCTGCTTACAGTTGGCATAGAATATTTTTAAAAGACATTTAAGGCAACCCAGTCCATCACTTTTGTTTTATAACTGTCAAAACTGAGGTTGAGAGAGCTTAGGTAATATTCACAAGGACATACAAAGAATTAATGACGGAACATCACTATAGTACAACTTTGTGAATCATGGTTCAAGATTCCTTCTATGGTATCCCACTGCTAATCATTTACATGACAACTTACAATATGTATTTGCCCTTAAAATGTACATTTCATGCATCACATATATTCTGCTTTAGGAACTAAACACCTAAAACATTCTAAATTTACACGAATTTACATAAACATAAAATATTGTTTCCAAAAGTGTTATTTAAAAGAAAGATTCCATTAATTACATCATTATTCTGAAAACCACTTAATAAACACAGAATATCCTTAGGGTGCATATTATTATATAAGGAATAAAAGGTAAAATACATATTGCTTAATATAGGGGATATTAGTCCCCAAAATATAAATATATTATTGATAAAACATTATTATCTTCTACTGAGTTAGTTGACACTGCAGTTCTACAAACAGGAACAAATCTGTAAGCCTAACATTGTGAAGAAAATCACTAGTCAACTGTAGAGAAATTGTCTACATAATGCACATAGCAGAGAGATTTACTGATTACAGAGTATCTACACCCCTAACTTCCCTCCCACACACAGCATCACATTTCCCATTTTAATGCAATTGAGTGAAGTCATAAAAATCATGCCTATTCTACTACTAAAAACATATCAGCTTGTGTTTGTCATAATGCTTCTCACAATCAGCCCTTTCGGAATTCTAGTATGGCGACAACACGTTATCACCACCAGATTAAGTATCCTCATTCTCATCATAGCCCTTTCAATGCTTTTTATTGAGATTCATTCACATTTACTTTTGGTGCATTCAAAGGAGCAAAGAAGACCTGGCATACAGTATAGCAGATACTTCTAATATCAAGTATACCATATGTATTATTCAGGGGTCTCTAGAGGGACATAACAAATAGGATAGATGTACATATAAAGGGGAATCTGTTAAAGAGCATTGACTCACATGATCACAAAGTAAGATCCTGCAATAGGCCCTCTGCAAGCCGAGAAGCAAAGAAACCAGTCCGAGTCCCAAAACTTCAAAAGTGGGAAAGCCAACAGTGCAGCCTTCAGTCTGTGGTCAAAGATCCATGAGTCCCAAAGTTGAAAAACCTGGAGTACGATATTTGAAAGCAGGAAGCATCCAGCATGGGAGAAAGAGGTAGGCCGGAAGGCTAAGCCAGTCTAGTCCTTCCAGGTTCCTCTGGCTGCTTTTATGGTATCTGAGCTGGCTGATTAGATGGTGCCCACCCAGATTCGGGGTCGGTCTGCCTCTCCCAGTCCACTCACTCAAATGTTAATCTTCTTTGGGAACACCATCACAGACACACCCAGGAACAATACTGTGCATCCTTCAATCCACCCGAGTTGACACTCAATAGTAAACATTACAGCATATATGGACCAATTTCCCTGTGCTGTTAGCAGGCTTTTGTCAGTCCTACAATTCCTTATGCTCCTCAAGTCTCTATTTAGATCATTTTTTTCTGGTCACCTTAAGCAAGGGTACATTTCAAACAGAATGTATGCCCTTCGGGACACAAATAAGCCTATTACATTCTGTGCGTCACTTTATTTGTGGGATTCTTCAAACACAATGATTTGTTTTTCAATGCTTGAGGGGATATGTCTAGTGGTATAATTTAGTGATTTCCTAAAATTTCATGGTGGTTACTGGTCTCTGAATTAACTGTTTGAAGGATATAACAATCAACCCCTATATGTTCTGTGAGTAACTATTCTTAGCAAACCTCGTATTTAAGGGTGGCTAAATAGATGGTGGAGCACAGTTACAAGGAACAGTTGGGGCCTCTTTCAAAAAACAGGAAAACATTTTACCTATTTTTAACCACTGTCACTTGATCCATCATGACATTCTATATTTGCTATTTAATGTCATACTCCTTTGGGCACAGGGATACTCAAGTGTTGAGTGCAGACCTTCACAGACCCTCAGCTCCCCATACCATGACTTAGTGTGTGGGACACCACATGCCTAATGCTGACTTTCCTGTGCTTGTACCCAGGCCCCCTCCAGCGGCTGGATGTGGTAACAGTGACTGAGCTGAGGTGGAGGCAGAAGGCAACTGAGAGCCTGACCCAAGAAGACAGCAAGAGACTGAAACATGCCAAACACATGCTTTCCCCAGTGACAGCACTGCTCTCAGTGCTGCTTCTTATTTTTCCTCAATCACAATATCATCAGTGTAATAAGCCAGTTTACTCTTAACCAATGTAGCAAATCTCTTCTATGAATCCTCCTGAATTTATGTTTCACATCTTTCCACATAAAGCAATTGAACTAAACTCCTCTCTGTTTGGGGGATGAAAGATAAGGCCTTAGTTAAATCAACCATAATTTACTTGTATGTTTTGGCCTGTGAAAACTCTTTGATTTGGAATCAATGTCTGGTTCTGTTAATTTTATCTGAACACTAGTTGATTCAATCTTCTGTTTTCATGATATCCTCTGGCCAACTTGGAACTTAGTCAATTGCTATAAAACACCCCGTTTTTTTGTTTTGTTTTGTTTTTGGTTTTGTTTTGGTTTTGTTTTGTTTTATCATTTCTTTACTAAAGGTTGAACTTCTCTGGTGCTTTCTGGGAATACATATAGCTTAATAGTCACCACCCAAAATGTCTGAGAAAGTCCCAGTGGTTCCAGTTTCTTGTATTTAATTAGTTCTTAAAGAATGTCTTCTGATTAATTTACATTCAAGCAACGACAGCAATATTTCCAACTGCTACATCACACGAACCTATTCCAATTATGATTTGGGGCTTAGGTATCACGAGCAATGTTACTGTTGACTTGTCATGTTCTGGTTGTAGTTTCATTGTTACTGGCCACTTTTGATCACAGCATCTGTGTAACTTCCCAATCTCATTGTCAGTTCTGAATGTGTCCCTTCATGGTCATGATGCGTATAACTCTGTTGAGAATCTGTATTCAACAACCCACAGAATAATTGTTGCCACTCAAGTCTGAGAGTGGCATACAGCCAGTCATCTTCTGCTGAGGCATTAGGTAGATAATCCTAGTTTTTGAGACACTGATTTTTTCTCTGTCACATTTATGTCCCAAGTGAATTTGTCACCACGTTTCAGCACAATTTATTTTAATTCTTCCTCTACATCAGTATTGTAAATTTATCTTCATTGGGATAAACTGACCACATGTTTTTTTGTTTGTGTGTTTTTTGTTTTTGGAAACTTGACTTATAAATAGGGGTTTTCATTCCTCCTCAGACTTAGTAAAAAAGTGATCTGGGGCCAAGATTGGTCTGCCAGTAATGCAAAATTTAAGGGTAGAAGGACAATAAATTCAGCAATATTAATATATTAATGAAAAATTTCACAATAAAACAAATATCAACATTTTAAATAATGGCAATATCTACATCCTTAGTTTACTTGACAAAACTTCATTTGTTTTATTTATATTGATCCATTCTTTTAAGGACCTGCAGAAAATTCTACTCAATTCAGCCATCTTTGTTTACAACTACACAGAGGCTGGGGATTTCTTTATTTTCTTACCTTGTTCTTTTTTGAGACATTTTCAAAATGTTTTTTCACCTGCATATCCAATGTGAGGTAATTAAGAAATTATATCTACCACTTTGACTTGTATGCTTTCTTGCTCCCTCTCCCATGAATAAAAGCCACATAAGAAGCATCAATCTGAAAAGACCTTTATCTAAAACATTCACCGTTTTCAGTAGAGAAGACAAGATTTGAGAAGTGTCTGTACTGACTATTGTGTAACAAATCCAATGCAGATGATGTTTAAAGCAACCAAACCAGATTAGCAAATACGTTCTGTCATGGTAGAGAAAGGAGTACAAATTATCTTTCATATGTTGACTTGTTTAACTATGGCTTTTACTCATTCAAAGAGAGGCAAAGCTACCACATTTCAGTTATCGCTTGGAACGTCAGCTTCTAAGATGTCCCCTAATTATTCTCATTTTCTTCGCATCCTTTTTAATCTCTTCCCCTGGCAGTGAGCTATGATCATGATTAAAAGTAATTCCCTAATGATGTAATTACAACCAAGAGAATATGGTAAAAATAAGGGAATATCTCTAATGTGATGAAGTTGTAGGTAATTGAGACTACTGTCTTGCTAGTAGACTATCTCTATTGCCTTTCTTTTTATAGACTTTGATGAAGCTTCATGTGTTGGAAAGGTGCACATGGCAAGAAACTGAGGGCAGCCTCCGTTGACAACAAACAAGTACTGAGGGATTGAGTCCCATATTCCTTGAGGACTGAATTTGTTAATATCCACATGAGATTGGAAGTCAGTCCTTCCCCACTTGAGCATTTGGATGAGACTGTCCATAGCTCACATCTTGATCACAGCTTTGCAAGAGACCCTAGAAAACCCAATTAAGCAATGGCCAGACTCATTGTCTTCAGAAACTGCAAGATAATAAACATGATAAACGTGTTATTCTAAGCACTACGTTTGTGCTAATTTGTTAAGCATAATTCATACATTAATAAATGTTGGATAGCACATCTAATTACTGATCAGCTAGTACTTACCATAATAGGCCATTGACAATAGAATATGACAAATAAAGTTATTAGATCCATAATCATTAAATCTTATGATTCATAAGAGTAAATTTGAATACAAAATAGATTTTTCTGTAAAAATAGAAATGATAGGTTTGAATAAAAGCAGATGTTTCAAGTGTCTTCTGCTATTTCTCTAGAAATATTTTAATTATTTTACACCATAGTCCTCAATTACAGTAGAGTTCTTTACCCCTCTACCCAGCCTGGGAAGCTGTAATTTTTGTTACTAAATGCTTCATGGGGTAAACACTATGATTATGATGTTTTCCAGGTCTTCACAGAAACATTAGGATGGTGATGTGAGCCAGATCTTGTTTCCAAGACTGATCCTAAGGTAATGTGATTAGAGCCTCCATCCTCCCTGGCTTCATTTTGCCAGTGCTTCCTATAACAGAAATATAATGGGACCATTTGTCATTTCTCTTTCACTTTGGCTTTCTTTTTCTACTAGTTTAGCCATTTAAATAAGGATCATATTAATCATCAAAATACCACTGATAGAATCTGTCACATGCCACAAAACTTTCACTTGTTCAAAATTTGAATGCAGTGGCAACCATGCCAACATAAACATTGCCAGTGCATACATACTCAACACATTTTTATTTTTTTAAGAGATTGGGTCTTGCTCTGACACCCCGGTTGAGTGTAGTGGTGTGATGGTTAATATTAAGTGTTAACTTGATTGGATTGAAGGGTGCAAAGTATTGTTCCTGGGTGTGTCTGTGAGGGTGTTGCCAAAGGAGATTAACATTTGCGTCAGTGGACTGGGAGAGGCAGACGGACCCTGAATCAGGGTGGGCACAAAGTAATTAGCTGCCAGTGTGACTAGAATAAAAGCAGGCAGAAGAACGTGGAAGGACTGGGCTGGCTGAGTTTTCCAGCCTTCATCTTTCTCACATGCTGGATGCTTCCTGCCCTTGAACATTGGACTCCAAATTCTTTAGCTTTTGGACTCTTGAACCTACACCAGTGGTTTTCCAGGGGCTGTCAGGCCTTCAGCCACAGACTGAAAGCTGCACTATTGGCTTCCCTACTTTTGAGGTCTTGGGACTCATACTGATTTCCTTGCTCCTCAGCTTGCAGAGGGCCTATTGTGGGACTTCATTTTCTGATCATGTGAGTCAATACTTTTAATAAACTCCCATATATACATCTATCCTATTAGTGCTGTTCCTCTGGAGAATACTGACTATTACAAGTGGCAGGATCATAGCTTACTGCAGGCTTGAACTCCTGGACTCAAGCTTTTCTCTTGCCTCAGCCTGCCAGGTAGCTAGGACGCCAGGGCTACAGGCATGTGCTACTATACATGGCTAATTATTTTAACTTTTTCTGGCACTGGGGTCTTGCTATGTTGCCCAGGCTGCTCTTGAACTCCTGGTCTCAAGTGATCCTCCTGCCTTGGCCTCCTAAAGTACTAGGATTTTACGTGTGCACAATGTGCCTGGCCCTCATCATACTTTTAATCCAAAATACCTTTTTAAAAAGTACCTGTAGGATGGGGGAGTCTTTGCCTCAATATTCTCACTGTCATCAATTTCGCTACACGATCCCTGATGATATCAGTTGATCCCATGTTCAGAATTCACAGAAGAATCCAAAAGACATCTAACCTGAAAGTATAAACAGCAGATAAGGAAGTTGTTATAACATTTCAAGTACGGCTTCTTGACCCAAAAGACATCTAGCCTGAAAGTATACACAGCAGATAAGGGAGGTGTTATAACATTTTAAGTATAGCTTCTTGACCCCTCGTCAACATGATGAACATTTGACTGCAAAAGATGAACTAAAGAAGACAGAAACAATTTCAACTTATATAAGCTATATCACTGATTTACCACACATCTTTTCACTGTGCTTGTTATCTAGGTCCTGTGCACTCTTTCTTCAGCTGCTCCACATCTTCAATCAGGAGGCTCAGAGTATTTAATGCTAACAGTTAAGTATAGGAGGCTTAGAGTACTTAATTCTGAGAGCTAAGTACAATCTGAATGCTCTATCTTTAGTTTAATTTACATATTTTGCAGATCAATATTGCAAAAAGCTGGATCCACGATCACAATGTTAAGTCTCTCTCATAGTATTCTGAACATGGAATAAAGACAAACAAAGTTAAATGTAATTGTTATGAAATGTTTAAAAAAATTGCTCCTTTGAAAATGGCTCTGGAGTAGGAGAAGGAATTAGGAGAAATAACAGTTTATTTCAAAATGATCAATATATATTTTATGGTCTTTTATGAGGCTATCATGCTGCTACATGAAATGGGAAAATATAAAAATGCATAATTAAAATATAGTATTTTATACTGATAAAATCATAAAGTTTATAGTTATGTTTATTCATATAGGTCTTGTTTGTAAGAGTTCAATTTTTTTTCAGAGCACTTTATAAGTAAGTAATACAGGTTTTCCATAAAAGTTTTGGCATAATTGAAGCCCATCAAATATAAATCATAAAACATAAGAAATGGAAGAAACAATAAAGTGATAGTCATGTATTTTAAACGAATGGCTTTGTCAGATAATACTTCATCTTCACAAGAGGATATAGCTAAAATACCGTTAGGATTGCCATTTGATTCAGCCAGTTTGGCCACCATGCTAAAAGTATAGCTTTGGATAAGGGGATAATGTGATTATTTTCCCATAATGTGTATTGTTGTCTCTCTTTATTTCAGCCCTAGCCTGACACAGATAGTAACTGCAAACAGTACTGATCAAGAGGAACTCCTATTTTTGAAAGGCAAGTAAAGACTGGCAAGAAGGATAGCAGAAATATGATATGAAGTTGGTAATCAGCCTTTATCAGTATTTTCAGACTATATAATAAAATAACATGGACTAGATGGCTTATAAACAACAGAAATCTATTTCTCACTATTCTGGAGTGTGGAAGTCCAGGATTAGGGTGCCAGCAGATTCAGCGTCTGGTGAGGGCCCACTTCCTTATAGATGGCTGTCTTCTAATTGTAATGTCACATGGTAGAAGGGGCAAGAAAGCTATCTTGGGCCTCTTTTATAAGCACACTAATGCCATTTATGATGCCTTCACCCACACGGCCTAATTATCAATTAAAGAATTCACATTCTAATACCATCACATTGGGGGTTAGAAGTTCAAAACATGAATTTTGAGGAGACACATTTATTCATACTATAGCATAAACCATGCTAAGATCTAGACTGCTAGCTAAAAAATAAATAATTCTGAAAGTTAATATGATGATTATCTACCCATAAAAGCAAACTAGATAAGATATTTACTCATACATGAGTTTATGTGTTTTAAATAATAATGAGTTATTGAAACATTATAAAATAATATTTATTGCACACTTAACATGTTCAAAGTAATTTACTACACTAAATTTATCATTGCAACAACTCTACAAAGCATGTAGATCCATGTTACTCCTTTCCTGATGAAATAACGAAAGTATAGAGAGGATAAGTCCCATGAACAAAGTCACTAAGCTAAAATTTGATCCTACTCTAAGTCCTGAGTATGGCACTGTGCTGCCTTCTCTAAAACTTTGTAGGTGAGACAAAAATTATTGATTGTTAATTAGATATCAAAGACAACGACAAATTTGTATAACATATAAAATATTAACAATATACTAAATTTTCATAATGAGTTTCATACCATATTCAACTTATACATTTGTTCACACACATTTTAACATAGATACATATACACATAGAAAAAAATTATAATTTTTAATTATAGAAATTTAATTTTAATTTAACTTTAAGTTTATTAAAACTTTTTATAAATTTTGTATAAGTTTTTATCAGAAACACTTTTAATTGATTAAGAAAATGCTATTTTTAAAAGAGCATTGTAAAAAGATAACTACCATTGTAGTTACTGTTAGTACTACCATTGTTGTTAAACTTTGTAAAAAGGTTACTTGATAAAAACAAAGGGGTAGGTATGGGTAAGGCAAGGCTGATGAACATAGAGGTCATTTTATTGAAAATAAACAAGTTTCTTATGTAAATGAATTCTAAAAATCTGTTTCTACAGTGGAATGATATTAGGAGGACATTTTGTATGTGGTTTATACTACTTAAATTTTTAATGATTTCCTACTTTCAACCTGTTTAATAAGCAAAAAGTTGTATTTCAGGTTTTTAAAATCTGAGTTACCATGAAAAGGATACTGTAAAATTAAATCTAATTTTTCATATAATCTAACAAAGATATTTTCAGTTAACATGTATTCATTACAGCTACCAAAAAGGAAACTAATTAATAGTAAAGCTGTTGAAATATGAATTTGTTTTATTTTTAATAATGAAAAATAGTGAAAATAGTGTTTTTATAACTCTCTCTACCAAGTAGGTTACAATTCCAATTGTGACTCTCATCAGATTTTGATTTATCTCTTTATCCATTCTTGTACCTAATGGGGAACAAATTACTTATTACTCATGAAAGACACTAACTACCTAGTGTTGCAGAAAAAGAGAATATTACAATTTACATTTAAATGAGATTTGAAATGTTAATGAACAGATCCAGTATTCTAATTATCTCTACAAATACATTAAATTAAGGTGAACTTTCATAGATAGATCATTCATTGCTCCTTACTCTAGAGTGCCCTACAGGGTTGTGTGATAGCATATAAAGCATACGGTACCTACATTAGATGCACTTATTGTTATAATGTAAAAAATATACAGTCAAATAGCTATGATTATTGTTAAGGAACATATAATTTTACTGTAATGAATACTCATAAATCACATAAAACATTTTTAAATTAAAAAACTATCCTATGAAAGCATTATTGAATTGAAATTTTACTCATTTATTTATTTTTCTGGGGTTAAAATAAGATACATGATTGACTGGACATATAGACAGTTTTGATAAACACATTTTCCATGCAACAAAATAACACCATCCTTCTTACCTTAAAACCACCCTTTCTGTAATGAATAAATGTTTTTGTAAGCAGTAAATAATGAAATGAACAATAAGATTATATGTGATTTTTTTATTGGTTGACTATGCTTGGGGCTACCAAGGAACATGAGTTCAACATGAAACCTTCCATCCAACTAAATGCAGTGACTCATAAAGAAAAACACAGAATACAAACTCCTTGTCTTTTTCTGTACTCCTATTTAATTATTTGCACTGCCCTAGAAGACACCATTCTGATTTTTTCTCACATGTATGCAATATGATGAAGCATCTCAAATATAAGAGCAACTCCAGGACATAAGAACCCAACTAGTGACTGAAAAAGAGAGGCCATAAGTTCAGGAGAGAAGTTAATAAAACATTTGAAAAAAAAAATGAACAGCTAGAGCAATAGTTTTATAGGAATCCACACAACACATGGGAAATAACACATAGTTGGTAAGGGTGTCAGAAAGGAGAACTTCATACATCAAGTTATTACAGTTATTGTCTGCTTTAAATGGGACTGAAAAACAATTACAGTGAATTGAAGCTAATGACAATGCCAGCACTGCACAGCACCACTTCATAGTATGTGTGAAAAGAGAAAGCAGCCACAATGAGCACTGGATTTGTGTTTTAAATCAGTCCAAAGAAGGAATAGAAAAACTAATAACAGTCACCATTCTGCCCTTGATGTTACCAAATTCCATCTGAAGCATGATGATGTCCTTCTGTCATAGTCAGCTTAAGCTTCTATAGCAAAATGCCATAGACTGAAATGTTACTTTTCACAGTTCTAGGGGCTAGAAGTCTGAGATAAGGCTGCCAGCATGGTTGAGTTCTTGGTTAAGATCCTCTTCCTGGCTTGCAGATTATCTTTTTTGGTGTGTTCTCACATGAGAGGGGGGAAAAGAGAGACAGTGAGAGTGAGAGAGTTTTGATTTCTCTTTATAAGGGCACTGATCCCATCCTGAAGACTCCATCTTCAAGACCACACGCAAACCTAATTATCTCCCAAAGACCTCCCCCCGCACTTCCAAATACCATCATATTGAGTATTAAAACTTAACATGTAAATTTTGGGAAAGACACAAATATTAAGTCTATCCCTTCTTTTTTCCACCTCTTCTTCATAATTTAAGAAACACATATTTAACCATACACACCTCAATCAGAAGAACTTAAGGTCTTTCATCTATGTTTGGTATTTTTTTCTACTATAGCATTACTCTATCTATTAAGAAGCTAAGATATTTAAGACTAGTGGACAGTTTTTATTAGGTTTGTTGTAATAAAAACAATGAACAGGAGAGAAATGTTCTGTCCCAACTCTATCATGAGTATGACCCTAATAAAGAAAAACTATAATGCAGACATTTTAGGAACACATGTATAGTGTTTAGAAAAGAAAGAAAGAAAAACAAAACAAAAAAATATAAAAACACAAACAATAGAATGTGACATTTCAATATTTAGATTAAAAATTAATACTCAATTTACTATTATAGTATAATTAAGATATAGATAGAAATATCACCTATGAATTTGTACAGAAGAAAAAATAGAGAAATATTACCATTTGATAACATGATGTAAAAGAAACATAGACATTAACTAACTCTGAAATTTGCATCTTAAGAATTTTAAAATTTAATAGTAATCAAATATAAAATAAAATGAAGTAAAGGTAGACCAAAGTGAAATTGAAGTGACTTCCTAAATTTAAATACAGTGAAAAAAATACTAAAAAGTTTTTGTTTCACAACAAACAAATGAGAAATTTTGGAAATAAATTTCTACAATATGCAAACATATTTTAGGACCACATATTTAGTTAATATTACAGCCACTAGTTTCATGTAACTTTATATTTTAACTGAGAAAATGTTTCAATGAAAAGAAATTCAAGATAGGCTTAGAACATATGAAAAACTAAAAAAATATGAATTATAAGTGAAAAGCATAAGAAAATTTGTATTACTCATGTCATTAAAACAATATAGCATAAATACTTGGGTTTATTTAATTTCCCCCATTCCTTTACATTTAATCTGTTGCCGATGTTCCAGTGAAAGAAATTTCATTCTGATGTTGGACAGAGTTGCTTATTTATGATCACTTGATCCCAGTTAGGCCAATGACAATTTCATTTCCTATTCCTTTCACACTTGGACACAGTGTTATAAAAAATATTTTGGTGCAGTATAAACAGTGTTTTGTTGAGAAGTGATGTGTGTTTAGGAAGAGTTAATGGACATGAATAAGAGTTTGTCCCAGGGAAATTTATGAACAAGTTAAGATAGTTTGTTTTTTTTCTTACCAAGGGGTTTAAAGAGTCAGAAAATGACAAAATTTAAAGAAATACGATAAATGACATGCATAATTACAAAGAGAATAGAGAAAAGTAGGAATTTATTACGGTCATCACACTCTTAGTTCGATTTTCTCCTCGGTCCCAGTTATGCGAATGTCTGAGTTCTGCATGAGACTAAATTTATTGTAACAAATCCTTCCTTAGGTATTCCAATGCATTTTTGTCACAGGGTCCTATGATTGAATAACAAGACTCAACAGAGCGTACACACATAAAGCATATTATATAGAGCTTTCATAAAGGCAAAGGATATGGGAAGTATAAAAAAGCTCAGATAAGCAGTTGAGACTAAGAGACTCCCAAGCACAGCTCCCCAGGATGCACTTATCCAGATTATAACCAGCAAGATATATGCAAGAAATCTTAGTTTCACAAGAGCTTAAGCAAAACGCTCAGCAGTGCCTTTTTATATCTCACTTGTTACAAAGCCAAGCCAGGTTGTATAACCCTTTAAAACAGACAGAAACCACCACATACATAAATAATGTAAAATAACTGGCTCTGGGTGTTATGAGGGGAATTTGAAACTTTAAATAAGCATAGAGATGGCCTAGCAGACATAAGACAGCTCCATCTTATATACAATCTAACATAAATAATTATATCAAACATGTTTAATATGTATACGCTAGTTTACTATTACCTGGTTTTCCAAGCATTTCAAAGACTAAACAAATATTTTGATGCAGTATAATTTTTAAAATACACATATTTAGGGGTGTGGATTAACAATTATGAAACCACTATACATGTTTATATTTGGTTGGTGCAAAAGTAATTGCGGTTTTTGCCATTACACTCTAATGGCAAAAACATTACACTCTAGTGGCAAAAACCACAATTACTTTTGCACCAACCTAATACTAGAATTAAACAAGTAAACAGTTGTCAAGTTATGGGAGTCTGATTTCTCATTTTTGGAGGGAGAGGTTACAGAAAACAAGAGTATAAAGCTAAAATAACATATTTGGTCATGAAATCGAGTTGACGGCGTTAATGCAAACTCACATTTGGCATAATATGGATACAGATGTTACATATACAAATACCTATAGATATGTATAAATACCTATATAGATATATAGTTATGTGTCCATACAAGGGTTACTATAAACATATATATTCCCTTTTCTGCCAGTTGAGTGAGCATATAACCAGAGACATCCTAGTAGCAATGAGGACATCTAGCACCAGATCTTGATTCTAATACTATTCTTCAGTATTAGAGGAAACCAGTAAAGCTGAAGAAACGGCAGCTTTTAGCATTCAGACAGTGACTATTTAAGATGAGCCTGAAGCATCATACAGTTATAGAAAGTAAGAAAGTGTTTGAAGCATAAACATACGCACACACACACACACAATGGGGTTATGTGAAAGAGAAAAAGGACCCAATTGAATGAGTCTTCTAAGGCTAAAGCTGGAAAAATTTGAGCAGCAAAATAAATAAATTAGCATTAGATTATGACCCAAAGAATAAAATATTCACGTGTCCATACTGACACAAATAAATAAGTGAATAAATGTAAGAGCATAGACAATATCCTTTGAAAAATATTACAAATAATTTATGTAGATACCCTGTTTTCAAAGAGGTAGAGGACAACTCTCCATTTCTTAGGCATGGTTAGTACATAATAATTTTCTTGCAAAGAGTACAGTATGGAAAGAAGACAAAGAAGATATGTACAATCAAGGGACCCAGCAAATACCATCTCAGTCAGATGATCAAGATTAACAACAGCAATAAATCATGTTGATGGCATATATCCTTGATACAAGATAATAAGAATGACATTTTATTTCTGGGATTTTTCTCTCAAAAACACATAACTCTTTTGTAATAATGAGAAAGACATAAGGGCATATCCCAATTAAGAGGCGTTGTATAAAATACCTGACAAATATTCCTTATAGCTTTCAAGATCATTAAAACTAGGAACACCTGAGAAACTACCGCAGCCACAAGAATCCTGAGGAAACAAGATAACTAAGTATAATATTGTTTCCTGTATGATACCATCAGGGCAAAAAAGAAGTATATTAGGTAAAAACTAAGGAAAACTGAATATATTAGGAATCACCTTGATATGGTTTGGATTTATGTCCTCACACACATCTCATGTCTAATGGTAATCCCCAATGTTGGAAGAGGAAGGTGATTGGATCTTTGGGGTGGATTTCCCCCTTACTGTTCTCCAGATACTGAATGAGTTCTCAGAAGATCTGGTTGTTTAAAAGTGAGTGGCACCTCCTGCTTCACTCTCCTCCTCCTGCTTCTGCCATGTAAGATAAGATGTGCCTGCATCCCCTTTGCCTTCAGCCATAATTGTAAGCTTCCCGAGGCCTCCCCAACCATGCTTCCTATACATCCTACAGAACCTTGAGCCAATTAAACCTCTTTTCTTTATAAATCACCCAGCCTGAGGAATTTCTTTATAGCAGTGCAAGAATGGACTAATACAGATCTTTAGTTAATAATAATGTATCAACATTTTTTCATTAATTATGACAAACATACCATACTAATATATGTTATTAATAGAATAAAATTGGGGTAGTTATATGGAACCTCTTTGTATTAATTTTGCAAATTTTCTGTGAATTTAAAAGTATTATAAAATGAAAGGTTTATTTTAAAATACACATTAAAGAACAAACAGATTAAACAGAGAAATTCAATAATCAATGAACTTGGGATATTATGCAGCCAATTGTTATTTTCATTCTTAAAGCTTTTTTGCAATACTGATAGTGTTTATATATAACACCATATAAAAGATATTAACTAATGCATTTTACTATAACCAATTTGGTTTTGTGTGTAGGTATAACATCATATCTTCATATACATTAATGCTATTGTCAAATGTAACTGGGAAGTCAGTTTTACTATTAGTAGGATGCAAAGTTTTTAAACTTTGAATACTCCCCCTCAATGCAATTGTATTATTTGTATGTGAAATAAATCCAAATTTTTATCATAGGAAATTTGGTCTTAACTTTTAGTTTTTGGAAGCACAGTAACTTATTTTTTAAAATACTTTCAGTTGGATATCTGTATTTTTTTAATTGACACAATTTTGTATGTCAACATAATTGTGGGGTGAAATGCAATGTTTTCATATATGTACACATTGTGGAGATAAAGCTAGTTAATCAATCACCTCACAAACATCATTTTTTCATGATGAAAACATTTAAATTTTAATCTATTAGCAATGTTTAAATACACCATACATTGTTATTAACTATACTCATTATGCTGTATAATAGATCTCTAAAACATTCCTCTTGTCCAACTGAAACTTTGTACATTTTGACAAATATCCCCTCAGTTTGTCCCACCCCCTGAAGGCCCTGCTAACAATCATTCTTCTCTCTACTTCAATGAGTTTGAGTTTTTTAGATTCTCTATATAAGTGAGATCATGCAGTATTTGTCTTTATGTGCCTAGCTTATTTCACTTAGCACAATATCCTCCAGATTTTATCTATGTTGTCACAAACGACAGAATTTTCTTCTTTTTAAAGTCTGAGTAGTATTCTATTGTACATATATTGTCACACTGTTGATGAACACTTAGATTGTTTTCATATCTTTATATGTCTTTACTATTTTGAATAATGCTGCAATGAACATAGGAGTCAATATGTCTCTTTGAAATACTGACTGTATTTTCTTTGAATATATACTCAGAAGTGAGATTGCTAGATTATATGGTAGTCCTATTTCTAATTTTTTGAATAACTTTCATACTGTTTTCCATAATGGCTGTACTGGCATACACTTTACCTGAAATGGAAGATGAATATACTTAAAATTCTTTTTAGCACAGGCATTCCGCACACATAGCTGTCCTTAGGACATCTGACAATTAGAATTGAGGAAACTTAATCCTTCTGGGTCACTGTAGTAAATTCTGTCATCTTTGAGAGCTTATCATTAATTATAAGGCTTTTCAAATAGTATAGAACTCAGGAACCCTGTGAGGAGTGCTTAACTGTTTTTAAAAACAGAATCTCAACCCACAAAGAGGTTTGAATAGATAATACCTTTCTCATATTTTCATCACTTCCTCTGCATTGAAATTTTGTCTAGCTTTATAACATTCACCTTTTGCCAGAGCAGGTAAAAAAATCACCCAAATCCAATGTATTCTAAATCCAATAAAAGAATATGACCACAGCCCAGAGGTTGACAAGACACATTATCTTCTTTCTTCTGTAGTTCCATTAATTTACATTTCTTAGTGAGTCATTCTCTCTCTCTCCATGTTTCTCTGTCTCTTTCTCTTTTTCTCTGTCTCTCTCTCTCTTTCTCTCTCCGTCTCTCTCTCTCTCTTTCTCTCTCCGTCTCTCTCTCTCTCTTTCTCTCTCTGTCTCTCTCTCTCTCTCTCAACCTACACTGGGGACACAAAACTCTCTGAACGTTGATTTGAAATAAGAAAAGCTAGTAAGGCTATGGCTATGGCTGTTTCTTTGTTTGCTTTTTTCACACTACATGTACAGCTTTTTTTTTATGGAGCTTTCATTTCATAGTGCATAATAGAACAAAAAATGTGAATGAATTGGGTCATGTCTCAGTTACATACTGCTCTTGCAATACAAGACACAGTTCCAGGGATTATTGCAATATTAAAATTTAGATAGAGGGGTAATAAAAAAGATCTATTGGACATACACAAGCAACTATTATCATTAATTTTAAAGTTATTTTTCATGGCAAGACATAGTTTGACTATAATGCTCTAGAGTATGCATGAAAAAGACAATGAGAAAACGTATTGGGCGATACTTCTGTCAAGATAAAAGTGGTGCATTGTATATATGATTACACAGCTACATTTTCAAAAGTATTTTCTATATAAAATCTCATTGACTTCAATTAGAATTTGCAATCTAAGTACACCATATGGCTTTGCTTAAAAGCAATGAGACTATCTAATTTAATTACTTTTATAGGCGTCTCGCATGGTAAAGGTGCTTGTTAAAGGAGCAGCACTATATGAGAATTATTTCCACTAAAAATTGAAAACTAAGAAGATGGCTACCGTCTGGTGGTTACTAATTGACAGTCAATTCCACAAGAAATGTAATTTTCAGTAATACTTAAAGACAGCATGCAGAGAACAATGTCACTTTGCTAATTTTATTGCTGTTCTATATAGCAATATTTGAATATAATGTGAATTAACACTATTACACTAAAAGCAAAGTATTTCTTCTGCTTATCGGTCTTGTCTTCTTTTTGCCCTTTCCTCATGAAGAAGAAATGCAAAGATGTATTCTTATATATATGTACACACACATGCATAAATAGATATATTCTTCTATATAAACAATACAGGAGAATGTATTGGTAGCAGTACAATAATTTCCTTCATCTTGCTTTACTAAGGAAATGTTTTAAATTCAAAGTCCTGATAAAGTCAGATACAATACAATGGGTAGAAATGAGTTACATTTTACTGTGAAAATATAGCTTTGTCTTTAATCGAGAGTCCTAAAGTTTCAGGCAAACTGGAAAACAGATGTCATTTTCGAAGAATAACCTTTTATTAGCTCCAGCTATCTTTCTCATATGACAATTGTACTTTATCCACTATTGCCAGATGAGTTGAATTTATTTTTAAAAGAAGCTAGAAATTCACATATGAAATAAAATCTTCAACTTTTAAAATATGAAAAGAATTTAAAAATTTATGTCCAAAACAATCTATAGGATAAAAGCCATCATGGGCCGTTTGCTTTCTTATTTTCTAGAGTTCTGGCTTTATATCACCAAAAAAATACAAATTAAACCAAGAATCATTATTTCTCTGCCTGTTTAGACAAGTACATAAAATAACAAGTACTACAAATCTTAAGTAATGAGAAGTAAACTTTACCTATTAAAAAAAATTAGCAATTGAGAAAACAGTCCAGTAAAACTGAAAATAATTTTGTATTACAAAAACTTATTAAAAGCTGGTAAGGTTTGTTCAGACAATTTCTATGAAGTAATGTAATTTCCCTTATCATTATGGTAAACAGTTTTTTTTTCTGATTTTTACTTCCCTTAAAAATCAGTGGTTATTCATAATCAAAATGGTTGATTGAACATAGGTGATTATTATTCCTAGTACCAGAATCTCATTAAAAAACTGAATAAGTAATTCTAAAAATTACCATGAATTTCACTGTTGAAAAATCACAAAGGCCATATCACCTACATGTGTAAGTGTTTCTTGAAATAAAATGCATATGATAATGATTGTAGAGATAGTTAAATTCAGTGGAACAGAAATCTGCTCTTTTGTATAAGCAAAGGAGACCCTCCCTTCCCCCGCCAGCCTTAAAAAGGAAGTGGGCCTTCTACCTTCAGGTCATTATTGGATTAGCTCCAAGATGAGAAGTAGGGAGACAGTATAATTTTGTGTTGTTTCCATTTCTTGTTTTATTGTTATTTGTCTTATGGAAGTGGTCCTGAGACTCTTAGGATACATGTTTTAAGGGCTGTGAAACAGCTGTATCTCTGTACCTGTTTTACCTAGCAGCTTGTTTCTGTATTTTTCTCCTTTGAAAAATTCTGTGCGCCCCCATCTAGATACTGAAGAAAATCGCCTTTGGAGACACCCAGAATAGAACCCAGGACCTAAGCAAAAACCCTGGATACCTTGCCCACAGAAATGCCTATCTCCACTCCAAGAAGGCACTGTCCTCATCCAACCTTAGAAACAACCTATACTTATACACCCTTCATTCATTATTAATAGAGCTCCTTTAATCATTGTCAGAGAGGCAAAAAGTTTTACTTAGATTAAGGAAATATATGCAAGCAAACAACATATCTCAGTAGATGCCCCTATTTGTAAAGATTAGAAGATAATTTCAGATATAATTTTTTATTATTTGAGATAAGCCAATAGTACAAAGGAAAAAATAATAATACACCCTCAATTAGAGAGAAATAATGCTGGGAAAGGAGCATACATTTTCAATAAATAAAATGAATACCCTCAAAATGACCAATAATATCCCATCCAAAACTAAGATTAATTAGGCTGTTAAAAAAAAAAAAAAGCAAAGGTCAGACTTCTTTGAAACAAAATTTGGCTGTCGGAAAAAAATGCAAAAGATAAATTAAAATAAAAATTGGACATTGTAAAGAATACTTTTTTTGTGCCAAAAATATCTAACAGTGGTAGGTTTCAAATGTTAGTGTAGGAAGTCATTTGTTTTTCCTCTAGGTCATATGCTTATTTGAGCTCTCTCATTTTTCCTCAACTTTCATTTTAGGTACAGGAAGTATATGTGGCAGGTTTGTTCCATGAATATATTGCACTACAGTATTGAGCATAGTGCTCAATAGGTAGTTTTTCAACCCATGCTCTCCCTTCCTCCCCACTCTAGTAGCTTGCAGTATGTATTGGTTCTATATTTATGTTTGCGGTTGCTCAATGTTTAGCTCCTACTTAAAGTGTGAATGTTCAGACTTTGCTTATCTGTTACTGAGTTTGCTTAGGATTATGGCCTCCAGCGCTATCCATGTTGTTAGAAAGTACATTATTTCATTTTTTTATGTCTGTGTAATATTTCGTAGTATATATGTACCTACTACATTTTCTTTATTTAATCTACTGTTGATGTGCACCTAGGTTGATTACATTTTTTTGCTATTTGTGAATAGTGCAGTTTTAAATGAATGAGTGCATGTGTCTATTCCTTTGGGTATATACATAGTAAATGGATTGCTAAATCAAATGGCAGTTCTAAGTTCTTTGAAAAATATCTAAACTACTTTCCACAGTGATCGAACTAATTCACATTCCCACCAACAGTGTATAGACATTTCTTTTTCTCCACAGACTTGCCAGCATCAAAGACCAGTTCTTCAAATCAACCCAGTCAAAGAAAATAAAAAATGAATTCAGAAAGTGAAAACAAAATCTGGAATAAATATGAGAATAAGATACCAAATCCGCAATTTATTGCCATTCCTGAGAGATAAGAAGAGAGAATAAACAACTTGAAAAAATATATTTGAGAATGTAGTCCACAAAATATTTCCTAATTTAGGTAGATAAGTTGACACGCAAATCCAAGAAATACAGAGAACTCCAGTGAGATACTATACAAGATGACCATACCCAAGGCACATAGCCATCAGATTTTAAAAGTCAATGCAAGAGAAAGAATCGAAAGGCAGCTAGAGAGAAGTGTCACATACGGACGGAACCTAATCAGGCTGGCAGTAGACCTCTCAGCAGAACCCCTACAAGGAAGAAGAGAATGGGGACCTATTTTCATTGTCCTATAAAAATAAAATCCAACCAAGAATTTTATATCCTTCCAAACTAAGTTTCATAAGTGAAGGAGAAACACCATTCTTCTCAGACAGAAAAATGCTGAGGGAATACAATCCAAACAGACAAGCCTTACAAGAGGTCCTAAAAGAAGTTCTAAACATAGAATTGAAAGAACAACATCTGCTAAAAAACACAACAACAAAACAAAATCACACATAAGCACATAGGCCACAGGCACTATAAAGCAATTACACAATCAAGCCAACATAAAACAAGCTAACAACAAAATGACATCATCAAAATGTCACATATCAATACTAACCCCGAATTTAAATGGGTTAAATGCCCCACTTAAAAGACATAGAGTGGCAAGGTGGATAAAAATATAAGATGCAACTATCTGTAATCTTCAAGAAAATGTATATATTAATACCCTCATGCCCAAAATAAAGGTATGCAGTAAGATCTGCCATGTAAATGGAAAACAAAAAGAGCAAGAGTCACTATTCTTAAATAATATGAAACATATTTTAGAAGAATAAAAATTAAAGATGGACAAAAAAAGAAATATTACATAATGTAAAGGGTAAAATCCAACAAGAACACTTTTATTTAACTAGCCAAAATACCTAAATTTCTATGCACCCAACACTGGAACATCCAGATTCATAAAACAAGTATTCTTGGACTATAAAAAGACTTAGATAATCACAAATATCTGTGACTGGGAGACTTCAACAACCCACTGGCAGTGCCAGGTACATCATTGAGGCAGAAAACTGACAAAGAAATTCTGGACTTAGATTTGACACCTGAGCAAATAGACCTAGTAGACATCTACAGAATACTCCTCTCAACATCCACAGAATAGACATTCTTCTCATCTCCACATAGAATGTATTCTAAGATTGACCACTTTCTTGTTCATAAACAGTCTCAACAAATTCAAAACAATTTGAATCATAGCAAGCACACTCTCAAACCATTGTGCATTAAAAATATAAATGAATTTCAAGAAGATCTCTCAAAAGTACAAAAATTCACGAAAATTAAAATATTTCCCCCTAAATAACTCATGGATGAACCTTGAAATTAGAGCAGAAATCAAAGAATTATTTGTGTTAATAGAGACATAACCTACCAGAACCTCTGAGATGCAGCTAAAGCAGTGTTAAGAGGAAAGTTTATAGCCCTAAAATGCCTTGATTGAGAGTTAGAAATATCTCAAATTAGTAATTTAATTTTGTACCTATAGGAACTAGGAAAAAAAAGAAGGAAACAACCTAAGAGCTAGCAGAAGAAAACAAATAACTAAAATTAGGTAAGAACTGAATGAAACTGAGATGCAAAAATCCATACAAAAGACCAATAAAACCAAGAGTTGTTTTTTCAAAACATAAATAAGATTAAAAGACCCCTACATAGACTCACAAAAAAAGAGAAGATCCAAATAGGTACAATCATACCTGATAAACATGACATAACTGATGCCACAGAAATACAAAAGATCCTCAGAATACTATGAATAACTCTAAGCATACCTATTAGAAAACCTAGAGAAAATGGGTAATTTCCAGAAACGATTGCCGAAGATTTAATCAGAAAGGGATTCAGACACTGAGTAGACCAATATTGAGCTCTGAAATTGAATCAGTAATAAAAATTCTACCAACCAAAAAAAGTCCTGAACCAGATGAATTCACAGCTGAATTCTGCCAGGTGTACAAAGAACTGCTACCAATCCTACTGAAAATATTCCAAAAAACTGTGGAGGAGTGGCTTTTCTGTTATTCTTTCTATGAAGCCAGCATTAGTCTAACACCAAAATCTGGCAGACACAATAAAAAAAAAGAAAACTTCAGGCCAATATTCCTGAAGAACACAGGCACAATAATTCTTAGCAAAACACTAGCACACTGAATGTAGTATATTAAAGACTAAATATACTACAATCAAGCAGGATTTATTCCTAGGATGCAAGGCTGGTAAAACATATACAAATCAATAAATATTCACCATCTAAACAGAATTAAAAGCAAAAACTCTATGATCATCTCAATAGATGCAAAGAAAGCTTTCAATGATATCCAAGATCCATTCATAATAATAAAAAAAACCTTGAGTGACTAGAAACGTAAGATCATATCTCAAAATAATAATATCCATTTATGACAAACCCACAGACAACATCATACTGAATGGATAAACACTGTAATTATTTTCTTTGAGAACTGGAACAAGACAAGGATGCCTCTCTCACCACTCTTATTCAACATACTCCTGGAAGTGCTAACCAGAGCAATCAGATAAGAGAAAGAAATAGAAGGCACCCAAAAAGGAAAGGAAGAAGTCAAACTATCTCTCTTCACCAGTTATATGATTCTATACCCAGAAAATCCTGAAGACTTTGCCAAAAGGCTACTAGAACTGATAAATAATTTAGTGAGGTTTCAAGATACAAAATCAATGTATAAAAGCCAGTAGCATTTCCATACACCAACAACATCCAAGCTGAGGATCAAATCAAGAACACAATCCTACTTACAATAACCACAAAGACAATGAAATACCTAGAGATACTGATAAACAAGGAAGTGAAAGATCTGTACAAGGTGAACTGCAAAACACTGCTGAAAGAAATCAGAGATGGCACCAGTAAATGGGAAAACATCCCATGCTCATGGATTTGAAGAATCAGTATCTTCAAAATTGCTGTATTAGTGTGTTTGTATGCTTCTGATAAAGATATACCCAAGACTGGGTAATTTATAAAGAAAAACAAGTTTGTTTAATGGACTCACAGTTCCATGTGGCTGAGGTCGCCTCATGGCAAAAGGCAAAAGACACTTCTTACATGGTGACACGATGAAACTAGAGAAGATAAAGTAAGGAACAGATTCTCTCCCATAGATTCTGGAGGGAGCATGTTGATTTTGAACACCTGTCTAATCGAACTATGGAAAATAAATTTCTGTGTTTTGAAACCACCCAAGTTGTGATAATTTGCTATAAAAACTGCAGAGAACTAATCCATTCCTTGTCATGTTCTGTAGATGTTGTATTTGAGCATAGAGAAGTTGGCAACTTTCCATAGCATAAAATGTAGTAAGGGTGGAAGAAGCAGGCATTGCAGAATGATATTGTTATGAAGTGAAAGGAATTATGTTAATGTAGTGATTTCTGTGTTTGCAAATGCAGGCAAATTTTTAACTATTCAATAAAGCATGAATTTCCTAATACACTGGTTTAATACATTTGGTTTAGTCTGTGCATAAGAGTAGATAGGTCCTGATATAATGCCCTCAAAGCACATGTTGGAAAATAAAATTGGTCATCATAGCAGGCTAAATGGTGCTCTCCTCCAAGAAAAAATAAAGTCTATATTAGAGTCTCAGACAATATCACATACTGTGACAGAAGGGTGACTACTACCTTATATAACAAAAGATGTGATTGAATTATGTCCTTTGACAGTAAAGGCTTTTTCGGGATTCTTGGGGTGGGGTGTAAATGCAATCACAGATATCCTTATGAGAGAGAGGCAAAGGAAGTTTAGAGAAGACACACAGAAGAGAAGGCAATGTGCAGACGGAGGCAGAGATTGGAGTGATATACCTACGAGTTATATTCTGGCAGCTACCAAAAACGGGAAGAGGTAAGGAATGGAGTCTCTTCCAGGTCACCTAAAGGAACGCAATCCTGCCAGATTTTGGACTATGAACATCTAGACTCTGTGAGAGAATATATTTATATTGATTTAATCCACCTAGTATGGGATAAATTATTATAGCAACCATAGGAAACTGATACATTCATAAACAAGAAAAGACAGCAGTTTAACCAGAAAAGCTGGATATTATTTGGTGTATAAAAGAACAAAGAGGGGCTAGTGCAAATAAATTTCTAATGCAGGCTATTACAAAAATTATGAATACTCATCACTTTGGTGAGTAATTTCACCACAAAAGCACATGATATTTTGGAGTGTATTCACACTATGCCAAATTGTATATTTTACATCCTATAGTAGAAACATTTACTCAGCCAAGGAATATAAAATAAAACTCTGTGATATCTATAAAAACTGTTTTAACTCAGAGCAAGCATATTTAAAGTAAATTACCCATGTGAAAATGCAAAACTACAGTTAAACAGTCCCTAAGGTTAAAGCCTGTGTCCTGAAGAAAGAGAAGACCTTTTTAGTCTACTAAGTAAGGCAATCTAAGAACATCCTGTTTGCTTTATTTTTTATTATATACATTTTCATTTTCCTAAACAAACTTTATAGTTTTTATTTTAACAAACATGGAATAGCAAGTAAAGAAAATTTAACTTATTCATGGCTTCTACCATTGAATAATTAGATTTTTAATATCAATATTACCTCAAATAAATATGATAAGCTCAAGTGATAAACCTATGCTTCTACTTGTTTTATATTAGCTCCAAAGGGCAAATAAGCTTATGATTTCAAACATGTTCTATTATATTTTCTACAAAACAACATCTTAGAGACATATGGAGTATACTGTAAACTATTTTACATTAAGATTATTGCTACAATTTGGTTAATTTAATAGGTATAAAATACTGGCCTTTTTTATTAATATGTATGGAATTACAATTCAGTTATAGCCTAAGAAATTTAAGTAACAAAGTCAATCACAAAATATTTTGCATGGAAAGAAATTAACTACAAGTTATAAATACAAATATTTATAGCTTATAAAGAGTTTACAATGTTTTCTATGGTTTCTGTATATATTATATAGGCAGCATAGTCTTTCATTTACTCAAGAATAATTTAAATTGAAGAGATCCTTATCACAAAGCTGGCATGATCAAAATAAACCAATAATTATCTCAGTTTCAACAAAAGAAAAAGGGTGCTTTGGATGAAAAGCTCTGAGAATACGGCTGATGATTTATTCTCTCTAGTTTATGTTTCTTACATTAGAGCCATTTTTTTGGTTTATGCTCTTCCATCTCTAGCTGGAATATTCTATTACATTATCAGAATATGAGTATATCTTAGTATATGATGTTTACTCATAACTGTAGTAAATTCTAGGTAAAAGTTTCAACAATAGCAGTTTCACCAAAGATTTCAATTCTTATTAAGCTAGACTTTATGTTAGATATCCATTTCTATTCATAGAAAAACTAATGCTGATGCAACAAGACTTTCTTTAAAGCCTTGCTGTATTATATAACACAATGAAATTACTTCATCTGAAGAGTATTCTTTATTATGAATAATACATGCTGAAGAAAAAAACATGCTTAACTAAATTGAAGTCTTTCTTTTTCATCATCAGCTGCTATAAAACAAGTCTATAATGATAAAAGAAGTAAACTAACTTGTGCAAACATTTGCAAGTCATATTTTCAAAACCTACCTAGAAAACATTTTGATATCTAAACTTACATGCTTTGGAATCTTTACTTTCACAAACATAGCTGTTAGCAATATAGCAAATTCCCCCACACATAGCATTCTATGAATTTATTATATGCGTGCGTGTGTGTAGATACAAATTTAAGATTTAAAAAAACATTTTATTCATTCAAGAACAGAAACAGCACTTTTGGTAGCACTATGCCAATTTCTCATAAAACTGTGGTCTTTTGATATATAACACAGATATATTCAACCTGCTGAATTATGTGGCATCTGAAAATACAAAGCATTATTTATTTTGGTTACTAATTCAGAATCACCTTGTGTATGAACAGATGTTTGCCACTTTTGGCCAAGCAATTAAAAGATATTGGTACAACTGGGTTTTGCATTTGATTGAAAAGATGAATAAAATGGTTGTCAAGACTTTTCACACTTGAAAATTATTTATTGGTACCGACAATCTTCATAAAACAAAGTTATTCAAACACATCCACCAACATCAAACACAAACAGATTATTAAAAATTCCTAAATATTTTATATTGCTAAATAATCAGAAGCATGATCTATACAAATGAATGTCCTAGTTGGGGTCAACTACTACAAGCATTACAGTATGAGAGAGATTCCAAGAGCATCGTGTCAGTTGATATTAGTATCAGTTTCCTAATTGAAATATGTCTTCACTAGTCACATGTGCATTTAGACATAGCTTGCTTTTTTAAGACATTTAATCAATTTCAACATTTTTTCTTCTTAAAGGAATAGTAAGCAGTAATAATAAAAGTCAAGAGAACAAAGAGATTTATGTTGAAAAAATCTTTATATTCTATATATTCTATATAACTACAGTACAATGTAAATGTATACATGAATTAGTTTTTTGCAATTAGACAAATTGCAGACTAAAAAAACTAAACTTAGGTTTGAGTAATATTTTCATTTGTCCCAGGACACTTTAATTCAGCACAGAAATTCAGTACATATTCAAATTATTTCAAGATACACAAACACATACACATAAACACACATGTGTGTATGTATTGTATGCATGCTTATATAGTATATATAAATTAAATGTTTTGGCCAGGTGCGGTGGCTTGTGCCTGTAATTTGATATAATATTTGATATAATATCAGGTAATGGAAATGTAAAGGAAATTAAAGCATCATAAGAAAGGCTAGAGTAGTGGCAAGAGGCGGAGCATTTTTTTGTTTTCATAGAATGGTCAAAGAAGACTCATTTGCTGAAGGGAATTTTAAGTGGAAATATAACAGCTAAAAGAAGGTTAGCTATGGTATTACACAAGGGAAGTGTCTTCAGGATAAAATCAACAATGGTAAATACCTGAATCTGCACATTTCAGCAGATTTTTTATTTGCATGACATTGACATTGCAGATTTTTACTGCATGACATTTTATTTAGTTATCACATAGTATATAATTCCCCTTAAAATGTACAATTCAATATTATGCAGTATATTCACAGAGACGTGTAATCACCACATTCACTTTTAGAAAAGTTTTACTGCATAAAAAAGAAAAAAAGTCCAGGTTAATTAGCAGTCATATCTCATTTTACCCCAACTCTCCAACACTAGACAGACACTAATCTAATTTGTTTCTATGGATTTGTCTATACATTTCATAAATTTCATATAAATGAAATTGAACATTATGTGGTCTTTCATACTTTGCTTCTTTCACTTAACATGAAGTTTTCTAGGTTCATTTATGTTATATCATTAACAACACTCACACCTTTTTATGGCTGAATGGTATTTTCTTGTATGGATATACCATATTTTGTTTATTTATTTATCAGTTTCTAGAAATTGGATTGTTGACACTAACTGGCCATTATGAGCAATGCTACTCTGAGCATTGTACACAAGTTTTTTTATGGATATATGTTTTATTTATATTTGCTATATGTATTAGTCCATTTTCACACTGCTGTAAAGAACTACCTGAAACTGGGTAAGTTATAAAGAAAAGTGGTTTAATTGAGTAACAGTTCCACATGGTTGGAGAGGCCTCAGGAAACCTAACAGCGGAAGGTGAGGGGGAAGGAAGGTATGTCTTACATGGTGGCAGGAGAGAGACAGAGAGCCATGTTGGGAGTGCCACACTTTAAAACCATCAGCTCTCATGAGAACTCACTATCGTGAGAACAGCATAGGAGAAATCCACCCTCATGATCCAATCAATCACCTCCCACCAGGTACCTCACCTTACACATGGGGATTACAATTCGTGATGAGATTTGGGTGGGGACACAGAATGAAATCATATCAGTATATATCTAAGTGAAATTGCTAGATGGTATATCATCTCTGTGTTTAACCTTTGGAGGACCTACCAACACGTTTCCAAAGTGAATAAAGTCTTTTTCATTCCTACCAACAATGTAGGAGAGCTCCATTTTCTCCACATCCACACCAAAACTTTTTATTATTTTTTATTATAGCCATCCAAATAAGTATTAAATAGCATTTCATTGTGGTTTTGATTTGCATTTCCCTGCTTAATGATGCTGTGACTGTTTTAATATGTTTATTGGTAACTTGTTTATCCTTTTTGGAAAAAAAGGTCCGTTACAACTTTTGTGTTATGGCATGTCTCATGATTAAAATTTAAAAATTATTTTTTATATTCTGAATTCAAATTCCTTATCAGATATGTAATTTGCAAACATTGTTACCTACTCTTTGGTTGTCTTTCATGTTCTTGATGGTAACTTTTGAAGCACAAAAAAATGTAATGCAGACCACCCTAATTTATTTACTTATTTATCTTTTCTTGCTTGTGCTTTAAATGTCATGTTTAAGAAAACTTTGCCTAGCTCAAGGACACAAAAAGTTTCTCTCTAAATTTTCTCCTAAGACTTTTATAGTTTTAACTCTTACTTTTATATCTATGATACATTTTGAGTATCATGAGAAAGAAGTCCAACTTTTTTTAAAAATTATTATTATTCTATTTTTTTGAGATAAAGTCTCCCTCTTGTCGCTGGAGTGCAGTGGTGCGATCTCGGCTCACTGCAACCTCCGCCTCCTGGGTTCAAGAGATTCTCCTGCCTCAGCCTCCTGAGTAGCTGGGATTACAGGCACACGCCACCACGCCCAGCTAATTTTTGTATTTTTAGTAGAGACAGGGTTTCACCATGTTGGCCCGGCTGGTCTTGAACCCTTGACCTCAGGCGATCCACTCGCCTACACCTCCCGAATTGCTGGGATGACAGGCGTGAGCCACCGTGTACTGCCAGAGGTCCAACTTTATTATTTTGCATGAGGACATCCTGTTTTCCCAGTAACAGTTGTTAAAAAGATTATCCTTTTACTCATTTAATAGTCTTGGCACTCTTACTCAAAAATCAATTGAATTTTGAAATAAGCAAAGATTGTAGAGTAAGGACCTCCAAATATTGCTCTTCCATGAAAGCAATAAAAAAGAACAAAACTATCAAAAGTCAACTTTTTCAGAACTCTGGAAATTATCCAAAATTAACATTCCAGAGAATGTTAATTTTAAAAATTGCTAACTCTCAGTAATTATAGAAAAGTTTGTGATGTTTTAACTCACCCGAGGCCTATCCTTTGCTCTCTTGCTCAGCAGTATCCATGAAAATAACAGTGTACATTCTTTGTAATATAATGCATATAGTAAACAAAATACTTCATTCTTAAAGAATTTTAATTTATACATTTTGACCCATCTGGTGGTTCCTGGAAGATTGGCTTAAAGGGCCTGTCTTTATTTTGTCTAACTGGAAACTAGCTCTAGTGGCAAAGCTGTTTCCAGGGCCAGATGAACATTTGTCAAAAATACTTACCAGCTGATTACATTGCTGAATCCTTAGGCAAAGCTTGGGAGAAAAGACTGTGAAATAAGATGTCTGTAAAGGTTTTAAAATGCTCAATTATATTCCTAGGAATCTATAAGGCCACATGTATGGTCAGGGCTATGTGCATGTCAAGAAATATAAGAGGAGGCCCTAAGCTCTCAGGTCTAGGTGACCTTGAGACTTCACAGAAGCCAAAAGTGAAAGCTAGGACATAGTCAGCTATTCCCTGCCACAGAGAGGATATAAGCAAAGACTGAAAGAATTTTTGGTTCTAGACACTTAAGAAATTCTCTGTCCAAACATTAGCTAACTACTAAACTGAGGGAACAGAGGCTTGAAGGGTCATACATGGTAAAAAAAAAAAAAAAAAAAAAAAAAAAAAAAAAAATTATTAAATTCACTGAGGAAGTCACTAAACAAATGAACAATAAAGCTACAAAATGCAGCTACAGTGAGAAAATCATGGGGTGGGGAGAGAATCATATTTACAGTTACCACAGTATATTATTTAAAAGGTTTGATTCTTAACAAAACATTTACAAGACATGCAAAGAAATAATAAAATATGGCCCAGACACAGAAAAAAAAAAGACAAATTAATAGAGTCAGTGAAACAAAATCATGGTTGATTGAGATTATTCAGGTTAAGGAACAGAAAGAAAAGGATAAAGAAAAATAAATAGAACCTCAGAGACCTATGGAACATCTTCAATTGTGCTAATATATGCTTAATGGGAAGGGAAGGAAAGGGAAGGAAGAAACATTGAAGAAACGATGGTTTAAACTGCTCAAATATGATATAAAATTAATTAATACAAGTCTTATAGACACCAAGTAGAATAAACTCAGAGAGATCTACGCTGAGACACACATCACAATCACACCATCAGAAGTCAAAGACACAGATCTTGAAAACAACACAACAGAAGTGACTCAACCTGCTGAAAGAATCTCAGTAAGATTAGAAGCTGGCCGGGCGCGGTGGCTCATGCCTGTAATCCCAGCACTTTGGGAGGCCAAGGCGGGCGGATTGCCTGAGCTCAGGAGTTCCAGACCAGCCTGGGCAACACGGTGAAACCTCGTCTCTACTAAATACAAAAAAATTAGCTGGGCGTGGTGGCACGCACCTGTAATCCCAGCTACTCAGGAGGCTGAGGCAGGAGAATTGCTTGAACCCAGGAGGCAGAGTTTGCAGTGAGCTGAGATGGCGCCACTGCACTCTGTCACCAGCCTGGGTGACAGAGTGAGACTCCGTCTCAAAAATAAAATAAAATAAAAAAGGTTAGAAGCTGATTTCTCATCAGAAACCATGAAGACCAGAGAGCAGTGGTGTGGTATATTTAAAGTGCTGGATCAAAAACAAAATAAACAAAACAAACAAAAATCCTGTCAAATAAAAATTCTGTATCTGGTAAAACTATCTTCAAAAATGAAGGAGAAATGAGGATATACTCAGATAAACAAAAATAGAGAAAGACCACTGGTGGCAGAACTTCCTACCAAGTGGAAACGGAGGTCCTTCAGGCTGAAATGAAGAACAATAGACAGTAACTCAACTCCATATGAAGAAATAAAAAACAGCAAGTAAAGAAACTGCATGAGTAAAAATGAGGGACAGTTTAAGTGTATTTTTTGTTTTTACTTTCTTTTTGTCTCCTTTCTGATTTTAAGGACAAATGCAAATAATTATAAATGTGGTTTAATGGAAGCACAATGTATAAAGATGTAATTTCTGATAACAGCTTAAATGGGGGACATAGAGAAAGCTAAATAGATAAGCAAAATATAATGTATCCAAACAATGAAATATCATTTAGACTTTAAACTATGAAATATCACTGAGATAAATAACATTTATCATTCATATAAAATGAAGTACTGTTATTGCTACAACATAGTAAAATATAGTAAACATGCTAAGCAAAAGACGCCAGCCATATGAGGTCATATATTGCATAATTCCAATTATACAAAATAATCATTTTAAATTTATTGAGATTTTTGTATGGCCTAGCATATGTTCTATCCTGAAGAATATTCCATGTATACCTGATATAATGTGTATTCTGCTCCTGTTGAGTGGAATGTTTTAGAGAAGTCTATTAGGTCCAGTTAGTTAATAACATTCAAGTCTTGTTTATCCTTGTTGGTCTTCTGAAACTCCAGTATTTCATTTAGTTAAATAAATTATTTTTAATATTTTATTGATATTCTCCACATGAAAAATAAAACACCTATTTGATGAGGCATTGTTATCATATCTCTCTTTACTTCTTCAAGAATAGTATCCTCAGTTATGGAAAAATATTTTTAGTAGTTGCTTTAAAATGTTCTTTAAGTCCATCATCTGCATCCTCTCCTGGACAGTTTTTGTTATTTCACCGCCCACCTACCCAGATATGTGGCATATTTTATTATTTTTTACATGTATTATAATTATTTATTAAAAGCTGGACATTTTATATAATATACACAACAACTAGAAGCTGAATCCCCCGTCTTTCTGGGGCTTCCTGTTGTTTGCTTGTTTATTTGTTCAGTGATTTGGCTCTATTGAAAATAGTAAAATCTATTTATCAATCATTGTGAAGCCTTTGATCTTTACTCTTCAGAGGGCACAGCCTTGGACATGAACACAGTCACCATGGAATGACAACAAAGACAATGGTTTCAGCAGGGTTTTCTGTGAATATCTCTTTTCCTAATCTCTCTCTCTCTCTCAAGCTAGTTGCCACTGCCTTCTAAAAAAGCTGTTAGCCTCTACTAATTGCCAAATAATTGCTCTATTGTTTCTGACAATGATCTGAAACCTCCACTGTCTGATCCAATTAAATTTAGATTCCTTCTCTGTGGTAGGTTTTTTTTTAAGCATTTTATTTTATTTTTTATTTATTTATTTTTTATTATACTTTAAGTTTTAGGGTACATGTGCACAATGTGCAGGTTTGTTACATACGTGATAGGTTTTTAAGCAAGTCTTTAAGGTTGATCTGGTCTCAAGAGTTTTCTTCATAGTTTTTTCTTCCCTGGTCCTCTTAGATAAACTGTCTGGCCATGGCTTAGCGTTTTGCTCTCATGGGGCACACATATTCCTTTTAATTGCTTACCACCAAAATTCCATTGTTTTTGAGAACTTCTGAAGCTTGAATTTTCTATATTCTGTGCAAAATAAACTATATTCTTTAGATGAGAGCTTCAGATCACTTTATTAATATGTCCTACCTGTCCTTTTGGACAAAATCTTCAAACCACTTTTCAGGAGCTGGGAGAGAACTCAGTAGCACACTGCTTCAAAAATTACATCTACCTTTATCATCAGGGTTCTGGGTAAGGGCAGTAGCCTCTTTTTTTATTTGCTTACATCTCCTGGCATGGCACCTTCTCCCTACCAGAATTCTGGGGAGAGAATGATCAGGGCCCCATTATTCTCAGTTATTTCAAGAGTAAAGCTTCAGTCCTCTTCCTAAGTGAAGAAAGGAAACCACTGACCTCTTGGTCACTCACCTGGAACTTAGCCTGTTCAGCACAGAGTTGAGGAAATTAGGAATGCTAGTGGCCTTTCTTACATGAGGAGATACTGTAGCAATTTTACTGAGAGATGGTGGGGAGGGGAAGCTCTTTCTTTTGGTCATACTTACTCAGAGTGGAGTTATCATGCTAAGATGTAAGTAGGGGTAGAGAGTGAGTCAGTTATAGCTTAAGTGCCAAAGCCTCTTACAGCCTTTAAATTGATTTTACAGACTTTCTTGATTAAATGTTTTCTCACCTGTTGAATATATTTAGAACAATGTCCAGAGATTTTAACCTTATGATTTTAACTAGTTATTGTTTCTCTAGATAACAGCTCTGCAGAGATCATTAAGACATCTTTATAGAATTACCACAGTTAGTTGTCTTTGTTTTAATGACTCGCTTTGATAATAATGTAGGTAACATGATGGGAAAGGCAATAATAGAAGCAAAACTACCAGATTTGGTGATACTGCATTAGTTCTAGGTAATGCAGAGATATATAGGTAAAAATCTGCATGCAGCTCCTAAGAACATATGAAAAACAGAGCAAAATCAGTCTAAGTTACATATTAATAATTGAAAAATAATCCTTCTCTGTTATGGATGTTAAAAAGATGAGAAGTAGTTTCATCTGACATTAAATAATGGTTATTAATAATAATACCATTATAGTACAACATTGCTTTAGCATTCCCATCTATTATTTGTTTAACAAAACTGGTCAAATACAACTCATCTCATAATTAATACCTATACTTTGGCAACACAATCTAAAATAAAATGCACACATTAACATTGGCTAATAACACTTTCAATGTATGAATACCATACAAGAAATGGATTTGAGGGCAAGGTGGCAGACTAGTTGCAGCCAGGTAGAACTGCTACCATTGAGGGACTGAGACATGTTGGGGTGGCCAGACACAACACCAGGCCTTGGGGGCTACAAAGTCTGGCAGAGTCAAAGGAATGAGTTAAGAGTGCATAAAATGGGACCAGGGGGCTAACACTAGTATGGAGGCCGTGAAGGCCCTGAGCTCTGGAAGCCCACACTATTTATTGGTGATCAAACAAAGAAGCAGGTAATGAGGATGTGGGGATTGAAAGGCAGTGGTGCATCAACCTTATGATCTATAGCTGTGATGGTTTAGCATTTCCTTTGAAGCATATGGAACATGTTCTGCTACTTGAAATAATGGGGAACATATTCTTCTAGTTTAAGATACAATTGATCTATGAGCCTGGGAGTGCTAGAAGCAAGAAGCCAGCAAGTCTGGACACATTCCAGAGGCCACGAGGGGTTTTATGCCCTGTGCCCTGGATTCCATCCAAGCCATGAGGGGTTTTATGCCCTGGGCTTAGATTACGGTGAGGCAGGGCAAACTTCCACCCTTTCGCACAGAGCTTGGTGTTCCAAAGGCCACGAAGGGTTTTAGACCCTGGACCCCGGACATGTTCCAAGACTCTTTTACATTACGTCAGTCATGCAAGCCCTGCCTCAGCTTCTCCCAAAAAGACAACTGGCACATTCCTAACCAATCTTCAGAGGACAGGTGTTAAGAGTGGACAAAGGGAAGGCACAGAAGCTAAGCTGAAGAGGGAGAAAGTTAGAAACTCTGCATAAAGTTACTGTGCACCAGGACTCATTACTGGCCCCCAACAATTCTGGGGAAACAAGTGAGTTGAACTGTCTGGGAGCAACCCATTCCTGCCACAGATCTCTCAACTCCCCTTGACAACCACAGATAATTGAGGTGGCGGAGAGCACTGCTTACAGAAGTGGTAGGGGCAACATGCCAGCTGAAGCAAAGTCCAGAAGGTTTGGTATGGGAATATCTATAGCAGAGCATGGTCATGGAAGCCCATCTCCCTAGGCTCAGCTTGTACCCATAAGAAACTTTAGCCTGAGGTGAAGTGTGGGACCTAAACTCTACAGGGCGGTCTTGCTTATTAGATGGTGCTGGTATGACATGAGCACCCTTTGGTCTACTGGCCTCTCCAGGGGCCATAACCTGGTCAGATCTGCTTGCAGGGAAACCTTGATTGCACTGGGGGCCCACATCATAGATCCTGTGCTGGCGGACCATGCCTAATCAGAGAAGAACTCCAGTGGGGCAGCTCCTACAGCCATGCACCAGCCTGCCCACTTCCTACCCACACTGCAGCTTGCTCCCAGCCAACCACAACCCTCCACATCACATTGCTGGTGCATGTGTGCATGGGTGGGTTTAGTCTTACTTGCCCTGCCAGTGTGTGTGTGGTGTGTATGTGTGTGTGTGTGTGTGTGTGCATCCTACTCTCTCACTGCTATGGCAGGAGTGCACTTTGTGCCTCCTTAACCTGCTGGACTGCAATTGCAGTCAGAGCCTTGGCAAGCACAAAGCCAGCCAACTTCACCCCTGCCAGCACAAGTCCCTTGGGGCAATACTGCTGCTGGACTGAAACTAGGAACAGAGAACAGCAGACCCTGCCTTGCCCAGAGTTCCCACTTCTGCCTGTAGCACATAAAGAATGCACACAGATCTGTGCCCACCAGTACCCTACCCCTTTGTTGACACCACAAACAGCAAGAGTGTGCACACAGTTGCCAGCAGGATTCCCTATCCCCACAAAATGTGCTGCCTCTGCTACTGGGGTAAATGTCCGCAAAGAGGCAGGCCCTCCCGCACCTGCTAGCACCCAGATGCAGCTGACGAGTGTGCACCCTAACATGCTGCCCTTGCCACTGATGCTGGCACATGCAATTGAGTACAAATTCCACTGCTACCATATTGCGAAACACTTTAGCTGACACAACCCATCAAAGTGTAGTGACCAGCAGTTGGAGAGCACCTTGCCCCCATCTCAGTGCAGTGGATTCCTAACTTTGAGAAGCCAGAGTACAGAGACTGTCCTGATATAAGTCCCCAAGAGTTAGAGCACAAAGTCCAGGAGTTGGGAGCTGAGCACTGCCCCTCTAAAATCTTCAAGAAGTAAAGCCAGTTGGCTGAATTCACTTTATATCACAATCAAACCCTCCATCTCATAAAATAGGATAAAAGAACAATTTTTAAAAACCCAACCAAAGGTCAGCAAATACAAAGATTGAAGAAAGGTGAGCCCAGAAAATGAAGCAGAACCCGTGCAAGAACTCTGACAACTCAAAAAGTCAGATTGCCTGTTTTACTCCAAACAACCACAACACCTCTCCAGCAAGGGTTCTGAACCAGGCTGAGATCATTGAGATTACAGAAATAGAATTCAGAATATGCATAGGAATGAAGATCATTGAGAAGCAAGAATACGTTGAAACTTAATTCAAGGAAGCAAAGAACCATAATAAAATGAAACAGGAACTGACAGAAAAATAGCCAGTATACAAAAGAATGTAACTGACCTGATGGAGCTAAAAAAGACACTAAAATAATTTCACAATGTAATCACAAGTATTAATAAGAGAACAGACCAAGTGGAGGAAAGAATCTAAGAGTTTGAGGAGTGGCTTTCTTAAAGAAGACTGATAAGAATAGAGAAAAAAACAATGAAAAGAAATGAACAAAACCTCTGGGAAATGTGAAATTATGTAATGAGACCAAATCTATGACTCATTGGTATTTCTGAAAGAGATGGGGAGAGGGAAAGCAACTTGGAAAACACATTTTGATATCATTCATGAGAACTTCCTCAACCTAGCTAGAGAGGCCAAATTTCATATTCAGGAAATAGTGACAGCCTCAGTAACATAATTCACAAGAAGTTCATTCCACAGACACGTAATTATCAGATTCTCCAAGGTAGAAATACAAGAAAAAAAGTTAAAGGTAGTAACAGAGAAAGGTCTGTTTACCTACAAAGGTAACCTCATCAGACTAACAGCAGACCTCTTAGCAGAAACTCTACAAGGCAGAAGAGATTCAGGGCTACTATTCAACATTCTTAAAGAAAAGAAATTCCAACCCAGAATTTCATATCAGGCCAAACTAAGCTTCATAAGTGAAGGAGAAATAAGATTCTTTTCAGACAAGCAAATGCTGAGGAAATTGGGTTACCAGTAGACCTGCCTTAAAAGAGCTCCTCAAGGAAACACTAAAATGGAAAGAAAAGACCATTACCAGTCACTACGAAAACACACTGAAGTACACAGATCAGTAAAGCAACCAGACAAACCAGTTTTCATAATAACCAGCTAATATCATGATGACAGTATCAAATGGACACATATCAACACTAACCTTGAATGTAATTGGGCTAAATGCCCAATTCAGAGGCACAGAGTGGCAAGCCTGATAAAGATTCAAGATCCAGTGGCATGTTGTTTTCAAGAGACTCATCTCACGTGCAATTTCACGCATGGGCTCAAAATAAAGGAATGAAGAAAAATCTACCAAGCAAATGGAAAAAAAGAGCAGGGCTTGCAATTCTAATTTCAGACAAAACAGACTTTAAACCAACAAAGATAAAAAAAGTCAAAGAAAGGCATCCCATAAAGATAAAGCATTCAATTCAGTAAGAGGACCTAACTATCCAAACTATTTATGCACCCAACACAGGAACACCCAGATTTATAAAGCAAATCCTTAATGACCTTCAATGAGCCTCAGATTCTCACACAATAATAGTGGGAGACTTTGATACACTACTGACATTATTAGATTATCAAGCCAGAAAACTAAAAAAAAAAAAAAAAAAAAAATTCAGGATCTGAATTCAGCACTGGATCAAAAGGGTTTAATAGACGTCACAAAACTCTCTACCAAAAAGGAACAGAATATATATTTTTTTCACTTCTACATGACATATACTGTAAATTCAATCACATAATCAGACACAAAACACTCCTCACCAAATGCAAAAAAATCCTGAAATCATAACGACCATACTCTTGGACCACAGTGCAATCAAATTAGAAATCAAAACTAAGAAATTTGCTCAAAATCATACAGTTACATGACAACTGAATCACCCGCTCCTGCATAACTTTGGGGTAAATGTAGAAATTAAGGCAGAAATGAAAAATCTTTTTAAAACTAATGAGAACAAAGATATGACATACAAGAATCTCTGGAACACAGCTAGGGCAGTGTTAAGAGACAAATTTATAGAAGTAAATACCCATATCATAAAGCTAAAATTTAAATTTAAAAACCTAACATCACAACTAATATAACTAGAGAACCAAGAAGATACCAACCCCAAAGCAAGGACAAGACAAAAATTAACTCAAATGAGAGCTGAATTGAAAGAGACTGAGACTTGAAAATACATTCAAAAGATTAACAAATCCAAGAATTGGATTTTTGAAAAAATAAAATAAAATAAATAGACTGCTACCTAGACTAATAAAAAAGAAAAGAGAGAAGATCCAAAATAAACACAATTAGAAGTGACTACGGGGATAACACCACTGACCCCACAGAAATACAAGTAAACGTCAGAGAATTTTATGAACACATCTATGCACATAAACTAGATAATCTAGAAGGAATGGATGCATTTCTGAAAGCCTACGTCTTCCCAAGACCGAGCCAGAAAAAAATATAAATCCTTTAACAGACAAATAATGAGGTCCAAACCTGAATCAGTGATAAATAGACTACCAACCAATGAAAACCCAGGACCAGACAGATTCAAAGCCAAATTTTACCAGATGTACAAAGAATAGCTCGTAGGAGGAGAGACTCCTCTCTAAGTCATTCCATGAGCCAACATCATCCTGATACCAAAACTTGGCAGAAACACAACAGAAAAGAAAACTTCAGGCCAAGATCCCTGATGAACATTGACACAAATATCCTCAACAAAATATGTGCAAACCAACTACAGCAGCATATCAAAAAGCTTTTCCACCATGACCAAACAGGCTTTATTCCTGGGATACAAGGTTGGTTCAACATATGCAAATCAATAAATGTGATTCATCACATAAATAGAACTAAAGACAAAAACCACATTATTATCTCACTAGATGCAGAAAAGGCATTTGATAAAATTCAACAGCTCCTTATGTTAAACACAAAACTCTCAAAATACTAGGTATTTAAGGAATTCACCTAAAAATAACGATCCATATATGACAGATCCATAGCTATCATACTGAATGGACAAAATCTAGAAGTATCCCCCTTGAAAACCGGCACAAGACGAGAATGCCCTCTCTTTCCATTCCTATTCAACATAGTATTAGAAGTCTTGGGCAGAGAAATTAGGCCAGAAAAAGAAATAAAGGACATTCAAATTAGAAAAAAGGAATTCAAAATATTTTTCTTTGCAGACGACATGATTCTACATCAAGAAACCTTATAATCTTGGCTCCAAAGCTCCTTAAGTTGATGAACAAATTCAGTAAAGTCTCAGGATACAAAATCAATGTATAAAAGTCTAGCATACTTACTCACCAACAGCAGGCAAGCTGAGAGCCAAATGAGGAACACAGTGCCATTCACAGTTGCTGCAGAAAGAACAAAATACCTAGGAATACAGTTAACCAGAATGGTAAAAGATCTCTACAAGGAGAACTACAAAACACTGCTCAAAGAAATCAGATATGACACAAATAGAAAAAATATTCCATGCTCATGGATAGGCAGAATCAATATTTTTAAAATGACCATACTGCCCAAAGCAATTTACAGATTCAATGCTATTCGTATCAAACTACCAATGACATTTTCATAGAACTAGAGAACAATATTTTCATACTCATATGGAACCAAAAGAGAACCTGAATAGCCAAGGCAATCCTAAGCAAGAAGAACAAATCAGGAGGCATGACACAACCCAACTTGAAACCATACTACAGTGCTACAGTAACCAAAACAGCCTGCAAATAATACAAAAACAGACATATAGACCAACGGAACAGAACAGAGAGGCCAGAGATAAAGCCACACACCTACAACTATCTGATTTTCTACAAAGTAAAGAAAAATAAGCAATGGTGAAAGGATGTTCTATTCAATGAATGATGCTGGCATAACTGGCTAGCCATATACAGGAAACTGAAACTGAACTTCTTTACATCATATACAAAAGTTAACTCACAATGGTTTAAAGACTTAAATGTAAAACTGAAAAGTATAAAAATTCAGAAAGACAACCAAGGCAATACTATTCCGGACATAGGAATGTGCAAAGATTTTATGATGAAGACACAAAAATCAATTGCAAAAAAAGTAAAAACTGAAAAATGGAATGTAATTAAACTAAAGAGTTTCTGCACAGCAAAGGAAATTATCAACAGAGTAAACAGACAACCTAGAGAAAGGGAAAAAATTTGCAAACTACGTATTTGACAAACGTCTAATATCCAGAATCTATAAAGAACTTAAACAAATTTCCACTTTAAAAATCCCCATTAAAAAGTGGGCAAAGGACATGAACAGACACATTTCAAAAAAAAGACATACACGTAGCCAACAAGCATATGAAAAAAAACTCAATGTCATGATCATTAGAGGAATGCACATCAAAATCACAATGAGATACCATCTCACACTAGTCAAAATGGCTATTACTAAAATCAAAAAATGACAGAAGCTGGTGAGGTTGCGGAAAAAAAGAACAAACAACCACATAAAAAAAGTAGGCAAAGGACATGAACAGACACTTCTCAAAAGAAGACATTTATGCAGCCAACAAACATACGGAAAAAAGCTCATCATCACTGGTCATTAGAGAAATGCAAATCAAAACCACAATTAGATACCATCTCAAGCCAGTTAGAATGGCTATCATTAAAAAGCCAGGAAACAACAGACACTGGAGAGAACATGAAGAAATAAGAACACTTTTACACTGTTGGTGGGAGTGTAAATTAGTTTAACCATGTGAAAGGCAGCATGGTGATTCCTCAAACACCTAAAGACAGAAATGCCATTTGACCCAGCAATCCCATTGCTAGATATATACCCAAAGGAATATAAATCTTTCTATTATAAAGACACATGCATGTGTATGTTCAATTGCAGCACTATTCACAATAGCAAAGACATGGAATCAACCTAAATACCCATCAATGATAGGCTGGATAAAGAAAATGTGGTACATACACACTGTGGCATACTATGCAGCCATAAAAAAGAATGAGATCATGTCCTTTGCAGGAACATGAATGGAGCAGGAGGCAATTATCCTTAGCAAACTAATGCATAAACAGAAAACAAAATACCATCTGTTCTCACTTATAAGTGGGAGATAAATGATGAGAACACATGGACACATAAAGGAGACCAGTACACAATGGGGCCCACCTGAGGGTGGAGTATGGGAGGAGGGAGATGATTTGGAAAAATAACTAATGGGTACTAGGCTTAATGCCTGAGTGATGAGACAGTTTATACAACAAACCCCCATTACATGAATTTACCTATATAACAAACCTGCTCATATACCCCTATAATTAAAATAAAGTTAACGAGAAAGAAAACTTGCAATCTACTATTCTTACAAAACCTATTTATTCCTCCACTGTCCTTATCAACTATTAAAATTTCTCTATCTCATCAAAATTCTGCATCTTATCTACATCCTCTTTTCACAATCTTCTTTTTATTCATTGACAAAACAGAAGCAAACTGAAGAGACCCTGCCCCCACTGCCACCTCCACAATTATCAATCTGTTTTCCTGTACACTGCCCTACTTTCTACCCTATCATGAGAGACAGCCTATTTACACTCTCATTCTCCTCTTGTGCACTAGATTCTATACTCTATTACTGAAATTATCGTCTTTCCAACCAGCATCAAATGTTCACCCTCTTTATTCTTTGGGTTATAGGTACAAAAACATGTAATAATAAACATGATTAAAAGGAAGATAAACATTTTTTAAAGTACCTATAACCTTCTGATGATCTTTTCTGCTGTTTTTCTTTACAACAAAAGTCTTCTAAAGTGTTTTCTGCCTTTAACGCATCTGTTCTTTTCCCCTGAAGAAACTCCATTGCAACACAGTTATAGGTCATTTTAATGTATATTAGTGTAGTATTATTAATTTTGGGAGGGAATGAGGCATAACATTTTTAAATATGTGGGTGTATATTTGTTATTAAATTTGGAAGATTTTTATTTAAAAATTATTTCTGATGGGATGATAAATCTAGATCTGTGATTCTATCTTGGTCAGAATCAGTTCAACAACATTTAAAACACTCATGGCAACCTATTATAAAATAAAAATTTAAAACTCTTGATTATAATAACATTTAAAACAATTAGAAAAACATTTAACAAAATACATGCAAGATATTTATGCTTGCAAACTACAAAATATTGTTGATAAAAAAAGACCAAATAAATTGAGAGAGAACGTGTTCTCATCATTTATCTTATTTTTGTGTTGGAAAGCTAAGTATTATGTTATTGTTTCCCAATTAGATGTATAGATGTTGTAATCTGATAATATTCTAAGCGTATTTTTTGGTAGATATTGATTGGTTGCTTCTGAAATACATATGGAAATGTAAAGAATATAGAAAATAGAAAGCAGCCTTGTTTTAAAAAAAACAAACAAATTTGGTTAAGTCACATTACCTAATTTCCATACTTAATATAAAGCTAAAGTAAATTTTTTTCATTTTATTTTATTTTATTTTATTATTATTATACTTTAAGTTTTAGGGTACATGAGCACAATGTAAAGGTTAGTTACATATGTATACATGTGCCACGCTGGCATGCTGCACCCATTAACTCGTCATTTAGCATTAGGTATATCTCCTAATGCTATCCCTCTCCCCTCCCCCATGCCACAACAGTCCCCAGAGTGTGATGTTCCCCTTCCTGTGTCCATGTGTTCTCATTGTTCAATTCCCACCTATGAGTGAGAACATGTGGTGTTTGGTTTTTTGTCCTTGCGATAGTTTACTGAGAATGATGATTTCCAATTTCATCCATGTCCCTACAAAGGACATGAACTCATCATTTTTTACGGCTGCATAGTATTCCATGGTGTATATGTGCCACATTTTCTTAATCCAGTCTATCATTGGTGGACATTTGGATTGGTTCCAAGTCTTTGCTATTGTGAATAGTGCCGCAGTAAATATACATGTGCATGTGTCTTTATAGCAGCATGATTTATAGTCCTTTGGGTATGTACCCAGTAATGGGATGGCTGGGTCAAATGGTATTTCTAGCTCTAGATCCCTGAGGAATCACCACACTCACTTCCACAAGGGTTGAACTAGTTTACAGTCCCACCAACAGTGTAAAAGTGTTCCTATTTCTCCACATCCTCTCCAGCACCTGTTGTTTCCTGACTTTCTAATGATTGCCATTATAACTGGTGTGAGATGGTATCTCATTGTGGTTTTGATTTGCATTTCTCTGATGGCCAGTGATGGTGAGCATTTTTTCATGTGTTTTTTGGCTGCGTAAATGTCTTCTTTTGAGAAGTGTCTGTTCATGTCCTTCACCCACTTTTTGATGGGGTTGTTTGCTTTTTTCTTGTAAATTTGTTTGAGTTCATTGTAGATTCTGGATATTAGCCCTTTGTCAGATGAGTAGTTTGCGAAAGTTTTCTCCAATTTTGTAGGTTGCCTGTTCACTCTGATGGTAGTTTCTTTTGCTGTGCAGAAGCTCTTTAGTTTAATTAGATCCCATTTGTCAATTTTGGCTTTGGTTGCCATTGCTTTTGGTGTTTTAGACATGAAGTCCTTGCCCATGCCTATGTCCTGAATGGTAATGCCTAGGTTTTCTTCTAGGGTTTTTATGGTTTTAGGTCTAACGTTTAAGTCTTTAATCCATCTTGAATTAATTTTTGTATAAGGTGTAAGGAAGGGATCCAGTTTCAGCTTTCTACATATGGCTAGCCAGTTTTCCCAGCACCATTTATTAAATAGGGAATCCTTTCCCCATTGCTTGTTTTTCTCAGGCTTGTCAAAGATCAGATATTTGTAGATATGTGGCATTATTTCTGAAGGCTCTGTTCTGTTCCATTGATCTATATCTCTGTTTTGGTACCAGTATCATGCTGTTTTGGTTACTGTAGCCTTGTAGTATAGTTTGAAGTCAGGTAGCATGATGCCTCCAGCTGGCCGTACTGCCCAAGGTAATTTATAGATTCAATGCCATCCCCATCAAGCTACCAATGACTTTCTTCACAGAACTGGAAAAAACTACTTTAAAGTTCATATGGAACCAAAAAAGAGCCCGCATCACCAAGTCAATCCTAAGCCAAAAGCTAAAGTAAATTAAAGAGAGTAATATTGACATTAATTTTGACAAATGGAAAAATATAGTAGATTAAAAAGTCCATAAATACACCCACAGTTCAACTATCATTATATTTGTGGTATGCATTTTTAATTTTGTCCAAGCTAACCAATGGCAAAAAAGTCTTCAAGAAATGATGCTAGAACAGTTGGATAGCCATATGTAACCAAAGTAAACTTGGAATCCTAACTTACAATATATGTAAACATTAATTTGATATATATCATAAATTGGATTATGTCAGCTAAAATTGTAATTTAAAACATTATAAATGATCTTTGCAATTTAGAGATATGCAAAAGATTTTTTTACTCCGTAAATTAAAAAGCTATAAATAAGATCATTTCAAAATACAAAAAATTATCCAAAATAATGTTATCTCAATTAAAAGGACAGCCACAGACTATAAAATATATTTTCAAAACATATACCTTACAGAGGATTGCTATTTTAGCTATGAATAACAATAAAACTCCACCACCATAATAGCAATGAGAAACTTTAATAGGCAGTTCACAGAAAAAGATATATAAATGCAAAATAAAATACACATATACCAAAGTATTCAAAACAATGTTTCACCCTGGAGTTACAAATTAAGGAATAATGCGGCCTCAGTGTACTCCCACCTCAGTAACAAAAATTATAAAGTCTGAGAACCCAAAATGTTGGTGAGAATCTGGAGCAACACAATATTGACTATTATAACAATAGTCATAAAAATTTCTGAGAGTTTCATATTTTTTAAAAAGTAAACACTATTACATGACTCCTGAATTTCACATTTAATGTTTATTCTAGATTAATGGAAACACACACTCTAAAAATTGTTCAAGAATTTTAATAGAAGCTTTATTAATATAAGGCAAAACTGAGTATATGGAATGGACGAGAAAAATCTAACACATTTATACAATGGAACACATATATCTATATAATGGAATATGAACATGCACATTCTTGTGTGTGTGTGTGCGTGTGTGTGTGTGTGTGTGTGTGTCTTCTAAGGTATGTCAGATGAATGACAACCCCTAGTAAACTAAGTTACAACACTTAAAAAAAAAAGCATGTACTTAAAATGGCTTCTAATTTGTAAAAAAAAAAAAAAAGAATATAACTGGTTGGCAGTTGTTAATTATCTCCTCTTTCTACAAAACAAAAACAAAATATTGGTAAGGTAACTATGTGAGATGATAGATATATTAATTTGCTTCCTTATAGTAGCCATTTTACTGCTTATATGTGTCACATAGCATCACTTTCTATACATTAAATGTCCACAATACAATTTGTTTTTCAAAAATTAGAAAAATAAAAAATAACAAAAAGAAAGTTCTAATTCACAACATGAATAAATCTCCAAAAATATGTTAAAATGAACAAAGCTATAAACAAAGAAGATATAATTCATGAACCCATTTATATGAAATTCTAAAACAGGAAAAACTAATGTATGGTGGAAAAAGAGCAGTGACGACTTCTATGTATAGGGGTCAACAAAGAAACTAACAGGATTTTATGGGGTATTGCCAATGTTTCATATCTTGGTAAGCTTTAGGATTATACCAATGTGTGTATTTGTCAGAACTTAATGTAATACATACATTTTTACATTTCATTGTCTTTACATTTCTGCTTAAAAAATTGTCTATAAATAAAAATGAACTTTAGTTAATCACATGTACACTGAATTATTTTGGAGTAAGTGTTCTGATGTCAACAATTAATTTTTAAATGAGTAGCATAGTAAGACAAATGATGGATGTATAGCGGGGTAGATAGATGAATATGTATGTGATAAATTAAGTTTAATAATGTATTTACTGTAGATCTAGTAATGTGTATGTGGCTATTTATTGTAAAATCATTTCAACTTTACTGTATGCAGGAAATTTTTATAATAAATTTCTCGGAAATAAAGAAGCATAACAAAAGGCAATCACAATTTAAGATTATATTAACCATAGAAAATGAGATTTTCTTCCTCTATTGATTTTTTTTTCAACACTGTCCCTAGGAAGCATGCAGTATACGTTTCTTTTTTTCTTTCAATTAATTCATCAGAATACAACAAATATATGTGCTGTGTGCATGTGAGCATTCGTGTGTACGTGTGTGTGTGAGTGTGTGTTTACTCCTTCTAAAGCATGTCAGATGAATGGCAGTCTTTGGGTAATTAACTCATCATCCTTTTTTAAAAAATGCCTGTAATTAAAATTGCTTTAAATTTGTAGAAATAAAATATAACTGGCTGGCATTTCTTTCATTTTTAAGACTTTTTTTTTCAAACTTTTCAAAAGATGTAGAGCTGCTTTACTACTTTTAAATTTTGTATAGATAGGGTTAAATTTAGGAATATTTTCAAGACTTTGAATTACATAGAGTATTATCCAAATAGTATTTGTGATCTCTTCTGCTATCTTTCAGACTGTCTTAAACACCAAACACTGTTAGATATTGTTTATAATTGGTTGTAAAAGCATAACACATGATTTACAAAATTACCAATTATCTATTCCAATGGCTCTTCTCGGCCGTTAAATAATTTGCTTGAGGTCGCTGTGTATCCCCAGACACAATGTATTATCATCTTTAAACAAACTTCCCTTGAATAATGGAAGTTAGATCTTCCAAGGGCATATGCAATGATTAGGCTGATTAAGTGTTATCATAACTGGGGACTGAATGAGGAAGAAAGTTGAGCATTTCACCAAGTCAAAATTCATTTTTTATAATGTCATGACAGATGGTCCTCATTGTCTCAATTAATTGATCCCTCAGGTCTTCCATTTAAGAAAGAATGTAGGGTGAATAAAATTTTCTCCTGATCCTTTTATAACCATCTATGCATTCGTCCAATAAACAGTACAGCATGCACATTCCAGAAAAATATCAATGGCAGTGATGCTGCAATCATGAGAAGTTGTCCCCATGTCCCTGAGATTTTGGTAAATGGCTAGCTCTCATTTTTAGTTTCAATATTTTAGTAACATGTTTCTTTCTTTTAACTTCTTGTATGAAATTAAGCAATGATTGCTAATTGCTATCAGATGACATACAATCTTTAACTTTTGGGTTCTTTGAATAAGTTATATAATTAAATAACAATTTCATCAGAAATGCCAAATTGGCACAAATTCAATGTAAGCTCTGACGTATCATCAGTTTGTTTTGAGAAAAAAATATGTTCTCTGTTTATGAAGTAATTTGTCATATGTTCTTGCTTTGGTCAAGATAAACATTACCCATTTTTACAGACAAACCTATGTAGAAAGTTAATGTAAAGTTTTCTGATTACTTGAGGTAGCAGAATTTTTCAAACTTAAATAAGAATATTTCAAGTTATTATGTATTCTATTTTGTAACATTTTAGAAGAATATATTCAAAGGAGAAAGCAGCTTCATTATGATTTCTCCTTCATTTCTTTGGAGGTGTATTTCCATAATTTTGAATACTTGGTTTTAGACAATCAGACTCGACTTTCAGAATTTCTTTTGATTTGCGAGTTCAGACTGACAGTCCAAAGAAATGAAATGTGAATATTTCTTTAAATTCCTTATAAAAAGAAAGCTGTTTCAACTAAATTATATTCTAAAAAATGCAAAACTTTCACAATTAGGTTGCTGAACTTGGTAGTCAGCTTATCTTTCCAATCCTTGACACTCTAATTTACATATGATAAGGTAGTTGTTTCATATCTCACCATAATAATTTGAGTTTATATTAACCACCAAAAAAGCCCATTTTGTTTTTTTCCAGAAAACACAGAGTATCACACAGATTGTATTTATATTCAAATTTTGCTTCTTAAGTTTAGAGAATGCCAGTGTCTCCTCCAATTTACCAAAAATGAAATGGAGATATATAGAGAGAAAGTAATACTCCCACACAATAAGTTAATCCTTATAACAGCATTTGACTTCAGTTTTACGGTTCCATCATTTTTGGAATTTAATGTTTAATGATAATTCCCTTGTAGCACAAACATTCCCCCGAACAAAGGTTTTTATCATAATTGAGTTATGTAGCCCATATCTGTAAAATGATTTAGTTCTGCAAATTTCCCCAAAATTACTTGGAGGCCTAAATATGTATTATTTTCTAAGCATGATTAATTGCTTGTTCCGAATATTAAGTCAACCACACCAAGTTTTCAAAAATGTCCTCTTTAGAGCTTTCTTAAATGACTGAAACAGTACCTTAATAACAATACATCATTAGCAATGCTAGTTAACTAAAAAAAGAGCAGTGAAAAAAACTAGATGAAAAATATGTGTTTTAAAATTTAAATTGAAATAAATTGGCTCTTATAAATCTGCAAGAAAATTTAATTAAATATGTAGCTTTTGAAAATGTGATTTTCCCAGTAGAATTCCTAATTTTAAAAAATGGAAAAGTACAATATCCAAGAGCAGGAAAAACAAAAAAGGAAATATATTGACAATAGTCATTAAATTGGAACAAGTTGATGCTGTAGTGATATTTTTAAGTGTGGCATTTATGAATGAGATTTTTACCTTGGAAATTCACAGGGGAAAATAATACAACATGTAAAGAAAGGGACATGTATTCAAATTAATGGTAAGCATAAAGAATATTTTAAGCATATGTAACAAATATGAGATGCATACACACACAAATTGCTTCTTCCTTTATATATGTTTCTTTTTAAAATTCTTTTTATTTTTAAATTTTTTTTTTTTTTTTGAGACAGAGTCTCACTCTGTCGCTCAGGCTTAAGTACAATGGCGCGATCTCGGCTCACTGAAACCTCCTCCTCCCAGGTTCAAGTGATTCTCAGGCGTGCACCACCACACCCAGATAATTTTTGTATTTTTAGTACAGACGGGTTTTCACCATGTTGGTCTCATACTCCTGACCTCGTGATCCGCCCACCTCAGCCTCCCAAAGTGCTGGGATTACAGGAGTGAGCCACCGCGCCTGGCCCCTTTATATAATATTTCTGTTTAGTGATCGACATTATCTGATGCATTTTTTTCCTGTAATATGTGAAAACAATAGGCTCCTAGAATCTTAGAAACTGACAAAAACAGAAAGATCATATCAGCATGTAAGAACCAGATAGAAGGCCAGGTGCAATGGCTCATGCCTGTAATCCCAGCACTTTGGGAGACCAAAGCAGAGGGATCATTTGAGGCCAGGAGTTCGAGACCACTCTGACCAACATGGTGAAACTGTGTCTCCACTAAAAATACAAAAATTAACTGGACATGGTGGCACCTGCCTGTAATCCCAGCTACTTGGGAGGCTGAGGTAGGAGTATCATTTCAACCTGGGAGGTGGAGGTTGCAGTGAGCTGAGATCATGCCACTGCACTTCAGCCTGGGCAACAGAGTGAGACTATGTCTCAAAAAAAAAAAAAAAAAAAAAAGACCAGATAGAAAAGGAGTTAAACAGTTAATCATCTCTGATAGACACCTATTATCACCAGATATTTGTGTTTTACCAATTGATAAGCACTGGTAGTTCTTTTCATGCTCCCACCCACAACTTTTTCAAAAAATTAAAAAAATAAAAGGAACCATAAGGTATTCCAATAAAATAATATTGCCAATTGCCCTGGATTGATTATCCTAACTGTACAGATTAATTCCTTCTTTAAGACAACCTATAGATGGTATTACTAGTTACAGCAGAATTTTAATAATGCCTAGATATCAAATAATACCAACGTATTTTCATATAATGTGAATATACAGAATGACAGAATAATGAGTGAGGTGATGTCAGCTTATAAGAAAATCAAATAATGCATTAATTCTGCAAAATGTATTAAATGTCAAAAAATCATCTATGCGATAATTAAATTCACAAGAATTATGAAACATAACATATGATAAAGTTAATGACAAAACGCTTCTCACCATTATGCATGTAGTTTATATACATTGGATTTTGAAACTACTTACCATACTTGACTATAATCAGTCATTCACCACCTGAATCCTGCACAGCCCATGACTGAAGATTTTGTCTTTTTCTGTTTTAGTTTTGGATATGTCAAGATGGCAGAATTTTTAGGAAGGTAAGAAATAGAAAACTTTTGGAGGTTTAAAAATAAAATTAGGATAGAGAATATGAAATAAAATTAAACCCATAGTACTTTTTTTGTTTTAAACTTATTTTAGTCATAAGAATAATTCCATCTTTGTAATCATTTTGATAATTTATGTGGACTTTGTTCTGTGGGATTTTTAGCACCAACCACCAGTTGACTGATTCTCCAGACGTCAACTGGTATTCAACACTTAAATCATTTCTAATACTAGCTACCCAGAGTTAGCACAGACCTCACAGCTAAAGAATTAAATCTCACAGGACTACCCCCTCTCCACTTTCCCACATTTAGAAGCCAGTTGCAAGACTGTGCCTATTGTACTTCTGACTGACCAGCTATAAGTTGAGGATTTCCACAACCTCTTCCTCAAATTCAATAATAATTTACTACAATGGCTCAGAATTCGGAGACTGCAACACACTTAACGCACACAAATGAACAGCCAGGTGAAGATTCCTCAGCATAAGAACTTCCTTCTCATGGAGGTGGGGTGCACCACCTTCCCAGCAATGGATGCCTTTACCAATCTAGGAGCTGTCATTTAGGGGATTTTAAAGTGAATAAGATTCACAAGAGGTATAAGAGGGGAAAAGAAAACAAGAAATGGATGAAGATTACTTGAAGATTGAATAACATTTGAGTTGGAAAAAAATAATTAACATAAATAAAATTGTAAAATATGTAAACATCTTCAGTGAATGATGAGTGACAATGCACGTGTGGGTCCATAAAAAAAGAGTATGGTGTGTTGTGTAACCAAATGACGCATGGTAACTTATAACTGGAAATTGAAGTATTATAATTTCAAGAATGTGCCCAAGAGTCAGGCAGAACCTGACCAGATGGTACCATTATTATGTTATCAGGCATTGACTCACACTTTATGCTATCTGAACTGCAAAAAAGATGGAGGCAGGTCCCAGATCTGGCCCGGGTATTGGAATAATCAAAATGTTAAAATATTCTTTAAGTGACTGTAATATTCTTTTGACCAAATGCTTATCCTTTGGTGATTTTTCCACTGTATAGTTTTTTCTCCTTCAGGCTGTTCTACTACTTGATGATTTTTAGTTATTTTTTCTCCTTTGATATTCTAAATCCATAGTCTAAACCATAACTTTAACTAAAAGCTATATTATGATTAGTTGCTTTGTAGTAATTCTCCAGCTATTCACTTAGGAGTTTGGGCTAGTTATTTGCTGAAGACTATCTTCAATCACTGTGGGTTGATGTTGAGGGAAGGGACCTTTACAGGTATATATCTGAAAGAAATCTGAATGTGCTACTAAACAGGGAGAATTGTACTTGTAGAAAACAATCTCCCTGAGTCTAAGGAGTTAAGGAGTTTAATGGCTTTTAGAATCTAGGAAGGTTCAGGATTTTGACAGACTTTTAAGATCAAGTTAAGGAACTGGCTGACTTTCAGCATGGGTACTGGAGCAGAACAAATGCTGATCTGGCTGGATTTCAAAAGTCTGAGCATGAAGCCAAGCTTTAGTTGATTGTTGGGCATGAAATCTCTTCCGTGGTAACTTGTTTACTTCTTTGGTTTATGACCAGGAAGATTAGGATGGTTCTTTTTTTTTTTTAATAGTATTTCTTTTTTTTTTTAAATTTTCCCCCAACATCAGAGTTCAACTACTTGAATATTTTTCTGTTACTTCAGGGAAAAGTTACTATAGCTTCAAAATACTCAGTTCCATGAACACACAAGAAAGACTGGAGGGAAGGATGTTTTTAAAATAGATTCTTTATATAAGCAGACGAGGAGCTGGAAAACATACATTTTCCCATTCACTGTTATGAAGGTTGTAAAGTAAAGAGAATCCTTCACTTGAGAAGTATCCTCAGAATAAATTGCCCTAAACAATTTACAGAGTAGGCTTTTTTCATTTTAAATGAAATAGAAATTTCAAGGGTTACCCACCCTAAAGAGCGAAACAGGTAGAAAAATAGCTGATCAAAGTTTGGTAAAAAATTGGTCCAGAATAATTTAAGGATGAGAATATTAGAGAGTTTTGATAACTAAAAAACATGAGTATTTGTCATGTATAAATATTTGTTTGACTCTACTCAGGCTTGTGGACAGGCCCAATAAGAAATTCCATATAAAAATAGATTCTTGATAATATTGCAGTATTATAGTCTCCATGAATAATTCACACAAAATATTACTGGCCCTTTCTTAGGTGAGTGCAGCTTTAACATTTATAGTTTTTTTTTGTTTTTAATTCACTGGAAACAAGCTGTTCCCCCATTAATTATGACCTAGAGGATTTATTCGGTTTAGAAATTGAGAACAGTTTTTCAGCAATTTTTCCATCTTTATTATTTATTTTAATTGACAAATAATTCATGCATTTTGAAATTAAAATTAGTATACAATTATATGCATTTTGAAGAAAACCTATATTAATATAATTAAAACCAATATAAACATTTAGAAAAATTCTATTACTCCAAAATATCTTAACAATTTACACAGGAGTGCTGTCTACACGTTGTAGACAACAATGCCCCTAACCACAGCCATTTGCGACTGACCTGTTTTTTGTTCCTCCAGTTTGGCATTTTCTGGAATGTCATATATAGTTGATCACAGAGTAAATGATATTTTTTCTAGTGTTTTTCACTTAGTATAATGCATTTGTGCTTGACTCGCCCTTTTGCATATACCAGTAGTTACTTCATTTCCATTGTTGAGCAATGCTCCACTGTATAACTGGCTATTCTTTCATTCACCAGTTAATAGAATTTGGGTTCTTTCCAGTTTGTGTCAATTATGAAGAAAGCACTTAATTATACCATTTTTTAAAACATAGTCATTTTAATACACGTGTGCTGATATATCACCTTGATTATGATTTATGAATCAAATATATGATTAAGAATAATGATATCCAACAGCTTTTCACATGTTTACTTAAAATTCATACTATTTCTATCTCTCTTTTTTTTTTTTTTGAGATGGAGTCTCACTGTGCCACCCAGGCTGGAGTGCAATGGTGCCATCTCAGCTCACTGCAACCTCCACCTCCCCGGCTCAAGCGATTCTTGCGCCTCCCGGGTAGCTGGGATTACAGGCACCCACCATCATGCCTGGCTAATTTTTGTATTTTTGTAGAAACAGGGTTTCACCAATGTGGCCAGGCAGGTCTTGAACTCCTGACCTCAGGTGATCCACCCACTGCTTGTTTTTTAAAATGTTTAGTTATTGAGGTTTTTGTATATTGAAGATACAAATATTTTAATAAAACTTGTAGTTGGCAAATATTTTCTCTTCACTGAAGGCTTTCAAGATATTTTAACATTGGTAGTCAATTTATCAAATTTTTACTTTATAGATCATGCGTTTGGTGCCAGTTTTTTTTTTAATTTTGCCTAATCAAGATTTCAAATACTTTTTATATCCTTTCTTCTAAAAATGTATGCTTTTAGGTTTATTATTTTGATCTGTGATACACACAAACACACGTGTGTGTATAAAGCATATTATATTCTGTATATATGCATAGAGTATATGACATATGGTGTAGAGGGTGTGACTACTGTGTATCTTCTGTTTTTCTCTTTTTGAAGAGTTATCTGTGTGTGTTATGCTAGGTCTGTCCACCATTGCATGTGGGTTATATGAAGTGAAAAAAAATATGTATCTTGAATTCACTAATCTTTAGATCAAGAGGAAGTGCAATCAAGATGTACTTAAGAAACAACACCTGATGAGCTCCATCCACACATGGAACTGAGTTAGATGGTAATATCCTGAAGTTCCAGCTGACTGTATAATAGGATAAAATCCGTGGGGCCTTTGTGAGGGGGTGAATATATTTTGCATATGGGATAGATATAAATAGTCTGTGGCTAGAGGGCGAACTGGGTTGGGATTTACATGACCACACATGGTTTGATACTTCAAATATCAAGAGGTAAAACCTAACTCCCCCCTCCTCGAGCGTGGGCTTAACATAGTTACTTGCGTCTAATGAATAGTATAAGGCAGAAGCGATGATCTGTAACTTAGGCATCCACGTCATAAACATCACTGTGGCTTTCTTTTTGCTCTCTGTTTCACAGCAGTTATTGTCAAGGAAGATAGCTATTATGACATGAAGACATTTTAGCAGCCTATGGAGAAACCCGCATGACAAAGAATTGAGGCTGCCAAAGGCCAATAGACCAAAGCTGTGGCCTCCTGCCCAGAGCCACCTGAGTGAGCCACTTTGGCAGAGCATCTTTCAAAGCTTTAGACCTTCAGACCTACAGTAGCTTTTGCCAGTATGTTAACTGCAACCACATTAAATACTTGAGCAAGATCGACTCAACTAATGCGCATTCCATATTTCTAATCTACTGAAACTATGAGATAATAGTTTGATAAACTAAGAGATACTCCACTAAGTTTGGAGTAATTTGCTATGCAGCAATAGGTAACTAACACATTAATTCAGATATGAGCCTCAATTTGTTCTTATAAACACCACTACAAGAACAATGAACAGGCTGCTCTAGTCTGTGTTCTGGAAAATACTATTATCAAATATTTATTATATTTGAATTGCATTTTTTACATAATCTCTTCCTTACTTCAAATCATTTATCTTGCACATCTTGAGAAATAGTCATAATTATTACTGACACTCATTTTCTGAGAGATAAAAATTCCCTGTAAAATACTAGTCTGTATATTTTTCAGAGATAAACATAAAAATATATAGTTATTAATATAAATGTACAGGAATTAACTTCCTTTCATGGAGTTAACTACACAAAAAATCAGGAAGAAGCACAGTTTGAGGTGGGGTCAAATAACTAATTTCTTAATTTTCACATCAAATATATAAATTGATTTGGGTGTTTTGATTTCTTTAATCTTCATGTATTCTAATATCAATAGTCCTTGAATGTTTTTGTACTCTTAGTACCTATCAGGATCAAGATGTGTAACAAAACTCCAAAAATATCTGTATCTTTTGTCAAACCCTAACTCTGAAAAGCAATACAAATAAATAGATTCAGCCTGGCCAACATGGTGAAACCCAGTCTCTATTAAAATAGAAAAATTAGACGGACATGATGGCGAGTGCCTGTAATTCCAGCTACGTGGGAGGCTGAGACGGCAGAATCGCTTGAACCTGGGAGACGGTGGTTGCAGTAAGCCGAGATCGCGCCACTGCACTCCAGCCTCGGTGGCTGAGCGAGACTCCGTCTCAAATAAATAAATAAATAAATACATACATTGTTTAAAACTTTTCATTTTGAACAAACTTGGCCTAGACATTTTTATGTCTTCAATGTGAAGAAGTTAATTTTAGTTTTATAGTGTTTATTTCTGTGGTGCATAGATACAAACATTTTATTTATTTTAAAAGCAATTATTTGAATAAAGAATCAGTCTTTCCTGACTGAAAAGCTAATTTGCAAGTTCTATTATGCAACATTGATGCATTTAGAATTGTTGCACTCTTGCCTTAAAGATACATGTGTAATCTAAAGTTTAAGACCTCACTAGAATTGGTATTTTCCATATAGATTTATGGCTGCTGAGCAGCAGCTGGAAAACCAAAGATCTTTTTACCATCACTTCAAATAAATTCAACAAAGGACAATAACTAGTCAACCACGAAATTGTGCACTTAAGTGGACTTCACACTGACATCAGAAATGAAGGGAATTTTTATGTACTTGCTAGGATCTTGTCAGCTGAGTGTTATTCTGCAAAATCTCTTCTATGATCCATTTGTAGCGAAAACAACAGTATACCCATTTGCTGTTTCAATATCTATTCTCAAGGTTTATATTGATCAAAGACAGTTACTTCAGGTTTAAAAAGGCACTAACCCATATTTTCACTTCAAATTTCTCTGAGAAGGATTCTTTTGAATCAACAAGAGTAGTCATATTGTGAGAAATAACATATACAATAAAAATTAGTATATTCATTCCATAAATATCTATATATAAAATATTAACAGTATGCATATTTTTATATACTTAAAGTATACCTTGGCTACTTCACGGTAATTGTGAGAACCAAATACTGTAAATATAATTACTATGCCAATTTTATATTGATCAAGAAACCAAGGCCAACAGATTATATAAATTGTTCATGGTTGTAAGTTTGAACCCATTTAATCATTCAGGTTCATATTCTTAACCACTGAGCAATTGATACTACTTTGAAATATCAGTATAATATATATCTAGTAAATTATAGTCGTATCTATATATCAAAATCCATATTTAGGTATTTTTAAAGTAGCAGTAGTGTTTACTATTTCACGCACAATGTATGGAATAATTACAGAAATCTGTTACTTGCAAAATATTTATAATTATTTTTAAAATATATATTAGAAACTATAAAAATAAAAGGTCTTCACATAAATATGCAATGAGACTTTCCCAACAGTGCTCTTCCTTAGTTTACAAATAAAAAAAATTAAAGCAAGTTGTGTGATTTCTCTGAATCTTATTGCTGATGTTGTACATTCAGCATTGAAGCACAGATTCATTTAGAAGACATTAACAAAAGTTAACCTTTTATTTTATGAATTTCTTGTTACATTATCAATAATGGTTTTAAGCCAAATTAATTTTCATAGGTTTTCTATTTATAACTAATCGATTATCTAATATTAAGTACTATGCACCAAGTAGGAAATTAAATCCTATTTTATGTGCCTGAAAGGTCAGTAAACAATGGAATAAATGAAAACATGAGAAAATAACAATAATTATTGGCTATTTTAACATAGATCTTATTGTTCTTATCAAACATTTTAAAACTTACATACTCTATGACCTATTCTAAAATATTTTTTAGATGGATTTCAATCTAATCCAGAGGTAGCGTGTGCAACAGAATACAAATTGTACATAATAATTTAAAGAATAGAAATAATCTGTTGTTGATTATTTTGTATGCATAGTTCAAGTCTTTTATGATTATATTTAATATCCTAAGGTATAGTACCAAAATTAAGGTATGTAAATTTAACTTTTGACCTACAGCTTTGAATGTTATATCAAGTCATTATTGAATAAGCATGTTATTATAAGCACTATATAACATTAACTTAGTTTTTTTCTTTCTTTCTCTTTTTTTGAGACGGAGTCTCGCTCTGTCGCCCAGGCTGGAGTGCAGTGGCGCCATCTTGGCTCACTGCAAACTCTGCCTCCGGGTTTCACACCATTCTCCTGCCTCAGCTTCCCGAGTAGCTGGGACTACAGGCGCCCCGCCACCACGCCCGCTAATTTTTTTTGTATTTTTAGTAGAGACAGGGTTTCACCGTGTTAGCCAGGATGGTCTCGATCTCCTGACCTCGTGATCCACCCGCCTCAGCCTCCTAAAGTTCTGGGATTACAGGCTTGATAATTTAGTTTTTATATTTAATTTTTACCATATGAAAATTAAACTTTAGAGTTGAGGAAACTTCAATAAATTGAATATAGATATTTTAAAGCCAATATGATACTTAAGTCATATGTTAAACTCTTTATATAAAAATTAATTGAATTTTACATTTATAATTGAAAATCACCCTGTAATCTTAAGCCCATCAGGTCATCAAAATATTCATTTAAAAATATAATTTTTATTAATCCACCAACTAAACTTAAGATTAATTAGGCTGAAAAATTAAAAGGGTCAGGGAAAGTTGAATGTATGAAGAAAGAATAGAAATAATTGTTATTGTATGCTCAATGCACTTTTCCAGAGTTTGAGTGCAAAGAGATGATAAAAAGTGGTAAATTATAGTTTAAGTACAGGAAGCATTGAAAATGACAGGCATGAAAAGACACGTCTGGGTTTCTACTTTGCTTTCTACAAACAGACATACTCCACCAAAATGATATATTTCAAAAGTTGCTTTCCTTGCAATTTTCAAATCTCCATTCCTATAACTTTCCATACCTTAGGTCGATATTATATATTGCACTAAAATAATAGAATTAATTTTATTTTTATGAAAAAACTATAACAACAACTAAAATCTTTATGATTGCTGGAGGTTTATCCAATCATGACAAGTATTAAATTAAATACAACAATATCAGTTATTTAGAAGTTATAATACTCCTCATCTATATAATCCCAAAATAGTGGTACTTCCCAACATATTTATAACTTTAGGGTACAACAGCTGTTTATTTCCTTTGAGCAAGATAACCATATGCTTGTCTGTCATGGATAAATATATTTACAACTTTAACTACTTTTGAGAAAAACATGTTTAACAACAAAGCAACATTTGGTGGCAAATATTGTTTACTACTTCTAAACACAGAAAATGGCTTTTCATTCACCCTTTTAAAAGTGCTGTGCCTTTATTGACACAATTTACTTGAACATCACAGAAATAATATAAGTGAAATAGAAAAATATGGTAACCTCAAATACTAATTTTGACAAGAGGAAATTTATTCCATGACTGTCATCAGAATAAGTGATTGTTTTCATCAATAACAGAAATTTCAAGCACCAAAAGTGACTGTCGCAGAAAGCAGGGGATACCTTTAGACTGCCTAGGTTTCTGTATCTACACTGGACTTTCAACATGGCCGGAGGTAGCATAATATTCTGTCATTTATGGTAGCAGTGGTTTCTGTATCTACACTGGACTTTCAACATGGCCAGAGGTAGCATTATACATTCTGTCACTTATAGCAGCAGTAGAGGGATTGGAAGTTCCAAAGGGATCACACTTGGGTTCCCTCTCCAGCAACCAGGAGGAAACAAAGAGGACCAGTCCTTTGGAACCAGAAAATCACCTTGTGTAAATATCGCACATATGGTAGGGGGAGTTGTAGAGATTCATGATAGAAAAGCTTGTCTTCCTGATTTTCTTGAAGGGTAAAGCTTACCTTTTATTTTGGCACAGTAATGATTAGTTTAAAGAAAATTGAAAAAGAATACTTTATGTATGTGTACACATGGATAGATCAAATCTGTAGTATATGTGACCATGTATAATGCATATTAACTTACACACACGTGCATGTCTTTTTATAATGTGAATTTCAGTTTAATATACCAATTGTTAAGAATGTTTATTATTTTAATGTGATACAACTGTTTTATCAAATTTATATTTTGATCACCTTAATTATTGAAACTGACTCAAATGTACTGTAATACAGAGGACCAAGATGATGACTCATTTGTTTTTAAGGGTGAAGATACTTTAAGTACAAAGGCATTTTCATGATCTGTAAATGTGTGTATGTGTGCGGTCATATAAAAATTTCAGAGGTTTTACAATGCCAAATCTCAAAGAGTATATGCATCCATGATAAAGAAAATACATCTATACTTTTCAGCAGATGGCCCCATAATCTACATATCAATCCTCTAATTTCCTTGCAGTTTGATGACTCATTTTACATCATAAGAAACCCTTTAGTAATCTCTAATTATAACACTGTTTTTACTGTAATTCTCACTTGTCTCAATCAGTCAGTTTTCTTCATCATTGCAAGTTTGACAGAGATGGAAATTTCTACTGGGACTAGGACTAATGTAATCAGATGTTGATGAAATGGCCATAAGACTCTTTTATACAGGCAGCGTCATACATCTTTCCTTTTTCACCACATGTAATCCCCATAATGAAATGAAACTTCCATAACTGACTTATGCCTCAAACTCTTCTCTGATGTCTGGCCCTCTTTACATTAAAACAATTCCTTCATTTCATCACTGAGCATTGTCAATTGTTATTTTTTTTTGCTGTCCTTTTGCTCTCTTAGCATAATATGAATTTCTTTGAAGCATCCATGAGTGAAGGATATTCCTTAATCTATAATTTCTCTTATCAGATAATAAGACCAAGAAAGTGGTTAGTATGCTTCTAGTTGACCTGTGGGTGTCGAAAACCATTTTTTTCAACTACATTTAATTATCTTCAAGCAATAATGCTTCAGCCAGGTCCACATCTTTCCAGCCTCCCCATTCATTATTCTTGCCTTTAATCCCTGGCAACAAGTGCTCTCTTTTCTGTTTCTATAATTATGCCATTTCAAGACAGTCATATAAATGGAACTATACAGTACTTAATCTTATGTTAGTAACATTTTTTACTCAGTATAATTTTGTAGAGATTCATCCAGGTTGTTGCATATATCAGAAATATTTTACTTTTTATAGCTGAGTAGTATTTCCTGGTATTCATATATGCATAGTTTAATGTCAACTTTTAAGGAAACAATCATTTTCCTCTTTAATTCATTTATTCAATTACCCTTAACACACAGATCTGTTCCTACTTTTAACAACTCTGAAATCTTGAGTTCTATTATCCTTCTATCTCATCATTATTCCCTATTCATCAACCTCATCCCACGTGTTCTTTTATAACAACTTCAACTGTACATCAGACTCTTGTTCCATAGAACATTATTTTGTTCAATGTCAATTTTTTATTTTCCTGGAGTCACGAATTTACCTATTCAGGTAGTTTTTCACTTTTTGGATTACGTATTCCAAGCATACTTATTTCCCTTGCCCTGTCCTACATCCAAAACTTGCTCGATCATGTTTCCAGGCACACTCCTGAGTTAAGTTCTTAAGTTTACTCAGTGTATTATCTGTGTACATTTTTTTAGTCTATTGTTTCCATTTCTCACAAAACAATTCCAACCCTGAATTAATTTCTGCTACACTCATCAAATGACATTGCCTTTAAATTTCATAGTAAAAATGCTATTAATCATTTCTGTGAAATAATTTACAAATGTAAATAGGTGGTGAGATATTGGATTTTGTGTTTTTCTCCAATTTTTGCAACTAGAAACTTATTATATCAATTATTTTTCACTTTGCTAGTGTTTTCCTTTACAAGGCTCTTCTTGAAATTATTGCCATGAAAATTAAACTTCAAAAACCAACATTACTGAGTGGAAACACAGTTATTCAAAGTCATCTGAAAGAGCTGAATGTCACCTGCTGGGTTAAACTTAAGTGAAACCTAATTGAATGTATTAATAAATGTCAGTAAGCAGTGACACCCCGAAGTTTGGGAAGGGTTGGTTACTCATGGAAGAAGAACAAAAGGCAAATCTCAGCCATAATCATTAGCAACAGCCAACTAAATACTTCAAGTATTATAAGCCCATCTGCAAAACCATCTGACCACGTTAAGCCCTTCTGACTATAACTTGGCCTCCTCAAAATATATGGAAGCAAGAGAAAATTTCAATAGACATTATGACAAAAAGATGTGTTATCCATGTAGTAGTTATATTTTTACTGAAAATTAACAGATTAGAACTCTAGACATATATGAATTTTTATTTTAGTTGCATTCAGTAAGCTATCCCTCTGTAGGGGATCAAGCCTTATTGTGTTGATAAAGTCTTATTTCGGAATTGTCTATTGCAAGCTGTGGATTTTACAATTTTAGTAAATTTCTCTCTCTCTCTCTCTCTTTCTCTCTCTGTGTGTGTGTGTGTGTGTGTATGTATGTATGTATGTATTAGGAGCTATTCTTCTTATATATTTTACTATCGTTTGAGCCTTTCCTCTGATCTTAAAATATTTAAACCACCTTTGCTATAGCAGATGAAGTCACAACCTACCTCCATGAGAAAACAGAAGCCATCTGAAACTAACTGCGTTAAGTTCTTGCATTCCTAAAAAACTTAATATGTTGAACTCTATTTTTGTCTTCTGTATCAAAGGAAAAAAAAACAAACCACTTCTATCCAAAGCTGTAGCTGTTACTGTCAGTTTTATGCATAGAAGATCCTCTCAGATTCCCTTTCCCTTTCTGCACTTTTGTCTCACAGAAGCTTTGCTCTTAACGTGGGCCTCTGAAACCATGGACTACTGAAAGTGCTCTCCCCTGGGATTTTATACCCTCCCAGGGTAGTCTCTAGCCAATGACTCAGTGACACAGGAGTGTGAAAGTCCAGCCACCTTTCCAGAAGTAAGAGATATTCTGATGTGTAATTTTCATTTTTGAATTTTTTGCAGAATAAGGATGGGGCTGCAACTGCACTTTAAATCACAGTCTTATTGAACTTTTCTTCTATCATGCTTTTTTTTTTACTCTCTTTACTGTTTCTCTAAGAACATTTCCTTAATGAATCACTTGTGCATAAATCCTTATCCTAGGTTCTTGCTTCCAGAGAATCTGACCTCAGATAAAAGCTAATTACAACTACCACCTGCATTTGGTGTCATATTCCCTGCTGTATTACACAGGAAATTAATCAATTTCCTAGTATGCTTATTTCATTAACATTTCTCTTTCTCTGAACTTGTTCTTTGATCCACCGAATATCCTTCCCTAATTATCACATAACTTTCTTCTTTTCTTTATATTTATGTCTCTAGAAGGAGTAGTCTATGCTCATTTTTCCAGCTTATCACCTTTTCTTTACTATTTAAATTTAGGTTATGTTTTCCTTACTTCATTAAAATTATTTCACTAAGGTTAGCTAAAGCCTCCTAATTAACAAAACCTACAAGATTTTTTTTTGCAACATATAACACTTTTATCCACTCTTTTCACTTTTTCAACTACTCCTTCCTTGACATTAAGATAACAGTATATTCATTTACTCTCATATTATACATATTTACTGATGTGTTTTATTGAATGTCAGATACCAAATTAATAAGGGATAAATGAGAGAGTAATAATACACACAGTGTGATATGAAAGCAAATGATAAAGAAACATAACCTACTCTGTTAGAATGAGAGAATTTTTTTTGAAAAATACGATGTTCGGGCTGACTCCTGTGTGATTTGTGCGACTTAACTTGTGACATATTTCCCTACACCTACAATCCCGGGTCTTGAGACTATTAACTACCTAAACAGGAAAAGTAAAATTTGGAGTAGACATAATCATCTTCACTTAAGTCCAAGCTAGCATTAGTGTTTTGGGAGGGTTTCAGTCTCATTTTGTAATATGCTAAACTTTTACCTCAATGTTGAGAAATGACTCCTTCCACCTGGTGTGCATGCAGCTTCTGATCTTATTATATTTGTATTTTTTCTCTGCCCTGGAAGCCACTAGTTCTGTGACCTTTTCCTTGCAACCCAGATGCGCAGATGATCTAGATGCTTTAAATACCTACATAGCAGCTCTATACTGGTCCTAGTTTCTTAGCAAGGCTTCCAGTTCCTTCTTATCTGTCATAACAACTGAGTAGAAACGAATTCTATGAAAGCTGAGCTAAGATCCTGTGTCCGTCTAAGACTTACAGATACTGACTTTTAAAGCATCTTGACCGAGGCTAAATCTCTTCTCTGAAATGCTAGAACTGGGAAATGCAAAAGGGAGCAGAGAGAAACATTTGATTAAAAAACCCCACAAATGCAGGTTAAAATTGTAGCCCAGGGAGATGGAAAAATCTATTCCTGAATTAATAAGTAACTGGTAGAAGCCATTACACAGAAAGCACTGGAGAAAAACAATTTTATTTCAATTGTTGAATCTCTGTAATGTGAAGTAACAACTTTGAAAAACAGAATACTATTCATTTAATCATAATGGCACTGCTAGAAGAGAGGGACCACCCTAACTCAGCTTTGTGAACAAGAATAATTCAGGGCAGCAGAAATTGCAGGATGAAAAAGAGACATCTGTACTATATGAGAAACGAATAGAGAAACTGTGTTTAACCTTATCTAAGCATGTCCCAACAGGAGGTTTCTATATCCCACCTTAGTCTGTATGTCAATTGAACCTTTATTGCCTCTGCACCGCAGATCCTTTTTCTCAAATCTAGATAAACAAAGTCCCCAGGGCTGAGGCAATGGCTTCTGGCATCACACGGTGTGGGCCTAGAGGTCCATTTTCAGGGCCAGTGATTCAATAAGTGAATTGTTCAAAACTCGAGATTCAAGAAAATCTGGCTTCCAATATCACAAATGTTTTTAGAACTTCCAAGAAGTTAAATTTATATCATCTATTTTTGTATTTAACAAATGCATATTCAAACTAACCATTTTCAAGAAAATATAACTACTATAAAATGCTATAAAAATATTGGTACATAATATAAGTGTCTGTTATAACAATTATTAATATTGGAGATATTTAACTACTGTATGTTCCACTGAAGTAGCTTTGAAAGGTCCCAGAATCATAACATCTGCTCAGCTTGTAAATCACTAGCATACTTTATGAAATTATTATTAACTTTATATATGTTAGAAAATCTAGGAAAGGCATTTCTAAAAAAGGCATTTCTAACAAGTATCTATAATTCATAATGCATGAACATTTTATAACCTGAAAAACACTTTTAACATTTTTGCCTAAGATCAGAGTTTTAAAAAAGGCAAAGACATATTTTAAAACACATTAAATTATTTTATTGCATATCCTCTTGTTGAAGAAAAAAATCCTTAAGAATATCTGAATTCATACAAAGTTTTTATCAAATCTTTATGAAGTTTGACATATTAATAATATCAACTTTGATCATGGCACATTTGAAATATCTATATATATGATATGGCAATTATATGTTTTTTGGTCTGGTTTATTTAAAGCCTGAATGAAGGTACAACAATATACTTTTTTTGTTATATTAATCTAGATAAATCATATAAAATTAACACCTATCTACAAGATAATGTACAAAATTACTACTATAGCTCAGCATTGTGTGATTTTATTTTTATTATTTCAAACAGATAATTCAGTTTAAAAGGCAACATACAAATTTTGGACCACAAAAAGGAAATACGAAAACCTTTAGACCAGCTGTTAGCTAGCATTTGAAAAGCAAATTAAGCAGGTTTCTAATATAATGCAGCAGATGGAGAAAATGTGATCACCCAGGGAATAAATTTTCTTTATCTATCATTTTAACTTAGGTCTGTCAGTGTGCCTCTCAGAAAGTCAGTTTTTTTTTTCCCTCATAACATTCTTTACATTACTGCAAAATAATGTTCTTTCAGGTATTTTCTGATCATATCTGCTGTAAGTTAAGGGTGAGGGAATGTTAATATAGGAAAATGACAAGATCATGTTTCATTTTAAAGAGTATATGGTTATGCAATATTGTTTATTGCAAATAAGTATAGAATATGTAAGCAAAAATGGCACTTATCTAGAAAAATATTGTATTATTTATACTGGTCTAGACTTTGGCCCCAGATATATGTGTTTCTGATTTTCAAAAAAGGCAGAATTTTGGTAGCAGGTGTTAATAATATTACTTTAAGAAGTTAAATCAAGTGGCAGCTTTTAAGGAGATCAGAGACGACAGAAATGTGAGACAGACCAGTGAAGACACTAATTCTACAAACTCCATGGGAAGCCAGGGCCATGAAATTACAAATAATCTGAAGGAGATTGATAACTAGATGAAGGACAAACCTAGGAGCTATTTTTAAATTGTGATGAGAAATTGCTTTGTTATATGGCACTATATATATGATTAATAAAAAAGATAGGCTCACACCTGTAATTTCAGCACTCTGGGAGGCCGAGGCAGGTGGATCATGAAGTCAGGAGTTCCAGACCAGCCTGACCAACATGTTGAAACCCCGTCTCTACTAAAAATACAAAAATTAGTTGAGCGTGGTGGTGCACGCCTGTAATCCCAGCTATTCAAGAGACTGGGTCAGGAAAACCGTTTGAACGCGGGAGACGGAGGTTGCAGTGAGCTGAGATTGTGCCACTGCACTCCAGCCAGGGCGACAGAGCAATACTCCGTCTGAAAAAAAAAAAAAAAAGCTATTAAAGATTTGAGTTTTAGTAAAGATAGTAACACTATTAGCTGAAATAAAGCACAAAGCAAGAAAATAGAGTAAAAATAATGTATATTGTTTGGAATGTATTTGTTCTTTAGTGTCTATTGTGCATAGAAGTAGATGCTCAGTAACCAGTTGCGATGTAAAATTGCTTTACCAGAGAAGGGATAGGACTGGAGATCAGTTATGATTCATCTGAGAAGGGTTGATAGTTGAAGCCATCACAATAGGTAAAGTGTTTAACAGAAGCATGTAATAAGAGATAATTAGAGGTTTACATACAGAATCTTATTTAAAGTGGCCATAAATTGGAAGGAAGCTTTTGAAGATGACATCAGTTCATATAATACATGCAAAAAACTGATAGCAAGCATGAACTATTCGATGAGTGCTTCAGGGCCATTGACAAAGAGACTGTAGCAATATCCTAGAGAAATTTTCAATTTCCTTTTACCAACAATGAGAAATCTCTTCAACTCCTGTAGTAGCTGATATGGAGTTGGCTTTCTTGGTGTTCTATTTGAAAGACCTGATATTTACCCAAATTTATGCTCATGGGAATGTTTCTCACAGCTTTTCTTCTGACCCTGTTCCTAATCTTGTAGATAGTTTGGAACTGATCATGTGGTAGTTTGGAACTGACCGTGTGGTAGTTTGGAACTGACCATGCGGTTAGTATAAATAGGTAATGTTTTCACTGTTATTTTTAGGAGTGCAGTAGTTGTGGGCATTTGCATAGATGATTGGAGAAGAGAGTTATACTGATATTAAATGTGGGCTAAAATCCTTGCATTACTAGTATGTGGTCTCATTTGTTTGGTTGCATATGTGGATGTGGCTATCCTACAATGTGATGTAGAAAGAGTAGCATTTTATGTTTCAACAGATTAACTTTTATTCCTTGTTAATTCCAGAAGAAAAAGCAATGTTGACCTCTATAGGCTATTTAAAATTTCAGAAACTTTATATCTTATTATCTAAAATTTTCTAATTTTCTCATTTACAAATCTTCCTCAGCCCATTGCTATTACCATCATTTTAATACCATTCCACCAATATCACAATATGAAAATATTCCTTCCAAATATCTTCACGTCTCTACAATATTCCTGGAGTGATTTAAATGTTTGGTATGAAAGAAAAGGAATCAAAGAATGTTGAAAAACACTTCATCATAAAATATTATGATTTGCTGTTTATATAATGTTCATTTGTGACTATTTCTGCACATTCTCTGACAATGTTTTTGTGTCTGAATTTTTTTCAAATAAATATTGCATCACATGTTGCTATAAATTGGAAAAATATATATTAAATGTATTTTTCTGCTATAAATATACGCATCTAATAAGTATTTTCTGGGTTATTTAATAAATAAATACTATATTTTTATTAAAAAGTAAAATGTACATATTAAAATAATGCAGGCAAATATGAAAACATTATACCTGCCTCTTATGGTGAAATAAAACCTGCAAAGGAAATCTAAATAATGCAAAAAAAATTCTCATTCAACTTGTTTCCCAAACCTATCTGTACCCATCTGCAGATTGTTTGGAGCACTACAAAGAAGTAAAAAAATAAATAAATAAAATTGGAGGATACTGTAAACTATTGGTATTTTTTTAAATAGAGGTATCATATACATAACCAAATCCTTGCTTTTTGACTGTACAGGAATTTTTATCAGTGAAAAAATTTTAAATGCATTTCACTTTTCATACCTTACCATTAATTTTTATCAGTTAAAAATATCTCATTCTCACTTTTGAAGCTAAGCTGAGAATGGACTATGCATTTTTAAATGCATTTTACTTTTAGTACCTTACCACTAATTTTTAACTGATATTTATTTATTTACTATTTCCAAGTTTGTTTGCTATTTCCAAGTTTTAACACAACCTTCCATACTTTATAAAATGTAAAATTTGTAAGTAAACATTTAACTACATTTTATCAAAACTTCCATGATTAAATTTTAAATGTATGCCAACAAAAAATATTGAAACTCTTCTCAACTCAAAATACTTTTATCCTCAAAGTTAAAACAAAACAAAAAAAATGGCCAGGGTAAGCAATCCACTTTCACATAAAGTGTTCTGCTAGGTCCTCTGATTATCGTAAAATTAAGAATATACACCTTAAGTTCTGTAAAACTATATCTTGCAGAACAGATATATTTACATGAAAACACTCTGAAAGAAGGAATTATCTGGTCTTTGCTAGAAGATACAAAGAACACAAAAGGTAGAATGGCCGTGTGAGGGAGGTAGTAAGTGATGGGAATTGCAGTGGGAACTGAAAACAAACAAGCTGAATAATGTCTTCAAAATATCAGTATATTGTAATGTTCAATCTGTTTTTGTGAAGAATACAAAACTGTTGAACCAGAAAATATGTCCAAAGACATCTAGAGTATTACCTGGAGAAAAAAAAAAAGGATATGTAAAATAAGGTCAGAGACATAGGATAAAGAGAGAAGGTCTAATAATTGTTTAATTGGTGTCCAGAAAACTGGAGACAGAAAATAGGACCTGAGCAATCTTTGAAGAGAATATTGATCAGGATTTTTCAGAAGTGGTGAAGAACTCAATTTATAAATATAGGAATCTCAATGTAATCGGGAAGAATATAAGTTTTACCAAATCTAAGTAACAGGGACCACATTCAAAATGAAAATCTTATGACTAACTAAAGTGAAAGAAATATTACATTCAGAGAGCAGTAATAAAAGTCATCTATGGGCCGGGCGTGATGGCTCACGCCTGTAATCCCAGCACTTTGGGAGGCCGAGGCAGGCGGATCACGAGGTCAGGAGATCGAGACCATCCTGGCTAACACGGTGAAACCCCGTCTCTACTAAAAATATAAAAACTTAGCCGGGCGTGGTGGCGGGCACCTGTAGTCCCAGCTGCTTGGGAGGCTGAGGCAGGAGAATGGCATGAACCCAGGAGGCGGAGCTTGCAGTGAGCCAAGGTCTCACCACTGCACTCCAGCCTGGGCAACAGAGCGAGACTCCGTCTCCAAAAAAAAAAAAAAAAAAAGTCATCTATGAGTTTTCTACTGCCACAACGATGACAGCGGAATGAACTATTTGATATATCAAAAGAATACACCTATGGACATCATCATCTACATCCATTAAAAATACCCTTCAAGAATAAGGAAAAAGAAAATTATTGTATGCCAAGAAAATAGTGCTCACTACCAAGAATCTGTAATGAAGGAAATCCAAAGAAATACTCTACTGACTACATCCCTAGCACTGTGCTTATTTCTTTCAATTCATAGTCATAATTAATCTTCCCCAAACCAAATCATCTTACATTTATAAATAAATGTGTAACACTTTAAAAAGAAACGATATCTCTGGTTTATTTTAGCTCCAAAGTCTGTGATCTTTGAATTAAGCATGTGTGCCTGCTGTCTACAGAATAGTCTACACAACATCTTAGTTTTAAATTTGTTTCTTACTCTATTACCTTCCAAATTTCAAGTATGATTATCAGGATTACCCAAACTATTTATATCTTCATCCTTTAGAAAGATATATATGTTGATTTTATTTAATGTTAATGTGAGTAATCCAGCATCATTTGGTTTATTTTCACTTGAGCTATTTGCGTATCTCTCTCTCTTTTTCTCTCTCCTCTCTATTTATCTAATCTACTATCTGTCTTTCATCTAATTATCTTTGCACCCCATAAATCTTCAGAAGGGTGAGTTTCACCTCTGTTAAATTTAAGTATAACCCATTGCATTCATTTGGAACTAGATTACGTATAGCGACTGAACACAGAGAATGGATAGGGTAGTACATAATTAGACAAATGGGCTTCAGTCACAGACTGTTTTGTGACTGAGCCTTGGCTCTATTTTTCACTGGCTACACAGGAATAAGCAAGTTAGTTTTGCCACATGTAAGGTTAACAGTAGGGAAATAGAGAACCTTAGTAATATACTGCATTTAAAATAGGTGTCAGCGTGCCTATGACATGGAAGCATAGCAGTCAAAAGCAAGATGACCTAGTGATTAAGAAAAAACTGTAGCCAGACTGTCTGGTTTTGTGTCTCAACTCTGCCACTTTCTAATTCCTTGACCTTGGGCAAGTTACTTAGTCTCTCATCCATAAAAGAAGGATAAGATTAGTACCTAATTCAGAGTCAAGATTCATATAGATTAGGTCCATGCCTTCTATATACTGTTACTTAATTAAAACATGTTAAGATTGCTGTTATGATTATAATCAACTGATTAACAATTTTATAGTTAATAAATTTACTTGATAATACTAGCATGATAGTTATTTAGTGGGCCTGAATTGGAAGGTATAAAGATATAACAGGCATTGAGAATCACTCTAACTGCTGCATGACAACACAATCATTTGCATCCAGGAAAATACTTTATTGCATTCCATATGAGTTATCCTCTTTTATTTTCGTCATAATACTATATAAATTAATAAATGAATACATAGTAGAAATAAAGCATCATAATATATAAACACACGCATACACATACTGTGTAATTGAAATTATGGCACGAATCCACACAATGAAAAATTTAAGTCGATATTGCAGTTCCAAAATCTTTCAATATAGGTTCCTGCATGTTCTCTTTTTTCTTTGTCATGTAAACTGGTGTATTATAACATAAATTGGAAGGCTTAACCTAAACTCATTTATGAGGTAAGATAAAATAGGTAGTAACAATACAATCTATATTCTCATCATTCATCAATTTTATTCTTTCAATTATTAAAGAACGTTAATTGAGTCCTTCCAGAGTGGGCACTGCGCCAAGTGATAAATAAGTGTTTAGAGGTATTCAAAAGAGCATTCTTTGCTACAAATATTATTGCTTAGTAAAAACTGGCATTTCTTCTGCAAATAAATCTTTGAAACAAGTATTTTTTAATCAGTAGAAATTAAGTTGGACATAGATAAAAATAGAAATCTATGTAAAATTATAGCTTCTCTGAAAGAAACTATTAATAATGAGGAATGTAGTTTCAGAAATTATTGAGTAAATTTAGGTTGACTGCCTTTCTAATACGGTTGTGGTTTCACTAAAATAAATCTGCACATGATATCTATAATATTTTAAAAATTATTTTAATTATGAGGAAAGCAGTACTCTTTATACTGACAAACCAAATTATGAGAATAAATAAATAAATAAATAAGCTATCCTCCTAAATAGTGTATGCTATAACTCATCCTAAAATAAAATACTGTTTCTAAAGTAATACTTATTTGGAATGTATACTGTGGACAAACTCCTCACTGAATAAATCTAAAATGTATGAGTGAAGACATTCACTGAAGTGAAACTGAAAACAATAATTGTCATAAAACTAGATAGAGTACTTAAACAATTAAAGTTTACATCAGAGGAGAACAAAAGTTAAATTAAAATGGGGGAGAACAAAATGTTCATTTATGGACTCATTAATCGACTGTAAAATAAGGATGAAAAGTGGAAACACGGAAATTCAAATTTGTAAGTCTTCTTTCTCTCAATTTTTCTTTTTGCATTTAGCCGAAAGACATGGCAGAAGAGTGAGAGAAATAGAGGACTCTGTAGAATAGATGGCGTTGATCAATCTGCTGTAATTGGTGGAGGTGGCTGGAAATACCATACCATCTACAGACAGTAAAATAACTGTATCTATAGACACAATTACTTAGATCGCCTTTGGATTCTAAGTTCATTTTCTTTAGAGACATACACAGATTATATAGACATATCTGTTATGAAGGATATAAACTTACCAGGACTAGCCATTGAGGGATTCTTTCCTTAGTACAACTGATATTCAAAGTTATCTGTGTCCAGGCAGCTTCAGCGTCACCTGAGAGCTTGCAGGAAAAGTGGAATCACAGGTCCTCACCCTAGACCTACAAATAATGTCTTTTAACAAGATCCCTGGGGGATTTGTAGGCAAATCACCATTTAAAAAGTACTCGTCTAGTACATATAGGTTGTTTGACAGATGAAGATGTTCTGAATGCCGTTTAGTTTCATTTGCAGTGACAGAAGGAAAAAGTTATCTAATGAGGAATAAATGCAAACAAAAACTATCTTAGCATTTTATCCTCAAAATGCATGCCATTTTACCTGGAAAAAGTAAGATTCTTATTACAATGTGAATCACAAAAATTATGTTATGTATCTGGAACTTGAAACTCAATATGAAATCATTTGAGGTTCCATTCAAAGTTCTAAAATCTATCAAACATAGGACATGTTGCATTATCAAAGCAGTTTCATTAGAATTTGCATGGGACTTAAGAGGTTATGCTCTTATGATACATCTAATATACAATTTTCCTATAAAATATATATTTAATAGCTCCTGAAAAAGCAACCGGATCAAGATAGGACACTGAATTAATTACTTCTTTATAGTGAATACTAAGAAATCTCCTGTTCTTTCTACTCTACATTAAGGTATTGTGCACTTGCCATTGATGAAGAAAGAGTGGAGTAGGTCAGAGTTCACGTACGTGCCAAATTTTGTATCTTTATCTATATAGCAAGTATCTAAGAATTCATCTGTATGCAATTTAGCAAGAAATCATATAAAAATAGGGGATAGTATTGAAAGTCTCAGAATTTTATTCTTACTAAAATATTTTGCATCAAATTATGTCAGAAAGGCACTGTTAAAAAAAACAAATACATCTTGAAATAAAAGTCTGGAAATTTAATACAACCATTAAGAGATCAGTATCGAAATATTTGATGATTATGGAATACATACCTTTTTGTGAGGGGGCAAATTGTATTAACATTGCATTTTGATATAAATTAACAGAATAAACATACACAAAGAAAATAAAGCATTAAAGAAAATATGGAGAAAATTAGTAGTGGTTATTTGGGAAAGAGATTACTACTATTATTTTATTTATACTTCTCTACTTTTGATAGTCTTTTCAATAAATAAAATACATACAGTACTTGTTAATAAGAAAAATACTTTTAAAATAATAATAGCTGCATTGGTTCTTGATGAAATCTTATCATCTTAAAGCTATATTAATATTGGAAACCTCAATAAATATGAGATAAAATATAAGTATATGCTAATTTTGTGATGTATTATGTCTTTCCTTCTATTAAAAAATAATTAACATTGACAAAGAGAATTAAGAAGATATTCTGCAAAATGGTTTAAACATCCATAAGGAACACATTTTACATGAGCTCTGTTATGAAAATAGATGTATTATTTAAGGTGAAACATTTAGATAATGTTCCAGTAAGTATGTTTATATAAAATTATTTTATCTTTTTTTATGTAGTTTTTTTCTACTTGTATTAGACATTTTCAGTGGAAATTTGAATACATTGCTATTTAACTGATAATATGAACTAATAGTCATAAATTACTTATATTTATAGGAGCATATTTGATTAACAAAAAGATATCTATTTGTTCTTTATAGTTTTAAAAATCAATGAAATAATTGGATTTGGGAAGATTAATAGGATACTTCAACTTACACTAAATTATATCAAAATGCTCTCTCCCATTTTTAAGTGGTTTAAAACCTCTCAAACCTACAATTTGGGCACTATTTCTTTCTAGTATTGATATAGGGACGTTATTTTCTAACATGCCTATAAAAAACTGCAAGCTTATTTACCTAAAAATTAATATAATGCTTCACAAAATGTCTGCACTATTACACCCCTTGTACTTTTAAAATATTTTGTCAAATCTAGTCATTGACAATGTAATGCATTAATTACAACTGAATTTAGCTATCATAAATGGCAATTACATACATTGTGAATCATGATTTTCTTCTAATACATTTTTATTTATGAATTTTATTTCTTGAATATAACTGATAATATTGTTTATTTAAAACAGAGTATTTATTGATTTAATATCCTAAAAATTACTCTACATTAATTATTTTTAAATGCATAAAACTTTATAACACTCATCACTAGATTGTATTTTAAGATAAAAAATGGGAAATGGACCATAATAAAGAGCTTTAAATAACTTTATTTAAGCAGTATTTTTTGTCGTTGCTGTGTTAAAATGTCACTTAAAAATGAAAACAGAGCAGTGTTAAAATAATATGTCAGAATGTTGATTTTAAATGGCCTTACAAGTTTGCAAAGTGAGGAGTTTTATGTACAACTACTCTGACCAGAAGGCAAAAGTTTAACTGAAATTTATACATAGGTATAATCAGATATAGTCATTTCTAAATGACATATAAATTTTGACATATACAATATGTATTCTACACATTTTATTGACATATACAATATGTAATCTACAAAGGAACTATTAGCAATATGTATACTGATCATTTGCAACAAAAAGCCGTAAAAGCACCAAATTAGAGGTTAATTTAAGTGGAAAAAAGGATTCTTTCTCCACCTAAATAGGAATTATTAATTAATGAAAGATTTCATGTATTGTTTCATAAGTTATAATCTTTTATTTAAATAATTTAAAATTATACCTATGACAAAGCATTTATGCTTATGATAGTAATAATTTACACAAATGATTATACATAATAACATCTTCAACCATTATTCAAAAATGGTAATTGTGACATTGTTAATTTTTTCCACAATTTTGCTTTCATTCATTTCAGGCAAGAATTTTCTCAGTCAGTGACTAATGTTAAAATAGTAAAAATGAACTTTATTACAAGCAGATGTTTATTTTATAACATAAATATTTAAATTAGTAAATTGCAAGAGTTCTTTAATTAAAAGTGTTAACTTTATTGAGAAAAATTTAATTGCAGAATGGTTATTACTGTGAATAAGTTTTGCATATGTGTCTATCTACCTGTCTTTTATTTTTATTGCATCATTAGTTTTAATTGCTTTAATCATATCAAGTTAAATCCATTTGCATATTATCATTGTGTAAAGGTATATATTTTAGCAAGCAAGTACTTTGAATCACAGACATCTATAATATACAGTCTGTGGATGATTCTGAAATAGATTTACATATTTATTTAGGGAGCCGTATTGGGATCACTGGGATAGTTTCCTGAAATAGAAGAACTAATTTCTGTGAGGATATTAAGAAGACAGCTGTCATGTAATGCTTCCCAAGTAGTTTTTAAAGTACATAAACAATATTCTGTAATGAACACTCAGATTAGCATATCAGATGAAAGAGTGGAAATTCATCCTGAATAACTTTTTAAAGGAAACACATTTTGAAAAAAATTGAAGAAACAAAGTTTCTTTCTCCCTTGTCCCGTACTACTATGTTTTTTCAACCTAAAATTTGAGGGTAATTGGCCAGTATAAGTACCTTCTTAAATGTTATTGAATCCAATTAAAGTTTTCCAGTGAATTTAGAATAAATGTGAGACCACATTTTGATAGTAGATGAATAAGAGAAGAATGAGTAAAAAAAGAATGGCACTAATCTTTTAGTAAAAGTGATCCACCAGGCAAAAATAAATAAATGAAAGAAATCTGAAGGTTTAGGTAGCTGGCTGTGAGTTTGCTTCATTTACCCTTCTTTTTAAATACAGTACAATTCCAGATATAATTAGTAAAGTGTGTATAATAGCATATATATGTTATGGCTTGTATAATAGCAAGCCGTAAGAAGAACTTTGGGATCACTGGCCATTGAGAAGTGTGATGGAAATTCACTATCTGTGATAAAGGATATCCAGGAGCAAACATCAGATATGAAGGCAATCAGACAGCAAGACTGGATGCAGAACAACAGCCTACAGCTGGGCAGTTTGTACACCATACATACAACCTCAGCAAAGGGAAAAAGGAAGGCTAAAATTCAGCTTTCCCTCCTCTTATCAATCATTATGCTTAAACTACAATTGTTTCAAAGTAGAAGAGTGACGATTCATTAATTTATTTACTCAAAAGGGATATATGAATGCATGCAATGGATGCTACAGAGACAAAGCACAGAAGAAGCATTATTATCCCAGTTTCACAATAAGTTAAATCACTGCCTAAAAGTTCTTCCTAGAAGTAGAAATGCCTATGAGTGCTGTAAATCCCCCAACTTAAAATATGGCAGAATTATTCTAACAGAAATTAAACATGTACTGAGAGAAATCAATGAGAGTCTGTGTCATTGTGCGTGGTCACATATTTTGCATGTGTTGACCTCTCTAACTACAATGGTGAGAAAACCAAACATATCACACTAGAACTTTGAATTATAAAAAGACACAGAAAAACTCACTACAAAAATATTTCTCCACGATTGAAATACTATAATATGAGGCAAACAAGAGAGAGCCAGATGAAACTTAAATACTTAGTTTTTCTTTATACATAATCACTCAGAATATATCTAAACAACCAAGTGCATTTACCTATTTTTTTAACTACAATAAAAATGGAACCTAATGCTAAAAACTTTTTTATTGTTTGTAAATTACTGATTTGGCATCGTACAATAATCGCTTCAAAATCTACCTTATTAGTGCTTTAAAAAAGTTCACTATAAAAAAATAAGTCCACTATCCTGTAATGAAATTCTGTGTATAAAAATGACAGCTGATCATCATTAAAATTACAGCCACCAAGGCCCAAGAAGTTTTAAGGAACTCATTTGGCTGCTGAAAGTTTCAGTTCCCAGGATTATCCAAGCAAAGCAGATGCCAGATGCTCCCACAGCAATAAAACTGAATACCCTTTGTGGTTAGAAATTTTTAAGGAAAGTTATTTTTTTCTTTCTTTTTCTACAATAAATAGAACCAGAAACAGTCACAGAAATAGGAGCCGACTTAACTATTTGCATTATTTAAATATTGCCAATATTAAATTCCTAAAATCACAGACAGTTTAAAGAAGATTAGAGCATATTTTAAAGCAAATTTTCACATTGTAATACAATTTAATTTGGTATATGGATATATATATAGTGGAAGGCTTTTTTTTTTTTTTTTGAGATGGAGTCTTGCTCTGTCACCCAGGCTGGAGTACAGTGGCACAATCTCGGCTCACTGCAACCTCCGCCTCCCGGATTCAAGCGATTCTTCTGCCTCAGCCTCCTGAGTAGCTGGGATTATAGGCAGACACCACGACGCCTGGCTAATTTTTGTATTTTTAGTAGAGACGGGGGTTTCACTATATTGGCCAGGCTGGTCTCGAACTCCCGACCTCGTGACCTGCCCGCCTTGGCCTCCCAAAGTGCTAGGATTACAGGTGCTACCACGTCAGGCCAGGCAAATCATTTTTTTAACTTACTGAGATATAAGTAATAAGAATTTAGAAGAAGAAATCTTAGGGAGCATAGATGTCAAATACAAGACCTAGATGAGAATACTGTCTGTGAAATTGATCAAGTCAATCCGGGAAGTGACAAGATTAGCCATTAATGTTGCTTTCATTGATAAAAATAATTATCCAATATTCATTGGTGCTCGCCAGGGACTGGCATGAGGGGAATTTGGTGAGATGCTATTTAAAGGGGTTAACATTCTAGTTATGCAAGATGAATAAATCCTAGAAATCTACCGTACAACATGGTGCCTATAGATAATAATACTGTATTGTGCTCTTAAAAATTTAAGAGGGGCGATCTCATGTTAAGTGTTCTTACCACACTAAAAAATGCAATTATAGTTTTTGGATATATATAAATTGTATCTCACTCCATTTTAAAAGTATCTTCACACCAAGCATAATGCCCTTCCTTGAAGAATATAAAACATTAAATATTAATTTAATTTATATAATACTCATGTATAAAAGTATATTATGAATATATGAAACTATTTTAAAGGCCAGCTAAACTTCAGAACATATCGTTGGTCAGAGGCAATATTCTTAATATATTATATATCATATTCTTAAAATAGCTTGTTCCGGTTTTGCTAAACAGCATCACTTTATATCTGTGCCTATAGATTTTCATTAATATGCACCCATCTACATGAGAGTAGTTTATAAGTAAGTAATCAATTTGTGCATAATTTAAAGCCTTATTTAAGTTGAACCATTGAAAATATATAATCTAATAATCTTTTCAAATACAAAATGACTCTTAAAAGAAGAACAGTAAAAGTTGTGCACAACATTTTATACCAGACTAGGAAAGAAAAGACCAGTCGTAGAATACCGTTTTCCAAATGTTGTTTCCCTGAAATAAGTACTAGTTGCTAACAGTAGAAGAGCAGAATAAAACGCTTCAAGGTCAATAGTTATCTTTACTTCCCACATAAAATCCACAAGAATCGTAGTGCACATTAGAATTTTAGTAGTTCTGTTCAGCCGTACCATAAAAAGGCTGTTTGACTTTGCTAAATTCAGATATTTTAATTGGCTTGCTTAATTACTAATATCCTTAAGAACTGTGTTCTGTGGAATAAAGTATAAACTGAAACATGTTCATTTTAAATTTTAAAAACATCTTGATTGAGATATAATCCACATGCCATACCACCATCCATTATTTAATCAATAATTTTTAGTATATTCAGAGTTGTACAACCATCGCCATGGTTTTAGAACATTTTCATCACCCTAAGACAATCTGCATCCATGAACATTTTCCATTGTCCTTTCCCCCAGCTCTACACAACCACTACTCTACTTTTATTCTCTAAGGATTTGCCTATTTAAGTCAATATAAATGGAATAATGTTTGCCTATTCAAGAACATATAAATGGAATTATCCAATATGTGGTTATTTATGTGTAGCTTCTTTCATTTAGCATAAAGTGTTCAAGGTTTATCCATGATTGTAGCATGTATCAATTATTTGTTTCTTCTTAAGGTAGAATACTTTTCCATTCTATGGGAGTACCATATTTTATCTGTGCATTCATCAGTTGATAGCATTTAGGCTGTTTTGACCTTTTGTTACGAATAACACTGCTATGAACACTATGAACATTCATGTATATGCTTTACATTTTATCATTTCCCTTAGTTGCATACCTACTAGTGGGAGTGCTGTATTACATGGCAACTTTATGGTCATCTTTTCTAAGAACTGTCAGACCGTTTTCCGAATGGCTGCATCATTTTATATTTCTAACAATATATAAAGGTTTTGATTTCTCTACATACTAATGCATATTATATATACTTTAAATTATTTCCATGCTAGTGACTGTGCAGTGGATTTTTCTTGTTCTTTTTTTTTATATATACTTTAAGTTTTAGGGTACATGTGCACATTGTGCAGGTTAGTTACATATGTATACATGTGCCATGCTGGTGCGCTGCACCCACTAACTCGTCATCTAGCATTAGGTATATCTCCCAATGCTATCCCTCCCCCTCCCCCCACCCCACCACAGTCCCCAGAGTGTGATATTCCCCTTCCTGTGTCCATGTGATCTCATTGGTCAATTCCCACCTATGAGTGAGAATATGCGGTGTTTGGTTTTTTGTTCTTGCGATAGTTTACTGAGAATGATGGTTTCCAATTTCATCCATGTCCCTACAAAGGACATGAACTCATCATTTTTTATGGCTGCATAGTATTCCATGGTGTATATGTGCCACATTTTCTTAATCCAGTCTATCATTGTTGGACATTTGGGTTGGTTCCAAGTCTTTGCTATTGTGAATAATGCCGCAATAAACATACGTGTACATGTGTCTTTATAGCAGCATGATTTATAGTCATTTGGGTATATACCTAGTAATGGGATGGCTGGGTCAAATGGTATTTCTAGTTCTAGGTCCCTGAGGAATCACCACACTGACTTCCACAATGGTTGAACTAGTTTACAGTTCCACCAACAGTGTAAAAGTGTTCCTATTTTCTTGTTCTTTTGAAGTTCCATAATGATATTATTTGGTAATGATATTATTACTTCCATTATTTTAAGTATAATGATATTGAGAGGTTTTTAAATATTTTTTGGCCAATTGTATAACTTTTTAAAAGAAACCTCTTAACATCCTGCCCCATTTTGTAATTGGGTAATTATTAATATTTCCAAAATTTTTATTGTGGTAAAATGTACATAACATAAAATTTACCCCTTAGCTATTTTTAAATGTCCAGTCCACTGTCATTAAATACATTCATAGTGTTAGGTGACCATTATTGATCACCTTCCAACTCCAAACTTTTTTCATCTTATAAAATTGAAACTCTATACTCCTAAAAGTTATACCACTCTGCCTTAAAGGTACATCAGATTAACTTCAGTAACACGAAAATTCTTATCCTTCAACAACTCCATTCCTACCTCTCTTGGTTTTTGATGACACAAAATTACTTCTTTAAACATTGTATTCCCCAAAACATAAACTGGTAGTTCTCTTAAATGAATTGTCTTTAAAATTATATAGAAAACAAAATCTAGAGTAACTAACCAGAGTTAAATATTACAATAGCTTTTAAGGCCAAGCGTGTTGGCTCAGACCTATAATCCCAGAACTTTGGGAGGCTAACGTAGGAGAACCACTTGAGTCCAGAAGTTCAAGACCAACCTGGGTAACATAGCGAGACCCCGTCTCTATAAAATGAAAATAAAAAAACCACTACCTTTTAGACTAATAATTGTTTTCTTAAAATGCATTAGTTTCTTAAATCATGTAGAAAACAAAAATGTACAGTTACAAGCCCTTGCTATAATATTGCTAACATTTATAATTGCCCCTATATGTACTTTCACTGAGATTTGTATTTCTTCATACGGATTTGAGTTACTGTCCAGTTTCTTTTCATTTTACTCTGCAGAATTCCCCAGGGTATATTTTTCAGGTCAGCTATAGTGGTAACAAATTCCTTCTTTAATTAACTGAAAATGTCGTAATTTCTCTCTCACTTTTGTAAGACATTTTTTGGATATCAAAGTTTGGCTGAGAGTTTTTTTTTTTTTTTTTTAGTATTTTTTGAATATGTTGGCCCACTGCCTTCTATCCTCCAAAGTTTTTGGTGAGAAATCTACTGATAATCTTATTGACGATCTCTTGTATGTGACAAGTTTTTTCTCTCTTACTGCTTTCAAGATTCTCTCATTGTCTTTGTCTTTGAAATGCTGTATTATAACGTGTTATAGTGTGGGTCTCTTTGAGTTCATCTTACTTAAAGTTTGTTGAGTATCTGGGATGTTTATATTCATCTTTCATAAAATTTGAAAAGTTTTCAGCCATTATTTCTTCCAGATAGTCTGTCTGCCCCGTTCTTTCTCTCTTCCCATTCTGAGACTACCTCAATGGGTATTTATTCCTCTTGATGATGTCCCACATGTCCCTTAGGCTTTCTTCATTTCTTCAGCATTCTCTTTTTTGTTGTTCTTCTACATCAATAATTTTTATTGTAATATATTTGATTTTGCTGATTCTTTCCTCTGCCTGCTTGAATCTGTCTTTAGATCCCTGTTGTCAATTTTTTTTAAATTTTGTTTTCAGAAACTGTTTTGTTAATTGATTGCTTTTATTTCAATGGTCATAATTTTCTGTCTTTTTTATATTTTTAATTATTTTATTTTTAATTTTTAATCTATTTATTTATTTACTTAGAGACTGGGTTATGAGACTGGCTAATTTTTATATTTTTGGTAGAGATGGGGATTTGCCATGTTTGCCCAGGCTGGTTTTGAACTCAAGTGATCTACCCACCTCAGCCTCCCGAAGTGCTAGTATTAAAGGCGTGAGCCGGCATGCCTGGCTCTCTCTTGTAATTTTTAATGTCTTGTAATTTTTTTTGTTGAAAACTGACATCTGAATCTAATAATGAGGTAACTCTGAAATTTGCCTTTCTCTTTCCCCAGAGGTTGTTGTTTTCTGTTATTATCTTTATCGTTTTTGTTTCTTGATTGTTGTAGGGTCTATATGTCAAATATCAGCCTGTGGTGTAAATTTATGCTTCTCAGTTTTTTCTGGGTTCATACCTTTCCTTGAGCATATGTAGTCACATTCTAATTTCCTTTGTACATTCCATTGCTATTGAATGTCCTAGTCTTTAATGTCTGTCTCCTCCCCAACCCTCCAAAAGAGAGAGAGAAATGAAGGAAAGAAAAATGATGCTGGTTCTTTAAATCCTCAGGAAGTCACTTCAGGCTGTAGGGGGACAAACAGTAATAGTGATAAAAGGTGCAATAACGATGGCTGCATATCTCTCTGTACTTCTGTGATAAAATAATAATAATAATAATAAAAAGCACCAGTCAAAGATCAGTGCCCAGTACCTCAATATTGGAGGAGGAAACCAGAATTATTTTTGTCCATCCTGGCTCCTGTAAGTTGTGTGCAGGTTTCTCCAGGAACAAGGACACAGCTGCCTGTCACAGAGCTAGGGAACTAATACTGTGCGAAGAGCTTAAATTGTCCAAAATTACCACAGTTCCTTCTTTGGAAGTTGCAAGACTTTAATAGATTCCAGAATTCCAAAATAGTTGTATCAGACAGACTGATTTTGTCCACGCTATGTAGGTGGAAAGACCGATTCCTCATACTTCCTACTCTGCTATTTTCCCAGATTCCCTGAGACATTTTATAACAGAAAATTTCAGAACACATGAGGGTGATGAATATTGCAAAGGAATAGAGGCTATCTTTGGTAGCAGAAGACTATGAAGATGGTTTATTAATTTACAAATGCAATATTATTCAATTTATTCATATAAAATATTCAATGGAAAAATTTAAGGTATGTAATGTTTGAAGACCCATTTACTTATTAAACCACTAAGATATAAAATAATAATATAACATCTAGAAAAAGTAAGAAAATAAGAAAATTACAATTAAAAGGAGTTTGGTAAAGAAAGAGTTAGTTATAACCTAAATATATGATAGCAACTTATATATCCAAGAATAACTAAATATCAGAAAATATTGAATTAATGATAGAAAAAAATAAAGTCTTGAAATACCCTTTACAATGAAATTCTATAACCTAAGTGTCATAAAACTATACAACTGTAATGTTAAAAATGAGCTTTGACTAACCAAAAGCTACACGATAATAGTGGTGTGGGGAAAAAGATCTAAACCTTCTCCAAATTTTGCTGTCGTGAAACAATGGAAAGCAAAACTTAAAGATGATTTTTAAGTTGGTAATGCAATTATAAATGTTATATACAAGACAAAAAACAATACTTTTGAAAGAGAGAAAAGAGGGAAATACATATTTAACCAGATATGAAAATATATTTAAGACAAAAATATATTTAAGACAAAAAGATATGAAATAGGAAAATGAAAATCATTCATGTGAAAAATGGAAAGATGTAAGAATCAAATAGTACAGAAAACTATTAAAAATCATATCTATTAGGATAATTGTAACAGCCTATGGCAAAATGAATTCAGATCCAGTATGAAGTAAAATGTAAAAGCAAACAAAACAACCAACAAATATCAACCTAGAAATCTTAGAAAATATTCGATTATATTAAATTGCTTAATGGAATTTTACTTTGAATCATAACAGCTGTAGAAATAAGAAAATTAAATATTGAAAAAAGTGAGTTACGACAATTTTCTATTCATCAAAAGATGAAGGGATAAAGTATCGTATATTCATAAAATGTGATATCATTCAGTCACACAAAGAAATGAAGGGCTGCTACACGCTACAACTTGGATTATCCTTTAAGACATTATGCTAAACAAAAAACACTAGTCACAAAAGTTCAAAAATTATATGAGTCCACTGATATGAAAGTCTAGAATAGGGTAACCTATATAGAAATAAAATGTATTAGTGGGTGCTTAAGCATGGGAACAAAAGAGTGAATGGGGTAGTAACAGGGAGGTAGAGGGTTTATTCTGAGATAATGAAAATATTCCAATCATAACTATCATGACAATTGTACATATCTGTGAGTATATAAAAGACAATTTAATTGTAGCTATTTATTTCCAGAAAATTCACTTTTATCTTTTTATACATAATTCTTCTTTTAAATACATTTAAAATTGATAAATAAAAGTTGCATGTATTTACTGTGTACGAATGTAGTTTGGAATGTATTTGCATTGAGGAATGGTTACATTGAAGTTGACTGTGGTGTGTGTGTGTGTGTGTGTGTGTGTGTATGTGTAGTGAGAGAACTTAAAATCTACTCTCAGAAATGTTTGAGAATGCAATATATTGTTATTAACTACAGTCACCATCTTGTACAATAGCTTGTTTAAATTTATTACTCCCACCTAACTGAAATTTTGCATATTTTGACCAACCTCTCCTCTAACTTTTCACCCCGTATCCCCAAACTCAAGCTCCTGGTAATCACCATTCTACTCTCTGCTTCTATGAGTTCAACATTTTAAAATTATGCATATAAGTGATACTATGTGATATTTGTCTTTCTATGCCTGCCTTATTTCACTTAACATGATGTCCTCCCATCCACTGATGGACACTTAATTTGCATTCATATCTTGGCTATTGTGAATAGTGTTGCAATAAACATTGGAGTGCAGATATCTCTTCTACATACTGCCCCATTTCATTTGTATGTGTACCCAGTAGTGAGATGTTTGGATCATGTGGTAGTTCTACTTTTAATTTTTTGAGGAACTTCCCTGGCTGTACTAATTTGCATTTCTACCAACAGTGTGCAAAGGTTCCTTTTTATCCATATGCTCACTGACGCTTTTTATCCTCTGTCTTTTTGATAATAGCTATACTAACCAGTGTGAGATAATATCTCATTTTGGTTTCAATTTTCATTTCTCTGATGATTAGTGATATTGAGCATTTTTTTCATATAATACTTCATTGTGTGTGTATATATATGTGCAATATTTGTACATATATATTAATATATGTACTATTCGAAGACCATTTAATATATGTAAATATTTCAATGTTTAGTTATTGGTCATGTTAACTTCTTCAAATAAACCTCTGCGTGAAAGAAAACTCTGACCTTTTGATCCTATCAAGACACTAAACAAATGTCCAGCCCCAACCTGGGCTTTCTCTCCAAAGCACACTTTCCTGACAATGAACCTCTTAATTTTATCATCTTTTGAATTCTGCACAAGCTGACAATTTTCACAATTATGAAGTTCTATTTCTATTTTGTTTGTCATCTCAATGTTTCTCCTTCCTTCATATTTACTATAGGCAGCAAAGAGAAACAAAGCCACTCCTTCAAAACTTTGCCTGGAAATGTCCTCCGTTGTATATCCAACCTTATCCTTTCCCTTCTATAAAGATAATGGCTATATTAGGAATGGTCATATAAGTTGTTGAAGTATTTAAGAAAATATTAGATCACGTTGCTCTCAGAGGACTCGGGAGGTCTCCCTGAAATTAGGCTACATTTAGTTTCTTAACAGAGTTTCCAAAAGACATATTTCACTACTTATATTCACCATGTGGAACGTTATCCCTATGAAAGAAATTATCCAATTAGGAAAGGCAGTACAAAATATATCCCATGTTAGTTGAAACAATCAGTTGACACTACCTCAGCTCTGGAAAGCATTCTGGTTAGGCTCAATACACTGGGAAGAATACATTCTGCTAGATAGTACTTTCCACATAAGGGTTTTTATCAGTCTTCAATGTAGTTGCTTTTTTTTTTTTTTTTCCTAAATACTCTGTTAGCACACCTACATTTTTCCATATCAGAATGACTTTGCTATGTGTATTATTAGATTATGTTCCATTTAAAATAAGATATTGTATAGTTTATCTGTGTAATCTCAAGTGTTAGACATAATGCATCATAAAATGTGCTGTCAGTAAATCATTTTTAATAAATGTCGGCAAATGTAATTTTATGTCATATTTGAATTGAAGTTTCAAAGGCTCATTCAGAGATTTTATTGAAGAAAAAGGCAATTGGGAGTCCACTGAAGACTTTTTGAGCAGAACAGTTATGTAGTCAGATATAAAATTTAGTAAGATTAATTTGAAAGACGTTTTTATATTGCATTGGAGCATTACACGCATGATATAATTAATTCTGTTAAAAGACTGCTTCAATAATCCAAGTGGTAGATGCGATAGAGTTAAACCTCGGGGGCTGATAGTCATTATAGAAAAAAAGTAAGACATCACTTGGAAATGCTCCATGGAAACTAAAAAGAAAAAGAAGGTTAAAAATTCCATGATCATATGTTGAGAAGAAAATAAGGGCTTATTTATTTTTAAAAACTAGAACTGTTAATTGTGCCTTTTATTTCTTAAAACTAATGGTTAGTAATCATAGCATACAAACTAAATATATGAATTAAAACTGGTTAACAATTAGCCACTGTATCAACAGAAAAGTTGTTTAAATCATTTATTTTTTTAATTTTGTGTGCATAGACATACAAATAAAATCTGCATTGTAGTATTCATTGAATTTCTTAAAACTAATAAAACAGTTAACAAGAAATATTCTTAATATGCAAATGATTTAGTTCCATGGAGTTTTAAAGAAATAACTATCATTGTACTCTCGATATAAATGTATAAACCAATTGATAATTTGTGTAGCACATGGCTATTTAAGCAGCATGTAAATTTTCTTTACATCGTGCTAATCTCCTGTAAGGATAACATTTAGCTTTTTTTTTTTTTTTTTTTTTTTGAGATGGAGTCTCGCTCTGTCGCTCAGGCTGGAGTGTGGTGGCATGATCTTAGCTCACTGCAACCTCTGCCTCCCAAGCTTAAGCGATTCTCCTGCCTCTGCCTCCCGAGTAGTTGAGATTACAGGTGCTAAACATCACACCTGGATGATTTTTGTATTTTTAGTAGAGACTAGATTTCACCATGTTGGCCAACCTAGTTAATCTGTAAGTGTAATTATCCAAGGAAAATATTATTGGAAAGACAATTCTTTTTTATATGTGTTACATTCAATGTTTTAAAAGGTGTTCATGACTGTCACCTTGAAACTGGCTATGAATTATCTATAAATTCATTCAAATTATATGTATAAGTTTGAGTATGTATGAATATGTTAATACTTATGCAGGTAATTTTTTAACATTCTTATACTTTTAACCACCTATGAGAGTTAAGAATCATCATATTTTAGTATATTAAAAATTAATATTAGAATTTTAAAAAGTTTTTTTCATGTATCTTGTCTATTCTAGTCTATGTTATATTAACAAATACAAATTTCACTGAGTATAAATGAGCTCAGTAGTTGCAAATGGAAAAGCATTTGATTCAAATGAAGCATAACTTAAAAATTACCATCAATACACTGGCAAGCTTTCATAAAAATATACATACATAATAAAAATGTTTTAGTGTTTATTACATAAGTAATCTGAAAGAAGGTAGAAATTAAGTGGGCATAAAAGCCTAGAATTTATGTTGGCATTAAACAGTGAGTGATTGTGTGTACTTTTACTGGAAATGACTCATCTGTATTCTTAAGTACAATGTCCTATATACAAGGGCATTGACTTAAAAAAACATAAGTTAAAAATTACCACCAATAGACAAGCAAACTATTAATAAAAATCTGTATGCATAAGTTTTTTTAGTGTTTAGTAAAGAGGTGATCTGAGAGAAGACAGGAATTAAGTGGGCATAAAAGCTTAGAATTTATCTTCACATTAAACAATTGAAAAATTACACATACTTTTCTTGGGAATGACTGATCTTGGCTCTCAATAGCTTATTTTTAAATTTCTAAGAATTTTATAAGTTGATTGTTAAACACAGGCATTATTAAAAATTAATGTATGTATAAAGAAATAAAATGTATCAAAAACCAAGGTAATAAATACAACCGATTGTTTTCTAATTATTTTACTAAATTTAACTCTTATCTATGTTCTTGATTTTTTTTTTTGTCTACTGTATCAAAATGGTGGAGAGACTAACAATTACCTATTACTATTAATCTTTTCCCAATTCAATGTTCAGATACATTGCATAGACAGTGTTATGGGTTGACTTGTGTTCCCCCCAAATGTACACATTGAGTCCTAACACCAGTACCTCAGAATGTGACCTTATTAGTGGTAGGGTCTTTAAAGAATAATTCAAGTTACAATGAAGTTCTTAGGGTGAACCCTAATCCAATAGGAGTGGTGTCCTTATAAAAATGAAACATCTGGACACAGAGACATGTATAGAGAGAAGATGATGTGAAGAGAACTAAAGGAGAAGATGACCATCTACAAGCCCAAAGAGAAAGAACAGAAACAGATCTTTCCATCAGGGTCCTCACAAGGAATCAGCTCTGGCTACACCTCAATTTTAGACATTTAAGACTCAAGAAGTGTAAGACAATACATTTCTGTTCTTCAAGCCACCCAGTTTGTGGTACTTTGTTATGGTAGCTTATATTAGTTCATTCTTGCACTACTATAATGTCATATCTGAGACTGAGTAACTTATAAAGAAAAGAGATTTAATTGGCTCACAGTTCTGCAGGCTGTAAAGGAAACACAGTAGCTTCTGCTCCCAGGGAGGCCTCAGGAAGCTTCCAATCATGGGAGAAGGCAAAAGGGGAGAAAGCTTCTCACATGGCGGAGCAGGAGCATGAGAGAATAAGCGGGGAGGTGCTGCACACTTTGAAACAACCAGATCTCGTAAGAACTTACTCACTATGACAAGAACAGCACTAAGAGAATGGTGCTAAACCATTCCTGAGAAATTCACCCCTGTAATCCAACCGCCTCCCAGCAGGCCCCACCTCCAACACTGGATTAACAACTCAATAGGAGATATTGAAACCATATCACACTTCTAAGAAACTAACGGAAGAAACTTGTAAATTGCAGTGGTAGACGTTTTCATATCACAGAAATTGGCAAAGGCTACATATCATGTCTTTTGTTCCTGGGTAGTCTGTTGGTAAACATTGACCAGCATACCACCGTGGGTATGTGCATGTGTTTGTGTTTCTTTGTATGTAATTTACAAGAATTATGAAACATTTTACTATTGTGGATGACTACTCTCCCCGTCATGAAGGCCTGCCATATAAAGCAGCTTTTAATTTTTAAGTAATTTGTCTCTGGTTTAATATTTACATGCTATTTGAATAATTTTCAACTTAACAAACCTTCATGATGTATTTTCATTAAAAATTTCAGTAATAAATGATTGTACATACTTATGGGGTATATGAGATATTTTGATACAAGTGTGTGACATATAATAATCAAATTTGGGTAAGTGGAGTATTTGTCACCTCAAATATTTATCATTTGTTTGTGTTGGAAGCATTCCAAAGTTTCTAGCTATTGTAAAACATACAATAATTATTAACTGTAATTGCCCTATTTTGCAGAACACTAGTACTTATTCCTTACATACAATTGCATTTTCATATTCATTAACTACACCTGTTAATGCCCCCTTCCCATTAACTTTCCTAGCCTCTGGTTACAGTGATCATATTCACTACCTCCATGACATCAATTATTCTTTTAGCTCCTGTGGGTGAAAAGAAAGGGAAGTATTTACATACTGTTGGTGGAAATGCAAATGAGTACAACAGCAACGAAAGTTTCTCAAAAAAATATATATATATAATTGTTATATGATCCAGCAATGCTACTAATGAGTATATATCCAAAAGAAAGGAAATCAGTGTATCAAAGAGATATTTGCACCCCCGTGTTTATTGTAGCACTACTCACAATGACCAAGATATGGAATCAGCCTAAGTGTCCATCAACCAATAAATGAATAATTTTTTTTCTATTTTTTTTTTTTTAACGGAATCTCTCTCTGTCGCCCAGGCTGAAGTGCAGTGGCGCGATCTCCGCTCACTGCAAGCTCCACCTCCCGGGTTCACGCCATTCTCCTGCCACAGCCTCCCAAGTAGCTGAGACTACAGGCGCCCGACACCACGCCGGCTAATATTTTGTATTTTTAGTAGAGACGGGGTTTCACCGTGTTAGCAAGGATGATCTCGATCTCCTGACCTCGTGATCCACCCGCCTTGGCCTCCCAAAGTGCTGGGATTACAGGCGTGAGCCACCGCGCCCAGCCAATATATATTTTTTCAAAAGTAGAAAACTACTCTTCCATGAGTAGGTGATTACAGAGGCAGATAAAATGTTGGGCTTGGACTTGGCCAGATAATATGAAGGTATGAGATAAAAGTGGGGCTATGAACTGATAAATTAGATTGAACGAGGGAAAATTATTCAGATGCATGTAAATCAGGGAAACATGACAATCTCTGGCAATCCTAATGTCGAGCATGTCTACCCGTAGAAAGTTATGAGTCATTCTCTGCCTAAAGGACATTCCTATATAATTGAGAAAAGGTTTCCAACACTATAAGTTACTGTGGTGCTGCTGCAAAGGATGCTGGGTGATTCTTGTTATCTACAGAGTAAAGCTTACTTGGATCACTCTCCTTAACAGCATGGTCAGCCTATGAAGACAAACGCCTGTTTATGTTATATGGGGAAACCTTGCTATGTACCTCGGTGACATCAGAGATATCACGAAATAAAATTATTTACTAATGAATTTAGTCCTCATAAAATTAGCCTGTATTTATCGTTTGCCTTTATCCTAGCCTACCATCTCAATTTATTAGCCTCACCTTCTCTCTAAGTATCCACAGCAAAAAAATACAATGCAATGAAATCATGCAATTACTTCTGAAATGAGATTGTAAGATTTGCAAGAGATGAAAGATTTCTTAGAAATCATGATAAGTTTCCCAAATCTCACACAAAGGTATTGACATGTGAGGATCTGGTAGTGTTTGACTAGGAAACTATAAAAGAAGTAGACAATGGAAATGCATATGCATTTATCTCTTCACTAGAGAATGGATTAAATACCAACAGAAATTCACGAAGTGTTAACTTTTAAATAAATAATACACTTCAAATATAATGAAAAAGACAAATATGAGGTCGATGCTTTTATGTCATTACTTCTTTTAAAATCAACACTTGCATATGTTTTTTCAGGAAACATGAAATATAATTTTACTGAATATAAATGAAATAAAATGTATCGAGGTTTATTTTTCAGGGTAAGAAGATACAGTCTCCACAAAAATAAATTTTCTCTTTTTAATGGATTAACTTAAAGTGGTGCTTACCAATTATAAATCTGATAGGGCATTTCAAATTAAATTTGTGCAAAACTAAATTTTTTATTTCTATATGAAGAAAAGTGGTATCTTTCCCCAAACTTATCCCTTTCTCTGAATAGTAACTCAATTATGCCAATTGCACAGATTAAAATTTAATTGTATTCATTGGTCTTTTTTTTTTTTTACATCTCTCCATGATCAATCTGCTAGCAATTTCTCTTGGCTTAGTATTTGAAATAAATACAACTAAGTTCTGAAATGTTTATTCTGTCATTCTATTTCAAGTCAGCATTACTCATCACTCAGAAAATAGTACCAACTTCCAAGTTGGTCTCACTGCTTCTACTTTTGCCTGTTTAAATTATAGTCTTTACTCATCAGCCAGAGTGATACTTTGAAAACTGAAGTAAGACTGTTGGACTTTTCTACTCATATTCTCCCAATGGTTTACATTTCACTCAACAAAACATTAGAAGTCTTCATTATGCTGTATATGGCTCTACAGTATATAGTTACCAAACACTCTTGTGTTTGGATCTCTGACCTCATCACTTTCCAATCTCATTCATTCACACACCTTTTCCAACTTGGCCTTCTTTGTACTTCTTGGACTTTTCAAACACACCCATTGTGCATTTTAGGTCTTGCTATTTCTTGTCCTGGAATGTTCTCCCCCTCTCTTTATGGGAGTAATTGTTGTCTCACTTTATTTAGCTCTTTGTTCAACTGTCTTCTTATCTAAGATGACTTTATTGATTGTTATGACTCAAATAACCCCTCCCCATAAACTGCCTCTTTTATGATAACACTTCGTTTTTATTCTTCATGTTTACCATTATCAACGAGGTATTTATTAACTTGTTTGTTGTCTCTTTCTGACTATAAATACCTTTTTTTGGTTCAACACCATTTAATTCACACCTAGTATTTAGTACACACTCAGTAAACATTTGTCTTCCAAAAAGAATATGTTAAAGGCAATGAATGAGATGGCATGGGCAGGGAGTTTAAAGTTACCAGGTGCTAGCAACCAGAAATTAAGTGTGGGCTATTCAATTTATTGTTCTTAACATACATGCCAACAGTGAGGAATGCTCAGGATTGCTCACAGATCTAGAAATCTGTGAGGCTCTTCAAAACATGCCTAAACCACATAAAACATATCACTGTAGACTTTATAATGAATACAGTAACTATATCCTTAAGTCAGAACTATGAGATAATCTTGGTAGTAGAAATGATAAAAGTAGTGTTAGCAATACAACAATTATAGATGCCATTTATTATTTGCCATAAAATCTATATTGATCTTAGCTTGTTACATATATTATCTTGTCATGCAATACCATCTTTAAAATTACTGTAAAATCATACATTTTAAAGATGAGCAAATTGATTTAAATGAATCCAGAAATATTTTCAAAGTTATGTTCTAATGTGATTAAAAGCCCAGATGTAATCCCTAGACCACTTGACTTTAAAACATTTACAATGCTGTATCTGCTAGCATGACATGAAAGCATCTATTCAATATTTGCCATTTGCATCAACTTTAAGGTGTATCATTTCTTTAAAAGTTATTTCAGAGCTTCATTGATTTTTCTTGGTATTTAATTCACTCTCTACTGAGTAACTCATATGCAATTTGCAAGGTCTGTGAAAATAACCTGCTGTAAATGAGTAGGGGAGATTTTCCCTGAGGGAATAAAAAAAATCATAGAGAAAATGTGTTAAAAATGTTTCTTTTTGTAGATAGAAAATAGATACTGAGATAGATAGATAGATAAGTATACAGTAAACTCTATGACAAAATATCTACTATGTTCTAGGGATCAAAAGATAAAACTTAGTTTATGTCCTTAAAAATTTTACAAGCGAGCGAAGGAAAGAAGACAAATCAACCTGTAATTTTAATAAGATGTGGTATATTAATTAACAACTGCTATATACTACATTATGAAAATAGAGAGATAGGGAAATTTCATGTCAGACTTTTGGTGTTAGCACATTTTTTAAACGCATAATCCCCTGGAGACAAAATATTTAATGACAAGGGGAAACAACTGATATGTAGTTGAAAGTGCCTACATGTTTAAAGAGACTCAGATAAAGTGTAATTTGAGGAAACTAAAATTTCAGAAGCAGAAAAATATTCTTCAAGGATTGGTGTTACAAAAACAATTCTGAGAATATGCCAAAATTCAGGGAAACTGGGAAAAGCATGGTAACAATTAAAATAAAATCTTCCAAATGAAGATAGTAGAGAGTACAGATTAAACCTGCTAAAGCTTAGTGAAGATAAAGGGTATTTGGTGGAAATATAATAAAAAAAGCTATATTCAGAAAAAAGTCAATAGTGTAAAAATATGAAAGATAAATCAACATAGCATTTATACCAAGAAAGTAAAAAATAAAGTAAAACAAAATAAAAAGTAAACTAAAAATAGATAATACATTCAGTGTTTGAATATATTAACTAAAAATAAGTTAACATATTAATAAAAAGAGTAAAGAATTATCTAAAAATAGAATTCCTAGAAATTCATAGTATTAAAGAAAATACATTTGAAAAGCATATCATCTAATAAGCAAATGGTCAAAACCTTGGACAGACAGTTGACAAATGAATGCATCCAAATATTTAATAAATATATAAAATTCAACAAAGTCATTTGTTATGAGAGAAAATAATTAAGAGCTCAAAAAGAAAACCATAGAGACATGGTCAATTTACTTTTGATTAAGATGCAAAAGCAATTCAATGGAGAATTGACAGACTGTTCAACAAATTGTGCTGGAATAAAAAGATGTCTGAATGCAAAAAAAAAAAAAAAAAAAGATCTTTGATCTTTGTCACATACGTTACAACTTATCCAAAAACTGACTCAGATTAGACCATAGACCTCCATGTAAAACAAACTGTAAGATTTCTAGAAAGAAAAAAATAAACACACACACACAAGAAAACTTGCATGAACTTGGGCTTAGCAATAAATTTACATGATTCATAATTTTTTAAATGAAAAATTAGACTTTATCAAAATTAAAAATTTTGTCTGTGGAAGATGTTTAAAACAACAGAAATGTGAGCCAAGTTCTAGAGTGAACAATTGTAACACACATATCTGACAAAGGACTTATATCCAGAAAATATACAAAGAACCCTTAAAATTTAATAATTAAAAAAATTAACAATGGGCAAAAGATCAAACAAGATGCTTCATCATATAATACATATGATAGCAAATAATCACAGAGATAGATACTCAGCATCATTATTTATCAGCAAAACACAATTTAAAAAAGCAACAAGGTAACCTAGATACCACTGCATCCGTATATGTGGTTTCATGCAAAACAAAATGGTCAGAGAAATGCAAATAGAGACCACAATGATAGTCTACCACATTCACAATGGAATGGCTAAAATGAAATAAACAAACAAGCAAATAAATAAATAAGTAAATGACTGTGACAAACAATATTAAGTATTTGAAGATGTGTGTGGAACACCTTTTATTCATTGACTGTGGAAGAGTAAATGGGTACAATCACTTGCAAAAGCTTGTGAAAATGTCCTTTAATGTACATCATATATAAACAATCTCACATATATATGTGTTTATGTCTGCATTTTTGTCTACCTATCTGTCCTTTGATTTTTCTCTAATATGCATGTGCAATAATGTCCAAAGAAGCATTATTTATATTTTTTCCAAAACTGCAAACACCATGTATTAGTCAGGGCTCTCTAGAGGGACAGAATTAATGGCATAGATGTATATATAAAGGGGAGTTTATGAAGTATTAACTCACACGATCACAAGGTCCCACAACAGGCCATCTGCAAGCTGAGGAGCAAGGAGAGGGAAGAACTTGGGGTCGGATGTTCAAGTGTAGGAAGCATCTAACATAGGAGAAAGATGTAGGCTGGGAGACTAGGCCAGTCTCTCTTTTTCACATCTTTCTGCCTGCTTATATTCTAGCCATGCTGGCAGCTGATTAGATTGTGCCCATCCCGATTAAGGGAGGGTCTGCCTTTCCCAGCCTACTGACTCAAATGTTAACCTCCTTTGGCAACACCTTCACAGACACACCCAGAATCAATACTTTGTATCCTTCAATCCAATCAAGTTGACACTCAGTATTAACCACCACAAGTCCACCCCTTGTCAACTTGAACCCATACACATCTCCTGAAATCACACATAATCTTCAAATGAAGACAATAGTAAAGTCAGAATTATGCCTAACATAATACAACTACCCTTTGTACAACTGAAAAGCACCAATCCCCAAACCAAATACTATTACAGAAAGTTAACAATACTTAAATGCTGATGTAAAGTCAATAAATATTATGTCATGTGATAAAGGAAAAGGAGATAAAATGAATATATTTTCTTAGTACAAGAGTATACATGCACAAACCTGTTTTTAACAAAAGAAGGAAGAAATACTCATGAGAATTACAGTCCTCATTTCTGTAGCTAGTCACGTGGTCGTAGCTGGTGTTGATGACTACCTTCTTCTACTACCCATTCTGTGTTCCTGTTGCCTTCAGCAAGTACCTCAGCAGGTTGTGCTTTTTTTCCTGATGCAGTGACCCAAACCTTTGTTCCTGAAGGGTCTGGGTCATTTGTAGTCCTGCCTGGATTGGACTGTTGTAGTGTCCCATTGATATTAGTCACGGGGCATGATAATACTAAGAGACAAACTAATGGATCTCCCGCATTCCATGCGTACTCTTCCTTACCTCCATTGTGCAGTAGTAGATTGATTTCATCTTGATAGGCTGGGTCAATAACCACAGCTAACACTGTAACTCCCTTCTTAGCCTGTTGACTTAAAGGTAGGAGGAGCCTAAAGTGTCCAGATAGCACTCTTAATTTCCAGTTTAATGGAATCTTTGTTGTGTCTCCTGATGTCAGCATTCCTCCCTCTGGAACTAAGACCTCTAGGCCAGCAGAACATAATGTCTTGGGAACAGGAAGCACAAATTTTGCTAGTGGATCACTATGGGAGATGGTGAGTGGTGCCAGTTCCACTTCCATCCCTTGATTTCCAGACCCATGAATCCTCGCTATGGGAGAAAGAGTACCATAGGTTGGACACTGATTCAGATCACACACTTCCTTCTTGACAACTGTGTCCCAGCCCTGCAAAGTATTGTCATCTAGCTGGCATTGTAATTGTGACTTCAGAAGGCCATTCCATTTTATCAATCCAGCTGCTTCAGGATGATGGGGAGCATAGTAAAACCAATGAATTCCATGAGCATGGGCCCACTGATGCACTTCTTTAGCCATAACATGAGTACTTTGGTCAGATGCAATGCTTTATGGAATATCATGATGGTGGATAAGGCATTTCCGTGAGTCCATGGATGGTAGTCTTGGCAAAAGCATTGCATGCAAAATACACAAACCCATATCTGGAGTGTCTATTCCAGTGAGGACAAACCTCTGCCCTTTCCATGATGGAAGAGGTCCAATATAATCAACCTGCCACCAGGTAGCGGGCAGTTCACCCTGAGGAATGGTGACATATTGAGGGCTCAATATTGATATCTGCTGCTGGCAAATTGGGCATTCAGCAGTGGCCGTAGCCAGGTCAGCGTTGGTAAGTGGAAGTCCATTTTGCTGAGCCCATGTGTAACCTCTATCTCTGCCACCATGGCCACTTTGTTCATTGGCCCCTTGGGCAATGACAGGGGTGGCTGGGGAAAGAGGCTGAGTGGAGTCCACATAATAGGTCGTCCTATCCACTTGATTATTAAAATTCTCCTCTGCTGAGGTCACTCCTTGGTGAGCATTCACATGGGATACAAATATCTTCATGGTTTTTGACCATTCAGTGAAGTCCATCCACATACCTCTTCCCCAAATTCCTTTGTCACCAATTTTCCAATCATGCTTCTTCCAAGTCCCTGACCATTTGCCCAAACCATGGCTACAACCCATCAAACAGTATATAATTCCATTTGTGACCATTTCTCCTTCCATGCAAAGTGCACAACCAGGTGTGCTGCTCAAAGTTCTGCCCGCTGGGAAGGTTTCCCTTCACCGCTGTCCTTCATGGGTGTCCTAGAAAGGGGCTGTACTCCTGCCACTGTCCACTTTCAGGTGGTGCTTGCATACCATTCTGCATTTAGAACCATCTGTGAACCAGGTCCTAGTCTTCTCTTCCTCTATCAACTGATAATAGGGACCTTTCCAAGAGGCCATCATTGCAGGCTGGGGAAGAGAAGGCAGGGTGGCAGGAGTGGAGACCATGGGCATTTGAGCCACTTCCTCATGTAACTTACTTGTGCCTTCAGGACCTGCTCAAACCGGGTCACTAACGTACCACTTGATTTGATGATGGAATACTGCTGTGCATGACCCACTTAATGGCTAGATGGGTCAGGAGGCACCCAGTTTATGATAGGCAGTTCAGGTCACATGGTGACTTGATGACCCATAGTCATATGTTCCGTTTCCATCAAAGCCCAGTAACAGGCCAAGAGCTGTCTCTTAAAAGGAGAGTGGTTATCTGCAGAAGATGGCAGGGCTTTGCTCCAAAATCCTAGAAGTCTCTGCTGTGATTCACCTATAGGGGCCAGCCAAAAGCTCTAAACAGCATCCTTATCTACCACTGACACATCAAGCACTATTGGATCTGCTAGGTCATATGGCCCAAGTGACAGAGCAGCTTGCACAGCACCTTGGACCTGTTGTAGAACCTTCTCCTGCTCTGGACTCCACTCAAAACTGGCAGCCTTTCGGGTTACTCAGTAAGTGAGCCAGAGTAGCACACCTAAAAGAGGAATGTGTTCCCTCCAAAATCCAAACATGCCCGCTAAGCATTGTTCCTCTTTCTTGCTTGTAGGAGGAGCCAAATGCAGCAAGTTATCCTTCACCTTAAAAGGAATATCTTCACAGGTCCTACACCACTGGATCCCTAGAAATTTTGCTGAGGTAGACGCTCTCTGAATTTCAGTCGGATTTATTTCCCAACCTCTAGCATGCAAATGTCTCATCAATAAGCCCAGTGTGTTTGCTACTTTTTGGTCTCTGGATCCAATCAGCATAGTGTCTTCAATGTAATGGACCAGAGTGATATCTTGTAAAAGCAAAAAATGATCAAGGTCTGTCCAAATAAGATTATAACACTAAGCTGGAGAGTTACTACTCCCCTGAGTGGGGACAGTAAAGGTATATTGTTGGCCTTGCCAGCTGAAGGCAAATTGCTTCTGGTGGGCCTTATGGACAGGAGTGGAGAAAAAGGCATTTGCCAAGTCAATGGCTGCAAACCAGGTACCAGGAGATGTGTTAATTTGCTCAAGCAATGAAACCACATTTGGTACCACAGCTGCAATTGGAGTCAACAGTTAGTTAGGCTTATAATAATCCACTGTCTTTCTCCAAGATCCATCTGTCTTCTGCACAGGCTGAATGGAAGAGTTGAATGTAGATGTGGTGGGAATCACAACCGTTGTGTCTTTCAAGTCCCTCATGGTGGCATTAATTTCTGCAGTCCCTCCATGGATGTGGCATTATTTTTTGATTTACTATTTTTCTAGGTCAAGGCAGCTCTAATGGCTTCCATTTGGCCTTCTCCACCATAATAGTCCACACCCTACCAGTCGGGGAGCCAATGTGGGGTTTCTGCCAGCTGCTTAATATGTCTATGCCAATTATGCATTCTGGCACTGGGGAAATGACCACAGGGTGAGTCCAGGGAACCACTGGACCCACTGTAAGTTAGACTTGAGCCAAAACTCCATTAATCACCTTACCTCCATAAGCCCCTACTTTGGGTCCCCTGAATCAATGTCAGCCCAGAGCCAGCATCCAGTAGTCCCTGAGTTGTCTGATTATTTCCCTTTCCCCAACGCACAGTTACACTGGTAAAAGGCCAGAAATCTCCATGGGGAAGAATGGAAGAAAGATTCACTGCATAAATTGTCAGTAATGTAGTGGGGTCCTACATCAAAAGGATGGGGCATCCCCTTCACTCAAGGGGTTCTGGGTCTTTAAACTGGCTCAAGTCTGGAAATTGATTGAGGGGCAGTGATTCTCTCTTTTTTTTTTAAATTCAAATTAGTGTTTTATTCATTTGACCTAGAAGTTTTCTGCTTGTATAAATTAAGTAGGAATGCAGTAGGCTTCCTATCAATTTCACTTCTAGGAACACCATGATTAATTAGCCAATGCCAGAGCTCCACAAGACGTAGACTGTTTTGATTGCTGCTTTGCCTCTGCCGTCCATTACAGTAGCTATGCCCACCTTGCCTTTGGTGGTTGAATGCTGCCACTTGGCCCCTGCCACCTCAGGATCCAATTATTCCCATTGTATTTACATTTTGTAGTTGAGTGACAGCAGTTCCTACCATTAGATCTGACTTACAGAGAAGAGCAATTACAGGGCCCTTCAAAGATGCAAGTGCTGCCTTCACAAATCTATTTTGTGAGGCATTGGTCAAGGGTATATCTTCTGGACCCTCCCAGCTGGAATGAGTAGGTCTAAAGTGACTAATCCACTCCACCATCCCAATCTCCCCAAGCCTTTGGATTCCTTCCTCTACATTAAACCAAGGGAGATCAGGCATTTGCCGCTCACTCACTGTGGGCCACCTTTTAATCCATATTTTAGCTAACCAAGCAAATAAACTTTTAGAACCTTTTTTAACTCCCCAAACTACAACACTAAATGCAGAGTCCCTATTTGGTGAGCCCAAATCAATAAATTCAGCCTGATTCAACTCTATGTTCCGTCTGCCATTATTTCACATCCTTAATAATATTCATTCCCATGCCTTTTCTTCAGATTTCTGTTTATATAAATTAGAAAACTCAAGCAGTTCTTTTTGAGTGTAGTGCACCTCCTCATGGGTCACACTCTCAACCTCACCTCTAGGAGCCCACCAGAACTTTAGTTGAATTATAGGTCTAGAAGCAAACAGGGGTATTGCTGGTGGCGTCTGAGGGGAATCAACATTATTTTGCCTGGAAACTGCCTCAGGGGAGGCCATCAGTGTTGCCTCAGGCAACACAGGGTTTATCTCCTCAGACAAAGGTGGAAAGACTGATGGTAGCCTGGGCCAGGGAGATGTTGCCACTACTGGGGATGGGGAAACTGTTTCTTCTGGCAAAAATGGTTTGTCAGTATTTACAAACTCAGTGTTCTCAGCTTCATCAAGGTCCTCCCATCTGTTCCCATTCCAAGTTGCAGGGTCCCATTCTTTTCAATGAATGCCCTCACTTTAACAGTAGACACCTGGCGAGGCTGTGCCTGCTCCTTTTGTTGCAGGTCAACCACTAGCAGGATTATAGCTTGTGTCTATTTTTCCACAATTTCAGCTCTTTCTCTACAGGAGATAAGACTCTCACTCAGGGCAATCTTAGCAGATTTGAGGCTCAGCATCTGCTTCTGAAGCTAGGAGATAAAATCCCTGAGTTCACCATTTTCTTTCACTTAGGAGCAACCAACCAGCTTCACTATGTTCTTTAGTTCTCCACGTATGGTCAGAGGTATGATGTATGGAGTCACTAAACTCCTTGCCTCTCACTAGCAGTGAATCAGGAGTGTCAATTGCATTTATTTTACATAACTCTCTAAACAGTTTCTGCCAAGACTATTAGTGTTCTCCATACTATTAGAAGCAGAGTCCTTAGCATTTTGGGGTCTAATCATATTAAGCAGCCAACTCCAGAAACTCTAAAACCAATGAAATAACTTCATCCTTAATAGTCTGTTCCTCTGGAAACACTCCTGATACCAAAATCTGTATTAGTCAAGGTTCTCTAGAGAAACAGAATTAATGGAATATATATATAATATAATTAATATTAATATATAATTATATATAAAGTAATATATAGATGGAATATATAGATGGAATATGAGGAATATATAGATGGGGAATATATAGATGGAATATGAGGTTATTAAGTATTAACTCACATGATCACGAGGTCCCACAATAGGCTGTCTGCAGACTGAGGAGTAAGGAGAATCAGTCCGATTTCCAAAACTGAAGAACTTGGAATCTGATGTTTGAGGGCAGAAAGAATCCAGCATAAGAGAAAGATGTCTGCTGGGAGGCTAGGCCAGTCTCTCTTTTCACATTTTTCTGCCTGCTTATAGTCTAGCTGCACTGGCAGTTGATTAGATTGTGCCCACCCAAGTAAAGGGTGGGTCTGCCTTTCCTAGCCCACTGTATCAAATGTTAATCTCCTTTGGCAATACCCTCACAGACACACCCAGGGTCAACACTTTGTTTCCCTGACACTCAGTATTAACCATCACACTCCACAAAGGTCAACAATACTAGAAGAGATACAAATTTTCCAGTATATTCTGGTGTTTTATTATAATGGAATACTAAACAGTAGTGAATTGAATGAAGTAGCCCTATACATCACTATCAGTATTATAATGCTATGTGATGGAAATCGGACACAAAAAGTACAGATTGTATTCTCAATTTATAAAATTCAAAAAGAAGTAATCTAAGTGTGTATTAGTTTCCTACTGCTGCTGTAACCAATCGCCATAAATTTACTTGCTTAAACAACACAAAAATATTCTCTTACAGTTCTGGACTCTGGGAGTTTGAAAGGAGTGTCACTGAGGAAAAATTAATGTGTCAGTAGGCTGCATTCGTTCTGGAGACTCCTAGGGGATTCCATTTCTTTGCCTTTCCTGGTTTGTAGAGGGTGCTTTCGTTCCTGGGTTTGTGCCTCCACTCCTCCATCTCAAAAGCCAATGATTGTTCGGATTTTTGCTTCTGTTGCCACAACTCTTTCTCTTTCTCTGACTCTTTTACATCCCTCTTCCATTTGTAAGCACCCTTGTGATTACACAGGGACAAACTGCATAATCCAGGATATTCTACTTATTTTAAGGTGAGCTGAAGAGCAAACCTGAATGAATTCTTCATGATTAATCCTCATTTGCTATGGAACAACATATTCACAAGCACCAGGGAAGAAGACATCGACGTCTTTGGGAATCATTACTCCCCTACTACAAGTGATACAAGTGAGAATATTGGTTAAATTTTCAGGGGAGTAGTGAACTGTTAGTAAGTACTAGTGAGGTTTATGGGTGCCAGTAACATGCTATATCTTGATCTGGGTTGTCATTACACATGTATGTTTCCTTTGGGTTGCAGTGAGGAGGCGGCTTCAAGTACTGCAGTTAAATTTTTCAGACTTTTTATTGCAGTATTAAGCTTCAATATAATATATAAAAACACATGAAAGGAAAAATATAAAGTGATTTGTATGTAAAATAATATAAAACTTTCTGTATAATTAAGGAGATATTACTTTTTTTTTTAAAAAAAAAAGGGGACTTTATATCTGCCTAAAATGGTTTTATGACCATCTTTTTTGGTAGAGTCTTTAACGTTTGAGAGAAAGATATTTTCTATGATACTTTTACTTTAAGTAATGCACTTTCCAAGAACATTTAATGAGGTAAAAGTATTTCAATGTATTTGAATCATATATATTTGTATTTGTTATAAACCTAACATTAAGAGCTGACAGAAATGTCACAGGATTTGCATAAGGTGTAAATATAAAAATAATGGTATGTTAAATGTTTTGGGGATAGTATAGTGACAAACTCAAAGTTGATTAAATACATTATGGACCTTATGTATCATCAAGCCATTGAAAATGTATTATTGTAAATACTGTATCTGTATGATCTCTTATACTGTACTCCTTATACTCTTATACTGTTCACACAAAATGAAAATGCTGTTTGTATTTGGTGGGATTATGAAGATTTTTACATTTACATTTTGTTTATATTTTCTGTATGTTTATAAAATATAAATGTCAATTTGGAAATCAATCAGCTTTTTGGAATAGGTGTATACATGCATATACATATATAGCTTTATATATATGGACATACAGATACAAGAGTATGTATATTTATAAAGGTATATATCTTTAAATTTACCTTTTTCATTTTTTTTGCAGTATTTACCAGCACCTTACCTAGGATTTATTAATTATTTATAAACTAAGCTACTTTGTGGTGGTCATGCCACTGTTGAATTTAATGCATAGTGTCTTTATATACTAGCATTTGCATTTTATTTAAACCAAACATTCTTTCTATATATTTAATGTTTGAATGCCATTTTAATGGCCTTAGGATTTTTTAAGTTTACACATATTTTAAAACACTTCAACTTTTATTAGATAAAACATGATACTATTTATAATTGCCATCATTCATGTGTGTAAACAATTTTTAAAGTGTATTATCACTACTTTTATTTGATTTTTATAGAGCTTTTCCACTTTATGATATTGTCCCTGAGTTTTGACAGCTGGAGCTCTATAAACACAGGCATGCACTAGAATTTTACATAAACTTTAAGAATATGTTATACAGTTTAATTATTTTACCACATTGAATTGGAGAAACACTTATTTTGGTCTGTATTGCACAAAAAACTCTATAAGTTCTTGTTTACAGCCCTATATATAAAATAGATATTAGGCATATAATTTAAAAAAATTAACTATTTGCAAATGACCAAATACCATTAATTCTGCAAACTTACACAAACCATAAACATTGCTACTTTTTTTGAAGTTGCTTTAACTGAAACACACATAACTGATTCAAAACCTTTTATATCAAACTGCAGAAACAAATACCTCAGTTCGAATTTATCAAAAAATATTTTTGTGACATTTTCCTGAAATTTTCCTCAGTGATTCACCCATAATGTCTCTGACTGCTGTATTATCACAGGTTTCTTTTTCACCTCTCCTAAATCATCAACTGATGTGCACAATTCTTATTAACTCCACTGACTAGAAATCTTTAGGAGGTGATTGATGTGACTATTCTGAAATGAAGAAGCTACTAGCATTCAAAACTACAAAGGTGATTACTGAAGATGATGGACTACTAAATTCTGTAGGAGGGAGAATTTTTCTATTAAGGTATGATAAATGACAGCAACTTCTCTGTTAATTTACTTTTCATTTTGCTTTAACTTCTTTATTTTTTAACTTAAGTTTCCTAATCCATCTTCAACTCAGAAGTGGCTTATCAAGTATTTGTTGAAAAAAACTTACAAATCTTTCCAGACACCAAAACTACCTATTTAAATAGAATGACAAATGATGTATAGTTTGATTTTTTAATCAAATTTTATTCATTAATTTCTTTATAAACTTAATGATAGCCTCCGTAAATTTAGTAGATTTTTCCTGCAGCCACTGATTCGGTTAGTCCTATTGCATACAGTAGTCCTAAACATTCTAAAATCAGTTCCTTGTGCGTCTTTGTCAGTGTAATATTATCACTACCTATAACTACAACAATTGGTTTTAGGATTTTGAAGTAGAATTTGATCTAATATTCATGCACTTAGAATAAATTATATAGGCATGTAATCGTGTGAACATATAATTTCCCTTTTGTTTTTTTGCCTTGTGCAAGAAACCATTCCTTTTCTCAATATATGCTTTAAAAATAGATTACAGCACATTCACAAATACATATTTCTATGCTTGATATATTTATGTAAGCATAAAAGTGAATAACTGAATATTACTAACCTAAATGTATAGATCTGCCAACACTTTTAGAACCTGTCTTGTTGATAATAATGAGAGTAGCATATTTTATTGGACGTAGAGTTGTGTGCTTTTTTAAAATATCATTCATTTCACCAATATTTATGTAAATGGATTGTAAAATATTCAGTGAGTGATGCATTTCTGCCCCTTTCCTTTCCAGTTACTGATCAGAAAGTTAGAATGAATTATTATTGCCAGCTTAGTCAAATATTTGAATAATTTAAATATTATTTGCTTTCCTTCCCATGCAATAATTTAGCATTGAACTATGTTAACTACAAACAGTGTTAGCAAACCAGAAGTAAGGAAATTCAAAATTGACTCATATTTTTGCTGGTATATAAAACACTCTTTGTAAAGTAATCTACCTATTTTAGGATTTTAATGTCCTTTTCAGTGACTGCAGATTTGAATGGCTATAACTTTAAGGACAACAAAATAACAAAAACACAAATAATGTCTAGCATTTATTAAGCTTATACTAGGCAGCAGGAAATACATTGTAAATTTTACTAAGATTGTATCATTTAATCTTTATAAAATTCTGTAATGTTACTAGTATGTTATCTCTTACACATATAAGGGAATTTAATTTTTACAGAGATTAAATGGCTTTTCCAAAGTAAGACACTTAGTCAATGGAGGGTTTTAAGACATTTTACATTCAGTCTCTTTAACACTACCATGTATGGCTGCATATTGCAGCTATCTCAGCACAACACATTTTTTAAAGGAAAACAGTTCTATTTATTAGTTCTTGTTTGGAGACATTCAGTGAGTCTATTTTTAATATATTATTTGAACTGAAGAAAACTACTCACCCCAGTGGCCCTAACACATTACTCAGACTTATACTCCCCCCATTCACTGGCCCTCTTATCCAAAATATTAGGACATGTTTCTAATTTTCCAGCTACCACAGATTATTATATTTAAAACAGGAATTTATCTTCCGTTGCCTGTATTCCTACAATGATACCCTCAGTTAAGCTGGTACATTTAATTTGTATATGTATTTTATTGCATTTACGATGAAAAAAAGAGAAATGTTTAGGGGCAAAATTATCTATATACTCTAAATATATTCTACCAATTTAGTCACGGCCACTAATCCAAGATAATATATAAAATATTTAAATATAAGCAGAAACAAACATGCATATCAAATAACATTTAAGCATCCAGTATGTTATAAATAAAGTACAACATCATGTACCCATGAAGAAGTGAACAACACGTCAATCTATTGTTGTATAATTTCAAGAGGAGCAGGAAGTGTAATAATGTTCACAAAAGTAAGCACTCTTAAGATTACTTTGTAATCCTCTTTTTAGTATTGTCCTTATTATATTCACTATTATTTTGTTTAAAAATATTATTTCCTAGAAATATTATTCTTTTCTTGATAAATTCAATATCATATACAATCATTACAATATCTGTATTTACATTCAAAATAATAAATTGTTTATGCTTGTGTGCCATCACCACTTGTGGTAACATTGATCTGAATTTTCTAGCCAAAATAATAACACATGTACACACACACATGCACGGTCACGAATACTGTGAAGGATGAGAAAACAATATCACCACTGCAAACGGCAGCACAGCCTTCCTGAAAATTCCCTCGTTAGGGTGCTCAATAATGTGGCTGCATAAAATAAATAATAAAATAATATCTATATTTCTTATAGGTCATCAATAGGTCAAACTAAGATAGAGAAAAATCTCACCAATAAGAGCAAGGTGCAAGGATAACAAATAAATAAACTGGGCAGAAGAGTGAGTGCCGAGAAAAAAATAAAACATTCAAACATATCTGGACACTTGATAGGAAAAGGAGTTGAATCTTTTCAGTAAATTCTTCTAAGTCAACTGCCTGGTCTTATGAAAAATAATTTAACTTCTACTTTATTATATTCTTAAAAATTAATCCCAATGAAATTGCATATCTGAAAGTGGAAGATGAAACTATAAATCTTCTAGAATAAAACATAAAAGAGCAGTTACAAGGCTTTAAATTTCAAAATTTTTTTCATATGCATTTGGCCCCCTTGTACATGAGGCTTTTGCATCTATGGATTCAACTAATCATGAATCAGACATATTCAAACATTTAAAAGAAATAAGAGTACAACAATAACAAATAATACAAAAGACAAGAATATAGTATAATGATTTACATAATATTTGTATTGTATTGGGTATTATAAGTAATCTAGAGGGGATTTAAAGTATACGGAGGATATGTGCAGGTAATATGCAAATGCTATGCTATTTTATATTACTGACTTGAGCACTCATGGATTTTGGTAAACTTAAGAGTTCCTGGAGCCAATACCCTGCAGAGACCAAGAGATGACTGTGTAACATGAAAGGTACTAATCTTAAGGAAAAACATTTAAAAATCAAACTGTATTAAAATAAAATAAATTTGGTCATTCTATGACCTTTTGTAAAAGTACAAAGAAAACAACAGAATAGTAGCAGATATATGCCAGACATAAACCCAACAAAGGGTCTGAGCCAGAATGTATCTAACGTCTACAAGTTAATAACATACTGAAAAAATTGGAAATGTAATTTAAAAAGCATTTCACAGAATTAGATATCCAGATGGTCAATAAGAATATAATGGTTTTTCAACCTCAATAATAATCAAGAAAATGTAAAATAAATCATGATATGATGCCACTGTATCTCCTCTAGATAAGTGAAACTGAGAAAAATAAAACAAAACAAAACAATAATGCTGAGGGTTGAAAGGCTCAATGAGCAGTAAGGATTCTCATGGTTCCCAGTGTAACTAAATGAGTACAAATAGTTTCAAAACAATCTCTATTACTATCTATTTAATTGGAACATACACATTCTCTAAGGTAGATATAGGTATAACAAAATGAGTACATATGTGCACCATTAGATGTGGACAAATGTATTACAGCACCACTGTTTATAATAGCCCCATTTTTAAAAACCCTAATGTTCTACAACAGTTGATCGAAAAAAATATTTCAATAATGTTATTCACTATAGCGGTGCTGCCTGACACATCATTTGCCAGACATAGAACATATCCATTATCACAATAAGTTCCACTGTTAAAAGGTGGATAGGAAAGAAACTGAATTGGCATGTGCTATGTATTAGTCCATTCTCGCACTGCTAAAAATAACTTCCTAAAACTGGGTAATTTATGAAGAAAAGAGGTTTAATTGACTCACACTTCCACAGGCTGTACAGGAAGCATGGCTGGGAGGCCTCAGGAAACTCACAATCATGGCGGAAGGTAAAGGGAAAGCAAGCATGTCTTCACATATGAGAGCAGGAGAGAGAGAAGGAAGGGGGAAGTGCCACATGCCTTTAAACAACCAGAGCTGGAGAGAACTCAGAATCACAAGAATGGTGAAAGGGAAGTCTGCCCCCATGGTCCAATCACCTCCCACCAGGACCATCCCTCAATACTGGGGATGACAATTCAACATGAAATTTGGGTGAGGCACAGAGTCAAACCATATCAGCTATATACAGCACAGATGAATTTCACAAACAAAGTTAACAGAGAGAAGCCAGACACAAAAAAGTGAATACTGTATTTTTCCATTTATATAAATTTCAGGCAACCTCATTTATGGTGTTAGAAATAATGGCTTTTCTTTCTGTGGAATAAGGAGATATTGATGATTGAGAAAGGGCATAAAAAGAAGTTTTTAAAATATGGTTAAAATGTATTCCTTAATCTGGGTACTGGTTAAATTGATAGAATCATTTTGTCATAATTCACAAACTGTTCATGTTCAATAATAAGAATTATTTCTAAAAAATTAGAAAAATTAAAGAAATTTGACAAAAATAAAATAATAAAAAATGTGCCTAATTCAATTTTTCTTTTAGCTGTATCGATTTCTACAATTATTACAAAATTTAAGAAATATATTTCTTATTTTCAATATATAGCTATATAAATGAAAATCAACAAGTTTAACTCTATATAAAATGTATTCTATTTTAAAGAGGACATAAACCATTTGTTAAGTCAATGTTATGATGTGAATTACTACAGGTTAAATTGTGGGTGTAATTCTGGATTTTCATATATGTTACGTTGAAAAACTCATAGTTTTGGAACTCAAGTTCCGTTCCAAGATGGCAGAGTAGGAACAGCTCCAGTCTGTAGCTCCCAATGTGATCAACGCAGAAGATGGATGATTTCTGCATTTCCAACTGAGATGCATGGTTCGTCTCACTGGGACTGGTTGGAAAGTGGGTGCAGCCCACAGAGGGCGAGCCGAAGCAGGGTGCTGCATCGCCTCACCCGGGAAGCGCAAACTGTCAGGGGATTTCCCTTTCCTAGCCAAGAGAAGCTGTGACAGATTTTACCAGGAAAATTGGGACACTGCCACCTAAACACTGCACTTTTCCAATGGTCTTAGCAAATGGCACACCAGGAGATTATATCCCACACATGGCTCAGTGGGTCCCACGTCCATGGACCCTTGCTCACTGCTAGTCTGAGATCAAACTGCGAGGCAGCAAGCCTGGCTGGGGGAGGAGTGTCCATCTTTGCTGAGGCTTGAGTAGGTAAACAAAGCAGCCAGGAAGCTCAAACTGGGTAGAGGCTACTGCAGCTCAAGGAGGCCCACCTGCCTCTGTGGACTCCACCTCTGGGGGCAGGGCATAGCTGAACAAAAGGCAGCAGAAACTTCTGCAGACTTAAACGTCCCTGTCTGACAGCTCTGAAGAGAGTAGTGGTTCTCCCAACCTGGTGTTTGAGCTCTGAGAATGGACAGACCACCTCAAGTGGGTCCCTGACTCCCATGTAGCCTAACTTGGAGACACCTCCCAGTTGGGACCGACTGACACCTCATACAGCTGGGTGCCCCTCTGAGACGAAGCTTTGAGAAGAAGGATCAGGCAACAATATTTGCTGTTTTGCAATATTTGCTGTTCTGCAGCCTCCACTGGTGATACCCAGGCAAACAGGGTCTGGAGTGGACCTCCAGCAAACTCCAACAGATCTGCAGCTGAGGGACCTGATTGCTAGAAGGAAAACTAACAAACAGAAAGGAATAGCATCAACATCAACAGAAACGACATCCACAACAAAACCCCATCTGTAGGTCACCATCATCAAAGACCAAAGGTAGATAGATAAAACCACAAAGATTGGGAGAAACCAGAGCAGAAAAGCTGAAAATTCTAAAAACCAGAGTGTCCCTTCTCCTCCAAAGGATCACAGCTCCTCGCAAGTAACAGAACGAAGCAGGATGGAGAATGACTTTGATGGGTTGACAGAAGGAGGCTTCAGAAAGTCAGTAATAACAAACTTCTCCAAGCTAAAAGACGATGTTCGAATCCATCGCAAGGAAGCTAAAAACCTTGAAAAAAGATTAGATGAATGGCTAACTAGAATAAACAGTGTAGAGAAGACCTTAAATGGCCTGATGGAGCTGAAAGCCATGGCATGAGAACTACGTGACACATGCACAAACTTCAGTAGCCAATTCGATCAAGTAGAAGAAAGGGTATCAGTGATTGAAGGTCAAATGAATGAAATGAAGCGAGAGGAGAAGTTGAGAGAAGAAAGAATAAAAAGAAACAAACTAAGCCTACAAGAAATATGGGACTATGTGAAAAGACCAAATTTTCATTGATTGGTGAACCTGAAAATGATGGGGAGAATGGAACCAAGCTGGAAAACACTCTTCAGGGTATTATCCAGGAGAACTTCCCCAACCTAGCAAGGCAGGTCAACATTCAAATTCAAGAAATACAGAGAACACCACAAAGATACTCCTCGAGAAGAGCAACCCCAAGACACATAATTGTCAGATTCACCTGGGTTGAAATAAAGGAAAAAATGTTACGGGGCAGCCAGAGAGAAAGGTCGGGTTACCCACAAAAGGAAGCCCATCAGACTAACAGCAGATCTCCCAGCAGAAACCCTACAAACCAGAAGAGAGTGGGGGCCAATATTCAACAGTCTTAAAGAAAAGAATTTTCAACCCAGAATTTCATATCCAGTTAAACTAAGCTTCATAAGTGAAGGAGAAATAAAATCCTTACAGACAAGCAAATGCTGAGAGATTTTGTCACCACCAGGCCTGCCTTACAAGAGCTCCTGAAGGAAGCACTAAACATGGAAAGGAACAACCAGTACCAGCCACAGCAAAAATGTAACAAATTGTAAAGGCCATGGATGCTAGGAAGAAACTGCAACAACTAGCAGGCGAAATAATCAGCTAATATCATAATGACAGGATCAAATTCACACATAACAATATTAAGCTTAAATGTAAATGGGCTAAATACTCCAATTAAAAGACACAGACAGGCAAATTGGATAAAGAGTGAAGACCCATCAGTGTCTGTATTCAGGAGACCCATCTCACGTGCAGAGACACACATAGGCTCAAAATAATGGGATGGAGGAAGATCTAACAAGCAATGGAAAGCAAAAAAAAGAACGGATTGCAATCCTAGTCTTGGATAAAACAGACTTTAAACCAACAAAGATCAAAAGAGACAAGGCCATTACATAATGGTAAATGCATCAATTCAACAAGAAGAGCTAACTATCCTAAATTTATATGCACCAAATACAGGAGCACCCAGATTCATAAAGCAAGTCCTGAGAGACCTAAAAAGAGACTTAGACTCCCACACAATAATTATGGGAGACTTTAACACCCCACTGTCAGTGTTAGACAGATCAATAAGACAGAAAGTTAACAAGGATATCCAGGACTTGAACTCAGGTCTGCACCAAGCAGACCTAATAGACATCTACAGAACTCTCTACCCCAAATCAACAGAATATACATTCTTCTCAACACCACATCGCACTTATTCCAAAACGGACCACATTGTTGGAAGTAAAGCACTCCTCAGCAAATGTAAAAGAACAGAAATCACAACAAACTGTCTCTCCAACCACAGTGTAATCAAGTTAGAACTCAGGATTAAGAAACTCACTCAAAATCTCACAACTACATGGAAACTGAACAACCTGCTCCTGAATGACTACTGAGTAAATAATGAAATGAAGGCAGAAATAAAGATGTGCTTTGAAACCAATGAGAACAAAAACACAATGTACCACAATCTCTGGGACACATTTAAAGCAGTGTGTAGAGGGAAACTTATAGCACTAAATGCCCACAAGAGAAAGTAGGAAAGATCTAAAATTGACATCCTAACATCACAATTGAAAGAACTAGAGAAGCAAGAGCAAATAAATCCAAAAACTAGCAGAAGGCAAGAAATAATTAAGATGAGAGCAGAACTGAAGGAGATAGAAACACAAAAAAACCCTTCAAAAAATCAATGAATCCAGGAGCTGGTTTTTTGAAAAGATCAACAAAATTGATAGACCGCTAGCAAGACTAATAAAGAAGAAAAGAGAGAAGAATCAAATAGACGAATTTAAAATGATAAAGGGGATATCACCACAGATCCCACAGAAATACAAACTACCATCAGAGAATATTATAAACACCTCTACACAAATAAACGAGAAAATCTAGAAGAAATGGATAAATTCCTGGACTAAATCAGGAAGAAGTCAAATCTCTGAATAGACCAATAACAGGCTCTGAAATTGAGGCAATAATTAATAGCCTACCAACCAAAAAAAGTACAGGACCAGACGGATTCACAGCCAAATTCTACCAGAGGTACAAAGAGGAGCTGGTACCATTCCTTCTGAAACTATTCCAATCAATAGAAAAAGAGGGAATCCTCCCTAACTCATTTATGTAGCCAGCATGATTCTGATAGCAAAGCCTGGCAGAGACACAACAAAAAAAGAGAATTTTAGGTCAATATCCCTCATGAATACCAATGTGAAAATCCTCAATAAAATACTGGCAAACCGAATCCAGCAGCACATCAAAAAGCTTATCCACCAAGATCAAGTTGGCTTCATCCCTGGGATGCAAGGCTGGTTCAACACATGCAAATCGATAAACATAACCCACCACATAAACAGTACCAAAGACAAAAACCACATGATTATCTCAATAGATGCAGAAAAGGCTTTTGACAAAATTCAACAGCCCTTAATGCCAAAACTCTCAATAAGCTAAGTATTGATGGAACATATCTCAAAATAATAAGAGCTATTTATGACAAACCCACAGCGAGTATCGCACTGAATGGGCAAAAACTGGAAGCATTCCCTTTGAAAACTGGCACAAGACAGAGATGCCCTCTCTCACCACTCCTATTCAACATAGTGTTGGAAATTCTGGCCAGGGGAATCAGGCAAGAGAAAGAAATAAAGGGTATTCAATTAGGAAAAGAGGAAGTCAAATTGTCCTTGTTTGCATATGACATGATTGTATATTTAGAAAACCCCATCATATCAGCCCAAAATCTCCTTAAGCTGATAAGCAACTTCAGCATAGTCTCAGGATACAAAATCAATGTGCAAAAATCACAAGCATTCCTATACACCAATAAAAGACAAACAGAGAGCCAAATAATGAGTGAACTCCCATTCAGAATTGCTACAAGGAGAATAAAATACCTAGGAATCTGACTTACAAGGGATGTGAAGGACCTCTTCAAGGAGAACTGTAAACCACTGCTCAATGAAATAAAAAAGGACACAAACAAATGGAAGAACATTCCATGCTCATGGATAGGAAAAATCAATATCATGAAAATGGCCATACTGCCCAAGGTAATTTACAGATTCAATGCCACCCCCATCAAGCTACCAATGACTTTCTTCACAGAATTGGAAAAAACTACTTAAAGTTCATATGGAACCAAAAAAGAGCCCGCATTGCCAAGACAATCCTAAGCAAAAAGAACAAAGCTGGAGGCATCATGCTACCTGACTTCAAACTATACTACAAGGCTACAGTAACCAAAAGAGCATGGTACTGGTAACAAAATAGAGATATAGACCAATGGAACAGAACACAGCCCTCAGAAATAACACCACACATCTACAACCATTTGATCTTTGACAAACCTGACAAAAACAAGCAATGGGGAAAAGATTCCCTATTTCATAAATGGTGCTGGGAAAACTGGCTAGCCATATGTAGAAAGCTGAAACTGGATCCCTTCCTTACACCTTATAAAAATTAATTCAAGATGGATTAAAGACTTAAATGTTAGACCTAAAACCATAAAAACTCTAGAAGAAAATCTAGGCAATACCATGCAGGACATAGGCATGGGCAAGGACTTCATGACTAAAACACCAAAAGCAGTGGCAACAAAAGTCAAAATAGACAAATGGGATCTAATTAAACTAAAGAGCTTCTGCACAGCAAAAGAAACTACCATCAGAGTAAACAGGCAACCTATAGAATGGGAGAAAATTTTTGCAATCTACCCATCTGATAAAGGGCTAATATCCAGAATCTACGAAGAACTTAAACAAATTTACAGTAAAAAATCAAACAACCCCATCAAAAAGTGGGCAAAGGATATGAACAGACACTTTTCGAAAGAAGACATTTATGCAGCCAACAGACACATGAAAAAAAGGCTCATCATCACTGGTCATCAGAGAAATACAAATCAAAACCAAAATGAGATACCATCTCACATCAGTTAGAATGGCGATCTTTAAAAAGTCAGGAAACAACAGGTGTTGGAGAGGACGTGGGGAAGTAGGAAAGCTTTTACACTGTTGGTGGGAGTGTAAACTAGTTCAACCATTGTGGAAGACAGTGTGGCAGTTCCTCAAGGATCTAGAACTAGAAATACCATTTGACCAAGTGATCCCATTACTGGGTATATACCCAAAGGATTATAAATCATGCTGCTATAAAGACACATGCACACTTACGTTTATTGCGGCACTATTCACAATAGCAGAGACTTGGAACCAACCCAAATGTCCATCAATGATAGACTGGATTAAGAAAATGTGGCACATATACACCATGGAATACTATGCAACCATAAAAAAGGATGAGGTCATGTCCTTTGTAGCGACGTAGATGAAGCTGGAAACCATCATTCTGAGCAAACTATCACAAGGACATAAAACCAAACACTGCATATTCTCACTCATAGCTGGGAATTGAACAATGAGAACACATGGACACAGGGCGGGGAACATCACACACTGGGGCCTGTCATGGGGTGGGGGGATGGGGGAGAGAGAGCATTAGGAGAAATACCTAACGTAAATGACAAGTTAAGGGGTGCAGCAAACCAACACAGCAAATGTACACATTTGTAAGAAACCTGCACATTGTGCACATGTACCCTGGAACTTGAAGTACAATTTAAAAAAAAATAAAAGAAAAACTCATATTTGTGCTCTGGAGTCATTTTTAATTAATTAATGGAATTGTATTCTTTGCATTGCAGAGATATTTTTCTAGTTGAAGAAAAATATAGTTGTTGCAAGAAGCTTTGTGTTATTTGCATGACTTTAGTGTCTTATTGGTGTGAAAACAAAATGTTTTTAGCAGAAGTGAATAAATTTGTACATTTATACATATGTATGTATAATGATCTTTTACCCAATTTTACATATATTTAAATATATAAATGCAAATATATATGCATATATTTGTATACCTACAAGTATTTATATATAAATTTACCTGTATATTTATATTTATGTATATATGTATATACATTTATATACATATAAATATAAAGATATTATATTTATGTATGTATGTACTATATTATATATAAATATGTATGCACATAAATATATGTATATATATTTATATTAATATTTATACTTATACTTTTACATGTATATTTATACTTCTATATATTTACATATAAATATATGTATATATAATATATGTATAATTTATAATTTATATACATATATTTATATGTGAATATATGTAAATATATGCATAAACATATATTTATATGTAAGTATAAATGTACATGTGAATTTATGTGTATTAATTTAAATACTAATATACATAAAATATTGTGTAAATTTCATAAATATTAATCAATTTATGCCTTTAAATTTATATGTATATTAACTTAAATATTGACACCATGTAAATATTAACTTTACATATATAGACATTTATATATTTGTATATAAATTTAAATTTAAAAATAAAAATATAATATTTAATTTAAATATATACAATTCTTAAGACATCAAATTATTTATTTCCAAATATCACTAAAAGTTATACTAATAGTTTATTAAAATATCTGTTTAGAAAGTATTTTAAACATGTAGAAAATAAGCATTAGCTTCTTATCAAGAAAATCACTGAATTTTAGAGAATGGTCAGTCCAACATTTTCTGAACCATTTGTCGTTAAAGCCTGGAAAACTTCATGAAAGTGACATCTAACACAAAATCGCAATATATTAAAAAGCAATTCAAAGTTCAAAAAGTGCTGTTCTAGCTGAAAAATTGTGGAAGGTGAAGCCTAAAGTAAATTTGTTTATTCTGTAATTTCCCAGTGCCCCTCAGAGCCCTTAGAATACCTCCAAGAAACCAATATGAATGGTCAGAGATAGCTTTAGAATTAAATAACAAATTTGTTCAGTCCTTCGAATTATTTAATTAAAATCCATAAGCCAAAAAGTTGAAGTTTTTCATTCAATATCATGCATGTGGCCAGTTGTATAATAAGGAAATAATTTTTACCACCTTTAGAAAATACTTATTTGAAATTCCAGATGCACTCTTTGTGCTTGATACTATATCGCAGTATTCTAGAATTTAATTTAGAGAATAAAGAAGTATGTTTACTTGTTAAGATTCATTTTTCTGCTCATTTTTATTTCTGCTCAGTTACTTTAATTATTAGAGTCCTCCTTGTGTTTAGAAATGATTTAAAGTGTTTTCAAGAGTTTCTCAGTAGTTCTTTAAGCTTCTTTGCAAAACATTTTATGGTTTTAACAAAATGAAAAAAAAAAACTGACAAGCATGGTGTCCAGAGAGAAATATCATTTTTTAAATTAAAATCTGACAAGCAGAGTGTCCAGAGAGAAATATCATTTTTTAAATTATTTTAAACTATTGTGAGTACAGAATAGGTGTACATATTTATGGGATACATGTGATATTTTGATACCAGCATATAATGTATAACTAAAAAATTAGGGTAATTAGGATAGCTAACACCTCAAGAATTTATCACTTCTTTGTGTTAGTGCCAATTGTACTCTTATAGTTATTTTAAAATAGACAATAAATTATTATTGATTATAGTCACCCTGTTGTGTTATCAAATACTATATTCATTCTATGTAATCAGATTTTTTAAATGGTCAAAAGATCTGAATAGAAATTTTTCAAAAGAAGATATGCAGATGGACAATAGCTCTATGAAAAGATAATGTTGAACATCATTAATCATCAAAGAAATGCAAATCAAAACTACAAAGAGTTGTCATCTCATCGTGTTAAAATGGTCATACAGTCACTAAGGAGAACATTATGGAGGTTGCTCAAAAAACTAAAAATAGAACTACCATATAATCTAGCAATCTTACTGCTAGGTATATATCCTAAATAAAGAAATCAGTATGTCAAAGAGCTATCTGCACTATTCATAACAGTGCAGCTCTCTTATTGCAGCACTACTCATAATAGCTAAGACTTGGAATTCACCTAAGTGCTCATCGCTGGATGGAAGGATGAAGAAAATGTGGTACATTATATGATGAAGTATTAGTCAACTGTAAAATTAATGAAATCCTGTCATTTGCAACAACATGAAAGAAACAGAAAGGAATTATATTAAGTGAAATACAAGTCAAGCATACAAAAAAAACACTCTTATGTTCTCACTCATCTGTGGGAGATAAAAGTGAAAAAAATTGAACTCATGGAGATTCTATTAGGCGTTCTTGCATTGTTATAAAGAAATATCTGTGACTGGGTAATTAATAATAAAATAAATTAAATTGGCTCACATTTCTGTAGGTTTTACAGGAAGCACAGTGGCAGCCTCTGCCTATGGGAAGATCTCAGGAAGTTTTTATTTATGGTGGGAGGTGAAGGAGGAGCAAGCACTTCACCTGGCAAAAGCAAGAAAGAGAGGAAGAGTAAGTTGGGGGAGATGCCACATACTAAAACAATCAGATCTCTTGAGAACTCACTAACTATCATGAAGACAGTACCGAGCTATAAGTGATCGGCTCCCATGACCCAAACACCTCCCACCAGGTCCCACCTCCAACAATGGAGATTACAATTAAGCATGAGATTTGAATGGAGACAAATATCCAAACTATATCAGAGATAGTACAATGTTGGAATGATGGTTACCAGTGGGTAGGAAAGGTAGCAAGGGAGGAGACAAAGTGGTGATGGTTAATGAGAGTACTATTATTTACATAAACTAAAACTAAATTGTATTTTCTAACTTAAAATTTTTTCAGAATTCTCACTCTTCCTCCCTTCTAGTTGTTCTGATTGAATATAAACAGTTGTAAGCTGCCTTTCACTCAGCACCACACTTAAAAAGTGAACTAAATAACAACAAAACATGACAACAAAATTAGAGGAATGCAGTAAAAGCAGTGCTTAGATGGAAATATATAGCATTGAATTCACATGTTACAGAAGAAAAAAAATATATAAAATCAATTGCCTATGCCTCCACTTCAGGAAATCAGAAAAAGAAGAGCAAGTTAAACTCAAAGTGAGTAGAAGATAACAAATGATAAGAATTAAAGCAAAAGTCAACTGAACTGAAAACAGAAAATCATACAGAAAACCAAGAAAACCAAAAGCTGGTTCTTAGGAAAGATCCATAAAATCACTGAGCCTGTAGAGTCAAGTTCACTAAGAAGAAAGGAGAGAAAAACAAATTCCTAATATCTAAAAATGAAAAAGGGCCATTTTGAATTGTATAGTCATTAAAATGATGATATGTGGGAGAAATTATTTTCCAATAATGCATTTGATAAAGAACTCAATAACTCAACAAGAAATAAAACAAATAACCTTATTAAGAAGGCAAAGAATGTGAACAGACATTTCTCAAAAGAAGACATAGAGCAGTCAACAAACGTGAAAAAATGCCCAACATCACTAATCATCAGAGAAATGCAAATTAAAACCACAATGAGAAATCATCTTACACTACTCAGAATAGCCATTATTAAGAAGTCAAGAAAAAATAGATGTTTGTGAAAAAACAGAGAAAAGGAAACACTTATACATATTTGTGGGAATGTAAATTAGTATAACCTCTATGAAAAACAGTATGGATATTTCTCAAATAAGTAAAATAGAACTACCATTTGATTCAGCAATTCCACTACTGGGTATCTACCTTCAGGAAAATAAACCATTATGTCAAACAACTTCTGCACTTACATTTTTATCTCATCACTATTCACAATAGCAAAATCATGGAATCAACCTAAGTGTCTATCAACAGATGATTGGACAAGAAAAAATGTGATAGATACATACACATACACACACACACAAACAATATAATACTATTTACCCATAACAAAGAATAACATTATGTCTTTTGCAGCAACACGGATGGCACTGGAGACCATTTTCCTAAGTGAAATGTCTCAGAAGCAGAAAATCAATAACTTCTCTTTCTCACCTGAAAGTAAGAGCTAAACGATAGGTACACATGGATATACAGTATGGACTAATAGACACTGGAGACTCTAAAGTGTGGATGGGTGGAGGGAAAGGAAGAAATGAAATACTAACTAATGGGTAGAATGTATACTCTTTGAATAATGGCTATCTTAAAAGCCGAGACTTCACCACTATGCAATATATTCATGTAACACAACTGAATTTGTACCTCTGCACCTCTAAATCTATAAAAATTAAACAGTTACAAATAAATGCTATGAACAATTACATACCCACAAAGCTGATAAACTATTTGAAACAGACCAATTTTTTGTTTTTGTTTTTGATTTTGTTTTTTGGAGACGGAGTTTCACTCTTGTCGCCCAGGCTGGTGTGCAATGGCACAATCTCCGCTCACTGCAATCTCAGCTTCCAGGGTTCAAGTGATTCTCCTACCTCAGCCTCCCAAGTAGCTGGGATTACAGGCGCTCGCCACCACGTCCAGCTAATTTTTGTAATTTTAGTAGAGACAGGTTTTCACCGTGTTGGCCAGAATGCTCTCTGCCCGTCTCGGCCTCCCAAAGTGCTGAGATTACAGGCATGAGCCACCAAGCCCGGCCAAAACAGACCAATTTCTTAAAAGGCATGCTCTGTCAAAACACATAAAAATAAATAGAGAATTCAAATAGGCCTCTGTCTATTAAATAAATTAAATCAATATTTAATAACCTGAAAAAGAACATCAGAACCAGATGAGTTCACTGGTGAATTCTACCAAACATTTAAGAAAGAAACAATACTAATTCTCTTGAATCTCTCTCAGAAGAGAAAATAAGGAATACTTTCTAATTCATTCAGTGAAGGCAGCATTACACTGATACCAAATCCAGAAAAGCCATTAAAAGAAAAAGAAAAAAAAACTATTGACCAATACCTCTCATGAACATAGATGCAAAAAGCCTTAAAGAAAAGATAGTGGACATAACAACTTACTTATAAAACTAAAAGAGTGCTGTGTCAACCATTGTTAAAATCACATATAAGATAATCTCAACTATATAAAGTAAAAATCTGCAGAGGACTAAAAAACTATTCTATTTTTAAAAAGGAAATATTAGCAAATGAAACACAAAAATATATAAAAAGATCTATCCACCACAACCAGGTAGGATTTATCTCGGTATGCATGGTTGGTTCCACACTCAAAAATCAGTTAATGTAATCCATCACATCAGTAGGCAAAATAAGAAAAATCACATGATCATATCAATAGATAAAAAAAAGCATCTGACAAAATCCAATTCCCATTTATGTAAAAACTCTCAAAAACTAGGAAATACAAGGAAACATCCTCAACTTGATAAAAAATAAAAACTACAAGAAACCTACAGCTAACATTATATTTAATAGTAAGGAACTTGAGTCTTTCTTGCTAAGATCAAGAATATGGCAAGGATGTCCTCTCTCACCACTGATTTTCAACATCATACTGGAAGTCTTAGTAATGCAATAAGGTAAAAATAAATAAATAAAATATATAGAGTTTGGGATAAAAGAAAAAAGCTATCTTTGTTCACAGATGACATTATCATCTATTAGCATTCCTCAAAATAAAAATACTTAAACATATTATAAAATATGTATAAGACATAATAAAGAAAAATTCCAAAACTCTCATAAAAGTTATCAACAAAATAAATAAGTGGAAAGATATTCTATGTTCATGGAAAGCAAGACTCAATATTATCAACATGTCAGTTCTTCCCAACTTGATCTATAGATTCATTGCAATACCAATCACAATCCCAGAAAGTTATTTTGCAGTTAAGACCAACTTATTCTAAAGTTTATACAGAGATGCAAAAGATCCAGAATAGACAACACAATATTGAAGGAGAAGAACAAAGCTGAAGGACTGACACTACTCAACTTCAAGATGTATTTAAAACTACAGCAATGAAGACAGTGTGGTATTGGTTAAAAAAGAAGCAAGTGAACTGATGGAATGGACTATAGAGAAATAAATCCGCATACATATAGTCCAGTGATTTTGACTAACAATGCAATGGGGAAAAGATACTTTTTCAAAAAATGATATTGAAAAAAATGGACATTGACATGAAAGAAAAACAGCGTAGACCTTATACCCTTCATGAACCTTAACTCAAAGTGTATCACAGACCTAACTGTAAAATATGAAACTATAAAACTCTTCCATGATAATATAGGAGAAAATCTACATGCTCTTGGGTTGGGTGATGACTTTTTAGATGCAATGCCAAAAGTGCAATCTGTGAATGAAATAATTGATAAACTAAACTTCATTAAAATTAGAAATTTCTGCTTTGCAAAATACATTGTCAAGAGAATGAAAATATAATCCACTGACTTGGAGGGAATATTTGCCAAAAACATACATATCTTTTAAAGGACAGACACCCAAAATGTACAAATAGCTCTTAAAACTCTTCAATGGGAACACAATAAGATTTTTAAAATGGGCCAAAGGCGTAACAGATACTCTCACCTAAGAAGATAGTCACATGGTAAATAAGCATATAAAAAGATGCTCACAATCATAGATCATTAGGAAAATGCAAAGTAAAACAATGAGATAACACTGATTGCTACAATCCAGAACACTGACAATACCTAATGCTCACGAGGATGTCGAACAACAAAACTCTCAAAAACTTGTGGTGAGAATGTAAAATGATAGAAGACTGTTTGGTGTTTATTTACAAAATGAAATAGCTTCTTACTGTATAACCTAGCAATCATTCTTCCTGGCATTTACACAAATGAGTTGAAAACTGATTTCCACACAAAAACCTGCACATGGATGTTTATAGCAATTTTATTAATAATTTATAAAACTTGGAAGCATTGAGATACCTTTCAGTAAAAGGCGGTACATCCAAACAATAGCATATTGTATAGCACCAAAAAAGAAATTAACCATCAAACCATAGAAAGAGATAAAGTAAAAAGAAGCATAATAGTGAGTGAAAGCAGCCAATTTAAAATGGCACACAGTGTGTGATTCTATGACATCCTTTAAAAGGCAAAACTAAGGAGACTGAAATAAATTAGTGGTTCCCAGGGGTGATAGGGAAGGAAAGATGACTAAGTGGAGCACAGACGATTCTTAGGACAGTGGAACTACTCTGTATGATACTATAATGGTGGATATATGTCATTATGCATCTGTGCAAACACATAGCACATACAGCACCAAAAGTGAACCCTAATGTAAATGGTGAACTTTGAGTAATAATGATGTGTTAGTTAGGTTCATTAGTTGTAACAAATGTACATTCTGGTAGGGGATGCTGATAATGCTAAAGACTATGCATGTGTGGGCAAGGATATGAGCAATCTCTGTACCTTCTTAATTTTGCTGTGAACTTAAAACTGCACTTAAGAAAAGAAGAAACCACATCCTGTAATTCTTTCTTTATTCTGTCATGTTTTTGATAATAATGTTGCCAGTGGTCTTTACTGCTAAGTGGGACACTTAACCTAAAATATTTTCTAACATGTAATCTATTTTAAAAGATTCATAAGTAATTCCTATTGTGTCATACATATTTATAATATAAACAAATATAAAAATATAGTTTCATGTATTATTTTATTGCTTGAAATATTTAAAATGTTAGCATATTATCATAAATCAAATGTCAGTAATACACAAATTATTATACTTGCTTTGATATTTGACAGTTTTTTTGAAAACCAACATGAGAAGAATAATCTGTGCTTCAGTCTAGACTCAAAAATTAGATGAATGTCCTGTAAATAAATGATTGGCTTCAAATAACAATTTCCATTTATATTATTTATGTATCCCCAGGCTCTCCAATATATAAATCTTTTATAAGAATCTGTAAATATGTGAGCTATAATTTTCTAACTCTCAAGGTACTTATATTAGAGATAGAATGGTTCTGTGACTGGACAATTTACAAAGAATAATTGAATATTGAGTAGGAAACAAGGATGTGTTTAATGAGCGAAGATCTGAATTTGTTACTCAGTATTTTTGCAACTCTATAAAACTGCAATTATGCCAAACATATGGACTATACTTAATTATATTTACACAATATATATTTGGCTAAAATGTAAAGAAACGATGTGTCTAAAATAAGAATAAAATATTTTGAAATTATATAGACTGTCATGCATTACTTAATTACAGGATACATTCTGAGAAATATGTCATGAGGCAAGTTTGTCATTGTATAAACATTGTAGAGAGTACTTACACAAATGTAGATGACATAGCCTACTACCCACTTATGCTATCTGGGATAGCCTATTGCTTCTAGGCTACAAACCATACAGCATGTTACTTACTAAATACTTTGGCAATTGTAACACAATAGTAAGTATTTGTGTAACTAAACATATTCAAACGTAGACAAGGTACAGTCAAAACACTATGTAAAAGATAAAATGTGGTGCACCTGTATGGGACACTTACAATAAATGGAGCTTGGAGGACTGGAAGTTGCTGTAGGTGAGTCAATGAGTGAGAGAGGCGAGTGAACGAGAAGGTCTAGGACATTATTGTACACTACTGTAGACCTTCTAAACACTGTACACAGGCTGCACTAAATGTATGTATTTTTTATTTAAATTTTATTGCATTATAATTTCCAGGATACATGTGCAGAACATGCAGGTTTGTTACATAGGTATACATGTGCCTTGGTGGTTTGCTGCACCTATAAACCCATCACCTAGGTATTAAGTCCTACATGCATTAGCTATTTATCCTGATGCTCTCCCTCACCATGACGCCCCCAACAGGCCTTGGTGTGTGTTGTTCCCCTCTCTATATTAATGTGTTCTCATTGTTCAGCTTCCAATTTTGAGTGAGAACATGTGGTGTTTGGATTTCTGTTCCTGTGTTAGTTTGCTGAGGATAATGGCTTCCAGCTTCATCCATGTTCCTAAAAAAGACATAATCTTATTCCTTTTAATGACTGCATAATATTCCATGGTGTATATGTACCACATTTTCTTTATCCAGTCTATCATTGATAAGCGCTTGGGTTGATTCTATGTCTTTGCTATTGTGAATAGTGCTGCAATGAACGTATGTGTGCATGTATCCTTATAATAGAATGATTAATATTCCTCTGGGGTAGATACCCAGTAGTGGGATAACTGGGTCAAATGGTATTTCCAGTTTTAGATTTTTGAAGAATCACCACATTGTCTTCCACAATGGTTGAACTAATTTACATTCCCACCAACAGTGTAAAAGTGTTCCTATTTCTCAACAGCTTCATCAGCATCTGCTGTTTCTTGACTTTTTAAAAATCACCATTCTGACTGGTGTGAGATGGTATTTCATTGTGGTTTTGATTTGCATTTCTCTAATAATCAGTGATGCTTAGCTTTTCTTAATATGTTTACTGGCTGGATAAATGTCTTCTTTTGAGAAGTGTCTGTTCATGTCCTTTGCCCACTTTTCAATGGTTTTCTTTCTTTTTTTTTTTTTTTTGTAAATTTGTTTAAGTTCCTTGTAAATTCTGGATATTGACCTTTGTAGGATGCGTAGATTGCAAAATATTTCTCCCATTGTGTAGGTTACTTGTTCGCTCTAATGATTCTTTTTTTAAACAGAAGCTCTTTAGTTTAATTAGATCCAGTTTGTCAATTTTTGACTTCGTTGCAATTGCTTTTGGCGATTTCATTATAAAATTTTTGCCTATCCCTATGTCCTGAATGCTATTGCCTAGATTTTCTTCGAGGGTTTATATGGTTTGGGGTTTTACATGTAAGTCTTCAAACTATCTTGAGTTAATTTTTGTATAAGGTGGAAGGAAGGGGCCCAGTTTCAGTTTCTGCATGTGACTAGGCAGTTTTCCCGGTACCATTTATTAAATAAGGAATTATTTCCCTATTGCTTATTTTTATTTTTTTATTTTTTTTGAGATGAAGTCTCACTCTGTCACCCAGGCTAGAGTGCAGTGGCGTGATCTTGGCTCACTGCAAGCTTCGCCTCCTGGGTTCATGCCATTCTCCTGCCTCAGCCTCCTGAGTGGCTGGGACTGCAGGCGCCTGCCACCACGCTGGCTAATTTTTTGTATTTTTAGTAGAGATGGGGTTTCACCATGTTAGCCAGGATGATCTCGATCTCCTGACCTCAAGATCCACCCGCCTCTGCCTCCCAAAGTGCTGGGATTACTGGCGTGAACCATTGCACCCGGCCTGCTTATTTTTTTTCAGGTTTGTCAAAGATCAGATGGTTGTAGATGCGCAGTGTAATTTCTGATGTCTCTATTCTGTTACACTGGTCTATTTGTCTATTTTTGTACCAGTACCATGCTGTTTTGGTTACAGTAGCCTTGTAGTATGGTTTCAAGTCAGGTAGCAAGGTGCCTTCAGCTTTGTTCTTTTTTCTTAGGATTGCCTTGACTGCACAAGCTCTTTTTTGTTTCATATAAATTTTAAAATAGTTCCTTCTAATTCTGTGAAGAATGCCAGTGGTATTTTGGTGGGTATAGCATTGAATCTATAAATTACTTTTGGCCGCGTGACCATTTTTACAATATTAAATCATCCTATTCACGAGGATGGAATGTGTTTCCATTCATTTGTGTCTATTCTTATTTTCTTGAGCAGTGGTTTGTAGTTCTCCTTGAAGAAGTTATTCACTTCCCTTGTTAGCTGTATTCCTAGGTATTTTGTTCCTTAAAAATTTTGAATGGGAGTTCATTTATGATTTGGTCTCTGCTTGTCTATTGTTAATGTATAGGAATGCTTGTGATTTTCACACATTGATTTTGTATCCTGAGACTTTCCTGAAGTTGATTATCAGCTTAAGGAGCTTTGGGGCTGAGATGATGGGCTTTTCTAGATATAAAATCATGTCATCTGCAAACAGAGGCAATTTACTTCCTCTCTTCCTATTTGAATACTTTATATTTCTTTCTCTTGCCAGATTGCCCTGGACAGAACTTCCAATACTATGTTGAATAGAAGTAGTGAGAGAGGGCATACTTGTGCCAGTTTTCAAAGGGAATGCTTCCAGCATTTGCCCATTCAGTATGATATTGGCTGTGGGTTTGTAATAAATGATTATTATTTTGAGATATCTTCCATCAATACCTAATTTATTGAGAGTTTTTAACATGAAGGGATGTTGAATTTTACCAAAGATCTTTTCTGCATCTATTGAGATAATCATATGGGTTTTGTCATTAGTTCTGTTTATGCGATGAATTACATTTATTGATTTGCATATGTTGAACCAGCCTTGCATCCCAGGGATGAAGCCAACTGGTTCATAAGGGATGTGCTTCTGGATTCAGTTTACCAGTATTTTATTGAGGATTTTCACTTTGATGTTCTTCAAGGAAATTGGCCTGATGTTTTCTTTTTTTTGTTGTATCTCTGCAAGGTTTTGCTATCAGAATAATGCTGGCCCCACAAAATAAGTTAGGGAGAAGTCCTTCATTTTCCATTTTTTGGAATAGTTTCAGAAGGAATGGTGCCAGCTCCTCTTCCTACCTCTGGAAAAATGTGGCTGTAAATCCATCTTGTCCTGTGTTTATTTTATTTTATTTTTTGGTTGGTAGGCTATTTATTACTGTCTCGATTTTAGAATTTATTATTGGACTATTCAAAGATTCAAATTCTTTCTAGTTTATTCCTGGGAGGGTGTTTGTGTTCAGGAATTTATCTATTTTCTAGTTTACTTGCGTAGAAGTGTTTCTAGATTTTCTATTTTACTTGCATAGAGGTGTTTATACTATTCTCTGATGGTTGCTTGTATTTCTTTGAGGTAAGTAGTGATATCCCCTTTATCATTTTTTATTGTGTCTAGTTGATTCTTCTCTCTTTTCTTCCTTATTAGTCTAGCTAGTGGTCTATTTTATTAATGTTTTCAAAAAAACAGCTCCTGGATTTATTGATTTTTTGAAGGATTTTTTGTGTCTCTCTCTCCTTCAGTTCCACGATCTTAGTTATTTCTGGTCTTCTGCTAGCTTTTTGATTTGTTTGCTCTTGTATCTATGATTCTTTTAGTTGTGATGCTCCAGTATTGATTTGAGATCTTTCTAACTATCTGATGTGGGCATTTAGAGCTATAAATCTCCCTCTTAACACTGCTTTAGCTGTGTCCCAGAGATTCTGGTATACTGTCTCTTTGCTCTCATTGGTTTCAAATAACTTCTTGATTTCTGCTTTAATTTCATTATGTACCCAGGAGTCATTCAGGAGCAGGTTGGTCAATTTCCACATACTTGTGTGGTTTTTAGTGAGTTTCTTAATCTTGAGTTCTAATTTGATTGCGCCATGGTCTGAGAGACTGTTATAATTTCAGTTGTTTTGCATTTGCTGAGGAGTGACTTACTTCCAATTATGTGGTCGATTTTAGGGTAATTGAGAAGAATGTATATTCTATTTTTGGGGGATGGAGAGTTCTGTAGATGCCTATTAGGTCCACCTGATCCAGAGCTGAATTCAAGTCCTGGATATCCTTGTTAATTTTCTGTCACAATGATCTGTCACAAGTGGGATCTTCTGATCTGTGGGTTGCACAGATCCCTGGAAAAAGCAGATTCCCAGGCTTGGTAGCATGTTCACTCACTGCCTCTCTTGGCTGGGGGTGGAGGCTCCCCTTGCACCATAAGGCTCTCAGGTGGGCTGACACACCATCCTGCTTTTCCTTACTCTCCATGGGTCATGCAAACCACCTGATGATAGAACCTGGATACCTTGGTTGCAGGTGTAGGATTTGCATGCTGTTTGATTCTTCTCAGTGGGAGCCTCTGACCGCCACTCCTTTTAGTCAGCCATCTTGGCTGTATTTCTTATTCTTTAATAATAAATTAACCTAGGCTTACTGTAGCTTATTTACTTTATAAACTTTTTAGTTTTTTTATCTCTTGACTCTTTTGTAATAATACTTAGCTTAAAACTCAAACACATTGTAAGCTGTACAAAATTATCGTCTTTCTTTTTAACCTTGTTCTATAAGTTTTTTTTTTAATATACTTTAAGTTTTAGGGTACATGTGCAGAAGGTGCAGGTTAGTTACATATGTATACATGTGCCATGTTGGTGTGCTGCACCCATTAACTCGTCATTTAACATTAGGTATATCTGCTTTTTACTTTTTAAATATTTTTGTTAAAACCTAAGACACAAACACAAAATTAACCTATACCTACACAGAATCAGGATCATCAATATCATTGTATTTCACCTCCACATCTTGTCCCACTGAAACATCTTCAGGGGCATTAACACACTGGGAGCTGTCATTTCTTATGGTAACAATGTTTTCTTTTGGAACACCTCCTGAAAAACATACCTGAGGCTATTTTACGGTAAACTTCTTTTATACATAGAAGTACATTCTAAAATAATAATTACAAATATAGTCATTAATAGACAATAGGAATTTTGCAGCTACACCATAATCTTATGGGTCCACCCTCATATATGTAGTCTCTTGTTGACTGAAAGCTCATTTTGCAGCACATGACTGTACATAGATAGGCAGATAGTTAGATAGATAAATATTTATAAAGTTGATGTCACGGGTCTCTGGAAAAAGTAGAATGTATTGATTTAGTCTGAAAAAGCACACAAATATTGATTCATACAGAATAAAATGACTAAAATATACTTTATTGACCATTTTTTCACTATGCAACTTTAATAAGTGATGTAAAATTATAGACCAAATTATTTTACTCTAAAATATGTTAAATGACAGCAGTGAGAAATATAAGGTAAAACTGATAAAAATAAAGACTATTATAAGATTACTGTTAAAGCTTGTGACAAATAGTCTTGCTGGAATATTTGATTTTTAAGTTCAGCACAGAAATGTTTTTTAATATATACATCATCAATCTATCTGCTTTGTTTTCATCTTTATATATGTTTTGATTATCTTTCATTATTCTTATTTTATTTTATGTAGAAAATATTTTGAGCACCTTTTTTGTGCCATGTACTCTTCTAGACACTGAGAATACAGTAGTAAACAAAATAAGAAAAAAGTATTCTCTCAATAGCTAGATTTTTGAAAAGATGAACAAGTCTGTGATTAGATATGGGTGAGACAGTTTGCTATTCTCTCTCTCTCTCTCTCTCTATATATATATATATATATATTCACTCATTTAATACTCCCCAAATATTTATGAGGTAGGTATGCTATTATCTCCATTTCAAAATGAGGAAATCAAGATATTGAATAAACTGTTAAATACATCAAAACAAAATGTATTGTACATGGGTTCACATTTAGGAATTATGACTCCAGGGTTCCTTGCTCATAACAATGTATTATTAACAAAGATAGATACATATTTAAATTTTTTTCTGTTTCTAATAATAAAATATCTAAAACTGGGTAATTTCAGGTAAATGAATTCATTTCTTTTAGCTTTGGAAGTTGAGAAGTACAACTTTGAAGGACCACATCTGGTGAGGGCCTTCTTGCTGGTGGAAACAATCTGAAGAGTGCCCAGGTGTGGCTCAAGGCATCACATTGCCAGGGGACCATGCTAAATCAGGTCTCTCTCTTCTCATAAATGAACCAGTCTCTTTCTCATAATAACTCATTAATCATTTAACTCTTTCATCCATTAAGCCTTGAATAGATTAATCTATTCATAAGGGCAGATCCTTCCTTACTCAATAACCTCTTAAAGGCTTCACATCTAATTAAACTTCAACATGAGCTTTGGAGGGGTCCAACATTAAAACATAGCATTCAAAAGGCAATATGTGATAGATTTAGTTAGATTAGATGATAGATAGATAGATAGATAGATAGATAGATAGATAGATAGATAGATGATAGATAGATGATAGACAGATAGAATAGATATAGAGAGTAGAGAGATAGATGAGAGGTACATAGAATTTCCTTTCATTTATTTACCTACAACTTTACCTACAACTTATCCTTCATAAAGAATGAATTTACCTACAACTTACCCTTTATAAACGAATGAATTCACTCAGGAATATGAACAAAATGTTTTCCTTTTAAACAAATAATTAAAAAAAAGAATTATTAACTGATAAGAGAAATAATTAAAAGAGATAATAAAAATAAATGGATCCTTTAATTATAAACACTGTCCGATGCATACTTTGTTGTATTGTGGTTTGCCTTGTGTGTTTTGCAGATGCAGCATATTTTTACAAGCTTAATGTTTGTGATAACCCTGTGTTGAGGATGTCTATCAATGCCATTTTCCAACAGCATGTGTTCTCTTCATGTCTCTGTCACATTTTGATAATAAACTTTTTCATTATAATTATATCTGTTATGGTGATCTGTGAAACTAAGGATTATGCTATATCTACTCAGCCTGGGTTCTATAAATGGCATAACAAAGCCTTAATGAGAGTACCTCTGCCTACAGCATAGTTTCCTGACTATTATAAGACCACTGTTCACTGACGATTCACCTGGTCACCCAAGAGCTTTGATGGAAATGGACAGGAGATCAATGTTTTTATGCCTGCTAACACTGAATGTATTCTTCAGCCTATTCATGAAGGAGTCACTTTGTTTTTTTGTGTGTTTTTAAAAATTTTTTAATTAAATTATTTTTTAATTTTATAATTTTAACGTTTATTTTAGATTCAGGGGGTACATGTGCAGATTTGTAACATGGGTATATTGCACAACACAGGTTTGGAGTATGATTGATCCCATCACCCAGGAGGTGAGCATGGTACCCAATTGTTAGTTTTTCAGCCATTACCCATTTCCCTCCTTCCCTTTCTAGTATTCTCCAGTGTCTATTCTTTTCATCTCTATGTCCATGTGTACACAATGTTTAGCACCCAGTTATAAATTAGAACATGTGTTATTTGGTTTTCTGTTGCTGCATTAATGTGCTTAGGATAATGTCTTCTAGCTACCTCCATGTTGCTGAAAAGGACGTAAATGTATTTTTCATGGCTATATAGTTTTTCATGGTTACATATGCAATACTTTTTATATCCAATACACCATTGATGGGCACTTAGATTGATTCCATGTCTTTGGTACTGTCAATAGTGCTGTGATGAACATAAGATTGTATGTATTGTTTTGGTAAAATAATTTCTTTTCTGTTGGATACATACCCAATAATGGGGTTTCTGAGCATATATCAAATAAATTTCTGCTTTAGAGTACTTTGAGAAATTTTCAAACCACATTCCAAAGTGACTGAACTAATTTACATTCCCACAAACAGTGTACAAGCATTTTCTTTTTTCTTCAGCCTCACCAGTATCTGTTGTTTTTGACTTTTTAATAATAAACATTGTGTCTGGTGTGAGAAGGCATCTCATTGTGGTTTGATTCACATTTATTTGATAATTTGTGATGTGGAACATATTTTCATATGTTTGTTGGCCATTTATATGTTTTCTTTTGAGAAATGTCTGTTCATGTCCTTTGCTCACTTTTTAATGAGATGCTTTTTTTGTTGTTGTTGAATTATTTAAGTTTCTTAAAGATTCTGGATATTAGAATTTGTCAGATGCATAGCTTGTGAATATTTTCTCTTATTCTATAGGTTGCCTTTCTTCACTGATAGTTTTTTTTTTTTTTTTGCTGTACAGAAGCTCTTAAGTTTAGTCAGTTTTCACTTGTCAATTTTTGTTTTTGTGGCAATTGCTTTTGAAGACTTAGTCATAAATTATTTCCCAAAGATGATGTGTAGAATGGTGCTTCCTAGGTTTTCTTCTATAATTTTTATAGATTAAGGTTTTTCATTTAAGTATTGAATCCATCTTGAGTTAATATTTGTATGTGTTGAAAGAAACAAGTCTAGTTTTATTCTTCCATATATGGCCTTCTAGCTATCACAGAATCATTTATTGAATAAGGAGTTCTTTCCATATTGCTTTTCTTTTTTTTTTTGGTCAACTTTGTTGAAAATCAGATGGCTATGGGTGTGGAGCTTTATTTCTGGATTCTCTGATCTGTTCCATTGATCTATTTCTGCAACAATACCAGGCTGTTTTTGTTACTGTAACTTTGTGGTGTGATTTGAAGTCGGGTAGTGTGGTGCCCCCAGCTTTGTTCGTTTTGCATAGGATTGCTTTCATTATTCAAGCTCTTTTTTGGGTTCCATATTAATTTTAGAATTTTTTTCTAATTATAATGGTAGTTTGGTAGGAATAGCATTGAATCTGTAGATTGCTTTGGGCAATATGTGCATTTTAATCATATTGATTCTTTAATTCATGAGCATGGAATATTTTTCCATTTGTTTGTGTCATTTATGATTTCTTTCAGAGTGTTTCGTAATTCTCCTTGTGGAGACCTTTTATCTCCTTGCTTAAATGTATTCCTAAGTATTTTGTCTTTTTGTGGCTATAGTAAATAGGATTGCATTATTGATTTGGGTTTCAGCTTGAACGTTATTGTTCTATAGAGATGCTACTGTTTTTTGTACATTGATTTTGTATTTTGAAATGTTACTGAAGTTATCGGTTCCAGTAGTTTTTTCACAGACTCTTTAGGGTTCTCTGGGTACAGAATCATATCATCAGTGAAGAGAGACAGTTTTTCCTTTGTTTTCCAACTTAGATATCTTTTCTTTTGTCTGATTGCCCTGGCTAGGGCTTCTAGTGCTATGTTGAATAGGAGTGGTGAGAAAGGTTATCCTAGTCTTGTTCCAGTTCTCAGGGGAAAGGCTTTCAGCTTTTATCCATTCAGTACGATGTTACCTGTGTTTTGCCATACATGGATCTTATTATTTTGAGGTATGTTCCTTTGATGCCTAGTTTGCTGAGGGTTTTTATCATAAAGGAATGCTGGGTTTTATGAAAAGCTTTTTTTATATCAATTGAGATGATGTTTTTTTCTTTTAATTATATTTATGTAGTTAATCACATTTATTGATTTGTGTTAATACATTTATGTAGTTAATCACATTTATTGATACCTTGCATCATAGATATGAAGCCTACTTGGTCATGATGAATTAACTTTTTAATATGCTGCAGGACTTGGCTTGCTAGTATTTTGTTCAGGATTTTTGTTTATGTTAATCAGAGATATTGGCTTATTGTGGTATTTTTTCACTGCATACTTGAATGTTTTGGTATCAGAATGAGACTGTATTCATCAAATGAGTTAGTGAGAAGTCTTTCCTTCTCAATATTTTGAAATAGTTTCAATAGACTTGGTACCAGCTCTTCTTTGTATGTCTGTAGAATTCAATTCTTAATCCATGTGGTCTGTATATTTTTTTAGTTTTTTTTCTTATTGCTGATTCAATTTTGGAACTCAACATTGTTCTTTTCAGGGTTTTAATTTCCTCCTGATTCAATCTTGACAAGTTATGTGTTTCCAAGAATTTCCTCTAGATTTTCTAGTTTGTATGCATACAGATGTTTATTATGGGCTCTGCGGATCTTTTGTATTTCTGTGGAATCAGTTGTAATGTTACCTTTGTTGTCTCTGATTGTGCTTATTTGAATTTCTCTCTCTCTCTCTCTTTTTATTTTTGTTAACCTAGCTAGCAGTCTATTATTGATCTTGTTGATTTTTTAAATAACAAACTTTTGGTTTTGTTGATTTCTTGAATTTTGAAGTCTCATTTTTTTTTGTCAGTTGTTCTCTGATTTCATTTATTTATTTTCGTCTGCTAGCCTTGGAGTTAGTTTGTTCTTATTTTTCTAGTTCCTCTAGCTGTGATGTTAGATAATTAAAGATCTTTCTTTTTTTTTCAGGCAGGCTTTGAGCACTATAAATTTTCCTCTTAACACTACTCTTTCTGCCTCCCAGAGATTTGGGTATGTTGTATTTCTGCTTTTATTTATTTCAAAGAATTTTTTGATTTCCACCTTAATTTTATTGCTTAGCCAAAAGTTATTCAAAACCATGCTGTTTATTTTCCATGAAATTGTGTGGTCTTGAGAGATCTTCTTAGTATTGATTTCTATTTTCATGTCACTGTGGTCTGAGAGTATGGATGGTATAATTTTGATTGTTTTTAGAATTTACTGAGTCTTGCTTTATGGCTGAGCATGTGATTTAGCTCAGAGTATGTTCCATGTGCAGATGAGAAGAATGTATACTATGTGGTTCATGCGTGGAATGTTCTGCAGATACCTATTATGTCCTTTTGCCCAAGTGTTGAATTTATGTCCAGAGTTTTGTCTAGTTTTCTGCCAAAAAGTCATTTTGACTTAAAAGTCTTATTATTCAAGAAATACTTTTTGTAATTCTATCACTGCTATTAATTACAATTTCTCTGACGGATCTGGGCAAAATAATTGATTATCTTCTAGAAAATATTTACCATTCCAAGTGCCATTAGGGACATTTATGATTCTTGGTTGGAGGTAAAAATATCAACACTAACAAATGTTTGGAAAAAGTTGAGGGCAACTTTCATAAATTACTTTGAAGGATTCAAGACTCCACAGGAGGAAGTTACTGCAGATGTGGTGAAAATGTCAAGAAAACTAGAATTAGACCTGGGTCCTGAAATAGTGACTTATTGCTGTAATCTCATGATAACACTTAACAGGTGAGAACTTGCTTCTCATGAATGAGCAAAGACAGTGGTTTCTTGACATGAAAACTACTCCTGGTGAAAATACTGTGAACATTGTTGAAATGACAACAAAATACTTATAATATTATATAAACTCAGTTAATAAAGCAGTGGCAGAGTTTGAGAGAATTGACTCCAATTTTGAAAGAAATTCTGCTGAGTCAAATGTTATCAAACAGCACAGTATGTTGCAGAAACATCTTTTGTGAAAGGGAAAGTCAGTTATGGCAAACTTCTGTGTTGTCTTATTTTAAGAAATTGCCACAGCCAGCCCACCCTTCACCATTCACCACCTGATTAGCGAGTAGCCATCAACTTCCAGGCAAGACTTCTCTATCAGCAAGAAAGATTACTACTCCCTGAAGGTTCAGATGATTCTTAACATTTTATCAATAAAGTATTTTTAAATTATAGTATGTGTGTCTTTTTAGATATAATCTTATTGCACATTTAATAAACCAGAGTATAATATAAAGATAGTTTTATATGATGAAACAAAAAATGTACGACTTGCTATACTGTAGTATTCACTTTATTGGGCATTCACTTTATTGTGGTGGTCTGTATTAAAATCAGCAATATCTGAGATATATCTTCACCTTCATGCAGACAAGTTTTGCTGTATTGCAGGCACTGCTGCTTCTAAGAGATGTTGACCAGAGGCTGGGGGAGTTACCTGCTCTTCAAGGTTGGTGACTGTAGCTGTGGCTCTGCAGTGCCATTTAGTAGCTGGTAGCTGAAGACATGCTGCATGCAATCCAGGGCAGGAGGCTGGTGCCAGCCTTACAAAATGAGAAGTTCCTTGAGTGAATGAAGACCTTAGGCATATTCCTAGTGAACTGAAGTACAAGGACACCAGAGTACAAAGTGACATAGAGTCCAGCACATATTTACAAATTATTTTCTTGATAGAAGCCTAGGGAGAAAAGCTAGAGGTTCTGAGTGCCTGAGACTTCCTTGTCCATTCACTTTGTTCTATTCAGAGTCACTCTGTGGTAGAAGTGGAGGAAGGATGGCATAAGAAACTTAGTGAATAATAGTGTTTCCGTCTCTATTGCACAGGCAGGCCATCAGCTGTCTTGGTCCAACAGTGAAGACTTCTTATTATGAGTATCAAGTCCCACCCTTTGCAATGCAACCATTCAAGGAACTCTTCTTTGTTTGATCTGCTGGGGTCTAGATGGCAAGAAAGATATACTATGTGGTGGATATAGCTACCATTGCTCTTTTCTTTTTATCTTATTTTTATTTTTGTTCTGTTTTTTTGGGGGGGTGCGTGTGTGTGGTCTCTTGAAGTTATTTCATACTGATGTAAATTTTTTTTCATGTTAAAATGGCTACTAATCTCGTCACTCTCTTCCATGTTTATTTGCAAAATGTGTCCATTATGTCCATCTGCAATTAAGCACATCCTCATCTCTTTTGATTCTTCTTATCCTGTTTCTTTTCATCTCGGTGACTGTATTTTTGGCTTTGACTTAGCTTCTGATTTTTAATATTCCAAATAAATACCTTTAATTTGTAAATAAAAACTGAATACCCTTTTAAAAATGTTTATATTTATTGTCTATGTCCTAAATGCACTAGTTATTCTCAAAGTGCTTTACAGAAATGCTCTCCATGGTGATGTGAGGATGAGGAAAAAAGTGTTTTTTATAATCATACTAGGAAAGACCACACATGGGGAGGCAACATAGGCTACTCAGTAGCTTATCAGATGAGTTATAATGGAGGACCCTGCCCAGCTTTGGCCTTGTAAATAAACGTTAGTGCCATTAACTATCTCCATCTGCTAGTCTAATAAGTAGTATTGGTCTCTTTGTGGAAAAAAAATTCTACTAATTTTGAGGGAAAGACCACCTATGCCATAAGAGAAATATGAAGAAGTTAGTTCATAACCTGCCACAGACACTAAGATTTTGTCCTACAATTCTAGATCATAACATAATTGAAGTGTACATATGTATTAAATTGACTTAGGCAAGTTTCTTTTCATTTTCTCTCACTCCCCAACAAATACATGACTAATGGTAAGAATATAGTTTTTCATGTTCATGGGGGAATAATTCCAGAAACACTGCAGATACCAAACTCCATGGATGCTCAAACTTTTTTTATAAAATGATTTTATATAAAATCATCTCTAGATTATTTATCCTACCTAATACAATATCTATACATCACTTCATTAATGTGGATTCAACCTTGCCTTATACTCACCACAAGACAAATTCAAGTTTTGCTTTTTGGAATTCTGAGAAATTATTATATTTTTAATATTTTTATTTGAAGTTGGTTGGTGAACCCACTGATGTAGAACCCAAGGATACGGAAGGTCTAATGTAATTGGAACTAGGAGTGGGCTTGTAGACAAAACCTCTCACAGTGAATGTCAAATTGGTTGTAGCATTTTGTCAGTGTGTGTGCATGAAGGGAAGGGGGAAGAAGTAACTGGGAATAATTTTTTTCCAATGGAAAGTGATAAAATAATCAATTTAATTGGCAAAATTGTTCAGCAAATAGACCTAGACCTATGTTTAAATATATATTATTTCTCAGCATTTTTGTAAATTTTGTCACCATGTTATGAGGTAATTTTGAGAATTAGATTGTTATCAAAATATTGGATAAAAAATAGAAGCTGTGAAAAATAGAAGAAATTAGATATTTGGTTGTAACACATAAGGCAGCCATGTAATTACAATGTAATTACATGACCCAGCTGCAGGAAAAAAAATGTCCTTATTACCAGTACTCTACATAATAAATTATTCTCCAAATACTTAATACATGAAGTCACATTATTCTTTAAATTTGCTAATCTACAAAATGGCAATGAAGGAAGTGAATGTCCTCTTCGGGAAAATATGAGGCAAAATATGATTATAGCAATTGCATAGGCATATCTGATACATGTGAATTGACTAACATTAAACCTATTACAGAATAACTTCCCCAAGAATTTAACAGCATGTAAATATTTGTATCTACCTTACTATGGGGATAAATATAGAGGCAATATTAAAGTTAAAGATAAGATAAAGAGTATTTGAACAGATTTTAAAAAGTAGGATATGTATAGAAATTATAGTAAAACCTTGAAAAAATATGTAGAAATGGCATTTGTACATATTTGATTAATCAAGATGTAATGTAGAGTTTACAAAATAAAATAATAACACTCATCCTAGCATTTTACTTTAGCTCTCATAGAGAGCTAAAATGTTCACGAGTATCAAGCAGAACAGGAATTGACTGCATCAACTGAACTAATAGAAGAATAAGGTAATCTTTTTGACTTTTTGCTTAAAACATTGCTGATCCTTTGTTTTGTTATTTTCAGAGGCAAGACAACTTTTCTTTTGAGCTATTAACAGCTTTTAATAATTTACTATACTCCTCTGAACAAAATTTGGAACATATTTGTTTCTCTCTACCTAATTTCCCCAGAATTTGGAAGCTATTTGTGAGTATTCTTAACTTATGGCAATATAGTTATTTGCATGAGTGCAATAAGAATCTGTTTGCATATGTAACAGGCACATTTGAAACTGGTCATTTTACCAAGGTTTTGACTGGAATGGTGTTCTTTCCTTATGATGCCAATAAAGCCCTTGTAAAAACTGGCCTCATATTCTGTGTACACAGTCTCTGTACCAGATTTCTGACCTGTGTTAAGCAAAGAATGTCACTTTCTGAAAGGCTCAGAAGCCCCAGGTTTATCTCGGGACCTCAAGAGTAGAGGAAATTCACCGAATACATAGCTATTTGATGGCACAAATCCATGGCTTAGCTCAGCTTTAAAAAAACCTTATCTGGGCCAGGCACAGTGGCTCAAGCCTGTAATCCCAGTACTTTGGGAGGCTGAGAAGGGCAGATCATGAGGTCAGAAGATCAAGAACATCCTGGCTAACATGGTGAAACCCCTTCTCTACTAAAAAAAAAAAAAAAAAAAAAAAAAAAAAATTTAGCCAGGCATGGTGGCAGGTGCCTGTAGTCCCAGCTACTTGGGAGGCTGAGGCAGGAAAATGGCATGAATCCGGGAGGCAGAGCTTGCAGTCAGCCAAGATCACGCCACTGTCCTCCAGCCTAGGGGACAGAGCGAGATTCTATCTCAAAAAAAATAAAAAAAAAAAGCCTTATGTGAGATTCCTAGTATGGAACAAAGTTCCATCAAAGCCAATTTGAAAGCTTATGTAAAAATAATTATTCTTGCTGCACTGTATACAAATAATTAGTCCAAGTATAACAAAGAAAATCAGCCCTACCATGATTTATCTTTAGTAAAAATTGGAAACTGAAGAGGAAAAAATAATGTTTCAAAAACTGTAGTATATCTGTTGTTAGATTCTAGTCTTGCCTAATGTTTCTCCATTTGTATTATTTTCTACAGTTTGGACAAAATTCTAATTTTTCTAAGCTACAAGTCTGCAAAATGATGTATCGATGTTTTTTTCATTTTTTCTAATTTGGAGTCACCAAAAACTAAGGTATGTTTTCATAAAGCCCTGTGAACTGAAGCTAAACAATTTAAATTTCAGAAGAAAATAACAGCAACCTATTTATATACATAAGCCACTTTCATATCTGCCTACTAATGTATGAACTTCAGAGTTATGTGGTCTATATGCATTTTTCAGGATTGTTCTTTTGTTTATTGTTGTTTTTCTCCCTTCCTCCTTCTGTTTTCTCTTCATAGGACATGAGAATGCACAACCTGCTAAAAATGAGCTTTGTTAATAATAAGGGACCTACCCATCTAGGAATAAACCATCCTAAACATGAAAGATCAGACAAAACCTGAGACCAGAGACTCGTTTTCTTCTAAAATGCTTTCTCCAAAATATTTTTTAAAGCGAAAAGCGGGGAAATGTGAAAGAAAAATAAATATCATGACCCCCAAATCACTAAGCTAAAGGGAACAGTCAAGCCAGTAACTGTTTAGGGCCAACCTGCATCCCATTCTATTCAAAATCACCCCTCTGCCCGCTGAGATAAACGCATATCTGATTGCCTCTTTTGGAGAAACTAATCAGAAATTCAAGAGAATGTAACCACTTGTCTCCTATCTACCTATGTCCTGGAAGACCCCTTTCCCTTCGAGTCTTCTTACCTCTGCTTTGAGTTGTCCCACATTTCCAGACCCAAACAATGTTCATCTTACATATGTTGATTGATGTCTCATGTCTCTCTAAAGTGTATAAAATCAAACTGTGCTCTGAACACTTTGGGCACATGTCTTCAGAAACTCCTGAGGCTGTTCACAGGCATGTATCCTCATCCTTGGAAAAATAAACTTTCTGAATTAACTGAGACCTGTCTCAGATTTTTGGAGTTCACAAGTGTTTTCAGCTCCTTATTCCATTTCCTTCAAAAGAGATGCAATATTATCTTAAAAATCCTCAAATAGTTTACCATTCTCAAATACCAACATGAAATTTCACTTTACTACAAAGCCCTGCAATCGTCAGCAGCTCTCCATCATGCTTAAGTTCACTTTTTTCTATACAACTTTGCCCTATTTCTTCAAATCTCGATAGAAAGCAAGTCCTCATTTATCTAATCTGGGCAATTGCTCCATCGGTCTCCCTTCATATTTCTCATATCTTAACAGCCTTTATTGTACTGTTTTTCTACTGAGTTTACTAAAATGTTCATATCTGTACCCCATGCAAAAATTCTCCCTTTCTAGCACAACACTCACTAAAATACTTCTTTGTCCCTTGGGTTTTCATTTTTAGAAGACTTTTTATACTTCACATGTCTCCATTTTCTTATCTGCGATTTAGTTTTTAACAGGCTGTAATTTAATTTTGCCCAAGCATCAATTCAATAAATGTTGTTTTGGCAAACCATAGGAATATTCCCTGTACACTTTCTATTCTAATGTGTTTCACCTCACTATTCAAGACTAGTGTTCCTCTTCTTCTTCCAAGACTATATAGTAAAAGTTGTAATCATGTTTCTGCTGTAGAAACTCTTAATTCTACAACATGTGCCTAGATGAAATTCTAATCAGCTACATCCAACTCCTTCCTGATAACTCTACTTAAGCTAACACAATCACCTCAAACCTAGAAAGTCTGATAGGGATATTCCTGCATCCCCCATTACATTTTATTTGTTAATACATTTGTCAATGTCAACTTAGGAGCCCACCTTACAGAATTGTCTAAGTCAGAATTTTTTTTCTGTCCTTCCATAGATAGTTGCCAAGTCTTAGCACTTCTACATTTTAGTATTTAGTCTGCCTCAGCTCTTTGCCTTTTATTTCTATTATCACTCAAAATAATACCATTCTTACTAGTCTACCATTGCTCTAGGCCAGGCCCTCTCAAACTTCTTCCCAATTGAATGCTAACATGATTAAAAAGAGTTTCATTTTTCTCTCCTGCCTTTTAATTTATCCCCATTTCATACAAACTAAAATCTATAGACTCTAATACAACATGCGAGGTTTTTTTTTATTGCATCCCGTATTCTTCTCTATTCTCAGTTATATCCATAGATTGCCTCACACTTTTTCAGAAATATCACAGGACTTCTGGGCTTTCTTGAATATACCATGTGATTTCAAAATTCTTACTGTTTCATATTCTCTTCTTTGACTATAACAATTTTATTCTCATTAATAACCCCCCCCAATCTTGACCTCTACTTTCTTTGAAAACTCATCTTCATCTTTGAAGCCTAGATAAGGCGCTAACGTCTTAGAAATATGTTTTCTACTTAATTCACGTCACAATAGAGAGTTCATTATTCTCTACTGCTATACTTTGTAAATGTATCTTTCTGTCTATGCCACATAATAAACTACTGTTAATAATTTTGATTTTATCACAGTTACAACCTTATTCAAAGTTACAACCTTATTTAAGATCAAGATTATTTGGTTTTATATCTGCCCCATATGACTAACCTGGTGTCGAGAATAGAGTCAGGATAAATTTATATTTAACAATTGAATTGATAAATACCTCTTTTTTTTCTCTTCTATCAACTTCGATTTTAAATATTCACAACAAGTAGGGGGAAAAAGTAAAATACATATATGAAAATGGTTTTAATGCCTTAGTCCAGGCCAGTTTACTTGGTTTAATGAGAAAGTGTTATAAGCAGGTATTGGAATTATATAGTTAAATATATATATGTATATATGTGTGTGTAAATGTAATGTTAATTTAATTGAAATAAGTATTATTTATATTTTGAGATCTAAAAGCCATTACAACTCTAATATACCAATTTTTCTGATAATGACAATATATGTAAAATATTTTCTTGCTTTTTGCAAATTTATCATGCACTATAATTATCAGTGATTGGTGTGAAACTATCTAACATAATCATAGCTTTGATTTTATGGTTGAAGAATAATGTATACATTTACAATATATATGTTTTGTAGAAAATTGGAATTAAAAATTAAAGTATTCTGAACACATTCCCAGACTAAACTACAGCATTTTAAATTAACCCTCAACTGATATCACATATTTTTCTCAAAATGAAGAGCATTTATTTAATATACTAAAGGTAATTTTTACTCATTACTTTACTGTCAATTATAACACAAACTTAGGCTCTATTTTACTTAATATACTAAAGGTAATTTTTACTCTTTATTGTCAATTACAACACAAACTTAGGCTCTATTCAGAATTTTTCTCTTTCATAAGAAGTTTACTTGGGAAATATAACAGTCTAAACATAACTGCAACAACAACAAAAAGTCAACCTGAACAATTCCTGTGTCCTTTTCTTTAGGCATAGGTTCTGTTTTATTCATTATCACTATTTTCAAGGCAATTCATTTATCTAAATTTATTTTGTTTGTATGATATAAGTTAAAAAGAAATATCTTTTTATAAGATTTGCAGGCTTTCCTTGAACATCATACAGAGATATTTTTTATTAAAGAAAATAGGTGAGAAAAACATTATGAGTTCATGCTTGTCATATATAATTTGGAAAAAGCAAATTCTTCAGGGACTCTCACTTTTGAGCATAAAAGAAGGCATGCTTGCTACCAAATTTTTTTCCTCTTATTTGAAAGAAAAAACAAGCAGAAAGATTTTATAACATAGTTGGTAGAACAAATTGAGGATAGTATTAATATAAATATATTATGTCTAGATTAATTTTGAGCTTGCTAATTTTTTTTCCTCAGCTTTTACTTGCCCTTTCATTTCATAAAAAATTGTTTTTCAAAGATCAAGGGCAACTCCCTTTTTCTTGTATGGTCTCAGACTAATTAACAGATTTTATGGGAGAATTCCAGATTTCTGAGTCAGAACAACAAAGTTACTTATAAACTGCTTCTTATGTCTGCACAATGGTTTCTATCATCCAATGTTTCTCTCTCTGTTTTTAGGAGGGTTGAAAAGAAAGGGTTTCCACATCCTAACCGCAGAACTAGTTAATCTATTACTTTACATAGAAAAGGACTTTGCCTATGTGATTAAATTGAGGATCTTGGGGTGGTGAATATCCTAGATAATCTGAGTTGAGTGATGAGAGGAAGGGGTCTCTAGCCCAGGAATGCAAGCAGCTTCCAGAAGGTGTAAAAGGCAAGGAAACAGATTCCCCTGCAGAGATTCCAGAAAGAACCAACCATGCACACACCTTGATTATAGCCCAACAAGACTAATGTTTACATCATTACTTACCTCAATAACAGTAAGGTAATAAATATGTGGATTTTTTTTTCCTTGAGATAGAGTCTCACTCTGCTGTCCAGGCTGGAGCATAGTAGCACAATCACAGCTCGCTGCAGCCTCAAACGCCTGCATTCAAATGATACCCTGACATCAACTGCCTGCTGCAGCTGGTTTATTTTTAGTATTTACTGGAGTCAGGGTCTCACTGTGTTTCCTAAGGCTGGTCTAAAACTCACAGAATCAAGTGATTCTCCTGCCTTAGCCTCCCAAAGTGCTGGGATTTCAAGCATGAGCCACTACGTCTAGCCTGTTTTTTTTAGCCACTAAGTAGGTGGTAATTTGTTACAGCAGCAATAAGAAACAAATACATAGGGTGTATTCATGGTCAATTTTCAGGATTATACTGGGTCACTGTTCTCCCAGCAACCCGGATTATGAGTTTTATTTTCTTTACAGAAAATTATTGCCAGTGATGATGTCCTCAAACTTGGGATTTCCTAAGCTATACTTTTCTATTTTCTATTAGAAATATAAAAACATATTGTATTAGTCAGGGTTCTCTAGACAGACAGGACTAATAGGACAGAAGTATCTATAAAAGAGAGTTTATTAAGGAGTATTGACTCATACAATCACAATTTGAAGCCTACCACAGACCATCTGCAAGCTCAGGAGGAAGGAAGCCGGTCTGAGTCCCAAAACCTCAAAAGTAGGGAAGCCAATAGTGCAGCCTGCAGTCTATGGACAAAGGCAAACCACTGGTGCAAGTCCAGGAGTCCAAAAGCTGAAGAAATTGGAGTCCGATGTTCAAGGGCAGGAAGCATCCAGCATGTGAGAAAGATGAAGGCCGGAAGACTCAGCAAGTCTGGTTGTTCCAGCTTCTTCTGCCTGCTTTATTCTAGCTGCTCTTGCAGCTGATTAGATGGTGCCCACGTGGATAGAGGGTGGGTCTGTCTCTCCCAGTCCACTGACTCAAATGTTAATCTCCTTTGGCAACACCCACACAGACACATCCAGGAACAATACTTTGCATTCTTCAATCCAATCAAGTTGACACTCAGTGTTAACCACCACACATATCAAGCGTCTAAACGTTTCTGTGGTTTAAGCAAGTTAAAAAGATTGCATAAGAAATCTCAGGCTTTTGATCTCTTGCCATGTTTTAAGTTTGTTGGATTAAATATTAGAATTGAAAATGCCAAACTTTCTGGTAATACCTTACCTGTTAATGGCTAATCAAGTCCATCTCTCCTTAAATAGGAAAAACATTGTCCCACAATGGGTTACTTCAGATCCTGCAAGAAGCAACTGCTGAGGAAGAATTTCAAAAATCTGCAAAAATTTATTAGAAGAAACACCTATGAGAACAAATGAAAAGGTTGGATGAAAAGGTTGGGTGAGTCTTCAGAGCATGATACAATTCTAACCCAGTGAAGGAGAGGGAGAAAGAAGTTTGTATGAAAGCATTAGGGCTCTCTAAGTTTGTCAAGGATACTGGGGACTTCTTGGGCAAAAGACTTGTGGCCTCTAAGAAGCTCACTGCACTTATCTTGGCTTTCACACAAAGACAATGATGGATTTCCATATTCAGTAGCCAGGCTCTTGTTTTATTATGTTCACTCTATTTGGATGTTTGCAAGCCATCTTCATGTGGCAAGGCTAGAAAACAAACCAGATCTCTTGAGGCAGGTTTTCAAATGTGTCCATTGGAACTGCATAAACGATTCATGCCACATATGTTTAATTTAACCCATCTTTCTGTGGAATAAACATTAGAGAAAGTGGCAAGGTTTAATAAAATTGTATTGGACTTGAAGTAGGAAATTCTAAATTTTATAACACATCTATTAATCTCCTTAAACTATAGAAACCCCTATGAAATAATTTTCATTCTCAGTTAACTTGCATTATTTTCACTAATAAGTACTACTTTACTTATGTATATAAAATGTTAAAACAACATATTTATGCTGAGTACATAGAGATATATACACACACATACAAACACATATAGATACACACTGCATTAGCCTGCTCTTACACTGACATTAAAGACATACCCAAGACTGGGTAATTTATAAAGAAAAAGAGGTTTGATGAACTCACAGTTCCACGTGGCTGAGGGGTCCTCACAATCAAGGCAGAAGGCAAAGGAGGAGCAAAGTCACATCTTACATGGCAGCAGGCAAGAGGAAGCTTGTGCAGGGAAATGCCCCTTTACAAAACAATCAGATCTGGTGAGACTTATTCACTACCATGAGGACAGTATGGGGGAAACTGACCCCATGATTCAGTTATCTTCTGCTGGGTCCCTCCCATGACATGTGGGAATTGTGGGAGCTACAATTCGAGATGAGATTTGGGTGGGGACACAGGCAAACAATTCACACACATACTTATTTCTATTCTGACTAATATTCAGTGGCATTTACTGGAAAATCTAGTGTTCCAGTGCTACATCTGCTTATACACATATCCTTTTCTTATCAGTTATTCTTCAAGTTAGTCACCATTACAGTCTTTTTCTGAAAACTGCAGATAGAGGGAAACTATCAGTCTGCTGGACAACTAAAACAGTCCTCAATGTCCCTTACTCTTAAAATTCAGTGATGGGAATATTGCTTATATTACATCTAATTTAAAACAATATGGTGCTAGTCATTAAGGGAAGTAAAGAAAGTAATAAAAATCACCACTTTTTTTTCAAAATTTCGTAAACTACCAAGAAGAAAGACTCTGACAGTTTATTTTACAAAGAAAATTTAAGACAGACATTCTTTACATATGGATGCTATAAATTAGCACTAACAATCCTGGTAAAGTTTAGATAATGTGTTCAAAATATTTTCCATGAGACACATTCACTTTGTCTTTTATTCTTCCACCTTTTCAAATAAGATTAGCACTTGCCGACAAAAAGAAAAACAAACAATTCTGAAAGAATCAGATACCACTAAATTTATTAAGGCAGAGTTGTTTCAGCTGAGTAATATCATCTTTTCCAAAGGCTCTATTTATCCAGTATAAATGTATTTCTTTAAAGGGCCTAGAAAACTGCCTGCTTCACAAAACTTGGATATGAAATATTGTAGTATAAATAAATAATGTGGTAATTTCACTTGCAATATAGCTGTTTATTAAATCATGCAATTAAATATTAAATTTAATTGTTTGCTTTTATAGAATTCTGAATAGAGAAAATAAACATCCTATTTGGTATATTAGCCATTAACATATAATGGTCAGTGTTTGTGTTGTATCATGTTAACTTTTCCTACCTCAATTATTTCAGCGTACTCTTATATAAGTTAGTCTATCCACATGAAAAACTACAGTGGGGAAATCTAGGTTCATCACTGATTATTTGTTCCTACAAATTATTTAGTTTATATTTTGTGTATGAATCTGCACTAATCTCTGGGGATATAGCGATAAACACAAGACAAATTTTCTACCACCAATAACAAAAACTTGTAAAATGCATGCTACATTAAAATTATAGTAGCACATATAGGGAGAGTATATTTGAAAGAGAAGACAGAAAAAGCCTCAACAAAGTGATAATGTAAAAACTGAGTTGGCTTCCTCGAGAATAAGTAATCATAGAGTAAGAGTGAGACAGCAGTACTGTGTTTCCGCTATTTATCCTCCATGCCTATGGGTCATATGCTGTTATATGCTAAGGGATATTGCTTTATTCTTGCATGGTTTTCTTAAACTCTGCCTATACTTACATGACTTGCTTTTATTTAATGAAATTCTCCTCATATTTCCTGTTTAGAGTACAACATCTTCTTTCTGTAGGGCTTAATATCTTTGTGACATAAGGACCTAGTTAAGCTTCAGTGCCTCAATTTCATCATTTTTAGTATCTCTTAAGAGCTTACTATGTGTCAGACATCACTCAGGCACTGAAAGAGTTAGAAAGCAATTCATGGGACCCTAAGTACAATCACATGAGATTTATATATTACTGCTTATATTTGATAGTTGCCAATGACTTAATTAACTCATCTGAATTTACACAGGCAGAAGGACATTGAGGAACATTTGAATTAAAATCTCTGGATTCAAAACAGATGCTCTTGTCTACTGCTCAGTGTTCTAGTGCCTGTTTCAAAGTCTTGATGTGAGAAGTCAATACATTTACAAAAGGAAAGTTCTAAGACTTGCCGGGACCACTTCTCAAGAAAGATGAGTTCCTCTAATCATTATTTATAATTTTCTCTCCTATCAACATGATTAAGCAAGAAAGTAATATTGGTACACTTAATAAGAAAGTGTTTTTTTAATTTTTTTTATTTTACTGGAGATAAAATTTATTTTTTGTGAAAAGCGGTTCTAAAAATATTTTGATTTAAAATTAGTTCCACTGAATCATCACCAAAAAAAACTCTCAATAAATTTTAATTGTCTTAAGCATAAAACTGTAAGATGATTTACAAGGAGGCTTAAGAGAGCCATATACAGTACATAGCTGTCCTTAATATTATAAAAGCACTAGAGTTAGCATAAGAAACTTTTTATTTTATTTCTTTATGTTTTTGAGACAGGATCTCACTCTGTTACCCAGGCTGGAGTGCAGTAGCAAGATCATGGCTCACTGTACCCTCGATCTCCTGGGCCCAGATGATTTTCCCACCTTACCCTTTGGAGTAGCTGGGGCTACAGGAAAGTGCCACCATATCTGGTAATTTTTGTATTTTTTTCTAGAGATGTGGTCTCACATGTTGCCCAGGCTGATCTTGAACTCCTGGACTCAAGAGATTGACATGCCTGGGCCTCTCAAAGTGCTAGAATTATGGGTGTTAGCAACTATGCTCTGTCCTGTTTTTATTTCTACAGGTAATATTTATAAAATTTATACTATACCTGTAATTTGATGTTAGCTCTGTGTAAACACTAGGTAGAGTGTAAATAAAATGAGGTAAATAAGTCATTGATTTTTTTTCAAATGTTTGTTTTCCATATATGCACACATAGATACATAATTTTAGTACATAGAGTATTTCAAAGTAATGTTTTACATTTTGTTAAAAAGTCAGAGTTTTTCCAAAATGTTGTAATTTTAATAGCTTAGTTTTTTCTTAATATAATTCCATTGAAGTGTTGACTTTATGTTTATAACATTTATTAGGAATCTGGATCAGCTCTCTTAACGAAGACAAAAAGGCTGGAAGATATTTTGAAAAATATTCTTTAATGTCTTGAAGAAATGAAAATATAGTAAGAACCTATAAATAAAAAAAAAATGTTAGATCGAGAGTTTCTTCACCTATCTTCATCAGAAATATTGGCCTGCAGTGTAAAAATGGTTCAACATACAAAAATCAATAAATGCATTCACCACATAAGCAAAAGTAAAAACAAAAACCATATAATCATTTCAATACATGCAGAAAAATTATTCAAAAACATCCAACATCCATTCATGATTTAAAACCTTGAACAAACTAGGCATCAAAGAAACACACCTCAAAATAATAGAGCTATTTGTAACAAACCCACAGCCAATATCATACTGAAACGGAAAGAGCTGGTAGCATTCCCTCTAACAACTAAAACCAGATAAGGATGTCCACTCTCACCACTCCTACTCACCCTAATACTGGAAGGCCTAGCCAGATAAATCAGGCAAGAGAAAGAAATAAAATGTATCCAAATCGGATAAGAGGAAGTCAATTTATCTTTTTCCACTGACAATATGATTCTATCTATATCTAGAAAACCCTAAGGATTCATCCCAAAGACTCCTAGAAATAATAAATGTCTTCAGCAAAGCTGCAGGATATAAAATCAGTCTACAAAAATCAATATCATTTCTATACATCAACAGCATTCAGAATGAGAGGCAATCAAGACTGCAATCCCATTTACAATAGCAAAAAAGAAAAAAAAAAAGAAAAAAGAAAAAAAAAAGCTAGGAATATGCTTAACCCAGGAGGTGAAAGATTTCTACAAGGATAACTACAAAACACTGCTGAAAGAAATTATAAACAGCACAAACAAATGCAAAAACATTCCATGCTCATGGATTAGAAAAATCAGTGTTGTCACAATGACCATATTGCCTAAAGCAACCTAGAGATTCAATGTAATTCCTATCAAATTACCAAATTGTTTTTCACATAATTAGAAAAACCAATTCTACAATTCATAAAGAGCCAAAAAAAAAAAAAAAAAAAAAAAAAAAAAGAAGAGTCCAAGTAGCCAAAGCAATACTAGGCAAAAAAAAGAAAAAAAAAATCTGTTGGTATCATATTACCTAACTTTATACTACAAAGTTATAGTAACCGAAACACCATGGTACGGGTACAAATACAGACACGTAGATCAATGGGACAGAATAGAGAACCCAGAAATAAAGGCACACACCTACAACCAACTGATCTTTGACAAAGTGAACAAAAATAAACAATGGGGAAAGAAAACTATTCAATAAATGATGTTGGGAAAACTGGCTAGTCATATGTAGAAGAATAAAACTGGAACCTCAATGTCTCATCACATTTAAAAATTAACTCAAGATGGATTAAAGATTGAAATGGAAGACTTTAAGTTATAAAAATTCTAAAAGAAAACCTAGGAAAAACTTTTTTGGATATTGGCCTAGGCAAAAATGTATGATTAAGACCTCAGAGATAAATGCAACAGAAACAAAAATCAACAAATGGGAATTAATAAAACTAAAAACTAAAGAACTTCTGCAAAGCATAGACACAATCAACCGAGCAAACAGACAACCTACAGAATGAAAGAAAATAGCTGCATACTATGTACCCAACAAAGAAATAATATCCAGAATCTATAAGGAACTTAAACAAGTCAACAAGAAAAAAACAAAGCCATTAAAAAGTGAGCCAAGGATATGAACAGATATTTCTCAAAAGAAGACATACAAGTGGCCAACAAACATGAAAAAAAAATGCTCAATATCACTAATCATCAGAAAAATGCAAATTAAAACCACAATGGGATGCCATCTCACACCAGTCAGTATGGGTACTATTCAGTCAAAAAATAACATGTCGGCAAGGATTGGGAGAAAGGGAAACGCTTATACATTATTGATGGGAATGTAAATTAGTTCAACCCCTGTGGAAAACACCATGGAGATTTCTCAAGAAATAAAAACTGAACTATCATTTGATCCAACAATCCTACTACTGAGTATCTACCTTCCCAAAATAAAATGTTTTCTCAAAAGGCACCTACATTTTGTATGTTTATTACAGCACTATTCACAATAGAAAAGTCGTGAGATCAACCTGATTTTCCAGCAATGAAGGAGATATGTGTGTATATATATGTATATATATACACACACACACACACACACACTTATATATACACCATGGAATACTACTCAGACACAAAAGGATTAAAAAATCACGTGATTTTCAGCAACATGAATAGGATTTAAAGCCACTATCCTAAGTAAAGTGCCTCCAAAACAGAAAGTCAAAAACTGCATGATCTCATTAACAAGTGGGAGCTAAACAATGGGAGCACAAGGACATAAAGATGCAAACTACAGACACCAGGGACTCCAAAATGGGGGCAGAGGGGAAAAGGGAAAAGTGGAAAAAAGACCCAATGTGTACTATGTTTAGTGTTCTGGTAATGGATTCCACAGAAGCCCAAACCCTAGCATTAAGCAATATACCTATGTAACAAAGCTTCGCATGTACCTGCTGATTCTAAAATAATAACATTTAAAAAGTCAAATTGAGAAAAAAGAAGAGCGTTCCTCTGAGAGCATTTGCTGTTCTATGGAATGTGTGCTGAGATTTCAAGACTTTCTGTGGCATGAGAGAAAGAGCTAAGGATCCTAAACCTGCCTAAAATTAGGAGACTAAGACAAGAGCACCCCCACCCCTGCCATTAGGCTGAGACACTCATAGTGTTGCAACCTGAAGTTAAGGATGAACAAAAAATAAACTACGCACACACACACACACACACACTACATGGGTGTGTAATAATAAAAGGACTGCATGAAAATGTAACTACAGCCGTACCTTTTGCAGCCTTGTAGTTCTAGTCCTCATTATCTGCGTAGCTCAAAATAACTCAAATAAGTTCATTTAAAGTGGTCCTAGACTGGTAGTTGCTACTAGGTACTTGGTAGAAATGAAGATAAATCTCCTAATTCCCCTCTGTCTTGCTTTATTAGAGGTTTCTGCTTCCTGGAGAAATGTTGTATAATAGCCTATCAACTAGAAGGCCTCTGCTGAGTTGTTCTACCTGATATGGCTTTGGAGATTCTATGAATCTCCCCTCAGGACCAAGGCACTTATTCCTCCAGCTTCCAAGGATGGTGCATGCTGAAAGTTGAACAATGAACCCTGTGTTCATCCATTTTCATGTTGCTGATAAAGACATACCCGAGACTGGGCAAATTACAAGGGAAAGAGGTTTAATGGACAACTCACAGTTTCAGGTGGCTGGGCAAGTCTCACAATCATGGTGGAAGGTGAAGAGGTGAAAGGCATGTCTGACATGGTGGGAGACTAGAGAAGAAAGCTTGTGCAGGAAAACTCCCCTTAAAATGCTCCCCTGCTTGACTAAACTTTAGACAGGCTTCTTCCTGCATGAAGCCCCCTGACCTGCCTTTTCGTAGAGCATTTACTTTAGAAATTTGTCATCACAAAGTTTATCTGCCCCTTTGAGATTCAGATTTTTTAAAAGGCTTTTTAACAGTTTTATACCACAGTAGTATCTTTCTCAAGCACTTAGGAAGCATCCCTTTGAAATGTCATTGTCAAGGAAGACAGCAGTGTCCCTATCTCTCAGTCTTTGTGGGAGGGTAAGAGTTGAACTTCTGGGGGCATATTGCTCCAAGTTGTAAAACTGGTTCTGTCATAAAGATACAAGAAAGGTTACTTTCCACTTTCCGTTGGCTAAGGTGAACCAGCAAAGAAAGAGGCCTATGATCTCTTCCTGCTCCCCTCCCAGCTCTTAACAACTCTCCAGCCTTTGGTCTCCATGAAGCAGGGGTACCCATATTTCGTCTGTGCCCTCTTCCCTATTGGTGGCAACAAAAACAACTCGTGTGGATTTATGGTCCAGTGTGATATTTTTCTTTAACAAGAATCAGATCATAGGGGTATATGTGAAAGCTAGTCTCTTGGTTGGAAAGACTTCTATCAAACACATTGAAAGGTGAGGTTTTCTCTTTCTGCTGAGTAGCATCTATGTGTTCACATTCTGGCTGAGTCAAACCACATGCTCAAATATTTTCACTGAAGCCTGAATATATTTTGTAGAACCTCTGCCACAGAAGGAAATAGCTGGGTTCTCAAAGAAATATGCCCGGTATCTCAACTGTAGCAGCGTCTTCAGTTGCTCTGTAGGTTAGTTAGGAAATTTATTTTCGTTTGCTTACAATGCAAGTCATCAGATGAGGATCTGTACTCATCAAGAAGTATTCGTTGGTGTTTAAATATGTCATTAGGATTGTAAAAATAATTATTATTGCTAAGATAAGATGAAATCATAAGTAAAAGAGTCATAAAATGTTAAAATTAGAAGGAATACTTAAGTGGTATTTTAAAAACAAAATTCTTATTTTGAGACCCTAAACTATGTGATGTCTCCTGGCCAGGGCAACGTCTTCATATGTACCCTCAGGCCCTGGAAGAATAGCTGTGTTATATAAGGCATCACAGGTGTTAAGCAAACAAATATGTGCCCAATAAGTTCCTTGGTCATTTTCACCCACTGGTTCTCGTTCAAACAATTCAAACTCTGAATATCAAATGCATTTTCTTTTCTAAATGATTTTTTTTAAAGTTTGGTAAACATCATCTCCCTACCTTAAGCTGCCTGTCTAATTAACACATTCATGCTTTCCGTTCTCTTCTCAAAGAAAATTATTCTTCCTCAAAGGTTATATCCTTTGAGAATATAACAGTCCTTTAAATGTTCTTTGTAAGATATTTCAATTATTTAGTGAAGACTGTCCTAAATAGAATACCCCAGAATTTCTTATTATCATGTTGAAAAGGTAGTAGTCAGAATTAACAATACTCACATATCTGAACAGAAATATCTGAACAGAAATAACACACTCAGTTGAGTTCCGCTTTCTTTTATTCTGAGCTTGCCTGATGAGTGTTCTTGAAAGCCACATCACAGGCTAGCTCACATTGAATTTACTGTCCTGTAAATCACTTAAACATTTTTGTCACATGCTGATGCTAATTCAGTTCTTACATCATTTGCAATTTGGATCCAAGTATGGTGTCTTCCATGTGTGCCTCTCTACTACATTTAATTTGTTCAATTCAGCCTATCATTACAGTATTGTAAGATCATTTCTGTATTATAATTATTCTGCAATGCATCCACTAACCCTTCAAGATTCCAGTGACCCACAAATCTAATGAACATAGGAGCTTGTTCTCTATATGCTCATCCAAGTTACCGATTAAAATGTTTACTAGAACACCATTGAAGACACAGTTCTGAGACCTCTGTTCAAAATGATTTCAATCTTATAATCTTGTTTCGCATTTTTACTTTTTAATGCATTGTTAATATACTTAATTAGTGGTCTTTGCATATAGACTATACAATAAAAATGCATGTAATGACATATTGGCAATAAACAATGAGAACATAATTTTTATTAAAAAGATGAAAAAACAATTATCTGCTACTTATTTCTTATATGGCTTACATAGGGGATCTAAAAAGCAAAAGTAATTTTTCTAAAAAAAAAGTAATTAAAAAAAAAATTGCATGCCATGGCTCCCTGTAAGCTGTTGTTCCTAAAAATCATATATATATATATGATTCGATACGTATTTTATATATATATGATTCAACATTTCATTGTGTCTATTTATATACACATATAAATAGGATTCAAGAATTTGTCATAAATTTGTGATATTGATATATATATATACACACACACATACACACTGAAATATAGGATTCTCTCTGTCTCTCTCTCTCTCTCTCTCTCTATATATATATATATACTATATATATTTTCAAGGTTTTATGCATATAGAAATATATGTGTTTTAGGGAAGAATTCTGTTTACATATTTTATAAGTTTCTTATAATTTTCACAAGGCAATTTTTGACCCTTTCTAAAATGTTTATGAAGTATTTCTTAAAGCTAAAAAATAAATATAATCCCTAATGTCACTATATCCAGGATGGAGAAATTCTGATATTTATCAAAAGCACCAGGTGAACAAAAGTGATAGGGTGCAGCTTTCAAAAAGAGCAAAGTATAACTATTAGATAATAATTTATTATGTAGTTTTCTTTGAGTATACGTAAAATGGATATTGTGTTCTATTTTCCCTATTACAGTGTGTTTTGAACTTCAACAAGTTTGTGTTTAATTCTTTGTCATTTACTCTAAGTGTGATTTTGGACTGTACTTGAGCTTTGTAAACTTGAGTTTTCTCATCTTTAAAAGTGAGATAATAAGAAGGCTGTTTAAGAGTTGTGAGCATAAAATGATAAGATGTATGTAAAAAATATAACATGACAGACATATAATAAGGATTCTCAACGTGTTTATGTTCTCAGGGATTTGTGTTGTTTCTAGCACTGTTACTGGAAAGAGGTCTTGATCCAGACCCGAAGAGAGGGTCCTTGGATCTTGAGTAAGAGAGAACTTGGGGTTAATTCATAGAGTAAAGTGAAAACAAGTTTATAAGAGAGTAGAAGTCTAAAAAAATGGCTACTTCATAGACAGAGCAGTGGCTTGAGCTGCTGGCTGCATGATACTTATAGCTATTTCTTGATTATATGCTAAACAAGGGGTGGATTATTCATGTTTTCTGGGAAAGAGGTAGGCAATTCCCCGAATGAGGATTCTTTCCCAGTTTAGACCATATAGGGTAACTTCCGGACATTGCAATGGGATCTGTAACCTGTCATGGTGCTTGTGGGAGTGTCTTTTAATGTGGACACATTATAATTAGTGCATAATGAACAGTGAGGACGACCCACTCTTGGGGTCAGTGAGGAGGACACTCTCGTCGCCATCTTGGTTTGGTGGGTTTTCGCCAGCTTCTTTATTGCAATTTGTTTTATCATCAAGGTCTCTACGACCTGTACAGACCTCCTGTCTCATCCTGTCACTAAGAATGCCTAACCTGGGAATGCAGCCCAGTAGGTCTCAGCCTTATTTCACCCAGCCCTCATCAAGATGGAATTGCTCTGGTTCAAATGCCTCTGACAGTACTATGCTGTTTTCAGACTGTTTTGTGATACCCTTCTTTCATCCATTTTACAAGAGGGTAGGGCCTGGAGACATCCTCCTCATTTTGTTAGTTATACGGCATTGAGAAAACAATAGAAGAATGGCTGGGTACAAGAGCATGGCGCAGGCTTCGTAGGCTTTCCAGGATTAAGAAAGATAAATCTAAGCATTATTGGAATAGCTTTGACAAATTCGCCATATCCACAGCTCAGATGAAGATCTAGAACTACACAATGATTTCCCTGGCATATGCATGCATTACTTGGAGATTGATTCCAGGAATGATCTGGAACCCTGTATTTGTTAAGGTTAATTCAGTAAAGTGTATCATAGAGAACTGTTCTCACGGTCAGGTCTTTATCTTCAGAGAAGGTATCCTAACACTGAATCATCTGAGTTACTTACTACTGTGCCGAAATCGCCATGTTTCAGTACGTACAGAGCCGACAAGAACGAAATGATTAAGATTTTGTAAGTACTTACCTTTGAAGTCAAGAAGACTTTTGTTACTCAGAGTGTCCATGTCTAACATTTTACATTATAGTAAATCTCCAAATCTACAGAACTCTACTCATTTTTAATTAAGTGAATCCTGTTCCTAATTTACTCCCCTGCTCTACAGAGACAATACATTTGAGAACTAAATGTAATGTGAAAACCTCTTTTACAAATTCTGAAATCGAATGAAAGTATAAATAAAATAACAGCATTTCTAAAGATGGCAGTCTAAATACAAACCTGTCTGTATAGTTTATATGTTGCAGCTTGAATATTCTCTACTTTTCCATTTTCAAATGAACAATGATCTGATTCAAATTAGTTTATTTTTGTCTGGTTAATTTTCTATGTGTGTATTGCCTTATTTTTTAAATCTTGAATACAAATAAAATGTTAAATATTGTCATTTAAACAGTACCTTTTAATATATCACTAGCAAAGCCATCTGCTAAATTCAATGACATTTTAAGTTTATTAAGTCTTGTCTTCTGCAAGATATTATCATCCCCTCCAGAAGTAATAATTAATAATACTCAAATATTAAGCCCCTCTTTTAAGCATCTTATAAGATAATTGAGAGGAAGGCTATGACTACATGCACAGTTAAAATAAGAAATTATTCCTGCAGATAGGTTGTGCTATCTATGTTGTAATCTTCCCATCATTTACTGGGATAACGTGGAGATTTTTGGATATTATGTATATAGCATGCTTTGAATTATAGAATGTCAATTTAAAATGGTGAAAATTAAAATTTTAGCTTATATGTTTACCCATGCATTCAGCAAAATATGTTAGGCTCCTAGAACACAGAAAATTGTTTGGATGTTTGCCTCTCACCAAAGATTGTTTTTCTTTTCAATCTATTGTTCTTTTAAATAAGAGGGGTGCCTCATTCATGCTCTTTTTTCCAGAGCATAAAATGGGGCATGGTACGTACAAGATGCTCAGTAAATATTAGGAGAACTAATTAAATGAGTATGCAAGTGAATTTAAAAACAACTGACTTTTGTATACTACATGATTGCTATAAGTTTCATAGTCAACTAAAGGTCCATATTTTCACATATTATATATTTAGAAGCACTGTACAATATAAAATATCATTATTGTCGTGAATATTAGTTCATTATTTCCTAAAATATATGCAGGTAGGTGCCATATGCCTTCATGAAGGTCAAGAACAAATCCTTGCAGCATTATTTTCTGCTCACTCATCTAACCACTACAAGCTGGATTCTAAAACTTTCCTGCCTACACCTTATATTATACTTAGACAAATCTAGTTTTCATTCATTTCACATATTGTGCCTTCTCCCACCTCTGTTCCTTTACTTAAATCGTCCTTGACATGTGGAAGAAAATAATCCGTGCATCTTTTCCATTCCACATTCCTGTCTTCTGTAAGCACTCAGCCGAAATTTTACTTATTCAGAGAACATCCCTCATTAACTCAGGCCCACAAGCCTTCCACTCACTTATCGGAAAGAATAATCAATTCTAATTTACATGCATAAGAATCTCTGGCCAGCAGTGCTTTGGGCAACTATAGTTTTTCCTATTATGGTTTTGAGAAAACAGTGAATTATATTTGTGTACCCCAAGTTTCAAATCTGCAGTTTTTGTATGTTTCATTTATTTTGTCCTGTCGAAAATTCAGCACATGTTTAATATTTTTCTTCTACTCCAGTTACTGGGTGAGTAGACTCATGTTGGATTCCGCAGGGAAAAACTCTCTAAGATCTGTTAGTTTTCTTTACCACACTCACTATGTGATTAGGTCTAGGCCATGAATTCTTTCCCTTAAAATATTAATAGTTCCTTTGAATTTAATGTAAATTTCTCATAATTTATCTCATAGCAAGGGGAAGGATAAGTGTGGGAAGCACAGTGTACCAAGCTAAAAAGACTAAGATCACCCCCTCAATGCCTAACAAAGCATTTGTGGGGAATTCAACTTAAAAATCATGATACTGAAGTTCTGAGGAGGTAATTAGGGTTAATTTTGAAACAGATATATTCTAAGAATTGCATTTACTGTGACACTATTTTATGTGTATATGTGTATACAATGGTATATTATGGATATTAAATATATGTGATTATATATAAATATGCATACTTTATTAGTAATATATACAAAGTTGTTGGCATTTTTTAAAGGTTTCTTTTCCCTGCATAATAATTTTTATCAAAATTGCTTGTTTCTATTTTTTTTTGTTGTTATTGTTCTGTGGACATTTCTTAGATTTAGATGTCTGGCAATTCTTAGCTATGTGTTCATATTCAAAATAGGGTATTAAAAATTGGTTGGCCATATGATATGCAGTTGAGAATTGTCAATAGTGATCCTAACTGCAGAATTATCTGGCTTGGTTGTTTTCCCTAAGGAATTCTCAAGAAATAATACTTTTGGGATAATTACCAGAATTCCTAGAGCAACCTTGCTTGAAAGTCAAGCTGGAGAAGAAATATGGGGCAAAAGAAAATCCCTCAATAGTCACTGCTCTCTCTTTCTGCATTCTGAGCAATGCGATTCTTCAGTTCTTCTCCCTAAAGACATAGAATCTGCTTCTCTATGTCTTGAATCACGGCTGGATTTGTGACCCATTTTGGCAAATAGAACGGAGCAGACATGATGGAAGTTCATAGCTCTTTAGCATCACGGTTGGTCAGACCCAGTTGTAGCAAAATGCATAATTCCGTTTCGATATCGTTCAAGCAAATAGTGCTATAGGTAGAAAATCATTCTTTTAAACCTTAAATATTTTTATTTCATTCATGCTCCTCCATCAGTTTCTATGTTTCCTGCTTATTTTCTCTAGAAACCTGGTTCCAATTATATACATATGTATGTGTTAAATATATATATATGTGTGTGTATTTAACACATATATATGTATATAATTGAACATCTCTTCTAGGGTTTCGGGTTGGCAAACATTTTCTATAAATGACTAGACTTATCCATGAGGCCCAGTAAGCAGAGGCTCTCAGAAACATAGATAGGTAGATAGATAGACAGATGATAGATAGATAGATATTATAAATACATAAATATAAATAATATATTTTACTGAGACAGAGAGCTATTTTATGGAAGCAGAGAGCAGAGAGAGCTAAAAATCATCTATCTATATAGACCAATAGATATCTATCTCTATATATACCTGTAGATATATAGCTATATCTGTATATCTATAAATCATTATGGAGAGAGAAAGAAGGGCTAAGAAATTTAAAAGTCCTGGGGTTCACAAAAATCATAATGTGGGACCTGGGTCCAGGTAGCAAACATTTCAGTCTCTTTGGGTAATATGGCCTTTGCCATTGTAGAGTAAGAATAATTACACACAGTGCTTAAACAAAAGAGCATGACTGTGTCAATTATGCATTATTTACTAATTCGGATGATAGGCTGAATGCATCTACAAGCCATAGCTTGCTGACCCTTGCTGTTCTTCATCCTTCCTACCTCCTTTCTGCATCCCCAGCCTCACTGATCTCCTCATTCCTCTTCTTTCCCAGATTAAATGCCATTGTCAGTCAGTATAATTACTGTCCTGACTGCACACTTGTTCACTCAGCACCTGTTTACTTCCTTATTTCTGCTGTGCAAAACTTCAACCCTAGTTAAATACAATTATCTGCCTACTCCATGCCCATATCTATGCAGCAGGTAAGGCTGAATGCAGACACATTCTACTTTGCATTTATGGCTGGTCCCACAATAAACAGAGGACCACAAACCTCAAGTGGGCCCTTAAGGCTACCAGTCAATCCTATGGACTTTCTTCAACACAAAGACTCCCCGATGCTCCCGGATGTCTATTTCACAACTTCTCCCTTATCAATCCCCTGAACCTCCTCTTTCTTTTCTTAACGAATGGCATTTGCAACTTCACCTACGAAACTGCCTGAGTTAGAACAAAAATTCAGCTACCAAATGTACCCACAGATTAACTATCAATATTTTGCTCTGTACGAAATCAAGCTTGTTAGCATAAAAATATGGTTTTATTTGTCCCATATTTTTATATGTATATAAATTTTGTTTTGTTTTGTTTTGTTTTTGTTTTGAGACGGAGTCTTACTCTGTCACCCAGTCTGGAGTGTAAATTTTTGTTTTGTTTTGTTTTGTTTTGCTTTTGTTTTGAGACGGAGTCTTGCTCTGTCACCCAGTCTGGAGTGTAGTGGCGCGATCTCGGCTCACTGCAAGCTCCGCCTGCCGGGTTCATGCCATTCTCCTGCCTCAGCCTCCCCAGCCGTGCTGGGACTACAGGAGGCCGCCGCCACGTCCGGCTAATTTTTTTGTATTTTTAGGAGAGATGGGGTTTCACCATGTTGGCCAGGTTGATCTCGATCTCTTGACCTCGTGATCCGCCCGCCTCGGCCTTCCGAAGTGCTGGGATTACAAGTGTGAGCCACCGCGCCCGGCCTATGTATATATAATCTTGATCAACTTTTCTTTCTAGCTTCTCTCCTAGTTCTTTGTACTAAACGGCCAAAAAGGAAAGGTCATATTTGTTCAGTCTACTTCTTTCTTTTATATCCAACAGATGTTTTTCTCTCACTGCATCACTAATAACCTCCAACTGCTGAATTCACTGATTTCTCAGTCTCCTCTTAGGTAACCTATTTGCTGATTTGAGCACAGGTGATCACTCCCTCCTTCCTAAAACACTTTCATTGGCTTTTAGGACAGCAACATATTTTGGCTTTCCTCTTATGTCACTGCCTTGTCCTCTTTTGTCTCCTTTGCGGGTGTCTTTGCTTCTCTTTAATGTTTTTAATGTTGGAAAGATCCAAAGTGAAGCGTTGATCTACTTTTCTCTTCTACAGTCACTCCTGTGTCATCTTATGTCCTCAGGGCTGTAGTCTCATGATCTCAATTACCATCTATTTATTCCCCATTAAATTTCTGCCAAATCCGTCTTCCCAGTTGCTCAGGACAAAAATTTGAAATAATTCTTTACTCTTCTTTTTCTCTGCCACTTCACACTTCAATCCCCAGAAATATTTTCTTCAAAATTTATCCAGATACTGAAGAATTCTCATTCTCCCCAAAGCTACACCTCATCACATTTCCCCTAGATTAGTGCAGCATTCTGTTAATGGTATTCTCTGCTTAGTACCTTGCAAAGACTTCCCATTTAATTTCATAAAACCTAAAGTTCTTACACTTATCTGTAAAGACCCCATATTCTGTGCTCTGTTTACCAGTTAACCTCATTTTCTTCTTCTTCTTTTTTTTTTTTTTTTTTTTTTTTTTTTTTTTTTTTTTTTGAGATGGAGTTTTGCTTTTGTTGCCCAGGCTGGAGTACAATGGGGTGATCTTGGCTCACCACAACCTCCACCTCCCAGGTTCAAGCAATCTTCCTGCCTCAGGCTCCCAGGTAGCTGGGATTACAAGTATGTGCTACCACACCTGGCTAATTTTGTATTTTTAGTAGAGATGAGGTTTCACAGTGTTGGTCAAGCTGGTCTTGAACTCCTCACCTCAGGTAATCCTCCCAAAGTGCCGGGATTACAGGCGTGAGCCATCTTCATTTTGTCCACCTTCAACAACGACCTTGGCCCACTTCCTGTTCTGTGAAGTGGCCAGGTATGTTTCTCTCAGTGATTTTGCACAAGATATTCCATCTGCCTGGAATGTTTTTTGAAACATCTCCTTAATTAATACCTTCATCTTTTTGAATCTTTGTCAACTTCTTAATGCAATCCTGAACAACCCAGCTAACACAACAAACCAATCCCTCCCCTCCCAATTTCCTGCAGCCCCCTTCTTTTGCTTTTTTAAAAACGTTTGTTATTTTATAATGTATACATAACTTAATTACTTACCATATTTGCTTGTCTTTATTTTTCCCACATACTTTTTTTTTTTTTTTTTTTTGAGACAGAGTCTCACTCTGTTGCCCAGGCTGGACTGCAGTGGTGCCATCGCGGCTCACTGCAACCTCTGCCTCCTGGGTTCAAGCAATTCTCCTGCCTCAGCCTCCAAAGTAACTGGGACTACAGGCATGCGCCACTAGGCGCAGCTAATTTTTGTATTTTTAGTAGAGACGGGGTTTCATCATGTTGGCCAGGCTGGTCTCAAACTCCTGACCTCAAGTGAACCGCCCGCCTCAGCCTCCCAAAGTGCAGAGATTACAGGCGTGAGCCACTGTGCCTGGCCCCACATACTATTATATAATAAAATCTCTCTGCAGACATGGATCTTGTCTGTTTTGTTCACTGATGTATCTCTCCCAAGTGCTGGGCTAGTACTTGCCACTTAAAAAATGTTGTTAAATGAATAATTTTAAACAGACCTAGAGCAAGAAAAGAATAACATGATTAAGGTTAGAATAAACATGAACAATTTCCTTTGCTCTGTTAATTTAAATTTAGAAATTAAAATGTAAATATCCATTTATAATGTATTTCTTTGCAAACACAGATGCACACTTCCTCGTACATTTATTTGAAATAAATAGAAAAAGAAACCACTTAAGGCAATTAAGCACCTGGCCTTTCCATTTTACGTATTAGTTTGTTTTTCTGCTTGCTTACTTGTCCCATATGCACTACCACGTGACGTTTCGGATTTATTTTCTGACTCAATGGAATAGATAATGATAATTATTTACACAAAATAGAAGAGAAGAAAAAATTGAATGGCTCAAATTTCATTATGAAGGCCTTGTAGATACATATGTTTGCAAAATATGGATTGGTATCAGCCATCAGAAATATTGAAAAGAAATAAAATACCATTGGTAACAATTAATATTTCTTACTTAGTATGCAAAGCAACATAGAAAATGGCTACTATAACTTTGAATCTGCTGCCAAATTACTTCAATCAAATGGAAGATTGTCTTCATTTTAATTGACTTTATATTAAATCGAAAATTGCTATGTGATCCATAGTCCAGCTTACAAAAAAAAAGTTAGATATACTAAGTAGTCAAGGTAATCCAGTCTCTCTATTCCTAATTAGGCCTAAACTCTGATTTTTTTTTTTTTTTATCTCGCCCAAATTCCCATCTAAGAGGTCTTGGGAGTCATGCCCTACAAACAATAAATTTTCATCAGATAGGTTTTATTTAACCCTATATATCATGACTTATTTCCCAACCTGAGTCTGGCATAACATTACAAGATGAGGAATAAAATGAAAATATTTCACCCCCCAAACATGTGTTTTTTTGGTCATATTTTGAAATGGTCCTGCAAGCCATCCTTTGTGGGGGAAAATTCACATCTGTAAAGAATCCCTACTAAGGTAGCCAGATCTTTTCCTTCCAGGCCCCTCCAGTTCTGAATAGATTAACTGAGAGTCTAGCACCTTTGACAGGGTCTGAATAGGAAACATTTGTCATCTCTTGTTTCTAAGGGCAGTCATTATGAGACTTCAAAAGAGCCTTGATCTCCACAATTTTTATCTTAACCTGAACATTTTCTTTCTATTGATCCCAGGTTTTCAGACAAAAACTCAACCAGTTTTCAACCACAAACTGTATAAATTTACCTATAGCCTGGGAGCCTACCCACTTTCAAGTTGTCCCGCCTTTCGGAAACAAACCAATGTATTCCTTTAATGTATTTGATTGATGTTTCATTGTCTCATGCCTCCTTAAAAATCTATAAAACCAAGCTGCACCACGACCACTTTGGACACATGTTCTCAGGACCTCCTGAGAGCTGTGTCGTGAGCCATGGTCACTCATATTTGGCTTAGAATAAATCTCTTAAAATATTTTACAGCGTTTGACTCTTTGTCGACACTAATTTCAAATAATAAAATCAATATTAATATGCTCTGATGATCCTCTGTGCAGCTATTTCAATGTGGTAGCATTGAAAGCATTATATATGTTAAGTCAAAAGATATGATAAATTAGGCAAAAAGGATAACACACAAAAAAATTCTATTTGTCATCCCATTAATGTAATTTTCACTGAACTTCCATTCACTAAGTTTTGAAGTGAGTTTTGAATTGAGATTGATGTTGAAAATATTTTTACACATTTCCCTCTATCTAGGCTGTTGGATTTGTCTTAAAGAATATCCATTATGACACTATCTGCCCTACTCTGAGAATAATCTCTCTGAGTATACATTTGCCAGATTGGAGTGTTTAATAGCATCTATAAGCCAAGTAGCAAATCTGTGTTGGCAGATCTTACACTACAGAATTCAAACAAGTATGTTCCTTAGAGAGCTAGCTTTCTTTGTGTATAATAGTGAGATGTGAATATATGCAACTCTCTAAGATTTGTCACTGTTAACATTTTGAGTTCAAGGTTTTCTGAAATATTGAAGAAATACAGGTACACTGATTGCGTATCTGTTTTGCATGACTCTTTGCAAGGAAAGGAAGACTGCGAAACCTCAGTAAGTGCTTGCTATGTGATAATCTAGCTCCATTCAATTCATACTGAATGGGTATGAGAGTACATGCAACAAGAGCAGAAGAGAAGGAAAATAAAACTAAATAACTGGTTTTTTTTAGCTTTATACATTTTGTTCTAAACAACATTAAAATTTTTAAAAATGGTTTCATTAAATGTCAGCAATATGCTTGTAACAGTTGTTTTACAAAATTCAGAATTTATCATATCCATATGTTCTGGTACACAAAAGTATAATGCATACATCTATCTCATGCACAAGTATGCAAACTTCTCAAATAAATATAAGTAACTTGAATTGAGAAACAGGTGCAAAGTAATAAACAATAACTTATTTTTTTCATCAAGACTTCAAGTATAAAAATTATATATGTTACTCACTACACTGAAAGTTTAAGAAAGAAAATCATTTTGTGAACTAATATAGGTAATAATTTAACTAAAATTAACAAAACTTAAGGATATATATATATATATATATATTTACAAACTAAGAATTTAAGGAAGAATCTTTAACCACATAAGGATCTTCCAATGAGTGCTTGTACTGTTAATATACACTAGTTAGTGGTCTCATTTTTATTTCATCAGGAATTCTAGAGAGTCTTTTTTGTCTATACAGAGTCTGAAATTTAAAAAACAAAATATTGTAAGTAGGTGAGGAAATATTGGTCGAGACAAAGTGTCTTTCGTAGTTTATTCACTGTTAGAACCATCATGGAAGCTCAGCAATGTGTCTGAATAAAAAATAATGTTCATTTAAATGCAATAGTCTGTATATCGATCACCAATAGCAAGTTAGGAGTAGTAACAAAATATTAAATTATCTGAGAATAGGTTGGGCGCAGTGGCTCATGCCTGTAGTCCCAGAACTTTGGGAGGCCGAGGTGGGTGGATCACCTAAGGTAGGGAGTTTGAGACCAGCCTGACCAACATGGAGAAACCCTGACCCTACTAAAAATACAAAATTAGCCAGGCATGGTTGTGCATGCCTACAATTGCAGCTACTTGGGAGGCTGAGGCAGGAGAATGGCTTGAACCCAGGAGGCGGAGGTTGCGGTGAGCTGAGATTGGGCCATTGCATTCCAGCCTGGGCAACAAGAGCAAAACTCTGTCTCAAAAAAAAAAAAAAAAAATTATCTGAGAATAAATATTTTCAAAAGATGAGCTAAATTCTTTTTGCAGAAAAAAAAGTACTTCTGCCAGAAATATAAAATATATGAATAACCATATAAATTATCCATTTTTCAAAAATGGAGTCATAAAAATATTAAATCTTCTTCATTGCTTCTGTAATTGATTACCGCAAATTTCGTGGCTTTAACAATACAAATTTAGTATCTTACAATTCTATAGGTTATAAAAACGGCAACAGCATCTTTGGCCAAAAAGGAAAGTGTCAAAATCACTGTGTTTCTTTCTGGATCTCTATGGGAAAATCCGTTTTCTTATTCTTTTCTGTTTCTTGAACATTTTCTTCCACATACCTTGACCCATTGCCCGCTCCCTCCATCTTCAAAACCAGCAACATTTAAATGTAGCCTTTTCTATGACAGTTCTTCTGGATTCACATCTTTATCTCAATACCATCAAGAAAATATTCACATTTTTTTCTATGTAGTTGTCTTCCCTCAACTCTGAGCCCCACAACTTGGGGCTGTTCTCCAGAGGTAACTGGAAAGATTTCATAGTTCAAGAAGCCTTGCCCAAGTCAAGGTCTAAAGGTTAATATTATATATGTAATATTATATATATATAATTACATATTATATATATTTATATATACTATAGGTATAATTATATATATATACTTACATATTATATATATACAAATATATAATGTATAAAGATATACAACATCCATATATATCAGAAGTGGAAACATGGCATCTATTTTGAATTTTCGGCTTTAAACAACCCTCTTCTCACTTCTATTGTCCTCCTTCTGAACTGCAGAAAAGAGAAAAAGCTGATACCGTATTTCCTAGAAGTATTTCCTAGAATTCCCTTCCTTCTGCTATTCTGGGATGAGATTCAGATTCCATACCAAGCAGATGAGGCTAGAGATATCTGGAATGTGCAGACTTGTGATTCATAGTAGCTTCTTGACAGTGATTTGCAAATAACTTTTAAGCTGTAGCTTGAGATTGTTGATGGAAACAAAGAATCCTAAGAATTGCTTGCAGGTTCCTACTGACATTAGGAGAACTACAACTGAGAATCTTTTAATAAAAGTGTCTAGTATCTGTTTCCTTAACTTGCCCGATGTAGCTTCCCTGACTTCTTTGAGTCTCCCCAAACTTCACTCCCCAATTCTTCTAACACTCATGTAAACCCTAATAGTTATATAAAATCATTATTTTTTAAATCAAATGCAAATTAATATAGTATTTGTTAGATAAATTTTAAAAAATAAAACTGAGAAGGAAAGAACTAATAAATGGTGATTAAACAACATGCTATCCATATTTTAAAAGATAGATTTTTCCTTCATATCCACCATGAACAAAAACCCCAAGTAGAGTAAATTTCTGAATCAGAAGAATAAATGTTATTTTTAAATTAAAAAATGCAATGCATTTATAAAAATGTTAGAGCAAGTATCTTAAAATAGGATAGAAGAAAGCAGTTTTTTTTAATGAGCTAAAACATAAATTTGGAGGCAACTCTCCATATATCTGCATCTACTTTTAAAGCTTATAGACAACTTAAATTTATAAAAATGGGTGAAGATAGAGACCACTACTATTCGTCCAATCTCCCCTTATCCTTTTCTCACTGTAATATAGCTTAGTTTTTATTTGGGGGAGAAAAATACAAGTTAAATGTCAATTTCCCACTTTGAATCAAGTGTAGTCATATGACTAAGTTCAGAACAATGAGTGACAATTAAAGTGAGATTTTAAAAATGTTTTCACAAAATTCTAACAGGCAATCGAGAGCAATGAGATCTACAAAGGCAATAAAATGCCAAAATAACCCCATCCTGCTAATCTAATAGTCATGGCAATTAAAAACAAACTGGGGATGAAACTTTATATTTTATATGTATGTTATTATTTTTTTGACAGTACCTTATAATTACGAGGATAGGTACAACTTGAGCTCCTTTACATTGTTGGTAGTGATTTCAGTTTTGATAGTATTTAAGAAAAAATCAGAGAGCAATTTGGCAAAATCTCCAAAAAGCTGTATTATTACCAACTTTTAAAAATTATTTATCCATATTATTAGTTTTGGGATATATTGTTGGTTATAGTGTGGTTGTTTCAGAATTTGCAAAGTTGTTCTATATGTATGTATATATATATATACACCCAAACTATTTCACACTTGTCTATCTCTCTTTTTTGTGTGTATATATATTTCCAAACTACAGTTACTATGTATCTATATATCATATATGTGTGTTTGTATGTATATCTTCCCAAAACTACTACTAAAATGGATAAATATATTACATCATAGTTTATTATTACAATGATGTCTTGCTAGTAATTGAAATAAGTAATTAAATATTTATATAACCTCATCAAGTATCAAATACAGTGTTGTATGGAAAGAAAATCTCAAAAATTTAGTTAGAATTAGATATTGTGCTTTTCAAGTCATGCTGACTAGGGAACTGCCTTTGAGAAGGTAGGAGAAAGAGTAACAAGGATTAAACAATGTGAAATGTCAGCAACTTATCTTATAATTTTGGTCATGTCACAGCTGACTGTTACATGTGAGCAGTAAAAAAAGAGTAGGGGCTGTGCTCCATACAGTCATTCAGGTATCAAGCCTCCTTTGATCATGGGGTTCTCCAGCTTTTAGGATCTCCTACTCCTCTGTATTCAATCAGTAAATGTTGGACAGAGAGTGTAGAGGATTTTCTGTGATCTTTTCAATAGGCTTCATCTTAGGTGGTGTAGGTTGCTTTTACTCACATCATATTGGTCATACTCAGTCTCATGAAAGCAGCTAAAGACAAGACTAGTGAATATAATCAGTCAGTGTGATTTGTAGGTAAAGGAAACAGATAAACTGTAAAATCTAATTATATAAAAATACAATTAATGGTTTTTGAAAACATACCTTTATAGTGGATGTGTATTAGTTTTAGCTTCCTAGTGGTGCTGCTATAAAACATTAGCACAAACTTAGTGGATTAAAACAACACAAATATACTACAATAGTTCTATAGGTTAGAAATTTCATTGTCCTTAAATCAGTGTTGGCAAAGCTGCATTCCTTGCTGGAACCCCTAAGAGAGAATTCAATTCCTTGCCTTTTCAAGCTTCTAAAGGCTGCCAATATTCTTGGCTTATGGTCTTTTCCTCCATCTTTAAAGCCTGCAGCATAGCATCTTCAAAAAAACCTCTATCTAACTCCTCTTCTGCCTCACTCTTACTTTAAAGGACACGTGTGATTGCAGTGGGCCCACTAGGATGCTAGGATAACCCGAAGATAATCTTCCTATTTTAAGCTAATCATCTAATTAGAAAACTTATTTCCATCTACATCTTTAATTCACCTTTACCGTGTAACAGGATCTATCCATAGATTCTATGGGTTTGGGTCTGACATTTTGGGGTGGGAACATTATTCTACTTATCACAATACGTAGAAAATTATTGCCTAATGTAAACAACTTGTAATATTTATTGTCTCTCTCTGGATAGATTTCTAGAGCACTTCATCTGTATTTGCAATCCTATGTTTATTTTTAAAATATAGCTGTAATAAACATCACAAAATTATTGGTCAATTCCAGTGGTGCATTCATGCTTTGATATTAATCTTTGTAATTTCCTGCATTTTAATTAGTGGAAATAAAAATATATCACATGTAAATAAATAGGAATGAAGTGAAATAATTATAGAGAACTAGTTCAATGAAAAGGAAGAAATATCTTTCTTTTAAGCATAACTCCTGTAAATTTAAGTGCAGTTTTAAAAGGGGAAAAAATGAGTAGGAGAAAAATAAAGGAATTATGAAATGTACACTAATTATTAAGAAAAAAGCCCATTTGTCAGAAAAGAATAAATTATATGCCATTAAAGAAATTATAAATTATCATTCAAATAAAAAACAGAACTACAGGAACATAACTTGACAAAATAGCAAGAATTTCAGATATATTCAGCATAGCCATGTACACACAGAAACTTCTCCCTTAACTTTGAAATTTAAAGTTCCTCCTGAGCTTGGTTGTTGGGGGCGGGTTGTACAGTTCCTGGGAAGAAGGAAGCTCAATTACAATCAGCAAAGTTTTCCACTACCAGCAGTAGGTTTTTGATCTGAGATTGCCACACATGGTTTATGTTCGGTGAAGGGCAGATGTACAAATAGAAAAGCTCTGTGTTAAGCCTTGGCAAATGCCATCAAGAAGGTAGGAGGGCAGAGTAACAAGCAAAGTTGTTACCGTAAAGAGAGTATAAATATCTGTCTCTTTGTCCCAACGAAAATGATCATATTGAAAAAGATGTAGAAATGCAAGGTGAAATGGAGAGGGGAACAGGAGGAGAGTCAATTACAAATTAACTTACAATTTTGTAAATTTTGAGATAACTGTAGACTTTAAAATATTTGAGTAAATATTTCTATCTCTAAATGAAATATTATACAAAAATTTTTTTCACAGATGTGTCATGGCATTTAGATAATTTATAGTTAGTATTGCACATCCAGAATAATTATAATTTCAACCACCTCATAGAACAATTATAAAAAGTAGTATTGATTTTTCAGCTAAGAATTTTTAAATGTCTTAAAAACTCTTCATTGAAAAGCTACTTTCTTTGGTAAATTGATTAAGGTTACTCTGGTGACCTGTGAGATGTTTATCATGCTATACTATTCCAGTGCTTTTTGAGGGTATATGTAATGACACTCTTTAAATAACCATGACCGTGGCAGTGAGATCTAGATTATGCTTGCAGGATGTTTTCCTGAAAACCGTGTATGCCAGTTTTTTCAGGCTCCTCCTATTTCTCTTTAATTTTGGACATTTTCAATATCTTCATTGCCTTGAACAGTCTAAATGACTGAGTAATAACGTCAATTGAGAAAATTACTGTTTTCATAAAAAATATATGTCACAGTGCAGCTCTTTTACCTTTTGTTTTTGGATTGTTTAAAGGAAATATAAGTTTAAAAAGCAAGATGGTTTATTTTTCTATGTACAGGCAAAATATCTGAGCTATAGGGATGAATATGAGTATTAAATCTTTAAAGGCAAAAGGAAATTCAAGGAGGTCATTGAATTTCCTTAGACTCATCTATAGTTTCATTTCCCTTTTGTTTTGAATTTTGTTTTATACTCAGCAACATTGCGGTTTATAGACAGAATGTATTTTAAATTCTATTTAATGGCAGAAATGTTATTACTGGAATAAAATTGGACTACATTATTCTGCTTTTGAGAAAATAAGAAAAGACTTGTATGACACAACAATATGATTAATTATTAACCTAAAGACAAAAAAGTCAGAGAATATAAAAATGAAATAAATCAACATAAACATGAAACTCTATAAAGGGAGGGTGAAAAATGAAGATAGTTGTGATCTGTGTTGAAGCCTAAAAACAGATGAATAAAAATGAGAAGAATTAATTAAAGGGTATGGATTTCCCTTATGTTAGTTGTCATTTCTATTAATAATGAATAATCTTGTAATGAGTACTGTCACTTTAAACTGTGAGGTAAGTTACACTTAACATGGTTCCCATTATTATTTTAATTCTTTATGTCCAAATACGTCATTGTGGTTATCTCTCTTTTCCCATACTTTTATTATTGCTTTCACTTTCAGCACCACCAATACATTCTGGACACAGCTGCAGGAGTGATCTTTTCAAAAATGTAATTTGGATTAAGTATTCCCTAACATAAAATGATTTCAATTCATATTATATTATATTTGTGACTATGGGCATACTAAAAACCAGATAAACTTTTCAAGTTACTGTTAGGAAACAAAAGCTAAAACTATGAGTCTGCTTAATTTCACTTCGAGGAATAGGTGTTGAGTTTTATTTCTGGTGGACGAGTGGCCATGCACTGCAGGAAATCAAAACGAGGCTCACAGCGCTAAACTACTCACTGAATTAGCCCTTCTGCACCCAGAAACAAAGACTATAAACCATCAGAAACTGAGCCCTATGGCTGTGACTTTTATAGATACTGCTCCCCTGTGATAGTGAGAGGAAAAATGATAACCATTCAACTTTGTAACAGGCTAGGCTACTTGAGGGATGATCTCTCCCTAGTTTCCTCTGAACAACAGCCCAAAGTTGAGGGGCCCAGGACTGGGGAAAGCAACTATAAAATAATGGGTTGGGAAGAAGTGAGCACAGATCTTAAAAAGTAATCTCCCCACCCCCACCCACCCAATGTGGAAACCAAAACCTATTATAGTGAATAATAAGCTGACAAAGGTTTCAAAGAAAGTGAGAGAAAATAATGGTTTTTACTTATTAAATAAAGTAACTGACAGATCAATACAACAATAAAATGTACATATATATATATATATATATATATATATGGCTTTTTTGTTTTCAAGAGATGAGATCTCTCTATGTTGCACAGGCTGGAGTACAGTGGATATCCACAGATATCATCATCATAGCTCGTGTACGTCAAACCCCTGGCTTCAAGACATCTCCCAGCCTCAGCTTCATAAGTATCTAGGACTATAGGCATGCCACCACACCCTGGATGAAAATTTTTCTTTTTCTTTTTTCCTTTTTTCTTTCTTTCTTTCTTTCTTTTCTTTTTTTTTTTTTTTTTTTTTTTTTTTTTGAGACGGAGTCTCGCTCTGTAGCCCAGGCTGGAGTGCAGCGGCGCGATCTGGGCTCACTGCAAGCTCCGCCTCCCAGGTTCAAGCGGTTCTCCTGCCTCAGCCTCCCGAGTAGCTGGAACTACAGGAGCATGCCATCATGCACAGCTAATTTTTGTATTTTTAGTAGAGATGGGGTTTCACCACTTTGGCCAGGATGGTGTCAATCTCTTGACCTCGTGATCCACCTGACTCAGCCTCCCAAAGTGCTGGGATTACAGGCGTGATATATTAAAAACTGTAAATGAACCAAATTAAGTTCCTTGTAAAGGAAGATACTATGATTGCCACAGGAAAAAACAAAAGTGAAAACTCAGACTTCCTAAATTAGATATGCTCTGATCTAGTAATAGTCAAAGAAAATTGATCAATTAGTTATACTCAAGAATTCAGTCTAAGTTAGCAAAGAGAAACAGTAAAAGAATAGAATAGAAGCCAAGTATAAATCCCTGGATGGGCGATTGAGAAACTCCGTCAAACAATCAATAGGTGTTGTTGAGAAAGAGCATAGACACAATAGCAGAGAAGCTATTATTGAGGGCAATTGCTGAGAATTGTGCTGGCTTTAAGATTAGCATCTCTCTTTCATTTTAAAAGTCCAGTGAGAGCCAAAGGCAATTAACTCAAATAAATCCACACATCTAGACACACTGTAGTAAAACTGTAAGACACTATGTCTTTTAAAAAATCTTTAAATATATTACAAACAAAAAAACAATAATTAACTAACCACATGGCCTGAAAGGCCTGTATGACTGAATCTTAGAACCTACCAGGTCTCTAGCTTCTGACAGGGCTTTATTCCTTGGGGTCTAGGTAACTACCATGTTGGCCTTGATCATTTCTTAGAGTAGATCAGGTCGTTTCTTAACCCAACCTCTTCCTTTATTCTGTTAGGCAGAAGAATCATGCTTCTACTATACTTCTCATAATTAAGCTCTACTTATTGCTCAAATTTCTGCTTAAATGTTTCTATCTTAGAGAGAACTTTCTTGAGCTATCAAACTAGAACATTTTGTCATGCACACTTATGTTCTTTTATTATTTCATGCACTGTGACCTTCCCCTTCTTTGCAATGAATGGAAGTTGTAATTACTCAATTGTGTTTATATTTTTACATTTTTGAAAAATAATTGTTTAGTACCCAGGCATTATCTGGGAAATGTAAAATTTATCTTATGGTCAAGCATTTTTCCTAAGTATTTTCAAAGTGTGATTGTTTTTTGGATGGATCTTCTTGCAGCCTTGCAGTGAAATTCATGAGTGAATTGTTTAAGCAGATAGAACATATGAATGTTTTTTTTTCCCTGTAGATTATGCATTAAAAACTGAGTGCTCTATGAAGCCCCTTGACCAGGAATTGCATTTAAAATATTTCTCTTCTTTGTGTGTCTATTCCCTGTTACATATCAACCTGAAAATTTTGAAAGTAACTTCTCTCACATACTTAGTTCCAAAGGCTCCTAATTTTAACCAACAGAGTGGCCAGCTAACTCCATGATGTTCAAACAAAAAACTGTGATGAACAAATATTATTTGAGGATTTCTTTCAGGAAGGAAATTTGTCTGATTGGCTCTCTTGAGACCCACTTTGTGTAACAAAATGAGTATCTGCCTTTCATTCTTTGGAATTAATCCGGTTCTTCTGCAAATTCTCTTTGTTTAAACTTTGTTCATGCCTTAGAATTCTTTGCTTATTTATTTACCTTTGCAGAATTGGGCTGTTCTCTCACTGATACCCTAAACTGGATGCAATAGGGTCCATTTGCTCTCTTCTGTTTGATCGTTCCCTGACTTGGTAAGGAGTCAGAACTTCCAGCTCAAGTTTCAGAGAAAGAGGGCTTTAGCTGGAAATCTTCTTGCCCCTATCCTCTATATATTTCATTACCTCTCAGCAGTTGCTGTCGTCCCTTGCTGATTTTCTGCTTCCTTACAGGATATGTCTCATTTACAGGGACATGAAGCTCTCTAAGCCATATTCTCAGATGAACATGTTATTATCTCTGATTCAGCTCTTTTCAGGATTTTGCAAAGAAAAACTCTGTTCTTCCAAGCAGCTTATGAACAATGTATTTGATTTCTTGTTATCTGTGAGCATATTTTTCTATTGTGCCTCCCACATATTTGCAAGTCTATAAATCTACTTCCCTTTGTAAGATCTGAAAGACACTTATGCATGGAGATGATACTCTGCTCTATTACCAATTTATCAAGAATCTCCTTCTTGATTTGTATGTCTGGACTTAGCCAGGAATACCAAAGCTTAGATATTCCTCTCAGAGATGGAATCTGAGAGGTAAGTATGTAAATTCTTTAATGCTAGTGTGATAGATCTAAGCCTTGAAATATTGCTTATGATTATCAGGTCCTTGGGAACATAGGCACATGCTGTTCTGATTGAAGACTCTCATAAGGTCTTTCATGCTCCCATGAAAACCTCAGATCTGCAGCCAACTTTAGCAGAAAATGTATCACTATAACTCAAAAACTGGGTTATTGAGAATCCAGTTTCTTACTTAGATTTTTCTATAATAAGTTTTTATTTTCTTTTGTTTTTAAATAAATCCCACTGTAATAAGATTACAGTGTTCATAGTTTTATTTCCTACACTTCTGATTGTCACTTACGATGTATCATAAATTCTTGTTTACTTATAAATATCTTACTATCATTTCAATATCTGTCTCTAAAATATACTCAATGTAATAGAGACTGTAATTACTTCACAACTTTTATCTACTACCTGGAACACAATGGATATTCAATTTTATCATAAAAAGAAGGACATTTTCTGATTATTTCTGTCTACCTGACCTGCAGTTACTCTTGTTTTTCAATTCACACATCTTTACGTAGTACCATCTGAACATATTTTGGTCCTTAACTTGCGGAAAAGTCCACTGTCCCCTTACTTTGAAATGAGTTACTCCTCCAACAACAAATGAACCTTTAAATGTTTGACTCAGGCAGGCAGCCAATGCGGTACTAAAGCAGCCATGGTGTGATGGAGTAGCTTCATCACAGCATTTTCCATCTATATCATGTTGATTCTCACTCATGACCATTAACTTCTGTTACTCAAGTGTACTTTCCACAAAGCATTCAGAATGCACAGGAGCATCCCAGATGACTCAGGCAATTAAAATAGAAACGTGGTGAACTCCTGCAGTTTCTCTTTCCATTCCCATCCTGATGGTGAAAGAAAAAGTCTAAAGGAAGGTTAACTGATAAGTGATTGATTACATAGCTTATCATCTAAACAGAGACACTTTTGAGAGTGAAAGGGAAAACAAATTAAATAAAATGATCTAATGTTGAAACATTTCATTTTTACCATTATTATTACTTCAGAGGGTGTAGAATTTATATTGCTATATTTTCAAAAATAAAATTGTTTCTAAAACAAATATAACCTTATCAGTATAGTAAAACAAGATTTTTTTTAATTTTTATTTTTATTTTGTGAGCAACAAATTACAAATAAAATGAACAGAGAAAGTACTGTACATATTAGTACATGGATTAGTTTCTTAACTTCTAATTGTTTCTAATAATTACATTTTTATACATTTATTTTCAGTATGCTCATATTAGTTTATTTTTTATAAAAGTGCCAGTAACCTCTTCAAAATTGTATTTTATTATTGCAAAATTTGAAACTGAGATGGTCTTTTATTTAAACCATGTTTTTTATTGAAAAAGTAATTTATCTTAAAATGTTGAACTGAAAACAAATTCTACTAATGAAGTATTTTCTTAAAGCTTTCTTTTTGCATTTTAATGTGTAAATACTTAAGCTCTAGCATTTTCACAGATGGTGCATTTTTTCTTTCATTTACAGTATCTTTTTTGATAAACATTTTATGAAACGCAACTTGTTTTATAAGCTCCCTTTACTTATGATTATTAACAATACTTTTTCCAGAGTTTGTAGACTTAAAAGTGAAAGCCCTTTTCAGATTTACTCCATTTAGATTCAAGAATATTCATTGACCCAATTTAAAAATGTGTGTTCTATAAAAGTATGCTTCCAACAAGTTAAGATATTCAAACTTCAGCCCAGGCACGGTGGCTCATGCCTGTAATCCCAACACTTTGAGAGGCCGAGGTGAGTGGATCACCTGAGGTCAGGAGTTCAAGACCAGCCTGGCCAACATGGCGAAACTCTTGTCTCTACTAAAATATACAAAAATTAGCCAGGCATGGTGGCAGGTGCCTGTAATCCCAGCTACTCGGGAGGCTGAGGCAGGAGAATTGCTTGAACCTGTGCAGCAGAGGTTGCACTGAGCAGAGACGATGCCACTGCATGCAACCTGGGTGACAAAAAAAATAAAATAAAATAAAATAAAATAATTTAAAAAAAAGATATTCAAACTTCAAAATTAAACCATGCGCAATATTTCAGTTTGCTTTATTTAATGTTTTCAGGTTCTTTTTTGCTTCTGGAAGAAAAATTGTAAGTAGCTTCCTTTTGAAATATTTGTTTTCAATAACTGCAATTTACAAAAAGCTTCAAAAGCTGTTGTTGCTGTTTTAATCATAGAATATTTTACTAAATATTTTCAATTGGCATTGAACCAAATACAACCAAAATCCAGCAGTCAAACACTTCTAAATCTGATCAATAACTGGCAGTAAAAGGAGAAAGAACAATTACAGTTGAAACCAAGATTTAAAAACAAATCTAAATTTTAGCTTATGGAGATAACACGCTGACACCCATTTTTCCACTCTGCGTATGTACGAAAGAAAACTTCAGATATGAGTAAAATCACTTTAAGATAGTAGTAATTTCATCTAAAAGGGAAGACAGACTTCAAAAAGTGATATGCAAAGAATTCTTTGACAAGCACTGTGATAATTTCTCTTCCTTGGAGATAATCTTCTTAAAATAACTATTACCATTTCCTCAACAGATTTATGTCTTTTGGTTTTCCTGTGGTCAAGACCATTCCTACAGTTTCCATCATGGTTGTGAATGTAGACAAACATTTTATTCATGTTATCTATTCATCTTATATCTTGAGAAATTTAAATATAATACTTAAGTTTTCATTAAATGCACAATTTGTTCATGGAAAGGAAGTGTACATTATTTTGCATATGGAAAGGGTTAAGGAAGAAAAGAAAGAGTATCTCGTTATTAAAAAAAAAAACCTGAAAAAATCGGAATGGGAATTTAAGACAACAGGTATAATCTAAGTTTGTTGCCAACAGAATAGATGGTCACCTTTAAGTATATAACACAACTCCTGTCACCTCCTATCCTTTAGTAGGGCAGTTTCTAATCATTGATCAAAAGCCTCTTTCCTTCCTGTCCCACATTCTGCCCCATAATCCTTCTCAACATCCACTCGTTTCTAATAAATACACAGAAACAGAATTTGGTGACAAAAAGAGCTCAAATTTAATTCATCAAAATAAGTGATTTGGTGGAAGCTGTCTATACTTTTCTTGACAGTGTTTGTTTTTAATATCCAGCTTAACATTTGTGTTCTTGAATATTGGGTTTAGAAATCTATGTAACATGTTACCTACTAAATAAATTATTGTGATTTTCAAGGTATGGCACCTAACAAATGTTTGCTGGCAGTAATCCCTATGTAACTCGTATCTGGAAACAAAACATCTTACAGAGCCATTTGAAAATGTTGTTAATAACTTTCCTTTTTGTGACTCAGCATCTATTTTTTAAGATACATAGAATTTAAATTTGAATTGTAACATTATATTTCAACTTTTTTCCCTATTCTTTTTCTTTCACTTGAAGGACTATCATACCAAATGCAGAATAAAGAATAGAACTTCATGTAATGATTTGATTATAGCTTGTTAAGAATAGACTTGTTTTCCACTCATCATTCTCTCTTCAATTTTTCACTGAGCTGTGCTCTTTTAGAAATTTTGTTGAGTGGGAAGATGTGAGCTTATGTAAACATGCATTGAACAGCTGAACTGAAATGTTTATAGCCCCAAACAGGAGATTACTCACTGGCACTAGTACAATGCACAGACATTTTCATGCATGGCCTGTAATTGCAATATTGTATTTGAGGAAAAATGTGTTTGATAAAGAGTGAAAACAACTCTACAGTTGCTTAGGGAGATAACATTGGTTAAGTTAACTAAATCAATGTTTCATCTACTGGTTTATGTTTCATCAGATCTAAGGAAGATTACGTTATAAAGCATGCTGAAATGCTAAATTATAATTAAATAAGACATGGTATAATTAATTCTAATTCATCCAATTGAATGATCCTGTTCAATTTTGTATGTATATAATAATACTATTATTCATATAGAAATTACCCAGTTACCTTAATGTGCATTTTACTTTTTTCAATTTATGAAAAAAGTACTACCAATTTCTATCCTACTGTTTTGATCAATCTGTCAAAAAAATGCTTGCTCTAGGTGGAAAATAAATGAATCCAATGCGCTATTATTCTGCTTAAACCAATTTAATAGAATTTTCCATAAAATTTTCTTCTAGTTGGTCATTTAAATTTTAGAATTTTATGTAAAACAAAAAAGAATAACTCTTCTGATTATTTTATTTAACTTGCAAAGTATTAAGGAGATGTCTTTGGGAAGAGATAGCAGACAGATTACATGTTTTTATATTTTTGCTTTATAATCCTTTGTATAGTTCCTATAGCTTTTTAAAAATCTTTTTCTAAGGATAAGAACATCCCTCATTATAGCCTTTTAAAATGCTGATCTGAAAGTGGAACTGTTACCAGAAAGGGGTCCCTATCCAGACCGCAAGAGAGGGTTCTTGGATTTCTCCCAAGAAAGAATTCAGGGCAAGTCTGCAGTGCAAAGTGAAAGCAAGCTTATTTAGAAAGTAAAGGAAAAAAAGAATGGCTACTCCGTAGACTGAGCAGCCCTGAGGGCCGCTGGTTGCCCATGTTTATGGTTATTTTTTGATGATATGCTAAACAAGGGTTGGATTATTCATGCCTCCCCTTTTTAGACCATCTAGAGTAACTTCCTGGCATTGCCATGGCATTTGTAAACTGTCATGGTGCTGGTGGGAGTGTAGCAATAAGGACGGCCAGAGGTCACTCTCATGGCCATTTTGGTTTTGGTGGGTTTTGACAGGCTCCTTTACTGCAATCTGTTTTATCAGCAAGGTCTTTGTGACCTATATTTTGTGCTGACCTCCTATCTCATCCTGTGACTTAGAATGCCTTAACCGTCCGGGAATGCAGCCCAGTAGGTTTCAGCCTCATTTTACCCAGTTCCTGTTTAAGATGGAGTTGCTCTGGTTTAAATGCCTCTAACAGAACCACTTTTCAGCTTTCCAATCAGATTTGGAAAGAACTGGAGTGTTGCTCCCACCCTTAGAGCAAGATAAAAAAAGCTATACAACTACAAATTAATGACTTTTCTTGAAACCATCAGAGAACTGAAAGTCAAGCAACTTAACCTAAAATCTGAGAAAATGTATGTCCTTGAGGAGGGAGATAGAATCTAGACCTTTGCTTATCTTGGATAGACACCTTTCAATGTCATAACATCTAGTTAGTAGATTCAACTGGAAAGTATAAATGAGTGGCAATATGCTAAGTATGAGCTAGCATGAGAGTGTGAAGCTCCAGCTGACCAGAGACAAAAAGGAATTTCTTAGTCTTGCACTTTCAGGCTGTTCCTCCTGGAACCCCGCCAGGTGCTCACATGGAAGATCAGGGAGAATCCTTAGAAACCATTCCCATGTGGTGTAGACTCAGGTAGGAGGCACCAGCACTGCAGAAATCCTTCCAGATCTATCTCCCATCTTTCCCATATGGAACGAAAGTCTTAATATACTGGAATAACAACAAAACAAGTGTATTCTTCAGGCATTGGTGGAAACTCACTGCAGAGAAAGTAAGTGGAAAGAAATAGAAAAAAAAGAAAAAAATCTACCCTGAGGGTAGATATAGAGGTGGCAGAAACAATCACTGTATGGGATAAATGGGTAAGATAGAAGAATGAATCTGTAAATATGGAGATAGAATTTTAGAAATCAACCAATCTAAACAACAAAGAGAAAATAGAATAAAAACAGTCTACAAAGCCTCAGGGGCCTGTGGGAATATAGCAAAAAATAAAACATTTGTGTCACTGAAATCCTAGAAGAAAAGGAGGAGAATGAGGCTGAAAAAGTATATAAATAAATAATGGCTGAAAATATCTAAAAACTTACAAAAATACACAAACCTGCATAATAAAAAAATCAAGTTGAGTAAACCTCAAACTGGGTAAGTCCAAAGAAGTATAGGACAAGAGACATTATAATCAAACGGACAGACAGGACTAGGGGGATTTCCTAGGCCTACTAAGAAAATCTAAGCCTATTTGGGAAAGGTGAACACACCCACCTTAAAACACAGGGCTGGTAACTCAGCTCACACCAGACCAATCAGGTAGTAAAGAGGGCTCACTAAAATACAAATTAGGCTAAAAGCAGGAGGTAAAGAAATAGTCATATCATATATCACCTGAGAGCATGGGGGTTCAGCGGGGGAAGGGGGGGTGCCGAAAATGATCGGGAGATAAACCCAGGCATTTGAGCAGGGAGGGGAAACCCTTATGTGGGAGCTCTGGTTTCACTCTATTAAATCTTGCAACTGCACACTCTTCTGGTCCGTGTTTGTTATGGCTCGAGCTGAGCTTTCACTCGCTGTCCACCACTGCTGTTTGCCACCATCCCAGACCAGCCATAGACTTCCACCCCTCTGGATCCAGCAGGGTGTCCACTGCATTTCTGATCCAGCGAGGTGGCGCCCATTGCCACTCCCAATCAGGCTAAAAGCTTCCCATTGTTCCTGCGCAGCTGAGTTCCCGAGTTCATCTGAATCGAGCTGAACACTAGTTGCTGGGTTCCAAGATTCTCTTCCGTGACCCACGTTTCTAATAGAGCTATAACACTCACCGCGTGGCCCAAGGTTCCATTCGTCGGAATCTTTGAGGCCAAGAACCCCAGGTCATAGAACAAAAGGCTTGCTGCCATCTTAGCAGTGGCCCGCCACCACCTTAGGAGTGACCCGCCCACATCTTGGGAGCGGCCTGCCACCATCTTGGGAGCTCTAAGAACAAAGATCCGCCCATAACTAAACTGCTGAAAAATAAAAACATAGAAAAAAATCTCGAAACCAGAGAGACAAGGCACAATACCTACAAGAGAGAAACGATAGAAATGATCGTAGATATATTATTAAAAACCAGGGAGATAAGAATTAAAGGACACAGTACTATTCAAATCCTAGAGGAATAAAATTCAGAATTTTACATCAGGTAAAAAAAAAAAAAAACGAAAAAAGAAAACAAAACAAAAAAACCTTTAAGAATAAAGGAGAATTCAAGACAACCTCAAAAGAATGTCAACTAAGATAATTTGTGGCCATCTGAGTTACACAAAAATAAACATCAAAGAATTCAAACCAATATAATAAAGAATTTCATAAATAAATTGAAGAGAAGGTAAAAACCTTCCTTATAAGAGAATTCTGATTCATAAATATAAAAAAATGTTAAAAAGAAAATCATCATGAGAGCACTACAGTATTGCAGGCTGATCATTGTTAAAATTCTTATTCAAAAACTTTAAAGAATATCAGAAGTTTCAGAGCTCTAAAGTATTTACCTAAAAATATTGTATTGCTGTGGTGTTTTTAACACATGTTCAGAAATGAGGCATGATTTTTTTCCCCTCTGGAGTGTAGCTGAACTTAGTGATTTGCACATGATATCTAGTACCTCCTGATATAATGGGATAAGAAGGCATTCCACTTTGTGGTATTCACACATATTTAAGCAGAAGAATGTTCTGTAAATTACCTATCCAGTACTCTTCAAAAGGTCATGGAGAAAAAACAATAAACAAACTGTCATAGAGTAAAGGAAGCTAAGGAAGCATGTGATCTAAATGCAATGCAATATCCTGGATTGTACCCTGGAGAGAAGAAAGGACATTAGTGGGAAAATCGGGAAAATCTAAATAGAGTTTGTAATTGCACAAAACATAATTACTAAGTTTTGATAACTGGCAAAACATATAAACCTACAAAATTAAGAAGCTAAGTAAACCTCGAATAGAACAAATCCAAAGAAATATATTCCAAAGCATAGATTTCGACAGTAATGAAAGCTAGGTAAAGGATATAAGAAAACCCTATATTACCTTTGTTATTCTTTTAAATTGAAACATTATTTCTAAGTAAGAGGAGGTTATACAAATCTTAAGATATATATCTGTGATATTTCCAGCTCCAACAATTCTAAGGATGTTCTTATATCCAATCCTTATTTTTACTAATTTCTTGTTTTAGACGAATTATTTCGTGTCATCTGCAAGAAATACAATGCCCAAATATGCAAGTAAACACACTTTCTGAAATATTTAAACTTAAATGAGAAGCACATTTATGAATTCACATCCTTTAATGCAATCTTTCATTTGAATTTCACATGGATGAGTCAATAATGCAAATATGCTGCATGATCATAGAAAAATTGTTTCTGACAGCACCATTCTCTCACCTAGAGGAACATTTCCATGTACATATAATTGCTCCTTGAGTGACAACTATGAATTTCTATTAATAGGGACAATGTTTTCTCCTGCCCTTAGCCTGCCTCTAGGAAGATATCTTCCCACATGTGACTGTGCCTCAGCAGTCCTGCTTTCCCCTTTGCAAAATCATTGGCTTGTATAACACTTTATATTTTAGCCCCTACATTATTTCTAATTCCTTCAAATAATCTAAGGACTTGACATAGAATTATGTTACACATCCTTGTGAACTTTGATGAAGAAAATGTCATCTACTTATTTAAATGTTCATGAAAGTGTTTTAACTTTATTTATCCACACTGTCTTCTAGGTAATGGTTTTGTATTGCACCTTTTGTATGGAGACACAAATTTATAAATTCAAAATAAATAATTTGAATTCCATGTAGAAACTACAAATCACTACAAGCTAGAAAGGCCGCTTCATTTTTTACTGGAAGTTTAAATCTGATTTGGAAAAACACTATGTGATCCTTTGTATCTCCCTATGTCTATTTATTATGCCACAAAATCATTGATGAATTAATCCATTCTCCTTTAATGTCCATTATGCTTTTTTTGTCATTCTGCTTAATTAAATTATACTTATTCCCATCTTCACTCACATTAATAACCATGCTCAACAGATGCCTAAGTTATCCACAGTCTATAACCTTTGAAAAGTCTCGATCCAGTGTCACTTCCTAAAAAACAGTATACTGGAAGAACCCAGCTTCCATTCAACTTACTTTTACATGAATCACTAAAATATAAACAGGAAAAATATCAAGAAAAAATGTTATTTACTCTATATAAATGCTGTGCTGTTTTAACTATCTTATTCATTCATATGTTCACTCTGTAATATGGGTTAAATTAGAAATCCCCTTTGAAGATAAATTTCAAATACCAAATACTCTAGTGTTCATGCTTCATTCCATGCACTTTTGTTATTTGTAAGTGTTTGTATGTGATAATAATCTTTTAACTTTATACTTCTCTGACTACTAAAGAAGTATTGAGATTTATTCACATAGTGAAGTGCCTAGAATATAGTAGAATCTCAAAATAATTTGGATTATGATTTAAGGATATCAAAAGAGAAAGAGTATAAGACATTGACATAGCATAATTAAAGATGTTAGATAAATTATTAGACTTGTAAATATTGATAGAGCCTGCTAAATTTATATTACCATTGCCTTGGTGTTCTAATACAAGTCTAACTTGTGCCAGAGCTCTGCAAAGAAGTAGTATATATCAAGAGTCCCCCTCACCCTCAAAATCCTTATTCACCTATAACAAATAAAAATTCAGCTAAGGCTCCATAATAAATTATTAATTTCTTCCTGACTTGGCATATATTCTTCATTAGATATTCTTAATCTTGATTAGGTCAGTTGTAATTACTTATAACCCACAAACACATGGGTCAGTTCTTATTATCACAGTAGATTTACTGGATAGATGAAGGGAAAATTAGTTCACGTTGTTTTTGTCTGGTTTATCTTCATGGGGAATTTTTTATATTGATTAAGCCCTCATGGGAAAAGTATCCTGAAACTCTTTGCAGTAGAACAAGGCACTCTGGATTACACCCATGGTAAAACTAAAGATAATGGAGAAAGCTTGCTTAGTAGAGAAACAAAAACTATAGTTACTTTGACAATCAGAAGTAGCTTATGCCTACTCACTATGTGACCTTTTTGGTTGTATAAAGTTCTATTCTGAGATAAATAACTTTTTTCTTCATCAAGTTGATTTCTAAGAAGTCTACTCCTTGAAGATGCTGAAGACATTAACCTTATTTACCATGTGAATTGTTGTTAAGTATCTGTTTTGTTCTTTATCCACATTTCCTATTACCATTTCCTATTTTAGACATTATTTTAGTACTTACCTTTGAACCAGTGGATGGATATGTACCTTTACAAAAAAGAAAAGCATTATCTCTGTTCTAAACGTGATTTGTCTTACATGGCACACAGGCACTCCGTATCAGAAACTTTTCATGCCACACAAAGCCTACATGCTATGCCAAACTAAGGGAAGCATTATGGAAGCCCTTATATTTTTTAAAATTCTAGCTGTAACCAATGCATTCATGGGAAATCTGCATCCAGAGATCCATAACACAAGTTAAATTATTACTAGATTTGTCTTGAGTTTCCTTATGCAGTTTACCAACTTGCATAGTGTGTAATTTTGTAGAATTGCTCTACAGGAGTAAGAGTGATGTCTGTTTTCTAATCTATGCTGTCCTTTTTGGCTATTATTGCTACAGGGTATGTTTTTCTTATTAAAAAAATACATATGCTCACAAAAAAATTTACTATAGCTATTTCAAAGGCACAAAAATCAGTGAGCTTATTATAAAGAATAGTGATGAATAGTTTATTCTCCTAAAATAATGGTTTCACATTTATTCTAGTATCTCCTTTTTTTGGCATTTTGTGTGTATGGTTAGAATTCTTGAATACACTATTCAATTTGCGTCTTAGAATATAGATTGTTAGGAATGATAATCTTATGTGATCCTTTAGTTTATAATTCTATCAAAGAGAACAAAGAAAACTCATATTGAGCTAACTTCAAAGTGCTTATCTCAATGGGAATCAGCTCTCACAGACACATCCATTGTACATAGGCTTGTTATCCATGCTGATAGTATCATACTAGATTTATGTGCATTAGTGGGAAAAAAGATTCACCCTGGCGAATCATTTCCAATCATCACTGGCAGAGATTAACAGAAGCAAAATCAGAGCACTCAATACGAAAATTATGTTTTTAGATACCTACATTTTGTATGTCCAATGCTTTCTAACAGTTTTTCAGTACCTGTGTTGAAAATGGCATTGCTACTTTATTTATTTATTTATTTATTTATTTATTGAGATGGATTCTCACTTTGTCACTCATGCTGGAGTGCAGTGGCACGATCTAGGCTCACTGCCACATCTGCCTCATGGTTCAAGTGATTCTCCTATCTCAGCCTCCTGAATAACTGGGATTACAGGTGCATGCCACATGCTTGGCTAATTTTTGTATTTTTAGTAGAGACAAGATTTCGCCATCTTAGCCAGGCTGGCCTTGAACTCCTGACCTAAGGTGATCAGCCCACCTCGTCCTCCCAAAGTGATGGGATTACAGGCATGAGCCACTGTGCCTGGCTCTATTTACTTTTACTGTCTGCAAGAGTGAGAAAAACAAATCACTTACTTGTTTCTAATAGTTTCTGCAGTGACTAAGGTAGCCCTAATTCTGGAATGTCCTTCACTTTCTGTACAGTGTTCAAGAGAATATATTGTATACTTTGTTCCATTTTGAATGAGAATGTGTATGCCCTGCCTTAGGTAAAATGCAGTTCTGGAATACGTAAAATGTGTTACATAATAAATAAGTAATTTGGAGAATGTTGCATATTATACTAGAGTACAGTAGAATCATATGGTATTATTCTTATTCAAATTTTTCTTATTATATTTACTATGAGAAAAAGGGAGAAACCCATGTAAATTAAGCAGGTCATGCTGCCATTTGACTCAATGAGCACATTGTATGGTTATGAGATGGGAATGTTAATGTAGACTTTTTATTCAATTATCAATTTCCTTTATAGAAGACGCGTATTTCCAAGCTAAGTATAAACCTGGAAATGATAACATACTGCAGTTTTTCTTAGTAAAACACAGCCAATGTACTTTTGCTATTTGGCAAAATAAATAGCCTTCCATTTCTTATTCTATGTTGGTTTAATAATACTGTTGCGTAAGAGGGAAACAGCTTTTGGAAAGGAAGTTCTGACTCAGATATGACCTCAGTGCTTTCTCCTCTTGGTGCTTCCAAATGCACATTAAAATATTAAAGACTAAAAATTTCTGCAGCGTGGAAATCTGGGGAAGAAAATATCTTGGCTGACATGGAGCTGATTTGTATTTCATCTGACTTTCTCGGGAATCTTATTTCATTGATTATTTGTGCTTTCTCGTCTTTTGTTTCTTAGTTCTTATCACTGTTAATATGCCCCATATTGTAAAGCAAACAAGCATGAAACATACACACACACACACACACACACACACAAACACAAGCGCATGCGTGAGTTAATGAAATATCACACTCCAGCTGCTTTTATGTCTCATTTAAAAATAAGTATCTTTATTCACTCACATTACATCATTTCCCATTCATTTCTTTGCACATTAAGAACTGAAATTTAACCCAGCACTCCAATAAATCTTTCCATGGCAAGGTCTCAAAAGTCCCTAAATAAAATATAGCATTTTTAATCCTTACCTTGCATATATTTTAAGAATCATTTAACACTGTTAACTTCTCGTTTATTTTAGAGCACACACTTTATTTAGGTTTTATGTTACCATGCTCTACTTATTTTAAAACTCCGTCTCTCAATTAACTGTGCAGATTCTTCTTGCTATACCTTATCCCTAAGTTTTCATAGTTGTTGTTTGTCTGTTTTTCCCAAATTCTTATTCCACACACTTTCCCTCAGTAAACTCATGCACTCTAATGGTTTCAAGTTAAATTTCTAACTCTGTCCTTTCTTCCTACTCTAGAATTATCTATAAAACAATCAAACATATAGGTATATATATTTACACACAAGACATTCCAACTTTTGTCATGAAGGCACAAAATGCTCAAAAATAAATACATCTCTCAACAAACATACTAATCTACTTATGCCCTCCATGTCACTTACCCCCCACTCATTTATTGTGTGGCTTATGTTAAATTTTTTGAATACTCTTTGATATCTCCTCTTTCTCTCACTCTGTGAAGCACACCTAATCAATCAGTAAGTCCTGTCATTTCACTCTTTATATACAAATTAAAGACCTCTATAATTATTTTTACCTCCAGAACCACTTTTCTAGGCAAGCCACTGTAATATCTTACATGGAATTCCATAAAATTCTTGGACAGGTTCTTGTACTTTCATTTCTACCAATCTCCCATGTTTTCCAACATTCACTCATACAAACAAAAAACACCAAATCCCTACTTAATCAAATTCTATCTATATCTACTTATTCATCCATCTATTCTATTGAAAACTTGACCCACAGAGGTTACTATTCATTTGGATTCTACAGTTATGTTTTAAATTGTCTTCATTTTCTTTATCATCATGAACTATATCCTTACATTATGAAACAAAAAAGAAATATATTTAAAGAAAATATTTTTTGGGAACATAAATGTTTCCAGAGTCAAATTTTAATGTAGTAAAAATAATGAGTTGTTTTTCTTTTTCAGCATTGAAAGACTATGAAAAGCAGAATTAATTCTAAATGGATAAAGTATTATTTACATTGACAACGGTATGAAATAAGATGTTAACGTGAAGGCATTATATGTTGCAAACTTTGGCATTACAAAATCTTATTCCAACCTTGACTATAATGATAACTTTGAACAAGTCACAGCTCATTCTCATAAACAAAATAGACATACTGCTAAATAGACTGAGCATTTTTAGTAAGAACAAAATAAATGAGAAATATTTGAAAGAAAACTTATTTTTCTATCATCGTTGAAAATAGAATAGAAAATTCTATCAATACACAAAAGAGTTATATAAAGCATTTGGAGCTCTTCTCTCTCCTGTCAGTAAAATATAAATTAAAACCTAAAAAAAAAAATTCTAATGGTCACTGTTCTTGTACAATGCAAGCTCTTGCTTGTAGGACTCATGTGTACATATGTAATTCTTTAAAAAAGGAAAAAAAAAAAGACCCACTCTAGTTTTTTATTATACTGGTTGTTTCCAATAAGTGAACCAACGGAAAAGAGACCTTTCATTCTCTTTCTGTCTGCCACTTCCATACAGGAAACTGTATAATTATTCTTTCTGCCACAAACTTCTAGTAGCCTTACATTTGCAGATGAAAAAGGAAAGTTAGTTGGTGCTTGTCTGACTGCCAGTAAAATAATGTACTAATCCTTCTTCGTCAGTGATGTCTGCATCTCATTGATCTATTTGTAAAAATCCATGAAATTATTGAAATTATGTTGTTTATGTTCAAACCATATGATTTCTAATGTTATGATTAGTAAGGCTGCTATTAATATAATTTCATTGTTAACAAAATAAAAATAACAATAATAAAGTTAAAATTTGAAGACCACATATCTCAGATCACCAAGGTATGTAGGAAGTGGTAATGTGTGTGCATGTGTTTGAATTTATATTAGCACTTTACAGTTTACTATTCTTTATCAATGTCGTATTTACAAAAACTTTAGGTAAAAGAAGCACATTTATATTTATGTTTTATATTAAAGAATATGTAGGTTATTTTGCAAGGAATAAATCATATTCCTCTTAATTCTTAACTAGAATGTTGCTTTAAAGTGAAAAATATGCAAAGCATATTGCAAAAATCCGTAGAAGCTTATTTGTGAGCTTACCAATGCTAGTTCCTTTTATTCTCACATCCCATAGATGACAGAGAAAAAAAATTGGGAGATTTTATATCTATAGAAAAATATAAATTCAGCATGTTAAAAGAAATATATAATAGATATGTGCCAACTGAGAGTCATAATTGCTCTTTCTGACACTACAATGTTAGCATGTAAAATGCATATTTAAAAATATTTTTTTTAAAAAAACACATACCCTTAACTATAGAATAAAATTCATACTCAACAGGGTAGATTCTTTGACAACCTAGATTAATCCTCTATCTTTGGTTTCAACTTCAGCCATTCGTCTCAGTATGTCTTAGACTAGTGATTTCAGATTTTTAGATCTTCTTGGAATTTGCTAATAACATTTCATTATTTAATAATGTATTTCATTACCAAATTTAGGTTACATGCCTTTTAGCATGTGTCGTGTAACACTGAAGTGATTCCAAACAGTTACGGTGTTTGCTAAATGAGAGACCACATGACTTGGTGTGATAAAAAAGCATAGTTGTAATCTCTCTCCCCATGAAAATGTTACACCACACCTTATCAGAGCATGTGTGTGAGCCATTGGCTTCAACTACTGAACTTTCAAACACATGTAAAACCAATATTTTGACATACAATTTGACAATGTAGACTGTGGCAAGGACTACTCTCTGCCTGCCTGTAAGGTTTTCTCCAGAGCCTTGCCCATGTCCCATGGAACTGCTCCCCAGCATTAGGGACCTTGGGCTTTGTTGTGAATCTCCACTGTGATGGTTAACCCATCACACAGAAAGGTGTGCCTTGGCTGGGTGTGGTGACTCACACCTGTAAGTCCAGCACTTTGAAAGACCGAGGTGGGAGAATCACTTGAGCCCAGGAGTTTGAGACCAGCCTGGGAAATATGGTGAAACCCTGTCTCTACAAAACATACAAAGAAATAGCTGAGTGTGGTGGCACGTGCCTGTGGTCCCAGCTACTAAGTAAGCTGAGATGGGAAGATCACTTGAGCACAGGAGGTCGAGGCTGCAGCGAGCTGTGATTGCACCACTGCACTCCAGCCTGAGCAACAGAACGAAACCCTGGTATGCCTCAAACTTCTATTACACTATACATGCACAGAGGTCTGCTTCCATTTGTAATTTAGCAACTAGTCTTTAATACTGGACTCTAAGCAAAATTGGAACTCATTCACTATGTGTTTTATGTACCCTGTCTGTGAAGTATATTCCCTGAGATTTGTTATCGTTTTCTCATTTTCTCCTTGTCTTTAAGTATTGTGAAAAATAATTCTAGAAATATCTTTGTATGGAAATAAAACATTTGATTGGTGAAATCATACTTTGATCACCTTCTTATTTTAACTACACAAAAGAAAATGCCTTACAGTCTTCTGATGAAGGTTGAATATGATGTATTGGGTGAAAGGCAGTGAGTTATGTTGGCCTTTAATTTTATATTTATGTGGCTAAGAGTTCAGCTTTGTTTGCATTCTGCTGTAGCTTTAGCGTTGAGGTTAAAATTTCCTCTAGTATGCTTGTTGTTGTCTCCCCTGTTGTTTTTGGGTTTTCCTAGAGACTCGTTAAATAGATTCTGAGGCTTGTAGATGTTTTAACCGTAATAGCTCGTAATTATAAGGAACACTATGGATGTGATGGGAAGGTGTTGGCAGAGAGCCTTCTATAATTCTATGATTGGGTCTTAGTCTTTTAGTGAGGCTGAGTTGGCTATTTCTCTTGCCCCATGTGGAAGGACAGAGGGAACTAGAGATGAATATTTCTTTTTCTCCACATTGGTGAGGCTTTGGTAAAGCCCGGTAGTGCTAGGCTCCAGTGAAATAGTTTCACTTGAGGGCAGGCCCTGTGAAGGATAACAGAGAGCTCTGAGCATATCTAAAAATATATTTCCCCTCTCTGCACTGAAATCAGGATGGTGTTTATCTTCCATCTTTATGGTGAGAAGCAGTAGGGCTCCTTAGTGGCAAAACTCTGGAAAGTGTAGAAGTTCCCCTGAGTCTGGGCCCCCTTGGAGTATTTTACTCTCAAACTATTCTACATTGAGCCTCCATCAATTTGTCAAGTACAGCTTAAGTCTCCCTAAGTTATTATCTATCTGTGGGCTTCTGTTCCTAGGCTTCTACTGAGGTAAAGTACTATTCTTCTTATCTGCCTGTCTGTTTCTTCAATTTTAGGATAAGCAGTTTGCCCTGTGACTTCAATTATCTGATGGATGTAAGAAAAGAAGTTGATTTTTAGTTTGTTTGTGATTTTTTCTTGTGAGGATAGAAGTGGCAAATTCCAAGCTCTTTACAAGTCAAATTGGAAACATGATAGAAACTTAAATATTTGTCTTTTACTTTCTCACGCTCTCCACGTAGATGAGTGAAATTTCTTTTGATTCTGAAGAGCAATATCCATTAAGTTTAACTCAGATAATGAAGGTATCATTCTAGGTCATTAGCAATAAGGAAAGCAAGAACTCAGATGAAAGCCAGAAATAATTGAAAGAAAAGGATCAACTAGGCTTGACAGTATCTCAGGTAAAATATGATTACTTGCAGGATACAACAGAGATCTACTAATAACTCTTACCAGTGCCACATCCACAATTTCCATCACAGCTCACCCCTTTCTGTGAACTAAGTTGAATTGACTAACCACAGTCTATTGGCATTAGTATGGCTCAATGTTCTCTATTTCTGCTTCTCTAGTTTATGAACACCACATTCCTTATAATCATTTTTCTCTCTATAAATCTTTCTTCATCGTCAATCACTTATTGGAATATTTTTGTGTTTTTCAACTTGTACTCTGCTCTCTGCTAGTGACTAATAGATCTCCCCCTCTCTCCTCCCCATCTCTCTCAATATATTTATACATATACACCCACTGACAGACATTACACACACACACACACACACACAACACACACATACATCTCTCTGTCTCTGTCTCTCTGTCTGTATGGCTATGCCCAACATATTCACTTTTTAGAACTCACTTGATAATGTATGTAATCCAGCAAATATTAAAGTACAAAAATTTTAAAAAAGAAGACACAGAATATAGAATACAGTGACTGATCCACAAGAGAAGAGACATGAGTTTCAGGTAGACGGAAGAGGAGACGAAATGGAAAACAACCACAATAAATAAAGAAGAGGCAGTCGAGGGTCTTTGAAAGAGGTAAAAAGAAAAGAAAAGGCAAAAAAAGGCAGATTATAGACTTTCTTGGTAGAATCCACACTTTAGGTGAAATTAATGATATAAGAAAGAGAGAGCATGTAATCAATCAATACCATGGCAGCAATCATTACTCTAGCAAAAAAGACAACAAAAATTATACACGAAAGTAATGTTAAAAATAGGAAGTCAACCAAACCATGGTCTAATTTGGAAGAAGAGGTGAGTGGATAAGAAGGTAAGTGTGTGTGTGTGTGTGTGCACGCATGTGTGTGAAAGAGAGGGAAAAAAAAGAGAGGCAGAGAAAGAGAGAGAGAATAACAGAAAAACATAGGACTTTTTATCATGATTATATATTTTTTACTGGCTTCTGGGTTATGAAATTGGGATCTCAGAGAAGGAATTGTATTCTACCATATCATCAGCACATACAATATTTAATTCTAATATTCATGTAGCCATTATCATTTAGTATTAAACTTTTATTGTCATATATGATTATAAACTAAAAATTAAACATTATTTTTCTTTTTGAATTTAAAAGTATAGTGAACAGAGTTTGGAGGTAAAAAGAGGAGAGTTGAAATGAACAAAATAATGAAAACATAAATGTTGAAAATAAATATTAAAAACTGAATGGTCAGAAGAGTCAGCCTATTCTTAAAGGAAGTTGTTTTGAAGATTAAATTTGTATGTCCACTAAAGAAAATGAAAGTGGTGATGAACTAGCAATGAAAGCAATTAGGGAATGAAGATTGAAGGGATATGAGTTCATGAGAAAATCCTCATTCACTCCAGCAGAAAGTGGTCAATATCTAACGTTGACGCATGAAATAATAGCTACAGCATACATAGAATTTAGAGACCTGGAACCAAAAATTGGAAGAACTAAGAGTACTAAGAGTTCTGATTTCTGGGGAAAGGAATGAGGAGTAGGAGGTGTTAGACAATTAACTTAGTTTTCTACAATCTACCATTTTTTACTATGTAATTTTATAAAAACATTTTTTAAAATAATGTGATACACTTTATGGTTTTATTTACGTGGTATTTATTAAGAATCTCTTATGTTTCAGCCCTATGTTTTGGATTCGAGTGTAAAACAGGCAAGTGTATTTTATTACCAAATTTAAATTATACATGATTGATAATAAAGAAAGTAGAAAAGAAAAAATAATAATACATGTGATAAGAGCTAAGAAGGAAATAACTAGTAATGGGTAAAGATTAATGGGGCAAGGGGTTCAGGAAAGACCTTCTAAATGACAGCATCAAAGACATCAAAGATGGGAAGGAGCCAGAATAAAAGAACTACATAATTTTTTTTCAAGTCCAAAGGGGCAGACATGCCTAGTATAAAACAGCATAAAATTTTCTAGGGCCATTTAGAAGGTCACTGTATCTAAAATGATCTTCATAAGAAGGGGCGCCTCACCAGATGCTGCCCCAGAGGTAAATGTGTCATAGGCTTGTATAACATTGCAAAGCATTTGAGAATGGTCAAAGGTTGAAGAGAGAGAGAAGTATATAAACATGTGTTTGAAAAAAGGATCAACAGAACATTTTGAGCCAGTAAATATATTGGTTTTAAAAAAAATTTCAAATGGAATGCTCCTAGTTTCTGGCTTTGGTAAGTATGCAGACAGGGATGTAATTATTCACAATGCTGGGAGAGTGAACAGGTAGAGGAGGTATAGGTGAGCAAGCTTCAAACATGTTGTAATGTTTCTCTGACTGTGAACTATCAAATAATGATAAATAGGCAGTGTGACATACAAGCATGAACTTATGAAAAACAATTGGGCTTGAATATGTAAATATGATGGTTTAAAGAATATAGAACCTATAATGTAGATGGTATAGTAACGATGTTACCCAGGGAAAAAATGTAGATTGTCAATAGGTCTTAGAACCAAACCTTGAGGGACTTTTAAAAGATTACTTCATGTCAGGGGAGGTGTCAGTTAACTTCAAGTCATAACAGAAATCTACACACTTCAATAAGAGGTGTTTTCAAAAGATTATTGTAAGTGAGAAAAGTGTGGGTGAGAAGTTTTTTATCTTCAATATTGTATAATATGGTGGCACCTGTCTAGCCATTTTCTGACAATGAGGTCAGTGAGCTAAATTTGACAATACTTTGTGGCATTAGGGCCATCCTGGCAACTGCGGGTTACGTCTCAGTGAAGTCATGGGGTGAGAAAACTGTGAATAGTGGAGGTGAAGGTGAATTGGTGGCTTTCCACTTACCTCAAATAAGGGCAGCAACGAAATTATAATAATTAAAAGCCTGCATTGCAAATGCCCTCTGCTCTATTACTGCCTTGAGGAAATAGTGTTGATTTTCAAACTTTTAATGAACACCTATCATTAAAGTTCCCAGAAAAGGACCCAGAAAAGGATGGCAGTATCTGAGATGATTTTGGATAAATATGTACATGAATTATCATAAAATAATGTTATAAGTTATTCTAAACATCTGCCAATTATATTCTTCAATTAATGATAACTAAACTGAATGAATAAGTATTCAATTGGCATTGAATAGCGATGCTCAGGTTCACATAAATCTGAATCCATCAATCATAAACTTCCTGAACATCCCTATTGAAGTGATGATTGACTTTGTACTAAATAACTTCTATAAATGTCATTGTATAAGATAAATTTATCCTATGCTCAAATTTACCCTTCATCTCCAATTTCATCCTGTTTAGATTAGCAAGCATTCTTATTTAGAAAGTTTTTTTTGGTTTGTTTATTTTTGCTATTTGTATAACTCATTGGAAAAAGTTACTAATTCTCCCAATTCAACAAAAAAGTCATTTCAAAGGAGTTGACTTTACAAAGCTAAATTAATCCTCCGAAAGATTCTGTTTTAGCTGGTAATTCCCTTCATTCTGATTATGTAAAATCGAAAGTTTTGTTGAGATGAAAAAGAAAATGCATGAAATTAAAATTTAAGTAAAATAAACATATCATTAAAACTCATGAAACTAGGAATAATACATACAAATTTACAAAGTAAGCAGAAAAATATCAGAGGAAATGAAACAGTTAAATAGTAATTTCTATATTTACTTTACAGTTTGATTTTTTAATTTGTATGAAAAACAGAAATAAAAATTATATACTTTTTTTCTTGGCATTAAACACTTGCCAGGATTCATCATTTATTGATTTTTTCTACATTCAAAAAAGTAATAAACAATAAGATAACACTTATAAATAAGATCAAGTTTTAGGTAACTGTAGCAATCATACCTATAGAAAACAACAGAAATCTATTAAGCTAAAAGGCAGTTGAAATTTTCCCCTTATACTTCCCAGCCAGGAACCATATATATAAAAAAAAATGCTAAGGCCTTTCCTTTCCACTCACTTTTTTTAACTTTTAAGTTCAAGGGTACGTGTGCATGCTTGTTATCTAGGTAAAATTGTGTCATGGAGGTTTGTTGTGGAGATTATTCTGTCACCCAGAGAATAAGCCTAGTACTCATTAGTTATTTTTCCTGATCCTCTTATTCCTCCCATCCTTCACCCTCCTATATGCCCCAGTGTGTGTTGTTACTCTCTGTGTGTCCATGTGTTCTCATCACTTAGTTCCCAGTTATACATGAGAACATGCAGTATTTGGTTTTCTGTTTCTGCATTAGTTTGCTAAGGATAATGGCCTTCACTTCCATCCATGTCCCTTCAAAGGACATAATCTCATTCTTTTTTATGGCTGCATAATATTCCCTAATGCATAGATACCACGTTTTCTTTATCCAGTCTATCACTCATGGCCATTAGGTTGATTCTATGACTTTGCTATTGTGAATAGTGCTGCAAAGAACATTTGCATGCATGAATCTTTATAATAGAATGATTTATATTCTTTTGCATATATACCCAGTAATGAGATTGCTGGGTTGAATTCCACCTATTCTTTCTTTTGTTTTGTTTTTTTCTCTCTAAATTCCAAAATAAATATATATACACTTAAATGGCACATTTTACTCTCACTCTTTGGTCTATAGCATAACTTCCAAAGTACACATTTATATGCAAGATGGATCAACTTAGGAAACAGAACTAACCCATATAAGGTTACCTTTGAGAAAGAAACGTACTGGCCAAATAGAAGCTACCTCGCTGGTTTGGCCAATTATCTGAAGAGTAAGCAATTTCTTTCATAAATAAATCATTTCTCAAGCATCAATTGGAAAAGGTCACATGGACTTTTGAGGCTATGTTATATTTGATTTTTCTAGACTCTCTAAAACTAATCCATGTTATATTCTTATAGGATGCTTTTATTGTCCACGATTCATAAGCTGAATTCCGGTTATACATGTATGCATAACTTGTACCACATTCAATTTACCTTTCAGCAGGACTTAAAATAACAATCACTCAAGTAAAATGCTATAAGATAAATAAATTTCAAGCATAACAAGCAAAGAATTAATTATCAAGTTTTAGACAAAATGATTCCAGTAATGGCTGCCATCTTAGTCCAGTTTAGGCTGCTGTAACAGAATACCTGAGACTGGATTACAAAGAACAGAGATTTATTTCTGGAAGCTGGGGTTGAGGGGCCAGCATTTGGAAGGACATTCCTGCTACATCATGTAATGGCAGGAGGCAGAAGTGCAAGAGAATGTGTACACATGCGCATGCCTGGGAGAAGGTGGGGAAAGGGGCTGATCTGATCATTTTGTCATGAATAGATTTGCAAAATAACTAATACATTCCCACAATAATGACAAGAGGGCAGAGCTCTGATAACCTAATTACCTCTAAAGTTTCCACGTCTCAACACTGTTGCACTGGGGACAGTTTTCAACACATGAATTTTGGGAATACCTTTGGGGTCGTTTAAACTATAACAGTGGTATCATTCATCATGAAGTTTGAAATATATCTCTATGCCTAAAACAAACTTTTTTTGTTTACTTTGTGCAGCAATCTGTGAAACTATGATTTTCAAGTATCTGTTGTGGGAGTTCAGGTTTCTCTTACAAAGGAAAGGATTTTATTTAATAACTTAAAAAGTGTAAATGCAAAAAAATTCAATCTACTGCAAATAATTTATTATTATGTGGCATGGTCATAGACACTCCATAGTCATACACAAGGCTCCAAGAAGAATTACGTTTGTCATTGTCAATATGCTTCCATGCTAAAATTAATTTATGTATTTATGAAAGCCAATTACTCATCAAATTAATTACTTGTTAATTATGTTGTTATGAATTTTAGCTGGTTGAATACTAATTTGTTTTAGATTTTAAGTTCATTTAAACTTGTAAGCCCCCTATTAATATTGATCTTCAGTGCTATCTATATTTGCTCAAAAAATTTAAAATAACAAACAAATATATCTAAAGGGTATAAGGTAACAACATATAATTAAAACCTTATTTTATTGAAATTTCTAAAGTCTATATTTTCTCACTTACATACGTATATAATTATATTTATATATGACATATAATTAAAGCAAAGATTATAAATATGTAAAGCAAAGATTATATATATAATATATAATTAAAGCAAATACTATATTACAATACACATATTATACAATGTATTTGCTATAAATATAATTTATAGTTATATATTATATACTTATATATACTTATATAATTTATATATTTATATATTTATAAGTTATTGCCATTTTACTACTTGTTTTATAGTTGTTTTATAACATCTTTCTCTCCCTCCCTCCCTCTCTCTTTCTTTCTTTTTCTTTCTCTCTCTCCTTCCTTCCTTCCTTCCTGCCTGCCTGCCTTCCTTCCTTTCTTTCTCTTTCTGTCTTTCTTTCCTCCCCTTCCTCCCCTTCCTTCTTTCCTTCTTCCCTTACTTCCTCCGCTCCTTCCCTCATTCCTTCCTTCCTTTTCTGTTTTCATTCTTTCTTGCTTTCTTGCTGTATTTATTGTTGTCTTCCTTTATCTCTGGTGGTATATTTCATTTTTTAAAAAAAAATAGTGTATTATAAGTTTGCTTTGTGATTAGCAAAGGATTTACAAAAATATCCGACTGTTATAACAAGTTATTTAAAACTTAAAGCAACTTAATATTAGTCACAATATGAAAAAATGAAACATATTAACAACAAAACCCATACACATTACTTTCCTTCTTTCCCAACATTTAAAATTTTTGATGTCACAATTTGCATTTTATATTGCCTACCTTGACAAATTGTTGTTAAGTATTATTATTTTTAATTATTTTTATCTTTTAGTCTTCCTAGTAAAGATATAGGTGATTTTACATCATATTTACAATATTAGTGCAACAATCACACTAGCATCTTCTTTTTTTCTCTTTTTTTTTGGTTTAAGAATTCCCTTTAGCAATACTTGTAGAACATATCTGGTAGTGAAACTTTCTCTCAGCTTTGAGAAAGTCTTTATCTCTCAATTCTGAAAGAAATCTTTTCCAGTTATAATATTCTTAGTTGGCAAAAATTTTCCTTAAGCATTCTATATATAATGTCCCGCTCCTTCCTAGTCTGCAAGGTTTCTGCTGAGAAGTCTGTTGCCAGGTGTACTGGGTATTTCTTATACTTTACTTGCTTATTTTCCTTTGCTTCTTTCAGAATCCTCTCATTGTCTTTGACCTTTGAGATTCTGATTATATGTACTGAGGTATTCATATTTAGTTGCATCTGATTGGTGACCTTTGACCTTCCTGTACATAGATAGTTGTATCTTTCTCCAGGTTTGGAAAGTTTTCTTTTAATGTTTTTTTTTTCTTTTTTTTAAAAAAGCTTTTTAATGCTTTGTTTTTCAGATCCCTCTTTAACAGCACATTTTCGCTCTTTTGATGTTGTTCGACAAATTCTATAAGCTTTTTTCAGTCCTTTTGATTTTTTTTCTTTTTTTCTCCCTTGACTATGCATTTTTAAATAGTCTGCCTTCAAGCTCACTGATTCTTTCTTCCATGTGATCAATTTGTTTGTATTTTATATTTCATTCATTATAATGTTTAGCTCTAGAGTATCTTTTTGATTTTTAAAATTACTTCAATCTGTTAAATTTATCTGAGAAAATTCTGAATTGATTCATTGTGTTTTCTTAAAGTTCACTGAGCTTCCTTAAAACAGGCAGTTTTAATTCTTTGTCTGAAAGATCACACATCCCCATCACTTTAGCGCCAGTCTCTGGCACCTTTTTTTTTGTCCATTTTAGTGATGTCATGCTACCCTGAATGTCCTTGATGTCTGTGGAAGTGTGACAATATCAATGTGCATTGAGAGATTTGGTGTTCATCTTGGTCTATGCAATTTGGCTTTGTTTGTGCCTGTTTTTCTTCAGAGGGATCTCCAGGGCTTCTAAGCAGACTGACTGTTGTGTTTCCTGAACCTGTGATCACTTCAGCCATCTCAGAACTTTGCGATATTCTAAGCCAAGGCCTGTCACAAGTCTTGCAAGTACTCTGTGGTTTATGTGGCTTTGTGGCCCAAATGTATGAGGGGAAAACCCAAGCAGGGTACTGGGGCTGTGTGTGTATGCTGGCCAGGGCCCTGAGTTCAGAAGACTGTCCTGGTAGCCCAGGTAAGCATGCCTCTCAGTAGGTCTCTGCATGAGTAGAATGGGTCCTTGACTAGAACAGAAATTGCCAGAAATGAGGTGAGGCCTCCTTCAGATTTGTTGTGGGATGGAAGTTGCCTGTCACATTCACTCAGACAGGCACACATCTCCCAGAAAGTCCTTGCATAGATGGACTGCAGCAGGAGGTGCTGAAGCTGAGACTGAGCCCCCTCGAAATCTGTAGAACAGAGACTGGAGAGTACAGTTCCATTGTCTCAGAAGCTATGCAGCTCCCAAGAGAACTCTGTACACATGGGATAATTTCCCAACTGCAGCTGGAGGAGCTGGAGCCAATACTGAGCTCTCTTGGGATCTTCTATGGGGCTGAGGCTGGAGAGCCTGGTCTTATTAAATTAGAGAGCCATGTATCCCTCAACAAGTCTCTGCAAAATTGACATAGTTCTCCTGTTGCCACGTAGGGGTGCGAGGCAGTGGCTGGAGCTGAGATGGGGCTTTTTGGAGTCCAATGTGGGGCAGAGGCTGTAGAGCCCAGTCTTTTTGGCTCACAGGGGTGCACACCTCCCAGCAAGTGCCTGCGCAGATGGTATAGTTTCCTCACTGCAGTGAGAAAGGCTACAGTTGAGATTGTGTCCTCATGGGATATGCTCTGTGACAGAGCTTGGTGAGCCCATCAGGGAGGCCCAGACTGCAACATATGGCTGATTCTCTCTCTGTATCCTTGTATAAGCCACTCTTAGCTGGGATCTCAGCTCAAGAAGGCTGAAGCAGGGCCACAGGGCCACTTTCAGGTGCTACTGGTGTCATTGGACAGATGACCCTTTCCGTCAAGGTACTAGTGTGCATGATTCCTTCTAGACTGCTTGGCAAATGGTTTTGCTTGCAGGCTGAAAGCCAAATGGGACTGTACCCAAGCCCCTTGAAAGGCTAGGCCATTTCCATGCTTGAATCCAGGAGCGACCTTGGTGGATCAGCCACCTGGGTGTCAGTTTGCCCTCAAAACAACCCTCCAAGGTCTTGTGTTCTACTGGAGTTCACAAACTCCTACCTGAATCCTGAAGCTCCTGAAGAAAGATTTTTAACTATTGATGAGTGCAGAATTTTTGCTGTTTTGGGGGAAAATGAGCAGGCTGTCTTCTATTTCACCATCTTAATTATGTCACTCCCCTTATAGTATATTTTTAAATTTTTTTGATAGATCTTGTTTGTTCTCATGTTATTCAAAGAATATTTATGGCTTTTTTACAGTAAAATTTTATAAAAACTTAATGATAACTATTATGTTCCTCCCCCCAAAAAAGGTTATTTAATGTGATGCATCATTAAATCGAAACATATGTCTGCACAGGGCTTTCAAAAAATGTAACACTGACGTTCCATGTGGGAAAACATGAGCATTAAAGTCAGTTAAGATAATATGTTGCTGTTTTTCTAAATGATAAACTTCTATAAAGATTCTATATAAATAGTTATTTAGTAGGGATACTGTTTGCTTACTAAGTATTAAATAGCATAAAACAGATTTTATTATCTTAAAGTATTTTATCATAAAAATTCAAAATTTAGTAAAACAATTTTAAAAAGAAGAAAAGAAGGATGGAAAAGGTCAGTGGAAAAAGTTAACTTAAATGTAGCAAAATGAGAACCCCTGATTAATCTAACTTTCTGTTTCATTGAATTAAATTTATGTTGAGTCTTTATTTTTATGTATTTATTTATTTTTTGTAGTGGTGAGAACACATTACTTGAGACCCACACATTTGTACTCATTTAAACAATCTTATTAATGCTAACGATAGCGAGAACTTTAGGCAACAGAAAACCTGACCGTATTAATATCAGAACAACTTGCAATTGGAAGTAGAAGAAAAGGCTCCGGACTTTCCCCAGAAGACCTTGGACTTTTCTGCTACTATGTCGGTGACCAGATTAAGTGAGACAATTCAAAAATGCAATGACAAGCTATATCACCCACACTGACATGATCAGAGTTAGTGGAAGAAGTGGTGGGTAATTGGTTACCAGAATTCTCAAGGTCAATGATTCAAGACAAACTTTAAAAAATGATAATTAAAATATTCTACTTTTTGACCTTACTCTTTGTGGTCCAAACTTCTTATCAAGTTCTTCCATATTTATATTTTTCTTCATTACAAGATAATTGCTTCAGTTTGAGTTTTGTTCCAATTTTGAGTGAGGTAGATGCAATCTCACCAAAAGTACTCACCAAAACTTTGTATTGGTACTTGTGGTACCATCGTTGTGCCATTTATAAGAATATAAAACATTGCACATTGCCATCAGAGTTCACCTAAATTTGTCTCAATTTCTATAGTCTCTTTCATTTTCTCTCACATCTCCTTTCTCTCAGTGTTTCTCTTACTCTCATGAAAATCTGGCTAACTTATTTTTGATAACCTAGTTTTTGTCTTTCTTTTTTCCTAAATAAATATACTTCCCTTCTAAATCCCCTTTAATTTTTACACTTTATTCAAGATCCAGAAATGCAACAGTTAAATTTAATCTGATAATGCCCCTAACATGTAATTATAAAGTCTCTATATTTCTAAACATAATTTATTGATCTATCTTATCATTAATTATCTTGTGGTTTCTAGGTCTATTTTTTAATAACTGTAAAGTCTGCTATTTTCCAGGAGTAATTAAATAAATATATCAATGTATTTTAGTAATTCAAAAGTGCTACATTAAATTCATGGTGCAATATCTCTAGTTCAGAAATCTAAAGGTGTATGATGCATAAAAACGTAATACTTCAAAGACATAGAGCATATTTATTGTATTTATATCCAAATCAATCATTTTATAGTCACTTCCTTCTTGCCTGTTGCATTCTTAAAGCAAATACAGTTTAATGTAATTTAAGGTACTTCTATTCTGATTAACCAAGTTTTTCTCTAAAATAGGGATTCTTTTAAAAGAGGGCATATCATAGAGTTTTACAACACAGTCTTTGGAGTGAGTGTTCCATTTATTTAAATTTCTAGTCTGCCGTTTACAAGTAATGTAATCTTAGGCAAGTTAATTATGATTTAAATCTACTTACTTGGTTTTAATAAGGCTTTCTTATGACTCCTCTGGGTTGTTGTAAGAATTAAACTATTGGGGATGAAGTGAGGTAAGTCTGATTCCACAGATTACTCTGAACGAACATTTTCTGCTCTCTCATTTTAAACAATCTCAATTCCAAAAAAAAATACTAGTATGGGCTTGAGCCAAAATAGCCAATACTAATGTCAAAAATAGTTATCAAGTAAAATAATAAAATAAAAATAAAAGGAAGGCATTTGCAAAAAAGAATAAAAGCTAGGGTTTAAAGTCAGTCAGTGCTAGACTACAAAACATAAAGACTTCACTACTTACAATTTCCTGGCTATTCTCCGCAAGTTATTTGATCTCCTTAACTCCTTTTCTTTTTTCTAATTAAATTAACGTCATTTTTATAGGGCCGTAATGCAGATTAAATAAAATAAGCCATATATAAAATATAGCACAGTTCTAATTAAACAGTCAATAAATAATACCTTATATTAAAATTCTCAATGTTGTCATCATCATTAAAAGTGTCTATTTTGAGAGCACAATTACACTTTTTTATTATCTGAAATGGGTCCATATAATTTTACAGGGTGTTGTTAATATGAAGGTTTACATTTAAAATAATCTGTGAAGAGAGAAATACATTTCAAACAAATAAATATACTATACAATTTAACCACTAGATTATCAGCATCCATTACATTACTTAAAGATTACCACAGTCTTCAAATTGAGAATTAGATTATCAATGTGTATAATCTCTTTATTAAAATATTCTAGACTTTTTATGTACTTTGATAATTCTTAAAGATAAAATTTTTTGTCTAGTATAACAGTTATTTATTATAGTGACTGATCCACCACAGTCACACAATAATGTTTATACGCTGAATCAATTGAGTGTAAATGTGTTTTAAATCATTGAAGAAACTTTTTAAAAAAATTGTTATTCTGTATCATTTATCAGGTGTGTCAAGTATGTTCTTTTTTGTCTCAGAGAAAGTAATGTCCTCCTCTCCAGCCTGGCAACAGAGCGAGACTCCGTCTAAAAAAAAAAAAAAAAAAAAAAAAAAGTAATGTCCTCCTTATTCTTCCAGAAAACCATTATCCTTTAATAAATAATTTTATTTAAAATTTTAATTTGCCCCCTACATTTATTATATTCCCATACATCACCATTTTACTCTTCACTACCAATTACCTTTCCTTTTGGGACACTTGAGCTATGCAAATATGTATTTTGTTTGCTGTTAATGTAATCTCTGGAATTCACATTTTCACAGCACACAATTAAACTACATTTATTAAATAATAATAAATGATTTCTTACTGTGGGCCCTTACAATGGGTAAATAGCAAGATATTTTTTAAATGTCTTGATAGTAAAAGATAGAAGGAAGAATGAGTACCACCCTTATGAAGAAAAGAAGGGAAGTCATTCAGAATAGACAGAAATAGAATCTGAGGGAAGTATTTTGAGTAATGACATGACACAAAGACAAACAAAAAAATAGAGTTTAAGAAGATTCCTCGAGTCCCAAAAATTATTTTAAATCTCCACAATGGAGAGAGAAATTTTAAACAGACAAAAAAAAAAAAAAGAACAAATATCTATCAGAAGGCAGTAAGCATATGTCCGTTTTTTCCCAAATGTTTGCCAACTGAAACTTAAAGTAGCCTAATGAAGTCTATTGTGGGGAGAGAATCTAAAAATCAACCTTCATCATAGATAAGTGAGTAGTCACTATGGTCAAGGGGGAAATATCATAGGAAGGAAGAAACAATGATCTATGTTAGTTAAATTCTGAGTTCAGCTCAGTTAAAGCAGTATGTAAGAAACATTTTTTTTTAGGTCCAGCAGCAGCTGTGTCAGAATAGAAACAGATGAGAGACTTAGATATAGATTAGGAACAGTTAGAGGAATTAGTATGATTAAAAGCTTTTATACCTAATATGCCTAGATGCACAAAATGTTCTGAAACTTCAGCATCAAAGAAAAGCTGGCATAGAGGAAAAGCAGGGAAATGCATGCAGCTCAGCACTGTGAGGGCATTTAGAGAGTAATATTTATCTTATTTCTGGAAGAACATCAGGGCAAAAATGAGTTAATCAGTATGATAAGACGGGATTAAGACAACAAATACGTTATTGTATTATGTCCTTTGCCTTAATGATCCGTCTGCTTTCTGTTTTCAGGGGCCAAACACATGTAATACAGACAATTAGTTATTTAGATCATTGACTGCTGTTTGTTTAATATAATTTACTTAAAATTTAAGTTAACCTCTGTTTCTGTGTTTTTCAAAAACTAAAGGATGGAGAGAGTAGAACTTCAATTTTCTAAACCATCTCATAGCTCACTATAGCATGCAAATAGAAGATAAATAAGTAGTATCAAAGGTATTATGTTGTTGCATTTTAGTCACATTTGAATTGTCGAAAGCACCAATAACAGAAGAAAAAAATTGAAGATAGTGAACAATAAGCCAATAGGAGAGAGTGATTTTGATTATGTTCTTCTACCTCCTCACTGCTCCTCTTCCTCCTCCTCTTCCTTCTCTTTTTCTTCCTCCTCCTTCTTCTGTCTCTCTCATGTATCTATATGTATATAGATAAATAATATAAATGTATTAAATATATTTAAATAATATAAATGTATTAATGTACATTTAAATAATATAAACACTTAAATAATATAAATGTTCTCATTAATATATGGTGTATTAATATATAATATATACTATATGTGACATATAAATTAATATAAATTACATTATATAAGTATACCTAAGTAATGTATACTATGTAAGTATATATAGTATATATGTATTTATATATAATATAAATTAATATAAATTATATTATATAAATATATAAATTATATTATATAAGTCTGTATACTATATATGACATATAAATTAATATATTATATATTATATGTGATATATAAATTAATATATACATTATATATACTTAATGAAAACATTTGTATTATTAAAATGTTTATATTATTTAAAAGTACATTTAATAAATTTATATTATTTAAATATATTTATTATTATATACTTAGTATATATACAGAATATATATATAGAATATATAATATATAGTATATATATGCACTATATGTAGTATATATAATAGTATATATAGTATATTTATACTATATGTGTATAGTATACTATATATACTATATAGTATACTGTATAGTATATACAGTATATATACTATATGTGTATAGTATATACAGTATATATACTATATGTGTATAGTATATACAGTATATATACTATATGTGTATAGTATATACAGTATATATACTATATGTGTATAGTATATACAGTATATATACTATATGTGTATAGTATATACAGTATATATACTATATGTGTATAGTATATACAGTATATATACTATATGTGTATAGTATATACAGTATATATACTATATGTGTATAGTATATACAGTATATATACTATATGTGTATAGTATATACAGTATATATACTATATGTGTATAGTATATACAGTATATATACTATATGTGTATAGTATATACAGTATATATACTATATGTGTATAGTATATACAGTATATATACTATATGTGTATAGTATATACAGTATATATACTATATGTGTATAGTATATACAGTATATATACTATATGTGTATAGTATATACAGTATATATACTATATGTGTATAGTATATACAGTATATATACTATATGTGTATAGTATATACAGTATATATACTATATGTGTATAGTATATACAGTATATATACTATATGTGTATAGTATATACAGTATATATACTATATGTGTATAGTATATACAGTATATATACTATATGTGTATAGTATATACAGTATATATACTATATGTGTATAGTATATACAGTATATATACTATATGTGTATAGTATATACAGTATATATACTATATGTGTATAGTATATACATATATACTATATATACATATATACATATACATATATACATATATACATATACATATATACATATACATATACATATATACATATATACATGTATACTATATATAGTATATATACTGTATACTATATATAGTATACTGTATACATATATACATATACCATATACATACACATATATATAATATGTATACATACTATATATACATATATAGTATATATACTATATATACATATATAGTATATATACTATATATAGTATACAGTATATTATATATACTATATATAGTATACAGTATACTATATATAGTATATGTAGTATACTGTATACTATATATACTATATGTAGTATACAGTATACTACATATACTATATATAGTATACAGTATACTATATATAGTATATATAGTATACAGTATACTATATATAGTATATATAGTATACTATATATAGTATATATATAGAATATATAGTAAGTATATATATGTATATATAATATATACACTTAGAACCATTTTAGTTTGATTCCCCTCTATATAAGCTGAAGTACAAACACACACAAATTGTTTACTTTGTTTTTACAAAGTAATATTTTTGCAAACTTACAGATTTAAATTGAATTTAAATTCATTTTAAAATATTGTATTAAATACATGTATTCATTCGCTAGGTCTGCCATAAAAAAGAACAACAAAATGAGTGGTTTAAGCAACAGAAACTTATTTCTGACAGCTCTAGAGGCTGGAAGTCTAAAGTGTATGTGATGGCAGTGTCAGTTATTTCTGAGAGCTGCGAGGGAAAGTTTTTTTTCTATGCACCTCTCCTTGCTTCAGGTGGCCTCAGGTGTTCTTTGATTTGTACATGACATTCTCCCTATGTCTTCACACCATCTTACCGTTCTACACGTTTGTCTCTATGTCCATTTTTTTTTCTTTTTATAAGGACAGCAGTAATATTGGATTGGGTTTGACTCTAAAACTTCATCTTAACTTGAACATCTACAGACTACTTCCGAATTAGATCCCATTCACGGATATTGAAGGTTAGAACTTTCAAATATATCTGAGGGAAAAAAGAAATTCAACCCATAACAACAATCTTTGCCATTAATTGACTTCGATTGCCTCAACTCTGTGTTTTGGGAGCCTGGGAAATGTCCTTCTTGCAGTGCTAAAAAACAGTAATTTGGAAAATAGGCCTAATTTTTTTTTCCAGTGATGCTTTTCCCACAGGTGAAAATACATTTTAAAATGTCCAACTAAATACTGTGGGGCTTACAAATATGATAAGACATTTTCTGTAACCTAAATTTACGTTGTATTCAGTGGTGTTAAAAGAAAAATTTTAGCCAAATTAAATTTAAAAGAATTTAATTGAGCAAAGAAGTCTTCGCAAGTCAGGCCGTCTCCAAAGCCAGAGTAGGCACAGAGACTCCAGCTCAACCATGTGGTGGAAGAAGAGTTATGGACAGAAAAAGGAAAGTGACGATACAGATAAAGGAAGTGAGGTACAGAAACAGCCAGATTGCTTACAGCTCGGTGTTTGCCTTATTTGAACACAACTTGAACAGCTAGCCACCTTTGGCCACAACTCAGTGACTGGCACGACAGTAGTCTGAAGTCTGTTTATGACTCCATTTAGGTTATAGTTCATTATGTACAGAGAAAACTTTGGGCCAAATTTAAAATATGTAAGGAGGCAGCTTTAGGCTAAACTTGATTTAACAGTGAGATTAAGCTTAAATACGTAAGTATAGAAATAACAAGAGCAAGAACAACTCAAGGACTTAATAGAAGGCAGTGCTTGGTTAATAGCTAATTAAATGTTACAGATATTCAATATAAGAGTTAAAATGAAAGCATAATTTATTCTGGGTAGGCTGAATAGTTATTCTGGTAGGATTTAAGCTGGAAATCAAATCGGGGATACATTTTAGAGAGCTAAATAAAAGCAAAAACAATAAGTAAGGTAAATATTAGATATGAGAAAAAAACTTGAGCTCAGAAAATAATCAGGTAATTTCTCAAAAACAGATTTCCATATAAATAAGGTAAACTGAGAAGTGACTGGAAAGGTAGGCCTAGGAAAAAGTGAACTTTTAAATTAATTAATTAATTAATTATTTTGAGAGAGAGTCTTACTCTCTAGCCCAGGCTGGAGTACAGTGGCACAAACATGGATCACCACAGTCTCAATCTCCTGAGCTTAAGCAACCTTTCAACCTCAGCCTTCCATGTAGTTGCAACACAGACACGTGCCACCATGCCTGGCTAATTTTTTTATTGTTTATAGAGATGAGGCCTCACTTTGTTTCCCAGGCTGGTCTTGAACTCCTGAGTTCAAGCTTTCCTCCCTCCTCAGCCTCCCAAAATGGGAAGATGTGAATATAAATGTTAGAGAAGAGAGTTTAGGTAGATCTTGATGTAGGAAGTGTTTGGATTCGTTAAGTGCTAAGTTGAAATTCATCACTTAACATTTATGAATTCTGAGGTCTAAAAAGCCATTTTTAATTCTAAATTTTTTTTTGGTTGTTCAGTTGTTAAAAATAAATGCATAGGTCTGGATAGCTGACAACTTTGGCAAGTGTGTTTTTTGTTGGCACATTAAAGATGACTCAAGGAATAACCAAATACTGTAGTTCACAATGATGATCTTTCTATTTGTAATCAGCTGAGCTCTCTCCTGCCCTGGCTATGACCACTATTTTCTCCACTAGTGTCAGTCTCACCCCAGTTCTTTGCACAATTAATTCCTTTTCATTTTTCAATGTTCACCTTAAATATTACCTTCCCAGAGAGTCATGTATTGATCGCCTTCCTCTCTTACACTTGAGTACAATCTCACTTGTTCTACTTTACAGCACCAAGCGAAATTAGTAATTGTTTTTCTACTTACTTGTTCTTTGCTGTACCTTTTAACAAACTATAATAATGTCAGTAAGACTATATTGTTTATTGTTTTGTGTATATGTGTGTGTATATGTATAGTTTTGGCATGCCATCAGGTTATGACATTTTAAATAAAAACAGAAAACAAACAAACAATAAAACATTTTCTTATGAGAAAAATACAGCCTCTCTTACTGCTATGGAATGAATGTGGGTGTCTCCCCAAAATCTGTGTGTTAAAATTCTAACTCCTAAAATGATGGTAATACGAGATGCATCCTATGATAGGTGATTAGGTCCCGAGGGCAGAGCCCTCAAGAACGGGATGAGTGACCTTATAGAAAAGACTCTGGAAAACTTCCTCATCTCTTCTGCCATGTGAGGACACAGTTGGAAAATGAGCATCTATAAGCCATAGGAACAAGGCCCTCAGTAGATGCTGAGTTTGCTTGTGCATTGACCTTGGACTTTTCAGCCTACAGAACACTGGGAAATACTTCTTTACATGTATGAGCTACCCAGCGTATGCTATTTTTGTTATAGCAGCCTGAACTGACTAAGATAGAAATTGGTACTGACAAATGGGGGTGCTGTTGTAACAAATACCTAGAAATGTGGAAGCAATTTTAGAACTGGGTGATGTGCAGAGACTGGAGGAGTTTTGAGGTGAATGCTAGAAGCCTGCATTGCCATAATTGAACCATGAAGAGTGGTTCTGATGAGGGACCAGAAAAAAAAAAGGAGGAGCTCTATAAAAAGCCTCAGTCTTCTTTTAGAATATCTAAGTAATTTTGAACAGAATGTTTGCAGAACTGTAGATAAGAAAGGCTCTTCTCATGAGATCTCAGATGGAAACAAGCAACAAGCTATTGGACAATGGAGAAAAGGCAATCCTTATTATAAAGTGGTAAAGAACGTGACTGAATTGTGTTCATATTCTAGTATTTTGTGAAAGGGAGAATTTCTGAGCAATGTAACTGGATATTTAGCTGAAGCAATTTTTAAGTCAACTGTTTGAAGGAGTGGTCTGGTTCGGCTTGACTACTTGTAATAAAATTCAAGAAGAGATAAATGACTTATAGATAAAATTGGTAAGCAGAGCAAAAAGAGAACTTAAAAGATTTGAAAATTTCTCATCCTATCCATATTGTAAAATCTAAAGAAGTATATTTAGGGGAGAACTAAGAGTGTGGCCAAATATTTGTCTGACAAAAAGATTAGTATGAGTGTAAACTGTGAATTAAATCAGCCATGCCAGGAGGAAAACTATCAGCTGGAACTGAAGGGGAAGAAGATGGTAAGGAATAAAAATAGACTGTTGGACTTCTGAGATTTTTCTGAATGGGACCACAGAGCTATTAGACTGAGAACATATACTATTATTCAAGCAGAGGAAAAAATGACAGCAAAGGTGACTCAGAGATTATTAGGGCTGCATTTTTGGTTTCAAGAGAGGGTACAATGCCTTATTTTCAAAGGCCAGTTGGCTACTGCCCAAAGCTGTGGGGTCACAGCCACCTAGAGCTGTAAGACAGGGCCACCTGGCAGAGTCCTGAAGGTATGACCTCTGCCGGGTAGAGCTGTGGAGGCGGGACCTCCACCCACAGTTCTGGATGATGGTACTCCCACCCCAGTGGTTCCAAAAGGCCAGACTTCCCCTATCCCATTGGGTCTGCAAGGTGAGTCCCCCGCCCCAGTGAACTCTGCTTTTTCTTTTTCATAGAAATCCCAATAAAGGCTCTAATCCAAGCCTCCTCCTTGCCACCATTTTTTCTCCTGCCCACCGTGGTGTCTTTTTCTTGTGGCCCTGAGTGTCATGCCATGCCTCCAGTCTCTAAGACCTATTAGTATAATAAATTTTGTTTTCCTGAGCCTGTTTTTTGTCATCTCTTGGGGCCCCACCTGACTCTTCATCTCATAAAAATATGAAATATTTGTGTTCACCATTTTCACTCTAACATTAACAATACTATGTAACGCATAAATATCTGATACAAAAATAATGGTTGAATAAATATATCTAAGTTTATAATTTTACCTATCATTATTATTATTCTATACATAACACAATTACATTAATTTTTTTAGCAGCAGAAGGTGAGAGTGAATCTCTCACAAATAAACTATTCTCTGCCTCATACCATGTAAATACACTTATTATCCTAACACTAACCCCCAAAACACAAACATCCATAGAAAAACACAAGCACAGCCATACAAGCAGTTACAGTCGGACTCACAATCATTTAGGGAGCTAACCTTATTCATGAAGCAGCCCCTGCCATATATTTCATATGCTATCAGAGGAATTGCATAGGCCCTCAAGACACACAATTAAATACACACACACACACACACACACACCCTCACAATCACTGTATTAGGATTCTCCACAGAACCAAAAAGGGTGTGTATGTATGTATTACTTTATCTAAATGTAATACATAATGTGTATTTTATTTATATATATATTTCAAAGTAAATTTTTCAAAATAAATTATACAAACACAAATACGTGTGTGTGTGTTTGTGTGTGTATAAGTTATTTTGAAAAATTGGCCGCGTAATTGTGGAGGTTTGGTGAGTCCAACATCTATTTGTGGAGGCTGGGAGGGCTGGCAACCTGGAGACGCAGGAAAGAGTTGTGGCTTAAGTACAAAAGCCATCTTCTGGAGAATTCAAGAAGAGCCAACGTTGCAGACATCTGGATAATTCTCTCTTGCTAGAGGGAGGTCAGACTTTTGTTCCCTTCAGGCCTTCAACAAATTGAATAAGCTTGACTCATATCCTGGAGAAAAATCTGCTTTATTTAAAGTCCACCGACTTAAATGTTAATCTCATCAAAAAATATTATCACAGAAACATTCAGAATAATGCTTGAGCAAACATGTCAACCTGGCTGCTATGGTCTGAATGTGTCCCCCAAAGTTCAGGTGTTGAAAACGTAATCCTCAATTATACAGTGTTGAAAAGTGGGACCTTTAAGAGGTGATTAGGTCATGAATAGATTGTCACTATCCCAGGAGTGGGTTAGTTATTGCAACAGTTGGTTCCTGCTGAAAGAATAAATAGGGGCTTATTCCACGCCCTCTTTCATGCACTCTTCCCATTCTGTTTACTGCTGTGGGAAGATGCAGAAAGAAGGCTCTTGCCAGATGCTGGTACCTTGATATGTGACTTCCCAGCCTCCAAAAGTGTGAGAAATAATTTTTTTTTTTAAAAATTACCTAGTCTGTGGAATTCTTTTATAGCAACATAAATGGACTAAGACACTGGCTGAGCCAAGTTGGCATATAAAAATTAACCATCACAAGCACAATCACAAAATCATAGTCAGCTGGCAGAATACTAGAATACACAGAGGAAAACAAGGCTGGAGAGAGCTTTTTCTAATTATTATTTTTTTAAGATTGGAAAGAATAACACCTTTTCTTCTCCTAATTATCTGCAAGATAGTTCATGGTCTAAAGTAGCAAATTTTGAGAAATTCTTAGAAAGCTACTTAAGAAGTCAAAGGGACAGAGATCATACATCCTACTTAGAGAGCAAGAGATAATTACTAAAGTGGTTTGTGAAACCACATGATCTGTCTCTCTCACTGAAAACTACACGGTGTGAGACAGGGACTCTGTACTATCAACTGCAGTTTTCTCAGAATATAATACCATGTCATGTATATACAAGAGTTAAAAACGAAACAAACAAAAAAACCCCACAGAACCACAAATGAATGATACAAGAATGTATTGAAAGATAACAAGAAGATGTACTCACTAAGGTAGTACAATGTAATATGTAATACAAAGGATTAAAATTAAAATCAGTCTAATGATGATGTATGTGCATAGACCAATCAATACCTCCATGTAGAAATTCAAGACATAGACCAATACTACATAAATATTAGACAAATAATGCTGATCAATAAAAAAAGACTTCAGTCAAAATGAGTCTAAAAATATTTTTAAATTCAATTAATACAATATTAATATAGCAATTATAAAAAATTGTAAGAGTAGCAATTGTAAGCAATTTCAATACATTTGAGCTTTTATATATTCAAGATGTCACGCTGGGCATTTTACAAACTTAGTCCATTTATTTCTTTAAAATGTATCACTTTTTGTTAAGACAGATTACAAGATTGCAAGTCCCCACTGAAGAATTTTGATTCATAATTTGGTGTAGACTTGAAAATATGCATTTCTAACAAGGGTCACATTTGAGAGCCGCTGATCTATATAAATTTTAATACAACAATTTTTTTTTTTTGAGATGGAGCCTCACTCTGTCCCCCAGGCTGGTGTGCAGTGGTGCTATCTCGGCTCACTGCAACCTCCGCCTCCCGGGTTCAAGTGACTCTCCTGCCTCAGCTTCCCGAGTAGCTGTGATTACAGCACCTGCCACCATGCCTGGCTAATTTTTGTATTTTTAGTAGAGACAGGGTTTCACCATGCTGGCCAGGCTGGTCTCAAACTCCCAACCTCAGGAGATCCGCCCACCTCGGCCTCCCAAAGTCCTGGGATTATAGGCGTGAGCCACTGTGCCCGGCCAATAAAACAAATTTTAAAACCCCACATTGCTTTCTTCCATAAAGTATGCTTAGTTTCAAGACATTATTAACAATTCTCAAAATATCCCATTCTATTTTATATTACCTAGGATTTTGGAAAAAGAAATCACTATAATATTTCATATAAAAATCCATATTTGTTTATTTTGCCTTTATTAATATTTTAAAATTAACTACACAAATCTATAATAGATCATTAGTTTTATGGTCTTATCAAGGCTTTTGTTTTCCCTATTGATGATGTTTTTTATTATGATACTATATTTTATTTATTATTCTTTGAATTAATTCTTAAATGTGATATTATTCCTTCTGGATAAAACACTGACACCCATACATATTGGGGAACGAAGTAATTATTCTTTAAATTTTGTGGAAACACCTGTGTTTCTTCAAGTGTTCAATACTTGTATCTAGTACTAGTTATTTGATTAACTGAAGAGACTACTTTTATTTTTTCTAAAAAGATCAGCCCCAAAACAATTATTTACTAAATGGTACTACCATCTGAATTTCCTTCTGACACTAAAATGTATATGCAATAATTTGAATTCACTATTTATAAATTCAATTTATGTTATTACATATTCTCAAATAAATAACTCTTTGTTAGTAAATATAAACTGCAATATTACCTAGAAAGGGATGATAAATTATAAAGTATTTGAATGTAGTAGCTGAATAACTGTTTGCTTCCTTTCCTACTTAAAACTATAAATGTATAAACCTTTCTATAATTATTTAGTGATAATTAGGTGACTATCACTTTTAATTTTTCTATCAGAAAAAAATGGCAATACTATTAAGTATATAAAAGTTAATCTTAGTGGACAATACTTCAAATTTCATACTTATAGTTCAAAGTTAACATATTATCCTGCAATATATTTGCTTCTAAATAAATGAAAAGTAAATATAGCAGTAGTGTTTACGATTTAAAATAAATATATGCAATAGCTTAACCATCATCCATATGAAAACTAACAAACATTTTCTCAAGAAAGCATTCAAGACAAAAATATTTATATTTACTTGGCCATTTAGTTGTCAGACATTCAAAAGGGCTTTTTGGACACAGGCGTCTACCTTGTGACTTGATTCAATTGATAGGTTAAGTTCATAAAAGCATCCTGCAAACAACTCTACATCCCGTCTTGACTATTTTTCACTTCACTTAGGCAAATACCACTAAGGAATAACAGCATTAGCTGGAGATACCATTCTCAGATCTTCAAGGTAATTGTGCTTGTATATGTTTTTTAAATTCTTAAAATGGCTTTAGAGAGGCTTTCATTTCTACAAGAATTAGTATTATGAAAGGCACACATGTAAGAGAACATTTATGTTAACTTGATATTGTACAAACATTAATAAAAGTAAAAAGAATTAGACTTTATAGATGCTTTGAGAGTGCCTAGCTAAATTGGGATTCCAGTACCAGAGTGGCTAGCAAACCTAGCAACCCTGTCTTAACATGAAATGAAGAGGAACAGGATGTGAGTGTTTACAAGTGTCTGCCATGAGATACTTTTTTTACCTGGCACATGGCCTTATGCTTAGTGGTCCAATCTGATACCTGGGAAACGGGGTACAGGTCCTTGCACAAGAAACTTGTTTATACTGTCAGAGGCCCTTGTGTGTGGTTCTTGTGTGAGCATGTCCAGTTTTATGCCTGTCTGACCATCACTGTGGTGCTGAGAGCCTGACCTTGTGTTTCCCCTGGTGTTCCAGGGAAATCCTGGGCTGGAGAAGCCCCTAGTTTTCCAAGTGGAAGGCGCATATTCCATATACCACCATGACAGGAAACTAGTTCAAAGATTTCTACTTGAACCTGGGCAGGGAAAGAATAATGAGGGCGGTCCTCTGTCCCTGGGTCATCCAAGATGGGAATGAAGAGTCAAGCAAAAAGACAGAGAGAGATTGAGTGAGTGGTAACTAGTGGTATATAAAAGGGAATAGAGTGTGGGTGACTTCAAGTTCAAGGACAAATGCCTAAATTTTCCATTTTAAAAAAGTGGCAAGAAAGCAGGGAATCAAATATACTAGTCAGAAAAGATGCTTCTAAGTTCTTATCTCTGGCCCATGTTTGACCCGTGTCAGTGGGATGTAGATCTAGAAACTGTGTTAAGGGTAATTGAACTCTGCTTCTGGTATGAAGAAATTAAACTTGTATTCAAAATGGATGCCAAGGCAACATAAACCTATGGGAATTCACCACAACAGAGTGCTTACATGACAAAAGTTTCTTGGATTCTGTTTTGCTTTCAGAAAACTCTGACTCTTTGATTTTAGTTAATTTGAATTAAGCTTCCCATTATGACAGCACTTTACTTTGAAGTGGGATTTTTGAATGTCAAGAATGAAAATCACCTCCCAGTTGGTTGACAATTTATTAAAGCAAGAGGTCTCGGGAGATTAGCACACATAATATTGTAAGCCATAATGTCATAGGGCTTGTTGTTACAAAACAAACATTTTAATATGGATCAGAATGCATTTTGAGTCTCTCTTTTAAAAAGTCAGGAAAGGCATTTAAAAGGGTAACATTAATATGAATGTTTTTATATTTGCTTCTGAAAAACAAAATATCAAGACTATTAAAATTTTTCAAATGTGCATGTGTTAAAGCCTGTCGAAATAAATAAAAATTGGCCATGTTTGTACTATTAAAAATAAGCCAAGTGGAGAAACATCAATCATGTGTGTTACATTGTGTTTCTTTCCCTCTGCAGAATTGTAATTGCCCCTCACCTGTTCCTACTGCTAGTATTATAGTCAGAATTTTTTCATAGTTGATTAGCAGTCATCTCCCATGTCTTCAGAATATGTTGGATATGATGATGATCATAATCCAGCTTGTTTTATGGTACTCAAGTAGCAAATTGAGAACTTAAGATGAAATATAATTTTAATTTGAATATAGGAATGATTGAATTGAATAAGCAAGTATTGTGCTGTTATGTTGTGGCAGATCTTTCACTGTTAGGTTTGATAAGGCAACTTTTTAATATAAAGTTTATTGTCAAAGTATGAATATAAAATGTTACCTGTGCCTTACTAGAAAAAGGTATAAATTAGTAGAGAAGGCATAAAGGAAAGGAAGAGATACTTCATTAATCCCTAGTGTTTATGTTACCACTGTTCAATCTTAAACAATATATTGTATTTCCATTTCCATATATAGAGAGTTTACTTTTAAAGGCATATAATTATTAATATATAAGTTTGAAGAAAATGGAAAGTAAACTATTGTTATTTGAATTATAAAATAGCAATGGTTTAACTTAAAAGTTTATTTCTGAATATATTAATCAACAATAATAATTTATTTTTAACTTAATCATAACGAAAGTGGAAGCAGCATTTGTATGCAGATAGTTAGGTTTTCCCCAGAGATACTCTTTTGTGCTCCCTCGCATTCTCTCTCTCTCTCTGGCTTTCACTCTGTGTTTTCCAACCCATGGATAATACACAGAATTCAACAAGATGCAAAATTTATGAGAAAGAATAAACTTGTATTAATTTAGCAATTATTCTGTGTCAAACTCTGTACTAGATGTGTACCTGTCTATCATCCACCTATCTGAACATTAGGAGGTAAATTGCTTGAGATTATGTCACTCGTAAGTGCTAAAGCTTAAAAGAATATTCTAGACTATTTGATTAGAAAGCCCATGCCCTTTTCTTCCATGATAAACACTTCCAATCCAAGTGGCTATGGTATGTCTTAACATTTATCAAAATAATAAAGAAATTTTCAAGTACTATGGTTTTATTTGTCAAAGAGGAATACCACTGATGTTTAGATAATTTCTTTATGTGGATACTAAAATATTTAACTTGAAAATCTATGTCTTAAGGATAATATACATATGAGCTTCTGATGATCACAGAATAATTTGCCCTTTTATTAATCATGTACCATTTTAAATGATAAATTCAGAAATTGTTAAAATATTTAGAAAGGTTAATTTTATAATATAGGTGATTAGCTCTACTTAAATCAACTGTGATATCAAACAGAAGCTCTATACCCTGCACTTGTGTATAATTAAACGGCATCTATTCATTAATTACTCACTTATCATTTTGTACCTGTATTCATCTGGATATAGTATCAAACTAGAGCATTGTAGACCAGCATATAACCAATAGTAATATGCATTTATTCAATCAGTAAATGCTGCAGAAGAAAACACTATATTCTAGTTATAAACATTATTAGCATATATCAAAAACTACTATAAACTAGTTTTCAGTATGGAATATATGGAAAATAAATTCATAAATATAATTTAAATAAAATTAACATAACAGAAAAATGTCATCCTCTGTAACAATCAAAGTAGAATTTAATTATATATATAGTCACTTCAAAAAATAAAGGTAAGAGTATATACCATAAAAAATTGTTAAGATTCAATGGTATAAAAAATATGAAAATCTACTCTAAATTTTAAGTCACTGTATACATTAAAACTGCAGTTTCTATATATTTGACAGCATTATATGCAGATATCAATAATTTTTACTATACTGGACTTTAACTACAGGTAATTATAAATTTTGTGTGTAACTGGTCCTCTGGGTACTTAGCTATTTAGTATTATTCTGGGTCTCTCTGTGAGGGTGTTTTGGATGAGATAAACTTGTGCATTGGTACACTGAGTACAGTAGTTTCATCTTATCCTTGGAAGGGAGATAGCTTCCAAAATCTTCAGTGTATGCCTGAAACCACAAATAGTTCTGAATCTCATGGCTGTCAATCGGGACATATTTCTGTTCATTTCTTCCACCCACAAGTGTAAAGCCTTTCCCATCTTAACCAAGCACTTATCACACACTGTGGCTGTAATTTTTGCAGTTTGAGGTGGGACAGCAAAACTATCCTGAATTTCTTTTGTTCTTCACAATTTCGTGGATAGAAAATTTACTTTTACTGAAAATTTTAGCAACCTCAACGTACAATATTTTTCCTTGTTAAGTTGAGGACTTTCACTTTTTCCCTTAAAGGAAGCACTTTAAAATTTATTTTTGGCATATTTGAATTATCAGCATCACCACTATTATACTTTGGGGCCATTGTGAAGTACAATAAGAGGTCCTCGAACACCAGCACTGCTGCTGCATTGCTATACTGCAAAAGTCAAGCTGAGAACCAAGCAGCTACTAAGTGACTAATGGGGTAGGCGGTGTATACAGCATGGATCTGTTGGCAAAGGGGTGATTAGCGTCCTACCAGGGAAGGTGTGGGATGCTGTGAGATTGCATCATGCTGCTCCAAATGGCATGTAATTTAAAACTTATGAATTATTTCTGAAATTTCCTGTTTGACATATTCGAATCATGCTTGACCATGGGTTAATGGAACTGCAGAACTGCAGATAAGGGAGGATGACCATGAAGCAGCTAGCTATCCCTAATGTGAGTGGGCTTCATCCAATCAGCTGAGGAGCTAAATAGAACAAAAAGGCCGAACCTCCTCCAAGTAAGGGAGAATTTTTCCTACCTTCATACTGAGACTGACATATCAGCTCCTCCTCGGTCTTCATCCTGCTAGTTGTTAAACTGGAATTGCACCATCAGCTCTCCTGGTTCTCAAGTTTTTGGACTCAAACAGGAACTACACTATTGGTTCTTCTGTGTGTGCCTCCAACATTTCAACTCACCCCAGAAATACTCAGATTGTCAGCCTTCATAATCACAGGAGATCTTTTCTTATAATAAGTCTTCCTTTTCTCTTTTCTTTCTTTCTTTCTTTCTTTCACTCTGTCTCTTTCCTTCCTTCCTTCCTTCTTCTCGTTCTTTCCCTCTGTCTCTGTCTCTCTGTCTCTCTCTCTCTGTCTCTCTCTCTCTCACACACACACACACACACACACATACACACGCACACTCCATTGGTTCTGTTTCTCTGGAGAACCCTGACTAATACACTGTAAATGTCACTCTTACAAAAGATGATAACTGCTCTTAATATTTTTTTATTTTTCTAGGTCCTCATTCATTGCCTAGTAAATGAATAATTGTTGAATGAGAAATTCTCAGATTAAGAGTTTTGGTATAACATATACCAATGGAACTCTATTGGTACAACATATTTTCACTTAACTGATTATTGACAGCCAGTGGCAGTAACTCATCTTTTGTTTTGATTCTAATTTTAGATTTCATTTTTCTCATTACAGTAAGACATTAACATTATAATTATGTAAGTTAAAAGTAAATTCCAAAATAACTTTTTTTCTATAAAACTACATAGTATTTTGTATTCTTAGCTATTTCAAAAGTACAGAATAAATCTCATAGCTGGTCTAAGGTCTTATCAGCGTAATTCATGGAGACTTCCAAGAAACTGACTCCTATTCTATTTTCACAGTCTTAAGTTTGAAAATAGACTTAAATTCAGCTCTTAGCCTAGGTAGCCTTAGTGCAATGGGTGGAATTTTTTTTTTTTTTTTTTTAGAGACAGAATCTCGCTGTGTCGTGCAGTGGCACGATCTTGGCTTACTGTAATTTCCACTTTCTGGGTTTAAGTGATTCTCCTACCTCAGCCTCCTGAGTAGCTGGGACTACAGGAACCACCACGCCCAGCTAATTTTTGTATTTTTAGTAGAGACGGGGTTTCACCCTGTTAGCCAGGATGGTCTCAATCTCTGTCTGGACCTTGTGATCCCCCCGCCTTGGCCTCCCAAAGTGCTGGGGTTACAGGCGTGAGCCATCGCACCCGGCCGGATATTTTTAATTCACAAATGTGGTGCATACTTAATCATAAGTACCAGATTGTTTGTTCACTGAAAAATGTTGACACTAAGGAGATACACTGACAAGAATAAGGGATCTCTAATGTATAATCAGTGTCTGCAGTATAGCGAGGACTTAGGACAGATGCTGTGCTTCTAGAAGATCTGACATGACACTTCCTCAGACATAATCATTCCAACTATTTGGATTTAGGAGGCTGTAACTTAAACTTTTCTCTGTAACAAAACATGGAGCTGCTTTATCTACACTTTAACTGTGATAATTTTCTTAAATATCCCACAGGACAAATAAAACTTACTTGATTAGCCCTGATTTAATTTTTGAAGGACTTTTCATTGTAGCAACTTATAGGACATTATTGAAAACTATAATATAATTATTAGCATATATGCTTAAAACTTCCAAACTATTTTTCACTATTAGAAGCATTCAGTATATTGAAATGGTAAAAACTATTTGTAATATAAGTGTAGATATTACTTACTTTTAGAGAAATTACATAAGAAATATTAAACATTTTGGTTGACTTCACAAAACTGAAAACCTATATGTTAATTAGACTGAGTACATGGGATGCATAAAATTTTATTAATGATTTTTTCTCTAAGGTGAGAGAAAAACTGATTTTGTTTAAATGCTGATGGGATCCAGCAAACAGAAATATTTTGAAGACGTTGGTAACAGAAGGGAAAATTGATAGAAAAATGTCTCTAGAGAGCACAGAAATGGATGCAATACAAAGAATATATGAAGTCTTATTTCTCACCCTGAGAAAGCTATATCTTCCACTGCAATTGTTGGCAAAAGTAAAGAGTGGTGAGCCAGATTTCTGGTAGTCAATTAAGCTTCAGCAATTTCAACTTCTACACTCTCCCTGATATCATACGGACTGGAAACCTGAGAATGGTTTTTCTCAGATTTCTAACTAACATAATGCCAGGTTAGATTCCACCATCAAGAGGTACGTGCATAACATACACAGACTGGAAGCTATAATTGTCTTCCAGAAGGATAGGAGTCCCAAGAGCAGAAAGTAGACACAAATTTCTCCCTAATTCTGGAAATTTTATTTAACAAATGTACTTTAGTGCTGTTAGTGGCCGAGGCTATTGGTGGCAGCTTCTTCACTTTCTGAAAAACAGTGGCATTATTCTCTGTCTTTCATTCTACCAGCTCTTCTATAGGCTTGCTAATACCTAACTTAAATATTATCCCTTCCAGTTTGAAATATTTAGAGCACTTTGTACTTTCTTGACTCAAACTTGACTGATGAAGGAATGTGGTTTCAAATATATTTACAGTTATAATGGCTGAAGTTTGAAGCAGTTTCAATCTGAAATGTAGGAAGCAAATTTAGTCATGAAAAGGAGGGGTTGGCTATTTTAAAGAAACAATATTTCTCTGCAGAGAATAAGAGAAAGAATTAACTTGGCAAATATGGTATAGCTTGGCAGCCATATAAACTAGGTAAATTTGATAATGAAGATAGAGTACCAAAACTGTTTTTTTTTTTTTTTCCTATCCCAGCACTTTGGGAAGCTGAGGTGGGCAGATCACCTGAGGTCAGGAGTTCAAGACCAGCCTGGCCAACATGGCAAAACCCCATCTCTACTAAAAAAATACAAAAAAAAAAAAAAAACATTAACCGGGTGTGGTGGCAGGTACCTGTAATCCCAGCTACTCAGGAGGCTGAGACAGGAGAATTGCTTGCACCCCGGAGGCAGAGGTTGCAGTGAGCCAAGACTGAGCCATTGCACTCCAGCCTGGGCAACAAAAGCGAAAATCCATCCAAAAAAAACAAAAAACAAAAACAAAAACAAAACCAAACAACAACAACAACAACAACAAAAAGTAGCAATTAATGTCCCTGAAATTTCAAAAGTAGATTAAGGAAAAGGAAGCATTAAGCAGACCAACAAACCAAAGAAGTTCAGGATTTTAGTCCAAATGATTCTGATAGCCAAAGTAGGCTGCTTTAGGGGAGAAGTACAAGTGTTGTACAAATAACCAAATAAGTGTGAGTGAAGCATTTAGGCTTATTTGATTTTATTTAGGTGCTTTTAGATTTTTTTATACTTTTAATGGCTGAAGGTAAGTTGATGACGTAGAAAAGTGTGAACCTAGGTTAATTACTTAGTATGACTATGGTACGTGTGGAGGGGAAACAGATTTTGAGATGTCAACTCTGGGTAATGAAGCACAGTGACTGGAAAATCTGAAATCACAGTATACATAGAGATGTGTGATTCATATTTTTCTTCAGGTAATTTATAGAAAAGAGAATTTTGTAGAGTAGCTTGGGGAGCTAATCCCATGGACAACAATGTTTGTAAAAGAGATGTGTGTTTAAGTCCAAAACAACTGACTCAGGAACACAATTCTGACACACAACCCACTTGTTTCTGAAATATAAATGTGCTCAGATATTTCTCAGTCCTTCACTTCTTCTTTAATCTGTGAACCTGAAAGTTTTATTATCTTATTCATATAACTTACTTCTGGGTATGGTCGAAGAAATAGGTAAGGCTTTGTTACTATAGGTAAAGATTTTCATTTCTGTTTTAATATCTCACCTTTTTTCCTTTTCTTATTTCTTTAAAATTAAAGGCTAACTATATGCCAGAGTATTGTATATTTCTTTATTCAATGTCAATATGGTTCAAGTTTTTTATCTGGTGTCTTAGTTTATTAACTATAGTTTGATGAAGTGAAATTAAATGAATAGTAGTGATTTAGATATGGTGAATTGCTTAATAATCTAGACAAGTCAGATCATAATGATCATATAAAGTGTTCAGGGCCAATTAATGACCAAAACCTTATTATAAGATTGCATGTATTAGAATATAAATATAAATACATGCTTTTTCTTTTAAATAAAATATGACATGTTGTTGAAAATTACCAGAATCACATCAGTCACAACTCATTCAAAAAATATCTAAAACATACAAGAAATCATTACTACTTCCTCTACTACACTTTATTACATTTAGTTTTTCATCATAAATAAGAGTTCACTTTCTAAAGCCCCTCCCTCTGGAAAATCTCTCAACTAATTTCTGTTCTCTGAAGCTTCTCTCTTCTATCTTCTGGCCAGAAAGCTTGGGCATTACTTAGCTCATTCTGTTGCACTTTCTGCAAATGTGCCCATATCTGGGATAAAGCAGCACATGGAAAGATAAAGAAAAATAAAAATGAATATTCACCCCACAGCCTTTGGGCCACAGCTCCTCAACTCTGAAATAAAAATATTTTCTTTCCTTAGAGTTTGATTTCTCTCGGGGAGACGGAATGTTGTTGGTGTCCCCGATGTCACTGCCAAAGAATTTCTTTAGGCATAGTACAAGAAACAACAAAGAAAATATTAACCAAAAAAGTTGGAGGGATCCTCCACTTTCTCTCAGCATCTGGAGTTCCATTACTTAACCATGTGGCCAGATGGCTTCTTTATTAGTTTAAAGCATGCTATAAAAAAATTACCTAAGCTTAGTGGTTTAAAACAACAGAAATGTGTTCTCTCACAGTTCTGTAGTCCCAGAGTTTGAGAGGAGTTTTACGTGCTAAAATTGAGGTGTGGGCAGTGTTGGTCCTCCTGGAGAGTGCAGGGCAAAATTTATTCATTGCCTCTTCCACCTTCTGATAGCACTAGCATTCCTTGGCCTATGGCTTTATCAATCCAATCTCTGCTTCACAAATCACATTGCCTTATTTTCTTCTACAGTCGAATCTTTCTCTATTTCCCTCTTCTAAAGACACTTGGGATTACATTTAGGGCCCATCCAGTTAATTCAGGTTAATCCCTCCATCTCAAGATCCTTAATTTAATAACATCTGCAAATTTCCTTTGTCCATATATAAAAAAAAACATTCACAGGTTTCAGAGAATACGACCTGTGTATCTTTGGGGCCATTTTTCAGTCTTCCACAGCTTCTGCTGGAACTCTTGTTATCAGCAGGCCTGTGCTCACTTTTTTGTACAGGCTGTGGGATTCAGTTCAGGCTATGGGGATGCAGGAGAGAGAAAAAGGTAAGCACAGCTAGTTCAATGGAAATTCAAACCCTGGCCTTCTTCCCCAATCTGCCTCCTACTATTCAATTTTAAGATAGTTGTTCCTAGCATTCGGTCTAGGTTTAATAACTACATGTAGTGGGAGAGACAGAATGGTGTGTGCTTATGTCATCTGATCAAGAGCTATAACCTCCTAACATGGTTTTTTAACTTTCATATTTAAATCAATGTAATGTAAAAATTAAGTCCTTAAACACATATTTAATGATTAGAATTAAAAAAAGCATTCCCCTGCTCTACCTTATCTCTTACCTGATTTCTGTGCCCCATAAGCTGCATTTACCATGTTTTTTGTGTGTTTGTTTGTTTTGTTTGTTTGTTGTTTGTTTATTTTGAGATGGAGTCTTGCTCTGTCGCCCAGGCTAGAATGCAGTGATCTCACTAGAATGGCATGATCTCACTGCAACCTCCACCTCCTGGGTTCAAGCAATTCTCCTGCTTCAGCCTCCCAAGTAGCTGGGATTACAGGTGCCCGTCACCACGCCTGGCTACTTTTTTTGTATTTTTAGTAGAGTCGGGGTTTCACCATGTTGGCCAGACTGATCTTGAACTCCTGACCTCATGTGATCCACCTGTCTTGGCCTCCCAAATTGCTGGGATTACAGGCATGAGCCACTGCGCCTGGCCCATTTTCCACATTTTTATTGATATTTTTGCTTATGATTAAGGTATCATAAAAATATTATGTAATTGTTAAAATCTCTTATAAACACCAATAGCCTGTATGCTCTTTAGTCTTCTGTAAATATACCTGTGTGTGCATGTTGGTGTGTATGTGTGTGTGAGGGTCTTTTTTTTTTTTTTTAATTTACCCTCTTGGCGGGTTTTGCATTTTTTTGTGGGAGGGTCTTTATAGGCATGGAATATGGTCTTATGTGGTAGCATTCAGTTCCCATATCAACAGCTACCGACTTAAGAGGCTTCTCATTGTTACTCAAGGCCGAGAGAAAGAAGGAGAGAGAAAGAAAAGACAGGAAAGAGACAAAAAGGAGACAGAGAAAGAGAAGGATATATTGGTATGGAGGTGTCAAAATAAACCATACATGAAATGCTCAAAGCCACACTTACTGGATTTTTGCTTAATGGAGGAAGTGAGACCTGACCCTTAGATAATTTGAAAGGACTTGGAGCCTCAAAGGCGAAGCCTAATGGCTTTTTCTCCTCTTAGGACATTTTACCCGAGAGAAGATAGAATTGTTTTAAAATATGGCATCAAGAAGGAATAATCATGGAATTAAACCAAATTATATTAATAGGGCTAGGGTTACATTAAATGTTGGTGGAAAGTCACATGATAATAGGGAGTTAGAAGAAATGACTTTATTGCAAAGGATCAGAATTCAAACTTGTGGGAAAATGTTAAGAAATGGAAACATTAATGTGGAAAGCCTTTGTAAGGGTTTTAAGATTTTGTGTTGTTTTACTTTGAGATATTAAAAAATAAAAACAAAACTATTTAACATTTAATTTAAATATTTTAATATTGTTCTTTGTGTATTTTCTCTTTCTTACACCACTGCCTTCAGAAAAATTAACACATATACATATGCACACATATATACACACACGCACATATATATACACACACATATACATTTCCTTATTGTAAATATTACAGAAAATAGACAAAGCTTTACAGATTAGACCACAATTATCCCTTTGTCTGCTTCTTTGTAAATGAAACAATTTTATCCTAAGGGGATAATACTGATTATGGGCAGCAACCATTAACTATATGTATCCGTGTGAATGTGGAGAAAGCAGGGAAATGCAACTAGAGTACAAACATATACTGTAGATGGCTGATCCTTAGGAGGTCTATTGGTGCGTGCATGTGCATATGCTCATGAGCGTGCACACAGTCATTAGCATTTGGAAAAGGAAGCCGCCTGATCCTTGTTTTCAAAATGGCACCACTACTTTTTTTATAAAATAAGCCTCGGCTGTTTCTTTTCTTAGAAATATCTTCTTCATGTTCTCATTTCCTAATTTTATAACAACTTAATCATTTAATGTACATTTTTCTCTAATTGTGGTAGATAGCACTTAACTAATTTCTCTGAAGAAATTAAAATACAAGGAGAGGATTGCATCATGAAATTTACATGTGCCACTATCATATTTTTGCTCTTTTAAGATCTGTATATTTTTCTGTTTCAGAAATAACTTACCAAACTCTGTGAACATTAGATCATTTTCTGCTGTATGTGTCAAATCAGTGAACATTTCATTTTAATAATTATTGTCTTTCTTTCCTAGAAGAGTGAAGCAAAGGATATTCAGTCTCCTGTTTATTATCATCTTTTCCCAGTAGAATATAGTCTGGTAATTGGAAAAATGTTCAGCCACCCCAAACTCATTTCACATGTGCTTTCCCTCATCACTGATTAATGATTCCAACTGTCTCTTTTCCTCTAATGTGTGAAATGAGGTCTTCCCACTGTGACATGGCTTGTTAAAAGGGAGATTTACGCTACCGTCATGTGGTGTGATGCACTCCACGTATTATGTAAAGCAATCATTTACAGGGTCAGGCACCATGGGTCAAATCAGGCACAAAGATGTAGGAGAAACGTGCTATGACAATCTGGAGTAAAATGATTTTATTTCAAACTATGTTAATTACTTGATTTTATAAGTCACAGAGGGCTAAGAGTAAGGCAGGGACTACATCAAAATTTGTTTTTCTAGAACACATTACATGAAAATGAAAGGCCACAATGTGAGAGTACCTGGGGCATCCTATGACTGTGAAGCTGGCTGATTCTTTGAAACCGATGCTTAAAATACATAAGCTTCCGTTATAGATTAGTTTTTAAAATAACCAGCTAAGTTAGATATTAAATTTAAAACAAATCTATATCATTTAATTTCTAAGTAGATTTTAGGGCAAGGAACTAAATAATGTGTTTTCATAAGCCACATACTTTTTTTGTATACAAAGTTGTCTTTACCTTCTGAAAATTAGTTTTAGAACACAGGAAAATAGAGCATATTCAACTGCCTTCCAACAACTTGTGCTATATACTTAAAGTATAAACAGTTTTATTTTTGTTGAAAATTATTTTTTGGACAATGACTTCGGTTCAGGCATATGCTAAAAAATTCTGTTTTGATATAATAGGTTGTGTCTTTAGAGTATGGGTAGTTGTTGAGAAGTGGGAAGTGTTGGTTTAAATATACGGGGGAAAACAAATATTAAATTATCATTTTCATAAGAACACGGATCTAAGAGCCTTGAACTTGTAAATCATTACTACAATTACAAAAAAAAAACAGAAACACAATAGGTAAAAGTAAATATTACTTTGCAAAGCACAATATAGGCTATTGAAAAATATGTGCAATATAATTGTATTTATATCAATTCATAGGTACACGCAAAAACTTAACATGAGTAGAAGAGCCACTGATTAATGATGAATATATTTACTAGGGTCTGAACTTCATGAGAACAGAGATTTTATTTTTTTCTCTTTCATTCACTGCTGTAAACATAGTGCCTATTAACGGTAATTTACATATCCATAATATTCAATGAACATTTTCTGAACAAGAATTACTTACTTCTATTTTAATTAATTTCTTTCTTACTGTGCAATACTAGAAATATACTACTCATCAGTTACATCACTATCCATTTGGAGTGTCAATGACAATGATTAACTTTTGGTAACATGAACTCTCATAATAATGCCAAAATCTTTTTTTGTTGTTGTTGTTAAAACTCAAAATAAGTAAGTTTGGTGCTAATTTTTAAAATAATTTTTTTCTCTCCCAGTATTGAGAACATGAGTTTGTCATAAATAAAGCGAACAAGCAAACAAACACCAAATATAAAACGTTAAAACAGGAGATCATCATTCATTCATCCATTCATTCAAGAAACCTACTATATTTACTACCTTAAGAGCTTTGCCAAGCTCTACCTACTTTATGATTAGTACCTTAAGAGCCTGGTGGATAAGAAAGACATACCAACACAAAAATAAGTAGAGGAGTAGAAAATATTCAATGTTAGAGACATTTGAAGAAGCTAGAAAGGACTGGCCCACCAAACATGAACAGCAGTACAGAGGAGTAATAAGAGAAAGTGGCAAAGTTTAACCTAAGACTTAAATAATATATAGGAATTTAAAATATTACTTCAGTCATTTCAAAATACATAGACCTAAATCAATTATAGTCTAAAATCAGACTACATATGAAAATTTGCATTCCCTATACTTCTAATATTTCAGAATACTTAAGACACTAGTTAACCCTCAAAATTCTTCTAACCAATGAAACTTTTACGCATAGTTCTCAATAATTTTTCCCAAACATAAATCTTACTGTCTTGGATAATTTTAAAGTTTTATTAAAAAAAAAACCACAGGGAAACAAATAACAAAACAAAACATGCCTTTTATTGTTTTCAGAGCCCTGAGATAACCCTTCATGTTCACTATACTGTACGCAAACGTTCTGTTGATTGTGAATCAAAGCTACTCTACTTGTGTATTCTTAACTTGAACAATCAAAAATTGTTGTCTACAAACACCTATTGATTCTCTAGCCCATTTCTATAATGATAATTATTATTGTGCTCCACAGTCACCTGTAGTTCTTTAATGCCTTTCCTTTCTCTCTCTTGCCTTCGTTTCCTTATCCAGCTTACATTCTATGGTACAAAATTTCATCCGCCCTTTTGATATTATCAAATGGCTTGATCATATTTATAATATACATACTAAGCAGAATCAGAAAGGGAGGGTAGACAAAGCAGTAGAAGGAGAAAAAATATAGACATTTAATGGGATATTATTGCACAGAACAGTTTTATGAACTGACTGTTTTTGCTCTTCCCCCAAATTCTTATGTAGAAGCCTTAACCCTCAGTGTGAATGTATTTGGAAATACAGTAACTCCCCCCACTGACTTATTCATGGTTTTGCATTTCACGGTTTTAATTATCCATGGTCAAGAATGGTCTAAAAATATTAAATGGAAAATTTCAGAAATAAACAATTCATAAGTTTTAAATTGTGTCTCATTCTAAGGAGTGTGATGAAATCTCAAGCCATCCCACTCCTTCTTGCCTAGTATGTGAATCCTTCCTTTGTCTAGCAGGTCCACTCTGTCTACACTATCCGCCCATGACACACTTAGAATCCCTCTGGATTCCCAGATCAACTGCTGTGGTATTGTTACTGGTGGAAGGGACTCAATTTACTGGTGGTGAATCTGTACGGGTCTGCTGCAACCTCAATTCTTGCCTCCTTAGAAGAAAGAATTTGACTGAAGTGCATAAGCCCCAAAAAGAGACAGAGACAAGTTTCAGAGCAGGAGTGGAAGTTTTTTAAAAACTTTAGAGGTCGGGCACAGTGGCTCACGCCTGTAATCCCAGCACTTTGGGAGGCCGAGGCGGGCTGATCACCTGAGGTTGGGAGTTCGAGACCAGACTGACCAACATGGAGAAACCCCGTCTCTACTCAAAATACAAAATTAGCCAGGCGTGGTGGCACATGCCTGTAATCCCAGCTACTCAGGAGGCTGAGGCAGGAGAATCGCTTGAACCCGGCAGGCGGAGGTTGCGGTGAGCCGAGATTGCGCCATTGCACTCCAGCCTGGGCAAGGAGAGTGAAACTCCGTCTCAAAAAATAAAAAAATAAAAAAAAATAAAAACACTTTAGAGAACGAAAGAAAGGAAAGTTCACTTGGAAGAGACCCAAGCGGGCACCTGAAGGTCAAGTGCAGTGTTTAACCTTGATCCTAGGACTCTATAAGCTGGCCCCTTTCCCAAGATTCTTTCCTTAGGGTGGGCTGCCTGCATGTGCAGTGCAGTGTCCTCCTTACCCTTGGGAAGTGCGTACATGTGGTGTGTTTAGGAAGTTGTATTCATGCCCATCTGAAGCTTCTTTCCCTTTTCTGGTGAAGTGCCCTGGGAAAATAATATTTCACCATTTTGTCTCTTAGTGCACATGCCCGGCCTCACTTTCCCAATATCTGAGATTTTACTGGAAGCTCTTTTTGCTTACCCCTGGGACCTGCTGTCAAATTATCATTTATAGAGAGGCCATGTGATAACTGTTGAACCATCACCTGATATTCCTGGTAGGTGGGGGAAGAGCCCTCTCCTGCCCGGCTCATGCCTCCTAACTACCTGGGACAGTATTGCAGTGCCTGTGTTCAAGTCACCCTGACACTACTCAGTATGTTATTCAGTCCCAAAGCTCAAGAGTAGTGATGCAGGCAATTGGGATATGCCAAAGAGCAGCCATAAAGTGCTTCCTTTAAGTGAAAGTTCTTCACTTAACAAGAAAAAAAAAATCCTATGCTGAAATTGCTATGGTAAAAATGAATCTTCTACCTGTGAAATTGTGAAAAAGGAGAAAGGAATTTGTGCAAAAGCTACAGCCACGGTGCAGGAATAATGCTTAGTTAACACGGAAAAAGCGTTATGTTTGTGGGTGGAGGACATGAAAAACATGTTCTGATTGACAGCAATCAAATTCGATACTATCTGTGGTTTCAGACATTCACTGCGAGTCTTGGAAGGTATCCTCTGCGGGGATAAGTGGAGATGACTAGAAACTTTAAGAAGGTGAATGAAGTTCAGTGTGGTCATAAGGGTGGGGCCTGATTCAATAGGATTAGTATTCTTATAGAGGGAAACACTGGAAAGCTCTCCTCTCTCTCTCTCTGAAGAAACACAAAGAAGAGATCAAGTGAACACACAGAGAGATGGCAGCCATTTGCAGACCAGGAAGAAAGCAGAAAGCCCTCCTCAGAAACCAACGCTATTGGACATCGATCAGGAACTTCTAGCCTCCAAAATGGCAAGGGAATAGATTTCTGTCATTTCGGCCATATAGTCTGTGACATTTTGTTATGGCAGCCTGAAGAGAATAATATAGCAAGTGTCATGAGAACAACTGAGCACAGGATTTGTAAATGGCTGTGGTTGGGGAGTATTTTATGAGTTTGTGACTTCAGGAACAAAATAGTTCAGGAAAAAACAAATTCTAAGAAATGGTTATGGGAGTGAGTGGTTGCTCAAGGGGTAATAAAGTTCATTGAATTTGAATAGGTCCAGAGGACTAGGGTTTAGGGTGAGATAGATTTAACAGAGAGAGAAATAAACATGAGTGAAAGGAAGAGGATTTATATTCTTAACTAGTAACAAAAAAAGCATAACAGGCATATAACGAATATGGAATCCTTTACACTGGATATTTCCATGAGAATGTAGTTTTTCTGCTATGTAAAAACAAAATAAGACTTCTGAAAACTTATACTCTGCCATTATAGATGGCATTCATAAGGGTACTCTAATTTCTGTGGTGAATACTCTCTCAGAATAGACAAAGCATTGTACCATCTGCTTTGATAATGTGACTACTAGGGTCAGGCTACAAGTTCAAGACTGCTTGAGTTAAATATCCCAGGAGAGGAAAGAGATATGTTCTGTCTGTATGCAATAAATTTGAAAGGTAAAATGCCAGTGGCCTGAAAACTAACCTCGATGTGGACAGGGCCAGCACACAGCAATACACGTCCAGAAAGTCCACATTAGTCAGGAGAAACTTGGAAAGTACAGCCCATCAGGATTGGGTCAGGAAGGTGAGCTGGCTGTTCCCAAGGGTGATATATTTGCAAAGAATCCTGCAAACAGATTTCTTATATAACAAGAAGTTTAATGCTTAGATAAAACTATTAGCTGAGGAAAAATTACTACTTCAATCAATTTAGGTTTAGCTACTTCTTTCGTGTTTTTATTTTTTCTTTTAAGTGTGTCAGTTTACATTAATTTTTTGTTTCTGGTTTGATACATCAAGGGTTGCAGAGAAATTTTTCTAAAAGAATGCATCCCAGACAGAAAACACAAAGAAAAATAATCAATTCAATGAAAGTTCACTTATCAGACAAATTTATTGTGCAGTACTAAGTGTAAAAAGACCTATAGCTAAATATGCATTATCAGACCTTTCTATAGCATGGGTCCCAGGATTTCATGTTTGAAGAAGTATTACGGTTCCTCAAAATTCATATGTCGAAACTTAACCCCCATGTTTATCACCATCACCTTAGGAGGTGGGGCCTTTGGGATGTGATTAGATCATAAGGTTAGTGCATTCATGAATGGGATTAGTGTCCTGATAAAAGAGGCCTGAGGGAACTTGTTCCCATTTCCACCATGTGACAGTTCAGAGAGAAGGTGCCATCTATGAACCAGAGAGTGGGCCTTCACCAGACACAGATTTGGCCAGCATCTTCATCTTGGCTCCACTACCGCCTTTTTGTTTGTTTCTTTAATTTATATCTTTATTTCTCTCTTTTAAAAACAATTGTATAAATTTAAGGGGTATAAGTACAGCTTTGTTACAAGGATATATTGTGTGGCTGTGAAGTCTGGGATTTCAGTGTAATCATCACCTGAATAATGTACATTGTACCCATTAAATAATTGCGTAGAAGCTACTCAGTCTTTGGAATTTTGTTATAACAGTCTAAACAAACTAGAACAACAAATTATTTGAAAACTATTGACTAGTCAGACTTCTGTTTAGAGAAACTAGGTAGTCTAATAATCCACAGATATGTTAACTATTAGGCTATACTGACCAATTTCAGACATAAATGTTGAATAAACTATATGCCTGCTTATTCATGAAAAATGTAGATTTATATTTACAGTTTCTGGGATAGAAATGACTTTATTAAGAACCTATCTGCTGTTTCTCATGGAACAGAATATTTGAGAAGTCAGGTTACTTATTAAGCATTTCCTTGGGTAGCATAATTTTTACTTTTAATTTGTTATCCAACATTCACAATTGTTGCCTATATTCTTCCTCTATTTTTAAAAATAATTATCTAGATATTCCTTTCAAGAAAAGGCCTATTTTTGTACTTAGCAGTGTGACAATCTCTGATGCCTGACAATCTCACAGCCATCTTCCATGAAAGGAAATAAGAGGCCATATTTTTCCTCTGCTACATTTTATGGCAGACACTAAACCTAAGATGGACTAAATAGCCTCTCAAGCCCTGATGTCCAAGCTGTAAGTGAAAAGGGTGAAGCATCAAACACATGGGACCAGCAGTATTGGCACAAAAAGCTTACTGTTCCTACCAAGTGCCCAGTGTCTGCTTCCTGCCACTTAGAATGCAGAACTGCATGGAATTCTACCAGTTCTCTAACTCTCTTCCATCAAACCCCCATTAATTTTATGAGCCAAATATCAATGAAGTAATTTTATTGTGTAGTGTTATGTTTTTGGCTTAAAATACCTAAAATCGGCCTGGCGCAGTGGCTCGCGCTTGTAATCCCAGCACTTTGGGAGGCCGAGGCCAGTGGATCACGAGGTCAGGAGATCGAGACCATCCTGACTAACATGCTGAAATCCCATCTCTACTAAAAATACAAAAAATTAGCCGGGCGTGGTGGCGGGCGGCTGTAGTCCCAGCTACTTGGGAGGCTGAGGCAGGGGAATCGCTTGAACTGGGGAGGCAGAGGTTGCAGTGAGCCGAGATCCACCACTGCACTCCAGCCTGGGCGACAGAGCGAGACTCTGTATAAAAAAAAAAAAAAGAAAAAAAACTAAAATCACTACATATTATAGTATATAGTACATAGTATTATACTCGGTGAGCATAAAGTCAGGATATGGGAAAGAAAATAAAATTCTTTAGTGTTTCTAGACTAAGCATTTTTCTGAGCTGGACAGCAGGAGATGCATTCTGAAATATCTTGCTTCTGTGAATATCACTTCCATGTTTAGTATAATTTATTTTGGTAGTTTTCCCATGTTGTTGCTATAGTCAAGTCACACTGATATTCATGATGCTGTTCACATGAGCACAGAGATAAGTTATCTCTTCCATATGTGTTGATTTACTTCAGCATGCTTGAAAACATATGCATGCTATCCATGATGTTTCTGTAGTCATTAAGACAAATAACTTCATCAGATATTTTTTAAAATATTCATTTTATTTATTACTTTTTTTGTTTGTTTTGAGACAGAATCTTGCTCTGTCACTCAGGCTGGAGTGCAGTGATGCTGTCTCAGCTCACTGTAACCTACCTCCATTTCCTGGATTAAATTGATTCTCCTGCTTCAGCCTCCTGAGTAGCTGGGATTACAGGCACCCACCACCAGCATACCTGGCTAATTTTTGTATTTTTAGTAGAGATGGGGTTTCACCATGTTGTCCAGGCTGGTTTCGAACTCTTGACCTCAGGTGATCTGCCCGCCTTGGCCTCCCAAAGTGCTGGGATTACAGGCATGAGCCACTGTGCCCTGCCTATTTATTTCAATTTATAATTGGAAATGTATGAAATACACATATACATACATGTATATATTATACAGATCTATTAAATAGATATAAATGTCTCAATATATACATAATATACATACATACATTTTATTTACCTATGTGTATGTTATGTATCTCTTATATAATATAATAATATATAAAATACATATATAAAAGATATTAAAAGTGCCAACATTGACAACTCTTTAAGTTGCAGCCTATCAGAGGACATAGATATGCAGCTGACAATATTCTCATGAGTATCTTAGAGAAGTGAGAATTTTTTAAATTTCCGTTTTTGGGTCTGTGATGAATTTTGTTTCAAAGTTTTCCAGCCCCATAATGTATATAGAAATAAATTCTTATGAATTACAAATACACATACAAAAGCCTACATAGTAAAATATTTTCAAGACATGAGCATAGGGTAGAGTTATTAAACAAGATACTGAAATCACTAACATAAATATTAACTTTATACATCAAGAACTTCTTCAAAAACACTTAATTAGGAGTAAAGAGAAGTAAATATCTTAAGTTGATGAATACTATTCTCTTATACTTTCTGCTTCTCTATTATTAAAATTGCAGAAGATGTACATGTAGTGCTGACCTGCTCTTTGGTGTCTGAAACTGAGTAACTTAGGTCAGGTATGGTCCCTGCTTGAGCAACTAAGAATCAGAAATTCAGAAGCCAGAAATTTGAAGTGTTCATTCAGACCTATGTCCCCAAATTGTATTCTTTAATTCAACTTTGCTTGCAAAACTCTGAGTTTGGGAGTGTGAGTATGGGAAGAGGGCAAGGTTCTAGGGAGAAAGGGAATCTATTGGAAGGGCGGTGAGTCATTTTAATAATTTCGTTATTATTCTTAGTTTCTTTCTGGGACGGGAAGAGGGAAAGAGATAAGAATGAGAAGAAAAATCCCACCTTCCTTCCTCCCTAACAAATCCAAGTAGAGTAATGAATCCCCCAAAATTACCTTCCTTTTTTTCTCTCATCCACCCCAGCCCCAAATAGAGCCAATTCACAGAACTTCTGATTCTTTGCACATTAAAAAAGAAAGAGCAGAAATTTTTGATGAGGCTTCGGCAAGCCATCACTTTGAGAATGCAGTTTTTTCTTTTTTATTTCTCTTCCCAAGTTGTCTATTTTAAAATCATAATTCTGGCCAGGCTCACACATGTAATCTCAACACTTTGGAAGGCTGAGGCGGGCAGATTACCTGGGGTCAGGAGTTTGAGAACAGCCTGGCCAATATGGTGAAACCCTGTCTCTAGGAAAAATACAAAAATTAGCCTGGCATAGTGGCACAGGCCTGTAATCCCAGCTACTCAGGAGGCTGAGAGAGGAGAATCACTTGAACCCGGGAGGCGGAGTTTGCAGTGAGCCAAGATTGCACCACTGCACTCTAGCCTGGGTGACAGAGCGAGACTCTGTCTCAAAAAAAAAAAAAAAATCATAACTCTAATAATACAGGGATTGGCAAATGGCCAAATCTAGCTCACCGTATATTTCTGTCAACAAAGTCTTATTGGAATATGGCCAAATCCATCTGTTTACTATTATCTGTGGCTGCTTTTGTAACAGAGTTGAATATATGAGAGATTATATGGCCTACAAAGACTGAAATATTTATTATTTTGCCTTTAAAAAAAATTTACCAACTCTTGAAATAGATGACATGTAATTAGTGGACAAGTTTAATTGACTACTATTAATTGGAGTAACTGTAAATATAGTTTTAAATACATAAATACACATACATGCAACTTTAAATATGTATATATATATACAACTTTATGTATATATGTATATATAAATATACATGTACATACACAGTTGGCTTTTTTTTTTTTTTTTGAGATGGAGTTTTGTTCTGTCGCTCAAGCTGGAGTGCAGTGGTGTGATCTCAGCTATCTCGGCTCTCACTGCAAGCTCCTCCTCCTGGGTTCACGCCATTCTCCTACCTCAGCTTCCCAAGTAGCTGGGACTACAGGTTCCCACCACCACGCCCAGCTAATTTTTTGTGTTTTTAGTAGAGACGGGTTTCACCGTGTTAGCCAGGATGGTCCCGATCTCCTAACCTCATGATCCGCCCTCCTCGGCCTCCCAAAGTTCTGGGATTACAGGTGTGAGCCACCAAGCCCGGCCTATACAGAGGGTTTTTACGGATAAACTATAAGAGTTTGTATTTAATCTGGACTGCAAATATTTTTTCTAATGTCTTGTTTTCCACTACCTGTGCTTTTAAAATGTGTTAAGTTTTAATTTTTATGAATAGCTCATTTTTCTTCCTTTATAGCTTCTGCTGCCTGCCTAGTTAAAAGTATCTCACCAAGTATGAACAAACAGAGGAATGATAATAAAAAACTTTTAATTCACTGAAAATGTATTTTTTAATGAATTGTCATAGGAGATAATTGTCTAGTTTTATTTTCATGTGGGTATTTATTTGGCTTGTGAAATAATGTATTCATCTACTGAAATCCTATATGTAGCATGATAAATTTCTGGACCCTCTATTTTATTTCATGGAAATGTGTGCCTATTCTTTTGCAAATTGCATGTTTTTATGATAATGTTGACTTTATAAATATACTAAGACATTTTCAATTATATTGATGGTATTGTTGTTTTATTATTATTTCACGGATAAGACTTTTAAAAATCACATTAGAATTACCTGTTCTTTAAAAGTCAAATATGCTCTCTGAAAATACGTGAATCTCTTCTTTCAGGTAAATATCTTCAAATTAAAAGAGTTTTTGGAGAAACAATTTTGGTAACTTTTACATTTGGACTAATCATTCGTTTGTTTTATATGTTAATTTAATAAAATTTCAGATGTTAACAGTTGGGTGTCAAATCTAAATGTATGTTTTATCAATATTACTTTCACTTAAGCCCTTGATCTTTTACCAGAGAGGTCTAATTTGTCCCTATTGAAGTGTGCTTCTGTTATTCATTTTGTATGACTAAAAATATTACATATATTTTTAAAGAAAAATCAGTAATTTTAAATTATTTGGTATACAAAGAGTATTTCTATATTCAAGGAACATATCTGTTTTTATACATTATTAAATCCCAGTTATCTAACATAATGCCTGGCATAGTATGGGCCTTAAATATATTTATTTTTGAATGTTGATATTGTGTAGCTCATATCTAAAATCTCCTCAAAACGTAAAATATTGGCACACATTTTAAACTATGACTAGAAATATTCTATGACTATTATGTTGCAAATGAAACTTAACAGATTGCAACATAAATTTCTACAAAGGAAAAGTAAATGTCCTCTTAATCACATAAAATAAAAATATATTTTGTGAAGATAAAGTAATAATAAAAATAATTATTATTATAGCTTTAAATTTCGAGGTTATATTATGTGCCAGCTGTGCTCTAGAAGCATGTTGAAAATTAAACAAAAAATTATGTGCAGCTAAACACTAATTGCAAGAAGAAGGTGGGGACGATTAGGAAATAATAAAAGCAGAGAAAGTGATATTTTAAATTTGACAGCTGATTAACTGTATTAAGCTGATAACATAATTAAAACTTAGCAGCTGGGAGGCTGGCGACAATTTTCATCTATGCAACTATGTGTTGCTCCAGAAGAGAACAGAGGGAGGGGAAAACATTTTACTAGTTATTACTGTATCCCTCTGTGCTTGGCAGGACACGATGTGCAGATTATTTATAAATTATTAGATTAAAATTAAATTGGCTTTTCATTGCATTTTGTGTAGCATAAATATGAATATATTTTAGTTGTATATTCATATTTGTAGTATAACTGAGAAACCAAGACATCCAATCTGTCTCTTAAATTTCTTATACTAGTTGGAAGAGGATATGAGAGATTATTAAATATAAATTATAATTGAGTATATTGGAGGCATTATTTGGAAAGTTGTGAAGAAATGACTACATATGTGTCTGTCAGATATGTCTTTTAAAAGAAAATTGAAGTGTATAAAAGTAGGATTATTGAAATATATTTTACATTTAGTAAAATTTAACTTCTAAAAATGTGAAGGTCAATAATTTTGACAAATGTGTAGTTATATAATCACCATATTATCACAAAAAGTTGCCTTGTGACCTTTTTTTAGTTAATCCTCTCCTTCCAAACCAAACTTTGTCAACTATCCAGAGTAGCTGGGACTACAGGTGTGTGCCACCACACTCAGCTCATTTTTTGTATTTCTAGTAGAGATGAGATTTCACCATTTGGCCAGGCTGGTCTCTAACTCCTGACCTCAGGTAATCCACCCATCTTGGCCTTCCAAAGTGCTAGGATTACGGGCGTGAGCCACTGTGCCCGGTCTTACTTTTTTTTCTTGTCGCTTTGCCTTTTCCAGAATGTCATATGAATGGAATCATCAAGTAGTAGCTTCTTCTGCCAGGTTTTTTTCACTGATTCTGAGATTGGTGTATGTATTTGCATATTATTAGTAATTTGGTATCTTTGACTGCTATGTAATATTCCATTACATAGATAGATGTATCAAAATTTATTTCTATATTTGTTAGTTGAAGGACATTTGAGTTTTTCCAGTTTATGGTTATTGTGGAAAAAGCTACTATAGACTCAGATACAGGGTTTTCTGTTGGTATATATTTTCATGTCTTTTGGGTAACAACTAGGAGTAGGGTCAAACGTAGTAAGACAAACACATGTTTAATTTATAAGAAACTGACAAACAATTTTTCAGAGCAGGCATAACATTTCAGGTTCTCATCAGGAATATGTCAGAGTACTAATTATTTCACATTCTCACCAGTATTTGATATTTTCATTTTTTGACTTTAGCCATTCTTACATTGTTTTAATTACAATTAAGTGAGTTATAATTAAAACTACAATGTGGTGTCACTGCAGAAAGGCATAGAAGATGATAGTCAACATCAATTTACTATCAATCCATATAAATATCCAAAGATGGTATCCATTGATGCCATCAATTTACTGTTGATGTTGACTATCATTTTCTCTGCCTTTCTGCAATCCATAGATCTTCTTTAGGGGTGTCAGTTCATACATTGCGTCAAATTGTTATTGGGGTTTTTTTCATTGTTGAGTATTGAAATTTTTAAAATATATTCAAGATACACATCCTTTATCAGATATGTGCTTTAGAAATATTTTCTACCAGTCAATGGCTTGACTTTTCATTTTCTTTTTTTTTTTAACTTTTATTTTTAAGTTCAGGAGAACCTGTGCAGGTTTGTTACATAGATAAATTTGTGTCATGCAGATTTGTTGCACAAATTATTTCATCACTCAGGTATCAAGCCTAGTACCCATTAGCAAGTTTTTTCTGATCCTCTCCCTCCTTCCAACCTCCACCATCTGAAAAGCCCCAGTGTGTGTTGTTCCCTCTATGTGTCCATAAGCTCTCATCATTTAGCTCTCACTTACACGTGACAATATGTGGTATTCGGTTTTCTGTTCCTGTGTTAGTCTGCTGAGTATAAATAGCCTCCAGCTCCATCCACGTCCTTGCAAAGGACATGATCTCATTATTTTTTTATGGTTGCATGATATTCCATGGTGTATATGTACCACATTTTCTTTATCCAGTCTATCATTGATGGGCATTTAGGTTGATTCCACGTCTTTGCTATTGTAAATAGTGCTGCAATGAACAAATGCATGCATGTGTCTTTATAATAGAACAATTTATATTCCTTTGGGTATATACCCGTAATGGGATTGCGGGGTCAAATCGTATTTCTCTCTTAGGTCTCTGAGGAATTTCCACACTGTTTTGCACAATGGCTGAGCTAACTGACACTCCCACCAACAGTGTATAAGCGTTCCTTTTTCTCCACAACCTTGACAGCATCTGTAATTTTTTGACTTTTTAACAGTAGCCATTCTGACTGGTATTAGATGGTGTCTCCTCGTGGTTTTTATTTGCTTTTCTCTAATGACCAGTGATGTTGAACTTTTTTTATATGATTATTGGCTGCATGAATGTCTTATTTTGAAAAGTATCTGTTCATGTCCTTTGCACCTTTTTATGGGGTTGTTTGTTTTTTTCTTATAAGTTTATATAAGTTTCTCAGATTTGCTGGATATTAGACCTTTATCAGATCTATAGTTTGCAAATATTTTCTCCCATTTTGTAGCTTGTTTACTTAACTGTTGATAGTTTATTTAGCTGCGCAGAAGCTTTTTAGTTTAATTAATCTCATGTGTCAATTTTTGCTTTTGTTGCAATTGCTTCTGGTGTCTTCATCATGAAAACTTTGTCCATGCCTATGTCCTGAATAGTATTGTCTAGTTTGAACAGAAGTGGTGAGAGAGGGCCATTGTTTTGTACCATTTTTGAAGGAGGATGTTTTCAGCTTTTGCCCATTCAATATTATGTGGGCTGTGGATTTGTCACATATGGCTCTTATTATTTTGCTGTATGTTTCTTCAATATCTACTTTATTGAGAGTTTCTAACATGAAGGGATGTTGAATTTTATTGGAGGCCTTTTCTGCATTTATTGAAATAATAATGTGGTTTTTGTCTTTGGTTCTGTTTATGTGATGAATCACATTTATTGATTTGCATATGTTGAACCAACCTTGCATCCTGGGGATAAAGCCAACATGACTGTGGTGGACGAGCTTTTTTTGTGCTGGAGTCGAGTTGCCAGTATTTTTATTGAGGATTGTTGCATCAATATTGATCAAGGCTATTGACCTGATATTCGCATCGATGTTCATCAAAAATGTTGGTATCGTTTTGTTGTATCTCTTACAGATATTGGTATCAGTATGATGCTGGCCTCATCGGGTACAGTCCCTCCTTTTCAATTTTTTGAAATAGTTTCAGTAGAAATGGTGCAAGCTCTTCTTTGTACCTCTGGTAGAATCCAGGTGTGAATCCAACTGGTCCTGGGCTTTTTTTGGTTGGTAGGCTATTTAATACTGTCTCAATTTCAGAACTTGTTATCGGTCTATTCAGGGATTCAGTTTCTTCCTGGTTCAGTCTTAGGAGGATGTATGTGTCCAGGAATTTAAATATTTTTAATTTACCTTCAAAATATTTCTGAACATCTTCGTTTCTACCATCTAATACAGATGACCTGTTCAGAAATATTGACTATTATACACCTCTTTACCTTACCAAGATTTTCTCCTTACCTTGTGAGACAGAGACTTGTTCACATTTGTATTCTTAGAGAATTGAGTCAGTGATTTGTCAGATAGGCATTTAATAATCCATTTCTTCTAGATTTTCTAGTTTATTTGCATAGAGGTGTTTATAGTATTCTCTGATGGTGGTTTGTGTTTCTGTGGCATCAGTGGTGATATCCTCATTTTCATTTCTGATTGTGTTCATTTCATACTTCTCTCTTTTCTTCTTTATTAGCCTAGATAGCAGTGTATGTATTTTGTTACTTTTTTATTTTTTTTTATTTATTTATTTTATTATTATTATATTTTAAGTTTTAGGGGACATGTGCACAATGTGCAGGTTAGTTACATATGTATACATGTGCCATGCTGGTGTGCTGCACCCAGTAACTCGTCAATTAGCATTAGGTATATCTCCTAAAGCTATCCCTCCCCCCTCCCCCACCCCACAACAGTCCCCAGAGTGTGATGTTCCCCTTCCTGTGTCCACGTGTTCTCATTGTTCACTTCCCACCTATGAGTGAGAATATGCGGTGTTTGGTTTTTTGTTCTTGCGATAGTTTACTGAGAATGATGATTTCCAATTTCATCCATGTCCCTATAAAGGACATGAACTCATCATTTTTTATGGCTGCATAGTATTCCATGGTGTATATGTGCCACATTTTCTTAATCCAGTCTAACATTGTTGGACATTTGGGTTGCTTCCAAGTCTTCGCTATTGTGAATAGTGCTGCAATAAACATACGTGTGCATGTGTCTTTATAGCAGCATGATTTATAGTCCTTTGGGTATATACCCAGTAATGGGATGGCTGGGTCAACTGGTATTTCTAGTTCTAGATCCCTGAGGAATCACCACACTCACTTCCACAATGGTTGAACTAGTTTACAGTCCCACCAACAGTGTAAAAGTGTTCCTATTTCTCCACATCCTCTCCAGCACCTGTTGTTTCCTGACTTTTTAATGATTGCCATGCTAACTGGTGTGAGATGGTATCTCACTGTGGTTTTGATTTGCATTTCTCTGATGGCCAGTGATGGTGAGCATTTTTTCATGTGTTTTTTGGCTGCATAAATGTCTTCTTTTGAGAAGTGTCTGTTCATGTCCTTCACCCACTTTTTGATGGGGTTGTTTGTTTTTTTCTTGTAAATTTGTTTGAGTTCATTGTAGATTCTGGATATTAGCCCTTTATTAGATGAGTAGGTTGTGAAAATTTTCTCCCATTTTATAGGTTGCCTGTTCACTCTGATGGTAGTTTCTTTTGCTGTGCAGAAGCTCTTTAGTTTAATTAGATCCCATTTGTCAATTTTGGCTTTTGTTGTCATTGCTTTTGGTGTTTCAGACATGAAGTCCTTGACCATGCCTATGTCCTGAATGGTAATGCCTAGGTTTTCTTCTAGGGTTTTTATGGTTTTAGGTCTAACGTTTAAGTCTTTAATACATCTTGAATTAATTTTTGTATAAGGTGTAAGGAAGGGATCCAGTTTCAGCTTTCTCCATATGGCTAGCCAGTTTTCCCAGCACCATTTATTAAATAGGGAATCCTTTCCCCATTGCTTGTTTTTCTCAGGTTTGTCAAAGATCAGATAGTTGTAGATATGCAGCGTTATTTCTGAGGGCTCTGTTCTGTTCCATTGATCTATATCTCTGTTTTGGTACCAGTACCATGCTGTTTTGGTTACTGTAGCCTTGTAGTATAGTTTGAAGCCAGGTAGAGTGATGCCTCCAGCTTTGTTCTTTTGGCTTAGGACTGACTTGGTGATGCGGGCTCTTTTTTGGTTTCATATGAACTTTAAAGTAGTTTTTTCCAATTCTGTGAAGAAAGTCATTGGTAGCTTGATGGGGATGGCATTGAATCTATAAATTACCTTGGGCAGTATGGCCATTTTCACGATATTGATTCTTCCTACCCATGAGCATGGAATGTTCTTCCATTTGTTTGTATCCTCTTTTATTTCATTGAACAGTGGTTTGTAGTTCTCCTTGAAGAGGTCCTTCATGTCCCTTTAAGTTGGATTCCTAGGTATTTTATTCTCTTTGAAGCAATTGTGAATGGGAGTTCACTCATGATTTGGCTCTCTGTTTGTCTATTATTGGTGTATAAGAATGCTTGTGATTTTTGTACATTGATTTTGTATCCTGAGACTTTGCTGAAGTTGCTTATCAGCTTAAGGAGATTTTGGGCTGAGACAAAGTGTTTTGTTACTTTTAAAAAAAAAAAAACTCCTGGATTCATTGATTTTTTGAAGGGTTTTTCATGTCTAATCTTGGTTAGTTCAGCTTTAATCTTGGTTATTTCTTGTCTTCTGCTAATTGCAGGGTTTGTTTACTCCTGGTTCTCTAGTTCTTTTTGTTCTGATGTTAAGTTGTTATCTTAAGATGTTTCTAGCTTTTTGATATGTCCATTTAGTGCTATAAATTTCCCTCTTAACACTGCCTTATATGAGTCCCAGAGATTCTGGTATATTATACCATTGTTCTCATTAGTTTCAAGTAACTTTTTAATTTTTGCCTCAATTTCATTTTTTTCCTCATTCAGGAGCAGGTTATTCAATTTGCATGTAACTGTAAGGTTTTGAGTGAATTTTGTCATCTTGATTTCAAGTTTGATTGCTCTGTGGTCTGAGAGACTGTTATATCAGCTCTTTTGCATTTACTAAGAAGTATTTGACTTCTGATCATGTGATTAATTTTACAGTAAGTACCATGTGGCAATGAGAACAATATATATTCTGTTGTTTTTGAGTGATGAGTTCTGTAAATCTGTATCAGGCCCTGGGTGGCAAGTTCTGTAAATCTCTATCAGGCCCATTTAATCCAGTGCTAAGTTCAGGTCCTGAATATCTTTACTAATTTTCTGCCTCAATGGTATGTCTAACATTGTCAGTGAGGTGTTAAAGTCTCCCACTATTATTGTGTGGAAGCCTAAGTCTATTTGAACGTTGCTAAGAAATTGTTCTGATTAGACAACCACCACTTTCCTTTTTTTTTACATTGATTTTTGTACTATACTTCCCATTTACACAAAAACTTCAAAAAGACAAGCTTCTACAAAATATAATATCACTGAGAGAAATATAGTGCAATCTAATCTTAAAACAGTGAACTTCTTTCATCTGGTAGTTCACAAAATGTCTAACAAATCTTAAGTATTGCTGTATTTCCCCCCAAATCTAAAATATATCCTGTGAATAGCATATATTAACTTTCTCTCTCTCTGTCTTTTTCTATTTCACTCACCATAAACCTTTCCATTTGGAAATTCTGATGGCATTACCTTCAAAATATTTCTGACCATCTTCATTTCTACCATCTAATACAAATTACCTCTTCAGAAATATTGACTATTTTTTGCATCTCTTAACCTTACCAACATTTTCTCCTTACCTTGTGAGACAGAGATTTATTCACATTTGTGTTCCTAGAGAACTAGGTCAGCAATTTGCCAGGATAGATATTTAATAATTTAGGCATTTAATATATGGCCTGAAACAGGGTAGGTATTTAATAAAATAGGCATTTAATATATGGCCTGAAAATAAACATATAGCGTAACAAGATGTGCCCAAGCTGAAGACTAAAATTCAGATATGTATATTCCCAATCTCGTACATTGTCTATGACAATGGTAGATAATTAAATGTTTGCTAAGCGCAATATTAAGAGATAGCATGACAATAAGGCAGTGATGTTTGGTCCCTTCTAAGTAATAACTATAAGATACAAAGTGTCATCTCCATGTCCATAGAAGGAGAGTGACCACTGTTTTACTCCAAAATCAATAGCCCTATGTGCAACACTACTAATCTTTACTACTGCATTGTTGTAATGCAGTACTTAACTCTTGATTAAGTTTATTAAACTTTATATATCTTTAAAAATATTTTATTTAAAAATGTCTAACATAGTACAAAGATGAAATAATTTTACCCTGAGTCCCTACATACTCAAACATTAACATTACCACTCTTGTTTAACACATCTGTTTATTCATCTTATTCTTTGAAGAATCTCAAAGTAAATTACAGATATTGGTACACTCATCCTAGGTATTATAGAGTGCATTTATTAACCAGGATTAAAGAAATGTTGCCTTTTTGTGTAAAATTGAATACAATGAAGTGTACAAATATTAATTGCATATTAGTTGAGTTTGATAAATGCATATATATATTATATATATGGCTTTTGGAGCTTCCATTTTCTTCTAATTGCCAATGTGATGATTAATTTTATGTGTCAATTTGATTAGGCTGATAGATGCTCAGATAGCTGGTAAAGCACTATTTCTGGATGTGCCTGTGAGGGTGTTTCTGGAAGAGATTAGAATTTGAATTAACAGACTGAGCAAAAATCTGCCCTCACCAATGTAGCGAGGTATCGTTCAATCCAGTGAGGGCCTAAATATAACAAAGAAGACAGAAGAAGAGTGAATTCTCCCTTCCTCTTTATTTTTGAGCTCAGACATGACGTCCATTATCTCCTGCTCTCGGAAATTGCGACTCCTGGTTCTCAGTGCTTCAGACTCCAGGAATTACACTAGTAGGCCAACAGGCCTTAAACCAGTAAAATATGCTGTTGGTTCTGTTTCCCTGGAGAACTGTAATTAATAAAACCAATTTAATTGCATAACAAAATCTTAAATATCAAAGATTTTATTAGTGTTCAGTTATAAATATGTTTATATTTTTATTATGGTTTCTTCTTTGAATAAAATGTTATTTATTTAAATTTTAGGTTCAGGGAATACATGTACAGGTTTCTTACAGGGTATATTGCATGATGCTGAGGTTTTTCCTTCTATTGATCTCATCCCCCAAATAGTGAACTTGCTCCCCAATAGAAAATTTTTCTTGTTCTTCTCCTTCCCTGCCATGGAGTCCTTAGTGTCTATTGTTCCTATATTTGTGTCTGCACATACTCATTGTTTAACTCTTACTTACAAGTGAGAACATGTGGTATTTGGTTTTCTGTTTCTGTGTTAATTCATTTAGGATAATCACATCCAGCAGCATCCTTGCTGCTGCGAAGGACATAATTTCATTCATTTTTATGGCTGCATAGTATTCCATGGTATATATGTATCACATTTTCTTTATCCAATCCACCATTTATATGTACCTGGCTTGATTCCATGTCTTTGCTATTGTGAATAGTGACGCAATGAACATGTGAATGAGGGTGTCTTTTTGGTAGAACGATTAATTTTCCATTGGTTATATACCCAGCAATGGGATCACTGGACTGAATGGTAATTCTTTTTTAGTTCTTTGAAAAAATATCCAAACTGCTTTCCACAGCAGCTAAACTAATTTACATTCCCACCAACTGTGTTTAAGTTTCCCCATTCTCTGCAACCTCACCAATATCTGTTATTTCTTGATTTCAAAATAGTCACTCTTTGACTGGTTTGAAATGATATCTCATTGTGGTTTAGATTTGTACCTCTCATGATTAGTGATGTGGAGCATTTTTTCATATGTTTGTTAGCCATTTTTATTTCTTCTTTTCAGAAATGTCTGTTCATATGCTTTGCCTACTTATTAATGGGGTTGTTATTTTTCTTGTTTATTTAAGTTCCTTATAGATTATGAATACTAGTCCTTTGTCTGATTCAGTTTGCAAATATTTTCTCCTATTCTGTAGGTTGTCTGTATACTCTCTTGATTGTTTCTTTTGCTATGCAGAAGCATTTATATTTAATTAAGTTCCGATTATTCATTTTTTGTTTTGTTAGATTTGCTTTTGAGGGCTTAGTCATAAATTCCTTCACTAAGTCAATGTCTAGAAGAGCATTTCCTAAAATGTCTTTTAGGATTTTTACAACTTACATTTAAGTCTTTAATTCATCTTGAGTTAATATATTTATATAGTGAGAGTGTGGGGTCAAGTTTCATTCTTCTGCATATAGTTAGCCAGTTTTCCCAGCACAATTTATGGAATCAGGTATCTTTTCCCTATTTTATTTATTTTTGTCAACTTTTCCAAAGATGATATGGTGGGAGGTATATGGGTTTATTCCATGGTTTTCTATTCTGTTCCATTGGTCTGTGTGTCTCTCTGTAGCAATATCATACTGTGTTAGTTACTCTGGTCTTGTTGAATAGTTTGAAGTTGAGTAATGTGATGCCTCTGGCTTTGTTGTTTTTGCTTAGAATTGGTTTGGCTATTTGGACTCCTTTCTGTTTCCATAATAATATGGTCTAGCAATGTCCCCACCCAAATCTCATTTTGAATTGTAGCTCCCACAATTCCCCAATTCTCCCATGTCATGGGGGGGGACCTAGTGGGAGGTAATTGAATCATGGGGGCAGGTTTTTCCCATGCTGTTCTTGTGATAGCAAATAAGGCTCATGAGATCTGATGGTTTTATAAGGGAGAGTTTCTCTGCACAAAATCTCTCTTTTCTGCCACCATGTAAGACATGCCTTTGCTTCTTCCTTGCCTTCTGTTATGATTGTGAGACCTCCCCAGGACCATAGAACTATGAGTCCATTAAATCTCCTTTCCTTTAGATGTTACCCAGTCTTGGGTATGTCTTTATTGGCAGCATGAAAATGGACTAATACAATAAATTGGTATCAAGAGTGGGGTAATACACATATGAATTTTAGAAATTGTTTTTCCTAATTCTGTGAAAAATGACATTGGTAATTTGATAAGAACAGCATTCAATTTGTAGATTGCTTTAGACAATATGGACATTTTAACATTGAAAGAATCATGAATATTGAATCTTCCAATCAATGACCATGGAATGCTTTCCCAATTTTTTTGGGGGGGTCTATCTTTTTTCAGCAGTGTTTTGTAGTTCTTATAGATATCTTTCACCTCCTAGGTTAGATGTTTCCTTAGATATGTATTTTTATGGCTATTTTAAATAAAATTGTATTTATAACTTGGATCTCAGCTTGGATGCTATTGGTGTGTAGAAATGCTACTGATTTTGTAGATTTATTTTGTATACTGAGACTTTACTGAGTTGTTTATTAGGTCTAGGAGTCTTTTGTTGGAATCTTTAAGATTTTCTAGGTGTAGAATCATATCTTCACTGAAGACATATAATTTGACTTCCTCTTTCTGTTTGAAAGTCTTTTATTTCTTTCTCTTGTATGATTCCTCTGGCAAGGCCTTCCAGTACCATTTGAATAGAAGATTTGAGAGTGAACGTTCTTGTCTTATTGCAGTTGGAAGCATTTCCACTTTTGCCATTTCAGTATGAGGTAGGCTGTGGGTTTGTCATAGATGGCTCTTAATATTTTCAGGTATGTTTCTTCAATGCCTTGTTTGTTGAGGGTTTTTATCTCAAAAAGATGTTAGATTTCATTGAATGCTTTTTCTGAATTTATTCAGATAATCATATAATTCTTGTTTCTAAATTTATGTTGTGATAAAAATAATTCTGTCCATGTGGTTATAAATTTTAAAAACTTATTTATTTGCATATATTGAATCATTTTTGCATCTCAGGAATAAAGCCCACTTGATCCTGGTAAATCAACTTTCTTTAATGTGCTTCTGGATTCAATTTGCAAGTTGAAGACTTTTGTGTCTATTTTCATTAGGAATATTGGCCTATAGTTTTATTTTCTGTTGTATATTTGCCAGATTTTGAAATCAGGATGATACTGGTTTTGTAGAAGGAGTTAGGGAGGAATCTCTCCACCTTGAGTTTTTGGAATAGTTTCCACAGAACTGGTACCAACTCTTCTTGCATGTTTTGTAGAATTTGGCTATGAGTCCCTCCGGTGCTGAGATTTTTTTTTTTTATTACTGATTCGATTTTACTACTCAATATTCATCTGTTCAGGATTTCTATTTCTTTCTGATTCAATCTTAGGAGAATGTGTTTTACTAGAATTTCATCAATTTTCCCTAAATTTTCTAGTTTGTGCACATAGAGATGTTCGTAGTAGTCTCTGAGAATCTTGCCAGTTTCTGTGGGATTGTTTGTAATGTCACCGTTGTTATTTCTAATTGTACTTACTTGTATCTTCTCTTTTTCTTCTTTGTTAGTCCCTGAGTGGTCTATCAATTTTCTTTATGTGTTCAATGAACCAACTTTTCTTTCATTGATTTTTTTGTTCTCACATTTATTTGTTTCTGTCTGATTTTATCTGATTTTATTTCTTTTCTTCTGCTAGCTTTGAGTTTAATTTGTTCTTGTTTTTCTAGTTTCTTTAGGTATGAGATTATGTTGTTAATTTTAGATCTTTCTATCTTCCTGACATAGTTATTTAGTGCTATAAACTTTTCTCTTAACACTGCTTTTGCTCCATCCCAGAGGTTTCAGTATTTTATGTCTCTATTTTCATTTATCTCAAAGGATTTTTTTTTTACTTTCTAAGTTCACTGTTTACTCAAAAATCATTCAGGAGAAAGCTGTTTAGTTATCACGTGTTTTTGTGATTTTGAGAGATCCTCTTTGTATTAATTTCTATTTTTATTTCACTCTGATTTGAGAAGATGCTTGACATGATTTTTTTTTAATATATTGAGACTTGAATGACTGCACATTGGGTCAGTCTTAGAGTATGTTCCACGTACTGATGAAAAGAATGTATATCCTTTGGTTGTTGGGTGGAGTACTCTGTAGATGCCTGTTAGATCCAATTGGTCAAGTGTCTAATTTAAGTCTAGAATTTATTTTTAGTTTTCTCCTATGACGATCTGTCTAATGCTTTCACTTGGGTGTTGAGGTCTCCTACTATTATTGTGTAGGCATCCAAGTATTTTCTTTGATCTAGAATTACTTATGAATCTGGATTCTTCAATATTGGTTTTGTATATATTTAGGATAGTCAAGTCTTCTTGTTGAATTGAACTCTTTATCATTATGTGATGCTCTTCTTTGTCCTTTTATTTTTTACTGTTGTTGGTTTAAAAGTCTGTTTTATCTGATGCAAGGATAAAAACATCTAATCCTTTCTGTTTTCCATGTGTATAATAGGTTTTTCTTCATTACTGTACTCCAAGCCTATGGGAGTTACTACATGTGAGATGAGTCTCTTGAAGACTGCAAAAGGGCAGATTTTTTTTTTTAAGGCAATTTGCCATTTCTATCTTTGAACTGGAGCATTTAGGCCATTTATGTTCGAAGTTAACACTGGTATTCGATGTTTTGTTCCTGTGGTAGTGTTGTTAGCTAGTTGTTTTGGAGTCTCCATAATGTAGTTGCTTTATAGGCTTTGTGGGCTGTGTGTTTACATGTGCTTTTGTGATAGCAAGAATTGTTTTTTCATTTCCAGGTTAGAATTCTCTTAAGCATCTATTGTAAGGCTAGTCTGGTGATGATGAATTCCCTTAGATATTGCTAGTCTGGGAAAGACTCTATTTATCCTTAGTTTGGTAGGATATGAAATATTTGACTAGCATTTTGTTTAAGAGTGCTAAAAATGAGCCTCCATTCTGTTTTGGTTTGTAAGGTTTCTACTGTTAGTTTAATGGATATTCCCTTACAGGTAATATGGCCCTTCCATTTAGCTGCCTTTAAAATTTTTTATTTTGCATTAACTCTGTATAGCCTGATGATTATGTGCCTTGGGGATTGACATCTTGTGTGGGACCTTTTAGGAGTTCTCTGGATTCTTCGGATGTGCATGTTGACCCCTATAACAAGATTGAGGGGTCTCTATTGAATTATATCCTCAAATATGTTTTCCAAGTTGCTTACTTTCTCTTCTTCTCTCTCAGAAATACCAATAAGTCATAGATTTGATTACTTTACATAATCTCATATTTTCAAAGGCTTTGTTCATTTTTAAAAACATATTTTTTATTTGTCCCTGACTGGATTGATTTAAAGGACCAGTGTTCAAACGCTGAAGTTTTTTCTTCCGTTTGGTCTCGTTTGTTGTTAAGGCTTACAACTGTATGTTTCCTGTAGAAAAAATTTTAATTCTAGAGGTTCTGTTCAGTTTTTTTCTTAATATATGTATGTGGTCTTTCAAATACTGGATTTTTTTCTGGATTCTTTCTGTTGAATTTCAACTTTTTCTTAGATCTTTTAGGGTTTCTTTTGTATTTTTATTCTAAATTCTTTAGTTATCATTTCCCATTTTATTCTGGTTAGGATTCACTGCTAGGGAGGTAGTATAAGACTTTGGAGGTGATGGAACACTCTAGCTTTTTGTCATGATGCAGTTATTGTACTGGTTCCTTCTCTTTTGAGGAAGCTAATTTTTTATTTGCTTTTGTTTGAATGGGGCTTCCTGATTTTTTTTTACCACTTGAGAGTACAACTATGGTGTATATTGTGTATGATTGATTGGCTTTGTTTCTGGGTGCTTTCAGAGAGCGAAGGCTTTGTACAGTTCTTTGGTGGCAGATGGGTTCGTGTAGTGGCTTTTTCAGACATTGCTTGTCGTAGTGACATACTTTTGTTTTGTGGTGTAATTCAGATAGTACTTCAGTAGATGGTGCTTAAGCGTTAGGACCAGGGGGTAGGCTCTCACTCTTTGCCTGTGCTTATCCTCATTGAAGTCAGAGGCAATGAAGAAGCACCAAAAGCATCTTCCCCCATTATAAGTTCACTCTCAGTGTGGTGGAACTGTGTCTGGAATTGGTGGGTTCTTGGTCTCACTGACTTCAAGAATGAAGCCGCGGACCCTCGCGGTGAGTGTTACAGCTCTTAAGGTGGCGCGTCTGGAGTTTCTTCCTCCTGATGTTCAGATGTGTTTGGAGTTTCTTCCTCCCCGTGGGCTTGTGGTCTTGCTGGCTTAGGAGTGAAGCTCTAGACCTTCGTGGTGAATGTCACAGCTCATAAAAGCAGAATGGACCCAAAGAGTGAGCAGTAGCAAGATTTATTGCAAAGAGCGAAAGAACAAAGCTTCCACAGTGTGGAAGGGGACCTGAGCGGGTCGCCACTGCTGGCTCGGGCAGCCTGCTTTTATTTTCTTATCTGGCCCCACCCACGTCCTGCTGATTGGTAGAGCCCAGTGGTCCGTTTTGACAGGGCGGTGATTGGTGCGTTTACAATCCCAGAGCTAGACACAAAGGTTCTCCACATCCCCACCAGATTAGTTAGATACAGAGTATTGACACAAAGGTTCTCCAAGGCCCCACCAGAGTAACTAGATACAGAGTGTCGATTGGTGCACTCACAAACCCTGAGCTAGACACAGGGTGCTGATTGATGTGTTTACACACCTTGAGCTAGATACAGAGTGCCGATTGGTGTATTTACAATCCCTGAGCTAGACATAAAGGTTCTCCAAGGCCCCACCAGAGTAGCTACATACAGTGTCCATTGGTGCATTCACAAACCCTGAGCTAGACACAGGGTGCTGATTGGTGTGTTTACAAACTTTGAGCTAGATACATAGTGCCTATTGGTGTATTTACAATCCCTGAGCTAGACATAAAGGTTCTCCAAGGCCCCACCAGACTCAGGAGCCCAGCTGGCTTCACCCAGTGGATCCCACACCAGGGCTGCAGGTGGAGCTGCCTGCCAGTCCCGCGCCTTGCGCCTGCACTCCTCAGCCCTTGGGTGGTCGATGGGACTGGGTGCCTGGAGCAGGATGTGGTGCTCGTCGAGGAGGCTTGGGCCGCACAGGAGCCCACCGAGGGGGTGGGAGGCTCAGGCATGGCGGGCTGCAGGTCCCGAGCCCTGCCCCACGGGAAGGCAGCTAAGGCCCGGCGAGAAATCGAGGGCAGCGCCGGTGGGCTGGCACTGCTGGGGGACCCAGTACACCCTCCGCAGCCGCTGGCCCGGGTGCTAAGCCCCTCATTGCCCGGGGCCGGCAGGGCCGGCCGGCTGCTCCGAGTGCAGGGCCCAACAAGGCCACGCCCACCCGGAACTCCAGCTGGCCCGCAAGCGCCGCCCGCAGCTGCGGTTCCCGCCGGCGCCTCTCCCTCCACACCTCCCTGCAAGCTGAGGGAGTGGGCTCCGGCCTTGGCCAGCCCAGAAAGGGGCCCCCAGAGTGCAGCGGTGGGCTGAAGGGCTCCCCAGGTGCCGCCAAAATGGGAGCCCAGGCAGAGGAGGCGCCGAGAGCGAGAGAGGGCTGTGAGGACTGCCAGCACGCTGTCACCTCTCAGAACCAGGGGAGAAACCTGAGAAGTGTCTCTTTCAGCACACTACCTGGATCCTAATGGTAAGAGCTCCTGTGGGAGGCTAGAGATGATCTCCTCTCCAAGTCCATGCCCAACATTGGTGATGTTGCCTTCAGAGGCTAGCACCATACTTCTATTTCCTTTAACTCAGGGGGACTTTGGTAGGCTGTGCTCCTCACCCCCTTAGGGGCAGTCTGCATCGAGGGTTAGATCTCTAAGTGACCGGGGTTCACCTCCGTTTTACTCCTTGAAACTGGTAGGGCACTGTCCCCCAACTGACCAAGGGAGCAGTCTGAGACACCCAGCAATGACATATGCAGACTGGTTCTAGGTTGTAAAGTCGTTTCTAGCTGCACATCTCACTCGCTAAGAGAAATCTCAGCTTCAACAACTGTCCTCCTAGTCCAGTCTTGTGATGCCAGAGAGCCCAATTCCAGTGCCCATTTCTGGGGCACTGTCCACACTCCCACTCAATTCTGGCTATGTGGGCCCTTACCCCACTCCAGAGCAGTAATTACAATCTCTGGCCCAAGACTAAAATTCTTGTGGGTGCCACTGCCGGTTGGCAAACAGTGACTGACTTTGTATGAGCCTGGATAAAAAAATGGTGCTCTTCTTTTGGTTCTGGAACTGAGAAAATGTCTGCAGCTTGCTTTTCCTGGGGCCTTTTCCTCTCTCCGTCTTTCAGCCTCTCTCCATGTCGGCTCCAGGGCTTGGAGGAAACAGGGTGCTATTTTTTGTTCTGAATTACACAGATCCCTAGTGGAAAGGTGAGTCACAGAGGGAGACTGACTGCCCCTCTTCTTTACTGGGGCTTCATTCACTTTTATCAGTCAATCACCATCACAAGGACGGCTGTCCACCTTGTCATTTCTGGAGTCTGGGTTGTTCTTCATTTTTCTGATGAAATACCATCTTCCTTCTTGAATTAAATCTCTCGAAGTAGATCTTTATGCACTGTTTTGCTGTTTCCAAGTAGCGAAGGCATGCTAAAAGCCTCTAATCTGTCATCTTGGGGGTAAAAAACCTTTATTTTAAAGGTTTTGTTGTTGCTGTTGTGTGTTGTTCTGTGCTTGCCGATGATGTCAATTTAATTGGATTTTGATTAAAGAACAAGTTCTAATGTTTGCTATTTTGCGGAGTGATATGGTTTGGCTGTGTCTCTACCCAAATCTCATCTTGAATTCCTACATGTTATGGGAGGGACTCGGTGGGAGGTAATTGAATCATGGGGGCAGGTCTTTCCCATGTTGTTCTCATTGTAGTGAATAAGTCTCACGAGATCTGATGGTTTCAAAAACGGGAATTTCCCTGCACAAGTTCTCTCTTGCTTCTCTACTGCCATGTGAGACTTGATCTTCACCTTCTGCCATGATTGTGGGGCTTCCCCAGCCATGTGGAACTGTAAATCCATTAAATCTTTTTCTTTTGTAAATTGCCCAGCCTCTTGTATGTCTTTATCATCAGTGTGAAAATGGAATAATACATGGAGATTGTTGAGAGTTTCTTTATATCCTAGTCTATGTTAAAATATCATAAATATTTCTCATGTAGGTCAAAATTATCTCTATTTCTGTGCATTGGATATAGTAATTTATACATGTATCTTCAGTCAAAGTTATTAATTATATTGTTCCAATTGTTCCGATTTTTATCAAAATTTTCTTCCTAATCTAATACTATGAAAAATGTGTTAGAATTTCTCATTCTGATTGGATATTTGTCAGTTATCTTTGAAATTATGTTGACTTTGACTTTTCTTTTTTTTTTTTTTTTTTTTGCCTCATGTATCCTGGAAGCTTTATTATTAGCTGCATGCTACATTACAATTGTTATGACTTACTGGAAATTTTATATTTTACTCCATTTTAGAATCTACCTTAATCTTCAACAATGATGTTTCATATAAGATAATTTTATCTAACATTAATATGAACAATCCAGCATCATTTGTTTTATACTTACCTGAGCTACATGCGTTTGTCTATCTGAAATCTATCAATTTATTAATCTATTTATTCTTCCATCACATATCTTTTAACTTTTTGTATGATTTTTATTTGGATGTATCTTTATTAATCTGTATATTAGTTAACTTATATTTATATTCTTTCTGTTAGTAATTTTCATTAAGTGTCATGGTAAATTTTTTTCATTTATTGTTATCAGTAATCTACTTGTAATCATTTTTACTACATTTTTTGCTATTATCTCTCATTTTTCTATCTTTTCTCTTTTTCTGCCTCCCATTGGATTGATCACATTTTCTGCTCTTTTCCTTTGGTTTCTCCCCATAACCCAAAGGTATAGAATTTCTATATTCTACCATTTTTCATTCAGTGTTCATCTGTTTTTCTTTTTTTTTAAAGCATACAGACATTTTTCTTAAAAGGTGAAATTTAACTGTATCCTCACCCTCTAGCTGAACAATGCTGAAAAATCTTGAACCCTTTTTGTGTTTAGGAAAAAAAAAAGTGCAGCTCACTGCCTGTGCTCATTTAATTTTATATAAACATTCTCTTTGAGGCTGAAGCAAATCCGACTGATTTCCAACATGAAAGTAAAATATAAAATATAAAAGTTAGTTCTGTTTATTTCTAAACAGAACTAACTTCAGAATTGTCTGAATCATCAGAATCATCTGTTTAGGAAAAATTGAATTCATCAAATAAATCTTCAGCTAATACCTGTATGAAAACTATGTTAATATCACACTTAGGAATGCTATGTTTTCTAAAACTTGACATTTTCAGCGATTGAAAATTACTATATTTTGTAAATGGAAATATCTCTACAAAAAACAGAATGCTATAAATAGAATGATGTCTTTTGTTTTGAAAGGTGATATACTAAAGTGATGTGAAAATAATAATAAAATCAAGATCTTTTGTAGAAAAGTTATTTGGGGGTAAACACTGAAGCTGCAAGCACTGCTGGTCAGTATTCTTGGAGCAAACGGGAAATGGTTTAAATCTGTTACTTCTCCCTCCTGTCTCGTATGATGTCTGAGTTTGTTAAATTAATGACAACATATTCCACCTCCAGAATTAACAAAAATTTTAAAAATATCTCTATATTGTGCAATTTGTTTTCTTCAAAATTGTCTTACATTTTATTCTTCCTACCTAGATTCAATGTTGTTCTTTTTGAAATGCCAATTTTTATAGTTCTTGTAGTTCATTTATCTTAGTTTTATGTGTTATTTTTTACTGAAAATACTTTATTGTGTATAAATCAAATAATAGTTAATCGTGGTATAAGATTACAGGTTGGTAGCATATTTTCTCAGCTCTTTAAATATATTATTTTCTTGCTTCCTGGCATATAGTTTTGTTCTTGAGAAGTATGTTTTCCATCTACTAATGTGCATTTTTAGTTGTTTTTAAAAGGAGTCCCTATGTTCTAACTGATCTGCTGATGTACATTTATATATACTTATCTTGCCCCAAACTCCCCTTCTTTAGTCTGAGGAATGATGCTTTTTATTATTTTTAAAATGCTGTCTTTGGATATTGCTTCTCCTCTAGCTTCTCCATATGGAGTTTCTATTTTACGCTCTAAGTTTTTTATTCCTTCTTTTTAAATAATTTTATAAACATAATTTGAATCATGTTATTTTCTTTCTTTAAACTATTAGAGACTTCTCTCTGAACTGAAAGCATAGAATCTACACTATGAAACATAAGACATGAGCTAGCCATTTGCTACATCACAAACCCTCATCTCTCATCACATCTGCCTCTCTTCTTATGCTCATACATGGCAACACCACCAGCCACATATCTTTTAAAAAAGACAGACATTATCAGAAACCTGAAAAATCTGTTTGGAGTAACCTTGTGTTATAACTAGGAACAAATATAGTTATTGAATAAGAGTAGCTGTTTAATGAATGATAATTATAAAAGATGAATTAAACAATGAGCACATCAATGGTGGGGATTATTTCAACTGTCGTTTTATCTTTTTTGTCAGAAACAGTGCCTGGCACATTTTAGGTGTACAATAAAAATGGACTCAAGGAAATTTAATTGACTTTAGTGAAACAGAATTTTTAAAGAGGTTGACTGGAGGTAGCAGCAGATATACAAATCCTTAAAATATTTAACCTGAAAGTTAGAAATAGCATTAAATAAAGCTTTTAAAGAGATCATAAAATGTGATGATGTGAATTTTTAAAGGTGTTAAGAATGCACACAAATATGGTTAATATAGCAAAACTATTTAACTTTGAAATTCCATAAAACATTCAACTTTTAAGTCTATGTAATGGATATTGTGAGAAAATTAGATTGCAAGATCATATTATCAGTCTTACACATGAGATAGGCTTATCTTACTTTCTTTGTATAGAAAATTGTGAAACTTATATTAGTCCATATCTCAGACTTCCCCGCATAAACTGTACTGGCAATTACCATAAAAACATAGAGTGCCTAATAAAAATGAATCCACTGTTTGGAATAAAACTTGCCTTTTATTGAATTCAGAGTCATCACATTTCTTCTACCTAACTTCTTGAATAATGAGAGTTTCTACTCTCTTTAATGTTCTGAGAATTTTCTTTCTGAAAAACGTAAAGGCTTATATTATTATGCAGAGGAAAAGGTATGGCCTTCTCTTGTGAACATGCAGCAATATTCTATTTAAATAAAGTTGATTCAGCACAAGTCCTCGGGATACTAGCTATTTTATAGTTTGAAGAAATGCAGGATACTTGTCTGAGTTGACTCTCTCATTATATGCAGGCTTTCTACCATGAGAGACTTTCTCAGAATGCTTCTTATATTTTAGAAGAAAAGGCACAATAAAAACATATTACTACTTTTTTTCTTTTGTAGGTATAAGATAAATATATTTAAATATACCTTTGGCTATTAACAAATAGTAGTCATGGACTCAAGAGGCTTCTATTGCTTAATAATTTAAAGCCTCACATTATTTTATATAAAAGGAATTACTTGAGATTTGAATATATCTAAAGTTTTTAAATTCATTACATTCGAAACATGCTAAAATACTGAAGGCTTCTTATATAATATTTTTATCCCCCATTAGATTATTAAAATTTAATAGCATTGTTTATTTGGCATAATAATTAAAATGATCAAGATTTTTTTGAAAGCAAACTCTCGTAATCGCATGCAACATACAAATTAATATCGAAGCATGAGTAGAAATCTAAAAATATTAACATATAGAATATTTTGATGCGATGGGTATAATTGAACAGAAAATCAAAGAAGGAAGTAATATTTTAAAAACGATACAGTGAGACTGAAATTTTTCACATTAAAAACTATTTCTTTACTAGAAAATGTATTTATCTAAACATCTCATATTAGGTTAAAATATGAATACTAAATTGAATGCACTCTTTCATATATACTTTCTATTACACTGGTGGGCAGTGCTATACACTATACCAGTAAGAACTTGTATTTTTATGTAAGAAATTTTAAAAGCCTGTTAATTACATGATTTTGAGTAAATTACTTAATGCCTTTCTGATGAATTCCTTATCTTTAAATTTAATAACAATATCAGTGCCTATTTCAGAAGATTGTTATAGGATTTAATTGATGTAAAATGTGTAAACACAGCATTGCTGGATACAAATTAAATGCTCAATAAATGTTAGCTTCTTATTATCACTAAATAACAAATCCTCTACTTTGTCAGGTAATCTATTCCTGAAAGTATATAAAATCATTAAGTGTTGTGTAAATAAAGAAGGGTGAGACACATGAATGGCATGAGTACTAGGGTCTTAGAAACAACACAGCATTAATGTGTATGTCAAATTAAATAGAAACTTGCAGCAGATTCTGCTGTTTTCATATAGAATAACCTTGTTAGCAGAACTCTGATTCTGTGGCGGCCCTGTGGCCAGTTAAATGTACTCTAGTATTCCTCATTTCATGAAATCAGAGGTGACCACATTACAGGATGCTAGGCAATAGAAAGAGCTAGAAGCAGCCCTTCCCATAATCTCATTAAAATAAACCCATTACTTTTCTTTTCCTTTCTTTCTTCTACCTGCCTGGAATAGTTAGTAGAAGTCATCTTGCGATAATGAGACAACATGTATGAAGTTGGAAGATGACAATATAAAGGGTGGAGGCAAGGAAGAGTCTAGTTCCTGTTAAGCCACAATACCAGGGCCGAACAACCTGTATCTGAACCTCATCGAATGTTGTTATAGCATATGCTTGTGTTTAAGCCACAAAAAGAGCTTTTTTTTTCTTTTTTATTATGTACAGTTGAATGTAATCCTACCTGACATAAAACTGACGAATGAAAGAAATCATAAAGATACATCATGCAACCAAAAATGTAACCTTCTCTTATATTAAAAGTTCTCTGTCATTCTCACTTTTTTTGTCATTTGCACTGCTTCTTTTTGCTATTTTTCCTCTTATCAATATTCTAGCTGTCCCCTTTCCATCTTCTTTACTAGTTTGTCTTCTACTTGACCATTGAAGTTTCTTGTAGATTGTTACAGAAGTAGCCCCCACTGTATCCTGTGTCCTTGTAGTCACACCCATGTATTCTTTCTTCTCAAGTTGACTAAGGTGGGGTTTATTGCTCTCCTTGGTGATTGAGATATTGGCAAATATGATGTCAGCAAAAGCTTGAAAGGTGTGGCCATAGAGGATTACTCTGCTTTTTGCTGTTTTTGGAATGAAGACTCCATGTGAAGAATCCCAAACCAGCCTGATGGAAGTGTGTGGACTGGAAAACAGCTAGCACCAAGTGCCAATCATGTGAGAAAGGCTATTTTACAGCCCCTTAGCCCAAGACGATGAGTTGAGTGACCTAAGTTGAAAGCAACCAAAGAACCACCCCATAAACCCAGTCTAAATTGTTGACCCAAATGGAAGGGAAGTAAACAAAACTGTTGTTAAACTATTGAGTTTTAAGGTGGCTTGCTACATAAAAACAGATATGTGAGACAAGCTTTCTAAAGTATCTTTTATGTTATTCTACTATATGGCTGCATTCTCTTTTCATCACTCCCAAATGGATATCGTCACACTTTAAATTCCTTCTGGCCTACAGATTCTCATCTACCTACCTTCTCAATGTCGCTGTGAGAATGTTACTTGTACAGGGACTTTAAACATATGAAATGTGTATTTCTAAATCTTTCTTAGTTCCCACTTTTGCCTCTGTGTGCCTCATGTCTCAATAACACTCACTAAATGAGTGATTTGATTAAGTATGAAATCTATAAGTAATAATTTCCCCATTTACTGTTGTTGCTTCACATATCCCTATTAAAAAATCCTGTCAGTTTCACAAAAGAGCTCTGCGTTATATCAAATTCTCTTCATCTCTATTGCCACTATGATATGAGCCAAAAATCATCTCTCTCCCTAAGGAAATAAAAATGCATCCAGTTACTTAAAACGTTTATTTTTCTTCAATTTATTCTGCAAAAAAGAGTTAAATTTATTTTTTAAATGCAGATATCATTAAATTAACCTGCATTATATTCCATTGCCTTTGAAATAAAAGGCAAGATATTTATATGATTGGGAAGTTTTTACAAAATTGTTCACCTCATTTCCACATCTTAAATTTCTGTCATTCTACTGTTTTTAAAATTTAAGCCATATTTGAACTTATTTCATTGTATTCAATGTCTCATATCCTTTCTATGTGTTTTTGTGTTTATGCTATTTAACCCTTCTCTCTCCATGAAGATCTATTTTGTCTTCCTGTCTATTCAGTTTATACAACACTTCATTCAGGAGATTTTCATGGATACCTCTTCCAACTTCTGAATACATGGAGTGTCCTTATCTTATGTTACAAAGAGGGGCATGATAACAAATATTTAAGACCAACTCTTGTGGGACAAAACAAAATTTTTATATTTGCCTTTGTTGATTTCTATTATGTAAATATTTCCACCATCGTTGATTTCAAGTAACATGACATCAATAGATCTGCAAAATTCCTAAAAGGTTAACAATTCCTGAACACTTAACAACTTGTTCTCATGAGCTGCTATAGGCTAGCTCCAGCACAGCACTAACTTCAGAGTCCAACTTCCTGCCAACATGCCCAGAGCACACACAGTTAATGTGAAGGTCCCAGGGCGTTAAAGTCCATCTCTTTACTTATCTTTGCTCTGTTCCCTCTGGCTGGCATAGCGCAGAACCCAAACAAATATAAGCATGCAACTTATAAAGTTGCATTCAGTGTAAGGAAAAAGGAATGCATGAATGGAAATGCTTTCCTGGCCTCAGGGCTGCACTCATCAGGGAGCTAAAGAAGTGTCTGAAAGCAAACATCTCCATCCCTCTGTTTTGATCTACTCCCATCAGTATATTTGGGAGAGAAATTGAAATGACTATGTATAGGTGGAAAATGCCTAGCTGGTGATTCCAATTCAATTTGTGTTGAAGGCTACCATTTTAAAATTATGTATCTTAAGTGCATATATATTAGTCAAAAATAATTGGTATCGAGAAGATATTTAAAAGTGATTCAAACTATATTATGCAAAGGCTTTTGTATGTATTACTATTAAAAACAACCAAGCTTCACAGATATTTAGTTAAACACCTAGTTAACAGCCAAAATAAGGAACTAAATGGATGCATAACCCAGTCTCTTTCAACTTCTCTATTATCTGTAGTCTGAAGTATCAGAAATAAAATGATCTTGATTACTACAGAAAAGTTGCTTGAATAAGCTATAATTGACTGGAGATTGGAGATTGATTATAGAATAAGTCAATAGGAGATGCAATGAATATGAGTATAACTTTGAAGCTTTAGGAGAATAATTCCAAAAGAATAACACATGATCTCAACCACCACAAAATTGATGCTGAAATGCTTAATGCCCATGTTTGCAAGTTAAATAATAAAGAATTCTTAAGAAACAATTACAATATTATTTACTAAATTAGCATGTTTCCATAATTCTAAGACGCATGTTTTTAATTTTCATGTATCGAAAATTCAAATGCAATAAGTAAAACATATTGAATTATAATTTAATTGCAGTATTTGTTTCCATACTAGTAATACACTAAATACACTAAAATAATGGTAACATCAGTTTGATAAAATACAGTAATTTTATGTTATAGTAGATACTATTTTACAAATAGGAGATAAAATTATAAAAGTGTCCTTTTTTTAAAGTCCTAATTCGGAACAACAAAATGAAAGGGTTGTGAGTAATAAATATTAGGTTATAATTAAAACAATGCAACCAAGGGAGCTGAAAACATAATTACAATGATTAAAATAACATTTCTTGAGTTCTCATTATGGCTTTAAGACATTGAGGTAGAAATCTGCAAAAAAATCCTTATACAATCACTTCAACATATTATTTTATGTTTTGCTACAATTCTTCCAAGTTTAATTTATTGAAGAGAAAAAAAGAAACTGGCAGAGATAGAAACAAAGAGGAAACAGACAGACAAAGACGTAAGGAAAGAACAGGTTTGAAATTAAGCTAAATGTTTAAAAGAATGAGTATGAATAGTTACGATAATAATAAGAGTATTACTAAAATTGTGGTCCAGGAATCATATCTATAATAATTACCTGATAGGCTTGTTAAAAATGAAGATTCTTTGGTTCTGACCCAAACCTACTAAATCAGAAAATCTGTGGAAAGGGACTAGAAAACTTTATTTTTAACAAGCTCCCTAGAAAGTTTTATGCACAATAAAGTTTGAGAAAACCTGAATTGTAGGGTGAAAAAAAAAAAGATAAGCCAAAGAATAAATCAAGCATAAATTATTACAATTTTAATCATGTAGTGAGAACTGGCTAAGTAGGCTGAGTAAGCACTTCAAATTATAATACTTTCATATGAGTTTCATATGAGAATCTATTTAAAAGTGAATGCATTTCAATTGAGTCATGAATAACTGCTTACTGAAAGAGTGGTTTAATAGCACAGAATACTAGGTAATATTAAACTGTATATGTTATTGATAAATATGATCTAATGCTATCTGTCTTTTCCTCTAAAGAATTTAAAATTAAGGTTGAATGTTCTTACATATATTGTTGCTTTCTTTAGAAAAAAATACTTATTTTTCACATCTCTTACTCAGTTTTCTAGCTTATGTATTTCATCTACCTGGAGTCATCTGCAATGCTACAATTTTGTTGGAAAAATCAACAAGTATTATGTCTGTATCAAATTCTTTGAATAATATTTCTCATAAAATACAAAAAGTATTACATATTTTTGCATGAAACTGAATATCAGCCACAAAGTTTTGAGTTTACTTGTTAACACCAAGCTATCTGTTAATTTGAACACATAGAAAACAAATATGTTCTATATCTTAAAAAAACCACGGTATGGTATATAGAAAAGAAAAGTTTTATTATTTTGTTGTATTTTAAATAGATAGATTTTATTTACACCTAGCACTGAAATATTTAATAAGAGATTGCAATTGTATCCATTTTGAATAAAATAGAGCTAAAAGTCATTATCTATGAGAATGGTTTTATTTTTATTTAAAAAGTAAAAAATAATTAATTAAATTTTTTATTTAAGGAGTGACGAGATGTTAACCAAAATGTACAGCAATTTAAGTTAACATCTTGCTACTCCTTAAATAATAAATTTAATTTTTTTTTTTGCCTAACTACACGTTACTATTTTAAATTTTTTTCAGTATTAATACATTTAATGATATGTCTCATGCTTAGACAGCTATAAACGACTTCCCTACAACTGAGAAGCTTTAAGTTAGCACAGGTAACTTTTTTTTTTTTTTTTTTTTTTCGACGGAGTCTCGCTCTGTCGCCCAGGCTGGAGTGCAGTGGCTGATCTCTGCTTACTGCAATCTCCACCTGCCAGGTTCACTCCATTCTCCAGCCTCAGCCTCCGGAGTAGCTGGGACTACAGGCACCCGCACCTCGCCCGGCTAATTTTTTGTAATTAGTAGAGCGGGGGTTTCACTGTTTTGCCCATGCTGGTCGCCTGCAGTCCCAGCTACCCGCCGCCACGCCTGGCTAATTCTTTGTATTTTTAATAGAGACGGGTTTTCACTGTGTTAGCCAGGATGGTCTGGATCTCCTGACCTCGTTATCCGCCCACCTCGGCCTCCCAGAGTGCTGGGATTACAGGCGTAAACCACCGTGCTGGGCCTAGCACAGGTAACTTTTATTTACCTCAGTTTTATATGAAGAGTCAAGGAGAGAAATGAAAACTTAAAAAGGACAAATATTGGTCTACATTTTCTAATGGAGGTTTGCTCCATGTTTCTTTCTTGCTTTTCCTGGAGCAACTTCAAGGAGGAGAATATCTTCTCAAGTCAAGATTATGCTATGGTAACATATTAGCTATGAATTGATGCAGACAGCTTTCTAACCATTTGAAATTGCTTAGAAATACATAAAGGCTATGGATGTTAAAAGGAAAAAGCTCTTTTCCAAGTTTGCTATGTTGTTGATTTATGAGGTAGGGCAATTAAAAGTGAGTCTAAGCTTAAACAAATGTGCCTTTTCTACCTCTGCTTATTTAGCAGAATTCTTAAAAGAACAAGCTCACAGATGTAAGAAAAATGACACTGGGACATTAGTAAACATTTTTACATTTAAATAATTATATATTTTTGACACTTATAAGACAATGATTTAATAGAATCCAGAACTGAAGTGAATGCTAAAGTCATTTTTGTAGAACTTTGCCCTTGATAGTGGTCTATAAATGATTTTCTTACATTGTACATACACACATATAGATGCACAGCCATAAACACAAAAAGACATTTGAGTGTTGCTATTTTACCTTGAATTTAATGGTTTAACTGTATGCTGTCTTTTGTTATAAATTTATGCATCCATTTTGAAAGCAGTATAGTAGTGTTGGTATAAATAGTATACTAATTAATTTTAAAAAACAAGTTACATAATTGAAAATGGCAGAGTAGAAACTAATCTTTGAAATTATGATTGTTGTATCTCTCTCCAAAGGTATCTTCTAGGATTATACATTTTTGTTAAACAGATAGTTTTCCTTTATCAGAGGTTATCATGAATCTATACTGTCATTACCACATTAAATAAATTTTATCCCTCTAAGGAGAATTCTGACCTTTCATAGCACAGAAAATAGACTGATAGCACTTTCAGCAATTCCCATAAATTACACACCAGTTGCTGTGGTTTGGATGTTTCCTGCAAATTTTATGTTGAAATTTAATCATCATTAGTATTAAGTGGAGGATTCTTTGGGAGGTAATTAGAATTATGTAAGGTCATCAGAGTGGGGGCTCCATGTTGGGACTGTGACTTTATAAACAAAGGGGAAGAGAGACCTGAGCTAGGACTCTTGCTCTGCCTCACAATGTGATACCTCTTACCATGGGTTGATACCGCAATAAGGCCTCACCAGATGTGTCACCTTGATCTCAAACTTTCCAGGCTCCGGAACCACAAGAAGTAACATTTCTCTTTTTTTAATGAATTACCCAGTCTCAAGAATTCCGTTATAGCAACACAAAAAGAAATAAGACAGTAGTCTTGCACATCATTAAGATTATTATCAATGTTGCACATTTAGGTTAAAATTTGTGAAAAGTTAGATGAGAATCTTAATGGATATTTTATATTTTACTTTTGCTTTTCTGCTACTGAGATGCTCATTACTTCTTATGCTAGCAAAAATAACAGTAAGTTGCAAAATCCATTGTATAAATTTCACGTTATTTTTCTCATTGTGAGTGACTCCATGCAATTTACTTCGAAGTTAGTTCATGAGGAAATTATACTTTGGAACTCCTAAAGAAAAATTGCACCCAACAGGTCAACAGGCAAAGGAGACTATTCATGACTATTTCAATAGAGAAAAGAGACTGAATCTAACTCTGATGAAACAAGAGTCAAGAAAATTTTCAAGTCCTGGGGTGATCTAGTGGAAAAGTACTGGAAGATACTAATAGAGAAGTTAGTCAGTGTGTTTAGACCTTCTGTGTTTGCTAATTGGTGGTTATTGAAATTAGTCTTCTACAGAGAGACTGGAAGATAAGGCACTATCTTTCTGGATGATTACATTTCAAAAGGATGGCTCCCAGGTTCTTGAGAAAGGTATTAGCTGGTAATAAAACTGGCCAAAGGCTGGGAGAAGATTTACATCTCAAAGGGGCAGGGAAAGAATTTGCATTTAAAAGTTTTCTTAAGTAAATGCTCTAAGGGAAGGGAGGCTAGAAGCCTAGAGTCAGTGTCTAAAAGTTACTCAAACTGAGGACAATGTTAAAGCTATCTTGCTCAAAATAAGAGAAACCATACCTTCATTTGCAGGCTACTTCTGCAGAGAGAACACCAGAGGGGAAAGGAATCTATCAGAAGGCAAGGTGAGTTTCTATAACTGGAAGTTCTTTTCCTTCACTATTTCTTTTTGAGTCAATTTTTCTTCTCCAAGAAACTTTCAAAATATATTCACTTCACGTGTCCCCAGTCTAACTTAGATGTCATTTCTCTGGACATCTTACAAGGAGTATCTTTTTCAAAGTACTTATGACTAGAAATTTAACTTTTGAGGTCACTTTTTGCCTTCCTAATTACACTGTTAAGAATTTTTCTGGCAAGATATTATGAATTTTTTTCTATGAATTTCCGAGAACAAACTAAGTGCCACACCTAGTAAATAAACACTGAATATTGTTGAATGAAAGAAGCATTGTTTTTTCAAAGTAAATACAGTTTAAAGTAAGCTAGGGTAAAGAGAGTCACAGATGGAGAAAGAATTCTACAAAGTCCCAAAAATCTTGAGTCTTAAAGCATTTATTCTGTCTCTTTGAGCATTAAGGCCAAACCTATTGGGGGCATTATAAATGAAAAATATGCAAATTAAAAATAATAGCCCAGTTTTAATGGGATTATAACAAAATCGAATATGAGCTTAACTTTGAATTTCTTAGCTTTTATGTTTCAAGTTAAATCCATGATACCATTTGAAACTATCTTTTGGAATGCAAGTCAGTACCAATACTGCTGAGCATAGTGAAAATTAATGAAAATAATAACAGAAAAGAACTTACGAAGTCTACGAAATCCCACTTTAACATAAGTAGAGTCAAAGTGGTCTTTGTTATTGTTATAATTAACTGATTGCATGCAAACACAACCCTACTTATTTAACTGAAATATAAAGAAAGTTGTATGTCTTCTAATAGGATGTATATATATATATATATATATATATATATATAAAGGGCCCAAAAAAATGTCATATTTTGAATTTTACCGAGAAATAGTAATCAATAACTTCAAATCTTTTGTTTGGTTGGAAAATACTCATTGTATTCTGAATAAACTTTTAAACATATGTTAAAATTGTGTGTGAATTTTAAATTATAGAGATAAATCATTAAATACTGAAAGCCAGTTTTTCTGCATTAATATTCTTATAAGGAAATGTAATTTTAACAGAAAGTTGTATTGTGTTTCCTAGTTAATTATAGATAATCACATATTTGAAAGATAATTGTAATTTTTAATAAATATTAAACCTGTTGTTAATAATGTACAGAAACCCAGATAATTACTTTTGACATAATTATTTCTCACAGAATTGAACATTTTCTTACATCAACAACAAAAATGTTCTGTCTCTGCTGTGATATAAAAAGGATGATACATTATGGTATTTAACAGTAAGCCTGAATGATTTTTTTTAAATAGAGTATATTTTAAGTGTTTATTTCAAACCCACTCTCTGTGAACATTTTAATTTAGTGAAATTTAATTAAGACAATGGGACTATTATTCAGCATGCTCAATTTTTATGTAGTTTTATTTTAGAGAGAAATTTAGATTTGTATAAACTTCTGGCTTTAAGATAATATCAAATGCACATCAGTTGAGGAAACATATCATATGGGAGAGAAAGAGAGTCAAAAAGAGAGAAGAAAGAGAAACTGTAATTCTATAATTATGGGAATAAGGCGTATATTTTTTGTGGTTTTGATTTGTGCCTTTTCACTAAATATTTTTTATGACATTAATAATTTTAGATATCAACATTTTAAGATTTCCTACTCTTCTATGTAATAAATAAATAACAGGTAGTAAATAATTCTATTTTTGCTGGAAATGTATATTATTAACAGGAGATTCATACACTTCCATTAATGTAATATGTTAAAATTTACATAATTAATAACATTAAGTGAATGATGAAAAGTCATTAAAATACTCTGAAACAATGAAGGCAGAGGCTGAATAGTTACACAGTTAACTCTGAAGTCACGCAATACCACACAGCTAATCTTTGTGACACACCTGCCTCCCCATTTAGACTTCGGTAGTGATAAGCATCATATACTGATAACTGCATCTACCAGTATAAAAACATTTCCACTTAAAAAAGAGAATATTTCTATTTTGGCTTCCTCAGAAACATAAAAAGAAATTGCCAAAAACAGGAAAAGAAACAAACAACAACAAATCAAAACCCATCCCACACTTCCCTTTATGTTGCATGGGAAAGATTCTCAACAATAATCATGTCCGATTATTCTTTACCAAGTAAATCACTCCAGAGACCTCCTATAGAATAATATTCTGTGCCTGGAACAGGACAAAGCCCTAGAATTTACAAACGGCCGGTATTAGCCTGTTTTCACACTGCTATAAAGAACTACCTGAGACTGGGTAATTTGTAAGCAAAAGACATTTAGTTGACCCACAGTTCTGCATGGCTGGGGAGGCGTTGGGAAACTTAAAATTATGGCGGAAGGTGACAGGGAAGCAAGGCAGTCTTACGTGGCAGCAGGAGGGAAGGGGGAAAATGCAAAACACTGTTGCTGTATGTATTTTTTAAATATGGCAAATTCAGACACATAGGCAGAAGCAAATGCCTAGCCTAGCCTAGCCTAGCCTAGCCTAGCCTAGCCTGGCCCGGCCCGGCCCGGCCCAGCCTAAACATTAAAACATTAAAACATTCTCCTCCGTAAACATTAAAACATTAAAACATTCTCCTCCGCATAAGCCTACATCAAACCAAAATATTAAGCTGACAATTAACAGCCCAATATCTACAACCTACCAACAAGCCATTATTACCCCAACTGTTAACCCAACACAGGCATGCCCACAAGGAAAGGTTAAAAAAACTAATTGAACTCGGCAAATCTTACCCCGCCTGTTTACCAAAAACCTCACCTCTAGCATTATCAGTATTAGAGGCACTGCCTGCCCGGTGAGATATGTTTAACGGCCGCGGTACCCTAACCGTGCAAAGGTAGCATAATCACTTGTTCCTTCAATAGGGACTTGTATGAATGGCTCCACGAGGGTTCAGCTGTCTCTTACTTTCAACCAGTGAAATTGACCTACCCGTGAAGAGGCGGGCATAACAGCGCAATCCTATTCCAGAGTCCATATCAACAATAGGGTTTACGACCTCGATGTTGGATCAGGACATCCCGATGGTGCAGCCGCTATTAAAGGTTCGTTTGTTCAACGATTAAAGTCCTACGTGATCTGAGTTCAGACCGGAGTAATCCAGGTCGGTTTCTATCTGTTCTAAATTTCTCCCTGTACGAAAGGACAAGAGAAATAAGGCCTACTTCACAAAGCGCCTTCCCCCATAAATGATATCATCTCAATTTAATACCACACCAATACCCACCCAACAACAGGGTTTGTTAAGATGGCAGAGCCCGGTAATCCCATAAAACTTAAAACTTTATAATCAGAGGTTCAATTCCTCTTCTTAACAATATACCCATGACCAACCTCCTACTCCTCATTGTACCTATCCTAATCGCAATAGCATTCCTAATGCTAACCGAACGAAAAATTCTAGGCTACATACAACTACGCAAAGGCCCCAACATTGTAGGTCCCTACGGACTACTACAGCCTTTCGCTGACGCCATAAAACTCTTCACTAAAGAACCCCTAAAACCCTCCACTTCAACCATCACCCTCTACATCACCGCCCCAACCTTAGCCCTCACCATCGCCCTCCTACTATGAACTCCCCTCCCCATGCCTAACCCCCTAGTCAACCTTAACTTAGGCCTCCTATTTATCCTAGCCACCTCTAGCCTAGCCGTTTACTCAATCCTCTGATCAGGGTGAGCATCAAACTCGAACTACGCCTTGATCGGCGCATTACGAGCAGTAGCCCAAACAATCTCATATGAAGTCACTCTAGGCATTATTCTATTATCAACACTACTAATAAGTGGTTCCTTCAACCTCTCTACCCTTATCACAACACAAGAGCACCTCGGACTAATCCTGCCATCATGACCCTTGGCCATGATATGATTTATCTCTACACTAGCAGAAACCAACCGAACCCCCTTCGACCTTATTGAAGGAGAATCTGAATTAGTCTCAGGCTTTAACATCGAATATGCCACAGGCCCCTTTGCCCTATTTTTCATGGCCGAATACATAAACATTATTATAATAAATACCCTCACCACTACAATCTTCCTAGGAACAACATACAATGCACACTCCCCTGAACTCTACACGACATATTTTGTCACCAAAGCTCTACTTCTAACCTCCCTGTTCCTATGAATTCGAACAGCATATCCCCGATTTCGCTACGACCAACTCATACACCTCCTATGAAAAAACTTCCTACCACTCACCCTAGCATCACTCAGGTGATACATCTCCATACCCACTACAATCTCCAGCATTCCCCCTCAAACCTAAGAAATATGTCTGATAAAAGAATTACTTCGATAGAGTAAATAACAGGAGTTCAAATCCCCTTATTTCTAGGACTATGAGAATCGAACCCATCCCTGAGAATCCAAAATTCTCCGTGCCACCTATCACACCCCATCCTAAAGTAAGGTCAGCTAAATAAGCTATCGGGCCCATACCCCGAAAATGTTGGTTATACCCTTCCCGTACTAATTAATTCCCTAGCCCAACCCATCATCTACTCTACCATCTTTGCAGGCACACTCATTACAGCGCTAAGCTCACACTGATTTTTTACCTGAGTAGGCCTAGAAATAAACATGCTAGCTTTTATCCCAGTTCTAACCAAAAAAATAAGCCCTCGCTCCACAGAAGCTGCCATCAAATATTTTCTCACACAAGCAACCGCGTCCATAATTCTCCTAATAGCTATCCTCTCCAACAACATATTCTCCGGACAATGAACCATAACCAATACTACTAATCAGTGCTCATCATTAATAATTATAATAGCCATGGCAATAAAACTAGGAATAGCCCCCTTTCACTTCTGAGTTCCAGAAGTTACCCAAGGCACCCCCCTAATATCCGGCCTACTCCTCCTCACATGACAAAAATTAGCCCCCATCTCAATTATATACCAAATTTCTTCATCACTGAACGTAAACCTTCTCCTCACTCTTTCAATCTTATCCATTATAGCAGGCAGCTGAGGTGGACTAAACCAAACCCAGCTGCGCAAAATCCTAGCATACTCCTCAATCACCCACATAGGCTGAATAATAGCAGTTCTACCATACAACCCCAACATAACCATTCTTAATTTAACTATTTACATCACCCTAACTACTACCGCATTTCTGTTACTCAAACTCCACCACCACAACCTTACTACTATCTCGCACCTGAAACAAGCTAACATGATTAACTCCTCTAATTCCATCCACCCTCCTCTCCCTAGGAGGCCTACCCCCACTAACCGGCTTCTTGCCCAAATGAATTATCATTAAAGAATTCACAAAAAACAATAGCCTCATTATCCCCACCATCATGGCCATTATCACTCTCCTCAACCTCTATTTCTACCTACGCCTAATCTATTCCACCTCAATTACACTACTTCCTATATCCAACAACGTAAAAATAAAATGACAACTCGAACATACAAAACCCACCCCCTTCCTCCCTACACTCATTATCCTTACCACACTGCTTCTACCCATCTCCCTAGCCTAGCCTAGCCTAGCCTAAACTGTCAAAGGCCCACAGTTGTCAACCGCTGCCCACTTCGACACCTAACGGCATTTCGGAACATTCCACAAGATGGCGCCCTTGCTTTCCAAGGCCAGCCTAGCCTGGCCTAGAGCCTAGCCAGTAACTGTCAAAGGCCCACAGTTGTCAATCGCTGCCCACTTCGACATCTAACGGCATTCCGGAACATTCCACAATATGGCGCCCTTGCTTTCCAATCTTCGGGCTACGGGCGGAGGACGCCTTGCCAGGACGTCGACCTCGCTCTGCGAGGTTCAGGGGCCGAGCTCAGACAGAGGCTCGCTCTAGGGCGATGGGCGGGGGCCAGACGGGCCTCGAGTGGGATCCTGGCACGGTTGGCCGATCGGCCCGGGATCCCGGCTGCGGGCCCGTGTCTGCCCTAGCGCGATGCAGCGATGCGCTCGAATGCCCGGCTCCACGAATCCCGGCCTTTCACCCGCACGGCCTCTCGGCACTGCCCCAGCTAGACACCAGCGAGCTCGTCACAGCGCGGGCAGGCACTGCGGGGCAGCTGCAAACGAGCCCTGTCATACGGCCGGAGGAGGTCTCGCCTGCCCTTGCGGCGGGCTCCGGGCACCCTGATACCTTGACACAGAACCACTGACTCCCTAGGAATGAACTCGTTGCTTTAGTCATACCAATAGAGTATCCACTCTCCAGTCTCTCTTTTACAACAATAAGATTTTAGGTTTGTTACAAAATTATGCAAAGTCAGACTTTTTCCATGTTATTACAGTTTATTATACCCACTCTTCTAGTGGTTTTCAAACTATATTAAGAATCTTTTGGAAAAACTGATTTTAAATGCAAATTCCTGAAGCCAGCTCCCAAGATTCTGATTAAGTCTGGGTGAAGCTCAGAAATGTATTTTAAAAACAACCGCAGCTGGTTTCTGACTGAAGGCAAAACCACCACTCAGAATCACCACTTAAAACCAATGAAGGGTGGAGCAAATTTAGCTCCTCTTTCTTGATGACCACGTTGGCACCTCTGTGAGTTAGTTTAAGAGACAACATCTGTGTTTCACTCTCTCCTTACGTAAGCAAAATACTAAGCCTAAAAAGACGTCCTTCAGTATTCTAACAATTTGTGAAAATGCATGGTTATTCAAGAATATTGTCTGAACTTTATTTTATATGCATTATCTTAAAGCAATAGGGGAAAACATGAAAAATACATTAAACGTCAAGTAAGGTAACCTCTAGTTTAAATTTTTTTAAAAGGAAAAAAAGGTCTTTCTATTAAACTGTGTGAGAATTAACTTTAGGTAATTAGACTTGGTTCTTAAAGTCAACACTGGCTTGTTTTGGAAAGAAATCAATGAGGTTGTGGTAAGGATTAAAGCTCTTTATTTTTATTTTTGGCATATCCACTTGTCCCAGCATGCCTTCTCCACTGAATTACCCTCTAATCTTAGTCAAAACGAATTATTCATGTAGGTCTATTTCTGAACTCTGTTCAATTGATCTATGTTCCAAATCTTTCCCAATGCCAAACTATCTTGATTAATGTAGCTTTTTCACAATTCAGATAGTGTAAGTCCTTCAACTGTGTGTGTTTGTGTGTTTTATTTTTCCAAAATTGTTTTGGCTATTCTAAGTCCTTTACATTTTACATACATTTTGGAATCAACTTTTAAATATTCACAAAAACAGCTTCCTGGGACTTGGATTGAAACTTTGAATCCACAGATCCATTTGTGGAGAATTGACCACTACGCTGAATCTTTCAATTCATGAACATAATATATCTCTCTATTTATTTAGGTCTTTAAAATTTCTTACAAAAATCTTTGCTTTTTGGTATAAAGTTTTCATATATTTTGTTAATTGAATCTCAACTATTTCTTGTTTATTTTTTAAAAATGATCTTGCTTGTATTATAACCAGTATTTTAAAATTTTCCATTTTAAATCAATTTTTGCTCATGTATAGAAATACTATTGATTTTTTTGTATTGGTTTAGCATCTTGTGACTTTGCTAAACTCACATAATAGATGGATGGAAAGTTTTTATAGACTTGTTGGTATTTTCTATATGTCTTTATTTTTTCTTGCCTTATTATATTGACTGGAACCTCTAATACAATGTTAAATAGAAATATTAAAAGCAGACATCATCTTCTTCCTGCTCTTAGGGAAAGCAAGTTCAGTCTTTCACCATTAATTATGTTATTAACTGTAGTTTTTTTAAAAGTCGGTCTTTATGAAATAGAGGCAGTTCCTTTCTATTCCTAGTTTGCTGAGAGATTTTTTTACCACAATGGGTATAAAATTTTGCCAAATACTTTTTCTGCATCTATTGAGAGGTTTCCCTTGGTTTTACGTTGCATATATATTTTATATTGGTGTTGATGATCTACCAGCTTTGTTCTGGTAGGAGAAATCACTTTCTGATATGAAGGGAAATTTTAAAAACTGAGCTATCATTTATGATCTAAAAAAAGACCTTTGTGTTACACAGTATTTCTCTCTGATATGCTTCATGGCTTTGAATTATTATAATAAACAGGTCAATTCTTGAGTTTTTTCTTTTATTTATGCTAATGCTTTGCGTTAGGAATCAATGAGATTGGCTTATCTAAATTTATTACTGGCATTCTTCTAGGCAAAGTAATGAACGGTAGTCTTTCTTTGCAGGAAAGGAAAAGATAATTTATCTTGATTGAGAATTCGCTGTTCTCAGGTAGTCTCTTTGCATACAGCGTATCATTTAAATTTGTTCATACAACATACCTGGTATCTAAGAGACATCTTCAGTTTTCAAAGAAATGTACTTACTCGTACAATGAATCAAATGTATGCATTTTTTAAATTTTAAAAACAATGTTAAAACATGACACATTATTTGACAAATGAAGAAGTGAATCCCTTGTCATCTCAGCACTCTTATGCAGTCACTATTTTTAGAAATTGATGTTGATTTTTCTGTCTAAACATCTACAGTACCAATACGCAGAGCCATTTTTAAGTGCTTATATATAATTTTTAAATACTTACCATTTAATTAAGTGTGTGTAGGGAGGAAGTGTAGGTAAAACATCTGGTACAATATGCACCAATAAATGACAGCTATCATTATCATTATTATTGCCATTTTGTGTCTTAATCATAATATGGTCTTCTCAAGGATGTAGACAATGTTCTCTACATCTTTTGTAATCTCCAATAGTAGTCATTGCAATGCTGAACACAAGGAGGTAAGGGTTGTTTTTTTGTTTTTTGAGACAGTCTTGCTCTGTCTCCCAGGCTGGAGTGCAGTGGCACAATCTTGGCTCGCTGCAACCTCAGCCTCCCAGGTTCAAGCGATTCTCCTGCTTCAGCCTCCTGAGTAGCTACAGGCATGTGCCACCACACCCGGCGAATATTTTGTGTTTTTTTTTTTAGTAGAGACGGGGTTTTACCATGTTGGCCAGGCTGGTCTTGAACTCCTGACCTCAAATGATCCTCCCGCCTCGGCCTCCTAAAGTGCTGGGATTACAGGCGTGAGCCACCGCTCCCAGCCTGAGGTAAGGGTTTTAAGAAATACTTTTTGGCTCATTGGCTGGTTGATGAACTAGCCCAGGACCTTTGTTTGGCAGAGCAGGACCACTATCTGTCCAGGCTTGGCATGAAGGAGAAATGAGAAAGACTGAAATACTCTGGTGATGGCAACAAACAGAATTTTGGAGCACATAATATTACCTCTTGCTTAGAATATTTAGTTGCAGGACAGAGGAAATGCTCAGTTACTTGTAGGAACAGAGCATTATAGTTTGTGGCTTAGTGCAGAATATTGGGTGCATAATATATTCTAAAGGTTTAATTGACAATTTAAAAACATTCTCCACTTTAAAAACATCATTTAGAGATAAAAGAGAAAAGTACTTGTTAAAAAATCTGTTATTCTAGATTGTTACATTCTTTCCTTACCTTTTCCAAAGTATTGATTCATTTATTAGCACTTTTGCAAATAAATTTAAAATACATTTAGTTCTTCCATGATTTTAATGGCTCTGTAAAATTTCCATTAAGATCAATGATAAACTACATGATGGATATTAGGATCAGTAGTCCAAAAAACGATTAGGTTCAGGGTCTAAGTATATCATATTATATGTTATGCAACCTCTTTAACATTTTGATTTTGGTAAAACCGTGGTTAATGATAAATATTATAAACATTTTTACTGGATACATTGCACTGGAGGGAAAATGAGCTTATATGGGTAATGCAGCAGGCTGCAGAATGTATGCAGACAGAGTCGTGGAAATTATTCTGTTTCCTGTTTTCAGAAAATATATGACCTTATCTCTTGAGGTTTTTATATCAGCTGAGACACCTCTCTTCCCTATCCTCTAAATTATTGTTCTAGTCCAGGCTAACTACCCCATTTCACATTTTCTCAGCTCTGGATCCTTTAAAAATATGTAAATTATTCTTAGCCTGGTGTTATATTTAATTTTGTGGCTACTTCGTAGTACTTCCTAAGTTACTAGGCACATGTAATAATAACTACAACCATACTTAATTGAGCACATATGCCAGGTTTGATGTTCAATGTTTAATTCATCTTAAAACGGTTTTCAAGTGAACTTACTCCCATTTTATAAATGAGGACACTGAGGCTGAGAGAGTTTAAATAACTTCCTCAAGCCAAGTGGTAGATGAAGGATTTGAACCCAGGCTTTAATGTGTTTACTTTCATTCAAGTATATTCATTTGAGTATATTTCAGATGAGATCTTGATGGTTCTCTGTGTTCTTGTATGTTAAATTAAAGTTGAACAATATAATTTCCAAGATTTTTCCATGTCTTGATAATTTATAAATTTTATGAATTCTAAGATTAATCACAATCTTGCAAAGAAATATGATTTTTGGCATCCATACTCTTGATTTAGATACACTCCATCCAGGTGGGTTATCTTTAAAACAAAAAGGGCTTTACTCACATGTGAATATGTATATATGTGTACATACAAACATAGGTAGATATGATATCTTCTTTAGTGTTCAGTATTTACAAGCTTAATGAAGATTTTAGAAATTGTGAGGTATAAAAACCCCTAGAAATATGCCACTAACAGGTTTCTTTGAAAATATAGAAAATGTTTTGATTATTGTTTGGTAATTGACATTACAGAGATTAGGTATTTTTCCCAAGTGGTTGAACAAATAGATGTACTGTCATTAATGATTAGTTCTATTAACTGGATTGATAGTCTTTTCTAAGGGCCCACATTTAAATACTCTAATTAAAAAAAACTAATTTATTTCAACAAATCACTATTAAGTGAATCTCAAGTTTTCTAGAATTTGTGTTAAATAGAATCACGAACTGTTGAGTTTACTTTGGTGGAGGAAGGCAGTGTATCCTGGGAACTGAAGACCTTATTAATTTTGAGAAGTAGGTTGGTGAGCAAAGCCACATTTAATCTGGAATAACTTCTGTAGTCAATGAAACAGAAAATACAAATCCTATTTCTGAGGAAAGTATATTCAGTGATGACTCAGACGAATGCTGGGGCCTGATAAGAGGGCTCCTTCAGGTTTTTAATTGAAATGTGACTACAACAAGGAGTTGACAGAAATCACCTCTGATTTCCAGATAAATGCACAAATCCAGTGTCATTGAAAGGCGATAAGACAGATTTCCAGAATAGGGATTTGAAAAGTTCCTCCCATCCTGCTTATTCTGAAATAGGGCACCTCCAATGCAATCTCGTTTATCTGACAACTGAATTTGTAATGGGTATCCGGGTATCTTTGGCAGTAAAGTGGGATTATTTCCATTTCCTCAGACTTTTTAAAGCCCCTTTTCTCCCTGTAGTAGCTATATAAATGCAAAGTAATAAGATAATAATATCAATAGCTAGTATAAGGGCTTTCATGTTAGTTACTAGAGCAGAACACTCACCTCTAAGGTTGTTTGGTTTCCTGATGTGCTAAGCAATGTGTCTTTCTAAGCAAGATCGTAATATTGACAATCATCTCATCTTTACCCATAACGCCTCAGGGCAGATGTTGCACAGCATGATATGTGCATGGGGAAGGAAGTAGAATGGGTGTCCCTACTACTTCATTCCCCAGAAATCAAGCTTCTTAAATTTGATGCAAATCAGAACTAAATGTTTGTGTAGTATTCTGTCACCTCCTCTCTTCAGTGTGGCTTAAACATTTGTTCCTCTTCTGATCAGTCATTGTATGCAGGCTGCCCCAGAAAGGAGCCCCAGGTGAGGAGCTCTTTCCAGCTGAAGCAATTTCTGGAGAGAGTTGATAGTTGGGAGTTGTCAGCCACAGTGCTTCCTCAGAGGTTCCCATCCTTCAACCCTGTGCCTTTGAGGATCTGGGGAACACACCCTAGTGTTCAGTTCCCCATGTGATGGTGGGGCTCCAGAGCCATTACTTGGGCTGAGCCTCGAGATGGGAGCAGTAGGTGACAAGGATTTATTTTTTTTCCTGCAATTTTACAAGAAAAATCTGGAGGGACTCATATATACTAATGTGTTTCAGTCCTATCTTGAGGTAAAATGGTAGAGCTGCTTTTCTATGTTTCCTGAATGTCTGATTGCATATTGTCCTTTTATGACTTATTTACTTTTTAAAGTCTAACACTGATGTTTGTTTTAACCTAGCTTTACCTGTATGAATACATTGAGAAAATACAGACATTTGTCTTGGACATCCCTCCATCCCCAGGGATATTCTGAGGCCTTTATGAAGATACTTGGAAGATCCTAGAACAATTTCTCATAGACTTATCATTAAGCCATCTGCAGCAGAAACTCCTAAAGGAGTTTGTTGATTCTCAAGACCACTTCATCACTAAAATATAATGAGTGGCGGACCAATAAATACAGTTTCTAGGCCAGAGAATTGGCATTTAACAGATTTTCTGGGTGAATCCTATATGCAATAAAGTTTAAAAATATCAGGCCTAGAGAGATTATTATGTTCTTTAGGTATTCCTGGCTGGGCACAGTGACTCGTGCCTATAATCCCAGGACTGTGGAAGACAGAGATGGGAGCATCACTTGAGCCCAGGAGTGCAAGCCTGCAGTGAGCAGTGATTGCCACTGCATTCCAGCCTGGATGACAACAACAAAAAAAGATATTCATGAAATATGCACAATTAATACTGATGAAAGTGTTTTAGTCTACCCTTTCCAAGGGCCTAGACAATTTTTCATAGATCATGCAAACTTGGCTTTTTATCACTGACTTCTTTTTAAGGGTTTAGTAGTAATTGTTTAAGTAAGTGAAGATATTAATTAGATGGTTTTATCTAAAGCATTTTTGAAACTTTGCTATCTTGAGCAAACTTGTAGTAAAATCTCCATCTTTAATTATTGAAATATTTGTGGAGGTGAACTGGGAAAATATCAAAGAAAACACACAGCAAAAATAATTCTACACCCTCCATTAAAATTTTCCCACATATAGGGTTTCAAATTTTGTAACTGTAGACTAGTGACATGTGTCTCATCAAGAGTATAATGGTATAATATTTTTTAAATTACTTATTGTAAATATGCCAGATTGCACATTAGAATTGCATTTAGACAGCTGATTCCTTAAGTCATAGTCTCTAGAGGATGAATATTGGAGATCACTGCTTTTATCCTTGTGGAAGTCAAAATAAAATGTAGACATGAATTTATAAATGTAACATTTTATTTGGGAAGAAAAAAATTGCCATTTGGGGCATACACTCAGGCTGGGTGGTCTTTAGTATGTCTGAAAAACAAAGAGGAGTTTGGAAGTTTTATAAAAAAGAGAAATATTACCTACTGTTTTTCCAGAAAGTTCATTGGCCTTAGTGAAGTGTTGAGGAGGTGGCAAGCTCTGATTGATGAGTGATAGCAGTGGGTAAAACTAGTCTTACAGGTAACTGCAGGTAGTTTCAGAAGCCATTAGATGGACACAACTGGTTTCAGGTTACAGCAAACAGTTTTTTTTTTTTTTTTTTTTGCAACGAGGCTTGCAGAGGATTACATTCTTGGAGCAATGTTACCTGCCTTGAGTGCTCTTCCCCCGGCTTCTCGACTGTGTTTCAGTTGGGTATGACAAGAGTGACCCGATTTCTATCATCAAACTTCACAGCCTCGTTCTACCTGATTTACAAGATTTTGTCACGGTTGAGGAGCCATTTTAGTTAATTCTACCAATATACAAAGTTCATATGAGAACCTTTTCTAACAATGCTGAAAAATGTATCAGGGAGTTGGGTTCAAGCACAAAGATGGAAAAGTGCATTTATATTAGCCCTTCCATCTCTGTCAGCTTAAAATATTTCCATTTGGCAAAGAGATGATACAGGAGATAGAAATAAATTATTTAGGCAGATAGTGAGGGCAAAAGAGTCCTTGGCAGAACTTCCCTTCAACAAAAAGCAGCCCAAGAAATCACTTTTTTTCTAACAAAGAACAGCCTGGAAGATCAGGCTTCAAACATAGATGAAGAAGCTGGAAGCTTGCACGTAGGGGGATGCCGGCAGCTGCACAGATAGAAAGGGCTACCCGGGGCTAGGCATGTTCACCAAGGAGGCTCCACCTTCCCTTTTTTGTTAGCACATGCACAGTAGGAAAGAGATAAGCAACATGGAGTAGTTCAGGCAGAGGACCCACCTGCATGATAAAAGACTGGGGTAGGGGCTGTCAGAGATTCAGATCCTCTGCAGATGGCACATCTGGTTCTAACCGGTTTTTCGTGCCCTGTGTAGATCAGGTTCCGCCTTCCCACTAGCTGTCTATAAAAACCCTTACATGTCACCGCAGGTTGGCAACCCATTTCTGCGGGACCTCTCTCTGTAGCACAGAGCTATTCTCTTTCTGCTCTAAACCTCACCCTTTGTGTGTATCCACGTCCTTGACCTCCATGACTGTGAGACCCAGAACCTCGGCTGTCACCCCTGACAACGAGGCTGCTTCATAGATGACTTTAATTCATTGTAAGCTTCAAAAATGGAGCATTTTCTACAGTTGTCACCATGATTTATACCATATAAAATTATTATTATTGTTTATTGTGACCAGACCTTCATGTATGGTAGGTTTGTCTTTGTTAACAGTTAAGGAACACATTTTAGATGAGTATTTGTCAAAGTTGGGCCAGAAAGGCTTTCTTTTTAAGAAAGTAATATAGTGCTTCTGAACCTTGCATTCCCATGAATTACAGAATTCATACAAATCCACAATTAGGTGCCTTTCTTGAATGCCACCATTCATTTGCTAACTTCTTATCCTTTGTCTCTATTTGCCAATATAATATCTACTCTTGGAGTCACAGAGTCTTAACTGTCCAGCTAGTTGATTATGTTTTCACTGTATAGTTTGTAGGGAGTATAGGATTACATAGCACAATTTTTTCTTGTAGGGTTTTGGAAACCCACTCTATATTTGGAGCTGCTCTGGGAAAAATTAAATCAATTTCACAGCACTTATTAATGAAATTATCAAGATTTTATAAGCTTCATGATTTTGGTTGCTATACTTTTGCCATTTTATTGCTTGGCATTACTTAGTTACAAGGGAAGATAAAAATGTTGAAATTTAAACCAATTATGAATGCTGGTTTAAAAAAACATGAAAAGCACTTACAAGGGTGGATTTAACATCATGACAAATTTTCTGTATATTAAAACTTTTGTGTTATCTCTGCCATTGATTATTGTGGGTGGAGTGCTGGCTACAGTAACTATTCAAAATCTTTAAAATATTGTGGGATCTATAGATCCTACAACTTCTCAAGTTCCACAGTTTTAATTTTATGTGATTTCTCACCTTACAATAAATTATGAGGGAGCCCTTTGGAAATGCTTTTTACTTTATTTAAATATTTAATCGACAAATAAAAATTGTATATATTTATGGAGTATAGCATGATTTTTGATACATGTGTACATTGTAGAATGGCTAAATCAATCTAATTAACATAGCCACTACCTCATATACTTTTTTGTGTGTATGAGAACATTTAAAATCTACTCTCTTGGCAATTTTCAAGTATATAACACATTGTTTTTTAAAACCGCTGTTAAGTGTATATTTCAGCAGCATTCAGTACATTCCCATCATTGTTTAACCATCATCACTATCCAGACATTTTTCACCATACCATACTGAAACTCTACCCATTAAACAATAACTCCCCATTTCGATCTCCCCTGCAACACCTAGTAATCTCTTCTATTTTGTTCTATGAATTTGACCGTCTAGGCATTTCAGATAAGTGAGATCATATAGTATTTGTTTTTTTGCTTCTTGCTATTTCACTTAGCATAAGTTTTCAAGGTTGATCCACATTGTAGCACAATAGGTGTACAATACATGTTATTAACTGTAGTCACTATTATATACTGTAGATCTCAACTTATTCCTCATAACTGAAATTTTGTATCATTTGACCAATACCTCCCCAATTCTTGCCACTTCCCCCAAGTCCCAGGTGCCCACTGTCCTACTCTCAGCTGCTAGAAGTTCAACTTTTTAAATTCCCCATATAAGAAAGATTATGTAGCCTTTGTCTTTCTGTGCATTTGATTTTGAGAATTCAATGAATATTCATTGTTATTTCCTTTGCCCTTTGCTGCTGTTGAATATGTTTACTGGCCTCCATTATTAAAATAGAAAATATAGAATATTCACTGTTATTTCCTTTGCCCTTTGCTGCTGTTGAATATGTTTACTGGCCTCCATTATTAAAATAGAATTTATAGTGCTTAAAAATTAATATGACTATTATGATTTTTCTTTCTTTGATATTTTCTGCATGTAGAATATGACTTAAATTTGAATGTTGAAGCATGCTGAATTGGTTAATCACTATGAACCTATTAACCCACTGATTCAACAAATACTTGTTGAGCACTTAATATTGTATGCTTTGGGTACTTTAGGTATGCAAAGATGAAATATTAAAGGATGCAATACAGTGTGCAAAGGCAGAATAATAATCCATGTTGGGAGAAGTTATACCCCAGGAAAAAGAAGAATTTCCATGGAGAATGCCTCCTGCAAAGGCACAAAAGATAATGTAAATCTAAAAAGCAAAAGATCAAATGTAATGTAACAGGTAACAGAAAGAGAGGAAAGGGGAGATGATGGTGCCAGAGAAACAAATTGAGGATAATAGCTACATCACTTACAAACTAAACAATTAATTAAGAATGTGGGCAGGGTGCAGTGGCTCACGCCTGTAATCCCAACACTTTGGGAGGCTAAGGCAGGTGGATCACCTGAGGTCAGGGGTTCAAGGCCAGCCTGGCCAACATGGTGAAACCTTCTCTAAAAAAAATACAAAAATTAGCCAGGCATGATGGCAAGTGCCTGTAATCCCAGCTACTCGGGAGGCTGAGGTGGGAGAATTGCTTTAACACAGGGGGCGGAGGTTGCAGTGAGCCTAGATTGTACCACTGCACTCCAGCCTGGGCAACAGAGCAAAACTCCATTGCCAAATAAATAAATAAATAAAAAACAAAAACAAAACAAACAACAACAACAACAAAAAACAAACAGAAAACAGTATGCAAAAGAAGAGAACTGATGTAGCAGAAAACAGTCATTATCAGGGAGGACAGCTTTGAAAAATTGTGTAGAATTATATTAGTCCATTTTCACATTGCTACAAAGAAATATCAGAGATGGGATATTTATTTGTAAAAAGAAGTTTAATTGTCTCATGGTTCTGCAGGCTGTACAGGAAATATGATGCTGGCATTTGCTAGGCTTCTGTGGAGGACTCAGGAAACTTACAGTCATGGCAAAGAGGGAGCAGGCACGTCTGTCACATAGCAAGAGCAAGAGAGTGAGGGGAGAGGTGCTACACACTTTAAAATGACCAGATATCACAAGAACTCATTCATTTTCGTGAAGACCAAGAAAAGATAGTGCTAAACCATTGATGAAAAATCTGCCCCCGTGATTGAGTCACCGTCCACCAGTCCCACCTCCAACATTTGGGACTACATTTCAATATGAGATTTGGGTGGGGATACACATCCTAACTATATCAAGTATTGAAAATGAAAAGAAACAAAAAAAAAGTTGCGGAATGCTGCAATAACAATCTCACATATGAAAAACTGTTCCTGAATCAAATAACAGACCAAATGGAAAAACAAACACTCAAAGATGTATTTGTATAAATCTTTTCTGAAATGAAGGAAGACTTGTATTATTGTATTGAGGTTTTTAATTTAATTTAAAATTTATCAGCATAGACAATATGGAGTTATTTATGTACCTGTTGCCTGTCAGTGCCCCAATGAATGATGTATATAGTCCAGATGTTATGTCAGAAGGATCTCACTCCAGAGGCATCTATTGCCAGTGCTTCAGCTAATCACAACTTGATTAACACCTGGAACTTTTCTAATTAGCATATTGAATGTCAGAAAAAGGTTTTCATGGAGCACTTAGTAGTTAATTAGTTAACATGTGGAAGGTTAAAAATGGGCTCTCATTAGTGAAATTAAAAATATTCAAGGTATGTGGGATGGTTAAAATATTTTAAAACACTCTACACTTAGGTGAACAGCATATAAGACTCTAGCAAGTCCTGTATTCTCTACCTTTGAGGATAACACACAAAGCTTTATCTGTAAACATTCTGGTGTTTAGGTATTGAAAGAAGATTCCTCATTGCCTGATGATAACCATATGGATAAAAGGATCCCGTCTCTCAAATATTGTACTATCTTCTTTAAGTAAATTGTCTATGTGTGATTGGGTCACCTAAAAGTACAGAGCACTGGGACTTCATGTACTTCAAAAGACTGAAATGCTGACTGAAATGTTTTATGCTGGCTTGTTATTTAAACACTGTAAGTGTGGCCTGAACCTTACCTTTGTTAAAATCTGGTAGTGAGGTTGTAGGGGAATAGCTAATTATTGCTCACTCCAAATATGTGGGAGGCTACTGTTATATATCAAAATAGACTAAAAATTGTCATGACAAACTTGACTTAGACCAACACACAACAATTTAAAACCATAAATTAAAAAGTTATATTCTATTCCAGAAAAAAATGATCCAGGATGATCAGCTTCTGAAAGTGTCCTAATGAAATTGCTGAGCTACAAGAATAAATAATTCCTTGGGAATCTTGGAAAAAAAATCCAGAAGGCAATATATGAGAATGGCAATAGTCATGAGAAGAAAAAATGAAAGCAATGTCTGCAGAATTAAAAAAAAAATAGAATGATACAATACTTTTATACATGATATAATACTTTTTAGTACAATATTTTTTATACTCAGCCAAGTTGTCATTTATGTAGAAATGAAACAGAAAGACATTCTTGTATATGCTAAGAATTCAGGGAGTAGTTACCATAAGACTGGGGGGCAAAAAGCTTTATGATTTTTCTGGTGATCTAGAGAGGTATCAAAATAAGAATTATCTCAGAAAATGGAAAACCATTGTAGAAAAGGGTTGGTATTGGATATCAAATTTATTTAAATTTATACCTAGTACTAAACATCAGTTATAATGGTAGCAGAAATTAGTTTAAGTGTCATAAATATTGAAAGAAAGACTGCACAATGGGTTCCGACAAATATACCTGAAGTTTTTAATAAAAGTAACGTGCAAAGGACAAATTAAGAGATAATTATATTAAATAGAAAGAAAAAATTATATGATGAATACTTCTTACACATGTATAAATTAAATATTACAGAAAAAGCTATAAAAACAAAACAGGCAGAAGTAGTAGACAGGAAATTGATGGGCACTGAAGTTGATTCCATATTTTACCTGTTGTGAATAGTACTGCAGTAAAAACAAGAATGCAGGTGTCTCGTTGATACATTGATTGCCTTTCTTTTGGGTATATAGCCAATAGTAGAATTGCAGGATCATATGGTAATTCTAATTTTAGTTTTGTGAGGAACTACCATTCTGTTTTCCATAGTAGCTGTACTAATTTTCTTTTTCTTAAGATTTTTTTTTTTTGGCCACAATCTCAAAATAACTACATTGTGTTTTTCTGTGTGCCAACTCCTGTCTAAGAGCTTTGCAATTATTAACTTACTTATTTCTTGCTATAATTATTTGAGTTAGGTTGTTCTTATTTTCTTTTTTTTTTTTTGGTTTGCTTTTAATGTTGAACTTTTTTTTATTATACTTTAAGTTTTAGGGTACATGTGCACAACGTGCAGGTTTGTTACATATGTATACCTGTGCCATGTTGGTGTGCTGCACCCATTAACTCGTCATTTAGCATTAGGTATATCTCCTAATGCTATCCCTCCCCACTCCCCCCACCCCACAACAGTCCCCAGTGTGTGATGTTCCCCTTCCTGTGTCCATGTGTTCTCATTGTTCAACTCCCACCTATGAGTGAGAACATGTGGTGTTTGGTTTTTTATCCTTGCGATAGTTTGCTGAGAATGATGGTTTCCAGCTTCATCCATGTCCCTAAAAAGGACATGAACTCATCGTTTTTTATGGCTGCATAGTATTCCATGGTGTATGTGTGCCACATTTTCTTAATCCAGTCTATCATTGTTGGACATTTGGGTTGGTTCCAAACCTTTGCTATTGTGAATAGTGCCACAATAAACATATGTGTTCATGTGTCTTTATAGCAGCATGATTTATAATCCTTTGGGTATATACCCAGTAATGGGATGACTGGGTCAAATGGTATTTCTAGTTCTAGATCCCTGAGGAATCGCCACACCGACTTCCACAATGGTTGAACTAGTTTACAGTCCCACCAAAAGTGTAAAAGTGTTCCTGTTTCTCCACATCCTCTCCAGCACTTGTTGTTTCCTGACTTTTTAATGATCGCCATTCTAACTGGTGTGAGATGGTATATCATTGTGGTTTTGATTTGCATTTGTCTGATGGCCAGTGATGATGAGCATTTTTTCCTGTGTTTTTTGGCTGCATAAATGTCTTCTTTTGAGAAGTGTCTGTTCATATCCTTTGCCCACTTTTTGATGGGGTTGTTTGTTTTTTTCTTGTAAATTTGTTTGAGTTCATTGTAGATTCTGGATATTAGCCCTTTGTCAGATGAGTAGGTTGAAAAAATTTTCTCCCATTCTGTAGGTTCCCTGTTCACTCTGATGGTAGTTTCTTTTGCTGTGCAGAAGCTCTTTAGTTTAATTAGATTCCATTTGTGAATTTTGGCTTTTGTTGGCATTGCTTTTGGTGTTTTAGACATGAAGTCCTTGCCCATGCCTATGTCCTGAATGGTATTGCCTAGGTTTTCTTCTATGGTTTTTATGGGTTTAGGTCTTATGTTTAAGTCTTTAATCCATCTTGAATTAATTTTTGTATAAGGTGTAAGGAAGGGGTGCAGTTTCAGCTTTCTGCATATGGCTCCATGGGGAGTCTCTCTCTTTCACCCAGGCTGGAGTGCAGTGGCACGATCTTGGCTCACTGCAACCTCTACCTCCTGGGTTCAAGTGATTCTCCTGCCTCAGCCTCCCAAGTAGTTGGGATTACAAGCACCCACCACCATGCCTGGCTAATTTTTTGTGTTTTTAGTAGAGATGGGGCTTCACCATGTTAGCCAGGATGGTCTTGATCTCCTGACCACGAGATCTGCCCACCTCGGTATCCCAAAGTGCTAAGATTACAGACGTGAGCCACCACACCCGGCCTTAGCTGTACTAATTTCCATTCCCACCAACTGTGTATGAGGGTTCCCCTGATGGGAGCAAGCCCCACCAAAATCTGGCCATAAACTGGCCCCAAAACTGGCCATAAAGAAAATCTCTGCAGCACTGTAACATGTTCATAATGGCCCTAACACCCAAGCTGGAAGGTTGCGGGTTTAGGGGAATGAGGGCAAGGAACGCTTGGCCCGCCAAGGGCGGAAAACTGCTTAAAGGCATTATTAAGCCACAAACAATAGTGTGAGCAATCTGTGCCTTAAGGACATGCTCCTGCTGCAGTTAACTAGCCCAACCTTTTCCTTTAATTTGGTCCATCCCTTTGTTTCCTGTAAGGGATACTTTTAGTTAATCGAATATCTATAGAAACAGTGCTAATGACTGGCTTGCTGTTAATAAATATGTGGGTAAATCTCTGTTCGGGGCTCTCAGCTCTGAAGGCTGTGAGACCCCTGATTTCCCAATTCACACCTCTATATTTCTGTGTGTGTGTCTTTAATTCCTCTAGTGCCGCTGGGTTAGGGTCTGCCCTACCAAGCTGGTCTCGGCATTACCCTTTCTCTACATCCTTACAGCAACCATTTTCTCTTTTCAATAAAAGCCATTTTAACAGGAGTAAAATGGTACCTCATTGTAGTTTTGATTTACATTTTTCCGATGATTCATGCTATTGAGCTTTTTTTCAAATACCTGTTGGCCATTTGTATGTCTTCTTTGGAGAAATGTTTATTCAGATATTTGTTCATTTTTCAATGGGATTAACAATTTTTTTTTTTTGCTATTGAGTTGTTTGAGCTCCTTATATATTCTGGTTATTAATCCCTTGTCACCTGGGTTGTTTGCAAATATTTTCTTCCATTCTGTGGGTTGTCTCTTCACTTTATTGATTGTTTCCTTTGCTGTGCAGAAGTTTTTTTAGTTTCATATGATCCAATTTTCCCATTTTCACTTTGGTTGTTTGTGCTTTTGAGGTCTTACTCAAGAAATCTTTGCCCAGGCCAATGTCCTGGAATATTTTTCCAATGTTTCCTTTTAGTAGTTTCATAGTTTCAGGGCTTACATTTAAGTCCATAATCTTTTTTGATTTGATTGTTGTATATAATGAGAGATGAAGTCTAGTTTCATCCTTCTGCATATGATTATCCAATTTTTCCAGCACCATTAATTGAAAAGACTACCCTTTACCCTATTGTATGTTCTTGGCAACTTTGCCAAAAATGACACTTGCACTGCAAATGCCTGGATTTATATCTGAGTTCTCTTTGCTGTTCCATTGGTCTATATGTCTGTTTATATGCCAGTACCATGCTGATTTGGTTACTATAATTTTGTGGTATGTTTTGAAGTCAGGTAATGTAATGCCTCCAGCTTTGTTCCTTTTGCTTAGGATCACTTTGACTGTCCAAGGTCTTTTGTGATTCCATTTAAATTTTAGAATTTTTTTTTCTATTTCTGTGAAGTACGTCATTGGTATTTTGATAGAGATTGCGTGGAATCTATACTATAGATTGCTTTGGGTAGTATAGACAATATAAAAATATTCTTACAATTCATGGGCATGGAGTACCCTCTCATTTTTTGTGTCTTCTTCAGGTTCTTTCATCAGTGTTACACAAACAAACTAGAAAATCTAGAAGAAATGGATAAATTCCTTGACACATACATCCTCCCAAGACTAAACCAGGAAGAAGTTGAATCTCTGAATAGACCAATAACAGGCTCTGAAATTGTGGCAATAATCAGTAGCTTACCAACCAAAAAGAGTCCAGGACCAAACCAAACACCGCATATTCTCACTCATAGGTGGGAATTGAACAATGAGAACACATGGACACAGGAAGGCGAACATCACACTCTGGGGACTGTTGTGGGGTGGGCGGAGGGGGGGAGGAATAGCTTTAGGAGATGTACCTAATGCTAATTGACGAGTTAATGGGTGCAGCACACCAGCATGGCACATGTATACATATGTAACTAATCTGCACATTGTGCACATGTACCCTAAAACTTAAAGTATAATAATAACGAAAAAAATTTCACTTCTTTAAATGTATTCCTAGGTATTTTATATTCTTTGTAGCTGTTGCAAATGAGATAGCTTTCTTGACTTCTTTTTCAGATTGTTTGCTGTTGGCATATATAAATTCTACTAATGTATATTGATCTTGTATCCTGCAAATTTACTGAATTTGGTTATCAGTTCTAACAGTTTTTTTGGTGGAATCTTTTGTTTTTTCTAAATATAAAATCACATCATCTGTGAATAACGCCAGTCTGACTTCTTCCTTTCTAATGTGAGGAACTGTTATTTATTGCTCCTCCTTAATTGCTCTGTCCAGGACTTGCAGCATTATGTTGATTAAAAGTGGTGAAAGTGGGCATCCTTGTCTTGTTCCATATCTTACGGGAAAGGATTTTGATTTTTCCCCATTCAGTTCATTATTAGCTGTGGATTTGGCATATATGGTCTTTATTATTTTGAGGTATCTTCTTTGTATACATAGTTTGTTTAGGGGTTTTTAAAATCATAAATGGATGGTAAATTTTGTCAGATGTTTTTCACTATCTATTGAGATGATCATATGGTTTCTGTTCTTGGTTCTGTTAATGTAATGTATCATGTTTATTGATTTGCATGTGTTGAACTATCCTTGCATCTCTGGAATCAATCCCATTTAATCATGGTGAATTATCTTTTTTATGTGTTATTGAATTTGGTTTGCTAGTATTTTGTTGAGGATTTTTGCATTTGTGTCCATCAGTGTTATGACCTGTAGTATTCTTTTTCTGTTGTGTCCTTGTCCGGTTTTGGAATCAGAATAATGCTGGACTTGTAGAATAAGTCTGGAAATATTCCCTCCTCTTCAATTTTTTTTGACAAGTTTGAGTAGAATTGGTGTTAGTTCCTCTAAATGTTACTAATGTTACTATTTGTCACTATCAATTCAGCAGTGAATTCCTCAGGTCCTGGGCTTTTCTTTGATGGGAGAATTTTTATTATGGCTTTGATCTTGTTACTTGTTCAGGTTTTCTGTTTATTCATGGTTCAATCTTGGTAGATTTTAAGTGTCCAAGAATTTATTTCTTCTAGGTTTTCCAATTTGTTTGCACACAGTCTCTAATTATTTTTTTGTATATCTAACAATTCTTAGTTGTCTTAGTTGTTATGTATCCTTTTTTGTTTCTGAGTTTCTTTATTTGGGTCTTCTCCCATTTTTTTTTAACTTAGTCTAGCTAAAGATTTGTTGATTTTGTTTATTTTTTCAAAAAATCATTTTTTGTTTGATCATTTGTATTTTTATGTAATTAAATTAATTAATTAATTCATTTATTATGTTTTTTAGAGATGGACTCCCACTTTCTTGCTCAGCCTGTTCTTGATCTCCTGGACTCAAGTGACCCTCCTGTCTCAGCCTCCCAAAGTGCTGGGATTACAGGCATGAGCCATTGCATGTGGCCCCCTGTATTTTTTGTAGTCTCAATTTTATTATTTTTGCTCCAATCTTTATTATTTCTTTCCTTCTACTAATTTTGAATTTGGTTGTTCTTGTTTTTCTATTTCCTTGAGAAGCATCATTGGGTTGCTTATCTGAGGTCTTCTTACTTCTTACATCAGATGACACCATTTTCCATCAATGTTCACCTTTTCCTCTGCCTGGAAAAGAGGCTATGGAGATGACTCCCTTGAATCAACTAGGGACTAAATCTGGGTCAAGCCTGAGCTGCAGTTTAGGGAAGACCTGGTCTACCTGTCTTTCCCCTTTCCAAGGCTGTGGCTCTTCTTGGCTTTCATTTGAGAATGTGGCAGTTATTTGTCTCAGGAATGAGAGACTGATGGGATCTGTATTCTACTTTTTAAAGGTTTTAGGTCTATCTCTTTTTTCTCTTCTTCCATGAAACTGCAAAATTTGACAAATATTCTAAGACTGTAAGACTAACACTGTATTTGAGGTCTCTAAAGTCTCCAGTTTTGTCACTCGGGCCCCATATAACTCTGCTATGGGCTGAACTTGGATTCTCAACCTTTATGTTAACCCAGATTAGCATGTTCTCCCTACCAAAAAACGGTTTCAGCTCATTAATGCCAATTACTCCCTGCAGGGATTTTTAACTCTCTAGGAATCTTGTGTTTGTCAGGTATTATTTTAAAGCACCAAGAGAATGCATAAAATTTCATTTTGCCTTTCAGACATTTCCTTTTTTTTAAAGTCCTCCTGATCAGCACAACTTTGGAATTCAAACATTGAGAGGAAAATCATCTATGTGTTTAAAGCTTCTTAAGTTTACAATTTCATCTCTACTTCCCTGCATGAGGACCAAAAGCTCTGCTGGTTTCTCTGTCCCACATCAGTGGTCCTATGCTTGGGACAAGCCCAGATTCTCACCTCTAGCCACATTCAGAATAGGTCGCTACTCCCATTTGATCTTCAGCTCATCTCTGAAAGGTTCTCTTCCCGCTAGGATTTTAGTTTCCATAGTTCCAATTGCTTTCAAAGGTTTGGATATTCTAACTACTTATTGTATCTTACCCAGAAGTAGAAATGTCAGGCCATTTATTTTTATAAGTTAGCCATGATTATAGCACAGTGGTTTTATTACTGTGCCATTATATTCTCACATTGCCAAGGTTTCCCAGGATTGCTGCAATCTCAGGTTTTATAGGGAAACCAGACCTATAGGAGTAAACTTGGGCTGGGAAGCTGGTCAATGTCCCTAAGTGTATTTCTATGGTTGGGCCTTGGCCTGTTAGAATTCACTTTTGGCAGTAGATAAACTACTGGTCTTTTTATATAGTCACATTTTAATTCGTGAGCTTTCAGAAATAATTCATTTAGTGATCGCCAAATGTAAGTATTCATGTTTTAAGTGTGGTTGGGTGGTATATTTTCTGAGCCCTTGTGCACTTGAATTTTCTTTCTGTTGCCTTTATATATGAATGATCACGTTGTTTGGTATCAAACTCCTGAATAACAAGCTCTTTTTCTCCACTGAAAGACTCTGGAGATAATGTTTCAAAGTTTTCAGGTGTTTAATATTTCAGACATCACAGTTTAGTTGTTTCTTCCCAGGTGGGTAGTCTGTTCTTTTCTTCCTAGACATTTTCCAAATGTTCTAACTGTTTATATCTTTTGGGTTCAGAATTTTTTTTTCAATTTTGGTTTTTCGGGTTTGGAGTAATATCTTACTTTTTAAATTAAAAATGTCGAGTTTGGCTGGATGCGGTGGCTCACTGCCTACAATCCAAGAGCTTTGGGTGGCTGAAGAGGAGGATTGTTTAAGGCCAGGAGTTCAAGACCAACCTTGGCAACAAAGTGAGACCTTGTCTCTACAAAAAAAAAAAAATGTTTTTAAATAGCTGGGTATGTTGGTGCGTGCCACTTGTAGTGAGCCATGATCACGCTATTGCGCTTCAGACTGGGTGATAGAGCAAGACCCTCTCTCTCTCTCTTAAACAAATACATGTTTACCACAAAATTTTTTTAGCATAAATTAATATAAAAAAATTATAAAAGTGACCCCAAATTCCACCACCCTGAAGTAACAGGTGTTAATATCTGCTGATCACCATTTCAGACAGACTTAAAAATATATACAAATATGTAGATTAACAAATAAATATATGTAAAAATTTCATAAGAATAACATCATAATAAATGTTTTAATCATTATTATTATTATTTTTATTATTTTTGTGACGGAGTCTTGCTCTGTCGCCAGGCTGGAGTGCAGTGGCATGATCTTGGCTCACTGCAACCTCCGCCTCCCAGGTTCAAGCAATTCCCCTGCCTCAGCCTCCAGAGTAGCTGGGACTACAGGCATGCATCATCATGCCTGGCTAATTTTTTGTATTTTAGTAGAGACGGGGTTTCACCATGTTGGCCAGGATGGTCTCCAATCTCCTGACCTCGTGATCCGCTCGCCTCAGCCTCCCAAAATTCTGGGATTACAGGCGTGAGCCACTGCGCCTGGCCAATTTTTGTTTTTTTGAGATGGAGTTTCATTCTTGTAGCCTAGGCTGGAGTCCAGTGGTGTTATCTCAGCTCACTGCAATCTCCACCTCCTGGGTTTAAGCAATTCTCCTGCCTCAGCCTCCCAAGTAGCTGGGATTACAGGTGCCCGCCACCACGCCAGCTAATTTTTGTATTTTAAGTAGAGTCAGAGTTTTACCATGTTGGCCAGGCTGGTCTCGAACTCCTGACCTCATATGATCCACCTGCCTTGATCTCCCAAATTGCTAGGATTACAGGTGTGAGCCACCTCGACTGGCCTAATTAAAATGTTTTAATAAAAAATTTCCAATTTTATTTTACTTGAACAGAAGAAAACTAAAGCAAAATCAAATAAATTATTGAACTTCACAGAGAAGTTCACTTATTCACTGTAAGAGATATTTAGTTTTAACACATTGCTCTAATGTTAAGAAAAGAACATAATAAACACGTTTCTATTTTGGAAACTATTTATTGACTCCCAGCTATGAGCAATGAATTGATGAGCACAGTTACACTTTCTTTTTCTGCACTTTCTTACACTTGTTTTCCTCCTGCTTCGGCATTTGCCATTATATAATTTTATTTATTTTGCATTTGTAACATTTACAGGGCTTAAAAATTTTATTTATTTATTGAGACAGGGTCTCATTCTGCTGCCCAGCTAGAGTACAGTGGTGCGATTATAGCTCACTACAGCCTCCACCTCCTGTGCTCAAGCCATCCTCCCAGCTCAGCTTCCCAAGGAGCTGGGACTACAGGCATGCACCACCACACCTGATTAATTTCTTTTATTTTTTGTAGAGACAGGGTCTCACTATGTTGGCCAGACTGGTCTCAAACTGCTGGCTTCAAGTGATCTGCCCACCTCACCCTCCTAAAGTGCTGGGATTACAGGTGTGAGCCACCCTGCCTGGCCTATTTTTAGTTTTTTTCTCCCACCATAACTCTCTCGGTCTTGGTTATCTGTTTAAATGGATTCAACGCTTTCCACCAGGCCATTTGCCACTACTTCTTTCTTGCTCTATACTTTATTTCTATTCTTTTCCTATTTGGTTGGATTTCATTATGGGGTATTTTCTCAAAAAAAGTTCTGGTGGGTGTTAGAGTCCTCAGATGTTTTCAAATCTGAGTGTGCCTTCCTGCTGCCTTTTTATTTGAGCTACAACTTGTCTGAGTGTTATATCATTGGCTTTCACTTGTTCCCCCTTAGTGATGTAAACCTGCTTCCAATATTCTGACATTAATTATTTCTGGGCACTGCGGAGAAACTAAGGCTGCCGTGATTTCTTATCCTTGTGGATAATTTGCTTTCTGGATAACTGGATAACTTTTTTATCATTAAGAAATCTTGTTATTGATCTACTTTAATTAAAAAGATGTACCATTTTTATCTGCAGGTCCAGTTCTTCTGCCATTTCCGTGAAATTTTCCTGAATATTTCGGAATATTCTTGGCATCGCTTTTGAGGTCCTTAATTTAAAAGACCTTGATTATTTTTATGTTGTATGGTACTTGTCTTCCCTATGCCTCATTTCTTCTCTAACTTCATTTGTCTGTTTTTTTCTTCTACGTGCATTGTGACTATCTCAATGACATTAATTTGCTTTTCATCTCTATTATACTTTTCCCTATTTAAAATGAATAATTACACATGTAATAAATGGCAATCATTCTTTATCACAGTTCTCAATTTATTGCCTTATTTCTACAATGCTCTTTTAAGTTTCATTCTACTACTAGATAGGCTTGTCTTTGAGCTCTTGTTTATTAAATTAAAGTCTTCCACAACACATTGCAAAAATATGCAAGAAATCTGTTTCAGTTGCTTGGGTTATATTTTTGTAGTTGCTGGGCTATTTATCTCTCTTTTACATGCTGTTTCTTTTACATTATTATCTGTTACAGTATATGTTTCAGTCAAGGTCCTGGCAGGAAACAGATGATATATTCAAACTGGGATATCTGAGGATAATTTAATACAGGACCTGTTCAGAAAGGCATAAGCAGGATTTGGGGATTGCTAAACCAACAAAAACTAGTGTGGTACTCCTGAGCCAGCGACAGCAGGGGGCCATTACCACCCAGAGGCCATGGTTGCTGGAACCCATAGAAGGCAACTACAGAGAAGGCTGCCCGAGATAAGCCGTGGCCTTCTATAGAGAGACAAGCTTATCCATTGTGATATGGAAGGGAGAGAGCTGGGGAACAAATAACCAACTCAACTCCTTTCCTCTCATCTTTTGCAGGTGTCTTTCAATAGGAGACCAAAAGACAAATGTGCATAAAGGACCACCTTCTAGGGCATGGGGAATGAAGGAGAAGGATGGGAGAGGGTGGAGAGAAGGGCAATTGGGAGATACCCTGTACAAGGTACTCGCAGAGATGCCATGCCATGGCTTTGCCTGTTTATGTTTGAGTGATTCTGGCCACATCTCCTTTATATGCTAACATGATGTGGATTAATTCTTCTTAGCATCCATGACACCTACTCTGAGTCTGTTTTCTCTTTCCCTCCACATTATAGTTTGAAAGTAGAGTGTTGCTTCTATTTTATTTTTCTGATGCCTGAGGTTATGGAAATATGGGATGAGTCCAGATTAGATATGTGATCTGGATTTTTCTCTCTCTTCTCTGATTTCCATTAAGTTTTCTATTTCAATGCCCTGTCTACCAAACAAAGGAGTATATCTATTCCTAGCCTTTGACGTATTTCCCCAAGAGTTTTTTACGCATCTGTAACAAAATTTTTCCTTTCCTTTCCTTCAGTGAGGATATGATCTAATGAAATTTCATTTGTTTGTATTTTCTTAAAGCACTGAGCTCCTTCTTTACCTCAATTTAGCATCTTTGCAACTCATCCTATTGTATTTTCTCCTTGCCTCTTTGCTTCTTATGATTTTTCTTTATACGAGCAATAGCTTCTTGGGTCCTGTGAGAACACGTTTTCTAAAATAGCTGTCTATTTCTTGTAATAAGTAATTTTACTTATCCACTATTACCCTGAATCTTTAGGAAAATACTCCTTTACCCTTATATCTGCACGTATTTTCATATATTCAAAACTTTTTTGTCTTTTATTCAAACGAGGCAGGAAACATCTAGACTACATCTTTGTCAAAAGACAAGGTATGTGGGATTTCCCTGGCTTTACTCATTGTCAGCTTGAGTACTCATCAAATCTCCTTGTCAAATCTATGGTTTAGAGGAGATATTGATGTGGACAGCATCCAGCCAAATTCCTAATGTTGAGCAGGCATTTGTTTAATGCATCTTGGCTATATTGAGGTGGGAGTTTCCCTTGCTCCCAATTCTTGGCTGTCTGACACTCAGAACAGATGCAATACATGAGATGCTATAATTATAGGGACAAACCACTGCCAGGGCCTGTTCTGCCAGGGAATTTCCATGCCCAAGTAGAGTCCCTCACTGTAGGGTCTACTCATCTCAGCTTATACTGCCATTGTCAGTGCATGACAACTATCCCCCTCCTCTCTTCATTCTTCCTCTGATTATTTTTTGCCTCTCAATAGATATAGAAAGATAGCAAAGAGGGACAGACAATGATCTGCCCACTTGAGTAACACAACTGAGGACTGACAGACCGTTTTTAGAAATTGTTTTCTGTGTTCGAGTCTCTGTGCTAGGAGTCAGTTGGCAGAGTAGAAGCACATCTTTTTATCTTCTCTAAGACAGTTGGCAACTCAAAATGGCTTTGTGAGTCTGGTTCTGACAGGTTTTTTTTTTTTTTTTTGTCAGAGTCTTACTCTGTCGCCCAGGCTGGAGTGCAGTGGCACAATCTCGGCTCACTACAACCTCTGCATCCCGGGTTCAAGCGATTCTCTTGCCTCAGCCTCCTGAGTAGCTGGGATTACAGGCATGCACCACCACGCCCGGCTAATTTTTGCATTTTTAGTAGAGATGGGGTTTCACCATGTTGGTCAGGCTGGTCTCGAACTCCTGACCTCATGACCCACCCTCCTCAGCCTCCCAAAGTGCTGGGATTACAGGCGTGAGACACTGCACCTGGCCTTTCTTTTCTTTTTGTAAAAATAAATGTTATTGTGTCTATTAGAGGTTTAAAACATGATGTGATGGGATATATATAAATAGTAAAATGGTTACTATAGTGAAGCAAATTGACATATCTATCATCTCACATAGTTACTTTTTTGTGACAAGAGCAGTTAAAATGTATTCAAGAAAATTCCCAAATACAGTACAATTTTATTAATTATGGTTCTCATATTGTACATTAAACGTCTAGTCTTGTTCATCTTACATTTCTGCTACTTTGTGTCTACCACGTTTTATAGTTAATGGAAATTCCTCCTGGCTTCTGCAGTTGTTTTTAGTGACAGAATTTTTACCTTTTGGGCTCTTCATTATGAGACATTGTAAGTCTATATTAGTGTGGCCACAACAATGCTATGTTCAACTGGGAGCCACACTCTACTGGCCCTTGAAAATAATTATCATGAAAGAATGTGGACATAAGTATTCAATCATCCTTTCTTCGTCTGATGAAATCTAAGAAACTTCCTACCCATCAACACACACTTTTCTTTGATGAGTTTGCTGTCTTTATCTGAAATGGAAATTCCATAGGTGGTATGTAATTTGATTTAAGTTTGCTTCATATGTGAGTATAGAGGCCTTATTTACTATGTGCATGAACATTTTGAGTAGGTTAAGTTTAATAATAAATTACTGCTGAGTGGCTGAATAAATCAGTAAAGAGGTTTGTGTACTAGCTGTGAAATTTCTTGCTTGGTTATTTGTCATAATGAGACTGAACTCCAGGTCTAGCCTCTCTTTTGTGTGACTGGTGGAAGATTCTATTAATTAACTGTGGGACTTCTGTGACCTTTCAGCAACCTACTGCTAACATACTTAAAATATATTGAGACTAGAAATACCAGCATGACCCGTTTGACAACACAGGTAAACAAATTAATTCTTTTTATTGGATTTTCCTACAGTAAACATAGCTAAATGTCACCAATATTTTTTCCTTCAGTAGCTAATTTATCATTTTATTTTTCTGATACTAAAAATGCAAATTTTTACTCTCTTTTTCCACATATTTCCATGTCTATGCCCATTCTTTCCTTTTGCCCAACATATAAACACAGCTACTCCCTTCAATCCTTCAAGTCTTACCTTCTCAATAAGGTTTAACAAAGTTATTAAAAATTGCAACCCAACCCTCATCTTGACCCTCTCAATCCCCCTTACAATGCTCTATTCTTGTTTTATGGAAATTGTCACCTTCTAATAAAATGTGATTTATATATTTATTATATTCCTTTTTATTGCATGTTCTACCCCACTACCCAATCTTGCTAAAATATAAATATCATAAGGGTGGGTTTCCTTTTCTGTCTTCTTCATCGATTTATCCTAAGCACCTAGAATAGTGCCTGGCATACAATAGATGCTAAGTGAATGTTTGTTGATGGATGGACAGACGGAATGAAGGAAGGAAGGAAAGAAGGAAGGAAGGAAGGATGATTTTGTCCTTTTTCCTTTTTGAGCTCTTTTCTCAGCCTATGCTTTAGAGAGCTTTGCCTCCTCTGGAATTTTATCAGTCGTTTCCATCCCCCAACCTCTATAATTTTAACCATTGTGTTTTTCTCTTCTTTGGACCTCAAAAACAAACTTGAGTCTGTCTCATTACAAAAATGTGTATATGGAGCCTGCCTCCATTTTTAATGCTCTCTCTCACCTTCCTGACCCCATAGTCTTCTGGAAAGAATGCATCTGTTTTAAACTCTCTCCCCATTTCAGTGATTTGCCATCTGGTTTTTCTCTTGACCACAGAACTGAAATGGCTAATACAAACTATCAATGGTCTCCTTTTTGTCCTCATCCTATTTTATCTCTTTTTGCCTTTTGGGGTCGCAGCTAACCTTACATCTTGAAAGTTTATTCCCATTGGTTCCTGATTTTGTTTTGGTTTCCTTCCTGACTCACTGAGTACACTCGTTCTATCTCTGCTGTCGCAACTTCCTTTACCTTCCCCCTAACTTGCTGTGTTCTCCAGAACTTAGGCCTGGACTTCCCTACCTTCTCACTTTATACACTCCCTAGCCAGTTTCATCCACCCCCAATATTAGTTACCATTGATTTCATCAATCACCGCATTCCCCCTCCTGCCCCACATCACACCTGTTTTGCCAATTTACTATTATTTTCAACTTAGTGCTTAAAAGTACTTCAATAAAACATACCTAAAATGGATATCATTAATTGTTTAAATCCGTCTACACCCCAAACCTCATCCTTCCACTTCTACCACCACAGCTAATGACAATTCCATCTACATGCTTTTCTAAGCCAGAAGCATCGGCATCCTTAGTGACTCTTTCCTTGCAACTAAATTACTTACCAATTCTTGTCACTTGTAACATAAATTTATCTACACAATTAGTTCCTTTATCTCCACTTCAATCTCCCTATAGCTTGGTTTCCTATCATCCCTCATCTGGATTATTGCAATATTCCTGTAACTGATCTTAGTTTTAGTTTCTTATTATCAATACCCAGTTAAATAGACTCCTTACCCAATCCAACTAAAACCCTTCAAAACAACTTTATTCCAGCAAATGCTTATGAAGCACCAACTGTAGTCCTATCAGAAAGAAATAGTGATCCCTCCCCTTAGAGGATATGTGTTAGGAAGAGACCCAGGTATAAATGGATCGAATGCAATCCAGTAAGTGAATAAATATAATGCTACAGATATGACCAAAGTGAAATGAAGTTGGTTGGCTGAGTCACGTGTATCTGTCAGAATGGAGACCTAGGTTCTCTGGATTTGTAGTATGGTGCTTCCTCCATTGTGGCTTTCTTATCAACATTTCTTGCATGCCAGCTACTCTGTAGAAGACATTGCCCCTATGTTTTGGTGATGATGGATGGTATTTATTGAAACTCTTGCTTATTTTGACCCAGTGTTTGCGGATAATGAAGTTCAGACTAGGGTGGTGGCAAGAAGTGGTCAGATTTTTGATATATTTTGAAGGTAGAGCTAACAGGTTTTTGCTGATTAATTGGATATTGAAGTGTGAGACAAAGAGTGAATTTTAAAATGATGCCAAGATGTTGAACCTGAGTATCAGGAGAAACAGAGTTGCTGCTGATGGAGATGGGGAAGATCACAGGAGGAGCAAGTTTGGCAGCAAGGTGGAGATATGGTTGGAATCAAGAATTCACTTTATGATATGTAAAGTTTGAGACATCCATTTGTTGTCCAAGTTGGAGATGGTAAGTAGGAGATATTGAGTTGATTATAACAGACTGGAGTTTAGGGAAGAAATCAGGGCTAGAGACATAAATGCATGACTTAATTATGTTCATGATATTTTAAGCTTCAGTATTAAAATGAGATCCTCTGGGATGGAAATGTAGAAAGAGGACAATTCTTAGGAATGACTCTCAAGGATTACAATCATTAGAGGTCAAGAAGCTAAGGAGAATCCAGTAAAGAAGACAGAGAAGGGACAGCTATTGAAGACAATGGGAACTAAGAGAGTATGACATCCCAGAGGACAAGAGAATATGTTTTAAGGAGGAGCCACTGATCAGATGTGACAAATGCTATTGTTAGTTCAAGTAGGAAGAAGTCAATGAAAGTACCATTAAATTGAGCAACTGGAAAGTCATTAGTGACCTAAACAAGCAGTTTCAGAAGTGGATAGGAGAGAAAAAGCATAATTTGTGTAGGTTCAAGGGAGACTGAAAGGGAAGACTATTAAAAACTCTTTTGAAAACTTCTGGTATAAAGAATATCTAAGAACTGGAGCAGTAGCTGGAGGAATTACAGAGTTTGGAGTGAAAAAGAAATGAGGCAGACAGAAAGGGGCCAACCTTAGGAGTCAGGTTCTTGAACTGGAAGTGGAGATGAGATCCAGTACCCAAGACAAGGGGTTGGCCTTATACAGGAGACAAGAACCTTGGAAGAACTGGTGAATGAAAGGCCTATAAAGTTGTAAAGTCGGGCCTTGACATGAAGGGCTTTGAATAATATTTTAAAAGTTCTGAGTTTATTTGAGCATGAGAATAATATGATTGGAGAAAGACATGGTTCTGACTGTGAACTGCCCTCATGCTAAAACTTAAAATATGAATAACTCACACTGTGCTGTTCCCTTCTTCCAAGTGACTCTCTTGCAGATTCTGTGTTTTTCATTTATTCTACTGTAGGTAGGTCATTTTGGCTTGCTTTGTGTTGTTTTTGCATTTTGTCCACAGCTTACGGTTGCTGTCTACAGAAAGATCAGGTACAATATGTGCTACCTGGCCATGTTAGAAGTAAAAGTTGAGTGTTTTATGTTCTTGGCAAAACATGCCAGTTGCATAAACGATTCCACCTCAACACAGTTTGCAGATCCTTTGGCATCCACTGTGGCCTTCCTCCAGATGCCAGTTGTGGGTGGCCCTCCCAAGTTGGGTGCTTTAATTAAACCATATTATCATAGTGGTATATTACACTTTCCAACCAGATAGTTTATCAGAAATGTTATAGTGCTCTTACAAGCAGACTAGAAATTGGAAGAAAGGATCTAAGTACTGACAATAAAGTTTTTTTTCTGTCATCCTATATCTAAGGTTGGCCTTGACTGTGATGCTTGATTACATTGCTTTCAAGTTCCACAGCACTTGATGTGTCCCTTGATAACTATGTCACTTTGTGCACACATATTACATGATCAGTGATTCTCTATTAAATATAACATTCCTTAAATTCTGTTTCCTGGTTTCTCTCCATAATGACTAATAGGAATAAGCCATATATAGACCTAAATAATCAAATATCATTCCCTAAAAATCAATTTATATTTTCTCAGCTTGCTAAATCAATGTTAAATTAACCAAGCCATGGCATAGAAAATGAAAGCTGGATAATACCAAGCCACTGATTCATTCAAGACAAAGCTATTTGAATTCCTCTTTAAATGGAGACATTTTTGATGTTAGATATTCACATGATGGCTTGAAAATCATCTTGGTCAGTAGAAAGTCTTCCAAACCCCTACATATTTAGCATACCTTGAATGTAAAGCATCAAGTCTGTATGGGTTTTAGACTAGACTTTCTAGGATGTAATGTGTAAAGAATCGAATTGACGATTAACTGAGAACTCAAGGGAAAGATAAAAATAGTTAGGCTCCTTATTAGATAGGACGTTATTAGACAATATTGGGAACTTAAGAGCATTATCTTAATCTATTAGGAAGTCAGTAGCATGCCTGAAACACCAATCAGATCTCAGATTCACAGTTCAGGACAAATAGAACCATTATTACTGTTTTCAGCTGAGCTTGTTGTGATTCATAATAGGGAACAGAATGGGAAGTGTGTCCTTCTACAGATATTAGATCATTAAGTTAGTAACTCATTCCAAAACATGTATGTGGTATACTAAAATGAGTAAGATATGATCTATGACATTAAACAATTGAGATTTGGTAGGAATTGACAAAATATTACCCGAAGGGTACCATCAGTTGTCATAAGTAGCTCCTTAGCAGGATGCACAGGCTATAGCGAGCTATATAAGAGAAGGGGTCAATGTGTCTGGAGTGGCCGCCAGATAGATAGAGGTTCAGGGAGGGAGAGAATCAGAAAGTCCTGTGGCATTTGAGATAAGCAGCTGTTTATCAGGCATAAATGGCAAGTAGGGCATTACAGGCATAAGGAGCTGTTAGAACCGAGCCAGGATAGTATGTTATCGATGGGCTTCTTTGAGGGCATGTCAGTAGTTTGGGATGGATAGATTACCAGGGCCAAGAGAAGTGAGACAGGAGGCCACAGTAAGGATCATAGCAGGTGGAGTTATTTAAAGTGGGGAGGGCACAATCAGATTCAGGCTTTCAAACATCACTCTGACAGTTGAGTGAAGACTATTCAAAGGGAAATATACCACGGATAATGAGTTCAGCTAAGAATCTTTTTCAGTGGTCTAGGGTTGCCAATGTCAGTTTAGGATCCACAGAATAAAATTCTCTAAGAAAAGGTTAGAAATTATGTAATTTATTATTTTCTTATTTTGTGATGGGTTTATTTCTAAATTTCCTAAAGAGATAATCATCTATATCATATATAAAGATGCTAGAGAAAAAATACGTGACAACATTTCTTTGACCTTTCAGCGAACTATTTAAGGAACAGTGATGAGATCTTTCTTATTTTCTGGATACACCACGTAGCAATATACTTGAAACAGAGTGGGTTTACAAAAAGTAAACCTTCAATGTGCAAGCCTGATGTAATGGCAAAATAACCCTCACTACAAAGAATTTTTTTCCTCTGAGCCAATCTGGATTTTTTTCAGTATAACACCATTTCTATGTGTTTCTGCTTTTAGGACAGATAGTAGACTATTGTTTCTGTCTTTCTATAATTATGCTTGACAAACCTATAGATCAGCACCAGATAAATTGTTGGGAGAATTAATACTCTTTCTTTATGTTTTTGATCAAAAGCTTTTTGTTTTCTGTCCTGTTAAACATTGCCTTTCACATTGTCAGCTCCTTCAGGGCAGGGACTAAATTTTACTCTAATTAAGATATAAACAATTCTTACCTTTGTCTAACACATGAAAGTTTCACAAAGTGCTTGCATTTAAAATTGTTTATTTAATCATAGCCACCATGCTAATTAAAAAGGCAAACTTTTTTTATGATTCTTTTTTTAAATTATTTTTATTTTTATTTTATTTTGTTATTATTATACTTTAAGTTTTAGGGTACATGTGCACAATGTGCAGGTTAGTTACATATGTATACATGTGCCATGCTGGTGTGCTGCACCCATTAACTCGTCATTTAGCATTAGGTATATCTCCTAATGCTATCCCTCCCCACTCCCCCCACGCCACAACAGTCCCCAGAGTGTGATGTTCCCCTTCCTGTGTCCATGTGTTCTCATTGTTCAATTCCCACCTATGAGTGAGGACATGCAGTGTTCGGTTTTTTGTCCTTGTGATAGTTTACTGAGAATGATGATTTCCAATTTCATCCATGTCCCTACAAAGGACATGAACTCATCCTTTTTTATGGCTGCATAGTATTCCATGGTGTATATGTGCCACATTTTCTTAATCCAGTCTATCATTGTTGGACACTTGGGTTGGTTCCAAGTCTTTGCTTTTGTGAATAGTGCCACAATAAACATACGTGCGCATGTGTCTTTATAGCAGCATGATTTATAATCCTTTGGGTATATACCCAGTAATGGGATGGCTGGGTCAAATGGTATTTCAAGTTCTAGAACCCTGAGGAATCGCCACACTGACTTCCACAATGGTTGACCTAGTTTAGAGTCCCACCAACAGTGTAAGAGTGTTCCTATTTCTCCACATCCTCTCCAGCACCTGTTGCTTTCTGACTTTTTAATGATCGCCATTCTAACTGGTGTGAGATGGTATCTCATTGTGGTTTTGATTTGCATTTCTCTGATGGCCAGTGATGATGAGCATTTTTTCATGTGTTTTTTAGCTACATAAATGTCTTCTTTTGAGAAGTGACTGTTCATGTCCTTTGCCCACTTTTTGATGGGGTTGTTTGTTTTTTTCTTGTAAATTTGTTTGAGTTCATTGTAGATTCTGGATATTAGCCCTTTGTCAGATGAGTAGGTTGCGAAAATTTTCTCTCATTTTGTAGGTTGCCTGTTCACTCTGATGGTAGTTTCTTTTGCTGTGCAGAAGCTCTTTAGTTTAATGAGATCCCATTTGTCAATTTTGGCTTTTGTTGCCATTGCTTTTGGTGTTTTAGACATGAAGTCCTTGCCCATGCCTATGTCCTGAATGGTAATGCCTAGGTTTTCTTCTAGGGTTTTTATGGTTTTAGGTCTAATGTTTAAGTCTTTAATCCATCTTGAATTAATTTTTGTATAAGGTGTAAGGAAGGGATCCAGTTTCAGCTTTCTACATATGGCTAGCCAGTTTTCCCAGCACCATTTATTAAATAGGGAATCCTTTCCCCATTTCTTGTTTTTGTCAGGTTTGTCAAAGATCAGATAGTTGTAGATATGTGGCATTATTTCTGAGGGCTCTGTTCTGTTCCATTGGTCTATATCTCTGTTTTGGTACCAGTACCATGCTGTTTTGGTTACTGTAGCCTTGTAGTATAGTTTGAAGTCAGGTAGCGTGATGCCTCCAGCTTTGTTCTTTTAGCTTAGGATTGACTTGGTGATGCGGGCTCTGTTTTGGTTCCATATGAAGTTTAAAGTAGTTTTTTCCAATTCTGTGAAGAAAGTCATTGGTAGCTTGATGGGGATGGCATTGAATCTATAAATTACCTTGGGCAGTATGGCCATTTTCACGATATTGATTCTTCCTACTTTTTAAAAAAAAATTTGCAAGTGAGAAAATACTTGCCCAGGGTCGTCCAGTAAGTAACCATCAAGGTCAAAGCTTGAATCAAGTCTTTTAAATTTTAATATGTTTTGGAACTAAGATTTATTGAGCATTTAACTGTGTGCCAGATGTTGTGCAAAACCTTCTACATGGACAAATCCCACTGTGGGGGGCTGCTACTGGTATTAAAAGATGAAGGAAAGAAAGGTTAACCACCTACGCACACTGTCAATTTGGTATTCTTTTCATTATATCTGGGCACCACCTCTTTGAATATACCACAGAATTTATTCAATGCCTTGTACATACTTAGCCCTCAATAAATATTTTTGGCTGAATTAATGAATCTTAATATCTTAACATTTTCATATCCTTCTTTATTAACACTCTCTAGAATTTGATGGGGAACTGGTTAGGGTCTTGCTGAGCTAATCATACTGTCCTGTGGAATCAGGACACCATAGGACAGGCACTGTAATGGTTGAGAGCAGGCGTGACTCTGCCACTTCCAATCATGTTTGAACTTGGCTTGCTTGTTTAACTTATCTGAGTTGTAGTTTCACAATTTGTAAGAAATGCAATGTGGCCCCTGTGTGCTCTAACCTCATCTCATCTTACTTTTTCCTCACGCACGGGCCTGCACCCTCACCAGACATCTTTTCTGCCCTCCAAAGAGTAAAATTTATTCCTGCTTCTGAGTCCTTGCTCTTGTTGAAATGCTCTTTATCCAGCTGTCCATAGTGCTGGCTCTTGCTTATCTTTAAGCTTTCGGCTCAAATGTCCTCTTCCTAGAGTGGTCTCTGTCCTCTCTAAAGTCTCCCACCTTCCGTCCCCACAGTCAATCTCTGATTCAGAACTCTGTCTCATTTCTTTCTTGACCCTTATTATCATCAGAAATTATCTTGTTTTATTATTTACTTGTTTATTGTTTATTTCATGCCAACAGGATATAAGCTTCAAAATTCTGTCTGTCCTCAATATGGTCATTTTTCTGGAGGTAGGTTTTACAATTTTCATTTGAATCTCGAGGTGGTCTGTGTGTTCCAAAGGTAACACAAAAATTTCTTATTTGAATTCTGATAAATTATTCCTTTTATTCAAACAAATTCCTGAAGACTCAAGCATTTAGATATCTTGAAAAATGAAACCATAAAGATTTTAGAATTGCACTGCTCAATATGGTAGTAACTAGCCACAAGAAGCTATTTACATACAAATTAATTAAAATTAAATAAAACTGGAAATTCATTTCCTCAGTTTTACCAACTACATTTCCAGTGCTCAATAACCCCTTAGGACTAGTGGCTACCAATTGGATAGTGCAGATATAGAATATTTCTATCACTGCAGAAAGGTCTATTGATCAGTGCTATTTTACAAGATAGCCTGGATATTTCCTTATAACCATGTAAGGGAAACCCTCAAAAACAGATTACAAAACCAAGAAAGGAAAAACTTTGATAAATTTAGTTGTATAAAAACTAGGAACTTCAGAATAGCCAATGGTATCTTCAACAAAGTAAAACTAAATATCGAAGAGGTAAATGATTTGCAATATTTATGACATAAAAAGCTAAGTTTCTTAGGCTTATTAAAATTCATATAATTCAATAAGAAAAAACTTGATTGAAAATGTTAAAGTAAACAAAGTCAAATGTTGAAAAGAATATGAAAATAAATATTATCTCACTCAATTAAAAATATATAAGCCCAAACAATAATGTCAGGCCAGTTTTAGTGTATTAAATTACCAAAAGTGAGGAGATTTGGTACTAGTGAAGGTATGAGAAGTTGCCCTATTTATTAAATATAATAGTGTATTTTCCAGAATAAAATTAGAACGAAATTGTTAAAAAGCAAGGAATTAGAGTATACCAACATTGTTTGCTACCCTTTTACAAAATGCACCCAATGGGTATCATGTTATGTATATACTTCTATATCTTGTTTTACACTTCATATTAGATTTTTGAAAAATTTTCATATCAGCCCACAAATATCTAGTTCATTTTTGAATGTCACTGTGGTATATCCTCATGTGCATGTGCATTAACTTATTTAACTCTTGGTGGTAGATATTTATCTTCTTTTGAATCACCTGGGGTAGATCATGATTGGGCTACGTCAGTCATGGTGGTTCCACTCGTGCATACCTTCCCACCCACTAGCCCAACACTTGGGTTAGGAGTAGGGATATGACACTGACAATAAGACATGAGAGAAAGTTAGGAGGTGGGATCCTGGTAAATATTTGCCTCCTTGATTAAAAGAGATAATAACAAGGAGTGGCCTCTCTACCACTGGATATGTTAACACTATTACTATTGATAAATAATATGTTACATATTTGTGGAGTACGTGGGATATTTTGTTACTTACATAGAATGTGTAATGTAATCACCAAGTCTGGGTATTTGGGGTGTTCATCACTCTGGGCGTTTGTCATTTTATGTGCTGGGAAAAGTTCAAGTCCTCTCTTCTAGTTACTTGTGAATAGTGTTGCAATAAATGCACTAGTGCAGTTATCTCTTGGATATACTGATTTATTTTCTTTAGGATAGATACCCAGTAGTGGGATTGCTGGATCATATGTTAGTTCTGTTTTTATATTTTTGAGAAATCTTTATATTATTTTCCACAGTGGCTGTATTTGCATTCCCATCAACAATGTATAAGAGTTCCCTTTTGGCCGGGCGCGGTGGCTCACGCCTGTAATCCCAGCACTTTGGGAGGCCGAGGCGGGCGGATCACGAGGTCAGGAGATCGAGACCATCCTGGCTAACACGGTGAAACCCCGTCTCTACTAAAAATACAAAAAAATTAGCCGGGCGTGGTAGCGGGCGCCTGTAGTCCCAGCTACTCGGGAGGCTGAGGCAGGAGAATGGCGTGAACCCGGGAGGCGGAGCTTGCAGTGAGCCGAGATCGCGCCACTGCACTCCAGCCTGGGCGACAGAGCGAGACTCCGTCTCAAAAAAAAAAAAAAAAAAAAAAAAAAAAAAAAAAAAAAAGAGTTCCCTTTTTTTCCACATCCTCACCAGTGTCTGTTATTTTTTGTCTCTTTAGTAATAGCCATTCTAACTGGGATAAGATGATATATCATTGTGGTTTTGATTTGCATTTACCAGATTATGAGTGATGTTGAGCATTTTTTCATTTACCTGCTGCCCATTTGCACGTCTTCTTTTGAGAACTGTCTGTCCATGTCCTTTGCCCACCTTTTATTGGGATTATTTGTGGGGTTTTTTTGTCGTTGTTTTATTGTTGAATTGTTTGAATTCCTTGTATATTCTGGATATTAGTTCCTTGTCAGATGAATGGTTTGCAAATGTTTTCTCCTATTTAACAGATTGTCTCTTCACTCTTGTTTCCTTTGCTGTGCAGAAGCCTTTTAGTTTAATATATTCCCATTTGTCGATTTTTGTTTTAGTTGTCTGTGCTTTTGAGGTATTAGCCATAAAATCTTTGCCTAGACCAACGTTCTGAAGTGTTTTCTCTGTTTGCTTTTAGTAGTTTTATAGTTTTGAGTTTTACATTTAAATCTTTAATCCAACTTGAATTCATTTTTTCTATATGGTGAGAGACGAGGGTCTAGTTTCGCTCTTATGCATATTGCTATCTAATTTTCCCAGCACCATTTATTGAAGAGGACGTCCTTCCTCTAGTGGATGTTCTAGGCACTTTTGTAGAAAATAAGTTGGTTGTAAATATGTTGATTTATTTTTGGGTTCTCTATTCTTTTCCATTGGACAGAATACCAATACCAATGCTGTTTTGGTTATATAGCCCAGTAACATATTTTAAAGCCAGGCACTTTCATGCCTCTAGCTTTGTTTTTTTGGTCAAGATTGCGTTAGTTATTCTCACTTTTTTTTGGTTCTATGTGAACTTTAGTATTGTTTTTCTATTTCTGTGAAAAATGACATTGGTATTTTAATACAGATTTCATTGAATCTGTAAATTGCTTTGGGCAGTATGGTTATTTTAACAATATTAATTCATGAATATAAGATGTCTTCCCATTTGTTTGTGTACTCTTGAATTTCTTTCATCAATGATAAAACTAATTTTGATAGTAATTTAGGGGCCATGATAAAAACTAGCTTAAGGACCAAGCTTATGTGCCAATGATGACAGAGTACAAACATAGAAAAATCCAGAATCCTTGATGATGTCGTTGAACACTTAATTAATTAGTCTTTGACCTACGATATTTTCTGGTTTCTTGTTATAGGAGATAGTTATCTCTATTTTTTAAGGCAATTGAATTGGAATCTTCTGCTCCTGGTAGCCAAGAACATACTAATTTTCACAGCTGTTATATATGTAACATTTTAAAAACTTTTTATTTTTAAATAATTATGGACTCCAGGAAGTTGAAAAAATAGCACCGAGAGTCCTGTGTGCTCTTCATCCAACAATGATTATCTTGTATAACGGTAGTACAATATTGAAATCACAAAATTGACTTTGGTGCAATACTGATAACTAAACTACAGATCTCATTCAGTTTTCATGATTTTTTATACATTCCTCTGTGCATGTGTGCGTGTGTGTGTGTGTGTGTAATTTTATACAACTTTACGTCATGTACAGGTTTGTGTGGCCACTACCATAATCAAGATACAGAACTGCTCCTTCACTACAAGGAACTCTTCATGTCATTTTTTTATACTCCACCCATCCACCCTGACAACAACTAATATGTTCTTAGCCTCTGTAATTTTGTCATTTTGAGAATATTATATGAATGGAATCATATAGTATGCAACTTTTTGAGACCGCTTGTTTTCATTAAGCATGATGCACTTGAATACCATTCAGTTTGCTGCACATATAGTTTGTTTATTTTTATTGCTGAGCAGTGTTCCATTTTATGGATGTACCAGAATTTGTTTAACCATTTATCCAAGGACATTTGGATTATTTCTAGTTTTTGCTATTGTGAATAAAGCTGCTATGAATCTTCATGTACAGGTGTGTGTCTGTGTGTGTGTATGTGTGTGTAAGTTTTCACTTCTCTGGGGTAAATGCCCAAGGTTGTTATTGCTGGGTCATATAGTAAGTACATCTGTTATTTTGTAAGAAATGGTCAAATAGTTTTCCAGAGTGGCTGTACCATTTTACATTCTACAATGTATAAGAATTCCAGTGGCTCACGCCTATAATCCCAGCATGTTGGGAGGCTGAAGTGGGTAGATCATTTGAGGTCAGGAGTTCAAGACCAGCCTGGCTGACATGGTGAAACCCCATTTCTACTAAAAATACAAAAATTAGCCAGACATGGTGGTGGGTGCCTGTAATCCCAGCTACTCAGGAGGCTGAGGCAGGAGAATCGCTTGAGCCTGGGAGGCAGAGGTTTTGGTGAGCTGAAATCATGCCACTGCATTCCAGCCTGGGTGACAGAGTGAGACTCTATCTCAAAAAATAATTATAATAATAATAATTCCAGTTTCTCTGCATTGTCACCAGCATTTTGAATTACACTAACATTTTTAAGCCATTCTGAGTGTGTAGTCATAGCTCAATAAAGCATTTTTAATTTTTTCAAAGGATACATAAAAAATTATTAACAATGGTTATATTGGGGAAACAGTTTGGAAACGAGGGAAGGGTAGATGTTTTATTTTGTAGTTTTGTATTTTGTTTGGATATCCTTATGTGTATATATTAGTTGCATATATTATGTCTACAGGACATATATATGGGCCTTTGTTTTTTGTTTTATTTTCATATTTGTTTTTAAGTCCATAATAAAAGTTTAACAATTCTGTTATTATAGAGTAGAAGTAAATATCTGTATAGCTTTTTCTGTGTTGGTAACAGAACTAATGTCAAGAAAAAGCCACAGACATCTAACAATGTTGGCTGTCCTGGTTTTACATTTTACTGTTTTGACACTTATTTACCTAAACTGAATATAACGTTTCCCTTGTGTCTACAAATTTGCCAGATTACATCCTGTTCTACACATGACTACACTTATTGTCTTCTGAAGCCACACAAACAAAATATATTTTCCTGTTAAGTGCCATGCTTAATAGCATTTTGGAATTTAATTGCTTGTCTTTTATACAACTGAGAGAGAATGCAACCCTTGCCTTCCTTGAAGTGTATTTATTTATGCTACAATACAATTTTTACTCTCAATTTGATCTTTTAAGAGGAATGTTTGTACTTCATTGGTTTTTGAGTAAGGTCACACAGAGTAAATGTGTAAACACTGGTAATCTGCTGTCTGAATAATGAATCTCAGAAAGGCCTGCAAAACCTCTGCATTTATCAAGGACAGAAAAATTGCCTAATCAAGCAACATGCAAGGAGCAGAAATAGAATGAGGTAAGCCCCAACTGTAAGTGTCAGGGAAAGTGCTTTCCGCTGGGCATAGTCATTCCAGCCACCCTCAAGGTCATCACCTTTTGCCCTAAATGGATTGGTTGTGTGGTAAACTATTCTGATTGTTCACACATGTGGATGACCTTCAGGAAAAGAACAGCAGGGACACCCCTGTGGTAAAACATGTTGGATTTATTGATCATTGTAACAAGGAAGAACAGACACCATGGGGAGATATGAGATGTCTCAGTGACAGAATGTTAGTGGGAACCTGTTACAAGATTTGATCTTTAGTTGGGTGACTTGGGGAAGGGTTTAAGAAAGGTGAGCTTTTCTCTAAATTGGCCGTCAGAAAGCAGGGTCAATTCTCAATAGATCTTATTTATAAAGAGGGGAGACTAGAGTAAGGCTAAAGCTCTAACTGGTAAAGAAGTAGCCATCATTCATTTTAGCCGAAAGAGAGTGCTTGGTATTTTGTGAGTGGCACAGTGACTTTGCTTTTATATTGGCTTAGAAAAAATTATGTAGTTGCTCCATATTGTCTCATTCTACCCATGATATCAGAGTAACCTTGTTTGAGGTTGGTACTCTGTGAGACTGTTAATGTTCGAGAAAAGAATAACATGATCCAGCTGTCGGTGCCACCCACATCAGTTTCTGAATGTCAGCAGCTGCTCCTTTTTCGCTTTCTCCTGTGAGTGGAAAAAGTTGAAGCCACAATATCATAGATTGCTATATGGACCACAGCTTGGCATTTACTCATGTAGCTTTTAAATGTATTTCATTTATTTGCCATAGCTCTTTGACCTGGTTTTCAAGCATGTTGTCATTATTCCAAGGTTAAATGCTAACATAAAAACGCACGACTTTCCCATTATCCTAAAAGTCAAGCCTGTCTGATTCAGCTTTCTGCCTCCAGGCTAAGCTGCCCATAATGATTGTAAAAAATTGATGTCTTTTCTGCTTTTAATGATCTAGCTGAGGAAGAAAATTCTACTGTTGCCCTCAGAACTCCACAGCCTTCACTCTGACTTTGAAAATGTTTTTCTACTCGGTCCTCCATGGAGATGCTCTCTCTCCTGTATAATTGAACTAATTTCCTGGAGCAGGCTTTAGAACCAAGGACCCCAAACCAGAAGGCTTTAGGCTGAATCTGGCCAGCTGACCTGTTTTATTTTGTATGCATGGTGTTTTAAAAACAGGTGAAATTTTGGGGCCGGGCGTGGTGGCTCACGCCTGTAATTCCAGCACTTTGGGAGGCCGAGGCTGGCAGATCACGAGGTCAGGAGATCGAGACCATCCTGGCTCAAACGGTGAAACCCTGTCTCTATGAAAATAGATTGTTGGAGAAATTGGGATACGATTTTTTAATAACTTGTGTGTCTTCCTAGAACTGGTATGCAACAGACTCTAAATTTCATCCTATTATTATTGGTATAGACTAATCTTAGGTGGTTCATTTTCTCCTATATTTATCTACCTTTTCCTGTCGCTCGATAAAGATTTACTGCTCTATCTTTTCCTGTCTCTCAGTAAAGATTTCCTGATACCTACAGTAAAACTTTGCCAAGGATAGGTTAGTAACATTTATTCCCAGGTAATTGAAATAAAATATACTGTAGAGAGTTCATCAGCACATGTTCTTGAGAAACTTCCTTCTTTGATTGTATTTCTTATTTGCCAATCCATCACAAACCAGAGTTATCACTTCTCATTTCTATACTTAAAAAAATCATAGCAGCAAAACTCTTTGTTTGATGACTCCTAAATTGGATCATTCCCATAAAATTGCCCTGCTCTCCCAAGCTGTTTCTCACCTTTGATCTGCTTAGGACAGTCTTTCAGCCCTGTCCTAAGAAGAGTTCCAATTTCCCTTCTGAGCCACCTTTTAAAAGAAGTAATTATATTTAGAACCTTGGAGCCAAAAATGGCTTATGTCTGATAAAATAAATTGGATTAATTTTCTTTTCCCTTTAGAGTGAACAGCACTTGACTGAATAATATCTTAAAGATGCTTTGGATTCAAACACTGAGCTTATGAGCATAGTCTCAGTTTCATTGCCGCTGTAAACCTGGGAAGAGCATTCAAAATTACAAAAATAAACAAAAACATAGAAAAAGTAAAAAAGCACACAAAAATAAACAACAGACAATAGGAAAAGCCAACCTAATGTTTTTAAGATTCATTAATCTTGTAGTATGTATCACAACCCATTCCTTTTTGTGGTGAATACAATTTTGTTGCATAAATAAGTCACATTTTGTTTATTCATTGATGGAAATTTTGGGTTGTTTTCACCTTATGATTATAGTGACTAATGATGCTTTGAATCTCCTTGTGTGTTTGTGTGCGTACATTGTTTTCTATCTTGAGTTTATACCTAACAGCAGGATTGATGGATCACATGTTAACACTATGTATAACTTTATGAAGTAATTTGAAACAGTTTTCCAAGGTGACTGTACCATTTTGCAATCCCACAGTAATGCATGAGAGTTCCCATTTGTCCATATCTTCTCCAACACTTACTTTCCATCTGTTTGATTAGATAATCTATTGCATAGGAAGTGGTATCTCATGGTTTGACCAGTTATGTGGATCCTTTTTTTCACATGCTTATTGAGCATTTATATACATTCTTTGGAGAAATGTCAATTCAAATCCTTTGTCTGTTTTTTAAGATTGAGCTATTTGTGGCCAGGCATGGTGGCTCACATATGTAATCCCAGCACTTTGGGAGGTCGAGGTGGGCTGATCACTTGAAGTCAGAGGTTCAAGACCAGCCTGACCAATGTGATGAAACCTCATCTCTACTAAAACTGCAAAAATTAGCCAAGTGTGGTGGTCCTTGCCTGTAATCCCAGGAACTGGGGAGGCTGAGGTGGGAGAATCACTTGAAACCAGGAGGCAGAGGTTGCAGTGAGCTGAGACTGCACCACTGTACTCCAGTCTGGGTGACACAGCAAGACTCCATCTCAAAAAAAAAAAAGAATGTGCTATTTGTATTTCTACTGTTTAGTTGTAAGAGTTTTAATATATTATAGGTACAGATGTAACGCAAATGTTATTAATTTTAGTGAATACTATTTTATTTTACTGTTTATTGCTTGCAGTTTCATATTATATCTAAAAACCACTGCCTAATCCAAGGTCAAAGAAATGTATGTACAGTGGAGAAAATAAATATAAAAAAGAAAAATAATTATGCCTATATTTTCTTCTAATAGCTTTGTAATTTTAGCTCTTAAATTTATGTATGTAATCTATTTTCAGTTAATGTTTTACATGCTATGAAGTACCATTCCATATTTATTAATTTGTACATGAGTTTCCATTTGCCCTAGCACCATTTGTTGCAAAGACTATTCTTTCTTTCATGGAATTTTCTTGGCTTCATTGTTGAAAATCAACTTACCATTAACCTAGAGTTTGTTTCTGGACTCAGAATTCTGTTTCACTAATGTCCATCTACAGTATGCTACTAACACAATATCTTGATTACTGAAGCTATATAGTGAGTTTTGAAATTGGGAAATGTAAGTCTTGCAAATTTTTCTTTATTTTCAAGAATTTTTGACTATTTTGGGTCTTTTGCATTTTCAGATAAATTTTTCAATCAACTTGCCAATTTCTGAAGTAAAGAAAGCTAAGATTTTGATAGGGATTGTGTTGAATCTGCAAATCAATTTTAAAATAATGCAATGAACATGATATGTCTATTTATTGATTACTTTTAATACTGTTTTGTAGCTTTCAGTATACAAGTCTTGTACTTCTTTGTAAAACATTTATAATGTTTATAAAAACAAAAATAATTTATTAATTGTATTTTCAAATTTTCATTACTAGTGGATACAAATTGATTTTTATATGTTGATCTTGTATCCTCAAATATTTCTGAACTAATTTATTATCAGGTTGGTGCAAAAGAAATTGTGGTTTTTGCAATTATTTGTAGTTTTTATAATTTTCCACATATAAGATCATGTAATCTGCAAAAGAATATAGTCTTATTTCTCCCTTTTAAATCTGTCTGGGTTCCTTTTTTTTTTTTTTTTTTTGAGACGGAGTCTCGCTCTGTCTCGCTTTGTCGCCCAGGCTGGAGTGCAGTGGCGCTATCTCGGCTCACTGCAAGCTCCACCCCCCCAGGTTCACACCATTCTCCTGCCTCAGCCTCCCGAGTAGCTGTGACTACAGGCGCCCGCCACCGTGCCCGGCTAATTTTTTTTTGTTTGTATTTTTAGTAGAGACGGGGCTTCACCATTTTAGCCAGGATGGTCTCCATCTCCTGACCTCGAGATCCGCCCACCTTGGCCTCCCAAAGTGCTGGGATTATAGGCGTGAGCCACCACTGTCGGCCTGGGTTCTTTATCTTTTAATTGCCTAATTGTTTTAGCTAGAACCTCCAGTACAATATAGAAATGATAAACTTGTGGAGATTTACGTTAGGACGTACTTTTTCTCATATATTGGTTTTGAAGTAAGCAGGTTACAATAAGCTGAAGGAGTTGAGATGAAAAGAGGCCTCTGGATACTGATGCTTATAAAAAATAATAGAAGAATCAGAGTTGGTGGGGGATTTTTTTTGATTAATCAAATAGCAGTCTTCACTAGAGAATTCTATATTTTCTCTCGCTTTTGTAAATCAAAATCAACTGAAGGGCTTTATATCAAAAAATTACTGAGTCAAGGTTATGGTGCATAGTGTTTCCTTTGTTATTATTACTGTACTCCAATATTTATCTGGCTTATGTTAGGTAATGCAATAAAACTATTTAGCTAATTTAATTAAGTATTCTTGACAATACTAGAAAAGAATATGTGGCCCACATTATTCCAACCGCTTAAACAGTGATTTTACTGACATTTAACTGGAAGTTAGTTTTAGAAGGGGTGTAATTTTTTTCTCTCCTAAGTAACTAATTTGATTTTATTACTGTCATAAATTAGTTAACTGACTGTGCCATCTTCTTTGCATTAACTGTGGGGTTGGTTTGAGATAATTTGTAGCCATCCATTAGTAATGGATTTAGTAAATAATTTTGACCAAAACATGTTCTGTGTACTTCCTGCTGGATTTACATGGTCTTTCCGCTTGCCATTTTTTTCCATGCCATTTATTTTCCAAGTGATTTTTCAATGTCTCCTTTTGTACTGTATCTGTTTAAGTCACTTTCAGTGTTTCCTGAAACTGAGACACCTATAAGTCAACAAGAACAATAACAAAAAATCTCAAAAGTATAAACTAAAAATCTTGAAAAGAAACGTATTACTATTTCTACCTCGAAATGATAAATGCTTTACAAAGGTGGAGGAAACGGATGTCCCATCCTTTTTTTATTCTTTCTTCCTCCAAATTAGCCTGCCTGTAAGCACTACTGTGGATTTTGCTTGAGTTCCACCCTATCTGGACAATTTACACTGGCCAATGTGCTGCTTTTATCAACGTATCTCCAGTTGCAAAAATATCTGTGTTATGTTGTATATGTATATTTTAATAAATAAATATGCAATTGAATTTGATCAGTGAAAAAATAGAAAAGCCCTCATCCTTGACAAAGTAATTTTTTTCAAGTTGTGTTTAGGAAGGTGGTGGAGATCTTAAGAGTCAGTGAATCAAGTCAAATGGCAAAAGAAGCAGAAAATAATGGAAGGAGCAACAGAAGGAAAAATGATTCTCCCTCAGCACAACCATTTAAATAAATTGAATACACTATCAGAAAGGCAGTGTGCTATTTTCAGGACTTAGAAATTGTCAGAACAGCCCTTTCTAGATTTGCTTCAAGCTGCTGGCAGTCTCATTCCATTCACCCATTAGGCTGACGATGAAAAGCAAGCCAGGTGGCTTATGTATGCATTCAAAAACAAAGTTGTTTTATCCAAATGTGAGAATGGACAAGAAGTGAAAATAGTCCTATGATCTGCAAATGAGAAAGAGACTTCTTTCAAAAAAGATTTCTCACGCTGAAAAAAAAAGCCTCTTGAAATACAGAAGAAATTTTTACTTGTTCATTCGGCAGGAGAAGAACCTGTCTGTATTGCCTTTACGAGACTTTGAAGCTGACATATACAGATTATTTTTAAAAGTATAGAGCTAACGTTTGAAAGACTTGCCAATATACTTTTCATTAATCCTGATGTGTGTCATTTGAAGTCAAAAGGACAACTACTTCAAGATAAAAATATATTTCCTGCTGCCAATGACCAAAACCATAAAAAGAGCAAAGCATGGAATTTTGAGTGTGAATATGCACACTATAGGTGAGGAGATGTATCTATGTATACAGACACACATACACAGAGTCTGGAAGTCACTTCTTTTCTTCACAATATTAGCAACTAAAAATTGTAAACTACCTGAATTTTAGAAGATATCCTAATTGAGAACACATCTGGTTTAAAAGCCCATGTTTGGTGCAACATTGACAAAGTTGAATTGTAACGGCCTTACTTAATACTTATAAAATCCTAGGTTTTAAAAGGCAAAGAAAAAAAAATAGAGAGAAAACCATAGTTCTGACTCCTAACTCATAAAACTAAAATGAGTAGCTCTCATAGGCACACACTTCACAGATCTCCTTCAGTCTCCTCCATTATACATGGACCAGTTACGCCTTCCAGACAGAAATGATCATTGCTTACCCTGTTGGAAGTGTGAGCACATAATAACATGAGGACATTTGGAAAGGTGGAAAATAGTGTGCCAAGAAAGAAAAAGAAAAAGAACTCCAGACAGGATTTGCAGAAGGGAAATAATTTATTCTGCTATTGGTTTAAGGTTTGCAAATATGATAATTCATGGACATTTGGAATTATGGTTCATACTTGAAACCTAATGGTTGAAGAAAGCAAAAAATACCACAAGATCTATTTCATAATATTAAAATACTTATTTCAAGCTTTTTGGAAACAAGTTCAATAGCTAAACCGTTCTTTTTTTTTTTTGAGACGGAGTCTCGCTCTGTCGCCTAGGCTGGAGTGCAGTGGCGCGATCTCCGCTCACTGCAGGCTCCGCCCCCCGGGGTTTACGCCATTCTCCTGCCTCAGCCTCCCGAGTAGCTGGGACTACAGGCGCCCGCCAACCTCGCCCGGCTAATTTTTTGTATTTTTAGTAGAGACTGGGTTTCACCGTGTTAGCCAAGATGGTCTCGATCTCCTGACCTCGTGATCCGCCCGCCTCGGCCTCCCAAAGTGCTGGGATTACAGGCGTGAGCCACCGCGCCCGGCCAACCGTTGTTTAAAAGAACGGAATTAAACAGTAGTTTAGGGTCAGATGTTTAAGCGCTTTTGATTGTTAAAAGGTTAAATGAGTTGTAGGTGTGCCCCTTGTTCTAAGACTGCATTACCTAAGACATACTGAAATTTTGATTCTGTCACTCTGTACCTTTTGATCTGTCTGCCTGTCCTTTGTCAAGACAAGTGCAATACCGAAATCCTAACATTCAACTGTTGAGAATTTCTATCTTGTCTATTATTGTACTGTATTACAGGAAGCTTTCTCCATCTTTACACCAAGTAATTAGGGGAAAAAAACCCCTGTATATTTCTCGGCTGTTTCAATATCATAAAAAAGACTTGAAAATTTCAGACAAGGCTGGAAACTGCTGAGCTTGAGTGCAACACCTCTGGGTTTACCGTTTAACCATTCCCCTCCGAGGTTTTACTACCTTTCTAGGGCGCAGCTAGGAATCAGCGCCATCATCACTGGTAGGAATCACAAGTGTTAGTCTTTTCTTTACTTTTGGGAATTTCTTGCTTTATACTTACTTCCTCCACATTCTCTGCTTTCTTTCAACCGCTCCAGAACAGCTTGTATTTTCCCCTCACTGCATTGGATATTTATGAAAACAAAATGTTCATTTAACTCAAGCTTCTCCAAACTCTTGGAGGACAAAGAATTACAAATCCCAAATATATGTAACCTGAGGAAGAAAAAAACATGGAAATGCAAATAATAATTTAACAGTTTATTAAGTGGTCCTGCCACAAATATAACTTGGAAATACGCTTTCATTTCAGAGTCCCAGGTTGCCAGATTTCATGTTTGGAGTTTCATGAGATTGTTAAGCTCTAAGAAAACCTGAGGGTGCCTAAGTTCTACCCAATTTACTTCACTATATTATTTTTACTTTAGAAATTTCATAAGGACAAAGAATTCAGCCACTAAAAAACAAAAGTGGTAGAACATGGGTTAGAGTGAAGTTTCTAACTCAAGTGCATTGCTTTCACACTTCACTGCTTTAAAAAATTACATTTATACACACATACACACTCAAGGTCACAATGCATAGCTATTATATATTACAGGCATTCCCCATAGATATTGTGAGATCAGTTTCAGACCAATACAATAAATATCACAATTAAGTGAGTCACACAAATGTTTGATTTCCCAGTGTATATAAAAGTTATGTTTACACTATACTGTAGTCTATTAAATATGAAATAGCATTATTTCTAAAAAATGTACATACTTTAATAAAAAAGTACTTTATTGCTCAAGAATACTAAGAATCACCCAAGCCTTCAGTGAATTGTAATCTTTGCTGGTGGAGGGTATTGGCTCGATAATAATGGCTGCTGTCTAATTGGGGTGGTGATTGCTGAACGTTGGAGTGGCTATGGCAATTTCTAAAAATAAGACAACAATGAAGTTTGCTATGTCAACAGACTTCTCCTTTCATAAAAGATATCTCAAAAGAATGCAGTGCTGTTTGATAACATTTTACCTGCATTAGACATTCTTTCAAAATTTGAGTCAATCTGTTCAAACTCTGTCAATACCTTATCAACTAAGTTTATGTAATATTCTAAATTCTTTGTAGTCATTTCAACAATGATCATAGAATCATCAGGAGTAGAATCCATGTTACGAAACTATTTTCTTTGCTCATTCGTAAGAAACAACTCCTCGTCTGTTCAAGTTTTATCATGAGACTGTAGCAATTCAGTCACAACTTTAGACTCCATTTTAAACTCTTGTTCTCTATTGTTTCCACCACATCTGCAGATACTTCCTCTACTGAAGTCCTGAAATTCTCAAAGTCATCTATGAGGGTTGCAATCAACTTCTTCCAAACTGTTGTTTATGTTGATATTTTGATTTCCTCTCATGAATCACAGATGTTTTTAATAGCCATTACAATGGTGAATCCTTTATTATTGAAGTATAAATCACAGAATGGAAGAATTTCAATTAACTTTGCCCTGATCCATCAGAGGAATCACTATCTATGGAAGCTATCACCTTACAAAATGTATTTTTTTTTTTTTTTGAGACGGAGTCTCGCTCTGTCGCCCAGGCTGGAGTGCAGTGGCGCGATCTCGGCTCACTGCAAGCTCCGCCTCCCGGGTTCACGCCATTATCCTGCCTCAGCCTCCCGAGTAGCGGGGACTACAGGCGCCCGCTACCACGCCCGGCTAATTTTTTGTATTTTTAGTAGAGACGGGGTTTCACCGTGTTAGCCAGGATGGTCTCGATCTCCTGACCTCGTGATCCGCCCGCCTCGGCCTCCCAAAGTGCTGGGATTACAGGCGTGAGCCACCGCGCCCGGCCCAAAATGTATTTTTAAAACAAAGAGACTTGAAAGTTCAAACCAGTTCAAATGAGATTATGAGAAATGTGCTACTCTTCCTTTCACTTGAACACTTAGGGATTATTGTGGAGTTATCAGTTAGTCTAATGATAATATTATTGTGTCTTAGGAAATAGAGGGACCTGAGGATAAGGAGAGAGATGAGGGAGCTATTAGTTGGTAGAGCGGTCAGAACACCAACATTTATCAATTAAGTTTGCTGTCTTATATGGTCATGGTTCATGGAATGCCAAAACAATAACCATAGTAACATCAAAGATCACTGATTACAGACCACCATAACAGATATAATAATAATGGCAAAGTTTAAAATGTTGCCAGAATTACTAAAATTTTTCACGCATATTATAAGCACATCCTATTGGAAAACTGTTGCCAATAGACATGCTTAACTTAGGGTTGCCACAAACCTTCAATTTGTAAAAAGCACAATATATGCAAAGTGCCAAAAAGTGGAGTATACTCAAGCAAAGCACAATCAGATGATACATGCGTGTATTTTAAAAAGCCATCTCAATACATTACTCCATGATTAACAACATTTCATTTAGTAGCAAAAGCCTTTTGAGGCATTTCTGGTGCTGTTTAAAGCGTTTTTGTGCTGATTTCTGTGACCCAAACACTTCCGATCAGTTCATAGCAACATATGTTAATGTTGAGAATTACTTCTCAAGTAGGAAAAAATAATTCAAGGTCTAAGAGAATATGGGCTCTTTTCTAAACTCGATTGCTGTGTTTTGGCATCAAAAATCCAATTGTGACCATTCATGAAAAATAGATGAAAAAATATTTGTTCAAAACAAAAATTATAGAAGGTTTACAGGTATACTCATATAATTATCAGTGTATAAGTATAGTTATGTATGCATAATTTCCAGTTTGTAACAGTAAACCTGCAAAGGCCATAAAATAAATTAATCAAAATCAGCATCATTTTTTTCTATGGAGTTTTGACCATTCTCTTGGTTTTTGTTTGTTCATTTTTGGTGTTCAGAAAGACAAGTCTTTTATGAATTAAACTGTTTTTCAAAGAACAATTTTTCTCTTTGGGAAATTCCTATTTTCTTCTAAGCCCATTCTACTTTATATTGGTTTTAAAAACTATTATATTTCACGCACTAGCAAATTTTAAACAATGACTGTAAAATATCAAGAAATTGCAAATCACATTTGAATGTTCCATCCAAAGTATTTCTTTTATTATTAATTTAAAAGGATTCTTTGTGGTAAATGTGCCAGAATATCTTGATTATAATTAAGTCAATTGTTTAGCTTAGTTTTATATTCAGGAAGGTGAAGAATGTGGATGTCTGACTGTTTAAATGCAAATCTATAAGGAGATAAATCCTCAGCAGCATATTTGTTTCTGGCAGCATTTCTATTTTTAGTGATTTAAAAAAATAGCTACAACTGAGGATGTAAATAGAATTAATAATCTGATGATTTTAATCCAGTGGTTTAAAAAATTTAACAGTTCACAGGTCTTGTTAGTTCATACTAATTTCATCAGAGAGAAAGTCATGAGTCTCATTGAAATTAATTTTGCCCAATTACTATGTATAGTTCTTTACAATAGAAAACAGATGGCCTGTTATTTATTATGGTTTGCTTTGTGATAAGAATGTTCATTGTAAAGTGATTTTTAATTTTCAGAGGCTATTTAATTTGCTGCCCTTGGATTTAGTATATGAACTGCCTGATCAGCCTCTTACCCTTTAAAGATAAGGGATTTACTACTTTGAAATTTTGGCTATCTCAACTGCAGAGCTAATAAAAAAACATTTTGTATGCTCTAGGCTTTTATTTTATTAACTGCTGCTTTCTGAAGTCTATGGCACTGTAGGAACTAGAAATAAAGAAGCATCAGGGTATTCAAGTAAAAGTATAAATCATAGAATCATATGGAACGAAAGAAATGCAGCCTTTTTTTTTTCCCCAATGATCAACCAAAACCAACTCCATTTCACAAGCAACTATCAGAAAATCCTTAAAAATCTGATTAAACATATTTATTAAGGAGGTCAAAAAATTTTTATCTAGGTTTTATCTGCTTTGAGATAAGTAGAGAGAAAGTATCTTCGTTTTTCTCAATACATTTATTTTATTAATCACATTGACATGTGAATATGAACCATTTGAATATGTTAATTAAATCCTCTAAGTCTAGTTCACTGAAAGTCATAAGACAACAGTTTCAAAGGACAACTATTGAGATATAACTGAGCCTTTCTGTCACTTATCACTCCCTCCTCCCCATTCAGCGGGTCACCAAAGTCTTTAAATGTTTCCTTTAAATTGGTTGCTTTTTTACCAACCTCACTGAGTCAGCCTCCTCAGGAACCATCAGACTGCATGAATCAGCTAACTGACCTTCTTGTACCCAGTCATCCGCATTTCAGTCCATCCTCCATGCAATTAACTTTCTAAAGTAGAAAGCTTATGGAATTCTTCCTGGCCAGGTTACCTTGAACAAGGTCAGCTGCTTGTAGTCTAAAGCAACTTCCAAATACCTCAGAAATGTCTCAAGGTATTTAATAAACTCTATAGTAGCTATGGGTCTGTTTATTTGCCCTCCCTTGGAAGGGGTTTTAGCCAGAATCAATTGTTCTTCCCTCACACCCTCCCCAAAATGTCTTTCCAGTCTCTTATGTCTGTGTTTGACTCTTATTCTTTTCATTCTTTAAGGTCCAGAACAAATGTCACCTACCCAATGAAGCTCTTCTTATAAAAACCCTCCATTAATTAATTTAACTAATCCTAAGTATGTTATTCATACCTTTAAAAAATCTAGTTAGAGCTCTTATACTGAGATAGATAACCTATTTTATGTTATTGAATGACTTGCTTATGCCTTTAGGACACAGCGCCATAGAAGACTGATAGAGGCTTGTATAATTTATGACTAAATGTTACCATATTTTATAATCCTTTCTTCTATAAGCCATCTTACTTTCAAGGTAGTGATTATTTTGCATGTAGATTTTGTGATCTCATTAATTATCTCAAGTGATATTCATATCCTTTCAGATTAAAGTATATTTAGGCCTAGGATTAATATAATAAAGGTTCTAACTGAGCTACATTTGAGGACCATCTAAACATTTATAAAAAGGTATAGATGAATGTGCTGGGAAATTAATTAAAAATCCAAGTAACATATAGATTAAATATAAAGATACTTGCTAAACATATTTTATATTAGAGAATATATTTACACACATTCATATAGTCATATCAAACCCACAAAACTTAGCCCTGATTGGTCCCAAGAAGCCTTTTCTCTATTTTTAGAACAATCCCTTAGTCTTTAAATGACTATTTCACATCATTTTTCACCTTAAACTTCAACCAGCTCTTTTTCTAACAAGTCTCTCAGCTGAAGACCTTACTCTCAATCTCAAGAAAATACAGGTTATCACAAGAGAGCTTTCGCATGCTCCAATCTCCACACCAACTTACCTTTATTCCTAAGCACATGCTTCGTTCTCTCTCCTCTTATCACAGATGAACTCTTCAGCGGAAGCCAACCCTTCTCCACAGCGTTAGATTGCATCCTTTCCAGCTTACTTGTGTATATTGCTTCAGCAATTGCTGTCTTTCAGTCTGCACTTGTTTCTCCCTTCAAATGAATCATTCCCTTCAGCATGCAAGCCTATTCCAATGCCTCCTAGTTTTGAAAACACAAACAAACAAACAAAAATCACACACCAACACACAAATGATTTTCTTTATTCTACTTCTCTCCACAGTTACCCACCTATTCTCTTTTATGGCAGACCTTTTTAAATGAATTGTCCATAAATTATATGTTATTTCCTCACTTTTTAGTCTGTTTGGAGCACACTGTAATAGATGAACATCACACTAACCCACCAAAAGAGCAACCAAGTTCACATGTTCTTTAAGAAATTTTCTGCCTCTTCTTTCTTCTATAAACTATGTTTTGATGGCTTCATTACATGTTTCCTAACATCACTTGCAATGGGTTCACTCTTACCTTCCCAATGTTTTTTCAGTCTTCTTTGCTTTCTCAATACCTCCCTAACTTCCTAACATTTGACTAGGTTCAGTATTAGTCATACTCATTGCATGATTCATCTCACCCAGTTACAAGGTTTAGTGTCTACAGTGATGGCTCTCAAGTGTATAACCCCAATCAAGATATCCCTCCTCAACTCTACATTAATTTTCCCAAATCCCTATTGGACATCACAACTTGGAAGTCCAACAAATATACCAAGCTTATCAGGTCCAGAACATATGTCCTGATTTATATCCTGTCAAACCCCAAACTGCTTTGGTTGTGCCTTCCCTAATTTAGTGAACAGCAACTCCAATTTTATAGGTACTAAGACAAAAATATGTAATAATTGTCCTTCCTTTCTTTCTCTTTTATTCTACATCAACAAATACTGTAGGCTGTAACTTTAAAATCTACCCAGAATCCAGCCACACCTCACTATATTCACTATTATGATGACTCCACTCTCCCATAGAGTGTTTTTTGATTATTAGCAAGAGCCTTTACCAAATTGCCTTCGTGTTTCTCAGATCATTAGACAGTTTCTAAAAATGTAATCCTGTTAAAACATTGGTTATTAACTAGGGGATATTTTACCCCTTAATGGAGGATACCTGGTAATGTCTGGAAGTATCTTTTGTTGTCAAAATTAGGGAAAAGCTAGTGGGTACAGGCCAGAGATGCTGTTAAACGTCTTATAATGCGTATGGCAGCTCCTTGCAAAAAAGAATGATCTTGAAAAAATTACATACAGAAACTTCATTTGGAAATATGTCACACCCTTTGCACGACCTTCCATAGACTTCTCATTTCACTTTGAATAAAAACAAACATCTTTGAAGTTAATTGCCTACAATGGTCCACAATACCTGATCCTCTAATACATCTCTAATTTCATCCTCTCTCTTGATGTGTCACTCTTCTCCAGCGATAGTGGTCTCTTTGAAAAGTTTCAAACAAGTTTGCATATTAGTTTCCATATTTTTGCATTTTCTTTCCTCTCTGCTTGCAATGTTCTTTAAACAGGTAATTATATGACTTGCATGCTCCCTTCATGTAGATGTCTGCTCAATATTGTCTTTATAGTGAGGTCTTCTCCCATTATCATTTATAAAATGGCATTCTCCAATACCAGATACACACTCATATAACTGGCTTTGGCTGTGACATTTCTCTGCTTTAATTTTCTGCATAAATATTTCCTTAAAATATTTACTTTAAAAAAATGTTCACCTCTAAAATATAAATTGAGGAAGTTAGGGACAGTTCTCTTGCTCTCTCTCTCTTTTTACTTTAATACCACTTATGAGAATGCCTGAACTAGAAAGATATATTTAATAAATATTTGTTGTATGAATGAATGCATAATCTGATTGAAAATGTATAGTTATTTATCTGTTGACATAGCGTTAGATTATACTTCGCTACTGGAATCAAGGGAATAAAACATATCAGTTTTGAACTAAAGAGTTTTGATTCCTCTCATATTTTATTTTGATTACACCAAAGTAGAACATCTAATAAGCTCCTTCTCAGCCGAAAAAAAAAAAAAAACATGGAACACATCAATAAAACAGAGATCAAAGGGCATGGGGACCAAGGGAGAAGAATTTAAATGTTCTTTCATTTTCTCCTTTACTTTCTATTGATAAGTAATTATGAGGGTTAGTCCTCAGTTCTTTGATTTGCTTTAAACCAATTTGAAAAGGAACAAATGTCCTGAAACCTTAAAGACAAGTTCTATTAATCAGTAAACTGTAGATCGTAAATCCCTTATGCACATCATGTGCTGTAAACAGCTAATTCCAGATCTATCTAAATTCCAACCATAAATTCCAAGTTGTTATGGCCGAGTTAGCTTACTCAAGCTAGCTCATCCCCTCACTCATTCCAGCTTTGTTTCTTGTTTTTTTGTGTAGTAAATATGGAGAAATCAGTTCAGTTATTGCACTATAGTTTGAAATACAGTTCATCTTGGTATTTTAAGGTTGTGAGTTACACAGAGCCTAGTTAGAAAACCACAAATATCAATATGAGATGTGTAACATGTAGGATGATTTGGCTACAAGTTCAGCTAATGCTATTACAAACTAGCTTGCACTAAGAAAATGTATTTCACAATACAATAAGTTGAGAAGAAAGATAACTATTAGAGATGTTTATATCGGTTGATAGCCTTAAGGATGGAAATTATTACCTTCTCTCTGTTTCGTTATTCTACGGATCTTCACTTTTATGTTAGGCTGACATCCTTGAGCGTTCAATATAATCCTGGGTACAGAAGGATCCATTTTAAATGTGTCTTTTTTAGAGGAAAGAGATCTCTCCCAGTAGCTCCTCCACCACTAAACCTCATTTCTTATCAGATCAAGATTTGGCTAATATGGCAAAACCAGTCACTAGTGAGGCAAAGAGGTTGTTTGGTTTAAATAATTCATAATTTTCCCTGCAACTGATGATATGGTTATCTTTTCAAATATATGGTTCTGTTAGCAAGTAAGAATGAGGGAATGGATAATTGAGAGAATACAGACAGTATATGCTACAAGAGATTTGTCTTTGTTGGAACCCAGCATTATTTATTTGCCCTTGTCCCAAACTTTTATGCCTCTGGCACCACAGTGCCTTCATCGTGCTTCCTTATTACCCAATGCTTCCTAATGTAACCATCCAGGCCTTTTCTTGGCTAAAATGCTTTATATTTCTCAAATCTACCTTACCTATTTTCATTATTCATTATGAACACATATTAATTCTTCAAAAATGTTAGGACTTACCTTAGAAAGAAACGCAATTCAGATAAATCATATCATTATGAAAATAATTGAGAAGTGATATTAATTTGTGTATTGACCTCTAAGCTTCTGGGTGTTCCCCTGTTACATACTTATGTTGAAGTCTAAGTCCTTTGCCTCAAACTCATAATGTATTATCTTGGCTTAACATGATTCAGCCTACTATTTTAACCAGGAACATAGACTTTGTGATAGACCTAAGTCAGGGGCCCAAATCTAACCCTAGATTTCTGGCCTTTAGCAAATTGCTGAATTTATTAAACCTGTTTCATCAATTAGGAACAAAATATGAAATGTCAAGCCCTTTCATAATGCATATGAAATGCTTAGCACCATGCTTGATACCTAGCAATGGTTCCCTTAATTATTGTTTTTCTGTTATTAGTGTTATCATTACCATGATTATTCTAAAATCTCCAGCACCTATAATAAAATAGTATTCAGGCATTTCAAGAGCTCTGTAAATGTGGTTTATATAAATAAATTAATTAATTTTACAGAAAGGTAAGATAAGTGTTATAGTCTATAACTTGTTCTAGAATTTAGATAAAGAAAGAAAACTGTAAAATTTAGCTCATCCTGAGACTGTCTCAACCAATATCCTAAATAGAACATAATGCTGGGGTTTATTCAATGTCCAGGATTTTCTGATTTCAGAAAATCTCACATATAAGATGCAAATGTAGGAGTAAGTTGGGTACAGGAATGTGAAATGTGGGATGGCAATGAGACATCTAGTGTTCCTTGTTTTTTTCCATTCTTTATTTTTTTCTTTTTTTACCCTTCCTTCCTCCCTCCCGCATTTCTCTCGCTCTCTCTATAAAATTTCTCAAGACTCTCCGCAGACTTGCATTTCTTTGAAAGCAACACTTGCAGAAGCTGACTCCAAAAAGACCAAATTTATCTGGCTTTATGTGCAGTACATCGTCACTTGCATTAACTGCTTATTAGTTCTGCCTAATCACCACACAGTACAACCTGGAGGAAATAATCTGGACATCTGTTTAAACACGGTGGATTGAATGACACATTTATCTCTGATACATTTAGAAAACAAGTAAGTATATTACAGGAATAGATAAAATAACAGAGAATAGACAATCAGGCAATAAACAGGGAGATGTCCTTAATGTTCTAGAGTGAAAAGCAAGTGAGAGGATGGTAACTGATGCAGCAGAGCTGAGAAAGAGAACACTTCTCTGCAGATGAGGCTGCTAATGAAGAGCAAGTTGGTAGTTCAGAAACCAGAGGTACACAAGTTCCACTGAAGGCAGAAATTAACATGTAGTCAGGGGAAATGGATAGGACTGAACACAGGAGAAGTGATTAAAATTTTTTCTGGTAGGCAAGATTCTAAAAATGTACAGGTCCCCAAGATTTTCCACCCTAATTCAGGGGACTTTGAAAACAGTGAGATGTCATGCCCCCTAATGTGCCATGTTTCACGGCAAAGGAATCTTGCTGGTGTAATTAGGATTACTAATCACACTAGATTCTTAAAAGCAGAGGGTTTTCACTTGCTGGCAGTAGAAAAGGAAATAAGAGCTTTGAAGCATTATCTGTATCTGATGGTGGAAGGGGTCATGTGCAAGTGATGCACGTCGGCTTTAGAGCTGAGCAGCGTCTGCTGCTAGCCAGCAAGTAACAAGGAACCTCAGTTTCACAAGTTCAAGGAACTGAATTTGACCAACAACCAGAATAAACTACAAGCAGATTCCTCAATCTCCAGATAATAGTTCACTCTAGCTGACACCTTGATCTAGCCTGCAAGACTCTAAGCAGATAACCCATTGAACTTACTCAGATTTCTGAGCTACAGAATGGAGAGATAATAAATGCGTGTCAGGTTACTAAGTCTGTGGTAATCCGTTGTGTGGCAGTAGGGGAAAAAAAAAACAAAAACAAAAAACCACGTCTGATCTAGCCCAGCGTGGTGGCATTGTAGTCCCAGTTTCTCTGGAGACTGAGGTGAGAGGATTACTCCAGTCCAAGAGTTCAACTTCAGCCTGGGCAACAAGGCCTCACCTCTTAAAAAAATTAACTAAATTGACTAAAACATTTGAATTCAGCAATGAGATCACCTGTCCCCAATCATAACAGGGATTTATTCTCTGAGTTTCCACAATGAAGGGAGGAGGAAGGAAACACCCATTTGAGTGTCTTATGATGAAATGGCCTTATTCCTTCCTCATTAACTAGACAGCAAATCACACCATTTGCTGAGGCTACTCAACTCACGAAGACAATTTTTATTGGAGAAATGGGGTTTTTCTACTCAAACTCAAGGTCTATAGTCCACTATCAATTCTTATTGTGCAGGTGACCACTTCTTTCTAACCTAATTTTTTGTTTTCATATAGACAGAATTTTAGTATTACAATCTTCTTTGACCTCAGTCCTCCTGTTTACTCATTCCTCTCATCAGAGGAGGGATGATCTATTCTTATTCGTCGATGTGGAAGGAGAAATTGAACGTGAAATACCCCATCCTCCCCATTTTTCTGTTGGGGAATCAAACTGCAGGTATTCTCCAGTTCCATCTTGTCATTTTCAATGGCTCACATCAAGGAGAGGACCTGATGTTTCCTCAGCAGGCTGTCTGGGCCTCAGGATGGTGTGTGGGATGAGATAAGTGATTCTTTTTAATTCCAGTCCTTATTCTCAGGAAGCCCACCTGAAAAAGATGTAAGGCTCTTTCTCTTAAATTATTTACACAGCAATAAATATATTTTGATCATCCAACTGCTCTTTTGAGTAAATTCTCAATGATTTCAACACATAATTGGGAAAATAACGGAGGTATTACTTATTGACATAAACCCAAAATGATGAATCTACATCCTCAATTAACTATGTGTAGGAGACCTAAGAATATATGAAATTTGGAGAACACAAATAGCATGAAGAGGAGAAACAGCTGAATGCCAGGAGGTCTAATTAGGAGGAAATTGTGATATTTTTAATTTCACTTGTGCCTGACCATCATAAAATAGCAAGAGGTATTAGTTGTCGGTAGTACACTAATTTTTTGTCTTAGGCATTTATTTCTGTTTGCAGATTTTAACCACTGAAGGAAAAAATATTAAGCAGTAAAATTGCATATAAAAAGATAAATTCCCCAATAATTTGTATTATAATTTAAATTTTTCATTTTTTGCAATATTCTCCAAGTATTTATTTATTATTATAAACCCTGTTTTTTAAAAAAGTCTGTTCTTATTTTTTTTTGAGTTATTTATTTCTTAAAGTATTCCTAGATCTCTTGGACTCTTTCAGTGTAAAAACTCTCAAAAAAGAAAAGGGTGAAGATAAGCAAATTATTCAAATTAATATAATAGAAAACACTCAAGAAAGAATGACTATGCAAAATTTTTGCTTTTAAAAGTTTTTAATTTATTAATTGAGCATGGATCAAGGTAGAAATATATTAAAAGAACAAGTTTACTGACTCAGGAAGAGTTATCTATAAGTTGTCATTTTTCAACATTACTGTCATTTTTATGATCTGCTGAGGCTAGTTCACAAAATCTGTTTTGAACTATCTGATTCTTAGGATTTAATGCCCTTAGGAATTTGGCAAAATTATCTGCTTTGCTTAGGTCCTGATAATGCACTTAGGCCCAGAACTTCAGTTCAAAGCTGATAAATGGAAATGTACAGTTTTTCTCAAATTTCTTTTGGAACGTATCTGGATAGAATATAATTAAATTCTTATTATAACTGTAACTTAATGTACTTTTCTATTCTACATTAATTCTTTCTCTTAAAGGATTATTTATCTTTCTTATTATTGAATCCCTTTGATAAAGCAGCTTAATTGTTCCAATGGCTGTGTTCTTATTGAATTTTATAGTTTTATATGTGCCTTCATAACAATCTTTATCTCATTAGATCACCAGTATCTGTTTAAATTAATGTCTTTTGAAATCTGTCCTTGAGGTCAGCGACTATTGCTTATTTATATTTTTATCACCATTATCTAACATCATGCCTTGGACAACATAGTTGAAAAATACTGCTACATTAAATTATGTAAGGTGTTTGTTTAAAATAGCCCATTTTAGCATCTTATCTTTGGTCCATAATGGCCACAAATTGGGTTATAGTGGCATCAAAAAATGTTAATAGAAATGTAACTGATCAACATTGAACATTCTTTTTTCATCTACTCTCTGCTGAGATTAAAATACTAATTTATATGGAAACTATTTTTTCCTGCTAATGTGATTCCTATTTGCTCTATTTTTCTTCTTAAAAACAGATGGAGAAAAAATGTGTGCCTGCTAGATTTTCAACAAGTAATATTTTATTAACACAAAACATAAAATAGATGGAGCACAAATATATTAAAATATCACATTAATCAATAAAATATAAGGACACTTTGTTTATTCTATGACATCTGTATATCATTAAGGATAAAATCAAAAGTTATCCCTACTGTAAATCAACACAAATAGTATTTTTTAATGGTCTATAACCTTAAGTGAAGTACAGCAAGCCATTGTGAGACAGGTAGTAAGGTGCCTAGGAAACATTTCCAACACAAGAATTCACATGTGGTTAGAGGCATGGAGATAAATCTGAAATATAAAGGGCTACAATATATGTACACACTGTAATGTAAAACTCTAAAGAGTGAATAAATACAAGACAGCTTTATAAATAGAATTTTCAGAGTCTATAATCTTTATGTATTCAAAATGGTTATGTTGGGTCTTATTGCATACATTAGACAAGACAGTCACATGATGTTCAGTTTTTAGCATTGTGTACTTTTTATTTGCCACATTTCTCTATTGTTGAGGTTCACAGCCTTGCAATTTTCATTCTGTAATTATGTTCTCTGTAATCGCAGCAATAACTCTGTAATTTTATTTTATCCCTATTTTATAGATGAATTCCCCAGAGTTTAAGTAGCTTGCCTAAATTCCTTAACTTGAACGTGACTAAATTAGGGTTTTTAATCAAATTTGTTTTATTCAAATCTCCAAGCACTTTCTTTCTACTATGTCCAAGAAATGAGAATTCTACTTTTCAAATAAAAAAGGGGCCTACAGATTAGGAGAAATATTTTTTAGCCATGTAGCTGATAAGAGATTAATATCTAAAGTACACAAAAAACTTACACAGCTCAATAACAAAAACAAAAACACCCAAAGAAAAAACCTAATAGCTCTGTTAAAAAATGAGCAAAGGACCTGTATATACGCATTAGCAAAGAAAACAGAAAAGTGGCCAACAGATACACAAAAAGTGTTCGCTAATGATTAGTGATGACATCACTAAACATTAGAGAAATCAAAAACACAATGAGATATATTACTTCACACCTGTTGGAATGGTTACCAAAAAGACAAAAAAGAACAAGTGTTGGCTAGAGTGTGGCAAAAAAGCAAACGTTGTACACTGTTGGTGGGAGTGTAAATTGGCACAGCTATTATGGAAAAGAGTATAGAAACTCTTCAAAAAAATTAAAAATAAGACTACCATATAATATAGTAATCTCTCTGCTGGGTATATATCCAAGGGAAATAAAATCAGCACCTCACAGAGATGTCTGCACTTGTGTGCTCATTTTAGTATTATCCATAATCACCAAATATGGAATCAACTTAAGCGCCCATCAAGAAATGAATGGATAAAGAAATTGTGATTGTATATGAATACTATTCGGTTTCATTTGCTGCAGCATGGATGAACTTGGAGGACTTTATATATGTTAAATAAAACAGGCCAGACACAGAAATACAAATAATTTATTATCTCATTCATATGGGGAATTAAAAAAAACTCAAATACATGAAAAGAGAATTTAGAATGTCGGTTATCAGGCTTAGGGAGAGAGAGAAAAAAGGGAAATGTAGGTCAAAGAGCACAGACTTACAGTTACGTAGGATGAAATAGTCTGGAGATCTAATGTCCAGCAGGAAGACTATGGTTAATCATATTTATTGTGCATTGAAAACGTGAGAATAAGAGTATATCTTAGGTGTTCATATTACAAAGAGAGATAATTATGTGTTAATTTGTTTGTAAGTATAACTAACATCAAGTTGTATGCTTTCAATGTATACAATAAAAATAAATTTTCGAAAATAATCTTACAATTTCTACCTATTTTATAATTTTAAAGATTTTTGGATCATAAAAAAAACATAGAAAATCAGGAATGAGATACCTTGTGGAAGTAATCCATTTCTATAAAGTATTTGACTTTTGTATACAATATTTGCAGTTGTCAGTCTCTCAGCAGTGAATTTAAATAACAGTGTACAGGAGTAATTACATCCAGGTATATTCCAACATAATCTCAGTATTGGAATGGTTATTTTAAAGCAAATTCTGTATGTTTGTAATTTTCATGCTGTATTTCTTAGAATCAAAGATAACCTAGGTAACTGTTCTAAATAGTCTTACCTTTCAGCTTTCTTCTTAATGTATTGCCCCCCATTTAAATAACTGAGATCCAAAAAAAAGAAGATTCCTTAAAATTATTCTTTGTGACTTACTGAGAATAAAAACATAACTAGAGACAACTCAGGCACTCCAAGTGTTCCAGAAGTCCCACTGGGAGATCCAAATGATTTTGATTACTGTGGCTAGGTGAAGCTTCCAGGACACCAACAGGGAATGAGTCAGGAAATTTCCAGTTATTTGGAGCCAATTGTAAGTTTCCAGAGAGATAGCATTGAAACAACAAAATCAATTGTCTTCTCACTTCAAAATGTACCTCTCAGGACCCTGGGAGCAACCTACTGCTTTATAATCAGTCAAAGTGAGGTTCTCATAAACAAATGTCCTGGTATTGTTTTCTCATCCTGTGTTTCTCTCAATATTTCTCCAAGATAAGAACATTAGCCTGATCTCTTGAGAACCGGACTAGTGTGCTAATGACATGTTATTACAATTTGAATTCTTGTGGAATTTAACTCTAATTTACCACAAATTAATGTGAGGCTCTGTCTTCGTCTTACTCTACTTGTGCTGCTATAACAAAATACTGTAGACTGGGTAATTTATAAAGAAAATACATTTATTTCTCACAATTTTGGAAACTGAGAAGTGCAAGGTCAAGAGGCCAGCACCTTCAGTTGTCTTCTTAAGACTGCTCTATGATTCCAAGTTAGCGCCTTGTTGTTGCATCTTCTGGAGGGGAGGAGCCATGTGTTCTCACATTGCAGAGGCACAAGGCAAGCAAGCCCATTACTGCTGCTGCCTGAAGCTTCTAAATCCCATTCATGAGGGACGACCTCTCATGACTTAATCACCTCTTAAAGGCCCCATCTCCTTGGCCATTAAGTTTTAACACCGGAATTTTGAAGTGGACACATTGAAAGCGTAGCAAACCTTAATGCAGATTAGAATAACTGTAAAGCAAATAACATTTATTTGCTTTACAGTGATAATCCATAATAAATTTACAGCCAACTAAAATTGCTGGTTTCATCCCCCACCCCTTTCTCTTTTATCCCTCCCTCCTTTTTCTCCCTCTCTTTTAGAGACAGTGTCACACTGTCTCACCTAGGCTAGGATGCAGTGGTATAATCATAGCTCATTTCAGTCTCTACCTACTGGACTCAAGCTGTCCTCTTGCCTCAGTGTCTTGAGTAGCAGGGACTACAGTTAAACACCACCATGCCTTGCTAATTTTTTTGTTTTATTTTATATATATATGTGTGTGTGTGTATGTGTGTATGTGTGTGCGTGTGTGTACATATATATATATAATTTTTCCATAAGTTATTGGGGTACAGGTGCTATTAGGTTACATGAGTAAGTTATTTAGTGGTGATTTGTGAGATCCTGGTGCACCCATCACCCGAGCAGTATACCCTGCACCATATACGTTGTATTTTATCCCTTGCCCCCTTCCATTCTTCCCCTCAAGTCCCCAAAGTCCATTGTATCATTCTTACGCCTTTGTGTCCTCATAGCTTAGCTCCCACATATCAGTGAGAACATGCAATCTTTGGTTTCCCATTCCTGAGTTACTTCACTTAGAATAATAGTCTCCATTCTGATTCAGGTCATTGCAAATGCTGTTAACTCATTCCTTTTTATGGCTGAGTAGTATTTCATTATATATATATATATAAGTAGTATTTCATTATATATATAATTCATTATATATATACATAGTGTATAACTTCATTATATATACATAGTGTATAACTTCATTATATATACATAGTGTATAACTTCATTATATATACATAGTGTATAATTTCATTATATATACATGTAAGTGTATTTCATTATATATATACATATATACATGTATATATGCATATATACATATATACATGTATATACATATATGGTGTATATGTATGTACATATATATACATATGTGGTGTATACATATATATATACACCACAATTTCTTTATCCCCTCATTGACCTCATTGACCAATGGGCATTTATCCTCTCATTGACCTCACTGACCTCTTTATCCCCTCATTGACCTCACTGACCAATGGGCATTTAGGTTGGTTCCACGATTTTGCAATTGTGAATTGTGCTGCTATAAACGTGTGTGCAAGTATCTTTTTCAAAAAATGACTTCTTTTCCTCTGGGTAGATACCCAGTAGTGGGATTGCTGAATCCAATGGTAGTTCTACTTTTAGTTCTTTAAGGAATCTCCGCACTGTTTTCCATAGTGGCTGTACTAGTTTACATTCCCACCAGCAGTGTGGAAGTGTTCCCTGATCACCACATCCATGCCAACATCTACTTTTATTAAATTTTTTGATTATGGCCATTCTTGCAGGAGTAAGGTGGCATCACATTGTGGTTTTGATTTGCATTTCCCTGATGATTAATGATGTTGAGTATTTTTTCCCATGTTTATTGGCCATTTATGTCTTATTTTGAGAACTGTCTATTCTTAAAAGATAGTTTCATGTCCTTAGCCCAGTTTTTGATGAGACTGTTTTTTTTTTTTTTTTTTTTTTGACTGATTTGTTTGAGTTTGTTGTAGATTCTGGTTATTAGTCCTTCATGAGATATGTAGATTGTGAAGCTTTTCTCCCACTCTGTGGGTTGTCTGCGTACTCTGCTTACTCTTCCTTTGGCTGTGCAAAAACTGTTCAGTTTAATTAGGTCCCAGCTATTTATCTTCATTTTCATTGCTTTTGTTTTTGGGTTTTTGGTCATGAAATCCTTGCCTAAGCCAATGTCCAGAAGAATTTTTCCAGTGGAATCTTCTAGAATTTTTATGGTTTCAGGTATTAGGTTTAAGTCCTTAATTTATCTTGGTTGAATTTTTTATAAGGTGAGAGATGAGGGACCAGCTTTATTCTCCTACATGTGGCTAGTCAATTATCCCAGCACCATTGGTTGAAAAGGGTGTCCTTTCTGGCTTCATGTTTTTGTTTGCTTTGTCGAAGATCAGTTGGCTGTAAGTATTTGGGTTTATTTCTGGGTTCTCTATTCTCTTCTACTGGTCTATGTGCCTATTTTTATGCCAGTACCATGCTGTTTTGGTGACTATGGCCTTATAGGGTAGTTTGAAATCGGGTAGTGTGATGTCTCCAGATTTGTTCTTCTTGCTTAGTCTTGCTTTGGCTATGCAGGCTCTTTTTTTTTGGTCCCATAAGAATTTTAGAAGTGTTTTTTTTTTTTTTTTTCCTAGTTCTGTGAAGAATGATGGTGGTATTTTGATGAGGATTGCATTGAATTTGTAGATTGCTTTTGGCAGTATGGTCATTTTCACAATATTGATTCTACCCATCCATGATCATTGAATGTGTTTCCATTTGTGTCATCTGTGGTTTCTTTCAGCAGTGTTTTGTACTTTTCCTTGTAGAAGTCGTTTGACTCCTTTGTTAAGTATATTCCTAAGAATTTTTTTTTCAGCTATTGTAAAAGGGGTTGAGTTCTTGATTTGATTCTTCACTTGGTTGCTCTTGGTATATAGAAGAGCTACTGATTTGTGTACATTAATCTTGTACCCAGAAACTGTGATGAATTCTTTTATCAGTTCTAGGGTTTTCAAGGTAAACGATCATATGGTCAGCAAACAGGGACAGTTTGACTTCCTCTTTACTGATTTGGATGCCCTTTATTTCTTTCTGTTGGTCTCATTGCTCTGGCTAGGACTTCCAGTACGACGTTGAAGAGGAGTGGTGAGAGTCAGCATCCTTGTCTTGTTCCCTTTCTCAGAGGGACTTTTCCCCATTTAGTATTATGTTGCCTGTGGGTTTGTCATAGATGGCTTTTATTACATTAAGGTATGTCCTTTGCATGCCAATTTTGCTGAAGGTTTTAATCATAAAGGGATGCTGGATTTTGTCCAGTGCTTTTCTGCATCTATTGAGACAATCGTGTAATTTTTGTTTTTAATTCTGTTTATGTGGTATATCATATTTGTTGGCTTGCATTTGTTAAACGATCCCTGCATCCCTGGTATGAAATCCACTTGATCATGGTGAATTTTCTTTTTGTAATGTTGTTGGATTTGGTTAGCTAATATTTTGTTAAGGATTTCAAATTTTTAGTACAGAAGAGGCCTCACTATGCTGCCCAAGCTGGCCTTGAACTCCTGACCTCAAGCAATCCTCTGATGTGGCTTCCCAAATTGATGGGATTACAGATGTGAGCCACCACACCTGGCCTAAATTGTTTTCTTGCATTGAGGCTTGTCAAATTTTTCTGTATTTTAAAGTTAGATAACAAAATGGAGGACTTTTATTAATATGTTTTATTTAAGTAAAATCTTTATTCAACCTATCATTAAGATTTTTTTAGGATTCTGAGTATTTCAAGTGAATGTTTCCCATACATTTTATTTGTATTTTATTTATTTGTTTATTTATTTTTTGAGATAGCGTCTCACTCTATTGCCCAGGTTGGAGTACAGAAGTGCGATCTCAGCTCACTGCAAACTCTGCCTCCCAGGTTCAAGCAATTCTCCTGCCTCAGCCTCCTGAGTAGCTGTGATCACAGCCGTGTGCCACCACACCTGGTTAATTTTTGTATTTTTAGTAGAAATGGGTTTTTGCCACGTTGGCCAGGCTGGTCTCAAACTGCTGACCTCAAGTGATCCACCCACCTTGGCCTACCAAAGTATTGGGATTACAGGCATGAGCCACTGCTTCCGGCCTCCCATACATTTTATTTATTTAAGTAAGTATTAATTTGCTCAGCAAAATGTATTCATTCACTTGGAAAATTAAAAAAATACATATATTAAATAGAAGTTGGCCAAGAATGGAGGCCTTTTAGAAAATATTAGACGAATGTATTAAAATCTAATGCCTGAATAAGAGGCCCATGTATGGATTTGCTTTGTTATGGCTCTGTGAGCAGAGTAGTGAGACAGACATAGCAATAACCAATTTGTGTGTACTGAACATGGAACATATGGCAGAAATTCCCTCAATGGGGAAAAATAAGTAGCATCAGTTTTACATTTTCATTTGTTTTGTCCTCCATAAAATAATTACAATGCAAACTTTACAAGGAAACTGCTGAGTACATTCCCTTTCCTGATTAACAGACGTCAACTGTGTTATAAACCTTTAAGTGCGATATTTGTCAAAGGCCACCTAATTGTTATTTATAGCATTTTTAATCATAAATTAATATTTTAACATATCTGTGGCATGTATAGAAGCTGAACCATTTAGTATACACCTCCTCATCAAATAACCTAGTTTGACGTAAAACATATGTTGTTTTGATAGGCAATCCATGTTTATTTCACAATCTTTTTCTGAGATGAATACATTCAAAATTTATTGATCTTCGCTAGACTAGTTTCTATAAAATATATCTCTGAGTATCTCAACATGTCATAACAAAATCAATATAGTCTTCTGTTTCAAAAATGTAAATCTTTTTATGTAGGTTTTTAAAATTATTGGGAGTCCAAAATACTTTTTTTGGTGTGTAAAAAAATTAGTTAATTCCTACTAACATGGATCTACTTATTATTAGAGAGTGAACTCTCTCCCTTGAAGGTTGAAGTTCCAGAGCATTTTTCAAATAGAAAAAAATTCCAGTTTAGCAAGTCTGTGTTGCATTGGGTGGAGATGGGAGTTGCAGTTAGAAGAAGCAGCTTGCTGAATCTTCCACTTGTATTCCTGATACTTCTTCGTAAATTTGCTCCACAAATGTTGCCTTCTCTACTCCACCATTTTATTTTCCCACCAGACAGACTTACAAGATTTATTTGAACTCAGGATATTGCAGAAAGATGACTTCATGACCTGATGTTTTTGTGACTTGGTCAAGTGTGTATCTAAGATGGCTAAAACAAATCAGCATTTTTATCAAACTCATTTTTGTGACACTGATTATTAAGAAAGATAAGAAAACTATTACATCTAAACAACTGGATCTTTCTATTTGATATGTTTGATGCATTATACTTTAATTTGGAGAGATATAAAAATATATCTTATTATTTCTGCAATGCTATAACAAAATACCATAAACTTGATGGCTTTTTAAAATTTTAATTTGTTAATGTTTATTTTTAGATTCAAAGGATACATATAGAGGTTTATTAGAAAGATATGTTGCATGATGTTGAGGTTTGGAGTATAAATTAATCTGTCCCCCAGATGGTGAGCATAGGTCCCAACAGGTAGATTTTTAATGCTTGTCCCCCGGCTGCTCTTCCCACTCTTGTACTTCCTGGTGTATGTTGTTCTTACTTTTATGTCCACGTGTACCCAATGTTTAGCTCCCACTTATGAAAGAGAACATGTAGTATTTGGTTTTCTGTTATGCATTAGTTCTCTTAGGATAATGGCCTCCAGCAGCATCCATGTTGCTGCAGAGGACAAGATTTTGTTCTTTGTATGGCTGCATAACATTCCATGGTGTATATGTACCACATTTTCTTTATGCAATCCCTTGGTGACTTTTAAATAATAGAAATTTATTTCATATGGTTCTAGAGGCTGGTAAGTCCAAGATCAAGTCACTGGCATATTCTGTGTCTGGTGAGGGACTGCTTTCCGGTTCACAGAGTTTTCTTTCTGTGTCCTCAGATGGTGGAGGAAACAAGGAAACTCTCTGGCACTCCTTTTAAAAGGATAATAATTCCATTAATGCTGGTGCTGCCTCATGACCTAATTAACTTCCAAAAGACCCATTTCCTAATATCATTGCAATAACCCAACTCTTAGGGTCTGAATGTCTGTCTCCACCCCACATTTATAAGTTGAAACCTAATTCCCAATGTAATAGTATTAAGAGTTTGAGCTTTTGGGAGGTGATTAGGTCATGAGGCTAGGGTCTTCATAAATAGAATTGGTGCCCTTAGAAAAGAGATCCCAGAGAACTTTCTTGCTCCCTTTCACCGTGTGAGGACACAGCAAGAAGCCAATCATCTATGAACCAGGAAGTAGGCTCTCACCAGAACCCAGCCATTCTTGCACCCTGATTTTGGACTTTCTAGCCTGCAGAACTGTAAGAAAAAATTTCTCTTTATAATCCACCCAATTTATGATATTCTGTTATAGCAGAGTCTGAACAGGCTCAGACACTGGCATATTCGTGATTAGATTTCTACATGTGAATTTTAGGGAGACACAAAGATTCAGGCCACAGCAGTATAATAATAATAATGGTTATTATTATTATATCCGTAGGCGTGTTGGTTTCCTAGCTGCATAGATAATTATCACAACACAAACTTAATATCTTGAAATAACACACATTTATTATCTCATGGCCATTCAGGAGTTCAGGAATCTGGGCACAGCTTTGTTGGGTGCCCTGTTCGGGGTTTCACAAGGCTACAGTCAAGGTGTCAGCTGGATTATGTCCTCTGGAGGCATGACTAGGAAAGAATCTGCTTTCAAGCTTATTCAAGTTTTGTCAGAATTCATTTACTGGAGGCTGCATGACTGAGAACCTCTGCTTTTCTGGGCTTCTGGCTGGAGGCAAACTTCACATTTTAGACCCTGGTCAGAATTCCCAGGACCCATTCCCCACTTCCTTGCCCCAGAGGCTTCCTTAACACGGCTGTTTAGTCAACCAGAAGAATCTTTCAGTAGAGTCTGCTGGGATAAAATCTTATATAGGATAATAAAATCATAGAAGTGGCATCTCATTTTCTTTACCAGATAATATAACCAAATTGAGTGATTCATTAGAAGCAAGGGACAGGTCTTGCCTGCATCCAACAGGATGAAATTACACAGAGGGGTAGATAACAGGAGGTAGGAAATTAAAGATCACCTTATGGTCTGTTCACAACGATATGTAAGAATTGTTGTATTCACCTGGTTGGCTAGAGTTGCAAATGTTTTTAACATTGTCTTGTCAGTGTAAAGAACTACAGAAACTACAGATTATGAGTCAAAGAATTCCAGAATGTGAGCTGCCTTCTGTTACATTAAACTTGTGTAACTTCTTGTGTGTTTCTATGGTCAGAAGAAGATGAGAATAAAGAGGGATATCTTTCTTAAAAATGCTCATCACTGAAGTGCTCTTAGTCTATGTAGATTTATAGACATACACAGATCATTATATAAATAATGCAGAAAATAGTTCTGCTCAGAAAAATATGAACACCTCATTGTTAGATTAGTCTTAAAATTCTATTGAATATAAAATACTGTTGTGGTCAGAGAAATGTTTAAAAGACTTTAAACACTGGTACTTCCCCAGTACTAAAAAAAAGTCTGACTGAATACTGTTTTATATAATTTGGCCTATTTTAAGTTGTCTGCAAACCCCCCAAAAAAGAGAAGATTAAAAATAGCTTTACTGTACATATAGGGAATATTTAAGTCTCACTAATTTTACATTTTATAGAAAAATCTCTTCAAACTTGATTTTGTGATTTGCCATAAATTTGGAGCTATGGTTTTGTAAAAATAACATAATTGAGATAATGCTGGTAAGTATGCATTACTATTGAAAATAAAGTAAAATTTGTAATAGCTAATTAGTTATTCCAACTATTCTTAATATTTCATATATTTCCCCTTGAGTTTTTATTTTATGCAAATCCATACTTATTGTGCTAGTTACCGGAATTGAATTAATTTATTGATTGCAAAGGCACTTGTCGACATAATTAGTGTAATGCACCTCTACCTTTACTGCTTGGTTAGACATATAAACAGTGTTCCTTAGAAGTTTAGGTCGACTAGCTTTTGAAGTTCTAAATATAGGAGAAGGTTTTAGCAGTAAAATGCACTTAGCAAAATCAAACAAAAATCTATGTAATTGCTTTCAGTTGAAAACAGGGATGCTTACCTCTTCACAGAAACAAGTGTGAATACATAAAGTGTTAAACTACTAATGAGCAGTCTTAGAGCAGAGGAGAAGAAAATGAGACATTTTTCTTTGCTATTTGCTCCTGACAGACAGGAATAGTCAAGTGCCTGCTCTGCAAATCTGAAAAGGCATTTGGGCATGTGCTTGAAGGTAAATGGGTAGAATAAGTAGATGACTGTCATTGCTTCCTTCTATGTACTAGGAAAATCACAACGCTTTCAGATAGAAATCATTAAGAAAACATTTCTCCAATTTCAAATAGGACTGTTTGTAAATTACCTTCACAGTGTTATTCAGATGAAAGAGAACAGCTTTCTTAATAGAATCAGATTATGTGTGAAGAAATCTGTTTTCCTCTGTAGATGATAAGATTCCTCATACCTAGTTGCCAGAGTATAGTCATGCTTTAATATTATAGAAAACTCTGAATATGACCCGGCGAGGTGAAGGGTATGGGTCTTCCCCCATATGTCATGGAGGAAACAAGTGAAAATAAATGCGCCATGTTTTTGATTACCTTCTGTATAGTTTTGTTGGTCTTATTTACAGTTTTATTAACCTAATATGGTTTCATGAGCCTTAAAAGTCATATCAGTGTATGACCTTTAAAAATGTATTAAATACACCCTGTAATTTTATATCCTGTCAACTCTTTCCCTTATGGACCTATGTCCTAGCCCTGATCATATCTCTGCTCTGGTTAATTGTAAATATCTAGAACAATATCTAGAATTGTCTTGCCTACTCACTCAACAAGATATTTCTAAGACATGAATGACATCCAAAGATGTAGATGATGCCACTACGATGGGTTGAATAAAAATTATGCTGAAATTAAAATATCTGTAAGAATATAAGGCTTGAATTTTCAACACCTTTTATATATCCACTGTCAAATGGTAGAAAAGTTTTGGGGATTATTTTTTTACCTTCAGTGGGGGATTTTATTTAATATAAGAGCCAATGGAAGGAACATTTGAGAAGACAGAGTAATAATTAAAATAGGGATATACTTAGTGGAACAGAGTCAACATTATGACATTTTTTTAAACAAGACATTACTAAATTTTTAAATAATGTACAAGTCCTTATTCCCCGTGTCTAAAGAATGAAGATGGTATTTTACTAAAGATGAGAAAGAGGACGCCCAAGGTTCCCATTTGTGCTAACTGTGGTCTTTCAACTGTATTCACTCAACAATAGGTATTTAAAAAATATTTAGTGACCTTCTTCTCTATGCAAAATATTTTGTCTGTTTTTCCAGGGAATAGAAAAATAAATAAATTATTATTCTAAACTAAATAGACTCAAAAATTAATATGGAATTAGATCATTATACAAACAACTATTTTATTGAACAGAATACATTAAGCAGGAAGCAAATACCCTTTGAGAGCACAAAGGAGGGAGCAAATCTTTGGTCTGTAATTGTCAAGGAAGACTTTTGGAAAAACTGAGTTTTCTTTTAGCCTGGATGGTCATGTTTAATGTTAGAGGAAGGTTAATTTTGAATATATAATGAAACATCAGCTTAGGTCTGTAAGTAAGAAAGAAAAGGTAGTAGCCTATCTTTACGTATTTCTCCTACATAAGCAGGTTTAAAGATAAGCTACTTCATTTCAAGGCACTGGTTTAAAGGCTGACAGTCAACTATTATAGAGACTTTTGCTCTAAGTGCAAATAAATATTTTACTTTAATTTTTTTCTTTTACTTAAAGAGTTAGTGACACGTGTTTTAAAAGATCTTCACTATATTATATTACCTGCTTAGCACTGAAGATTAATATATCTTAATAAACCCAAGCACTGGGATTTTATAAGGCAATACAATTTCTGAGATATTTCTTCTTTCTTGATTTCCTATGAAATTCAACAGCTTATGGTTCTACAAAAAAGTAAGACTATATGTCAAAGAGCATTACCTGAATTTTCTTCTCATTTTTGAAAAAGCCATGAACACTGCTGTGAATTAGTCTGAAGTAAAATGATCTTCCTGTTTTGAGACTTTATGAACATGAAAGTATAAAAACTAGTATGTCCATATATCCTGAGTTGCTAGCAAAATCCCAATTTAAGCCTCTAGTGTTGAAGCATTTGTTTTTTTTTCAAATTTTTAGTTTTATTACATGTTTGCCAAAACAGTGCTTTTTGATAACATTCTTTGATCTTATTTCTTGTTTTAAATGTATTGCCACTAATTTGGAGTTACAGATTTAGCTCATTTATGAAAAATATCTGTCATAAAACCTCATTGGCAGGGCCAATCTTTACTGTCAAACCAGTTAGCCAAATCAGATATACTTTTTGTCAGAAAAAGTTTTTTATTTTTCAATTCAAATAGCTATTTTGAGGAATATTATAAAAATAAATGAGAACTAAAAGCATATCCTGTGAAACTGATCACTAAAAACAATTAAGATAAAGATCTAATATAATTAACTTTTCCATGTTTAAGTTATAAGAGCAAGATGACCAATACACTATTTCTCATATAAAGCAGGAAAATGATAAAAGGCATGGTGTATCTCTAGTAAAATCATGCACAGGTATTGAATACTGCTGACTGGCTTTGGAGAATGATTAAACAAGAAATGTGTTATAAGATAAAATGGTAGAAACAACTATGGTTTGAATGTGTTCCCCAAGTTTCATACATTGAAAAATTAATCCTCAAATTCATATGTTGATGGGGTAGACTCCATGATGGGACCCATGGCTTTATAAAAAGAGGAGAGACCTGAGCTGAAATGTACTTTTTGCTCTTCCACCCTTCTATCACAATTTGAGGCAGCAAGAAGTCCCTCACCAGATGTTGAGCAAATTCCAGTGCCAGGCTCTTGGACTTCCCAATCTCCAGAACCATGAGCAGAATGTTTCTTTTTTTAAATAAATTATCCAGTCTGGTGTTTTGTTATAGCAACGGAAAACAGACTAAGACAAGGATTGAATATAATTGAATAAATGTTTCATGTTATGGTTTGATACAATGGGTTCTGACAACCCGATTAATGGATGCACATCAAATCAGAAAGAACCCATGTGAAAGTTTTTATCCCTGGGTTCTATCCATGGCATCTTATAAAAATTTGGCATTCCCAAAAGGCATTCTGGTTACATTTAAAATAATCAGCATTAGCAATGGCCAGTGTCCAATCTCACCTTCTTCTGTTTTCTACATTATTGAATTCTAAAGTTCTAGACATACATGGCTGTTTTGAGTTGAATTATGTTCTCCAAAAATGTATGTTGAAATTCTGTTAACCTATGAATATGACCTTATCTGAAAATAAGGTATTTGAGATGTAATCAAGTCAAGACTAGGTGATACTGGATTAGGTATGCGATGGCTGGTGTTCTTTTAAAAACAGAGAAAGACAGAGAGATACAGACACTCAAAGCAAAGATGACTAAGTAATAATAAAGGCAGAAATTACAGTCATGCTGCTGCAAGCCAAGCAATGGCAAGTATTTCCAGCAATAACCAGAAACTAAGAAGAGGTGAAGAAAGATTTTTCTCTAGAGCTTTCAGAGGGAGCATGGCACTGATGATTCCTTGATTTTGGGCTTTTAGCTACCAGTAATGGGAGAGAATACATTTCTATTGTTTTAGGCCACCCAGTTTGTGATACTTTGTTATGGCGATACTGAGAAACTAGCACAATGGTTATGTCCATAAATGCCTTTATGGCTTAAAGCATGTACATACTGACCGCACAGATTATATATTCTATCATTTTTATATGTCAATACTTTAAATAAATGGAGTTATATTCTCACTATCTTTTTGCTATTTGTTCCCTTTTTTGGTTTAACTATGAAATACTATTCCATTTTATAAATAAATATATAAGTGTATAAACTACAATATGTGTATTTGTTACTTCTCTTATTAATGGATTCTTAAATTGTTAGCAATTAATGACTAATACAGATATAGCTTATATTTGTCTTTTTATCCATACGTGCATATAAATGATAGGCAATGCAGATTTTCAAATTTATGTAGTATTGCTAACTGGCTCCCCAAATTTGGTATACTAATTTTTAACCCTGTCAAGAATGTATAATAAGCCACTTGACACCCTGTTACTGCTGAGGTTAGTACTACTAGTACAACACTACTATTTTCAACTTTTTTTGAATGATTGGTGGTTTTGCTGTCCAACTCAGTGTGGGGTTATTTTTTCTCCTTATTTTAATTTGCAGTTCTCTGATTACCAGTGAAGTTTATAAAATCATATGTTCATGGGGAATTCAGATATGCTCTACTATGGATAACTCATTCATAGCTTATCGTGACAGTATGTTGATATATTTGTATTCCCCACAACAATATATGATAAAGTTTTTTAATTTTTGGATCACAATTCTTTGTTGGTCTTATGTCATATAAATATATTTATCTAGATTGAGGCTCATATGCAACTCAATAAATATTTACTACAGACAAAATTATTCTTTCTCTTCTCTGTGATACCTTTACTGTTGTAAATATCACAATGTTTGTTACTTGATTGCTTCTTTGATTTCCTATGAAATTGTGAGTTCTGTGAGAACAGGGCCAGTGATATTCTTCCCCTCTCTAGCTGAAGACACACACACAAGACCATATAACAACAGATATTAAGGGATTTGAAAGAAGATTTTAGTCTTAAAGGGCTATTAAACACATTACCAGGTAGTACTGGATAATCATTTCTGGTAAAAGTTAGAGAATATTGTGTGCATAATAATCCTTTTATTTGTGGTAAAAGTATTACAGTTAAGAACTGACAGAATAGATTCCTGAGTCCTTTATGTCCCTCAAACATTTGACACAAAAATGCAGTAATATGGTTTGGTTGGGTCCCCCCACAAAATCTCATCTTGAATTGTGGCTCCAACAATTATCATGTGTTGTGGGAGGGACCTGGTGGGAGGTAAATGAATCATGGGGGTGGGTCTTTCATGGGCTGTTCTGACAGTGAATAAGTCTCACGACATCTGATGGTTTTATAAACAGGAGTTTCCCTCAACAAGCTCTCTTCTCTTGTCTGCTGCCATGTGAGATGTGCCTTTCACCTTCCACCATGATTGTGAGACCCCCCCGCTCACATGGAACTGTGAGTCCATTAATCCTCTTCCTTTTGTAAATTGCCCAGTCTCAGGTATGTCTTTATCAAAGGCATCAAAAGGGACTAGTACAGTAAATTGGTACCAGTAGAGTGGGGCACTGCTGTAAAAATTCCCAAAAATGTGGAAGCTACTTTGGAATTGGGTAACAGGCAGAGGTTGGAACAGTTTGAAAGACTCAGAAGAATACAGGAAAATGTGGAAAAGTTAGAAACTTCCTAGAGACTTATTGAATGGCTCTAAACAAAATGCTGATAGTGATATGGACAATGAAATCCAGGCTGAAGTGGCCTCAGATGGAGATGAGAAACTTGTTGGGAACTGGAGTAAACGTAACTCTTGCTACGTTTTAGCAAAGACAGTGGCAGCATTTTGCCCCTGCCTTAGAGATTTGTGAAACTTTGAACTTGAGGGAGATGATTTAGGGTATCTGGCAGAAGAAATTTCTAAGCACCAAAGCATTCAAGAAGTGACTTGAGTGCTGTGAAAAGCATTCAGTTCTAAAAGGGAAATGGAACATAAAGGTTCAAAAAATTTGCAGCCTGATGATGTAATAGAAGACAAAAACCCATTTTCTTAGGAGAAATTCAAGTCAGCTGCAGAAATTTGCATAAGTAATGAAGAGCCAAATGTTAATCACGTAGACAATGGGGAAAATGTCTCCAAGGCATGTCAGAAGTCTTCACAGTAGCCCCTTCCATCATAGGCCCAGAAGCCTACTGGGGAAAAATGGTTTCCTGGGATGGGTCCAGGGCCTTCCTGCTCTGTGCAGCCTAGGGACTTGGCGCCCTGAGTTCTAGCTGCTCCAGCCATGGTTAAAGGGGACCAAGGTACAGCTTGGGCCATTGTTTCAGAGGGTGCAAGTTGCCAAAGCTTGGAAGCTTGCACATGATGTTGAGCCTGCGAGTGCATAGAAGTCAGGTTTAGGAGCCTCTGCCTAGATTTCAGAAGATGTATGGAAATGCCTGGACACCCATGCAGAGGTTTGCTGCAGGGGCAGGGCCCTCATGGAGAACCTGTGCTAGGACAGTGCATAAGGTAAATGTGGGTTGGAGCCTCCACACAAAGTCGCTATTGGGGCAACACCTAGTGGAGCTAAAAGAGGCAATCATCCTTCAGACCCCAGAATGGTAGATCCACTGACAGCTTGCACTGTGCACTTGGAAAAGCTTCAGATACTCAATGCCAGCCCATGAAAGCAGCCAGGAGGGAGGCTGTACTCTGCAAAACCACAGGGTCAAAGCTGCCCAAGGACGTGGGAGCCCACTTTTTACATCAGTGTGACCTGGATGTTAGACATGGAATCAAAGGTGATTATTTTGGAGCTTTAGGACGACTGCCCTGCTGAAATTTGAACTTGCGTGGGGCCTGCAGCCCCTTTACTTTGACTAATTTCTCCCATTTGAAATGGGTGTATTTATCCAATGCCTGTGTTCCCATTGTATCTAGGAAGTAACTGACTTGCTTTTTATTTTACAGGCTCATAGGTAGAAAGAACTTGCCTTGTCTCAGATGTAACTTTGGACTGTGGACTTTTGAGTTAATGCTGAAAAGAGTTAAGACTTTGGGGGACTATTGGAAAGGCATGATTGCTTTTGAAACGTGAGGACATGAGATTTGAGAGGGGCCAGGGGTGAAATTATATGGTTTGCCTATGTCCCCACCAAAATCTCATCTTGAGTTGTAGCTCCCACGATTCTCATGTGTTGTGGGAAGGACCCTGTGGGAGGTAATTGAATCATGGCGGGTCTTTCCTGTGCCGTTCTTATGACTGTAAATAAGTCTCATGAAAACTGATGGTTTTATAAAGGAGAGATTCCCTGCACAAGCTCTCTTCTCTTGTCTGCTGCTATGTGAGATGTGCCTTTCAGCTTGCACAGTTCCCAGACACATGGAACTGTGAGTCCATTAATCCTCTTTCTTTTGTAAATTGCCCAGTCTCTGGTACATCTTTATCAGCAGCAAGAAAATGGACCAATACATGCAGCCAGGATGTATTTTTTTTTCTTAGATTGTCCGATTTGTGTCCAAGTATGTTGTGAAATGAAGAAAAAATATTGAGGCAACAAATACAGGAATATGAACTCAGCAAAAGTCTGTGGTACTCTGATTTGAGAAAAACTTTGCACTTGTATTCTGATCAAAAAGAATGACAAGTCTTTACTACTATATTTCACAGCACATTATACTTATGTTTTATTATTTTTCATTGGGGCATTTTCATAATCTTCAAAATTATGGTTCAGTTTACTTTCTTCTTTTGTTTTGTTTTCTAGATGTGTACACTTTATTTTTTATTTATATATATATATTTGTTCATTATTATACTTTAAGTTCTGTGGTACATGTGCACAATGTGCAGGTTTGTTAAACAGGTATACATGTGCCATGTTGGCTTGCTGCACCCATCAACTCATCATTTACATTAGGCATTTCTCCTAATGCTATCCCTCCCCCAGGCCCCCACCCTTCAGCCAGCCCCACTGTGTGATGTTCCCCACCTTGTGTACATGTGTTCTCATTGTTCAACTCCCACTTATGAGTGAGAACATGAGAATATGCAGTGTTAGGTTTTCTGTCCTTGTGATAGTTTGCTTAGAATGATGGTTTCCAGCTTCATACATGTCCCTGCAAAGGACATGAACTCATCCTTTTTTAATGGCTGCATAGTATTCCATGGTGTATATATGCTACATTTTCTTGATTTAGTCTATCACTGATGGACATTTGGGTTGGTTCCAAGTGTTTCCTATTGTGAATAGTGCTGCAATAAACATAAGTGTGCATGTGTCTTTATCGCAGAATGATTTATAATCCTTTGGGTATGTGCCCAGTAATGGGATTGCTGGGTCAAACGGTATTTCTAGTTCTGGATCCTTGAGGAATCACCACACTGTCTTCCACAATGGTTGAACTAATTAGCACTCCCACCAACCGTGTAAAAGCATTCCTATTTCTTCACATCCTCTCCAGCATCTGTTGTTTCCTGACTTTTTAATGATTGCCATTCTAACTGGCTTGAGATAGTATCTCATTGTGGTTTTGATTTGCATTTCTCTGATGACCAGTGATGATGAGCATTTTTGCATATGTCTGTTGGCTACATAAATGTCTTCTTTTGAGAAGTGTCTGTTCATATCCTTTGCCTACTTTTTAATGGGGTGGTTTGTTTTTTCTTGTAAATTTGTTTAAGTTCTTTGTAGATTCTGGATATTTGCCCTTTGTCAGATGGGTAGATTGCAAAGATTTTCTTCCACTCTGTAGGTTGCCTTGCCTGTTCACTCTGATGATAGTTTATTTTGCTGTGCAGAAGCTCTTTAGTTTAATTAGATCCCATTTGTGTATTTTGGCTTTTGTTGCCATTGCTTTTGGTGTTTTAGTCATGAAGTCTGCCCATGTCTATGTCCTGAATGGTATTGTCTAGATTTTCTTCTAGGGTTTTTATGGTTTTAGGTCTTACATTTAAGTCTTTAATCCATCTTGAGTTAATTTTTGAATACGGTGTTAAAAAGGGACCCAGTTTGAGCTTTCTATATATGGCTAGCCAGTTTTCTCAGTGCTATTTATTAAATAGGGAATCCTTTCTCCATTGCTTGCTTTTGTCAGTTTTGTCAAAGATCAGACGGTTGTAGATGTGTGGTGTTGTTTCTGAGGCTTCTGTTCTGTTCCATTGGTCTATATATCTGTTTTGGTACCAGTACCAAGCTGTTTTGGTTACTGTAGCCTTGTAGTATAGCTTGAAGTCAGGTAGCGTGATGCCTACAGCTTTGTTCTTTTTGCTCAGGATTGTCTTGGCTATGCAGGCTCTTTTTTGGTTCCATATGAACTTTAAAGTAGTTTTTTCCAATTCTGTGAAGAATGTCAGTGGTAGCTTGATAGGAATAGCATTGAATCTATAAATTACTTTGGGCAGTATGGCCATTTTCAGTATATTGATTCTTCCTATCCATGAACATGGAGTGTTCTTCCATTTAATTGTGTCCTTTTTTATTTCGTTGAGCAGGGGTTTGTAGTTCTCCTTGAAGAGGTCCTTCACATCCCTTGTAAGTTGGATTCCTAGGTATTTTACTCCCTTTGTGGTAACTGTGAATGGGAGTTCACTCATGATTTGGCTCTCTGTTTGTGTAGTATTTGTGTATAGAAATGCTTGTGATTTTTTCACATTTATTTTGTATCCTGAGACTTTGGTAAAGTTGCTTGTCAGCTTAAGGAGATTTTGGGCTGAGACGATGGAGTTTTCTAAATATATAATCATGTCATATGCAAACAGAGACAGTTTGACTTCCTCTTTTCCTAATTGAATACCCTTTATTTCTTTCTCTTGCCTGATTGCCCCAGCCAGAACTTGCAACACTATGTTGAATAGGAGTGGTGAGAGAGGGCATCCTTGTCTTGTGCTGGTTTTCAAAGTGAATGCTTCTTGTTTTTGCCCATTCAGTATGATATTGGCTATGGATTTGTCATAAATAGCTCTTATTATTTTGAGATATGTTCCATCGATACCTAGTTTATGGAGAGTTTTTAGCATGAGGGGTTGTTGAATTTTGTTGACGGTCTTTTCTGCATCTATTGAGATAATTACGTGGTTTTTGTTGTTGGTTCTGTTTATGTGATGGATTACATTTATTGATTTGCATATGTTGAACCAGCCTTGCATGCCAGGGATGAAGCTGACTTGATCATGGTGGATAAGCTTTTTGATGTGCTGCTGGATTTGGTTTGCCAGTATTTTATTGAGGATTTTCGCATAGACGTTCATCAGGGATATTGGCCTAAAATTTTCTCTTTTTTTTTTTTTTTTTTTTTTTTGCTGTGTCTCTACCAGGCTTTGGTATCAGAATGATGCTAGCCTCATAAAATCAGTTAGGGAGGATTCTCTCTTTTTCTATTGATTGAAATAGTTTCAGAAGGAATGGTACCAGCTCCTCTCTGTATCTCTGGTAGAATTTGCCGGTGAATCCATCTGGTCCTGGACTTGTTTTGGTTGATAGGCTATTAATTATTGCCTCAATTTCAGAGCCTGTTATTGGTCTGTTCAGAGATTCAACTTCTTTCTGGTTTAGTCTTGGGAGGGTGTATTTGTCTAGGAATTCATCCATTTCTTCTAGATTTTCTAGTTTATTTGTGTAGAGATGTTTATAGTATTCTCTGATGGTAGTTTGTATTTCTGTGGGATCGGTGGTGATATCCCCTTCATCATTTTTTATTGTGTCTATTTGATTCTTCTCTCTTTTCTTCTTTATTAGTCGTGCTAGTGGTCTATCTATTTTGTTGATCTTTTCAAAATACCAGCTCCTGGATTCATTGATTTTTTGAAGTGTTTTTTGTGTCTCTATCGCCTTCAGTTTTGCTCTGATCTTAGTTATTTCTTGCCTTCTGTTAGCTTTTGAATGTGTTTGCTCTTGCTTTTCTAGTTCTTTTAATTGTGATGTTAGGGTGTCAATTTTAGATCTTTCCTGCTTTCTTTTGTGGGCATTTAGTGCTATAAATTTCCCTCTACACACTGCTTTAAATGTGTACCAGAGATTCTGGTACATTGTGTCTTTGTTCTCATTGGTTTCAAAGAACATCTTTATTTCTGCCTTCATTTCGTTATTTACCCACTAGTCATTCAGGAGCAAGTTGTTGAGTTTCCATGTAGTTTTGCAGTTTTGAGTGAGTTTTTTAGTCCTGTGTTCTAATTTGATTGCACTGTGGTCTGAGAGACAGTTTGTTATTATTTCTGTTCTTTTACATTTGCTGAGGAGTGTTTTTACTACCAATTATGTGGTCAATTTTAGAATAAGTGCGATGTGGTGCTGAGAAGAATGTACATTCTGTTGATTTGGGGTAGAGAGTTTTGTAGATGTCTATTAGGTCTGCTTGATCCAGAGCTGAGTTCAAGTCCTGGATATCTTTGTTAACCTTCTGTCTTGTTGATCTGTCTGATATTGACAGTGGGGTGTTAAAGCCTCTCATTTTTATTGTGTGGGAGTCTAAGTCTCTTTGTAGGTCTCTAAGGTTTCTTATATATCAAATGGACATATAATGAGCTTAGATGTGAAAATAAATGAAAGTTATTTATGAGTTTTTATTTAAAAAACCCCAAGAATATCAAGTTTATTCTTTCAGTCCAAATTAATGTTTGAAGTAACAAAGTGATTTTGTATTTATTTGGAGATTTAGGTTACATAATTCCTATAAGATTACTGGAAATATTATTAACCCTAGTCCTTCTTAATTAGACTCTTCGTGTCTTCTCATGAATAGCATATGTAGCAATGAGGAATACTGGTTTATGCCTTACCACTTAGCTGTACATTTTGAGATGCATTGATAGTTCTTGTCATTTACATTATATGTGTGTCATTTCCTTGGCAATATGCTGACAACATATCATTATGATTGAGAATGCATCGATTAACTTCCAGGAAAGTAATGATCTAACTTGTTCCATTATCTGCAAACAAGTAACATTTTTTCCTTTTCTTTCAAAGTTTCTATGTGAGAGAATAACCATCATAAATGGCTTTTATAACATAAAAATTAAAAACAATGTATTTGCACAACTATCTAAATATATTGAAATTATCATTTTTAAAAAATAATTCAATTAAATATTGTTAATAACACACAGAAGTTTTATAAATGTGGGATGCACGAACTACATCAATCAGTACATCTTTATTAAGAGGCAGGATTATTCTCAAATGCACGTATCAATTAGACTAATGTATTTTTAATTGTTTATTGTTTTCATCATAGTTTTTGCTGTACTTATTTCTATTTTAACATGCATTATTATAATGCAGAGATAATAGCATGTTTAGAGAACACTGGGTAATATCATGGATTAAAAAAAAACTAGGACATACAGGTCTTGATATGTAACATACCTCCTTCTCCATCGCTATATTTCTATGATTATGCCAGCAAACAAAATGCAGAAAATAAGCAATAAATCCTCCTACAGTGTTGTTAGAGAAATAGTAACAGATAACTAGTGATATATCTCTACAGTAATATATATAGTGATATGTAGATATGTTTATGTAAAATAGTCCAAGCAATTGCTGAAAATGTAGCATGTAGTTTTCCTGCTCAATTTCCAGCATGAACATAATGTCAGCAAAGTATATTTATAAACATAAAATTTAACAGGGTAAAAAACTTGCCTTAAATTATATGAAGCAACCATAGCCAAGTTTTTATTGTAGACATCACACCATACTAATTTACCACATTTTAAATAAAATGTTATGTCAAAATTGAATAGGTGCACAATGGCACTGGGCTTGAAGAAAGTGGTGCATTACAATGTGGGCACAATTTTATTGTATTTAGACTGTTGGTGACTCAGGTATTCTCTATTGAATATATACATATATATCACATAGAAAATGCAACTAACCCTTAAGGAAAAGAACTGGAAGAATAACTTAGTAACTGCATTATTATTATTAGACCCAGAGGGTCAGTGAAATACCCATACATAGAACTGCAAATAATTAAAATTTAAAGTTTACATGTATAAATGTGTTACTAGAAATATATGTCCACTGATATATAAAACAATCACAACAGTCTGATTATATTTTATAAGATCGTTACATACGTAACTACAGGATTTCTACTTTATAACTATACTTACAAGTAGAATTTTCTTTTCCCCTTTTGACAGGTAACCAAACTTAAAAACATAAACTATTTAGAGAAATAAACTTGATACCAAGGGACAAAGTACATACCAGAACCCTCATGTCATATTGCAAACTTGATTCAAATTCTATTGCTCTAAGCTTTGCGATATATATTTAAGTAAAGGTGTACCTACTTTTATTTTTTAATTAATTGAATATTATTTACTTGAGTAAATGAAATTATAAATGTTGTTTTAGTCCACTTGGGCTGCTACAACAGAAATACCATAAACTGGGTGGCTTATACAGCAAACATTTACTTATCACAGTTCTGAAGACTAGGGAGTCCCAGATCAAGGTGCCAGCAAATCTGGTGTCTTGTGAGGCTGTGCTTTCTAGTTCTTCTGCTGTGTCCTCACATGACTGAAAGGTGTAAAAGATCCCTCTAGATTCTCTTTTACAATGGCACTAATCTCATGCATGAGGGCTCCAGCCTCATGACTGAATAATCTCCAAAAGACCCCACCTCCTAATACCATCACTTTGGGGATTAGGATTTCAAAATAGAAATTTGAGGGGACATAAAACTTCAGTCATGGCAATGTATATGAGTGAGTAGTGAGTGCGGGGCATTATGGATAATGTCTAGTGTCTTTATATTGGAGAAGGGACCACCAAATTGCTGCTCTGACATTATCCAGATTGATTTGATATTTACATTGAATATCATTTGCAAGTGACTTGTGGAAACAGACAAAATGCCAAACAACAACAGAAAAGTGTCCAAAAGAGAGCATTTTTTCTTGATAAGCTAACAATAAGTAAAATTGGTGTGTATATTGATATATCTACTAGATAACATTTAAAGCTATATTTTCTCCTGTAAGGTTATTTTGCATTTTGCCTACATATCTATTTACAAATATGATGAAAATATGTCTCACTGCCCAGGACATTCCCATTTTAAACATTGTCTTCTTGGTGTATTTTTTTATTATCACCTCATTTTACTCTCGAAAGAGCCCTGGTTTGGATAATAAATTATGTGGTTACTCCATAAATCTAAAATATAATTAAAACACTTTTCACCTTTGGTCATATTTGACACAGATCACAAAGGAAAATTTATAATAGTGTATTTTTCATGTGAAAATGCTGGAAGCAATAAATAAACCCTGAAATTTCACTGAAAAAGTAAATTTTTCATTAGTGGTGTATGTAATCAGAAATTGTTCTAAGACTGTACTTTCTAACACGTTTTATGTCTGTTAAATAAATAAATGAAGTCAAAAGGAACTTAGAAGTTATCTGCCTAGTGTTTTCAAATGTGTCTTCTAATTTACATAAGAGGTAAGATGTATAAATGTTTGAGAAATGCTGAAGTGCTGTACAGCCCTAATAGTTCAGAAATGAAACTGAGTTTGGGAAAGATCAAGCTACATCATTAAGCCAGTTGTACCAGAATCAGGACTGAAAGTCAATTACCTCGACCTTGTCAATTTAGTTTTACTACAGCGTTAGGAGTTTAATCATTAAGGAGTAACTGGGCCACAGTTGTGTATATTATTACAGAAATATCAAATCTATAAAGTCCTTCCATAAGACAGAAAAAAGAGCTTATTATCACTAAATTCACAGTTTAAGTAAATCAGTTTTGTATGTACATATATGCACACACATATATATATATATATTACACAGTCTGAATAATCATTTCATCTTTCCTCTTGTATTTTCTTCTTGTATGTAGCATGGTAACCTATAGTCCAATATTAAAATGGAATATAAATTGGGTTTCTTTTCCTTCCTAAATTGTAATTATTTCCTAAATTGTAATTATAGTACTGTTCTTCCTTAGGAAGCCATATAATTTTGCTATGTGTTTTAATTTAAGTTACTTTCAGTCTGCTTCTCTTCTGATTATTTTAAAAGACTGTATTGTGACTACTTTCAGTAGTACTAATATATATAATTTAAATAAAAAACATGAAACCAAATTACCACAGGCTTACGCAATATTTAGGGAAGGCAGCTTAAGTTGGGGAAAAGTGGAATAAAGTACTGCATACTATTGAAATGTGTAAATTAATTCTTTCCTGCTGGGTTAAGTAAAGGGATTGAAATGAAATGTGTAGTTCTGAATTAAAGTGCTCAGAGTTTACGTAAGGAGCTACATGAGTGAGCAAGGAAGGATTATCCTAGGAAAGAAACAATAGCTGTTCCTTTAGGGAGATTTAAATAAGATTAAGTAAGCACACTCAAATTGTTCCTTCTCCTTTTGCAATATTATGTTTTACTGCTTGTTATTTTATTTTTTTAGTAATTACATTTACCTACTTTTCTTTGTAAAGTATAGAAAATAGCACACTTTTTCATCTATGTACGTAATTGTAGAATGGTAAAATGGTGCTAATTTGATTTAGTGCCGTATTTTTCTTTGAATTCTACTGAAATAATCTTTAAACAATAATCAATGTTAAGAAAATAAGGTTTAAGAATAATAGCAAGGCCATTTATAGAAAATGTCCAGAATAGACAAATCCATAGAGACAGCAAGAAGTTTATGTTTCCAGGGCATGGGGAGAGAAGTAAAGGGGAAGTAATTACCATTGGGTACAGGATTTATTTGAGGAGTGAAGAAAATATTATAAAATCATATTGTTGAGATGTGGATAGACTCTATAAATATATCAAAATCACAATGTATAAAAAGTTATACATAATTTAATACTAAATCTTACATTAATGTTTGTCTATTTCATTGGCTAAAAGTACCACAAGTCTTGAAATAGTTGTATCCCTTAAACCAATAAATCCCTCCTCGAAATATTGTCTAAGAAAAATAAGGATGCAAAGGTTGAGTTAAACAGCATTTATATCAGTGCTATAAGAGTATTTCCATGATTGGTATTTATAATTAAAACTTTGAGAAACAAATAATAATAGAAAGGGTAATAAGTACTCTCTTTGGACTTTCACAGACATGATGAATTTAAACACAGGCTGTATATACCAATTTTGCACGTAACTTTTCATTTCATTGCTAAATCCTCACATTAACTAATAGCAATATCAGTTTGTGTGAGGATTTATAAAATGATTTAAATGGTAATTCCATCAAATTCTACACTGAATGATTTCCTAGTGAAGGGAAAGTGCAATATGTTTACTGACATAAATTTATCTTTAAGATATGAGCCAATAAATATTAGATTTGACAAAAATTTAAAGGTTAATTTTTAAGTATAAATTTATTTTTAAAGTCTCAAGCTAAGCTTTGGGTCACAGTGTATATTTAGGCACCTATAAATGCTGGGAGAATAATTAAGTTTATCGCCTGTACCCTAACCTGGGATACTCTTGAGATGACAGATGTGCCTTCAATTCCATGGGATGTATATGATCCTGTTTGTATTTGGGAGTCTTAAAGTTTTTTTAAGTTTGCTCAGAAATGAATGATGTATTAGTTTTCATGATATCCTTGAGAACTTTTCTAGCCTGGGAGTCTTTAAAGAAGCTTTCCGAACTCGAGAGGAACTTTAGGTCGACAAAGTCACACATTTCAACCTGGGAAAAAACAAAAAACAAAAAAACCTAATTTTCCCAGAATAAACCTGTGTTAGGCATGCCATAGATAAGTTGACACTTGGTAATTATTTTAGCATTTCCCTTTTTACTATCAAACATATCAGGTTTGAATGAAAAATAATAAATAAATTCAGTCTGTCAATTACCATTCTGCGGGACTATTCACAATAGCAAAGACTTGGAACCAACCCAAATGTCCAACAATGATAGACCAGATTAAGAAAATGTGGCATATATACACCATGGAATACTATGCAGCCATAAAAAAGGATGAGTTCATGTCCTTTATAGGGACATGGATGAAGCTAGAAACCATCATTCTCAGCAAACTATCGCAAGGACAAAAAACCAAACACCATATGTTCTCACTCAAAGGTGGGAATTGAACAATGAGAACACATGGACACAGGAAGGGGAATATCACACACCAGGGCCTGTTGTGGGGTGGGGGGAGAGGGGAGGGATAGCATTTGGAGATATACCTAATGTTAAATGACGAGTTACTGGGTGCAGCACACCAGCATGGCCCATGTATACATATGTAACTAACCTGCATGTTGTGCACATGTACCCTAAAACTTAAAGTATAATAAAAAAAAGAAAGTAGTTTATCTTCTCTGAGACTTTTGTTTTCTGCTTCAAAATTATCTAGTTATACTATTGGTAATCAATGCTAATAGCCATTTATGATTTACTATCTATCTCACATCAATAAGACCTCTTCTGTAAGTCACCTCTTTCCTCCCTCCTGGAAAAAAACTCTCTAGTTTATTATTGACTGGGTCCCTCTGAGACTTTCCTCAATGTCTTTGGGACCCTTTGGTGGGTGGGGTGCTTTAGAAGCCATATAGGATTTGACCCTGTGCACCACTGATCATGTTCACAGAAAGCCCGAGCCAATATGCATAGGTGAAGAATTAACAGATAAGTTCAAATACACACACAGAGGTGTCTAAAAAAAAGGAGATACAAAGGTGTAGTTTCAAAAATCTCACAAAGAATATTCAGATGTAAGAACAGCGCAATCCTGTGTCAATGCTTGTCTTCCTTTCTCTCCAGTGAGCTTGCATTTTATGAAATTTCTTATTCTTTTTCGGTAACAATAGTGAAAAAGATTCCCCTCAGTAACCAAGAAGTAACCTGTACCCTGTATGACTCAGTACTTGCCTACAAAACCTCAACTTATTGCATATGCCTTTCAATGGACTGTATAACTTTTACATCATCAGTAACTGTTTTTGTATTTTTGAATTAAGTAAGTAACAGGGTATGTATCTGCATCAAGAAGCTGACTCCCTTAGAGTTCTGTGCAAGACTTTCTTCTCACTCTCAAGCTAAGAGTAAACCTGCCTCATGCCTCTTTTGTTGAAATCAAAGCGTATCCTGGATACAGTGAGATTCTGTAAGCTACCACAGTCTGAATTTTAGGTCTGATGTGGAGTTGAGTCCAGGAATTTCACAACATGTTAAATTGCTCATTGTAGAGGAAATCAACAATTAGGAGTAAAGTCACTTTCCATATGGTATCACATTTTATATAATTTGAATAATTCTTATTTATGCTTTTTTTTTATTAAGTATGTGTTTGCATTTATACTGAAGTCCTTAACAGACATTTCACTGTAGATTTATGATACAGAATTCTTTTTGAAAACCTTGATAATCATTAAAAAGTCAGGAAACAACAGGTGCTGGAGAGGATGTGGAGAAATAGGAACACTTTTACACTGTTGGTGGGACTGTAAACTAGTTCAACCATTGTGGAAGTCAGTGTGGCGATTCCTCAGGGATCTAGAACTAGAAAAACCATTTGACCCAGCCATCCCATTACTGGGTATATACCCAAATGACTATAAATCATGCTGCTATAAAGACACATGCACACGTATGTTTATTGCAGCATTATTCACAATAGCAAAGACTTGGAACCAACCCAAATGTCCAACAATGATAGACTGGATTAAGAAAATGTGGCACATATACACCATGGAATACTATGCAGCCATAAAAAATGATGAGTTCATATCCTTTGTAGGGACATGGATGAAATTGGAAACCATCATTCTCAGTAAACTATCGCAAGAACAAAAAACCAAACACCGCATATTCTCACTCATAGGTGGGAATTGAACAATGAGGTCACATGGACACAGGAAGGGGAATATCATACTCTGGGGACTGTGGTGGGGAGGGGGGAGGGGGGAGGGATAGCATTGGGAGATATACCTAATGCTAGATGACAAGTTAGTGGGTGCAGCGCACCAGCATGGCACATGTATACATATGTAACTAACCTGCACAATGTGCACATGTACCCTAAAACTTAAAGTATAATAAAAAAGAAAAAAAAAAGAAAAATAAATAAATAAATAAATAAATAAATAAATAAATAAAAAGAAAACCTTGATAAATTGGATGGGAGAATAATTTTACAACAGGAGATAGTGGGGTATCAGTACTGAGTTATCTGATATTGTGGCTTCCTAAATTCCTGGTTGCAAAGGATAAAATCCTGAGATAGGTAATAGAAGATTACCATCTTTCCAAGGTCAAGAATCTGTTCGCAGTTCAACAGTTTGTAAATTATACATATATTTTTGATACTTTCCCCTTACATAATTTTACTTCCAAAATAGCTCATCAACTAATATTTTTAAAAAATGACATTAGTTTAAAAATTATATAATCACAAGCTTCATCTAAATCTTTCCAGTGTTTAAATTTCTGCCAATATTTGGGTTTTTAATAGGTACTGTTGGCAAGTAATACATCTCATTCACTGAATTTCACATCTTGAATTACATAAAACTTTGGACACTTAAAGATTAATACAAAGAAAAAGAAAAGAATAATTTTCTTTTGAAAATACTTAATACAGTGGAAAAAAGACAAGAAAATGTTATGTGTTTCACATCCTCATAAAACATAGATTTTTTTGTTAGCCTTTCTCTCTTTGACGTAAATGACTATGGAACCATATTCACCTAAGTAATACAAACTCATGCCAGCCTTTAAAATTTGAAGGAAACCACTAATGTTATGTGGAGTCACCAGAAAAATGATAACTATGTGAGGTGATGTATTTGTTAATTAGCTAGATTTGACTTTTTTACAATGTATTCATACTTTGAAACATCACATTTTACATTACAAAAACATAAGCAAAAACCACAAGCAAACTCAAGCAAAAATAATAAAGCAAGAAGCATCACACTACAAGACTAAAATATACTATAAATCTATAGTAACAAAAACAGCATGTTCCTGGCATAAAAACGGTTATGTAGCTGTCTGTGTAGCCAACAGACACATGAAAAAATGCTCATCATCACTGGTCATCAGAGAAATGCAATTCAAAATCACAATGAGATACCATCTCACGCCAGTTAGAATGGCAATCATCAAAAAGTCAGGAAACAACAGATGCTGGAGAGGATGTGGAGAAATAGGAACACTTTTACACTGTTGGTTGGAGTGTAAATTAGTTCAACCATTGTGGAAGACAGTGAGGCTATCCCTCAAGGATCTAGAACTAGAGATACCATTTGACTCAGCAATCCCATTACTGGGTATATACCCAAAGGTTTATAAATCATGCTACTATAGAGACACATGCACACATATGTTTATTGTGGCACTACTCACAATAGCAAAGACTTGGTACCAACCCAAATATCCATCAATGATAGACTGGATTAAGAAAATGTGGCACATATGCACCATGGAATACTATGCAGCCATAAAAAAGGATGAGTTCATGTCCTTTGCAGGGACATGGATGAAGCTGGAAACCATCATTCTCAGCAAACTATCTCAAGGATAGAAAACCAAACACCACATGTTCTCACTCATAGGTGGGAATTGAACAACGAGATCACTTGGACACTGGGTGGGGAACATCACACACCGGGGACTGTCAGGGGGTGGGGGGCTAGGGGAGGGATAGCAGTAGGAGAAATACCTCATGTAAATGACGAGTTGATGGGTGCAGCAAACCAACAAGGCACATGTATACCTATGTACCAAACCTGCATGTTGTGCACATGTACCCTAGAACTTAAAGTATAATTTAAAAACATGGTTATGTAAACCAATGGAAAAGAATAGAGAGCCAGAAATAAATCCATGCACTTGCAGCCAACTGATTCTCAACAAATGTGCCAAGAACACACATTGGAGAAATGATCGTCTTCTCAAAAAATGGTGTTGAGAAGACAGAATATACAAACGCAAGAGAATGAAAGTAGATCCTTATCTCTCACCAGACACAAAAATCAATTCAAAATGAATTAAAGACATAAATTTAAGACCTGGAACTAGGAACTACTAGAAGAAAACAGGGAAAATGCTTCATGATGTTGGTGTAAGCAAGTCGTTTTTTGTCAGGACATCACACACACACACACAAAAGCAACAAAAACAAAAATAGAAAATTGGGATTACATTTGAATAAAAAGCTTTTTTTTTTTTTTTTTTTTTTTTTTTTTTTGGAAATGGAGTTTTGCTCTTGTTGCCCAAGCTGGAGTGCAATGGCGTGATCTCGGCTCACCACAACCTCTGCCTCCCAGGTTCAAGTAGCTGGGATTACAGGCAAGTGCCACTAAGCCTGGCTAAATTTTGTATTTTTAGCAGAAATGGGGTTTCACCATGTTGGTCAGGCCTAGTCTCAAACTCCTGACCTCAGGTGATCCAGCCACCTCAGCCTCCCAAAGTGCTGGGATTACAGGCATGAGCTACCAAGCCTGGCCGTAAAAAGCTTTTTCACAGCAAAGGAAACACTCAACAGAGTAAATAGATAATCTACAAAATGGTAGAAAATTTTTGCAAACTATATATCTGAAAAGGGGTTAATATCCAAAATATATATGAAACTCAAATAACTCGAAAGCATAAAAATAATAATAACCTAATTAAAAAATTGACAAAAGGCCTTAACAGACATTTCTCAAAATAAGACATAGTTGACTAACAGGTCTATGAAAAATACTCGACATCACTAAACATCAGGGAAATGCAAGCCAAAACCACAATGAGATATCACTGCACCTGGTTAGGATGGCTATTATCAAAAAGTTGCATGATAAAAATGGTCGGCAAGGATGTGGAGACAAGGGAATCTTTACACCCTATTAGTGAGAATGTAAGTTAAAACAGCCATAATGGAAAACAGTAAGGTGGTTCTCCAAAAAATTAAAAGTAGAACTAACATGTGGTTAATCAATCCCATACGGGTATATATCCAAACTAAATAAAATCATTATCTTGAATAGACATCTGCATATCGATGTTCATTGCGGTACTATTAACAGTAACCAAGAGAGGGAATCAACCTAAATGTTCACCAATAGATGAATAAAGAAAGAAAATGTGGTATATTATTTGGCAATAAAAAAAAAGAAAACTCTGTCATTTGTGAACAACATGGATGAACCTGGAGGACAATATGTTAAGTGAAATAAGCCAGGCACAGAAAGACAAATATATCATGATATGACTCCTACTGGTATGTAAACACATTGATCTCATAGAAGTAGAAAATACAATGGTGGATATCAGAGCTAGGGGTCTAGGGGAGTTGCGGTGATGTTAATCAGAGAACACATACTTACAGTTAGATAGAAGGAATACATTTCAGGAGATGTATTGTAGAGCAAGACGATTGTAGTTGATGATGATATATTGTATTCTTGAGAAATAGAAAGTTAATGCTATGTGTATTCACCAGAAAAATGATAACTACGTGAGTTGATGTATTTGTTAATTAGCTAGATTTGACCTTTTCACAATGTGTACATACTTTGAAACATCACATTTTACATTACAAAAAAAATGCAATGTCATATGTCAATTAAAAATAAAAATAAATAAAATAATTAATATATGACCCAATGGTGTTCATTGTTAGGGTTATCTGTCCTGGCAGTCAGAGACAAGTTATTGATAAACCTGGAAAAACAATACCAGAACCTTGGGATCAGAGTTGTTGCCTTCCGTGGTATGCATTTTGAGAGCATTAAAATTGATGTCAAGCCTTGCAAAATGAATCCAACCCTGTTTGCCTATCAGTGTACCTAAAAAACACCAGAAGCTGACACAAAGCCACAGTATTTATGGAAATTAAAGCAATAAATACATTACAGATCACAGACCAGGCAGAATAGACAAACAGAATGGCTTCTGGATTAGTTATCTTCAATTTTTTTTTTCTCTTGAATCTATAAATTAATTTTTTATATTCTTGTCACATTTTTAATTGATCTTTTAAATTTTTATTATTAATGTAAACAGTAACAAAGGCTGTATTCCCCACCAAATTTTAAGTTGTTTAAAATTTACATTACTTTCAGATGTATTACATTTACTCTAATAGAGTGATTTTCAAGCAACCATATAAAGAGCAAATAAACAAGCTCCTCTTAAATAGCAATATATTTTGTATTTTTTATCTTTGAACTTTGCTTTAAGTTTATCTTCTCTAAAACATTTCTTCAATATTTTTATACATGTGTATATATATATTTAAAAACAGAAAGTGTGTTGTGTGCATTATATTTAAATTATTTATAATTTACATACACTTTAAAATATTTCCTGTGCCAATAAAGTGTTTTCCTTGTTTAAGACAGCATTCATTTTTTAATAGTTCACCATTGACCACAATAACATGATATATTGCAGCTTTTGGAAATGTTTAATTATAAAATAAATTTTATTGGAAATGTATTTAATTTAGGTGTATGGCAGGGTTATGATGCTTTTGTAAGGAAGACTTTAAGTATTACACTTAGAACTATCTCTCTTCTTAATTGTTCTGAAAATTTTACAGTATAGGGCAATATACCTTATTGAGATGTAAAATGTGCTTGTACTTGTAAAAATGACAGAAGCACACTAGTGAAGGAGAAGATTGAAATAGGAACAATAGTTGTCAAGCAGATCAACTAGGAAAAAGTATATAAAAGTTACGTATCTAGAAAAATATTCCTTTAAAATAATGTGTGCATGAGTTTTTAGAAAGCTTTTCTGTAATGCCATAGGTACATGTGTCATAAAATGAAGACCTCTGTTCTATATGATTTGTATGATTTTCCTCATTTTGTTTGTGTGGGTTAGGCAATTCATTTTAGAGAAACAAGTGGTTACAGAATGAGAACTCCAAAACAGAAATGCTAATATATTGATTAAAATGTATTTAGGTAAATAAATGATTACTTTCCCCTATCCTTACTACATAGGCTACTGATTTCTGTTAGGAATAACTCCCTCCTCACTCCACCCCTTCCAGGATTCAGATGTAAGTATATCAGTGAACCTACTCTCTATAAATAGTCTCTAATTGTGTAAATCATTTTTAGGAATTTGCTAGGGAATGTTAGAAATTGTAACTAAGACACTTCAGGGCCATTTAGCAAGATACTGTCTTTGGTCATGATGGTGGGATTTCTTTATACCAATTTATTATAAAAAGCTGTTTAAAACTCTCTGTATAATTATATACAACAAATAATTACTTGTCACCTTGATAAAATTTCTTAGCATATTTTGCTCTAATAAAGACAGTTAAATTGGTTTGGTCCATTTATTTTTTATATTTTATGCTCCCAGATTGTGTAAGTGATTAGAGAGCTTATATTAATTTTGTATACATCTTTGAAAACAGAGCAAGAGAATAAAAAGCTGGGTCTGTATAAATGCTGAATGTGCTTTGAATTAAGAATCCTTGGCTTGCTCAACAGCTTATTGAAAACATAGAGATATTGTACTGCAAAATCAAACTTCTAATTCATACAACCATTATTCATGGGTATTGTTATGGTCTTCCAAAATGTTCTTCCTTATGCTTTATAAATAATCCATTTTAAAAACATGTTTGTCATACTTAGAGAGCCAGAGCCTAGTTGGTAATACTGAATGAAAATAACTCTGTAGAAAATCAATTTCACTTATTCACAGTACCAATGCCAAAAATTCAAACAAACAGGGCTATTCAGTTAGTCTTCTTGTAACTTAATTAACTCAAGGAAATTTCATGGAGTGAACATAATCACTTTTTTATGTAGCACACAGAAAGTGGCAGAAAGTCTACTTTTTCCCCCAGAATATATTCTATAGACTGTGCTAGAAGTACATTACCTGAAATCTTCCAATTCTTTTGAAGTTATATTCTATATTAATATTTTTTTAAAGAAAACATAAAACATCTAAGGATTTAAGCTTAATGTAATTTATTTAAATATTAAGAAAAATGATACTATTTAGCAAAATATTACTGTTTTTCCTAATGTGAACAGAACCATTTACTGTTTTCAAAACCAGAATATTGATCCAATTTTAAGTCAATTACTTTCTTTAATAATCATTTTTATAAAGTTTTTCTTCACTTGATAGTCTTATAATATTTGCTCATTAAAGATGCAGTCACTCAGAGAAATAAGAAGATATATGTGGTAGAGCAAAAATACTAAAATTGCATCACTAACTTAAATGGTTAATTCTAAGAGAATAAACAGAGCAAAAAACTCCAGATATAAGCTTCACGGTGTCTTCTGTGGTAAGTTTCATTTCCTTAACTATGACCTGTTTCTCAAATAAGTTTTAGGTTTAATGGGTTTGGTCATGGACATTGTCTCTGGCCCTTTCATCTTTGATTGTTTCCCAATTCCTTCTCAGTCTTCCTTGATAGTTTTATATGCCTTTATTGTGCTCCAACCACTGAAAATACTGTAACTGAAGTAAGGAAATTAGTACTAAAAAGAAAAAAAATGTAAACAGAAAAATTTACTGATGTGGTGAGATATGGTCCACCAAACACTGGAAAAGGAGTGAATTTATTCCATTGCGATTGGAAGGAAAAGATAGGTAATGTTTGGTTGGTAGGCCTAGGGTAGAAGCAGTTCCTGGATGATGTAAGTGTTGTGAAAATAGAGCCAGAAAGACTTGGGAGAAATATAAAGAACTAAGTTTCATGAAATTTAAATATCAAAATTGGAGTGACTAACACGGAGCGGTACAGTCACCATAAATAAGGTGAGATTTAGTTGGATTCTAGGTTCTATTTTAACATTTTTGCTTAAAATATTTTTCATCATACACCAAGAGGAGAGAATAGCAGCCAGGCCCCATCAGACTCACCCTTATGATACAATTATCTAGCTTCATCACACTTGTTTCATCTATCACCTTCTTTGTTGTCCTTTTCTTGTGGAAGCTTCTTGAGATAAATCTGATATATCATAACATCCTCAGCCCATGATAGCTGAATATTAAAAAATATAAGAATATTCCCCTTATATAAAACATCTAACAACATTAACCATAACAATAATATCTAATATCTGGTATATATCAAACTTCCCTACTTTATCAAAAATGTCCTTTTATGAAATTTCCAGTAATGACCATTGCACTTCATTGTGTGCCTTGAGCCTCAACAAATATAGAATTCCCCCACTTTTTAATCCCATGTCATTGTCTTATTATAGAAGCGCTGTCAATTGCCACACAGAATGTTCCACATTTTTATTCATCTTATTGCTTTCCTATAGCATTGTCTAACTGTTCTTCTATACATCATATACTCTGTAACTTAACTTATATGTGTGATTAAATTCAAGTTTATTTTTTGTTGTGAGCAAATTTCATAGGTAGTGTTCCCTCTATATTTTTAAAAGAAAACCAATATTCCCTGGTAAAGTATTTGTGTGCTGGGAGAAATAATCTAGGAAGAGTCCAGATTTGTTGGGCTGAACAACAGGAAATATGAAGTTGCCATCAAAGGAGATGGAAAAGGGTGTAGATTGAGCAGGCTTGTTGTGGATATCTGGAGTATGGTTTTTGAGATATTAAGTTTGAGAGGTGATGTGGTGATATCGTGTACACAGGTGAACAGAAAAAATGAGAGAGTAGGAGAGAGAAACAGTCAGGAAATATGAACATGGAAGTGGTCAATGTATCAATGTCATCGAACACCTTTAGAAGGAATGAGAACCACAAACGAGTAAGTATACAAAAATATTGGAAATCATACAATGACTGGCCTTAATATTAAATGATCAGGAAGAAGGATGGGATTCAGCAAAGAAGACTGGAAAGGAAAGCCCAAGAAAAATTAGTGGCTTGGATATCACGTAGAAAGACTAAACATTTTTCCTAGGTCAAGCAAGTTGAGGACTGAGGATTAGCCACCAGTGCCATTGAAAATATAAGTTTATTGGCATGGTGAAGCCCAAGGGATGATTCAGGGCATTCAACAGAGATTGGAAAGAGAGAGATTGGAGATGTTAAGTATAGAAGGTATTTTCAAGTACAGACTGTTCCTGACTTGCCATGGTTTGCTTAATGATTTTTTGACTTTATGATGATGCAGAAGGTATACACATTTAGAGAAACCGCACTTTAAGCAAGCATACAACCATTCTGTTTTTCATTTTTCACTACAGCATTTAATAAATCACATGAGATATTCAATATTTTATCATAAAATAGGCTTTGTGTTAGATTATTTTGTCCAATTTTGGGCTATTACATATGTTTTGAGCATGTTTAAGGTAAGCTAGTCTAAGCTATGATGTTCTATGGGTAATATATATTTAATGTAGCTTCTTTTATATTTTTAGTTTTTACTTTTTTGACATAGCCTGTCACCCAGGCTGGTGCGTAGTGGCATGATCATGTCTCACTGCAGCCTCCACCTCCTGAGCTCAAGCGATCATCCCACCTCGGTCTCCCAAGTAGCTGGGACTACAGGCACACACCACCACACCCAGCTAATTTATTTATTTATTTATTTTTGGTTGACACGGGGTCTGTCTATATTGCCAAGATTACTTCCCAAATGCAACTGAAAATCTTTCATTTATCCCTAGCATGCTTCATCACATATACCACTTACTTGACTCAAAGCTTCATGAGAGTCAGCATACAAATGTTCTCTTTATTCACTCTTGTAACAGCAGAACATAGCAGTTTTCTAGTACATGTATGTCTAATAAATACATATATAAAATTTAAGACCAATGAAAAGTAATCTTTCCCTCTATAAAAATGTTAAATCTTTCTTTCCTCTCCCAGAATCTCCTAGATTGTAAAAATCAGATGCAAGCTCTGACATGTTAAAATTACAAGTAGATGAGCATGCTGTATTAATACAAATTCTTCCTTCCTAAAAGGTGGCTTGATGAGGTGGCAAGATGTTTTCAATGCTGTCTTCAACTCCCAGGGGTCTTTTTAGCATCCTAAAACTAATCTCTCACTTCAGGCGTAGGAAGTCTCCCCACTCTAAATAGTAATCCTATGGGGTACAATGGAAGTCTCACACCAAAATCATTCCCGCTCATAACAAATTTTTACCTACTGGATTGAATTTTTCTAAAATTCAAAACTAGACTTTCATGCCTTTGTATAAACTTGTAATATCTCCTCGCTGCTCAGTTAAATAATGATGCTTATCTCATGGTCTGCTCCTGCTCAACTTGGTGTTCACTAAGTTTTCCCAAAGAGAGCTCTAAACCCAGCTCCCAAGACAGGTTAGATGATTTACCAGAATCGTTTTCCTTTTTTTTTTTTTTTCCAATTTTCTCTGTGTCTGTATAGATTCTATATAAAGAGTTGGTTAAACTAGAACTCATAACTTTTAAATTATATAATTTCAAAATTTCTGCTCAGAGTGGAAATAGCAATGGAGGTTATTGGCTTTTTATATTCAGGAGCTTTCTCTATTACGATTCAGTCTCCCTACAGTTCAACGGCATGAGCCTAAAACAATGAAAACCAAGGGTATCCAACTAAAATTTACTGTTGAGCAGTTTCCAGTCAAATTAAACTGAAACATTTACTTATGCAGCTATAACAGTTTCTCCATTTCAAGGTAATCAGGAATAAATGGTAAGCTATTTTCAGAAATGACAATGATACTAATGAAGTCAACAAGAATGACATATTTCTCAGTATGGTATATCTCTTTTATCTATAATTAACATCTATAACATATTCCTTGGAGAAATACACCATTTAGTTATCATCTGAATAATTAAACATCCACATTCATTACATCGATTAAAGACACACACATTTTGAAAGGTTAAGTGCAGAATCTGATGACATGAAGCTGTATCTGCCTTGTTCTAGTACTGACAGGCTTAACCTCTTAACAGGGAAGTCGACAAAACAGCATAAATGAAGACAGCTTTTTTTTTTTTAAAGGAAACATACATTATGTTTGACAAAAGTATGTATTTTTGTTTGACAGAAGCCAGTTGGATATAGTTGGCAGTAAAGTGAAAGTATGAACTTAGGGGAAGCCAAATTAATGAAAGCTTAGTCTAATGTGAAAAAAATGTGGGCTTTTTTCAAGTACAGTAGAAAAAAGCGAGAGCAATAGTAAAGAGTAGAAAAGTATGATTGACAAAATAGAGTAGAATGACAGATTTAAGAAGATAGTGAAAGCACAGGCTAAAACTTGAAGGCCATGGATGAAACGGAGATCATTATGTTAACCGAAATAAGTCAGATACGGAAAGACAAACATCTCATGTTCTCACTTATTTGTGTGATCTAAATATCAAATCAATTGAAACCATGGACATAGGGAGTAGAAGCATGGTTACCAGAGGCTGGGAATTGTAATGGGAGGTTTGTGGGGAAGTTGAGATGGTTAATGGATATGAAAAAAATAGAAGGAATGAATAAGACCTGTGTTTTGAAAGCACAATAGGTGGCTATAGTCAATAATAACTTAATTGTATATTTTAAAATAATTTAAAGAATGTAATTGGATTGTTTGTATTTCAAAAATGATTGAGGAGATGGATACCTCATTCTCCATCATGTGCCTGTTTCATATTGTATTAAAACATCTCATGTATACCGTAAATATATACACCTATAATGTACCAACAAAAATTTTATAAATAATTAATTTTTTAATTGAAGGCAAATTTTCAAAGGAAATAAAGTGATGAAAGTTTAAAGAAAAAAAATTTCTAAGCAGTGAGTAACTAATGTGAAACCCCTCCCCATTTGCACATATATGTTAGATTTTAATGTTTTCTTTTTCTTTCATACACAGAGAAGCACATTTTAATAAACAAATGTAAGTTTCTTTTCGTGGGGATGTAGCAATAGTGCAGAGCCAATAAGGCGTCCGCTCCTTCTTCCCTGCTACTTTGCGTGCAGGCCCCGCTGTGTGAAGGTTGAAACCAGGCCCTGACTCAATCAGTAGAAACTCACCACTCATACAAGGTGAAATGTCCTAGAATCAGAGACGGATTATACTCAGACTTCTTTCCCTACTGTCGCACATTTTTTTTGGTACTTTTTTTGCAGTATCTTTTTTTTTTCTTTCTTTCTTTTTTTTATATTTTAAGTTCTGGGATATGTGGGCAGAACCTGCAGGTTTGTCACATAGGTATACAAATGCCATCGTGGTTTGCTGCACCCATCAACCCATCATCTACTTTAGGTATTTCTCCTAATGTTGTCCCTCCCGTAGCCCCTCACCCACTCACAGACCCCAATGTGTGACGTTCCCCTCCCTGTGTCCATGTGTTCTCATTGTTCAACTCCCACTTATGAGTGAGAATATGTGGTGTTTGGTTTTCTGTTCCTGTGTTAGTTTGCTGAGAATGACAGTTTCCAGCTTCATCCATGTCCCTGGCAAAGGACATGAACTCATCCTTTTTTATGGCTGCATAGTATTCCATGGTGTATATGTACCACATTTTTTTTTTTATCCAGTCTATCATTGATGGACATTTGGGTTGGTTCCAAGTCTTTGCTATTGTGAAGAGTGCTGCAATAAACATACATGTGCATGTGTCTTTATAGTAGAATGATTTAAAATCCTTTGGGTATAACCCCAGTAACAGGATTGCTGGGTCAAATATTATCACCTACTTTGCAAGACAAATAATTTAAGAAACAATCAAAAAGTCTGCTGGAGACACCTGTATTCCCAGCACTTTGTGACGTCAAGGCAGGTGGATCACTTGAGCCCAGGAGTTGGAGACAAGCCTGGGCAACATAGCGAAATCCCATCTCTACAGAAAGTACAAAAAAATTAGTCGGGTTGAGTGGTGAGCACCTGCCTGTAGTCACAGCTCTACAGGAGGCTAAGGTGGGAAGATTGCTTGAGCCCAGGAGGTAGAGACTGCATTGAGCGATGATTCACCACTGCACTCCAACCTGGGCAGCAGAGCAAGAGCAAGACCCTGGCTCAATAAACAACAAAAACAACCCCCCACACACAAAAAAATAGAGTCAAACGTTAATACTTTTAGTTTTCCTTCCTTTCCTAAATGCAAATTTGTACTATGAAATAATAATCCATTCTAATCGGCTTAATAGTTTTAGTAGAACACTCATAGAAAATAGAGATAGATATTTTAATACAGAGAAAATGTATTTTGAAATACTTTAAATATTGGTTTAATAGATATTGTCACCAAATTAGAAACAAATCACTTCCTGCATTTAGTCTAAAAGAAGCACTAGAGAAGTATCAAGGAAAAATGATTTCCAAAGATAAATACATGCTTTTTAAAAACATATATGTGTAGATTTTACTTTGGGGATACATATTCTCAATTTTAAGATAGAACTCAGTAGAAATAATAAAGGAGTGGACTGTTAAAAATCTCTTTCTGTTTGAGTCAAGAAGTTTAGATTAAAGGCTTAGGATAAAAGTGTTTCCAAATCATATGAGTTGTTTAGTTCAAATCATTTTCTCTTGAAGGTACTTTTGATTCATGACAAGAATTTATATTGAAACAAAATGTATATAAAAGTCAGCATGAATTTCTCTAAGTGGTTGAGATATCATCTAGTTTATCACAGGCAAAAATTGTAGTATAAAATAAACACAAAATGTTATTATTTTAAATTTGATATATGTTAGGTAAAATAGAGAAATTTTGTGATTATTTTTCTAATATATGAAGCTAGCAAAATTATTAAAATCAGGTTAAGTTAGAGTGTGATTAATCTTCCACTTACAAGTTATTTGAGTAGAAAATTATGCTCAAATGCTCAACTAAGATACAAATGTCATACTGAATAATCACTCATATACTTCTGTATTAATTTGTTTTCTTAAAAAACTTGTATCCCATACTATAAAACAAAAAATTGTTAAAATTTATTCTAACTATATAGCATAATTTAATGGATCGATGTGGCAAGTTCAATATATTTCAGGCACAAATAAAAATATTTAATGGACAGGTTTTATTTTTCATTTAAAGATACATTATATTAATTGTCAAAGCAATAAATTTGCTGAGTGATTTCTTAGATTGATGTTTACTTTTCTGCTGCAGTCAAAGCCCAAAGGCTATAATTTTCTCAAACTTTGAAAAGCACCGCCAGTCTTTAACAACAGGAGTAACAGGGCTTGGAAATATTTATTGATTGATCCGAGGGGAACTTTTTTTTTTTTTGAGACAGAGTCTCACTCTGTTGCCCAGGCTGGAGTACAGTGGCACTGCTCACTGCAACCTCCACCTCCTGTGTTCAAGCGATTCTCCTGCCTCAGCCTCCTGAGTAGCTGGGATTACAGGAGCTGGGATTATACCATGTCCAGCTAATTTTTGTATTTTCAGTAGAGATGGTGTTTCACCACCTTGGTCAGGCTGGTCTTTACCTCCTGACCTCATGATCCGCCCACCTCAGCCTCCCAAAGTGCTGGGATTACAGGCGTGAGCCACCGCGCCTGGCCCTAGCAACTTTTAATTCGTATAAAAATATAATTTTATCTCTATTTCATTTCAAACCGAGAAAGCAATTCTAAATGTATTAAAAACTCATAAAAACAAAATAAAATTATCAAACATTGCATGTTATATATTTATGATTAGTAGGAAAAAAGAAATCCTGGGAGTCAAAAATCATAAAGTTTTAAATAAAAGATTGATATGTTTCACTAAGAATTCATCAGTATTTACTGTGTAGAAAACAAAAAGATAGACTACCAACTAGAAAAAATTATATATCTGTTACAATGTTAAAAGTTTTAATAAAAAATATATAAGGAACTCTTTTAAATAGTCAACCAATCAAATACAAAATAAGTGGGCAAAATTTTTAAATAGTGATTTTATGGAAGAGGAAATCTGAATAGCCAACAACTGTCCGGAAACTATACTAAAACATCAACAATGTGGAAAATGAAAAATCAAAAATCAACAAATTACATGCTCCAGTCAAACAAAATGTTTAAGTTCTGGTTACTTCAGAGGTTGGTAAAGATTAATGTAATGGAAATCTCACACATTGCTGGAAAAAAATCTAAGTTTTATAAACCCATTAAAAGTAATTTACATTTTTAAAACCATCTAGACATATGCATAAGAAGCAATCTAGTACATGAATGTAAAGGTAGTTCAGTAATAAAGTTCGCAACAGAAATGTTTATTACAGCAATAAATGGACTCAACGTGTTTCACAAGGAATGAAAAATTTTTTGTTATCTATTAATTATATATTATATATATAAAATTCCCTTCAAATAATATTCGAAGACATATAAAGCACAATAGCATTTTGTTTAAGGTTACATATTTATGTGCAATATATCTAAAAGCAATTGAAAAATTTACATAAAAGCAAAATTATTACTTCATGAGTACACAGAGAGTGAGATAGGATCATGTACACAGTTGATATAAAATCTTCAGTTTTTTCTCTGTGGGTGTGTGTTTGTTGGGGGGAGGTGTATTCATCTGTATTAATTTTATTGTATTTTATCCAATATTAATTGTTAAATATCCTTTGTATGTATTAAATAGTTAAATAAAAGCAAAACCATCTGAATTAAAAAACAACTTTATTAAAAAGACTTTATAGTACATAGCAACAAAATATGATCATCATATCTATATTTGTACTTTTATATGTTTATTTATTTTAAGCCTTTTTTAGGCACACCAAACATGGATGAGCACTATTATTTCACTCGGATTTCTTGCAACAAGGTATTATGTCAAACTAGACAAACTAAATAAATATAAAACAAACCACCTAAATGAAACTTTGTGGAAAATTTAGAGTATTTTAGTCTTTCTGATGTCTCACTTTTAAAAATTAAAGTCAATTATTTAATTTTTGAAAAGCAGATGTCCCAGGCAGAGGCAAAATGTAAATCTGCGCATCATTTAATTCATGTATTGAATGTTTTAAAGGATACTTTCCTAAAGAAACGTTTTATTTATGCTATATAGCTATTTTACAGGTTTTAAAAAATTTTTGCTGTGTACTCGGCACTTGTAGCAATGAATGACAACTGTTCATATGATCTTCAATTGTTATACTGGTAGGGTTCACATTACTAGTGTAATGGATAGATACATTAAATTGTGGTTTGCTTATTAAAAGAGGGAAGCTTAGTTTTCTTTAAGAGTAAAAAAAGAGACTTGAGAATTCAGTTAATTCTATAAAGTAGAAATGATTTATAAAGTGATACCTGAGTTAGAAGCAGTATTTAACTAAATAAGAAGTCAAAGAAAAACTATTTTCAGAAGAGTGCATACCAAATTAGAAGGCCTGAAGGTGGGAAAGAGCAGTATGTACACTGGGAAAACTGAGTAACTCATTTGTATGGAAAATGAAGCTGAAGGGGATAGTTGCAAGATGACACCATTCATGATACTGAGGAGGTAGTGGCTCAATTAATGTAGGGCTTCAAAAGCCACAATAGTGTGTTTAGATTTTTATCCTGAAAGCAATAGGATGTCTTTATAGTTTTTAATAATAGCTGCACAATCAAATTTGACTTAATAACGCATTGTACATGTAGAGGGAAGGATGGTAAACACAGAAGTAGCAAGTAAGGCACTTTCACTGTAATTTATGCATTCTATCATAGAGTAAACAAAGACAAGAAGGGCAGGAGGAATAAAAAAAGATTAGTGAGGAATTTTGAATTTCAGAATTCCAGAATTTGGAGATTAAGTGGATGTGGGGGTGGTGAGCAAGAGAAAGTGCTCCAAAATGTCATCTTTCTGGCTTTGACAAAGTGAATTGCTCTTACATTCATTTAGATGTATTTCGAAGTAAATGTATCTGAAATAGCCAATTATTTCTGTACTTTCTTTATTTCATTTATCAGTGTTTCCACTATGATACCTGTATCAAGCCTAATTTGACTACAGAGGCTTTCTAGAAATTTTCAAAATTGAAAAGTGTAAGTCATCAATCTTTGTTTAGTTCAAGATTTTTTGCTGCCAATTCTGAGTTTTTTGAATTTTCATATAGATTTCGCATCAACTTGTCAATGTCAACAAAAATAACAACTGGGATTTTGAAAAAAAAAGTGTTGAAACTGTAGGTAAATTTATATCTTATTAACATCATCTACTATGTCTTCTTATCCATGCCCATGGAATATATGTTTATTTATCGAAGCCATCTTTAATTTCTTTCTATGCTGTTTGTAGTATACAGTCTTGCCCATTGTTTTGTTCAATTCATTTCTAAGAATTGTTTTTTAACTTTGATTCTATGAAAATAATGTTTCCATAATTTAATTTTTGGATTGTTTATTGCTAGTTTTAAAAATACACTTTATTTCATTCACATTGCATTCTACAGTCTTACTGTACTTGTAGATAAGTTGTAGTCTTATATTTTCTGTAGGTTCATTAGGATTTTATACATACAAGATCATGTCATCTGTGATTAGAGAGAGTTTTACTTCTTGTATTTCAATCAGAATGTCTTCATTTATTTTTCTTGTATAGTAGCCCTGGATAAAACCCCCAATAGTGTTAAATAGAAGTGGTGAAAAGTAGACATCCTTGTATTGTTCCTGAACTTGGCAGAAAAACATTTAGTTTTTCAGTGATTTTTCAGGTTAAGAAAGTTTGCTTCTATTTGTAATGTCAATGTTTTTATCAAAAAAGAGTATTGGGTTTTGTCATATGCTTTCTTCTTGCATATCTTAAAAATATTATGTGCTATTTGCTATGATGTGATACACACGCACACACATGTATGTATACATATATATATATATATATATATATTTTTTTTTTTTTTTTTTTTTTTGAGATGGAGTCTCGCTCTGTCGCCCAGGCTGGAGTGCAGGGGCGGGATCTCGGCTCACTTCAAGCTCCGCCTCCTGGGTTCACACCATTCTCCTGCCTCACGCTCCCGAGTAGCTGGGACTATAGGTGCCTGCCACCACCCCTGGCTAATTTTTATATTTTTAGTAGAGACGGGGTTTCACCGTGTTAGCCAGAATGGTCTCGATCTCCTCATCTTGTGATCTGCCCGCCTCGGCTTCCCAAAGTGCTGGGATTACAGGCGTGGGCCACCGTGCCCTGCCATATATTTTAATTTATTATGATGGCATATTACAATGATTTATTTTCATACAATGAACTAACTTGCATTCCTTGACCAATTACCTTTTCATATATTTCTAGATTTGGTTTTCTAGTATTTTATAGGACTTTTGCATTAATACTCATAATACTTTTTTCAAGTGTAGTTTTCTCTTCCTGCAATGTTATTGCAGGAAGTGCCATTTTGATATTAAGGATTGACTGGCCTCATGGGATAACGTTGGAAATATCTCATTCTCACACTTTTGGAAGAGTTTTTGAAGGGTCAGTGTTGAGTTTTTTCTAAACACTATGTAGATTTTATTAGTGAAACCATATGAGCATAGACTTTCCTCCAGGGAATGTATTTTGGTTCCTAATTCAATCTCTATTTATTACAGGCCTATTTAGGTTTTCTTTTTCTTCTTGAGTCTGTCCCAGTAGTTTTTGTCTTTCATAAAGTGCATTTATTTTATGTAGATCATCTAATTTATTAGCATACATTTATTCAGAGTATGTCCTTATATTTCATTTGATTTCTGAATGTTTTTTAATTATGTCATTAGCAAACTTCTTGCATTCCTGATTTTGGTAATTTCAGATTCTATCTTTTTTTTCTTACTTAGTCTAGGTGGGGTTTTCAAATTTTTGGATGGTTTCAAAAAACCAATATCAGGTTTCATTGATGTTATCTCTACTTTTTTTCTATTCATTAATGTATTGATTTTCTTTTACACCCTGCTTATGGAAATGTAAATTATTACAGCCGTTATAGAAAACAGTATGCAGGTTCCTCAGAAAATGAAACATACAACTACCATATAATAAAGAAATCCCATTACTGAGTAAATATATGTATTAATCCTATCTCATGCTGCTATAAGGACATACCCAAGACTGAGTAGTTTATAAAGGAAAGGGGTTTATTGACTCACAGTTTTGTATGACTGGAAAAGCCTCAGGACCCTTACAATTATGGCGGAAGGGGAAGCAAACACATACTTTTTCACATGACAGCAGGAGAGAAAATTGCAGAGTGAAAAGGGAAAAAGCTCCTTATAAAACCATCAGCTCTCATGAGAACTCACTCACTATCATGAGAACAGCATGGTGGAAACCATCTCCATGATTCAATTACCTCCCACCAGGCCTCTCCTGTGACAGGTAGGCATTAGGAAAAAACTACAAGATGACATCTGGGGGGAGGGGCACAAAGCCTGACACATTATCCTGCCTCTGGCCCTTCCCAAAACTCATGTCCTCAGATTTCAAAACACAATTATGCCTTTCCAACTGTTTCCCAAAGTCTCAACTTATTTCAGCATTAACTCAAAAGTCAAAGTACAAAGTCTCATGTGAGACCAGACAAGTCCCTCCTGCCTATGAGTCTGTAAAATCAAAAGCAATTTAGTTACTTCCTAGACACAATGGAGGTACAGGAATTTGGTAAATACATCCATTCCAAATAAGATAAATTGGCCAAAACAAAGGGTTACAGGCTCTATTCAGGTCTGAAATCCAATGAGACAGTAATTAAATCTTAAAGCTCTGAAATAATCTCCTTTGACTCCATGTCTCATATTCAGGTAACGTTGATGCAAGTGATGTAAGAGGTAGGCTCCCAAGGCCTCGGGCAGTGTTACCCCTGTGGCTTTGCAGGGTACAGCGCCACCTCCTGGCTGTTGTCACAGACTGTTGTTGACTGTCTGCAACTTTTCCAGGTGCACTGTGCAAGTCATTGGTGGATCTGCCATTCTGGGATCTGGAGGATCATGGCCCTCTTATCACAGCTCCACTAGGCAGTGCCCTCGTGAGGACTCTGTGTGGAGGCTCCGACCCCACATTTTCCTTCTGCACCACCCTAGCAAAAGTTCTCCATGAGGGCTGCACCCCTGCAGCAAACTTTGGCCTGGGCATCTAGGTGTTTCTATACATCCTCTGAAATCTAGGCAGAGGTTCCTAAACCTCCATGTTTGACTTCTGTGCACCTGCAGGCTCAACATCACATGGAAGCTGCCAAGGCTTGGGGCTTGCACCTGCTGAAGCCATGGCCCGAGCTATTCCTTGGCCGCTTTTAGCCACAGCTGGAGTGGCTGGGATGCAGGGTATTAATGCCTGAGGCTGCACACAGCAGAAAGGCCATGGGAAGACCCATGAAACCACCTTTTCCTGCTAGGCCTCTGGGCTTGTGATGGGAGGGCTGCCATGTAGGTCTCTGACATGCCCTGGAGACATTTTCCCTATTGTCTTGGTGATTAACATTTGGCTCCTTTGCTACTTACGAAAATTTCTGCAGCAGGTTTGAATTTCTCACCATAAAATGGGTTTTTCTTTTCTATTGCATCATCAGGCTGCAGATTTTCTGAACTTTTATGCTCTGCTTATTCTTGATCTCTTTGCTGTTTAAAAATTTCTTCTGCCAGATACCCTAAATTCTCTCTCTCAAGTTCAAAGTTCCACAGTTCTCTAGGGCAGGGGCAAAATGCTGCCAGCCTCCTTGCTAAACTATATCAAGGGTTACCTTTGCTCCAGTTCCCAAGAAGTTCCTAATCTCCATCCGAGACCCCTTAGGCCTGAACTTAATTGTCCATATCACTATCAGCATTTTGGTCAAAGCCATTCAACAAGTCTCTAGGAAGTTCCAAACTTTTCCTCGTTTTCTTGTCTTCTGAGCCCTCCAAATCTCTGGAAACTTTTATACTTTCCCACATTTTTTGTCTTCTTCTGAGCTTTCCAAACTGTTCTGACTTCTGCCTGTTATCCAGTTCAAATGTCGTTTCTACTTTTTTGGGTATCCTTATAGCAGCACCTTACCAACTTACTGTATTAGTCCATTCTCATGCTGCTATAAGGACTTACCTGAGACTGGGTCATTTGTAAAGAAAAGAGGTTTAATTGACTCACAGTTTCACATTGCTGGAGAGGACTCAGGACACTTACAGTCATGGTAGAAGGGGAAGTAAACATGTCCTTCACATGGCAGCAAAAGAGAGAAGTGCTGAGTGAAGAGAGGAAAAGCCCCTTATAAAACCATCAGATCTCATGAGAACTCACTCACTATCACCAGAACAACATGGCAGAAACTGCCTCCATGATTCAATTACCTCCCATCAGGTCCTTCCCACAACATGTGAGGATAATGGGAACTACAATTCAAGATGAGATTTGGTTGGGAACACAAAGCCTAAGCATATCATTATCCAAAATAATTAAAATCAGTATGTCAAAAAGACATCTGCACTGTTATGTTTATTACAATTCTATTCACAATAGCTAAGATATGAAATCAACCTGAATGCCCATCTACAATAAAAGGATGTTTTCTCTCTAAACTTTAATTTCCTTCCTTCTGCTTTTTTTGGTTTTATTGTTTTTTACCTTATTTAATATAGGTGTTTGTAGCTATAAGTTTCTAATTTACCATTGATTAGTTTTATCCCATTGATTTTGGTTACTGATTTTGGTTTGTTACACGTTTCTTTCCATCATCTCAAATTATGTTCTATTTCTCGTAATTTCTTCTTTGACCCATTGGTTATTTAGAAGTTTGTTGTCAGATATTCACATAATTATGCAACTCAAATTTTTCTTCTGTTACTGATATCTAATATTCTCTTTTGCTCTAAGAGCATATTTTATATAATTTCAACTCAAATTTTATTGAAGTTTATTTCATGAACTAAGGTAAGGTCTATCCTGGATAATATTTTATGTGCTCCTGAGAATATTGTATATTCTGTAGTTGTTGGGAAGATTATTGCATACATATCTGTTAGTGTCGATTATTTTCCTATGTTTTTTCAGTTTTTGGTTTTTTTTTTGTAATGATCTTCCATTTTGTTCTATACGTTTCACAAAGTGGGATATTAAGGTCTGTTAGTTATTGTTGATGATTTTTACACTCTTGAATTCTGTCAGCTGTTCTTCAAACAATTGAGCCTCTAATTAGGTATGTGTTTCATTGTAATTTGTATGTCTTCAAGATGGATTCTGTCTTTGTCATTAGAAAATGTCATTCTATCTCCAAGAAACAATTTTTATCTGGAAGTCTACTTTGTTCAAGATTAGCATAGCATTTTGTTACTGTTTGTATGATGTTTTCATCCTATTTATCTTTTGAATCTAAAGTGAGTCTCTAATAGTCAGCATATAGTGCATCATTTTTAAACCATTCTGCCAATCTCTTTCTTTTCATTGGAATATTTATTCCATTTATATTAATGCATTTACTGAGACAGGACTTTTCAGCTGCCCTATTGATATTTATTTTCTATATGTCCAATATATTTTTATTGCTGCATTCCATCATTACCACATTTTTTGTTAAATAGATATTTTCTAGTATATTATTTTAGTACTCTTCCTCTTTATTTTAATTTTAAAATTTATTTTTATAGTTGTTGCCTTGGGAATTATAATTAATTTATTAATTGACACAAATTGGTTTGAATTAACTCAATTTTAAATTATACAAAAACTTTGCTCCAATATATCTTTATCCCCCATCTTTTTAGCTATTATTACCACATAGATTCCATCTTTATGTATTATAAACCCATCAACAGCTTTATAATTATTGCTATATGCAGTTGTCTATTAAGCCACATATCAGGAGAAAAATATTACAAATAAAAAATCTAAACTGTCTTTTAACGTTAACTACATAGTTACTTTCCCCAGTATCCTTTATCTTTTTCTCTGGTTTCAAGTTACTATCTTGTGTCTTTTTATTTTAGCATGAAACATAACCTTTAATATTTATTTTAGGGAAATATGGCTTGGTACCAATTCTACTAGCTTTGTTTATCTAGCACTATCTTAATTTCTGCTTTAATTTTAAAGATAATTTTGCCAGATATAAAAGTCTTGGAAGAGTATTTTTATTCTAGTACATTGAATATGTTATCCCGCTACCCTCTTATCTGTATAGTTTCTGGTGAGAAGTCAGCTGTTAATTTTATTGAGGAGTTCTTATACAAGATGAATCACTTTTCTCTTGCTGTTTTCTAGTTCTCTGTTTGTGTTTGGCATCAGATGTTGAAGCTGAACTTACTCCTATATTTACATCTAGTGATTTGAATAACTATATAAGTAAAAAACATATGCATCAAGAACATACAAAAATGTTAATAGCACCACCATTCCTAATGGCTTCAAACTAGGGCTATTTGTGATATGTCTAACGTTAAACAAAATAGAATGCATATACATATTTTACTAGATATTTTTATTACATATTTGAAACTATATATGTGTGTGTACATATATATCTATATATAAATATATACAGTTGCGATAAATCGAGTAATAAAAAAGCAGCATCATTACAAAAGTTGTAACAAGATTTGAGCTTTGAAGAATAAGTAGACACATTTTGTGATTTCAAAATATAAATAAAAATTTAGAAATAATAAAAGCTAGCTTGTAAGCAACTAAAATAGTTTCCTAAAAATTCAGGGGAAAATACTGGTATTTGTTTTAAGATAGATGAAAGATCAGATTTCTTCATAAAAATATTTTTAAAAGTCATGTAAAAATAAAGGGTGGGCCAGGCGCAGTGGCTCACACTTGTGATCCCAGCACTTTGGGAGGCCGAGGCGGGCAGATCACCTGTGGTCAGGAGTTCAAGACAAGCCTGGCTAACATGGTGAAACCTAGTTTCTACTAAAAATACAAAAATTCAGCCAGGCGTGGTGGCACACACCTGTAATCCCAGCTACTCCGGAGGCTGAGGCAAGAGAATTGCTTGAACCCAAGAGGCCGAGGTTTCAGAGAGCCTAGATCGCCCCATTGCAGTCCAGCATGGGCAACAAAAGTGAAACTCGGTCTCAAAAAAAAAAAAAAGGTGGAAACCACTGTTAAAGACATGCTGAAATCCATCTACAAATAATATCATAATAATTTTAAAAAACAATTGACACAACCTCAAAAATTGTCTGGTGTAATTTAATTTTGTATATACAGTCTAAACCTAAAAGTATTATAGTAATTACATATAACAGTACACAATAAGAAATGATGCTTCCAAACAAAAGTTCAGTTAAACTTGATTTGCACTAAACTATATACGTTAACTTGCAATTTCTGAGACTAATGAATTAAAGAGAATATTTAGATTTTAGAGAAGTGAACATCTTGAAAATTAGAAATGAGTTTATTAATAATGTCTTATTCTCTAAAGATCAAGGTTTTATATACATGTATACACACATATATGTGTAAATAGTATAATAGTATTGTATTGTACTCTGTAACCAGATAAAAAAAATTTGCCATTCTCTAAAACTTTAACATTTAAATAAGGGAACTCTAGAGAATATAAGTGACATAAAGAACAAGCATTTTTTTTTCTAAAGGGAGAATACATGTATACTGCCTACACATAAAGATTTTCTTTGATAATATTATGCTATCAGAACCTACTATCATGCATAGAAAATAGGTGTGCATGCAAGAAAATGTTTTAATGAAGAAATAACTTAATTAATTGTGTCTTAATTTATTTCATTGATGTTTTCTCATTTTCAGTGTACAAATCTTTCACCTCCTCAGTAAAATTTATTACTAGTTTTTTTTTACACTATCATAAGTGAGCTTATTTTCTTGATTTCCTTCTCATCTGGGTCATTACTTGTATATAAATGCTACTGATTTTTGTGTGTTGATTTTGTATCCTGTAACTTTACTGAATTTATTTGTTAGTTCTAAAAGATTTTGTGAGGCCTTTAGGGTGCTCTACATATATATATCAATTTACTAATAAAAACACAGTATTGTGTTGCTTAGCACTTCCTTCATGACCATATATGATTGTAGTCCCTTAAGAATAACATAGAGCTAAAGAAAAACCCTTGTTGCCTAGTGACATTGTAGCCATCATGACATTATAAGTACAAGGCATTATTACTCATTTGTTTGTGGTCTTGCTGATGGAAGCAAATCTACTGTGCTGCAAGTCGTACAAAAATACTGTAATGCCATAATGCACAGTATATAATACTTGGCAATAATCATAAATGACTGTGTTACTGCTTATGTATTTACCATACTATACTTTTTATTGTTATTTTAAACTGTATTCCTTTGACTTAGTTAAAAAAATAAGTTAGCAGTATAATAGCCTCAGGCAGCTTCTTCAGGAGGTATTCCAGAAGAAGGCATTATTGCAGAAGATGACAAAGCCATGTGTGTTATTATCCCTGAAGACTTTCTAGTGGGACGAGATATAGAGATGGAAGAGAGAGACATTATTCATTCTGGCCCTGTGTGGGCCTAGGCTAATGTGTGTGTATGTTTCTTTGTTTTTAACAAAAAGATTTAAAAGGTAAAAACAAAATAAAGTAATTAAAAATAGTAGAATAAGGATATAAAGAAAATATTTATGTGTAGCTGTACAGTGTCTCTGTGTTTTAATGTCAGTGTTATTATAAACGATTTAAAAAGTTAAAGAATTCAAGTTTAGAAATTTAAAAAAGGTATAGTAAGCTAAGGTAAATTTATTAGTAAATATGTTTTAAAAATATATTTCATGTATACTAAGTGTACAGTGTTTATGACACAACACTGTGGTGTAGAGTATTGTTCTAGACCTTCATATTCACTCAGCACTCAACTTCCGGTACTGTAAGCTGCTTTCATGGTGAGTGCCCTATACAGGTGTACTATTTTAAATCTTTTATTCCATATTTTCACTGTACCTTTTCAATATTTAGCTATGTTTAGAAACACAAATACTTACGTTTGTGTTACAATTGCCTGCAGTATGTAACACAGTAACATGCTTACAGGTTTGTAGCCTGGGAGAAATAGGCTATACCATATAGCTTAGGTGTGTAGTGGGCTGTACATTACACTCTATGATATTCACACCTGATGAAATCCCCTAATGACATATATCTCAGAATACATCCCCGTCATTAAGTAAAACATAACTGCAATTTTGCTTTTTTCTTTTCTACTTGATGCCTTTTCTTTTCTTTTCTGACTGCTCAGCTAGTACTTCCAGTACTATGATAAATAGAAGTGAGGAGATTGCACATCCATGCCTTGTTCTGAACCTGAATGGAAAAACTTTTGGGTGAAATTACTATCTCATAAAAAATATATGCACTGCCATGTTCATTGCAGCATTATTTATAATAAAGAAACAACCTAATTGCCCATGATGGTCAAATGGATACAGAAAATGTGTCCATATACACAGTGGAATATTATTCAGTTTTAAATAGATGTACTTGGAGGACATTATGGCAAGTGAAATTAGCCAGACACAGAAAAAAATATTGCATGATCTCATTGAGAATGAAACAGTAGTTACCAAGGTTAGGGGTGCAGAGGAGATAGGAAGATGTGTGTCAAAGGATGCAAAACAGCAGATATGTAGGATGAACAATTCTAGAGAGCTAATGTACCACATAAGGACTAAAATTAATAAAATCGTATTAGGATTTTTGTTAAATAAGTAGAGTTTATCTTCCCTAGTCACAAAAAAACTATGAGAGATGATAGGTATGTTAATCTTCACAATAGTATTCTTTCACTATCTATACGGATTCTATAACATCATGTCATAAACCTCAAATAAATACAATGTAATTTATTTAAAAAATAAAATAATCCGATGCAATTATTTATTTGAGGTAAAACATAAATTAATTACTATCTGTTTTACATGTTTTCACATGGGAAATAGGCAATTTTTCACATCAAGGATAATATCAATGTCTTTCTCTTAATGATGCCTGTTAAGTACAGGTACTAAACATAATAAAAGCGCTTATTTTATGGTGTACCTACCTATTATGAGTTATATCCTGTAAACTCTTTTCTAAATACCACATTATCTTTCCATATAAACCTTATTTTCCCATTTCTACAAATAAACAAGTTTTAGGGAGGTTGAGAATCTTGCCCAGGGTTTTACCTAATGGCAAGGGCCATGATTAAAATCCAGGTTAATTGTCCTGAATTCAAAGCACATTATCTCAACCTCTATGTTATAAGTTTTTATAAACCACATTCTACTAAAGATAAGCACTGTTTTATTTCTTTTCAGGAAATATTATAGTTTTTCACACTATTCCTTTGGAATTACCTATGTTTTCCAATGATAAAGCTAAGTCAAGGATGGCTATTTTTAAGACTACATATTAATAGATTTCTAAATAGATCTTGAATTTCTGAGTCTTTTTCAATATTAATTAACAGTAGGATGTACTACTCAGAAAATTATTTACTCAGAAAATATTTTTAAGTAGATACTATGTGTTAAAATTGAGTTAAATACTAATATTCATTGATGATTTATAACCGATTCCAATTAATATTTTTATTTATGCAATATTTGAGGTTAAAAACCCAACTATAACTTACCTTATATTTTGAAAAATTAGATACAAAGCAGGAAAATCTGTTTTAGCATGTTTGTTTAATATGTGTCCAAGAGTCTTGAACACTTACAGGAAAATGCAATATAAATTTAAATTTGATTATTTATAATTTCTAGAAGGTTATATTAGTTCACCATATGCAATAAGAAACATTTCTATTAGAATAATTTTAGAGACTATAAAGAGCTAGATTTTATGTGTATGTGTTTTAAGTGAGAAAACAGATCATCAGTAACTATCACTATAATGCATAATATAGACTTGCAGCGTTAAAAGGAAAATCATCTCTCGACAATAAATTTTCTGCAGTTTCATGCCAGGGTAGAAATAATTTCCTACTGTTCTAGCTCTTGATAGGTGTATAGACAAGATAGAGAGCTAAATTTCTGTTCTTCTGTTTTGCTTGTAGTGGTCATTAAATTTCAATCTTTTAAATTTTAGATATGTGTTTCATCAAAAAATTATATCTCAAGCATATTCAAATTGTATTTTTAAACAGTTCAGGGCAAGACAGAATTGAGAAACATTATGATAATCATGTGTGTAGAATTTAAGCTCTTAAAAACTGACTTCATAAGTCATTTGTAAGCTTTGTTAATACTGTCCATATGCAGAACCTGTTGGACTTAGTTATTGTCATTTTAATTTTATTTAATGTGATTACATTTAATTTAATTTTGTGTGATGTATTAAGTGACCTGCAAGAAAAAGTTGTAGAACTGTTAATGCTATTTATGATAAGCGACCACAATGTTAAGTGCCTATTAGTGGCTTAATAGCTGCTTTAATGATATACTGACATTAAAAAAAGTAAAATTATCAGTTACTGTCAAAATGAGAATATTTCCAAATATAATTTAAAGAGACCGTGGATTTAGTTTTACTTTAAAAAGATAACAGTGCATTAGCTTTTTAACAGTCTGTATTTTTCTAACACATTCAGTATATGTTAATTCAGAGTAGGTCACTGCAAAAAGTAGTCACTGTGTAATTTTTAAAAATTCAAACTAATCCATATATACAAAATTTGAAATGTTAGAAATGCTGTCAAAGTAATTACTTGAAACACAGGCAGCAAATAAGTTTGTGATATCTTAATTAAGAAAATTTTATATTTATATTTATTTTAGAAATTATAAATATTACTATATAGATAAAGTAACATAGATTACTTACTCACAGGTTAGGGTTTTTTCTTCCACTCATTTAGAAAACTTAATTTAATTGCTCCCTATCTTTACTTATATTTGACAAAGATTATAAGGGACACCCTAATCACTTTTTTCAATTTAAAGAATTGACCATCAAAATATAGGGACAGAAGGGGTATTCAAAAACTTTATAAATATATAATAATGAGAATCATTAGAGAAAAAAGACAGGTCTCATAAAATATTAAATAGAACTTTTTTTATTATTATACTTTAAGTTTTAGAGTACATGTGCACAAGGTGCAGGTTTGTTACATATGTATACATGTGCCATGTTGGTGTGCTGCACCCATTAACTCATCATTTACATTAGGTATATCTGCTAATGCTATCCCTCCCCTGTCCCTCCACCCCACCACAGGCCCCAGTGTGTGATGTTCCCCTTCCTGTGTCCAAGTGTTCTCATTGTTCAATTCCCACCTATGAGTGAGAACATGTGGTGTTTGGTTTTTGTCCTTGCAAAAGTTTGCTGAGAATGATAGTTTCCAGCTTCATCCATGTCCCTAAAGGGACATGAATTCATCCTTTTTTATGGCTGCATAGTATTCCATGGTGTATATGTGCCACATTTTCTTAATCCAGTCTATCATTGATGGACATTTCGGTTAGTTCCAAGTCTTTGCTATTGTGAATAGTGCCAAAATAAACATACGTGTGCATGTGTCTTTATAGCAGCATGATTTGTAATCCTTTGGGTATATACCCAGTAATGGGATGGCTGGGTCAAATGGTATTTCTAGTTCTAGATCCTTGAGGAATCGCCACACTGACTTCCACAATGGTTGAACTAGTTTACAGTCCCAACAACAGTGTAAAAGCATTCCTATTTCTCCACATCCTCTCCAGCACCTGTTATTTCCTGACTTTTTAATGATCGCCATTCTAACTGGTGTGAGATGGTATCTCATTGTGGTTTTGATTTGCATTTCTCTGATGGCCAGTGATGATGAGCACTTTTTCATGTGTCTTTTGGCTGCATAAATGTCTTCTTTTGAGAAGTGTCGGTTCATATAATTCGCCCGCTTTTTGATGGGGTTCTTTGTTTTCTTCTTGTAAGTTTGTTTGAGTTCTTTGTAGATTCTGGATATTAGCCCTTTGTCAGATGAGTAGATTGCAAACATTTTCTCCCATTCTATAGGTTGCCTGTTCACTCTGATGGTAGTTTCTTTTGCTGTGCAGACTGTCTTTAGTTTAGTTAGATCCCATTTGTCAATTTTGGCTTTTGTTGCCATTGCTTTTGGTGTTTTAGACATGAAGTCCTTGCCCATGCCTATGTCCTGAATGGTAATGCCTAGGTTTTCTTCTAGGGTTTTTATGGTTTTAGGTCTAACATTTAAATCTTTAATCCATCTTGAATTAATTTTTGTATAAGGTGTAAGGAAGGGATCCAGTTTCAGCTTTCTACATATGGGTAGCCAGTTTTCCCAGCACCATTTATTAAATAGGGAATCCTTTCCCCATTTCTTGTTTTGGTCAGGTTTGTCAAAGATCAGTTGGTTGTAGATGTGTGGTATCATTTCTGAGGGTTCTGTTCTGTTCCATTGGTCTATCTCTCTGTTTTGGTACCAGTACCATGCTGTTTTGGTTACTGTAGCCTTGTAGTATAGTTTGAAGTCAGGTAGTGTGATGCCTCCAGCTTTGTTCTTTTTGCTTAAGATTGTCTTCGTAATGTGGGCTCTTTTTTGGTTCCATATGAACTTTAAAGTAGTTTTTTCCAATTCTGTGAAGAAAGTCATTGGTAGCTTGATGGGGATGGCATTGAAACTATAAATTGCCTTGCGCAGTATGGCCATTTTCACGATATTGATTCTTCCTATCCATGAGCATGGAATGTTCTTCCATTTGTTTGTATCCTCTTTTATTTCATCGAGTAGTGGTTTGTAGTTCTCCTGGAAGAGGTCCTTCATATCCCTTTTAAGTTGGATTCCTGGGTATTTTATTCTCTTTGAAGCAATTGTGAATTGGAGTTCACTCATGATTTGGCTCTCTGTTTGTCTGTTATTATTAAGTTTGAAATCAACTTCTTTTTACTGTGTTCTATGCAAAAATGTTTATGGTTTATGTTTTATGAATGAATTATGTTTATAAATATTTATATTTTGTGAAAAAATTATTAATTTGATACTTTTATTTATATTTTTAAAAATTTTATACAAATGCAATTATATATTACATATAAATAGAATTTAAATTCTATACAGCTTTAGAAAACCCAGAACTGATTTTCATAAACATAGGTCAGTAATAGTTTCAGTAATAATAACAATAAATTTCCAGGTAAACCTAGAAATATGGGATGTCACAACATAAAATATATATTAACTATTTATCAGTGAGAACTGTCTGTATGAGCCTGTCTATTCAGAAAAGGAAAAAAGGAAAGGAAAGAATGAAAAAACAAAGAAACCCAAATGCTCAACTAAACTGTTTGGATGATAGTCTTAACAAATGAAATGGATTGAGCACATTGTTTGTACACTGCCCTGTGTTTTGACTATTAAAAAAACAAATACCAAAATGTAGTCTTAATGATACAAAGAATAGAAAAGGAGAAAACTACACTCATGATGTCAGTTAATTTTTGGAAATTTGAAATGATGGAGTCGTGAAACAATCAGGTACTTTGATATCTACTACAAAAAAGTGAGGTAATAAGCTGTTTCACACTGTAGGACCCAATAAATGTTCAGAAATTGTATGAAGTGAGTACCTCAAAATGCATAGGTGAGAAATGGGATGAATACTAATGAATTTATTCGAAGTCTGTATATAAAGTATTCAGAATTGCAATTACTCTTTTTTACCTAGGCTGGAGATGGAGGCTTTATTCCCTAAAAAAAAATTGAAATATACAATATCTGGGCCTGAGGCACATTGCACTCCAGGGGATGAGAAAAGATGCTTGAACTGTGAACAGTGGGGCTTCTCAGAAATCTAAATCTTCTAGCTCCCGGAATGCTACCAGAAAGCTTGTTTCACCACCTCTGTGGCCAAGAGCCCTATTTTCCCTGCTCAAGTAATAGAGTAAAGCATGCTCTCTATAGGAATGCTTGGCCAAAAGAGTAAAATGGAATATTTAGATGCTACACGTGTTTTCTCAAAACAAAGAGACCAATTCGATTCCAGCTACTTCGGAGGCTGAGGCAGGAGAATGGTGTGAACCCGGGAGGCGGAGCTTGCAGTGAGCCAAGATCGCGCCACTGCACTCCAGCCTGGGCGACAGAGTGAGACTCCGTCTCAAAAAAAAAAAAAAAAAAAATTCCTCCACATTCAACTCCTGCTTCTCCACTGCTCCCAATCAGCTTTTAAGTTTTGCACTCAGTTTTTCATTTAAAGAGTTAAGAATTAATATACAGTTGACTGTTAGACAACATGAGGTCTAGGGATGACCCTTGCACTGTTTAAAATTCACATATAACCGTTGCCTCTCAAAAAACTTAACTACTAATAGCCTGCTGTTGACTGAAAGCTTTAGCAATAACATAAATAGTTGATTAACCAATTCTGTATATTGTATACTGTATTCATGCAATAAAACAAGCTATAGAAAAGAAAATGTTATTTAAAAACTCATAAGATGAAATATATTTAATATTCATTGAGTGGAAATGGATAAAGGTCTTTACCCTGTTGTTTTCATGTTGAGGAATCTTAGGAGAAGAAGAAAGAAAAGGGGTTTGTCTTGCTATATCTGGAGTGGCAGAGTGAAAGAAAATATGTATGTAAGTGGACCCACGCAGCTCCAACCTATGTTGTCCAAGAGTCACCTGCACATGGTAGAAAACTTATCAAGAGGAGGTGGAGCAAGATGGCAAAATAGAAGCCTCCACTGATCATCCCCTCACAAAGATACCAATTTAACAACTATCTACACATAAAAGCACCTTCATAAGAACCAAAAATTACGTGAGCATTCACCGTACCTGGTTTTAACTTCATGTCACTGAAAGAGACACTGAGGAGGTAGAAAAAAGTCTTGAATTGCTACCACCCCTCTATCCCCCGGCAGTGGCAGCTTGGTGCAGAGAGAGAATCTGAGCTACTTGGGAGAGGAAGAGCACAGCAATTGTGAGACAGTGCATTGAACTCAGTGCTGCTCTGTTATAGAAGAAAGCAAAGCCGGAAAAACTCAGCCAATGCCAGCAGACAGAGGGAGCATTTAGCCCAGTACTAAGCAGAGAAGACTCACTCATCCCAGCAGTTGGAACCTAGGTTCCTGCATGCTTCGCTACCACAGGCTAAAGTGCTCTGGGGATCTCAATAAGTTCGAAATGCAGTCTAGGCCACAAGGACTGCAACTCCAAGGTTGCAGGAGTGCTGAACAGGGCGCAGAGCCTGGGGACTTCGGGGACGTGCAACCTACTGAGACACCAGGTGGGGTAGCTAAGGGACTGCTGGTGCCACACCTCCCCTAACTCCACGTTCCACAGCTCATGACTCCAAAAAGGACCCCTTCCTTCTGCTTGAGAAGAAGAGAGGAAATAGAGGGAAAACCTTTGACTTGTATCACAAATACTAGCTCAGTCACATCAGGAAAGGGCACCCGGTCAGTCATGAAAGCCCCTGTCTTCTCAGTGAGAAGAGGAGTGAGTTTGAATAGAATGGGAAGCAATTTTGCCTTAAGCAGTTTCCAGCTTGACTTTCCCCTTTAGCTTAGTGATTTTGGGGCTCCAAGATTTATTTTCCTTTCACAGTGTGTATGATCAGAGCATGAACAGATTATTCACAAAAAACAAATCAAATATACATGTAAAAGATGTTTCTTCATGATTAATCATAAAAAAATAATTTAACCTGTAATTATGTGAAAATATATATGTAGTACTACTTATATTATATATTATAATATATATTATATATGCATATATATGCATAATATAAATGCATATGACTTCTAGACTGTGGAGTTATGGTAGTTTTTTTTACTTTAATAAGTAAATGTAATTATAATAGAATGTGACCTTTTTGTTAAAACATTAAATTAACTGGGATAATATGTATATATTTGTACTACTTATTATTTTATATATATAATATTAACATAGTAGTACTTATATATTATAACATAATATAGAAGCAGTAGGAATATATATATATATTAGTAGTAAGAAGCTTTGATAAGGATAGAAAAAAATACATGTTCTTATATGTTTTTGGTAGAAGTTTTTATTAAAAATTTCTGAAAAGTATTTTATTAATATGTATCAATATGTGATATATATATATTTTGACAAACATTTCTACTTCTAGAGTTGCTCTCTAATGAAATAATTTGATTGACATGAGAATAACTTGTAATTTGTAAAACTGAACTCATAAATCTTCAAATTTATGGTAAATATGAATTGTGCAAAATAAGAATAACTGAAAAAACCCAAATAACCATAAACATATGGATTTTGTTAAACTATGGTAGACATATGGTATAATTTGGTACTATGAAATTCTTGATGTGATAAGGATATCTTATGTGTTGTTTTAATCCAGTCAACAATTTACACTTATTAAGGTCAATGTAGTTGAAAAATGATCTCATTTTATAACTTTTTTTTTTTCTTTTTTCTGAGACGGTGTCTCCCTCTGTCACCCAGGCTGGAGTGTGGTGGCATGATCTCGGCTTACTGCAACCTCTGCCTCCTAGGATCAAGTGATTCTCCTGCTTCAGCCTCCCGAGTAGCTGGGATTATAGGAGCCTACCACCACGCCTGGCTACAATTTTTTTTTGTACTTTTAGTAGAGACGGGGTTTCGCCATGTTGGCCAGACTGGTCTAGAACTCCTGACCTCAAGTGATCCACCCCCGCTTGGCCTCCCAAAGTGCTGGGATTACAGGCGTGAGCCACCTCACCCGGCTGAGAACTGTTTTTAAGAAATAGGGTTCACTGGGCCGGGCGTGGTGTCTCACACCTGTAATCCTAGCACTTAGGGAGGCTGAGATGGGCGGATCACGAGGTCAGGAGATCGAGACTATCCTGCCTAACACAGTGAAACCCAGTCTCTACTAAAAATACAAAAAATTAGCCAGGCGTGGTGGCGGGCGCCTGTAGTCCTAGCCACTCGGGAGGCTGAGGCAGGAGAATGGCTTGAACCTGAGAGGCGGAGCTTGCAGTGAGCCGAGATCGGCCACTGCACTCCAGCCTGGGCGACACAGCAAGACTCCGTCTCAAAAAAAAAAAAAAAAGAAAGAAATAGGGTTCACTGGAACCTCGGAGATCACGCCACTGCACTCCAGCCTGGGCGGCAGGGTAAGAGCTTGTCCCAGAAAAAAAAAAAAAAAAAAAAAACAAGGGTTGACCAATGCTTAAACACAACTGTTTTACATGTCAGAATTTATGATATTTCACAACCAATATGCAATATAGGAATTATTTTTAAATCGAATATGTTTTTAGATTTTTAAGTTTTCTAAATTAAATAGCAGTCTGTTTAATTTAAGGTAGGGACAACCTTTTTCTAGCATAGATATATGTTTTTGGTATAATGTTTAGTGATACGTTAGTAAAAGTATAATACAATCAAATTATTTGCAAATCAATATACTGAAAATTTATGGACAAATATATAACCATATGAACAATGATTATCTCACTTTTTAGTATTATGTTTAGTTTTTTTAAGTACAACACTTTTTTTATTTTTCCTGTGGTGCATAATATAGTTGTAATGGTTAACACTGAGTGTCAACTTGATTGGATTGAATGATACAAAGTATTGATCCTGCATGTGTCTGTGAGGGTGTTGCCAAAAGAAATTTACCTTTGAGTCAGTGGGCTGGGAAAGGCAGACCTACCCTTAATCCAGTTGGGCACAATCTAATCAGGTGCCAGCATGGCTAGAATATAAACAGGCAGAAAAATGTGGAAAGAGAGACAGGCCTAGCCTCCCAGCAAACATCTTTCTCCCATGCTGGATGCTTCCTGCCCTCAAACATCAAACTCCAATTTCTTCAGCTTTGGAACTCAACTTGTTCTCCATGCACCTCAGCCTGCAGACAGCTTATTGTGGGACCTTGTGATTGTGTGAGTTAATACTTAATAAACTCCTCTCTCTCTCTAAATATATATATATATATATACACACACACACACACACAATTATATGTTATATATTATATATGATGTAATATATAATATAATATATTTTTATATTACATATTATACATTAAATATACAATTACAATATATTATATTAATACATAATTATAATATATTATATTAATATATAATTATAATATATATTATATTTATATATAATTATAATATATATTATATTTATATATAATTATATAATATATAATCTGTTATATATAATATATATAAAATCTCCCTCTATATAGAATATACATATTATATATATTATATTCTATTAGTTCTATCCCTCTAGAGAACCGTGACTAATACGAATTTTGGTACCAGGAGTGATTCTAGAGCAACAGAATAGTAAGAATGGAATTCTTTCATTGGTTTTGGGGTTTCTACAGTTGGTTGCTTAATATGATTAGACCCCAAAATGCTAAGGACTCTACTTCTAATATTATGAAGAGCACTGATAGTCCTTGGCAGAAACTGTTTAGAGAGTTTTGCAAAACAAATGCGTTTGACACTCCTGGTTCACTGTTCATGAGGGGCACGGAGTTTAGTGACTATACATAACTTTGAAGATCATTGGAGAACCAACACACATAATGAAGCTGGTTAGTTGCTCCTAAATTCAGTGGACAAAGTGATGAAAGAAAATGACGAACTCAGGGATTCTATCTCCCACCTTCAGAAGCAGATACTGAGCCTCAAATCTGCTAAGACTGCCCTGAGTGAGAGTCGTATCTCCTGTAGAGAAAGAGCTGAAATTGTAGAAAAACAGACACAAGTTCTTGTCATGAGAGTGGCTGACCTGCAATGAAAGGTGCCTGCACAGCCTCGCCAGGTGGCTACTGTTGAAGTGAGAGTATTACTGGAAAAGAATGAAACCCTGCAACTTGGAATGGAATGCAGACATGTGGCGAGACCCTAGTAAAGTTGAGGACACTGAGCTTGTAAACTCTGATAGACCTTTTTTGCCAAAAGAAACAGCTGCCCCATCTCCAGTAGTGGCCACATCACCTGCCTGACCCATGCTGCCATTCTTCTTTTCACCTTTGTCTGAGGAGATAAATCCTGCCCTGCCTGAGGCAACAGTGATGGCCTCCCCCAAGGCAGTTGCCAGGCAAGATAACATTGATTCTCTTCAGGAGCCACCTCCAACACCCATGTTTGCTTCTAGACCTCTAACTAGACTAAAGTTACGGCGGGCCCCTGGAGGTGAAGTTGAGAGTGTGATCCATGAGGAGGTGCACTACGCTCGAAAAGAACTGCTTGAGTTCTCTAATTTATACAAGCAGAAATCTGAAGAAAAGGCATGGGAATGGACATTAAGGGTGTGGGATAATGGTAGAAGGAATACGGAGTTGAATCAGGCTGAATTTATTGATTTGGGGTCACTAAATAGGGACTTGGAATTTAATATTGCTGCTCAGGGATTTAACAAAGGTTCTAATAGTTTATTTGCTTTTTTAGCTGAAATATGGATTAAAAGATGGCACACTGTGAGTGAGCTGAGAATATCTGATCTCCCTTGGTTTAATGTAGAGAAAGGGATCCAAAGACTTAGGAAGATTAAGCTGGTGGAGTCGATTAGTCACTTTAGAACTACTCATCCAAGCTGGGAGGGTCCAGAAGATATACCCTTGACCAATGCCTTGTGAAATAGATTTGTGAGAGCAGTACCTGCGTCTTTGAAGAGCCCTGTAATTGCTTTTTTCTGTATGTCAGATCTAATGGTAGGAACTGCAGTCACTCAACTAAAAAATGTAAAATACAATGGGAATAATTTGATTCCAGGGTGGCAGGGGCCAAATGGTGGCACTCAACCGTCAAAGGCAAGGTGGGCATAGATACTGTAATGGACAAACAGCAGAGACAAAGCAGCAATCAGAATACTCTTACTTGTGTAGAGATCTGGCATTGGCTAACTAACCATGGGGTTCCTAGAAATGAAATTGATAGGAAGCCTACTGCATTTCTACTTAATTTATACAAGCAGAAAACTTCTAGGTCAAATGGACAGAAAACTAATTCGAATTGTAAAAAGAGAGAATCACAGCCCCTCAATCAGTCTCCAGACTTGAGCCAGTTTACAGACCCAGAACCCCTTGAGTGAAGGGGAGGTCGGGTCCCCTTGAAGTAGGACACCACTGAATATCAACAATTTATGCAGTGAATCTTTCACTCATTCTTCCCCAAGGAGATTACTGTCCTTTCACCAGGGTAATTGTGCACCGGGGAAGGGGAAATAATCAGACATTTTGGATACTACTGGACTCTGGCTCTGATCTGATATTGATTCCAGGGGATCCAAAACCTGATATGGTCCTCCAGTTAAAGTAGAGGCTTATAGAGGTCAGGTAATTAATGGAGTTTTTGCTTAGGTCCCACTTATAGTGGTTCCAGTGGTTCCCTGGACTCATCCTGTAGACATTTTCCCAGTGCCAGAATGCATAATTGGCATAGACATACTTGGCAGTTGGCAGAACCCCCACATTGGCTCCCTGACTTGTATGGTGATGGCTATTATGATGGGAAAGGCCAAATGGAAGCCATTAGAGCTGCCTCTACCTAGGAATTTATAAATCAAAAACAATATTGCATCCCTGCAGGGATTGTGGAGATTAGTGTGCCACCATAAAGGACTTGAAAGATGCAGAGGTCATGAATCCCACTACATACCCGTTCAACTCTCCCATTTGGCCTGTGCAGAAGACAGATGGATCTTGGAGAAGGAAAGTGGATTCTTGTAAGCTTAACCAAGTGGTGACTCCAAATGTAGCTGCAGATGTGGTTTCATTGCTTGAGCAAATTAACACATCTCTTGGTAGCTGGTATGCAGCCATTGAGTTGGCAAATGCCTTTTTCTCCATTCCTGTCCATAAGGCCCACCAGAAACAATTTGCCTTCAGCTGTCAAGGTCAGCAATATATTTTTACTGTACCACCTCAGTGGTACATAAATTATCTGGCTTTGTGTCATAATCTTGTTTGGGAACACTTTGATAGATTTTCGCTTCCGTGAGATATCACACTGGTCCGTTACATTGATGACATTATGCTGATTAGGTCCAGTGAGCAAGCAGTAACAAACACACTGGACTTATTGGTGAGACATTTGCGTGCCAGAGGATGGAAAATAAATCCAACTAAAATTTACGGACCTTCTATCTCAGTAAGATTTCTAGGGGTTCAGTGGTGTGTGACCTGTGGAAATATTCCTTCTAAGGTGAAGGATAGGTTGCTGCATTTGGCCCATCCTACAACCAAGAAAGAGGTACGATTCCTAGTGGGCCTATTTGGTTGTGTTACTCTGACCTATTTATTGAGTGACCTGAAAGGCTGCCAGTTTTGAGTGGGGTCCAGAACAGGAGAAGGCTCTGTAACAGGTCCAGGCTGCTGTGCAAACTTCTCTGCCACTTGGGCCACATGATCCAGCAGATCCAATGGTGCTTAAGATGTCAGTGAAATATAGGTATGCTGTTTGGAGCCTTTGGTGGGCCCCCATAAGTGAATCACAGCAGAGGCCTCTAGGATTTAGGAGCAAGACCCTGCCATCTTCTGCAGATTGCTACTCTCCTTTTGAAAGTCAGCTTTTGGCCGGTTACCGGGCTTTGGTGGATAATGAAGTCACCATGTGACCCGAACTATCTATCATAAACTGGGTATTTTCCAACCCATCTAGCTATAAAGTGGGTTTTGCACAGCAGCATTCCATCATCAAATAAAAGTGGTATATACGTGACTGGACTCGAGCAGGTCCTGAAGGCACAAGTAAGTTACATGAGGAAGTGGATCGAATGCCCATGGTCTCCACCCCTTCCACCCTGGCCTCTCTCCCCCAGCCTGCACCAATGACCTCTTGGGTAGTTTCCTATGATACAATGACAGAGGAAGAGAAGACCAGAGCCTGGTTCACAGATGAGTCTGCACGATATTCAGACAACACTCAAAAATGGACAGCGGCGGCACTACAGTCCCTCTCTAGCACATCCCTGAAGGACAGCAGTGAAGGGAAATCTTCTCAGTGGGCAGAACTTTGAGGAGTGCACCTGACTGTGCACTTTGCATGGAAAAATAAATGGCCAGATGTCTGATTATACACTGATTAATGGGCTGTGGCCAATGGTTTGGCTAGATGGTCAGGGACTTGGAAGAATGATGATTGGAAAATTGGTGACAAAGAAATTTGGGGAAGAGGCATGTGGCTGAACCTCAATGAGTGGTCAAAACTGTGAAGATATTTGTATCCCATGTCAGTGCTTACCAATGGGTGACCTCAGCAGAGGAGAATTTTAATAATCAAGTGGATAGGATAACCCATCTGTGGACACCACATAGCCTCTTTTCCCAAGCACCTCTGTCATCACCCAATGGGCCCATGAACAAAGTGGTCATGATGGCAGGGATGGAGGTGACGCATGGACTCAGCAACATGGACTTCCACTCCCCAAGTCTCACCTGGCTATGGCCTCTGCTGAGTGCCCAATTTTCCAGCAGCAGAGACCAACACTGAGCCCTTGATATGGCAGCATTCCTCGAGGTGATTAGGGAGCTACCTGGTGGCGGGTTGATGATATTGAACCTCTTCCATCATGGAAAGGGCAGAGGTTTGTCCTCAATGGAATAGACAGTTACTCCGGATATGGGTTTGCCTTTCCCGCATGCAATGCTTCTGACAAGACTACCATCCGTGGACTCATGGGATGCCTCATCCACCATCATGGTCTTCAATACAGCATTGCCTCTGACCAAGGCACTCACTTTACAGCTAAAGAAGTGCAGCAGTGGGCTCATGCTCATGAAATTCACTGGTTTTACTATGTTCCCCATTATCCTGAAGCAGCTGGATTGATAGAACAGTGGAATGGCCTTTTGAAGTCACAATTACAATGCCAACTAGGTGACAAAACTTTGCAGGGCTGAGATAAAGTTCTCCAGAAGGCCCTGTATGCTCTGAATGAGCATCCAATATATGGTACTGTTTCTCCCGTAAATGAAGATTCATGGGTCCAGAAATCAAGGTGTGGAAGTGGAAGTGGCACCACTCACCATCACCCATAGTGATCCACTAGTAAAATTTTTGCTTCCTGTTCCCATGACATTACATTCTGCTGGCCTGGAGGTTTTTGTTCCAGAGGGGGGAACATTGCCACCAGGAGACACAACAATGATTCCATTAAACTGGACGTTAAGATTGCCACCTGGATACTTCCTCCTCCTACCTTTCAATCAACAGGCTAAGAAGGTATTTGGAGTGACTGACCCTAAGTATCAAGATGAAATCAGTTTACTACTCCACAATGGAGGTAAGGAAGGGTATTCATGGAACATAGGAGATCCATTAGGGCATCTGTTAATATTACCATGTCCTGTGATTAAGGTCAATGGGAAACTACAACAGCTCAATCCAGGTAGGACTACAAACGACCCAGATCCTTCAGGAATGAAGATTTGGGTTACTCCACCAGGAAAAACACCACAGCCTGCTGAGGTGCTTGCTGAAGGCAAAGGGAATACAGAATGAGTAGTAGAAGAAGATAGTCATCAATAGCAGCTATGACCACGTGACTAGCTGCGGGAACTGTAACTGTCATAAGTATTTCCGCCTTCTTTTGTTAAAAATATGTTTGTGCATGTATACACTTGTACTTAAAAAAACTTCATTTTATTTCCTTTCTCCTTTATCATATGAAATAAGATTTATTGCCTTCACATCAGCATTTAAGTATTGTTAACTTCATGTAGTAGTATTTGGGTTGGAAATGTATTTGGTGTGTCCCGGTTGTATGAAGGATAGTTGTATTATGTTAGGCTTAATTATGACCTTTGTATTATAAGGGGGGCATGGTAGGCCAGGGTCGTCTTGGGAAACGCAACATTTGGGCACAAAGGCAGGAGTGCCTGTCTCACCTTGGTCTGTGGGCACAGGCCCCGGGATGGAGCCCTCACCAGGGACCCACCTTTCTCCTCCAGCACTTGTCTGTCCCACTTCCATATCACTAAATAGATGTCCATGGTTCTTTTTTCAAATTTAAAAATAAATGTATGTTTTATAACATTACATAAAGCTAGAGATATGTGAATTTTTTTTAAAAAAACTAGAATTTGGGGTCTCAAATATCAGAGAACCTATTGGGTTAGAATACAGTAACCTAATAAGTAGAACATTGGTGTCACTGGGAGTTGTTTATTATCTATTTTATACATCTTTATCAAATCTCATATGTCTTCCCCAGAGAGCATGATTTCAAATACCTAGGTAGTTTGCCATGTTTAAAGAATCAGAATATTCAAGGTAGATCCCAGCAAATTATATTTCAATAATCTTTGAGATATTTGGTTTTCATAATTAAGCCTGAGAACCTATGGTTTAAATACCTTAGTAAGGTATTTGCTATTAGCTAATTTCAAATACTCCAGAGGAGGTAAGAACTATTTTTCTAATTTTCTTCATTGATTTGTCTTCAATGAATGTCAGCCCCTAATGAGTTTCTGAGAGTGCATTCTTCCTGTGGTATCCACTCCTCTTTTCTCTTATTCCTGCTTTCCCTCAGTTTGGTTATTGGCTTTAAAGAGGAGAAAAGAAGCAAACTTTTACCTTAGGTCATCTGAAGATAGCCTTTTATGAATGACTGAAGACTTCCAAGAATAATAGTAATATCACTGCAATCAGATAATGCAAGATTTATATAGTACTCTCTGTAATAGTCACAATGATATATTACATGGCTACTGTAATTGAGGAACATAAATATAAAGTTCTGGGAATGAGTTTAATTTGATCACATAATTCTAAATGATGCACATTAATATTAATGTATTATACTCAAATATAATTTGGGTTATATAAATTCCCACAAAAATGTCATATTAAATGATTATGATTAGCATTAACTTAATAAACATAAAATAAATTATTGTCAAACCATTATTTTAAAATTACTCATGATGTATAAATAATGCATAAAGTATGTCAAAAATTAATAAATATTTTTAAATAACAGTTCCTTGGTATGGTAGAGTAGTTGCACAAAAGACCAGAATAATTCTTGCTTCATTTTGTAGTATGACTTCATAGATCCTCTTATCAAGAAATTGGGACTTATTTGCTCAATCCTTGAGACTGGGCTGGCTCTATGACTTATTTTGTCCAATGGATGCTGCAAAACTGATTCTGTAAATTTCTAGGCTTTGTGACTTCTTTTCTCACCCTTATTAAATGTTTCTCTGAAATCAACATTTAAAGACCATTATTCTCTTGTACAGAAGGCTGAAAATACCTGTGGAGCAATTGGCAATGACCAGAAGAGTTAGTGCAGCTATATTTGACCACCCAGTCACAGTTGAGTCACAGATGACTGCACCTGCATGGGTTACCCCAGGAGAGAAAAACCAGAAGAAGTGTTCAGCTGAGCCCAATCAAATTGCTGAAACTCCTGAGCAAATAATAGGATTGTTGTTTTCAGCCACTAAATTCCAAGGTGGTTTCACATTTAGCAATGTAAACAGATTGACTTGGATGAAATTTTAAAATTGTACTATTTCATATTTAGATTTATTTTTCATAATCATCATAAACATTTTAGATATAGTGAGGAAATATCAGACAAAAATATCAGATAATACAATGCACTGTTTAGAATAGGAAATAATATTTTGGAGCAAGTACTATGTGCTAAGATATTGCTAAAGGATGTGTTTTATGTTTATGCTGAATAATCCCATATAATATGACATAGATATATAGGTATAATTATATATATGTAAGCTACATCTACTTTACACATATGAAAGGAATACAGCGTAAAGATGAATAACTTAATCACTGACATATGAGAAGAATTGAAAAGCAAGCCTGACTGTGTCTGAATTCAGAGGATATCTTTTTTCAGTAGAGCATAGTAAAAATTCATAACATAGAATTTCAATAGAGCATAGTAAAAATCCATTAAAATCATATTTTTCCATTGTGTAGCTTTAAATACAGATAATTTTTATGAAGCTAGTCAATCAATAGATATTAAACTTTACTATATATTAGACATTTGGTTAGATCTTGTGATTTAATTGTGAACTACATGGAAATACTATCAGAGCCTAATAGGGATTCCATTTGACTGTTTAGAAAACATTGATTAGACCTTAAATAAAAATATTGTCTTGACAATAATTATGATTTTTAATTACATACTTGCATTTAGAGACATAATTTAAATTGCATATCAAGAAAAGCTGCTGTGAAGGTGCTATGATGTGAATGTCCCCTCCAAAACTGTTGTTGAAACTTTATCCTCAATGTGGCAGTATGGAAAAATAGGTATATTAAGAGGTGATGGGATCATGAAGACTTTGCCTTCATGAATAGATTAATCCATTCATAGATTATGGATTAATGGGTCATCATGGGGGGGGAACTGGTAGTTTTAAAAGAAGAGGAAAAGAGACCTGAGCCAGCACATTTGTACACGCAGCCCCCTTGAGATATGAGGCCCCCCACCACCACCAGCAAGAAGATTCTTATCAGATGTGGGCCCCTCAACCTTAGACTTCTCTGCCTTCATAGTCATAATAAATAAATCCCTTTTCTTTACAACTTGTCCAGTTGCAGGGCAAGCAACAGAAAGCAGACTAAGAAGTAGTAACATTTTAGGCATGAAGAATGATCAGCTATTAAGCAGAGGGATCATTAGGGGAAGAACATTTCAGGAAGAAAAAACTACAAGTTTCATGCAACAAAGTTAAAAAAAAGATTGATACTCTCAAGAAACTGAAAGTCACTAAGAATGATGGAGTATGAAAAAAAGAGAAAGGAAAGCTATAAGAAAGAGCTGGGAGGTATGCAGAAGCCAGACATTGTAGGACCTTGAAGGACACAGTAAAAATTATGTGTTTTCTAAGGATTACTGACAATCAACAATGAGCTTTAAACAGTGTAATAAACAACTATGTTTTCTAGGCAGATTTTGTTTTTCTTTCTGTTCCTGGATCCACTGTCTGAATGGAGGAAAGTCTGGCTAGAAGAAACAAGCACCAAAATAAAAATAATTGGTTTCCTAAGCACTGAAATAGTTATTATCATAGATGCCCCTTTTTACTGACGTGAAAAACTTTTCAGGTAATATACTTAGTTGTGTTTTTGTGTGATCTTTCATTTTACACATCTTTAACATTACTACATTTTGGCAATTTATCTTCAAGGTGATTGTAACAATTTATACGTTTTCCAACAGTACTTGTGTTATCGTTGTCTCAAATTCCTTTCAAGAGTATAATGTTTTTGTTTGTTTGTTTTTTGTTTTTTGTTTTTTTGAGACGGAGTCTTGCTCTGTCGCCCAGGCTGGAGTGCAGTGGCGCGATCTCGGCTCACTGCAAGCTCCGCCCCCTGGGTTCACGCCATTCTCCTGCCTCAGCCTCCAGAGTAGCTGGGACTGCAGGCTCCCGCCACCACGCCCGGCTAATTTTATTTTTGCATTTTTAGTGGAGACGGGGTTTCACCGTGTTAGCCAGGATGGTTTCGATCTCCTGACCTCGTGATCCGCCCGCCTCGGCCTCCCAAAGTGCTGAGATTACAGGCATGAGCCACCGCGCCCGGCCGAGAAGTTTTTAATTTATGATCTTACATGAATTAAATATCAATTCATTCTTTAACATTTTATTGCGAATCTCAATATTGTATTGACCATACAGGTAGCCCTTTAAAATTTTTCTCTATGAAAACATTTTCATCAAAAGGTTTTAATGTGGTTTTTTTTGACACTTAGCATTTAATCCACTTAGAATCAACTTCTTTGTGCATTATGAGGCAGAAGAAAATTTTATTTACTGTTTTCTACATTGGTAGCCAATTTCCCCAAAATAATTTAAGTCATCTTTTCTTCCCTGTTTTAATACTGCTCTGATAATAAATCGCCAAAAAATCTTAGTGGTATAAAACAGCACATATTTATTATCTCACAGGTCTATACTATAGGTCAGAAGATTTATACACAACTGGCCAGACTAAAAGGAAATTGGTGATCTGCTGCATTCTTTCTGGAAGCTCTAAGGCAATTGTTCTTTGCTCTCTGCTGTGGTTAGTAGAGCTCTGTTCTTTGCAGCTATAGGACCAAGGTTTCTGTTTTCCTGCTGGTTCTGTACTGAAGGTAGTTTCCGCTTCTAGAGACAGCTGCGTTGATTGGCTTATGACTACATTTCTCCACCTTCAAAGCCAGACACACAGGGTCAAGTCCTTCTTATATTATATCTTTCTCCCTGGGAAAGATTCTTCTCTTTTAAGGACCGATGGGATTAGATGTAATCCATCAGGATGATGCAGGACAATTTTCCCATCTCAAGACTTGTGACTTTCAGCACACCTGCAACGTCGTTTTGGCCATGTAAGATAACATATTCACAGGTCCCGGGGATGAGAGACTGAAAATCTTTGAGTAGCCATAATTCAGCCTGCCATACCCTTCTGATGGCTTTAAATGAAACCTATGTGTTACACATAACTTTTTAATATGTGAGTTGGCCTCTCAGGCATTCTATTCCATTAATTTTCCTATATGAAATCATAGCTGAGAATTTCCTCAAATTGATGAAAAAGCTTAACTCACAAATTGAAAAAGGAACACAGGCCAGGAGTGGTGGCTCACGCCTGTAATCCCAGCACTTTGGGAGGCCGAGGGTCGAGGCGGACAGATCACGAGGTCAGGAGATCGAGACCATCCTGGCTAACACGGTGAAACTCCATCTCTACTAAAAATGCAAAAAATATATATATATACACACATATATATGTGTGTATATATATATACATATATATGTGTATATATATACATATATATGTGTATATATATACATATATATGTGTGTGTATATATACACATATGTGTGTGTGTGTGTGTGTGTGTGTGTGTATATATATATATGTATTAGTTGGGCATGGTGGCAGGCACCTGTAGTCCCAGCTACTTGGGAGGCTGAGGCAGGAGAATGGTATGAACCCGGGAGGCAGAGCTTGCAGTGAGCCAAGATCGCACCACTGCACTCCAGCCTGGGCGACAGAGTGAGATTCCGTCTCGGGGAAAAAAAGAAAAAAAGAAAAAACAAAGTAAAAGGAACACAAACCCCAAGTAGGATAAATACAAGTTAAATCATGCCTTAGTAAATCATAGCAAAACTACTGAAAAGCAGAGATAAATAAAATAATCTTAAAAGCATTCAAAATAGAAAGACATGTTAAAGATGCACTAATAAAAATGATGGCTGACACAAAAAATAGATGTCATAGGTAATGGTGTGATATTATTAAAATGCTAAAAGGCAAACCAACAACACAGACAAAACACACCAAACTAAAATTTTATACTTGATATGTTTCCCAAAAATACAAAAAAAAAGACATTTTATGCAAGCCAATATTGAAAGAACTGTCGCAAGAGCTGCCTTACAAAAAAAAAAAACTAAAGTGCTTTTTTTAAAACGTGATAATCCCACATTGAATTATGAATCTACAAGAATGAATGAAGAACTTTGGAAAAGGTGAATATGAAAAGAGTCAAGGACAATCGAAAGAGGGTTATGTGCAACAACAAATCTTGCTTTTGATCCTCTAGACATTATTTACATTTGCTATGTTCTTGGTGATCATGAAGCTTGTTATCCATTTCATAAATCAGAAGGAACTGAGCATGTTTCAAAGGACAGTGAGGCTGTTCGGCTAAACCTAATCTAATTCTAAACTTTTTCAGCTTTTCAAATTGCATTTTCTGCATCTTGGGGAGAATCAAGTGAACAAAAATTGCTGTGGGTTTTGATAATGGGGCCCCAGGAGACCCCACTAAGGTTCCAAAGTGCAACCCCTGCTTCTTTTGCTTCTCCCTCCTCCACGTTGTATGTTTTGAGGACTCTCTTGTTTTCCTCCTCGAGCCTACTCTTGCTCCTATTGCTTCTCTCACTTCCTTCTTTCTGACATGGCCACTTTCTTACTTCTCCATTAATTGCTTCCTAAAAGTGCATGCTATTATCATCCATTGTCACGCTACAGAGAGATGGCTTCCTTTCAGTACTCTGTGCTCTGGACTCAAGGCATCATCCTGAACAGTCTTGTGTCCTAGTGAGCTGGAGTTACTGTAACAAAATACCTTAGACTGGGTAATTCATAACAATGGAAATGTGTTGCTCGCAGTTCTGGAGGCTGAAGAGTCCAAGACCAAGACACCAGCAGATTCAGCATCTAGTGAGAGCCCCCTGCTTCATAGATTGTGACTTGTTGCTGTGCTCTCACATGGCAGAACAAACAGAAAGAGCAAATAGCCTCCCTCAAGCCCTCTTACAAGGGCTAAGCTAGTTCATGAAGGTGGAGGCCTCATGACCTAATCACCTCACAAACGGCCCCAGTTCTTAATACCATCACTTTGGGAGTTAAGTTTTAATGTATGAATTTTTGAGGGACAAAAATACTCAGACTATAACATCTGGCTTTTTGGCCAGATGCTCTTTACTATCTGTCCCATCTTTTGTCTTGAGATGCTCATACGCTAGGCTAGAAAACATGAAAAAAACATGACCCCATGACAGAGGTGCACAAGAAGCAACATTCTCCACTGACCACCAGCCAGTGTTCCCAGACAGATGTTTCTGCAAGCTACCTCCTACCTTTGGTGTATTTCTGCCCAGCTAGGTTATGTCTTGCAGGTGTGTGGGGCAACAATTGCTCATTAGAATGGTTGATCGTACTGTCTGAAAAGCCCAACATTGAATCCAAAACTCCTTTTTGATACATTTTCTTTAGTATATCTTCATGTCAAATAGACTCCCAAAAGACTTTTTGGATAGCTCTGTTGCTGGGAGGTGACCCCATCACCACTCATGCCACACTTGCCCCTCTGTCAAGAACACTCTCCATATTTCACGGCATCACTCTTAATACTTTACCACTTAGTGACTCTGCCTTACCTAAGCTGTCTTGGCTGGAGGACAACCTTGCCTGCCAATGCCCCTGTATATTTTTTTATGATTTGCTCCCAGACCACCATCTACCTGTTTTTCTCTTTTAACTTCTTAACAGTCACTCCATATTTGTTAATATCAGAATTCCCCAGAAGAGTACCAAGAACTTAAATGCAGGGAATCTTTCCTTGTCTGCATTGGCGTGATGCAGGACATCAAGAGGTCCACAAAGAATATTTGTTGAAGAAGAAATAAGATAGGAACATTTGGAACAAAGATGACAATGACAATATATTAACAATAATTGTTTCTGGGTGATGGTTACATGTTTAACTGTTATTAATTTGTTGTTTATCTGTAATTACTATATATACTTACTTAAATCTATATATAGTATGCATATCGTTTCAAGTATAAGAAAATAAAAAGTGTTCTCATGACTATAATATTTTACTATAGGTTATCTTAAATTGGTCACTTTTTTTTATATTATACCTTGTTTTGTAAATAGCACAAACTGATGTGTTTTTACCTTTCCAGAATCTATTTTATATTCTTAGTTTCTTGACAAAAGATTATTTTTCTCATGTTAACTCAACGGCTTATTAAATTTATAATGTATCCTTGCAGTTATATAAGCAGTCGGATACTCTTTTCAAATGAATAACAAAAGAGCATGACTTGGGCTTATCCTACTTTGCCAATTTATGTTTTTTTCTTTTTTTTTTTTTTTTACATACAGGTGTTAAAATGCCATAACATTTTTCAATTTTCAAGTAGTTTGAATTGACATTTTCCTTGTATGAAAAGATGTAAAAAAAGGTATTAAAATGAATCTGGTTACTAAATTGGCTTTTCTGATAATTATATGAGTTGGCATTTGTAAGCCTAATTCTCCCAAATATGTGGGTTTTTTGATTTAAATGTCAGCAAAAGTAGTGTCCTATGTAACTATTAAAGCCTAGAATGAAGATAGATATTTAAAAAGAGGTTTTTCACTACTGAATAGACAATGTATTCAGATCATTAATAATTATATTAAAAGCATACAGGGTTCCACATTTATAAATATAAAATTATAAACCCATTAAACACATGTATATATTATCAACAAATTATAGAGCTTGTAGGGTTCCTCCAACAAATTAATGCTTGCTAATTACAATGTTTATTTATGCTTATGTTATATTGATAATGGAGTATATAGATGTCCTTTTGAGATATCGAGAGATGCATTATTGGCTCTAATTACAGGAAGTCAAAATTGCAAGTAGAGAGAAAAGAATCATAAATTAAGATAAAATTATGTGTTTGGAGTTAGAAAGGCAGGAAAGAAAGGCAAGAGATTTGGTTGGAACTATAGGAGACTAGAGAAATCATCAGCCGCAGTGATGCTGTTGGCACTTGTAATACCTGACTGAAATATAAGTTCTTCTATTCAGGTGGTTATTGTTTCACAGGTTAAGTATTATCACATTGGGAAATAGGGCTGCCGTGTTCTAAAGATGATAATTTAAGAATATTTGCTAAAATTATGAGTTTAAAATTAGAAGTTGTTTGTTTGAAATTAATAATAATAATTGCAACAGTTAAATGTAATGAAATATTCTAACTTTAAAAAACTAATTTATAATATTGGAAGTCGCTAAAAACACTTGGAACTGTATATTTTTAGAGCCATGTCTTTTGTTTTTCGAATATGGACATACCCTTGCTGGAAAGTGTCACACTTACTTTTGCTTCTGTCAGTCAAACTAAATCTGTAACATTTCAGGGTTTTAAGAATTATACACTAAATCTGGAATAGAAAAAGGTGATACTTATTAATGGGTATTCATAAGATTTTCAATATGATAATTTTCTGATCCACATTAACTAATATGAAGCCATGGTCTAACAGAAATATATATGAACTTTTTGTTTTATTTTTATTTTTAAAACACAGATTCTTTGTTAGTATGAAACATTTCAATCTTACACGTAGAATCCTTCATTTTTCTTAAGATATTTAAAATCATTTCTGAAAATAAATATGGCTTTCAAAAAGCTTTAAATGTAATTACTTCCCTTTAGTGAGGAAAGGTATTTTTAAGTTTACTTTATTTTCTGCAGATATATTCAAAATATGAACTAAATATTAAATCTCTGAATTTATCAGTGAAAACTCATATGCTTCAACTAAAATCTGTGTAGTTCAGATTTCAGTATAATACAGATTTGTATTTTAAACTATGTAAGATATTTAAAATAAATATCACGTGTAAAGGCAGTTTTAAATTGATAAATAATATGAAAATACTACTTCATACCATTTATTTATTTCGTTATGACTACATTATTTTGCACTCACCTTTATTTCAAAGAATTCCTATGAGAGTTCTAAGATGTTTTTGTTAAGAAAACAAATAACAACAACAACAAAAAAAAACAAGCAAAAGGAAACAATAGATATATAGGTTATGGAGAATCTCTAAGTTCAGATGTAAATTACAATGTTATTTTAAAAAACAGAAAGAGCTAAAAGTTAGAAGCATTAAGTCCAACCAAGTGCCATTCAATATCTCTGGAACTGTTTAAAGTCTGGGGGTCATTTTCTGAGTTAGGTTGGGTTGGGCTCAGTGATAAATCTACTGTTGGCTGCAGATTCTGGAATTGGGTAGGAATCAGCTAAGAGATAGTAGGCAGGGTCAAATTGTAAAATAGCAAGCAAACAAACCAGTAAAAAAAAAAATCAAACAATGTGATACAACAAATAGAAATGAAATAGAATGTAGGAAGCTATTTCTGGAAAGATATACTAACGATTCATGTGGATGGTTTTTGTTAGGTCTTCTGACCTCACTTTGGGTAGGAAAAAAAGCTGTAGAGTAGCTGTGCTCCTCAGACATACTTCCCTTAGGCTGCTACCTATGGGTGGAAAATATCTAGAGTAGCTCTGTGATTTCTAAAAGGAAACATTAACCCTTTTCGCCAAAGGTCTCCCACTGTGTTACCAGGGACCCGTTTTGTGGAAGAATATTTTTCCATGGACCAAGGTGTGGGGAGAGGATGGTTTTGGGATGATTCAAGTGTATTACATTGATTGTGCATTTTATTTCTATTATTATTACATTATAATATGTAATCAAATAATTATCCAACTCATAATAATGTAGAATCAGTGGGAGCCCTGACCTTGTGTTTTTACAACTAGACGGTCCCCTCTAGACAGAGGTAATAGGAGTCAGTGACAGATCATCAGGGATTAGATTCTCATAAGGAAAACACAACCTAGATCCTGCACATGCACAGTTCACGATAGGCTTCATGCTCCTCTGAGAATCTAATGCAGCCTCTGATCTGACAGGAGGTGAAGCTCAGTTGGTAATGCCAGGGATGAGGAGCAGCTGTAAATACAGATGAGGTTTTGCTCACTTGCCTGTCACTCAACCTTCTGCTGTGCCGCCTGGTTCCTGTGGCCTGGGGGTTGGGGACTCCTACTTTAGACCAGACACTGGAGCTGGCTCTTGAATCTCTTTGGCCCAGTTTTATAGTATGTTGATGTTCCCTGATATGGTTTCAAGTAACTAGTCCTTAAGATACCAACATAAGTATGATTTATTTCTTAGAGACTGGTACATCAGGCTTAGAGATTGATAAACTGAAAATATTTCTTCTGTGAAAGATCATATTGAGTAAATAAAAAAGCAAGGTGCAGATGGGAGAAAATATTTGCAAATAACATGTCCCACAGTGTTATGTATCGAGAATAGATAACAGGCCCTCACAACTCAACAATAAGAAAACAAACCACTCGATTAAAAAATAAGCAAAACAAATGGACAAATGTTTCACCAGAGGATATAAGTATGATACATAAGCACATGAAAAGGCGTTCAACATCATTAGTCATTATAAAGATAAAACATTAAACACAGGAAACAAATGAAACAACCCTAATGAGATATTATTACATGCAAAAAAGCCCTAATGAGATATTATTACATGCTTAATTACATGGATGGATAAAAATAATGCTGACAATTCTAAGCACTGAGAAGGGTGTAAAACAGCTCACATTCTCAGACATTGCTGGTCGGGATATAGAATTCCACACCCTGAAAAACACTTTGGCAGTTTTTATAACGTTAAACAGTTACATATGTTAAATATGACCAAGAAATGCTACTCTTCAGTATTTGCCCAAAAGTAAATTTATGCCCACAGGAAAACAACATGACATTCTGAAGCATATTCATGCTGCCAAAATGAATCACAACCCAAATATCCCCAGAGAGGATAATGAGTAAGCAAATAGAATACTAAAGACAATGGTTTGGAATGAAATACTATTTAGCAATAAAAATAAATAGACTTTTGGCTGGGCGCGGTGGCTCACGCCTGTAATCCCAGCACTTTGGGAGGCCGGGGCGGGCGGATCACGAGGTCAGGAGATCGAGACCATCCTGGCTAATGCGGTGAAACCCCGTCTCTACTAAAAATACAAAAAATTAGCCGGGCGCGGTGGTGGGCGCCTGTAGTCCCAGCTACTCGGGAGGCTGAGGCAGGAGAATGGCGTGAACCCGGGAGGTGGAGCTTGCAGTGAGCCGAGATAGTGCCACCGCACTCCAGCCTGGGCGACAGAGCGAGACTCTGTCTCAAAAAAAATAAATAGATAGACTTTTGATAGATACAACAATTTGAATGAATCTCAAATAGGTTATGCTGAGTGAAAGAAGCTGATCTCAGAAGGTTCTATCTGTATGATTCCATTTATATTATCCTTGAAAACAAAATAAAATTTTAGAGCTATAGGAATTGAGACTAGGTCAGTGGTCATCAGGGGTTATGGGTGAGTGAAGGGTGTGAATATAAAGATATGGCAAAGTTTGTTTTTCGAGGTGATGGTCCTGTTTCATAACCTAACTATGGTGGGTGCATGAATCTATACATGTGTTAAAATTCATACAAATATACTAAAAAAATCTATTTCATTACACAGCAATGAAAAGATAGAAATTAATAATTAAAACAAGTGTATCTCAGATCAGGCATTTAAGTTGCCTTGTTAAAATGTTATTTTCAGAGTTAAAGTTATGTAGTAATTCTTCCTCTAGGTTCAAAAGATTTTCTGAAAAAATGTTTTAATTAAACTAACAGCTTGCCATTATCTTTAAGTGAGTTTCCACAACAAATTAGGTAATCTTCAGGCCCTTCTGGATGACTAAAAAATTAGGAGACTTATAACAGCAAAGGACATGACTATGGGGATCTTGGATTTGATTAGAGAAAGCAACTGCTTCAAATTCCTTATTATATTAACATTATATTCCCTTCCATAGACAAGAAGTAACTACAGTTTTATTTTTCAGATTCTTGGTTATTTTTATAATCAACAATCACAAATAAAGAATGACCCTTTTTGCCTTGCTTTATCATCCACTTTTCTCATTTTAATTTTTAAATGAAAATGACTTCTTTTTTTAAAATGTATTCTAGTTTCCCTGAGGATTGGGAAAGCATATAGTCTGTATTATTTGATTATACGTATATTTTTCTTTTGTTAATCTCTATCTTTAATTTTTAAAATGCTACTTTATTAACACCGAACTTTTTTTTTCTCACCATCTCTGTGTCATAGATAACAATACCAAGTACTTATAGTGTTTATCCACCAGGTTGTTCTCACAACAGTACAGACAGACATGTTATTTTTACATTTTTACCTATGAGAAAACTGAACAAAATACTTAGAACTCATAGACTACTGTAGAAAATATAACAGAAAATATTAATCTAAGAAAAACAGTTTTTAAAAAGAGTATATGAATTTAGGAAGAGGGGCCAAGAAGGCTGAATAGAAATAGCTCCTGTCTGCAGCTCCCAGCAAGACCAATGCAGAAGGTAGGTAATTTCTTCATTTCCAACTGCAGTACCCAGTTCATTGCATTGGGACTGGTTAGGTAGCAGGTGCAACCCACGGAGAGCAAGCAGAAGCAGGGTGAGGCGTCACTACACCCAGGAAGCACAAAGAGCTGGGGGATCTCCCTCTCCCAGGCATGGGAAGCATTGAGGGACCGTGCTGTCCACTCTGGGTACTATGTTTTTCCCAAGGATTTTTGCAATTGTGGATCAGGAGATTTCATCATGAGCCTACACCACCAGGGCCCCGGGTTTCAAGCACAAAACTGAGTGACTGTTTTGGCAGGCACTGAGCTAGCTGCAGGAGTTTTTTCATACTCCAGCAGTGCCTGGAGCTTCAGCAATGCAGCGGAATCATCCATTGCCCTAGAAAGGGGGCTGAAGCCAGGGAGCCAAGCAGTGTTACTCAGTAGGTCCCATTCCCATGAAGCCCAGCAAGCTGAGAAACACTGGCTTGAAATTCTCACTGTCAGAAGCAGTCTGGAGTCAACCTGAGATGATGGAGCTTGGTGTGGGAAGAGGCATGCACCATTACTGAGGCTTTAGTAGGTGGTTTTCCCCCTGACAGTGCTAAGGAGATTGGGAGGTTTGGATTGAGCGGAATTCACCACAGTGTGGCAAAGCAGCTGTGGCCAGACTGCTTCTCTAGATTCCTCCTCACTGAACAGGGCATCTCTGCAGGAAATACGCTGTATTTCGTAAGCCCAATCAGGGGCTTACAGAAACTCTCATCTCCCTGGGACAGGGCACCTCGGGGGAAGGACAGCTGCAGTTGCAGCTTCAGCTGACTTAATCTTTCCTGCCTACCAGCTCTGAAGAGAGTGGCTGATCTAGACAAGGGAGATGCTCCCAGCACAGTGTACCAGCTCTGCCAAGGGACAAAATGTCTCCTCAAGAGAGCCCCTGACCCCAGTGCCTCCAGGCTGGGAGGGACCTCCCAAGCAGGGGTCCTCAGACACCTCATACAGGAGAGGTCTGGATGGCATTAGGCCATTGCCCCTCTGGGAAGAAGTTTCCAGAGGAAGAAGCAGCTAGCAACCCTTGCTGTTCTGCAGCCTCCACTGGTGCTATTCAGGTGAACAGGGTCTGGAGTGGGCCTCCAGCAAACTGCAGCAGACCTGCAGAAGAGGGGCCTGTTAGAACAACAAAAACAACAGAAAGAAGTAACAAACAGAAAGCAACAACATTAAAAAAAAAAAAGACCTCCCACAAAAACACCATCCAAAGGTCATCAGCCTCAAAGATAAAAGGTAGATAAATCCACGAAGATGAGGAAAAAACAGCACAAAAAAGCTGAAAATTCCAAAAGCCAGAATGCCTCTTCTCCTCCAAATGATTGCAACACCTCTCCAGGAAGGGCGCAAAACTGGACGGAGAATGAGTTTGATGAATTGAAAGAAGTAGGCTTCAGAAGATGGATAATAACAAACTAATGTGAGCTAAAGGAGAATCTTCTAACCCAACGCAAGGAAGCTAAGAATCTTGATAAAAGGTTATGGGAACTGCTAACTAGAATAACCAGTTTAGAGAGAAACATCCCACTGTCAATATTAGACAGATCAATGAGACAGAAAATTAACAAGGATATTCAGGACTTGAACTCAGCTCTGGATCAAGTGGACCTGATAGATATCTACAGAACTCTCCACCCAAATAAACAGAATATACCTTCTTCTCAGTGCCATGTGGCACTTATTCTAAAATCGACCACATAACTGGAAGTAAAACACTCCTCAGCAAATGCGAAAGAACTGAAATTATAACAAACAGTCTCTCAGACCACAGTGCAATCAAATTAGAGCTCAAGATTAAGAAACTCACTCAAAAATGCAAAAATACATGGAAATTGAACAAACTGCTCCTAAATGATTCCGGGGTAAATAACAAAATTAAAGCAAAAATCAAGAAGATCTTTGAAACCAATGAGAACAAAGAGACAGCATACAAAAATCTTTTGGCAAAGCAATATTAAAAGGGAAATTTATAGCACTAAATGCCCACATCAGAAAGCTGAAAGGATCTCAAATCGAAACCCTGACACCAAAATTAAAAGAACTAGAGAAGCAAGAGCAAACAAATTCAAAAGCTAGCAGAAGACATGAAATAACTATGATCAGAGCAGAACTCACGGAGCTAGAGAAACAAAAAGCCATTCAAAAATCAGTGAAAAAATTAACAAAATAGACTGCTAGCTAGACTAATAAAGAAGAAAAGAGAGAAGAATCAAATAGACACAATAAAAATGATAAAGGGGATATCACAACTGAGCCCACAGAAATACAAACTACCATCAGAGAATACTATAAACACCTCTACCAAATAAACTAGAAAACCTAGAGGATATTGTCAAATTCCTGGACACATACACCCTCCGAAGACTAAAGCAAGAAGGATTAGAATCCCTGAATAGTTCAATAACAAGTTCTGAAATTTAGGCAGTAATTAAGAGCCTAACAATAGAAAAACATTTAAAAAAAAAAAAGCCCAGGACCAGACGGATTCACAGCCAAATTCTACCAGAGGTGCAAAGAGGAGCTGGTAACATTCTTTCTGAAACTATTCCAACAATTGAAGGAGGAGTTCCTCCTCCCTAACTCTGTGAGGCCAACGTCATACTGATACCAAAGTCTTGCAGAGACACAACAAAAAAAGAAAACTTCAGGCCAATATCCTTGATGAACATTGGTGCAAAAATCCTCAATAAAATACTGACAAACCAAACCCAGCAGCAAATCAAAAACTTATCCACCAAGATCAAGTCAGCTTCATCCCTGGGATGCAAAGCTGGTTCAACTTACACAAATCAATAAATGTAATCCATGACGTTAACAGAACCAATGACAAAAACCACATGATTATTTCAATAGATGCAGAGAAGGCCATTGATAAACTTCAACATTCCTTCATGTTAAAAACTCTCAATAAACTATTGAGAGTATTGATGGAACATATCTCAAAATAATAAGAGCTATTTATGACAAACCCATAGCCAATATCATACTGAATGGGAAAAACCTGGAGGCATTCTCTTTGAAAACCAGCCCAAGACAAGGATGTCCTCTCTCACCACTTCTATTCAACACAGTATTGGAAGTTCTGGCCAGGGCAATCAGGCAAGAGAAAGAAATAAAGAGTATTCAAATAGGAAGAGAGGAAGTCAAATTGTCTCTATTTGCAGATGTCATGATTGTATATTTAGAAAACCCCATCGTCTCAGCCCAAAAATTCCTTAAGCTGATAAGCAGGTTCAGCAAAGTCTCAGGATACAAAATCAATATGCGAAAATCACAGGCATTCCTTTACACCAGCAACAGACAAGCAGAGAGCCAAATCATGAATGAACTCCCATTCACAAATGCTACAAAGAGAATAAAATACCTAGGAATATAGCTTACTACGGATGTGAAGGACCTCTTCAAGGAGAACTACAAACCACTGCTTAAGGAAATAAGAGAGGACACAAACAAATGGACACTTCTCAGAAGAAGACATTTATGCAGGCAAAAAACATGAACAAAGCTCACAATCACTAATCATTAGAGATATGCAAATCAACACCACAATGACAGACTGTCTCATGCCAGTCAGAATGGCGATTATTAAAAAGTCAGGAAACAACAGATTCTGGCGAGGCTGTGTAGAAATAAAAACACTTCTACACTGTTGATGGGAGTGTAAATTAGTTCCACCATTGTGGAAGACAGTGTGGCGATTCCTCAAGGATCTAGAACCAGAAATACCATTTGACCCAGCAATCCCATTACTGGTTGTGTAACCAAAGCAATATAAATTATTCTACTATAAAGACACATGCACACATATGTTTACTGCAGCATTATTTACAATAGCAAAGACATGGAACCAACCCAAATGTCCATCAATGATAGACTGGACAAAGAAAATGTGGTAGATATACAGCATGGAATACTATGCAGCCATAAAAAAGAATGAGCTCATGTCATTTGCAGGGACATGGATGAAGCTGGAAGCCACCATCCCCTGCAAACTAACAGAGGAACAGAAAACCAAACGCTGCATGTTCTCCCTCATAAGTGGGAGTTGAATAATGAGAACACATGGAAACCGGGATGGGAACATCACACATCGGGACCTGTCAAGTGATGGGGGCAAGGCGAGGGAGAGCATTAGGAGAAATACCTAATGTGTGCGGGGCTTAAAACCTAGATGGTGGGTAGATAGCTACAGCAAACCACCATGGCACATGTATACCTACGTAACAAGCCTGCATGTTCTGCACATCTATCCCAGAACTTACAAAATTAAAAATAGAAATAAGTAAAATAAAAAAGAATGTAAAAAATTTTTATATTAATCTTTTTTTAAATGTCAATATTTTCCTAATATTGACCTGAGGTCTAAAATATGCTGTCTTTGTGACAACTGAATCATTCCATGACAATGCTTAAATGATGTAAAATTGCGGAAATCAGGACTAGTAAGTGCCTTTCTTGAGCTGTTTATATTGAGCTTTTCTAAAATCCTCTAAGCAATTTAAATCTAAAAATAGTCTAAATTATTCAGATCTTTAATAATGTGCAAACACGATTCCATCCTTTCTAAGCTCTAGGTATGTGATAATTCCTACCATTTTTCATTAAAGGCTGTTGGATTTTGAACATTTAGAATTCTAATCTCATTTCCACAAAGAGATGAAATGGCATTAAAATAAACCTCAAAGGAGATCACACATTTCATCTGCTTAAAGAAAGGACTGTGCTCTAGGAGCCTTTGACAGAAGGAGATGGGGAAGAGAGAAACACGACATTATGTCACCAGGAAGATGTTTCTGGTCAAGATGCTGGGCATCTACACTACAAAATATAAAAAGAAAACAGAACAGAATGTTTATAAAAACATTCTTCTGCGTTAAAAATTATAGGTTGTTTTTCCAGTTTGTCTGTAGGAAGACTGAAATTTTCAAGACCATTCTATAATGCAACCTATTGAAAAACTAAAAAATTCCATGCATAGTATATTTAATATTTAGCAGTCTAGATGAGAGTGAGAAAAAATATTTTATATATCTGAAATCAAAGAATTTGAAATGTGTGATGTTATCAGTTTAAGCAGATTGAAAAACAAATGATGCTTTTGTATTAGAAATAATTTCACTTGAAAATAACAGGTTTTTGAGAATTCTCAACTGTATAACTTAGGTATAGTTTTAATGGTAAGGTTAACTTACAAAATACTGAACTACAGAAACCACAGTAAACGTCATCATATTATCAAACCTAGCAATTATCAGCATTAGGTCCTTATTTTTTTTTTTTGGAAGTTTAATCCCATTACTCTTTTGCCAGTGTATGAATCATGTATTTATATTAGTGTAACATTCTTTCTGGTTACTTTCCTAAGATTGAGATTTAGCATTTTTATCTTGGAAGTAACTTCCCTTACTCTTCGATGATATTCAAAACTATGATTCTACGTTTTTTCAAGAAGCTTTCTCTCTCTAACTACATGAAAGGTAATGTGAGGCCATGACAAACTCAGTACAAGACAGGAAAAAGCAAGTCAGTTCAGCTTCTCTGCAATTTTAGTGCCTCCCAATTTCAAACTATAAAAAACTGAAGTCCCCAGGAATTTTCCATTTAGGTTAACTTCTGTCACCCAATACAGTAATTCCTCATCCTCAGGTGGTATGTCCCAAGATCTCCAGTGGAGGCCTGAAGTTGAATATAGTACTGAACCCTATCCAGTATACTTGGTGGTTTTTTTCCTATACATACATAACTATAATAATGTTTAATTTATAAATTAGATAAGAATAAAATAGAACAATTATAACAATATACTGTAATAAATGTTTTATTAATATGGGCACTCTCACCCTCTCAAAATATCATATTGTGCTATACTCACTCTTTTTGTGAAAATGCAAGATTATTACATGCCTACATTAATAGGACTAAGAGAGGCAAATGACTTAGGTATTGTAACGTAGCAGTGGGCTTCTCTTCAAAGCTAATAATTTAACACATAAATTATTGATTTCTAAAATTTTCCATGTAATATTTTCTGACTGCACTTGACTGTGAGCAACTACATCTGGAAAGTGAAACTGCATATCAGGGGGACTACTGTATAGTGCAGCTTTGTTAACCTGATCCCTATTATAGACTTACCATTATATACACATTAGTATTGGCTATACAACTTAAACAGTGGTACCTCCAAGCTTCTTCAAAGATTGCATCACAAATATTATGCCTTGTAAGTGATTCTGATGACATGAGGAAACCAAAATTCTGTCTCAGGCAGTAATTAGGTGCATAACTTTTGCAAATACTTTGATAATTTAAAATGGGAAGTTCTCCTAATACTGTAATTAAGAATAAGAGAATGTTTGTTCCAATGAAGATTTCTGGACATCACAATATAAGGCTCAGGGTCGATTCCAGGAATCATATTGAGGGTAATGAAGAATCCAAGAAACACTCTTCTAGGCATTAACTTCCTAATCTGTGACCAAATACAACTGATCAGGATCTCTAACACGAATCATCTGGATACCTTACTAAAGAGGTTACAATTTTGAAATCTTCTTAAATGTATGCCAATTACAATATCCTTCTACTTCTTCCCCCACTACACTCATAGACACCTAAATAAATTTCTCTTTCTCTGCAGGAACCACTGTTTCATTTGGTTCAGAAGCATCCATTCATCTTTAATATTCATATGTGGTTCCCTGTCACAATTTGTTTGGCTTGGAACACAAACAATGAACATGGACAGAACAAAGACATTTCCATTGCATATTAGTTAAGAGACAGGGAGATTTTTAGTCAATGGGATCAAGCTTTAGATTTAAACCAATTGCCGACTCCATGACCTTGGACAAATTGCTTACCCTCTTTGAAACTCAGTTTCCTGTCCTTGAAAGTTGACTAATGGTACCTATCATTCAGTTTTACTGCATTGATCTACAAGATAAAACACAATGAGTTGTACTGCAGTACCTGCTGCATAACGTGTCTTCAAAAGTAGTAACTATTTTTATATTATTATTGTTGTTGTATTTCAAAAAATTGTGCTGTTACTCATCAAACTGTATAATAAACAACAAATGCATAACCACAATTATAATTAATTCTCTAAAAACAATTACAGTGTTAAATTCTTGAGCTTTCTTCTGACACCTATCTAAAAACCACATTTATTTTCAGAGCTGACATAATTAACTATTGCTTTAAAGTTATGCTTACATGGAATCAGTTGGAACTGGGTCTTAACCTATCAGAATGCTTTCCTTTCTCTCTAGTCTTTTCTTTGTTCTTGAGATTAGGAATTTGACTTTCAAATTAAAATTATATAATTTACATATTAATTTGAAGCCAGAGGCTCAAATGCTTTTAATACTAAAGTCCTGCCTTGCCTGCCATTAATCTTGGTATTGGTGGCCAAGACCCTACCTCTTGCTATAGGTGTAACCAGACCCCACTGGCTGTTGCCATTTTTTGCTGAGGGTACCTAAAAAGACATTTTTTTCCACCTGCCATGTACATCTCCTTTCATTTGTATTATGTTTTTCAGGTCTGTTTGTATCCAAGCACTAGAAGACTTCCTCATGGACACCCATGAGTTTCATTTTTGAGAGTTCCGTGTAATAAAGCCCATCAACAATTTTCAGCTTTGGTGTATATCTCAATCAGAAGCCCAGCAGTCCTTCAGACTATAACAGCTTGAGGTTAAAGATTCTTCATTTTCAGGTTCACAGGAATGCATGAAATTTTAACTACTGGCTGAATAATTCCCAGGCCAAATGGATTTAAATCTCCTCCACATATTTTTCAATTAGTTATTCAGTTTTAAGGGGTCAATTGTGAGGACAGGCAAAGAAAGAAGTGAAAATATTATAAAATTAAAAAAAAACTTACTTCATTAAATTATGAGACCAAATTGCAATGGATGGTGGATCAGTCTCAGCAGACCTAGCTAAGCAGCACATTGACATGAAGATGGCTACTGTTTCTCTAGCGTGTCATTATAGTTCCTCAAAAACAGAGCCTATTGAGCATTCTCTTGTTTCTCATTCTAAAACCTCATGATTATCCATGCCACGGTGACTCTTCACGTTGTTCTTGCCTAAAATGTCTTTACTGCTGTCTTTACCTCTTCAAATTTTATCAAAAATTTTTAGTTTAAAATTTACATATAAGATTATTCATTTCTCTTGAGGGATTACATGCACATATCAGTGAGACCAACCACTGCCATCTCTCATCTTATTTACTGCAATGGCCTCTTCTCTGGAATTTCTGCTTCTGCCTTCATCCATCTCATTCTATTCTCAATTCAGTGAAAATTATCCTTTTAAGGCATCACATATCATATCATGCTTTGCTCAAAGTCCTCTGGTGTTTTTCTTTATTATGCAGAATAAAGCCCAACTCCTGAATAAAGATGTTGCTCCTGCTCTAAGCAATGTCTCTGACCTCATCGCCTCCTACCTTCCCTTTCATTCTTCTCCATTCCCACTACACCTGTGTTGCGATGAGCATGCCAAGTACTCTTCTGCCTCAGGACCTTTGTACTTGCCCGCACCAGCTGACTAGAATGTTCTTCATCCACTTCTCTACATATTTTGCCCTCATACTTCTTCTACTTTTATGTTCAAATGTTAAACTGTTCTGTGAGGGTTGCCCCAGCCTCAATTTTATATCACATGCTTAACATTCCCTTTTTCCTTTATCTGCTTTATTTTATTCATATATAATACATTTAACTCATTTATTTCATCTATTGTGTGTATCGTGTCTCTTTCCCCCAAAAATGAAAAACTATGAGCTAAGGGATTTATCTGTGTTGTTAGCTGTTATACTCTCAGACACAACAACAGATACGCAGTTAAAAATTAATATGGAGTGTTCACATTTTATTAACTTTCTAGAAAGTGATTTTTTCTACTGTGAGAAGTAGACCAACTCCTAGCTCAAACACTGCAAGAAGGAGTAAGAGTATCATGACTAGATTAGTTAAATCAGTTATCCTGTGTGGCTGGATGCACTGGCTCCAAAACAAAAGTGAGGTTCATTTGAGAGAGAATGAGATAGCAGTTGTGTAGACAACCTGCAGTGCCTGACAAAGCTGTGAAGATTGGAGCATATTGACAGGCCAGTACATAGCAGGAGCTGGAGGTAAATATAAATATTCATATTTATTTTAACAATTTGACCAGGATCTACCTATTAGTATTGCCATTAGTCCTTCAAGTAGCAATTCTGGAAAGAAAGGAATTTAACAAAGATATTGGCATTACATGTGACTAAATATTGAAAAAGGAGGTCCTGAGAGCTATGAAGTCAACATTGCCACTAGTTTTATAATTTATATTCTATTTATTTAAGGGTGATGTAGGATGATGACCACCACCTTGCATTTGGATTTTGAGTTAGGAAGGCATCCATTTAACCTTTCTCTGCCACATGGTATCTGTGTGACTTTTGAAAAATTACTTAACTTCTGTAATAGCTTTCATAAAATGAGGTTTCAATCAATAGACACCTTTCAAATTTAATGAAAAAGTTACAGAGAATGAGTCAACATATCTTTGTAAACATGTAGGAGCCAAACACAAATAAGTAGTCAGTAAAATAATTATTAAATCACTTTGATCTATAATTTAATCAGTAATCATAGTTTCACAATCCCTATTACTATGATTTTGCTCTAAGCACTGACAATATAGTATGTGTAATGATGTGAATATTTTATTCTAATGAAAATGTTATATTAGGAAAACTATAGAACTTAGAGGTCTTTATTACTAATGTAGTTGCATTTTTTAAAGTGGTGATCCTGATGATTTTACTAACTGTGCATATACCTGCATATAAGATAGAATGACAGAGTGAAAATACAATTGATTTTAGAATCACAGAGTTCTGTTTTATAGTTACCTTTTCTTAATCCCTAGTTATATAATTCTAATAATTCAAAATTTCTATGCTTTAGTTTAATCATTTCTAAAATGAAGGAAAGGATTATGTAAATATTTCTATTTATGTATCTAACTCTCATCTATCTACAGATAATAATTAAAATACCTTAGCATATTGTAGGAGCTTAATAAATCATGTTTTCTATTATTGCATATGTCTGTATTCACATAAAAAGATACTTGAGGCATATACTAATAACAAGGATGATAATGGCAATTTAAAATATTTGGTAGGGCCAGGTGCGGTGGCTCATGCCTATAATCCCAGCACTTCGGGAGGTCGCGGCGGCGGATCATGAGGTCAAGACATCAAGACCAGCCTGGCCAACATTGTGAAATCCCGTCTCTACTAATATACAAAAATTAGCCAGGAGTGGTGGCATGTGCCTGTAATCCCAGCTACTCGGGTGGCTGAGGCAGGAAAATTGCTTGAACCAGGGAGGCAGAGTTTGCAGTGAGCCAAGATCGCAGCACTGCACTACGGCCTGGCGACAGAGCGAGACTCTGTCTCAAAAAAAAAAAAAAAAAAAAAAAAAAAGAAATTGGTGGGCACATATTCAGCCTCTGAACTGGGAACGGGATATGCTTTGAATAAATTGCTATCTGACGTTATTTTCGTAATTGATATTTAAACTCATGAAAATTCTTGTTTTATTATGTCCTATAAATCAGAATGGGTAAAAAAAATTATACTCCTTCCTCTGTTCCTTTCTTTCTCTAGATCACAATATCTGGTCAATACTAAGTACTTAAACATATTAGCTATTTTTAATTTTTTGTTTTTTCTAGGATTTCATAGTTTTGTCCACTTTCCTCCTCCATGACAAGGCTTTTACTTTATTGATATATGTTACTGGCCATGGCAAAGAAGAAAACCCATTATTAAGTGTGAAGTCCACATTGATTTGGATGGTTATTGTTCTTACATTGTCATCATGCGGTGAGCCTTGATTCATACTGAGACACCAATGTTGTCTCCTTAAAGTTTTATTTTGTTTCAGAATGTTGAAGAGAGTTTTGTGAAATATTTGAAAACTTGACAATTTTAACTGAATAAAATTCAATGGCAAAGTAATTTTAAATAGCAATAGAATAAACTGATCAAAAGCTTCTTACTATGTCTATTTAAATAATTTTGATATCTCCGGTGAGTTGTGTGCAATTCACTGCCTACTGATCTATTTTATTTCGAATTTCATACTATGTTTTAATTAATAGATTACATTCTATGTGCCTTTATATCATTACACTGTTCAAGTTTTAATGTTATATTTTAGATGATGTTAAATCAAAGTAGTTAATGATTCAAGGGTGTTCAGATTGATAGTATTATTTTTTGTGTGTTTTCAATTCATGAAGGTTTCAAATTTTTTACCAGAGCTACAATCAATCCATTAGATCATTTCTTTCAAAAGTACTAACATTAAACAAATATTAATTAAGTAATCACAATAACCTAAGTACTCTTCTGGGTGATGAGTTCCAAGTAGAAGAACATAAGGTCGCCTGAAAGAGTGAAGCAGAGTGATCTAAGTTATTGGAGTCAGAGAAAGCTGTGACCTGAGAATGAATATTAGCTCCCCACATGCGGAGCTGAGAAAAGGGAATTCCATCTGGAGAAAGCCTAGGGCAAGGAATGATTTGTCAAATTTTATGACTTATAAAATACTAAGATAATAATAAACATGTCTGAAGACTAGTGAGATAAAGGGAGATTGCAGTGAAGTAAGGCTGACGACATAGGCAGAGACAAAAACACAGTTCTGGACATAGCAAAGTGCATTTAAAAAGTCATTGAGTAAAGAATGTGAGAAATATGATTTTTCTTAGCATTAAACTTTAATTTTTAATTGAAGTTTTACGTGGTAATACTGTGAAAACTAAAAAAATCGGTGAAAATTAAGCCTGAATTAAACATCCCAGAAAATGCTTGTGTCTACTTTTTCCATTAGTCCATTCTTTAAAAGACAGTTTTTATGACATTTAAAAGGATTAATAAATTTTATTTTTCATAGCAGTTTTTAAATTACCAAAAATTGCACAGAAACTGCAAAGAGCTTTCACGTGCTCCATCTCTCCTTCTCCATTATTAAAGACATTAATACTATCCTTTAAAGGACATTTTACTGATGATGTCTTCAGTTTATTTCAATATTTCTAAATAAGTTTTTAAAATTGCAGCAGAGTCTATTAAGTATTTTTAAGGCAGAGGAAGTTTTTCTTTCACTCGCGTTAAGGGTAAATACAAATTAAAAGTAAGAAGCATAATTCTCTCCATTAGAAATAAGGGAGATTTCATCTGCCACTCTCTTTTCTTAGAGCATTTACATTAGAAAATTTGTAATTATAAGGTCTTCCTTTGCTCTTTGAAATGCTGTACACCTTTTGAAAGTTTAAATAAGACTCTCAGCAGCTTTACAACCCAGGGATGTCTTTCTCAAGGAATTGGTGGGAAGCATTTCTTTGAAATGAAATCTTCAAGGAAAATAGTACTTCTCCCATTTCCTGAGGGACGGTGGGAGGCTAACTTTGGTGGATGCTTAGAAATTTATTTTTCTTTTGCATAAAGCCAAATTAGCTACCACAGTTGGTCATTAAAACTACCACATGAATTTAGGATGAACTACGTGTGAAAAATGGCATTGTCAAGTGCTCTTACTAGAGGACTAGTTGTTATTTTGAGGACCTGTTCATGATGGAGTATATTTGCTTGGCTTTATAAAAGGGTGAGAAGATTCCTCTGTCTTTGCAGTCTCTTAGGAGATTGCCTGTGATATGCATCATGGTTGAAGTCTTATTCAATAATCGTCATGTTTTCTTTCTTTTCCATCCTTGTGGGAAGATTTTCTAGGTAGAGAGAAGATTTTGTTTTTCATTATATTTTCTCAACAATTGCACTTCACTGGGTCATACCCCGTAAGTAATTGATTAATGTTCTTTCCTCAGAAGATAAAACTCCGTGAACACTTACTTATCCTGCCTCAGTCTGGACTGGTTATTTTCTTGGCTTGCTGCAACAGGCATCTATTAATACAGTATCTTCTGGCTGAGGCACATAAAATCAGTATCTGGAGATCTTTTCTCTTGTTGTGGTTCACTTTTCCAAATAAAGCAAAAATGAATAAATAAGTAAATCAATAAATAAATCACAGTTTTCTTTCTTGCTAGATATAAGCATCACTGCTGGTTCCTAGTGTTCTGGGGCTTGTGGGTATCAGAGGTTGGGGGAATCACAATTCTCCTGGCAGAATATTGTTTATCTCATTCTTGCCCTCCTTTATTTTGAATCTGGTTAATTTTCTCCTGAAAATAAACTGCTTTCTAATCAATCCTCACCTATAAGAAATAAATGCTGTCATTTCATTTGCCATAGCTTACTTTTGTCCGTTCTTTAACTTCAAATAGGTAGAATCATAAGTATGCAATCTTTTAATTTTCCTACCTTTTTTTTTCTAAAACTAATGTTTTTGAGATTCATCCACATTGCTCAGTGGTATTCCATTGCATGATTGTAATTGAATTTGTGTATATATCTTTCATAATGTTGGATATTATACCCAGACTAGTGGGTGTGAAGTAATATGTTATTATGTTTTTAATTTTCATTTCACGTAACTGAGGATATTATGTTCCTTTTCATATATGAATGACAATAAAAATATCTGTTTATTTTATTCTTTTTCCAATGTTTTGCTTTTATGTTATTGATTTTTATTAATTCTTTATACATTCTAAAATAATGCCCACATTATAGTTATTGAAAATATTTTCTCCTAATCTGCATTTTTCTTTGTTATGTTGTTATTGGTGTCTTCTCAGGAGTAGAAGATTTTAATTTAATTAAATGCAATAGATCATTGTTTATTCTTTTAAGTTTAGCTAAAATGTTTAAGTTATTATATTTAAGCCTATAATTCATTTTGCATTAATTTTGGGGAGTAGTGTAAACTAAGACTCAAGGCTCATTTTTCTGTATGTTTATCCATTTCTTCCAGCACCACTTGCTGAAAAGACTGTCCTTTTCAATTCAATCTCCTTATGCTTTTGTTGAAAATCAATTGACTAGTCATGTAGATCTGTTTCAAAATTTTCTATTTTGTTTCTTTGATTTATTTATTAACTGTAGATACTTTAGGACATACCTGCTGACAGATAAACAACTTTTGTTCCTATAGTATAGATTATACATAGCTATTGAATTTTCTCAAATGATTTTTCTTCATCCATTGAGATAACATGATTTTCACCTTTATTTGATTTAGATGATGAATGTTGCTAATTTGATTTCATATGTTAAAGCAACTTGTTTTCCTGGGATAAACTCCATTGGATCATGTTGCATTATTCTTTTACTATTGCTAGGTTCAATTTTGCTAAGAACTTTTGTATCCGGTTTTGTAATTAAAAAAAAAAGTTCTTGTAATTTTTCTCTCAGATTCTGATATTATAGTTATTCTGGGAGTTCTCTTCTATTTTTTTGAAAAAACTTCAGTAAGATTGATATTTTTGTTTTTTTAAAATGTTTACTAGAATTTTCAGTGTGGGCATATGGCCCTTTGTTTTGTTTTGTTTTTACATTTATTTTTCATTGCAAGAATATTTATTATAGAATCATTTTGTTTTAAGATAGATTTGAACAACTCACATTTTTCAGGATTTTGCATGTCAGATTTTGGCCTATTACTGTTCTCCTATTTTCCTTTAAATGTTTATGATACATGCAGTGGTATTTCTCCTTTCATGTCTGATATTGCTCATACATTTTTATCACTTTCAATTTTTTTCAGCCTCTCTATGTGCTTATAAATCGCATTAATCTTTCAGAAAACAAATTTTGACAAAAATTTTTCTCTATAATTTCTCTTTCTCGGTTTCATTTATAACTTCTTTATTTTAATTATTTTGTGTTTTTTTCATATTACTCTGGGCCTAATTTGTTTTGTTTCACTCTGCTTTCTAAAGATGAAAACTTACATATTGATATAAACTTTAAAAATGTTTTTATAAGAGCAGTTACAGCCATAGTTTTTCTCTATAAACAGCTTTAGTCACATACAGCTAATTTTTTTAATCATCATTTAGTTTGACATATTTCCTAAGTTTTCCTGTGATTTCCTTTTTGACCCACTTACTATTTTTTTTCTAGTATTTGGGATTATTTTTAGATTTCTTAATATTTATTATCTCTACTTCTGTTGTGGATGGAGAATATATTTTTTGAAATGTAATGAGTCTTTTCTAAAGCATGTCATATGATTTATTTGGGAGAACATTTCGTTTGTAGTAGTATAAACTGTTTCTTCTGTAGTTTTAGCTGTAGAGTTAAAAAATGTCAATTAGTTCCAATAATTTGATAGTTTAAGTCTATATTTTAGTTTTTTTTTGTCTACAATTACTGCCAGTTACTGAGATGATGTTGATAAAATTTCTAACTGTAAATGAGAAGGGTCCATATCTATATTCAGTTTTGCTGGGCTTGCTTTATGTGTTTGGGTGCTCTGCTACTAAGGCAATGCACATTTGGATTGGCTGTATTTTCCAGATAAACCTGTTGTATCATTGTTAAATGTTTCTCTTTGTCTCTAGTAATGGCCACTTTTTTGAAACCTATTTTTCTATGTCATTAACATATTTCTACCATAGTTTTCTTGTGCCGATAATTTTTCTGATAGGTTTTGTTTCAATTTTTTACTCTCAAAATTCTCATGTTTTGATGATAAATGTATACCTCTTCAAATAGAAGATTTATTATGCTTTTAATCCTGCCTGACAATCCCTGTCTTTTTGGCCATTATAGTCTATTTACATATAATTATTGATATGGTCGAATTAAAGGTGACCATACTGCTCTATGCTATTTGTTCTCCTAGCCCCATCTTTTATTTCCCTCTTTAACTACTTTTCTGCTTTCTCTTTGGTTGCTCAAATACTGGTTAGTCATCTCTTTGAAATCACCAATTTGTACTTGCTCTGAAGATGACAATATAACCCTCAATTTACTAGAGTTTTCTCAGAGTTAAAATTGTATAAATACATATACATTTAAAAAATTACAACAGTAAAATTTGATGTATGTTCTGGTCCCCTGTGCTATTATTGATGCATATTTTACATTTCTATAGACGATATACTCCACAATACAGAGTTACTAGTTTTTTCCCCAGTGTTCAGTATTTTATCAAACAAATTAAGAGACAAAGAAACATAAATGATCTATAATCTTCTGCATAGCAACTCATTTACCTTTTCCAGCTTTCTCCATTCCTTTATGTAGGTTTCAGTTTCTACTTGATGTCATTTCCTTTCTACTCTTGAAGTACAGGTTGGAGGGCAACAATTCCTTTCAGATGTTGTATGTCTTTTATTTTCTATCTTCAGTAACATGTTTGCTGCACATAGTGTCTCAACTTTGCTTTTTTTTATACAACTTAAAATCTTCCAATCCATTAACTTCTGGCCTCCATTATTTCTGATATGATATCAACCATTGTTCAAATAGTTGTCCCCTGACTTAATGTCACTTTTCTATAGATGCTTTATGTATTTTCTCTTTATCTGTGTTTCCAACAGGCTTACTAGATTGTGTCTAGAAGTGGGTCAAATCAAATGTATGCTATTTGAAATTGATTAGTTACTTGGATGTATAAGTTCATCTAATAATTTATCAAATTTAGGAAAATTTCAACTGATATATATATAATATATATATATATATACACACACATGTCTAGATAGATAATCTATACTATATATAGATATATTAATATGCATATATATGTGCATGTGTTTTATAAACATATATATATAGAGAGAGTATGTCATGTGCTGCATAATGACATTTTGTTCCATGATGGACTGCATATATGACAGTGGTCCTCTAAGATTGTAATAGAGCTGAAAATTCCTATTGCCTAGTGATGTCATGATACAATGCATTACTCATGTGGTTTTGCTGATACCAGTATAAACAAACCTACTGTGCTGCCAGTCATATAAAAGCACAGCACACACAATTATGTATAGTACATAACACTTCATAATGATAATGAATAATAACGTTATGTATATATTTACTATATTGTACTTTTAAATATTATTTTAGAGTGTACTCTTTCTACATATTAAAAAGTTACCTCTAAAGCAACCTCCGTGCAACAAGATGTAGCAGTAGAAGACAGTGATATTGACAATTCTGACCTGTGTATGCCTAGATAATGTATATGATTATGTCTTAGTTTTTCACACAAAAAAGTTTAAAAAGTAGAAATAAAAAATGGAAAAAGCTTGTAGAATAAGAATATAAAGAAAGGAAATATTTTTATCTATCTGTACAATGTATTTGTGTGTTGAGCTAAGTGTTATTACAGGAGTCAAAAAGTGTTGTTTAAAAATTAAAAGTTTTTAAAGTAAAAAAGTTGTAGCAAACTAAGGTTAATTTATTATCAATGAAAATATAATACTTTTTAATAAACTTAGTGCAGCCTAAATGTACAATGTTTTTAAATTCTATATTAGTATACAGTAAGGTCCTAGACCTGTACATTCACTCACTCACTATTGACTCACAGACTCACATAGAAGAACTAACTTCCAGCCATTCAAGCTTTATTTATGGAAAGTACCCTATACAAGTTTACCATTTATAAAACCTTGTATATAATATTTTCACCTTCCTTTTCTGTTTTGATATGTTTAGATGCACCAACACCTACCATTGTATTACAGTTGTCTATAGAACTTTTCTTAGCATGGTAACATGCTATTCAGGTGTGTAGCCTGGGAGCAATATCTTATACTATATAGCCTAGGTGTGTAGTGGGCTATGCCATCTAGATTTATGTAATTAGTACACTTTATGATGTTTGCACAAGGATGAAATTATCTAACAATGTATTTCTCAGGATATATCACGGTGATTAAGTGCTACATAACTGTATTTTTTATTTATTTTTATTTTTATTTTATTTTATTTTATTTTATTTTATTTTTTATTCTACCAAGCATTATTATCTCTCTCCTCCTCCTGCTTCAATTAAATTCATGTAATTTTTCTTAATATTTTCTCTTAGGTCACTGAGATTTCGTAAAGTTTAATTTTTCTGTTGTTTCTATAGAAATATACTTCAGGTTTACTAATCTTTTCTGCTGCAGGGTCCAGTATTAATGTTAAAGGCCTAGTATTTTTTTTCTTTTTAAGATACTATAATATTTATTTGTAGTATTTATTTTTTTTAGTTTCCATTTCTAACTTAAATACCTTTATCTGTTTTTTAATCATCACCATTTAAGTCCTTAAGCATATTGGCTTTGAATTTCTTTACCCTCTGAAGAATTATTTAAAATACCAAAGAGCTTTGATTATTCAGATTAGACCTATTCTCATTTACCACATTTGAAACTAGCACTATTTTTTTGTTCAAAAAAACAAAAATATACAAGCATATGTCATGTAGACTTTAAAAAACTTTACCACATACATATAGCAGAATGATAGAAAGAAGGCAAAACAAAAGCTTTCAGCATCATCATGAACATAGTTTTGACATTGAAGACTTTCTAAATGAAGAAAGAAGAGTCTTCAGACCATGTTTTGAGAAATTCTGGTCTAACTTCACTCATCTTGTGGTTTTTGGAAATTCAAACTGATACTGAATATAGGATTAAAGCTATCTTTAATTGTGGGTAAATAGCACAAAATTTTCTCAGAATTTATGGGCAAGATGATGCCATGTATTAATCAAACCATTACAATATTTTCCTGGAACATAAGACAACTGCATTCCCTACTCTGCCCTACCTTATGTGATACCATGTGGCCAGTTTTATAATATAAAATATGGAAGAAATTATGTAACACTTGGCTTCCCAGATCTTCACAATTTCCACCAGCATTTTCCTTTATCTTTCAGCTCTGTAAAGAGTATGCAATGCTTCCCTGCACTGGTACAAATAGAAGGAGAAAGGATCCCTGAGTCACCACTTGAAAGAGAGTTACTGTGTCAAGATACATCAGCTTTGGAATTTGTATGAGTGAGAATCCTTTAAGAGAGATTTTCAAGCCACTGAAATTTGAGATTTTTTGTTATAACAGCTAGAGTATTTTCCCTAATACACCACTAACCACATTTTAGACTCACTTTTAAAATACTATTCCCTATTAGGTGAACCTGGAGTGCTCCTTTTCTGTATTCATCTAGCCTGTGCTCCAGCCCATCTGCCCAAAAACTCATTCCCTTTCATCTGCAAAGTTTACATCAAGGCATGCCTTAATTTGTGATTCTAAATATGGCTATAAAGTTTAATTTTTAAGTATGTTCATTTTCAAATATGCCTACCATTTGGAAACATAGTGTTTTTACAACTGTTATATGTAATTAGTGGTATTTTAAGTGACATGAGGTATAAATACCTGTCTTGTGTTGAATATTGTTTATAGCTTCTTCCAGTTACATGCAGGTTGTATTATTATCCTGTTCCAAAAATTCTTCACAAAATAAAAACAAAATGATTCTTTGCCACTCAGCTTGTAAGATATTTCTCAAACTTTTATCACTGCATTTTTCATTCTGTGACAAATTGATTCACTTCATTTTTCTGTATATGATATCTAGTCCCATAATTTAAAAGAAATGCAGAGAGCCAAGTCCTAATTGCTTTCTTGCTTTTCTAAAGTAATGAGTTCAACTTTCAGAATGCCCTGCCATAAAACTTTTAATGGGATATAGAATTTGCTTGTCACTTATGTATCCAGAAATATATCATTATGGAAAACATGGAAGAAAAAATATATTTCTATTTGTTAACCCCCCCATTTGAAGTAAAAGAAATACAGATTCAAGTTTTCTTCTCCCATGTATTGGCTGTGTGACCTGAGAGACTTTGTGTGACCTTGGCTTCCTCATATTTATAACAAAAATGTAAAAAATAAAATAAATTATTTTTATGAGATTTAAAACTGATAATAATTCTAAAGTACTTTGTATAATTTCTGACACACATATTTAAATAAATAATGTTTCTTATTTTTATCTACTTTAAGGAGTTATTTTTTTAATTAAATGATGTCATTGAAAGAGCTACAGATGAATAAGAGCAAAGATTATTTTTCCTCCCATCACTGCAACCCTATCTTAGGGAAGAGTAAATCTGTTATAAATGAGTATATATTCTCTGCTAGTCCCAGATAACTATGTTGCTAATAATATAGTAACATTGAACTATTAAAATATTGAGTATGTGTAACTGGTTCATTGAATGGATTAAATCTATTTTGGATACACAAATGAAAATTGCTTTTTTCTTTAGCTTTCCCTTTTCTACCTCTTGATGTGCTCTTGGGTAGATCCCACAGCTTTCTGGTCAATCTGAAGTAATACACAACTTTTTTTCAGTCCAAAGATAAACTCCAAACTCACATCCAAAATTTACACCTTCTTTGTCTTCTCAATTTAGGGCACTGAGATATTGGGATTGGCAGTGCCTGAATAGTGGTAGTTATTCATTTACCATAACTCTCTTCATCTTATGGTTTTTCCAGGGCTTGGAGGAAGATAACAAAAAAAAGATGTGGTAAGTGAAATAATGACCTCCACTGTTGTATATTTACAAATTCTTGAAGCCTGTGACAGTGAATCTTACATGGCAACAGGAATCTTACAGATGTGATTAAGGTTACAGACTTTGAATGTGAAGGTCACCCTACATTATTTAAGTGGACCCAATCTAACCATGTGAGTTTTTGAAAGCAGAGAATCTTTCTCAGCTGTAATCAAAGAGAGATGATTTGATGAAGGCAGGTAAGAAAGATGACAGTGTAAGGATTCTACACCCTGTTGATGACTCTGAGATGTACAGAGTATGCGAAAAGACTGAGAGAGGATATTAGGAGATGCGGATTGCCTCCAGTTGGCAACACAACAGAGACCTGGTCCTAGAACTACATGGAACTAAATTTTGTCAATGAATGACCAAGGAAGTAGATTATCGCTTAGAGTCTCAGATAGAAAAGTAGCTTGTTGAAACCTTAATTTTAGCCCAATGAAATCCCAAGGGATTTCTGACTTATTAAAACTTTAGCGTCATAAATATGCATTGCTTTAAGCCACTCCTTAGTTACTTGTTGCATAGCAATAGGAAAATAATACAGGGAATAACTGAACAGTTTATGCTATTTACAATTCGCTTTTAACTGTTCCTGCTCTGCATATGAGGCACCCAAATTCTGATTTACCTTGGAATGAATCTGTGAGTTTTTACAGCCCTCAATTGTTCCTTGTGCTTTGGAGTTCCCTGACTAATATGGTTTGGCTCTGTGTCTACATCCAAATCTCATCTTGAATTATAATCCCCATGTTTCGAGAGAGGGACCTGGTGAAAAGTGATTGGATCATGGGAGTGGATTCTCCATGCTGATCTCATGATAGTAAAGAAATCCTCATGAGACCTGATGGTTTAAAAATGGCAGTTTCCCCTGCTCTCTCTCTTTCCTGCCACCATGTAAAACGTGCTTTTCTTCCCCTTCCCCTTCTGCCATGATTGTAAGCTTCCTGAGGACCGCCCCCCTCCCCAACACCCAGCCATGGGGAACTGTAAGTTAAACCTCTTTTCTTTATAAATTACCCAGTCTCAGGTGTTCTTTAGAGCAGTATGAAAATGGACTAATATACTGAAGTCAGTGCTATGCTACCAGACAGAAAACTTTGTGACAACATTCTTCCATTGATCCCTGAAACTGTACTGACTAGCTGGCTGCTTTCTTGGGAAGAGTCCCATCTAATTAATATGAACTTTGCCATCTCTTCACAGAACCACTTGATCTACAGGAAACTCATAACTGCCTTGCCCTTTGTATTCCAAGGGTGGGAGCTGTCACTACTTAATAATGTACTCTCCTTTTTCTCTTGGGGATATTTGGCTTGGGGTGGAAGTGAGGGGCAGAGTAGGTAGAGAAAAGCCAAGGCAGTTCTTATGGGGCCTACAAACTCCTTGATTCTCCTTCCTGGCAAACTCTTTGCTTATGTTACAAAGGCTGGTATTGGGGAGTTGGGATGGGTAATGCTTATTGACATGAGTTGCCTTAAGATTAGCCTTTGAAATACTTTTCTTAAGCTACTATGCCCATTCACTGAAACAGCTGGAAAAAAATATGCTTTCACACATTTACTTTTTATCTGTATTTTTAAAAGATGTCTTTATTTTTATTTCTTAACTAGAGACAGGGCTTCACTTTTGTATATTTAAAAGCATTACATGAAATTTGACTTTATGTGTATCTTAGAGTTAAAAATGGTAAGAGGTTAGATATCTGATTCTAGTATAGACTATTGATTTTTCATGATGGCTACACAGGCTAGGAAGGGGATTCTTTAATTAAACATTAGCCATACAAGGCTAACATTAAACCTGATTATCTTCCTGTCATCTTACTCCACAAGTTTGTCGTTCACATAACAGAAACATAAGTACCTTTTCAAGTAGCTTTCCCTACCCTCATAAAAAATGATATTAAAAATCACTAGACTGTTTCAGGGTCAACACAACTGTATTGAAGAAGAGGCTGGAAGAGAACTAAAACCACAGTTGTGTCCATTAACCAGACACAGAGCCATGTGAATGCAAGCACTATTGGAAACTGGCAAGCAGTGTTCACATTTTCGTTAACAAAAATGGCTCTCAGTTGTAAAGAAGGATCTTCCCAGAAATCTGGAAAGAATGAAAAGAACACAGATTATACTAATTGAAGTGATGGAAGCCAGCTTGTAGGGCCCAGACTAATGTCTTTTTCCATAATAAGTCCCATGCTCATCACTGGCTTGTATACAACACAGACAGTGGAAAAAGAGTCACTCTAAGAGAGCTAAAACTAGGCTTTCCTGAATTCTGCATGCTAGCTTTTCCCTTGGCATAAAGTTGAGAGCCCATACAAAAATTCGTTTTTACTGTAAAAAAATTAAATTGTTAAGCTATTTTTTGATCGTTTACTACTACAAGATGACTGCAATGGAACCCAGTAAAAGAATGTTCAAAGTCAATAATAAACTTGTCATATGAATGGAGGATGTAAAAACCCCATTTCACTGGCTTTAAGATTTTCATAACTTTCTCATCCAGGAAGAAACCAATATTAGCACTTCTGGGAATCAAACTCTTACTTGAAAGAACAGTAGAAATAGTAGCAAAGACTGTGGAAAGATTGAACATGAAAGATAAAGATTCAGAGAATCAATCAACATGAAAGATAAAGATTCAGAGAATCAATCAACAGGAAACTGTCCAACATTCTTTCCCTAAAGAAAAACTAGCATATAAACCTGGTATCTTTATTATCTAGCTTGGAGAAGCTCTCTCAGTGGGTCGAAACTTTGTTTACTGTTTGATTCTGTCTACCATTCTACCTGCAGCTGATTCCTGGCAGGATGCCAGAGGATATTTAAACTCTTTTAGATCTCTGTCAAAAATGAAAGAGCAGTGGACTGTATTGAAATAGATGTTAAGACATTTTTTATGTGAAACAAGGTTAAAAAAAATCATGCGTGAAGAATAAGCTGCTTGGGAGAGGAAAAAATAAGACAATTTCAAGGTTCTATGTTTTTTAATCCTTAAGAATAACTTAATGATCTGCATATTCTAGGTTATGTTAGGCTATATTTTAATAGAAAATTCAAGATTTATAACATCATGTGAAATGTGTAAAACAGTTTCTCATTCCTTTTCTGGTTATCAACAGGACAATTGAGATATGATAACCTTTTAGTTTTCTATATCTGTATCTATAAACTACAAGGTTTCGGTTACTCTCAGAAACACAAACCTGTTTTTTTGCTTGTGCCAATATTACTGCTCCTATTTCATAAAACAAAAATATATTCACAATGCATTTCAGTGTCCAAAAAATTAGAAGTTTTTTTTTCCTATAAGTCACTTAAAAATTCCTTGTGATTTTTCCTTTTTTTTTTTTCTGGTTGTGGTACAATTTAAAGTCAACAATTTACTATGAATTATTTCTAGTTAAAAAAAGTTTTTTAAGTTTAAAACAATCATTTTCATGTTAATGGTAGACGTTCTTCCAGCATTAAACTTAGTTGTTTCATCTTAACAATTTACATATGGTTTTTTTTTTCATGGTCAGAGAAACACCAACAAGCTTTGGTCTGAGTTTGCTGCAAGGGGACCTCTGGAAAATATGAACTTTTTTCTTTTAGGGATACTAAGCTGTGAAAGGGATTAGGACAGTCATAAAAAAAAATCAATGACATATTATTCTAGGTAGCATATATGTTCTCCTTTGAGGTTCTCTCTTAGAGAAAGACACAAACTGATTCAAGAGCAGAGGTGAGGTAATTCAAACTTATCATTTAAATGTGTTCAATGTAATACTTTCCTAACAGCTTTCTTTTTTTTTCTCACCAACAGAAAATAAAAATAGAATACTGTTGAGTTCCTTCTCTGAGGTGGAAAAACTCTTAAAAAGCATACATAATACAGCCTATAAGGCACTAGGGGAAAAAAAAAACAGCCTATTTATATTCAATTCTTTTTACTAAACTTTACAGAGGAGCAAGCTCACATGGGTTCTGGCATCTGTTTGGGCAAACTTATAGATCTGGGTGATAAACACAAATAACTTGGCCACTAGAACACTTATCCACCTGTAAAACATTTACTAACTTTATTTTATTTTCCAAGCAAATATGCTCTAGTAGAAGTAAATCTAGGGGCAAAAATATGAGGAAGGACAATAATATCTTTTATTTAAATTTTACGTCTAGACTGGCAATAGCCTGTTTCTGTTTGTGTGTGGTGGTCTATTTATTCATGCATTTGTGTTTATTCACTGAGTAGATTTTTTTTGATTGTGAATTTTTAAAGCTTAAAGAATATAACTTACTGTATTTCTTGCTTTAAAAATATTGTCTAAAAATTAAGAGGCCACGTTTCGTGGTATCCATTTGTTTTAATACAGAAAGCATCCTCAAATAAAAATGACATTTCTCAATTAAAATTAATCAAATTATTTTTATGAATCAATATTACAAACATTTTAAGTCTAATAAGCATAGGCAAAGATCCAAACTGTGATAAAGGGAATTTTATTATATATTCAAAAAATAACACAATAATTATATTTTCAAGTGCCTGAAATCAATATGATTTCCTGAGCAAATTTCTTCTTAATATGAATAGCTCTTGTTGCAGGAGGTTAAATGAGACTGGCTAAGTTATATAACCTAAGGGCATCAAGGTTTAATTCCCTTTCTTCCATTTTCCTTAGAAGTGTTTCAAGGATATGCATGGTTCACTCAGTTTAATGATCTGGGACGAAAGGAATGTGCCCATCTTGGTTTGTGGCTTTCTGCAGATAAGGCATTCATAAGTACATTGAGGACAAAAGCCAAGTACCACTATTTTTCTTCTTATTGAAAGCTGTTAAGCACAAACAGAGTAAATTTAGAAATATATTTTAATATATCGTATGTTTGTCCTGGGTCTACTTCAAAAGGTGAAAGCAGGGCAGAATAATTTCTTAGCAGTATATCTTAATCAAGATCTATTGACGTTTTTAAGCTTTAAAATAATTTTAAGTAGTGCACTTTCAGTACACCAGTAAATCTGATATTACCCACCACAATGATGCTATAAAAGAAATACGGATTAGGAGACAATCATAGAATTGCTTTTTGTTATTCCTCACAAAAAATCATAACACCAGTGAGAAATAGTTTTGAGGTAAAGGGGTTGAGATGTGTGGTAATACAAAATCATGGCTTATGTTTGTTTACTATTTAAAAATAAAACTGGAAGTAACGTAGGATCTGGAATAGAACAATTCTGGAATCACAGTATTTTAATATGGTAAATGATTCTGAAAGCAACTTTGTTATTTTTTAGCTAATGTTCGAATTACACTTAATTTTTAAAAATTGAAATGAGAAAATATACAGGCATGACAACAATAACTCATAATCCATGTATGTTTTATAAATTATTTTACCTTTATAATGAATATAATTTAATCTACTAATCCAAAGAATTATTTTAAATTATTTGAAAGAGGAGAATAAAAATTGCCCATTTTCTTGTCTTTGAAAACATGTTAGCAACGACACACAGTGACAAAATGATTTCAATGTGTTTGAAAAACCAATATATTCCATTAGCAATCAGCTCTGCTACTAGCCTGTGATCTTGATTTCTTATTATTCTTCACGTGTTTCTGTTTTTAGTGTCAATCTGTCGGCAAAGTAACATATTAAAATATATTTTATGTATAAAATATTAGATATATCCATAAAAGACTACAATGTTTATTGTGTATGGTATGATTAGTTTGTTGCTTTAGAGCTCAAGTTCAGCAATTAGATCCACCATATCCCTACTAAGTGAATGAGCTTGGGAAAGGTTAACCTCTCTACTTCAGTTTAGTCATTTTTAATATAGGAATAATAAGACTTATTAAAAATTTAACATATTCCTATATTTAATATAGGAATAATAAGACTTATTAAAAATGTATTGTATCCTGATTTTTAATTCTTACATATAAAGTCTCATATATAGAGATCAGAGAGAAAAAGGCAAGAGTAGATAGAGAGGTAATGCTGAAGCCAAAGCTGAATAGAAAGGAAGCTGGGAACCCCATGTCAGGTACCCAAACACTAGGACTGATTTCCCGCACTGAAAAGCCCCTGGGAAAAGGGTGAGTGAGGGAACTGAAAGATAGCTCACTCTTGCCATGCACATCTGGGATACTAGCTACAAGGGACCCCTACATCCCCAGTGGACATGTGAGCTGGCAGGGAGATCTCCCAAGGGAGGAAGCAGAAGCAGGCCCTTCAACAGTGTGGAGCCCTGGGAGCATCTGGGCACTAGGCAGCTCTGGTGGAGAATGGTCACAGAAGCTTATTCCCCAGGGCTCCCCATATCCCTCTGGGAGGTGCTGGCTGCAGTTGACCTCTAACCCAGGAGAGAGCGGGGCTGGCTTCTCCACAGGACTGGGGCATGCCTAGCTGCCCTGCAAAAGTAGGTGCGCAGCGCAGCCTCCCCAGCTCAGCCTGAGTGCATTGCTCTGCCTAAAGTACTTTCCCAGTGACCTGGAGGCACGTTGGATCTCCCAGCATAGCTAGAATCTGACCCAGGCCACAGGATATCCCAGTGACCCCAAAGCTGTGGTGCACAGTTTGGGAATACAGAGCTGAGATCTGTGGCAGGCACACAAGTTGGGGAGGAGTCCTCACCTACAGAGCACTGACAGGAGCTCGATGTGGAGCCTCCTGGGCTGGGGAAGGAGTGGGTTGTCCTTCTTCTGCAAGACCAGTCAGGAAAGAGGGTGGCCTAGCTCCCTGTCACAGCCTCTACCTGAGAGGGACCCACAGCCCAGAATATCTAAGGGAAGAAATGTGGGTGTGGCACCAGCAATCAGAAGGGGCTCCCCCAAAGCCCAAGAGTGGACCTGGTGAGGGAGCTGTCCCTTCCATCCCCACCACGAAGCAACCCCGTGAATGCAAGGAAGTACAACAGAGTTGCACAGCTGGGTATCAGCCTAGCTACCGGCCATTATTCTTAAAGGCCATCTACCGCATTGCAGCCCAAACTACAACACCAGAAATTATCCTGCCAATATATACACCTATGAAACCAAGCACAAGAATTTACCCACACATCAACAGTCTATACAGAACGCTGGTCCTTGGAAAGCATGCAGAAATGAAGCCAACTGACTATATTCAACTTAATCAAAGTTACAGGAACACCAACCCTTCCAGATAAGAAAAAGTCAGCATGAGAACTCTGGTAGATCAAAAAGCCAGAGTGTCTCCTTACCTACAAACGAGCCCCCAGCAAAGGCGTTTAACCAGTCAGAAATGACTGATATAACAGAAATTCAAATCTGGCTGGCAAGGAAACTTCTTGAGATTCATGAGAAAGTTGAAACACAATCCAGGGAATCCAGTAAAATATTCCAAGAGCTGAAAGACAGGATAGCTGTTTTAAGAAAAAACCAAACTGAATTTCTAGACCTGAAAATAATCACTAGAAGGATAATACAATCAGAAGTGTTAACAGCAGAATAGAACAAGCTGGGGAAAGAATCTCAGAGCTCAGTGACTTGTTATTTGAATCAACTTAGACAATATTAAAGAAAAAAGATTTTTTTAAATGAACAAAACATCTAAGAAATATGAGACCATGTAAAGAGAACAAATCTACAAATTATTGGCATGTCTGTAATAGAAGGGAAAATAAACAACTTGAAAAATATATTTGAGAATATAGTCCAAAAAAATTTCCCTTATCTCACTAGAGAGGTTGACATGCAAATACAAGAAATACGGAGAACCCTGGCTAAATATTATAGAAAACAACCATTCTCAAGGCACATAGTCATCAGCTTCTTTAAGGTTAACACAGAAGAAAAAACCTTAGAGGCAATGAGAGAAAAGGAACAAGTGATGTACAGAGAAACCCCATCAGGCTAGCAGCAGATTCCCCAGAAGAAACTGTAAAAGCCAAATAACATTGGGGCTCTATTTTCTGCATCCTTGAAGAAAATAAATTTTAACGAAGAATTTTATATCCTGCCAAACTAAGTTTCATAAATGAAGGGGAAATAAAATTCTTCTCAGACAAGCAAATATTAAGGAAAGTTGTTTCAATTAGGCCAGCCTTACAAGAGGTCCTCAGGGAGTGCTAAACCTAGAACTAAAAGTATGAGACCTGCTACCACAAAAACATGTAAGCACATGGCTCACAGGCACCATAAAGCAAGTAGGTAATCAAGTATAAATACCAACCTGCTAACATCATGATGACAGGGTAAAAATCACGCATATCAATAATAACCTTGAATGTAAGTGAGCTAAATGCCTCGATTAAAAGACATAGAGTGGGTGAGCTGGATTAAAAGACAGGATCCAATCATTTCTTGTCTTCAGTGTACTCATGTCACATGGAATAACACCCACAGGTTTAAAGAAATGGAGAAGGATCTACCACACAAACAAAAAGCAAAAAAGAGAGCAAGAGTCACTATTCTTATACCAGATAATAAAGCAGATTTAAAACAAAAAATGAAAAATAAAAAGAGCAATGAAAGGCATCATATAATGATAAAGGGTACGATTAAACAAGAAGACTTGACTATCTTAAAATATACACACACAACATTGGAGTACCCAGATTTATAAAACAACTCTTCTTTGGCCTAGGAAAACACTTATTCAATGACCTAATAATACTGGGAATCTTCAACACCTCATTAACAGCATTAGACAGATCATCAAGGCAGAAAACTAATGAAGCAACTCTGAACTTAAATTTGACACTTGACCACATGAACAATTGGACCTCTGCAGAACAATTCACCCAACAATCACAGAAAATATTTTCTTCTCATGTGCCCATGGAACCTATTCTAAGACTGACCACATATTCATTATAAAGCAAATCTCAATAAATTAAAAATAAATTGAAATTATACCAAGAACAATCTTGGACAGCATTATAATAAAAATAGAAGTGAATATCAAGAAGAGCTCTCAAAACCACACAAATACATAAAAGTAAACAAATAGTTGCTGAATAACTCCTGGATAAATATCAAAATAAAAGCAGAAATAGAAAATAAATCTTTGTAATTAGTAAAATTAAAGATACAACTTACTACAATCTCTGGGTTGCACCATATGCAGTGTTCAGAGGAAAATTTATAACGCTTAATGCCCTCATGAAGAAGTTGGAAAACTCTCAGATTCACAATCTTAACATTGCACCTAGACGAACTAGCAAGAAACAAACAAACCAACCAACCCCGAAGCTGGCAGTAAAAATATAACTAAAATTAGAGAAAAACTTATGCAAAAATCCCTACAAAATATAAAGAAACCAAGAGTTGATTATTTGAAACATTAAACACTAAAGAAGATAGATAGATAGATGATAGATAGATAGATAGATACATAGATAGATAGAAAAAAAGAGGGAAGATCCAAATAACTACAATTAGAAGAGACAAATATAACATTATAATTAATACCATAGAAATATTAAAGGTCTTCAGAAAATAATATAAACAACTTTATGCTCACAACTCAGAAAACCTGAAAGAAATGGATATATTCCTAGAAACACTCAACCTCCCAAAACTGAATCAGGAACAGATTGAAACTGACTAGACAAATATCACGCTCTAACATTGAAACACTAATAAAAAACCTACCAATCAAAAAAAAGTTCTGGACCAGACAGATTTACAGCCAAATTCTATCAGACCTACAAGGGAGATCAAGACCAGCCTGGCTAACACGGTGAAACACCATCTCTACTAAAAATACAAAAAATTAGCCGGGTGTGGTGGCACACATCTGTAGTCCCAGCTACTCAGGGGGCTGAGGCAGGAGAATTGCTTGAACCTGGGAGGAGGAGGTTGCAGTGAACCAAGATCATACCACTGCACTCCAGCCTGGGCAACAGAGCAAGACTCCATCTCAAAAAACAACAACAACAACAACAACAACAACAATGACAAAAACTAATACCAATCCTAATGAAACTATTTCAAAAAAATCAAAGAGGAAGGCTTCCTCCTTAACGTATTTTATGAGGCCAACATCAGCCTAATACCAAAATCTGGCAGAAAAACAATGAAGAAAGATAATTTGAGGCAAATATCCCTGGTGAACATAGATGCAAAAATCCTCAATAAAATACTAGCAAACTGAATTCAGCAACACATCGGAAATTAATTCGTCACAATCAGGTATGCTGTATTCCTGGGATGTAAGGTTGGTTCAACATACACAAATCAATAAATGTGATTCACCACATGAACAGAATTGAAAGCAAAAACCATATGATCATCTCAATAGATAAAGGAAAAGCTGTCAATAAAATCCAACATCCCTTCCTGATATAAATTCTCAGACTAGGCATTGAAGGAACATATCTCAAAATAATAAAAGCCATCTATGACAAACCTACAGCCAACATCATACTGAACAGACAAAATTGAGAAACATTCTTCCTGAGAACTGCAACAAGACTAGGATGCTCACTCTCACCACTCCTATTCAGCATAGTATCAGAAGTGCTAACTGAAGCAATCAGGCAAGAGAAAGAAAGGCATTCAAATACAAAAGTAAGTAGTCAAACTATCTTTCTTTGCTGATGATGTGATTCTATATTTAGAAAGCCCTGCAGACTCCACCAAAAGGCTACTAGAACTGAAAAATAATTTTAGCAAGGTTTCTGGATAAAAAATCAATGTACCAATAATCAATAGCATTTCTACACACCAATAATTCCCAGACAGAGTCAAATAAAGAACGTAATCCCCTTTATAATGGCCACAAAAAACCCCAACATACCTAGGAATGCAGCTAATCAAGGAGGTGAAAGATCTCTACAAGAAGAACATGAAACAGTTCTAACATATGTCAGAGACAAGATAAATAAATGAAAAAACATTTCACACTCATGAATTGGATGAATCAATGTTGTTAATATTGCCATACTACCCAAAACAATTTGAAGATTCAATGTTATTGCTATTAAACTACTAATATCATTCTTTACAGAATTAGAAAAAAATACTATTCTAAAATTTATTATAAAATTTATATGGAACAAGAAAAAAAAAAGGAACCTGAATAGACAGACAAAGCAATCCTAAGCAAAAAGAATGATGCCAGAGGCATCACATTACTCAACTTCAAACTATACTGTAAAGATACACTAACCAAAACAGCATGGTCCTGGTAGAAAAACAAACAGAGAGACCAATGGAACATGGTAGAAAACCCAGAAATAAAGTTACACACATATAATCATCTGATTTTTCACAAGGCTGACAAAAACAAGCAATAGAAAAAGGACTCCCTATTCAAAAAACGGTACTGGGATAACTGGCTAGTCATACGTAGAAGAATGAAACTAAATCCTTACCTTTCAGTATATACAAAACTTAACTCAAGATGGATTAAAGATTTAATGTAAGCCCTCAAACTATAAGAAGTCTAGAAGGAAATCTAGGAAATACCCTTCTCAACTTCAGCTTCTGCAAAGAATTTTTGACTAAATCCCCAAAAACAATTACAACAAAAACAAAAATTGTCAAGTGGTACCTAATAAAACTAAAGATCTTCTGCACAGCAAAAGAAACCATCAACAGAGTAAACAAAGAACCTACAGAATGGGAAAAAATATTCACAAACTACTCATCTGACAAAGGCCTAGTATCCAGCATCTATAAGCAACATAAACCAATCGATAAGCAGAAAACAACTTTATTAAAATGTGGGCAAAGAAAATAAACAGATACTTCTCCAAAGAAGACATATAAGCCACCAAAAAACATATAAAAAATGCTCATCATCACTAATCATCAGAGAAATGCAAATCAAAATCACAATGAGATACCATCTCACAATAGTCAGAATGGTTTTATTAACAAGTCAAAAAATAACAGATATTGGCAAGGCTGCAGAGAAAAGGGAATACTTAGAGACTGTTGGTGGGAATGTACATTAGTCCAGACACTGTGGAAAGCAGTTTGGAACCTAAAACAGAAATACCATTCAACCCAGCGATCCCATTACTAGGTATATACCCTAAGGAAAATAGATAATTATACCAAAAACACACATGCACTCATATTTGTCACAGCACTATTCACAAAAGCAAAGACATGGAATTGACCTAGGTGGCAATCAATGGTGAATTGGGTAAAAAGAGGTGGTATATATACCCCATGGAATACTACACAGCCATAAAAACAATGAAATCATTTTTTTATAGCAACATGGATGCTGCTGAAGGTCATAATCCTAAGCAAATTAATGCAGGAAGAGAAAACAAATATTGCATGTTCTCACTTATAAGTGGAAGCTAAACATTGAACTTACAGGGACATAAACAAGGGAACAATAAACATTGCTGACTATTAGAGGGGAGGAGTAACAAAAGGGAAGGATGTGGGTTGAAAAACTACCTACTAGGTACTATGCTTATTGACTGGGTGCAATATACCCATATAGCAACATGCACATGTACCCCTGTATCTAAAATAAAAGTTGAAATTTTAAAAATAAATAAAATCACATCTATAAAATATATATGTGCATTTGCCAACAAATATTTACTAAGTAACTATGACATGATACCAAAAAACCTTGTAGCTCCTGTTAAGTATTTTAAAGAAAAAAATAAACAAAACAGCAACATCACTAGCCATAAGAACTCTACTCCGTCAGACACAAAATGATATTTGGGAGGTATGCAACTTAGTTAGACATTCATTTAGGACTTTATAACTAATTCTTCCTATAAAAATCTGTTTTAAAAATTATGGGCATTGGGAGATAAAATACTTCACTTTACAAAAGACTTTTAAAAATTTAGTTATCTGAAAAACAAAAAATGGAACTACTGTTATTTTTTATTATAACAAGTAATATTGATTCTATTGCATAAAAAAGTCTTGAAAATTATGAAACAATTAGGAAAACACTTATTTTTTCTTCAGTGATTTAGATTGCATGGGATTGACAAATTAAGGCTTGTCTTGGGGAGATAAATGTGTATGAAATTTCAGTTATCCCCTGGGCAACCTAAAAGAAAAAATGAACCTCATGTGAGTGTAAATTAATATCATTTTTTGGAATACAAATATTTTGGCCCTGACGTGCTAATTCTTGGTTAGTCTTTTATTCTACAAAGAGGGCTATACAAGCATATTAGTTCAATCCATGTTTCTAACAAAACTTTGAAGTTTTTTTAATAAACAACTTTAAAGAAATTACTGTCCTATTGTATATCTTCACTATGAAATATTTTGCTGCCATTGTAAAAAAGGAAATGAAACTTTGTATACTTATCTAAGGAGATTCTTTCTAGAGGTTAAAAGCAAATTTTAAGATAGTGCAATTGTATTATCCCAGTTACATAAAAACTCATAGACTCCAGCACTCTAGTAGGTATCGTAACAGTATATGTATATATTTGAACATAGAAAAGCATTTAGGACTTTAAACATATTACTGATGACAGCTCTTTTCTCGGGAAAAGGAACTAAAGGTCATCAAGATAAATAAGAAATTTAATTTCATCAATAAATGCCAAATGTTAAAGTGAATCTTCTGCAACTGGCTGTGGAATTACTCTGTTCAGAAATACTCCTTAAGATTCATTGATAGAAAAGGGGTCAGAGCAAGAAAAGAAAATACATGCCCCAGGAGTTCAATAGGCTTCTCTCAAGAAAGGAAAATGGGCCTAGAATTCTGTTCACAATCTAATGTGACCAGATATAGTCAGCAAACCAGAAATACAATCAGAAGGGTCATTTATATTCACCGCTTGAAATAATGAAGAAGAAAATCTGCAAGGACCTACCAGTATCAAGGGAAACAACCTGGAAATAACAGAGCTGAAGATATACAGCTGCATTGTCAAATACAAAATATGGGGGAGCATCAACATTTTAAGTTTTCTGGGGAACATACTATGTATGATCATATTGGGTAAAATTCCTGACCACCTCTTTAAGAAAACTCATATCGATGACCCACTATTTAATCTAGTGTTTCTTCAGGTCATACTTTTGTTTCCTTGAGCGAACTTTGTGTAGAAATCATGTCCCATGATATGTCATCTCTTATCAGGGTTATACTGTATATTGGAGTAGAAATTCATTTGGGATCTTGGAGCTAACTAGTGTATTAATTAATACTGTGACTTGAATGTCTCATTCCTAGGTTGTAGGCTGAGCTTTGTGTTTCTATCCTTGAAGGAGCAAGTTCCTTTCTGGACGCCCTGAGGAAGAATGTTTACTTGCTCATATACATTGTTAACAGAATTTACTTCCTCAGATTTGTAGGGCTGTGGGTACCCTTTCATTGCTGGCTGCCAGCTGAGGGCCACTCCCAGCTTCTAGAAGTTTCCCAAACCCATGCCCTTGCTCTACCCCCAAATCTAGGGAAAGCAGCGAAGTCACTCTCAAGCCTCAACCTCTTTTGCCTCTTTCATATCTAGATTTCTCTGACTCACTTATTTTTTTTTTGCCATTCTCCTTCATATTTAAGGTCCTGTGTAATTATGCGTATGATTTAGAAAAGGATAATCCCTCTAAAATCCATAAACTTAATTCCATCTGCCAAGTTACTGTTGCCATGTAATGTAACAAAGCAGAAGTAACAAGGACATCTTTGGGCGCAGGAGGCAATTACACTGCTCAAGACAATATATTTAATCTTTATTAGTGCAGATAATTATTTCTTACAAGTTGTAATTAAACACTTGGTAAATGTGAAGAGTAACAGGGTTAGTGAACTTTCAGATAGTGATGGTCTTGTTTTTGTTTTTGTTTCCTGTTTGGCTGATTTGAAGAATGAGGATGAGGATGTTCACAGCGAAGTGGGATGTATTCACTTGTTTGAAATTTGTCAACTTTTCTGAGAAGCCTCAGAGAAAAATGAATTAATTTTTAAGCTAAAGATAATGTTCTGACAGATACCAGAGTTGAAGAAAACCCTAATGATATGGAAATAAGGAGAGGGTGGTTTTATATTTGCGTATTTTCATCTTTGCTTTCAATCCAAATTTTTAGAAAAGTTGTCCTGTCACAGCAACAAATGCAGGTGGCTTTACTTAAGGATTTAATTTCTCCTTTGTATTTTAGCAATTCCTACACTTTTTTATTTCTTGCTTGTAGCTGTAGTCTTCACATTTTCAAAGGACTTAAAATACTGCCGCTATTGAAAATTTTGCTCAAGAAGCAGTATTTAAAATTATGACATTACCCAAATAAAAATGGAAAACTAATAAACACACAAAATATGGTAATGTAACTCACTAATCACTACATAATGGCAATAGAGTGATAGTTCAGAGGTCAATTTCATGATATTTCAAATTCATGAAAAGAACATTTCCATGAATGCTAGTATGTCAAAAAAGTAGAATATAAATTCTAGATGTGTTTGAAAATAAAACTCATTTTTCACAGAGAGTTGATTGATTGTAGAGTCTGAGTAATTTCGGCCTTCCACAGACAGGAAACTTCATGAGCATTGTCCTAACTTCTGATGCACCGCTAAATGCTAAGTTAACGATCTAAGGTCTAAACACCAAATTAAAATATAAAGCACTTGAAATTCAAGGTAAAAACTAATATTAAAGTGAAATCTATAGTTTCTCTAAATTAAAACTTGTGAACACAGGCAATATATGATGCACTAATGTTAGCAAATTGCATTCACGTCGCGCTGCCAACCTGCCTATTTTTTAAATGAAGGAAATGAACAAACCCACGTGAATTTTTTGTCCATATGTCTATTTGCAAAGCTGAATAGGTGAGGAAAAAATGATTTTGAGAATGTACTGAGTGTTTTCCTAGGCTTTGTAATGGGATCTAGCAGACCAAGTTTTACAATCTGAAACAATATGGCTTCATATGATTGAAGTTTTTCAAAAGAGGGTCAGACAATGGAAAGCAGAATTAGAACTTAAAAATCTGATACATAAGACGATCTATTGAGTGGGTATTGGTCAGCCTCTATCCCCAACCATCTATTTCATATTTAGATCCTGTCCATTGTGCTTGTGAACCAAGTGACTATGCTGACAGCGATGAAGGTTATTCATGAGCTCAATAAAATGGCCTTTCCGTTGTCCAGGTCACTTGAACCTCTGTTTGAACATGTCCAGAAGAAAGATCAACCCTGAGCGAAAAATATGACATCGTTTTCCAGGGTATCAGCCAGATACCAAGTTGCACAGCGATCACAGAGAAGAACTTTAATCAGGCAAGGGATAGCACTGTTTTTTTTTCCCTCACTGAAATAGACACTGCTTGGATATGCATTTGCCTTTCTGTCAGTAACATTGCGGATACACAGCATGGTCTCTGACCAAAAATTTCATTTTCTAGTAAATGAAGGTGAAGATTGAGTTTATGGTGATGAAATTCAGTGATTTGGTTATTTTCCCATTCAGCCTGAAGCAGCTGTCCTGAAGAAACAGCAGAATGATCTTGAAAGTTAGTTATGGCTTCAGAAAGAAGATAATGTGTTACCCTGCTGGGGCAATGCCCTCTTCAATTTGTTATATGCTCAGAACCAGTGACCAATGTGTTGTCTCCCCAAAGCCAGGATTCACAGGGCCAGAAATCAAAGGGAGGAGACAGATCCTCCTCACTATTACCCTTTGGCAAAGAAAGTATACCAAGTGAGGTTAGTGAAGGGACAGTTTATATTCTTTTTTTTTTTTTTTTTTTTTTTTGAGATAGAGTCTCGCTCTGTCACCCATGCTGAAGTGCAATGGCGTGATCTCGATCTCGGCTCACTGCAGCCTCTGCCTCCCCGGTTCAAGCGATTCTCTTGCCTCAGCCTCCCAAGTACCTGGGATTACAAGGGCCCACCACCAAGCCTGGCTAATTTTTGTATTTTTAGTAGGAGAGTTTCGCCATGTTGGCCAGACTGATCTCAAACCCCTGACCTCAGGTTATGCATCCGTCTTGCCCTCCCAAAATGGGGAATGACTATATTCTTACTACCTCTCAGGGATAAGAAAAAATTTATTTGGAATGCAGGCAATCCCCTGGGTTTATTAATTGTATTTCAATGTTATAATTTTAAATGTAAATCTACCCCAATAGACAGTTTTGCTAATAACCAAAACTCATCAGGAAGGAATATTGAGGTCACCAGTTAGACAAGGAACCACGACCAACTGAAGTGGCATTTTAGAACAAAGAGAATAAAGAATGAACAGTTACGAGAATAAAAATCATAAGAGCTGTGATTTTCTGGCCAATTGAAGAAATGAGGACTTTCCTATTTATACGGTTTTCTGCCTTATTTTAATGTGGGTGTATTTATAAATACAACTAGTACTTTCCACTTGTTTCTCCTCACCCATACTCTTACCATCTAGCATCAGTTTTGTTTATAGTAATTACTTTTTATTCACATTTCAGTAATACAAAGGTGATGAGTGTGACTCGGCTATAAGCAGAATAAACATTATTTTAAAAAGAATAAGTTGACCTATGGGACTTCGTTTCATCTTTTGGGGAGATGATTAGTGCATTTGTGGTTTTAGTAAAGATAGCTGTGTCATGAGGAGATTCAATTAGATTACAACAGTGATGATAACTTTTGAAGGAATGAGAAAATGAGACTGATATGTTAAGATACATTTACAAGAATCAATTGTCAGCCTATACGTTGATAATATTTAAAATTATTTTCTGTTGCATTTAATTATTTCCCTGTTTATTATAAAATATACTGGTATTTGATCGAATAGATTTACAATTATGACATTAGACTTTTTTAAAAATTTTAGGATTTTTAGTTTCTTAGGCTTCCTTTACAAAAATAACTTTATGGTAACTACCTGCAGAAAGATTTTTGGCAATTTATTTTATTTTGTTTATTTTCTGAACCCATATGTATTGCTACATGTCCTTTCACTGCATGCATTTCATAAAAGCTCAATCATTACATAATTTAATAGATTCAGTTATTCTTTTTCATAAATCACTATATTTTAGTATGAATCTTAACTTACCTGAAAAAATGCTAGGTTTTGCTACTTAGTATATAACTTTATATCTTAGTATATATATATATCTCTATAACTAAACTTTTACTTAAAATTAATGCAATATTTCAGTCTGTCCAAACTTGGGTTTTTCTACTGAATTCTGGAAGTATAGTCTATTTATAGAGAAAAAAAATACCATGCAAATAGCATTAAAATGCCTTTCAAATGCTGCATAATGAAAACCACTAATTTTTTTGTACTGTTGGGGTGCATGATAAGCAATAGCATGGCCTACATAGAAAATTAAACTATACTGTTTATATAATTGAAAATCAGTAAAAAATTAACAACATAATGACTGTACAAAATCAAGATTCTAGTCAATTCTAGTGGGGAAGGAAACAGGACAAAGAAGCCTATGTAGGAGACTAAAGTTTTCTATTTATTGATCTAGGTAGAGAAGAAATGGGTAATCATTCTGTAATTATTTATTAAGCATTTCATTTTTGCATCTTTTTGCATCTACATTATATTGCCCCATCCAGCTATGAAGAAAATATATGTGTAATAAAATGTACAATAATCTTAAGAAAATGTGTTTCCTTTCTTGGTAATAACATTACCAAGAATAATTTAGCATTATGTTTGCAGTTTTATATTTTAAATTTGTTTGTATTTGGATTGTATAACTTTTTAAATATCTCAAAGAAAAAGTGTTATATCAGCATTTTCTACTTGTTTTAAAAATAATTTTAAATATAATACAAAATACATGATTGTATACTGAATTTATAAGTCACATATAAACTGTTATAAATATATTACTAATTATTTCACCTTACCTGAGACATATTTTATATGTAGTACTTTATGTTTTAAGCCCTCTGAGCTATTTTCTCTGACTTAACATTAATGAATTATAAAAATTCAAAATGAGAAATTTCTTCTCAGAATGAGCTTAGAATTAAATCATTTTCTTCCTTCAATATTTTACTTTATTTAAAAATTTCTAATAAACCTTTCTGAAGATATAGCTATCTACAAAGCTAATCAGATATCCTCAATAATTTTTCTATAACACTTTAACAAAGACCTGTTTGACATTTCAGCACTTTAATAAGCCAGCTTAAAACATCTAAAAACTTTGCATTTTACAGACATATGGATTATTATTTTAGAGAAGATTTACAGTGTTTTTATTAAATTGCTGTTTAAAGAAAGTTCATTTTAAGGGTTAGAAATATAATATGGGACAATTTCTTCTAAAAGTCATATAAAATTATAGCTAGTAGAGCTGGAGCCAGTCTTAGAGTTTGTCTCAATCAATGCTCCCTACTTAATAATGAGTAAAGCAAGACCCAAAGAGAGGAAGTAAGTTTCAAGAAGTCAGATTAAAAGACCAGTTTCCAAAAGAATTAAATTTCCTTAACATTTTACCTAGTTTAACTCACTCTTGATATTATGAATCTTTGTTGAGTCTACATTATCATTTGATTCACTGCATTCAGCATTTTAAATTAAATTATCTAAGGAGTAACAGAAACATGATTTAGATTCTGCATTAACCTCAGACCCAGTGTTTATCTAGCTTTTCATTATAGAATAAATGTAAAATCCAAGACTGCATTTTTAGATTAGTAGTGATCTTTATGCAGTAAGTATCATCTAGCAGATGAGTATTTTGGAACAATTTTTATTCTTCCATTAAGCTTCAAGCACTTGGAAATAGTAGAGAATACTGTTACTTTAGACATCCCAAGACACACCTCACCTAAAAGTTACCTGTTTAATGAGCTGTCAAGGGTAAATCTATTTCTCACCTTCTCTTGGACACCATTTTCACAGAATAAAAAGTTGGTAAATCCATGCAGAGGTTTCCATGACAATGCCCCCATAGAAAACTAATAGAATTGAACCTTAACAGATAATCTAGAGTAACTATTAGCCAACTTCACAAAGCCACTGAGAATGATTAAAGTCAAAGTATTCAGAAATATTAGCAGATTAAGTATTTTTTTCACAATTTAATTAGATATATGTTCCAGATTTTGTTCCTTTCATTTTATTTGCATAGATTTCCAACTATGCTCGACACCTAGCTGATGTGTAAAAATAGGTTTTCTTTGTAATTTTTAAATGCCCTTTATCTTCTCTCTCAAATAATGTTTTTAAAGTAGAAAAATAATGTTCATTTGGGTAAACAATCTGAATAATCTATGTAATAAATGGTAAAATAATAAAACACGAAACAGTTATTTTTAGATACTAACAGAAAAAAGTTAAATGATTAAAATAGTAGTTGTTATACTAATTTTTATTTTTTTAATATACATAGAAACACTCTTAAGCATTCAAGTAGATTTTGACAGTCTTAAGACTAGCTGAATAGTGGACAGAAATTACCAATCTTTACTGTGTCTGAGAAGAAAATGAACCAAAAGTGAACAATTCCTACATTTCAGAGTTATATTTAGAATTAAAACATTTCTCTTTATTATGACTAATTTTGATAGATAAATATATTAATAAGAAATAGTTCTGCTTTATTCTTGTTTGAGATATTGGATTTATCTTCTTTAACAAGTAGAAGTTGAGATCCTGTCAATTTAAATACAACTAGTGTCAGGTCATTTGCCATTAATTTTAGAAATTAAGTGAAAGGCTGGAGGCATGATGTAAGATTGTAACTAAATTATACTGGGTAATAAACTTCTGATTTAGACTCTGTGTTATAACTATGGACATACAAGGTCACATGTTCTTTGTCATAAGACATAACATGTATTTCAAGCTAAAATTTTAAATCTTTGAGGACAGAGACTCAGTTGCACCCTTTTCTTCAAACGCACTGACAGAAATAAACATGTAATATGTAACGAATATTTTAATTGGTGATTGAGGTAAATACAGATAGTGTAAAATATAGTTTTGTTTGCTTTGATTTTAAAAATTTTCAAAATGTCCCCTCGTTGTACGTCAGAATTCTATATATTTAATTTATTTTTAAAATTTTATTATATATACCTAAGGTGGACGGCATGATGTTTTCATACACATATGCATATTAAACTGATTACTGCAAATAAGCTAATTATTATGTCCATCTCCTCACATAGTTACAGTTTTTGTGTGTGGTAAGCACATTTATAAGTTAGACACAATAGGAGATTAACAGCAGTAACTAATAATAAAATGAAATAACGTACTCTAATAAAAATTATGTGAATGTGGTCTCTCTTTCTGTCTCTCTCCCTGCCTCTCTCTCTCTCATCCCACAAAGTATCTTTGTGCACAAAATATTTTGTACTACCGTTTCAGTAATTGAAACTGAAGAAAGGGAAATCATGCATAAGAAGGACCTACTATATTAAAATAATTAAACAAAATTTTGTATATTTCTCCAAAGAACCCCTATGGTATTTAAGTTGTCTTTGTAAAACTGTTTTTCTAAATTTTCGTTTCTACATTATTGTATTTATAAGGGTTGATGCCTTGTTTTGTGACAGTCATTGGGACTCTTTTTCTTAAAAAAAAAAATTACCTTATTGTCTAGAACTGATATTATATATGTTCCTGTATTCTCAGCTAAATCTCTTACTTTATTTCTACTTGTTTTTTGGTAATAATATTTTGTTAGTTATTTATTACTGTGTTGTAAATTACTAAAACTCTAAAAATTGAGCAGCTTAAAGAAATATACATTTATTATCTCACAATTTATGTGTGCCAGGAATCTAGGCACAAGTTGTGAAGTTCACCTGTTTATTGTCTTACAAGGCTATAATCAAAGTATTAGTGAGTTTTTGTTCTTACCTGTAATTTTGAGTAGGGAAGAATCAACTTCCATCTCCCTAATGTTATTGGGAGAATGCATTTCTTTACATTTTTAGGACGAAAATTTTCAGGTTTTTCCAGAATGTCAGATTGAGGCCACTCTCAGCTCCCAAGAGGCTACCCACTGTTCCCTGCTACATAGCTTTTTCCATAGACAATTCACAAGATGGCAGCTTCCTAATTTAAAGACAGCAGGAGAGCAGAAAACAGCAAGACTCAAAAGCAAGTTAGCTAGAAAGATTGTCTTATGTTAAGTTAGCTAGAAAGATAGTCTTATGTAATGTAATCATATGTTTGACATTCTATCAATTTTGTCACATTCTGTCGATTAGAAGCAAGTTAGTTCACCCACATTGAAGAAAATGGCACTGTACTAAATTGTGAATAGAGAAGGCAAGGATCAGGTGGTCATTTTAGAATCTGTCTGCCACACTGATTTATGATCTTCTATCAAAGTTTTTCTTTTAATATTGGGACCCAGGAATTGTTTTAATACATTAGCTTTATGTTTTCTAAAACGTATTTTATGGTGGAAACTTAAGGTTCTTTTTGATGTCAAATACGAGCTCTGTACCTCCAGTCAGCCTCATTTTATATACTTACCAAATCTGATCACATATTTTCAATTGACAAAAGCAATTACAATTATTTTTAGAAATCGGTTTTATGTTCAATACTTTATAACAAGTGATATTGTTTCAGTTTCCTTAGAAAAATATACTAAATAACCTAAACCAATTATATACATTTGTGTATGTATACGTATGTGTGTGAATATATATATACACATATATACGTATAGTAACTGTAAAAGTTATAAGCTAACTTTGAAGCCTCAACAATGAAAAAATCTATAATAACTAATACATATTTTTCAGTTCTTAATTTTTCTTCTAATATGTGACTTTAATAATGGCACACATATAAATACAGGTTGAGCATCTGTAATACCAAAATCCAAAATCTAAAATGCTTCAAAATCTGAAACACTTAAACACCCACAAGATGATCAAAGAAAATGCTCACTGAAGCATTTTGGATTTCAAATATTTGGATTAGAGATGCTTAACCAGTACAACATAAAGATGAAACGCTTCTGGTCCTAAGAATTGCAAATAAGGGATACTAAACCTCTAGTAGTCCTGAACAAAATATGTGTATTTTATCAATAATAAGTTCCTTTTAAGTTTGTTCTTCATTTAGTCTTGAGTGGGTATGTTGCTATATAAAATATGTGTATATATACACATTATGTACTGAGTTTTAAGCATATTTTAAACTAGTAACATCCAATCATTTTTGTTTAAATAAAGGGAAAGTCTTCATATGTGTGTAGATATTTAAAATACTTTATATACGATTGTTTCCTTAATTAAAACCTTTTTTGTCTTTATAGCTTGACTGATTTTTACTCATTATTAAACCTTGAGATTCTAGTTATTATACAGTGAATGCAGATAATTATTTTATTGTGTATCCACGTATAAATTATAGCTATACTAAATTTGATGCAAGCACTATGGAGAAGCAGATTTCTTGCTGCAAAGGGAAATATATCAAGAATATTCAAAATATCAACTAAAATCTTCTGACTGAAAATTATAACTTTAGTTGTATTTTAGATTTACATTGTACTTTCTTAATAAGAGTACAGTTATTTTACTTATGTAAAAGTAGTTAAAATAATTTTTCCTTATTTTAATAAAAATGATGAAAAGAACAAGGTCAAGATTAAATGACACGTGTAGGGTGAGGAGTCAGAGAAGTATGTATCCAGCATTTACTTAAGACTCTGAATGCCAATTTGAGTCACTCTAATGGAAGGCAGCCATGCCCACGCAGTGGAGAGTTCTGTAGAATGGGGAACAGACACATGTAGGGCCTCGGAAATGGGAGTCCCAAGCATGTCTTGGCCTCTATCCAGCTAAACTTTTTTCAACATACTTCTGGATTGTTGAGCTAATTTCTTCACAGTCTTGTGTTTCAAATTAAATAGGAAGATTTAAAGCAATTCTGAAGAATATTCAACATCTTGAGAGCAGAGGCAATTTTCTTTTCAATACAATATCATAAATACAAGTATAATGCTAGCAATTGGTAATTGTTAAACATATGCTTTCTGAATGAATTAATATTCTGTTTGGTTGATATCTTTTTTTTTTTTTAGAAATAAGTAATATACTAGTTATAGGAGTGGTTTGAGTATCATATAAGTAATGCATTTCCTTTCCAGAGATTCTTGTGGGTAAAGCCTGAATATTAAAGTAGTTCACCAATAACTTTTTTCTCTATAAAAGAGGAATTAAAATTATAAAATGAGAAATAAAGGAGTTATCACATAGCTGAATATTAATCACTACAGATTGCAATATACTTTAGGTTAAAAAATAGCACTACTAATGATAATCCCCCAGATGTTGCCTTCTTTCTTAAATGTGATTTTAAAAAAAGTTTAGAAAATATGCACCAGTTGGGCTTGCTGTACTGGTTGTATTTTTATGACATGTACTTACTTTTTTTTTTCTTTTAGGAAATTGATGTTTTAACTTCTCTTAGATGTAATTATGAATTGATCAGCATTGACGGAAATATAACTATTCATTGCTTAGGCATACACTGGCATGTACTATGTTGGGGTAATATGTCTAAATGTCATTTTATAACACAAATGGAATTAGAGTAAAATATTTTAATGAATGTATTATTTCATTTATTCTCAATTCATATGAGAAAATTTCTCTGGAGAAAAAATTTTTAAAAAGTTTTCAATTATAAAGATTAAAGAGCATTTAAAATGTCTCCGATTGGGGATTCACTTCACAGAGATCTTTACCTGGATTTAGCAACTGAGTCTTTCTGTTTTGAAAAATTCCCCTGCCAAGTGAGGAAGGTTATTGAATAACTAGAAACGCTGCAATTCAGGAAAGATTTTTGTCGTAATTCCTTCCCCACCCCAGTAGATAAAGAGTCGGTCAATCCTACAAAACTTATTCTGCTGTCACTTATATTTGTATGAAATAAAATAGAATTCTGCAGAGCTTTGCACAGTATTAAGTTTAGAGGAGGAGAAGAGGACAGAGAAAAGGAATTGGGGTAGGTTACATGACAGCAATGTTTCCTCTGCCACCTCAGAAAGAGTGCATGTACTCCTCTCTGCTTGTTTGTCTCATGAGTCTAGATGCTCAAAAGCTTAATTTTACTGCCCTTATGATTATCTAGTAGGAAGCTGAGAATGAAATGAAGATAGAGAGTTTTCCCTTTTCTTCAAATTAATAGTTAGCAAACTTGCAGAAGTGTTTCTATAATTATAATATTTCTGCTGGAATAAGGAATACTCACATTCATGAAGAGAACTTGATACATCTTTATTGGTTTTGTTCCTTCTTTCCAGAGAAGTCTAGAAAAATCCAGAAAACATATTTTTCTCTTTACTTTTGAAGGCTATAAGGGATCAAATTTCACAAATTTCTTTTATAATCTATTTCAAGGTTTTACCGTTGACATCATGAAGACAGTCATTTCTGCATTCAAAAAAAACAATTCTGTTTTTATTAAAGCATATTTTATCATTTTATTAGTGCCCATTTATTAATTTACTAGCAACTTAAACCAATAAATATCCTCCTCTAAACTATTAAATACATATTAAGTCAAACGTATTACATTTTCAAATGAAATTTATGATTTTGCAAATTATTTTTGGTTTTTAGGACTCACTGTGAATCAACATATGATATTGGAGGTGCAAATGATTCAATCCTAAAATTACACTTTCCTAACTGAACAATGCCAATTCTCTTAGCCCTCCACACTGAGTAAAGTTTAATATCTATGTCTACTTTACCGGGCTGTGGGCTAACTAAATAAAATTCCATACTCACAACTATGATATTTCATATGTTCCTATTATCTACTCAGTTCAGCTTGGTTTTTCTCTTTTAATTGAATCAACATATAAAAAACTATATTCTAAAATTTGTTGACTCAATTATTTGGATATTTCAGCATATATTTTGAATAAAAAATAATAAGTGACCTTTCCATTGTCTTCTATGTAGTAGCTGAAACCTAATCCACTGTCTCACCAAATTTTGCATATTTTCATTTACATCAGCTGTGGCATTTATTTCTCAAAATCCCACATAAGATTAATAGGGATACCTCAGGATATATATTTCTCTAATATTTTATTCTACCCAAAATGATATTTAGGAGACCTATTATTTCTATATAAATATAATGACATTATTAATGTATTTATTTTTAAGCTATGTTTAGTTTAATTTAAATATTCACTTACTAAGGTTAGCTATCAAAGTTAGCATTTTAAGCACATTTGATCCATTTCTGAGAATGATGTTTGGTAAGGGACATGCAACAGGATATCAGGAATGTAGCTAGAGTTGGAGAAATAAAAAATCACAAACTCCTTCCTCTTAGAAAAGATAATTATGGTGTTTCAATCACAGAGACCCTCTACAACTATTCTGACTTTTCCCAAGATTTTTGAAAGACAAAGAATAAGACCTCAAGTAGTATGATTTGCAGAAATTTACTTTAGAAATAGCTCATGAGGGAATTCAGTTCCTGTATGAACCAGCTATATGATCATTGGTAGAGCTTCAAGTAACTGGAGACTCTGGATGCTAAACTCTCTTGATGCCTACTGTTCTTTCCTAATTGAATGAAAATGTGGGAAACATTGGATCTGAGAGGTTGAAGACACTCAATTGTTGTAAAATGAATGAATGTATTATATAAATTATAAATCTAAGATTATATCCTAGCATTATATCAATATAGCTCTTGACTGAGTTTTTCTTTCTGAACTCTCCGCTAGTTTTTACACTAAGAAAATAATATCAACTCACAGGATTTTGGAAATTGAATGATACTATCTGAGAAAAACGACAATGTCATATATTCACTCAATACATGTTCTTATTACACACAAATTTACCGAGTAATTGCTGCCTGCAAATCATTGTTCTGTGTGGTCAGAATATATTAGTAAATAAAATGAATTTACAATTTTGTATGATGATGACAAAGACAACAATGATATCATCATTATCATCATGAAAATAACTAACAATTTTATAATTTTTGATATGTGACAAGCAATATTATAAGTATTTTATATCTAACATAATCCTTCTCTAAAAACAATGAGACAGAAATTTTTAGTTATCTGCACTCAATACATGATAAATTCAAATATAGTGAGATTAAAGCACTTGCTCAAGGTCATGAAGCTAGTAGATGGCAGAACTGAGATCAAAGTCAGGGAGTCTGGCTCCAGGATCTGTTCTTCACCATAATGCCACCTAATTATACTAAGTGACTATTAGTTGATTCTCCCAGTCTACTGTCTGAAAAAAATCTGATAGTTAAAAGTTACAGTGACTGAGAAATAATCCCTTATTTTTACCTAGGGAAGGCTAGAAAAGTTTAGAAGAAAAAAACAAGATTTATTTTAAGCATTAATTTTAAATCATTAAGGACTAATAAGCATGAGGTATAATTAATCTAAGTAACTTGTATGGTGTAAAATTGTTCAGTTACATGGATTCTTATATATTTAGAATGCTCTTAATTTGTGGAAGAGAAAGATGACCACTGTAGAGCCTAACTAGTTTTCTATGATGACTGCAGGATACAGGGTAGGACTGCGACTAGGATGCCCAATAAAAAGGAAGGTCTCAGTGGGTTTTTTCACACATTGTTTTCTGTCTCTATTGTGCAGTCATTCAATTATAATATATAAATGAATGATTTAATTAAATTAACACCAACATACACACAAAAGATATGCATTATTCTGCCTTAGGTAATAAGCCAAACCCAAGTTAACAACTCAAGCTGTCACCTTTGAGGTTAATAGTGTCCTTACTGAAAATAATTCAATAAATATTAATGAATGCTAAGACTGTGTTTATAGTAAATATTGGTGTTAGGGTACTAAATAAGTTGGAAAAATAATTATTAAAGCAAATCTCGTGCTAAGATTGCTTTAACTACATAACCGAAACAAGTAGATCTAAATGATATAGTATTTTAATATCAAAAATTTTTTATGCTCTTTGAAATGATGAATGTAAATTATAATATTATTAGTTTTTCTAGACTTCTAGACTGTTACTAAATTATTAACTATGAAAATCAGTAAGCTGATTCTTCATTTATGTATTGGTTACCTCTAGTACACAAAAATACTATTTCTCTCACCTAAACATATGCATAAAGTGGACTCCTGTTCAATTGAAAAGTAACACACAAAATAAATGTATTTTTAAGAAAAATTTAAATAATCCTGGATGTAAAAAATACATGTTTATTGCTAATCATAGGTACATTTTCCCTCAGTATGAGAATGATATTTTAATAAATTATGCTAAAGGAAAAATGAGCGAAACATTTTTTTCAAGATAATTTATAATGTCAAGTCATGCATGAGAGTGATGAGATTAATAATAGAAAGTATAGATTTATTCATTCTCTGGATGATAAATCATGATAAGTCATTACAGTCATTTAATTCTGGTGCAGTAAAACCATGTGATGGCAAAGAGAATGGATAATACTATTTAGAACAGTCCATGTCTAGTTGATGTGTTAAAATTAAGTCAGAGTTGTTAGTAGTGTTCTAACATTGTTTTACATTAATAGAAGTCTGGCAAATTTGAATGGAATATAAATCATATAAGAATTGAATACTCTCTCTGAAGATTTCAATACAGTACACGAAGAGAACATTCCAAGATCAGCCAATTTATCTTATAATTTATGATTTTATGACTCATACATTGATTGAACACTTTCATGAAACATATCGTTAGTCCAAAAATTAAGTTATAATAAAGTAATAAACACAAAGATCACAAACTTCATTTTAATCAGTCCATAACCATTTGTATCTTTATTATTTCTATGTAAAATCTCATTTTATTTTTTAAATAATTATACGTTTATAAGTATTATTTTAAAGTTATGTAGACATCAGGCCCACAATTCATAAGTTACAAAGGGATTTTTCTTGGTTGCCTCTGACCCATAGTCCTAGTAAATTATTTGGAATTGCCGAGTGTTACAAGTTTATTTAGTAGTCTTTAGGGGATACTTCTCACATACAAAGTCTACATATTTGCTTTTATATTCATTTATTCACTGCCCTTTTTACACAAAATTTAACATAATATACACACCATTCCAAACTTTTCATTTTATTTTACTTTTGTGAAGTAAGTCTTGGAGACCATTTTATGTAGCATAAAGAGAACCATTTGTTAAATTTGGATGGCCTATTTCATGTTAGAAAACACTTACTAAAAAATTTAAAAAGTGAGATATATTAATATGTATATTTTGAATTAATACATTAAAAATAAGATCAAGTAATAGGTCTAATTGATACTCTAATTTTGAAATGTATGAGTTTAAACCATATTTTGAGATATTCATGAAAATGTAAAGTACAATAAAAAAACCTAAGATTTCTACTTTTAATTATATTCACAGCTACTCTGAAAGTATTATGACTTGTGTCCTGTGATCACAATTTAAGAAAATGCTCAATTTTAGAGCTTAGTGTGAATAATTTGTTTGTTTGCTTGCTTGCTTTGTTTTATTTTCTAATTCAAAATCACAGATCAACTGAATGCTTTTACATGGATCTGTGGACCCCAGGTATAGACCCTACTGTTGAAGAGAATGCAGAGTCTTTATTTTTGTTTTTAAATTTGTCTGTTTAGAAAGTACAATCACTGACATCAAAACTCTGAAAAAGTACACATTATTTATTTTTATGTTAGTTGCTATCTGGCAAAACTGAATATTAAGAAAGTATTAATCTGCATAAATACTCAGTTATTCTAACTTTACTTTCTGTTATATATTTACTTTCCATTGTAACATGAAATAATATGTTATTCCATTATATAACATGAAAGAGTTCATATAAGTTCTTAATGGATATTGAAATAATGATATAAAATTGATTGTCAAAATCTATAATGTTATACCCATAATAAATTAAATTTGTTACCATTCATTATCAGTCATCTGATTTTAATAGCATTCTGAGAATGAAAAATATTATCTTTTGAAAAATGTATTAGCTGAAATCATGTACATCTGTATTATGATTGGTGAGAGTTTTTCCAAATAGTAATGTTAAAAGAAACACAGATACATCATTATAAAATGAAATTAACCCAGGTCAATTTAACATTTTAACCATCATTACGCAGATGTAAATTTAATCTTTTAAATACATTGAAATAAAAGATGATTTCAGAAGTTTGGTTTACTTACATGTGGACTTTGGCATAAATTAGCAAGTGAGATTTTATAATTCTATGAGGATAATTTCACCTTTATTGAAGTGCAAATGTATTAGAATATAAATTATAAAATCTTCCCCCATGTAGATTGATGGCATGCTTTTTTCAAGTTAAAACTAAGAAAAATAAAATGTTCTCTAGATGGGTTAAAAAATTTTCTCTGGCCTCTTGGAGGTATTTATTAAAATGTCACATTCTTAGTGAGGCCTTTATAGGCCAGCTTTTTTTTTTTTTTTTTTTTTTTTTTTTTTTTTGAGACGGAGTCTCGGTCTGTCACCAGGCTGGAGTGCAGTGGTGCAATCTCGGCTCACTGAAACCTCTACCTCCCAGGTTCAAGCGATTCCCCTGCCTCAGCCTCCCAAGTAGCTGGGACTACAGGTGTGCCACCAATCCGGTTAATTTTTTGTATTTCAGTAGAGACGGGATTTCACCATGTTGACCAGGATGGTCTAGATCTCCTGACCTTGTAATCCACCTGCCTTGGCCTCTCAAATTGCTGGGATTACAGGCTTGGGCCACTGCGCCTGGCCTAGGCCAGCATTTTTAACATTGCAACCCCATGCTGTTCTTTCCCTACATTTTTTTTTTCCTGTGCACTTAAATTTGTAAAGGATATCATACATTTTATTTATTTATTTATTTATTTATTTATTTATTTATTTATTTATTTATTTTTTTGAGATGGAGTTTTGCTCTTGTTGTCCAGGCTGGAGTGCAATGGCGCGATCTTGGCTTACCGCAACCTCCGCTCCCTGGGTTCAAGTGATTCTCCTACTTCAGCTTCCCAAGTAGCTGGGATTACAGTCATGCACCACCAGCCCATCTAATTTTGTATTTTTTTGGTAGAGACAGGGTTTCTCTATGTCGGTCAGGCTAGTCCCGAACTCCTGACCTCAGGTGATCCACCCTCCTCGGCCTCCCAAAGTGCTGGGTTACAGGCATGAGCCGCCGCGCTCGGCCGGATATCATACATTTTCTTTTTCTTTTTTTCTCTTGTTTACTGTCCACCCTGCCATCTAGAATACATGCTCCAGGGGTGGGGATAGGCAAAACAGGGGGAAGACAGGGCTTTGTCTTTCTGTAGCTCAGACTCTATAACTTGCCTGACACAGACTAGGCACTATATAAACATATGTTGATAGAGTCTAATTAGTGTTTATAACTGCACTAGTGTGTCCAAACCTCATGAGCTTCCCTTCTTAACTACCTATGTCTCAGCCTGGCCACTTTTAACAACACACCCATTTAACTAACCACCAACCCCAGCAATGATTCTCACATTGTAGCTAAGCATATTGGTACCCTGGCATTATTACAAAAATTTTGAATCAAAAGATTTGTATTATCTCTAGACCTAGTGCTCCAGGGACTATTCTTAAGGGCCTTAATTGTAATAATAAAGATTTCTGAGCTCTGGAATTCTGGTCTAGTTTCAAAGACTTGGAAACTCTACCTTCCCAAATTTAATTTAATGCCTTCACTCTATAGGTATGCTAATTTCTACCACTTGTTCTAACTACCATGTCAAAAACCGATGGATTTTTCATTCATTCCAGCATGGGGAATTGGGGCTCAATACCCAATAAATCACAGAGGTCCATGGTATTTGGGATCTCAAAGTGATTTGGATTCAGACCAGTGGTTTTTATGGATGACAGCGCATACGTATCACTTGGGGGAACTTTTAAACTCCAGTTCCCCCAGTCCTCAAAGTCCATAGTTTCACTCAGACATAAATAGTGTTTAAAACTTCCCGGGTGACTCCACTGTGCAATTCCTGGGCCAATGTTCTAGCTCTGTTGCATCACTAAGAGTTCAGGCATTCTTAATCAAGGTCTGAACACTCCTTAAATAATCAATATATTCCATTTGATTCCTACTAAAATTTAGCCATGGGTATTTCAATTGTACTTAGTTGCCACACATCACAGAACAAAATTTGCAGGTTGCAAGGGAGTTTAACAAGAAAGATAGAAAGTTGTTGTGTTTCCTTATCAGTCCAGACAATCTGGGCTAAAATTTTGTCTTCTTTTTATTGCAAGTTACAAGATGTTAGAAAAAAAAATTCAACCCCACTATGATTTCTTTTCTCTAATTATTGCTTTATTTTAGTGGCCACCAAGATGCTTATCTGACCTTTAGTAGGTATTGCAGTTTGAGTCTCAAAAAGATTAAGCTCCAGCAGAGCAGAGTCTGTGTCTGGCATTCCCAGTTCCTGGAACAAGGCCTGCTACGTAACATGCTATGGTGAACAAAACAGAAATCTGGCAAAGGCTTAAATGGCAGATTAATAGCATTGTCTAATGGTACTCCATCTCATGATTTGTAGGAGAGTATCGTATCCTTGCATATAATCACAATACTCAAAATAATTCAAAATACCTCATATTTGGGGTTGGGTACATGCAATTCCTTTCTACAATCAGTCGTTGGGTCATAATTTGACTCCACATAATTAGGTGTATGTTGTAAGGCTGTGGCTAACCAAGGAAGAAAAAAAAAAAAAAAAGAATCTCAGCATCCAAGCTATCACTCCCTGATGGAAATCGTTCTCAACATTGGCTCTGCATTATAATAATGTGGGTAGCTTTAAAATTTTTCTGTACTCAGTGTATTTGGAATATACAAAGGTATATTCCAAATCAATTTCATCTGATGTTCTGGGTTCATGGACTCAGTTGACCAACCTTTTTAAAGGCTCCTATACATGTGATTCTGATATATGAGCAGGATTTAGAATTATTAAAGTAGGAAAAGCCAAATTTTATTTCATAAAGAATTATAATCATAGACACTAAGTCACTTAGCAAGGAAGATCACTTATCAAATAAAACAGCACTAAGGAACTTGGAAGGAGATATTTCCGAGTATTTTTCCTGTGCTTTCACATTTAGATGACTCCCCTACTCTCTCTTGCTGTCTGTTTTTCTTTACAGTCTTCTTACTGAACCTCCTGTTCCCAAGTGGCTTATTCATGTTTTACTCCATGTTTTTCAAATGTTAACATGCGCCTATCTGAATCACCTGGAAACCTTCTTGGCCCTATCCCCAGTGTTTCCATTTCAGAATGTTTGAGATTGGACTCAAAAATGTTAATTTTTATTTTCTTCAGAATTCAATGGTATACTCTAAGAGTTGTAAAGCAATCATGATCATCTATGTCAGATTGTTTTCATTATCTCAAAAAGAAAAAGGAATCCTCATACATTAGCAGTCATGTCAATTATTTATTCTAGACATTTTATGTAAAGGAAATAGTAAAATAGGTGTTTTTTGTGACTGTCTTCTTTATCTTAGCATAATGTTTTCAAGGTCCATTGATGTTGTAGCATACATTAATATATTATTCAGTTGCATTACTAACATTAATTTGTATGGCTGTATATTTTATTTATTCATTCATTAGTTGCTGGGTATTTGTGTTGTTTCCACCTGTAGAATATTATAAACAATGTTTCTAATGCATTCATGTTTTTACGTTAATCATGTTTTCATTTCCCTTGAATATATATGCAGAAATGAAATGAAGGGGTCATATGGTAATTCTATGATTAACCTCTGTGGAACTGCCAGCCTCTTTTCCAAAGTGTCTGCACCATTTTACACTCACACCAACAGTGCATGAGAGTCCAATCTTTCACCATAAGTATGATATTAATTAAAAGGTGGTTTGTAGATGCCTTATATCAGACTGTGCGCATTCCATTCTATTCTTAGTTTGTTCAGTGTCTTTATCATGTAAGCATATTTGATATTTTAAATAGCTTTTTCTGTGGCTATTGAGATGATCATGTGTTTTTTTACCCTTATGATATTAATATGGTTTATTATATTAAGTGATTTTCAGATGTTAAAACAAGCTTGAACTTCTAAGAGAAATCACATTAGTCACAGCATGTAATTCTTTTGATATGAAACTGGATTTGGTTTACTAGCATTTTTGAGAATATTTACATCTATATTCACAAGGAAATTTTTTTCTATAATGTCTTTATCTGGTTTGGGTGTCAGGATAATACACGTTTATAGAGTGATTGGACAGTATGTCTTCCTTTTCTACTTCGTGTAAAAAATGTGAATTATTGATTTTGATTTATTTTATTTTATTTTTCTTTAACTTTTAACTTCAGGGGTACACGTGTAGGATGTGCTGGTTTGTTACATAGGTAAATGTGTGCCATGGTGGTTTCCTGCACAGATCATCCCATCACCTAAGTATTAAGCCCAGTATCCATTAGCTATTTTTCCTGATGCTCTTCCTCTCCCAATTCCATCCCCAACAGACCCTAGTGTATGTTGTTCACCTCCATGTGTCTATGTATTCTCATAATTCAGCTCCCACTTGTAAGTGAGAACATCCAGTGTTTGGTTAACCGTTCCTGTGTTAGCTCCATCCATGTTCCTGCAAAGGACATGATCTCTTTCTTTTTTATGGCTGCATAGTATTCTATGATGTATATGTACCATATTTTTTTGAAATCCATTCTATCATTGATGGGCATTTGAGTTTAGGCAACAGGTACAAAATTACAGATAGGAGGAATAAGTTCTGATGTTCTATTGCACAGTAGAATTACTATGGTTAAGAATATTATATTGTATATATCAAAATAGCTAGAAGTAAGAATTGTAAATGTTCTCACCACAAAGAAGTGATAAATGTATGAGGTGATGGATATCCTAAATACCCTGATTTAATTTTTCCACAATGCCTACATGTATCAAAATATCTCTCTGTATCTCACAAATATGCACAATCATTATATGTCAATTAAAAAATACTCTATAAAAATAAAAATTAAAAAATCTATAATCAAAAATTTTTCATCAAGAACATAGCATACCTAGAACAAAATAAACCCCAAACAAGAAGTAAGACCATATTAAACAGCAGAAATCAATGAAATTGAAAACAGAAAAAAATAGAGAAATCAATGAACAAAAAGTGGATTAATTGAAAAGATTAATAAAAATTGATGAACGTTTGGCAATATTGTCCAAAAAATAGAGAAGTTGCAAATTACTAATATCATAGATATAACAAGAGATATCACAGAGGACTTTCAAAGATCTGATGGAGACATCAGAAATATAATAAGGGATTACTAGGAATAAAAATACACACATAAATTAGACAAAAAACAAAAATTAATCAATTTCTCAAAAACACAATTCACTCAAATAAAATAGATAATTTGATTAGCCCTATTCTGCTAAGAATATTAAATTCCTAATTAAAGAACTGTTCCCCAAAATCTCCAGAACAGATGATTTTCCTGGAGAATTTTATGAAACATTTAACGAAGAATTTACACCAATTCCACGTAGTGTTTTCCAGGACATATCGCAACATATTTCATAAAACTAATATTATTCTGATATTAAAATCAAAAAAGACAAATATGCATGCCAATATATGTCATAAATATAGACGTAAAGTTCATAGCAAAATGCTTACAACTATAATTCATAAATAAATGAAAATAATTTTATTCCATGATCCAGTATGGTTTATATCAGAGATGCAAGGCTGGTTTATATTTAAGAGTCAATTGATATAATCTATTAATAGACTAATGACAAAAAGCTCTCAAATAATATGAATCAATAAAATGAGATCCATATATTTTTTGGTAAGAAATAAAATAAAATATCTTTTGGCAATTTTAGAAACAGTTTAAGATGTCATATCAAAAACCTCCCCTGTCAAATGTCTAAGTCAAAATGTTTAAGTTGAAACATAGCTTCTTTGCAATACCATAACCATTTCTAAGAATTTAATTTTTTATCACATTCCATTATTTTTCTGGAAAAGATGATAACTGTGATCATTCAATAATGGTGCCCATATTTTTAAATATGTAGGTAATTTCCATGTACATTGTATATTGTATTTATAAGACCTTTGTTTCGGTTAACATATGTGTTTATGTGTGCATATTTAGGAATTTAAAAGTGAAAATATGTAAACATTTCAGCTTTTGCCTTTTAAATAATTATTGGGTTTATGTCACTATTTTACTTTTGTTAAACAGTTGGAATTTTATGGAGTCAAGTATCAAGGTATTTTTCTGGCATTCCTTATTGATGTAATTTTTATGGCTAATTTTCCCCCAGATACATATACATACACATGGACATACATATATGTGTAATATTTTATCATTATTGTGAAGTTTAAATTCTAAATCCACATGAGATTTATTTTGGTGTTTTATATGCTACATAGATCCCACATTGTAATTTCTAAAAACAGTATTATTTTGAAAATATTTTTTTCCACCTATTTTGGATACATTCTTGATTATGTCAAAAGGTTTCTTAAAAACTTCTTTGTTTCGTGAAACATTGCGAACTTCAGAATGACAAATCTATTTAGAAAAATAAGATTAAATCATAAACTTTAAATATAAGATTATTCCCTCATTCAACCTTTTCTTCCTTATATCAGATTCTACCAATTCAATCAATATGTTTGAAGGACAGACACATAATAATATTTGGATGCATTAGACAATTAAAAGGTGAAAAATATGTAAAATTTACACAAATGTACCAATGAATTATCTTGTTTAGAACTTAAATGTGAAGACTGAAAGAAAAAGAATTCATTGGCTTGCAATTGATACGTTGTTTCTGGTAAGGAAACTCAAATTTACACATGTAAATTATTTTAAAAATTAGTAGAAAATAATTTGACTTAATTCATTCTTCTATGGAATATTAAATAATATAGAATTTTAACCAGAGCTTTTATGTCCATAAATATTAGTTTTTAGTTTTGATTATTTAAAATCACTTATACTTTAATTTGCATACTTAGTTTCATGGAAAATTTTGCCTATTTTATGTTTTCGAACTTAGCACTAAAAACAGAATATAATTCCCAAGGAGATTTCTACAGAGAACTTATTAGATTGTGAGATGATGATTCATTTTACAGTCAGTTATAATACAACTGAGAAGCTAGAAAACAAAACAGAGCAGGAAAAAACACAAAACCTAAAATAGCAAAGATAAGTTCATTCATTTTAATTATTCTTATATTGAATACATATTTGTTACAAAATAAAGTTTTGCCTGATTTACACATCCTGTTGTTACTCCATGAAAACCATGACTATCAAAAAGGTAGGTGTCCTTATTGCCACTTCACTGAAATAAAAATTGGAATTTAGATATATTCATACAATGAAGCAGAAATATTTTAATGATAAATTGTTTCTCAAGCCTTTACTCATAGTTACTGCCTTCAGTTTGGATGTATTTTAATGCATCTGTATCTTGCTTTTGCAGTAAATAACCTTCAAAAAGTAACAAAGTAGATTTTAGGTGTGGTTTCTGAAAATCAAGAACATTCCTAATAAAGGGATGTCTAGGCAACAAAATTAAATTTATTTGACCCAACAGGGAATTTATAATAGGAGAATTTTATAGCTCAGAAAGTAAAAATAGATGAGAACTATTTAATATTATTTTAATATTTTCTAAGTAAACACTGTATTTTAGCAGAAGAAAATTTTAGCAATGCATCCTGATAGAAAAATGATTATAATTAACAATACTGGGTGAGAACACAAAATTGTAATGTATTTCATTTCATATATTAAAGTTGTTAGGATTAATGGAACAAATTATGATTTCACAGTAATTTCACTTAAATGGAACCTCCAATTTCTCTGATATGACATAGATCTAGAATTTATTTCACACAAAAATGTATAACTGAATGTGTGTGTATCTGTTTGAAGACTACAATTCGTCTATAGATTGGATTTCAAATTCTATTAGGAAGTTTGTTCAAATTTGAAACAGAGTTTCCCTGATGCTATTTTCTGAATGTTTGTGTCCCCCCAAAATGTATATATTGAAATATAATCCCCCAATTATACTCTTAAGAGATGGAGACTTTAGGTTGTGATTAGGTCATGAAAGCAAGCAGAGTCCTCAAGACTGGGATTAATTCAGACAAGAGACCCATGGAAGCTTGTTTTCCCATTTCGCCATGTGAGCGTACAGCACAAAGCTCATTATCTATAAAGTAGAGTGCAGGCCCTCACCAGACAACAGATCTGCTGGCACCTTGATCTTGGACTTCCCAGCCTCTAGAACTGTAAGAAATAGATTTCTGTTGTTCATAAGCCACCCAGTTTATGATATAATATCACAGCAGCTCAAATAGACTAAGGCACTTCATAATGAAAATAAAATAAAATGTTTCATTGCAAGACTATTAAGTTTTACCCTGTACAAAGAGAGAATTAGACTCTTACAAGAAATAGCTTTACTAGAAAGTTTTCCAAACAATGTTTAATATTGTCATTGTGTTACCTCTATTATGAAAATGTTTTCCTGGTCATTTATATCTTGTTCATCACTACATTAATAATTTAAGAACCGCTTTCACACAATTACTATGAATCATTGTGTGGATATTATAACAACTCTAGTAACTACCATTTTGTTTAATGACCTCAAAATTCATTTTATTCAACAAAATTATTCTTTATTATATGTGAGGAAAGAAACTACATATTTACAAATTTTAAATGTGCTTATTTTACCATAGATATGTAAATTAGCTGCAAAAGGCCATTGTCTAAGATTTAGTGCACCCATATAGACATATTAATTATTGCTTCCTTGATTAGAAGAATTTCTTTGACATTAATTGTATAGTATTTATCTCTCTTCATATCTGTATACAGACTTACACAGACATCTGACATCAAAGTGTAAAATACTGCTTATTTATCTGGCAGTACATAATTTTGAAACAATGAAAAGTAATGTCAATTGCTTTAAAGTAAACCTTTTCTCTAACAAAAGTTAAAAACATTACTATCTCAATATTTTTGTTAGTAACATAGCAGTCAGTGAGCATTACATTAATAAAAAGTCACCCTGATGAGCATAATAAAGAAAGAGTTCGATGGCCTAAAGAAGCAGTTTTGTTATTATGTAGTAGACAAATAGGCACCAACGGACATAATTATTTCCTTAAATATGTTTTGAGGGGAACATAAAATACAATGAAATTCACCTTTCCAGAACATGTGCCTCTTTAGGGTAAATTTACCTTTCTTTCCTCATTGAATACAAATGTTAATACCATCCCTCTTTTTTCTTCTCCCCTCCCAACTCTCCCTTTTGACTAGACCAATGTCCAAGGCTAGTGTGCACTTTGTAACTCCACTGCAAAGCACATTTACTTCCTAATAATCTGAGACTTAAATGCAGTTTCCTCCAGGTATCATTGAGAGATGGTTTTAAGGATTAATAAAATATGGCCTATGAGACTATTATCTTTCTCATACCTGCTTTTCCTTCAGATGGTGTACAGGATAATCACAGATCGATTGTTTAAAGAAATATTCCTATATTCTTAAAATAGCCAGAAATTTTCACATATAGGTTAAATAATAATAAATTAATATAAATTCTTAATTATAAGTTCCCTGGATCATTCACTGATGTATTCATTAAGCAAACTTTGGATGAACATCGTATAACATACTTTTAGGTTCTGGTTGTACAAATATTTGTATCAATATGTCATATTTATATTTATATTAATGTCCAGGTGAATGAAAATTTTTATTTTAAAATTATTTTTAAATGTTATCTATTTATGATGCTTTAAATCGCCAATATTTTACAAATGAAATATGTTCATTTATTCATTCATTCCTCTCTGGGAACTTAGGATATAATATTGAAGAGACACATGATGAACAAATTAAAAATTCATAGCCCCTTACTCAATATGCTCCTTCTGAAGAATGAAACCTTGCCTAAAGACCAGTCTGACCTCAGGAACTCTCACTCCAGCTCCAGATCTGGAATGCAAACTTGGGAATGGAGCTACAGTGGCCCTGACCCACAATAAGTGAAGTTTTGATGCTCATCATGCAAGGTACCTGGGAGACTGAGGATTTAAGAAATTGAGATATAATTCATATGGCATAAAATCCACTCTTTTGAAAGTGCACAATTGAGGGAAGAGCCAAGATAGTTAACTAGACTCAGCCAGGAAGAGCGTCTCCTACCAAGAAACCAGACTGTCAAGTAGACCAGCACACTCTGAACAAATATTTGGAAGGAAGTCATTGAAAGTGGAAAGAGGGGGGATGCAGACTCTGAGATGAAGGGTGAGGAAGCTGAGATCCCCACATGGTGTTACCAAGAACCAGGACTCATTCCAGGCCCAAAGTGGCTCCTAAGGATGGGCTGATTTAAATAGAAATAAAGTGACCCACTCTCACTGCTGGTCACTACAGACCAGCAGAATTCTAGCTTCAACAGACCTCCCAACCCTCATGGACATTTGAGCTGGCAGGAAGAGCTGTTTGAAGAGTTGGCAAGGACAGGACTCCAGATTGTGTGGAGCCTAGAGGGTTTGGCCTGGGAACAGCAGCAATGAAGTGTGGTCAGTTATGCCCTGCTGTAGGTGGTTTTGGGATTTATTGACTATCGGACCTGTACAGGGACCGAACAGGGCAATCTTGCCAGTGGAATGGGATCAGTCTGATCTGACTTCATCCCTGCTTGCTGGCCTCTCCCAGGGTTCCTGCCTGACCACACCCACTTATGGCAAAGCCTCAGATGCCCAACTGGGGCACTTCTCAGTGGCTACTGCCATAGCTCCTTCACCTGCAAATCCCACCTAAGCATCAGAGAGCTTCTGCAAACAGGTTCCTTCTAGTACGCACCTGCTTGCTGTCTCCCCGCACTGCTGTGTAGGCACACACTTGCCTGCAGCATCCCCCCACCATTTTGTTGGTGTGCACACATGTGTGGACCCAACGACCCTACCATCCTGCTGCCTCTGCTATGTGCAATTGCAGACCCCACTGCCACCAAAACAAAGTGCTTTTGCCAGCATCTCCGTCACAGTGTTGTTGCCAGTTGACTGGGAACACTTCACCTCTTTCAGTAGCAGGTGATAAACCTTGAGTGGCCACACAACAATGTCATGGGCTTGGTCCCACACCCCAGGCTTACAGCATGCAGCCTAGGACTGCAGTGCTGAGCCTTGCTTCCCTGATATTGTCCAGAAATAAAACCAGTTGACTGAAACCAACTTATACTACAGTCAAACCCCCAAGGGTACCTATGAATGTAAAATCAAAAAGCCTCACCTGCAGGAGAGTGGCTTTAAAAAACCACAGATCAGAAAGAACTAGTGCAAAAACTCTAGCAATGCAAAAAGCCAGAGTGTCTTCTTACCCCCAAATGACTGCACTAGCTCCCCAGAAATGATTCTTAACCAGACTGAAATGTCTGGAATAACAGACACAGAATTTAGAATCTGAATGGCAATTAAGATTATTGAGATTCAGGAGAAAGTTGAAACACAATCTAAGGAAAATAAGGAATCCAATAAAATTATGCAAAAGCTCAAAGATAAAATAGCTATTTTAAGAAGGAATCAAACCGATCTGATAAACTTAGTAAAAGTTTAGTTCAGTACAAGAGCTGAAAAACTTAGTACAGGAATTACATAACTACAAGAATTTCATAGTATAATCAAAAATATTCACAGCAAAAGTGATCAAGCTAAGGAAAGAATCTCAGAGCTTGAAGACTGTTTCCTCAAATCAAATCAGTGAGATAAAAATAAAGAAAAAAGAATATTAAAGAATGAATAAAAAGTCTGAGAAATATGAGATTATGTAAACAGAACAAATCAATGACACATTCGCTTCCTTGAGAGGGAGAGAGAACGAGCAAAATGGAAAACATATTTGAGGGTATTTTCTGTAAAAAAAAAATTCCTGAAACTTGCTAGAGGTCAACATACAAATTCAAAGTATTTGAAGAACACATATGAGATAGGAGGTAAGACAATAATCTTCAGAACAGAAATTCATCAGATTCTCCAAGGTCAAGGTAAAAGAAAACATATTAAAGGCAGCTAATAAGAAGGGGCAGGTCACCTCCAAAAATAGCACCATCAGGCTAACAGCAGAACTTTCAGCAGAAACCCTAAAAGCCAGAAGGTATTGGGGGTCTATATTCAGCATCCTTAAAGAAAATAAATTCTGTACAATAATTTTACATACAGACAAACTAAGCTTCATATGCAAATGAGAAATAAAACCTTTTGTATATGAACAGACACTAAGGGGATTTATTACCACCAGGTACACCTTACAAGAGGTCTTGAAGGAATCACTGAACTTGGGAATGAAAGACCATCACCAGACACTGAAAAAACACAATTACATACAATATACAATTATACAATAAAGCAACTATACAATCAAGTCTGCATAATAACCAGCTAACAACACAATGACAGGATCAAATCACACATATCAATATTAACCTTGACTATAAATGGGCTTAATGTCCCACATACAAGGCACAGTGGCAAGTTGAATAAAGAAACAAGACCCAACTATCTACTGTTTTTCAGAGACCATTCTCACATGCAATGACATCCATAGGTTCAAAGTAAAGGGATGGAGAAAAAATCTGCTAAGCAAATGGGAAACATAAAAGAGCAGGGATTGCTATGCTTATTTCAGATAAAACAGATTTTAAATGAACAATAATCAAAAACAACAAAGAAGGACATTACACAATTAAAATAATTCAACAAGAAGACAACTATCATAAATATATATGCACTCAACACTACAGCACCCACATTCGAAAAAGAAGTTCCTAAAGACCTGTGAAGAGACTGAGATAATCACAATAATAGTGACAGACTTAAATACCCCACTGATGGCATTTGACAGATCATTGAGGCAGAAAACTAACAAAGGTATTTGGGACCTAAACTCAAAACTTGACCAAATAGACCTAATGGATATCTACAGAACATTCCAACCAACAACGACAGAATATACATTCTTCACATCTGCAGATGGCACATACACTAAAATTGAGCACATGCTCAGCCATAAAGCAATTCTTTCAACAAAATCAAAAACACCAAAATCATGCCAGCCACACTCTCAGACCACATTACAATAAAAATAGAAATTAGTAAAAAGATCTCTTAAAATGGTGCAATTACACGGAAATTAAACAACCTGCCCCTGAATAACTCCTGAGTAAACAATGAAATTAACGCAGAAATCAAGAACTTCTTTGAAACTAATGAAAACAAAGACACAGCATACCAGCATCTCTGGTACACAGCTAAAGCAATGTTAACAGGAGAGATTACAGCACTAAACACTTACATCAAAAAGTTAGAAAGATCTCGAATGAACAACCTGACATCACACTTAAAGGAACTCGAAGAAATAACACAAATCAATTCCAAAGCTAGCAGAAGAAAAGAACCAAAATTAGAGCCAAAATGAATGAAATTGAGATGCCAAAAAAATGCAAAAGATAAATGAAACCAAAAGTTGTTTATTTTAAAGCATTTATTTTAGGTTTAGGGGTTCATTTGCAGGTTTGTTATATAGCTAAATTGCATGTCACAGGGGTTTGGTGTACAGATAATTTTGTCACCTAGGTAGTAAGCATAGTGCCCGATAGGTAGTTTTTAATCTTTGCCACCCTTCCACCCTTCACACTCAAGTAGATCCTGGTGGCAATAGTTCCCTTCTTTGAGTCCATGTGTACTTAAGGTTTTGCTGCCACTTATATGTGAAAACATTCCATACTTGGTTTTCTGTCCCTGGCTTAGTTTGCTTAGGATGATGGCCTCCAGCTTTATCCATGTTGCTGCAAAGGACATGATCTCATTCTTTTTAATGGCCGTGTGGTATTCCAGGATGAATATGTAGATTTTTATTCAGTCTACTGTTGAGGGGCATCTAAGTTGATTCTGTGTCTTTGTTATTGTGAATAATGCTGTGATGCATACACAAATGCATGTCTTAAAATAGAATGATTTATATTCCTTTGGCTATGTACCCAATAGTGGGATTCCTCAGTCAAATGGTAATTCTGTGTTAAGTTCTTTGAGGAATCCCCAAACTGCTTTCTGCAATGGCTGCACTAATTTACCTTTCTCCCTGCAGTGTATAAGCATTTCCTTTTCTCCATATCCTTGCCAGCATCTGTTATTGATTTTTACTTTTAATAACAGCCATTCTGAGGGATGTAAAATGATATCTCATTGCGGTTTTTATTTGCATTTCCCTAATGATTAGTGATGTTGAGCATTTTTTCATATGATTCTTGACTGCATATCTGTCTTCTTTTGAAACGTGTCTGTTCACATCCTTTGCCCACTTTTTAATGAGGTTATTTGTTCTTTGCTTATTGATTTGTTTAAATTTCTTATAGATGCTGGATATTAGCCCTTTGTCAGATGCATTGTGTGGAAAAATGTTCTCCCATTCTGTAGGTTGTCTGTTTACTCTGTTGACAATTTCTTTTGCTGTGTAGAAGCTCTTTAGTTTGATGAGATCCCATTTGTCTATTTTTGCTTTTGTTGTAATTGCTTTTGGCATCTTCGTCATGAAATCTTTGCCCATTGCTATGTCCAGCATGGTATTGCCTAGGTTGTCTTCCAGGGTTTTTATTGTTTGGCATTTTACATTAAAGTCTTTAATCCATCTTGAGTTGATTTTTTATATGGTGTAAGAAAGGGGCCCAGCTTCAGTCTTGCGCATATGGCTAGCCAGTTAACCTAGCACCATTTATTGAATAAGGTGTCCTTGCTCTATTGTTTCTTTTTGTCAGCTTTGTCAGAGATCAGATGGTTGTAGTCGTGCAGCCTTATTTCTGGGTTCTTTAATTTGTTCCATTAGTCTATGCATCTGTTTTTGTACTGGTACCATGCTGTTTTGGTTACTATAGCCCTGTAGTATAAAGTCAGGTAGCATGATGCCTATAGCATTGTTCTTTTTGCTTAGGATTGTCTTGGCTATTCCGTTTTTTTGTTTTTTTTTTGGTTACATATGAATTTAAAAATAGATTTTTCTAGTTCTGTGATGCATGCTGTGGAAAGCAGTGTGGTGATTCCTCAAAGACCTTACACCATACCCACCATTTGACCCAGGAAACACATTACTGTGTATATACTCAAAGAAATATAAATCATTATATCATAAAGACACATGCACAAATATGTTCACTGCAGCACTATTCACAATAGCAAAGACATGGAATCAACCTAAATACCCGTCAATGGTAGACTGGATAAATAAAACGTGATACATATATACCATGGAACACTTTGTAGCAATAAAAAAAAAGGTGATCATGCTCTTTGCAGGAACATGAATGAAGATGAAGGTCATCATTCTTAGTGAACTGAGGCAGGAACAGAAAACAAAATACAGCATGTTCTCACTTATAAATGGGAACGAAATGATGAGAACACATGGAAAGATAGAGGGGGACAACAAACACTGGGGCCTACTGGAGGGTAGAGGGTGGGAGGAAGGAGAGGATTATCAGAAATAACTAATGGATACTAGGTTGAATACCTGGGTGGTAAAATAATCTGTACAACAAAGTCCTGTGACATGAGTTTATCTGTATAACAAACATGCACACGTATCACTAAACTTAAAATAAAGATTTTTTAAAAAATGGAACAGTCACACAAGATTTTGTGTGCAATTTCACAATATTAACACATTTTCTTAAAGTTCAACACTAGGTTCCCTCCAAGAGCTTGGTGCACCTTTATGGGTCCCATTTAGAACCCCTTGACTTAATTTTACTTTCCTTTCTTAATGTAAATGGTTTTCTTTAGAGAAAAACTTGGATGTCTACCCTACGTGATTATATGTGCCTTGCCAACAGCATATCTTTTCTTTATTCCTGGTAAGTGAAGAATATTTCAAGATATAAAAGACACTGGAAAGCATTGTTTTACTTATTGTTATTAATCACATCTTCTTTAGAAACTGTTTTGTGAATGAAATATGTGTACCAGAAAATGTATCTGCTTCCTTTTGTAAATCAATACAACAAACAAATACATGCTGTTTAAATGCCGATATCATGTTCTCAACTCATCTGCCTATTTTGAAATATTAGAATACTATTAATATGCTTAAGAAACAAGTAATGCATCAATGTAGATAAAATATTAATCTTTTTAAAAAATTTAGGCTTATCAAATAGCTTTAAGAAATTGTGAGAAACAAAAATAAAATATTGATGCATTAAAATATAACAGAATTTCGTTTTACTAAATTTTGATGTTATTATATTCATTTTACAATGGAAGAGCTTGCAACATAATTCGTAAAACAGAGAAAATGTCTGCACAGAAATGGCAGAGTTATATATACATGAGGCACTCAGTCACCCTTGCTCATTACATTTTCTTTCACTGAGAATTTTAAGAAAATAATATATTTAAAACATTTTTAAATATGAATATTCACATTATATTTGTATCTTTAAAATCAAGAACACTCAAACATTAATATTTTACAATGCTGAAAAAATTTCTGCCCCCAAGAGAATGTGATATGATTTTACAAATTATTTATTTTATAATTTAAAAGCTTATTGTCATCATATGTCTCCCAGAGTATGTGCATGTATATGCACATATACACAAACACATACATACATATATGCACACAAAAATGTTTATATATGTAATTTTGGGCTGGTAACATTTGAAACTTTTCTGAAAGAACAAAACTACTAAAAAACCCAAATGTGTGCATATAAATATATACACACACACTCAGGTTTTTGATATATGTATATCAGAGTATAACATATATATATATATATATCAGAGTCTAATCAGAGTATATCTCTGATTTCTGTGAATCTTGTTGGCTTTATAGACAAGATTCTTAAAGTCTGCATCATGACTTTTAAAAGTTACAGGATGAATTCCTTCATGCAGCTGATTTTTGATGATTTCACAAAGACAAACTTTAGTTATTTGAAATTCATCACTAGCATTTTCCCAAAGATACATAAATAGTATGGTGCAGCACTGAATTCATTTAAAATGAACTAATCACAAAATCATATCATGATGAAATACGTGTCAAAAAACTGACATAGCCATGTTTATCTTAAACCAAGCATAGTCATCCACAGTCATTAAAGGTGGTCAGTTTGCAAAATGGAAATGAGATTTAAGGGTAAATATTCTTGTTTATTCCAGTGGTTCAAACAGAATAGCAAGCATGTGAGCCTATAAATACCTAAACTTTTGTAAAGTTAAGTGAGAAATTAAGGAAAGGGAATATAATCATACTTTTTAAGATAAGGCAAGAAATTTTTTCTATAAGATAGAGCTATGATTATGCTATAACATTGGTAAAATAGTGGACAACAAAACAGCATAAAAAGTATGAAACTAAGTTATTTTAAACTGTGAAACTCCTATTTGTTAGAAAAACATTACAAATCCATGGGTATATCAATTCAATAAACCTTATTAAAAATGTAGCTATTCATAAGAAAAAAGTAAGGTATGATTCCATCACACCACATGAGACAAAATTCCCAAATAAGTTTACCGTATTAGTCCACTCTCACGCTGTTAGGCTATCAATAAAGACATACCCAAGGCTGGATAATTTATAAAGGAAAGATGTTTAATTGACTCACAGCTCAGCATGGTTGAGGAGGACTCAGGAAACTTACAATCATGGCTGAAGAGGAAACAAACACATCCTTTTTCACATGGCGACATGAAGGAGAAATGCTGAGCAAAGGGGTAAAGTCCCTTATGAAACCATCAGATCTCATGAGAACTCACTCACTATCACAAGAACAGCATAGAGGTAACAGCACTCATGATTAATTTATCTCCCACCAGGCCCCTCCCACAACACGTGGGGATTAATTATGGGAACTACAAGATGAGATTTCGGTGGGGACACAGAACCAAACCGTATCATTCCACCCCTGACTCCTCCCAAATCTCAAGTTCTTACATTTCGAAACACAATCATGTCTTTCAAGCAGTCCCCAAAAGTCTCAGTTCACTCCATCATTAACCCAAAAGTCCAACTCCAAAGTCCAATTTGAGACCAGACAAGTCCCTTCTGCCTATGAGTCTTGACTGTAAAGTCAATAGCAAGTTGTTACTTCCTAGATACAATGGGGGTACAGGCATTGGGTAAATACACCCATTCCAATTGGGGGAAGTTGACCAAAACCAAGGGGCTACAAGTCACATACAAGTCCAACATCCAGCAGGGCAGTCAAATCTTAAAACTCTGAAATAATCTCCTTTGTCTCCATGTATCACATCCAGGTCACACTGACACAAAAGTGGGCTTGCATGGCCTTGGGTAGCTCCATCCCTGTGGTTTTGCAGGATACAGCTTCCCTCCTGGCTGCCTTCATGGGCTGGTGTTGAGTGCCTGTGGGTTTTCCAGGTGCACAGTGCAAGCTGTTGGTGAATCTACCATTCTGGGGTCTGGAGAACAGTGTCCCTCTTCTCATAGCTCCACTAAACAGCACCCCAGTGGGGACTCTGTTTTGGGGTGCCCACCCCACATTTCCTTTCCACACTGCCCTAGTAGAAGTTCTCTATGATGGCTCCACCCCTGCAGTAAACTTCTGCTTGGACAATCAGGTGTTTCCATACATTCTCTGAAACGTAGGTGGAGGTTCCCAAACCTCAATTATTGACTTTTGTGCACTACCAGGCTCAATAACACATGGAAGCTGCCAAGGCTTGGGGTTTGTAACCTCTGAAGCCATAGACTGAGCTGTACCTTGGCTCCTTTTAGCCACAGCTGGATCTGGTGGGATTCAGGGCACCAAGTCCCTAGGCTGCACACAGCTGGGATGCCCTGGATCTGGCTCACGAAACCATTTTTTCCTTCTATGACTCTAGGCCTGTGATGGAAGGGGCTGCCATTAAGACCTCTGGCATGCCCTGGAGACATTTTTCCTAATTGTCTTGGTGACTATCATTTGACTCCTCATTACTTATGCAAATTTGTGCAGCCAGTTTGATTTACTCCCCAGAAAATTGGTTGCCCTTTTCTATCGCATTATCAGGCTGCAAATTTTCCAAACTTTCATGAAATGCTTCCTCTTGAATGCCTTGCCACTTAGAAATTTCTTCCACTAGATATCGTAAATCATCTTTCTCAAGTTCAAAGTTCCACAGATCTCTAGGGCAGTGGCAAAATGCCACTAGTCTCTTCCCTAAAACATAACAACGGTCACCTTTATTCCAGTTTCCAACAAGTTCCTCATCTCCATCTGAGACTATCTCAGCCTGGACTTCATTGTCCATGTCACTATCAGCATTTTGGTCAAAGCCACTCAAAAAGTCTCTCAGAAATTTCAAACTTTTCCATATCTTTCTGTCTTCTTCTGAGCCTTCCAAACCATTGAAACCTTTGCCTGTTACCCAGTTCCAAAGTTGCTTCGGCATTTTCAGGTATCTCTACAACAGTGTCCCACTACCCAGTACCAATTTACTGTATTAGTTAATTCTTATGCTGCTAATAAAGACATATCTGAGACTGGGTAATTTACAAAGGAAAGAGGTTTAATGGACTCACTGTTAAGCATGACTGGGAGACCTCAATAAACTTACAATCATGGCAGAAGGGGAAGCAAACACGTCCTTCTTCACATGGCAGCAAGAAGGAGAAGCACCAAGCAGAAGGGGGAAAAGCCCGTTATAAAACCATCAGACCTCATGAGAAGTCACTCACTATGATGAGGACAGCATGGAGGTAACCACCCCCTAGTTTCAATTACCTCCCACCAGGTTCCTCCTACGACTTGTAGGGACTATGGGAACTACAGATCAAGATGAGATTTGGGTGAGGATACAGCAAAACCATATCATGGGTGGGGATACAGCAAAACCATATCAATTTAGGACATAAATATTTAAAGAAAAACTCTCAAATAACATCTAGCAAATAAGATACTATTATTGTGATATTGCATAGACTAGAAATAAAATGAAAATACAAGGATTAAAATGAAGATTAAAATGTTATATATACTTTAGTTTTTTCTGAACAAGGAAAACGAAATAAATAATATTAAAATATAAGCAAACAATTAAGGAAAGATATTTCAAAGCATGTAATTAACCAAGACTTTTTAACCAAAATATATTGCAGAATTTCTTCAAAGCAACAAGTTTAAAAAAAAAACACAAAAATATGGAGAGAATATAATCAAACACAAAATTAAAGAATTCAAAATGCTCTCAAAATAATTATGTGAAAAGAGGTTGAATTTTACACATAATCCTGACAATATGTAATGAAACAACAGTGAGATATCATTTCACTCACAGCACATTAATAAACTGGTTCTTTAAAAAATAAACTTTATTTTTTACAATATCTTGTATTTTTGCAAAATAAAGTATGACTACATTTTTTAGTCATGTGCTGCATAATGATGTTTTGGTCAATGGCAGTCTGCATATGTGACAGTAGTCCCATCAGATTATAATTGAGCTGAAATATTCATATCACACACTGACATAGCTGTTGCAATGTTGTAATGCCACACATTACCTTTTCTATGCTTAAATAAGATTAGATACACAAATACTTACTATCGTGTTACAATTGCTAACAGTATTCACTACAAGAACACGCTATACAGGTTTGTAGCACAGGTGCAATAGGCTATGCCTGTATAGCCTAGGTATATAGTGGACTATGACATCTAGGTTTGTGTAAGTACATTCTATGATGTTCTCATGACAAAATTGCTTAATGACATATCTGAGAACATATTCCCTTTATTAAGCAATGCATGACTACGTTTTAGATTTACAGAGAAACTGTGAAAATTGTTCTGACTTCCTTTGTAGATCACACCCAGGTTCTTCTATTATTAATATCTTCCATTAGACTTGTTCTTTTATTTATTGGTTTATGAATAAACCAATATTTATACATTATTACTAACTAAAATCTGTACTCTATTTAGATTGCCCTAGTTATTTAGTTTCCTTTTTTTTTTTTAATTCCAAGATCTCATCCAAGATGTTTTTCTTATTAGACTAAGGTTATTGGTTTGGGGGAGGAAGACCACAGAGAGTATGTGAATTTTTATCAAAATATATCAAAGATACATGCTATTCATGTCACATCACCGTTGATGTTGACACATTGACCTTGATCGCCTGGATATGGTAGTATTTGTCAAGTTTCTCTACTCCAAAGGTAATATTCTCCTTTTACATACTGTACTCTTTGGAGAAACTTATTATGCCCAGCTAATACATCATGAGTGCAGTTAATTTTCACTTTTTTGAGGATGGAGTATATATATAAATTATTTGGACTTCTTCTATATGCAGTATTTGTCTCTTTTTCTTATTTATTTATGTTTTCAAACATTTATATCATTACAGATTCATAAATATGTATGTTATACTCTGGTTACATTCAATAACACATTTGTGGTTTTTTTGTTCAAATTGTTCTGACTGTGGCTATTAAAAGCTATTTCTATTGGTTACTGTTTCCCTGGTTATGGCTAGGTTTTGGCATATTATCTTGCAGTATTTTTTTTAACAAGTCCTCACTCTCTGGAACTTTAAGATACTCCAAAATAATCTTGTGTATTTCCTACCCCAGCCTTACAAACAGCCATTTCTTCAAGGAGTCCTTGATCCTTTTATTGTAGAATTGTATTACAAATCAAGATCTGGGTGCTAGATCTATGTATGATAACTGGAGGGCCCTTGCTTCCAGGTCCCCTCTGCTGAAAAAGCAATTAAATATATGCAATTAAATAATTACTTAATTGCAATTAAATATACTATCAAATGTATAAATATAAATACGCACATAAATATGTATCCCTCTGTACCTATAGTTAACTATACATGAACTTACATGAATATCTCCCACTCTAATCCTGTAGCACATGGATTTGCCTCACCACCCCCGTTACTTTTCTAGAGTCTCACTCCATCAGTGAAAAATCTGACTCCCACCATTCACCATATATTTGCTTTATTGCTCATTTCCAGTACACATATACAGCAGTGTCAAAAATGTTAATCAATAACCTTGCAGGACACAACTTTATAATTAGATTATGGTGCTTATGGGCCTTTTCTTTTACATTTAGTCTTACAAATTTCAACCATTTTCAAAGTTACTAGATCAACAGCTTTCTCCCCCAATGTCCTTCAATAAAGTTGTTTTATACATTTGACATAGAGTTAAATCATTTTGTCACATTCTGCATTTCATTCTGCAGTCCCCATCATCAATGTTTCTTAAATTTGCATACATAAGCGTCCACTTTTTTTGTTGTAGAGTGCAATTGATTTTGGCTTGCATAGTGTCATGTCTCCACAATTACATTTGCATATAGAATTAGAAACAACAACAGAATACAGGAGAATCCCTGAATATGCAGGAATTAATGATACATTTAAAAAAGAAACATGAAGGGAAATTAAAAAGTATATATATTTTTAAATAGCAAGGAATAAATCAAAAGTTAAATTGGAATATACTCTTTCCCTGGAAAAGAATAAAAATACTATCTATTAAGATTAGCGAATGTAGCTGAAACAGAAAATTCACCCCACAAAGAAAATTTGTTTCACCTATTTAACCCTCCCCTTACTCTCCAACCTCCACAACCACTGATATTTCTATCACTGTAGCTTCATCATTCCAGAATGCCATATAATTGTAATCATACTATATACAGCTTTTGCATACAACTTTTTATCACTTAGAAATGTGCATTCTAAGTTTCCTCCATTTTTTTATGTCTTGATAGCTCCTTACTCTTTATAGCTAAATAAAAACCCATTGTGTGCATGAAGCATGTCCAACACTTTGTTTATTTATCTATTGAAGGACATCTTGGTTGCATTCTTTACACACAACTTACTTCTAATTTGGGGCAGTTATGAATAAAGTTTCTATACACATCTGTGCAAAATAAAACATGATGACTTTTTAAATGTCAGTCTATTTCTGGGTTTTCAGTTATGTTTCATTGATCTATGAATCCATTCTTTAGCAAATACCAGGCTGTCTTCATTAGTATAAATCTATATTGTCTTAAAATTGAGTAGTATTAATTTTTCAACTTTCTTTTTTGAGTACTGTGCTGTCTATTGTATGTCTTTGACCTTTCCATATAAATTTTAGAACCTGTGTACTGATACCTAAATAATTTTTTGATGGAATTTTGATTGGGGTTACACTGACTCTGTAGAACAAACTGGGAAGAACTGGCAGCTTAACAACACTGAGTCTTCCAAAGTATGAACATGGAATACATCTTCATTTATTTAGGTCTTTGATTTAACTTCAACACAGTTTTATAGTTTTCAGCATATTAATCCCATATATATTTTGAAAGATTTATATCTTTCTTACATTTTTAATATTATAAGTAATTTTTTCGGCTTTTATAATCAGTAGGTACATATGCAGGTTTGCTACTAGAGTATATTGTGTGATGCTTAAGTTTGGAGTATACAATTGAATAAATCATCCAGATAATGAGCATAGTATTCAATAGGTAGTTTTTCAACATTTGCCCCACTTCCTCTCTTGCACCTCTAGTAGTCTTCAGCGTCTGAAGACTACTAGACATGACGTCATATTTATGTCAAAGTGTACCCAATGTTTATCTCCTATTTATACATGAGAACATACGGTATTTAGTTTTCTGTTTCTAGATTAGTTTGTTTATAATAATGGCCTCCAGCTGCACCCATGTGGCTGTAAAGGACATAATTTCATTCTTTTTTATGGCTGCATAGTATTTCATGGTGTGTATATCTAACAGATTTTCTTTATTTCATCTACGTTGATTCCACGTTTTTGCTACTGTGAGTAGTGCTGCAATGAACATATAGGTGCACATGTCCTTTTGGTAGAAAAATTTATTTTACTTTGAGTATATACCCAGTGATGGGATTTCTGGGTCAAATGATAGCTCAAATCTTAGTTATTTGAGAAATCTCCATAAAACCTACAGAATGGAAGATAATATTCCAAAACTATGTATCCAACAAAGGTCTAATATCCAGAATCTATGAGGAAATTACACAATTCAACAAGCATAAAACAAATCACCTCATTAAAAAATAAGCAAAAAGACTTGAATATATACTTCTCCAAAGAAGACTTACGAGTAGCCAACAAACATATATAACATTGCTCACCATCACTAATCATCAGATAAATGCAAATTAAATCTACAGTGAGGTACTATCTCACACAAGTTAGAATAACTTGTTTAAAAGTCAGAAAATAACAGGTTTTGGTGAAATTGTAGACCAAAAGGGGCACTGGTACACTGTTGGTGAGTTTAAGTTCGTGGTGTAAATTAGTTCAGCCACTGTGGAAATACTTTTAAATTTTAAATTCCCATTGTTTAGTAAGATATAAAATGCAAAATGATTTTTACATGTTAGCCTTGTGTCATGTGACCTTCTACATCACATAATAGTATCTTGGTGAATGTTCTATATGAGTTTGAGATGAATAAATATTCTGCTGGTGTTGAGGATGGAGTATTCTATCAATATCAGTTAGACAAAGTTGGTTGATAGTGCTATTCACTATCACTACATCTTTATTGATTTACTCCTGTTTGGTTTATCTATTATTTAAAGAGGAATGTTAAAGTCAGTAATTTTTTTTTCTGTAAGTTACTGCCTCTTGTACGTTGACACTGTGTTGTTAGACGCACACAAGTTTAGGATTTGTTATATTTTCTTGAGGAACGACCCCTTTATCATTACGTGGTGTCCCTTTATTAGTCCTGAAAAATATTTTTATTTGAAATTCTGCTTTGTCTGAAATTAAAATAGTAACTGCAGCATTTTTTTTCACTGATGTTAGCATAGTATACCTTTTCCACTTTTCCTTCAAATTATTTGGTTCTATAATTAAGGTCTATTTCTTGTAGACATATAGTTGGGACTTGTTTCTATAAACATTCTGACTGTCTCTACCTTAGAATGAGTGTATTACTACTGTTCCCATTTACAGTTACTTTTAATATAGTTGAGTTAAACATTTCTTAGCCCTTGTTTATAATCATGTCCTACTTATTGTATCTTCCTTTGTTTATTTTTACTTCTTCCCCTTTGTTCAGCCTTTTTTTATTGTTTTTATTTAATATTGTAGATAATTGAATTTTTCTCTCATCTATTACCATATTAACTATATCTCTCTTTATTATCTTTAATGGTTATCCTACAGTTCTCAATATCCATTTTTAACTAATGTACTCTAACTCCAAATATCACTACAGCATTTCATATATAATGTAGGTACCTTTGAGTGTTATAATCTTCTCCCTCTCTTATCTTATATCACTGCTTTAATTCATTTCACTTATCCATAGGTTATAATTACCCAACACACTGTTATCCTTATTACTTTGAACAAAGTTATTTGTTAGATCAATTAAAATAAAGATTAAAATATATTTTATCCCTATTGATTCCCTCTCGGATGCTCTTTGTGTAGATCTGCAGGGAAAAGAAAGAGAGATCAGACTGTCACTGTGTCTATGTAGAAAGGAAAGACATAAGAGACTCCATTTTCAAAAAGACCTGTACTTTAAACAGTTGCTTTGCTGAGATGTTGTTAATTTGTAGCTTTGCCCCAGCCACTTTGCCCCAGCCACTTTGACACAACCTGGAGCTCACAAAAACATGTGTTGTATGAAGTCAAGGTTTAAGGGATCTAGGGCTGTGCAGGACGTGCCTTGTTAACAAAATGTTTACAAGCAGTATACTTGGTAAAGGTCATTGCCATTCTCTAGTCTCAATAAACCCGGGGCACAATGCACTGTGGAAAGCCGCAGGGACCTCTGCCCTTGAAAGCGGGGTATTGTCCGAGATTTCTCCCCATGTGATAGTCTGAAATATGGCCTTGTGGGATGAGAAAGACCTGACTGTCCCCCAGCCCGACACCCATAAAGGGTCTGTGCTGGATTTTACTAATCCTCCGATTAATAAAAGAGGAAAGCCTCTTGCAGGTGAGATGGAGGAAGGCCACTATCTCCTGCTTGCCCCTGGGAACTGAATGTCTTGGTGTAAAACCCGATTGTACATTTGTTCAACTCTGAGATAGGAGAAAAGCTGCCCTGTGGCGGGAGGCGAGACATGTTTACAGTAATACTGCCTTGTTATTCTTTACTCCACTGAGATGTTTGGGTGGAGAGAAATATAAATCTGGCCTAAGTGCACGTCCAGGCATAGTACTTTCCCTTGAACTTAATTATGATATAGATTCTTTTGCTCACATGTAATTTGTTGACCTTCTCCTTATTATCACCCTGCTCTCCTACTACATTCCTTTTTGCTGAAATAATGAAAAATAATAATCAATAAAAACTGAGGGAACTCAGAGGCCGGTGCCGGTGCAGGTCCTTGGTGTACTGAGTGCCGGTCCCCTGGGCCCACTATTGTTTCTCTATACTTTGTCTCTGTGTCTTATTTCTGTTCTCAGTCTCTCGTCCCACCTGACTAGAAATACCCACAGGTGTGGAGGGGCAGGCCACCCCTTCATAGATCTAAGTTTCTGACCTATGTTATTTTTCTCCTTTCTGAAGAAGATTTTAAAACATTTTTAAAAGAGATGTCTGCTGATAATATATGTTCTCAGTTCTGAAGAGGTATTTTTTCTCCTCATTTTTGAAGGATAATATCACTGGCTATAAAATTCTAGGTTGCTGGTTATTTTCTTTGAACACTTTACCCCATTGTTTTCTTTTTTATATAATTTCACACAAAAAAAATCAGCTGTAATTATTTCCTAGTTTCTCTAAAGTTAGGATAATTAGGCATATACATATAGTTATATGGTATTTATAAATAATAAATCATATCATTTAATTAAAACAAAACAAAAATCTTTGGAACAAAGGATATAGCATTGACTCCACTTGTCACTAGTGATGTCATCTACACCATATTCAATCTACCCTTTCTCACAGGGCCATGGATTTGTCAACTTATTCCCTTTGACATCTGGTTTTAAATAAGTTTTAGTGAATGAAAGTTACTGATAAGAGATTGCAATTCAGTAGCTACAGAGAGGAAGGAATATTTATAATATTTTATTTATAAGAGATTAAAAAACAAAATAGATAATTATAAGTTATTTTTTATACATAACAAGATCAGTGAATTTCTGATTAATGATGAGAAATTATTTTAACTGTATTATTGTTACCACTCTTTCATTTTCTCCTCCTCCTCCTCTATTTTCTCTTCTCCACTTCTCTACTCCTTTTCTTCCTTGATCTCTTCTCTTTCTTCTTCTGTAGTTTATTTCCTTCTTTCCCCACTGTTGTACCTAGCCTTTAAGGGTGAGTTGATTTCCTTGCTGGTCTTCCTTCAAGTTGAGAATGAAAGACCAGAAGTAATCAGAATTAGGTAAACTATTTTTAGCCTTGCTTATATCAAAATAGTATACAATGAAGCTATTTCTAGAAGCCATTATAACTACAAATATTTTCCATTGTTATCTTCTTTGCACCTTTATCTTTAGTCAAATCACAGACAACAATCTAATGTATACACTAGGAAAATGTAGAAAAAAGCAACTATGACTTGCAATTAAACAGTTAATGGTATTCTACTTCCATTGTAGCATAGTAAAATAAATTACTACTAAAATACAAAATTTTAAGAAGAGCTGCAAAAATGTAAGAGAAGAATGGAATCAAAATAAAATTTAATTATGATAGAACATCCCATACTATTTTACCTTTGAATCTAAAGTATTTTTTCTTATCTAAATAATTGAGGGAGAAAGAGTAAGAGAAACTGTTTATAAATTGCATGAGTTCTTGAATTCTGACGAAAATATTTTTGACTTTTTCACGCAGGTATATTATAGAGATCTAGAAATTAATTTCTAAATAAATATGCGTGCATGTGCAGGTAACAATTCTTACAGTATTTTAATGAAAAACTGTGCATATGGGAGGTCTTATGGTATAGAAATAAAGAATACTGACACTGAGGTCAAACTGCCTGAATTGAAAACCTATCTAAATTAGTGACCATGTGATCATTTATAAGGAAATTAATCTCTAAAGTTAAAATAATAATACTAACATCAAACATGTTTGAGTCTTAACTTACATGCATTCAAAATTCTTTAATATATATAATTTATTAAGTATTTAATATATGTTGGTTATATCATGGCAAAAAATCAGTCTATGCAATTTAAGCAAATATAATCCATACCTACCATAATAGATTTTAATATCAAATAAATGTATATTTTGGTTTATTCATTTGCTTTTTAACTTTCCTAAAAATAAATGGAATTTGATATTAATAAATAACATAAAAAATACAACCAAAAATCAAGATAAAATATTTGGATCTTCACTGTTAAATTATTTAAAGAATTAGAGATAATAGATTGTTAATGGTCATAATCACATAATCATGATCATAGAAACTGACGGGAATTTAATTTCTAAATGGTTCATAGAAAGTTTCCATTAATTTTAATATGCTTTCACTCTTCTGATTCTATTTTAAATCAATAATTTTGATAGCTGTTTAGTATTTTTATTGGTATGGTCAGTAAGATTTGGATATAGGAGTCAACATTTCAAGAGAGGAAAGAAGAGATAAATATTTTCAAGTTTTGCCCTTTGCACTCTACTCTTTTCTTTCTACAATGTTTCTGTTGAAAATCTCATTGACTGCCATTATTTTAACTTTCCCAGTTATAAGTACGTCTTAGGTCTGCATTAACTTTTCTCTTTAACTGGAGTCAGCATTTTCAACAGTTACTGGTTTATTTCTATATGTAAAATACTTCCATTTAAAATATTATCTAGAGAAAGAGAACTAAATCATAAACATATGTTATAATTAGTTATACATAAAGAAAATGGAGTCTCTTAGAATTTATGTGATGTAACTTAAAGCACAGATTCAGTAACTAGAAAGGCAAAGGCTAAAACATATGTTTACAATATAAATCCACTGCCCATTGTATATGGTACTCTTATATGTAAATGTATCCTAATGCATAACACTGTTATAATAATTCAGTTTTATTACGTCACTGTACTTATATCAACATTCATAACATGCACAATTGGTGTTTCATTCAGATTTGATTTATTTTATTAGCTCCTTCCAGCATTGTATATATGGAGAAAGCCCCTTACACTAAGTTATCTGAATGAACTGCTCTACATTACGCTTTGATGAAGGCATTACTGCTTTGTGTCTCTTTAGGGTATTGCAGATTCAAAAATATAAAGCTTATTAACATGAAACAGCTCCCTGAAGAAAAGTGTTCTGTGGAATCCAATGTTTACAAACATTTATAGCCCTATCCATCTAAAAGCTGTCCATTAGTTAGCAGTAAATCAGAATGATTTGCATTGAAATACACTATTACCTTTAGTGGCCTTGCTACAATGCATGCAAGTGCACAGACACACACACACACAGACCCCCCCCCCCACACACACACATCTGTATATAATATATATATGATGTGGAATAATACTATTCTGCAATGCCTTCTTCTAAGTTAAAGAAATCCACTAACAAATTTAAAGAGATATACATTATATATTTATTTTCATATTCAATCCATGACCATTTCTGTAGTGGTCCATACCTAAGATTTCTTTTATCTCAACTCTGTAAGTATTACCTTGAATTCTGAAAAAAGTGATGATTTCAATCCTGAATAGTAATATTTCATATCTGCTAACTGGATTGGATGAGTTTCAGTTATAACATAACAAGAGATATCAGGATTTTATACCAACATATGTATTTGTTAATTTATTAAATATATGTGAATATATGTGCAATATGATGTAGTTTCATTAATTTATTCATTTATCTACCAAGTATTCATTAAGCTCACAAATGTCATATTTCTAACTCTTTACAGGAGACACAGGTTTGAAAGAAAAAAATTAAAATAAAGGAGGACACAGAAATAAAAAGTAAGGCAAAACTTAGTAAACAGCTACAGACGCTATCCTTGTGTAAGAAAAGACTGGCATCACACAACAACTGTAACAGGTAAGGTGATAAATTATTGTCTCAACAACTTTTCTGCACATCAAAAAAAAATGAGGCACTGCTTTTAGAAAACACTATTTACCAAATAAAGAGGAATGTCATATAAAGATAAGGGAACTCTGGACTTCTGATGGAGGCTGGTTGAGGATGGGAGCTCTTACAGTGATAATTTTGATTTAGCAAATGAGATCAGACTCAAGAAAATCAGAGGTGAGCCTGTTATATGCTTTACACATAGACAATGACAAATATATCAGAAGCAACTTAACTAAATGAGTAAAAATATAGTGTGCTGAGATTGGGAGATTGTCCAGTGCAAATGCTTAATTTTTCTCAAATAATTTTATATATGTAATCATATTTGCATTAAAATTCCAATAAAATTACTAACCAAGCTCCATTTTATTTGAAAGCACAGGGTTTTGGGGATTATATATACTTAGTTTAAAATATCAGTTCACTTGTTAATTGAGCTATGTACCCTTGGACATTTGACTGATTTTTCTGATCCAGTGTCTTACACTGGGACAATAATGTTATCTTGTTTAATGATAAAGGTGAATAAATGAGATTTCATGTATGAAATAGCCACTGTAGTGTTTGACCCTCAGAAGGTGCTTTCTGAATGTTGATTTTGCCTGTTTTTTCATATACTCAGTGACTGAGAGACCTATTTGATGAGCAAAATCTGTGCTCTTTCTTACAAAATTGTCACTGGGAAGTATTTGCCCAAATAGAGACTATATCTTCCAGACCAATCAGTAGGTACATTAAGTCCATGTTAATAGTTCTTGCACATAAATATAAATAATGTGATGTGTTTCCTCGGAATAGGAATGTTAAAATTAGTGTGCTGAATTTCAACTTTCATTACCAACATGTAATGAGATTAGAAATCATCACTTCCATTTTTATAACAACCTAAAAAAGTAAAACAAAAGAAAAACAAAAACAAAAACAAATCTATGGGACTCATCAGAAAATTGACCTACAGGGCAGACTACAATCCTGAAATTTGCAGAGACAGATGAATATAAAAGTTATACCAAGATCTATTTATTTGCAACAGAAGTTGCTGGGGCCATAAACTGTAAAATATATTTAAATGCTAATATTATGAAAACACTGAGGCTGAATATAGACCAGCAATTAGAGAAACTCTAGGGGGCCATAGCCTTGTGGGTGAGTGGGGAGGTACTTCTTTTGGTTTTATCTTCAGCTACCCCACCAGCATACCAGTGTAGTACCAGGAAGAGTAAAAATGATTTGTGTATGTGTGTGTGTGGCTCTGATAGACGGTGGAGGAAGAAGCAGCATTATGAAATATTTCCAGAGAGTTCTATGTAACAAAAACCTTCTCTCCAACAGAAACCTACTTTACCAGAGCTTAATTTTTACCTACAGGGAGGCATGTAATAAAATTATGTGCCATTTAGCTTTCCAATCTCATAAGTTATAAAAATAGATATATCATGCCAATATTAATAAGAAGAAAGCTTGAAAAGCTATATTATTTTCAGAAAAAAGCAGACTTCATAAAACAACAAATCATAAGGGACAAAAGGAGCATTGCATAATTATTAATAGGTAAATTCTTCAAGAAGACATAACCATCTCTATTATGTACCTACTTAATATTAGAGCATCAAGATATGTAAAGCAAAACCTGATAGAACTTCAAGGAAAAATAGGCAAATCTATGACTATATTTGGAGGCTTGAACACTTCTCTATCAGTAACTGACAAATTCAGCAGGCAGAAAATGTATGAAAATAGGTAAACTGAACAGCAGGAGCAGTCAACTGAATCTAATTGACATTTATAAAATACTTTATCCAAAATAGCAGGACACATTCTTTGCAGCATGAGACATTCACAAAGATAGACCAAATTCTGGGCCATGTAACACACTCAAACAAATTTAAATAATAAAAATCATACAAAGTATGCTCACAGACAATTCAGGACAATTTTCTAGGTGGCCCGAGTCTGACCTGGTTCTACCTTTTCCTCTTCTTATTTACAGTTCTCAAGAATAACTGTGGAATAATGCTGACAATGCAACATCCTGAGATGTGTTCTAGTCCCTTTTAGAAACAACATATCCTTCAGTGTTTTAGCCCAGGGTGTCCAGTGCCCTGCAGGTTATAAAACCCAGGGTACACTGCTTTCTATTTCCCTTCAGTTGTAGTGCAGGTGAAGCATATGCAGACACAATTCCACCTGCCCTGAGCAGCTTTCCTGAAACTTGAGGGAATGGCTTCTCCTGAATGCTAGACTTCTGTTGTCTCTTATTTTCTATGTGTAAATAATAAACTCATGTTGTACAACTTCTGTCTTACTGGACTTGGGCAAGTAGTAAAAGTGCATTTCAAGATGCAGTAGTTTACAACAGTAACCAGTGCACAGTGAATCTACCTAACAGACCACAGTACAATTAAACTCAGTCATAGAAAGATAGCAGGAAAACCTCACTGTATTGGATTAAACAACACACTTCTAAATAACACTTGGATCATGGAAGTCTCATGACAAATTAAAAACAATATTTTGGCCCATCTCTACTACTCTGTCTCACCAGCTCCAGGAGTTCCCAGATGGCTCCATCACATCCTCTGTCATTCTGTGTCCTACAGGTTATCTGTATGAAACACGTCCTGCTGGGATATCTGTAGGAAGGATCCTGAGTTACTCTGGAATCCAGGAAATGTTTTGCCTCCTTTGAAATTTAAAAATGAGTATTGGGAAATGAGGGCAAAGGTAGCCAACTAGATCCAGCCAGGAAGTTCTACTTCCACTGAAAGATAACAAAATATTGAATACACCAACATACTTTAAGCAGATCTCTGGAGATGAAACACCAAGTGTCAATAGTGAGGCAGCACAGAAACTGAGACTGAAGAGAGAGGAACCTGGCAGCCCTGCACAGATATGCCAAATGCTAGGAATAGTTCCTGGTCCTGAATGGCTCTAAGAGAAGGGAGCATGGCTGTGAACATAGGGAAATATAAAAAAAGGTGCATGGCTTGGTAAGTGCCTACATGCTAGCCGTTACTCTTAAGAAGCATCTACTGAATTAAAATCCAAACTAATATATATCCCTATGAAACCAAAGGCAAGAGATTAGTCACAAATAAAGATCCTGTACATAACCTTGGCCATCTGAAACCATCTAAAATGAAGCCAATTGACTATATTAAATTGACACTACCTTTAAAGACAAGCCGTCTCAGATGAGAAAAAAATCAGTGCAAGAACACTGGAGATTCAAAAAACCAGAGTGACCCCTTGCCTCCAAGTAAGTCCACTGGCTCCACAACAATGGTTCTTAACCAGAGTGAAATTAATGAAATGACAAATATAGAATGCAGAATCTGGATGGCAAGGAAGATCATCAAGATTCAGAAGACAGTTAAAACTCAATTAAAGACGGACAAAGAATGCTCTAAAATGATGCAGGAGCTAAAGGATGACATAGCCATTTTAAAAAAGGACCTAACTGAAATTCTAGATTTGAAATATGCACTGCAAGAACTTCATAAAAGAGTTGGAATTATTAATATCGGAATAAACCAAGCTGGAAAAGGAATCTTAGAGCTTGAAGATCAATCCTTCAAGTCAACTCAATCATACAAAAATAAAGAAAAAATAGTTTTTAAATGGATAATATCTCCAAGAAGTAGAGATTATGTAAAAAAAAAATCAAACCTACGATTTATTGATATTCCTGAGAGAGGAGAGAGAGTAATAAACTTAAAAAAAAACATATTTGAGGATATAAACCAAAAAAATTTCCCTAATGTCACTAGAGAGGTTGACATACAAATTCAAAGACATAGAGAGAACTCTGGCAAGATACTGTACAAGAAAACCATCCCTGAGAAACGTAGTCATTAGATGCACCAAACTCAGTGCTAAAGAAAGCATCTTAAAGGTAGCTGGAAAGAAAGATCAAATCATATACAAAAGAAACCCAATCAGACCAGCAATAGACCCCTCAGCAGAAACATTACAAGCCAGAAGAGATTGGGGTCCTATTTTCAGAATCATTAAAGAAAATAAATTTCAAACAAGATTTTTGTATCCCATTAATCTAAGCTTCATAAGTAAAGGAGAAATAAAATTTTCCTCAGACAAGCAAATTCTGATGGAATTTGTTACAACTAGGCTAACCTTACATGAGGTCCTTTAAGGAGTACTAAACATAAAACCAAAAAAAAAAAAAAAAAAAGATTCTACCACAAAAACACAGGTAAGCACATAGCAGACAGGCACCATGAGTAAGCAAGTCTACATAACAACCTGGTAACAACAAAATGATGGACTCAAAATTACATATACCAATACTAATCTTGAATGTAAATGGGCTAAACACCTTACTTAGAATTAAAATATGTATGTACCCAACATTAGAACAACCAGATTTATAAAATATGTCCTTCTTGACCTACAAAGAGATGCAGCTTCACAATAATAGATGGAGACTATTTGCGGACAGGCGTTATAAGCAAGCAAGTCCACATAACAACCAGATAACAACAAAATGATAGAATAAAAATCACACATACCTATACTAACCTTGAATGTAAATGGGCTAAACACCTCGCTTAAAAGGCATAGAATATCAAGCTGGATAAAAATACAAGAGCCATCTGTTCACTCTCTTTAAGAGACCCATCCCACATGTAACAACACCCACAGCCTTAAAATAAAAAAGATGGAGAAAGATTTACATGCAAATGAAAAGAAAAAAAATAACAGGTGTCACTATTCTTACATCTGATACAACAGAATTTAAACCAACAACAACAATTAAGAAGGAAAAGAAGGGAATTACTGATAATAAAGGGTTCAATTAAACAAGAATACTTAATTATCCTAAATATATATGTACCCAATATTGAAACACCCAGATTCATAAAATAAGTCATTCTTGACCTACAAAGAGATGTAGCCTCACAATAACAGTGGGAGGCTTCAAAATCTTCCAGACAGTATTGGACAGATTATTAATGGAGAAAACTAACAAAGAAATTATGGACTAAACTTGACACTCAACCAATTGGACCTAATTGACATCTACAGAATACTATACCCAAGAACCACAAAATATACATTCTTCTCATCTTCACACTGAACATATTCTAATATCATGCTTAGTCATAAAAGTAAGTCTCAGTAAATTAAAAAAAATAAAATAAAATCATGCCAAACACCCTCTTGGACCACGTTGCCTTAAAAATAAAAATTAGTATCAAGAAGATCTCTTTAAATTACATAAATATATGGAAATTTTGGAACTTGCTCTCAAATAACTCCTGGATGAACTATGAAATTAAGGCAGAATCAAAAAATTAACAAAAACAGGAACACAGCTTACCAAAATTTTGGGGATGCAGCTAAAGCTATTAAAAGTTTATAGTGCTAGATGCCTTCATGAATAAGTTAGAAAGATGTCAAATTAACAATCTAACACTGCACCTAGAGGAACTAGAAAAATATGACAACTCCACCCTAAAGCTAGCAGAAGAGAAGAAATAACTAAAATTAGATGAGAACTGAAAAAAATTGTGGTGTAAAAATCCATACAAAAGTTCAACAAAACCAAGAGTTGGGTGTTCAAAATATTTAAAAAGATTGATAAACCTCTAGCTAGATTAACAAAGAAAAAGAAAAAGAGAAGATCCAAGTAAGTACAGTTAGAAAAGACAAAGATGACATTACAATCAATCCCACTGAAATACAAAGGTCCCTAAGAGACTATTATGAACAACTCTATGCATACAAGTTAGAAAATTTAGAGGAAATAGGTAAATTCTTGGAAACAAACATTCTCTCAGGAGTAAATCAAGAAGAAAGTAAAACCCTGAATAGACCAATAAGTTCTGAAATTGAATTGGTAATAAAAACCTATCAACTGCAAAAATCCCTGGACCAGATGAATTCACAACCAATTTCTACCAACGTGTAAAGGATGGGTACCAATCTTACTGAAACTCTTCCAAAAATTCAAGGAGGAGGGGCTGCTCTCCAATTCATTCTATGAAGCCAGCATCAGCCTGATATCAAAATCTGGCAGAAATATAATGAAAAAAAATAAACCTCAGGCCAATAATCCTAATGAACACAGACATAAAAATCTTCAATGAATATCACACTGACTCCAGCAGCATATCAAAAAGTTAATACACCATGATCAAGTAGGTTTTATTCCTAGGATGCAAGACTGGTTCAATATATGTTAATCACTATATGTGATTTACTCCATAAACAGAATTAAAAGCAAAAACGATATGATCATCTCAATAGACACAGAAAAAGATTTTAATAAATCCAACTCCCTTCATGATAAAAACCTTCGACAGACGAGGCATCAGAGGAACATACATAAAAATAATACATACATAAAAATAATAAGGGCCATCTATGACAAACCCACAGCCAACATCACACTAAATGGGCAAATGCTGGAATGACTCTGCGTGAGAACTGTAACATGATAAGGATGCCCACTCTCACAACTGCTATTCAAAAAAGTACTAGAAGCCTAACCAGAGCAATTTTGGGTGTTGAAACTATTCTGTATAATACTAAAATTATGGATATTTAACATTATGCATTTGTTAAAACCACAGAACTATTTAACAAGAGTGTGAACTTCAATGTAAACTATGAATTTTATTAGCAATAATGCATCAGTACTGTGTTATAATCTGAAGATATTAATAATAACAGAAATGTGTGCGTGTGCACACACACACACATGCATGTTTGAGGAGAGGGGCAAGAAAACTCTGTACTATCTGCTCTAATTTTTTATAAGAATTGTTTTAAAAAGTTAAAAAAAGTATACAATGACTAGAGACTGTTAAAATTGTACCAAAGTAGAAAAACTGGATTTTATATCATAGAGAATAAAATGATGAGGATTTACTCTATACTATAGCCTCTAATCATTGTATACATAACAGCCTCTAATCATTGTACATAGAATAAAATGATGAGAATTTATATAACAGCCTCTAATCATTGTATATGTAAAATCATTGTACATATAATCATCTTTGTCTGGCACAGATTTTTAGGATATTTGATTTTTCCAGTGTTTAAGGAGAGATTGATATGCATAAGACGGGATGTGTAACTTGTCGGATCAACAGCGTATCAGATTTTCCAAGGAAGATGCAGTGGTTAGTAGGTGAGTAGAATGTAAACATATTGGGCCAAGATTAAAAAAAAAAAAATGGATGAAGAAAGAATCTAAATTAGTGTAAAGGAAATAAATGTTAAACTTCAAGAAATGAATATTAACTGAGGATTTTAATAACAATTGAACTTACAGGGTTATTATTTGAAGTGTGAGGAGATGTAAGCTATGGGAAAGGTAAGGCCGAATTTCATATGCTGTGCTAGAGATTTGTGACTTTATCCTGTCCTGGGAGACAAGTCTGTGTGCATCTTTTGCATTCCATTACATCTTACAAGAGGAGGCACTCACTGCTTTTGTTCCAAATTGTGTTCCAAGTATGTACACAGAAGAATAGTGGCTACCAAAAAAATAGAAGAAACAGTCAGAGAGGGATGAAATACAGAAGATATGGCAGGAAAAAGAAAAACAAAGAAAAAATATTTAAAGTTTTTCCAAGTAAATTATCAACAGTGACAAATGCTTTATAGATCAAGTAGCTTGAAAACTAAGTGAGCCAATCCATTTCAGTAATTAGGAAATTACTAGTGATCAGAGTCATTTTAGTGGTAACTGGATTGAAGTAGATTGAGGAGTAAGTTTGCAGTAAAAAATGAGAGACAAACAACTAGAGCAATGCTTTAATAAAATTAGACAGGCTAGTGGTTAAAGAGGGACCCATGTTGGAGGTAAATTTGTTTAAGTTGGAAAAAAAATAGAACATGACTTTATGCTACAGCAAAACAACCTTGAGAAATTTGGAAATATATGACAGGAGATAATCAATGGGTCAATACTTCGTAGAGATAGAGTTCTCTGAAATTGGAAGAAAAAGTGGACATAAGTAAAAAAAGAGTATGTGGGTGTTGTCACATGATATTGAGGAATTCCGGATGTAGAAACCAAATTCAGCTAACAGGAGAGTTAGGATAGTATTGGATATGAAATTTGAGGACTGTGTTATGAAATTGTGTCTTGTGGTTTTGTGCTAAAGCTAAGTCACAGTGATCCATGACAATGATTAAAAACATTTTGCCATTTGTATTCCAAAGACTCCCTGAATTGATGATAATATTGGAGCAGTGAAGAAATAATATAAAATATTCATTAAGGCTATTAAAGAATATTCTTAGGCCGGAAAAAAGGGAAATCAACAATAAGACTATTTCCTTAATCCCTTTTCTAACGCTAGCATTTTATAAATACATAAAAACCCTGTAGAAGAGTAGGAAAGGGTAACCACTTCTGAGAAAGTAGACTCCGGAGGCACACATTTTTGATAAGTCCAGTTAATTGCCTAGAAGTTCCTCCAGGCCAAAAGCAATGAATCGGTGAACATTTGTGTAGGGATGGCAGTGCCAATTCCCTTTGGCTATAAAAAGTTTATTGGAATGGATGATTTAAATCTCTTTTCAGCTAAGAGCATGTATGGTTTAACCTAGATTATTCCTTTTATTATAGTTCTGTGTACTTTTCAGGTCTGTATTCACTACTGAATTGTATGCTACCTTAAGGCAAAGAGTAGGTGTTACTCATTCTTTTCTTCAGTCCAGAGTCTCTCTCTCTCTCTCTTTCTCTCTCTATAGATAGATAGATAGATAGATAGATAGATAGATAGATAGATGATAGATAGATAGAGATATATAAAATGCATGCTCAATGCCTAAAATTATATACACATTAGTTTTAAAAAAGTGTTTGCTAAAGAAAAAAATGCATTGCACAAGGAAAAAGCACTCACTGTTAAATCGTCAGTATTTCTGCTTGAGAATAGAAAAGACAAAATTCCACTGAAGTGTGAGATTTAGTATATGCCCTCTGGTAATCCACTTTCCACTTTCAGAAATAATTGAGATGAATCTAAGAGAAAGATCTTAAAGTGGCCCTGAAGGAGTTTACAGCTTTGCCCTCTTTACCATGAAATACTGTAGTTTTTAGCCAATATTGCATACACTACATGGAATGTATATAGAATTTGACATTTCTTTAGTTGTCCTACAAGTCCATCATCATCTGAAAGAAACAATAAAATAGTTGAAACACAATTCTTATGAGATACCAATGATCCTGACATTTTGAGCAATTATAAGTAATTAATGACATTATCTCTCAAATGCTTTGTACAGTTTTTGGTACAAGACGAGTATGGAATAAATACAAACTTTTGTATTAGTTTGCTAGGTGACTTACAGAAACAGAGATTTGTTTTCTCACAGTTCTGGAGGCTGGGCCTTCAAGAGCAATGCACCATGTTGGTAGGCTTCTCTCACTGGCTTGCATATGGCTGCCTTCTCCCTGTGTCTTCACGTGCCTTTTCTTTGTGCATTCCTTGTGTGTCTCTCTCTCTTCTTGTGATGACATTGTGATTTAGGTCCCCACCCTAAGGTCCACAGTTTATATTAATCACCTCTTTGATGACCTTATCTCTAAACATTCACATAGATCAGTGCTCACCCTTATGAGTTCATTTAGTCTTAATCACCTCTTTAAAGTGCTTAACTCCAAATATAGTTACATTTCTAGGTACCAGAAGTTGACACTTCAATTTATGGATTTCGGAGGGCTGGGTCATGTCCCTCCAAAATTCATATATTGAAGTGCCAGCTTCAATATTAAATATAAAAATAATAATATTAGTAATTATAACATTATTGATAAATCATTATTTTATTATAATAATTATTAAATTATAGTATATTATTAAAATATAAAATACTAAAATAATAATAATTTTACTAATATTCAAATAGCTTAGCAAAATTACCATTCTTTTTTTAAGGTCAAGTGGTAAACTTCTACAGTTTTCTTTAAATATCAAGTTTTTTTAATTGTATATTCTTTTGTAAGAAATTACCTTGAAACTTAATAACTTGAAATCAAACTTGTTTTCTTCACAATTTTGCATGTCAGGAATGTGAGAATAGTTTGGCTGAGCAGATAATCTTTGGTCAATGTTGAGTCAGTTGGATTGGCCTGGCCTGAAGAGTTAATTTCTAGAACAGCTGTTGAACACATAACTAGTCTCTTTGACCACCCTCTCTAAGCCTCTCTAAAGATGTCTCAACCTCCAGGGTCTTTCCTCATGACCTGAGATTTTTTTTTTTTTTTTTTGCTGGGGGGGAGGGGTTGTTTGTTTTCTTTTCACAACATGGTGATCACAGGTTAGCTCACTTTTTTTTTTTTTTTTGAGGCGGAGTCTTGCTCTGTCGCCCAGGCTGGAGTGCAGTGGCAAGATCTTGGCTCACTGCAACCTCCACCTCCCGGGTTCAAGCAATTCTTCTGCCTCAGCCTCCCGAGTAGGTGGGATTACAGACGCCCGCCACCACACCCAGCTAATTTTTGTATTTTTAGTAGAATAGCTCACTTTCTTACATGGCAGCTTCGGGTCACCACAGCTTTTCCATAGTCCAGATGCAGATGCCTGCAGCGGAAGCCGTGTGCAGTACATCCGGTTCAGCAGAAGCCTTGCACGCAGCTGGCACGTGTGCAGGCACCTGGAGCTGCCCGCCCCACTGTGCTAGCCGGTGTGCGTGGCTGTGCACGGTGGCCGGAGCCCGTGATTGCTCGCCCGCACACCCTGCGCCGCTCCTCGCGGGGCTCATCCTCAGCAGGTGCGGAGCCCAGTCCAGTATCATGAGCAGAGGACAGCCTGCTGGGCCGGCCGAGGGGGTGTAACAAATTCAGTGGGTGTGAGCAATACTCAGACAGAAGGTGCCACCGGCCACATAGGTTTCTGGCTGGTGAAGCAACACCCCAAGGATCCTGTTACATTACCAAACATTATTTACTTATCAACAAAATGTAATTGCAAATCTATGTCCACAGAATATCCCATATGATATCACACAAAGTAACTTAAATAGCCACAACCCCTACCTTCTGGAATTTTACAATATAGAGCAGAAAACAGACTGCTACAAAGGCATTAAATAAAAACCAAAGCACTGAATGTTTACATTCCGTGCAAGAAAATGAAATCAGGCATGACTTGCATGTCTTCATTATATTTTAATCAAACTTTTACTGGCAAGTAGTAATACTGATTAATCTCAGACATAAATTTAACATGTATTTTATTTATCATTGTAGTATCATTTGTAGCAATCTACAAAATGTTCATACTCCACAAAGCATGAGAGAAACTACAGGCTAGATATTAATTGAAATTATGGATTGACTTTGTGTGAGTAACATTTTTATGTATCATTTTCTTAGAGATTAAAGTATTACAGAAATGTTATTACAGGCATTGAAAACTTGATAACACCTTTCTTCATTTTACATAGTGCAACTTGAAAGTGTGGAATAAATATATTTGGGGGAGGAATAAATATATATATCAGTCCTGTATCTGAGATTTGTTTTGCAAAGTTATTCTCCCAATCTTTTCATTTTTCTAAATGCTGTTATTTCAATTTAATTATGGAAAAAAATTTTGTTTCGTTTTAAGGTAAGATACTCATTTCCATAATTCATGATCTTTTATTGTTTAGAGGCAGATAGCTTAAGTATCAAGCAAAGTTTACTTTAGAAAGGCCAAACAATTCTTATTTTAGCATATACTCAAAATAACAGAATGAAAATGTCCCTATTTATTGGTGTCACGTACAACCCAGAAAATTTCTAAATCTCATTTCCATAAGAAATGCACGCACACAAATAGTTCTATATCACATAAGACTTCTTAGAATTCCTCTACCCTACACCATAGATCACAGTTTAAAAATTTTTTTCTCATATGATGTGATCATATAATAACAGGATATCAGAAATTTTTAAAAATGCCTACCATACATATGTGAGTTTTGTCTTTTAAAGGGAAAAATAATTGAATAACTATCTGGATTTCTTGTTTTGACATTATGTCAAAAAATTTCTCTATTTTTTATCTGAGAGTTTTAAATCGGTGAAAATTGTTTTTCTGTAGAGAAACGTACCCATTTTGTTATTAATTCTCTGCTTGAGTATTGGAATTTTATTTTAGTTTGTTATAGTGACATTTGATTTAATAGAAATGGGGTATTCAGTACTAAAATTGCTTTTAGATAAAGTAGATATGCAAAAACAGTATGGAAAAGATTTTTTATCTGTAATAGAAAAAGTTCAATTGATTTAATTACATATTCCAAGTGAAAACGTACATTTTTCACGAAAATGTGCTTTAAAGTTCTTGTATATAATACAATATTAGTCAACAAGAAATGGTAGCTAAATATGATACAAATTAACATTCATGTGTGTAGCCTACTCTATAAACAGTCACAGGCCAATTAGTGTGGTAGGATTTTTCATCTTTTCTTTCTTTTTAAATGCTATATTAGAAATATTTTAGACATATAGAAAATAAAACAAATGGCATAATGAACCTTCATTTACACAAGTGTTATCAACTCACGGCCAAACTTCTCCATGCGGCATCCCAACCATTTCCCACCGTCACCATTTTAGCACCAGATTCTTTTAACACAAAGTCTCGATAACATATCATATATTAAAGGCAGTATTATATCCCCTTTAAAACATATATGCATGGCTTTTAAACCCTTAGTATCATTAAACAGCCAGTGTTCATATTTACCTGAATATTATGTAAATTTTTCAATTCCTTATTTTTTAATTTCACAAAGTCATAAGGATATAAATTTTTACCTTCTGAGATCTTCCTCCTTTTATCCGAATCTAGCCTGGTCATTGAGTTTATTGTCCCTGTTTTGTTCTGTTTGGATTTCACTCTCAGCAGTTTCTCTTTAGTGCAAGCTTTTACCCTTGAGTGGTGCTTAGGTTAGTTATTTAGATTCTGAAACAGCTCCATTCCTAAGGATTTCCAGTAGTCCCCAGACACTCACTGTAAACTGTAGTCTGTGATACTCCTGTTTAATTCCTGCTGAGGTTCTTAGATTTTTCTGCAGTATGTGTTAGCAATATGTGGGCTTCTTGGATCCAAAGATTATGACATGTTTCTTGCCTCATTTTTTCTAGCCCAAACTCTTGTATCAAGAGATTCTTAAGACTGCGGTGGCTAGTTCCTACCCATTCGTATTTTGAGGTTTATGGGAATATATTGTTATGCAACGCATTAGTTTCCCAAGGCCGCCTTAGTAAGTTCCATCACAAATTAATATCTTCTAGTCTGGAGTTCAGAAGTCCAAAATCATTTTAGGTGTGCTAAAATGTAAAGATGTCAGCTGGGATGTGTCCTCCTGGAGGCTCTAGGGGAGAATCTGTTTCCTTTTCTTCCGTTGTTTTCCTTGGCCTTCTAGAGCCTGCCTGCATTCCTCAAACTCATGATCTGTTTTTTACAAAACTACAAGTTTTTGTCTCTTTGGCACATTTCCCATTTCTCAAGTCTCCCCTGCTGAACTTTTATAAACTCACATGTGATTACATTTCGGGCCTGTGATGGTTAATATTGAGTGTCAACTTGATCAGATTGAAGGATGAAAAGTATTGATCCTGGGTGTGTCTGTGAGGGTATTGCCAAATTAGATTAACATTTGAGTCAGTGGGGTCGGGAAGGCAGACCCACCCTTGATCTGGTGGGCACAATCTAATCAGCTGCTGATGGATATAAAGCAGGCAGAAAAATGTGAAAAGGCGACACTGGCCGAGCCTCCCAGCCTACATCTCTCTCCCATGCTGGATGCTTCCTGCCCTCAAATATCAGACTCAAAGTTCTTCAGTTTTGAGACTTGGAATGGCTCTCCTTGCTCCTCAAGCTTGCAGAAAGCCTATTGTGGGACCTTGTGATTGTGTAAGTTAATGCTTAATAAACTCCCATATATAATAAACTCATATAAGAGGATATATATATATATCCTCTTAGTTCTGTCCCTCTAGAGAACTCTGATTAATACAAGGTTTGGCACCAGGAGTGGCTCTAGAGGAATAGAATATTAAGGATGGAGTTCTTCCATTGGTTTTGGGGTTTCTGGCATTGGCTTCTTAATATGATTTGACCCCAAAATGCTAAGCACTCTACTTCTAATAGTATGGAGAACACTGATAGTCCTTGTCATGAACTGTTTAGAGAGTTATGCAAGATAAATTCATTTGATACTCCGGATTCACCTGTCGTGAGGGGCAAGGAGTTTAGTGACTCTATACATAATACTTTTGACCATATGTGGAGAACCAAGGAGCATAATTGAAGCTGGTTGGTTGCTCCTAAGTTCAGTGGACAAAGTGATGAAAGAGAATGGTGAACTCAGGGATTCTGTCTCCCACCTACAGAAGCAGATGCTGAGCCTCAAATCTGCCACAACTGCCCTGAGTGAGAGTCTTATCTCCTGTAGAGAAAAAGCTGACATTGTGGAAAAACAGCCACAAGCTCTTATCATGCAAGTGGCTGACTTGCAATGAAAGGTGCCTGCACAGCCTCACCAGGTGTCTACTGTTAAGGTGAGGGCAGTGATTGGAAAAGAATGGGACCCTGCAACTTGGAATGGAGACATGTGGGAGGACTCTAATGAAGCTGGGGAACCTGAGATTGTAAACCCTGATGAACCGTTTTTGCTAGAAGAAACAGCTTCCCCATTCTCAGTAGTGACAACAACCCTCCCTGACCCATGCTGCTGTCAGCCTTTCCACATTTGTCTGAGGAGATAAACCCTGGACTTCTTGAGACAACAGTGATGGCCTCCCCTGAGGCAGTTGCCAGGCAAAATAATGTTGATTCTCCTCAGACGCCACCCCAAACAACCCTGTTTGCTTCTAGACCTATACCTAAAGTCTCAGTGGGCTCCTAGAGGTGAGATTGAGAGTGTGATCCATGAGGAGCTGTGCAACAGTAGAAATGAACTGCTTGAGTTATCCAATTCATATAAACAAAAATCTAGAGAACGAGTATGGGAATGGATATTAAGGGCATGGGATAATGGAGGAAGGAACAAGAAGTTGGATCAGGCTGAATTTATTGATTTGGGCCCACTGAGTAAGGACTCTGCATTTAATGTTGCAGCTTGGGGAATTACAAAGGTTTTAATAATTTATTGGCTTTGTTAGCTGAAATATGGATTAAAAGATGGCCCACTATGAGTGAGCTGGAAATGCCTGATCTCCCTTGGTTTAATGTAGAGGAAAGGACTCAAAGGCTTAGGGAGACTGGGATGGTGGAGTGAATTAGTCACTTTAGACCTACTCATCCAGTCTGGGAAGGTCCAGAAGATATATCCTTGACCAATCCCTTGTGACAGATTTGTGAAGGCAGCACCTGCCTCTTTGAAGAGCCCCGTAATTGCTCTTCTCTGTATGTCAGACCCAACAGTGGGAACCACAGGCACTCAACTACAAAATTTATATACAATGGGACTATATTGGATGCCGAGGTGGCAGGTGCCAAGTGGAGGCACTAAACCATCAAAGGCAAGGTGGGTACAGCTACAGTAATGGACAGCGAAGACAAGGCAGCAATCAGAATAGCCTGACTCATGTAAAGCTCTGGCCTTGGCTAATCAATCATAGTGTTCCTACAAGTGAAATTGATAAGAAGCCTACTGCATTGCTACTTAATTTTTAAAAGAAAACCTGCAAGTCGAATGGACAAAAGACTAATTTGAATTATAAAAACAGAGAATCACAGCCTTTCAATCAATTTCCTGACTTGAGCCAGTTTCTGGACTCAGAACACCTTGAATGAAGAGAAGCCAAGTCCCCTTGAGGAAGGACCCCACTACATTACTGACAATTTATGCAGTGCATCTCTTTCCCATTCTTCCCCAAGGAGGCCTCCAGTCTTTTACCAGGGTAACTGTGCACTGGGGAAAGTGAAATGATCAGACATTTTGAGGGCTACTGGACACTGCCTCTGAGCTGACATTGATTCCAGGGGACCCAAAACGTCATTGTGGTCCTCCAGTTAATGTAGGGGCTTATGGAGTTCAGGTAATTAATGGATTTTTAGCTCAGGTCCAACTTACAGTGGGTCCAGTGGGTTCCCAGACTGATTCTGTGGTAGTTTCCCCAGTGCCAGAATGCATAATTGTCATAGACATACTTAGCAGCTGGCAGAACCCCCATATTGACTCCCTGACTGGTAGCATGAGGGCTATTATGGTGGGAAAGGCCAAATGGAAGCCATTAGAGCTGTCTCTACCTAGAAAAATAGTAAATCAAAAACAATATCGCATCCCTGGAGGGACTGTGGAGATTAGTGCCACCATCAAGAACTTGAAAGATGCAGGGGCGGTGATTCCCACCACATTCCCATTCAACTCTCTCATTTGGTCTGTGCAGAAGACAGATAGATCTTGGAAAATGATAGTGGGTTATTGTAAGCTTAACCAAGTGGTTACTCCAATTGCAACTGCTATACCAGATGTCATTTCATTGCTTGAGCAAATTAGCACATCTCCTGATACCTGGTATGCAGCCATTGACTCCGCAAATGCCTTTTTCTCTACTCCTGTCCATAAAGGCCCATTAGAAGCAATTTGCCTTCAGCTGGCAAGTCCTGCAGTATACTTTTACTGTCCTACCTCAATGGTATATCAGCTGTCTGGCTTAGTGTCATAATCTCATTCAAAGACCTTGATCATTTTTCCCTTCTGCAAAATATCACCCTGGTTCATTACATTGATGACATCATGCTGATTGGATCCAGTGAGCAAGCAATAGCAAACACATTGTACTTATTGATGAGACATTTGCTTGACAGAGGATGAAAAATAAATTCAATGAAAATTCAGGAAACTTCTACCTCAGTAAAATTTCTAGGGATTCAGTGGTGTGGGGCCTGTCGAGATAGAGATATTACTTGTAAGGTGAAGGATAAGTTGCTGCATTTGGCCCTTCCTACCAAGAAAGAGGCACAATGCCTAGTGGGCCTATTTGGATTTTAGAGGGAACACATTCCTCATTTGGGTGTGTTACTCCAAGCCACTGATCGAGTGACCCTAAAGGCTGCCAGTTTTGAGTGGGGTCCAGAAGAGGAAGCTCTGCAATAGGTCCAGGCTGCTGTGCTAACTGCTCTGCCACTTGGGCCATATGACCCAGCAGATCCAATGGTGTTTGAGGTGTTAGTGGAAGATAGGGATGCTGTTTGAAGCCTTTGGCAGGCCACCATAGGTGAATCACAGTGGAGGCCTCTAAGATTTTGGAGCAAGGCCATGCTATCTTCTTTAGATAACTACTCTCCTTTTGAGAGACAGATCTAGGCCTGTTACTGGGCTTTGGTGGAAACAAAACGTTTGACTGTGGGTCATCAAGTCACCATGCAACCTAAACTACCTATCATGAACTAGGTGCTTTCTGACCCATCTTGCCATAAAGTGGGTCATGCACAGGAGCTTTCCATCATCAAATGAAAGTGGTATATACATGAATGGGCTCTAGCAGATCCTGAAGGCACAAGTAAGTTACATGAGGAAGTGACTCAGATGCATGTGGTGTGCACTCCTGCCACCATGCCTTCTCTCCCCCAGCCTGCACCGATGGTCTCATGGGGAGTTCCCTATGTTCAATTCACAGAGGAAGAGAAGACTAGGGCGTGGTTCACAGTTGGTTGCTCATGATACACAGGTACCACCAGAAAGTGGACAACTGCAGCACTGCAATCCCTTTCTAGGACATCCCTAAAGCACAGTGGTGAAGGCAAATCTTCCCAGTGGGCAGAACTTCGAGCAGTGCACCTGGTTGTGCACTCTCCGTGGAAGGAGAAATGGCCAGATGTGTGATTATATATTGATTCATGGGCTGTAACCAATGGTTTGGCTGGATTGTCAAGGATCTGAATAAAGCATGATAGGAAAATTGGTGACAAAGAAATTTGGGGAAGAGGTATGTGAATGTACCTCTCTGAGTGGTCAAAAACTGTAAAGATATTTCTGTCCCATGTGAGTGCTTGCCAATGGGTGACCTCAGCAGTGGAGGATTTTAATAATCAAGTGGATAGGATGACCTGCTCTGTGGACACCACTCAGCCTCTTTCCCCTGCCACCCGTGTCGTAACCCATGGGCCCATGAATAAAGCGACCATGGTGACAGGGATGGAGGTTAACTATGGGCTCAGCAACGTGGACTTCTACTCACCAAGGCTCACCTGGCTATGGCCTCTGCTGAGTGCCCAATTTGCCAGCAGCAGAGACCAACACAGAGGCCTCCATATGGCACCATTCCTCGGGGTGATCAGCCAGCTACCTGTTGGCAGGTTGATTATATTGGACCTCTTCCATCATAAAAAGGGCAATATTTTTCCTCACTGGAATAAACACTTATTCTGGATGTGGGTTTGCCTATCCTGCATGCAATGCTTCTGCCAAGACTACCATCCATGGACTCATGGAATGCCTTATCCAACATCATGGTATTCCATACAGCATTGCCTCTGACCAAGGCACTCACTTTATGTCTAAAGCAGTGTGGCAGTAGGCTTATGCTCATGGAATTCACTGGTCTTACCATACTGCCCATCATCCTGAAGCAGCTGGATTAATAGAACAGTGGAATGGCCTTTTGAAGTAACAGTTACAATGCCAACTAGGTGACAATACTTTATAGGGCTGGGGCAAAGTTCTCCAGGAGGCCATGCACGCTCTGAATCAGCATCCAATATATGGTACTCTTTCTCTCATATCCAAGATAAACGGGTCCAGGAATCAACAGGTGGAAGTGGAAGTGGTACCATTCACCATCACTCCAAGTGATCCACTAGCAAAATTATTGCTTCCTGTTCCCATGACATTATGTTCTGCTGGCCTAGAGGTCTTTGTTCCAGAGGGAGGAATGCTGACACAGGAGACACAACAATGATTCCATTAAACTGGAAGCTCAGACTGCCACCCGGAGAGTTTAGGCTCCTCCTACCTTTAAGTCAACAGGCTAAGAAGGGAGTTAAAGTGTTGGCTGGGATGATTGACCTGGATGATCAAGAAGAAATCAGTTTACTACTCCATAACGGAGGTAAAAGAGTGTGCATGGAATACAGGAGCTCCATTAGGGTGTCTCTTAGTATTACCATGCCCTGTGATTAAGATCAATGGGAAACTACAATAGCCCAATCCAGGCAGGACTACAAATGGTCCAGACTCCTTGGGCATGAAGGCTTGGGTCACTCCACCAGGAAGAAAGCCACGACTTGCTGAGGTACTTGCTAAAGTCAAAGGGAATACAGAATGGGTAGTAGAAGAAGGTAGTCATCAATACCAGCTACAACCATGTGATCAGCTGCAGAAACGAGAAAGATAACTGTCATGGGTATTTCGTCCTTCTTTTGCTAAAAATATGCTTGTGGAAGTATACAATCATACTAAGAAAATATCTTCATTTTATTTCCTTTTATTTGATCATGTGACATAAGTTTTATTGACTTCATATTAGCATTTAGTATTGTTAATTTTATGTAATAGTGTTTGGATTGGGGATTGGTGTGTTTCTGGTTGTACAAATGACAGTTGTATTATATTAGGCATAATTATGACCTTATTATTGTCTTTATTTGAAGATTATCTACGGTCTCAGCAGATATGTTTGGGTTCAAGTTGACAAGTGGTGGACTTGTGATGATTAATACTGAGTGTCAACGTGATTGGATTGAAGGATGCTAAGTATTGATCCTGGGTGTGTCTGTGAGGGTGTTCCCAAAGGAGATTAACATTAGGGTCAGTGGGCTGGGGAAGGCAGACCCACCCTTGACCTGGTGGGCACAATCTAATCAGCTGACAGTGAATATAAAGCAAGCAGAAAAATGGGAAAAGGCAAGACTGGCCTAACTTCCCAGCCTACACGTTTCTCTCGTGCTGAATGCTTCCTGCCCTCAAACATCAGACTCCAAGTTCTTCAGTTTTGAGACTCGGACTGGCTCTCCTTGCTCCTCAAGCTTGCAGATGGCCTATTGTGGGACCTTGTGATCATGTAAGTTAATACTTAATACACTCCCCAGATATATGTACATATATATGTATGTATTTTATATGTAGGCAATTTTGCCTAGTAAGTCTTATTTTCACATTGTTAATAATAACAAGTGTTTTTCTGGGCACCTAGGAAATACCATTTGTTCAAAAGCCAAAAGTTAGTATCTATATTCTTATTTATCTTTCAGGTTAAGTATTTTCTCTATTGCAAATTAGCCACAAAATTATAGCAAGTAAAACATTTCGTACACTGAACAGTAGACCTGAAGAGTATCTTTCTAGATAGGATAAAAGAACTTGTTTAAAACAAGGTCACAGAAATCCACTCCTATGTTTTGTTTTAGAAATGTAATTAAGCTCTTACCTGTAGATCAGTTATGCATTTTTAGTTAATTTTTATATGTGGTCTGAGGTAAGGGTCCAACACCATTATTTTGCATATAGATATCTGTTTTATTCAGCATCATTTTTTTTGAAGGCAATTCTTCCTACATTAAATTGTCATGTCTCTCGCTGAAAATCAAGCTACAAGCATAAGGGTTAATTTCTGGACCCTCAATTTCATTTCACTGATTTTATTTCTTTTTCTTATGCCAGTACAACACTCACTCAAATAGTGTAGCTTTGTATTAAGTTTTGAAATCATGAAATGTAAGTTCTCTTATGTTATTCTTTTTCACAAGTGGTTTGGCTTTTGGGGGTTCCTTGCTTTTTTACATGAAACTAAGCCCAGTTTATGAATTTCTACAAAAACTTTAGATTTTAAGTGGCAGATGTACTACTCTTCCTTTCACTTGAACATTAGAGGCAATTATATTTTTCATCATTGGCCAACTTTCAACATTTTTTATCTCAAGAAATAAAGAGGCCTAAGGAGAGGAAGAGAGATGGGGGGATGACCGATATGCAGGAGTCAACACACACAACATGTGTCAATTAAGTTCTCCCTCTTATATGGGTGCAGTTTGTGGTACCCCAAAACAATTACAATAGAAACATTAAAGATCACTGATCACATATCATAATGACAGACAGATTAATAATTTTAAATGTTTGACGTCTTATGAGAATTACCAAAGTCTGAAACAGAGACGTGAAGTCAGCACATGTTGTTGAAAAAATGGCATTAATATACTTGTTCAATGCAAGGTTGCTACAAACTTTCAATATGTAAAAAATGCAATATCTACAAAGTGCAATAAAATGAAGTATGCCTGTACAGTTTTATGTTATCTGTAATTAGATATGGTTTTACTTCTTCATTTCCACAATGTATGTTTTGATTTATTTCATTTTCTTACTCAATTGCCCATGCTAGAACCTCCAATGCAAGATGGGAGAGAGATGATGAGAGCAAATATCACAATTCTAGTGAAAATCATTTAATTTTTTACGATTAAATATCATGTTAGCAGTGGGTTTTTAGTAGATGGCCTTTATCAGATTGAGGAAAATCCTTTCTCTTTCTAGTTTGATGAGAGTTTTAATTATGTGTAGATGCTGGACTTTGTCAAATGCTTTCACATCTATTGAGATACCCATGTAATTTTATCCTTTATTGTATTTATATGGTATATTACATTTACCAATTTTCCTGTTTAATAAACAATTTAACATTCCTGGGATAAGCTCACATGGTTATAGTGTATAATCCTTTCTGTATGCTGCTGGATTTGGTTTGCTAGTATTTGTTGAGAATTTTGGTCTGTAGTCATAAGTTATATTGGTTTGTAGTTTTCTTGCAATGGCTTTATTTTGTTTGAATCACAGGGTAACAGTGGCTTCATGGAATTAGTTCAGTATTCCCTTCTCTTATATTTTCTAGGAGAATTTTTGAAGGGTTGGTGTTAACTCTTCCTTAAACATTTGAGAGAATTCATAAATGAAGCCATCTAGACATGGACTTTTCTTTATGGGAAGTTTTTAAACTTATAAATAAATATTTTAACTATACATTTATTCAGATTTTTTGTTTCTTTCTTTTTTTTTTTTTTGAGACAGAGTATCTCTCCGCTGCCAGCCTGGAGTGCAGTGGTGCGATCTCGGCTCACTGCAACCTCCGCCTCCCAGGTTCAAGTGATTCTCCTGCCTCAGCCTCCTGAGTAGCTGGGACTACAGGCGCATGCCACCACGTCTGGCTACTTTTTGTATTTTTAGTAGAGATGGGGTTTCACCATGTTGACCAGAATGGTCTCAATCTCTTGAACTTGTGATCCACCCACCTCGGTCTCCCAAAGTGCTGGGATTACAGGCCTGAGCCACCGCACTCAGCCAGATTTTGTATTTCTTTTTCAGTCAATTTTGGTTTTGTAATTTTGTAGTCTGCTTCTGGATGCAACTTTCTTTTGGAAGTGAGTTCTGAAATTAGATAGTGCTAATGCTTGTATAATTGTGTGAATATAATTTTTAAGTAAACACTGAATGATATGCCTTAAAGGAGTAAACCTGTTATGTAAGTTGTATCTTAATAAAACTGTTATTAAATATATTAAACAATAATGCATTTTACATGAATTTAAAGTTGAAAACATTCCTTTATAAACTGTATGAACTTAGAGCATTTGGTATGTATGGTGATCTAGAATTACTAGGCTTATAATTATTGATCTATTTATTGGAGAGGTGAAGTTACACACAATTAAAACTTTTAAGATATATTTAAATATCTGAAGACTCTTTTTGCAAATTTGCAGTTTATGAATGTACCCTTGAAATGTACATTATGCATTTGCTTTTACTTCTTAACAACTGTAGAGGTCTTGGCAGTGAATCACATTTAAGAAGCTCTAAGATGTCTTACCAAACCGTGAATGATTTACTTGTAAAAGAATGACATTTAACTATGCACCTTTCAAGGGTCCCCAGTGTAAAATGAAACATAGTGTTCTTTGTTGATCTTACGTGATACCCTGTGGAGGTTAGTAAAAATTTATTATCTTTCTTGACTTAAAGAGGTATTTCTTATCTTAATGGTAAAGTGAAAGTAACATACTTCATATGGGTTATAAAAAATGTTAACCTTTTTTTTATCCTTAAGGAATTATAGTCAGCCATAAAATCTGTACAAAGGATGAGATCATTACTTAGATTGGGAGCATTTCAAGATGAGAGAAGATAAGAAAATGTGAATGTCAAGATTTTTTGAAAAGTTAACATTTAATTGCACACTTTACAAAAGTATATATTAAGAAGTCAATATAAGTTGGATCAAATAAAAGATAAAGTAATTTTTTACACTTTTCTTGGAAAAAAGAAATAGGAATTATAAAATAATTTTTGTGATTATAATACCATGATATATAAAGGCCCAAACATATACAAGATTTGGCCATTAATGAAGTTAAGTAAATGTATAAATTTTGAGTGTCTATGTAAGCTTTAAACTTAAAAGCATTTCAATCTATATAGAATCTAATTTTATTTTATTTTATCAAATGATAATGCAGTGCCATACGTGAATAATATAACTCTTTTATTTTTTAATCTAAAAAGCCATCCAGCTTTATTGAGATAAAATTTGTGAATCAAATTGGATATATTTAAAATATACAAAATGATGTTTTTATATATGTACACATTGTGAAATGTTTATCATAATCAAGCTAATTAACATATCCATCACGTTTCATAGCTAACATTGTTTTGTGTGTGGTGGGACAATTAGAAATCTACTCTGTCAGCAATTTCAAGTGTACAATACAAAACTATGAACTACAGTCATGGCTGGATGTGGTGGTTCATGCCTATAATCCCAGCAATCTGGGAGGCCAGGATGGGAGGATTCCTTGAGCCAAGAAGTTTCAGACCAGCATGGGCAACATTGTCCTGTGTCTACAAAAGGAAAAAAAAAAAAGGAAGTTCCACTGTAGTCATTTTGCTATACATTAGATCTCCATGGCTCATTTATCTTGCACGACTAAAACTAGTATCCTTTGATCAACATTTCCCCAATTCCTTCATCTCCAGCCCCTGGCAGCCCCATTCTACTCTTTGCTTGTTTGAGTTTCACTTTTTGAACTCCACATATAAGTGAGGTTATGCAATATTGTCTTTTTTTACCTGGCTTATTTTATTTGTTTAAATATTCTCCAGGATTATCCTTGTCGTTGCAACAACAATCTGCCACTCTTTTATTAATAATGATATAATTGTTAACATCACTGTTATTACCATTATCAACAGAAGAAGCACCTCTAATATTTATTACATCTTCTATTCCAGCTCAATTATACATCCTTTGCTGTAGTAACATCTGATATTATATGCCACAGTTTTGTAAAGAAAGAAAACTATTTGGCCCTAGTTTAAGAGATGAGAAAAAGCAATGCACAGAAAGTATAAGTAATTTATATAATTCCACCCAGATAGCACATATTGGAATTAGCATTGAGCATTCAAATACATAGACTCTCATGTGGTGATTTGTCTTTTCACCATTTAACTTCTTTTAAAGCAAGTTTATGTCTTATTTACAAACTCATTGGCCTGGAAAGAAAAATCAGAAATTCTGGATTTTAATCTCAGCTCTTATTTCCTCTAGTTTTATGGCATGGGATAATCAGTTCTTTATCTATAAATGCATGTATATCACTATTACTTAAAAATATATTTCAGTTCATAAATTCTAGCTCTGTCTCTCGTTTTCTACAAAAATATTCCCAACATTTTTACTTCTACAATCCAATTGACTTGTGACGTATTTCATAAGCTTCTACAGTCCCATAGAGAAAACTAAGTCTGAGACAAAATTAAGAAAGGATATTTATTCATAAAATTGCAGCAAGAGAACACATCTGCGTCACTTTTGTTTCAGTGGATTTTAACGGTGTTAGAAATGAGAGTCAATTTTATAGAGTAAGGAGAAGAAATACCTAGACAGTCTCTTATTGGTAGGTGCTCTCATAGTGTTGGGAAGCAAAGGGCACTTTCAAAGTGGTCTTCAGATATATTTGGCAATCCTTGATTAGCTGTAAAGGGGCAAGCAAGCAGTTTTGGGGCATTTCAAAAGAGAAAGGATTGCTCAGTATTACTGCAGAGTGTTTACTGTGGCTGTTCATTTCTTAGAGTAAGTGGGGATCGCTAGAATGCTTTTCTGTGGTCAAGCCACAATAATGGTCCTTAATTAGGGGAGAAGAGGCTGCCATGATAGGCAGTTTCTCATTAGAAAGACTTTGATTGCCGCCACATGTGGTGGCTCATGCCTGTAATCCCAGCATTTTGGGAGGCCAATGCAGGCGGATCAAGTGAGGTCAGGAGTTCAACTCCAGCCTGGCCAACACGGTAAAACCCCGTCTCTACCAAAAAAACCACAAAAATTAGCTGGGTGTGGTGGTGCACTCCTCTAATCCCAGCTACTTGGGAGGCTGAGGCAGAATAATTACTTAAACCCTGGAGGTGGAGGTTTCAGTGAGCCGAGATCGCGCCACTCACTCCAGCCAGGGAGACAGAGTGAGACCCTGTGTCAAAAAAAAAAAAAAAAAAAAAATTCACTGCAAAATTTTAAAAATACAACCATGAATAGGGGGCTCATTCTAATGGCACACATTTAAAGTGAAAGTTAGAAATTAAATTATGAGACAGTTTTTAAATACAAGATTTTTTAAAAAAATGAATTATTTAAATCAGAATTTCTAAAACTTATGGTAACTTGTATTTTAGAAACAGAAAGGTGGAATTTTTTTCCAGCTATGAATCTATACAAAACATATTTAATATTTACATACAAAAATATTCTAAAATATATCATCATATATTTCTAATATCACTTGCTTTAAGGACTTCAGGCAAAAATAAGAGGACTGCTTGTTGGCTGGTTAATTTGGCTTGTTTTTCCTTCCTGTAACAATTTGTAAGTATTATTCAGGATTTTTCTCTGGTCTTTATACATGATACGTAAATTTACTGTATAAGATATTGTGCAGTCGCTCACGCCTGTAATCTCAGCACTTTGGGAGGCCGAGGCTGGGGGATCACAATGTCAAGAGATTGAGACCATCCTGGCCAACATGGCGAAATCCTGTCTCTACTAAAAATAGAAAAATTAGCTGGGCATGGTGGTGCACGCCTGTAATCCCAGCTACTCGAGGGGCGGAGGCAGGAAAATCCCTTGAACCTGGGAGGTAGAGGTTGCAGTGAGCCGAGATTGTGCCGCTGCACTCCAACCTGGAGACAGAGCGAGACTCCATCTCAAAAAAAAAAAAAAAAAAAAAAAAAGGAGAAAGAAAAGAGATATTTTTGCTAGGTTTTAATAATTGAACACAAATTAATGATATTTCTTATTCGTGTTGTTACTGCCTTACAACTATTATCATAGTTTAATATTTGTGTATGTGCATGCATGAGTACCTGGACCTACAACTAAGTCCATGAACTAAACCTGTCATGTTCCAGAGTACTAACACTGAACAAAAATTTCATTTTTTTCCACCTAACTTTCTCATGTTTCTCATCTTACTCCTTTCTGTCACATCAGCTATAGAGATGAAAAGATCTCGCATGGATAGCTATTTTAAGAATATAATATTTGTGCCCTCATTTGTTCTTTTAAAAGTCAAACAAATATAGTTTGCAAATTGAAGTATTTAGAAAAAGTTATTTTCTGCTTTTTAATTGTTTTGGTACTTTAAGTGTTGTGAAGATTTATCTTGCCTAATTTAGTTTCTTGCTGTATAATTTTCACCTTCAGGAGAATACACATTCAAGAGATTACTGTTGGATTCAATCCTAGAAATTTTGATGAAGCAGTTGATTGTAGAAATGGAATGGTATCAACTCATTAATCCATGCTACCTTAACAGCTATGTTGGAACTTTCCTTTTTTACAATAAGAAATCAATAAAAAGGGAAGTAATTCTTCCTAACAATTAAGGGATTCTAATTTTCAGCATTACAGATGATTATGGATGCAATTTTAGAAAATAAATTATTAAGGAATTTCATATATTTGCAGAAGTATGATCAAAATTACAACAAAAACTACTAAATGTGATTATTTAAATCCAAATATGCTCTACTGACTTGAATATCATATTGTGCTATTTATACATTTATTCTATCATTGTGCAAATTTGTATAATGATCTAACATTGGAAATTTTAACAAAAATAAAATATTAATCAAAGAATATTTTCAAGAACTCCCATATTTATGTTCACTCCAAGAATGTTATATTGAAATACTTTTAAACTATTCTGATCATTATATATTTATATAATCATAATATTTCTAAATTCTAATTGAAATTTTTATTTAAATAACACTGAGAATTGAAATGTATGGGCTGCTATATGGATTTCACCACAATTTCCCTACCAACTACTTTTATTCATAAAATAAAATGAGACATACAATTACTGCATGAATATGAGACATACAATTACTGTTTTTAAGAATATGAGACATACAATTACTTTTCTTCTTGTGACTAATACACACAATATGCATATTTCTATTGTAACTTGACAGGCAAATTTGATAAATTAATATTTTTAGCATAGAGTGTAACAGTAATAAATATGAGACGCATATAAATTTTAGGTAAAAGAAATATTATACATCCAAATATAATTTTTTTTTTCAAGACAGATTCTCACTCTGTCGCCCAGGCTGGAGTGCAGTGGCACTATCTCAGCTCACTGCAAGCTCCGCCTCCCAGGTTCAAGCGATTCTCCTGCCTCAGCCTCCCGAGTAGCTGGGACTACAGGCGCCCGCCACCAGGCTTGGCTAATTTTTTGAATTTTAGTAGAGATGGGGTTTCACCATGTTGCCCAGGCTGCTGGCGAACTCCTGAGCTCAGGCAATCCTCCTGCCTCGGCCTTCCAAATATAATATTTACGTTTAAAAAATTGAACTATGAAAAATTAAAATGATAAGCTGGAACAAAAATTCTAGATGAGATTATAAGGTGACACAAAGCAGCAAATGAAAAATGATTTTCTTTTAGCATAATGCAGTTTATAGGCAAAGTTATCCAAGCTAAATTAAAATTATTAAAACGTATGTGGATCCATATGTTAGATAAGAATTCTTATAGTTACCCATATCATAAAAAGAAAACGAAGGCACAGAGAAACTAAGTCACCGGCCAAAGTTCACATGGTTAGTTAATGGAAGAGCAGATAATTAATATTTGTCGGGTGTCTTTAAGGCCAACTCCTAAACAAAGTTAGATGAGCCTTTTCCAAAATTTGGATTTAACATGTTATAATTTGCCTGCATTTATTATTCTGAGTTCGTAGAATGATATTTTAGGACATGTTCTGATAAGATTGGAAAACTTTGGCAACATATTCTTATTTGAAAATTCATAAAACCATGTATAGAATAAACACTCTGTGATGCATTGAGGTTAGGAAGTTGTTTATGTCAGCAAGTCCCAAATTTATTTCAACATGGAACGTTATTTTCATAGAGTAAATGAAATATTGGTCCTTGGAGAAATAACACTAAAAATTACTTTTAAATTATTTGCACTCGTTTTACCTTGCAAAAATGAAGAAGTAAAATATACAGAAAAATGAGTTTGTACTAGTAAATGTAAATATTATAGCAATGTTAGTGTTGAGAAGAGAGCTGTCATAGAAACTAACGGATGGATGCATAGATTCATAGTATTGAAAATCATGAAAAATAAGATTGAATGAAGTAGAATGGTAGAGTGCTTAATGTTACAAAGTGCTCAAATTTTTTCCACAAATGCAAGCTGATTGTATCTAACTTTTAATTCCGAACGTGCTCAACACTAGTCTTTTTTTTTTTTTTTTTTTGAGATAGGGTCTCATTCCGTCACCCAGGCTGGAGTACAGTGGCCCAGCCACAGCTCACTGCAGCCTCCACCTCCTGGGCTCAAGTGATCCTTTCACCTCAGCCTCAGCTGGGACTACAGGCATGCACCACCATGCCTGGCTAACGGTTTTTTTTTGTTTTTTTTTTTTTTTTTTTTTTGTGGAGATGTTATTTTCCCATGTTTCTTAAGCTGGTCCAGAACTCCTGGGCTAAAGTGATCTGCCCACTTAGGCCTCCCAAAGTGGTGGAATTGCAAGCATCAGCCACTTCACCCAGACAACAGGAGTCTGTTAATATTCGATCCATAAAGTAAATTATTGTATTTTTGTTCTCATGATGTTTCCTTTAATTTATGACACATTCTCATACTTACATAATCACATTAATCTTAGACCTAATTAATATTTATATCTTCCCCATCACACCGAAAGTATTTTAAGAGGTTCCCATGTCTTTGTGGACTTCTCCACCCTTATCATATTGCTATATACAAAATGTAAACTCTAGCTTTTGGAGGATGTACTTTCCCTTTTTCATGAATATTTGTGACAATCACATCTGAAATAAAATTTGTTTGGATATAAACTTGTGGATTCAAAGGCAACTTCCTTTAAGAAAGAAATGATTTCTCAATTTTTTTTTTCCATTGGGAAATCTGATGTCTATCAGGAGATGATCTGCTTTTAGTGTCTGGAAACATCCAGAGATTTCTCAGTATCTTTATTGTTAGTCTTCAATTTCATTGTGTTTACAGTTATGGATATTTCCCTTATCTTCTCTATCAGGTGTTCCATTAGTCTTTTGATATAAAGAGGTCTTTCACCTTTATTTAAGTTTTGAAATCCGATGTATACATTTCTCTCTTGGTGGGAATTCTAGCATTCAGATTTTGGCATTTCAAATTCCAGCCTTTGTAAAACTTAGGTTTCATTTTCTACTTTCTTCTTTTTTTATGATCTGTTGCTTTTTGAGAGAGTACCTCAATATATTCCTTTAACTAACTGATGAATGTATTTTCAAATGGATCCAGTCAGCTCCTTATCCTATTTACTGTACTATGTTTCTCACATGCACTATTTCCATTTTATTCTTCCTAGTATTTTTTTCTTAGATTGATAGTGATATGGTTTGATTCTGTGTCCACACCCTAATCTCATCTCAAAATGCCATCCCCACATGTTGAGAGAGGGTCCTGTTGGGAGGTGATTGGATAATGGAGGCTGACTTTCCTCGTGCTGTTCCCATAATAGTGAGTGAGTTCTCACCAGATCTTATGGTCTAAAAGTGTTTGGCAGTTACCCCCTCACTCTGTCTCTCCTGCTGCCATGTAAGACGTGCCTTGCTTCCTCTTCACCTTCCACCATAATTTTAAGTTTCCTGAAGCCTGCCAACCATTTGGAACTGTAAACCTTTTATTGTTTATAAATTACCCAGACTCAGGCAGATTTATTACACAGTGCAAAAACAGACTATAGAAATAATTGGTACCGTGGAGGATGGGACACTGTTATAAAGACACTTCAGAATGTGGAACCAACGTTGGAACTGGGTAACAGGCACAGATGAAACACTTTCGAGGGTGAAGAAGAAGATAGAAAGATGTAAGAAAGTTTGGAACTTCCTAGAGACTTATCGAATGATTTTGACCAACATCCTAATGGTGACATGGACAATGAAGTCCAGGCTGAGGTGGTCTCAGATGGAGATGAGGAACTTCTTGGGAAATAGAATAAAGGTCACTCTTGCTATGTTTTTGCAAAGAGACTGGTGGCATTTTGCCCCTACCCTAGAGATCTATGGAACTTTGAACTCAAGAGAGATGACTTAGGGTATCTGGTGGAAGAAATTTCCAGGCAGGAAAGTCTTCGAGTTGACTAGGCTTTATCTAAAAGTTTACTCCCATATGCATGAACAAAGAGGTTAGCTGAAACTGGAACTTAGGTTTAAAAGGGAAGCAGAGCATAAAAGTTCAGAAAATTTGCAGTCTGACCGTGTGGTAGAAAAGAAAAACCCATTTTCTGGGGAGAAATTCAAGCCCACTTCAGAAATGTTCATAAGTAAAGAGAAGCTGAATGTTAATAGCCAAGAAAATGGGGAAAATGTTTCCAGGGCATGTCAAAGATGTTTGCCACAGCCCCTCCCATCATAGTCCTGGAGGGCTAAATAATTTCATGGGCCAAGCCCAGGGCCCTGCTGCTGCTCCATGCAGACTCGGGACTTGGTGTTTGCATCCCAGCCACTCCAGCTCCAGCTGTGGCTAGAAGGGGCCAAGGTACAGCTCAGGCCATTGCTTCAGAGGATGCAAGCCCCTAGCATTGGCAGCTTTACATGATGTTGAGCCTGTGGGTGCACCGGAGACAAGAATTAAGGTTTGGGAACCTCCTCCTAGATTTCAGAGAATGTATGGAAACACTGGATGACCAGGCAGAAGTCTGCTGGCAAGGTCCAAGCCCTCATGAAGGCCCTCTGCTAGGGCAGTACAGAGGAGAAATGTGGGGTTGGAGCCCCCACATAGAGTCCCTACTAAGATACAGCCTAGTGGAGTTGTGAAAAGAGGGTCATCATCCTTCAGGCTCCAGAATGGTAGATCCACCAACAGTTTGCAACATGCAAAGCCTCAGGCATTCAACACCAGCCCATGAAGGCAGCTGTGGGGGCTGTACCCTGCAAAGTCACAGGAGCAGAGCCGCCCAAGGCCTTGGGAGCCCACTACTTGCATCAACATTCCCTAGATGTGAGACATGGAGTCAAAGGAGATTATTTTGGAACTTTAAGATTTAATGACTGCCCTGCCCGGTTTCAGACTTCCATGGGGCATATAGCCCCTTTGTTTTGGCCAATTTCTTCCATTTGGAATGGGAACATTTACCCAGTGCATGTACCCACATTTTATCTTGAAAGGAAATAACTTGCTTTTGATTTTACAAGCTCATATGTGGAAGGAGTGTGCGTTATCTCAGAGGAGACTTTGGACTTGGACTTGGGATTAATGCTGGAATGTGTTAAGACTTTGAGGGACTATTGGGAAGGCATGATTGTGTTTTGAAATGTGAGAAGGACATGAGATTTGGGAGGGGCCAGTGGCAGAATGGTATGGTTTGGCTCTGTGTCTCCACCTAAATCTCATCTTGTATTGTAATCCCCTTGTGTCAAGGGACGGACCCGGTAGGAGGTGATTGGATCATGAGGGTGGTTCCCCCATGCTGTTCTCATAACAGTGAGTGAGTTCTCATGAGACTTGATGGTTTAAACGTATTTGGCAGTTTCCCCTTCTTGCTGTCTCTCTCTCCTACCACCACGTAAGATGTGCCTTGCTTCTCCTTCACCTTCTGCTATGATTGTACCTTTCCTGAGGCCTTCCCAGCCATGTGGAACTGTGAGTAAATTAAACCTTTTTTGCTTTATAAGTTACCAAATCTGAGGCAGTTTTTACAGCAGTGTGAAAATGGACTAATAGAGTTAGGCATTTTTGTTTCTTTCTTTTTCAATAGATCTGATCTTGTTCTAAAATGGTTGTTTGTCTTTTTAAATTATCATGCTACTCCTTGGGTGTCTATTTACTTAAATTAACTCATGGTCCACTGAGGTTATTGATTATTCTATTAATAGTAGCTCTTGATATGTATTGGGTTAGTGTTAATGTCAAGTCATGATGTGTGCCCACCAAGTGTGTGCACTTTGGTGACTAAGTTGAAGGGAGTGATACACTTCAGCGTGGAATGTTCCAGCAAAATTACTCTTGTTGCAACTCCACAGGCAATTACTCTGGTCAGGGATTCACCTTTATCCCTGAAGGGAGACATATCAGTAGAAGCTGGCAATTTTATTAGATTTTAATCCACAAAATCCAAGAATTGAGAGAAGGAAGTCATAGAAGATTGAATATCCAAAGGAGGTAATGGTTACCAGAGGCAACACTGGGGAAAAGCAAATGTCAGATACTGTACACCTCAAACATCTTCAATCTTTGTTTGTCAATTAAATTTTAATTTTTTTAAAGCTTGCCTCTTATTTTATGTTACTTTTGCCTATAGTTACTCACCTTCTCCACACCTATAACAGTTCAAGACAGTCTTCTGTCTTCCTGAGAAGTTTTCTGAGTTTTGTTGGTGTTATTGGTGGTAAATAGCTTTGATAGTGGTTTCGGAAATCACGTTTCATATCCTTTCAGAGCTGATTATGGAGGAGGGAATCAACAGCCTTTGCTTTTGAGTATATTGTGAGGAAGCTAAATGTTTATTTTTATATTTGCAGCCTTATGTAAATAGATAAGATGTGTAGGTACTCAATATATTCTCAATTAACTAAAGAATTTTGTGGATATCAAATTATTCTTTATTTCATGGCAAATATCATCATGAAAATAACTTTGTATTTTGTTAATAATATAAAACATTGGATTTAAAACTAACAAAAGAAAACTCCTTACTAATGAAAATGCTTTGATGATCTTTAAAACACATATTGCTGTAAAAACTTATATGAAATGATCAAATGATCAACCAGTTATCTAAAGAAACTTTTAAGAGTCAACTTTTAAGATCAGTTTTTACTCTAATGGACATTTATTCAGTGATATAAAAAAATTAAAAGCCGGGCGCGGTGGCTCACCCCTGTAATCCCAGTACTTTGGGAGGCTGAGGCTGGCGGATCACGACATCAGGAGATCGAGACCATCCTGGCTAACACAGTGAAACCCCGTCTCTACTAAAAATACAAAAAAAATAGCCGGGCTTGGTGGCCGGCACCTGTAGTCCCAGCTAATCGGGAGGCTGAGGCAGGAGAATGGCATGAACCCGGGAGGCGGAGATTGCAGTGAGCTGAGATCGCACCACTGCACTCCAGCCCGGGCGACAGAGCGAGACTCCATCTCAAAAAAAAAAAAAAGAAAGAAAGAAACAAAAACAAAACAAAGCAAAACAAAAATTAAACTTTTTTCTTCAGGTGTAGTGAAAATGTAATACATATATATAATTTATAGAATTACCTGGAAATAAGAGAATGTGTTCTATAAGTAAATATATACATATACGCACACACACAGGTGTATATGTATGCATGAATGTGTGTATATTTATACTGTGTGTATATGTGTATATATGTACACATATATGTATGTGTATATATATGTACACACATACACAGACACATACACACATATACATATGGGACATGATTATGCTTTTTACTCAACTTGAAAATACAAATTCTACAATTGTATTAAGTTGAACTATTTATTAATTACCTCATTTTAAGGAAAATATCATATATTATTTGATTTTTATGATTAAAAATAAAAACAGTCTGATTATAAAATTAAATCGTTAATGAATGCAGAATATAGTTAAAAGATGGAAGTACATTTGAAATGAGATGCAAAATAGCAGGACTTGAATTTTACTATTGTATTAAGAGCAAAGTAATGTTTCAAGTGTAGAAATATATTCAAAGGAGATTTAGCTTATTTAAACATTTTTTTCTTCTACCATTATATCAGAAATTCAGGTCATATTGCATTATATAAAATGAGCACTTCATACATTCACTATAAATTTTATAATATTATATTTACAAAAAACTTTATTGTCTATGATAACTTTCACCTTAATAACATAAGATGATATTATAGGGTGCGTAACTATGTAAAATATTGTTTCATTGTGGACTTTCAGAACAACTACTATGAAATAGCCAACATAGTGGCAAACAGTAATTATGAACATTATACAACCCTGCTTATCAACAGGAATAGGTGAGTCAGAGAAGTAAAAGCTTGTATTTCATTTCTACACAAAACAAAAATGAATTTTCAAAATTGCCGAACTAAATGAACATGTGAGTAAATAATTTCTAATGTCCAAAATTTATGTTTGTTAACATTTGCCTGTGTGACTAAAATATAATAGCACAAAATGACCTTGGAAAATATATGGAAATGTGTCTAAGTCATAGAAGCAAACCATGGTATGCCTCATATCTCATTTGTTAGAAATTCCTCTCTGCCCTTTTCTGGTTTTGTATTGTTAGTGTTAAGCTCTTATGGTCAGGGTTTTCTTTCATAGCTAACAAATAAAACTCTAGGCCTTTGGCTTTCTAAAGCCAAAGGGGAAAAGAAGACAGAAAGAGAAAGCTAAAAATGGAGAAAATGTTTAATTCTCTCTTATGGCTATGGAAATGCAGACACTATTCTGTGTCAAGGAACTAGTTTTCATAAAGTGGTGAATTGAGAATATTAACAAAAGCATCAATCTTATTTGCCTTTTAAATGTGAAGACATATGAAAATGTATAATCCTCTTCAAGTTAGTGTTTAATGAACATGTATTTTAAGGCCAATGCTCTACAAACATTGTTACTATGTCTTCTAAAATACAATCTTTAATCCTTGAAAGTGTTCCCATCTATTTTATTCTTTTTCTGAACTAAATAGTTGCCATGTTAACATTTAAAATATATTTTACATTTTTATGAACACTTTAATAAAACCTGTGAAGCCTTTTGTTAAGCCAGAGAAGAAACTGCATTTACCATTCTCTCCCTTCATGCATGAAAATATGATTTAGATGGATTCCTTATTAAAACAAATAATTTAACAGTCTTTCATACTTAATTTAAGAAAATAAAGTACTCTATATAAATGATGGTCCCCCAAACTGGACAAAGTCAATGAACTGTGCCTTAGTTCTTGACCATTTGTATCCAGAAATATTTTTCCTTTTATCATAGTATTTAGATTTTACCAAGTCATTACTGTGACTACTATGGTTAAAATATACACTCTATGAAGGAAGAAAGATGCCTATCTAGCCCACCACTTTGTCTCCAAGCTCCCAGTACACTCCTGACACACAGAAATCATTCACTAAATATTTATTGAATAAAACAGTGAATTATGAAATTGATAGATGATTGTTTCATTAAGGATTTGGAATTTGAGCTAATAATGTTCTTGAAGGATACCATAGTGAGAGAAAGGGCAAGAAGATGATACTCTGCTGCGTATATGGGAAACATAAAGTTTTTAAAATGCCTGACTATAGTATTTATCAGGATTATATTTGCACCTAAGATATAAAGTTAAGTTAGAGAAAGTATTTTGGAGAACTGATTTTCAAACCAAGACAGTTTTGGAAGTCTGGTATATATGAGTAAAAGGTTTCAATTTCTCTTTTAGAAAACGGCAGTATTAAATAATATAGAAGATATTGTATAGGAAATGTATTCCAGATATGAAAGGACTAGAGGAATGGAGCTTTATTAAAATTAAAATGTATTAAGCAAATTAATTTCTGAAAGCTAAAAATGATTTCTCAAATATATTTATATAACATGTGCTATAGAAATAGTTTCATAAAATATAAACAAAAGTCTCACAGAGTCAGAGTAAGAAAAAGTTATATCATTAAGAAATTTCTTTCACATAACTAAAATTTCAAGGCAGCCATCTTTGTCTTAAAATCTAGAATGTAAAACCAGGAAACAGTAGAATTTGCCTTTAGAAATGCTTTATCTCTAGCATTTCTTAATGTGGAGTCAGTGTTTATTGAATGAGTAAACATTTCTGCAAATTTTAAATATTTATTACTTGTTACAGGGGTTTCCAGTGAGCTTTTTTATAGAAAAATTATACTTCCTAATTTACCAGAAAGATACGTACAATCTGCAAGGTCCAGAATGAAACCCTTCAAAATCTAATTATAAACTCATTAATGAGTCATACACATTAAAAAGAGTTAACATCTTTATAAATGCAGAACATCTTGTTTTTATTAATTTAATCTATTTTGTGTTAGTCAAGTAGGCCCAGGCTGGTCAGCACTAATTTTTCTCTCTGTCCCTCGGGTATATATCTCTTCAAATCCTTTTAAAAATGTCTCCAGGTTTCTGGTGGAAGACAAAGCTATTACCTTAAATAATGTTTAAAAGTTAGTTTAGGCTTTGTAGACTTTCTTGTGTGGATGAGTGTCAGAGGTTAATACCAACAAAATGTGGAAAATACATGTTGATGAGGGAAAGAAGTAGGTACGGATATTGATAAGCTAAGAAATGGGCTGTTTGAGTGTGTTCATTTTCTCAACTTTGCTGACAAAAAAATTGAAAAAACAGAAAAGGTTGCCTATGCCCAGAAGCTGAGTTCTGTAACTGATTAGTCTCTGTGGTGCAGAGATTCACCAGTACCAGAGACCAATTAAGTTCTGATGATGGCGACCTCAACTAGGACTAATTTATTGTCAGGGAACCCTAGGAGGTCAGTGACCAGCCTGTGCCCACATAGGCATTTGCTCCCCTAGTGTCTCAGCAGACAGAATTTCCCCATCCAAGCAAACTTCCTGACCCAGCCTGAAAACCACATGTCACTCACTGAATTTAAAAGATCGTATAAGAAGAAAAAAAATGTTTAAGTAATTACATTATAAAATGTCTTTCATAAATTAGTTTTTGGGTTTGTTTTTATTTTTTAATATAGAGTTCCTCCCCAGACTGAAGCAAATAAAAATTTGGTGAAGATAATGACTAAACTCCATGGAAATGGCCTTTATAAAAGCCCAGTAAAATTCAGTTAAAAGCAATGGGTCAAACTAGGAAGATATATACAAATCAATTTAGAATATCTGTAAGTGCAATTAATGCAGTGAGAAATCAGGAATTCAATATCCATAAAACTGGGGGCAGAGCAAAGCACAGAGGTGAGTAACCAGACAGAAAAGCCTAGTGCAGTTTCTCGAACTTGACACTGTCGACATTTGGGGCCAGATAATCTGTGCTTATGAAGGGTTGCCCTGTATAATCAAAAATATCTCCATATGTTGTCAAAGGTTCCCTAGGTGTCAAAATCACCTCTGTTTGAGAACCAATGGTTTAAAGACAGGAGTTGAGCAGTGGATCAAAAATTTAGGCCTATCTATGCAAATTAGTAAGGAATGAATCAAAATAAAGTTGTGCAATAGATACAGATGACTAGTGATACCATATTCTGTCTCAGCAATTAATAATGGTACAAGATAATTACAAAATGACACTCATTGTTAAGCCCCTCATTCGTTATATTTTATTTTAACTTCATAAGATATGACATAAATATTATTTTGGCTCCTATTTTATAGAAAAGAAAAATAAGGTTGGTAGATAGTAACATCATAGTAAATATTATATTATTATTCATGTAGGCCTAAATTTACAAACTATGAATAACAATTAGAGGATGCTGGCCAGGCACGGTGGCTCACATCAGTAATCCCAGCACTTTGGCAGGCTGAGGTGGGCGGATCACAAGGTAAGGAGATCGAGACCATCTTGGCTAACACTGGCCATCTCTAGTAAATATACAAAAAATTAGCCAGGCGTGGTGGCGGGCGCCTGTAGTCCCAGCTACTTGGGAGGCTGAGGCAGGAGAATGGCGTGAACCCGGGAGGCGGAGCTTGTAGTGAGCCGAGATCATGCCACTGCCGTCCAGCCTGGACCACAGAACAAGACTCCATCTAAAAAAGAAAAAAAAGAAAAAAAGAATTAGAGTATGCTGCCTTAGTTTTTTTTTGTATGTTTCCTTCTTGGAAAGGAAGCAGTGTTTGGATACCCTAGATCTAAGCGTTAAGAGTTGGTAAGTATCAGTGGACTCTAGGAATTGCACAAATAATAATCAGGGTTCTTTTCATGTGCTAATTTACTTCTTCCATCTATCAATACTACTTATTACCTACATTAGCATAATAAGACACAGAGACAAAGCTGAAGAGAAAATGTTAGGATTTCATTTCATGTGCTCACATTAACTCTGGCTTCATTGCGTTGTCATATTATAGTTTTTATTTTTCTATATTGCCACAGTTTTATTTCATTGTATGTACTTTTATATGTGTTTCTGTAAGCATTGGAATCATTTGAAAGAACATGGGTTATTTGTAAATATTAATAACTCAGAAGTTCAACAGCATGATGGTAGAGCCACATAAACCCATGTAAAATTCAGAATTTAATGTGAATTTTAGTAAAGTATTTAAATTTTCTGTTTAAATAATTTGAAAGAGTGTTTTCTCAGTTGCAACATCAATATAACCTCTGCTATGTTTTTTGGTAGATTTAATATTGGAAGATATTTAATATGCAGAGTTTATCTCTGGCTATGTATATATTCAAAAGTTATATGATTCACCTCCATTTATTTTATGACTGTCAGAATAAAGGAAAAATTCATAAAGTATATCTTCAGTGCTAGATGTAAATCAAATAAAATATGTATGGTGGGGCCATTTTTATTTGAATTTGCTCCTGTTGATAGGGACTGTGCTTTGTGGCTGTCTGATAGATATGAAACATTTTTATTTATTTCTTTTCCTTTTCCCAAAGTGAGATGACTATCACTGTGACTCATTCTTTTAAGTTGCTTCTATATGGTGACTAATGAGTTCACTCAAACACCTGGTCAATCCACTACACAATATCCAGCTGTTCACTTCATAGAAATAGTGCCTGCAGGCACACACCAGCTTGGTGTGCAAAAATGAAATGCATATTTGAAAAGTTGTTTTAGGCTCAAATTATTAATGTTACCTCCATCAGAGCCCTTTAAATATAGGGGAAGAAAATTGGCCTGGAGGAGAACAGGATCTTAATATATTTATTACAAAATTGAAAAGAAACTGTTTTGCTGTTGAAATGAATATAGCAGTATGGGGTGTGTATGATTTTTCAAGGAGTTTGCAAACATTAATATACTATAATATGTAATAATCACATAACTGGGGCTGAAATATATTCCTAATAAATGGTAAAAAAAAATGTAGGTATTACAGGCTCTCTAAAATTCTCTCAAGGACGTAAAGTTTTGCTTGGATTTTGAAAAATTGATGTATATATAGCCTGAGAGAGTTGAAAAGATGTCTATTCACTAAGATGGGTAGAATGAAGTGCAGAAAAAAAGACAGGAAAGTGGAGGACAAATATCTAGGAAAATAGATGGAAAAAGAATAATCTGGTGGTATTATGCAAGATGAATATGAGTGTCTGTAGGGTAATAGGGGGAGCAAGTTTAGCAGTGAGAACAGTATAAAAGCTATTGCAATTATTCAAACATGAAGTAAAAAGAGGCTGAACTCACCGAATTGCGGTCGAATGAGATATTGCACATGATAAATCAGGTCTTCTTTTTTCAATCTCCAAAATAGCCCGATAGTTAAATATGCTGGTAATACAAATTTATGGGTGTGGTAAACAAGAAACAATGTAAATGAGAATTTGAAAGGGTCTGGAATGTTTTGATAAACAAGCTAGTTGGCAAGCACATTTAAATGACAGCTCCTGTGAAGAAAAATATGTTCGATAGTAATTAAACACCATCAGGAATTAATGGTTTGATTCATGAAGGAGCAGTGCTTATCTTTCAGTCAATAGAACCCATAGCTACATTTATCATCCACACAAAATAATATTTATCACATTTTAAAATTTATAAAACATTTTTACATACATTATCTCATTTGACATTAAAAGGTCACCTTCAGGAAGACATAGCTCATATTGTAATGGGCATTTTATAAGTGCAGTCACTCATTGATTTCATTGTGTAGCCATCCCATTGAGTAGGAGTACATTCCAGGCTGTATAGCAGAGATGCTATGTTAGGCAGAGACTTATTTGCAGTTGTAAGCTTAAGAAGGTGTATCAGTCATTGTCCTGGAAGGAAAAATTGTCTTTGAGGAACGTTTAAAATGTTTAAATGTTTGCAGTACCCAGCTGGGCGTGGTGGCTCACGCCTGTAATCCCAGCACTTTGGGAGGCCGAGGCTGGCGAATCACGAGGTCAGGAGATCGAGACCATTCTGGCTAACACGATGAAACCCCGACTCTACTAAAAATACAAAAAATTAGCCGGGCATGGTGGCGGACGCCTGTAGTCCCAGCTACTCGGGAGGCTGAGGCAGGAGAATGGCATGAACCCGGGAGGCGGGGCTTGCAGTGAGTCAAGATCGTGCCACTGCACTCCAGCCTGGGCGACAGAGTGAGACTCCATCTCAGAAAAAAAAAAAAAAAAAATGTTTGCAGTACTCAAAGGTGAATGAAAGCGGGGAGCTTTTGTCTCTATGGAAAGAGGAAGGTGAATTTACAAGAACCCCACAGGAACTACCATTTGGTAGAGAAATGTGACCAACATGTAGAAGCTTGGGAGGGGATCAGCAGGGAAGCAGGGAAATAAATTCTTCACCTTTACCTACTCCCTGCTCCCTATAATTCTGATCTTCTCTTAACTGCTTCTCGGTAGCCAAACCCATCCACGAGCCAGTGGAATGGAATTTGTTGACCTAGTCTGTATGAGGAAGACTCCCTAGAGCTAGAGAAGAGTAGAACTATATGGCAAGTGGCTTAGGAAGGAAAAAAATATCCAGCAATAAATCTGTGGTGTGTAGTTAAGAAAAGGTGTCAAAATAACTACAGTAAATTATACGACTATATGCATCTTCCTTACCCAGAGATTCATTCTAGGCGAATGGTCAAAAACAATTTTTTCCAGAGAAGTTTACTCAGATTTGTCAAGTGAAAATGTCCTGGTCTAACTTAACTGGACCAGAAAAATTACCCTAAAAAATATATGGCATTGGGCATGAGTAAAACTGACCATTTTTGAGGGCACTGTATGTTCAATATGCCCCAGATAGATCCATAATAAAAACATTATGTGCACAAACATTAGTCGGTTTCCTGAAGTTCTGGTAGCCATAAATAAAAGTGATTGTGTATTGTTTTCTGGATCCCATAGTTTTTTTTCTTTATCATATTGCACAAATTGAGATGCTGCTCAAGTTCCCTTACATGCTTTTTAGAAGAGTCCTGTTTCCAGAAGTAATTTATGAATAATTCACTCTTTCACCACTTAGACAGTTAATTAAAACATAGAGTTGCCATAAAGTTCCTAATTATTCCTATAACTATTTCATAAATAAGTAGTTTAAATTGAATATTCAAATGTCAAGCCCATGGTAAAATTCTCCAAAAATTATTAAGTGTTGTGGCAGACACTATCAGATCTCACTAACACACATAGTCTGCCTCTCCTTTGGTACTCACCACATTAATTTTAGATCAGGTGATTGGCATTGGCAATTTACTCATAAAACAGTTATGTGTCTGGATTTTGTCAGACTCCGTCTGACAGCAGGGGCACAATTCTCTAAGTTGTCCTCCTTTGTCATGGCGAACACTGATACCCAATACCACAAAGGCTACAGGGAAAGATGCTGGGGACTGCTGCACCTTTGGTGCCTATTTGATTAAAATGAGCAGAGCCCCTTGAAGACCAGCAGTAGAAATATACAAAGAATAAGTATTAGCTTTTATTGTTTTAATACCCTGATATTTTGAGGATTGTTTCTTACCACAACATAAATTAGCCAAGACTATACTTCTTAATGCTACATATGAGGCCCTTAATGATTGCCCACTTCCTGTTTATCATATTCTGCAAAAAGGTGACTCTTTATACATACAGAACTACTTTAAGTACATCAAATATTCCATGTTATGTCTTGAAGAATTTTCATATCCATGCATGATGCATCCATTAAAATGCATTTCTTGCCATTTTTCACCTTACCTACTCATAGTATCCCCACCAGGTTACCTTATTCATACAAAAGCAGAGTTGTGCTGGAGCCAAGTCCATGAGAGCCAACTGTTAAATGTTCAGTAATTTTGCAAGACAGTTTTTTATTATTTTATTTTTTATATTTTATTTTATTTTACTTTAAGTTCTGGGATACATGTGTTGAATGTGCAGGTTTGTTACACAGGTATACATGTGCCATGGTGGTTTGCTGCACCTATCAACCCATCATCTAGGTTTTAAGCCCCACATTCATTAGGTATTTGTCCTATTGCTATGCCTCCCCTTTCCCCCCAATCCCCCGACAGGCCCTGGTGTGTGATGTTCCCCTCCCTGTGTCCATGTGTTCTTATTGGTCAACTCCCACTTTTGAGTGAGAACATGTGATGTTTGGTTTTCTGTTCCTGTGTTAGTTTGCTGAGGATAACGGTTTCCAGTTTCATCCATGTCCCTGCCAAAGGATGAACTCATACGTTTTTTATGGCTGCATTGTATTCCATGATGTATATGTGCCACATTTTCTTTATCCGGTCTATCACTGATAAGCGTTTGGGTTGGTTCCAAGTCTTTGCTGTTGCAAATAGTGCTGCAATAAACATATGTTTGCATATGTCTTCATAGTAGAATGATTTATAATCCTTTGGGTATATACCCAGTGATGGGATTGCTGTGTCAAATGGTATTTCTTCTTCTAGATCCTTGAGGAATCACCAAACTGTCTTCCACAATGGTTGAACTAATTTACACTCCCACCAACAGTGTAAAATCATTCCTATTTCTCCGCATCCTTGCCAGCATCTGTTGTTTCCAGACTTTTTAATGATCGCCATTCTAACTTGCGTGAGATGGTATCTCATTGTGGTTTTGATTTGCATTTCTCTAATGACCAGTGATGATGAGCTTTTTTTCATATGTTTGTTGGTTACATAAATGTCTTCTTTTGTGAACCGTCTGTTCATATCCTTCACCTACTTATTGATCGGGTTTTGCAACCCCGTTTTTAAAGGAGCCTGAGTATTAAATTAGATAACTTATAACTAAACAAATTACTTTAAAACAAAATGTATACTTAAAATGAATGACTTCGTGATGATTTTCATCATTTTACTATTATTTATGTTTATTACATACATATGTTGAAAATAATATGCTGTATTGTACTACTGTATATCTCTTTCTAACTTCAAAATCAATGACATCCTTTTGGTGGTTTGAAATTGGTCATAGTGAGATTGTTTTTACCATGGAAATCAGAAAACATCAAAGCAGGGTTGGATTAATTTACTTTCTTGACTGTCTAGACTTAGGAAAGTATGAAGTAAATGTTTACAAAGCAGATTAAACTTAAATGGAAAGTGTGTTTGTAGTCATTACATTGCCAATACATACAAAAATATTGAGGAAGGCCAGGCGTGGTGGCTCATGCCTGTAATCCCAGCACTTTGGGAGGCCGAGATGGGCTAATCACGAGGTCAGGAGATCGAGACCATCCTGGCTAACACAGTGAAACCCCGTCTCTACTAAAAATACAAAAAATTAGCCGGGTGTGGTGGCGGGCACCTGTGGTCCCAGCTACTTGGGAGGCTGAGGTAGGAGAATGGCATGAACCCAGGAGGCAGAGCTTGCAGTGAGCCGAGATCGCACCACTGCACTCCAGCCTGGGTGACAGAGCGAGACTCTGTCTCAAAAAAAAAAAAAAAAAAAAAAAATTGATGAAATAGTCTTCCAATCTCCCAAAACAAATATCTGGTTCAACAAAGCAGTTGCTCACATCATCAATTAGCAAGTGCATTTCTGACATACTATTTTTTTTTTTTTTGAGACAGAGTGTCACTCTTGTTGCCCAGGCTGGAGTGCGATGGCACGATTTCGGCTCACTGCAACCTCTGCCTCCTGGGTTCAAGCGATTCTGCTGCCTCAGCCTTCCGAGTAGCTGGGATTATAGGCATGCACCACCACAACTGGCTAATTCTGTATTTTTAGTAGAGATGGGGTTTCACCATGTTGGTCAGGCTGGTCTCGAACTCCTGATCTCAGGTGATCCACTCGCCTCTGCCTCTCAAAGCGCTGGGATTACAGGCATGAGCCACTGCACCTGGCATACATTTTTATTGTTTATTTTACTCATAAGCATAAATTATCAACCAACATTCATTGTCCCCAAGAGTCCGTTATTAAATATTTACCAGCAAATGGCTGCACAAAAGTTACTTCATTCAGAAAGTTTATTTTTATAATCTTCTCTCAGGAAGTTTTATATATTAACCCAACTTTTATGAACTTAATGTTTGTTATTCCCTAAAATTTGTATGTTGAAATATAAACAGGAGGAAATCAAAGTAAAATGCAGTTATAAGCGTGGGTCCTTAATATGTTATAGGGCTGGTGTCCTTGTAAGATGAACAAGAGGAAATAGCAATCTTATTCTGTCCACCATGTGAGGACACAGTGAGAAGGCAGCTGTCTACAAACCATGAAGAAAGCCCTTAGCAGAAATTCCATCAACCGTTACTTTGATTTTGGACTTTCCATCCCCAGAACTGTGAGAAATACATTTCTATTCTTTAAACCACCCGATCTTTGGAGTTTTCTATGAAAGCCCAAGTGGACTAAGACACCAGCTCCCTCTGAGCAGTGTTCTTCCTAACTGCTTTACTACTCACTTAGCATAATATTATCAGACAAATTATTATACTCTAGTATAAGTGTTTCTGTTAGTCACAGCCAGTACTAATAGTTATTTATTGTATACTGTGTGGGAAATGCTTTTTATTTGCTGTATTAGCAGCTTTTAACAAGTAAAAAATATTCTTTGTTCTTTTGGAGATTACACTGTAGTGTAGGGAGACAAAATAAACAAGAAAGATCAATATTTTATGGGGGAATAAAAAAATAAAGGAAAATTAGATAATGTAAAAAAGTGATTGTGAAGAAAGGAAATTTTTTAGATCAGGTGTGATGATGATTTGCTTTTTGAAATCAGCACTTTGATTTGCTCCACAAATTCCTAATTCTCTGCTTTCAGTAATGAAGCATTCCTTCCACAGCTACTGGAAATGCTAAGAACTGCCTTTTTGCATCTAAGTCTCCCTCCAAACATTGACCTTAGCTGAAGTGAATTGCCTTTATTCATTGTTGGCAGCATATATCTAACGACAGGATAATGAGTGTTTAAAGAGCTCTAGACTCCTCGTCCCAATTCAAGGCAACTCTGGGTGACCATTCCAGCTTCAGAGCTCCCCATGAAACTGACTGAGGCCTCCATATCCATGAATCGCCAACCAACTACTTTTATATGACTGCATTATCAGCAACCAACTTCTTCCTCTGCCCAGTTCTGCTTCCTTAACTCCTCACAGTTGTTATGCCTAAAAAACTCCTTACTAATATTTTTACATGTGAATAACTCTGTTTCAGAGTATGTTTCATGGGGAATTCCACTACCAATAGATGGGAACAGAAGTGGTCCAAATAAGCAGATGTTAAGTGGAATTCCTGAATTACTCACAGACTAATTGACAAAGAAGTCTCTTTCACTATGGCAGGGTACCATGAATAGACTTTGACAGGGGCAGTGTTACAAATGTGCAGTTGTTGAAACCTCCATTGGTGGTTAACTAAGAAGATACACCAGTGGAATAAAAATGCACTGGCATGTGTAAAATGGTGTGTCTTGAAGTATAGGAAAAACTGTAATCATGACAAAACAATTAGATAACTAGTGCTGGGGATAATCAAAGACTGAGAGTAATTGATCAGCAATTAAATACAAAGTGCAAGTATCAGAGGAAGTCCTGGTGGCATATAAACAGACTCTTATTAATCAAGAATACAGAAAAAGCTAGGCCTCTAGTCCAAGGCTTAGCTATATCATTAGCAAACTTCTGAGGTTCAAGTTTTATTCCAATATATCTGTTACCGAGAGTTCAAGGCATTAATTGGAACAGTATGAGGAATTGAGAAATCAGATGACAACTTATGTTGAAGAGTTTCAAATTACAAAACTGAATGATACATCTGACCCTTCTATAGTAGTGGCCCAATCCTATAATTTTAGAGCTAGAAAAATTTAACTTGTATGAAGAGAATGCCTTATTAAGAGTACACTCTTGTCACTCACTGCTTTCCCCTACTTCGCCTCTTACCACTAGAACAAAGCTAGAGCAAAGGTACAATATAACTCTATTATATGGCTCTGTGTCCCCATCTAAATCTCATCTCAAACTGTAATTCCCACGTGTCAATGGAGGGACCTGGTGGGAGATGATTGGATTATGCAGACTGTTTCTCCCATATTGTTCTGTGAAGATGAGAGTCTCATGAGACCTGATAGTTTTAAAAGTGCTCTCTCTCCTGCCGCCTTGTGAAGATACTTGCTTCTCCTTTGCCTTCCACCATGATTGTAAGTTTCCTGAGGCCTCCCCAGCCATGCAGAACTGTGAGTCAAGTAAACCTCATACTTTATAAATTACCCAGTCTCAGGTAGTATCTTCATAGCAGTGTGAAAACGGACTAATAAACCCTATTTGGAAGGTGCCAAGTATTCCAAGAGAAGGCATTATCTTTCCAAATAGGAGCAATAACAAGTCAACATATACCTTTTGGAAATAAATAAATATGATTAGGATTATATCCTGTAAGTTCTTGATCAAGGGGAGCAAAATATAAAGTTGGATAGGAAAAAAGTTTGTCATTTTATGAGCAATTCTCCCGAAAGTAGTAGTTAATATTTTGGCTAGTGCTTTGGGATACAACACTAAATCATTACTAGTATTTGTCTTAATAATTTGGAGAAAGCAGGACAAGTAGGAATTCCAGAACTGTTATGACAGATAAGTTAAGTACAATTTAAAAGACAGAGAAAGTGAGCATGTAAACGTGACACACTGTGCAAGTCCAACAAATCAACAAGAGGAGTATGTTTCATGGGAAAGATCCAAAGGACATTCCATTTACCAAAGCCATTGGAAATGTGATTGTGAGTGAAGCAAGAGTATCTCTGAGAAACACGTAGGCAACCAGCTTTGCAGATTAGGACTGAGAGTAGAAAATGTTGATGCATAACTTTTTGCCATGATAGAAATGAGAATGATAGAATTCTGATGTCTCAGAGACTGGATGGCAGCACTTAACCATCAGAAGAAAGGTGGGTGCAATTATCACAGTGAGGAAGGGAGGATGGTTGGGAAAAGAAGTGATTCATAGAGAACTACAGAGATAGTTAACAGACAACAAGGTCATAGGGGCAAAACATATGGTCTCAGTCAATAATAGAATTGCTCAACCTACCAGAATGTTTTATTAAATACAAAATAAAAAATGGCAGATCAGGGATTAAAAGCAGTCAATCCAATGAAAAGCCATGTTCCCTTGCCCCGTTCTCCAACCATTGTAGACTCAGAATCTATTAAACAAAAGAGAGGCTAAATCTTCCAGAGAAAGTCTCTTGCACCACCATGACAAATGTGTGTATAGGGTGATGATTACATTAGTCCTTTCTGAAACACAAAAACTATCATTCTTTACTCAGGTAACCAACACTGAGAAAGGGTAATGTCCAAACGTTTTGATAATTGTTTGATTTGGAATCCAATTGACATTGATACAAAGAGATCCACCTTTAAGAATGTGGCTAATGAGACTTCAAGTAATAAATAATGTCCTAGCATAGTTTGGGCTTACAATGGGTCCACTGGCTCAAAAGACTTATTTTCACTTCCCTTTTTCACAAATGTATAATTGGAATAAACATTATATTCTGTTAGCTGAAAAAAATGTTCATATTTGTTCCTTGGTTAGTAGGGTGAGATCTGCAGTAGTGAAGAAGGGCAAGTAGAATTATCAATAAGTGCTGCTTCCTACTCAACATATTGTGTCAAAAGTAATATAGTATTGTGTGGCAGGGGAAAATATGAGATTGGATATTCTTGAAAAAATGACACAGGTGATATTCCCTCATTACATCCTCTTTTTGATTTACCAGTGTGACCCTTACAAAAGCACTCTGGAGAATAAAAGTAAATGAATGCAAATTCAAGAAAATCATAGATCCAATTACAGCTGCTATTCCAGATGTTTATTTGCTCAAGTAGATTGGCACTCACTCAGATTCACTAACATACAGACATTAATCTGGGAATAGCAATTTTCCCCCACCCCTCTGAGAAAATAAGGGCATCAACGATTACATTTATGTAAAATGGTAACAATACACATTTATGAATTAGCTCGCGGACTATGTTAACTCTCATGCCATTTGTCTGACATAGTCCAAAGAGACTGTACCTGACAAGAATATCACATTGTTCCACTATATTGTTGACATCATGTTAATCCGATCAAATCAGAAAGTAGCAAGTATGTTGGTCCAGAGTGTATGTGATACAATCTACCTAGTTCCAGAGGCCATGGAGCATGCCTTGACAGCTCTCCAAAACAAACAACAAATTGTTGTACCTAGTTTCATCTACCATAGGAAAGGAAACTCCTGAAGCAGGGAAATCAATGTTTGTTTTTTTAAACCATGTTTTATAGTGAACCTTTTCATTTTGAGCAGAATATATAGTAACATATCATGGTGGGAATTTAAAGAGCAATTATTACAAAACTCTGTATTGAGGAGGTTTCTACCATGGTGTTGATGAAAACTCAGAGAATTAAAAAGTGTGCGATAGGTTTTTAAGGTTTAACTGAACAACCTTCTATTGGATGTAGAAGATCATATAAAGTAAAAGACCAAGGATCATATAAAATTATTAAATTAGTCTATTCTGTATGTAGAGTTGAAACCTAAATAAACATGGAAAAAATATTTAGAGCATGTTAAATTGCTTGAGGAATCCAAGCGAGAATAATAAGAAGGAAATAGATTTCTGGATCTGAGCTAGAATATACATATATAAAATTTGAACTGCTAAACACATATTTAATATCAAAATCCAGAAGCCTGAAGGAGCTGACTTTAGTTTGACAAAGAAGTGGAATCAAAAATAACTCTTTGGTTACTGCAACAGTTTTTTTAAAGGAGTAGAATGGGCAAAGGATACTAAGAAGAGACAAACATTCAGTAAGGGAACAATCAAGAGTGCTGGGTTATCAAAATGAATACAGATATGTGCTTAAAGAAAAATGGACAAATTAGTTATATCCTTCATAGTTTCAGTTGGAGTAAAATATGAATAAAAATGTGATCATTTGATTTGATATTGAGAATGTCATTTTTGTGTTCATTGGAATGGTGGGGAAAAAAAAAGTCTTTTGCCAATTATGCCAGATGTGGCTTTTGGTAAAGACAAATCAGAGACAGTTAGAGAATGGTAATTGAGTGATGCTGAAATGGAATCAGCAATGTACTTTTTTTTTTTTAGATGGAGTCTCGCTCTGTCACCCAGGTTGGAGTGCACTGGCGCAATTTCCCAAAGTTGTGGGATTACAGGCATGAGCCACCATGCTGGGTGCAATGTCCTTTCTTAAGAGGCAATTTTGCTCTAAGAGAGGTAGAAGAGTGATATGGGAGTAGTGAGATTGGAGAGTATATAAATGCTAGGGCAAAAAAAACAGAGCTTTCTACATTATTTTCCTTTCAAACTTGGAGAACCAAGACATGCATGTTTCTATGATGTTTGAGATTTTTCAGTAAAGTAGGGTAAATGAATAAAGAAAGAGAGAGACAGAATAATTATAATATGGAATCATGTCTTTTCAAAAGGTAAGTGAGATAGGAAACTGAGAAGAATGGAAATGCTACACTCCTGTCACAACATTAGCCAGAAATAAATCATCTGCAAGTTAATGTCTCTCTCTAGTTACACTTTCTGTAAACCCTAATGAATCATTTTACTGGAACATTATGTATATTTGGTTATTTTATTATTCTCTATCTTTGAAACCCACATATAAACATTTGTTATTTGAGACTCTGTTCATATTTTCTTTGAAAAAAATGGTATCCACCTGCATACTGCATCAACTCATCTCATGTCCACCAATGAAATGAAACTATCTTTTATTCTCAAAAAATATATACGGTCTTTTTCCTACTGTCATTTTTCTATTTTTTTAAAATATTTTATCACATCCAGTTGTTCCTCCACATATTTGAATATTTGTGCTTGCTAGTGCCATATTCCATATTCCATTTCATATTACCTCTCTGTTCCCGTATATAATAAACTCACTATAGAAGACTGTCCCATGCAAGTGATTTGTATTGAGCAAAGCCTTCCCCTACATGCACTATTTTCTAGATTCTCACCATTTGATGCCTTTCACTTGTCATTCAATTTCGTGCAAAACATATTGATGTCAAAGAATAATGTTTTCTGAGGAGTTGGTCTGCCAAAGTTGTGGGAGTTTCAATCTTCAAAAGGAATAAATAGACAACAGTTTGACTATGTGGCTTAGTCTAAAGTGTAATCTTAGAGATTTATACTAAAACTATACTACAATATATACAGATCTGGATTTCTTTATATGCTCTTCTGTAATGTAACTTCACTAGCTCTCACACATCATAAACTCTCCAAAAGGTAATTGATTTCATGTTTGTGTACAGTGACAACTGCTTCTTTGTCTCAGCACATTTCCAGTCATTCCTAAATAATTTATTGAAAAGTTAATTTTTAAAATAAATAAAAAATACTCACTGCTTCTTCCTTGGTGTTTTTGTAAAAATAAAAGATGTTAACAATATATTATACATTATTATTAAATTTTCTTTATGACTATTCAGGTATTTTTACATAAATATAATTAATATTACTTAAATAATGTAAAGATGTTGAAAATGATAAATCAGTAGAGCTTTCATTTATTTGAAACTATCACAACATATGTGTGGTTAAAATAAAACATTATCTGGAGATTTTATAATTTTATTTCTACATTTGTGGTTGTGCAACGTAAATATTAACAATAATTTCAAAGTAAAATTTTGCAATTTCAGAAAAGATCTATAATTACAAAGACATGTGAAGTCGTAAGGCTACATTGATGTTAGCTATGCTTTGTGACGAATCTATGCCAACTATACCAAATATTATCTAAAATTAAAGATAAATTGATTTCATTCAAAAAGATTTGCAATTATTTTGCTTCAGTAGAGATATTGTAATGAAGTAATATAAAAATTAGCCATCAAAGACTTGACTTCTGAACACATAGAAAATGATCTGCCTCACTGAATTCTTGTTAATTTTACAAAGTGAGATGTTTATAGCATACTACATTGTTATTATATAAATTTATAATACATTTCACATTTATTGATTTTCTGTTTATTTCCTTGATTTTATTTTTTTCCTAGTGGTGACATTTTATCTTTAGTTAAAACATTTCAATAAGATCCCTTTACTGCACTGATGCTCTCATCAGACTGAGCCAAAAACATCTGAAAATGTTGACGAAGCAAGGTGATTTTGAATTTGTGACAAGCACTGCTTTAAGCTTCAGTTTCACAGAAAGAAAATAGTCCCTTTTACAGACCTACATTACAAGTAAGTACACAAGCAAGTATCAACATAAATATTTGAAAATAAATGATTATATATTTATCAATTAAATTGGTATTGGTGTGTGTGTGTGTGTGTGTGTGTGTGTTACTCTTCACTTCAAACACTAGGAATACCAGATAAGCTACCATCTATGTATGGATGATGAATAAAATATGATTAATATCACATTGAAAATAGTTCTCATGAAGCCCATTTAGGGATTTAGTTACAGTACGTGAAAAAAATCGATTTGCTAGCAACATAATAAAATCTTAGAAATTCTAAAAAGTGATGTTTTCTGGAATGTCATCACAGCTAAATACATCACATAATGTGATATATGAGAGAAAAGTATTTTATATCCTTGTATTCTTGGTGTATTAAATAATTGATAGGGTTATTTGTCTTCACTATAATATTAAAAAGGCATTGCCCTTCTAAATGGTATATGTTTTAATAATCATTTTCTCAAATTGTTAGGCTTAGTGGGTTTGATTTTAATTTAATAATTTATTGACTTTGGCATAAGATTACATAACTGCAGGAACAAAGATTTTTTAACATTTTATTGTATAATTTTCAATAAAACAGAATTCCAACAGTTGTGAGAAATGAAAAAATCAAATACTATATGAGCTTAAGTTCTGCTGAAAATTTGCTAGGTTAAAATAAGAGCAAGTTGGGCACTTTAACACTTCAAACTTGGGCAAAATATAATATTCTGGTCCACAGGTACACACGATGGCTATTTTTGCAGTCCAGTTTCTTTAGAAATTGCATACCTACTTCAATGTAATATTCCTAAAGTGCTTCAGGGTAATTTTTACAAATCATGATCTTTTGGAATAATTCATTAATTTAACTAATATTTATCACTGTATGCCTACTATAAAATCATTCCTGAATATTATCAATTTTAATTCAGTGTGAAATTCTTCCTCCTTAACTTTAATTCTCTTTCTTTCTCTCTTTTTTTCCTCTCCCCTCCTTTCTTTGTTCTTTCCTGACCACCCTCCTTCCTATCCTCCATCCTTTATTTCTTGTATTTTTGAAAGAGATAATTTGGGATTCTTTGGCAGCCAAGAGGATTGGCAGCCAAGCTAAGCGTGTATGGAATATAAAGAGAAAACACTTGAGATTGAGGTAAATCTTGAACAGCATTGAAAGTCAAGTTGGCGTTAACTAGATAAAATGTGACTAGGAGATGGGCATAGGCAAATAAACACATGGAAAGGTGAGGGAACAGGGCAAAAATCAAATAATGTAATGACACTGAGGGAGTATACTTTGCATCTGAAGAAGTGACATAAAAAAGGTCATGCAGGAAATGAGGGTACACGTTGTTACAAATCCTAGGTGCCATCACAAGAACTATTACTTTTAATATAAAAAAATGAGGAAAGCACAGGATTATAAGAAGAAAATGTCAGGATCACAATTGCTTTCTGAAAAACATCTTCACTGCCTCTATTGTTCAGTAAATTGTAAGATAAAGTACTTGTGGGAAGATCTTTGTAAGTTTTTATTTAAACAGGAATCAGCTGGGCTTGGGAAGCCAGGGCGGATCACTTGAGGTCAGGAGTTTGAGACCAGCTTGGCCAACATGGCAAAACCCGTCTCTACAAAAAATACAAAAAATTTAGCAGCTCGTGGTGGTGCATGCCTGCAATCCAAGCTACTCGAGAGGCTGAGGCACAAGAATTACTTGAATCAGGGAAGTGGAGTTTGTAGTGAGCTAAGACCGCACTACTGTACTCCACCATGGGTGACAGAGTGAGACTCCACCTCAAAAAAAACAAAAAAAACACAAAAACAGAAATCAATCAGCTTTGATGATTAAAATAACACAGACCAACAACGATGACTGAAAAATCATTTAAAAAAGCACTATGTAAAATATCATTTAAAAATAGCACTATTTAAGTATTATTACTATGTATACATATGTACATACACACATACATCACATATTTCTTGTGAATATTAATAAAATTATTTACCCTATCATAGGTAAGTTATTTCAATTTTTAATTTTTTGATTTAATAAGGATATTTGTCTCAATTAGTTCAGCTTAAGAAAACATCTATTCAATTTGGACATCTATTTGTCCAGCACAAGCTTTTCTGCTAAGCAACAATTTTCCAGCTGCATAAAGGCATTGTTAACTGCATTTGTCACAAGTACTTCAAATCTAATTTGTTCTAAACAGGGTTTACCTTCATGATACTTTACAAAAACGATTTCAAATTATTGCTCATATGGCTTATTGATATCCTATTAGTCTACAAGCAAGACATTTTCCAATCCTCTAAATCTTCCCTTCCCTCAATTTGCTATGTCTGACTGAGAAACCTTATTGCATCTATGTCATGAATACTTTTAAATCCGATTTCCTTTGTTCACTCACCCTGGTGAATTAGAAAAGATATATATCACCAATTTACTATTTTCCATATTTTCTCTAAGTATCAATCACATTAGGCTAATTGATTTTTCTATTTTCTATTCTATCACATTTTTATTCCATCCCCCAATTTCAGTCCATCTTTCACTTTCAGTCCATTAACCAAAACGTAGACTAGAATGCATGTCTCCTACTTTCATCCTTAGAGTTCTTATCTATTGCACTCTAAAATAAGATGTCTCGGAATAGGCTAGGAAGCCTAGTATTATCTTGAACACTTCAAACCCTTTAGCTTCATATTGTCACTCCTTTTTCCACTTCTTCCCATATGTATGCTTATGCAATATTCAGCTAATTGCACTTTACCTAATTTAATCATTGCTTGTGGCTTTATTCCTTAGCTTATGCTCCCCCTTTGAACAAAATCTCCCTTCCCTCTCTTCTTATTCCATCTGGCTACAGGATACCTACCCTCTGAGACTAATTTGTAAATATATTTTCTTCCCAGCATACTTTCCAAATCACTTCAGGTTGCGATAAATATATTTTCTATATGCTCAAATGGAATCTTAATGTTACAGGTGGAGCTGTTCAATATGTTATTTAATAAATCACAATGCAATTTTAAGTACCATTAGACCGTTTTTTTCTCATAATTTATTGATATTTGTAGACTCTTATTACTTATTGTCCTTAGCAGTCTACTTTGAATCAGTTACAAGGGCACAAATATCACTTTAAAGTACCTTTAAATTACATCTTTTAAAATTCATAAGACAAGCATAAAGCAGTACTTATGCTTTTCCTCATCCATGTTTTCAAGAGTTCTGACATTTTCAGAAAGTGTTTCCTGAAAAAGAAAGGTGAGACGGTGTTTAATAAGAAAAGAAAATGCAAGCTTATGAAATATGAAAACTTTGTGCCATTAGATGATAACCTCTTTATTTTTGGCTTTCTATTGTGCACACAGGCAAGCTCTCATGTAAATTAACGTATCTTTGAAAGTGTATCTATTTTCTAGAAGAAATACATTCCTTGATAAAATCCAGTCTATTGTAATCCCAGCTACTCCGGAGACTGAAGCAGGATAATTGCTTGAACCCGGGAGGCGGATGTTGCAGTGAGCTGAGATAATGCCATTGCACTCCAGTCTGGGCAACAAGAGCAAAACTCCAACTCAAAAAAAAAAAAAAAAAAAAAATCCAGTCTACTAATCACAGTCTAACCTATGTAAAATTTCCTTACATCTGACCCTCAAGCCATCTCAAAATCGAGACTATTATAGAAAGTTTTACGTATGTATGACCTTACTGAATTTATAGCATAAAAATTTAATTTTTCAATGGCAAAGTGCACCATAAAAAGAAGCCTAAGAAATTAAAGTCTTTTTGTTTATATATCATATCTTGTTTAGCATAATTTTATGTTAAAAATTTACTAAACTAAGATCATGGCTCATTAAAATTTAGCCAATAACCAAACAATTCTTTAAAATGAAAATTTAACCAGCATTATTTTATCTAGGGTGGATGAAATATAGGAGCTTTACCAAATAATTTTAGTTATCGGGTAGTTTAAGTTTAGTTACATTATTGGATATAGGATATACATAAATGTGTTACACTATTGGACAGGACTTGTAAGAGTCTGAGATCTCTTCAGTAACCTGTTGCTCAAGGAGACTTGCATTTCAGTCTTCTAAAGGCCATAGCAATGTTTTATGAGTTTCCTATGCTGAATCACACTGAGCCTATGAGAACAATTATGGAATTTATTAACATATAGCTATTATTCCTCAGTATATCTAGACTGTTGCTCTATTAGATTTCTGAAGGACCAACTATCTCAGACAGCATCTTCATATCTCATACATTTCCTGGTTGACAAATCCACATTTCCAAATTGCAGTCAGTCTACAATGGAAAAGACCTGCAATCTATGAGATATACATGACCAGCTGGATTTGATTTTTTTAAAGATTCCAATGTTAAAATGGGTTACTGAATAATATCACAAAACATATTTCTTTTTCCACCTAAGCCACTTATTTATGGCAGTAATGTAATGAAGCACATTGATTTATGACAGTTTTTGGTAGCGACATATGAATTTCACATTGAGTTTCTTGCTCAATTAAATGCTTCCATGAAGGTGACTAAGTCATAATTTTTAACATCTGAAAGCCTAGATCTTCTGATGACTAGTTATTATAATTACTATTTTTAGATTTATTTAGTGTATTTTAAAATGACAATGTGATAGACGTGAAAGACTCCAATCTTTCATAGTGCCACAAAAGATAACATAAAAATATTTAATATCCCAAATGGCTATATGCTTTATATAAATATTAATAACTTATTAGTAAATAATTCTGTTTTACACTCAAATATTTTGAAAACCTTTTGATACCTGTGTTTCCAAAGATTACATTTTCAGACTGGACTTCTAGAAGTCTGAGATCCTTTCAAAAACCTGATACTCAAGGGTATTGTGATATCAAAAAGTCATTCTCAGGTTGAATATACATATTGATTTAATCATATATATATATATGTATACACATGTATATACCAATCAGTCTTCTATGTTTTCAGGGATAATATTATTCCTTTTATATAAGGATAAATGATTTAGCCTAAAATATATGATCACCTAGTGTTGAGGGTGTGGTCAATAATTTTGTTTTATTGTTTAAAGAAAATCTTCCCAAATCATATAGAGTGAAAAATGGCATATACATGGCAGCATATGAAAAATGCTAAATTAAAAATGAGAAAGTAACATAAGAGTGGTTAGATTTGATAGGCCTGGGTGATGATGTCTCTTCAGGATGACCTCCATATTCTCTCACTGTTGCCATTAGTAGGTGAGTTTGAGTATTCATAAAACTTTTCGTGGTATAACTGACCCTCTATGCATTTGCCATTTTGTACAACAACCTAAACCTGGTTCTTTTTGCTACAGATATTACTAAAATTTCATTACTAATTATGTAGAAGAGAATAAATGCATCTGTGAAAAAAGCCTTTTAAATAAGCCTTTTAGTGTAGTTATTGAAGCATTAACCACTGACCATGAAGCAATACAGCTGTTGTTCAATTTCCAGTTTCCTACTCACAATCTATGTGACTTTAGCAAATTATTTATCCATTCCATGTTACAGTTTCCTCATCTGCGATATAAGCTAATACACACCTAACTCATCGATTTTTATAAAGACTTAGTGATTTATTACTTTTAAAGTTTTCCAGTTTTTATGCACACAGAAATGTCAGGGCTTTCATTATTCCTGCTGAAGGTATTTTGTCAAACATCCAGATCATGTGTTCTTAACTTAGAGTTCATGGAATCTGTGTGTGAAATTCAGGGATTTTGAGATCTGGCATGGAAACAACACATCTTTGAAATTTCAGATTATTTTCATTTGATATATCTTTTGCAGATACCTCAAAAAGCCATTTATAGTTATCTTTATTGCAAAATCATAATTATTTTGATCAACAAAACATTAGTGATTACCATCTTCCTCTCTACAGATGGCTATGCCATAAAACTGGCCATCTATTGAGCTATATTGGGCCTGGCAATAGTCATTAGGCCACAAAACACTCAAATTCAGAGTTCTCCAATTCTGACCCAGACAGGAAGTTACTTTCCATCATTGCCCATTCACAATCATTTGCTGATCAATATGTAAAAGGCAGTTAACAACCAGCCTAGAGTTTAATGTTCAGCCATTACATTCATTACACTAATCCTTCTTGAAACATAAAACTTAACTTACCTAGATTTAAATGCTTTCTTATTTATTGTGTTATGAGAAGCATATATATATTACAATTTATAAAATACTGTAATAATTGTCAATATATTTCATGTTTATTGTAATACTATGTATTTCTATGTAATTTATGCATTTAAACACATATTTTGATGGGTAGTTTGTAAAACTGAACAAATTGTCCAAGTGGGCCATGGCACACACACGTGCACACACACACGGGCACACACACACATTTAACTTTCAGACTCTACCTACTAAGCTGGTTTGTAAAAGCTCAAAGGACACTTTTTTTTATGAAACTTTCATGGTTTTCCCCAAATATAGTAACAGTAACTACTATATATGAAGTGACTTACTTTATATCAGGCAGGCAATTTATATATACCATTCTAATAAGTCCATACAGAAAATCTGCAGGCTATTTGTTTTAACCCTCAGTTTACAAATACAGTCCATAGAATTTCAATAAATACTTAAAACTAACCAGACTGCTACAGGTTGAATTAAAATTACAAATTATAACTTTAAAGCAATATTAGATATATTCTATTTCTGTTGTATTTATCTGTCACTTTTTTCCTTATTGTTTCTAGTACATTCTAATGCTTTATATAACTGATATCAGCCTTTTTTTGTGGCAAATGATGCAAAGATTTATACATAGTGGGTGCTCACTACATATTTGACAAATCAAGGCATTGATTTTAATTCAGAGAGGGGAAGCAGAGACAAAGGAAAGTAACAAATCGAACAACATATTAAACTTGGCTGGGCACGGTGGCTCACAACTGTAATCCCAGCACTTTGGGAGACCAAGGTGGGTGGACCACAAGGTCAGTAGTTCAAGACCAGCCTGGCCAATATGGTGAGACCCTGTCTCTACTAAATGTACAAAAATTAGCCGTGCATGGTGGTGGGCGCCTATAGTCCCAGCTACTCAGGAGGCTGAGGCAGGAGAATCGCTTGAACCTGGGAGGCAGAGGTTGCAGTGAGCCGAGATCGCGCCACTGCACTCCAGCCTGGGTGACAGAGTGAGACTCCATCTCAAAAAAACAAAACAAAACAGAGCAAAAAAAAAAAAAAAAAAAAAAACAACTCATAAACCCACACATTAAATATTCAGAGATTTGAGTCTTTTTCTTTGTTAATTCCTGTAGATAATACTGACTTTTGCAAGTTAATTTTTTTTTGTCTTGGGTTTTGCTTTTTCAATTTGTAAGACCTTAGAGAGTCATTTCAAAAATAGAGCTAAGCCTCTATATACTCATTTCTTAATAATAGTGTATCATTTCCTAAAGAAAATCAAGTGTGTTTTGTTCACTGTGTAAAAATCCATAACACCAAAATAGTTTGATAAAATGAGTTATTGTATTTGTAGTTTACATTTATTCTCTAAATTAACCTACTTTTCTTTGTAGAACCTCCTAATCCATTTAATCACAATAATACTAATATTAATATTATATTAGCCATTTTCCCCCAAGAAATGAGTTCTAAATTGCTCCATAGCACACAAATGCTCTTTTCTCCCATGTTTTCCTTAAAGGAAATATATATCTAAGAGATTAAGTGAGGTTACAAAGTTCACACAGTCTTACAAACCTTGATGTTAGGAATCAGATGCTTAGTCTTTCTGGCATTAACAGCATATAATTGTGATAATAGTATTATTCATTGATTTCTTTGTTTCGAACCAGTTACTGTACTGAGCACATTAACACAAATCACTTCAATTAAGCTTGACCATAAAACAACAACAAAAAACTTTGCTTTATTATTTCTTAAGTTTTTTCTATTAGGAAACTAAAGAATCAATAATTTTAGAATATTGCTCTAGTTTATAGAGTTCGTAATAGAGTCTTGATTGTAAACTCTAAGTATTGTCTTTTGTAGGCATGTGTTTTTAGCCATTAATCTGTGTGTTTCCTAGGAGATAGACCAATGTGTATTGCCATCCTGCCCCATGCTGGGCCTCTGTTACATCTTTCATGAAAAACCTGTTCATCATTTATTTCTCATGAAAAATCGTTGCATATTTCCTTATCATTTCTTTCTCTGTCCCCTGGGGCATTTCTTATAATAATAGTTGTTAACAATTTACTAATTGCCAGTCACTCGTCTAGATGCTGGGAACAAAACAGTGTGTAAAACTAAACTCCCTTTTCACAGAATTTACATTTTAGAGATTTCCTCTTTGACTAATGGATGATTTAAAAGAGCTTTGCTTTCCTAGAGTACAATCACTAATTTTTAATTAGGTTTCATTGTAACTGGATAATACACTCTATAAATTGTTAATCTGTTTAAACTTATCAACATTAGGTTTATATACAGTAAAGGGTCTACCATGGTGAATATACATGAACACTGGAAAACAATGTTGACTGCCGTTTTCTAGAAATATCGATTAGTACAAAGTGTTATTTGGATCTATGTCTTTATTTTTGCTTTCTTATTATTTCTCCAGTGGTTGTATCAATTATTAAGAAACTGGCGTATAATCTTTTTCTATAATTGTGAATTTATCCATTCTTTTTAATTCTGTCAGATTTGTTTCAAATATTTTGAGGCTCTCTTATTAGGTATATACATTATAATTGATATTGTTTTTCTGATAAATTTTTATTTTATTTTATTATTATTATACTTTAAGTTTTAGGGTACATGTGCACAATGTAAAGGTTAGTTACATATGTATACATGTGCCATGTTGGTGTGCTGCACCCATTAACTCGTCATCTAGCATTAGGTATATCTCCTAATGCTATCCCTCCTCCCTCCCCCCACCCCACAACAGTCCCCAGAGTGTGATGTTCCCCTTCCTGTGTCCATGTGTTCTCATTGTTCGATTCCCACCTATGAGTGAGAATATGTGGTGTTTGGTTTTTTGTTCTTGCCTCAGTTTACTTGCAATGATGATTTCCAATTTCATCCATGTCCCTACATAGGACATGAACTCATCATTTTTTATGGCTGCATAGTATTCCATGGTGTATATGTGCCACATTTTCTTAATCCAGTCTATCATTGTTGGACATTTGGGTTGGTTCCAAGTCTTTGCTATTGTGAATAATGCCGCAATAAACATATGTGTGCATGTGTCTTTATAGCAGCATGATTTATAGTCATTTGGGTATATACCCAGTAATGGGATGGCTGGGTCAAATGGTATTTGTAGTTCTAGATCCCTGAGGAATCGCCACACTGACTTCCACAATGGTTGAACTAGTTTACAGTCCTACCAACAGTGTAAAAGTGTTCCTATTTCTCCACATCCTCTCCAGCACCTGTTGTTTCCTGACTTTTTAATGATTGCCATTCTAACTGGTGTGAGATGGTATCTCATTGTGGTTTTGATTTGCATTTCTCTGATGGCCAGTGATGGTGAGCATTTTTTCATGTGTTTTTTGGCTGCATAAATGTCTTCTCATAATACTGCTTTTATTGAAGTCCTTTTTATGTTAATATATCTTCTCCAAGCTACATGTGCTGATTCTTTATTTGAAATGTATTTTCTAGCAATTTAATTATTACCTATTTTTGTATATTAAAAGTGGATTCCTTGTAGCCAATAAGAAGTTAGATCTTGCTTTTAAAAATTGACTTTGTCAGTCTAACATCTCTTCCTTTAGTCCTTCAAATCTGTTTCTCACTAGTATAATTTCCACCTAGTCTGAGAAATTTCCTTTATAATTTCACGTAGAACATAACTAATATTCTCTTGATTTTTTATTCACCTGAATATGTCTACTTCACATTCTATTGAAGGTTATGTTCAATGGGTATAGAATACTAAAATGACCGGTGTTTTATTATGTCTTGTTTTTTTTCTTCTTTTCTTTTTTTCCTTTCTCTATGAAATTTGAAAATGTTGCTCCTCTGTCTTCTAGTCATGGTTTCTGACAATCCATTCAAATTATTACTTCTTTATGTATAATGTTTCACTTTTCTCTAGTGCTGTGAAGACTTTTTCTTTATATTTGCTTTTTAACATTTGATTTAATGGATATAGGCATAGTTTTCTTAGACTTTATGTTGCAGAATTTTGCTCCTTAGTTCAGCTAAAACCTAGGTTCTCGTCACATGACCAGGAAAATTTAGGAATGCAGACACATTGGAGGGTTAGTAGAACAGGGTTTTATAGGGCAAAAAGAAAAATAAAACTTTCAGCAAAGCGAGAGGGGTTCCTGCTACCGGGTCCTCACCTCACAGATCGATTCCCACATTACCACAGGAGCTGAAGAGAGCAGGCTCCTCCCCTGCATAAGGCATGACATCCACGTGGCTCCACCCACTTCCTCCAGTGTGCAGGTTGGGCTCCAGTCCACTGTGGGCATACCCAGACAAGCCCTGGGAAGTTTCCCTCATCTACACAAAAGCATCTGATGTAAACACTTGTGTGATGGGTTGGAAATTCTCCAGGGACACCTTTTTATCTGCCTAGGCATTTGGCTGTCTCATTCCCCCCTCTAAAGAAGTACCTCTAACTGCCATGAGAATAAGGATAAAGATAAGGATGAAGACCAATCTTAATTGCTTCCTATTGTCAGGGAAGCTGTTTTGGGAAAATGGCAATCAGATTTCCCTCAGAGGCCTATTTCAGGGTTCCCAGTAAAAAAGGCCATCATCCAAGGCTCCAGGTGCAGACTGGAGTTTGATGGCCTAAAAGTGAGAAGAGACAAACAGGTTATTAGAAAATATGTATCAAAACAAAACAAGCAGTGGGTAAGGACAACTAGAAAATCCAGAGGCCTTTTACCAGTTTGCACAGGGAGAGAGAGGCCAAAAGCCTAACGGGGAAAAAAAACCTTTTACCCTTTTGCTGGCATGTCATGTTTCTGTGTTCCCTTCCCCTGAACCTAATCCTAAGCCAATTAGTCTACGGTTTGAGAAATTAACTCCTCCCAGTTTGAAGGATACATCTGAGGGAAGTGTTCTGTGGTATGGGACACCATTACCTACCTACCAGTGAATAGAGGACAGAGGAAGAAAAAGGAAAAAAGAAGGCATTTTTTTCAGAAGAGTCCCAGGGGTTCGGGACATGTTCTAAAAGGGTGCAGACTAAAGATGAATGGCTACTCATCTAGAAATAGAGGAGCATGTGTGCCTGGTTCCTTTCTTTTTCTAGCAAATACTCAGGGTGTGTGAGGAAGAGAAAGTGAGTTGTTCCTTTTTCTTTCCTCTGTCCCTGTATTGCTGAGTCCCACCAACTGTGACAGGGTGCCACCCATGGGTGTCAAAGTGGCTTTCATCCATGTTAACAGGGGGTCTAGGGGATGGGAATAGCTGCCCTGTCTTATGTCCTCCCTATCTCCCCTGCTGGCAGTAGCCTTTTAATTCTCTAGACCTCATTTATGCCATGGATACTAGCATGACCTTTATCCATGAAACAGGAAGCTTGGCTTAATCAGCGGGAATTAGTCATGCTCACCTGTGCTGTGCCTTTTGACTTTCATTATTGTCTGGCTTCTGGATCCCTAAGATCCAGTTTTCTTAGGCTTTTGACACAAAGCTTGGAATTAACTTTGGGACCAAAAACGTGTCTCAGCATGGAAGTTGCATAGACTCCTTAACATAAGCCATAATGCTAAAGTGAAGCTGTGGAAATGAGTTCTCCTCCAACAAAGGAAAGAAAAGGGTGTCTTGTGACACACCCGGATAACTGGTGGCTATAGTTATGCTTGCTAAGATTTGGGTGTATGGGGTTTTACTTTGGTTAGCTCCCTTGGTTTTACTTTCCCAAAAAGTAAACCTCCGGATGATGGGCATCCTATTTATTCCCATCAGCTGGCAGGATTTGCAGGATAATTGTTCAGAACTAAAATACTGATCCAGATTTTTACATTACCCATTCTCTTTTGTCCTTTCTGAGCTGCAGCCAGAGATTGTTGGTTGGTTCACAGGCACAAGCAGGGTCAGTCTAAAATGTAGGTAAAAACTTAAAAAGAAATAATAAGTCTAGAAACTAATGATGATAAGTTTTGAAACATAATTTCTCTCTGTCTCATTCTCATTTCTGTTAAAAACAAATCATAATAGGAGTGTGTTGCTTGCAATATAGACTTTAGTCTTATAATTGGCTTGATTATGTGCATAAAGTGCAGCAAAAACAATTATTTCTACGTAGGCCCTCTAGATTGGCTTTCATGAAAATCTGTTTCACAAAGAATCTCAGATAAGACCATTTAAAGCTGAGCCCAGCCCTAGGTTTGTATCCTCACACACCTTTGAATTGTGTAAACTCCTCTCTTCTTGAGGTCCCAAGAGCATATGATATCTGGGCCTGTTGGAAAGTGACATTCTTTACTCACCGCAGGTTAAGAACCCTGTATGTGGACTGTGTAGACAAACGTTTGAGGCCAGTTTTCCCAAGGGGTTTCCATCAGCTCTGCAAGTTGAGCTTGACTGCTTAAAGGGAAGCACACATTTCCAATCAACGCCTGGTAAAACAACCAGTTTCTCCAATTGCATTCTGTTGCAAAAGAAAAAGGATTCTTATTGCACTGATGCAAATGACTATACTGCCATAAGTTAAGAATACTCAATATTAGTTTCCAAATTCTGGAGAAGCCAGGCAGAGAGAGACAAATAATGCTCCAAATTTTGTTCACAGGAGTACACCTTACTCAATTATTAAAGGTCATAAATAGTTCAAAATAAGTTTCCTGGACTCTGAAAAACAAAATAATGATCAGCAATATTCCAAGCAAAAGCTAAAAAGATTACTTCAGTTTTCTATTAGTTCAGTCCATTCAGTTAACTCTTGTTTTGCTTGCTCTCCATGAACATTTCAATTTTCATGAGTCCTGTATGTTTTTCCTTTATTCCAATGTCACAATCTCCAAAGTTATCAGAAGCCTGCATTTGAGAACACCTGTCAAAGTTCCATAGCTGATTATAAACATCATGTGAAGAGGATAGGATCAAAACAAGACAACAATGGTTTGTGAGTAACAAAATGTCCAGGGTAGTTGCAGTCAGAAACATGATTGACAAATAAATTTGGTTATCTCCATGGTTTACAATAACTTAACATAATAGCTATAATTATGATTGATAGTATATGCTCAAACATTAGAATTTTTTAAATCCCATAAAAGTTTGGAACCATACGTTAGTATTATTATTAGTACTATTAGTATTATTCACAAAAATACAACCTAAAAAGGATTGAACACCGTTTTGTCAATCCCATGTACCTAAAACATATCAGATAATCCATTTACCTTACTTTTTTTGATGTTGCAGGTGTCCTCTGTAGCATCCAAAAGTCTGGTATCAAGAAAGACAATTTTGAAACTGAAGTTTGATTTTGGGAAGGCTGTTAAGTATGTTAGGGATTTAAAATACTTGATGTTATGAAATAGGATTCCAGATTACCATGTTATTTACTTTGCTAAAATGATGACTCAGAAATTCTAAAAGCAAAAATCTGTTATAACACTTTACAAATTTTGCTGAAGAGTAGCTTACTGCTTTAAGAGTACCTTGTTATGCTTCTATTTCAATGCTGAATTTACAGAAAAACCATATAATATTCTTTGAATTTAGTCAATATGTTCACACATGGGATTTCCTTTGCAAGGTTAATTTTTGCAATCCTTCCACAACTTGTTTGAACTTTTACTGTTATCTTATTTAATTCAAAACAATCTTTTAACCTTAGGCAGAATTTTACATTTCTATGCCTTCTTATAATCTTTTACTAAAAACATATTTTACTGTTCTCACATAACTCAAATGTAAATATATTTTTAGTGGTCTCAATTACATGTTATAATGGTAACTCCTAGCAATTTTCACTTTTAAAGTAAAACCTGGTAAGTTGTTTTAATTATGTGCTAGGTGCAGCCAAGGTTTGACTCCTTCCAGCACAACTAAGGGCGTGGTTAGTAATATATGTCTCCGGGCCTTACCAGTTGTGAAGCCAGCAAATTGAATCATTCTCAAAAAGCATTTTATAGCCTTAAAACATTTAGCAAACCTAGTATCTGACGTGCATAATTTAGTCCACCTATTTAAATTTTGATGACATCTGCATTTCACCAAATAATCTTTAAGGCTGTTTTTATTTCTCAAAGATTAAAGTCATGAGAACTAAAAGCTACCACAGCTTTTATCTTTCCATTAAAAAATATTTGATCCAAGTGCTTATTTTTCTTTAGGCCAATTAGAGCTGTTTTTATAAACATCACAAATACAACACATATATAACTACACAGCCAGGCAGAAGAAAACTCAGCAGCCACAAGGTTTTTCATTTGCCAGTCTCCTAATAGGATTATTGTCCTCCAGGCGGATCCCTTTAAGAGACAGGGCTAGGAAAACATGCTGCTTCTAGGGCGTAATAAACAGGCATAATTGGGAGGCAAAAACAGATTTTGAGAGGGATCTATCTGCTTTTAATTCCTGGGGTTCCATGAGGAAAACAGATTTCTTCCCAAAAAGGGGTCAGTGGTGCCTTCTGTTTTTCTCAAGGAGTCCCATGCACCCCAGAGTTATCTTAGAGCCTCACGTGCATGCATCAAGAGTGGCAAGACAAAATGGAGAAAAAGAATTCAGCCAACTGAGAAAAAAACCCTTTTTCCAGCAAAACAAAATCCAAGAGGGAAAAAAAATTAAATAAATAAAGGCCTTTCAAATATGCCTATAACTTGGATATACACTTTTAACTAAGCTGTGTGCTCTTTAAGAAAATTGTTTTAAATCCCTTGTTATCTGGTTTTAGTTATGCCAAGCAGCCAATATTTCTGGCTTTCAAACTTTACTAAAGGCTCAGGGAAAGAAAAATCCAAGGCTGTTGAGGGGAAAAGAATCAACAAATTGCAAAGGTCATCCAGATATCAAACCAGAAGGATTTTATTCCTTAAGCCAGGATTGAACCCAGCTGCCACTGTAAAATGGTGGAGGCTAAACGAAACATTGCCCTGAGGTTACAGGTCACACTTGAAAGACGTAAAACTAGATGGAGACCTGCAGCAAAGTTTGCTACTGACCATACAGAAAGTCATGCAAAGCACACTAGATTGGCTACAGATTAAAATCAACCTCATGAATCATTTTTAATAATTAAAACTTTACAGAGAATATAAACAGTGATCCTTATAATTCCTGGCCTAGTAAAATGTCTTCTAAAAGGAAAAAAAAAAAAAAACTCTCACTAAAAAGTTAACTGCTGGCAGGGTAGAGAAAGGCAGAAAAGTTTAAAGTGCAGAGTTGGAAAGATGCCTGCAGGAAGAAAATCTTATTCTTATGGAAATGGGTTCCTCAGCAGGGCGAGGAACTTAAGAGGGGAGCAGGGAGCCTCTGGTTCACCTGTCTATCCCTTAAAAACAGGAAAAGGCTGATATTCCTGACCGCTGGAAGAGACAGGAGTGGAGGGGATGGAGGTATAATTTCCCCTACTCTCAGAAAAAGTCCGAGGACACAAAGGCTTAGAAGGTAAAGGAAAAAAAGGGGCGTTTTTGTTCGCATCTTACTCACCATTTCTCAAGCCCCGTGTTTGGGTGCCAAAATGTTGCAGAATTGTGCTCCTTAGTTCAGCTAATACCTGGGTTCTTTTCACACGACCAGGAATATTTAGGCACACGGGCACATTGAAGGGTCAGTAGAGCAGGGCTCTATTGGGCAAAAAGGAAAACAAACAAAAAACTATTTGCAAAGCGAGAGGGGTTCCTGCTAAAAAGCACCACCTCACACATTGATTCCCAGGTCACCACAAGAGCTCAAGAGGGCAGGCTCCTCCCCTGTGCAAGGCATGAATTCCTCATGGCTCCACCCACTTGCCCCAGTGAGCATGTCAGGCTCCAGTCCACTGTGGGCATGCCCAGACAAGCCCTGGGCAGGTTCCCTCATCTGCACAAAAGCATCTAATGTAAACACTTGTGAAGAAGGCCAGAAATTCTCTAGGGACCCCTTTTTATCTGCCTAGGCATTTTGCTCCCACTTACACTATTTGGAATTTGCTGAGCTTCTTTCATTCGTAAATGTATGTCATTGATTGTACTGCAGATTTTGAAAGTCTTTGGGTATTTAGAAGTATGCCCCAATTTTAACTTTGGGTACCGAAATTACAAATACATTAGACCTTTTAATATTGTCCTTCACGTTTTGAGGTTTCCTTATTTTTCTGTTTCAAAGTATCTCTTTAGTCTCATTCATTGTTCTGTGTTCTTTATGTTGGGGAATTGTTATCGATCTATAAATTTGTACCATTTTCTTTATATTCAAAGTTGATTCCTTGTAGGCAATAAGAAGTTAGATCTGGCTTTTTGGACATACTATTTTATGTTCAACATATTTTCCTACTATTATTCTTTTTTTGCTGTTGAACTTAATAAATGTTTAATTTCAGATATTTTATTTTTCATTTAAAAAATTTCCATTTGCTTCCTTTGTAACATTCCTTTGTCTCTGCTAATATTTACTGAATGTCCGTTACTTGTTTTTGTTTTCGTTTTTTTCCTAGCCAAATTGACAGCAGAGTGTCTAGCAAGACTTGTAGTCACCTATGCTTTTCCACTCTGTGAATGGGAAAAAATATCCCAAGGAAAAAAATAATAATGCAAATCACTTTAATAACAGTTGCTTTTTCAAATTTTGACATCTCTTAAAAAAACTAATATGTTTATTTTCAGAGTTTTCAATTAGGGTATTTTTAATTTACTTTTTTTACTCTAAAAAATGTATCCAAAGTTCCCCGTCTCTACTTAGAAAAACTACAAAAATTAGCCAGGCGCGGTGGCAAGCGCCTGTAATCCCAGCTACTCAGGAGGCTGAGGCAGGAGAATCGCTTGAACCCAGGCAGCAGAGGTTGAAGTGAGCCGAGATCGTGCCACTGCACTCCAACCTGGGCGACAGAGTGAGACACTGTCTCAAAAAAAAAAAAAGTATTCAAAGTTTATAGTTACAATTAGTAGGATGGATGGACTATGGGGAGCTTTCACTGCCAAAGATTAACCAGAATTTCAGGGTTATATTTTTGCTTTTGTTTTTATTTTTTGAGATTAACTTTAAAATAACTTTATTAAGTCTGCTTTCTGATATTCCACTTACTATAAAAAAGAATTTTATCCAAACAATAAATTAATTTTAATAGACAGGTTTAGAATATTTGTTATTTAGTGTTCATATAAAGAAAACAAATATAGATTTTATTTAGTCTTCTTGTCCTATTATACACATATAAATATATAATTAAAATAAAGCTCTTTAATTTTGTTCCATTTGATCATACATTTGTCTTATAGAACCCTTTCTATTTATTGTTTTCTTCCTTCCATTTTGTTGCAATAATGAAACATTGTTATCTATCATTTACTCTCTAAGTACTTTGCTGGTATAAGGAAAGGTTATAAACTTTGTATAAATACTTATACTTAACTGATTTCTTAAACTTTAATTTTTTTCGAAGACATAGAATTATATCATTTAAATTATTTTGTATCAGGCTTTCCAATTTTTTACAACTTAGTTGCTTTTATTTAATTTCATGCTCAAGTTAATAAAAATTGAGACATTTCATACAATTTTATTTTATCTTTACATATTATACTGGGCTTTGTAGCATCCATTGAAATAATTAATGACATTATCTTAATATTTTTTGGAGGTAATATTAATACAATAGATTTCTCCTCATTGATGCACTGTCTCACATGAAGAGAGAATGCTCTATCTCTATTACTGATGCTTCCTCACTGTAACACTTTGTTACCTATCCACTCCTAATTTCATTCTATTCATGATGTGTAGATGAGTTAATGTTAATTGATAAGTTGAGGAAGACAAATTCTTTATAAAGAATACAACTCTGTTTTATTTTTCTTTGGAACTAAGAGATTCTCAAAGGCCATATGCACTGCTGTTTCCTCTGGCCCATAGTAAAACAGCTTATTCCTGGGGAAGAATCTGTTTAGACAGAACACCCTTGAACAATTCTGGAATCTAGCATTATAAGCTCCCTTCCCCACAAGAAAGCACTAATCATGTAGAATCTGGTTTAACTTTACCGGTTTCTTATCCAGTTTCTCATTTGATTAAGAACTTGGGCATACAAGAGTGGTGTTATTTATCAACCCCCTTGTACACCAGCATTTTATTGCTCTTAATTTAATTGAGTATACTATCAATCAAATGAGTTTTACTTAATCATATATGAGATATTCTGATATTTTTAGTAATTGTCAACAAATTTTATTGTGTTTTCTTAGAATAAAAATATAAATTTTTTTGTTACTTTAAATTTTGAAGCATTTTTATTGCCTTTACTGGTTATTCTTTGAACATTTTCCAATGTAATTGAGTGATTCTGTTTTCTTAACTTTGAATCAATTCAGATTTTTATAAATTATATGTAAATATCTCTGAGAAGTTGCAAGTAGCCAACTTTCACACTCATATGGGATGTGTAAAATAGAAAACTATACTATGGGTCCACTGTAAATATATACTAGAATAATACATTCTATCTTGTCTGACAAATAAATTTTCATTAATATTATAAATATTTGCTATAATGGTGGCTACAGTTTTTTTTGACTCATTAGTAACAACGGTATGTTTCACATGGTAAAGTCTGAGTTAATTTGAAAATCATGTTAGTTACAACTCTCACTGATAATAAATGCTGTTTTGGTTTGGCATTTTTTCATTCTTTGAAATTAAGGCAATGAAAACTAAAAATCAAAGCGTTTGATGTGCTGAAATTACTCTAAAGTGTGTATAGTGATTTAAAATCATTGAAAGGCTTTACATTTTATGGGTACTCTACTGTGGAATTTAGAGCACTTTGATAATTTTAAATTACTCTTCACTACACAAAGCAATTTAAATTTATTGGAAACTAAATCTGGAAGAGTTCAAATTCTGGGCAATGTTGTACATATTGCTTGAAAATTACTAAGAGCACTTAAGCGTTTTTTATATGCACTTCATTTAAAGGTGATCCAAGCTTTAGTGTGGAATGATATAAAAACATTTGGAAGTGCTAGAATCACTGTAGCTTCAATTCTAATTCAGAAAATTTAAGTTTTCTGATAAGTACATTAAGTTAATATTATTTAACTTCAAATATTCATAAGATGATATTTAAAATATAAAAATATATTTAAAAATATTTTTGTAATGGTCTTATTTTTTCAGTCTTTTTACAATTTATTTCAGGGAAATTAGTGAAGCTCCACTGATTATAATTTGAAAAATTCAGAGCTAAGTTCAGATAAATTCTGATTCTATTAAAATGGTGCCACCAAATGGTTTCATTATATCTATTATATACAATATCATTATATGCTACTACAAGAAATTACATTATTGGGCGAACAATCCAATCTCAATATAATATGCATCCATTATAATTAAATCCATTATTTTACTAAGTTAAATAAAAATATTTAAACATATACAAATTATTCTGCAAATTTGAATGTCTCTTACATTAATAATTGGTAGCCTCACACATGAATAGAATTTTCAGTGAGAGATACAATCTTCAGGATGATGATGTTTGAAAAAGTGAATATTAAAAGCATTCTAACTCATGCCTTAAAACCTTTTAGCAGTGGGTTTCTCTCCCTGATATAGCTTCAAGTTTATGTACAAAGTAACATGCTGAGGAACAGCAGTAACTAATCCGTGGTTTTGTCTGCACATTATAAGAAGTGTCATTTAAAAATAGATCTTCCCGTGCACAATATTCTCCTGGACCTTAAAGAATGGGGGATTTTCTCATTTTATTTCAGAAGAAGTAGGCCCTTAAGCATTTTGTCAGCATTTCAGGAGTGATGAATAAGCTGGCTTGAAGTACTTCATGCATACATTTTAATGATTAGAAGGGACTATAATTCTCTCTAGCCTACCTACAATTCTATAGGAACTAAACTCCTGAAACTGAATCTGCATTATCTAGTAGGCATCTTTATAAATGAATTTAGAAATGCTGCACACAGTATTTGCCTCCAGTGACATTCATTCTAATTAAATTCCAAATAAAATAGTGTGGGTGTAAACCAACCAGAAGCTTTTTTCACTACTGAAAGGCAGAGAAAATCCTTAAATAGGTTCCCTTTCATTGCTAGTGACTCTGAAATGACATTGAGAATTGTCCATTCACAGCTTCTTTTTTTATAAGAAGGGATTCAACTTAAATTGTCTATGCCTTCAAGACATTCACTACAGCGTCCTTGCAACAAAGTAACAGGAGAGTCAAATTCATGTATATCACATGAAAACACTAAAAATGTGATCTATCTGGAAAATAGTATTCAATAGCTTATTTAAATATGTTAAGCAATCATAATTTAAATGCTTTGACGAAATTCGGAAGATGCAAGTGCCTCTCTCATTGTTTGGAGACATCAAAATTGATTTTAATTTTGATTTCTGATGGACTGTCTCACTTAACACTTCCTGAATATGTTAATTTGATAGAGCAGTATTAGAAGACACTTAGTTACAATATGTTTTTAAAACACTCATGTACCAAATGTTAGAAACCCAACTCAACGTCATAGAATTATTATAGGGAAAAACAAAGAAATACTTTTAGACTTGATTTTTGAGAAATAGTTGCCAAGGTAGAAGTAGGAGAGATGGAAGTGAAAAATAAGTGGCTTATGAAATTATTTACTTTAGCTTGCAAGGAAAAACATTACTCTTGTTAAATCTTAATGAAAAGGACACTCAATTTGATTGTCAAGGATTGCATAGTTTGAAAAACACTGGTATCTATAAACAATTTCTTCCTAACATAAGAAATTGTTTGAGGAACCTCAAGCCTAATTGCCAAATTGTGAATATGACAAGACTTGACTCTTACATTATTATTTACACAGTTTAACCTCTTTCCATTTTAGTAAAGTCAGCATTTTTAAAGAATAAAAATAACAAATAGAAAGGTATCAAGGGGTGAGAGTAAATAAACAAAATCTCACGGACAATAATATAAAAGGAAGAGTGTAGAGAAAAATGACAGAGGCATTAGGTTTGGAACTAAGGCAAGGAAACTGCTGAAAAAAAATTTGGCTATAATAAAATTATCCCCAGAAAAAATAAAACATTTTTGTTTATCTATAGGCAATGAGAAAGTAAGGAAAAAAATTGGTAAAACTGAAATCAGGAGGCTTATGAAAATAAATTAAAGAGGAAAGGAAGAAAAAATGAAAATACTCAATCTCAACCCACAGAGTAAGCTCTGCAACCACTTCAATTTCAAGGGATTGATATTTCTGGTAGTTAGATATTAACAAAAATTGGAGGTCTATTGTTATTCAGTAGATTGATAGATTGACTCATTGGGGTATAATGTAGACATAGGGGTCAAAACACCCTCTGTTTATATAGTTACATAATTTTATGTTAAAAATATATGGCGAGTGAAGAAAGAACAAATAATGAACACATTATGTAAGTTGCAAATTATGTAAGAACTATAATTTTTAGGAGACTTTGTATTTATATATACTACTCTTTTGGCTCTTGACTTTTACATATCTATGAGTATTCTTATTTCTAAGTCAATGTGAAATTGTGCAGTGCTCACACATTTGCAGAATCAAAATATTTATGGTTTGTGTCTTTATTAATTCTTTTTTCCAGAAGTTTAAAAATTTCTAGATTTGTTCTTTTTTTAGAATTATGTGTAATAACCAAATAGTATCTCTTGTTTGTTTGTTTTTTTTTCTGTGAATGCCCAGCCTTTTTCACTTAACTGTATATATTATTTATTAAAATTAGTTGTTTATTTAGGAAAGCTCTTTCTATTTTCAGGTTGGTACAAAAGTAATTGTGGTTTTTGCATTGTTGAAATTTGTCATTTGATATTGGAATACGTTCTTAAATAAATATAGTTATGTTATACATCATTTTAAGGGGAATTTCTCACTTCATTTCTTTTTTTGCTAATGACTTATTACTTGCTGTTTATTTTATGTTTATTTTAGACTATGGAATTGATGTCAGACAAAAAGCAAATTCAAGCGACTTTCTTACTCGCGTTTAAACTGGGTCACAAACCAGTGGAGAAAACTCGCAACAACAACAACGCATTTGGCCCAGGAACTGCTTACAAACATACAGTCAGTGGTGATTCAAGAACTTTTGCAAATGAGATGAGAGCCTTGAAGATGAAGAGCTAGTGGCTGGCCATCAGAAGTTGACAACGACAAATTGAGGGCAATTATCAAAGCCAATCCTCCTACAACTACACGAGAAGTTGCCGAAGAGCTCAACGTCAACCATTCTACAGTCGTTTGGCATTTGAAGCAATTGTGAAAGGTGAAAAAGCTCAGTAAGTGGGTGCCTCATGAGCTGAGCGAAAATCAAAAAAATCTTCAATTTGGAGTGTCATCTTCTCTTATTCTACACAAAAACAATGAACCATTTCTCTATTGGATTGTGATGTGGGACAAAAGTGGATTTTTTACAGCAACTACTGAAGACGAGCTCAGTGTGAGAAGAAGCTCCAAAGCACTCCCAAAAGCCAAACTTCCACCAAAAAAAGATAATGGTTGCTGTTTGGTGGTCTGCTGCTCGTCTGATCCACTACAGCATTTTGATTGAACCATTACATCTGAGAAGTATGCTCAGCAAATTGATGAGATGAGCTGAAAACCGCACCACCTGCAGCCAGAATTGGCCAACAGAAAGGGCCCAATTCTTCACCACAATGCTTGACCACAGATTGCAAAACCAACACTTCAAAAGCTCAGGAAATTGGGCTACTAGGCTCAACAAATTGCCCCAGCCACAATATTCACCTGACCTCTTGCAAACCGACTACCACTTTTTCAAGCATATTGACAGTGTTTTGCAGGGCAAATGCTTCCACAACCAGCAGAATGTAGAAAATGCTTTCCAAGAGTTCACTCAATTATGAGGCACAGATTTTTACGCTACAGGAATAAACGAACTTACTCCTTGTTGGCAGAAATGTTTTGATTGTAATAGTTCCTATTTTGATTAATAAAGTTGTGTTTCAGCCTAGTTATAATGATATAAAAGTCTGAAACCACAATTACTTTTCCAACAATTGAATATTTTCACTTTATCAAATGATGTGAAATTTTAATTTTATTTTTATAGTCTCTTAAACTTCTTGTTGAATTCTGAGACATAGTTGCATAGTAATTAATAAATGACTATTTTAATGAACTTAATTTGTATCTGAATTTTACACATTTAACTTCTTTGAGAAAAAGATTTTAAGCCTAGCAATAATACAATATTTTTTAAAAGTTTCTTTTTTTGGAACAGAAAAAAACTTTGGCACATATACTTTAAATCACATTGCAGTACATCAATGACTTTATAATAATACAATGAGACAGAGAGGAAAAAGTCATGAATAGCTTCCTCTAAAACAAGTATCCAGTAACAATGTGAAACTCAAGATTAATTGACAGTATTTGTAGATTCTAGTAATTATGTCTTTAAATATATGATATTTTGTCAACTTTCTGTCCTATGATGTCAAATCAAATCTAATGGAGAGTATATTATTTTACATATATACACATATCTTTTCATCCACAGTTCTTGGCTCATAACTCCCATAGTCCTTATTATTTCCTAAGTGAGTAAAACAATAAGCATATATTTTGTCAAAGTATTTGGCCTTTTTTCCTTGGTTCCTGAATAGCTTCAGAACGATAAAAGTAAAAGGCAATCTTTTCTTATAATGTTGTGCTGTAAGCCTCGGAAGCGGGCCTCATAAAACAGCATCTCTCTCTGACCTTCTCCTGCCCTTCTTTCACCTGTTCCTTTTTCTCCTCAAAGCAGCCCATAGAAACTGAAAATATCGCCTAATCTTCAACTGCCTTTCTGTCTTGGAGCCAGTTATAAAGAAATTATCTAACCTACCGTGTCTGATTGTGGGTCATGAGACCCCTGTTACATAAGGCATCTAGTCCTTTCTGGAGGAAGGAATGCTGAGCAGAGAAGCCAAGGTGAATCCGAGCAGACAGGCCTTTCTGGGTTTCCTCACTGAGTCTGCTAGTTATTACCGTACTTCAATCGTGCCTATCAATGAAGTCTCCATAGAGGCTCAGAGGGTGGGGTATGGAGAGCTTCTGGACAGCTGAACTTCTACAGGTGCCTGGAGGATGGTGCAAGCCGAAGAGTGCAAGGAGGCTCTGTGCTCCTTCCCTCCATCCTGAATCCCAGATGCAAAACGCATCTCAACTGCATCTTTTAAAACAGCCTTTGTAATAGGTAGTAAATAAAGTACATGTTTGCCTGAGTTCTGTGAACTGCTCTTACAAATTAAATAAAAAAAGGGTTGTAGGAACCCCAATGCAACCAGTCAGCCAGAAGCACAAGAAAAATAACCTGGGCATGCAATTGTTACTGCAGGTGGCATTCAGTCTTATGGAACTGAGCCCTCAGCCTGTGTGATCTGATGTTATCTCCAGTTAGACAGTGTCACATTGAATTGAAGTAGAGGACATCCAACTGGTTTCCTCTGCAGAATTAACTGCTTGCTTGATATGTGGTGGGAAAAACCCACGTTTGGTCACAGCAGTCTTCTGTGTTAATTATTATGATAGGAGCGCAAAGGAAAACCTTTTTTTTTTCCTACTCAGGGACCATCCTTACAGCTCTATCTTTTGAGAAATTAAATGTATAAAATTGTCTTATGGCACTGATAGTATCTATGAAGTGCTTCATACATTATCAATACTATTTGTCACATATTTCAAAACAAATTTCTGTAATATTTTGAAGTACTGTGTCCGGAGTTGCTTCCTTCTGGTGGCTTCTCGGTCTCGCTTTTTTCAAGAATGAAGCCGCAGACCCTTGCAGGCAAGTGTTACAGCTCTTAAAGGTGGCATGTACCCATAGAGTGAGCAGCAGCAAGATTTATTGTCAAGATCGAAAGAACCAACCTCTCCCACGTTGCTGCTTCTGGCTAGGGTTGTCAGTTTTTATTCCCTTATTTGACCCCACCCATGTCCTGCTGATTGGTCCATTTTACAGAGTGCTGATTGGCCCATTTTACAGAGTGTTGATTGGTCCATTTTTTCAGAATGCTGATTGGTGCATTTACAATCCTCTAGCTAGACAGAAAAGTTTTCCAAGTCCCCACCTGACCCAGAATCCCAGCTGGCTTCACTTCTCTGTATCAAATCCTCTGAAAGTAGTGAGAGTCTATATTAGTTATTTTGGAAGATTAATAAGAAAAATGATAATATTAACTTAAAAAATATTGGTATAGATAATGTAACTGGTTGTTAATTATGGTTGGTTGTTCTTTGGTTATCATTAGCTATTGATTGAAAAAGTCAAACATTATGTTAGAGAATGAATGGATAGATAAACCAAAATGACAGCATTTACCTTTATACCAAACAGTGTTCTTTTCTTGCTCGTATCATGAAGAATTTAAAGAAGGTAATTTATTGTGAAGGTCTACGTTTGCCATTTATTTTAAATTTGTCTCTTTGAAATAGTTCCCTCTGATAAAGTATTATTATTGCATTTTACTAATCAAGAAGCTGAGACTGAAAAACATCAAGTGGCATGCCTAAATCATAAAATAAGGAGAGCTAAAATTTAAAACTAGATTTGTGTTAACTTCAAAATAATTATAATTATATAATAATAATTCTACTATATTGTGTTAGCTCTCTGAAAGCCAACTCTTGCTGCCCTGTTGACAAGCTTTGAAATATATAAATATTTCACAAAGTGTAATAGCAAGCCACAGTACAAAAAGGCTTATAAAGTTGAATGAGAGAAAGTCAAGTATCACACTTCAAACAGCTACACTCTTCTCTCTGATCTCTCCTTGAAAGAAATATATTACTCAAATAGTGTTGAAACATTGTATATAAAGCTTGAGGACACATTACAAAAAAGGATGATATGCTTCAGGCACAAGCATTGCCTTGCTATCAGTCAGTGAAAAGCTCTGATGATAAACAGATAAACTCAGAGTTAGATGTACAAAAGCATGTTGTACAAAGTAACGATAAGCCTTATTAGATGTGTCATGCCAAATTTTGGACACACCAAAAATGCTTTCCATGGAATCCCCTGCTCTGAGAAGTGTTGAATCTACAATATGCAGACAGTTATGACAGAACTTACTTTTACAAAGCCTTCCTGTCCTCATTGATTTGTTCTGCTATTTCGGTTACTTGCTATTACAAAGTTTTTGTAAATGTGTGAACCCATAGACTCTCAGTTATGATTAATTGGCAGGTCTATCACTGTGCCAATATCACATTATTTTAATTATTCTAGCTTTATCGTAAAGCTAAATCATAAATCTTATAGATTAAGTCCCCATCTACCTTATTCTGTCAACATTTCTTGATAACGGCAGCTCCTTTAATATTCTGTATAAAGGTTTCAATCAGCTTGTAAGTTTGAAGAGTAAAAATACTTTAAAGGCATTTATTAAAATTGTATTGAATACATAGATATAATTAGGTGTACTGAAACTGTTACGGTATGTTAAAATTTACATAAACACTTTATCTCTCATATAATTGTTATTTATCCTTAATAAATTTTATAGTTTTTAACAAATGACTTTTATAATATGTATTAGATATATTTATATGTTCCTTACACTTTTTATTACTCTATTAAAACTTATAAATAAAATTGCAATTTCTAATTGGTTGTTTAGTAAATATAAAACATGATTTTTATATATCTCTAGCAACATTATGACATTTCAAGTACTAATCTGTTTTGGGGTTTGGGGGAAAACTATATCATCAATCTATAAATGACAATTTTTTTCTTCCACTTGGTAATTAAATTCTTTTTTCTTGAGATATTGTGCTACCTGGCCAGGTATTTTACACACACACACACACACACACACACACACACACACAATGATGTATGTATACATATCATTATATATCATTTTTATATTTTACCTATTTTTAAATTTTAAGAATGGCATATATTTGTTTCAGCAAATAATTCATATTATAGGTCAGAAAGAAAACCTGAAAGGAGATTTTTTCTGAATTGTGTTTATAAGCACAATTTTTAGTTATATGCATATTTCAAAAATCTTACTGTCCAAAAAAAAGCTTTCAAAAATTAAGGCATTGTAAAAGATCATTATGCCCTATTATATGCCAATACATCTTAAAATCTTATTGTTTTCTTGTGGTGGAAATTTTCAAATTAACTTATGGAAAAAAGGGTAGATAATATAAGTAAAATAGTGTATTGAAAAAATAATATCATAGTCAAATTTTTAAAAATTCAAAAACCAGAGTTTAGCAAGTGAATTATCTTAAACCTCCAATAAATGGAAGTTACAGAGGAATTTGTTTTAAAGAGAGAGTAGTGTCAACTGAACTAAAGGTTGGTACATACACAGAGCACACAGGCACACACACACAAGTGAAAATTACAGATCAATATCCCAGGCAAAATATATGTAATTTTCAGTAAAAAATTCAATTGTATAGTTTTATAAAATAAAGTTTATTTCAGAAGTAAAATAATAAAACTTTATGTAATGAACTAAGCCATAATTTACTAGTAAACACTGACCAAAAAAGGACAAATTTTGCATTATTTTTAAAAAAGTTACTGTTTCTTTGAAATCATGAAAACATTTCAACTCCTCAATGTTACATTTAATTAAAAAGTTGTAACTTGGTCATTTATTTGTCTATTGATCAATTTGTCGGTCAACCTCTGTATTTATTTATATATTGCTTCTATATAAGAAATAATAAAGTATATCATCTTTCTATATTTTATTGGTTTTAACTATCAATATCAGAGCATAATTTTTCAAAATGTGTACTTAAAATAATTTTAAAACTTATTAACAAAACAGACATTTCAGTAAAAAAGAATAATAAAGCAGAACCCTAAAATAATAATCAGGGTACAAACATACATACATACACACACACACACACACACACACACACACACACACACATCAACTGTATTTTTAGATAAATAGATGATGAATGACCTTAAGAGAGCCTCAAGGATATAAAATGAATCGTTTAAATCCAGGATCTATGAGACATGGTTTCCTTCATCATATCACATAAGCTATAAAAAATTCTGGTGATTAAAATATAAATGCTTTATTAGATAAATAAATGTCCTCTGCATTAGATGAGGTGATCCCACAAGCTGCACTAACAGACATCCTGTATTATTCTGAGTAGAAAGTTCACATCCAACATGGGAAGGAGGTATCTGACCAATGCTTATACTCAATTATATGTAAAATCTCTAATTCACATATTATTTCACAATCTGGTCTTGTGTGATAGCTTATGTAAAAAGGTGTGGCGTTATGTGTGTTTTCCCACTTGAGTTTTGTATTATTATAACTCTGATCAAATATTGTTTCACCTCTCTCCTCTCTCTGCTTTCCTTCTGTGATTCCAGGTATACATATATGAGAACAATACACCATGTTTCATATTTCTTATGTTGTTCACATGTGCTTCATGTGTAGTTCACATCTAATCCACTTGCAGTTCATGTGTCTTTTCTCTCTCTACTTCTATTTGACTAATTCCTATTGATATTTAATTTCCACATAATCAATGCAACTTTTAGGTAACTATTCAGCTATTAAAACTGTTTTAGTGTTTTAAGATTCAATGTTGCCCCTTTTCTAGAATTTTAATTTGATACTTTTTTATATATTCTTTTTTTGGTAAAATTTTTTATCTTCTATTTTCTTTTACCTATTAATTAGCTATTGTAGCTTGTCTGCCTTCAACTCCAAAAAAGGGATTCATTTATACTCTGTTTATGTTGTCAATTAATTTTGCAGGTGTCTTTTGTGTTTGTTTTGTCTTTGTGTCCCACCTTACTGACATTTTATTTTATTTTTAAACTGGACTTTATGTTAAATGCTGTGGTTTGAAGATGGTTTGTTTGGTACCATCAAGTCTCATGTTGATATTTTATTCCCAGTGTTGGAGGTGGGTCCTTCTAGGAAACGTTTGAGTCTGGGGGGAGATGCTTCATGAATATCTTAGTGGCATTTTTGAGAGTGAGTTCTTGTTTTTAGTTCCTGTGAGAACTGTTTGTTGGAAAGAGCTTGACACCTCCTCCTGTATTCCTCGCTCTTGCCGTGTCATGTTTACAAGCTGGCTCCCCATCACCTTCTGCCATGAGTAGAAGCAGCAGGAGGCCATCATCAAAAGCTGAGTAGATGCCTGTGCCATGCTTCTGGTACAGCCTGCTGAACTGTGAGCCAAATAAGCCTCTTTGCTTTGTAAATTACCCATCCTCAGGTATTCTTTAGGGCAACACAAAAATGGACTAAAATATTAAGAAAGAAAAAAAGTATAGAGGAGAAGCAGTTGATTAGGTGCAAGTAATCTATATCCAGTTAGAATTTGTGATATTTCGAGTCTCAGTTTCAACTTTGTGAGGACTGATCTATTTCCTCTTTGCTTCACTCTCAGGATATACCATTTTAGAAGACTCAACTGAAACCCAGTGTTTATCAGGGCATCATCTCCTCTTTGCCTTCACCCAACTTTCAATTTTCATGTCATCAGCATAGTGAATCTGCCAGTATTTCTGCTTAGGACTGTAGTGTCTCAGCTGCTGCTTTAAGTGTGATATATAGCCTTGTCTCCTCTCAAATTTTTTTTTACCCTGGGCTCTTAGTGTCTCAAGCTTTGGTTGCTATGGTGTCTCTTCAATGCCTAATTTTAAAAAAATTGTTTATTTTTAAAACTGTATTCAGCTTTCATAGTTGTCCTCAGCGGAAATATTTATCTTCTAAATCTAATTTATAGTAGTCAGAAATGAAGGTTTTGTTGTTGTTTTTAACCAATTATTTTATTCACTTTTGTAAACATTTAAGGGTATGATTTCTTTCTTTTTTTCTTTTGCCTTTTTATTTTTAGCATTTTCATCACCCTAGAAAATTCCCTTTATGTTCCCCTCTAGCAATTCCTGTCTTCCAGAGGCAACCACTGTTTCTTAAATCCTTCAAAATAAAGAAATGTAATTGTATTCTACTGAATTCCATGGATGTGGCTATTACAATTTTTGTCTGTTAGGATAATGGCTCTTGTTAAGAAAAAGAAACACAAAAAAATAAAAATGTAATTCAAACTTCTGGGTTAGTATTTGATTTTTCTAGTTAAGTTTGCCAGGGATATTGAAAAGATAATAAACAAAGTACATTAATTCATAATTTAAACAGTAACAACTCTCTAATATCCAGGAGAAACATATCTCTGTGGCAATGACTGCTAATCTTCAAAAAGTTTTTTTTTCTCCTTTTTTTGAACACACACTTTAATTAGATTTTCCATCTTTCTTACAGTTAGATAGAACAACATCAATGAATTTTAGCCAAAGGGATATGGGCAGATGGATACTTGACTTTTGCAGACTTGGTCACTAAATAGCATTCACATACATTCTCTATTGTCATTCATGTGACAGGTAACTTGGAGTCCAAGTGGTGACAATAATGGCAACACAATAAGGAGCATGGACCTGATATCGTTAATTGGAGAGGAATTATTTGTCCTGTATTAGAATATAACAAGTAAGAAATAAACCTTTACTAGGTTAAGGCACTGACACTTGGGAATACTTTGTTATAACTTAGCATAGTCTCACTGTTCACTTATTAAGTGATAAAGACTAAATATTTTAATCGAACTTATATAGCTTTCCATACTATTTTTTATTTATTCTGAGTTGTTAGCCAGTCCCTAGAATCATTCTAAGAAAAATAGCATTGTGTTAAAATATAAAGTTAAATTCATAAATGTATTAATAAACTTAAATGTTTATTAAATGTCTATTATAACATGGATGCTATTCAAAGCACTAAGGATTTAGCATGGTAAAATATAAATTTCTGTCATGCTGGAAATTATCTATTAGTTGAGGAAATACTGTTTTACTTGGATACATAGAACCAAAATGGACTTTGGGAGTCATAGATATTAGAAAATATTCTCTTAGAAACAAATATAAATGCTATAAAAAATCTGTTTAAATGAATTAAATATTTTTAAAGTTATCTATTTCAACACGGAATAACACAAGTAAAGAGTTTTTTTAAGTTGTCGATTACTTTCAACATTATTTGACAAAACTTAAATGTCCTGTCTTCTTTTGGTTATTTTCAGTATGAGAAGACATTAAAAATGCTGTAATAGTATCCCTCTTCTTTCTGAGATTACCATAATCATTGTCTACATTGAAGTACCTCTTTTCTTTGATTGTTTTCTGAGAAGGCCCTTGGTTGAACTAAAAAATCAGGATTCAGATTTTAATCAAAAAAGCTAATAAAAAGCCATAAATCTTGTGTAGTTTTGTATCTTAAATTCCATCTCTAAATACCTAGAACTAGTGGGTTTTCTGATAAAGTATTACTTGTTCAGGTAAATTTTCCAAAATATTAAACTTCTAAATTTTGAGTTTAAATGTAGAGTTTCTATATCTGTCTTTCTCTAAATAATATATCAATTATTAAAAATGCATGCAGAAAGAAATAGAATAAAACAATCATAATTTACACATTATTTAATGTTCAACGTACAACCTTTGTGAAGTAGCTTTTAATTTTCTTCATCGTGGAAGATATTTTTGTTGGATGATTTAACAAGGTAGGCTTTGCTTGAAAAGACAAAGTGACATTAAGAGCAAGTGTCCAGTTTTTCCTTCAAATGAAATCAAGTAAAATGAAACAGAGAAACAAGAAAATGTGATTAGGGCTTAGAATTGGCCGTGACCCAAAATAAAATATAATGAAATAAAATAACCCATATAGAGACAGAACTTCTTTCCAAAACATACATGCTGGATAGCTGTAAGAAGTTTGGCTAGTTGATATATTTTCTAGGGACAGACCTTGACCAATGAGACTGTAACTGTTAATAGTGTTAACGATTGTCCAGCATTCTTGAGTGGCCCTCAGACAATGACTGCACAAGTCACATGTTCAAGGGTCTAATCATTTTACCAAAGGAAAGACTTCACTTCAGAATTTTGAGGGGACTGGCAGAAACCGTCAAGTCTGCATTAGGGGACATTCCTGTGTCTTGTCTATTTCCTTCAGTGTTGCTTTCCAATATACTTTTTAAATTCCTTACTCTCTCTTACTGTTTCCTTCCCAAAGAAATAAATCTGAAACAAACAAATGTCTTTTTAGGATATAAACAATCACAAAAGTAAAAGCTATTTTACAGTTTTATTGTAGAGATTAGAGTTTAAAAGGATTAATTTTTCTTGTTATATTCAGACATCAATGCATTAGGTTGAAAAAAACTTGCTTGATTTTACATTGAAGTTATCTTTGTATCAGTTTTAACATTTCTATGTAATTAAAAACAACACTAAAATTTCTAATGCCTGTTGTCTCTGGTCTTATCACCTGTGATGTCAAGATTTTATTTTTCATATTTTTTGTAATATCATATATGAACTGATGCTTTTCAACTACAATCTATGTATGATGGTATGAAAAAAATTATATTATTTCTGTAGATTTTTACTCTAGAGAGAGTAAGTGTTCAGGAAAGGAAAATATGTGCCTACATTAGTCTAGATCATTTTTATGATATTTAAAATTACGTTCATAACTAGAGATAAAATAAGCAATTCATAGTTGATTATTTCACAATTTTGGAAAAATCCGTCACACAATACAAATCTCTTTTAATTTTGTCAAAAGACATAACAATGTTATTTGCTAGTAAGCACCTCTTTTTCAGAGGCACGCAAAAAATGACAAACTGATATCTAATGAGCTTCAGAGAAAATAAACCTTGGAAGGAGTCTACGTCATCCTAGCTTGAGTCCGAGAGTATAATTCTATAGCTAGTTGCCTAATGTTTCTCATGGCACTGATAGATTCATATTGATAATATCTGGATTTTATCACAATCCTCTAGTGTTTCTATCATATTTGTCACATTAGCTATTAGTCGTGTAAAAAGGAGAAATATTAGACAAGAACTTTCAGTAGTTGCAATAGAAATAACATTGTATCACTTGGTGCCACATGACCTTTCCCTACACTACTGTAAAACTCCAATAGAAAAGAAATAGACTCAAGGAATTAGTATTGATTCTTGGATGGAAGCATCAGGTTGTTGTCATGACGATGAACCATTGCTACAATTGTGTTCTCATTAGAAATGACACAGCAAACCTTCTCACGTCTCTCCACAGGCACAGCATCTCACTCTGCTTACATGCAAAGCCGTAAGAGAAGGATGCAGTCAATAAGCTTTATATCATGTCTGTAGACCAATTGCAAATTGGACATAGCCTAGAAAATTGGCCAAACTATTTGTCAGACCCTGTGCCTGGTGCACAAATTGTCAGATTGCTAAATTTATCATGCGCAATCTGTATTGAATTGCTATGTTCTTGTCCCCCCAACACCAAAAATCGAACTGATTATCATATACGGTTGTACAATGGCATATGAGCTGATTCGGATAAAATGATATGATTCTACTGCAGGAACAATGATATAATAAATCTAGTAAATTTTAATAGAAAATAGATTCCCATGCAAAAGTACCTCATTTCTTCCATTTGTACACACACACAAATAAAAAGAAACAATTGCTCTCAGTGATTGCTAAATTTTTCTATATGTCCTCATTTAGATGTGTTGAAGCACTTTTGGTTTTGTACAAGCTATTTGAAGATACAAAATAACTGTTTTTAAATGAATGCAAATATCTTTGCCATATTCTATTGAGCTATACACTGACTTGTCTGATATAAGAATAACACAAGTTAAAGCAGCCTATTTTTCAAAATTAATCTTATCTACAAAACATGAAGTTAGAGGTTTGCTTCTCTGATATCTGTTATTACTAGTGGTCTAAAAATTCCATCTCTGACCAGGAACACATTTCAGCTATCTCTCTTAGCATAAGTTGTTTTGGGGTAATGTGAACATGATCACATTTAGGCTGTCCATAAAAGCAAATAAACGTTTTGGCAGAGAATAATTCTGTGCTGAAAATTGTGAGTGGCAGTGCTGTTATTGAGAATAAAACAATGTGAAATCTGATTTCACTTGTGTCTCAACTGTGTTTCTATATTTACATCACAATATTGCTTTTTTAATTTTTTTTGTCTAAACCAGTTTAAAATACTTTGGAACTCATTATATTGGAACGTTCTTGCTTTTCACATTTTCATATTTTCCAAAGAAATAAATAGTTCAGTCTCAGAGTATGCTTTTTAAAATGGTAGTCTGGAATTTAATAAATAGTGAATGTCCAAATATCGTGTTATTTGAATAATTATATATTTTAAAAATTAAAGTATTTTATTGGTAATAGAGATATGTTGAATGTTCTATAATTTTTATGGAATATTTTTCTTCAGCTTTTGCTTAAACATCTCTGTTACCTGCGTCCAAACTGCTTAAAATGTTTGATTAAGCATACATGTTTCTCCTTTATGATAGTTTCAACTAATTTATAGAATGTTTCCTTAATCTTCTTCATTTTTCTCCTTCATCAAATAAAACAATAATAATTACATCATTTTAATATTTTTCAGAATGCTAGTTAAATATTTTATACTGATGGATATTTGAAATGACACAAATATGAAATTTTGTCTTTTTAAATAATTCCCACAAATGCTTTCAAAAGAGAAAGCTGGCCGGCACAAGGAAAATAAACCAGAACTCTTAGATATTTAGGTCTGACATATTAGCCAAGTCTTTTTAGATAAATACTGGAATTTGTGTTTTACAAATGTGACTTGATAAGATGAAAATGAGGTGAAAAAATGAAAATGGAAGATTTGCTGCAAAACTTTTTAGGATACATATTTTCCCCGTTGGAGAAAAAAAAGTTTTATCTTTTCCAAAGACAATTTTTTTCTGATTATTTACTTGCCAATTCATATGTCAAAATGTTTATTCAACATATAAATATTTATAAATGTAAGAGATTAATAATTTGACTATAATACATTCTGACGGCTCCACTCAGGTAAGAATGAAACAGTCTTTTGTTTCTTTATACGCAAAAAGTGAATTCCTCTCTGATCTGATAAATTAATTCCTCTCAGTAGATTAGTGTATCTAATTTCACAAGTAGTTTCTAATTGTGGTACCTATTGAATTATTGTATAAAAATTATATTCTGCTTATACTTGAATCTATTGAATTCAAAGAAGATGATAATATATATTTTTAAAAGCTTACTATATATTATAAACATTTTCAGAAATTATGTTTTGGTATGAAAGTGAATTTTTATTGAAAACATTGTTTCTTCTAATGTGCCTTTCAAATATTTTATAAAATAATATCAGTGCAAATTTAAAAAACAAAAACATCTTAAACCCGGCTTACTTACCGAACTTAAATTCAGAGCACTGATGCTGCCCCACAACCTTATGGCCTCACTGATCTTACGTTACTACCTTCAATATGGTAATTCTTTGTTCTTTTCTATTTATTTGCTTTATGATACCTCCCCCAGGAAAATGTAAGCTTCTAGGGGTAGACAGTAAGTGTTTGTGTGTGTGTGTTTTTTTTTAATTTCATCACTTTATTACCATCACCTTGTTAGGTACCTGGGACACAGTGGATAACCATAATGTGTTGGATAAGAAAAAGAAAGACTGAGTAGATAAGACAGTCTTTGATAGTCCTTTTGAACAGAATGCTAAGCAAGCATAAAATTAAAGGCAAAGAAATTAAGGTTTGGAGAAGAGACCCTTCTTTGGTCTTTTAGTTAGGTTATTTTCCTCAATTTAGTAATTTGGTATTACCAAATACCTTTTTTTCTTTTTTTAATAGAGACAACGTCTTAGTCTGTTGCACAGACTAGAGTGCAGTGGAATGGTCATAGCTCACTACGTCCTAGAACTCCTGGGTTCAAGCAATTTCCCTGCTTCAGCCTCCCGAGTAGTTGGGACTACAGGCATGCACCCCACATCTGTCTAATTTTATATATACATAATATATTTATACAGATATATGACTGGGGCCTTGTTACATACCCAGCCTTGTCTGGAACTCCTGACTTCAAGTGATGCTCCTGCTTCAGCCTCCCAAATTTATGAGATTACAGGCATGATCCACCACACCTGGCCAACTTATTTTCTTAATCTATTCATAGAGTCTACTTTATCCCATTTCCCTATCTTACCTAGTAAGCTAAAATTTGATGGGTAGGAGATGAGTGTTATTTATTTCAATACCTCCCTCTCCAATCTTCAACTTTTATTATGAATTCTAGAGATCAGATGGTTACCAGAAGAATTTTTACAAATCAATTTCATATATTATGTAATTTTGTTCTGTCTATATGCACTAATTGTAAACCTCAGATCTTCTCCTTGGGTAACAGAAATTACTGCTTTTTTTGATTTTGAGGCATGGCCAATGCTAAAAGATTGCTTAAGTCAAAATGCCACCACTTCTGAAATGAAATAGAACAGTCTTTGGAAGCATTCCCTGATCTGGAAAAGACTCACTGAACGTTTTATGTAGTGTTCTGTAATTAACATAAATCATTATCATTCTCTTTCTTATAAGAATACAACTGGCACATGTTAGTAATCCGGTATAACTCAGTCCTTAAAAATTTGTATCCAGAAAATGATCCCAAAAGTCCCTTGGTCAAAAAATACACACAAATCCCAAAGGTTAGCTGGCAAGTAAAAGTATAAGGCAAAATTAAAGCGTTTGCAATTTTTTTTCAGGTGAAACAAACTGGAATTCCATGTTAAATGTATTCATGACTTCATGAAAAATCTATTCATAAAGTAAAACCAGAAATCTAATGGTAAGGAGTCATGTGTTAACTTCACAGATGTTTTATTGTGTGCTCTTCACCTGTGAGGCAGAATTCAAAGCACAGAGAAAGAATGTTGAGAAAAATATACACGTTTCTTCTTCTCTTCAAACTTATGATCAAGCCGAGGAAACAGACAATAGAAAAAAAAACAGCAACAAGAAATTACCATGCAATGGTTAGTACAATTCTGAAACTAAAAACGTGGTATATCACCTTTCATAGTTACCTATTTTTGCAGTAAGAGCACCTAAAATTTACTCTCTTAGCAAATTTCCCATGTACAACAGTATTAACTACTGTATAGTCTTCATTATGACATTATTTCTGTAGACTTACTCATTCTACATAACCGCAACTTTGTACCTTTGACCTACTTCTCTCCATTTCCTCCTCATCTCACCCTTAGTAACCACTGCTCTACTCTCTGTTTCTATGTATTCAACTTCCACATATAAATGAGATCATGCACTATTTTGTTTTCTGTGTCTGGTTTATGTCCTCCACCTTCATCCGTGTTTCCACAAATGTCAGTATCTCCTCCTTCTTTTTTAAGGCTATGTGTGTGTGTGTGTGTGTGTGTGTGCGTGTGTGTGCACGTGCGTGCCTCAATTTATTTGTCCATTCATTGATGGACACTTAGGTTGTATTCATAGCTTGGCTATTGTGAATAGTGTTGCAATAAATATGGGAGAGCATGTATCTCATTGACAGTGATTTCATTTCCTTTGGATATATACTTAGAAATGGAATTGCTGGGTTATATGGTATTTGTATTTTTAATTTCTTCAGTAACTTCCATTCTGTTTTCTTTACTGGTTATATCAATTTACATTCCCCCCAAAAGTTTGTATGTACAGGGGCTCCCTTTTCTTCACACCCTCACCAACACTTGTCATCTCTTATTCTTTTGATAATAGCTATCCTAACAAGTATAAGACAGTATCACATTGTGGTTTTGATTTGCATTTCTCTGATAATTAGTGATGTCAAAAAAAAGACACGTATATTGGCCACCATTATGTGTTCTTTGAAAAAAAGTCTATTTAGGTAATTTGCTCATTTATTACCTATTGTTGTTGTTGTTTTTTTTTTTGCTATTTATATGTGTTAGTTTCTTATTTATTAAAACATCAGATATATTGTTTGCTAATATTTCATTTCAGTCTGTAGGCTGACTTTCACTTTGCTGATTGTTTCCTTTGTTGTGCAGAGGTGTTTAAGTTTGATGTACTCCCACTTGTTTATTTTTGCATTTATTGCCTGAGCTTTTGGTGTGATATTCAGAAAATCAATTTCAGGCCTAATATTTATCAAGGAGATTTCCCTCTGTATTTTCTTCTGGAAGATTAATGTTTCCAGGTTTTATATATAGTTTCTTAATCCATTCTCTGTTGTTGTGTGTGGTGTTAGAACCTCATTTTATTCTTTTGCACGTGGATCCAGTTTTCCCAGCACCATTCATTGAAGAGACTGTTCTTTCCCCATCGTGTCCTCTCGATAGTCGTGTTGAAAATGAGTGGATTATATGAGACTCTGGCTCTCCATTCTGTTCCATCAGTCTACATGTCTGTTTTTATGTCAGTACTATATTGTTTTGAAAACTCTACCTTTGTAATACAGTTTGAGATCATGAAGTATGTTACCTCCAACATTGTTTTTCTTTCTTAAGATTGTTTTTTGTATTCAGGGTATTTTGTGGTTCCATACAAATTTTAAGATTTTTTTTTAATTTCTATTAAAAAATGCTCTTGGAATTTAGATAGAGATTGCACTGTGTATTAGTCTGTTCTCACAGTGCTATGAATAAATACCTGAGACTGGGTAAGTTATAAAGAAGAGAAGTTTAATTAACTCACAGTTCCATATGGCTGAGGAAGCCTCAGGAAACTTACAATCATGGCAGAAAGGACCTCTTCACAGGGTGGCAGGAGAGGGAATGAGTGCAAGCAGGGGATATGCCAGATGCTTATAAAACCATCAGATCCCTTGAGAGTCACTCATTATCATGAAAACAACATGGGGAAACCACTCCTATGATTCAATTTCCTCCATCTGGTCCCACCCTTGACATGTGGGAATTATGGGGATTACAATTCATGGTGAGATTTGGGTGGGGATACAGAACCAAGCCATATCACACTGAATTTGTAAATTCCTTTGAGTGTTATGGAAATTTTGATAACATTAATTTTTCCTATCTGTGAATACTAGAAACTTCCCATTTATTTACAATGTCAATTTCATTAATTTGTATTACTTTCAGTATGCAGATATTTCACCTCTTCGGTTAAACATAGTCCTAAGATGGGGCTTCAAAATGGCTAAATAGAAATATCTGCCACTTTTCTCCTGCATAAAGAAAGACCAAAACAGCAAATATATAATCACATATCAATATAACATGTAAGAGAGAACACTGAAATTCAGCCGAGAAGTGACAAAGAAACTCTGAGATATGGATGGAGAGGGACGCAAAGCAGCTAGCCTAGCTGTAATGGGTTTGGAGATGAGAAACTCCTCGTTGCGGGGAAAAGGCAAGCAAGAGATCCCTGGAAGTCCATATTATGACCACAGACTTCTGTAATTCTACAAGAGAGTCCCATGATTTTTGCCAGTTCTGATACTAGTATAGGGAGCTCACTGGAGACGATGCAATGGTACTGTTCCAGAGATGGAGTCCCATACACCCCGAAGACCCAAGCAGCTGCCATTTGAGAGTCCAATTCTCACAAGACTACATCCTGCCGTGGGGCCCAACAGTTCCTGCATCTCCACATCCCTGGAGCCCCACTGATATACCTCCATAATCACCCAGAGGGCTACAGCATCGTGATGCCATCTGGACCCAGTAGTATGGCTGTGTCCCTAATGCTCTAGTCCACATAATGTTCTATACCCTGGGGAACTGGTAGTGCAGTGCAGGAAAAAAACATGTGTAAAGCATGCACTCCCCAAAGCCTGAGAGCCACCCATCTGGAGCTGCTGCAATTGATGGCAATCCCACATCCTCCAGAAACAGGGCCACTATACATTTGAACAGGATTTCAGGGGGCCTTGACTCTGGCCTGCTGGGGTACCATCCCAGACTCTGGCCTGTTGGTGATCCCACCCACCACCACTGTCACTAGTGCCTAGGTGCAACATCTGGGGCCCTGGGGATCAATCCACTTTGCCTGCCACAGCAAGTTCACACCATTGAAGGGCCTGAGGAAAGACCAGCTTCACCACCACCGCCAATGCCAGCTCCTTAATGTGTCATCCAGCAACCTGAGGAGCGACCCTTCTTGGGCAATGCCACTAGTGCCCGTTTGCACCATGGAAGGCTTGACAACAGGTCCACCACACTTGTTGCCACCATCGTCAGCGTCTGAACATGCCGTTCTTGGGCCTGGAGATCAATGGACCCCACTCACCACAGCCAGTGCCTATAAACACAATTGAGAAGACTGAAAACCATTCTGCCTCATACACAACCTCCACTGGCAATGCCCATGTGTGTCACTGAGGGGCCTGGGGATTTACCAGCCTTTTCTGCCACTGCTGATGCACACACATGCACTCTGGGGGCTCAAGGACTGATGCTTCTGGCCTGCTATCACCAACACAAGTACCTGAGGTCTGGCCCACTTGACGTTCTCATCTCCAGCAAAGCGTTCGCACAGCTTCCACTAACAACTGCAGCTTAAGCTAATGAGGAACTTACAGGAATGACTGATGCTGAGTACAGCCAAAGAAATCATATAGAGATTACACTACTGTACCTGCCCAGAACAAAAGCCAAAGTGCCCTACTTAAGCAACACTATAGATATGTCTATAGGAAAAAGTATTTCCCTATGAAAGCCAATCCACACAACTGTAACAAAAAACTATTATACCAGATATGCAGAAATAATCATTAGGACACAGAAACAAGGAAAGCAAGGAAACACGACACCTCCAAGGAACAAAATTATTATCCAGTAACAGATTTTGACAATAAAGAAATTTATGCTATGCTTGAAAAAGAATACAAAATAATGATAGTGAAGAAACTTAGTAAAATATAAGAGAACACAGATAAACAACACAAAGAAATCAGGAAAACAATTCATGATCCGAAAGATAAATTCAACAAAGAGATAGATATAAAAAAGAACTAAATAGAAATCCCTAGAACAGAAAAATTTAATGAATGAAGTAAAACATTAAATCAAGAGCTTCAATAATAGACTAAATTAAGGGGAGGAAAGAGTTTTAAAATTGATGATAGGTCTTTTAATACAACCTAGTAAGACGAAGTGGAAAAAGGTAAAGAAAAATGAAAGGCCGGGCACAGTGGCTCATGCCTGTAATCCCAGCACTTTGGGAGGCTAAGGTGGGTGGATCTCCCGAGGTCAGGAGTTCGAGACCAGCCTGACCTACATGGAGGAACCTTGTCTCTATTAAAAATACAAAAAATTAGCCAGGCGTGGTGGCGGGCGCCTACAGTCTCAGCTACTCGGGAGGCGGAGGCAGGAGAACGGCATGAACCCGGGAGGCGGAGCTTGCAGTGAGCCGAGATCACACCACTGCCCTCCAGCCTGGGCGACAGAGCGAGACTCTGTCTCAAAAAAAAAAAAAAAAAAAGATTTAATCTAAAGACCAGAGACTGTAAACCTACTGGAAGAAAACAGAGAGAGAATACTTCAGGACATTAGTCTAGGCAACAATTTTATGGCTATGACTTCAAAAGAACAAGCAACAAAAGCAAAAATAGATAAGTGGAACATTATTAGACTAAAAACTTCTTCACAGCAAAGGAGACAAACAGAATGAAGATACAACCTGTAGGATTGGAGAACATACTTGCAAACTATTTATCTGTCAAAGGACTAAAATCCAGAACATATCAGGAACTCAAACTACTCAATTGCAAAAAATCAGATGATTCCGTTAAAAAGTGGGCAAGAAATCTGAATAAACATTTCTCAAAAGAAAAAATACAAATGTCTAAAAGGTATATAAAAATACTCAACATAACCAATCATGATGGAAATGACCATCAAACCACAATGAGATATCATCTTACCACAGTTAGAATGGCTATCAAAAACAGAGAAAATAATGAATGCTGGTGGGGATGAGGATAGAAAGAAACTTCATGCATTTTTAAGGAGAGTGTAAATTAGTACAGCCATAATAGAAAACACCATGAAAGTTTCTCAAAAACTGAAAGCAGAATCATCATTCAATCCAGCAATTTTGCTACTGGATATTTACCCAAAGGAAAGAAAATCGATATATCAGAGGTATACTTGTATCTCCATGTTTATTGCACTACTTTTCACAATATCCAAGCTACAGAATAAAACTAAATGTCCGTCAGTAAATAAATAAAGAAAATGTGGCATATATACACAATGAAATACTACTCAGTTGTAAAGAAAGAAAAAAAAATCCTGTCATTTGTAGCAACTGGATAAATCTGGAGGTCATTATATTAAGTGAAATAAGACAGTCACAGAATGACACATATTGCATGTTCTCACTTATATGCAGGAGTTAACAAAGTTGATCTTATAAAGGACAAGATAGAATGATAGTTACCAGAGGCTGGGAAGCAGAAAGAGGAAGAGAGATTGATTAATGGGCACAAAAATACAGTTAAATAGAAGAAATAAGTTCTATGTTTGATACCACAATAGAGTGACTATAGTTAATAATAATTTACTATATTTCATAAGAGAAGATTTGAAATGTTCCCAAGCAAAAGAAATAATAAACTCTTCAGGTGATGGATATCCCAAACACCATGATTTTATCATTATATATTGTGTGCATGTATCAAATATCACATGTACCTCATAAATATGAATAGGTTTATGTATAAGTTTAAAAAGTTAAAAATATTCTAAGTACTGTTTATTTTTTATGCTATTGTAAATGGGAATGTTTTCTTGAGTTACCTTTTAGATAATATTGGTTTAAAGAAATGCAACTAATTTTTGTATGTTGACTTTGGATCATGCTACTCTGCTGAGTTCATTTATTAGCTTAATTTTTTTTTGTTTTTTTTGAGACGGAGTTTCATTCTTGTTACCCAGGCTGGAGTACAGTGGCGTGATCTCTGCTCACTGCAACCTCTGCCTCCTGGGTTCAAGGGATTCTCCTGCTTCAGCCTCCTGAGTAGATAGGATCACAGATGCCTGCCACCACACCCAGCTAACTTTTTGAATTTTTAGTAGAAACGGGGTTTCACCATGTTGGCCAGACTGGTCTTGAACTCCCGATCTCAGGTGATCCGCCTAATAGCTCTATTTTTTATGGGGACTTAGTAGTTTCTACATATATAAGTTCACATTATCTGCAACAAGGATAATTTTGCTTCTTTTCTGATTTGGATGGCATTGATTTTTTTTAATTGTCTGATTGCTTTTGCTGGTACTTCCAGTACTATGTTAGGTAGAAGTGATGAAGGGTAGGCATTTTTGCTTTTTACTGGATCTGAGAGGAAAAGCTATAGCATTTCCCCATTGATTAAGTTGTTATCTATGAGCTTTCTATAATCGGCCTTTTTTTTTTTTTTAGGAAATTTCCTTCTATGCCCATTTTGTTGAGTTTTTAATTAGAAAATCTTGAAATTTGTTGATGTTTCTCTGAATCTGAGAACATAATGTATTTTTCTCTTTTTGCTAATGTCATGTATCCATGTGTTTATTTGCATATTTTAAAACCAACCCTGTATTCCAGGAATAAATCCCACTTGATTAGGTTGTATAATTCTTTTAAATGCTATTGAATTTGGTTTGCTTGTATTTTATTAATAACAGTAGTAACTGCCAAGCTAGGTGGCTCATACCTGTAATCCCAGCACTTTGGGAGGCTGAGACACCCGGATTATGAGGTCAGGAGTTCAAGACCAGCCTGGCCAACATAGTGAAACCCATAATCGGCCTTTATTATGTTTAGGAAATTTCCTTCTATGCCCATTTTTTTGAGAATTTTTAATCAGAAAATGTTGTTGAAATTTGTCAAAGTTTTTTGAATCTGAGATCATAATGTATTTTTCTCTTTCTGTTAATGTCATGTATCTCATTTACGTATTTGCATATTTTAAACCAACCCTGTATTCCAGAAATAAATCCCACTGGATTAGGTTGCATAATTCTTTTAAATGTTGTTGAATTTGATTTGTTCATATTTTATTAATAATAATAGTAATTGCCAGGCGCGGTGGCTCATGCCTGTCATCCCAGCATTTTTAGAGGCCAAGGCGGGTGGATCACAAGGTCAGGAGTTTGAGACCAGCCTGGCCAACACAGTGAAACCCTGCCTCTACTAAAAATACAAAAATTAGCAGGTCATGGTGGCGTGCACCTTATTCCCAGCTACTAGGGAGGCTGAGGCAGGAGAATCGCTTGAACCCGGTAGGCAGAGGTTGTGGTGAGCCGAGATTGTGCCACTGCACTCCAGCCTGGGCAACAGAGGGGGAATTCATCCAAAAAAAAAAAATAGTAATTTATTTAATAATAGCAATAGTGATTTAATAGCTGCTAGAATTTTTGCATCAAATTTAATCAAAGTTACTAGCTTATAGTTTTCTTTTAATATAAATTTAATAACCTGTCTCCTCAATTTCCTGCCTGGGGTGATAAACTATTAATCTTTCTTCATCTCTCATTTTAAGAAAACAGGCATTTTAGAGATAAGCTGTCTGGGTGGTGTGTAGTATTTGTCTGAGAATCAAAAATGTATAAAAATAATTAGCCTTGATTCTGTTTATTCATGTAGTTTCTGAGGTAAGTGACCGGGGCCCAAGTCAATGCTAACAGAGAGAGTCAGCGTGATGTAGGATATCTACTGTGTTCTAGGTGTTCTGTTTTGGAAAAAGAAATTTCGACATACTTGGTAACTATTTTACCCTATAGTTTGAGGTAAAGGTGGGAAGAATAAGTCATGCTTTGTTTGAGCAATTAATGAAAAATAAATAGACGTGTTTTAACAGTTTGGATGTCAGAACTATTTAGTTATAACAGGCTACAAGGCTGGATCAAATTTTCCTCCACAATTTAAGGGCTAGGCCCTGTTTTTAAATTCTGATCAGAGCCTGATTGAATCCCTTTGTGATCCTATGAAGGAGCTAGTCCATGGTAACACCAAAGTGAAATTGAACATCAGTGAGGGAGACATTTCCACCCTGACTCCAATAATAGTTCCTGAATAATCTTAGACAAGAAAGAAAACACAACTTTCTGTATTTTTACTGTAGGCTTACTTCAGGATTCAGGAAAACATACTTCCACTATGCTTTACCAATTTCATGAAAGCAGTGTAGCAAATTATAACAGAATACAGGTATTTAGTTACATGGGCTGAGAAGCAAACAAGAGTAACACTTATGTTCTGTGTAAACTGAAATGTCAGTTTTTACTTAATGGAAGGATCAGAATTGATTAATGGAGTTAATTTATCCAAAATGTTGACCAATTTTCTATTACATTAAGAGATGCTGAAATATTAGGTTTGAAAATGGCATCAAGATGAGAAAAAATTCTCCAAGTGAGTTATCAGAAAAAAAATTCTCCAACTGACTTATCAGAAATTTCAAAGTAGAATTCAGTGGCTTCAAATTTACAAGAATGTTTGAGCATCCCTAACAAGATACCACTGGTCAGAAGTGGTGGCTCACGCCTGTAATCCCAGCACTTTGGGAGGCCAAGTGGGTGGATCACCTGAGGTCAGGGATTTAAGATCAGCCTGGCCAACATGGCAAAACACCACCTCTACTAAAAATACAAAAATTAACTGGGTGTGGTGGTGTGCACCTGTAATCCCAGCTACTCGGGAGGCTGAGGCAGGATAATTGCTGGAACCTGGGAAGCAAAGGTTACGGTGAGCCAAGATTGTGCCACGGCACTCCAACCTGGGCTACAGAGCAAGACTCCATCTCAAAAATAAAGAAAAAGATACCACCAACCTTTCAGATTTTGTCAGTGGGGTTTCAAAGAAAATCATCAGGAAGAATCATTACAGCCCTCCTGAAATTTGGAATATATATATATATATATATATATATATATATATATATATATATACACACACATATATATATATATTTCCTGAAATATAGAAAGATGCACTTTGCATTAGTGTTGGAGACATAGCTGACATCTAATCAAGAGACAGTCTAAAATCGCCTGTGATTGTAGAATATAAAGGGTTTATTACAGGTGACAGACTACACATTTGTGAGAGGCAGTTCAGTAATTTATGTAAATTGTTATGTTTCAATCTTATGTTGAACCTGGAAAGGAGAGGTATAAAAACAAACTGCAACCGGTGAGGACAAATTGAACCTTTATTTGTCTCCTGACTTCTAATTTCTTTGGTACAGGTGACCTACTCGATAAACTGGATCCCTTCACTACAGAGCTAAAAATCTTGCCAAAGGTTTAAAGTTGTTAAAGAAGGAGATGTCACGGACTATAAAGGAACTTCAATTCCAGCTGCTGGCCCATCAGCAAAGTAAGCTGGCAGATCAGGGACAATATGTGCAAGCTACAACAATGTCTGGCTTACTAAAACATTCAGAGCATAATCATGGATGCTGTTTCTACTTTGTTATCCAAATTTCAAGAAAAATTCTCCTGTGACCAACTCTATCCCAAAACCACATGGAATAGGATATTCTTGGAAATTTAATTTGAGATTAAGCTAAATTGTGGAGTACAGTACAAAGCCACCACAGGGCTGCTCTAGGGAGTAATTCAACTCTTTTGGTGGTTGGTCAAAGTGTGCACATCTTGGAATATTATCTCCCTTCTCAGTTGCTTTGTTTCTTAGTAAAAAAATTTCTAGTGTGAGGAGGACTTGCAGAGCTTGAAGGAAACCTACCACACTCCATTCCCTAAAAGCAGATACATCCCTTTGAACCATGTCCTATTTGGGAAATGAGGGGAGTAATTTTTAAATGCAAATTGATGTCTTATTTATGGGATTGGACACATCCAATTACCAAATTGATACTGTGGGGTTGCACCTTAATGCCACCACAAGACGTGACTACCTGAGAGTAATAAGAAATTTCATGATAATGTACACATTTTTCATTAGGAAGCAGTAAAGTATTATTTCCTCTTGAAAAAAATTTGAAGAGTCAGTATAAAGACAAAAATAAAGATTCTTCTTTATTACATTTCAATAAACTTGTACACTTAATGAAAAAAAATTTATATTATATTAAAATTTATTAATATTAATATATTGTCTAACCTAACCATTTGCTTCTTAGCCATGTTTATTTTATCAATAACCATTCAGGGCTTCTGACCCACTTTAGAATGATAATTCTAAATTCAGAATAAAGAGCAATTGCTTCCTTTGTTTTGACTGTGGGTGTTGAGTCTGTCTTTGCTTATAAGTGCACCAAACAGGTAAGAAGAAGAGTTTTTAAAATCTACATATTAGATTATCTGTGGTTGGCACAGGACTATTTAAAATTCCACCTTCCATTTTGAGCCATTTTAGCTGAGGTTAGTTCTGTATTTGCAAGCAGTTAGTTGTAGATAACACAACAGCAATACTTCCATAAAAATTACAACAAATCTTACATAAATAATTACAGAGCCTACTTTTGTAGTATCAGGTTTATCAAAAATTTAGTAAAACATCTAACTTGACCTAAAGCCTCATGACATTTCAAACATATAATTTTTTAGCATACGTTGAAAAACATATTTCCTATAAAGTCCTGAGGTTAGAACAGTTATTCTGGAAATGATCACTGATCCTAGGATAAAATTACTTGATAATTGAACCTGGAGAATTACATTGTAGAGGTTCAGTTAATTACTCGGAGATTTGTATTTCCCAAATCCAGGTAGCAAGTTCAACTGCCCTGATTTTTGTAATCCTCTGGCCCCTTTTTCACTGGGACCTAACATAGACTCTCCTCACAGCAAATAATAAAATCTACATTGAATAAATGTCCATAGGTATTAAAAGAAAACAATGAATGTGCAATCTGATTCTCAACATGATCTTCTTCATAAAGTGTTTAGAAATAGTAATTTATCCTATGCTTTAACAAGGTTTTCATTACTCCACTAAAGTTTGTAACCATTCTTTTATTGAATAATACATCCAGTTTGTGGGGAAAACAGTAAAACCCAAATAACATATAGGTTTCCATTAATAGTAACATATTAATGTTGATTTCTTTGTTGTGTACCATTGAGAGGTGACAGCGTGCTGGCAGTCCTCAGAGCCCTCGCTTGCTCTCGGCACCTCCCCTGCCTGGGCTCCCACTTTGGTGGCATTTGAGGAGCCCTTCAGTCCCCCACTGCACTGTGGGAGCCCCTTTCTGGGCTGACCAAGGCCGGAGCCCACGCCCTCAGCTTGCAGGGAGGTGTGGAGGGAGAGGCACGAGCGGGAACAGGGGCTGTGTGCGGCGCTTGCGGGCCAGCTGGAGTTCCGGGTGGGCGTGGGCTTGGTGGGCCCCACACTCGGAACAGCCAGCCAGCCCTGCTGGCCCCGGGCAATGGGGGACTTAGCAGCCGGGCCAGTGGCTGCGGAGGGTGTACTGGGTCCCCCAGTAGTGCCGGCCCACCGGCGCTGTGCTCAATTTCTCGCTGGGCCTTGGCTGCCTTCCCACTGGGCAGGGCTCGGGACCTGCAGCCCGCCATGCCTGAGCCTCTCACCCCCTCCGTGGGCTCCTGTGTGGCCCGAGCCTCCCCGACGAGCACCACCCCCTGCTCCACGGCACCCAGTCCCATCGACCACCCAAAGGCTGAGGAATGCGAGCGCACAGCACGGGACTGGCAGGCAGCTCCACCTGCAGCCCCGGTGCAGGATCCACTAGGTGAAGCCAGCTGGGCTCCTGAGTCTGGTGGGGACGTGGAGAGTCTTTATATCTACCTCAGGGATTGTAAATACACCAATCAGCACCCTGTGTTTAGCTCAAGGTTTGTGAGTGCACCAATCGACACTCTGTATCTAGCTGCTCTGGTGAGGACGTGGAGAACCTTTATGTCTAGCTCAAGGATTGTAAATACACCAATCGGCACTCTGTATCTAGCTCAAGGTTTGTAAACACACCAATCAGCACCTGTGTTTAGCTCAAGGTTTGTGAGTGCACCAATCGATACTCTGTATCTAGCTGCTCTGGTGGGGCCTTGGAGAACCTGTGTGTGGAAACTCTGTATCTAACTAATCTGATGGGGACATGGAGAACCTTTGTATCTAGCTCAGGGATTGTAAACGCACCAATCAGCGCCCTAACAAAACAGGCCACTGGGCTCTACCAATCAGCAGGATGTGGGTGGGGCCAGATAAGAGAATAAAAGCAGGCTGCCAGAGCCAGCTTTGACAACCCGCTCGGGTCCTCTTCCACACCGTGGAAGCTTTGTTATTTCGCTCTTTGCAATAAATCTTGCTACTGCTCACTCTTTGGGTCCACGCTGCTTTTATGAGCTGTAACACCCACCGCGAAGATCTGCAGCTTCACTCCTGAGCCCAACGAGACCACGAGCCCACTGGGAGGAACGAACAACTCCAGACACGCTGTCTTAAGAGCTGTAACGCTCACCGCAAAGGTCTGCAGCTTCACTCCTGAGCCAGTGAGACCACGAACCCACCAGAAGGAAGAAACTCCAAACACATCTGAACATCAGAAGGGACAGACTCCAGACGCGCCACCTTAAGAGCTGTAACACTTACCGCAAAGGTCCACGGCTTCATTCTTAAAGTCAGTGAGACCAAGAACCCACCAATTCCGGACACACCATGATCATGTAAGGCACTAACAACAGGAGAAGCTGGGTGAAAGGTATATGGGACATTTCTGCACCATCTTCACAACTTTTCTGTAAATCTAAAATTAAATGGTTTATTGAAAATTAGCGTCATGTATAATCATAACAAAAAATCACACTTTTAGTATTTGGTTTATTTATTTATTTTTTTTGGTAGGAGTTTCCTCACCTTTGTCTGCTTAAAATGAACAGCTCGGATAACTTATATCAATGTATTTGCTTACTCTAGATTTCATTAATGATGTATGTTGAAGAATATGTATGCACATTATTTAGACAATCTGTAATATTGAAAGTTTATGTTGAATAAAGAGCACGTACATCGAAAATTAGCTTAACCTTTTTTTTTTTCCTTTTACTAAGTATAAAATTACCAAGGCTCTGAAATATGGAGTGAAATCTTTGTGGCTTTTATGGCTAAATGCTTGCTTGCTCAAGCAGATTAAAGTCAACATTCTGAGAGCTCTTTTGAGTAGTGGAAGGATTAACTCACAGGCGTATGCAACTGTTAAACAACTCATCTTTCACAGAACTATATCATCTTACTCTCAGCAACTTCAATTCTATAATCTTCTCTACATATAAGTGTCTTCCAGTTATAATATAGTATATGTGCAACCAGCACAAAAGCTCTGGGGATCAATTTTTAAAGTAAATGCTGATTAATCAAATTCTAATAAGTAAACCCAGGACTTATTTCATATATATATATGTATATGAAATATATTCTGGAGATCATATAATAAACAGTGAAATAAGATTATTTTGAACTAGATTGAAAATAAATAGCAGTGACTGTTGCTGCAAGTTCAGTGGTGGGGGAAAAATCTTTTCAGGAAGGAATGATTAAGTGACTTATAATTATTCCCCATTTGCAGACACACTAAGTGTGCTGCTGATCAATGTCAGATCAGCAGAGACACACTTACGGAGGCTGACTGAACTGTACACCAGCTCTTGTACAGAAACATTACATGCCTCCAAGACATGTTTTTCCTCTGAAAGGTATTTGGTGTGATGCTATTAGCAATGAAAGTAACTACTGCATACTTCAGAAGATTGTTGTCAATGATACTTTAAATATTATCACTCAATGTATTGTTTATGAGTATTTTTATTTTTGTAATATTTTTGTATTTGTCCACTTCTTATTATAATTGTTTAGACAAGAAAGTTTGCTTTCTTCCCCGCAAGCAGCACAGCATAAAGCTAAATTTCAGCCCATCCAATAAAATTACAGATTTCAATATACTTCCAATCTCTAGTTTATATCTCAACTTTGCCTTTTCAACTTATTTCTTCTCAGTTTTAAATTTTATATCTAAATATATATCTAAATATATATCTAAATATATATATTTGCCTGCTTAAGAATAACCTTAGGCTCTGTCTGAATCTTTTTTTAAGAGAATTGCTGGTTTTTAATTAAGTTTTAATTAAGCTTTAATAATGTTAACTCAAGAGAGTCACCATTTTCCCTGCTTGTGAAAGAATGTTTTTCTACATAGTTGTTACATGGCTTCTGTTATCAAAATAAACCGAGAATCAGTCATGGCTAATGAAATGTTAAATATGAAAATAGAGTTATTCTATATACAAAAATCACAAACATTGTCAATAACCTTTTCCATATAATAATATGCTTTACTTCTTAATCAGAAGTTATAGTTTTAAGGCTTTCTAAACAGATGGAGTTCATTAAATTTAAATATTGTCTCTTAAAGCAGTGATGAATTATTGGAGTGGAGAAATACAAATAGAAATATCTCCTGTTTGATAATCTTTTGTCCTAGTCAAACCATGGGGTTAATAAAGTCAGGTCTGCATGCTCTGCTTGCTTTCAGTCACCTGCTTTTGTTGTTGTTGTTGTTTTTCTCTGTAGCTGAGGGTTGCAGTAACTGAAGGCCTTACCACTAAACACTAAAACTTAACCTTTACTGGTGACTTAATAAGTAACATTCATAGGTGACCATGGTGATGGTTGCTTCCATTGTTTTTCAGAAACTTGGCCAGCTCCTGTCTAGTTCAAACTGGTTGAGACCACTGACCCTTCAACTGGGTCTGCATGGGTGCCTGAGAGGTGGCCTTTTGATATCAGAGGGTCAAAAACTCCACCCTCAAGATCATGCTAATGTTGCCATTTTCTGTACATATGTCCTGTGAACTGTTCGTCCACCTCATCTCTTGGTGACCTAGTGCGTAAATCTTTTCTCTTTTGCAGAATCTATGTCACAGTGATTGATTTACTGCATATGAGCAGAATGAACCTGGACCTGGCCAGTATCATTAAGGTCAGCATAAACCTAGTCAGCTAGCAGTAGAGTTAGGAGTTCTCTTAAAGAAAGAGCTCATGGCTCTGATAGAATTAATCTTCTAATGAACTAATAATAAATGATTGGCTTTAGAGCCCAATTATTTTATTGTGAATTGTTTACTTGCTTTGCTGTTTTTGTGTTTGTTATATTGTGTTTGATTTTCTGGAGTTGGTATTGAGAAACATGGCTAGATATTTTCAAAAAATCCCTGTAATGATCTAAAACTCCGATTGCAAGAACAAATAAGACATTTTACCAAAGAGCTTTATAGTCAAATGTACTACTTTTTGATGTCAGAAATGAGAATTAATTTCACACTGGTCACAGCTGATGTTGTGTCTTGAGCAAAGATGGGGGAAATTCTTAGATATTAATTTTGTTAATCCTCTGATGCTTCATACTTGGGAGGTTTTGGTTATTTAAATTGGTCACATAAATCTTTTTATTACATATTCACTTTTAAGAAACACTCACATTGAACTTATTGTCCTAACCTAGCACATTCCAAGACTTTAAAGTAAGTCATCAACACTTAAAACTGCTTAGTACATATTTACATCTTTGATATTATGATAATTGACAATAATAAAATAATATCAATATTAGACATAAACACTACAAATTCTAAGGTACATCTGGAAAGGTGATATTTTTCTAGATTATTTTATTCATGACTTGATAGTCCACTTAAAATTCATTCTAGGTAAAGGAGAGGATGTTGAAGAAAACACACTTCACTAGAATTTAGAAATCATAGCTAATATGGATTGGATTGGTTAGAAAACTATACAGGAGTGGAGATGTCTCATATGGTTTTAGTAAGATATCTGATACTTGGAAAAAGGAAAAAAGAAGCTTCATTTTCATTACAAGAAAAAGACTTAGAAAAAAATATGCGCACTATAGGAGGTATTGAGTAAAACGTTTGATTAGTATAGAAGGTTCCAGTTAGGCCAGGTGATGAACCATAAAACTATACAAAGAGATGTGGCACAGAAAGTTCAAGAAGTTCACTACCTAGATTCTGACCCCAGGCTCCTCTCAGCCCTTCAGAATATATGTCAACATAGAAGGAGCATGAATATTAACTTCACAGTGATTCCTTCAGGCCAGTTGACACGGAGCAAGAATAGCATTACGAGTTCTCTCCTGAGAAGCAGAGTATTTAACTACTATTCATGCCACAGTCTGTGTTAAATGTCAGGGCTGGAGGGAATACAGATATACAAAAGCTTGGTTGAAGAGGAATTTTTTCGTATGTAATTTAATTTGCTGTATTTTACGTGCTTATATTTCTTCTTCTGCAGATCACTTTCAGAAATAGGTAATCATGGTTATGAGTGAGAATTCAGAGTGATTGTCAAAATACAAACTTGGCAGTTATATCTACCAAGGTTTTCTGATTTCTTCTTACCAACTACTATTAGCCTGAGTATACACAGTATGGTATTTTGTCTAATAAAAATTTATTTTTCTGTCTTTTCATTCTATATGTCTCTTAGCAAATCCTGTGAGACGTGACTGGCCCTAACATGTAGTAGTTCTTTAATCCTGCAATATACAATATTAACCGGCCTTTGTTTTCAAATTGGAAGTGAATAAGTAAACTTGCAAAACAGGAAATATCCCATTCAGTAGCCTCTAACAATGGAAATATACAAGCTAAGACGCAGAGATTTAAAATGCGATGATTGTGAAATGTATTTTGCTGTTTTTGCTGAAACAGTGAGTTTTTAAAATCAACTTGGAAATTCTGGGTTGTGAAGATCCCTGAAATAATATTCTACAACAATGAAGACTATTTGATGGACACATATACACTGTACTTTTCTTTTATAGCCTTAAAATAACTGATATTAGATCAAAATTGTGTGTTCATTTGTCTCAGAATGTATCTCATCTAATAAATCAGGAGAGCAAGTACTAAGTACGGTTCTCTCATTGTTCTATCTTGAAAACAAATACAAAACTCACCTTAGCGACATTAAATGACTGCTGAATGCAAGAGTGAATGAGTAAATGAATGATCTGCTGTCACATAGCTAAAAGTCTGGGGCAGAGAGTAGACAAATGACAAGGTAGGCACACATTTGATGTTATACACACATACCTTAGATAGTAGAGACTTCTGTAGGAGTATAAGGAGGAACAATTAAGGCAAGCTAACAAATTAAAGGAGACTATTATGAGTAACACAGCTGCCAGAGGAGTGTGTTTGTGATGACAGGTGTTTTCCTGGTTAAGGAGTATATTTGTAAAAGCCCTCAAGTGAGCACATAAAAAACATTTTCTAAGACCTGAGCATTGACAAAGAGAGAGTCACTAAAGGAGGTTAGAATTTAACAGTATTTAGGCTATCAAGGGACAATTTTATACAGTCTTCCCTTAACCAGCTGGTTGAAATTATGTTGATGTTGCTTGGGAGTAATTAGGAGGTTATAGGAAAGCTAGGGGAGCATGATGTCACATTGAAAGATGGGGTGTTACATATACCAAAAAAGTGCATTAAAATAACTGCCAATGGTCATTCTCTGTGTGTGTGTGTGTGTGTGTGTATTCGCACACTTTTAATGGCCTGTAATGATGAAAATGCCACATTTACATGGCAGCGAGTTGAGAATAAGTAAGATAATAAGTTGAGAATAAGTAAATGGGAAGAAAATAAAGAAGCAGATATGCAGGCATTTTAAAAAATTGGAGTGGGATGAAGATGAGAGAATATGCAGTGGCTGGAGGAAAACATGAGATCGAAGGAGAGGTATTTTGATTTCCGTTCATCGGTTTTACAAAAGAGAAGTGAACTGTGCACGTGTAAAACATGATTAGAAAGAGCCCATAGAGATGATAGAGGCTGAACATAAAACAAAGAGAGGGAAATTGAGGGGATCATTAAAGGAGAAGCTTTTCATATAAGCAAGTAGAAACAAAATCTAATTAATAGTTACTTGGAATTGACTGAAGAGCCACCTATTTTCTTGTGAAAATAGTACATTTGAAAAGAACATGAACATAGACATGTATGTTGGTAAGCAGGTAGGTTAGTAGTACCATAATGTGTACGTGTGTGAGTGTTTGTTACACTTTTATATGGCTTCTATTTTTGTTTTAAGGTAGAATGGAGAGTTGGCTGCTGAAAGCAGAATATTAGGTAGGAGAGGTTTACGGTAAAAGGAGATGTCTGATAACCAGTGAGGAGCATGTGACACTTAACAAAGATGGGTAAAAGATGTGCTAGTTGGCTTTTAGATTTTTATTGGTGCTAGATATCATGAATTTATAACAGAATCAATCCGAGTGAGTGATTTGCTTTAATAAGTTTTTGCCTCTTAGATAAAGAAAAAGAGGTAGCTATATAATTGGAATTGCACCAAAAACGTGGAAAAGCAGGTGGGGTAAGTTTGTTGCAATAAAGAGACTGGCTGGAATGCCACTGGGAAAAATTTGGATAGAGGGAAACGTAATTATCGTAAGTGAGACTGGCAAACTGGCTGATCATCTCCCAGAAACAGAAATTGGATGAGATAGATGAAATGCGCCAAATGAGAGAAGGCACAAAGGTGTGAGGTTTCTGTGACATAATATTTATATTCATATGTACCCAATTACATCCATAGTTATATCTATTGAATTTAATGGTTATCGGAATAAATGTTTTGCGTCATCATAAAATGGTCGAATGGAAATGCGTGAATTTCAGTAAAACGACATGGAATACTGCATTAGATGGATTGCCCTTGTGGTGGCTGAAGTGACCCAGAGTTAGAGAACTGGACCAAGAAAGTGCACTGTGAGCTTTCCCTTACGTAACCTTGGGGATGGATATTAACGAAGAGGATGTTGAATACCTTGGCTGCACCAGGCTTTCATATACTATTGTAGTTGACTACACATAACAATATTATGAGGTTATTATTATTTTCTGCGACTTATAGATAAGGAAACAGATGATTAGTCAAGTTTCCCCCATTAAATGAGGCGTTAGAACTTGAACCATGACGATTTGATTCTTAAATGAATACCCTTTTTTATTGTTCCCATGTCACCTTTCAAAAAAATTATAGGAGATAAAAGGTAAAATGGACAACATCCTTGCTTTAATGGAGTTCACAATTCAGTTTGGGCAGACTATATATATATATACACACACATATATATACATATATATAAAATAGACTATGATTTTTATTCTAATAAATATTGCATAAAGACATAAAATTTCTATTTATGTTTCAAAGTTCAATGGAGAGATGTTAGGGTGTAATAGAAATACCTTAAAATTTAGACTCAGAGTATGCACTAAGCAACCAAGTAGCTCTGTGACCTTCGCCAGGTTAATTATCTGTTCATGTAAAAAGAAATGATAACTTCCGACTTGAAAAATTATTGTAAAGATTGTAAAATAATGGAAAATTAAGCTTTTATTTTACTGTCTTAGAATAGGCATCAAGTAAATGATTACATTACTGGCCCCTACTGTGAATTACTTTTTTTTTTTTTTTTTTTTTTTTGAGATGGGGTCTCGCTCTGTCGCCCAGGCTGGAGTGCAGTGGCGCGATCTCGGCTCACTGCAAGCTCTGCCTCCTGGGTTCACGCCATTCTCCTGCCTCAGCCTCCCGAGTAGCTGGGGCTACAGGCGCCCGCCGCCACGCCTGGCTTTTTTTTTTTTTTTTGTATTTTTAGTAGAGACGTGTTCTACCGTGTTAGCCAGGATGGTCTCAATCTCCGGACCTCGTGATCTGTCCGTCTCGGCCTCCCAAAGTGCTGGGATTACAGGCATGAGCCACCACGCCCGGCCTGAATTATATTCTTAAAAGAAATAGATTTATTTTTGTATCAGCACATGTACTAATTGACAATAGTGGGAATATAAACAATACAATTTTGAAATGTTTTATTATTTCAGAATGTATTTTTTTAACTTTTAACTTCAGCAGTACATGCGCAGACTTGTTACACAGGTAAACTTGTGTCATGGGCTTTGTTGTACATATTACTTCATCACCCATGTATTAAGCAGAGTACTCATTTGTTATTTTTCCTGATCCTCTCCCTCTTGCCACTCTCTACCCTCCAGTAGGCCCAGTTCCTTCTATGTGTCCATGTGTTCTCATTATTTAGCTCTCACTTATAAGTGAGAACATGTGGTATTTGGTTTTCTGTTCTTGCATTAGTTTGGGAAGAATAATGGCCTCCAGCTCCATGCATGTCCATACAGAGGACATGATCTTGTTCTTTTTATGGCTGCATAATATTCCATACAAATTTTATTTATCCAGCCTATTATTATTGATATGCATTTAGGTTGACTCCATGTCTTGGCTAGTGTGAATAGTGCTGCAAGAAACATACCCATGCATGTGTCTTTATAGTAGAATGATTTCTGTTCCTTTGGGTATATACCTAGTAATGGGACTGCTGGGTAGAATAGTATTTCTGTCTTTGGGTCTTTGAGGAATTGCCATAATTTATTCCACAATGTTTGAACTAATTTACACTCCCACCAACAGTATATAAGTGTTTCTTTTTCTGTGCAACCTTGCCAGCATTTTAAAAAATATTTTTTGACTTTTCAGTAATAGCTATTTGGAATGTATTTAATTGCCACATTCCTCCTTTTACTATACTAATCTTATGTAAAATTATTATTTATTATAATGTCTTTATTGTTTGATTATAAGTCTAGTATTATGGCCGGACATGGTGGCGCACGCCTGTAATCCTAGCACTTTGGGAGGCCAAGGCGGGCAGATTGCCTGAGCTCAGGAGTTTGAGACCACCCTGGGCAACATGGTGAAACTTCGTCTCTACTAAAATAGAAAAAATTGGCCAGGTGTGGTGGTGCATGCCTCTTGTCCCAGCTACTCGGGAGGCTGAGGCAGGGGAATTCCTTGAACCCAGAAGGCGGAGGTTGCAAGGAGCTAAGATCGTGCCATTACACTCCAGCCTGGGCAACAGAGGGAGACCCTGTCTCCAGAAAAACAAAAAAAAGTCTAGTATTATGTAAATATCAACTGAATTAGACTGGTTAACCTAAATAAGACTGCTTAAATATAAAAAATCAAATCAATTTTTGAAAAGTCTAAGATAATATTTATAACTTATAATGCCAGAGGTTAATGCTATAAATTGGTTTAAATGACCATTAATTAATATTTGTGTCAGTTCTGTTAGATCCAGCTATCAAGGATGTGAATTAATTTCACCCATGTGGAAACATACCTTTACATATGTATAACATGCATCCATATACATTTGGCAATGTGCATTCAAAACATTTTACATGAATAGGCTGGTGAGGAAAAGAAAGTAAAGTGGAAATGATAATTGCCATACTTAGTTGATAAATTGAGAATAATAACATTAACAGGTTAGTTAAAACTGTTTTATATTAGTTTCAAATACTTTTTCAATATAATTAAAATAAGCTAGACTGTAGTACTAATTATGGCTTGGAGGTTTATTTGGTTTTTGCTTTACATCTTGCATAAATGATTTTAAACAATATGAAATATGCCTGCTAAAAATATTATATTAAAATCCATATTTAATATGTCATTGCTACAAAAATTAGAAGGGAAAAATATGATTTTGTTAACACACCAATACAGCCAAGATGAAGTTCTTGTAAAGTAGAATTATGCAGCGTATTAGCCTCTATAATTTGATGGATAACTGTCAAAAATAACTGTTTTTGACATTTTTATGCATAAATAATTTTTACTTAGTTAACACAATTGTATCTCACAGGATAGGAAAGAAGCATTTAATATAAAATAATGGTGGTGTTGTCCACGAGGAGTTAACTACCTTATAAACTAAACTACAATAGCAGAATTCGGAGCAAAAGTAACAACAATAAATGATCGTTTCATGTGCTATTTATCTGTTAGGCATAAATTCAATTTAGAATTGTTTGTCAGTCGTTGATGCCTAAAGTAATATGCCCATTAGGAAGCATGCAATTCAATCAACGTTTCTTCTGACCTTGGAAAGATAATGACCCAAATATGAATATTCAAGAGACACCAGAAGTCATTATAGATGTCCTTGTTTTTCATTTTTAAATCTGAACAAAATGTTTCTCATGCTTAAGGAAAAAATGGAAAATTTGAATGTAATTAATACATAACAGTCTCGATTTTGGCATATTTTTACTTTATAAACTCTTCATCAAACTAACTGCTAGACAGATGAAAACTATACTTGGCAAGAGAAATCATTTTACACCTAAGAAGATACATGTTGGTATTGCCATTTGATGCAAGATGGGTTTTTATCGTTGGGAGATTCTGAGTCACATTTGTAATGCATCTAGTATATCTTTTATACACTTTTTTCATATTTAGGGAATGCATTTGGTAGTTTTCTTCAATAACAATATTTTCTTATCTTCAACAACTTAAACTAATGTGAGATACAGTATTTTCTTACTCATTTTGTGAAAACTTCCATATATTCCTAATGGATTACTTTGCTCACCAGAACACAATGAAAAATTAATATTGAAGTCAAACTTGTCTTTATTATCATTTTTTGAATCATAAAATGCTATAAAATTATAATTAAAAAACACTGTGAAGTCAAATGTTGTATTGATTTAGATTAAAGAACATATTTGAAAATATCATCTACAAATATTTTAGTAATGTGATATTCTCTCCTGTGTAGTGTTTGAGTCTTTCACAAATCACAGTACATTTTGATTAAATGGAAAGAATATCACTTTTTTTAAACATTTTTAAATGTAGGGAATCATCTGCAGAAACTTAATTTTCTCTTATAATAGGAATAAGTCATGATATCTAGGTCTAAAATGAAAGGCAAAATTCAGTTTATAGCAATAAATAAAAATCTAGTAATGTCTAGATTAAATATTCTTTTTCTTGATTTTCTACAGCTGTGTTTCCCCTGAAGTTATGTAAAAAGCATTTGTGGATTTAACAGAGTTAAGATGAGAGGGTAGGGAAATGACAGCTAAGAAAAAGAACACGTATCTCATTTTCATGAAGTTTAAGTATCAAACTGACTTTTTCACTTTATTTTATTTCAAATAATATTCTAAATTGTGGAACTCTTGTCAAGGACTTTGAAACACATGCATTGCATGCTACAGACACAGTGTGTGAGGTCTCCTCGTATCAGACGAGACGAAAAGCCTATGGTTTCTTGATTCTCCATTATTCCATTACGTGTAAATGGTAACATGAGATTTAAATATGCAGCTTATTTTAAGGATCTTGGATTTGTAAATGATAGTGGCAACTGTAGAAGTTAGTAAAGCGTGGTGCTCAATGGGTAGGCTCTGAATATTGATGGCCAGGCCGCAAGCAATTTTGAGCTGAGTATTTTGGCAGGTTATTTAACCATCTCATACTGTACTTCATCTGTAAAATGGGTGTCATCTTACTTGAACATTCTCAGAAGCGTGATAGGGTGGCAAAATTCTGTACTATATATTATTTAGAGCATTCCCTGACAGATAATGAGCAATCACTGGCAGAGAGTCATTATTTTCTTAATTCACTACCTTGATGTGGAAAGGTAAGTCTCACATCGAATCAGAATTGCATGTGGTTTCAGAACTATCATTTTTTTTTACATGTAAATATTTGCTTGCCAATGCTTGGGGGAATTATTTTTTTAATTTTTAATTTTGTATTTATTTCAATAGGTTTTTGGTGTGCAGGTGGTGTTTGGTTACAAAGTCCCCGAAGTCCATTGTATCATTCTTATTCATTTGCCTCCTCATAGCTCAGCTCCAACTTATAAGTGAGAACATACAATGTTTGGTTTTCCATTCCTGAGTTACTTCACTTAGAATAATGGTCTCCAATTCCATCCAGGTTGCTGCAAATGTCATTATTTTGTTCCTTTTTATGTCTGAGTACAATTCCATGGTGTATATACATATATAGATAGATACATTATATATATAGATACATTATATATAGATAGATACATTATATAGATAGATATAATGTAGATACATTATATAGATAGATATAATGTAGATACATTATATAGATAGATATAATGTAGATACATTATATAGATAAAATATATATAGATACATTATATTTAATGTGTATATATATAATGTATCTATATATGTGTGTGTGTGTGTGTGTGTGTGTGTGTAGTATTTTCTTTATCCACTCATTGATTGATGGGCATTTGGGCTGGTTCCATATTTTTGCAATTGCGAATTGTGCTGCTATAAACATGCGTGTGCAAGTGTTTTTTCATATAATAGTGTATTTTCCTCTGGGTATCCAGGTAGATACCCAGTAGTGGGATTGCTGGGTAGATCTACTTTTAGTTCTTTAAGGAATTTCCACATGGTTTTCCATAGGGGTATACTAGTTTACATTCCCACTCACAGTGTAAAAGTGTTCCCTTCTCACCATACCAATGCCAACATCTACCAACATCTATTATTATTTATTTATTTATTTATTTATTTATTTTGAGACAGAGTCTTGCTCTGTTGCCCAGGATGGAGTACAGTGGCACAATCTTGGCTTACTGCAACCTCTGTCTCCTGGGTTCAAGTGATTCTCGTGCCTCAGCCTCCCAAGTAGCTGGGACTACAGGCATATGCCATCACGCCTGGCTAATTTTTTGTGTTTTTAGTAGAGACGGGGTTTCACCATGTTAACCAGGATGGTCTCAATCTCCTGACCTCATGATCTGCCCACCTTGGCCTCCCAAAGTGTTGGGATTACAGGCGTCAGCCACCGCGCCCTGCCTATTTTTGATTTTTTGATGATGGTCATTCTTGCAGGAATAAGGTGTTATCACATTGTGGTTTTGATTTGCATTTCCCTGATAGTTAGTGATATTGAGCATTTTTTCACATGTTTATTGGCCAACCTTTGGGATGGCCAGCCTCCAGGCTATAACCCTTTATACAAAATAAAGCTCTCTTCTGTAAATGTATGAACCTCGGGATTCTTGGTCTAAAGAAAGATAGCATAGCCCACTGATTTAATTTTTTTTATTTCAAACAGAAAAAAATGCAAATAATTTAGAAGTTAATAGCAAAGATAGAAAAAAGCTGATTGCAAATATAGCATTATCAATCGTAATACAGAATGATTTTCTAAAAGTTCTAAGATTTAAAGATAAAGCAGGAAAAAGATAAAAGTGTAACTTTTTTAATATTCTTGTCTAAAATGTGTGTGTGTCTGTGTGTATAAATTTAACACGTTTTACTAACATTTTATATTAAAAACTAGATGTTCAGTGGAGTCGAAATCATTTCATTATAATACTAATTCTCTTTTAACAAGAAAATTACAGGAAGCAACTGAAACCAATCTTTTCCTACATGATTTGAAATTTTGTTGCCTATAAATCGCCTCACTCAATTACATTTTTAACTTTTTTTGTAAAATGTTGTATTCTGCTTATTTTTGAATATGTATAAGTATGCTGTTTAAAAGATGTGTATGTGTGTTTGTATGCTTAAATATATAAGCATACAACCACTGACACTGACTCAACAATGTCAGCCCTTATTTACAATTCTACCTATTTAAATGAAATCAAATCAAAATCAAATTCCTGGGAAAGTATGATATAGAACTGCTATTTTGTCTCTTATAGAACCCATCGTTTTAATACCAGGAATCTCTAATAACCAATCAGCAACTTTGGCAAATCCAACAATATTTTCTATCTTTCCCTTCTCAACTACTCCACTGCATTTGAATTAGTTATTTAGAGTCAAGTATTTGAGGGGTGACTTTGACACAAAATAGCCTTTAACCTACTTTCTGTGTAACTTTAGAGATATCACACATATTCCCCATGTTAAGAAAAATGATCAATGCTACATACAGATGTTTTAAAAAATACTGAAATGTTTCCAGTTTCTGGGTAACATTAAATTTGTAATATTTAATTAAAGTTGTTATACTTACTGTAGTTAGTGTTAATGATATTATTGACCAAATCATTCACCTTTGAAATTTTTCCTTTGGCTTTTTTGATGCTATTTTTATCCTGCCTCATCTTTGAATTGATAGTTTTCTTAGAACAACTCTTATGCTTTCACACTATATATATGCTATATGTTTTCTTATAACCTTTTTAGATTCACTCTTGACTATTCTCAAGTCAGTTCTGTGGCCGAGAGCACTGACTTTAATGGGCAGCCTCAACAGTCTCCCTGACACTGTGTCTATTAATTGGCTTTAACTAGGTTGGGAAGCTGATTCCTCTGACACACTCCCTGTCAGATCACTCCACGTTTGCTGTGTCTCTTTACCAAAGATGACAACTTGATGGGCAAGCCCTATCCTAAAAAACGTTCTTTCCTACTCTCTGAGGTCTAGGGTAGAGAAGCTCTTACTATTGTTGTCCCTGAGATCCCCTATTACTTGCAGTTTTCATGCTACCTACTCATTTTAAAATGGCTTCTTTCTTAAACAATTCTCAATTACTTTTTATATGTGCTACTCTTTTTCACCAGAACTCTAACTCATAGGATAACTGGTACCAGAGTGGTACAGAAAGGGAAACCTCTAAAAGTTATATTAGAACAATTAACTAAGAGTGCCATTTATGATCTGCTAGTTCCCTAATTCCATGCCTAGATTCACTGTTGCCTGGAGTAAAGGAGGTTGGATGCTTGAATTACTGTTTTTTAATACAGAAATAAACTAAAAGGCTTACAGTGAGGAAATTTTTGAAACTGATCTATTGTGTTTCTTGCTGCCTCCTAACATGGCCCCTGAAGGACCCGGTGGTTACATTCCTTACCCTTTGTCAGGTAACTCATTGGAGAGGTAGTCACCAACTTTGCTGGAATAGCAAAATTGTGGTGGAGGCAGATGAAGGTAAATGAAGGCAAGATAATGTTGAGTTTTTTTGTTTTTTTTTTTGACAGGGTCTCACTTCATCACCTAGACTGGAGTACAGTAGCACAGTTGCAGCTTCCTACATCTTGACTTCCTGGGTTCCAGTGATCCTCCCCCTTCAGCCTCTCAGGTAGCTAGGAAAATGGAGTTCTTAATCTCCACAGAAATATTGAGATTAGAATTGAAGACAGGTTTCTATGCTTAAACAGCAAAGACAGAGAAACTTAATTATTATAGCAAGTAATAGAACCAAACCAAAGTTATTCTCATAGCTTTTTGATCAGCAGGGATCTGACTGATAGCTGCTTGATGTTGTGGTCTCTATGAACCAAATGGATGAGCAGCCTAGTAAGATTCTGCTTTATATATGTAATCAGAAAACTTCTAAGCCTGGAGAGGCAAAAATCAAACAAGACATTATAAATTGCATGTAACCTCACTTATTCAATCAACTGGACACATAGAGAAGCCTTACATTGTAAAATAGAGTTGGCAAAAATTTAATCTAGGCTTGAAGACTATTAAACTGCATGAGCAAAGTCTCAGACCAGTGGCATTCTGGCAGTGTTCCACAAACTACAGGGAGTAAGTAGCCCTGATTAGGAGCATTTGTGGATTTCCATAATATAATACTCCTAACTTGGTCAATACTTGGAGATAGGAAGAGATATACATAATTGGATGGTGGAAGCCAGTGCAAGCTAGATCCAGCACACAACTGGATCAGACTCATGTGCTACACACTGACACTGGCTTTATTGCCAATTAACAGAAGCCTAGCTTACAGATTAATTAAGAAATGACTGATAATCAAGTAGCCAGGGGATGGCAAACTATGCCTATAAATTAAATCTGCTACCTTGTTTGCATAAATTAAGTTTTATTGAAATGCAGCCACATTTATTCATTTGTGTATTCTCTGTGGCTGCTTTTGTACTTGGAACCACAGAGATGAGTAGTTGTAATAGAAATCACATAGACAGCAAAGTCTTAAATATTTATTTTCTGGCTCTTCACAGGAAAAGATTTGCTAATTCCAAAAATAGGTTAAAAACAAAACTCAATAGCTGGGTGATGAAATAATTGGTACAACAAAACCCCATCGTGGGGTCTACCTACATAACAAATCTGCACATGGATCCCTGAACTTAAAATAAAAGTTAAAACAAAAACAAAACTATTTCAAAGACATATAGATGCAACCCAAACTCTTTACCTTGCCACAATACTCTTGATCAAAGAGTCTACAGGAAAATTTGTCATAGTGACAGAAATGGAAGTTATGCATGGATTGGCCAAGATCCTGCTATTCCCAAATGTCCAACTGCCTGAAAATACTGGCCAACACCTAGCCTCTCATAGGACAGTTTTTGTAGAAGGTTCAGATTGCAAATAAGCTATGTAGGATACTTTCCATGATGGACAGAGTAGCAATTTGCCAGCAAAATAAATAAATAAATAAACACAGAGGGAGCTGGAGGAAAATGGCTGAATAGAAGCAAATGTTATTGGAGGTAAAGAGAGAGATAGACTCCAATAAAATAATAGCTGGAGACTTCAAAACCATACTTTCAACATTGGTTAGATCATCCAGACTGAAAATCAACAAAGAAACATCAAATTTAGTCTGTACTGTAGACCAAATGGAACTAACAGGTATTTATAGAACATTCAATACATGTTATTTTCCTCAGCACATGGACCATTCTCAAAAATAGACCATACATTAGGCCACAAAAAGTCTTAAAAATTCAAAAAATTGAAATTATATCAAGTATCCTTCTGAATCATAATAAAAAAACTAGAAACCAATAGTAAGAGAAATTTTGAAACTATACAAACATATGGAAATTAAACGATATGCTCCTGAATGACCCAGGGGTCAGTGAAAAAACTAACAGGAAAATTTTAAAAAATTATTGAAACAAAGGAAAATGGAAACACAACATACTAAAACCTGCAAGACACAGCAAAGCAATACTAAGGAAAGTTTATAAGGATAAGCACCTCTATCAGAAAAGGCAGAAAAACTTCCAATAAATAACCTAATGATGCATTTTAAAGAACTAGAAAAGCAAGAGCAAACAAATCTCAAATTTAGCAGAAGAAAAAAATAATAATAAAGATGAGAGCAGAAATAAATGTAATTGAAATGAAAAAATACTGAAGATAAAGAAAAGGTTTGTTTCTTTTTTTTTTTTGGCAAGATAAACATAATTGTTAAACCTCTAGTTAGACTAGGAAAAAAGAGAGAAGACACAAATAAAACCAGAGATGAAAAATAGGATGTTAGAACCAATCCTGCAGAAATTCAAAGGATCATTAGAGGCTACTATGAGCAACTATATTACAGTACACTGAAAAACCTTGAAGAAATGGATATGTTTCTAGACACATAAAACCTACCAACATATAACCAAGAAGAAATCCAAAACCTGAACAGACCAATAACAAGTAATGAGATTGAAGCTTTAAGAAAAGTCCCAATGGCAAAGAAAAGCCTAGTGCTCAATGGCTTCACTGTTAAATTTTACAAAACATTTCAAGAAGAATGAATACCATCTTACTCAAACTATTCCGAAAAATAGAAGATGGGGGAATATTTCCAAGCTCATGTTATGAGGCCAGTGGCAAGCTGAAATCAAAACCAGACAAGGCTACATAAAAAAAAAAAAAAACCTACAAGCCAATGTCCCTGATGAACATTTATGCATAAGTCTTCAACAAAATGCTAGCAAATCGAATTCAACAACATATTGGAGAAATCATTCATCATGACCAAATGGAATTTATTCCAGGGATGCAAGGATGGTTCAATATATGCAAATCAACCAATGAGATACATCATATCAACAGAAAGAAGGACAAAAACCATATGATCTTTTCAATTGACCCTTAAAAGACATTTGATAAAATTCAACATCCCTTCATAATAAGAACCCTCAAAAAAGTGGATAATAGAAGGAACATACCTCAACACAATAAAAGCATATATAACACACCCGCAGCTAGTGGAGTATCCATACTGAATGGAGAAAAACTGAAAGCCTTTTCTCTATGACCTGGAACCTGATGACAATGCTGACTTTCACCACTGTTATTCAAAATAGTACTGGACAAGTATTCAACGAGTCCTTGCTAGAGCAATCAGACAAGAGAAGTAAACGGCATCCAAATTGGAAAGGAAGAGGTCAAATCATCCATGTTTGCTGATAATATAGTCCTATATTTGGAAAAAACTAAAGATTTCATGAAAAAACTACTAGAACTGATTTTAAAAATTCAGTAAAATTGCAAGATATAAGAATCAACATACAAAAATCTTGAACATTTCTATATGGCAACAGTGAACAATCTGAAAAATAAATCAAGAAAGTAATACCATTTACAATAGCTACAAATAAAATAAAATATCTAGAAATAAACTTAACCAAACAAGTGAAAGATCATTACAATAAAAACTATAAAACATTGATGAAGGAAATTTAAGAGAACACAGAAAAATGGAAAGATATTCTTTGTTCATATATTAGGTGAGTCAATATTGTTAAAATGTCCATACTATCCAAAGCAATCTACTGATTCAATGCAATTCCTAACAAAATACCAATGATGTTCTTCACAGAAATAGCAAAACTAATCGTAAAATTATTATGAAACTACAAAAGACCCAGAACAGCCAAAGCCATTGTGAGAAAAAAACAAAACTGGAGGAATCACATTACCTGACTTCAAATTATACTACAAAACTATAGTAATCAAAATAACATGATACTGGCATAAAGACAGGCATGCAGACCAATGGCAAAGAGTAGAAAATGCAGAAATAAATTCTAGTCTCAAACTCCTCCTGGTCTCAAGTGATTCACCAGCCTCAGCTTCACAAAATGTTGGGATTACATGTGTGAGCCACTGTGCCCTGCTGCACTTTCATGTTTATTGTAGCACTGTCCACAATAGCTAAGATTTGAAAACAACCTAAGTATCCATCAACAGATTAATGGATAAAGAAAATGTGGTATATATACTTAGTGGAGCACTATTTAGCCGTAAAAAGAATGAGATCCTGTCAGTTGCAACAACATGGATTCAACCTGAGGACTTTATGCTAAGTGAAATAAACCAGACACAGAAAAACTTCAAGTACTCTCACTTATTTGTGGGAGCTAAAAATGAAAATAATTGAACTCATGAAGATAGAGTGTAGAATGATGGTTACCAGAAGCTGGGAATAGTAGCATGGTGTGTGAGGGAGTGGGAATAGTTAATGGGTATAAAAATTTTGTCAGAAAGAAGGAATAAGAGCTAGTATTTGATAGCACAGCAAGGTGACTACAGTCAACAATAATGTATTGTACATCTTAAAATAACTAAAAGAGTATAATTGGATTGTTTGTGATGCAAAGAAAGGACAAATGTTTGAAGTAATTAGTACCCCATTATCCTGATGTGATTTTCATACATTGTATGTCGGTATCAAAATATCTCATGTATGCCATAAATATGTAGAATACCATGTACTCACAAATTTTTTTAAATAGACATATTACTTTGGTTGCAGATTTGCCTTCTTCTGCAATGTTTCTGCCATCCTCATTATTTTTGGAATTGTAGAATACCAGCTAACATTCTTACTTTATAGAGAAAGTAGTGTGACAATGTACTCCAACATAGGAGTTTAACATTTTTAGTGCTCCAATGCCATAGGGAAGCTGGCTTGATAAAAGGGCAGAATGTCTTGTGGAGGTTTCCATTATAGTCCCAGTTGGAAGACACCTAGGAAGCTTTTGCTTGATGCCTTAAATAAAAGCCAATATATGGCCTCACATCCCTAGTCAGAATGCGTAGGTATGAACGACAGGATAAATTTGACAGTAGTTCTTCTCCTTATGACACCAAATACCCCATTGAATAAATGTTTGCTCTCTTTTCTCACAAACTTTGGTTCAGTTAGTGTGAAGGTCTTAGTTACTGAGGGAGGAATGTTTCTACTAATACCCATATATTGCTTTGTTTTTCTGTTAAATTGTAAATTAAGGCTATTTACTGGCCTCTAACAACAGACAGAAAGATGGTTAGCACAGCGATAGAGCCTGATTCCCAAGAGGAATTTTTATTGTTTTTATATAGTTGCAGTAAAAAAGACCATGTTTGGAATCCAGATTATTCAGCGAAACACTTTTTGAGAGTCACTAGTGTAGACTGGTTAAAGTACAGAAATCCAATGAACACAGATCACTGTTGTCTCAGATTTCACATAAAGGATTGGGTTTTGTCTTCATGTACTCAATTCTCTTAAGGTGCTGGAAGAATTTAAGAACAATGGCAATGAAGGAAGTTATTATTATCAACTTAGACAGTGTTGTGATACAGAAACAAAGACTATGAAGAGTGTGTTTTATTTTACTTAAATATTTATTTGTTTCCCTAGTAGCTTCTTTGAAAGTCACTGATGATGACTAACACTTTAAAATTGAGGAATGAGTATAATGAGTATGACTGAATTGATACTACCACACAACATTATAGTAGTTGATCTGACTCTGTATGCCCTGTGTTGGGAGACAGAATGTGTTTTGCCTGGCATAGTATCAAATTCACCTGTGCTAGAGGGTTTCCTTCTGACTCTTCACAGCCCTACTCCTCTTCTTCATTTCCGTTCTGTTGAGTGTCCAGTGAAGCTAACTTTTCTGGACTTCACCAATGAGTTCTTTGTCCTCTGGCATTTCGGGGAGTTTATACCATAGAATTATTGGCAGGATATCAGAAAGAGGGAAGAGATCATATTTGGCCTATCTACTCCTGCAATCCTCTCCATGCCAGATCACCAAGCCTTGGGAAGCCCAATTTCATAATATCTCCAGATTCTCAAAATATTGTTCTCCTCTCTATATAATTAATAAAAAGACTCTGCTTTTGTTATGTGCTCTATTCTCTTTAGTTATACAAGATGTTTCAAAGGGCTAGTAAAAGTTAAAAATAAATAAAACATAATTTAACATAAATTGTTATACTGTGTAGCTATACTGTTTTAGATGCTGTGGAAATCTGTATGAAGGTGTCATTGGCATAATTTTCATAGTTTCTATCATTATTGATCTAACCAACTACTGCAAAAGACAGAACTATGAAAATAAAATACTTTAAATATGACTATATGAAGGGTTGATTGTTTAGAATAACAATCAGATCTAGAGACCTTGTTATGAAGTCATTGCAATAGTCCCAGCAAGAATTGATGTGTAGAAAGACAAGCATGCTTGATGATTTTGGTATTGTTTTATAATGTCTTAGTAAGTACAATAAGATAAAAGGTAAATAATATTGAAAATGAGATAGCACTATTATTTTCTAGTGATAGACTTGACAACTTGGTATACTCAGGAGACTCAACCAAGTAAATATTAAAATTGAATTCAATAAAGAAGTCAGTTACCATCTGAATAACTTTACGTTAAAAACAAAGAGACTTTGCAGTTAGAATATGCTATTCACCACAGCAAACATGAATGTAATACAAAAAAAAATGGGGCTCTGGACTGCTGGGTAGGGCTGGCTTAGGTTGGAAGGCCTTCCAGAAACAAGATACTGTGGACTTCCTTAGGAAAAGCAGGAGTGAGGCTATTGTGTGTTTTACCTAGAGGCAATGGCAAATCTGTGACAATCAACTTGACTAAATGAGAAGAAATACATTTTGATTAGAAGATTTTCTAGTGCAAATAATAAATTATTCTCAAACGATTTTATAAATATAATCATATTTAGTTTAAAATACCAGTAAAATCTTTAACCCAGCTCAGTCACTTTCTAAATAGTACATAGCCTTTAGAGTTACATGGATATAGGTTGAAATATCAATTGAGCTATGTACCCTTGGGCATTTGGCTAAATTCTCTGATTCAATTTCCTACGTGGTCTAATAATCTCCTTCAGTTAATTAGGGAGTGTAAAATGTAAATGAGATCACATATATAAAATATCTAGTATAATGTCTGGAATTCAGAAAATGGTTTCTAAATATTGATTTTGCCTTTTCCATCATAGGGTCCATGAATGAGAGACCTAAGAGTCCACCAAGGCTTGTGCTTCTTCTCATGGGGTTGTCTCTAGAATGTAGCTGCTCTGCCAGAGACTATATTCCCAATGCTTCCATGCAGCTGGTTAAGGCCATATTACTAATTCTTGCCAATGGTATATAGATGTATTCGTCTGTTTTCACACTGCTAATAAAGACATACCCAAGACTGGGTAATTTATAATGGGAAGAGATTTAATTGACTCACAGTTCTACATGGCTGGGGAGGCCTAACAATCATGTCACTAGGCAAGGAGGAGCAAAGTCACATTTTACATGGCAGCAGGCAAGAGACAGAGTGTGCAGAGAAACTCCCCTTTATAAAACCATCAGATCTCGTGATACTTACTCGCTATCACAAGAACAGCATGGGAAAGACCAGCCCCTGTGACTCAATTACCTCCCACCGAGTCCTTCCCATGACACGTGGGAATTGTAGGAGCTAAAATTGAAGATGAGATTTGGATGGGGACATGGTCAAACCCTATTAATAGATCTAAGTGATATGCCTCTTGAGAACAGGAACACTAAAAATCAGTGTTCCAAAATTCAGTTTCAGCTCTGACATGGAGAGTGCTTGGAAAGTGTTGCTACTGGTTTTGCAACAAGGGAAGAAATGAACAAACCAAAATTAATTTATTTTCCTGGCTATACTAGAGAATTGAGGTTGCAGGACACACTGCAACCACAAAATTTGGAGACACAGGTAAATACAGATAATCACAGTCTGAATACACTTGCTGGGAGCAGAAGATGCTGTAACTACAAACTGGTATGAACACTTGAATAGTAACTTTGATGAATTGCTGGGGGTAAAGTGTAGACTATTGTGATAGTGAGAAACTCTAGGTCCCCCCAAATTTCCATGGGTTTATTTCCAGTAACCCCAGAAGACCTTGGTAAATCCTCATGAAATACTCTATTGTTCTGGCAGGATAAGGGGAAAAATGACAATTTCTAATTTATCCAGAAAATTCCCCCAAACAAAGGCCTAGTCAGCAAGGAAAATACTTTCCCAGAGGTTTATTTGCGTTAGTGAAAGAGAAAATACCCAATTCCACTTTTTTCAGCCTTAATATCTCACTTACAATGTGAAGAGGGAGGTTGAAGGTCACAGCACAGGTACACAAGCCATCTAAAATACCATAGTTGAATCACAAAATTACAGAATGCTTTCTGTTCCCTACATCACCAATCAACAGGGCATCAGCTGAAAGATGCAAAGGCACAACCCCCATTTAAGTAGGAGTTCTTAGGGAAGCCCAAAGACAACAGGGGAGACCAACTCAAGGACACTAGAGGAATTCAAAGCCTCTGAGAGCTAGCTATAGCTACAGCAAACATTAAACACTGATTTAATCCTAGCTGGAAAAACATAAAGCCTCACATTAAAAGCCTTTACCTAAGTTATTATTACCAAATATATTATTTTAGGCCTTCGACAAAAATCTACAAGACATGCTAAAAGACAACAACAACAGCAAAAAGTCCAAAGAGGCAAAGAAATTATCAGAACTAGACTCCTATCAACATATTTTTGAAATTATCGGACAAGAAATTTAAGAAAACCATGATCAGTGCATTAAGAATTTTAGTGAAAAAAAGAATACAACATGTGAACATGTGGTAATGTTAGTAGTGTTAAGACAATGAAAAAAAAAGTTACAGACTGAGAAAAAAATTTTTTTAAACATATATATAATAAAAGGCTTATATCCAAAACTAAAAACAAATCTTTAAAAGTAAACAACTAAAAAAAAAACATAGGGCCGGGCGCAGTGGCTCACGTCTGTAATCCCAGCACTTTGGGAGGCCGAGGTGGGTGGATCACGAGGTCAGGAGATCGAGACCATCCTGGCTAACACAGTGAAACCGTTTCTACTAAAAATACAAAACAAATTAGCCGGGCATGGTGTCGGGCGCCTGTAGTCCCAGCTACTTGGGAGGCTGAGGCAGGAGAATGGCATGAACCCAGGTAGGGGAGCTTGCAGTGAGCAGAGATTGCCCCACTCCACTCCAGCCTGGGGGACAGAGAGAGACTCCCTCTCAAGAAAAACAAACAAACAAAAAACACATGGTCAAAAGATCTGAACAGTTACAGACCAAAGAAGACATATTAGATGGCAAACAAACCTACAAATATATATACACTGTGACATTTTACTGGGAAAATGTAAGACAACAATGAAATACCACTACACACACAACAGAATGGCTAAAATTAAAAACAAAAAAAACAAAAAAAACCTGACATTGACAATTTCAGGTGAGTATGCAAAACATTAACAGCTCTCATTTCTTTTGAGTGATATTACAACATAGAAAGGCCACTTCAGAAAACAGTTTGGGAGTTTCTTACAAAGTCAATATAGTCTTACTATACGATCCATCAAATGTACTCCTTGGTATTTACCCAACTTACTTTAAAACCTATATCTAGACAAAAACTTGCATGTGAATATTGTATAGCAGTCTATTCATAATTGCCAAAAACTAGAAATGATCAAGATATTCTTCAATAAATGAAGAGATAAACAAACTATGATTCATCCATAGAATGGAATATTTTTCAGTGATAAAATGTCTGAACTCTTCAGTCAAAAAGACACCAATGAATCTTAGAAACAGTGAAAAGATTAGTGACAGGGCTTTGGGGAAAGGAAGAGGAGGAGGGACTGAATATGTAAAGCACAGGTCATTTTTAAAATAGAGAAACTATTCTCTAGGATAATGCAAATGCAGATAAATGACACTATATATTTGTCAAAATCCATAGAATGTTACAGTATATTAAGTGAATCTTCATAACACGAATAGCAAAACAATCATTTAGGAAGAATAGAACACAGATTGTGACAAAATGATCCAACTGTATTATGAGTATACAAAACAGCCTCAATGTATAGAGTGAAGAGGAGGAGCAAGGTGTGGACCTAAGAAAATAATAAATTCTGTGTAACTGACAGCAAAAACACAGACATAGGCACTGTATTCTTGCTGATAATGATATTTCTCAATAGATACCAGGTTAACAGCTCTAGTACTGCTATACATGTGTACTGAAATTGAACAATTAAATAAATGGAGGACATCCACGTTTATCACTGATGGAGTGGGAGTTTACAGATAAGCAGGAGGAGGAGGCCAGAAAGATGCATGTGGTGATGGATTAGAATTGAAGACGTCCTGCCCTCAAGGAGAGAGAACATAAAAGAACATAAATCCCCTTTTCATCAATGTGAGCTGCACCAACTTACTTCCTCCCAAAGAGCACAAAATAGAAAGGAACGAAAAGAAAAGAGCAACTTTACAGTGAAGAAACCTACAAACACTACCTCAGCCAGGTGATCAGAGTCAATATAAATGGTGATAAGAAGTGTTGATAATAGATACTCTTGATATATTGTGATGAAATGGCATTTTACTTCTGCATCCTTCCTCCTGAAAGCCCATAATCTCTGTCTAATAAGAAAAGAATAATAGACATTGCAATGAGGGAATATTCTACAAATTGTCTGACCACCGAAATTCATCAAAAACAAGGAAATTCTGAAAAACAATCACATCCAAGAATAGCCTAAAAAACATACCAATTAATGTAATTTGGTATCCTGTGTGGGATCATAGAACAGAAAAAGAACATTACAGATATGTACTTTAGTTAATAACACTGTATCAATATTGGTGAAATAGTTGTAATTAATACACTAATATAAGGCATTAATAGGGGAAGTTGTGTGCAAGGTATATAAGAATTCTATGTACTATCTTCTCAATTTTTCTCCAAACAAAAAAAACTATCCTTAAAATATTTTTAAGAAGAAAAATACTGTACAGAGAGTGTGTCTAATCCATGTGCTCAATCCCATCAGCAGAGAGAGAAAGAAAGCAGAGATCTTTGAAACAGAGAAAGAAAGCAGAGATCTTTGAAGGCTTAAGAAACCATAAGATAAAAGGAATCTTTGTGCTAGAGTCACCATACAGGCATCCTATAGATGTGTAATGACACACTGCACTACTGTTTGAGTATGAAACAAACATCTATTATGTTGAGCCGTAAAAAAATTAGAGATTTTTAAGTTCCAGCAAGTAGAATTACTGTAAGAGATACAATCTTTCTGTGATGTTCACTCTCAAATATTTGGTTTTCCAGATGAATGGTTTTAAATTATTACAGACAATAAAATATATCCAAAAACTGGCTAAATGTATGGGTATATAAAAGATAAAACTATAATTTTGTAATTCCACTGATCTTTCAAAAAATAAAATTAAGCTTGTTTTAAAAGTTAGGCATTTTGCTAATCTCTGGGGATACAGTGTTGAAAAAACACAGTATCTTGCCATTAGTGAAGGACAGTCATCAGGAAGGAGAAGAAAAGAGGAATGAGGTGATGATGTTTGAGAAGAGAACAGGACCCTGGGCAAATCCATGTATAAGGTTATTTGTTGACATGAAAAAAGTACTATAGAATGAAATCTAAAGTTCTATCATGTTATTTCTTCCTCAAATTTCCTGTGTCTATTTCAAAATTTAATAATAATGACAAGGGATAGAGTTTCTAAAGAATATCGGGGATATATAAATATTTATTTCCTTGGGATTTTTAACACATGTATAACTTCCAAAAGAAAGAGAAATGTCAGCTGGACGCGGTGGCTCATGCATGTAATCCCAGCACTTTGGGAGGCCAAGGCGGGTGGATCACGAGGTCAGGAGTTCAAGACCGGCCTGGCCATGATGGTGAAACCCCATCTCTATTAATAATACAAAATTTAGCTGGGCATGGTGGCAGGCGCCTGTAATCCCAGCTACTCGGGAGCTGAGGCAGAGAATTGCTTGAACCTGGGAGGCAGAGGTTGCAGTGAGCCGAGATCATGTCACTGCACTCCAGCCTGGGCGACAGAGCAAGACTCTGCCTCAAAAAAAAAAAAAAAAAAAAAAAAAAAAAAGAAAGAGAAATGTTGATTGGTAATATATGAGGGGGAAAAAGAGAAAATAATAATAATTCATCTTCAAATTATATCATTTGTGGGTCTCTGATAACATAGGCTTTTAATATCTGTATTTCAATACTGAAATAGTTTAATGCCTCTATGAAAATGTTTTTAAAATCATTTTAAATAGGCATATTTGAGGGGAAAAATGAATGGACAATTGGAAATCACTTTTACACAACTGTTTTTTGTCTACTAATAGGAAAATAATTTCCTCTAATTAGTGCCATATTTCATATTGAGTGGACATGTAAATTTTATAAACAACCTATCCATAACATTTAATTAATTGTTAAAGTTTAGTTTTTTGAGGACATTACTTAATGTTACATTTAGAAAATCAGATTGTGACCAACAAATAAGTGGAGAATTAAATTAAATAATAGCGTACGTTAGTCTGTGAAGAAAATTTGGAGATATGATGAGATGGTTGATTAATATTTGGAAAATTAACTTTAATCTTCTATCTGCATGAGTTTTTCTTTTTGACATGGGTCGCTACATGGAAAGTATTGTATGTTTATAGAGGCCATTTTTTTATACATTTTTTACTTAATATGTTGAGAAGTTTTAAAAAGAAAATTCTTAAATTAGAAGAAAGTTTTCATGCAATTGTTAAAAGGAAACATTGAAATATATTTTAAGTTTCTCAACTTGTTCTAAGAGAAAATAACGGACTGATTTTTTTTAATTGCCCTTAGGAGCTGTACTATAGACAATACATCTGAATAAGTTCAGTTAACTTTTTAAGAAAAAGAGAATGACCTGACACAATCAAGGAAATGAATAATTTTAAAAATTTATAAGCTAAAATATGACAGTCATTTTCTCAAGCAGTCAGACACATTGCCCTTTTATATTACCAGGCCCATTGAATTATGAATGTGGGCTGAATAAAAAGCCTGAGGGTGACAATGGAGCCACGTTTTGTCATTTGCACTTAGAGAATGTCCATTGCTCTAGCTGGATTTCCAAACCTTACCATTATCTCTGGCTGCTCAGGACTTTGGAAAATACATGAGGAATACTTCAGGGATGGGGGAGATGAAATACTAATTCCTAGTCATAATAATAAGTCTAAAGCATGCAGACTCTTTGGTCCTTTGAGCTGTGCAAGTAAGTCAAACTCAGCAAACTTTCTCAGTCCTAACCAAGCTGAATATATAGAAGCAAAAATCAAAATAAAAAGTCAGTTTTCAAGTGCATACTTCTCAGCTGCAGGAATTATGAGTGGGAAGAACAGGTGTTCCGAGAGATTCTACGGTTCTTCAGTTGCTAAGGAAACCACTTTCACCAGTTCAGAAAGGCTGATAACCTGGACTTTTTCTGCCAAATTACTATCAACAAAGGTTGGGACTGATATAAACATGACTACACAAATGAAAAGAACATTAGTACATTAGTAATTTTAAAAATAATGATAAGGTTGCATTAAAAGATGACTGGTAAAATAGTTGCATATTAAACAAGAATAGTTGCATAATTCCTAAATAACTTGAAACAGATTGATCTGAATACACAATCCCAAATTCAAGTATAAGAATAGAAGTTAATTTTTTCATTATCTTAGTGGAAACAGTGTTAATGCAATTAATGACATATGTGTTTTAGTAATTACATAATGAAGCTTGAGTTACAATTTAATGTAAAGTTAATTATGTAAAACAGAAATGAGTAGTAGGTAATTTTATAATATTAGACATTTATGCCTTAATCAGTTATTTTCTCATGATTATTTCCAAGTTGTGTATAATACAAACGAATACTTATGAATAACGTGATATGACCTGTATTACAAGAGGCAAAATATGATTAATATTGAATCTGTCTCGCTGAAATATTTTATGCCTATAATTAGTATAAAAAGTACTATAATCGTAATTTTTGAACTGTTGAATTATTTCTTGTAAGAAGTATTGTTTTTACAGCACTGAATAACACAAAGTATATATCTGAAGAATCAGAAAAGCAGCAACAAAGCATGTAAGAAAAAAGCCTCTCTAATTTCCCAGGCTTGATTAGTGCAAGACTAGAAATATTGTTTCCACTTACATAAGATCTTTTTGTAATTCATATTATCAAAATAATTATATTTATAATTCAGAAACTAATCCTTAGTAAAAAATTTTAATTTTCACTAACATTGATTTTGTGGTTATTTTAAAAATGATCAAAATTATAAATAGTAGCATTGTGAATTCTAATTTTATCTTTAAAATACCAAGAACATCAAAATTTAGTATTTGGAATCCAGTAGCAAAGCATTATCATATTATATCATAGTATGTAACCTATTTTAAAGTCTTAAATTAACCACTAAATTTTGCTTGTTCCATTATTTTAAAATGAAAAAATAGGAGGTAGAAAATAGACACTGCGTTTTTCACTTTGTGCCACTTTCATTATAAACTTATTTGTTTTAGAAACAGTTATATAATTTTGCCAAAGTCAGACAAATTGGTACATCTGCAGATAATGGTACAATTTAATATTTATAAAGTATCAAGTTTTATACAGATACATGCTTCTAGTTTCCATGGAAATTTAATAATCGCTTGAGCATATTTTCATTTATCTTCTTGTATGGAATCAAATAATGTATATAGTGCTGTCTTTAAAAATCACTAAAATTAACTCACTTATTGTCTGCTCTATGAAATTAATAATCTCTTGTTTTACTATAATAAAACTTTTTCAAAGGAAGGGACTTCTTGAGAGTACCTGGGATTAGTAGACATTCAGTAAAAATGTCTTTATTGGCTACATTTGAAATTTATTGTTTCTTATTGGCATTTATCACAGTAAATATGAAACAGAAACCCTACTTATTACACGAGTGGTCTTCAAACTGGAAAAGGTGTTTGTACAAAGACTTTCTAGGGTGTGTATAAGCATAGATACTTATAGAAGGCCAACAACTATAGCCAATTACTGCAAATACCCCATATTACAAAAAGAAAACTCTGTCGAGGTACCTTTTGGCATTGTTTCCTTCCCATCTATCCAAATGAGGTCATTTCTCCTACCCCAATTCTTACCATAGCATTTTCATTTTGTTTAAAAATATCCTTCATTCCATAAAAAATATTGATGTTTGTTTTTTAAATTGCTCCAGGTTTGGTCATTAGGTAATCCTTCAGCTTGGCTCCCGGAGTCTTTCAATATGGTTTTTCTTTTTCTTCTTCTTCCTTGTAATCATTTTCTTACTTTCTGAAACCCCCAAGTGTCTCTGACACATCTTCCTGCCTGCCCCAGCCCTAGAATCAACCACATCTACAAAGACCCTGGTTTCTTCATTGGACAATTGTGTTTGGAAATTAGGGTAAAATATTAACATTAGATGAAGAAAGTTGAGAAATGTAAGTAAATTCTGTAATATTTTGCAATTTTTGTAAGCCTAAAATTATTTCAAACTTTAAAATGTTTAAAAATATTGATGCTGGCCAGGCGCGGTGGCTCACGCTTGTTATCCCAGCGCTTTGGGAGGCCGAGGTGTGTGGATCATGAGGTCAGGAGATCGAGACCATCCTGGCTAACACGGTGAAACCACGTCTATACTAAAAATACAAAAAAATTAGCCGGGCGTCGTGGCGGGCGCCTGTAGTCCCAGCTACTCGGGAGAACGGCGTGAACCTGGGAGGCGGAGCTTGCAGTGAGCCGAGATGACATCACTGCACTCCAGCCTGGGCGACAGACCGAGACTCCCTCTCAAAAAAAAAAAAAAAAAAAAAAATTGATGCTGACTGCAAAGAACAATTATTTAAACTTAGACATCAAGTAACGGCATTGCTGCCTGAACTTCGACATCTACTGGAGCATAAACAGTTGCAGATAAAGATAATTTGTTTCCTGAAAAAAATGTACTTTTGAATTTGCATTTGCTATTATAGTATACTTTAGACATGGAGGAAATAGCTTGTTTATTTAACTATTTATTTATAGATTATGTATTCATCTATTTCTATAGATTACCTATAGAAAATATAGCTATAATGTGACAGTTTATTAAAAATAGTACATTAACTAGTTTCGTGTCGATTAGCAAATTCATTTCAGTATTCCTTTGAAGGGTAATAAAAGTCAACATTGCTCTACTTCTCCTTTGGACCAGCTTCATCTTTAGATTAGTTCTCTAATTAAGAAGTCAGATAATTTTCAATATGTGCTCATACTATTTTTGATTTTATATCAGATGCAAAATTTTAACTTATTAAAAATTTTCAATTGATATAATGAATCTTCCATTAATCAAGATATTATAAACCCATGAAAAGACCTATCTTTTCCTTTGTATACATATTTTGAATAAAGATGAAACTGTCATTAAACATGCAGCATTTCAATCTTCATTAATATACTCTCAATTCAGATATATTCAGACTGGAACAAGGAGAATGCTAAAATTTTAAAATAAATTTACTTGCCTCTTTCACGCCCAGCCATTGTTAAGTGATGCACTGCCCCTAATGGTGAGTTCTCTGAGCCAATTACTAATAGCATCTGTAAGAAATATTGAAGAAATGTGGGTTCATATTATATATACCAAGTGCCTTCTCTGTCTAAACTAGAAGCAGATTGCAAAAGTACAATGGTTGCCATGGATAGATTATTAAAAATTTTATTTTAATAAAAACTTTATCAATACTCTTCTCCAAATTTTCTCTCCTGAGAAACGATTAAAACTCTTTCAAGGTGGTATTCTCTTTCAGTGTAGTATTTCTAATAAACTGAACTTTGCTGCATTAGTTTATTTTTGTTTTTGTCTTTTTCAGGAGTTTTGGAGAGTCATTGCATGATGATCTCTGAAGATTCTACTGAAATCTAATCAATATGTCCTCACTGCCATCAATTCAAAAGAACTTGCTAAGAAGGCTCTAGAGACTTGTACTCTCAGATAGTGAAAGTGAGATGATGTGTAGTGAAAGTCATATATAGGTTGTAAATTGCAATATGGAATTCCCAAATGCTGAATTCATTTTATCTCTTCAGAAATAAAAACCTGTTAAAGACTCATTTGATTAAGTGATCATATTTGAAAACACTTATCCTACAGGAAACACTGCCATGTTTTTAAAAACACTATCATCTGTCTTTGCCTGCTCCATTCATTGTCCATGTGTTTACAAGGAAATATTAATATATAGCAAGAAGATCAACATAAGAATGATGATTAATTCTTGGATAATCCCAAAGGGATTGATGGGTTCAGAAGGTCTCTCTGGACCAGTATTCATTGTACAAACTCTGCCTTGGATCAGCTTTTCAAAATCATACAGATGCTTTAGTTTTATTGTTTATATCCATGAGAACAGTTTTATTTATTTATTTATTTATTTATTTGTTTTCTGGCCAGACATGGGGGTTCATTGGATACTCAATTTGTGATGACTTATCTTTGGCCAGATTGTGGAGATCCAAGGTTTACACAAGTACAGTTTTCCTATTTTATATTGCAATTCTCATATACATATCTTTCTAACAGTTATAACTCTACTAAGTACTACCTGAAACTGCAATGGCTATTTGGGAAATTTTTTATTCTTCACTTGAGAGAGGATTTGAAAGAGAAAAGGGAAGAAAATCCTTATGGGAAGATTATCTGTCTTCACTTTTTAAACTTTTTTTTAATTCTTTAAAATTATTATTATACTTTAAGTTCTCGGGTACATGTGCACAACGTGCAGGTTTGTTACATATGTATACATGTGCCATGTTGGTGTGCTGCACCCATTAAGTCGTCATTTACATTAGGTATATCTCCTAATGCTATCCCTCCCCGCTCCCCCCACCCCACAACAGGCCCCGATGTGTGATGTCTCCCTTCCCAGGTCCAAGTGTTCTCATTGTTCAATTCCCACCTATGAGTGAGAACATGTGATGTTTGGATTTTTGTCCTCGCGATAGTTTGCTGAGAATGATGGTTTCCAGCTCCATCCATGTCCCTACAAAGGACATGAACTCATCATTTTTTATGGTTTCATAGTATTCCACGGTGTATATGTGCCACATTTTCTTAATCCAGTCTATCATTGTTGGACATTTGGGTTGGTTCCAGGTCTTTGCTATTGTGAATAGTGCCACAATAAACATATGTGTTCATGTGTCTTTATAGCAGCATGATTCATAGTCCTTTGGGTATATACCCAGTAATGGGATGGCTGGGTCAAATGGTGTTTCTAGTTCCAGATCCCTGAGGAATCGTCACACTGTCTTCCACAATGGTTGAACCAGTTTACAGTCCCACCAACAGTGTAAAAGTGTTCCTATTTCTCCACATCCTCTATCTGTCTTCACTTTTAAAGAGACATTATAGTGATTAACATGGACAATGCCCCCTTCTTTCATTTCTCCAATGTATTTGGAGTACATTTTTGTACCTTTGTTTTTTTGTTAATCATACAGCAGATAAAATTTTCAAAATCATAAACTATTGTTTAAACCGTGATTTTTTTTTCTGTGTATGTCAAAATTGGTCTTTCTACAAATAAGTACTCTCCTTTGCCTGCAAAGGTAGGATAATTAGCTTTTCCTAGTGGTAATTTTATACACGTCTGGAGTCACTTCCAGCTCTCTCTTATTTTTCTTTTTGCAATTTTTCTCTCATTTTGACTTTTATTAAGAAAATGGGAGATTAACTGGCTATAAAATGATTTTTCTATTATCTTATGCACACTCTAGAAATATCCAGTGAAGATAAACATATTTTCTTAAAAAATTAAAAAGTAAGTCATTTTGCATCTTTTTCACTTACTAAAACTGTACTTCAGAAGAAAAATTTTAATGAAGAAATTTTTAACGGCCTTCCTTCCTAAGTAAGAAAAATTAAACCAAACTTTTAGCATGAATTAAATAACATTAACAATTTTTTATATAAGGCTACAGAGTTTTATTTATTTTAAATGAGTTTAGATAGTATTTCTGGGAGACAACATTTTCAATAAATTAGAATTATATTAATTATAAAAATATTGTGTCTTCTCATTGATTGTATTGTCATTTAAACTGATGTTGGCACACGGTTTTCATTGATTATATCATATACATATGTAGTAAAGCAAAAGTAAACATTTTAATTTTATCTATTGTACTTATATAAGTATGTACATCCAAACACACAAACAACACAATCACATACACATACACACATCAACATATTAAGATTACCAGCATATTAAGAATAAACCAAAGATAATAAATAGTAAAAAATAATTTAAATTTTTTAATGTTATACTATAAATATTAATACAAATATTAGAGTAAAATGAGTTCTACTTGCCTTGGTTTATTTTGCTTTCAAATGATATATTTAAAAATATAGTAAATAATTCATATTTTAAACAAAGTTGATTGAATGTTAACAATTTATCAGTATCAGTTGGTTTAAAATGAAAATCAGACAAAATATTTTCTTGATATTTGATTAATTTTTTTGTTTTACTTGGGTTAGTAAAACATAAGGATAATTTATGAATAATTTGTTGCAAATTGTTACATGGAGGAATTTAAAATTTATATTTGTTGCTACAAAATTTTCAAGGTTATTTTGTTCAAAACCAGCAAGTCCTTTTAATTACTAAATGTTTTGTCAATGCTCCAAGCATTTGGCATACTTTTAAATCATACATACCCAAAATTCCTTATTTAAAGAAGTAAGTTGCTAATTATTATTTTTACTTGCTGTTTACTTTTAAAATTTACCGGTATCTATTTCTTGCCTTTAGATATAATTTTCATTTCTTATTGTCTCCTCTGACAATTCTCAATTATGTTTGTAACAAATTAATTTCCCAAATTCAGAATAATCAAATATTTATTGACTCTTCATCCCAGCCAAAACAGAGTAAACCCACTACAGCTCGTGCCTCTTACTGATAGATTATAACTAAAGTCTCTGAACAAAATTTAAATAACTCTCTAAGAACCTTGGAAAGTAAGCAGAAGCCAGAAGAGAAGGAGAGAAACTGAAAACTTGAAGTAACTCCTCCAAAAGTGAATTTCCCGGTTGTTTTGTTAGTTTATTTGTTTGGGTATTGGTTTTGTTTTACTTTCTATTTCTCCAAACATGGACTGTAAGATGAGCCTCTAGCAGAGGTGTGTTGGAAAGCGAAAACTGCAAAAAGGAATTAATTCATTCTCCCAAAGGAATTGGGAAATGAGCCCCTGGAATCTGGACAGTGTAGGAAGAATTCCTTTCTTTTGCTTTTAAATTTAAATCACGTTTGGTTTTCCTGGAAACTAAACCAGTTTACACATAGACTCCTTCACTTTTTGAAAGGAAAGATAGAAGAAATAATTAGATTTGCTCAAAGTTTTTTTTTTTTTTTTTTTTTAATTATACTTTAAGTTTTAGGGTACATGTGCACATTGTGCAGGTTAGTTACATATGTATACATGTGCCATGCTGGTGCGCTGCACCCACTAACTCGTCATCTAGCATTAGGTATATCTCCCAATGCTATCCCTCCCCCCTCCCCCCTCCCCACCACAGTCCCCAGAGTATGATATTCCCCTTCCTGTGTCCATGTGATCTCATTATTCAATTCCCACCTATGAGTGAGAATATGCGGTGTTTGGTTTTTTGTTCTTGCGATAGTTTACTGAGAATGATGGTTTCCAATTTCATCCATGTCCCTACAAAGGATATGAACTCATCATTTTTTATGGCTGCATAGTATTCCATGGTGTATATGTGCCACATTTTCTTAATCCAGTCTATCATTGTTGGACATTTGGGTTGGTTCCAAGTCTTTGCTATTGTGAATAATGCCGCAATAAACATACGTGTGCATGTGTCTTTATAGCAGCATGATTTATAGTCATTTGGGTATATACCCAGTAATGGGATGGCTGGGTCAAATGGTATTTCTAGTTCTAGATCCCTGAGGAATCGCCACACTGACTTCCACAATGGTTGAACTAGTTTACAGTCCCACCAACAGTGTAAAAGTGTTCCTATTTCTCCACATCCTCTCCAGCACCTGTTGTTTCCTGACTTTTGAATGATTGCCATTCTAACTGGTGTGAGATGATATCTCATAGTGGTTTTGATTTGCATTTCTCTGATGGCCAGTGATGATGAGCATTTTTTCATGTGTTTTTTGGCTGCATAAATGTCTTCTTTTGAGAAGTGTCTGTTCATGTCCTTCGCCCACTTTTTGATGGGGTTGTTTGTTTTTTTCTTGTAAATTTGTTTGAGTTCACTGTAGATTCTGGATATTAGCCCTTTGTCAGATGAGTAGGTTGCAAAAATTTTCTCCCATGTTGTAGGTTGCCTATTCACTCTGATGGTAGTTTCTTTTGCTGTGCAGAAGCTCTTTAGTTTAATTAGATCCCATTTGTCAATTTTGGCTTTTGTTGCCATTGCTTTTGGTGTTTTGGACATGAAGTCCTTGCCCACGCCTATGTCCTGAATGGTAATGCCTAGGTTTTCTTCTAGGTTTTTTATGGTTTTAGGTCTAACGTTTAAATCTTTAATCCATCTTGAATTGATTTTTGTATAAGGTGTAAGGAAGGGATCCAGTTTCAGCTTTCTACATATGGCTAGCCAGTTTTCCCAGCACCATTTATTAAATAGGGAATCCTTTCCCCATTGCTTGTTTTTCTCAGGTTTGTCAAAGATCAGATAGTTGTAGGTAAGCGGTGTTATTTCTGAGGGCTCTGTTCTGTTCCATTGATCTATATTTCTGTTTTGGTACCAGTACCATGCTGTTTTGGTTACTGTAGCCTTGTAGTATAGTTTGAAGTCAGGTAGTGTGATGCCTCCAGCTTTGTTCTTTTGGCTTAGGATTGACTTGGTGATGCGGGCTCTCTTTTGGTTCCATATGAACTTTAAAGTAGTTTTTTCCAATTCTGTGAAGAAAGTCATTGGTAGCTTGATGGGGATGGCATTGAATCTGTAAATTCCCTTGGGCAGTATGGCCATTTTCACGATATTGATTCTTCCTACCCATGAGCATGGAATGTTCTTCCATTTGTTTGTATCCTCTTTTATTTCCTTGAGCAGTGGTTTGTAGTTCTCCTTGAAGAGGTGCTTCACATCCCTTGTAAGTTGGATTCCTAGGTATTTTATTCTCTTTGAAGCAATTGTGAATGGGAGTTCACTCATGATTTGGCTCTCTGTTTGTCTGTTGTTGGTGTATAAGAATGCTTGTGATTTTTGTACATTGATTTTGTATCCTGAGACTTTGCTGAAGTTGCTTATCAGCTTAAGGAGATTTTGGGCTGAGACGATGGGGTTTTCTAGATAAACAATCATGTCGTCTGCAAACAGGGACAATTTGACTTCCTCTTTTCCTAATTGAATACCCTTTATTTCCTTCTCCTGCCTGATTGCCCTGGCCAGAACTTCCAACACTATGTTGAATAGGAGCAGTGAGAGAGGGCATCCCTGTCTTGTGCCAGTTTTCAAAGGGAATGCTTCCAGTTTTTGCCCATTCAGTATGATATTGGCTGTGGGTTTGTCATAGATAGCTCTTATTATTTTGAAATATGTCCCATCAATACCTAATTTATTGAGAGTTTTTAGCAGGAAGGGTTGTTGAATTTCGTCAAAGGCTTTTTCTGCATCTATTGAGATAATCATGTGGTTTTTGTCTTTGGCTCTGTTTATATGCTGGATTACATTTATTGATTTGCATATGTTGAACCAGCCTTGCATCCCAGGGATGAAGCCCACTTGATCATGGTGGATAAGCTTTTTGATGTGCTGCTGGATTCGGTTTGCCAGTATTTTATTGAGGATTTTTGCATCAATGTTCATCAAGGATATTGGTCTAAAATTCTCTTTTTTGGTTGTGTCTCTGCCAGGCTTTGGTATCAGAATGATGCTGGCCTCATAAAATGAGTTAGGGAGGATTCCCTCTTTTTCTATTGATTGGAATAGTTTCAGAAGGAATGGTACCAGTTCCTCCTTGTACCTCTGGTAGAATTCGGCTGTGAATCCATCTGGTCCTGGACTCTTTTTGGTTGGTAAACTATTGATTATTGCCACAATTTCAGCTCCTGTTATTGGTCTATTCAGAGATTCAACTTCTTCCTGGTTTAGTCTTGGGAGAGTGTATGTGTCGAGGAATGTATCCATTTCTTCTAGATTTTCTAGTTTATTTGCGTAGAGGTGTTTGTACTATTCTTTGATGGTAGTTTGTATTTCTGTGGGATCGGTGGTGATATCCCCTGTATCATTTTTTATTGCGTCTATTTGATTCTTCTCTCTTTTTTTCTTTATTAGTCTTGCTAGCGGTCTATCAATTTTGTTGATCCTTTCAAAAAACCAGCTCCTGGATTCATTGATTTTTTGAAGGGTTTTTTGTGTCTCTATTTCCTTCAGTTCTGCTCTGATTTTAGTTATTTCTTGCCTTCTGCTAGATTTTGAATGTGTTTGCTCTTGCTTTTCTAGTTCTTTTAATTGTGATGTTAGGGTGTCAATTTTGGATCTTTCCTGCTTTCTCTTGTGGGCATTTAGTGCTATAAATTTCCCTCTACACACTGCTTTGAATACGTCCCAGAGATTCTGGTATGTTGTGTCTTTGTTCTCGTTGGTTTCAAAGAACATCTTTATTTCTGCCTTCATTTCGTTATGTACCCAGTAGTCATTCAGGAGCAGGTTGTTCAGTTTCCATGTACTTGAGCGGCTTTGAGTGAGATTCTTAATCCTGAGTTCTAGTTTGATTGCACTGTGGTCTGAGAGATAGTTTGTTATAATTTCTGTTCTTTTACATTTGCTGAGGAGAGCTTTACTTCCAACTATGTGGTCAATTTTGGAATAGGTGTGGTGTGGTGCTGAAAAAAATGTATATTCTGTTGATTTGGGGTGGAGAGTTCTGTAGATGTCTATTGGGTCCGCTTGGTGCAGAGCTGAGTTCAATTCCTGGGTATCCTTGACTTTCTGTCTCGTTGATCTGTCTAATGTTGACAGTGGGGTGTTAAAGTCTCCCATTATTAATGTGTGGGAGTCTAAGTCTCTTTGTAGGTCACTCAGGACTTGCTTTATGAATCTGGGTGTTCCTGTATTGGGTGCATAAATATTTAGGATAGTTAGCTCCTCTTGTTGAATTGATCCCTTTACCATTATGTAATGGCCTTCTTTGTCTCTTTTGATCTTTGTTGGTTTAAAGTCTGTTTTATCAGAGACTAGGATTGCAACCCCTGCCTTTTTTTGTTTTCCATTTGCTTGGTAGATCTTCCTCCATCCTTTTATTTTGAGCCTATGTGTGTCTCTGCACGTGAGATGGGTTTCCTGAATACAGCACACTGATGGGTCTTGACTCTTTATCCAACTTGCCAGTCTGTGTCTTTTAATTGGAGAATTTAGTCCATTTACATTTAAAGTTAATATTGTTATGTGTGAATTTGATCCTGTCATTATGATGTTAGCTGGTGATTTTGCTCGTTAGTTGATGCAGTTTCTTCCTAGTCTTGATGGTCTTTACATTTTGGCATGATTTTGCAGCGGCTGGTACCGGTTGTTCCTTTCCATGTTTAGCGCTTCCTTCAGGAGCTCTTTTAGGGCAGGCCTGGTGGTGACAAAATCGGTCAGCATTTGCTTGTCTGTAAAGTATTTTATTTCTCCTTCACTTATGAAGCTTAGTTTGGCTGGATATGAAATTCTGGGTTGAAAATTCTTTTCTTTAAGAATGTTGAATATTGGCCCCCACTCTCTTCTGGCTTGTAGGGTTTCTGCCGAGAGATCCGCTGTTAGTCTGATGGGCTTCCCTTTGAGGGTAACCCGACCTTTCTGTCTGGCTGCCCTTAACATTTTTTCCTTCATTTCAACTTTGGTGAATCTGACAATTATGTGTCTTGGAGTTGCTCTTCTCGAGGAGTATCTTTGTGGCGTTCTCTGTATTTCCTGAATCTGAACGTTGGCCTGCCTTGCTAGATTGGGGAAGTTCTCCTGGATAATATCCTGCAGAGTGTTTTCCAACTTGGTTTATTCTCCGCATCACTTTCAGGTACACCAATCAGACGTAGATTTGGTCTTTTCACATAGTCCCATATTTCTTGGAGGCTTTGCTCATTTCTTTTTATTCTTTTTTCTCTAGACTTCCCTTCTCGCTTCATTTCATTCATTTCATCTTCCATTGCTGATACCCTTTCTTCCAGTTGATCGCATCAGCTCCTGAGGCTTCTGCATTCTTCACGTAGTTCTCGAGCCTTGGTTTTCAGCTCCATCAGCTCCTTTAAGCACTTCTCTGTATTGGTTATTCTAGTTATACATTCTTCTAAATTTTTTTCAAAGTTTTCAACTTCTTTGCCTTTGGTTTGAATGTCCTCCCGTAGCTCAGAGTAATTTGATCGTCTGAAGCCTTCTTCTCTCAGCTCGTCAAAATCATTCTCCATCCAGCTTTGTTCCGTTGCTGGTGAGGAACTGCGTTCCTTTGGAGGAGGAGAGGCGCTCTGCATTTTAGAGTTTCCTGTTTTTCTGTTCTGTTTTTTCCCCATCTTTGTGGTTTTATCTACTTTTTGTCTTTGATGATGGTGATGTACAGATGGGTTTTTGGTGTGGATGTCCTTTCTGTTTGTTAGTTTTCCTTCTAACAGACAGGACCCTCAGCTGCAGGTCTGTTGGAATACCCTGCCGTGTGAGGTGTCAGTGTGCCCCTGCTGGGGGGTGCCTCCCAGTTAGGCTGCTCGGGGGTCAGGGGTCAGGGACCCACTTGAGGAGGCAGTCTGCCCGTTCTCAGATCTCCAGCTGCGTGCTGGGAGAACCACTGCTCTCTTCAAAGCTGTCAGACAGGGACATTTAAGTCTGCAGAGGTTACTGCTGTCTTTTTGTTTGTCTGTGCCCTGCCCCCAGAGGTGGAGCCTACAGAGGCAGGCAGGCCTCCTTGAGCTGTGGTGGGCTCCACCCAGTTCGAGCTTCCCGGCTGCTTTGTTTACCTAAGCAAGCCTGGGCAATGGCGGGCGCCCCTCCCCCAGCCTCGCTGCCGCCTTGCAGTTTGATCTCAGACTGCTGTGCTAGCAATCAGCGAGATTCCGTGGGCGTAGGACCCTCCGAGCCAGGTGTGGGATATAGTCTCGTGGTGCGCCGTTTTTTAAGCCGGTCTGAAAAGCGCAATATTCGGGTGGGAGTGACCCGATTTTCCAGGTGCGTCCGTCACCCCTTTCTTTGACTCGGAAAGGGAACTCCCTGACCCCTTGCGCTTCCCAGGTGAGGCAATGCCTCGCCCTGCTTCGGCTCGCGCACGGTGCGCGCACCCACTGGCCTGCGCCCACTGTCTGGCACTCCCTAGTGAGATGAACCCGGTACCTCAGATGGAAATGCAGATATCACGGTCTTCTGCGTCGCTCACGCTGGGAGCTGTAGACCGGAGCTGTTCCTATTCGGCCATCTTGGCTCCTCCCCTCAAAGTTTTAATTAACTTAAATCTATTGTAATTCTCTTTCATTTTTCAAACTTAGGAAAAAATATCAATATATTTAAATGATTGCAATTATTAGGAACATAGTTATACTGAGGTAAAATGAACAATACAGAGCGTTCACTTGGATGTCTGCAAAGCTTATTACTACTAGAAAATTGTCTCATTAGCTGAAACCACTAAACCTTATGAAGTTACTGTGTCTGACCCTAGAAGCTCCCAGATATAATGGCTTTTCCTTTAGTTGTGACTTCATACTCACAGGAGAGTTCCTCTCATTGAGAAATTTTAACTTTAAACCAAATACATTAGGGGATACTAGAAAAAGCAGTTTCATGCTTTAGATGGAACCGATTACGATTCTATGTTTAAATTATTAAAATTAGAGTAATAAAACACATCAGTACCTCACTAACGAAAGCCTTTTTACCAAAGATGATTTCTTGCTACTGGAATTTAACGTGGATGGGCGCTGCTGTCTTCCTTAAAAATAATTCAAGACAGTTCACTTTTTAGAGTAAGTTTTTTTCAATGAGTGTGTTTATTACACCCAAAATAAGATATTATGCAACAATATTATAAAACTGAAGGGCTATAAATATGACTAAACAAAAAATTCAGGTTTCTCAAACCGTTTCTCAACTCTTTTGTACTCAACTTTGTTTAAATCACAGTTCCAAAATTTTGATAATTATATTGTTACTGAATAGTAAACCTTAATTTGAGTATTTGGGAACAGTCACTGATATATATGTGTGTATGTGTACATATGTGTGTGTTTCTATATATATACAGAGAGAGAGAGAGAAATGAAATAATCCAAAATTTAATTCTCAGGTACAAGAATTAACGGTCCTCTAGAATTATTTATTTATTTTTAATGGTATATTTACATATATTTAACAATTTTTTTTTAAACTTAGTAATACAGTTTGGCTATGTCTCTGTCAGTACAGTTAGACCTACCAACATTTTTAAAGGTCAAAGATATTTAGCATTTTATTACTAATATACTCTAATTCAACTAATCCTTCATTTGGATAGGTATTGAGTTGATCTATTCTTTTTAAAAACACTGCAAAGTACTTATTAATGAATATACATTTGCATAGTTTGTTTACATTTTATGGATTCTTGATAAATAAAACCTTAGATTTAATAAAGTTTCAATTCAGATGTATGGAATGTAAAATGTAAACATCTTCCTAATAATAATGCAGTTTGCCTTGTTTGTATTTTATAAGAGGATAAAAAGGGATGTGGAAAAATATAAGAATTGCCCCCCCCAACACACACACACAATAATAGCAAAACCCAGCATTTTCAGTGTATTTTCTTGATGTCAAACGCTTTCATCTTTACATGTATTAACTCACAGTAATTCTGTAAAATAAGCATGCTATCTTTCCCTTCATTTATAGGGAACAAAACAGGCACAGAGAGAAACAGAACCTATTACTAGTATTAGTGGTATTAATAATAGTAGTAATTGTGGCAGTCACTAACAATTATTGAGTATTTGTTACAGGCATTATTTTAATAAATTTATACAACAAACAAAAATATGAGAATATTTACAGAGAAATATCTAAGGTCCTATTCTAAACAGGCTTTTATATGCTATTCATTAGGATATGGATCAATTACCATATATTACATGTTTAGCATTACTATCCAGATAAGATATATATTTATTTATCAATTTAATAAATATTTGGAAACAACTATTATACATGTAACCATTTTTCTTGGAGTTTTTAAACTCCTTTCTCTTTATTCTATATAAAGTTATCTATTAAGAAGTTAAATTAAAATTTTATATCAGTTGAATTGCCCCATGCATATTATAGACAAGTTTAGAAATCTATGTTTCTAAATTACCCATTTCAGTTTTTTTATTTATAAATATTTGTATTAATTATGCATGGTATTATGCATATATATATGCAGTTGAGTAAATAATATAAAAAATTAATTAACAATTAATTAATCATATTCTCTCCTTGAAATATGTAAAGCTGTGAGGGACATGATAATTTGCTCTATTCAGCTTTTTTAAATCAGTCTTACGATAACTCTTTATGGTGAGATATACAATATGCTTCAATTAATTCCAATTATTTAATTTTTTCTAGTCTTGAAAAAGGAAAAAGATCCGCTTGGTTATCTATGTTATAAGCACATTCGAATATTATTTTGGTAGTTAAATTCAGCCTAAGGAAAATGCATAGTAACATGAATTTTTTGACTTCATAAAAATCACTTCACTTGGGGCTAGGTTTTCTTAAAAGCAAATGGCAAAAATGTTTTTTTAGAAAATGCCATTAATTTGAAAAGAAAAAGCCACCAAAATAGGTATGACATGAAAATGTGACAAATTGACAAATGGCAATTTGATGTGAAAAAGAAGGTTTAGGCATACCCAGGAATTATTTTGACCCATATGACTGTGTTATAAAGCCAGAAATTTAATTATTTTAGCTTTAAGAAAAGTGCTGTATTTAAGACACACATTCTTTATTTCACTTTAATTTAATTCAAAAATATTCTTAGATATTACTATTTACAAAACACTGATCTTTACTTGGTATATTAAGAAGTATATCTATTTGGGATGCTTAAATATAGTAAAAAATATAATGATGTGGGAAAATTAAGATAATTTTAATGCAGTAGTTTAAGTTTTATTTTAAATCACTATGGGTACATAATAGTTGTATATGTTTATGAGGTACATTTGATATTTTGATACAGATATGCAATGTATAATGACCAAATGGGGGTATTGGGAGTATCCATCTGCTCAAGTATTTATCATTCCTTTTGTTAGTAACATTCCGGTTCCATTCTTTGAGTTACTTTAAAATATACAATAAATTATTGTAAACTAAAGTCATCCTATTATGCTACTGAATACTATATCTTATTGAGTCAATCTAACTCTATTTTGTACTCATTAACCATCCCCACTTTATTCCCTCACCCCTCTGCTACTCTTCCCAGCCTCTGGAAACTACTCTCTATTTCCATACGTTCAATTTTTTTAGCTGCTACTTATAAGTGAGAACATGCAATATTTATTTTTTCGGTGCATGACTTATTTCACTTAACACAGTGTCCTCCAGATTTATCCATATTGTTGCAAATGACAGGATTTAGTTCTTTTTATGAATAATATTCCATTGCATATAGGTACTGCATTTTTAACCCATTTATCCATTGTTGGATGCTTGGGTTGATTCCATAGCTTGACTATTTTTTTTTATTATACTTTAAGTTCTAGGGTACATGGGCACAATGTGCAGGTTTGTTACGTATGTATACATGTGCCATGTAAGTGTGCTGCACCCATTAACTCCTCATTTACATTAGGTATATCTCCTAATGCTATCCCTTCCCCCTCCCCCCATCCCAGGACAGGCCCCGGTGTGTGATGTTCCCCACCCTGTGTCCAAGTGTTCTCATTGTTCAATTTCCACCTATGAGTGAGAACATGCGGTGTTTGTTTTCCTGTCCTTGTGATAGTTTGCTGAGAATGATGGTTTCCAGCTTCATCCGTGTCCCTACAAAGGACATGAACTCATCATTTTTTTATGGCTGCATAGTATTCCATGGTGTATATGTGCCACATTTTCTTAATCCAGTCTATCATTTATGGACATTTGTGTTGTTTCCAAGTCTGCCATTGTGAAGAGTGTCACAGTAAACATACGTGTGCATGTGTCTTTATAGCAGTATTATTATTTTGAATAGTGCTGTTATAAACATACAAGTGCAGGTGTCTCATGTGTTACACAATGATTTCCTTTCTTTTGGAAATATACCAAGCAGTGAAATTGCTGGGTCATTTAGTAGTTCTATTTTTAGTGTTTTGAGGAACCTCCATATTGTGGTCCCCAGCGGCTGTACTAATTTACATTCTCACTGCAATGTATGCTCTTTCTCCTTTTTACACATTTTGACCATCATTCATTATTGCCTGTCTTCTGGATAAAGCCAGTTTATCTGTGGTGTGATGGTAACTCATTGTAGTTTTGATTTGTATTTCACTGATTATTAGAGATGTTGAGTATTTTTTAATATACCTGTTGGCCATTTGTGTGTCTTTTTTGAGAAATCTCTCTTCAGATCTTCTGCCCATTTGTAATCAGATTGTTTCTGGAAAATAGTAATATAGAGTTGTGTTCCTTATATATTCTGATTACCAATCCCTTGTCAGATGATTAGTATGCAAATATTTTCTCCCACTATGTGGGTTGTCTGTTTACTTCATTGTTTGTTTCCTTTGCTGTGCAGAACCTTTATATCTGGCTGTGATCCCATTTGTCCATCTTTGCTTTAGTTGCCTGTTGTTTTGAGGTCTTACTCAAGAAATATTTGCCCAGACCAATGTCCTGGAGATTATCCCCAATAATTTCTTATATTACCTTTATAGTTTGAAGTCTCTTATTTAACTGTTTAATCCACTTTTATTTGATTTATATATACAGCAAGAGGAAAAGGTCTAGTTTTGCTCTTCTGCAAATGGTTATCTAGTTGTCCCAGCACCATTTTTTGGAGAGACTGTCGTTACTCCAATATATGTTCTTGGTAGCTTTGTTGAAGATGAGTTGATTGTAAATGTGTGGATTTATTTCTAGGTTTTCTATTATGTTCCATTTGTCTATGTGTCTGATTTTATGCCAATACCATGCTGTTTGGGTTATGATACCTCTGTGGTATAATTTGGAGTTAGTTAATATAATTCCTCCAGTTTTGTTCCTTTTGCTCAGGAAGACTTTGGCTATTCTGGGTTTTGTGTGGTTCCATATAAATTTTCAGATTATATTTTCTATTTTTATGAAGAATGTCTTTGGTATTTTGATTGGGACTGCATTGAACCTGTAGATTGCCTTGGGTAATATGGACATTTTAACAATACTAATTCTTCCATTTAATGAACACGGAATATATTTCCACTTTTGTGTTCTCTTTAATTTCATTCATCAGTGTATTTTAGTTTCATTGTAGAGATCTTTCACTTCTTTGCTTAAGGTTATTCTTAGGTGTTCAGTAAAAGTTGCAGAATGCAAATTACCAACAGGAAGTAATTTGAAAAAGAAGCCAAGAAAATAATTTTATTTCCAATAGCTACAAACAAAATAAAATACCCAGTGGTACAAGTTTTAGGAAAGTGATGGGAATATATTCACAAAGGGAGATAATTCATCCAACATGTTGCTTTGTTTTTAATGCTGAATAAGTAAATGTTTGTCTTATGCCATATACTTAAATGAACTACATATACTCCTTTTCTTATTTAATCCTCAATGTAAATCCTCACATGAATATATTAATATTACCATTATTATCACTATTCTTTAATATCCTTATTTTGTAATGAGGTATATGAGGATAAGAAAAATGTGTTGTATTGTCTATGGTTCCACAGTTTGTGAATGGTGGAGAAGGAATTACAAACAATAGTATATAACCACACCTAGTCCAAATCTGAAGTATGAATTACAACTACTCAGTTTTGCAGAGTGCTAGAGTTGCCAGTTTTGTTGGCTGTGGAGATGGTGATGATGGTCCAGAAGATAATGTTTATGGAGATGATAATGGTGTGTGTGTGTGTGTGTGTGTGTGGTAAAAATTACACAAAAGAGAATAATGTAGAAAATAATTTCAAGAAATATGTAAAGAAAAATTATTGTAGAATGTGCAGAAAAGTTAAATATATTTTTAAATTATTTAAACATGAAGATATTTTAAGAGGATCAAGTTAAAAATATTAGTAGTTAGTAAGTAAGTAAGGTGGGTAATGGATTGGTAACCAAGTAAGGGAAGGGTTTTGTATAAATTCTAAGAAGTTTAATTAATGAATTTATTTATTTATTTATTTTGAGACCCGAAATTTCACTCTTTTGTCCAGGCTGGAGTGCAACAGCACGATCTTGGCTCACTGCAACCTCCACCTCCCAGGGTCAAGCGATTCCCCTGCCTCAGCCTCCTGAATAGCTGGGATTACAGGCATGTGCCACCACACGTGGCTTATTTTGAATATTTAGTGGAGACGGGGTTTCTCCATGCTGGTCATGTTGGTCTTGAACTCCCAACCTCAGTTGATCCACCTGCCTCTGCCTCCCAAAGTTCTGGGATTACAGGTGTAAGCCATCGCGCCTGGCTTGAAGTTTAATTTTTTTTTTAATGATATAGGGAACTATTATAGTGCTTACAAAAAGGAAGTGAAACGGTAATATTTGTGTGAATTACATCTCATTCTGGTTACCATAAGAAGTATAAATATTTTGTGAAATTTATTAAGATATCATTTTAAACATTAAACTATACCTGAATATATACACGTGTATAACTAATCACTGCAAATGTTCCTTCATACCCTTTTGAAATCAAATTTACTCATTTTTAGCCACAGGCAATCAATAATTTATAGAATCCAAAAATTGGAAACAACTCAAATATTCATTGACAAGAGATTGAATAAACAAATTGTTGTAAAATTATGCGATGGAATTTTTAAGCAGTAAAACGTAATCAATCATGATGCATGCAGCAACACAGAAGAATCTCAAGAACATTATGTTGCATGGAAAAAGTGAGGCACAAGAAAGCAAATTTACATGAAATTCTCAAAACAGCAAAATTAGTTATAGAAAATAGATTTTTAAGCAGGCAAATCTACTTAAAGTAAGGAGACTGTTTAGATGGCTAAATAAGAAGATCTTTAAACATGGAAGAAACAAGAGTTTTTGATAAGTAGATTAATTTTTGAAACATTTTGGATATTACATTTTCTGCACTTGAATACTAAAACTGGAATTACAAAATATTTTTTGCCTGCAAGTAGTTTTAGGATCTAAGAAACTAAAAAATATTGTATGGAATTAAGATACTTAAATCTGAATTAAATTCAAACTTGGATTTGGTAGAACCAGAATTCATGCATCGGCTATGAATTTTTTAGAAAATAGTTGTTTTATACTGAGATTCTTAATTTTATAAACAAAGATTGACCATCTTTCTCATTAAACTCTAGTGATTAATAAATAGCAAAATACATGTCAAAGTGCCTAATAGAATGTCTGGTTCATAGTAGGCAATCTAAATCAATTTTAATTAAAAAGTAGGTGGATATTATTCCAGTACATTCATCTTATTAAAAAAAGTAAAAACAATTTGCTGTGTTTAGTAATTTTTGATAGGGCTTCGGAGGACTCACCTTAAAAGGGCAAAATAAATGAATCTGCATAATCTTGAAAGACCTGCCATTTGGATGCACACAGTGTGATGCCAAGAAAGGTATCCCTGCTTTAACTATTTTAGAAAGATGTAAGAGCCAGGTGTTTCTATTGAAAAGATTAAACATTTAAAAAGCTGCAGGTAAAGTAAAATTCTAGAGTTATTAAAGACCCAGAAAAATGTTAGCACTAAATTTTGAGAGAATGAGATTATGGAGATGTTTTTCAAAATGTAAGAACATAACTATATGAGCTTAGCCTTAAGAACTGGTTAGCAACTGGGTAAAGAAAACACACACACACACGCACACATGCACACACACACACACACGCACACACGAACACACACACGTACACACACGAGATAATGCGTGTCTATTGCATTTGCCTTCTTAATTTATTAAACTTGACCCATTCATGCTTAAAAGATAAGCTTAGGTTATTTACTATTTCAAAGTATTTTTTAAAGGAATTTGTGATAATATATTGGTCACTTTAAGAAAAAAAAAGCACCATTATTGATTTTATCAGATAGTGGTAACTGTACTGGAGCACATATTACATTGGAAACCCAAAATGCTCAAGTGTAGTTAATAATCACCAAGTAAAAATTCCACAGGAAGGGATCAACTAGTTTAAATATTCTACAGTTTCAACTAATGTGTTGTGTTTGAATGAAACTAATCAAGTAGAACCAAATACTTGAAAATTTTAATCTCATTTATAAATTTCTTTTATTTTCCTGCAGTGGAATACAGCAAAACTATTAAGTCATAGGTGTTTAATTTTAATATACATTAAAATTTTATAGCACATATTGGGATTGCTTTTATGTATTTTCACATTTCCCAGAAATGACTCAGTGGTATTTTTTTTTCACTGAGCCCATAAATATCTAATGAACATTCAGTGAAACTTGAAGAGAAAAAGTGTTTACTTCTCATTCCCTCTTATACCTTTTTATCAAAAAATAATGAAATGAAAACACAAGAGCCCAATGGGAATTTGATGCCAAACTGGAACTATAATACACTGTCATTTCACATAAAAATAATAATTAATGTGAAATACTACTACTTGGAGATTTTATTGCACTGGTCCTACCCATGCATAAGACTATTGTTCCAAAAGCCCAGAAAGGATATTTATGCTTTGTAAAAGGTGACTATATTTTAAGTCAACTCTCAGAATATAAACAATTCTGAGATTAATGCTGTGCCATAGAGCTTTCTGTGATGTTAGAAATGTTCTATAATTCTGGATTGTCTAACATGATAGTCACTAGCCACAGGTGGCTCTTGAGCACCAGAAATTTGATTAGCATGACTAAGAAACTGCCTTTTAATTTTTACATAAGTAAAGCTTAAATTTAAATAATGATATGAGGCTAGTGGCTATTGTATTTGACAGAAAAGTTCCAGGCTGATAACAGTTATTTTCACAATAGGACACGTATCCAAGCACGAATTTATAACTGTGATGAAGGCCAAAGAAATAGGATTTTTTTTTTTAATTTGAGACAACAATCAATGATCTGTTTCCTTTCTGAATGTAAGGATCCTAGAGAAAATGGACACACTTTAACAAAAATTTCTCACAAGTCTTTGTAAGTGTAGTTTGTTCATATCACATAATAAGAAATTTCCTTTTCCAAAAAAGGTGGTGACAATTGAAATAACTTGCATTAACATAGTCTAACAATCTCAACAGAGAACTGAACGACACTCTTCCTACCATTTTAACGTGTATTGACTTTCCCCCTAGATATTCTTGCACAGGAATGTAAGGCTACAAACCAATAAATAGATATTGCCAATATATGACAAAGCATATTGTTCCTATCAGGAGAAAATTTTGCTCACCTGGGCAAACAATTTAGTTAGGAGACAACAGTTTACTTATCATGACCATTTATTATCTGTGCCAACTATCCTACTTTTTTTTTTTTTTTTTTTTGAGACAGAGTCTCACTCTGTTGCCAGGCTGGAGTGCAGTGGCACAATCTCCGCTCACTGAAACCTCCGCCTCCTGGATTCAAGCAATTATCCTGCCTCAGCCTCCCAAGTAGCTGGGACTACAGGTGCCCACCACCACGCCCAGCTAATTTTTGTATTTTTAATAGAGATGGGGTTTTACCATGTTGGCCAGGATGGTCTCGATCTTTTGACCTCGTGATCCACCCGCCTCAGCCTCCCAAAGTGCTGAGATTACAGGCATGAGCCACCACCTCAGCCAACTATCCTAATCTTTGATGTCAATAACGTTTCTAGTTCAAACAGTTTCCAACATTGAAAGACTTGTTTTAAATTATCTGGCCTCCAGATCCTAATAATCATAAAAATATCTTCCTCTGTCATCCTCTTTGGAGATTTACTAAGATTCTTTCGAAATGGTGTTTTCCATACCTGCATTGGCATAGACTTTAGTTTACTTAATAAGTTTTCTGGTGACCTTTTTTGGGAGTCAACATTACATGGATATCTTGATAGGAATTCTTTGTAAATAATAATTAAAATTTACATTTGGTTCTTTCTGGAAAGGAATAGAAATACTTTGGAAAATGCTGAAACCCAACATTAGCCTCCATTTGTTGAACTCTTTTCTATAAAATGAGGATGATAATACTGCCAATATTGCATGGTTGTTATAATGATTGAATTGATTGATTAATTGATTAATAATATTCACTTAAATTCCTCTCAAGGCCTCAAGAGACATTGATCATTTCTGCTTATGCCAAGGATGTAATATATCATAAAATTTACATATTTTCTCAACAGAGTGAAAATACCATTAAATGCTCAGATGTAGCAGGATTTGACTATCAAAGAGCATTGATACAACTTTTGCTTAAGCTGTATATTATTATTGGTTCAGATGAGTACTTTTGTTTGTAAAAAAAAAACCTTTTCTTTGAGATATTATAACCAAGCTGCATGAAATAAATACAGAAAAGAAAGATCTTAGTAGATTTACTGTTGAACACAGTTTTATGTCCAGGTACTTCCTTGTTTTTATTGTGGTTCTGGGATACTATTTATACCAATGGCCTGGAGCCAATTCTAAAACCTCACAATTATGAACTGAAGTTAAAACATCACTGTGGCAAAGCATAAGTGATATAATAGGAGAAAAGATACTAACAGGCAGTCAAAGCATTTTTTTTTTGTAATAAATAAAAGATCCAACTCATTTGCTATAAATTAGAATAAAGCAGGAAGTACAGCAGTAATTACACTTTACATGTCCAGGAATCTGGCTTACTGATAATGCCATTGCCTCATCTATATGAAGATGCAATCAGCACCTTGAAAAATGTTTCTTAGTCATTTCTACAGATTTTATTTTAGTTTTATTGTTGATGTTGACCATCTTGCACTCTTCCAATTGGGCTAGAGACTCTATACATGTTCACTTGTCCATAATATAAGATGTAATTAATAGTACATCCTGAGTAACTACTCAAAGACAAGGTAAGGCAAAGTGTTGGTCTAAACACCATTACCTGATAGGATGAGGATTTTTACCTGTCAAAAGACTATTTCTATAATTAGTCATTAACTTAAAATTTCATTTATTTTTCCAGATTATATGTTAACTATAATATTTTTAATAATTGTTCAAAACCCTCAATCAAATAACAGTGTGGTTATCAAGTAGTCTGTCAAAGAACATGCTGATCAAAATCATGTAAGTATTTTATTATAAAATAAAACAAATTAAATTCATCTATATTAAATAAAAGCAAAAGCACTTTGTACATTAAGAATAAAGGTACCTGGCAAAGAGTGTAGCGAACTGAATATTAAAGGTAAAGGATAAGAGGTAAGGGATCATGGCAGAGAATGATAATCCTCCAATATTAATGCATTTCCTTTGCTTCCATGCAACTGCTAGATTGCATTTTCCATCCATCTTGCAATTAGAAGGAGCCATGTGAGTGAACGGACAATGGAATAAATATGGAAATAATGAAAACAATTTATTTGAAGGTCTGGTCTCAATATCTTCCTATGGGATCCTCTATATTATCTTTTCCCATAGAGTCTAGCTGAATAATTTCAGGGCAAATTTGAAGTCACATGTTAAAAATGGAAGGACACTAGGAACCTGAATGACTGCCTTGAGCAAACACTATTGCCCTAGCATTCCTCTACATTAAATTATGGTAAGACTGGAAAATGAAACATTTGTTTCATTAAGCCAGTGAAATTTGGGAATGTTTTATTGAACAGCTGAGTTAATTTTATATGTATACAGTTTTGGGGGGAATAGAAAAGTTCTATTTAAATTTAAGTTTAAACCATGTGCCCCAGTCCAGATAGCCATTCCACTAGGTAACCAGAAAACCATACATTTTTGATTTTAGACATTGTCCCAGCATATAATGTACCCAGCAAATTTATGGTTGGGGGGAGGGTGATTAAAATCAAACAGAATTGTACATGGCACTCCAATGACATAATGTCTTTTCTCTTTTCAGTAAAATTATTCCATGTACCAGCTATTATGGTGTTCTTCTATCAGACTAAAATCTTTACTCGATAATAGCACACTCAACTTCATATGAAGGTCATCAGTGAAATGTTGAAATGTAATGGGGAAATTTTTGGAATGAATATGCTAAAGACTGGAACTGATTAGCTGTACTGAAAAATGAGGATTTGTTTCAATTAACATTTTCCAATTATGAAAAGTCCAAATTCAACTTAATCAACACCTATATCAAAGCCTTCAAGCCTACAAATTAGCTCCCTGGGACACATAATTCCAGGAAACTTTAACAGAGACATCTATAATTGATGCGTCAGCAATCTCACAAGTATGCCAGGGAGTGCATTTAGGTGTCATTGGGCTATTTCAGCACTACTAGAGATGAACAAATTACCCAGCTGCAGATCCTATGGACTTTCACAAAAGAGTCTATTTTAAGTTTTTCTGCACTTTAAGAAGATTTAGGAACAATGTATGAGATGAAAGAGCTATACAGATAATGATAATAGATTTTATAATGCGAGAGATACTATCACTTATTCAACTCTTTTTGTCTATCAATGCAAGCTCCTTATCACCATAGAAACTCATAAAGGCATTATGAAATCATTGTATGCTTTGTACTGCCTACATAATAATAGGTGTTAATAGCAGAGTCTAAATTTACTTGATATTTTAATGTAACAAAATATTCAATTTTTAAGAAATGTGTGGATTCTAGTTTAGATGGAAACATAGAAGTAAATAATGCAAATTAAATGTAAGCCTTTATTAAAAGATAAGTATGTCCAGAAAATAAATATATCTAACACATATGGATTTATATTTGCACTTTTACAAATTAACATATTTAAACATAATTATTGTATTGCTGGGATATATTGATCATTGTCTAAAGAATGAGTTCTACGTAGTTAATAAGAACAGGAAAACAACATAGCTTTAATGGTATATTATTAAAGAGCATTATGGCATTGCTTTTGTGAATCTTTGAATTTGACACTATTTTTCACAGATGAAGAAATTTTTAAAAATTTGAAAGTATCAACTGCAAAAAAATTTTGATGTTTAAAGAAACACAATAGAATGCCAAAATAATACTTGCATGTAAATTCAACTAGTTGAAATCTAATCAGTAAAGTATATTAGATTCCTAAATATTGCGTATTTCCCTGGCCATGATCATTCCATAAAATAATGTAACAATTGGCAAATTTTGATATTTAGACACAACTTTATTTTCGCTTTGAATATTCTTATATTACTTTCAGACAATAATCCCTAGTTACTTGAGTTGTACCAAATCTATACTTTTATAGAATGTTTGATGTTTTAAGTAATAAAAAACAAACATATTTGGTCAATACAGATATTTTAACATATTCAACAAATACAAAAATAGGTGGGTGTGTTTGCAATAGGTTCACTTGGCTAGGCTGACCTACATTTCCTAGACTATCCTTTCCTGTTGGGAAGGGTCATAAAATAGATCATTAAGTAGGCAGAAATAAAGCCACAGGCATTTTATTGGTCATGTATTTTGTCAGTTCTCTGCTTCTTCACCTTATTAGCATGACACAGTGGCTGGCACTGCAAATACTTCACCTTTCAGAGAATCCTTCATCAGCTTCTGTGACTCTTGGTCTGGGTATGTTTAGCTTTGTGATGAAGGATCCCAACTTATACAAGACAATCTCAAAATCAAGGGAAGAAACAAACAGGACGGATATCAATGTCAGCTTGTCTTCTTGGGCTTCAGCTTGTGTTTGTTGGGTCAGATTTGTTCTTGCTCGCATCCACCACACCTCATCCTTGAGGCTAAGGGAAATGAGGGGGCTGAGGTCCAAAATTTAAGGAGGCTTTCACTGTAAGGATCATGCAAGTACAGGTGAAGTATTTCTTTCAAAATTTGGTCTCTAATAAAGTACACTATGTTATTAAATAAATAAAGCAGCATATAATATTGTGGCAACAAATTGGATGAGTTAATAGATCACATTGTAATAAAACATTTTCTGATAGTTCTAGATTTGAAATATTGAAAATGCCATTTAAACTTGTGATTTATTTTTATTCAACATATTAACAAGAGTAAATGATCTTTGTAGCATGCATAATAAACAAATGTTTTTTTAAGTTAAGTCATAATTATGAAGACCTTTCTGTCCATTCTCGTGAAAATTTTTGCATTTTCAATGGCTTTTAATAGTGTTTTTATTGGTAGATTAGCTTTCCTTTGACACTATATGAAAGCCCACACACAAATTTTGAGAGATCGCAATTTTGCTTGTATCTCTTAGATGCTGCAAGAGCCTAAATTCATAACATTTAGCTTTTTGGCGTTACAAAAAGGTCTGGCACAGAGAACAATGAGCCTCTATCTATGTAACTCTTTCTACAATGAGACTGAGCTTTATTTTTTGCTTCAGACTTTGAAGAGTATCAGGCAAGTTTGGCTATTAACTTAGGTGAGTTAATATTTTCTTTGATGCACTGAGGCCCAGTATTTTCCCAGCACCAGTGGAAGCCTTGGCTCCTTTGGAAACACACGGTTGGATTTGACTTAAGTATGAGAAGAAAGAAAAATCCGTGTGTAGTCAGCAATACAGAGCCTTCAGTTGTTTCAAGAACAGCCAGATTTATGAGCATTTGGTTTGGCAGTTTTATTTATAAAGGAGGTACTTTTCTTTAAGTTAGATGAAATAGAGAAGGAATTCAATGTTGATTTGTTAGAAGCCCAAAGGAAAGAGGTACAATTTGGATGAGTAAAAGTGCCTGGGGGAATTAGAGATCCCAGACCACTCAAGTAGACTTAGAATGCCAAAGGAGATATATGGAAATTTTACTAGAATTTACTGTTGACAAAGTAGCAGTTTTGCTATTCAAAAGCTCTGCTTTCTCTTTCTATACTTTAGAGCCAGTTTTCCTTAAGGGAATCAATGCTAACTAGATACTGCAATCCTTCAGAGCCACTCCACCCTAACTCAGAAGCATCTTTCTCCTGTCTCTTGGTAGCAAGGATGGGTCAAAAGTTTTTGAAGTCCTATTTGTTTTCATAATGTCTTGAAACATTTGTATAAAAGAGCATCTTCTCATTTTGTCACTGGAGTTCATCCATCACATAGTTTTATTTGTAGAGTAAGAGCCATTAAATGAATCTGAATCTTGTTGCTGTTATTTTTTTTCTTTGAATATTTGTAGAGCATTCAGCTAAATGTTATAGATTGGTCAAGGGGAATATTTGCCACTTTTCTTGTTTTCTTACAGACAACATTTCAGGTTTAAATTGATCTAAAAAAGATGTGGAATGTGCAATGGAAACATCTGTATTATGTCTATACCTAAAATACGTTGACCAAGATGGTTTTAGTGTTCCCCTTAGCTTGACTAAGCTTTAGACAGGTTTCTTTCTTACTGTAGTCCCCTAACAACCCTTTTTATAGAGCATACATTTTAGAACACTTGTAATTGCAAATTCTTTCTCAGCTCTCTTTGAAATGTATATATTTCTCCTTTGAAGTTCCTTACCAGTTTTAAGATCCAGTGAATGGCTTTCTCAAGAACCTGAGATCTCTCTCTTTCCCTCCTTGAAATGTCAACATTGGAGGAGAAAGTTCCTACATCTTTCAGTCTCTTTGGGAGGGTAGAAGCCTAACTTCAGTTGGCTCTTTGCTCCAAATTGTAAAATTAACTTTTGTCATGAAGATATGCGAAAGTTTACTTTTCCTTTGGGTAAAGACTGTTAGCAAATACAGGTGGCCTCCAATTTCCCCCACCACAGCTATTAAAAATTTCAGTGTTGTTGTTGTTTTGTTTGCTTTTAATCTTAGTGGAAGTGAATTTAATCCCTCTTCAATGTTGTAGAAATATTGAACTTTACAGGCTTCCTGGCCTGTTTGATTTTGTCCAGGGCAATTTTTACATTGTCAACATTAAAAGTATTTTTCAAGTAATCTCCAAAATCTCCAATTTATCCTTTGCCTTCACTGTTTCTAAAATTAAATTTCGGTCAATATTTAATCAGTTTAAAGTTTGTGAAATGTCTTTGACAAGGTTTTATACTATGACCTGGGCTATTTGAAGTCAATTCTCAGACTTTCAGCATCCATGTTCCTTTAGATCCTTCCTGGGATTTCCCTCTCCCCCAATCATTATCTCTATCCAAGTATTGGCTATTAAATTACCATCTTTAATAAACAGTCTATTTTGGTTTTATAAATTCAAAAAACTGAGATTATAAGGACCCAAGAAAATTCAGAATCCCTTTAATTTTTTTCCTTTATTCTCATGGATTTGGGAAATTTTTGACAATGCCATTGAAATTGTCCATGTCAATGTGCTAAAGTCCACCTGACATAGATTTCCGACCTTAAAGTGGTTTCATAGAGGATAGAAGGAAATTATAATTTTGAAATAGAATTGTGTCTTGGAGGTAGGAGGAGTAAATGTGGAGAAAAGCTCATGATGTGGAGATGGAGAATTCTAAGGGTAAAGCTGTCCGAAGTTGTTTGCTTGTTTATTTGCTGTCTGTTTTCACATTTAAATAGTCTGCACCAGAAAAAAAAATTAGGAAAATGATTTTGGAGTCCAAATTAGGTTTTGATTTTTCCACATGCCAGTCAAGAAAGGCTGACCATTAAATATTAGGTATTTTGTACCTTCCCTTCTAAGATATCTATAAGATTGTCTAAGTCATATCGAAGTTTCCTCAAAATGGCAGCAGCAGTGCTAAGTTGTCTTTAGTAAAAATGTGCAACTTTGTTAGAAATAATATTTAGGACAAGATGGGAGTGCGTGTATGAAGCATAAGTTTGCTCAGGTTGGAGTGAGTACTTCAACTGAGACAACCGTGTAAAAACTGAGCTGGTTGAAAAATTATGTTACTTCTGCACCTCATGTATAGATTTTAACCAAATGCCAGCTATCACCACCTGTGAGCCTGACATACTGTACTTCCCAGTAGATGGAAAAATCAAATCAATTCTCAGGGAAACCAAGAAAGGCAAGAAAAGAATCTATACAAGGTCTTGAGTGATGACTCAAGTCTTTGTGTTCAAAGCACACTAGTTCATTCAGAAATTCTACTTGTTATTCTTTGGAGCTGGTTCAAGCTGTCAGGTTTATTGAACATCTTCTTCTTGCCATTTTCTTTAAGTGTAAACATCAAGTTCATCAATACAAGAGAATGAAGTAATAGAAAATAAAGATACAGCCTGGACTTCATCATGGAACACAGGCTTACACAGACCAATCAGAATCCTAAATAATATACAGTTGGCCCTTTGGATCTGTGGGTTCCCCATCTGTGGATTTAACCAACTGCAGATGGAAAATATTTGGAAAAATATATCCACAATGTCCCAAAACAGCACAACTTTAATTTGCCAGGTGCTGAGTACTGTGTTGAATTCACACAAATAAAGTGATCTGTAGGCATTGTAGTAGGTATTATAAGTAATCGAGAGATGATTTGAAGTATACAAAAGCATATGCACAGGCTCTATGCAAATATGATGCTATTTTATATAAAGGACTTGAGCATCTGCGAATTTTGGCATCCACAGGAGTCCTAGATCTGATCCCCCATGGATACCGAAGAATGACTGTACTTGATTTTACCAATGAAAATAAACAGCAACACAGGGCTCAACAAAAGTTTGAAGCTCATATTCAGCATAACATTTCATTGTTCAAAGATAGTTGTTCTCTACAGCTGGTGATGAAAGAGTCTCAGATGTGAACACTATTGAGTCTACCCACACAGGACAACTGAGAAAACACCCTTGCATTAACCAAACCCAGTTTATTACCCGGATGTAGCAAGAGAAAATGCAGCACAAATGATTCTTAGGAGTGGCTCCTTTTTTCAAGACTCTTTGGAGAAATATTTTACATGGCTTTCTTTCAGACATGGGTCTAGTATTGTGATTGAGAAGTTAATATTTTTAAAGAGGCCTGTCAATGGTTTCTGACAATAGCAGGCTAAGGATTTGGCACACACAAATATCCTGAGGAAAAAAAAAATGAAATAGAAAAAAAATGGTTATCTTTCACAATATTTGAAGGTCAGGTAATCTAATGATAATTTTGCTATGTTTGCTTTTTAATGATAGTCTTACACACACGAATTAGTGGTTTAATTTCTAAAGGAATAATATGCACCTTCTAAAATCGCTTTGCCTAAAGCTTGGTCTATAGCTAAGCTTAGACCATCTTCACCGTAATTTAAACCCATGGGACAAGTGAGGAACCTCTGAAAAGTTTCAGCTACTATTGGAGACTTCTTTTTTGTCTCTAAATGATAAAAGAAAATCTATAATCATAAGAGGAAGTTGGATTCAAATCTAATCTTTGAATATTAGAGCAGCCACATATTATGACTAGTATAAGATCTGAGTATAATCAGTTAAATGATGTGTAAATAAGGAATTTTCTGTATCCCAGGGAGAGAACAAATTTTATTCATTACAGTATGAATCTCTTTATTTTACAAATTGTGAATGGGATGCCTTATCAATAAATCTTCAATTCAAGCAACATAAATTCCCAGTACTTCACCACATGATCTTCTTACTGTATTATTACGTCAATAAGGGTCGCAAAACAAAGTACATAGTCAAATTATGAAAATTTTCCCAGCCAAAATATTATTTTTGAATTAATCTTGAAATAATGAAAAAACACCAAAAAAGCATTAAAAAGTATGTGAAAAATGTCTCTGGAAGTTTTTTTGGCATGTCACCTTAATGTATCAAAATCATTTTCAGTACATCTTCAAAGCATTTGATATTCTGAGAGAAAATGATAGTTTAAAAAGTAATGTCTGTATAAATGATACTTGATTGATGATGTAATTTGAGAGACTTAAAAATTGTTATAGATTTTCAGAGAAAAATCTTTCAGGCAGTTGTTACATCAAATATTCTGAAATATATTTTGCTCTTTGCTTTTAAAATGTGAAGAATAATTATATTAATACATGTGCAGGATTTTTCTTATTTTAGAAATTTATCATTTTATCATGCTTTAAATAATTTTTACTTTATTATTTTAGCAAATTTTACATATTCATTACAACATTATTTTAAAATATTTTATTACCTTGGCATCCTTTTACTTGTCCTTTCTTTGTTTCTATATTAACTCTATTTGCGGTTGACACCTAATGATTCAGGAATGATATTTACTCTAAATGTATTATTTACCAATTACTACTAGAAATTATTGTAACTACTACCATTCACTTGACAATAATTATATTAGGCCCCACTTCAAGTGTAAAATAATAAATAGATAAATAGATGGGCTTAGCAACTTGAAGTGATATCTTGGAGGATGACAATGTAAGTCAAGAATGATAGAAAAGTATCCCCCATTAGCTCATTCTATTTAAGCTTAACAAGTTTAAATAAAATAGATCTCCTTTTAATAATACCTATTATTTAAGAATTCTAGGGCATGTTAGAATAACAGGCACTCGTGACTATTCTTTTTCTCCACGCTCAGGGAAATATGATGCACAGATTCTCATAGGTCTGTGTAGTGTGCTCATAAGTGAACAATTCAGTGTGCTCAAGAGGTTTGTGTCCTTATTTGTTAAAGCTTAAAATGGTTTTAATGTTCCTCAAGTTGTAACTTGCTGGCATTGTTAGCAGATGTGTTTTCCCCAAATACATTTGGAAGTTATTATGATCTTGCAGCTAAGTGTCAAAAACTGGTTTTCTACAGTAGCATGCTCCATTATCATGTCTTTATCATCATATGTATACATGTGACTTCTATATATAATATAGCAATAATATCTACCTACCCACACACGCGCGCGCACACACACACACACACACACATATATATGGAGAGAGAGCCTGTAAATTGAGTCTTTTAAAAAAAATCCCATCATTAATCATTGGATTTCTGTATTAATTAATCACATTAATCAACTTTCATCTCTTCCTTAACCATTTCCTAGTTAATTGACAATTTTGCTCTATTGTGTTCCTTAACATTTATTAGCCTGTTTACTATATTTATTAAAATTCATCATCTTGAGCTTGGCCTCCTTTTGTAACCTGCCAATTAATCTGTTTCAGTACTTAACTCTATCTTTCAATACTTACCTCTAATCTATCTTTCATAACACCAACAAATATTTATTTTCGCATCATGTGTCAATGATAAAGTTGAAATTTTTTGTATACTTGCATGGATCTATCTTGATCCAATAAATCTAACTATTCAGAAGAGTTTACACATTTTTTATTCATTTTACCCCTATGATCAAGTCACATTAATTATCCTCTTCTAATATAACATTTTTCTAAATTCAGCAAACAATTTCAACAGGGCCAAATGATTTCTACCTTTAATGTCCTATGCGGCTTCACACTTCTGTGTCTTGGCTCGTGCTATTTCCTCTGCCTGAGATAGTCTTATCCATTGGTGTTCACTGTTGAAGCAAATCTATACGTCTGAGCTGTGGAAATGTTCATAGTATCTTGGTAAAATTCAGTATTCCCTTGTGTGCATACTTCCTGCATTCTGTTTCATTCCCAATTATTTTATGCTCTGTTGCACTTGTAGTTGATCATTTTGTGTCACCTCCATTTTTTTTGTTTTTTCTTTTCTTTCTTTTTTTTTGGTGACAGAGTCTCACTCTCTGTTGCCCAGGCTGGAGTGCAGTGGCACCATCTCGGTTCATTGCAACCTCTGCCTCCTGGGTTCAAGCGATACTCATGCCTCAGCCTCCTGAGTAGCTGGGATTACAGGCACGCACCACCATGCCCGGCTAATTTTTTGTATTTTTAGTAGAGACGGGGTTTGGCAATGTTTCCCAGGCTGGCCTTGAATTCCTGAGCTCAGGCAATCCACCCTTTTGGCCTCCCAAAGTGCTAGTATTATAGGCGTAAGCCACCGTGCCTGACCGTCACCTCCATTTTCTAAAAGGCGTAATTGAAAATCAGCAATTAAATTCAACCTATCATTGTTTTACACCCTAAATGCTTCTTAGGATATACTAAAATTCTCAAACATTTTTGAATACAAAATAAGCATTTGTCTTATAATTGTCAAACAAGACTCGGTCCACAGTCAAACTATTTTACAGAACCAAACATGATGAGCCTTTTGGAATGTAACCCTATTTAATGACTAACTATAATGTGATTGATCCTATAAAGTATATCATAATTTTAATTATATATTTTTGTAAGAATTTCATATTCAATAGCAAGATGGAAAATGGTCTTATGTTCTGATTCTTTAATATTTTCATAAATGTTTCTTATGTCACTGAACAATAAACTAGCTATAAACTGATTTGAGGAAAGAAAAGTTCAAGAGTCCATGTGGACATAAGTTCATATTACTATGTGAAGTATATTTTTAGCTTTTCAATATCTCTAAAATTATCCAGCAATCAATGGCATTTAAAATTGTCATTTTAAATTGCTAGCAACTTCACATGTGCTAGCAATTTTAAATGTTTTCTTTGGTGGTGTGAGAGTCGAACCATAACTTCTTGACAGTTGAGTCAACAAACTGAGAAAAGAGTAAAAGCAGGCACATAAGTTCTAGTTGTTAGGTGAAAATATTCACTAGCAGAAAATAATGATTCAGAATAGATATGGAAACACAAAAATGAATGTCAACATCTTAGAAAAATATTGAATATCCTGAAGAAAAACATTATAAAAAATCACTTTAAAAATGCTATATTCTCATAAGTCTTTATTGGAAAGAGGTGATAATGTTTGGAAAAACATGTTGTATCTACGGCTTTGACTTAAAATATGATTCATATGTTATATCACAGAAAAGCATTGGACAAAATAAACATCAACAAGCTTTCACCTATATTTTCTTCAATTAGTTTTACAGTTTAAGTCATAATGTTTACATCTTTAATACATTTACATCATGTATGGCTTAAGATAAGGGTTCAATTTCTTATATCCAACATGTCTTTGTTTGTTCTTGCTGCTGTAACAAAATACCTGAGACTGGGTAATTTATAAAGAATAATAATTTATTTTGTCAGTTTTGGGGGCCGAGAAGACCAAGATCAAGGCACCAGTGGATTCAGTGCCTGGTGGGGGCTACCCTCTGCATCCAAGATGGTGCCTTTTGCTGTTTCCTCACATGGTGGAAGGGGCGAACAGCTCTCTTGCACTATTTTATAAGGACACTTATCCTGTACATGAGGGCTCCTCCTTTATTACTTGATCACCTGCTAAAACTTCTATCTCTTAATACCATCACATTGGTGATTAAGTTTCAACATATAATTTTTGAGGGGGCACATTTAGATCGTAGCACAAAATAATTGAAATCATGATCTTGAAATCTCCACTCACATGTTCATTGCAGAATTATTCATAAAAGCCAATATATGGAAACAATTTAAGTGTCCATTGATAAATAGCTAGATAAAGAAAATGTAGTATATATATATACAATAAAATATTATTCAATCTTAAAAAAAAGGAAACCTTACCATTTTCAATAACATCGATGAACCTGAAGGGCATTATGCTAAGTGAAATAAGCCAATCACGGAGGGACAAATACTGCATGATTCTTCTTATTTGAATTATCTATAACAGACAAACTTATACTGTTGGAGAATACAACAGTGATTGCAAGGAGTAGGCAAAATTGGGACTTGTTCAATGGATATAAAGTTTCAGTTATGCTAAATGAACAAGTTCTAGAGATTTTTCTGTACAACATAGTGATGGTTTTGTGCACTTCAAATCTTTTTAAGAGAATCGAACTTATATTAAGGGTTCTTTCAAAGAGAAACAAAAATAAACAAAGACACACAAAACAAGTAAACAACCCAAATAAAACCAAAAAAGACATAATTAAACTTTGGAAGGTGAAGTATGTGGCTATTACTTTGATGTGGTAATGGTATGACAAATGTTTTCATATATGCAAACTAATTACATGATGTACATTAAATATGTGTGATTTGTGTATAAATTATACCAAAATAAAAAGTGCTTATATATCTTGGAGGATTCACAAAACATTCATAATAATGTCTACTTTCCAGCAAAGTTATTGAGTTAACTTTTTGATGGAGCTGGAGAAAAATTTGACTTTTTATATGAATAAAGTTTGAATTGTTTGTCCTTTTACAATGAGGCTGAATTCATAGATTATATTTATTAATTAAAAAAATATACAAATATTAAACTAAGAGTGGGTAAAAGAAAAATGTAATTCTGAAAAGGTAGACTCTTTGAGGAAGTTTTAAAAGCTCATAAAAATTTTATTTTCTCCTATTGTCCCTGTATTTTATTTTAAAGTGATATATTCATGATGTCTCTAAATCAACATAAAATATTTTAATATAAATAATTATTTAAATAAACAACCCTTTACATTGGATAATACATAGTGATAGTATCATAAGCTTAATAAGCACTTATCAAATTATTTATGGGCTGTAGTCCAATTTATAGCTGACATTAATGTTAGTTATATAAGGCTTAAAATCACACTTCTGTCATTATATATAGTACATAATATATATAACATGCACTTGCAAAAATTAACAAATATGCTCACATATTGCATATATTTAAATATATGTATATTTATATACACAAAACTAATTTGGTTGAGGAAGATTATAGTTTTTATCCTAATTTTTTACATATCTAAATGCCTTGCCTTTTAATTTTCAGAATTAATATTTGCCTTTTGAAATTGGCATTCAGGCTCAATGTGTATTTTCATAATTTTCTTTTTAAATTGTAATAGCAAAACCAAATATGTTGGATCATTTATCATTTTTCCTAATTTCACTGACATCTGACAAAGAGGCCAGGCTTTTTGTGCTTTTTACTATCTTTTCTGAAACCTCTATTTATTCCCATCAGTTTTTTTTGAAAACTGCATTTTTAATTATAATCTAACTTGTGACTTTTTTTTCCTGTTAACTTGGGGATAAAAATATTACCTCTATAATTTTGTCTTATACTACTGGGAGAAATTCCACGACTATTTATTATATGCCTTTAGGAATATTTTGTGTTCTTTTTAATACTAACTTATCAATTTATATGTATGCGTTAGCAAATTTTGGCAAAATATTTCTCCTTTAAAGAAACATATGATAGAATTATATACTACATAGTAGATGAGAACCTTAATTTTTTATTGCAATTTTCTACATATCTATATCACTTTCCTAGTCTCATTTCTGTGAGTTATGTTTATGTGACTGAGCTGTAGCAAAGGGAATGTCATTAGAAGCTATAATGATCACTTCTAGTTTTGGCCCCACCTCCTAGGGGGAGAATCACCTCCCCTGAGAGATTCTTCACCTTCTTTACCCAACAGTCTTGATGGATTCAAGACTTCTATTTGAGGGGATTCAGGCTTTTAATGCAGAGCAACCACAACTGGGAATTGGATGTGGGTCCTTGTATGGTCATATCAAAAGTTGGTCACTTACCAGGAAAACCCACTTTGGCCTCCCGAGAGTAAGAAAGAGGGAAACTCCTACTGCATTAAAGCAATGAATTTGGCTGTTAATATATAAATACAGTAAATCTTTTTCTTACAAATATAAATAATACATTAAGTAACCCTAAAATGTTTACCTTCACAGGATTATGTGTTCCTTCCATCTTCCCCACTCCTTGCAGTTCATCAAATCTAAGGGATAAAGCTAATCCAGTTTGTACTCACTCAACAGAGACTCTACTAGAAAACTAAAGAAAAAACAGATCTGAAATACATTTAAAATTAGGCTACTTTGGAAAGCTTTAAGTCAGATAAGATTTAGAATTTAGGCCTCGACTCCTTAGCTGGCATACTTTATCAGCAACAAGGATTGTGAATCCTTATAAATAGGTCTTTTCACCATACTCAAATTAAAGTCAAGTTAGAATTCCTTTTTAATTTAGCTGAAAGCTCAGGTTCTCTAAGAACTTAGTTTCTTTTCTTCTCTTTCACCATACAGGCATAACTAATTTTTCCTCTGGCTCATGGTTGAGCTGTATTTCTGCTCAGCCACTGACATTTGTTGTTCAATTATTTTCTGAATTTTCCCACAGTTGATGCCAACTATGGTCATACCATATTCTTAAAGGGACTTGAGATTCTTCTAGATTTTTAAAAGTAACTTTAATACCTGAATGTGAGAATTGAAGTGATTATAACATTTTTGTTACAGGCAGAAACTTCATATGTGCAATGCAAATGCAATTAAAGGCACACTGTGTCTGATGGTCATTTTTATGTGTCAACTTGATTGGGTCACAAGATGACCAGATATTTAGTAAACATTATTTAGGGTGTTTCTGTGAGGGTGTTTCGAGGTGAGATTAGCATTTACCTTGATGGACTGAATAAAGCAGATTGCCTTCAGTAATGTGGGTGGGCCTCATTCAAATCAGTTAAGGCATGAATAGAAAAAAAAGGCTGGCCCTCCTTCTACTAAATGAGAATGATTTTTACCTGATAGCCTTTGAACTGGAACGTTGTTGTTGTTGTTGCTGTTGTTTTTCCCTGCCTTCAAATTCAAATCGAAACACTGACATTTCCTGGTCTTGAGACTGCCAGCCTTTGCGCTAGAATTACAGCATTCTTTCCTCAAAGGCCTGGGTGTCAGGCCTTGCTGACTCACCCTGCAGATCTTGAGACTTGACAGACTCTATAATCCCATGGGCCAATTTGTTATAATACATCTCTCTATATGTGGAACTGTCAATCTATAGCTATAAAAGGGTCTACCTATCTATCTATCTATCTATCTATCTATCTATCTATCTATCTATCATCTATCTATCTCTGTCTATGCACCCTTTTGGTCCTGTATCTCTGAGAACCCTGAGTATTACACTATTCTAACACAATGATCCTTAGAAGAACAGTTGGAAAATATAAAAGAGCAAATAGTATTTCATGACAGTAACTATTTATAGAACCAGACAGTTTTAAAATTAATTGAATTCTATCATCAGCATAACAAGGAAAAAATAAAGTTCCTTTAGTACTAAAAACTATTCAAATTGGGGTGAAGATTAAAGAGATTTTAATCCGGTGGAGAAAATTAGCCACCTCACTAATTAGCTTCCACAGAGAAAGAAACCTATAAGTAGAAAAATAAATCCAAATGAAGTGAAACATTATTAGAAACATCATTGGTTACAATAAGCTGATTACATTTTTATTTCAAAATGTCACTGAGTTAAAAGTGATACTATCTTATCAGTCAATGCAATAAATAAATCTTTTTTGTTTATTTTTATTCAACTATTTGATAATATTGATTTAGTGTGCTAAATGCTCGGTATTGAGAGTCAAACAATGTGTAAGACATAGAACCTTGTTTCAAAGGCATCTAAAATTTGGTAAAGATAAGCCACATTAAGAAACCTAATAGGAAAAGTGAGGTGAAGTGTTAGAAAAAGCACAATTCCAATACATTGCCATGACATAAAAATTAACAGGTAAACTCTACTGGTCTTGGAAAAGAAAGTTCGGAGAGGTTAAGAAAGGTTGTTTCAGAAGAATAAGTGAAGTCTAATAAGACAAATCAGCATTGGTTTGGTAGACAAGATCTCAGAGTGTCAGGGATCAGAAATGCAGGAGCATCAAAACGTACAGAGACATGAAACAAAATGACATATATTTGGGAGATTTTAAGTTATATGTAAATCTGTGAGAGAAGATATTGGTTGCAGGTGACAAGGTTAAAATATAGGCATCATTAAGTTTTTGTATGCTATAGAAGACACTTTTGTTAAACCTATCTCTTCACTGTTCTTCTTAGTAAGATAATTTTGTTTAGTCAACACATTGTGAAATCATAGGCTTCAGGGATGATTGGTTTCTTCCTTATACATAAGAATGGATTCAATTTCTATTGGTGTGGGCACTGGCATGAATTGTAATATTGACCAATATTTAAAGGTAAGTTAACCAAGAAAGTTCTAGGAAGTTTATGCTTTTAACAAAAATAAACAAAAAACATTTGACTTGTCCAACATTGCCTGAATTTCTGGACTCTATTTATTGCTTTTACTTTTGCCTGAAATGAGGCCGTCATTTTTCTTAGCTCTTCTTTCTTATATTACCTTAACAAAGCCTTACAATGACTTCGACAATTCTCTACTGTGTTTGATCTTCTAAACTATTTATCTAGAATCTAGGATTTGTTTTTGTTCTAGGGAATTGTTCTTCTTTCTAACTATTTTGTCACTGCATAACACACAATGCCATCTTTTCTGTCTCTGACATGAGGATCCTCATTTTTCATACCCACTTTCTAAGCCAGTGCCATGCATTTAGATATTTTTTATTGACGCCTAATTCCTGATGCCAGCATTCTGCATCAGTAAGCAAAAACTAAATTATACTGCAGAAACAACAAAAATGGCAACAGCAACCTCAATAGATTTCTATAACAAAAGTCTATTTTGCATTCACATGTAGTTGGCAGGGGATTAGCAAAGCGGTCATTCTAGAATATCAGATCGTAGAGGGTTTACCATCTTTTAACTACATCACATCACATGAGGCATGCAGTCACCTTCATCATAGAAGCAAGGAAAAAAATGGTGGAGGTGAATGATAAAGTGTTTCTGACTGTTGGAGTTGAGAAACATTGCTTTTGCTTACATTTCATTGTCCAGATCTTTTCATATGGCTCAGAAATTCAGGGCAGGAAAGAATGTCTCCATCTCTAATGGGAATGTTATATATTTTATTGCTACCAAAAATGATTTTTGTTATGTTTATATGTTTTTTTGTTGATGTTATAAATATTATCCACATTTCTATTCATCTATTGATATTTTTCTATTGAGTCATTGTGTTTCTTATCATCTTTGTGGTGTTCTCCATGAATTTTTATTGTCTTCTACTCATAAATGTGTATTTCCTTTTAAATATTATACATTTCATGTTCTTGTTGAGATTTAAGAGTACTGGTTAGTGCCTAGAGAACAGTAGTTTTTGTGAAAGTTTATGTTTCCTTTCTGAAACTATACATCAATATACTATTCTATCCACTGAAAATGTGGCTCTTGGGTAGATGTATCCATGCAGGGGTATCTGATACAACCTCACATCTGGCCACCTCCAAATTATTGATTCTTATATCCCAAATTTATGCCTAATTAAAATTCAAAAGAAAAGGTCATAAAAATCAGCAAAGAACCCAGGTGAAATGATACTTTCAACAGTCCCATATCTGGACTACTCATTTTCTTTATAATACTTTCTGCCTTAAGAGTAGCCTTGAGTATTTTAGTATTATTTATTTTCTTATTATTGAGATTTGCTTTTTTAAAAAGTCCTGCATAGAATTCACAGACAGGAATGCGATTTTAAATTATTTTCTCCCATTCCATGGCTTATCTTTCCATTTTCTGTGCTTTTTGAAGAGCAAACTATTTTAAAATTGATAAAATCCAATATGTTAAGATTTAAACAATTGGTTTCAGTGTGACACCTAAAAACTATTCGACTAACCTCAGCGCACAAATGCATTGTTCTATGCTTATTCTAGAAATTTTATGATTTTAGGTTTTATGTTTAGGACAATGCCTTATTTTCAGCTCGTTTTTGTATAGCTTGTGTTTTTTGTTGTTTGTTCTGCCTTTGAATATTCAAGGTATTTCAGCACTATCTGTTGAAAGGACTACTTTTTCTCATTGAATTGAATTCTATTGTATTTTAATCTACTGACAAATATGTACAGTACTACTTCTGGGATCTCTTTTCTCTTTTTCTGCTTTATATGTCTATATTTTTTCCCGATATGACATCATTGTGATAAATGATCATTTGCAGTAGGTTTGGACGTCACATGAGAGCAGTGTGAAACTTCCAACTTTTTTTCTGCATTGTTTCGTTTATACTAAATTATTTGTCATTTTCAGCAGTTTTACGCTTTCCTTATGAAGGAGTTAGGGGACAACAATCTATGTTAATGCCGTTACAACAGGGGCCACTGTCCATTCTGCCCCAAAGCCTGCATGACAAGCAAGGCTTTCTTCAGATACTCAATTTTTGTGCATACCTGTTGCTGCTTTTGGAGAAAAACCTGAGAGAAATTGGGAATTTCTGCAGTGTATATGACATGAAAGTGTTCTCTAATTTTCACCTAGCCCTCTCTTCCTGATTAATAAAACTTTTTTGCTGAATTCTTTTTACTGGCATCCAGCAGCATAAATACCATGCGAGCTAGTAACAACACAAGTTCTCTATTTGGAGGTGCCTGTCCTTTCTTAAGTTTCTGGTTAGTTTGGGAACCTGTGTCCCCAGTTATTTGATGTACTCAAGAAAATTGTGAAATTGCAGATTATCCAAATTTTTTATATATTTATTTGTTTTTGTTGTTGTCTTAGGGTGAGAGTGAGAGTGACGTTGTTTCAAGCTCTATACATCCCGCATGGAAGCCAATGTTACATACATAGCTCTTTAGCTATATTTTGGGTATTTTCAGCATAACAGACCTGTGTTTCCAAAATTCAGCTCTGCCATCCACCACATTATTGATTCTTGTATCCTTTATTCATGCCTACTTAAAAATCAAAATTCAAAATATTTAAAAGCATAGGTCACAGTGATCAACCGGTTTAGCTGAATGGTATGTGTTTCCATTCAATACATCTTCTTACTTGAGCTGATCATTTTCTAAGTCTTTTTATAACACCGGTAACAACAGTACTTTTGAGAGGCATAAGAGCAGACATAGGTAAATTTGGAATGAGCTCAAGTGAGTAAAAGTTCAGAATTTTAATGAAGAAGATGTTAATAAGGATGGAAAGGGAATGGTGGTTTCAGGAGGCAGAAGGGACTTAATTTAATGAGTGATTAACTTCTGATATCTTTAAGAAGTAGACCATGATAGTATGTCCTTGTTTTGTTTTGTTTTGTTCTGTTTTGTTTTGTTCTGTTTTGTTTTTTGGCATGACTGTGAAGAGTGTGAAAATCTTAAGTATAGTAAGCTAGGCACCTGTGGGAATCAATCTGGGAAAAAAACAAATACCAGACATTAATTGATTTCTTTGTTGTATGCATATACTCAGCTATTGTCTTACAGATGTTATTTTATTTAATCTTCACAGTTACACTTTAAGATAGGTGTTATTTCAATCACAATTGCGCAGATTAGGAAACTTAGTCTTAATGAAATTGAGTAGTATGAGCACTTTGTGGTAGAGCACAGAATATACTATAACTCAAGGTTTCTAATCTTAACACTATTGATATTGTAAGGCTGTATAATTTTCGTGGTCAGCTATACCGTGCACCATAGGATCCCTGGCCTAGCCTTTACTCACTAGATGCTAGTAACACCCTCATGTCCCACCCAGGTTGTGACAACAAAAGGCATCTCCAGATATTGCCCAAAGTTCCCCAGGGCAAAGGAGGAGATTTACCCCATTTTGAGAACCCCTGGTCTCTTCACTCTAACTTCAAACCCTGTGCTATTAACAAGTGTTCTAGATTGCCTCCCAGAATTCACCACGTATCTTTTATTTTGACATTAACAGATTGTCAGTACTATAAATACGGTCACTCTAAATGAAGGCAATGGTATAAACTAGATTTTAAGTACTATATGAAAATTGTAAAAATTAAGTAAAGTTTTCTTGTTTTTGTGGTAATTTTAGAATCTCTAGCATATGCATAATATTAAATAATTCACCTAACCCATTTTGTTTCCTATTACATTTTATTAGCAAAATTAAACTGCTCTTTAAAATTCATAGAAGTCCATCTGTATTTATTATACTTTCCAGACAGGCACATCTTTTTCAACTTCATTTTATGAATCATAATTTACCTTCCAATTATATGTACTTCATGGTAAAGGTCTTTTGCCACATCTAATTAAAGCAAAACAATTAACATTTATATCCCCCATAAGATCTTGGGTTTACATTTGTATTATTAACATTGCAATTCAAATTATGTTGCCATAGTTTTTTTAAAATAAAGTGGTAGATGGAAACTAACATCTGTTAGGGTGGCAACATTACTATTAGTATTCGTATATTTTAATAGACCTTTATTAAATAACCATTCTTTGAATCAGAAATTTATAGTTTCCTGGAGAGAGACCCAATAGAAACGTTCTGAATTGGAAAAACAAAATGAAACAAATGCTAAAAAAACAGTCACAAGAAAAATTTTAGGGGCTTATGGATGTATAGAATCCCAGTTTGGTTTTAGTTTGAGGAACTAGAGTTTAAAAATTAAATATCGTTGAGGAAAAATTCAAACAATTTCAAGTTAAAGGAATATTAATTGGGATTTCAATGGAATTCTATTTATTAAGCAAAATAGTCAAGTAGATTTACATGCAAGTATTAAATCAAGGATAGTAAGCAATAACTTTATTACTTTTTGGCTAAGTAGTAAAGCAAGGGTCTAATTACTGGGGTATTAAAGAAATACTGTTAAAATATGAGAGACCATGATACCAAGAATACACTTTAGTCATTGAACTGGTTTTGTGGTCAGGTGTCTGTTTTTCCTAATTCAAGCTCAAATGCAAATTAATAACTGTAGGAATTTCATAGGGCTTTAAACTACAGTTACTCCATTGATAAAAGTGAAGAGCATATCTATTTTGCAGGAGTCTTATGAAGATTAGGCATTTATTGTTCTTGCTTATGGCAACGATTGGTCTTAGGACCGATGCTGGTGAAGGGTCTAATTACATGTGTAATTAGAAGGCTAAATCGAATTACAGTGGTTAGATGTAGCCAAGACATGCGATATAAGTAATACATCATAAATATGTTTTTTCTACAACTTGTTTGGTGTAAGATGGCAAATATAAAATAATAAGCATATCATAGCAAGATAATTTATGATCAAAAATGAGAACAATTTTTGATTCTCCTTTTCAGAAAGATTCTTAATCACAATGTAGAAAGAATAGTATAATCCATCTTCAACATTTATCAATACATGTTCAATCTTGTTTCATCTATACTCCTACCCAGTTCACCACACCTCAATTCATGTGAAGTAAATGCCGATTAAAGAATCCATTTAGGCAGGGCACAGTGGCTCATGCCTGTAATCTCAGCAATTTGTAAGGCCAAGGCAAGTGAGTCACTTGAATCCAAGAGTTTGAGATCATCCTGGGCAACATGGCAAGACCCTATCTCTGAAAATACTGCAAAATTAGCTGGGTGTGGTGTTGCACACCTACAGTCCCAGCTACTAGGGAGGCTGAGGTGGGACGACCAATTGAGCCCACAAGGTTGAGGTTGAGGTTGCTGCAGTAAGCAGTGATCATGCCCACTGCAATCCAGTCTGAACAACAGAGTGAGACCCTGTCTCAGAAAAAAAAAGTGTTTGTTTCAAAACATGCTATTATATATCTTTAAAAGATAATTGATTTTTAAAACATAAAGTGTAGCTTCATGTGATAATCACAAGAAATGTCTTAAATATTAGCGACAGAGTCATTTTTATTTATTGAACAGTTTTAAGACAAATCAAATTGTGAATATAATTAAATGACCAACTCAAAAAAATTTTCCTAGACGCTTTTTTTTTTTATTTCATTTTGAAGTGTAATTGGCCTGTAATGAATTTCATACATCGCATGTATACTTTCACTGTTTGTGTATGTGTATATATATGTCTATGAGTATGTACATATGTGTGTGTATATATATTATATATATATTTATTTATCTCAATTGCTATGCATACCATATCCTTAATCTCAGAAAAATTATGTATACCTTCAGGGCAATATTCTCTCTCAGATGCAACCGCAAATCACATTTCTGATTCTATAACTATAGATCAGTTGTGCTTGTATTTTTTTGCTTTACATAATAACATTATAAAACATGTAGCCTTTATGTCTGAAATATCTTACTCAATATAATGAGATTCACCCATATTGTTGCATGTGTCAGTAACTTCTTTAAAAGTATTACTGAGTAGTATTATATTAATGTACTATAATTTGCTTATTCGTCTGTTAATGAACAATTAGGTTGTTTCCAATCTGGGGCTACTATGGCAAGTAGTTTTGAATATATGTTTTTGTATCTCTTGGTCACACCTAGGAAAAGAATTATACTTTTATAGGATAAGTGTCTTTTTAACTTTACAAATAACTGTGAAATAGATTTCCCAAATTAGTTGCATCATTTTATACTCTCACTAGTAATGGATGGTGAGAATTGCAGTACCTACAAATAATTACCAACATACGAGCTCTCAGTTTTTGAAATTTTAGCATTTTTATTGGATTTGATGCAATATGTTATAGTTTCAATGTGCAGTTTCTTCATGTTGAGGCTGCTGAGTACCTATTGATGTGATTATTGGCCATGTGTATACTTTTTGTGAACTTTCTTTTCAAGTTGTTTGACCATATTTGGGGTTGCTTTTTTATTATGGAGTTGTATAATCCTAGCAGATGCTGTGTTGTACTCAATGTCTCCTTTTTTACCTTTTTTTGAAGAATTGGATCCTTTATTTCTCCAGCCCCAGCTCTTAGTAGCTGACAGTATCGAGCCAATTCCCTTTCTGGATATTGCCCTCAGATGAAACTAGCTGCTTTGTTCAAATCAGGCTCTTAGACAGCTGGTGAGCTTGCATAGAATAAGCTGGTTGGTGTGGTCATGTCATGCTGTTGCCATCTTACTTTAACTGTGACAACTCTGAATGGATTTCCTAGTTCCAGAGTGCCTCCTAAGATGAGCAAAATTCTTTATTGCGATTGTAACGTATTTTGACTTTTCTCTAAGACAATCTTGTTTTCTCTACCTCTGTAGAAGTGTTGAACACAAGAGCCCTCCAGACTAACTTTTCTACATGAAATTCTTTGTCTCAAATTATTTTTCCCAATGACTCTTTCCTGTGACAATTGGTAATAAGAACTCCCAGCTAAGAAGTCTGAGACGCTCTACTGGAGAGAAATATGTCACAAGGAACAGAACTAAGATCCCCAACGTGCGAGTGAGAAGGCCCTCTGCACCAGTCTGTTAAAGTGAGACTTCAGTTGACTTTAGCCTAGTTAATTTCTCACTGCAAATATATGAGGTACTGCAAACATGTAAGATACATATGAAGAACCATTCAGGTAAGCCCCAGAAAATACATAGAAACATGAGATGTAGTGATGATTTGTTTTAAGGCACTAAGTTGTGAAAAAGTTTGTTATGCAGCAATTAGTAACTGGAACACTGGTCTATATTTATTATTCCCTTAAATATATGTATTTTAGAATTTGTTCTTATCAAGATTCTTGAAATGAAACCTCTTATCAGTGATTTTAAGCTACTGTTTTATTCTAATACAGTCATTTATGGCAATAAATTTCCCTCCTAATGCTACTGAAACTGCAACTTACACAGTTGATATCATGTGTTCTTATTGTCATCCAGTTTGAAATATTTATACATTTATTTTGATTCCCTTTTTATACATTTGAATTAATTTAGAATTGTATTGTTTAATTTCAAAACATTTGTGGAATATATACATAGAGAGAGATAGAGATTATTGATTTGTAATATAATCCATTGTGGTGACATATACCTTGCAAAGTTTTAATCTTTTGAATTCTTTGATGTTTATGCTAATAAGAATCACATGTACATTCAAAAACAAAATAAAACAATGTAAAATATTAGGTAGTTGAGAATAATTGTTAGACCCCATGTTCTCCAAATTTCTGTGAGGTTAAGTTTGTTGGTATTGATTATTTGTTTATGTATTCTGTCAACTGCTGTGAAGGCAATTTTGTTCCAACTGTAATTTTAGATTTGTCTATTTACACTTTTGGTTCTCATGACTTTTGCTTCATGCATTGTGAAACTTCCATTATGTCTATACATATTATTATGACTAAGGCTTTTGAAGAATTAACCTATTTTTATTATTACAAGTGTTCTTTTTTTTCTCTGAAAATTTCCTCATTTTGAAGTGTGATTTTCCTGGCATTAATACAGACATTCTAGCTTTATTATAAACAATGTTTGCATGGGCCATCTAAAAATCATGTTACCTTTAGCCTTTTAATACACTCGTATTTAAAGTGGACATCAGGGATTTCCAAGCCCCTGTTGTATTGTTACTGGGTCAGTGGCCCATTAGGCACCAGGCACACAGCAGGAGGTGAGTGGTGAGCCAGCAAGCCAAGCTCCCTCTGTATTTACAGCCACTCCCCATCACTCACATTATTGCCTGATCTTCCCCTCCTGACAGATGAGCTGCAGTAATTAATTCTCTCAGGAGCACAAACCCTACTGTGAACTGTGCATGTGAGGGATCTAGGTCTCATGCTCCTTATGAGAATCCAATGCCTGATGATCTGTCACTGTCTCCCATCATCCACAGATGGGACTGTCGAGTTGCAGGAAAACAAGCTCAAGCCTCCCACTAATTCTGCATTATTGTAAGTTGTCTAATTGTAATATTACAATGTAGTAATGATAGAAATAAAATGCATGATTAATGTAATGTTCTTGACTCATCCTGAAACCATTCCCTTCCCCCCAACCCTCAGTCCATGAAAAAATTGTCTTCCATGAAACTGACTCCTGGTGCCAAAAGGCTGGGGACCATGGGTGTACATCATGCAAACTCGTTTCTAGATAGATTTTCCAATTTTATCCAGACTTGTAATTCCTGTTTTTTTTTTTTTTGAGTGTTCAGTTTATTTATATTTCATGCACTAATTCATATTAATAAATTTAAGTATACCATCTTAATGTTTGCTTTTTATTTTTCAGATCTCTTTTTTACTCAGTTTTTTTTTCTTTCTTTCCTTTGTTTGGATTGTGTATTTTTTAGTGTTTTAATTTATCTATCAAGTTGATTTTTGTCGAGACAACTTTGTTTTAACATTTACAAAATGCTCTAGGGATTATAGCATGCAAGCTTTACTTACCATAAATTATTACTTATCATGAATTATTGTTATACTGGTTTATATATAATATAAATTGTACACAGAGTGCTCACATTTAATTTCCCCTGTACTTTGTAATATCCTATTAATATATTTTATCAGTACATGTCACAGCTACACAGTACATTTTATTCTGTCACTTAAACTATCAATGGGGTTTTAAAAAATTAAATATCTAACTATAATTTCACTATCTTGTACATCTGACTTTCTTTTTAAATATTATTGTAACTTGACAAACTAAAATTGTATATATTTGATATTCTATCTGGTATTATTTCCTAGTACAAAGAACTTTCATAATATACATTGTAGAACTAATTTAATGGCTATGAATTATCACTGTTTTCATTTATTTGAAAATTTTTTCCCCTTTGTTAGATACACATGATTGGTCGACAGCCTTTTTTTTTTATTTTACTGTCCTTTCATTGTTTTTGGCTTCAATTGGTTTTGCTGGGTGAAATCAGGCATTATTTATAACATTGTTTCCCCATATGTAATGTCTTTTTATTCTAGCCTTTCAAGAATGTAACCTTGTTTTTCAAATGAATAGCTACAATATGCCCAGGTGTGGCAATTTTTCATTTCTATTCACCTACTATGCAGCTTTTGAGCATGTTAAATCTAAAGAAATTTTAAAATCAAATTTGGAGAAAATTCACCCATTATTGCTTCAAATATTTTAAATGATGTTCTTTCCTTTGTTTCATTCTTGGACTTCAATCCCTTGATGTTACACCTCAGATAACTGTTACTTCTCTATTCTGTATTTTATTATTTCTCTCTCTGTTGCAATGTAAATATGTTCTATTAACTTCTATAAATACAAATTTATATTTTTCATTTGCAATGTACAGTTATTTTTGTATATTTTGTATATGTATGTATAAATATAATGTATACGTTTATATACACACACATGCAGATTTCTAGTTTTTAGTTCTACAATTTCAATTTGACTCCTCATAAACATCTTATGCTGATCCTTAATTATACATCTCCCCACAATACTTTCCGAAATTCCCTATAATTTCTTTCACATATTTATAGTACATTGGTTAGTTAATGCTAATGTATGGTGTATCCGTGAATCTGCTTGAATTGATTATGTATTTTGTCTGTTATGTGCCACATTTTCTTGTTTGTTTTTTTTTTGTAATTTTTAAAATTCATTGTTTTGATCAAGTAGATCGTAATTTAGCATGGTTTACTATTTGTGTTTTAAAGTTTAATGGTTTTGGAAAAATGCATAATACCATGTATTCTTCATTACAGTATCCTACAGAATAATTTAATCACTTCCAGATTTCCCTATGCTTTACTTATTTCTCCCTCCACTCACTGAAATCTTACCAACCACTGATCTTCTTATTATCCTCCTAGTTTTGCCTTTTTCAGAATGTTACAGAGTTGGAATTAGAGCATATGTAGTCTTTTTAGGCTGGCTTTCTTCATTTAGCAATATATACTAAGGTTTTATATATATATGTGTGTATATATATGTGTGTGTGTATATATATTCATGCTCATATATATGAATGTACCACAGTTTTCTTATCCATTCATCAACCAAGAGACATATGAGGTGCTTTTGGTTTGGGCAAATATGTATAAAGTCATTATCAATATTCGTGTGTAGCAGGGTTTTGTGTGAACATTAGTTTTATATTTGGGTAAATATTGAGGGTGATGATAGTTGGATAAGGCTATGGTTAGGTTTTGGACAATCTGTCTTGCAAAGAAGCTATATTAGATCATTTTCATGCTGCTGATAAAGACATGCCAAGACTGGGAAGAAAGAGGTTTAATGGACTTACAGTTCCATGTGGCTGGGAAGCCTCATAATCATGACAGAAGACAAGGAGGAACGAGTCATATCTTACATGGATGGCAGCAGGCAAAGAGAGAGCTTGTGCAGGAAAACTCCTATTTTTGAAACCATCAGATCTCATGAGATTCATTCACTAACACGAGAACAGCATGGGAAAGACCTGCCCCCATGATTCAATTACCTCCCACCAGGTTCCTTCAACAAAACATGGGACTTGTGGGACTTACAATTCTAGATGAGATTTGGGTGGGGACGCAACCAAAGTATATTATTCTGTCCCTGCCCCCTCCCAAATCTCATGTCTTCACATTTCAAAACCAATCATTCCTTCCCAATAGTCATTCAAATTCTCAACTTATTTCAGCATTCACTCAAAAGTCCACAGTACAAAGTCTCATCTGAGACAATGCAAGTCCCTTCTGCCTATGAGCCTGCAAAATTAAAAGCAAGTTAGTTACTTCCTAGATACAATGAGAGTACAGGCATTGGGTAAATACAGCTGTTCCAAATTGGAGAAATTGGCCCAAAAAAGGGGCTACAGGCCCCATGCAAGTCCGAAATCCAGTGGGGCAGTCAAATCTTAAAGCTCCAAAATGATCTCCTTTGACTCCGTGTCTTACTCAGGTCATGCTGATGCAAGAGGTGGATTCCCATCATGTTGGACAGCGCTGCCCCTGTGACTTTGTAAGGTACAGCCTCCTTCTGGCTAATTTCATGGGCTGACATTGAGTGTTGGAGGCTTTTCCAGGCACACTGTGCAAGCTGTCAGTGGATTTACCATTCTGGGATCTGGAGGAAAGGTGGCCCTCTTCTCACAGCTCCACTACATGGTGCCCTAGTAGGGACTCTGTGTGGGGGCTCCCACATTTCCCTTTCTTCACTCCCCTAGCAGAGGTTCTCCATGAAAGCCATACCCCTACAGCAAACTTCTGCCTGGATATCCAGGTGTTTTCATACATCCTCTGAAATCTAGGTGGAGGTTCCAAACCTCAATTCTTGACTTCTGTGCACCCGCAGGTTCTTCACCATGTGGAATCTGCCAAGGCTTGTGGCTTGCACCCTCTGAAGCCACGGCCTGAGCTGTACCTTGGCCCCTTTTAGTCATAGCTGGAGCAGCTGGGATACAGGACACCAAGTCCCTAGACTGCACACAGCACAGGGACCCTGGGCCTGGCCCATGAAACCATTTTTTTTCTCCTAGGCCTCTGGGCCTGTGATGAGAGGGGCTACGATGAAGACCTCTGACATGCCCTGGAGACATTTTTCCCATTGTCTTGGGGATTAGCATTTGGCTCCTCATTGCTTATGCAAATTTCTGCAGCTGGCTTGAATTTCTCCTCAGAAAATGGGAATTTCTTTTCTATCGCATTTTCAGGCTGCAACTTTTTTGAACTTTTATGCTTTGCTTCCGTTATAAAACTGAATATCTTTAACAGCACCCAAGTCACATCTTCAATGCTTTGCTATTTAGAAATTTCTTCTGCCAGATCCCCTAAATCATCTCTCTCAAGTTCAAAGTTCCACAAATCTTTAGGGCAGGGGCATAATGCCACCAGTCTCTTTTCTAAAACATAACAAGAGTCACCTTTGCTACAGTTCCTAACAAGTTCCTCATCTCCATCTGAGATCACATCAGCCTGGACTTTATTCTCCATATTGCTATCAGCATTTTGGGCAAAGCCATTCAACAATCTCTAAGAAGTTCCAAACTTTCCCACATATTCCTGTTTTCCAAGCCCTCCAAAGTTTTCCAACCTCTACCTGTTTCCCAGTTCCAAAGTTGCTTCCTCACTTTCAGATGTCTTTTCAGCAGCAACCCACTCTACTGGTACCAATTTACTGTGTTAGTTCATTTTCACACTGCTGATACACATTCCCATAGTGGGAAGAAAAAGAGGTTTAATGAACTTACAGTTCTGCATGTCTTTGGAGGCCTCACAATCATGGTGAAGGCAAGGAGGAGCAAGTCACAACTTACATGGATTGTGGCAGGCGAGAGAGAGAGTTTGTGCAGGGACACTCCTGTTTTTAAAACCATCAGATCTCATGAGACTTATTCACTACCATGGGAACAGCATGGGAAAGGCCCACCCCCATGATTCAGTTACCTCCCACTGGGTTCCTTCCATGAAACATGGGAATTGTGAGACTTACAATTCCAGATAAGATTTGGGTGGAGACACAGGGAACCCATGTCAGCAGCTGTACCATTTTGCATTCCCATCAGCGATGAATGAGACCTCCCATTGCTCCACAATTTTGCCAGAGTTTGGTATTGTCAGGATTTCGTTTGGTTTTGGATTTTAAGGTATATGAAGTGATATCTTGTTGTTCAGTTTTCAGTTACCTTCAAGATTTTGTTACTTATCTTTGATTTTCTGCAGCTTGAATATGTTATATCTAGGTTAATTTATTTTTGGCATTTATCCTGCCTAGTGTTCCCTGGATCACCAGGGAACTTCCAGAATCTGTGGTGTTTCCTGATCACTGGGGCTTTCTTGATTTGTCATTTGGGGTCTAACACTAATTTGGAGAAATTCTCAGTCAATATTGCCTCAATTGTTTATCTTGTTTCTTTCTCTTCTACTTCTTCTGATAACTTAATCATGCATATATCTTTAGTAGATGGTTATTGAATATTCTGTTCTTTTTTTTAGTGTCTTTTTTTCAATGTTTGACATTAATATTGACATTTTTTCAAACTCAGAGATTCTTTCTTCATCCACATCCAGTCCCCTAATGAATCCATCAAAAGTGTTCTTTATTTCTGTTACAGCGTTTTTGATTTCTTTTTGCTTCATTCTTAGAATTTAATCTCTCTGCTTACAAACTGTCACCTCCAAAACTCATGTGGAAATTTAATTGGCATTGTGATGATATCAACACATGGAGCTTTTAACAGGTCATTAGGTTATAAGAGTTCTGCTTTAATGAATGGATTAATGCTGTCATCTCTTGAGTAGGTTAGTTATTGTGAGAGTCTGGCCTCCCTTTTCTCTGTTTATTGTGCTCTCACTCTCTCTCACCTCTTCTCACCATCTGATGCCTTCCTCTATGTTATGAAGCAGCAAGAAAGCCCTAATCGGATTTGGCCCCTCAATCTTGGACTTCCCAGCCTCCAAACTGTGAGTCAAAAAAAAAAAAAAAAAAAAACTCTCTGCTCTTTTTCTTTTTTTTAAATAAATTATGCAGTCAGTGGTATTCTATAAATGCAGCAGAGAATGGACTAAGATATTACCCATTTGTGCTGAATGTTTTCTGTTTTTCATTAGAGCTCTTAGCATATTAATTATAGTTGCTTTAAACTCAAGGTCTGAAAATACCAGCAGTCCTGCCATATCTGAATCTGGTTCTAATTCTTGCTCTTTCTTTTCACATTGTGATTTTGTCTTTTAATATGCCTTGTAATTTTTTCATTGAAAACTGGACATGGTGAAAGAAACTCTAATAAACAGGGTTGAAAGAAACTTCTTACTTAGAGTTTATGGGTGAAAGAAACACTAATAAATAGACCTTAGTGATGTGGTGGGAAGGTGTGAGAGGGGAAGCATTCTGTATTTCTATGATTAGGTCTCAGTCACTTAGTGAGCCTATGCCTCTGAACTGTGACCTGCACAAGTGCTTATTAGACCCCACTTTAAGGTGAGACAAGTTGGCTAGAGGGGGCTGGAGTTGGATATGTCTCTTCCTCCGGGTTGGTTAGGCTTTGACAAAATCTCAGTAGGCTCTGATGAAATAATTTCTTTTGAAGCCAGGCCTAGTTAAGAAAAAATGATGTGGCATATTTCAGGATGATTATTTTCCCCTTTTTCTACTAGGGAATTTTCATCAATATTCACTGTGAGAACCTAGTAGAGCTCCAGAAAGCAAAATTCACAAAAGTGTGCTTGCCCCCCACCTCCACCCCACTGCACCACTCTTGCACTGACGTTTTAACTTACAGACTTAGCCAACCTGAGCTTCCAGCAATTCATCAATTATAGCTCAAGCTTTTCTGCCCAGGTACTGGTTCCTGCAGTTTTTATTCACTGGTTTATGCTCTGAAAAATTCTGATTTTCTGTATCTGCCTATCTGTCTTTCCGTTTTTCCTCCTGTGACCTCATTTATTTGAGCAATATAAAAAGAGTTGTTACTTTTTTTTAGCTTGTTGAGGCTTCCGTTTGTAGATAGCATGGCATGGTGACTTCCAAACTGCTGGAGTGAAGAGTGAAATTCCCAATATGTAGTTGCTTAAGGGCATATAATCACTATCTTTTCATAAGCTTACTTGTCATCTTTAGATCTTCTTTAGTGAGTTGTTTGTTCTAACATTTTGCCCACTTTATTAAGTGAACTGTCAGTTTTCTTGTTGCTGAGTTTTAAGTGCTCTAGGTATACTTGGATATGATGAATTTCAAAATGACTACTTTCCACTGGGGAATTTTATAAGATGGTTATGTTTTCTCTTTCCCTGCCCCTAAGTACAGGGGAGAGGGGAGTAAGGAACTAGGGAGAGGGTTTTTTTCTGATCTTCACAGTGAGAACCATGCAGCATTTCTACAGGGAAAACTATTGAAACTGTCAGGGCTCGTCTTAGACTGGCTCATAGGAATTTAACTCTGTAGCTACAGCACACTTGGGTTACAGCACACTCGGGTTATGGCAACTTATTGGTATCTGTTTAAGTATTCCTAATATTTACTGGCTCCTGCAGCTTCTGCTCCTTATAAATTATGATTTTTCTGTGTTTGCTTGTCTCTCAAATTTTCTGGGTGACAGTTTGCCCTTTGACTTAAATTCTCTGATGCATGTAGTTGCTTATTTTAAGTTTTCAGGTTTTTCATCTGAGTGTGGAAGTGGTGATTTTCAGGCTTTTTACATATCACAGTGAAAACTGCTGTTATGTCATTTTAAATTATATTTAAAACATTGTATATAACAATAGACTGGAGTGTAATGTTGTCCTTTCCTGGATTTTCTACTTGGTTTTGTTGGAATGTATTTCTACATATGTGACAATACCAAATTCTCTAAATTATAGAGGCTTAATAGTATATTTTATGTCTCAGAGAAGTAATGCTTTCTCATTTCTATTTTTTCCCAGCTTTTAGGCTGTCTTTGCTTCTATGTGACTAAAAATGAATTTTGTAATTAATTTTAATAACTACAGGAGAGGAAGGAAAATGAATGTCTTTTATTTAGAGTTGCTTAAATTTGTAAATTAACTTAGAAGAAAACGCAGTATTTATTGTGCAAATTACTTCTATCCAAACACACTATGTATTTTCATCATGTTTTCACATCTATTTTTTTGTGTGATTCAGTTCTACAGACATAAGCATTTACTTTCAATTTATTTATTTCTAGTTTTACTCCCAAATTATTTATTGTTATGGATTTTATTGTAAATAAGGGTTTTCCCTATAATTTTATTTCTTATAGTCTTTTGTTTTCATGTATGTAAACTACTCATTGTGCACATTTTATTGCTATACTTTAGTAAGCTTTCCTGTTTTTCACGGTAGTTCACCCACTGATTTATGTAGAATTTCCAGATATGAAATTATATCACATTGTCTCCAATTCTTATTTTTCTTCAATTCTGTCCTCTAATATTTTTATTTTGTCTAATTGCATTGAATAATGTCTTCCACATTATTTTAAGTAATAGCAGAAAGAGAGGTCATTTTATATTTGACTTTAGCAGAAAAGCTTTTTGTGTTTCCATTAAATAAGATAGAAGATTTTGGTTCAAAGTATAATATTTCATCAATTAATATTTTTAGTGCTTTTACTGTAAATTGATATTCTTCATTTATTTATAATTTGTAAGATTATCATATGCATTTTTCTTATTATGGTGTTATGATCAATTACTTTAAAATAGTTAATAGCATTGAAATTTTTGAATTTTTAGTTGGTGTAAAGTCAGCATCTTTAAAATTTTTATTTTTTCTGTGTGTTAGCTTCATTCTATGTTGTTTATTTAATATTTTTAAATTGAAGCTCATAAAATAATTTGGTATATGTTTTTGATTGGGGGTACTTTTTGTCCATTTTGGAAAACAATTTTATATTCTCATCATAAAACAAATGTAGAGGTTTCCCTTCTTTTTCTATACTCTGGAATAGTTTGAGGTCAATGAAATTATCTGCTTTTCAAAAGTCTGTTGCATTTCTGCAAAATTCTGAAGAGTAAATTTAGCACTATTAATAATTATACCAGGGTAACTGTGACATAATACAATTAATACTGTGAGAATATGAAGACCTATGGCTGTTTATAATAAAGTAATTATATTTATATGCATCCTTTGTACTTTTCTTCAAAATGACCATATTCAAAATATATAAGTGCTGTTTTGTTATTGTTTGTTAAGATGTTAAATCATCATTTTGGTATTGCATGCAAACTATGTTTTCATGCTATTTAAAAATATGCTTATCTATTTTTAACATAACACTTTTTAAGTTAACAGATTTACCTAGATTGGTTATTTATTATCATTTAGTTCAGTCATTAAATTTTGATTACATACATTAATTTCACACACTCTCTACTAGTGCAATGTTATGACTATGTCATAAATATAGTTATGGTACATTTCCTTTTATCCCACAATGGAGAAATGAATAATGTTGTGATACTAATACCCAGACAAGTGTATGGCTTCTAATAGCAGGTAAAAAACATAATTATACTATATTTCTGGTAACATATGTTAATAAAATTATCCCTAGAAATATGAATTTAAGCAACTTATTCTTATGAGAAGTCCTGCTAATACCAAGTTCAAGATTGTGAGAAATCATAATGCCTTATCTTTTAGATCTTTAGCATGAAATTGAATGTAAATGGAACTATTATCTCATTATTTCAAATAATATATTAGAAGTAATTATATTAATATTTTAAAATAAATATATTAAATTCTAATACATTATTCAATAATGTGTTGTATCTTAATAATTATATTACATGATGATGAACATCATGGTCCCTAAATTCAGTTGGTTTGAATTGTAACAAAAGCTTCATCAATATTAATTGCTCTAAAGACTTTGGACAAGGAGTTTAACCCCTCCAAACTCCTGATTTTTAATTTTAAAAAAGGTGACCCCAGTAGTAACTAGTTTATAAAGCTGGTGTAAAAATTAAATATTCCTAGCCCTTAGTAAGCAGACAAGTGTTCACTATATTTTTTATTAAATAAAAAAGGCAAAATGTCTGATGAAATGTAAACTTCTCATTCTAAGGCTTATCAAAACCCACCAATTTCATTTTCTTCTGGGGTCTCAGCAAATTCCACTGATATTTACCAAACTGTCAGACAATTATCTGATATGGTTACCTTGGGTACGTTTCCTAGTTCAAGCACCTCGGCTGGCTCATTTGAAGCAATTCTATTCTGAAGCAGATATTTCAGAAGATATGATAGCATTGACCTTGCAAGTGTGCAGCCTGATTGTTTCTATTATGTTTATGGTGGAGCTTTGGGGTAGATCCAAACCATTCCTTTTTTTTTTTTTCTTTTCGGATATTTAAGGTCCCTGAGGCAGGAATTCCTACTACCTTCCTACTCACTGCCAGCAAGAAGCCCAACATTGATCCACCCATCATGGGGGCTTATTCTTCATCTGTTTATCTGTCCTAAGTGTTGAAGGAGAGAATAAGGATTATTTTATTCCTCTATATAGATTTTTAATACAATTTTTATCCCTACATAGGAAACAAGTTACCCTCTCCAGCTATAGTAGATATAAGATGATATTTTTTATTCCCACTTGAATAATATGTCTATTAAATGAAATTCTAATTAGATAGAATTCATTAGAGAGGAGGAGTAATTAATTAGGTTTTCCTGGACCTCCTATAGTGTAGAAATTAATTAAGTAACAAATTTTAAAATGCTTTTATGCATTTTCAAAATGGTATTATCACCTTCAATAAATTACTTTCTATGCTGTTGCCTCTTTACTATTGTACCTATAGTAGAACTAAACAGCTAGACACCCAATTTCTAAATACCTTTTAATTTAATCTTTATGACATATCAAAAAAAGTTATCTCCCCATAAGACACATATTGCTTTCCCCTCAAATCTGTATATTGTATATTTTATTGCTATTGTATAACTGTATTAATTACGCATTTGTGTGTTTTTTCTTTCTTATTGTGTAAGCTAAATTCAAAAAGTATGTCTGTCAAATATTTTGTATAATAATCAACAGAGGACGATAGTACTCATATCGATTTAAGTGTTGATGTTGCACAATGATGACAAGAGACTCTTGTAAAAAAGCAGAATATGGGCTATGGAGTCAGAGCAACATGCATTTTAGTTCTGCCCTGTCACTAAATACACCTGTGCAATTACACCAATTACCTACCTTTTGGCACCTACTTATACTTCTGTTACCTGGAGTTTATAATCATTACCTTACCACTATGTGTATCTGTCTGCTGGCACCGTGTGTATCTGTCTTGAAATAACATTGTATCCTGCTTTAGGATTCCAATAATTGTCTTAACTTGTCACAAGCAAATGTCTGCTTCTTTTAGATAATGAAAATGAAAATCTATCCTGTGAACATTTTACAGTGTGATCTAGGATCATTTTACACCAACACGTTCAGCATTTTGTCTGTATGGCAATTAATGTTATAATTGGATTTAAGAAATTCATGTATTTTTTTCTCTACACAAATTGCTGAAAGATGCAAAGTACATAAATTGCAAGGGAATGATGGATTCAGTACAATATCTTCTCTAAAGTTACCACTTACCATATGGCGATCAGATTACGAATGGAATCACTACACGAAAGATCTTGAGAGGAATCTATATGTCCCTTCAAATTTTTCTTGCAAGTAGTTTTAAGCATCAGTCATGAAGAAATCATCCACATGTGACTTTATTTAGTATTACAGAATATGTATTAACAACAAGTTTAACTTCACAGGCGGTATGAGGTGATGACTCCATAAACTTACACTACACATACATACACATGCAATAGAGACATTGAGTGACTGTAGTTATTTCTTATGAGGTCACAAGATTTTATATTTAGTGACATAATAACCATTTTTGATATCAAATTCATACATGTTGGCTGTACAAAAATACAAAAAAATTAATTATGATAATCTGATTAAACCAAGAAAAATATACTCCTGCACATAATGTATAACATATGCACAAATGGCAATGAGATACATACTACTTTTTAAAGTTTGCAATAGACCAATAAAAGTAAAATGTGATTTTGTTAAATTTAATTATTTTGAAACACTGATTTATGAGATTTTTATTGCTTAATAAAATAGAGTTAAACTCACGTTATCATAATAATAATAAAATTTTCTTATTGAGTTAGATAATGATCTTGAGGAGACAATTAGTGGGTCCCTATGTTCTTAAAACATCATAAAATATGAAAATTCCATGTAAAGCAAGTCTTGGCTCTGATAAATTGACCATTAAAAAGAGGAAAAAAATGAGGAAGAGTTCCCTGTTTTGGGGAGAGTAAGGAGATGGCAGGAATAAGGATAGAGTTTACAATGAGTTCTTATTATGGAGGGTATTGGGTGGAGAAGAGGTGGCTTGTTTTAACTCCATTATATCAGTATATGTCGGTGTATTTGAAAGGGCTGGTGTGTTACACAAGAGTAACAGGTATATATTTGGTTGAGGTTATGCAATACCCTATACTTTTTAAGTCATTTGGATGATTAGATATTTAGGGGTGTGTGTGTGATGTTTTTAGAGACAGTGTCTCTGTGTGGTGCCCAGGCTTTGTCTCTAACTCCTGGGCTCCAGTGATCCTCCTACCTCAGCTTTCTGAGTAGCTGGACTACAGGCATGCACCACCATGCCTGGCTAAGTATGTAGGTTTTAATGGGGGGTGGCATGTGGCAGTAGGCTAACATTCAGGATTTAAATTAGGCTTCCTTAAGAATCTACCCATCTACAATAACCAGGAAGGAAATAGGAAAAGACTCACTAGCCAGAAACTAGGTGATTCTTACACTTCGAGTTCAAACTTTAAAATTTCTAAATTGCAGTCTTTTACATATTGCTAAAAGCTAAAATCTATCAAAACATTTTCTTATTGTCAGGCAAGGGATTAGGACCTTATGAGTCTGAAGTGTGACAGACCGTATCTCATCATAATCTACAGGGGAAGAGACACTGGACCTTGAAATTTTGATTTCTCAAACTTAAAAACTCTATGTGAAAGGCTTGCTAATAACATATCAAACAGTTATTCAGAAGTGTTAATTTGTGTGGTAAAACATTAAGTTCATATTATATTTTTAAACTTTCATTATTTTTCTAAAAAGAAACACACAGATTGGAGGAGTGAAAAATTCTTGTTTAGCAAACATTTGCCATCTCTCTAGAGCAAGAGACAGGTTTATCTCCTATTTCTGATAAACAAATTAAACCATTGTTTTGATTAATCATTATAAACATGGATATAGTGGGTAATAAAATTCTAAATGTACTTGAATTTCTAAAACAGATTAAGCAAATTCAAAGAAACTTTGGGTTAATGGAACATGTATTTATACTGTGTAGGAATACAATTCACTTTCCTTTGCCATTAGTTGGAAATTAATAAATGAATTAGTTCAATAAACATATACTGGGTGCATATGATTTGACACAATAAACACGGCCTTGACTATAAAATAGTAAAGAAAATATATACTTTTCATCCTCATGGTCATTATAATTTCATAGAGAATAAGAATAATTAATCTATTATAATTATTTTTAAGAAAATAGTTTTAGAAAGGAAATTAACAGATGGACTGTGTTAGAAAATAAAGAGTGGGGCTGTAGTATTCTATCTTGATAAAATGAGAAGGTAAGATTCTACAGGGTTCTCTTGGTCACTATGTATGGTATTGACTGCCAGGTTTTTATATAACTTCTATTCCTCATTGTTTTAGCTCCTTTTTGTATTCTACTTTGCTTGGCTGGAAAGTATGTTTTAGCTCCTTTTTGTATTCTACTTTGTTTGGCTGGAAAATAACTTTAGTTTTCCATAATGATATACAGCTCTAATGATGTATGAACCCTTTCTCATATAAGAATACCTTTCTATCTGCTTTCTAAAAAGAACAGCAATTATTACAACAAAAACAAACTTTATGAACTTGCTGGGAATAAAATAATTGTTTGATAACATTTTCCAAAAAAATAAAATAAAATAGAGTGAAAGCTCTTTCCATTACTGAGATATTTATTATAGTTTATGTGTTGGAGGCAGGCAAATTTTGAACTATTTGAAGAAAATCTTCTCTATCACTGAAAACTTACAGGCTATGTTCCTCATTCTTACGGCTCAATATTTTGCCTCTATAGTTCTATGGACGAGACTGTATTGGACACCTCTAGGATATCACTCAAATCCTTCTAGCCTCAGCAGCCACTGCTGAAGTGACTAGTTCTGAGCAGGTTCACTCACCAGCATCTAGCCTCAGGGCCTTTTGATCACAGCCTTAGGAATTTTTCATGTGGGACAATCGCCATTCACACGTGTACCCTTTAAATGCCACACGTGATCATTGAAGGATGCTGGAGAATGGATAAATGCTCCCTTTAAAACCCCCACTGCCATGCACACTTCTGAGATTCATTTCCAAATGCTCCACAATATGTCTCACAGGATTAAACACTAGTTGCCAAATTGGAGATCAACTTCTTAAGTCTTTTCTCTTAATTTACTTTAGCTGCTATAACAAAATATCCTTGACTTGGTAACTTATAAACAACCAAATTGTATTGTTCACGGTTCTGGAGGCTGAGAAGTCCCAGAACAAGGTGCTAGATTTGGTGTCTAGTGAGGGCTCATTCTCTACTTCATAGGAGGCACCTTCCAGCTGTATTTGTCACCTGGCAGAAGGGGCAAACAAGCTCCCTCAGGCCCCTTTTCTAAGGGCATTAATGTCTTTTTGGAGGGCAGAGGTCACGTGATCTAATTACCTCCCAAGTCCCCATGTCTTGACAGCGCCACATTGGGGATTAGGTTGCAACATATGAATTTTGGATGGACACAAATATTTCGACCATAACATCGTCCTCAATAACTCGTTATTAAATTGATTTTTTGTTTCTCCCTGTTCCAGTTTTGCATCCCTCATTCTTGCTTCCCATCACCACTTTGAAAATAAGCTAACTGCATTCAAATCTTTGATTCAGGTTCTACCTTGAGCTTGGGGTGTGTCCAGGGTGTATGATCATGGGCTAAAATAAAGTCATACTTTATAAGACTCTTGTTAAACAAAAATTAAAAACAGTAAAATTGTTCTACTCAGAAATATTTTGTCACCTACATTTTACTAATGTTTCTTTTTAATTATTCTGGGAACTCCTTTACCAACATGACTGGTTAGCTTGCTGCATCTTGATAAATTTCACTCATTATTACATAAGGTATAATAACATCTATTCAGACCACGTGATTAACCACAAACAAAATGAGCTGTATTGACGCACTTTAGTCAACTGGCTTGCTGGTTAAATTGCCTTTCAGATCTAAGAGAAAGGACAAATTAGCATGAGGAGCTCTCTTCTTATTTCTCTTCTCTGGTAGTTTTTCTCATTTGTAGCTGTGCTCTATTTAAACCTTTAAGGATTAAGATAACCCTACTTTTCAGGATCTTCATATTTCTCTGATACTCTGTAGTTCATGAAACACTGCAGTTCCGCTGGTATATTTATCCATCTTCTTGTATGTGTGTCAACTAGGCTTAGAACTGCAAATTTCTTCATGGAAACTACATCCCCCAGAGTCCGTTTTGACTTCTATTACGCCTTTTATTTTTCACACACGGTTGTTTTTTGACACTTAGATTTTTTTTCTGAGGTTGCTGAAGAAGAGTGTCAGTATAAACTTGGAATAAAGTATTATTACAGAAAAGGATTAAAGAGGCAATTGCCCATCTCACTTATTAGGCTAGATCTTGGAATTTTGATCTCTCTGTATAAGCTAAGTGCAGGTCTAAGTCGTTTACATGCATTATCACATTTCATCTTTGCTTTATTTTATGAATGCACAATAAAATCATGTGTCTCTATATTATACAGTGAATAAAAAAAGATCCTCAAATAAATACCCTTTCCACCATTATATAGGTAATATTTATTGAGGACTTATTGTAAGTTAGGCACAATGTGTAACAAACAAGACTATAACAAAACAATTTGTTTTAGGGAATGTGTTAGACATAGAGGAAAATGGGATGAAAGTCTTCACATTCTTGCGTATTTAAGAACCGTGTAACTCTAGATTCAGTTCATTCCTTACCAACCCCACTATTACTATTCCAGGACACCATCATCTCCTACTTCCTTTACTGATTCAGTAAGTTAAGCAGAGTGAGACCTTCATGCTTTAACTCTTAAATTAATTCTCCAACCTGCAGTCAAAAGGGTCTTCAACAAGCATGTGCACCCACACACACACACACACAAAATTATGTTAGTCCCCTGAAAATGTGCAATGACTTCCCTTTATGACTGTGTTTGGAATAAAATCAGATTTTCTCAACATGGTTGTTCATAAGGACTTCATAAATCTAGATTTTGTCTATGCTTCAAAATAATGTATCAACATTCTTACTCCCAAACTCCACCTTCAATCATAGTGAACTTATTCAACTTCCTTGTTTCATGCTCTGCCAGATCCTGCGCTTTGGCACATACGTATCTCGCAGTGCACTGTGAACTCCATTAGAATAGGGATTAGGAGTATTCCTAAAGCAATGTACCACAATTCCTACCACATATTAGATAACCAGTGAACATTCGCTGTCTTGGAGCATAAATGACTAACTTCTAAACTTTCCCTCATTACTTCCTTGTTCATCTTTCAGATTTCAGTTTATATGTCATTACTTTTAGAAACTCTTAAATCATTTGACCTAGAAAGGATTACACATACTTACAAGGGCTTTGTATTTAAGAAAACTAATAATATTACTTTAGTTATTATTCATCTTTCCATGTGAGATATATATATATATAAAATACGTATGCATATACATATATATATATATATATATTTGCTACTTGGATATTAACTGAAAATATCAACTGTTAACCTCAGTGTCAATATGTAAATACAGGATAGGATGGTTAGACATATAGATCCAGGCTAATGCATCCCTTGTCTAAAAGGGGTGACTGCTCTCAGACGCAGTAGGCCAATGTCACATGAATATTTGTCAAATATTGTCACATCTTCCAGCTTTTCAAAAAAGTCTAGAAATGCAGACTTGCCTCTTAAATATCAATTCTAAAATGTTGACAACTTGTTTTAAATTTTAAATAATTTTTAGGCATGTTTCCCAGTTTATAACTTTCATCAACAAATGAAAGTTATAAACTGGGAAACATGCCTAAAAATCTACTATGCAGATGTCTAGATGTTCCCTCACATTTAATCCCTGTTGTTCCCTCATGTAGCATGTAAAATATATTCTAGCATTTTAAAAAAATCTCTTTTCCTCCTGGTAGACTGAATAGATTGTAAGTACTGTGAAGTCAGGGATATATATATATATATATATATATATATATACACATATATATATATATATATACACATATATATATATACACACACATATATATATATACACACACACATATATATACACCTTGCAAATTTAATTGTAAATGTTGTTCTACATTACTAAAATATTATAAATATTAGAAAATGCAAATCAGTAAAATACGGTTACAAATTTTAAAAATATTTATTTATTTATTTATTTTTTGAGATGGAGTTTCCCCCTTGTCTCCCAGGCTAGAGGGAAATGGCGTGATCTCAGCTCACTGCAACCTCCACCTCCCAGGTTCAAGTGATTCTCCTGCCTCAGCCTCCTGAGTAGCTGGGATTACAGGCACCTGCCACCATGCCCAGCTAATTTTTGTATTTTTGGTAGAGACAGGGTTTCACCATGTCAGCTAGGCTGGTCTCAAACTCCTGACCTAATTATCTGACTCTGTTGCTTTATACACTAATAAGTGTTCCTTCCAAACCCACATTCCAGTTCTTGGTTCCTTTTGGTTAAACTGCTACTGTGAAGAAAGAAATTCACCCTTTTATTCCATGAAGTGTCCTCATATCTCTAGTTTTATACTAAGAGGAATTATTTATATGTTCAGTTTTAATCGGTGAAACATTCTTTCTTGAAAAAGATTTCCAGAGTCTGTTTTTTCTTACCTTATATTATAGAGCATATGCTGAGAAGAAAGAAATAGACTTAATGTATTCCTCCTACACATAGAAAAAGATCTGAAATGGGAAATCAAACAATAGCAGGCATTTTTCAGAGCATGTAGAAAGGAGGTCTACCTACATTCATAAAACTGAGTGATTAAATTTTACTAAGAAAATTTTGAGTCGTGGCTTAGAATAACCTGATTCAAGGGCATGAATACATATCCAACCCCAAGTAGACCCGAACTGATGACTGCAGTAGACAAGCTATGCAAAAACTGAAAACCCATCAACTTTACAAAATCTTGAATCATGAAGCTAATATATATCTATATATTTCAGCTGAAACTCACTAATATAATTATAAATAAAATATTTTGTCTGCTCAACAGTGTCTTTTGGGTATAATCGAACAGTTGAGCAAATTTGAGTGTATATTTTCAAATAATCATGAAAGCATATACTGTAAACCATTATCTGTGTCCACAGAGACTCCTACCCTTCAAAATGTTTCAAGAAATTGGTCCCGGTCTGTTAAAAGCAAAGGCTAATTCATACCTCCTTATAAACTGGATAAAAGTAAAACCATTCTGCGCTATGGGAAAGCAAAGAAAAATATTATTCAGTAAAATCATCTGGGGAATTTAACATGGGCAGTAACCCCTGTAATTACTTTTACGATTTTTGGATAGGAAACCATAGGTAACTTTGCTATTATTACGTCTGTTCCTGGCTAGTTTTAAAAAGTTCAAAACTTCTGGATTATATTTTATTGGAAAGGCAATATAGTTTCAATAGCAATAACTACTATTAATAATAATACTTTCTCTGGAGGTTGATATAGAAACATAATAACAAAAGCAATACAACACACTTTGATGTATTTTATTCCCATCAGAGTTTCTTGTACCAACTATAAAACGCTGATATTGAAGAGTTTGGGATTTATTTGCTAATTTTTGTATTCTGTAATGATGCCACTGTCTTTGAATCCAATAATTTCTCATTTATTCATTTAGATAAGAATAGATCTCTAACAATAACAGCTCTCTGACCATATTGACCTAGCAGGGAATTTTACAGGCAAAATTACAAAGTTTGTTTTCAAAATCTCTTTTACTTCAAAACTGAAGATATTAAATTCTCTTTTAAGGAATGTATTAAAACATCACTGCAATATTAATGTAATCTGGAAATATTTAAGACAATAGTTTTAATATATGCCTTTAAATTTATAAAAAAGTAGTTATATGAGTGTTAAAATGGATAGGGGAGAAGCTGGGCAACTCAATTTTACCTGACAGTGTTTATTTAAGTGTACACATCAGGTTCATCGCAGTGCAAAAATCTGCTTCTTCAAAACTGGTCATCTGAATACAGCAGGCTGCCTCTTTCTATTGTAAGTAGCCCTTCCCACTTGAGAATTGCTGTTTTACACTATCCCACTAGATTTTTCACATAGATATAAAGAATACGAGGAATGTGTAATGCTACTACCCATTTCATTCTGCATTATGCAATTGCTTGAGTTTATGTACATTTACACAATAGAAACATTTGAAACATTTTGTTGTTGATGGCAATATAATCATAACTAAATACATTGAAGATTTAAAAAATCAATTTAACAATTCCACTCAGCTACTGTAGTAACATATAGCCATTTCAAAACTTCAGTCTTCCATTATCTTTGACCAACCCAACAATTGTCTCATTCTCAGATGGTGACATTAATGTTCACTTCTCAGAGAAAATAAGACACTAGATATAAATGGAAGCATTTTTTTTTCCACCAAACTTACGCATTTTCCTGAATCCTCTCTCTCTCTCTAGTTTCTATACCTAATCTCTCCAGCTGGGTTATGTTTTTCATATATTCCTGTTTCTTCAGCAGTGGGATGTCCCTTTTGTATTATCAACTTTCTTCTACCTCTCCTTCCTAATTAGATTCTTCCCATAAAAATTTAATACACTACACAAGTCTTTTCCTCCTCAAAAATACATTGAACATAGAATCCTTTCTTTCTACTATTCATTTTTCTCTGTTCTTTCTTATAGGTAGACTTATTGAAAAACTTGTCTTTATTCTATTGCTCCCTAATTCTGCTTACTCTTCAACCCAGCACGTTTTAGCCACTTCCCCTAAAATAACCTAAAAATGTCTTGCCAATTATCCTGGTGAAAAATTGAATGAACATTTGATCCAACTTAGCACTGTACATTACTAGAGTCTGTTTACCATGTCCTCAGACTTCAAGCATTCTCATCCCTTGCAGCAGCTCATGATATCAAATATTCCTAGTTTGATCAAAAGTCAGTTCTGGTCTCCTTGGCTGTCTCTCCTTTCTTTCTTTTTCATATTTAACCGTTTTGGGACCCTTGTTTTCTTTCTCCTAGGATTTGTTTTACAAGAGAGCTCATTCAACACCATGCTTCCAGTTACCAACCATAGCAAAAGATGACTGTCAGCCCCATCTCTCCGATGTACTTTGTTCTTCTGAGCTGCATATCCTCACACATCACTGTTATCTGGACATTTCATGTAAATATCCAGCAAGTACCTAAAATAGAGTTGTTCGCAGTATCTTTCTTTAACATTGGTTTGTTTTGTGTGTATATGTGTCTTTTCTCAAAAAATGACACGATCTGCCATGTTTTTAAGGCAAAAGATTGAAAATCTACATGACTCTCATGTTTTGACTCACTTATTCAGAAAAATTGTTTTAAAGGTACAATTATTTATATGTCTAGAATATATGTTCAAGCCATATACTTTCCCACCATTTTCCATTTTGTTGAACTTTACTACCAGTATCACTTTCTCACTCAGTGAAATTACCCTGTCTCCCAGTTACTTTCCTCTGTTTTAGTTTAAGATTCTCCAATCCACTCATGTATTAGTCCATTTTCACACTGCTGATACAAACATACCCGAGACTGGGAAGAAAAAGACACTTAATGGACTTATAGTTCCACGTGGCTGAGGAGGCCTCACAATCATGGCAGAAGGAAGGAGGAGCAAGTCACATCTTATGTGGATGGCGGCAGGCAAAGAGAGAAAGCTTGTGCAGGGAAACTCCCATTTTAAAAAAACCATCAGATCTCATGAAACTTACTCACTATCATGAGAACAGCATGGGAAAGACCTGCCCCTGGTTTTTCCCACGACACGTGGGAATTGTGAGAGTTACAATCCAAGATGAGATTTGGGTGGGGACACAGACAAACCATATCAACTCACAAGAGTCAGCCAAGTAAGTTTACAGTCCTGCATTTCTTAGCCATTTAGCATTATCTAGCTTTCCTTCGGGCATTCACTTCAACAAGTATTTATTGAGTACCCACTACATATGCCAGCCATTATTCTGTATGATAATCATGTGGCAATGAACAAAATAAGGTACATTACATTGGGTCACCATGCAATAGACTATTATGAGTACAATATTGAAGCTTAGAATAAAAGGATGAATAGATGTCAGCAAAGACATTAAGACAGAAGAGGGATTTGGGATGCAGAAAAAGTAAATATGAAGTCTCTTAGAAGAGAAGGGCCTCATTGAAGTGAGCTGAGATTGTGCCACTGTACTCCAGCCTGGGCAACAGAGCAAGACTCCGTCTCAAAATATTAATAATTAAATAAAAATAAATAAATAAATAATAAAAAATAAGAGAAAGACCCCATTGATTTTGGAAGTTGAAAGATTACTATGGCTTCCACACAATATGTATAGTAAATGGAAAGATATAACATAGGGAGACAGGGCCCAAATTGGCTTTCATAATTTAAGTAAAAATACTGGACAACTTTTAGAAATAAACTATTACCCATATATATATATATGGATAAAATACATAAATATTTTATTCCATAGATGTATGGGATATCTTATAGATGCATGGAAGAGATCATGATGCCATGGGCTACAGTAGTGGCAGATAGATATAGTTTTCATAAAATTCTGAGAGGAGAGCCCAATCTCTTGCCATCACCTCACTCTCTCTTCAATCAATTTATCTTGCAATCATCTAAAACTACCTAAAATTTCCTTTCACTTTTCACATTCCCTCTGTTTGGTGGATGCTCAAAACTATTGACTTAAATCACAATTTCTCTGGGAAACACCCTCTTTGCTTTCATAACATCTTTTACTTACTGTTAGGTAGCACTAGTCGCACTTCAGGGCAATTGCCCGTAGAGCCCTCCACTTTATAGTAAGCTCTACACAGGTGTACTCGTGGTCATGCTTAACCTGTTGTACCTGGTATCTCTAGCATCTAATAGACTCCCCAGGATATGGTAGATGTTCAATAATATTTGTTGTGTGGCAGTAAAAGAAATTTTCTCCTCTACTCTTTTGTTTATTTAATTAATATTTTTTTTAGGGATGGGGGTATTGCTATACCTCCCGGGCTGGAGTGCATTGGAATTATCATAGCTCACTGCAGTCTTCAACTTCTGAACTCAAGTGATCCTCTTTCCTCAGTCTCCTGAGTAGCTGGAACTACCAGTGTGTGCCACCATGGCTGCTTAATTTTTTTTTATTTTTTGTGGAGAAGAGGTATTGCTGTACTGCCCAGCCTGGTCTCTAACTCTTGGGCTCACGCAATCCTCTCACCTAGGCCTCTGAAAATGTTGGGATTACAGGCGTGGGCCACTGTGCCTGACATCTTTTATTTGTAATAAACATATCAACTCACCTTTTTGATTTAACAGCATTTAATTTTTTTCTCCAGTTGCACTTTATCTGAAACTGGAGATTATTGTTTTTTCTTTTCTTTTACTAATATTTGTGAGACTTAAATTGAGAACAGGTAGCTTAATGGCAAAAGCTGATTTCAATTTAGCTCCTGAAGTAGATGGAATTAATGTACACCAAAAGTAAATTAGAGGTGATTCACATTAAAAAGAAGTATTATTAGTTGTAGTCACCCTACTGTGTAATAGAACACAAGAACCTGAAGTCCAAGAAGGAAGAATAAAAGAAAAGAAAAAAAAATTGAAGTAATGAATCCTATATCAAATACTATACTATCTGTCGTGAAAAATAAGTAAGTATACATCACAACCTTTGCTCTCAGATTGTATTCTCCTTAGGGAACTAAAGGACAGAGTAGATAGTAAATAAAAGATGAGTATATAAGCAGACCCTGTATTAAACACTACTCTGGTGAAAACATACAATCAAAGGATATGCATAAAGAAGGAAGAACTATTTTCATTGCAGGCAGAGAAGACGTTATTTAAATTTTAATGTTCACCATAGTCTTCCTAATTGGGACAGAAGGAAAATGGAAGGTGAGAGAGAGGTAAACTGTGGTTTAGGGACAAAAAAAATGTAATTGAATTATCATGTGTCTGAAGAATATTTCAAAAGCAATCGATATTGGCTGGAGTGAAATAGACCTTTTGAGAATGCATCAAAATATGTATTAAAAACGTGAAAAGTCAATATTATAATGAATCTGATAAAAAGAACACTTTAGGTTTTAGACTGAAAGCAACAAAGTGCCATTTAAGTTTCATCGTCAGTGGCATATTTTTTTTTTCTGCCGGCAGATGGTTAGATACCTGTTGGACTACCAAAGATAGAAAAAAATACTCAGCCTGAATCATAGAAATGGAAAGGAAAAATTACAAAACTGAGGAGATTTTATGATGAAGGTATTTGGCCAAATTTAATTCAATCAAGAAAATGAATTGAAACTATATTGAACATTTGGCTTCCACATCCAAAGCTTTAGGAATTTGGCATCTTTTATCTTCAATTATCTGGGAGGAGAAAAAAAAACTCATTCTAGGTTTAGAAATAATGCCATGAACAAAAAAAGCAACATTTAAAATATATTTTTCTTTTTTTGAGAATTATTTTATTTTTGTACTTGGTCTGTTTTTTTTAGGTTAGCATTTGGGATAATTCATTTACCTTTTTTGTTAATGTTCGAATAGTTTATTTTCAAAATTATATATGCTCATCATAAACTTTTCAGAGAACATAGAAAAGCATAAAGAAGAAAGAAAAACACAACCTAACAAAATGTGAAAATAATATCCAAAATCATAATGCTCATAAGTAATTCAGAAAAAATTAAATGACATTTTTTTTCTAGACTGCTCTGATGCACATATGCAGATAGATGGTTGGAAAAATCTAATTAAAACAAGACTATTTTAACCATGTTTTTATTGGTTTTATTTTTTTAAAAAAATTGTAGCGAATACACACATGAAAATTTGTAATTTGACTATTTTAAGTGTAAAGTTCAGTGACATACTTTCACGTTGCTGTGCAAATGGTATTTTTAATACTATAAAAAACAATGCACATGCATGCTTAAGAATAAATAATATAATTATATGAAGCAACTACAATTGCTACTGCTCCTTTCCTCTCACTTCTTAGCCTTCTTCCCATTTTCCCCAATATTTAAGAAGTTGTATCTCAGTATCTTGTGGTGGTTCATTAACATTATAACAGTAAATGCTATATTTAAAAATTCCTATTAATTCTTTATAAATTATGAAATTACAATGACAAAAACATGAAAATCTTACCACTTTTAGTTTTTCTCTAAAGGAAATTGCTCCCAAATTTTGTGAATTCATTTCCCCTGTACGTGTGTGCATGCTTGTGTGATTTTGTTTTTACATTTAATATTTATGTATTTACCCTTTATTCTCTTGGTTTTCATTTAGCTAATACTTAAAAATAACTCCATTATTTTCTACAAGAAAGTTAACAGTAATCATTCTTCCCTTAGTAGACAAAAAAGTTGTCTGCAACTTTTTATTTAAAAAGATATGTATGGATGTATACAAAATGATATTCTTGCATGTACACCATTATTAGCACATCTTTCTTACATTAAAGGGACAGAGTAATGAAATGGTGAAGATCTTGGAATCTGCACCCTGGATCCTCTGAATCAGAACTATTTGCCATTGGTAAACTCTGTGAACATAGGTAAGCTGCTTTAACATGTCTGCCACTTCCTCATTCACAAAATGAGGCAATGTTAGGAATTATTTCATGGTATAGTTTTGGAAATCAAATAATTTGTATAAGAAGATTCCTCAGAATAGTTCTGGCTCAGATTAAATGCTTAATAAATATTAACTATTATTATTATTCCTACCATAGATTTCTCCAATTTCTACAAGGAATTGAGAGATGGAAGAGAAAAATCAATTACAATTTTAAGATTTTTAAAAAGTCATATAAAATCTTTTCACAATTTTTTACCACTGTGCAGTCCCAGATGAATCATGTAATAAAAATGCCATTTTCTTGCACTTTATATCAGAACTGTTTTATTTTTTGCCACACTTATGAAAAAAAGTGAAGATTTTAATCCCAGTTTAAGTTGTAACTTTCTGTTTACCAATGATTACAAGCTTTTTATTTTTTATGAGAATTTATAACAATTTTTCTTTACAGATTTTGGAAATCGCTTTTTATTTATTGTTGTCTATATTCCTTAGGTTTATGAAATTTTTTACAAGTTTTGTTTATTTCTAATTTTTCTTTTAAATATTCTGTGTGTACTTTTCTATTTTATCATTCATTGATTTTTAACTCAGTTCACTGTGTGTTATCTATATTTGCATTATAATGTTAAGGTTTGTGTCTCCCTAATGAGTTTGATCTTGCTAATTGCTTACCCTAATCATGATCAACTGCTGTCTCTTTCTGCATCCATTTGAAAAGGGGAGGAACCATGTAGCTTCAAAATTTTAATGTTGCTTTAAATAAGAATGTGATAGCTACAACTAGCAACCATGATGCAGGAGGTGTGAGGAAATGCCACAAAATCAGGGATTTTCTGAAATTGGCTTCTGAAACAATTCTAGAAACTGATCCTCCAGATATTTAATTTTGTGATATAAATATATTACTAAAATATTTAAAAGAGTAAAGGTTGCATTTACAATTATTCAAAATAATCAAACAAAATAGTTTCTCTTAAAAATTATTTTAAAATTCTGCTAAAAATACCGATATTTAAAAATTCTTTTTGAGTTTCTGATAAGTTCTATATCCTTTTTTAAAAAAATTCTTCTGAAGTTTATTTGCTGATGTGAGAGGAGAGCCTAACTACATTCTTTTTCTGAATGTATTGTCAACTTCCTAAGCAAAGCTGAATGCATAACTCAAGTTTTCTGTGCAAATTTGAGATCTCACCCTTGATGTAGAAAATTTCATACATAATAAATACATATTTTGTCTTTTTACAATGTTATATGTCCTATATTTCTAGCCTTTTTCTAAAATCACAGTTCAATTATAACTTTGTAGTTTATCTTACATCTGCTATGAAAAGATCTTTTTTATCTTTCTCTCTTTTATTTGCCTTTGATAGTCCTCTTGGTCTCTGGAGTCAGAAAGCTTCATTAAGAATATAGTTTGGATATTCACTAGTTTTTTTATGGAGTCCAGTTTAATAGAACATTATATATAAATACATAATTTTATTTTTTAAAATATATAATAAAACATTATGCATGTTTATATGTTATAAATATAACATTATATTGTAAATATATAACGTGTTTTACAATATAATTTACAAATTATAAAACATGTAACATATGTTTTATAACGTTTTTTAAGTATGGCCATTCTTGCAGGAGTAAGGTGGTATCTCATTGTAATTTTAATTTGCACTTCCCTGATGATTAGTGATTTTGACCATTTTTTCATATGTATGTTAGCCGTTTGTATATCTTCTTTTGAGGAATGTCTGTTCACATCTTTTGCCAACTTTTTGATGAAATTATTTGAGTTTTTCCTGCTGTTCTGTTTGAGTTCCTTGCAGATTCCAGATACTAGTCCTTTGTCAGAGGCATAGTTTGCAAATGTTTTCTCCCACTCTGTGGGTTGTCTGTTTATTCTACTGATTATTTCTTTTGCTGTGCAGAAGCTTTTTAGTTTAATTAGGTCTCACTCATTTTTGTTTTTGTTGCATTTGCTTTTGGAGTCTTGGTCATAAATTCTTTGCATTGGCCAATGTCCAAAAAAGCTTTTCTGATGTTATATTCTATACTTTTTATGGTTTCAGGTCTTAGAGTTAATTATTTGATCCATCTTCAGTTGATTTTTATATAAGGTAAGAGATAGGAATCCACTTTCATTGTTTTACAAGTGACTTGTCAGTTTTTTTTCAGCATAATTTTTTAAAGTAGGGTGTCCTTTCCACAATTTCTGTTTTTGTATACTTTGTTGAAGAGCAGTTGGTTGTAAGTATTTGGCTTTATTGCTAGGTTCTTTATTCTGTTCCCTTGGACTAAGTGCCTGATTTTATACCAGTACCATGCTGTTTTAGTTAACTATAGCCTTGTAGTACCATTTGAAGTCTGGTAATGTGATGCCTCCAGATTTGTTCTTTTTGCTTAGAATTGCTTTGACCATGTGGGTGCTTTTTTTTTCCCACACAAATTTTAAGACTGTTTTTTCTAGTTCTATGAAAAATGATGATGATGTTTTAATGAGAATTTCATTGAATGTGTAGATTGCTTTTGGAACTATAGTCATTTTTACAATATTGATTCTTCTTATCCATGAGACCATGAGAAGGGGTTATTTTTCCATTTGTTTGTGTAATCTATGATTTTTTTTCAGCAGTGTTTTGTAGTTTTCCTTGAAGAGATATATCACCTTCTTGGTTAGGTATATTTCTATATTCCTAGGTATTTCTCTTTTTTTTTTTTTGCAGCTGTTGCAAAAAAGATTGAGTTATTGACTTGTTCCTCAGCTTGGTTGTTATTGGTGTATAGGTTGATTTTTTAACCTGAGTCTTTGGTGATTTCCTTTATCAAATCTAGGAAATTTTTGGATGAGTCTTAGGATATTCTAGCTATACAATCATATTGTCAGTAAACAGTGATAGTTTGACTTCCTCTTTCCCAATTTTTTTGCACTTTATTTCTTTCTCTTGCCTGATTGCTGTGGCTGCAACTTCTAGTACTATGTTAAATAGAAGTGCTGAAAGTGGGCATCCTTATCTTCTTCCAATTCTCAGTGGGAATGCTATCAACTTTTCCCCATTCAGTATGATTTTGGATGTGAATTTGTCATAGATGGCTTTTATTATTTTGAGGTAAGCCCCTTCTTTGCCTAGTTTCTTGAGGGTTTTTATCATAAAGGGCTGCTAGATTTTATCAAATGCTTTTCCTGCATCTATTGAGATGATCATGTGGTTTTTGTTTTAATTCCGTTTATGTGATGTATCATATTCATTGACTTGCATGTGTTAAACCATCCCTGCATCTCTAGGATGAACCCACTTGATCATGGTGTATTATCCTTTTGATGAATTGTTGGATTATTTAGCTAGTATGTTGTTGAGGATTTTTGCATCTATGTTCATCAGAGATATTGTTCTGTAGTTTTCTTTTTTTGTTATCTCCTTTCCTGGTTTTGGTATTAGGGTGATACTGGCTTCATAGAATGATTTGAGGAGAACTTGTTTTTTACTGTGTCTTTTGGAATAGTTTCAGTAGAATAGTTACCAATTATTCTTTGAATATCTGGCAGAATTCGGTTGTGAATTCTGATTTTGATATTAGGGTGATACTGGCTTCATAGAATGATTTGCAGAGGATTTGTTTTTACTGTTTTTTGGAATAGTTTCAGTAGAATAGTTACCAATTCTTCTTTGAATATCTGGCAGAATTCAACCGTGAATCCCTCTGGTCTTGTGCTATTTTTGTTGGCATTTTTTAAGTTATTGATTCAGTTTTGCTGCTTGTTATTTGTTTGTTAATGGTGTATATTCCTTCCTGATTTAATCTAGTAAGGTTGTATGTTTCCAGGAATTTATCAATTTCCTCTCTGTTTTCTAGTTTGTGTGTGTAAAGGTGTTCATAGTAGTCTTGAATGATCTTTTGTATTTCTGCAGTATTGGTTGTAATGTCTCCAGTTTCATTTCTAATTTAGCTTATTTGAATTTTCTGTCTTCTTTTCTTGGTTAATCAAACTAATAGTTTGTCAATTTTGTTTATCTTTTCAAGTAATCAACTTTTTGTTTTATTTAAGTTTTGTATTTTTGCTTCAATTTAATTTAGTTCTGTTCTAATCATTATTTCTTTTATTCTGCTGGCTTTGAGTTTAGTTTGTTTCTGTTTCTCTGGTTCTTTAAGGTATAACAGTTTATCAATTTGTACCCTTTCAGATTTTTTGATGCTATAAACTTTCCTCTTAGCACTGCTTTTGCTGTATCCCAGAGGTTTCGATAACCTGTGTCAATATTATCATTGATCTCAAAGAATTTTAAAACTTTCATCGTCATTTCTTTGTTAACCCAAAATAACTCAAGATCAGATTATTTAATTTCCATGTATTTGTTAGTTTTAAGAGTTCCTTTTGAAGTTGATTTCCAGTTTTATTCCACTGTGGTCTGAGAAGATGTTTGATATGCTTTTTCTCTTAAGTTTACTGAGATGTGTTTTGTGGCTTATCATACAGTCTACCTTAGATAATATTCCATGTGCTGATAAGAAGCATGTAAATTCTGCATTATGTGGAAAGAATTTTCTGTAAACATCTGTTACGTCCATTTGTTCTACAGTATAGTTTAAGTCCATTATTCCTTTGTTGACTTTGTCTTGATAATCTGTCTAGTGCTCTCAGTGGAGTATTGAAGTCCGCCACTATTATTGTGTTGCTATTTATCTCTTTTTTGGGTCTACTAGTTATATGTCTCCAGTCCAGAGCTTTATTAAAAAGTACAGATGTTAGATTTAACAAATTGAAAACTCTAGGTGAAGGTTTCACCAGTTCCTGAAGAACTCTGTGCACAAAACTCAATTAATTGTCTCTTTCTTCATACTTGTTGTTGTTGATTTTCCTTTTGTGAAATGACATCCCAACCCATCAAACTTCCCAAGTTACAGACCTTCAATTCATTATTGACTGATTTTCTCCTCATCTAATGAATTTTTAAAACCTATTCCTTTAATTGAGAAAAGTTAAGAAGAGGTAACAATTCTAACCACTAACTCTTTGTTCAGTTAATGATCATATAACCCAACCTGCTACTGGAGCCCTATCTTCAAATTGCCAACTCTAAAGCATTTTTCAAGTTGATCTCCACATGATATCTCCAAGGCACCAATATTCTAGAAATTCATATCCAGCCACTGTAGTCACTTAACATATTTCCGTCACCCTACAACTAGACCACACGTCACAAATTGTTTGATTAGGTGGCCCTTTGTGTTCTCATCCTCTATAAAATAACTCTACTTTTATTAATTACTAATTATCCACTCATTCCCCACTGGAACGTGAGTGATGTGTGTGTGTGTGTGTGTGAGAGAGAGAGAGAGAGAGAGGAAAACAACACTCAGTGCAGGGGAAGTTTTGTCTTGATGATGCTTATGTTCCTAGCACCTTCTCAATATCTAAAATATAACCATACTCTGGATTATCTGTAGTCTACTTGGTACCATCACCTGGGGCCATCACCGGACCTTTTTAAGTCACTTTACATTAAAACAAGAATATTCCATTTCCCAGAATTTCTATCCTTGTATTTTCAGGATAGAATTTGGCAATGAGAAAAGAAAGTCATGGGAAATTGGAAAGATAAACAAGAAGTAAAGCTATTATTTTCTGAGGTAGTTTCAGCTAGGTATAAGGACATATTGAAATTTCAGAGACTTCTTTGGGTATATTTGAGCACCTTTCATTTGGTGCTGCAGACTGAAATACTTAATGGGAGTTTTCTAAAAATTCTTGAGAATTTTATTATTTTCTGAAAAGCAATAATTCAGGCTGAGATTTTCAGAGTCTAGTTCCATGACCTGGAGGCTGCTGCTTCCATGATTTTTCTAATCCATGCCTTCATATATTTTCTTCATACATGATTTCTTTAAGCTATGCTTCTTAAATTCTTGTAAAATTTTCAGTAACCAGTTTCTCTTTACTATAAAATAAGTAGAGGGCTCAATTATCTTCATTGAGCATGGTCTGATACAAATTATTTCTCAAAAAATACTTTTACATTAACTAAATTATCCTGATCCTGTCAAATGTTTGAACTTATTATTGGTATTGGCGTATGATTAATTCAGAGATGGTAAGGATTTTTAAGATATGTATGCATGTGTATGTGGCTAGATAAAAATAAAGGACAGGTTAAAAATCTTTAAATATTATTCTGATTGGGCACTCAAAACCAAAGATAAAATTTACTTTAGTCCATGGATAAATTGAAACATTGATGAAATTGCATAAGAAATTTTATCCAAAAATTTCTGCCATTTCCTGCTCAGACACTGAAACTCCATAATTCAGATTGAATCTAATATTTTACTTTATTTAAGTTTCTGGAATACATGTGCAGGTTTGCTACATAGGTAAACACGTGCCATGGTGGTTTGCTGCACCTGTCAACACATCACCTAGGAATTAAGCTGAGCATGCATTAGCTCTTTTTCCTAATGGTCTCCCCACCTCCCACCCTCCCCCGAGAGGTCCTAGTGTGTGTTTATCCCCTCCCTAAGTCCATGGGCTCTCATTGTTCAGCTCCCACTTATAAGTGAGAATATGCAGTGTTTGATTTTGTGTTCCTGTGTTAGTTTTCTGAGGATAATAGCTTCCAGCTCTATCCATGTCCCTGCAAAAAGCATAATCCCCTTCCTTTTCATGGTTGCATAGTATTCCATGGTGTATATGTACCACATTTTCTTTGTTCAGTCTATTGTTGATAGGCATTTGGGTTGATTCCATGTTTTTGCTCTTGTGAACAGTGCTGCAATGAACATACTTGTGCATATATCTTTATAATAGAATGATTTCTATTTATTTGGGTATATACCCAGTAATGGGATTGCTGGGTAAACGGTATTTCTGGTCCTGGGTCTTTGAGGAATCACCACATTTTCTTCCACAATGGTTGAACTAATTTAAATTCCCACCAACAGTCTAAAGCATTAGATTAAATCTAATTTTATACAACAGTTTTCATTAAGAATAAACATGCAATACATAGCATATAACAAAGTGCTATAAAATTATATATTGTTTTCACATCGTATGAAGTTTTATATTGTGACTATTTCAATTTTACTATCACTGCCATAATTTGGAGGACAATTATTTATTTATATTTACTATTAATGATTCACCTTTAGACATTGTTAGGCATGGAAGGCAGAATAATGCTTTTTCTCACCTCCCGAAATGTTCACATCTTAAAATCTAGAACCAGTAAATGTGTTAGTCTCATATCAAAAGAGAATTAAGCTTGAAGGTAGAATTAAGATTGTTAATCAGCTGACATTTACATTAGGTTGTGTCTTATATTATCTAGGTAGTACCAATGTAATCACAGGGATCCTTATAAATGCATAAGGCTATAGATAACTCTGAGAGAGTCAGAGGCATGGCAGCATGAGAAGGACACTGCCTGGCTTTTGATTTTGAAGATGAGGGATGGGACCACAAGCAACAAAATGTCATTGGTCCTTAGAATCTGGAAGATGAACAAAAGATTCTTCTCTAGAGCCTCCAGAGGAAATCCAGCCCTCTTTACATATTAAATTTAGCCCAGCTAGGCCCATTTTAGATGTCTGACCTCCAAAACATTTAGATAATCAATTTCTATTGTTTGTTATAACCTGTTACAGTAACAATAAAAAATCAATAAACTAAGAGTCATTCAGAGCGCATAAAACCATATACATGAGCCACCAATAACATTTAGGTGCTTTTAAAACCATGAAGAATTTAAGACACGTAAAATATAGCCAATACAGATTAATAAAAGGCATCATCAAATATAGCACATGGCCTCTTGGGTTAATAATTTCTCCTAATGTGCATAGATGGTTAAAATGATACACTACTGTCTCACATTGAATAATGAAGTTGGTTTTAGAGTGAGTAGACAAAAACATTTCATTTCAAAATTGTATAATTTTAAACATACATTTTTAGAAAAATGAATAACTGTCACTTTTTGAAAATAATGTATATCTGAAAATTAAATAATCACACACTAATTAAAAAAATTAATTTCTTCATTATGTGCCTGAAATTAATGTATCTTATTATTAAAGCTGATATGTATTTTACAGTTTTTGAGATAATATCATTAAATGTCCATTTTACACATGCTGCATTTGTGTGTACACACATATGTGTGTATGACCAAAAAGAGTAATATTTTTGGAACTAATCTATGTCTATTACCCAACTTTTTGGCACATAGCCGAATTTGTAAATAGAGAAAAAATACATGAATGAAATAAACAGTGTATGATTATAAGCACTTTCAGTCTAAAAACACAATGTTGCAGAAAAAAATACCACACAGTTGCATTATAAGAGAAATGTTCCACTATAGCAGTATTAGTATTTCAGAGGCATGTTCAATTCATTAGACCAGGACAGTAATAATAAAAATAAAAATATATGACTAAATACATAGAAATGGCACTCTAAACTTAATAGGAGATGCTTTCATAAACTTTATCTTATAAAATTCTCATTAACCAATTTACACGATCTTCAAAAAGCCATGTGGCAGTGAACTTACAGAAAGCAAATAATCTAGTCTGTATACTAATCTTTACATATCAGCTTTTATTATTGTTGCTGTAACTCATATCTATTATTACTAAACCACATCAATTAAATACATAGATTATTTGCCATATGCAATTTTGTAAAAGAAGGCAAATCAGATTCATTAAATGTAACTTCAAAGTTCTAAAATCATGTATTTCCTAATTTAATGAAACCTAGAAATTTCTTCCTTTCTTAGGTATGATTTTTGCCATCTCATGTATTTCTTAAAAATACCACCTCATGAACAAATTTTATTTTCAGCACTCTTGAAACTGTTTTGAACAACATATCGTCACTCTAATCTGAGGTCTATTTACCACTTCATCGCAGCTCTCACCAGTGTCCCCTCTCAGACTCTGCACTTCCTCCTCAGGAATGTCTACTGGGAACCTTAATTCATGATATTCACATTCACCTCTTACATTTTGTCTACTAAATCACTTATACATCACTTGTATGTATTCTTAATTTGAACTTGCTTAGATAATATTTTTACTAGCACTATTTATAATTATAGTTTTTCTTATATCATTATATTTAGTCACAACAATATCTACCAATTCTTTTAATTCTTTCTTGTTTCTCCTAGGAGATTCTTCCCCTGACACTGGAGATCCTTCCCTGATAGTCTTCCTTAAAACTGTTTAGGAGAATTAGTCATTGCTTTAATTTATGACTCTGAATATCTTGGATTGAAAACAACATAGGCATTTGATTTATTAGAAATTCTTAATAAACTTTAATTTCATGAATAGGTTATGGAATAGTGATTGTAAACATGCCACTAATGCTTTGAGTATTTAAAATTCTAATTTAAAGAGAATTTTATAAGCTTCTTCCTTACTCTGACAAAAATATCACAAAAGCTTTCTCATACAAAAAAAAAAAAAAAGATGTGTAAGGATTGAGACCAAACCAAGTCAAATTTTCTAGGATAGGTATTTTATCTGACTATCTTTTAAATAACTACAGCAATATTATCTGTACTAACAATTTTCCTAATATGTTCTACAGCACAAGATAATTCTTGGGGATCTTGGAGCATAAGCCACAGCCTACAGGGGGAATAAAAGAATTGAGTGGATTTATCCTTACTAGACAAGATTGAAGGAAATTTAATGAGTAGCTAGGGAGAATCAGCCCTATTTCCATTTTTATTCTATTGCCTATTAGCATTTATTTCATATTGAAACTTGCAGAGTAGTTCCACCAAGATTTTCCACTTTATGTTTATGTTTGTTACATCAACTCTTTATAGTTAATATTAAGAAAATATTCAAGTAGAATAAAAACAAACAATATCTACAACAAACTCCAACCCTTAGAAAGTGTTAAATGAATGTCACATTTACCTCAGGGGCAAGACAGATGCAAAAAACAAGGTTTCTATTTTTATATCACTATTGACACAGACAAAAAGATATCTCTTAATACCTTCTCTGCTTCTTTACTATCTTTCTTTTCTTTCTGTTTTCCTTCATTCCTCAGTCAAAAACCTACAAATATTGGATTAAAAGAAAGCCAAAAAAATCAAATAGAACAGAATTTTAGGAGGCCAACAGGATCATAACAAGATATGGCAAAGAAAGCAAGCAGAATCATGCATCAGAAAGTCCTACCAGAAGAGTCAAAGCACAGGCATTACATGATGGGATAGTGTGAGTTAAAGGGAAGTGCTTATAAGAAAGAAACTTCTTAAGACTTTGTTTTAGAATAAGACATTATTTACTTTGACATGGAAATCTAAACAGAGAATCTAAGACAGGAGGATAGAATCCATAATTCAATAGTTTTCCCACCCTAAAGCACTGTTTAATTTCATGGATGATTTAAATTTCCTATTTCAAATGTATATTTAATTCCCCTAGAAAGTTACTTGTCTATAATATATCCATGCCTGTTAACATGAACAGATAGAGATCTACAAAGCTTGGTTGCAAATGCAATAATTAAAACAGAGGTAATTTTAGTTTACTAAAAATGGATGATTTCAGTTATGATAACGTTAATATACCTGCAGTTAAGAATGAAGCAACATGTATTTTTGACAATTCTAAGGGCATTTTAATAAGTGTGATTCGCATCATTAGCATCATATCTTTAAAGCTAAAATTGAACAGGAAATTCATAAAACCTTCCTTTTAATAAACACATATAATGTGGTTAACCGTATACTCAAAATATACACCTAATTTTACTTAACTTTTATCTATATATTTCATTTTTATTATGGAATGAGAATATTACAGGTGGGAAGTGAATTAAAATTTTTATTGTTGTATAATAATAATAATTTTGGTTGTACTTTTACCTCATTTTAGGTCCTAGAGAAAAAATACAAATAGTATTCTATAATAAATAGCAATAATTTGTTTGCAAGAAATATCTTATATTTGATTTCTCATCCTTCATTACCATTTGTTTAGGGAGCTTTTAATTAAACTAAAATATGTGTTAAGAAAAGTACGTAAAACTTATATGTGTAGACTGATGTATTTTCATAAAATAAATATACACACTTGTGTCACTATTATCTAGATAAAAAATTAGAATATTACCAGAACCATGGACACTAATGATTCTTTCTCTAAACACTACCTAAAATTCCAATAACAAGCACTCTTCTGATTGCCATCAAAACAGATTAATTTTGCCATTTTATTTATATACATGAAGTCATACAGAGTATACCATGATGTATCTAGCAGTTTTTATAAAATTCTGTTATGTGAAATTTTTATGGAAAGAATTTTCAAAGTGTTTTTACTAATATATGATATCTCCTGTGTATGATTTCCTGTTGCTCTCCTTCTTCATCCAAAATTATTACTTTCCATCTTTTTAAATTTTAGTCATTCTGGTAGGAGCATTTCACCATGACTAAATTAAAAAAAAATTCATGGTGAAATGCTCCCACCAGAATGACTAAAATATAAAGAACTATTTGAGTTATTCATAAAGAAAAAAAAAGGTTTAAATTACTCACAGTTCTACAGGGCTGGGGAGGCCTCAGGAAACTTTTAATCATGGTGGAAGGCAAAGGAGAAGCAAGGCACATCTTGCATGGAAGCAAAAGCGAGAGAGAGTGAGGTGGGAAGTGCCACACTTTTAAACAATCAGATCTCAGGAGAACTCACTATCACAAGAGCAGCATGGGGGAAACTGTCCCCATGATCCAATCATCTCCAGCCAGGTCCCTCTCTCGGCATGTGGGGATTACAATTTGAGATGAAATTTGGAGAGGGGCACAGAGACAAACCATATTATTCTCCCACGGCCCTTCCCAATCACATGTAATTTTCACTTTTCAAAACACAATTATGCATTCCCAACAGTCCCTTAAAGTCTTAAATCCTTCCAGCCTTAACCCAAAAGTCCAAGTCCGAAGTCTCATCTGAGACAAAGCAAGTCCCTTCTACTTATGAGCCTGTAAAATCAAAAGTATGTTAGTTACTTTCAAGGTACAACGGGAGTACAGGCAATGGGTACATGCTTCCATTCTAAATGGGAGAAATTGGCCAAAACAAAGGGGCTACAGACTCCATGCAAGTATGAAATCCAGCAGGGCAGTCATTACATATAAAGCTCCAAAATAATCTCCCTTGACTCCATGTCTCACATTCAAGGAATGCTGATGCAAGAGGTAGGCTTACAAGGCACTGGGACGCTCCACCCCTGTGGCTCTGGAAGGTACAGCCCTCGTGGCTGCCTTCATGAGCTGGTGTTGAAAGCCTGAGTTTTTTTCCTGGTGCTTGGTGCAGGCTGTCAGTGGATCTATCATTCTGGGGTCTGGAGGACAGTAGCCCTCTTCTCACAGCTTCACTAGGCAGTGCCCCAGTGGGGATTCTCTGTGGGAGCTCCAACCCCACATTTCCCCCTGTGCATTGCTCTAGGAGAGGTTCTCCATGAGGGCTCCATCCCTGCAGCAGACTACTTTCTGGACATCCAGACATTTTCATACATCCTCTGAAATCTAGGCGAAGGCTCCCAAAGCTCAACTCCTGTCTTCTGTGCATCAGCAGCCCAACACCGTGTGGAAGCTGCCAAGGTTTGGGGCTTGAACCCTCTGAAGCAATGGCTCAAGCTGTACCTTGGCCCCTTCAGTCATGGCTGGAGCTGGAGTGGCTGGGACAAGGGACTCCATGACTCAAAGCTGCACAGAGCAGCAGGGCCCTGGGCTCAGCCCACAAAGCCATTTTTCCCTCCTAGGCCTCCAGGGCTATGATGAAGGGGCTACTGTGAAAATGCCTGAAACATCCTGGAGACATTTCCCCATTGTCTTGGCTATTAACATTCGGCTTCTCTTTGCCTATGCAAATTTCTGCAGCTGGTGGCTTGAATTTCTCCTGCAAATTTTTCAAACTTTTATGCTCTGCTTTTCTTTTAAACATAAGTTCCAATTTCAGACCATTTCTTTGTGAATGCATATGACTATGCTTTCAGAAAAAGCCAGGTTAGATCTCGAATGCTTTGCTACTTAGAAATTTCATCTGCCAGATATCCAAAATTCTCTCTCTCAAGTTCAAAGTTCTACAGATCTCTAGGGCAGGGGCAAAATGCTGCCAGCCTCTGTGCTAAAGCATAGCGAGAGTGATCTTTACTCTAGTTTCCAATATGTTCTTCATCTCCATCTGAGACCACCTCTGCCTGGACTTCATTGTCCATATCATTACCAACATTTTGGTAAAATCTATTCAACAAGTCTCTAGGAACTTCCATACTTTCCCACATCTTCCTGAGTTCTTTTGAGCCCTCTAAACTCTTCCAACCTCTGCCTGTTACTCAGGTCTAAAGTAGCTTTCACATTCTCAGATATCTTCATAGCAGTACCTCACTCTCTCAGTACCACTTTTCTGTATTAGTCCATTTGCACACTGCTATAAAGAACTACTTGAGACTAGGAAATTTACAAAGAAATGAGGTTTAATTACCTCACAGTTCTACATGGCTTGTGAGGTCTCCGGAAACTTACAATCATGGCAGTAGGTGAAGGGAAAGCAAGACACGTCTTATGTGGCGGCATGAGAGAGAGACGGAAAGCAAGGGGGAATCTGCCACACTTTTAAACCATCAGATCTCATGGGAACTCACTCACTATCACTATAACAGCATGGAGGAAATCGCCCCATGATCCATTCACCTCCCACCAGGTCCCTCCCTTGACACACGGGGATTACAATTCAAGATGTGATTTGGGTGGGGAGACAGAGCCAAACCATATCAGTACACAAATGAAGATGAGTGGCCATTTCCTTTTTGATTATTCAAATATTGTGAAGTGTTCATTGAACTTCTTTCCTCCACTATTCTTTTATTGGTTGGTTGTTTTTGCTGTGATTTGAAGAAGTTTTGTTACGTTTTCTGCATATGAAAACCCTGTCGGTTATATGTATATTGAATACTTCTCTCATATTAAAATGTGCATTTTCACTCTCTTGACGATCCCTTTTGTTTAACAAATGGTCTTAATTTAATGTAATTTATCCTGTTCTATTTCTATATTACAATAGGGACTTTTGTCTCCTATTTTACAAAATATTGACTTACCACACACTTGTAATAGTATTTTTCTATTAGCCTCTGAAAGCTTTTAGTTTATTGCTTTTCACATTTAGATAAACAGCAGATGTTGAATTCATTTTTTTTTTTTTTTTTTTTTTGAGATAGAGTCTCACTCTGTCGCCCAGGCTGGAGTGTGGTGGCATGATCTGGGTTCACTGTAAGCTCCACCTCCCGGGTTCACGCCATTCTCCTGCCTCAGCCTCCTGAGTAGCTGGGACTGCAGGCACCCGCCACCGTGCCTGGCTAATTTTTTTTGTATTTTTAGTAGAGACGGTGTTTCACCGTGTTAGTCAGGATGGTGTCGATCTCCTGACCTCGTGATCTGCTGGCCTCGGCCTCCCAAAGTGCTGGGATTACAGGCTTGAGCCATACATTTTTATGTGTGGTACAGTAGTCCACCCTTACCTGCAGGGGATATATTCCAGTACCCTCATGAGATGCCTAAAATCATGGATAGTACTGAGCCCTTTATACACAAAGCACACATTTTATTTTTCTTCTTCACAAGTTTGCAAATAGAAGATTCATTCTTACCATATGTCTTAGCAACCTAACTATACCCTTTTTTCTTTACTTAAGTCAGAACTTTCACCTTTTTACTTAAAGAAATCATTTTTCACTTTCTCTTTGGCATATCCAAATGGCCAGAATCTCTAATTTTGCACTTTCAAGCCGTTATAAAATGAAAAGAATGGTTCCTTGAACATAAGCACTGTGATGATCTGCGACAGTCAACCTGACAACTGAGTCAGCTCCCAAATGACTCATGGACAGGGAGCATCTAAATTGTGGATATACCAGACAAAGGGATTATTCACATCCTGGGAGGAACAGCATGAGATTTCATCATGCTACCCAGAACTGCACGCTATTTAAAACTTACAAATTGTTTATTTCTGGAAGTTTCCATTGAATATTTTTGGATGGAGGTTCATCATGGGCAACTGAAATTCTGGAGTAGGAAGCCACACATACGGAAGGGGGATTTCTGTATGAGGTAGAGATAAAGTTTCACATTTTTTTAATTTAGATTTACTGTTAATCTCACGCCATTTATTGTAAAAGCTTGTTCTTCCCTGACTGTATGAATGATGTTACCTGTTATAAAGTAAATGCACATATATGATGGAAATTTTTTTTTTTTTTTTGAGACAGAGTTTTGCTCTGTCACCCAGGCTGGAGTGCAGTGACACCATCCCGGCTCACTGCAAGCTCTGCCTCCTGGGTTCACGCCATTCTCCTGCCTCAGCCTCCTGAGCAGCTGGGACTGCAGATGCCCGCCACCACGCCCAGCTAATTTTTTGTATTTTTAGTAGAGTTGGATTTTCACCATGTTAGCCTGGATGGTCTCGATCTCCTGACCTACCTTGTGATCTGCCCGCCTCGGCCTCCCAAAGTGCTGGGATTATAGGCGTGAGCCACCGCGCCCAGCCGTGATGGAAATATTTCTAAATTGTCTGTGTTATTCCATTGGTTTTTATTCTTGCATCTGTATGATGTCAAATGTATAGTAGCTTCATAAGAATTTTTAATATCTCATATTATTCTTCCAAATTTGTTCTTGCTCAAGTAGTTTTTTTGTTCTCAAGTCTTTATATATATAATATTTTAAAATAGAACCACAAATTCTCTTTGTCTCTTTCTTTTTCACTCTCTCTTTCTCTCTCTCTCACATATACACACACACACACACCCCCCACACACATATGAAGGCTATTATCATGGTTAGATTTAATTTGTATCTGGCATTAATATAGCAATAATTTACATATTTACATTATTGAGTCTTCTAATATATGAGCACAGAATATCCCTTTATCTGTATAAATCTTAACCTTATCTTAATAATTATTTTTGTGTATGTGTCTGTTGATTTCTTACATTGTTACAGTTATTTGATTTTGTATATAATGTTGTGAATGGTACCTTTTAATAATTTTCACTTTGTTTCTTTATTGCTCTTATGTTAACAAACAATTGATATTTGTATATCAACTTTATAGGAAGCTAAATAGCCTTGTCAATTCTAACAGTTTATCTGCAGATTTTGGGGTTCTCAAAACATGTAGTCATTTTCTCTGCAAGTAATGCCAGTTTTATTTCCTTATTCCATTTTATAACCTACAATTTCTTGTTATTTTGTGATTAGCTTGGCTAAGTTCTCTAGTATAATTGTGAGGAGAAATGGTTATATTCCAGATCTCAGAAGGAAGATTTTATTTTTCCATTGCTTATGTTTCCTGTAGGCTTTTGGTAAATAACCCTTTATTTGAATCAAAAAGTACTCCTCTATTCTCTTTTGCTTTTTAAAAAAACTTTTAAGTTTGGGGTAAAAGTGCAAATTTGTTACGTAGGTAAACTTGTGTCATGGAGGTTTGTTCTACATATTATTTCATCACCCAGGTATTAAATCTAGTACCAATTAGTTATTTTTTCTGATCATCTCCCTCCTCCCACCTTCCACCCTCCAAAAGGCTCCAGTGTGTGTTGTTCCCTTCTAGGTCATGAGTTCTCATCATTTACCTCCCACTTTTAAGTAAGAACATGTGGTATTTGTTTTTCTCTTCCTGTGTTAGTTTGCTAGGGATAATGGCCTCCAGCATCATCCAAGTTTTTTTTTAATCTGAAAAGAATGTCTGTCAAACTCTATCAAATATTATTTTCCTTGTTGATATAATCACATTTTAACCTTTTGTGTGGTTGTTATGTGATGATTTTTAACCTGTAAATCCACCTTGATTTCGTGGAATAAACGTAAACTGATCTTTTGGTATTATGTTTTTAAAAATATATATTATTTCACTTGTGTTGGAGATACATTAATATAAGCACATTGTTTCATAATTTTAGTTTCCTGGGATATCTTTGTAGTTTTTTTCTGTCAAAGTTATATTGGTCTCAAATATAAGTTGGAAAGAGTACTCTATCTTTTTTCCAATGGAAGCATTAAGTATTTGGAAGAATTCACCACTGGATCTGTTAGGGGCTGGATTTTCTTTGAGAGAAGATTTGTAATGTAAATATAGGAGTATTCAGACTTTTTCTTATTGTGGTGAAATACACATTACATAAGAGTTACCATTTTAAGAAATTTAAAGTTTACAATTCAGCAGCTTTAAATATATTCCCAATGTCTTTCAGCAATTATCACTATCTAATTCCAGGAATTTTAATCACATTCCAAAAAAACACCAAAACCGATTCAGCAGTCACTTTCTATTTGCTCCTCCCCCAGCCTCTGGCAGTCACTAATCTGCTCTCTGTGTCTATGGCTTTGCCTTTTATGAATATTTTATATAAATGATAGCATTACTATGTCAAGTTTTTGTCTAGCAGATTTAACTTAGCATAATGTTTTTCAGGATTATCTGCGTTGTAGCATGTATATGTTTCATTCTTTTTGAGAGCTGAATGTTATTCTACCATATAGATGTAGCACATTTGGTTTATCTGTTCACCAGCTGGTGAACATTTGAGTTGTTTCTACCTTTTAACTATTGTGAATAGTGCTGCTGTAAGTATTCAAGTGCAAGTCTGTGTTTGACCAACTGTTTTCAATTCGCTTGAGTTTACCTACAAGAGGAAATGCTAGACCATATGGTAATTTTATTTTAACTTTATTGAGGAACAACCAATCTGTTTTCCAAAATGGCTGTACCATTTTACATTCTCACTAACCATGGGAGATGGTTCTGGTTTTTCAGTACTTGCACTAACTCTTATTTCCCTTTTTGTTTTTCAATTTTCCACTGTGGTCATCTTGGGTCATCTTGTGGGTATGGAGTGGTTTTGATTTGCCTTGCTCTTAGGACTACTGAAACTGAATAGCTTTCCATGTGCCTGTTGTCCATTCATGTATCTTTTATGGAGAATTGTCTCATCCTTTGCCAAGTTTTGTAATTGGGTGGTTTTTTTCTTTTGTTTTTGAGTTGTAAGAGCTTGTTGAACTTCTTGTATGTGTAGATTCATATAGTTCATCAAATTTATGTATGTTTTTCTTTTCTTATACTATTTTGTTGGAATTTTTCATCTTATGAATATTTTCAAAAACTTTTTACTTATGAGGCTTTGTGTCTTTTACATGCTTTCATGTATTATATTTTTATTATTATTTGCTTAACATATTTTCTAAATTTCTTTGAGATTTTCTCTTTAATTAAGTGGTTGTTAAGAAAGGTAGTGTTTAGTTGCCTAGCACTGAATTTTGATCTTAATTTCATCATGATTAAAGAAGACATTCTGTAAGATGTTCAACCCTTTGAATATTGTTTTGGTCTTGTTCACAGTAAATCATATTTTCAATTTTGATAAATATTGAATGTGACCTTTGAAACTGTATACATGCTGCAGTTGCTGGGTACACTATAAGATACATGTTAAGATATTTCTTAAATATTTTATAGTCTTGAAGGCCTTTTAAATACTTTTTTCAGTGAATGAGATTTAGCGACTTCTCATTTTTCTATAATTTTATTACTTATAAATTTAACAGCAATATTTCTAGGTGTACCCAAATAAATATTTTGAATTGAGCATAAGCTATATAGGCTGATTTACTCCCTCTCTGTCACTTCGTTATTATTAATTCTGTCAGAGGCTGTTTATTTTATTACTACAGAAAAAGATGGTTAGTGGAATCTACTGTTAAGTAAACGGTGTACTCTGGGGGAAGGATAATCTCTAAAGTTGTCTTTAAAGAAATATTTCCTAAGTGGTTAAATGACTTTTTAAGTATATTGTCTGCATGTACTGAGGCTATGGAGAAACCATAAATATCTGATACTCATCTAAAATATTTTGATGACTCAAGAACTATATTTAACTGATACCTTGAACACCTATTTTATCATTACTAGACAGCAGGACTTCAGATAAACTACTCTAAATCTTTTGCTTGCACTTATTTTTTAAGACTGCTGCCAATCTTTATAATCACACATAAGCATGTGGTAATTTAGTATGCACCTATAATTTGGTATAACATTTGCAGTTGGGAAAGTGGGGTAAAATAAAATAAAATAACTGCAATTTCTTATATTAGATAAGAAGTTATAAGAGGAATATTTTTCAATTGTAAGTACCACATGGGTACTTTTATTTTTTATTTTTAGTGGCCAAGGTAGTAGCTATATGATTACACTTGGCTTAAAATGTTTTTAGTTAAAATGGTTGTGATTATGGTATCTACAGAAAACCTTTGAATGCTCAGTCCCCCATTCATCAGTACAATGAGGTGGATTAGAAAAAATGTTCAGGAGATTTTGGCCCTGCTTGCAGGCATTCACTCCAATACTCACTGAACCAGCGTCAGATAGCTTTTCATTCAGGCACACATCTTGGCTAGACTATTTAATTTCCATACAAGAAGGTCAACTCTATTCCAAGCTTGACTGTCTGTTAGTGCATATAGGTCAATATTTATCTGCCAGCATAGAATTGCTTTATTCCAATTACTTGCCAGGGAATACAATCTTAAATTCCCTCCTGCCCAATATCTATCCATCTGAGGCCCTTCTGACAGAAGTCTATTTGTGGTGCATTTCTCCAAGGCTAGTCTTTTTATCAGCTCTTCCACATAATCTGAAATCTACTGTTCAATAGTTCAGACAATCACAAAAGTGAGTAATTGCATCACGTCATGTTTTCTTTTTTTTTTTCTGATTTCTCCCCAAATATTTAAAGCTATTGAATTAGGTGTTTGTGTAAATCTACTGCTATTAAAAGAAACAGCCAATTATTTCACTTATGATTAGGATGCAATAGGGAGATTTTATCTGAAGAGACTTATTTCTGGTTTTTAAATTTTATTTTATTTATTTTTTTGTTGGGATTGCTCATATTTCTCCTGAGCAAGTAGATTTGCCTTAGTCTTATAGACACTGTATATTGTTACACACACCAGTTTGTTCACTTCTGTCTTGCTTCTTGAAAGCTAAGGACTGAATTGAAACTCATCTCTGGCAAGTTCATGACCCCCTTATATATATTTTGTACAGTAACCACTATTCAACGATAATTCTATTTTGAATTTGCTGCAGCATAATTCATTAAACACGAATCTTAAACCCCCTCATTATTTTAGTTAGAAAAAAATAGTACTTAACCTAAGCCATTATGTCCCAGGGTTGTCAGTTTAGTAAATGTGATATTTAAGTATCTTTAACTATGGGCTAACGATACTCAATATAAAATTATTTATTTATTTCTAAAATTTCTTCACAACTCATATTCTAATCTTATCCACATCTTTGCTAGCTAAAATTACATGTAATTTAGAGGTATATTTAAAGTTATTTTCAAACATATAGCTAAATGAATAAATAAATGAATTGGATGTACATAATACCAATGAATTCACAGAGCTGCTCATATGTTCATTGTATATAGCTGCATTAAGACAGCTAAGACCTAAAAGTCAGCCTATGTATAAAATTGCCAGATTGCTTGTGACCTTTTCAAACAATGTTTGAAATACATAGTGTTTTATATTCCATAAAACCCAGTAAAAAATGTAGTAAAATTTTGCCTAATTAGTGATACATTTCATAGCATTTTCCTAGATTAGTAATATTGATAATATCTTTTAATGACAAATAGAATTGCCTTACCTTCACAGTTCTTTTCAACTGTGAGAATCTGTGGTTTTTCTAAAGTTTTTTCTCTATAGCTATATAGCAATGCCTATTAATATATAAATACATGTACATATATATAGAGTATATTTGTGTGTGCATATACATATACACGTGCACATATGTACTTCAAGTATTACATTTACTTCATTTTAAATGTATATCTATTCTAATAAGTTTAATGTGCCAGCTTCTTTTGTTTGAATTATAAGATGTTATATTAAATGATCTCTGAATCCAATTTGTTAGAGCTCAAATCAATAAGATCTGTTTGGTCAGACATAGTATAGTAGTCTTCCAGTAGCAAAGAAATGAAAACTCAACCATTGATTAATTTAGAGAGACACTACTGACTTTTCTGATTTTTCAAATATATTGTACTCATAAGAAATTTTTTATTTGATTTTTCAATAAATGTTTATATATGTTATATTTTCTGGCATGATTTTTGGATTAGTGGTAGCTTAAACCCTGATTTGTGTAAATTTTTTTCCACTTTTTATGTACAAATAAAAATATTAAACTAACATTCTTTCTCAAGTGAAATTTCAAGAATCTTTCAGTAATATAGGATTCTTTTCTAGATAATGTATGGTTTTAAAACTCCTAGTTTCTGGTAGATTTTGTGATGTCACACAAAAGCAAAAATATTAAAGAAAATCCCTCCTCAGTAAAATATATTTTGAATATCAATTTGGAAATATACTTTGAGCATTTTATGAAACTATTCTGGTTTAGAGTAACCATTCAATTATAACATATGAAAAAACAACACGTCAGAATTAGCAACCTTCTATGTTTAAAACCATATTTCCAGATTAAAAATCAACAATGGCTCTGAAAACACCTCCCCTACAAAGTAGAAAAACCCATTTGGAAACAGACAAAACAGGGACCCTTGTAGTAGGAAATTTCCATTGGTCACAACATTAAAACTGCAGGAAACCCACTCTCAAAGTGTAATCTTTTGGTGATAGAAGCCATTTAACTACTAAATTCAGTGTTTCCAAGTGAGCATGAAAAGTGTTTTAAAATTTGCCATCAAGTTTTACTAGTTCTATATGTTGGGTTCTCAGCTTATTGTGTAAAAATTATACAGATGAGATTAAAACTTTTATTAAAGAAAATCTTAAAGTTATATTACTAATTTATATAAATCTCAGAAAGATAAAGAAGATATTTTGTTGTCCTAGATAAATTTATAAATTAACTGATCATTTGATGATACAACAATGATAAATAAATGGATTATTAGATAGAGACAAGACACATGAATAGATTTATAACAATTTCTCTTCTTGAAGATGTGAGATCAACTAATTACTGGGAAATGAGTGATTGCAAAGTAGAATTCATTTGGAAACTGTCATATGGTAAACAATCCATTGTAAGATTTTATTTCTAAGAACAGCCTCAGAGAAAATGTTCTATCTTATTTATTTATTCTATGGAAGAATAATAAAGTTTATAAAAATATGCACACAATAATAAGCAAACCCTTCTCTAACATTTGTGGGGACTAAGCCAGAAGAACAAATTAATGCCTATATTACATATGCACTGATATTTAAAAGTTATAAACCAAAGAAAATATTCAATTAGCACACTTGGACTGCTCAACATTCCACTCTCAAGTATGGCAGCCCAAAAAGAGTTAGGCACCAGATTCTTTGCTAACCCTTGTCCTCCTACTGCCACTCTTGGCACTATCCTGTACCAGCAAGGGCTTCACACAAACATCTGTGAAAAACCTAAACATTATATTCACTCTCCATCCAATCTTCTGCATAAGTGACTCCCTTGCCGGTCCATTGAGTCTAAGGATGCACACACATTGGAGCATAATCCACATTGCATATCATAGATCAGGGAAAATGTCCACATGTGCCCTGGAAATAAACTTGAGATCATTTGGGAAGAAAATCTCATTGTTCTAAGTATGTGGAATGTAAATTAAAAGGGGAATGCAAGCTGTGGGTGTTCATAGTCCCTTAGCTCTGTGGATTACCCTCTCTTAGTAGAGCAGAGAAAAAGTCTGCATGTAACCTGGAAATTAACTTAAGATCATTTGTTAAGAAAATCTCATCGTTTCAGGTACGTGGAATGTAAATTAAAAGGGGAATGCAAGCTGTGAGTGTTCATATCCCCTTAGGTCACATCCCCTCTAAGTAGGGGGAATTGTCACAGTGGGGCATTTTGAACTGTAGGATCCAGGATACCTGTTTCTCTTTCCTGGGTCTAAGACTGATACTGAAACTAAGGTGAAAAAAAAAAAATGTGTGTGTGAACAAATTGGTGTAAACAGCATAAACAGACATGAAGAGTTTAAAAATGATGATGCCAGATATCATATTAATGAAAAACTTGCAAATTTGAAGTTAAAGTTCTAGGAAAGGAAGAAAAAGTAGTATAAAAACATATTTATTGTTCAATAGATCTCAAGGTATTTTTGATAATGGGACAATGGTACAATGAGAATAAGAAATTTTCTTTTATCCAGCTTCCTTCTGAATGAGATGCAATGAAATGTAGTGAACAGTGTCTGGAACAACATTCTAACAGTGAATAATATATTACATTACATATTGTTTAATTTATACTTTTCAGGTTAGCTGTATGTCAAAAAAAATCAGAATCATGCAATTGAGATGCAAATACCACTTATGACATTATTTTCTCCCATTCTCCCCCAGCAAGCCAGCCAATAGCAGTTGAATGCAGGGCAATGAACTCCGCTAGAGTTCAGTGAACCTCAAAGGTCCCCAGGGACTTACGGTAGTGGAGATCAAATCGAACCCCCAAATTCTCTCTTTTATGTTTGTCTTTTTTCCTAATGTTACCATTTTTGGAGGCATAGCCACATCAGTTCCTTCACACATTCCTAATAAATTTCTCCTACATATTGTATCACCACCACCATGCATAATGGTTTCAGGGAACTAAAAAGTTTCTTTAGACAGATTGCATATATGAAAATAAAAATTTATTTGGCAGTTTTAATTATACCTAATGTTTCTTTTCCCCCCTTAGGGCAGAAAATATTATTGACAAAATGTACTTGTTGTACTTTTTGATCTCTTGGACCATAAAATGTAGTCAAAATAATATTTATGTCACTGAAATGTAAACACGAAGTGTTCCTAGTACAGAGTAGTGATTACTCTCAGACTCCAATTAGATATTCATTTAAATCTTGGTTCCATTGCTAGTAATTGTCCAACCTTGGACAAGTTAATATTCCTTTATATTCTTAAACATCATTGTCTTAAAAAGATTATTTATAGGGTTATTTAGTTTAGCATAGTTTCAGGGATACATGATTTCATATTATAGCATTGTCCAAGGACAAGGCAATAATGAACAATGACAAAAGTGACAATGATATTGTTCAGATGTTCGGTTTCTTCCAAATTTCATGTTGAAAAGTCATTTCCAATGTTGGAGGTGGGACCTAGTGGGAGTTGTTTTGTCATGTGGGTGGATCCCTCATAAATGGTTTAGCGCCATTCCCTTGGTGATGAGTGAGTTCTCACTATTAGTACACAAGATATCTGAATGTTTGAAAAGTCTTGGATCTCCTCCGCATCTCTCTCTTGCTACCTCTCTCACTATGTGATGTGCTGGCTCCATCTTTGCTTCTACCATGATTGTAAGCTTCTTGAATCCTCGCCAGAAGCTGGACAGATGCTGGTGTAATGCTTATATAGCCTGCAAAACCATGAGTCAAATAAACCTATTCTCTTTATAAATTACCCAGCTTGAGGTATTTTTTTTACAGCAATGCATGGACTAACACAAACATTATGGAATTCTGGAAATGAATTCAGGATTATACAGGAAGAAAGTAAAGTCTGCTTTGGTATTGCTCTAAAACAATGTAGGCAGTTCTGCAGGCAAATAGAATTTACACATGAATATTCAGCATTGTGAGTCCATCCTGACAATTTGATGGTTTTGTTATAAAGAGTGGTTTTGTCCTCCTGTGCACTATTGTAGTGTGTTGAATAGATGCCTCAATGTGATATATTCAAGCCCCAAACCCTGGTGCTTGTATATGTGAACTTATTTTGTAGATAAGATCTTTGTAGATGTAATTAAGTTAAGAATCTCTAGAGGAGATCATCTTGAATTTTGGGTAGGCCCTAAATTCAGTGAAAGTATCCTAAAAGGAGACAGAAAAGAAGACACAGAAATATACAAAGAGGAAGCCCATGGGAAGACAAAGGCAATGGTTAGAACGACACATGCGCAAGCCAAGAAATACGAGGAATTGCTGACAGTCACCAAAACCTAAGAGCAAGGCGTGGAACAGATACGCCCAAGGATTCTCTAGAATAAAGCAACCGTTACAACACCTTGATTTCAGGCTTTGGTCCTCCAGAACTATGAGAAAATACATTCTTGCTATTGTAAGCTGCTAAGTTTGTAATAATTTATTATGATATCCCTAGGAAATTAAGACAACTGTTTCTCTTATATTTTGGAGCCTCTATTAATTTTAAAATGTATATCATGCTATATATAAATGTATATATTAAAGATATAGGTATTGATACACAGATATAAAATGTAAGTGCTATATATAATTAATGCAAATTATTTTATTAGGAATTCTTTACACAATTGTTTTTTAAGAATGAGAATGATGTCTAATGCACTTTGGTTTTGTTTGTTTGTTTGTTTGTTTTTTATTTTTTGAGACAGAGTTTCGCTGTTGTTGCCCAGGCTGGAATGCAATGATGCAATTTCAGCTCACTGCAACCTCTGCCTCCCGGGTTCTAGCAATTTTCATGCCTCAGCCTCCCGAGTAGCTGGGATTTTAGGTATCCGCCAGCACTCCTAGCTCATTTTTTGTATTTTCAGTAGAGACGGGGTTTCACCATGTTGGCCTTGCTGGTCTCAAACTCCTGAGCTCAGGTAACCCACCCGCCTTGGCCTCCCAAAGTGGTCTAATGCACTGTGATGAAATTGCAGTGTAAAGATTCCTGAAAACATTTTACTGTACAAAATGACCACATTGTTTTTCTGAATTGTTTCTTTAAAAAGAGCATCATTTATCATGACTTAAATAGTGAAATAGCATCATCAGTCATGACTTTGTCGTGAAATGTGTTAGCTGGAAGTGGATCTTTATTTGGTGGAAGACTGGTAATGCTGGTGTTATCTTCCTATCTCCTTCTAGTCTATCTCTTTGTCTATAATTAGGTGAAAGCACTTAAAATTAACTACTCTAGTCAGTTTCCTGACGAAAAAGAAAATACAAAGGCAATTCAAATTCTGCGAATTGCCATCAAGCCATCCATAGGTGGAATTCTAAGAGTGTGATTATTACAATGAATTTAAAAATGAAAACTCAACAATGAACTGTCTTTTATTAGTTGGTGCACAAGTAATTGCAGTTTTTGCCATTGAAAGTAATGGCAAAATCACAATTACTCTTGCATCAACCTAATGAAATAATTTTGCTACAGTCTAATCTTTAGCTATGACCTTGTTACAATAATTATAATATGGACTTCCCAAAGGAGCAAGTAATGAATTAGCTTCATGGATAACTATAGTATTATTTTACTATTTTTAAGCCAAGGATGTAGATATAAGAATTTCAGTTCAGTATTATTTTCCATAAAAATAAATTACCTGTTTCAAATGTTAAGTGTATCACTAGAAACATAACTTGATTATGAAAATTACTGGAATCAACTATGTGTATTCGAAAGGATTTTTTTCCAAGTGTTCTTAAATCAAATTTGCTTACATTTATTTCCTAATTTGTTCTATCTGCTTGCTGAAAGATGAGCAATGTTGTGCCTTTTGAAACTGTATACAACTATTTATAGACGTATCTGGGATGGTACAAACAAAATAATGTATAATTGGAATTACCTGATTTCTAAAACTCAGTGTGACTCTTTTCTCCTGCTAATGGGTAAAAAAAAAATTATAATATGTACAGTCCAGGAATAGCATATGTACATTAGAGCATATATCAATATTGTACTAGGCAAAAGAAGATATGAAGTGTGGAAATTTATCAGTGAAGCAGCCCTGCTTCCTCCTTTTTATTTTCTTGTTAGGCGTGAGTCATGGCAGAGATATTTTGGAATTTCAAGTAAGTAGATACTGAGATGAGATGGGGTGAATAGTCCCAGCACATTTTATCTTGTACGATAAAAATAACTCTCTAGTCATATGGAGAAGGATGCTTAAATATGACCAGTATTGAGACTCCAAACCACTCTAAGTATGAACAATATGCTATGAATAGAATAAAATATCTTTGGTTAATTTGCCCCTTTTGAAAGGTAGAAGAAATCTGACCCAGATTTAGTAAAGACAAGTTGCCAGGATATCCGCTCAAATAGAAGGTTTCAACTCATTGTGGTCCTACATTTACACTCTTAAAAGGCTTCAGGAATAACAGTGAACCACAGGAAGTACGCTTCCTCACAGCTGGCAAGGACAGCCTGAAAGAACTCATGCTGTCCCCATCGCGGCCCACTAGATTGAGGCTGCCAGCTTGGTGTAAGCTGGTCATTTAACACTGATTTCATTCTGTCAGAGAGAAGCCAATCAGGAGTGATTCTTAAATTGTCTCACCTCTAAAACAGGCACTGAATCTGAAATAAGTTCAATGTCCACTAAGTTCTTTTACTTTGAAAAGGTGGAAAAGGATTGTAAGAAATAATAGCAATGCTTTTTTACTCTATTGGAGCAAATAGCCCCAACTAAAATTCTGAAACCTTTGAGGTTACATTACACAAAAGATTCATTAAAATATTTTTAGTTGGAGTGGTTTCAGCTTAACCAGTGTCATATTTCATTTTTCTCGTACTACTTAGTGGGTGAGTCATATATGTGAGAATGTCAGTTAAGAATACCAGGCTACACTATTGAAAAATCTTGCACATGTGCTAAACACTGATCTTATATTCTGAGGCAACAATCAACTTTAACTCAATCAGTTTAGTTACATCATGTCAAGTGAATTCCAGAGTGTGTCTGACAAAGGTTTATTAACTTTGTTTATACAAAGTTAATATAATTTTAACTAAGGCTAGAAAAGTATGGAAAAATTTTTAAGTAGTCATTTCTGGTTCAGATTGCATCTGGACCCTAGGAGAAATAAATGTAAAATTGATTTCCATCAATTATGGAAGTGTAAGTTATTTGGGATATTGTGGCTATTCCAATAAATAATTTGAGTTGTGCTTCCTAAGCAGCTTTGTCATGACTCTGGAAGAGGATGCTAATATTCTCTTTCTATTAACAAGTTGCTGACATCTTTTACAGTCACCTGGGGACCCCAAGATACCCCTGACCCTTGTGTCCTGGAATCTCCTTATTAAGTTTACAGCTGAGAATGACTAGGAAATGCAATCCCAAGAGAAAAGAAAAAGGCTTTGCAAATGGTTAAAATGACAAAAACTAGAATACAGCTTTTTAAAACAGAAAAAAATCTATCGTACCTCAGAAAGCAGGGCTCTAAAATTTTAAAAGCAGTTAATCTACACCAAACACTTATTCTCCTCTTAGAAGCTGATGAAAGTGGGTAGAATCCTGTATGTCTTTGAAATAACTGACCTTTATTTGAACAAAAGGGATCATAAAACTTACTTTGTAAGGTTATTTTGAGGATTAAAATGTTTGGCACATAGAAAATACTTGACATATTGAAGATATATAATAAATATATATTTTTATTATATATAATATTTATATGTGTTATATTGATATATTTATTATATAACATTATTTATATAAATATATTATATAATATAAATGTTTATGTGTATATGTAGTAAATATATACTTTTTTTCATTTCAAATAAATGACAACCCAAACTGTAAGCAGCCCCTCCCTCCCTTTCTTTTAATATGATATCTTTTTTTTTTGAGAGGGAGTCTTGCTCTGTCACCCAGGCTGGAGTGCTGTGGTATAATTTCAGCTCACGGAACCCTCTGCCTCCCAGGTTCAAGCAATTCTTCTGTCTCAGCCTCCCAAGTAGCTGGGAATACATACAGGTGCACACCACCACGCCTGGCTAATTTTTGTATTTTTAGTAGAGATGGGGTTTCACCATATTGATCAGGCTGGACTTGAACTCCTGACCTCGGGTTATCCACCCACTTCGCTTCCCAAAGTGCTGGGATAACAGGCGCGAGCCACCACGCCCATCCAAGATCTTTTCTGGCCTTATTTTAATGTCATTTTAACCTGATTTAAAGTGCTCTGAGAAAATATGACAAATATTAGTATGAGGTCCTTGGTTTTCTAAGAATGGTTTCTCAAATTTGAGAAACTGAGAACCACAGTTTTTAAATGATATTGATCAACATGTTTCTATTTTTTAAAAAAGGAAGTAGATAATGACTTTTCTATGTAATTTTCAGCATTTTTTGATATTTGCTTTAAAATGCAAATTTGTAATTTATGGCTTTGAATGTTTATTTTAGACTGCTTTTTTATTTCCAGTCTTCTGTACTACTGAAGTAAAACATATTCAGGCCCACTAAAATTAAGCAATTGGTGATTAAATATGTATTTTGGTTAAGATATCTCACTTAACACTTAAGAGTTTGTTCTTTATTGATATCATTAAAGACATCTGTATATGAGATAAATGGAAGTTAAGGACACTTAAAAAAAGGCTTCACTGAGTTAATATAGGAGTTGAAGTATTCTTAAATATTAACTAACAAAAACATTGATATAGTTTGGCTGTGTTCCCACCCAAATCTCATCTTGCATTATTCCCATAATCCCCACGTGTCACGTATGACAGACCCGGTGGGAGGTCACTGAATCATGGGGGAAGTTACTCTCGTGCTGCTGTTCTAGTGATAAGTGAGTGACTTCTCACAAGATCTGATGGTTTTGTAAGAGGCTTTTCCCCCTTTTTCTCAGCACTTCTTGCTGCCGCCTTGTAAAAAAGGGAATGTTTGCTTCCCCTTTTGCCATGATTGTAAGTTTGCTGAGGCCTCCCCAGCCATGTGGAACTGTGAGTCAATTAAACCTCTTTCCTTTATAAATAACCCCGTCTCAGGTATGTCTTTATTAGCAACGTGAGAACAAACTAATACAAACATCACTGACAGATGTGAAATGTCCTATAAGATTCTGCTGAACATACAATCTTTCAGTTGGTGGTAATCATTGAGTCTATTCCTAATTTGGTCTCCTTCTTAAGGGCATATGCTACGAAACACATCATTCCACAATTTAGGATATAAAACAATAGCTATTTTAGCACGCTCATAATTTTATAGGCCAGGAATTCAGGCAGGGCATGGTGGAGACAGCTACCTTTTATCAGCATAAGTCCTCAGTTAGGCATCTACAATGGCTGGAGATGCTTGTGATAGCTTGAGAGATAAGCCTAGGGTCTTGACTCTGACTGTCACCTGGGTATTCAGTTTCTCTCCATGTATTGCGTGCTGGGGCTAGAATGTACAAGATGAGTTTTGACTTATATGGCTGGCACCTAGGTTAAGATGCCTGGAACTGCTGAGTCTTTACAGGTATCTCTCTGTCCTCAAGGTCATTATATGTATGACCTTGTGGCTACCCTTAGCTTCCTCACAGCATAGCGGTCATGTTGATGGCTGATGTGACACATTGGTTCTTGTCTTCTTAGTTTAAAAGAATTTAAACAAGAGACACACAGCAAAGGAATTACAGTATAGAGTCATTCATTGCAAAAGGAAAAGAATATTTTGTAAGTTAAGTGCACAATAGACAGTACACCCTGAGAGATATTTCTGGACAGGCTGCTTGTAAGAGTGAAACAGCATGGATTGTTGTTGGAGAAACTCCCTTTATGAGAGTTTTACATTATTATTCATAAGGAGGTGGAGAGAGGTGTTACTAGGAATCATTTTCTGAGTAGTCTTCTGGATGCACATGTGCGGTAGCTGTACATGCTGGTTTACATGTTGCATGTCTCATTAGCATCTTAAATTTCCAGCCATGGGTGTATTTTTTACTATTATAATGAGCAACGGGTCAGTTTGAGGACAGGTAAGATCAAAATGCACATGCTCTCTAGAAGGGAAAGTCCCTACTGAAGATAGCTTTGTTTGAGTGAGCTCAATTACCATGTGAATGCTAAGGCATATCATGTGGGCTCTATGCTCACCAAGGTCACTGCATCCCGAGGACATGGTCATTTTCTTGACTACCTGTCCGGCTTCATTCCGATTGGTTAGACGACCTACATGGAATCTGGGGATTAACTAAAATATCTAATAGTTTTTCATTATCATTTTATGTTTAGAAGTGAGAAGATATTAAAACATTTTGTTAAATATCAGGAGATTAGAAAGGAGCTAACCATTAATCTGGAACACACTAAACACCAGATATTGTTTCCTTTGTCATTTAGAAACCAATTAGAATTTTTATTTGCTTTTTATTTGGCTGAGGAGAGGATGTTTAAATGCCTGAATTCAATTCTTCTTTTTATAGGGATAGTATAAAAAAGTGTGAGAGGTGTTATTGATCTTTACACAGACTTTCAAATCATCCATCCCCCTGTGTCAGTTCATGTCTTTTGAGAATTAGGCAAATAGAATGAGACAAGCAAGAGACTTATTAAAGAGTATTTCCTTAAAGGATAAAAGGGGAGCGAGCAAAAGCAATTAGGGAGGGGCTTTAGAGACAGCTCAAAAACTATGAAAGGAGAAAGGGAAGGAAGCATTAAATAGGAAGAACCTCAGATCACAGAGGAGATTTGAAGTCTTGGGCAGACGAATATGTAAACCCCAAGTCAAATGTGTGTCAGAGGAATCCCACATTGGGCAAGAATGAACTAGAACAAGTCTCTCTGCTGTGTTCTTTTACAGGCTGAGAGGATCCCTGGAAAATGTGGTGTGTCATGAACACTGGGGAATTCAAGGTTTGGCAACTGAACCTTGTGAATTAGCAGGGAAATGTTCAACATCACTAACCACCAGAGAAATCTACTCTCTATTAAGAAGCCTTGGTGCCATTTTTTGAAAACTTTTATTTAGTAAAAGCTGACCTCCTTATATTTTTAAATCTTAGTCTTTTTCTACCTCTCAAGAATTACCAGAAGACACTTTCATTTTCTTTTGCCACGACCACTGTTTCTCTTGAAAGACACATATGTGGTGTGTTCCTCAGGGTTTGATCACACAATCAGCACAACAAAGACAGGTGTAGGTTAAGGAATTCATTATAGAAATAAGATCTTGCACATTTATTAATAAATCTGAGTTTGTTGCCTTTGCCTCTAACATTGAACCTGAAGTTGATACAAATTAGTTGGAACAACAATTGGGAAAAAAAAACACTAAGCATGAAATTTGGGAGAACAAAGACAACTGGTAATCATCTCTGTCCCTCTCTGTCTCCAAACTCAATGATTCAGGTGTCTTGCAGAATAAACACTTGTTATGTATCATGGAGCTACACACACTTGGACAGGACTTTGAAAAGCTGAAGGAGGAGATGTACCCAGGAGGGAAGGAACAAAAGGCTGTGTGTCTCACGACTGGGAGTTAAACTAGCACACCAGTAACAATGCAAGTAGCTACAGTGCTTGGTAATGTCCACTATCCTTCAAAGCATAAATATTAACTTTTCCTCACTCCTGCCTTCCAAATATCACCCAAAATTCCTCTGTTGGCCAGTTTCAACCTGGAACTACACAAACAAAATCAGTCCTGGAAATACTCCTTGTCAACTCAGCATCTATACACAGCTATTTTATAATATTTAACTTCAAATATAGAAAAGAATAAACTTTTCTTCACTTAACATGATAAAACCATATCTTATATATCCAAAAATGAATTAACCCTCTTCCTGAAAAAAGAATGCAAAGTCACTTTTGAGTGATATTCATTTTTCTGCACTCCTTTGAATCCCTAACATGTAAATACTGATATATAAGGTTAACTACCATTAAAGCATCTTATGTTGGATGGTAGGAGAATGAAAGAGGATAAAATGCTATATATATATATATACATATATATATAGTGTACAAAATATGTATATATAGTATATATATGTTTATATGAAATAACAAAGATACATTGATTACTATTACAATTTTTGTTTCTGCAATTTACTATGTAGTTTCAACTGGTACTTTTAACTACCATTTTCTAATTATCAATTCAATTTTCCTTTGGTAATCACCTTCAATAACAGGACATGGCAGTGTTATGAGATTCTCTAAGGGGAATCTTACATTTTGTATATATTCTCTATCACCTCCATTATTTAGCAATCATCTTATTTTTCATTGATAGGAAGGCAGCCAGGTCTATAATCCCTTTCTTTACCCCTATTGATTCACTGAAATGAGGAGATGGAAGTGATCAGGCAAATAGGAATATTCTTGCTTCTCATAGTGAAGACTTCCTCTTTTAAGGGGGAAAACCAAGAGAGTCTGAAGTTGTGGGGATGGGAAAAGCATATATTACACTAGTGGGTCAATGGCCTTAATGGCTAGAAGAGCCCTTCCCTTTTTTTGATTACTGGAACTGTAAATTGTGACTATTGGAGAAACAACGCTGTATCTACATCTGAAAGTGCAACAACCCAGGCCTACAGTGTGTTATTCCCATATCCAATCCAACCAGTGTTATAAATTATCTTTCTTAGGGCAATTCCACTATTTTCTCATGCCAGAGCTTGTGGCTGGTAAACACCTGTAAATCCCAGGCATTATTCCTTGCTGCACTTCATGTGCTATTAAACAAATGGCTTGGTCAGAAGAAATGCTGAACAAAGTATCATGATAGCAAATAAGGTCTATTATAAATGTACTATTCCTTTTTGAGCTCATTGAGGTATAATTTACTTACCTTAAAATTCACCCATTATAACTTTAATATTGAATCCTTTTTAACAAATTTGCACAGTTATGCAGCAATCAGCACAGTTCAGTCGACGAGCATTTGCATACCCAAAGAACCTTCTCGTGCTTATTTGTAGTCAGTTATCCTACTCCAAGCACCAGGCAACCTATGGTCTGCTCCCTGTCTGTATTTTTTTTTTTTACCTTTTCTGGAAATTTATATATATAGAACCATGCAATATGTCATCCTGTGTATCTGGCTTCTCTCACTTAGCATCCTGTTTATTGGGGTTCACTCACATTGCAGCATGTATGAGTAATCTATTTAAGTATTGAATAGTATTTCATCATATGTATAAATAAATTTTGTGTATCCATTCAATGATTCATGGACATTTGGATAATTTGCAGCTTTCAGCAATGAATAATATCTCTTTGAACATTCATATACAGTAGTTATATGAAAATGTTTTTATTTTTCTTGAGTAAATACTTAGAATTGTGATTGATAGGCCATATACTAAGTTTTATGTTTAACTTTTTAAGAAACTCACAGACTAATCTTCCAGAAGGGTGCACCATTTTAAATTTTCACCAGAAATTCGCGAGGGCTCCAGGTTTTACAAAACTTCACCAAGAATTAGTACCGCTTGTCATTTATGGTAGCCATTCTAGTGGCTGTACCAGGGTTTTAATCTACATTTACCTAATAACCAATGATGTTGAGCGTCATTTCATGTGCTTATTCAGGATTCATGTATATTATTTTGTAGCCTATTTATATATTTTACCTAAACTAAAATGTGTTGTCTTATTTGTATTTTGTTGTAGCATTTGTTTATTTACCTAGAATACCAGTTTTTTTAATCAGACATATGATTTCTAAACTGCTTCTCCCTGTCTGTGGCTTGTTTTTCATGATCTTATTGGTATTTTTTGAAAGATTCGTGGTTTAAATTTGATGAAAACTTTTTGAAAGTTTACAGTTGTTTCTCTTTCTCGATGATGCTTTCAGCAAAGTATCTAAGAACTCTTTACTTCATCCAAGGTCAGAAATATCTCTTACTTTTTTATTGTAAAATATTTATATTTTTATCTTTATGACCCGTTTGGAGCTAATATTTGTTATTGCATGAGATGTGGGTCATTTTGTTGTAAAATAATATTGTATTGTCTACTTGTTGAAAATATTTTCCATTCCCCATTGAATTGCTTCGGTCAATTTGTCTTAGTGAATTCTACACTAGGCTATAGCAGGTGAGTCAGGAGGCAACAGAGGAGGAGGAGCTATGAACCCCTGTGCCACACGCTTAACTCACTTGTTTCTTTGTGCAGTGCTTGAGAGGATTCTCATGTATTCACTTCCATTTGATAATAGTATGCTGCAGAGTACGCACAAATTTACGGTCAGGTGCGTCAGACCACACTCATTCCATGAGAGCAGGTCAGGTCACATGGTAAATTTTTGTCTCCAGTTCAAGCATTCATTCTCTACTACTGAAATCTGAATTTCAAAGAACAATTATTGTAAAATCCTAAAAGTTTTACTGTGATTCTTCAATAGGGGTCAGCCAAAGTCTCAATAAATCATCCCCATTTGTCACCTATACTTTGGTCATGAATCCCATCACCTGGTTCTTATGGCCAAGTGGAGGAGCAGCTTGCACAAAAGACCTCTGGATGCTTTCCTCTACACGATATCAAGGAAGTTCTGACATTCTAATTTTATTTAAGTCTTTGGGTACAAGTTTCAATCAAGCAATCAATCAAACATTTAGAGTTGTCCCCAGCCATTCAAGTTAACACATTGAATTCAGAATCGGATTAGTGAATCCAAATCAATATAATGGAGCTGCAACATTTTCCTTCTGCCATGATTCAAAATCTCTAGACTCTGTGGCCATATACATTTTTTAGATATTGGTCAGTATACATTGGCAAAATCTTGCAATTTTTTGATATGCATAGCAACTCTTTACCTTGTGGGCCTTGCTGAGATTTGTAACTGAGTATAGGTCTAGGAACAATGAGAGGTGATAGAAGCGTGTCCCCAGAAGCTTTGAAAGCAGTTCCTTGCAAGGAAACTATTTCAAGGGAGACTGTTACAAATTCTTCAGGAAAGGGAAGATCAATGTTCTCAGACAAAGGGAAGAAGGGTTGTTCTACTGACAAAGAAAGCTCTGGATAATTTAGAGATCCAATATTTGGAACTCATTAGAATCTTCTCACATGGCCTTATCCATATGGGTCACAGAACAGGAAGCTATAAGCTGAAAGAGGAGAAATATTCAGAAAGACACAGCTATAGCTAGCAGGGCATAATAAACTAGGAAAATAAAGAGCTTCAGGGAGAGAGTGAGCAACAAAGTTGTATAGCTGCATTGAGACAAGAAAGCTGAGAACTGCGTGTCCAGGTAGAAAAAAATGAAAAACCTTTTTTTCTAAATTTTAAAGCTTTTTTGTACTCCCGTCTTCCTGACTATCCTAGTCACTTTCCTCTGAATGTTCCTCATTTCTCTGCGACCTTCCAAAATCATGGCATGCAGAATAAAATGCAGCTTTATGTCACTGCATGTGATATAAATTGAACTAAGACACAAAAATACTATTAGTGAGATCAAGTGCAAGACAAATAAACTTACTGAGATGCAATTCACTCATCTTTAAAAGGAGTTTAATGATTCCCAACAGTATTTTGAGGAAGATTATCTCAGAAAATATACATAAAATTTAGTCTTTTAAAAACATAAACACTAAAATATAAACTAGTGCCATCACTAAAAACATTTTAGCTAATGCTAAAAGGAATAGAAATTACATTCATGCAGCAACATCACATTGACGACTCATTTTAGCATAATGTTTACAAAAACCTTAGTTTTTCTTAGCCTGTTACTAAATCACAGATATCTCTCCTGTAATCACAGAATTATCTCTTTAAAATATATTAGACACCAAAATGTATTCTATTTACTTGCTAAAATGATTTGGTGTCACAATCTTCTTATACAGATTGCCTCTGCATAGGTGCCATGCTATCAACACCTATTCAGTACATGTGATGAACAAGTACTATATATATGCTTATACAATTGTTGGAACAAATTTAAGACAAGAACGAATTACAAACTTTTAGCAGCTGCTTCCCACTTTTGGCACTGATGCTTATCACTACTCATAGTGTAAAATCCATCAGTTATAATTCTATTCAGCTTTTCTGTCACTCAATTAAACCTGCATCATTTGAACAACACAGTAAAATGATTTGTAAAACACATTTAAAAAAATTATGTAGGTGACTAATTTTGATTTACTTTTTAAATAATATTTTTCTCATGTTGGAAAAAAGTACAGTGTTCACACGACTGTAAAATATGTTTGGCGGTGGAAATGGTAATGTTTTGCATAAAAGTACAACATGTTTTGATGATTGATTTCCTATTGAAAAGAAACCATCAGAAAAAGACAAGAGGCTAGTCCAAATACTAAGGTTATTTATGAAGTGCATAAGAATATGACCTAGGAACAAGTGAAAATAGATGCAGTAAGTTGATATATTTTATAGGAAAGAAAAAGAAACAAAGCTTACATCCTATTGATTTTTAAGTTATAACAAAAATAGCAAAATATAAACATTTTGGAGTTTAAAGTATAACTATATGTATCTGTGTGTGTGTGTGCACACGTGCATTTGTGTGTGTACATAATCACACTGACTTTTTAATGCTGATTGTGTCTTTTTCATAATAATTGGTTTATTTTGGCTGCTTGTACCTACTTCTTTTCCACTTAAGCCTTTTTTTTTCCTTCAGTTTCACCCATGCATTCATCCTTGGTTTATCACCTGTCCGTTTTAATTTATCATAATTGATTGATATTGACTACTTTAGGAGGAAATTATTTAACTGTGAGTGACTGGGGACTTTTCACTTTATTGAAAAAAATCAGCACACGGGTAAAGGAGGAAACAAATAGACGTCAGCAAATGTGATCATTTGTAGGAAAAAGACTTCAGATGAAATTTGGCTTCTTGAGCTGAATAAAAGCTTATGAAAGTTAAGTTGACATAATTAATCAAATATAAATTTTACATCCTTTCTTGTAAAATAAAACCAGAGATGAAAGTCTTCTTTGAAATTTAATAAGACATGAATATATTCAGAGACTCTATGATGAAATATATACAAAACGAATAAAAACTAACAATATAATCATATTTTCAAACCATTCCAGAAATATTTACTTCTGGGATATATTGTCTCTGAAAAATTTGATCACTAGAGTAGACATTACATATTATATATTTGATATGCATGTACAGTCAAGGAAGATATAATAATAATTCACGTGTTACTAATATGAAACCTTAAATACAACAGATCAGAACCAGAGTTAGCAAGTGCAGCTCAGCTAATCAATCCCGGTGCCCTCAAACTAGATACAGTTTTGTTGTTATTGTTGGGATCTTTCAACAAATTTCTTTTGCTCTCTTGAATATACGATGAATTCTTAATGCTTTTGATAACAACATGAATGAACTGGCTACTGAAATCCATGAGCCAACAGCTAAATCCCTGGTTAAAAATATTTGCACAAAAATTGAAATAGAAGCTATCATTTCACAATCTATTAGAAAGATAAAATTTGAAAAAAAACAGAGGTGAATTGAATATATTTTATGTCTCCTGAAATAAGTAATATAAACAAATTTGAAGATATTTCTCAAAATTCTTTAAGATATTGGTTTACAGTAATTTCAATGAAAATTTACTTAAAATATTAGATATTTTGCAGAAGTTAACATTTTATAAATGTGATTATATATAAGTTCATCAAGTACAATTTGTATGCTTGAAACATTGTGAAAACATCTTAAATCTTAAAAGTTTACCTTAGTTAAGATTCAAATCACGTTACTAAATCTTGATTATAGTAAGAAGCTCAATTGTCAGAAACAATGAAACATACAATAGGCAGAAGAAGAAGGCCTATATAAAGGTTGTTTCTACACATGATGTAATCAACTCCATATCTTCATGTGCTATGTTTTTGCTCTCACCAAAAAAAATTAAAAATCTTTTTCTTTCATATTTTCTGAATTTTCTTTTATAGTTTCTAAAATTTTTTCCTATGTTTGTAGCTCATAGAGATGAAGTCATCTTATATTGTCTCTTAATCACTCTTTTTATGCAGACTGCTCATTCATTCCAGTATTTCTGCCATGCTCATCTCCTGTAAGTAGGCAAAATACAGCATCCCATCTTGGGATGTGGTAGGAATACCATTAGACCACTGAGTTCATATTACTTTTAACATGTTTACATATGAGCTATGAATACAATGACACACTGCCACAACAAGGTTATGTATTGGTATATATAGCACAAAGAATTACACAAAGCCAATATTAAGATTAAATAATAAAATAAATTAAAAGTAGAAGTATCAGGACTGAGAGTACTGGCAGTTTTGCATTCAGAGCAAGCTAGATTTGCTTTCCCAGCTTCATCAGTCACCAGAATCTGTAACTGTGGCATGTTGATGAAGGTTGTCTTTATGTGATTGGTTGCTTTCATCTTTTAGATGTTTGAAACAGTCCAAGAAACAAAATAATATATCAAATGATGCAAGAGAAAATGAATTCAGGAAGTTTATGCATCATGTTTTGAATGATGAGGGCAAACTTGGTAGAAAACAAAATTAGACTAGCTAATATACAGTCAGCTAATAAAAAAGAAAGAATTCCCAAATACAAAATAATACTTAGAAATGATATTTAGAAATATATGCATATATGGATACATTTATGCAGAAATTGATACGAATATTTACACAATATCCATATATGCATACATTTGGTCAAATAATATCTTTCCTATTACCTTGTCTCCTATAATAGAATTTATTCACCAAGACACACTCTCTCTCTACGAGCCCTACACGGTTAGGAAAATCTTTGGTAAACAGAAAACAGTAGTAAATATAATCTAAGCTGGCATAATTATTAAAGTGGCCACTTGTTTTGTAATTGTATGCACATAATCCCAAAGATTTGAACTAGGTAACATATTCTGATTTTTATATAAATCAAATAAATAACATTATACTTTAAGGCATCTGTTTTGAAACAGCCTCCTAGAATTATTCTTGTAAATTTGTATGTTTGATAAAGTTGTAAAAATGTATGATTGTCAACCTCTTAGTGTAATTTTAAGATCATAAAGTATCAGAGATCACATGGTAACACTTTTTTAAATGATGAAATAAGTCATTAGTACTGTAGAATCTGGTGACTTTCCTGTGGTCTCACAGTTTTTTAAGAGGATGTGTCTACTCAAAGCAAAGGGGGAAAATCTGTTTTGGCAGATATCAAGACAAAATTTTTAAAAAACGCTTTCTCTTCAAAATTTTAATTACACAAAAGGATCATTATTCTCCTTGTAGACCCCCAAAAGTGTAGAAATTCTATGAACTAAAAAATACTCTGCTCAGCATCATTCTTAGGTAAAATATAATTTGTATAACTTAATAATTTATTGGATAGTACATTAATCTAAAAATGAATAAGATAAGATATTATGTTAAAAATATTCAGTGCACTTTCAAGTAATTTGGCTTTATGATATTTAAGAGCATCTGTCAGGTTGTAGCAATTGGACAGCCCCATTTGTACAAATAAATGTCTTGTGCGCTTGTCTAAAGACATTATCTTAATTACCTTAAATTTTTGTTCCAGACACAGTTTTTCATTGAAGAATATCCATTATGTACTTGTATGTATGTCTTTTATAGTCAACATTGTGTATTTCTTAATATATAAGGCGTGTCGGTATAATATTTTTAAAACATAATATAATTAAATATGCAAAAGCAAATTAAGTCCAAGGCTTCTACTCTCATGCACATGAATCAACAAACAAAACTTTTGTGAGAAAATCCGGTACAATAAAATGTGTAAAGAGTTTCTTTCACAAGCATCTTTATGTTTACTAAGAAAATCAGCTTAAATTAACTGAAGCCTTCACTATCTTTACATATAGTCCCATTCCACTCAGCTGTTTTTAATACCTGGACTAGTTATGGCCTACAATTAGCCAAGAAGGAAAAGATGATAGCAGCACTAGCCCCAGTTCTCCCTGATCTCTGAACCCCTAGGATCAAAGCGAAACAGTTTAAAGGAGTGTGATTTGTCTCTTGGGAACTATATGGACTGCAACAGATGTGATATAACTGTCCACATTTGTTTGCAGGGTGCACTATGATTGTTTAACTGAGGAAATCAAAGTATTATACCAACAACCAGGATGTGCACCAGAGCAGTACAACTCCCAAGTGGAGCTCTGTTCTCTTACAGTGCACTGGCCAAATTAAAGGGAAATCTTCTCACTGGTTAGATACTTTAAAAAGAGTCACGGCTCCAAGTCTTTGCTATTGTGAATAGTGCTGCAACAAACATACGTGTTCATGTGTCTTTATAGCAGCATGATTTATAATCCTTTGGGTATATACCCAGTAATGGGATGGCTGGGTCAAATGGTATTTCTAGTTCTAGATATTTGAGGAATTGCCACACTGTCTGGAACGAACCCAAATGTCCATCAATGATCGACTGGATTAAGAAAATGTGGCACATATACACCATGGAATACTATGCAGCCATAAAAAAGGATGAGTTCATGTCCTTTGTAGGGACATGGATGAAGCTGGAAACCATCATTCTCAGCCAACTATCGCAAGCACAGAAAACCAAACACCACATGTTCTCAGTCATAGGTGGGAATTTAACAATGAGAACACTTGGACACAGGGTGGGGAACATCACACACTGGGGCCTGTCGTGGGGTGGGGGTTGCAGGGAGGGATAGCATTAGGAGATATACCTAATGTAAATGACAAGTTAATGGGTGCAGCACATAAACATGGCACATGTATACATATGTAACAAACCTGCACGTTGTGCACATGTATGCTAGAACTTAAAGTATAATAATAATTTTTTTTAAAAAAGAGTCACGGCATTTTTATAGGGATATTTACTCCAAGACTTTCTCAAAAACTTTAGAATTTGATGATTACTACCTTAACTGACATTCTCATTTAAAAACAAGTTGGTAAGGCTATACATTATAGCATTGTGTGTGTGTGTGTGTGTGTGTGTGCACGTGCCATGGATTGATATCTGCTAAGAAAAACCAAAACAATGCAAAACAAACAAATCCCAACAAACACATAGAAAATTTCCAATTTAGTTTTAACCACTCTTGAGAATAATTCAATGTTAACTGTTTCTTTTGCCAAATAAAAAGTAAAAACATATTTTTTAATAATTTTGTATATGTGTGTTTGTAATATACTTGTATGTTTTATATATAAACTCATACATGTAAAAAAACACACATATGTGTGTGTATTTGGAATTTGTATTTCCCCAAAAATTATTTGAATTATTGTTTTTCCAAATGATTTTCCTAAAATTTAAATTAGCATGCTTTGCAACTAATCTTTTCAGAAAAGATAATTACTTGCATGTTTATTGATAAGTTATATCAAGTAAAGACTAAAGAGCTAAACTAAGCAATAGATAAAAGTAGTGGGAGAAGGAAAGAGAGAGAGAGGAAGGGAAGGAGTGAGAGAGGGAGAGATAAAGAGAGAGAGAAATTATATTTCAACCATAAGAGATATGGCAAAATTTAGAGGCCTAAATTCAGTGGCTTAAAATCACTCAATAGTCTGCAGGTTGGCTTCAAATTCACTATGTTAGGCTTGTCTCCAACCTCTGGTCTTTGGCCTTCAGTTTCTAGTTTTCAAGCTGCAAATTTGATTGTAGTCTGCTTTTTGGACCAGCAGCTACCTGGGCTGTATGACCAGCTTTATATTATCTTACTCTGAGGACAAGAATGAGACATGTTCATCTCATGGTAGGTTGCTGAAATATAACACAGCAAGTCCAACTTCGCAAATATATTTCAACTGTATGCTTATTTCATGCCAGCTGATATCCTGTTGGCCAAAATAAGTCACATGTTCAAGCCCATGTGCAAAGAGGTGTGGATATGTACTTCACATGCCATAGACCACGTTAAGAATATGAAGGTGTAGTTTAACTAGAGCAGACTGAAGAATTGACAATGATCCATAAATTACACATCACAGAAATGTCCTAGCTTAGAGTATCTACTGAGTGCAGGAAATTTTTGAAGGGCATGTATATATTTGATCATTCATTTTGCAAACAATCTTTTGCAAAAATTACCATGGTTATTTTCTATGGTACCCACATGGAAACTGAGGCTTAAAAAGAAAATGTGGTTTTCTCAGCAACATTCATTTTTGTAGATGTCCTAGTTCATTCAGGAGGCTAGAACAAATTAACATACACTAGGAAGCTTATAAGTAACAGAAATGTGTTTCTTATACTTCCAGATGCTGGGAACTTCAAGATTAAGTTACCGGCAGAATTGAGATCTAGTGAGGGCAGGCTTCCTGGTTCATAGGCGGCCGCCTTCTCTTTGTGCCCTCATATGGTGGAAAGGGTGACAGAGCTCTCTTTGGTATCTTTTTTTATAAGTAAACTAATCTTGTTCATGAGGGCTTCCCCCTTCTGATATAATCACCTACCAAATATCTCATCTCCTTATACTAGCATATTGGGGTTTGTGATTTCAACACAAAAATTTTGGAGGGACGCAAATATTTAGTCTATAGCAGTAGAGTAGGCTTGAGAGTCATACCCAATTCAACTGATGTTGCAACATTGGCATTTTGGTGACTTGTTGCCTCTGTATAGAAGAGAATGTGATTCCAGAAATCCTGTTAGAGAACTTAGCCCTTCACAGTGGTGAAGAGGAGAGACCTGATGGAGGGTGCTGGATCACAGAAGGGAGGGTGACGTCCTTTGGCCCAAGCTACAATCTAGGAAGATATGGTCTCTCTTGTATCTTTCCTTATTGCTCACTACACTCTTCCTGTCATATCCTTATTGCAGAAGTGGGGCAGTGGCAGGCAGGGCATGAGAATTTCCTCCTTTCATAACAGCATGGATGGAATAGATTGTTGTGCATGGGCAATAGGCACCCATTTTGAAATAAATACATTTATCTTCTAGATAAATAGATCGGTAAGGGAATACAGATTCACGGGCCAGAATCATCGTTCCCCAGACACTGTTGGTACAAATAAAAGTTACCACTCCATGGACTAGCAGTTTGAGACAAACAGGAACTGCACATTTTGATTGCTTCATATGTGCTGACCTGTCTTGATTTATAGACCATCTTGGAAAATTGTGTTAACCCAAAGTGACTATACTAAACCAACCTTAATAATATACACCCTTACTCTTCAGAAACACAAACTTTATCTGACCACTGTTCATCAACTGTGAAGACTGAAGGGTTGGCGTTAGGTAATAACCTATGATGAAATCATTTAATATCCTTGGAAGGCATATAGATTCTAAAAGGAATCACAGAGAACACATTGGTGAATATACCCAAGGGGCAGTTCTCAAAAATTCACTTCTCACATTTTTGTGGCATATTACAATGTTCAAGCCTGCTTATTAGAATCGTTTTAAATTTCTAAGTCAGTCATGAGCATATAACTTTGCTAGAATCTGCCTTTTTTATTGAAAACTTTCTCAATATTTCAGTAACTAACTTCAGTAAATAATGTATTTTGGGGGGAAAAATCTTACTGCAGGCTGTGTTTACAAGTATATACTATATATATTTATATACATACATATATATGTATATATAATACTTTAAACTAAATATGTAAAGTGCAGGTTTATTTGTTTGTATGTTTGCTTAGGATCTTTCCCTCTGCTGTGAGAAAGATTGGCTGCATTTTTCTACACTAACACCTTGATCTCAATCCAGGTTCACACAGAGATGACTTCAATCCTTGCTGCAGTTTGAATATAAGCCTCATCCTTGGCCAATTATGGCATGTATCCATTCAGCTACAATGATAAGTTCAGAAATCATCATGTGATCAAAGCTGGGCCAATAAGAACACATAAAGTTAAGTTGTATTTTGTTGTTGTTTTATATTGAGAGTTAGTGTCATACAATGTAGTATTACAATGGAATGTGGTACTGTAATGGGAAGGTAAGATAGAAGTACGGAGTTATGAATGGTTAACTTGGCCTCCTGATAATAAAGAAAGTAAACACAACTAAGGTAGAGCCAAGAATGGAAACTCCCAGGTAATGTTTCCTATATCTAGCTGTAACTGAGGATTTATTCCTGGGCCTTTATTTACTTATTTATTTAGCTGCCATGATAGTTTATTCGATTACTGGGCCTTTAAATTTAAAACACCAAAGGATATTTTTAACGATTAGAGGGGAGCTTTGGATACCTGCAATCAAACTGATAATAATGATTTGTTGTGTTATTAATAACCACAAATTCTAAAAAGATCGAATTTATGATAGTTACATGTAATTTACTCTGTTGTCTTAGAGTGAAACTTGAATACTCATAATAATAATGAGACCCATTGCATATCATATTCAAATGAGAAATTTTTCTAGAAAAAGGACAGAGTTCTAAGAATAAACCATCCAGTAATCAACTGTGTTGACACTTTACATACATCTTACCAGGATATGGTAATAGTTTATTTTTAAAAAAATAAACAAATATTAAATATACTGGATTTTTTTAAATGCCTATTTTATAAAATTTAGCTACTGCAGGTGGTAAAAATCTCTCAACTCAATTGCTATTAGGAGAGTTATTTATTTTGCTATACCAGATTCATTTAGATATATTATTGGTTAATGGACACTAAATGGCAGGTAATATGTACAAAAAAAGCAACATTTAAAATATCGTTCTTCACAATTAGTGAGGAATCTCTTTAAAGAAAACTTAGATATAAATTTGTATTTAATTAATTGTAGTCATACTGTTACCGGGAATTCTGCGTTTAATGGGTTCTTTAATCAAGGAGATCAACAGAGCTGGAGCTCTGGAACAGCAATCTCTGTTCTTGTGACAGTGAGCAAAGAACTGCCGATGAACACCAAAGTGTAAGTTCAAAGCGAAGTTTGTTGAAGCACAGTAATACACTCTCAGAGGAAGAACGGGTTGATTTCTGCGAAGTGAAATCAGCACCAATTTACAGAGCTCAAAGTGCTTTTATGGGATTTGTCGGGAGAAATTAAGATTCGGGCTGTGCCTGAGTGACAGTTTGATGTTATTTGATTGGCAGTTATATAACTAAAGTTAAACTGCTCATGTTTTTACATGTAATTCATTAAGAAAAGCCCACTCAGGGAGCAAAACTACGTGTAAAGCTTATTATAATGAGGGTATAATGAGCTTAGGGTCAACTTGAAGATTCAGTTTCAGGTTACTGGGCACTGGCCAACTAGGGAATGTCCATCTGTACCTTTGTTTCTCCTTCTACAGGATGTGCTGGCCACAGACCTTAACACAAACTCCATCAGTAAGGGGAGAGTTAGGGCAGTTCTGGGGCTGAACTTGGATGGGCCAGGGGCTGTCTTCGTGACAGCCTTTCTGCTCTCTTCTGCTAGCCCCTCCAGCTGCTAATGTCTCTCTCACTACCTAACAATACAACTTGAGCATCTACATTTGTATGAGACTTCAAGTGACTTTGAACAATTCCAGAATTAAAATATTAAGAATATATGCCTCCAGATGTATGTAATAAAGGGAAATATTAAACAAGAACTTTGAATTCCATATTCACAACCTATTTTCCAGTTGTACAGACATTTCAATATGCGCAACTGCAACTGTTTGAATGTTTGTCTCTTCCAGAACTCATGTTGAAATTTAATTGTCATCATAGCAGTATTATGAGGTGGGACTTTTAAAAGGTGATTAGGCCCTGAGGGATACATCCTCATGGTGGGTTGCTGCCAATATAAGAGGGTGAGATTAGCTCCCTGTTGCTCTCTCTAGCCCTCTATTTTCCCTTCTGTCATGTGATTACAGAACAAACCTGTCCTCATGAGATGCCAGCCCCTTGATCTTGCACTTCCCACCCTCCAGAAATGTGAGCCAATACATTTCTGTTCATTATAAACTATACACTCTAGCATTCTGTTGTGACAGCAAAAGACAAACTAAATGACTTAGAATTTTAATTAACTGGATCAATAGTTTTTGAAAATAACATTAAAAACATAATAATTGTACAAACACATTTTATTCACTTATCTTTTCACTGTTATATACATTTTCATAATGACCTTTAATGTTTTAGAGCTGCCAGTGCTTTAATATTATATTATGTTCATTATTACGCCCATTTGTACTTGCACAATTTTTGTATCTTATTATTTATTGTAGTTTGAGGATGTGCATTCCAGTTTAATTTTCTTAAATAACAAATTGGATTTCTGTGACTTTTTAAGAAATTAATATAATCGTTGTATTTTCTGATACTTTTCTAACATTTTAGGTGTGAGGATAACTTTTCAAGGTTTCATATAAGGAGATAAAATGCAACCATTATTCCCTTCTGAAAGAAGAGTATTTAGTAGAGAAACTATCACTATATTATCCTCTTTTTATTAAGTCTTTAAAGATAAGATAAAATAAGCAGTCTCATAAATATGAGTTTATTATTCAGCAATAGATTTAAAACTAGTTTCACCAATTTATAATCTTGGAAAATACCTACTCAGAACATAGTTTGTATTTTGAATGTCATTTGATTTTATAGAATTAGAAAAACATCTAAGTTTGATGTTAACGCAAGGCATACACACACAGGCACACACACATTCATTTTCTTCAACCATATTTCAATTTTAACTGGAGAAAACACTACTTACATTTAAGAGCTTTTGATATATTTTAATCTTTAAGACTGTTTTGCTATTGTAATAGAGTCTAGAGCAGTCCCCATTCTCTTTTTACTTTTACTTCTATGCAGTGCCTGTGGTAACTGATCATCTTTACTGACCACAGCCCTTCACATCAAATTTAACAGGTCATTTACACATCAACTCTAACATCTAGCAACTTTAATGTAGTTTGCTTTTGTCTTATTAATGATATTTATGTTATATCTAGGTAAGTGTATTAAGTTATCTTTGCTTTAAAAAAAAGAAAATATTTCATTCCTCAATAAGGACCAATTTGATTTAGGAAATGTAAAGTTACATAATTCTCAGCGAAGTAACATATTTTGGAAATGTACTACAAGAATATATTATACTTTATGGTTTATAAAGTTGACTGATAATATAAATCAACTGGGAAGTTTGCTAATAATACAGATTCCCAATACACAACTCAGATTTAATGAAGCTGAATCTCCAGGGATGAGACATGGGAATTCTGTTTTTAATATGTGTCTCAGATGATTGGTATAATTGGTGTAATCAGATGATTATATTTGAAACAAGTTCAAAGTTAGATGTGCCTCCTGACTATAATAACTATGAGAGGCTCTCCTGTTATGCTAAATTACTTAGTTTTCACAGCAGACAAAGAATCTTTGAAATATTCTGATTAGACATAAATGAGCAAACATGTACCATCAAAAGATAACTCTTGGAGCAATGTGACAAATGGTGGTTGATACTAGAGGCAAGAAAGCTAATAAATGGCACCTGTTTTTCAGATGTCCAGTGAGGTAATCCTATAATAGTGTGGTTACTGTGGCATCTTCGCAGAAAGATATGACTTTGAAAGGCATGAGGAAATAGCTTTACTTGCTGATTATTAGGGATAAAAGTAATCTACTGTATTAGATTGTTAGGGCTGCCATAACAAAATACCATGGACTATATGGCTTAAATAACAGAAGTTTATTGTCTCACACAGTCCTGGAGGCTGAAAATTCAAGATCAAGCTGTCAACTGGTTTGGTGTCTTCTTAGGCCTCTCTCTTTGGCTTGCAGATAGCCACATTCATGCTATGTGCTCAGGTGACCTTTTCTCTGTATACATGCACAATCCTAACATCACTTTTAGCGTACAAAGTTCCTCTTCATATAAGAACACCATTCAGATAGGATTTGGCCACACCCTAAATGTCCTTTTTAACTTAGTCACAACTTCAAAGGTCCTTCCTTCAAAAACAGTCATATTCTGAGATACTAGAAGTTAAAGTTTCAACATATTAATTGGGGAGGGAGAAAGATTCTGCCTATATGTGTAAGGCTCAGAAGACACCAAGAACAATGGTTTGACACCTAATTAGGTGTCAATGCACTTTTCCTAGACAGGGATACATATAAATGGTAAACAACATGGATAATATGGTTCATTAGAATATGTTGTGTTTGAATTGCTTATAGAAAATTAAAGCAGAGACGCAAGTAGACAATAGATTTATCCATCTATGTAGGAATGTGTGTGCCTCTGTGTGTGTGTTCATGTATGTAAGCTGGGTATACAAAATAAGATTGCTGCATTAGAAGGAAGTAAAACAGTAGTTTCCAGGGGATGGAGAGAGGCAAATGGGCAGTTGATGTTTAATGTGTGCAAATTTTAGTTTGGGATGATGAAACAAGCTCTGGAGATGGATCGTCGTGATGGTTACATAACAATATGATTGTACTTATTGCCACAGAACTGTATACTTAAAAATGATTTAAATGGTCAGTTGTATGTTATTTATATCACAATAAAAACACAGTTTCTACCACTCCAAAAAAGAAAATATAATATAATATGAGGGAAAAATTAGACAAAGAATAGTTCTTATGTTTACTCTTCAAAATATCCAAAAGTGTTATCGCTGATTTAATTAAATTTATTTTTTTCCCTCATGAGTCATTATTAGCTGTGCAACAAACAACTTTAATTCTCTCTTGTGAAAGAGGCTTAACTGTATATTTCATTAAATGAAGCTTAGATGTTACTTAGCCTTCCTGGTTAAGTGCTTTGTGTTGTTCCTTATGTGTAGCTGGATGAAAATATAGAGTGGTTAGGTGTGTATTTCTGTACTAGCACAACCTCTATTACCTTCTCTTTTTTTTTCTCTTTTTTTTTTTTTTTGAGACGGAGTCTCACTCTGTCACCCAGGCTGGAGTGCCGTGGTGCAATCTCGGCTCACTGCAAGCTCCGCCTCCCGGGTTCACACCATTCTCCTGCCTCAGCCTCCCGAGTAGCTAGGACTACAGGTGCCCGCCACCATGCCCTGCTAATTTTCTGTATTTTTAGTAGAGACGGGGTTTCACCGTGTTGGCCAGGATGGTCTCGATCACCTGACCTCGTGATCCTTCCGCCTCGGCCTCCCAAAGTGCTGGGATTACAGGCCTGAGATTACCTTCATTTTTCCTCAAGAAATTGGCTTCTCAACCAATTAACGTGTTTCAAGGTTTTTATCTTTTTATGTAATTAATTATTCCTTAAATGATTTAGTTAGAGTAAGTCACTTTATTCAACGAAAACAGCAGCCTCTAAATTTTTGGCACCAGGGACCGGTTTCATGGAAGACAATTTTTCCATAGACCTGGGTGGGGGAAGATTTCAGGATGATTTAAGTGCATTAGGTTTATTGTGCTCTATTTCTATTGTTATTACAGTGTAATAAATAATCAAATAATTATACAACTCACCATAATTGAGAATCAATGAGAGTTCTGAGCTTGTTTTCCTGTGTGAAAGGAAAATAAATCTCGATGCCCCAATCACTCAGCTAAAGGAAAAAGTCAAGCTGGGAACTGCTGAGGGCCAAACTGCCTCTCATTGTATTCGAAGTCACCCCTCTGCTCACTGAGATCAATGCATATCTGATTGCCTCCTTTGGAGAGGCTAATCAGAAACTCAAAAGAATGCAACCGTTTTTCTCTTATCGACCTATGACCTGGATGTCCACTCCCTGCTTCAAGTCTTCCCACCTTTGCTTCCAGTTGTCCCACCTTTGCTTCCAGTTGTCCCACCTTTGCTTCCAGTTGTCCCGCCTTTCCAGACTGAACCAATGTTTTTTTGTTTGTTTGTTTGTTTCGAGACCGAGTCTCGCTCCGTCTCCCAGGCTGGAGTGCAGTGGCGAGATTATCATGTGTAAATGCTAGGAAATCATTCTACATATTATTTTGTCACAGCATACATTTATTTCTCCTGTGAGAAGACGTAAAAGTGGAATTGTTGGAGCATAGGGTAGGTATATGCTTGGATTTATTACACATGATAAATAAACATCCTCTCCCATCAACAATGTGTGAATGTTTCAGTTGCATAATACAACGCAGCGAAACCGTTTTAAAAAACTGATCTGACACTAGCTTTTGCATTTAATAGCTATCATGATTCTTTTTTTTTTTTTTTTTTTTTTTTTTTTGAGACGGCGTCTCCCTCTGTCACCCAGGCTGGAGGGCAGTGGCGGGATCTCGGCTCACTGCAAGCTCCGTCTCCCGGGTTCACTCCATTCTCCTGCCTCAGCCTCCCAAGTAGCTGAGACTACAGGCGCCGGCCACCACGCCGGGCTAATTTTTTTGTATTTTTAGTAGAGACGGGGTTTCACCGTGTTAGCCAGGATGGTCTTGATCCCCTGACCTCGTGATCCGCCCACCTCAGCCTCCCAAAGTGCTGGGATTACAGGCCTGAGCCACTGCGACCGCATGAACCAATGTTTATCTTGCTTATGTTGTTTAATGTTTCCTGTCTCTCTAGAATGCATAAAACCAAAGTGTGCTCTGACCATCTTGGGCACAGGTCGTCAGTTTTAGGGACAAGCTGACATCCCCGCTCCCCCCACCCTCTGCCAACTCAATGCCACTGACCCTTACCCTGAATACTCTGCAGCTGCATTCTTGGACCCTTATCTAGGCGCTACAGCAAGGTCACCAGACTTGCTTACAGCCCTCCAGTGGCATGGGGGAGGTCATGAGAAACGTGGATAAACCTAAGTTACACCCTCTTGTAAATTCCTATATTGTAAGCCAGTCACGAGACGATATGTGGTAAAGTTAATCCATGAACAACCCCGGCGTCTCTTTCCCCCGTATAAACCCCTCATTTTGTAAGCTCAGGGCTTCCTCCTCAGACTGTGGTGGAGCAGCCCTGCAGCTTAATGAACTTACTCACCTGACCTTGGGTCTCTCTCTCTCTCGCCCTTTCTCGGCTAACCTTACAGTCAGGAACTCCTGAGGCTGTGTCACAGACACGTGTCCTAAACCTCGGCAAAATAAACTTTCTAAATTAAATGGAACATGTCTCAGATTTTTGGGGTTTACACCTGCAACTAGACTATTCCATCTGGGGTGATAAGAGACAGTGGCAGATCATCAGGCACTAGATTCTCATAAGAAGCATGCAACTGTGCCTTCACATGTGCATTTCACAATAGGGTTCATGCAGCTGATTATCCAATGCCACCGCTGATCTGACGGCAGAGGAGCTCAGGCAAGTCAGGTGAGGGATGGGGAGTGGCTATAATACAGACAAAGTTTTGCTCACGGCCCCCTGCTTACATCCTGCCGTGCAGCCCAGTTCCTAACAGGCCACGGACCCACACGAGTCCAGTCTGTGGCCTGGGGTTTGGGAACCCCTGGACTAGAACACTCAAGACCATATGACACAACATCTTTTCTATATGATTTTGTGTTACATGTCTCATGTAAGCATGTTGCATGCTTACATGAGACAATAAAATTCCATTAAAGAAAGAAATTAGAAAACATTTTACACATCACTTTGTGACAAGTTCAAGAGATCATATGTAAAAACTATTAAGCTGAAAGTATCCAGAAAAAAAAGTAAGATAAATAGTGTCCATTAATTATTTTCTCTAAAAATATGAAAGTCATATCAATTTTAAGTCACTAGTTTGCAAAGGAATCTCAGCAATACAGCTCTATACATTAAAACAATATTATCTAAGAAACTACATCTTTACACATGCATACTGGTTTATTTATATGAGAGTTTATTAACTTGAATTTAATATATTCTATATTTATAGTTAAAAACCAATATAATATTTCTCTGTTCTCATAAGTAGTTTTGTTACCTGTAAAAGTTGTCCAGGTTCTTGGCATCTTGAACAAAAAATTGGACAAAATGCACAAAGCGAGGAAAGCAAAAGCAAGGATTTATTGAGAATGAAAGTACACTCCACAGTGTGGGAGCAGTCCCAAGCATAAGGTCTTAAGAGCCCTGCTTACAGAATATTCTGGGGTTTCAATACTCAAGAGATTTCCTATTGGTTACTTGGCATATATTCTATGTAAATGAAGAGGATGAAGTGAAGTCACAGGGTCATTTACTCAGAATGTGCCCTATTGTAAATGGAGAGGATATTACTTGGTGTGTGTGATCTAGGTAAATGGAGAGGATGAATGTGAAGTTACAAAGTGTAAATAAAGAAGATGTTACTTGGTGTGTGTGGTCTATGTAAATAGAGAGGATGAATGTGAAGTTACAAAGCCATTCACATTCTTGTCATTGCTGAAGTGCTTTCATTTGATTTAGTTCTAGAAAGTCAGCATGGATCAGCCTTATGTTCCCCACCTACAGGCCCTATTCTTCTGCCTCAGTTTCAGAAAAAAATGTTTCGAATAACCTATACAGTTAAATATTTCTGTTATCTTAGTAATTTACATTATTCTTAGATTTTATTTTCTTGAAAAGAAAACCCTAATAATAGTACCAACATTATTACACCCCCTCCCTCAACCAAAAAAAAAAAAAAAGCTAATACATTGCTCTCACTTTATATATAGTTGGAAATTTTATATATGTACATACTGTATATACTGTACCTGTGTACATATACACCAAATATAAATGCTTATATATGTATATACACCTATGTGTTCATATATATCATTTATTTAATATTGTGAATATAGTTATTTATTATTATTTCCTTTGAAATATTCTTTCTACAATAGTTAAAAATGCCAATTTTAAATTTTGTTTATTAAGTATGTTTTATTTTTATTCACCTTGACTTTCAGAGAAGGGCAATTGAAACAAATATAACAATATTATAAAGATTTTAATGCTATTGATGGAAATTTTTTTGAATTTTTGTATTTATCTATTTTTCATGAAGGACATGAACAATTAATTATCAAAATGGAAAAAAAATAGCTGAAACTTCAAGGATATTCTATAATTTTTTTTTTTTGCCATGATTCATCTCAGACCATCTGTATGGTGGCAATAAATCAGTAAAAAAATATGCCCATGTGTTTCTTCAAAATATAATTTAGTCTACTTCCTCCCCCAAACAGTTTTTCACTTCCTACGGATAGTGATTATATTTTATTTACATAAACATGGTGGAAAGATTATTGTGTCTTCCCAGCTGCAGATACCTGGAAATGGTTTCTTGATTACAGCTCTCACTGGTTTAGAGTAACCTTCGTACATTTTGTGAATCAGTTCCGTCTATATCCCTTATGGATAAAGTTGCAGAATAGTTTTAAATTTTTTTCCTTAGTATTTTCTGTATTCAGTATTCTACTTCATTCTTGCAAAACAGGAGAACAAACCCACAGAGTCTAGTTTCCAGAAGGAGACCAAATAAAGCACATTCTTTTGCTATTGAGTTGCCCCAATAACTGGTTAACTTCTTGTCTAGCTAGGTGTCTCCAAGATGTTTCAGCCTTCTAATTCTAACTGGAAAGAATCTTATGCTTTTTTTAGATATTCTTGTGTATTAACTTTTTCTAGCAGCTTTTACATTAACATGTAGAAGATTAAAACATAAGCGACTGAAAAAATCCAACATTAGCAGGTTAAACAGCTATTGTTTTTCCCACTGTTAGACGTGTGCATGCATTAATTGATGTTCAGAAAAATTCAGTAACACGCTCAAAGTTGTGGAGCCCAAGTTTGAAAATGTCACTGTTTTATATCTCTACACAGTAGTTATTTTTCCTGGTATACCACACTGCCTCTAAGAAAGATTAAGCTTCTTTGCTGGCATAGGTTGATATGATCCAGAATCTTATTTTTAGTTGTCTAAGGATGCCACTTAATGCTGTTTATGTATTGATTGTTTCAGGTATAGTATTATTTGTGTTTACCATATTAGTTCTAGGCTATACCAGCACTTAAGCTTTCTATAAAAACCAACACTTGGCTATGTATGATGGCTCACGCCTGTAATCCCAGCACTTTGGGATGCTGAGGTGGGCAGATCACCTGAGGTCAGGAGTTTTGAGACCAGCCTGGGTAACATATAGTGAAACCCTGCCTCTACTAAAAAATACATAACTTAACTGGGCATGGTGGTGCATGCCTGTAGTCCCAGGTACTCGAGAAACTCAGGTAGGAGAATCACTTGAACCTGGGAGGTGGAGGTTGCAGTGAGCCGAGATCACACCACAGTACTCCAGCCTGGACAACAGAGCAAGACTGTGTCTCAAAAAATATAAAATAAAATAAAATAAAATAAAATGAAATAAAATAAAATAATAAAACCCTTGCTTTTTGCTAAGATTCTTTATGTTTCAAGGTTTCAATAAATATGAATTCTTATATCAATATTATAGAGATCCAATTCAATTGAACTCAGTTGGAATAATAATTTTTGTGTTAATATAATTTTGTAGTTATTTTCCATCCATATTCTTATCTGCAGTGTACAGTTATTATTTTTATCTCCAAAAATATGATAAGGATGTAGTGACACTTCCTTTTACCTGTTAAATTTTTACAAATTTTTTATTTTACAAATCTAAAGAAACTGACCAAAACATTGACCTTTTATTTAATTTTTAGTTTGTAGTTAATACGGAAACACAGTGATTCTCACATAAATTCATTCAGGATTAACTTTGATTTCTAGACTCATTTAATAAACTGGCTTATTGATATATTCACTTAACATATGTGAAAAAGAAATCTTATTTTTGCCATCACCACCAAATCACCAAAGCTGTTTTTCTCCTACTCTTCCACAAATTTTGTCAATATTTGTTTTCTGAAGCCAAAACTTGAGATTCAACTTCGATTCATTTTTTTCCTGACAACTTGCATTAACATCATAAATAAATCCTATCTGCTTCTTATTAAAATACATCAAAAAATTTACCAATTAATTTTTGTCCTAGAAATAACACTTTCAGTGCTATGGTAATGCTATCTTTTTTTTTCCTTCCCATTATGATTTTCACCATGGAGACTGATGTGGTTTGGCTGTGTCCCCACCCAAATCTCATCTTGAATTTTAGCTCCCACAATTCCCACATGTTGTAGGAGGGACCTGGTGAGAGGTAATTGAATCATGGGGGCAGGTCTTCCCTGTGCTGTTCTTGTGATAGTGAATAAATATTACAAGATCTGATGGTTTTAAAAAGGGGAGTTTCCTTTCACAAGCTCTCTTCTGTTGTCTGCCACCATGTGAGATGTGCCTTTCCCCTTCCACCATGACTGTGAGGCTTCCTCAGGCATGTGGAACTGTGAGTCCATTAAACCTCTTTCTTTTGTAAATTGCCCAGTCTTGGGTATGTCTTTATCAGCAGCATAAAAGCAGATTAATACAGGGACATGCCTGAACTAGTCTGCTGGAATTTGAGTCCACCTGTAGTGTCCAAGCCCTTTTAGGTAAGGCTATCTTGACAAGCCAGCCCCATCAACTAATTGAACAAGCCCAGCTGAGCTTAGCAAGCCTGTGCCAGTTCAGAAGAATTGACCAGCCAACTCACAGATTTATTGGAAATAAAGGTTTATTGCTTTTTGTCATTGACGTATTGTGATTGCTTGTTAGGAAATACTATGTGATATTAAATTAGTGAAAGTGTATGAGTGGGTGTGTGTGTGTATCTGTGTATAAATTTTCTTGGTTTGACCTTGTCTCATTTTGGTAATTGAGTTACATAAGCATGTTCAAATGCATTAGATTAGGTAGCTTGTCATGTTTTCTATGCTTTGAATAATTTTTACAACAGCTACATTCCTCATTCTTAAGTATTTCCATTTATTTTTGGTTTATTAAGATTTTTGTATAATTCCTGGAGCCAATTTTGGTTTTTGATAAGCTTTAGAAAATTTTTCCATTTTAGTCACATAAATATGCATATTTGAATCTATATTTTCATATTACTGTCTTATTTTTAATTTAATTTACTCTATGGTCCCTCTCTTTTAGATTTATTTGATGAACTATTTCTGTTATTAAATTTCTGTTTATTCTGTAACATTTTATACCTTATATTTTATTTATGTTAATGTAATTATCATTTGTGATCATTTCAGTGAAAAGCTATGTTCATTTAGTTTTAATGTTTCATCTAATAAAGAATTATTCAGAAATAGTTTTATATGGGCTTAGGGAAAGTGTTTTATTATTTCCTCAATTAATTTTATCATAGAAGTTAAAAAATGATTATTTTCTAGAATAAACATGGTTTTCATTATAGATTTTTTTGAAAGTTTATAGTGATTTATTTATGAAAATATAAATAATTATATGGTAAATCATGATTTTTGCTTGAAAAAATATTAAATCTCTTTTTACTGGATATACAGTATTACAGCTCTTTGGCTTATTTTCATAATTGCAGTATTTAAATCCTTGCATACTCTTTTTTTCCACCTTATATCTTGATTTCTGGGGGTATAATATCAGTCTTCAACAAATATTTTAATTTTTTGGCCCTTTCTATTACATATGTAAAGCTATTACATTGGGTAAATACAAACTTGTGACTGCTATGTCATCTTGGTGAATTATTCTTTTTATCAACATTCTTGCATCTTTTCCATTTCTTTCACAAGATAGGATGTTGCCTGTTACATGATTGTTCATTTGTCAGTTCTCTCCTTTATTTTTATTTATTTATTCTGTGATTTTTATTCTCACATTCCTATACCATTTTAAATTTTTCTCTTTTGTATAGAATACATGTTATTTCTTATACTTTGAATTATTATGGTTATCATTACTATTGTAATTATCTGATTTTTATTTATAATATTTTTCTACTTCTTCAATTTCCCTTGCATTTGTCTCATACACTGCTTTTTTTGTTTGTTTGTTTGATTGTTTTATTTAGTCATTTGTTTGTTACTTTTTAGCTCTATTAGTTGGAGAATAATATCTTCTATTCATATTTCTTTAGTGGTTCCCTTTAACATTATAATTTTGTGTTTAGCTTTTTTTTTTTAAAAAGTATAGTGTCAACTATACATCCCTATTAAGCTTCTTAATCTGTTTTACTAAGACTATACTCAACAACTATCATCGTTCTAACACCTGCAGTTTTAACTATACAGTTATAATAAACTTTACTTTTTAATTGATCAAACATAAAGATACACTGATGTCTGTTTTCCACTGCTTTCTGTATCCCACTGCCTAAAAATCCATATTTTTTGTAGAAGTAAATATTTATAGCTCTTATGTTATAAGCCTAATGCCTAAAATATTTAAATATTATATGACTGAAAATATCTTCATCACTTTCATAACAAAATTAGAGTTGAGCTAAATATATTATTTTATATTCTCAGCACCAGAGTTTTTCTTAGTATTCTGTAGTTATTGCTCTGAAATTCTCTTGCATCTAATGTTGCTTATAGAAAATATTGTGTCAATATTACTATCCTATTTTTATTTATTTCTCTCAGTCCATTTTCTCTTTTTTTTTTCCTTCTTTCTCTACTACCTTTTGGAATTTTGTACTTTTTCCCTAATGTTCAGAAATCCCAATGCCATGTGTATAAATAGATCTTGCTGTTAAACAAAGTTTCTGATTCAGAAATCAGTGTACTCTAATATTGAAAAACCACAATTTAACAGTTCTAAATTTTCCAAATTTTACATCCCACACAATCTCTCTTCACTTTATTCTGGAAATTATTTTATACAATTTGAGGATTTCTCCCTTTATTCCCTATGCTTAATTATTTTTATACTATATTTTTGTTATATTTTGGAGATATTCTTGAACCTCCATTCACTAGTTCACTGATTTTTCCTATAAACTCTCCATTTTGCTATTCAAAGGATTGATTATTTTACAATAAAATTTCCATTTTTAAATCTACCCGTTATACCAACTTACTTTTTGTTTTATAGGTGTATTTCACCTAACTTTCTGCAAATATACATTATTTTTATTTTAACATACCACTTCAAATCTTTTTCCATTCATTTGTCCCTGACTTTCACCTCCCTTCGGATTGATGTCTTCTTTACATTCCTCCCACCTTTGATGACAATTCCCTGCTTTGTCCTGAACTGTGTTTTTCTTTTTTGATCTGATGCCATCTTGTTTTAGACTGGCAAAGATTTCTTCATGGTTTTTGATCTATTAAGACTCTCACCTTTATTAGAACACTGCCATGTATGAACTTCAAGGTATTTTCTATCATAAATAGAATCCATCAGCCTCAAACCATACAATAAATAGTGTACTATTTGTTTTTCAAAATAAATAAAATACATTAATTATGAAATTCTTTCTACAAGACAGTCCTCCTTTCATAGAACTGTAGACTGTAGAAGTAATTGTAGTGATAAGAACATCTTAATTCTCTATTCATACCTTGTATCTAACCTTGGAACTGAAAATAAATATTTATTTTAGATATTTTTAAACTAAAGTTATTTATAAAACTTGGTGTGGAATGTAATTGGTTTAGCTATTTTTTTTTCAAGTTTTGAGAGCTCTTTAGAGAACTTCAATAACCCACTTTTGGCTGTTTATATAATAACATAGTGTTAAAGCTTATTGTTTTGAAAAAAAAAAACTGTTAGTTTCAGAAGTGATGCTCCAAAATTGAATTAATATATACCCAATTGATGGCTTTGAAGTAAAATCCATTTAATGTGTTTCAAATTTAAATATCTTTCTTGGTAAGTGGATTATGTACCTCATCACTTAGTACCCAACCATCAATTTTACTTTCATCTTTGAACAGTAATGTCCTCTATGACATATAAGCAAGCTTGCATTTGGTTAGTAAGTTGGATGAGAGTCATCTATATTTACTGTCAAAAGCAGCAGCAGAACTCTTGCATCTATGGAAATAAATTCACTTCCAGTATGAAACTATAAATCTCTTCAAAATGGGCTTTTACAAAAAGAATAAAAAAGGAACTCTGCATCACATTGCTATATTAATTATGGAAGTAGTAGCAATTGGTCCAACTCCACATGGTAATGTAACACCTTGGAGCAGTCCATATAAATTTTAACCACTTATATAACCAAACTAGAAACTGATATCCTGACAGGAAAGACGGAGGAGAGCAGAAAGGTAATCAAAGTATTGGTTTTAGGACATAATTTAAATAGCAATGATAAATAATGATACTTCTAAATATTGTGTTTGTGTCTGTGTGTGTGTGTGTATTAAATACTTCAAGCAGGATGACAAGGTAACATAATAGGTGAACTCAAACCTAAATATTTATTCAAGTAATAACATCCATGGGCATTGCAAACAAAGACATGAAACTGAACTTATAACTGGAATTACAGAGAGAACGACACATGATTTTAATTGGAAACAAAGACATTAATCTCAGCTTATAACTGGAATTACAAAGAGAACTACACATGATTTCAGTTCAAGTGACTTTGGATTTTGTACAATAAATGACCTGTTCAATGACATATGTGAGTTGATTGATTTTGTGTGTCCTTCAAACTCAATTTAAAATCTCTACAACATGCACACACATACACCCATATGATACCCAGACATTTTTTCCTCCATTAGCTTTTTTATGGATAATATAATCCTCCATACTACAAGACTAAAGAAGAGTTCAGGAAAGAATGTAATGATATTTTGTCATATAGTGGGAATAAAGGTAGATAGAGAAATGTAGAACATAGGACACCCAATTAGGATGATCATCTGAATGAGTAGTATCGATTTATTAATTGACTTATGCATTAACTTAATGGGGTTTGAGGTAAGTGTTTTCTTATGTAGGGATAAGAAAAAAAATAGAATTTTGACAACATAGACCAGTTCGAGGGTGTGATTTTAAATACTGGAATAAAAAGGGACATTTTTTGTAAGTCAATTGACTAGTTAATAGTCAACAGACTATAAAAAAAATTTGATTGAAAAATAATTTGAGTGAGTAAAAATAAGGTAAAATTCAGGGAGTTAATGGGACTACCAGCAATGTTGTATTGTGTACCATACCCGAGATGATTGTCAAACCATGTAAAGGAAATAAAATATGATGGAAACATTAAATAGTTTTTGGATGTGAAAGACATACCAAAGAATGTAATTGGGCTTTATTGAGAAAGGTATGAAAAAATACTGGAAGTATGAAAATGAAAACCTACTCTTTGCCTTAAAAGTACTCAGTTTGGCCAGTGGCTCACGCCTGTAATCCCAGCACTTTGGGAGGCCGAGGCGGGTGGATCACGAGGTCAGAAGATCAAGACCATCCTGGTTAACACAGGGAAACCCTGTCTCTACTAAAAATACAAAATTTAGCCAGGCATGGTGGCGGGCGCCTGTAGTCCCAGCTACTCAGTAGGCTGAGACAGGAGAACGGCGTGAACCTGGGAGGTGGAGCTTGCAGTGAGCCGAGATTGCGCCACTGCACTCCAGCCTGGGCGACAGAGCAAGACTCCGCGTCAAAAAACAAACAAACAAACAAAAAGAACTCACAGTTCAGTGAGGAAGATAAGCGATTAAATTATTTGTAATTACTACACCATATAATAAGCTCCAAGATGGAGACTTGGATTGAATCATATGACAGTTCAGAGGAAAATTTAGATTGTCAGATGTAGGATGTCTTTCCAAAGACCTGAGCGCATTCATAGATGTATAGGAGTTCTCCCAATGAAGACTTGGTGAGAGTGGAGCGTACTCCTGAACAAATGAGAAAACTTCTAGCCAGGTACAGAGGTTTACAATAACATTTGACATCCAAGTAGCAGTCAATAGAGGCATTGCACAGAAATGGCAAAAGATGTGCTACCATCAACCTGGTCATAAATAATGTTTTTGCACTAGTCAAAATAATTTGAAATGTATCATAAAAGTCTTGGGACATTAAGGTAAATAACATTATCAAATTTTATCAAATTTGCTATAGAAAAATACTGCTTTACTAGTGGCTCTCACATCAAGTTCTTATTCAGGTTCTACCTTTTCACTAAGTCCAACTCTGACCACTTCAATTAAAATTTTACCCAACAAGATCTCTGCCTTTCAAATACCCCTCAATTTGCTCTATTTATTTACACAGCATATATACCCTCTCTGCATACATTTATATGTATATTTATTGTCCAGCATACTAACACCTAGAATAGTAATTGTTTTTCATAGTAAGCCTACTCATTCAATATTTGTTGAATTGAAGTATTTCAACAGAGAGGATGAGACGCTAAGTAGTCATAGTGGTGAGACTAAATATAAATTAATCTAAGGAATAAGGAACACTTTGTTCAATGGGGAAATAGTAAACACATAACTGGACTTTTAAAACATCTGATTACTCTTTCACTATATACAGAAAAAAATCACATTAAGGTGATAGTGACAAGCTTTCACAGAGTATAAAATGCAATACAATTTGAGCATGTTCGGTTGGAAGTTGTTATATATTTTTTGAAAACTTACTAGGACACGGTTGGAAAGTCTATTTCAGCCAAATCACTGGCTATATTGCCCAACTTTGCCTATTATATAAGAAAAAAGTCTTACCTTGCTTTGGGAACTCAAGGTGGGAGGATCGCTTGAGGCCAAGAGTTTTAAACCAACCTAGGCACCACAGGGAGAGATCCTGTATCAACAAAAAATAAATTTTCTGTTAAATTACCCAGGCTTGGTGGCCTGCGCTTGTAGTCATAGCTACTCTGAAGGTTGAGGTGGGAGGATCACTTGAGCCCCAAAAATGTTAGAGGTTAAAGAAAGCTATGATTGTGCCACTGTACTCCATCCTGGGCAACAGAGTGAGACCCTGTCTCAAACTAAAAAAAAAAAAAAGGAGTTAACCAAATGTGCAACTTTAGGGAATAAATATTTACTCAGGAAATATGAAGGCTTAGATTATGTTTGTGTGTATGTGTATCTATGTGAGTATGTCTGAATGTGTGTTTGCCTGTGTGCATGCATGCTGCATAACTACACAGAAGGGCTACATAAATAATGCCAAATAACAGATGTGTAAAAAGTAGAATGAGAAAGTATCATGATTCCATTTATATGAAATATCCAAGCATATACTAAAGATATAATTTTGACCTGATCACAGACAGATAAAAGTGAAATTTGAAGGGAGTAAGAGATGTTAAAACTAGATAAGGCTGGGCGCGGTGGCTCACACCTGTAATCCCAGCACTTTGGGAGGCCAAGGTGGGTGGATCACAAGGTCAGGAGGTCAGGAGTTCGAGACCATCCTGGCTAACACGGTGAAACCCCATCTCTACAAAAAATACAAAAAATTAGCTGGGTGTGGTGGCTGGTGCCTGTAGTCCCAGCTACTTGGGAGGCTGAGGCAGGAGAATGATGCGAACCCAGGAGGCGGAGCTTGCAGTGAGCCGAAATCACGCCACTGCACTCCGGCCTGGGTGGCACAGCAAGACTCCGTCTCAAAAAAACACAACAAAACAAAACAAAAAACGACATAATTGGTAGAAAAACAACATGCTATATACTTTAAAAATATATATTTCAGGAGATTTCTAGTAATTCAGACCTGAAAACAACACTTTTATTGTTGTTGGCAACAGTATATGGACAATAAAGTATGAGTTTATTTGTAATAATTAATTGTAAAACTAATGCAATATTATGGGTAAGACCAAGACTGTAGGGAACAAAATGACAGCTAAAAAATAACAGCTGTGCAATATTCTGTATTCTCAAGAAATATAATTTAATAGAATGTAAATTAAAGCTAAGTACTAGTTTTAAAAGTAAGTATATTACTATAGAAATCAGCACATTGTACATTTAGCTACCATAGAGAGGTGGCACCTATTTTATAACAGGCCTAGCCATACTAGATTAATGTAAACAATGTCTCTAAGGTGTTAAGTCTAAGTAAGTAACCTGTAAGTGTAAGACAAGATCCATTTCTCAGAAACTTCATAGACTTCAAAGGAACCTGCAATATAATTTTCCTATAGTTGTCACTTTTTGGCAGTAGATTTTCATTAGTAGTGTAAACTTCGTGTAGTGTTCTAGAGGCCAGAACAAAATGAAGTAGTGTAATTTTAAAGACATATTCAATACATTTTCATCCATTAGTGCAATTATGATTAATACAATCTTTTTACTTGTTATTTATCAGCTTCTTCAGGAATCAGAACTATCGTGCAAATTTTCTAATTATTTGCCATCTTGTTTGCACAATGGGTAATAATTAATCAAATTCAGTATAAATAAATAACACCTATAACTCTAAACCATAAACGGAAATTTAGAAAAATTGGGGCTCATCTTACAGATTTTTAAATTTAGGTAACATTTTGGTAAGGTCCAAATGATTTTAGAAGTTACACTAGAATATGAGTCCCCTCGTCCATGGAACAAAATAAAACTCCACACTCATTGTGAAAAAGAGTGACTTGTCTATTTAGATACCTTGTAAAGCACTGTGAATCCACTCAGTTACTTTATTTCTGATGCAGTATGCTCAAAGTTTTATGAGGTAGTTTGCATTATATTTTGAGTATTAAGTATTGAAAACAGAAACTTAGGGAATATTTTTTAAAAATTTATTCCATCTACTTTCAGTGTTTCAGTTTTTCCTGTTGTAAACCTTTAATAAAGTGAGGGATATAAAAATAGTGAGAAACGCATAAGACAATGGCAAACAACCTCAATATATAATGATTAGCAAGAACACTAGCCCTCTTGAAATATAACATGGAGAAAACAAGTAAGAAAATATTTTAATAATGATGGCATTCAATATTTGGGCCTTATCAAAGTACACCACTGTGTACTTTGATATTATTGCACCCATGAATTCTAAAATGGATATTTTAACTTTATTCAATTTACCAATGAAAAATACAAATGCTTGCAATAATAAGAAATCTTGAAGAGAAAATAAACCTATAAAATTAGAGTCATCTTTAAAAGAAATTATCTTGGAAGTAGTTTATTGTTCTGCTCATCTAATTTATACCATTTAAAAATGTCATAAATATTTTAACAACATTCTCTACTGAAGAAAAAATTTTGGGGTATATTAGAAAAGTCTCTTTACATTGAATTTAGCAAGTTCATGCCTAATGCCATATGTGCACCATTCTGTGCTGATGACATTGAAGTCATCTATTCCCAATTTCCAAATACAGACTGTATACTGTGGACTTCTGTTGAATTTCACCCACCCCCAGCCCCCAAGCATCTGTCAGTTCTTTCTTTCTAATAACTTGCTATTTTCTTTTAAATAATCTTCCACCTCATTCCAATTTTTGTCTTGTTGGGAAAGTAAGTCCTGCCACCTTCAAGAAGCCAAGAAAGACAAAATAGTCTGATATTTTATTCCAAACTCCATGAAAAGCATTGTGAAAGAATATTTCAAGAAGTAAAGAAACAGTACTTTATTACTTTTAATATAGTGTACATTCAGACTATTAGTGTTATAAGGGGTTTTTGCTTCTATGTGCAAAGCCCTCTGGAATTTCCACAATTCATACCCTTTCTCGATCCTGTTACCTGGCCTCCCATTAATTCATTTAAAATTCAATTTTACCTTATTGATCTAGCATGATTTTCTGCAGATGGCTACCAATTAACCACAATTCTCAATTAACTAGGGTGGTCAGGCTATGCTGTCATAAAATTTAGTACAAAATTTCAACAACTTTTTTGTCTGGCTCATTATGTTTTCAAGGCAGAGCAGGGCTTCTGCTCATGACAGAAGATAATAAGCTAATGCAGACTCTACCTTCTTAAAATGGCACCATTTCAACAGAAGGCTTCAGGGGTTGTCCCAGTGGGGCAAGAATTCTCCTACAATGAAGTACTTCAGGAAACGTTATGTGTCACTCAAAGCCCAAAGGCTAGAACTGGACTCCAAAGCCCTGCTTAACTCAAAGGGGCTAGACATTGTACTCTCAAGTGCCTGAAAGGAGAGAGGAACCAGACACTGGGCTCTAGAAGTTACCACCACATCACACATTCATAAATACAAAATAATTTACCTGTACTAAATAATGATTATAATGAAGACTCTGCAAATATGGCCTATATGTTTGTCAACTCTTCAGTCTCACATGTAAAACCTAGAACCTGTACCAAGTTTATTTACTAAATTTTTAAATAGCATAAGGGGTAATACATTCTACCTGAAAAAAATGAAACTTAATTCCTTTTGCAATACCACCTCCTTCCAAGTCTCTTGCTTGAGAATAAATCTGTTTGACTTTAGACTGCATCTATAAGACTGCTGAGAAACAGAGACCAAGTAGAAGCATCCACTATTATTGGCCGTATGGTCATGATTTCCACATAGGTTGTTTGGCCATAGTATAATTGAAGTGGTTTGAATTAAAGGTTATCTGGGGTTAGTCATCGATGTCTCCAGTATGAAAATGTATAGACAACCTGTCAAATTCTACTTACATGTAATAGCAACATCAAAACCAAAAACTAAGTGGGTGCCAGATTGACCTAAATAAGAGTAACTGAGAGTTGTATTCTTAAAACTATGACTTCAGTCAATCTCAAAGATATAGAGCACACTGAGTAACTACATGCCAATATCTTGGCTGTTAGTATGGAAACTGAGCATCAGAAAATGCAAATATCCTATGCACTTCAGAGATTAGTGAACACTAACCCTAAACTGAAGTTATCTCATAGGAAGGATGTCACTCCGGTCTTCTGGTCAGGGGTTACTCCAGTCTTCCTGTCAAAGGGCAGTCTTTTGGCTGTTGTATGATCAATGAGATAGTTGATTTGAGTTTACACATTAAAATTTAGACTTAGTGTGTAATTTCAACAAATAGCATAGAACAAAAGAAATTCTAGAATTGACTCCTGAAAAATGTATCTTTAAAAAAGAAACTATTATTGTAGGAAGGCAAGCAGACACCCTAGCCTGCATGGCATTCTAAAAATACAAATAAAAAGAAAATCACATCTTCAAGGAGAATCACAGAGATCAAAACTGCCCTCAATGATTTGAAAATATATTATAGTGAGTGTTATAATATCCACATTTAACTCACCTGCTTGAATACACAGAGTAATATTAGAGAATTATAAACAATTAGTACTTTGATTGATGCCGCATCCCATATATGGTCTTTTTCCTAAAAAATATCAAGATCTTCTACCCTGCTGTGTAGTTCTTGATTTCTTAATATATTTTTTCTGTCCTTAAAAAAACTGCATACAACAATGAAAGGGAGTCTTTTTCAAGGCTAATTGCCTTATTCGGCTCTACGCTACAAATCAGTCTGCAAAGAGCTTGTCTGTCTCACTATCCTAGGGGACGTCACACTGATCCAGCCTACTGATATCAACAAGCTAATGAGTACCGGGGAGCAGGAAGCAGCAGTCACTCAAGATGATTTGTTGAGATATGTCTGTGCCGTGAGATGAGAGATAATGTCCCCCAAAATACAGGGGCTCTATCCTTAGTGAAGCTTCTCCTGGCCCACACTTTGGAGGTATATCCATGTATCCCTGCAAAATAAAAGCCACATTGTCCTGCCTTGCACTCACTGCTTCTAAGAAACATGTAAAATGTTCTTTAAGCTTCGTCCAATACTGTGAAAATGCATAACAAATTTGGCTATGCTACTCTGACTCCTTTAACAGGCTCAAAATTTTAAATAAACCTCATAGCAAAGAAGTTTTCTTCTGGCTTATTCAAGCTTCAGTGAAAGTAATAACTTGGCCATCACGTGTGAGTGGTTCTGATGATTTCCAAAGTGTGTGTAACTGATTTTAACATTCAATGGAGCCACACAAAGTCATGAACTGCTAACCATAGCAGAGAGCCTTAGGTTTTTCAAACAAAATAATGTATCTATAGCAATTTTAGATGTACTGAGCATGTGACAGAAGTCTCATATTGATTCCCCAAAATCGGAAGTGTGGCTGTTGTGACAGGAAGTGTTAAATGGGAGCCCCTGAAATTTCTCCATCACTTCTAGCCAAGAAAATGAATTAGAATCAAAAACACCCACTGCCTCTATGAGGACCTGTAGAGATAAACACCACTATCACACATCTGAAGAATGCAGGAGGAGTGGCCTCACTGCATCTGCATTCAACTCACCTGGTCTGTTCTCTGCAGAAACCAGGACATCTGCCACGCCTATGGCAGATGCCAGTGTAGTGTCATATATTTAATCATATCTTTGTCCCAGTTGTAGCCACTGTTCTCAATATGGTATGTTTAAATGATAAGATTAACCTTGCCCCTGGGAATTATCATGTGCCAGCGATTTTATGAAAGCTTTCTTCTCAATCCTCAATCAATAAAAAAGATGAAAAGCATGGCTTCTTTACCTGAGAAGGACAGTGACAATTATAAATATTTTCTGTTTTACTTTATTACTCTTTAAACTCTCCTGTGCTGTGTCCATAACAGAGTCAACAGGGCAGGACAGCACATTGAAACACAGATTTCAGTGCATATTAAGTGATGTAAATGTCATCGTAAGGCACATGCATACTGGAAGGTTGGAGATAAACCCCATGAACACTCAGGCTATTTTTTATTTTTTATTTTATTTTATTTTATTTTATTTTATTTTATTTTATTTTATTTTATTTTTGAGACGGAGTCTCGCTCTGTCACCCAGGCTGGAGTGCAGTGGCAAGATCTCGGCTCACTGCAAGCTCCGCCTCCCCGATTCACGCCTTTCTCCTGTCAGGCTACTTCTATGTTAGAAAAGATTTTAAAGGTCTAATGATTTGCAGAATTATGAACATCTGCTATGAGCTGAGGAACACATTGTTGCATTTCATACCTCCTCCACTAACAAAATGTAAATATGCTCAGTTGCGTAACTAAGTTTAAGGGCAAAATATGGAGTATTTAGGGAAACTGCTTTACTACCAATATCTTTTAAGGCTGCTGGTTTTATTTGTATCCTAGAGCCTAAGTGCTCTGCATTTAGGCTCTGCATTAAGTGTCCTGCCACTGGGCCATATGATTCACTGGATAAGATGAGTTAGAAGTAACAGTGATGGGTAAAAATGTGGCCAGAAATTCTACCAAGCTAAACTGGAGTTTGAGAAAACCCCCCTTATGATTCTGGAGCAACCAGTTCCAAGAAATTCACTCTGGGGAACAAAGTAAAAACAATGCTGGCTTGTTATCAAGCCTTGGTAGAGACAAAATATCCACAAATGGTTCTTACATGGCTACACAACTTAAGTTGCCTGAGTCAAATGGTGAGGCTTATGTAGCTGCAAACCATTTTATGATGAACGTATTTCCTTGATGAAATACATTCCTGAGCAGGTCCAGAAGACGCAAGAAACTACATGAACAGGCGTTTCATACATGCAGAGTATCTACCTCTTTTGCAGAACTGCATCTGTCCCAGTCCACACTTACGGACTCAAAGCATTTTCCAGAAAACAAAAAACAAAACAAAACAAAACGTGGGCCTTAGATGGTACAAGTATAAAGTGAGCTGTTGAGACTTTCCACTTGGTATGTGAAGATATGGAAAGAGCATTGACTTCTCACCCGCATGCTACCAAACTTCAAACACCAAGCACCAGTGGAGCATTCCTGAAAGAATTAACACACTATGGACAGATACCCTCTTAGGCAAAGTGCATAGAGAAAATCTAACAATAGACCAAAAATAAGCTTAAATAAGAATCCCTCTGAACCCCACCTCTAAAACCTATCATGAGAAAAGATGTGCAAAATTTCAGACACAAAATCTACTTACCTCAGTTATGTACTGTCCTAAAAAAGACACCAAATTGCAAGATATATGAAAAAGTGGAATAAAAATAAACAATAAAACAAAAACACATTGCTAACAGACAAAGAAATCAACAGAACCAGATTAAAAAAAAACACAGATGTTATAGAAGTTAAGATGACTAAGAATATTTTGTTAAGGGCTCTAGTGAAAAAGGTGGACAACATAAAAAGGAAAATGGGTAATGGTGGCAGAGAAGCAGGAGTTACAAGGAAAGTCAAATGGAAATGGTAAAAGTGAAAACTCAAATGACAGAAATAATTACTTCAATGAGTTCAGCGAGGAAAGAATCTGTGAACTTGGAATGAGTTGGTAAAAATACTCAATTTGAAGCAAAAATAGAAAAAAAATTAGAATAGAGCATTCATGAGCTGAGTGGTGGGTGGGGCTTAGGAGAAGGGATCAAATGATGTAATATACATATAACAGGAATTCCAGAAGAAGAGAGGGAAAAAAATCAATATTTGAAGAAAGGAAATACAAATTTTCTAAAATTAATGGCAGACACGATTCACAAAGCTCATAGAATGTCAACTGACATAAAGGCAGAGATGTGTACACACACGCAAATATGTAAGTATATTATATTGAAAATTCTAATAAGCAAAGAAAAATGAAAAAAATTATGGCAGCTAGAGCAAAAGAAAACATTATAATACAGATGGGAACAGAGGAAATAAATAATTCAGCCTTTTCATCAGAAATATGTAGAAGACAACGAAGCAAGGTCTTTAAATGGTGTATTGTTTAAAATCCACCAATGTAGATATCTGTACCTAGCAAAAATATTTTTCAAACATAAGGAAGATGTAACAACTTTCTCAGAAAATTAAACATTAAAAGAATTCATTCTACCAGAGCCATAGCACATAAATTTTAAATAATTTTTTTCAAATACAAAGAATATAATGCCAGACAGAAATTTTGGATATATACATAAAAAGAAAGAGTGCTAGAAATGGAATGAATGAAAGTAAAAATAAAGTTTTTTAAAATTTTTAATGGCTCTAAAAGACTACTGTTCAAAGGAAAAAAATTGTGGATATGCCTTGTGTGTTTTTTAGCATATGTAGGTATAAACAGCACAATAGTCCAACAATAGTACAAAGAATGAGAGCGAGAAATTGGGAATTTTTTTTCGTATAGCTTTTCTACACATAAAGCAGAATACTATTATGTAAAAATAAAATCTGTTTAAGTAAAAGTGTACTTTGCAAATGTTAGGGCAAAAGTAAACCATTACAAAGGAGGTATAAGTAATAAATAAGTAAAGAGGATAAAATTGAATCATAATAGCTTATTTAGCCTGAAATAAAGTAGAAAAATAGCAGACAATCAAATGAAACAGATACAAACCAGCTAGTAAGGTTTAGAAATTAATCCAACCATATAAATAATCACATGTAATGTAGATTGTCTAAACCCTCAAATTTAAAGGCACATGTTGTCTGGATATAAAACATAACCTAACAATAAACAAATAATATACTGTCTTCAAAAATGTACTTAAGATGTATACATAAAGTAAATGGATGTCAAAGATATACATTGCAAGCACTTATCCAAAAGAACCTTGAGTAGTTATATTAACACAGTGTATATTGACAGCAAGCAATATTGCCAGAAAAAAAATCACTAAATTACATTATGATGAAGGGGTCAATTCTCCATAAGAACACAGAATCCTAAATATGTATACATCCACCAAAAGAGTGTCAAAATGCTTGAAGCAAAAATTGATAGAACTGAAAGGACAAACAAACTATAAAATTAGTAGAATATAGAAAACCTGAATAATGCTATAAAACACCTTGTTCTTAAATATATATTAATAGAACATTCTATCCAGAACTAGATTCTTTCAAAGTACACTTGTGCATTCACACAGATAGTTCATAATAAGAGCCACAATAAAAAATAAAAAAGTAAAAAGTCAAGCAATAATGAAATACACTCTTGGAATAACTGCCAATGAATGAAGCAGATGAAACTGTATGTGTACAAAGAGATTATATATATATATATTTTTTTTTTTTTTTTTTTTCTGAGACGGAGTCTCTCTCTGTTGCCCAGGCTGGAGTGCTGTGGCATGATCTTTGCTTACTGCAACCTCCGCCTCCGGGGTTCAAGTGATTCTTCTCCTGCTTAGCCTCCCAAGTAGCTGGGATTACAGATGTGTGCCACTTAAATTAAAAAGAATGCCAGTTTTCTTCACACCACCAATTGCAATATGATAAAAATGAAAGATTTATACTTATTAACATCGTGATTTATGTTGACATAAAAATAATAGCACATGAATTATTTTTTAAAAAGTAAATATATCTAAAGAAATTATACAGCAAATACAGTAAAAGTGGAAAACTTTTTTTATCTCATTTAAAAATTACATGCCAAGTTAATTACTGTTAATAGAGGGTTGTACATGTGTGAATTCTTCCATGAATTAATCTATGCAATATCTGAAAGTGAATGGTATGAAATTCAGTATTATGACTTTTTTTTCCCACTAATTATATGTATTAGAGAACGTTCCTGGCTAGGACACATATAGGTACCTCACCTTACCTTTGAAGAGGTGTTTAGTATTCCTCGGGATTAAGCTTCCATGTTTATTATTTAACCACACATCTCTGGATGATGGTTACCGGTTTTCTGCTGTACCAATACTACACTGGAGAGATTTAGCTTTACTTCTTTGTGTTCACTTGCAAATATTTTTGTTTGAGACATTACTAGAAGTGGAATTTCTATGTCAAATATTTATTAGGTTAAACACTTTAACATATGTACCAAATTGCCCCCCTCAAAAAAAGTACCATTATATATTTTTCTAAAAATATATGAATGTCTATATCCCAGATTCTAGTCAACCTGCAAATTATCAGTTTGAAATATAATGTTAGGGAAAGTCTCATGGGCATGTCAGAGAGGTCAGAGTTGTACAGAAACTCACAGGTTTGATCTTACTTGTGCCACTACACTATAGTAATTCTTAAAAGAGAGAAAAAGCTTGAACATCAGGTAAGTAATGTACTGATTTTGAACCATTATATTCAGGCTGAATTTTACCTTTTAAATTCATGTATATTTTTCATACTTTTCAGTGGTGAAGTTGTTTAGAAAATGTGTACCATTGACTGGGCGCAGTGGCTCACGCCTGTAATCCCAGCACTTTGGGAAGTCAACGCGGGTGGATCATGAGGTCTGGAGATCAAGACCATCCTGACTAACACGGTGAAACGCCGTCTCTACTGAAAATACAAAAAATTAGCTGAGCGTGGTAGCATGTGCCTGTAGTCCCAGCTACTGAGAAGGCTGAGGCAGGAGAATGGCGGGAACCCGGGAGGCAGAGCTTGCAGTGAGCCGAGATCGCACTACTGCACTCCACCCTGGACGACAGAGCAAGACTCCATCTCAAAAAGAAAAAAAAAAAAAAGAGTGTAAATTATCTCTATCTGGTTCAATTACGTGAATAAAAAAATCATCAAATTGTTTTGCTACTACTGACAAGAATGATATAAATGATTACTATTCATATATATAAAACATCCATATGAAAATTAGTAAGAAACATTTGTATACATAGTGTAATTATTCCTTGTAATGTTAGTTCACTCATAATGTTATATTGTGTATTGTCCCTTGAAACATTTGTTTTCTCCATATTACGTCAAACAGTCTCATTTACCTTTTGTTTTAAGCAGGGTTAACTGCAAGCCTGGCTAGAGTTTTTGTGGCCAAATGAGAGCCCTCAGTTCTTTCATAAGAATTCACGTCGAATCCCTTGAACTATACTGAAATTGCTACTTGTGTCATACAGATATATTGTGTACATAAGAACTGTGCACTGAAACTAGTTTTGCTTCTGAGTGGTTGTGGGTGGTAGAGAAATGATGTGCCATCTGCCAGTTTTCTAAGTTTAAAAATGCTGTTCAGATTTACTAAAAAGCCCTTTGACAAAAACTCTCAGTTAAATAAATGACTTTGAGAAAAAAATCATTAACAATAATTATCAAAAGCATTGTTATGTCTTCACATTAACAGGGAATCCAAATTAGTGGGGAAATGGAAAAAGCTCAAAATATATTTTTCTGGGGATATTTCAAAAAGATGGTGGTGTTATGGTCCTAGAATTTGTACGGATACCATCACTTGGTACCATATAATTGTCACAGTGTGCAAATGATGCTATCATAATGAAACCATTGAGTGGTCACTGGGATGTAAGGGTATACTGGAATATTTGAAAGTATTACTGGTGGGCACACTCTGGATGCTGCCACTCGGCTACCCTTTAGTAGCACTATCTCTGTGCACATGGTTCATATTTCATGCCTGGGCACAAGTTCAGCCAGCAACGGCAACCCATCCCCTAATCACTCAAGGCCTTGGCTGTTGTCATCTGCCCAAAAACACCAAGTCATTTCTAGGCTTTCAAACTCATACATTGGAGAAAAGAAATATAGATATTTCCCAAAAATAATGCAGAAGACTGACAGAATAATATATGTGCTATAAGAAATGTAATTCAGAATGCCTGGCTTTCATTATAGACACACACCTAGGGAAGAAAATTCAGCAAATCATTTGATACAAGCTTTTTATATGAAGGAACTATAAATATATGTTTACTCTTCATTGTTATCCTGAAGAGTCTAAGGGAAAAACCTAATCTAGTTCAATTCCGAAATCATTTTTGAGAGAAAAATAAATTAGTTTGAAACCTATTAATTCTATAACAGACAGCTTATTTATCTAGAGCACAGTCTTACTTTGTTTGCAGAAATTGTTTAGTGGATTGCATTGAAGAAAAAATGATTTTATTTTGCTTTTTTATGCAATTGGTTGATACTGGTCTTCACTAAACTTTACAGTGACATCACATTTCTTAGATGCTACCAAATAAATTCAAAATGATGAAGAACCATCCATTTTTGTTCACTTTTTATCTGTGTGCATTCTAATATTTTGTTTCACAGGCTGCCTTTAAACACAAAGATATATGTTTAGAGGACTGGCTTTCCTGAAAGATGAGGGAGTTACTGTGTGTGTATTGAGGGGGTTCTGCTCACATCACAACTGAGGTAGGGGGATCGTAGTTCATATAGCACACAGCAAGATCAGAGGAAACCTAGCGCTAAATTATTTGTTGGAAATCTGTTTCTTTGTTTATAGCAGATGGAAACAGAGTCTGCCCTGAAATTCCCCCAATCAACTTGAGCACGTTGTATAAAATTCTATTATATGTATAAGATGGACTAGATTTTAAATAGCTATTTGCTTTTATTCATTTCACTAGTCATGGCAATAGGAAAATGGACTTCAATGAACATAAGATGCCAAAGGTTCATTTGATTTTACATACATGCTAAAATATTCGTAATATAAAGTTTTATGCTTTTTTGTTTTCTTCTGTTTTTATGTGTGTATTTGCGTATTCCTGAAGCATATGTTCCCAAAATATGTGACGTTCTTACTTGGATAAAGAAAATCAGAGAGCACAATGGGATTATTTTCTAGCAAAAACTTTTTGCCTTCTAGCTCCATTCTAACCTACAGAAACCAAGGCTCTAGCTAAAAAAATACTCAAACAAACAAAACAAAATGAAAATAATGTAAAGTACGAAGTCCAAAATCTCAGCAGATGCTCTTTCATTTCTCATATTCCCATCTTGCTATGATATGCATTTGAATTAAATGTCTAGTTTTACTGACATGAAATCTAATTAAATCTTCTCATACCAAAGACTTTTCAATTGTGTTAACAAGACAACTTTATGAAATTGAAAACGTAAAGATTTACAAAGGAGTATACAATTGTGATTAACATGAATATGTTTCAGTTTTAATGTAAGAATATCTTTGCCTTTGAAAATACAAAGTGAACAACTGGAACATCTTAGAATAACATTTATAAAAATCTCGTATACCATTTTATTAGACTGCAAAAAAAATTTGGTAATGAGCAAGGAGACAAGGCATGGTATGAAAATATAAAGTAATTTGATGTTTAAAACTCATGAGAATGACTGTCTGCGAGCTCTGATGAGGAACAGTTACACAGTAAAACCACATCATCATGAGAGGTGACAGCATGCTGGCAGCCCTCGCTTGCTCTGGGTGCCTCCTTGGCCTTGGTGCCCACTCTGGCCATGCTTGAGGAGTCCTTCAGCCCACCGCTGCACTGTGGGAGCCCCTCTCTAGTGTGGCCGAGGCCGGAGATGGCTCCCTCTGCTTGAGGGGAGGTGTGGGGGGAGAAGCACTGCCGGGAACTGGGGCTGCACACGGTGGTCACCGGCCAGCATGAGTTCCGGGTAGGCATGGGCTCGGCAGGCCCGGCACTCGGAGCAGCCGGCCGGCACTGCCACCCCAGGCAGTGAGGGGCTTAGCACCCAGGTCACCAGCTGCAGAGGGGGTGCCAGGTCCCCCTGCACTGCCGGCCCACCCACACCATGCTCGAATTCTCACCAGGACTCAGCTGCCCCCACCATGGGCTCCCTTACGGCCCGAGCATCCCCCACAGGCTCTGCCCCCTGCTCCGCCTGCACCTGGTCCCATCGACCGCCCAAGGGCTGAGGAGTGCAGGTGCGTAGCGTGGGACTGGCTGGCAGCTCCGCCTGCACCCCAGCTGGGGATCCACTAGGTGAAGCCAGCTGGGCTCCTCAGTCAGGTGGCGACTTGGAGAACTTTTATATCTAGCTGGAAGATTGTATATGCACCAATCAGCACTCTCTGTCTAGCTCAGGGATTGTAAACGCAGCAATCAGTACTCTGTGTCTAGCTAAAGGATTGTCAATGCACCAGTCAGCACTCTGTGTCTAGCTCAGGGATTGTAAATACACCAATCAGCACCCTGTCAAAACGGACCAATCAGCTCTCTGTAAAACGGACCAATCAGCTCTCTGTAAAATGGACCAATCAGCAAGATGTGGGTGGGGCCAGATAAGGGAATAAAAGCAGGCTGCCCCAGCCGGCATCGGCAACCTGCTCCGGTCCACTTCCCCAGTGTGAAAGCTTTGTTCTTTCACTCTTTGCAATAAATCTTGCTGCTGCTTGTGCTTTGGGTCTGCACTGCCTTTATGAGCTGTGACGCTCACCGAGAAAGTCTGCAGTTTCACTCCTGAGGCCTGTGAGACCACGAACTGACTGGGAGGAACGAACAACTCCAGAGGGAAGAACAAAAACTCCAGATGTGCCACCTTAAGAGCTGTAACACTCACCGGGAAAGTTTGTAGCTTGGCTCTTAAAGCCAGGGAGACCACAAACCCACCAGGAGGAAGAAACTCCGAACACGTCCGAACATCAGAAGGAACAAACCCCAAACACACCATCTTTAAGAACTGTAACAATCACCACGGGGGTCCACAACTTCATTCTTGAAGTCAGTGAGACCAAAAACCCACCAATTCCGGACGCAATCACAGGAGCGCTTTAAATATTGTTTTAATAAAATGTTGCAAATGTCTATTTAAAACATATAAGTATGTTTGAAGGCATAACTAAGAGTACTAGTGATTCTAGGAAGACAGTGAAAGCAGCAGAATGCAGATCTCCATGCCCAAAACAGACAGAAGAACTCCATGAATAATATAATCAACAAGCCCAGGAAATAAGAAAAATCCCCTTGGGGCCCATGACCAAGTTGTGACAAATCACTGACTACAAGATGTCTGTATCAGAAACTCTACAGTGTTAGCAAAAGAAATGGTTTGGTTTAAAAATCAGTTAGGAGTTCTCCTTCCTTCCTACTTGTTTTCCTGCCTTCCTCCCTCCCTTCTTTCATTCCTTTCTTCTTAAAAAAAAAATAAACCTTTTGGGAACAATTTTTAATTTACAGAAAATCATTGGCATGGTGGTACAGGCCTATAATCCTAGCATTGTGGGAGGCTGAGGCAGGCGCATCACTTGAGGTCAGCAGTTTGAGACCAGCCTGGCCAACATGATGAAACCCCATCTCTACTAAAAATACAAAAACGAGCCAGTCATGGTGGTGGGTACTGTCGTCCCAGCTACTCTAACAGGAGACTGAGGCAGGAGAATGGAGTGAACCTGGGAGGCGGAGCTTGCAGTGAGCCCTGATGGCGCCACTGCACTCCAGCCTGGGTGAAAGAACAAGACTCTGTCTCAAAAAAAAAAAGAAAAAAAGAAAAAGAAACTTTGTGAAAACAGTGCTGAGTTACCACATACTGTATACCAAGTTTCCCCTAGTATTGACATCTTACATTATTAGACTACAATTGTTGCAATTAATGAAACAATAGTGAAGCATTGCTTCTAACTTAAAACCACAGTTTATTTGGAATTCCTTAGTTGTTAACCTAATGTCCTTCTGCTGTTCCAGGATCACATCCCGGATACCAAATTCCATTTATTCTTCAGGTCTCCTTAAAATCTTCTGGGCTGTGGCAGTTTCTTAGGATTTTCTTGTTTTACCTTGGTGACCTTTGAAAACTGTGAGGAGTACTGGCCAGGTATATTGTAGGATGCCCTTCAATTGAAATTTATATGTTGTTTTATTTCTTTTTGTGGTAAGCCTGGAAGATATGTGTTTGGAAGCAAAACAACAGAGATGAAATGCCATTTCATCACATCATATCAGGAAAACTAGCACGACATCACTATTGATGTTAACCTTGCTCATATGGCTGAAGTGGTGTCTGTCAGCTTTCTCCATGCCAGCCACTCCTTTTTCTCCTTTTCATACTGTAGTCCTTGGAAGGAAGTCACTATGTACAGCCCACACTTACAAAGTGGAGAGTTAATGCTCCATGTCCTTGAGGACAGAGTATCTACATAAATTAATTGGAATTCTTATTCATGAAAGATTTGTCTGTCTTCCCCATTTATTTCTTTATTAAATTATGTGTTTTTGTCAGTATGGACTCATATGTATTTTATACTTTATAATCCAATACCAGTCTATTTTCTTGCTGACAGTATTCCTTCTTTCGCCATTAGGAGCTCTCTCGTTGGCCCCTGTGCTCCTTTTTATTTTTGGGGACTTCTTTAATGTGTGGCACCACAACATGCTCCAGGCTCATCTTGCATATCTTTTGCCCCAGTCTTAGGATCAACCATTTTTCTCTAGTTCACCTGTTCTCTAGTTCACTAACATGGTTTGTGGAATGGTAACTTTACAGTTTATTATTACCAGACATTGAAATATCACCAAATTCTGCAGAGGAGAATATAGATAGCAGAGGCCAGGACAGGAAGGGCTGAATACTAGGTAGCAAAGTGGGCCATGACTCAGTGATGCCAACATGGAGGGAAGCCCACAGGGAGCCTGCACAGAATTGAGTGCCTAGGTGAAATGTTGCATAGGGTCTTGTGTGTCCACCAGCCAGATACTCATCTCCACTGGCATGGCACTAGCTTGGGGCATGTTAATTAAATATCCCAGAACAAGGATCAATTTGAGAAAGAAAGGGAGATATAGTGAGCATACAGAATCCTCAAATTTACTGTGTTTAATATATTAAAATAATTGAATTTGACAGAGTCTACAAGGAAGTGATTAAATTGGAGTTTCTATTATTACTCAGAAGTGAGGATTTGTGATACAAATTAAATGCAGTTACATGAAAATGATATTACATGTCTGCACATCTGAATTGCAGGTCTGTGAAAGTCATGCTTCTACCCTCTACTCGGCCTTTGATAATAAAATTGCTCAATGTCTGCTTTAAGTTCTGCCGTATAATTCATTTTTGTTTTCAGTGAGCTTGCTTTTCTTCTGCATGCTTTGCTGAATGCTGACTGGATGTTTTTCCATTTAACCTTAGAAAAGCTTATCTCTCCAACTTGAGTGTTCTTTGTGTGTCTATGTGTTATGCAGTAATATTTCTTTGTCACATTGTGGCCAAGGGAAGGACTAAATCACATTATCTCTGACAGAGAAAATCACTTCCTTCTTGGGGTTACATCAAAATGGATCTCTGTGGTGCAGCTAGGGCTCCACCCCTACAGAAAGGAATAGCTGTTTAACCAGTTGCTACCAATTTTTGTAGCCAAAAATAGTCTGACTTAACAGATAATTGAGCAGACTTTCTATTTGTCTGAATGACCAATATAACTTATTTCCACATTATAAATAGAATTAATGTTTCAGGAGGGGGGCTCTTCAGACAATCTGCTGTATGTGACCTATTCAAATAAGTTTTAACCAAATTACAAAATTTAGTATAAAACATTTTAAATGTACAATACACAACTTTTAACTTGTTGAAAATAAGTATTTCCTTATTGTTGAAAAATTTAATTTAAAAATATAAATTACAGAGAAAAAATACTCAAAGTTTATGAATTTAAATCTATTGGATAGCATAAGTCCATTAAAATCCTGATAGAAAATATTAAAATCTGTATAAACAATGTATAATGCTTTTGTCAGCTTGAAATATTATTCCAAAATAAAGCCTATGATAAATCTAAAAACCGGAGTGAAACTTCATATTTTAGTGCATTCTCATGCTGCTATAAAGAACTGTCCAAGACTGGGTAATTTATAAACAAAAAAGGTTGAATTGACTCAGAGTTCCACAGGACTGGGGGGCCTGAGGAAGCTTACAATCACGGCGGAAGATGAAACAAACACCTCCTTCTTCACATGGCAGCAGGAGAGAGAAGTGCTGAGCAAAGGGAGAAAAGCTTATAAAACTGTCAGATCTTGTGAGAACCCACTCACTATTATGAGAACAGCATGGGGGTTACCACCCCCATGATTCAATTACCTCCCACTGGGTCCCTCCCATGACGTGGGGATTATGGGAACTACAATTTAAGATGAGATTTGGGTGGGGACACAGCCAAACAATATCACTTTACATATCATTTCAAAATTTTGTAATAGTAAATACTATGCAAATAGACTACAGTGTGTGATTCAGACTTCAACTTTAAAAGGAGTCCTTGGCTTTATTATTATAAATTGAGCCCAAATATCTTCACCTATTTCTTTGGTATTTATGGCAATATATCTTGTATTTTTTTTAAAGATATACTAGTTTTTACTCATGCTTCCGGCCTGTGCCTTTTTCTGTAATTAAAGTGACCACTTTATATGGCCTCATGAAATGCCCATGAGAAAGCAGACACTGGTCTTTGTTTGCCTATGTGCTCCAAAGCATGGGATATTTTTTTCTAAGACGACATAATGAAGACCAGCCTTCAATATTATTTCTGACTAAAGATGAGATGAAATCTAAAATGCAGATTAAAGTACTTTTAATAAATGTTCAATGATGATACAGAGTGAAGTACAATATGAAGACAATTTGAAATTAATGCAGAAGCTGACATAATTCTAGGGCTCCTTTTAAAGTCACTTTACTTTTTGATCCCATTCTGCATTTAAAAAGGACACAGGCAGTTTGGCACCCACCTAGGTTACCATAATTAGAAATAATCTGAGTGTATTAGTTCATTCTCACTGTACTATAAAGAACAACCTAAGACTGAATAATTGATAAAGTAAAGAGGTTTAATTGACTCACAGTTCTACAGGCTTACAGGAGTCATGGCTGAGGAGGCCTCAGGAAACTTACAATCTTGGCGAAGCGTGAAGGGGGAGCAACCACATCTTCACATGGTGGTAGGGGAGAAAGAGAATCAAGGGGGAGGTGCTACACTGTTTCCAAACAAGCAGATCCCCTAAGAACTCTATCACAACACAGTACTAGGGGGTTGGTGCTAAACCATTAGAAACTATTCCCTTGATTCAATCACCTCCCACCAGACCTCAGTTCTAACATGGGGAATTACAGTTAACATGGGATTTGGGTGGGGACACAAAGCCAAACCATATCATTCTGACCCTGACCCCTCCTAAATCTCATTTCCTTCTCACATTTCAAAACACAGTCATGCCTTCCTAAGAGTCTCCAAAAGTCTTATTTCACTCCAACCTGAACTCAAAAGTCCAAGTCCAAAATCCCATCTGAGAAAAGGCAGAGTCTATGAGCCTGTAAAATTCTGCCTATGAGCCTGTAAAATTAAAAACAAGTTAGGTACTTCTAAGATACAATGGGAGTACAGGCATTGGGTACATGCTTCCATTCTAAGAGATAAATTGGGCAAAACAAAGGGGCTGCAGACCCCATGCAAATTCAAAACCCAGCAGGGCAGTCATTAAATCTTACAGCTCCAAAATAATCTCCTTTGTCTGCATGTTTCACATTCAGGCCATACTGCCACAAGAGGTGGGCTCCCAAGGCCTTGGGCAGACCCACCCTTGTGGCTTTGCAGGGCGCAACCCCTGCAGCTGCTTTCACAGGTTGGCATTGAGTGTCTGTGGCTTTTCCAGGTGCATGGTGCAATCTGTCAGTGGATCTACCATTCTGGGGTATGGAGGACAGTAGTCCTCTTCTCACAGTTCAACTAGGCAATGCCCCAGTGAGGACTCTTTGTGGAGGCTACCCCACAGTTTTCATCCAGACTGCCCTAGTAGACATTCTCCATAAGGGCTCTGCCTCTGCAGCATACTTCTGCCTGGACATCCAGGTGTTTCCATACATCCTCTGAAATCTAGGCGGATGCTCCCAAGCTTCAACTCTTTCTCTTTGCATACCTGCAGGCTCCTCACCACATCAAAATGCCAAGGCTTGAGGCTTGCACCTTCTGAAGCAATGGCCTGGGCTCTACCTGGACCCCTGTTAGCTGCACCAGAGGCTGGTGCAGCTGGGATGCAGGGCATCATGGCCTGATTCTGCATAGAGCAGTGGGGCCCTGGGCTGGCCCACAAAATCATGTTTTTCTTCTATGCCTCTGGGCCTGTGATGGGAGGAACTGCCATGAAGGTCTCTGAAATGCCTTGGTAGCATTTTCTCCATATTCTTGTCTATTAGCATTCCATTTCTCTTTACTTATCCAAATTTCTGCTGGTAGCATGAATTTCTTCCCAGAAAAATATGAGTTTTTCTTTTCTACCACATGGCCGGGCTGAAGATTTTCCAGACTTTTATGCCTTGCTTCCATTTTAAATATAAGTTCAAGTTTTAGATAATCTCTTTGTTCATGCATATTAGTGTACACCATTAGAAGCAGCCAGGTTACACACTGAATGCTTTGCTGCTTAGAAATTTCTTTCAGCAGATACCCTAAATTATCTCCCTCAAGTTCCAAGTTTAACAGATCTCTAGAGCAGGGGCAGAATGCCAGCAGTCTCTTTGCTAAAGCAGAGCAAGAGTGGCCTTTACTTTCATTCTCAACAAGTTCCTCATATTTATATGAGACCTCCTCAGCCTGGACCTCACTGTTCATATCAGTATCAGCATTTTGGTCATAACCATTCAACAAGTCTCTAGAAAGTTCCAAACCTACTCTCATCTTCCTGTCTTCTTGTAAGCCCTCCAAACTTACCCAACCTTTGCCCATTACTCAGTTCCAAAGATGCTTCCACATTTTTAGGTATCTTTATAACAATGCTTCACTTCACTGGTAGCAATTTTATTAGATTGTTCTTACACTACTATGAAGAACTACCTGAGACTGGATAATTTATAAAGAAGAGAGTTTTAGTTGACTCACAGCTCTGCAGGTTGTACAGGGGGCTTGGCTGGGGAGGCCTCAGGAAACTTACAATTATGGTGGAAGGGCAATGAAGAAGCAAGCACAGCTTCACATGGTGGCAGGAGAGACAGAGAACTATGGAGAGATGGAGAGCCAGTAAGGCATCTCTTTGATACTGGGCAAAATGATTCTAGGACCTAGGTAAAAGAAACAGACTTTCTGTCTCCTAGTCCTAGGATTAATAATACCCATTATGGCTGACAGTGTGACCATCCATACCTTGATAGGAAAACTGACACATGCTTAATGAATTTGAATATGCTCATAAGGTATTAACAATATGGTTCTACTATAGATTTATATGAAAACGTCTTCTAAAACTTGAGTAATGAATCCTAAACTGAAATTTGAGTATCAGAGGTTCAGTCTAACTGGGTCTGTGCAAAGCTCGTGCCAGCTTCTTTTAGGTTTCTTCTCAAAAAAAGCCTCCAAAATTTTTGGTATCAAGCTATCTCCTATGGTCAATTTCTTATACCATGGAATTATATCTGATATTTACTTTCAAGCAGGATTGAAAAGCCAAAGTAAACATGAAAAACTAATGTAACAAATATTACTTAAATTTAGACTACATTGACTTTACATAATATACCCTCAAACTGAAAATTTAATCTCATCTTTTTTTCTGAATTAATGATGATCCATCTTGCCAAAAAAAACTCTATCAATAAATAATAAAACTATCTGTAAAATGTTCCCAAATAGAGAACTGTACTTTTAGCATAATGACTACTAGACTATCTAGAGAACTTAGCTTAATCTAATAATGCATTGGAAGCCAAACTGTTAAACACTTTAATAATTTACTCACTTAGCCTTTGGATATGGTAAGTGATAGTCCAGTTGACATTCCCTGAGGGGAATATAGCAGTATTGTTTGATAGAAGAGATCACTGCTCTCTCTATAATTCTACTGTAACATTCTCTTAACCTCCTTAGGCAAACATACCTTACTTGGTTACTACACATTTCAAAAATTTTTGTTTAACTTTCTTTAATTACTCTTTTGAAAGGTATACTCAATCACATGTTTTCATGTTAGCATCCATTGATTTTTGGGAATAAGTATAGTGAAGCACAAAGAAGTATTTATATTTTGTAGTTAAAACTTTGCCTAAATCACTTACCATTGACTCATGATTTGCCAAACTGCCATATTTGAAAAATCACCTTTTTTCATTTGATTTTATCACATTTTCTTTTAAAATCCTAGAAAACATTTTGATTCAATAGAATGTTGTGAAAAGCTGGAAATGGCTTAACCTTGTTGTTGTTGTTTTTAGATTGGCAATTAGAAGTAAAAGAAACATCTTCAATTTCATTTGGTTTTAAAAATTATGAAAAATTATGAAAACAGGGTGGAAAATCTATTTCATTTTTTAAAACCTAAAATTCTTTGAGAGACTAAGTTTCTCCCTGTGCCTTTGTACTAAATGTAATATGATGTCTATTATTTTAAATTTCTTTTTAGAGATACCATCTGGATATGTTGCCCAGGCTGGAGTTCAGTGGCTATTCACAGGCGAGATCATAAAACACTACAGCCTTGAATGCCTGGGCTCAATGATGTTGCTGCCTCTGCCTCCTGAGTAGCTGGAAGTACAGGTGCATGCCATAGCACCTGGCTTAATTCATATTTTTATCGCTGTGAAAAAATACAAGTACTCTTATCTTCCCTCCTTAAAATTTAAGCAGATGATTGTACTCACCACTGCTACCCAGCGTATACTCACAAACATAACACTTTTGTAAGGGAATGGATCTTTTGTTTTGTTTGTTTTTTCTGTATTATTTTTACCCAGCTGGTTTCATTTTTACACTAAACATCCTTAGAGACAAAAAAAAAGAAACAACTTTTGGGCTAAGTCCCTATTGACTGACTGAAGGAAACATGAAGATAAGATTTTTTTATTGTTTAACATCTAGAGATTTACATTGTAATCAGTTGAAAATCTATCTAAATTATAATATTTTCTTAACTCTTACTTTAATATCTCTTTTGAAGCTGTAAGGAATATTCAATCTGAGCTGTTTTTATGCTTCATAGAAATTTACAACTGTCTATAGGACTAATACTTTCCTTATATTTCTCAAACGCTTTAATCCCAGAATCTCCATAATAAATTTACTATCTTCACTTCCACTAACCGTGGAAGCCCTCCCCTGAGTGTTCTTTATTACCTTTACATGACACTATTCACCAAATCACTCAAGTGCTCCCTGGATACCTTATTTAATTAATCCCTTTTTCTCAATCCCCATCAGTTGCAATATCTGACTTTCTTTACTTCAAGTAATCTTCACATTGGATTTCAACCTTTTCTTATCTGGACTACCATTATAATACTTAACTTTTCTCTATGACTCCGTTTTTTTAAACTAAATAACCACTTAAGTGAAAGAATTTGTCTTTCCTTCTCTGAATTCATCACCTCCTATTTTTCCTTCAATATAAATTTGATCATGTCACCAGTACTTGAACAGCTTGGATGGATTTTATTAAATACAGGCTAAATCTAACTCTTTCCCATAGGGGCAAGACTTTCTTTTTAACTCATTTTACTTTCCTGGCTTCATCCCTGACACCAACTCCTCAATGTCGCATAGTATCACAATAATCCAAAAGTATGATTTATATTCACTAATTCAGCTCTTTGTTTTGGAGACTTCCTTGGACAAAGATTAGTGAGACAAACTTTTGTTCGTTGGGTTTGATAAAATTACATTTTTCAATAAGTCACTGAATGATATTCATATCTCCAGACAGCCTATATATATGTGTTTTTAAAATAGATTTTCTTTTATTTTCAAATTAATATTAAGAACATCCCGAGATCATCATTGGATTCTCAGCTTCTTCCTTGATTTTTTTTAAAGTTTAAAAAGTAATATTATCCTACCTATTTCAGGCAAGGTGAACCGGAATAAGTTTGGGATTCTTTGAGAAAAATGACTTTAATCTTCTTTTATATCAAAAATGTTGGATAAGAGATACATTCGGTTACAACTTTTTCTGTTTGACTTGGGTTCCTGAGAAGAACATGTCCTTTAATCTAATAATAGAAATATTGCAGTTCATTCCATTGTAATAGATGGTGTGGCAAATTTCAAAACTTTCTTGAAAACCTCAGATTTTAACTTTCTCATTCACTTTTCAAAATTATGTAAAATTTACCTGAGAAATGAAACAGTCCAAACCTTGTGGTACCTTATTCTCCTGATATTAATATATCAAATTTGTCACTACAAAGGGAGGATTATTACGGGGCAGAAAAAAGCAGGAATCTGAGATATTTCTAGAGTTTTTAGGCCAACGCAGCTGTTGTAGGCAGAATTTTACCTCTCATAATTTTCAACCCGTGGTATTATGTCTGTGAATATGTTACATTACATGACAAGAGGAATTTTGCAGATGTAATTAAAGCTTCTAATTCATTCATTTAAAATAGGGAAATTATAAAGAATTATCTAGGTGAGCCCAATGTAATTACTTGAGATATTAAAGAGGGAACAATGTTTTTTCTTGACTGGTGAGAGAAGAGGAAGCAAGAGAGATTCTAAGCTTAAGAGGGAATTAACTCGACATTGCTGGAAGGCAGCCCCATGGAAAGCATGCAAAGGAATGGGGTCAACATCAAGTAGCAATGCCTGGCCCTAGGTTACAAACAGCAAAATACAAACCAATAAACAAACAAAAAAAACCCCAGGGACTTCAATTTTGTAGCCACAACACACTAAATTTGGTCAAAGACCTGAATGATCATGGGAGTAGATTTTTCCCCAGGACCTCGGGTAAGGAACAAAGCCCAGCTGACATTGATTTCAGCTTTGTCAGCCCCTAAGCAGAGGATGCAGTTGAGACCACTAAGACTTTGACCAACAAAAGCTGCTGAGACCTGATAAATATGTATTGTTTTAAGCCGTTAAGTGTTTGGTAATTTGTCAGGGCAGCAGTAGAAAATTAACACAACATACTTGCTCTTTCCTTGGATTTTCTTTATCACTATATTCACCTGTCAAAATACTTTTTTTTTTTTTTAAGGTCCAACTCAGCTGTCACATACTGATCTTTTGTTCCAACATTATCAGTCTTGAGTATTTGTATAACAAATATGTGCATTCTTGTCTCTTTAAATTATGATATTAGTTATGGCTCTGTAATAACCTCTTTCTTTCATATACACTTATATTCTCTTTCGCAACTAGCAGTGTTTGGCACATCACAGACTTCCCAAAAAATGTCAAGTGTGAATTGAAATAACTTTGTATATTTATCCATTTAGTCCTTCTTTTTCTTCCAAATATTCTAGACATCTCCTTTTATTTCGTTCACTAATATTTATTGAGGACTTATTCTGTCCCACACTATGTTCAAGAGGTGAAGCTAGTGACTAGCACAAGCAATTATTTGCCCTAGTTAGGATTCTAGTAAGTTCCTGCTGGGGAAAGCATACACTTACCAAATGAATGAAAATGATAATTTCAGAGAGTGATGATCACTTCGTTGGAATGATTAAATTTAAGGTAGCAGTCTTTGATTACAAGTAAGGATAGGCTTAGGACATCACCTTGATGCCGATGACCTTGATGGTGAGACAATGATTTTATGAAGCCAGGCATGTGGAGATCTGAGCAGAAAGTTATCCAGGCTCAGGGAATAATAAGTGTCAGATGAAGCTGCAAATAAGCTCGGAATGTTCAAGGAAGAGAAAGATTTTCTGAGTATTATGCAGGCCTTGTGCCAGAAAGAAGATATGTCAGCCTTTCTCAGTGACTTTAAAGCGAGCAATTGTTGCTTCTTTATCTCTGTGCCAACTAGGCATACATAAGGATCAGGACAGTCTTATGCAGTATCTACATTTTAGAAATAATCTAATCGGACTCTAAATTGAGCCAATGTTGGTAAAATAGCATATTATATCTGTTTGATTATACCATATCCTCATCAGAGTGTTGTAATATAAACACATAGTCCACATGATTTTTTAACATATTAAGTTTCTGTTGCCTTTTTTTCTTTGAGTTAGGGAAAAAAATAATTAGTAGATTCTAACCAGTGTATTACCTCTAAAGTTGTCTTAGAATCACATTGTTTTAACTATGCCTCTATAAAAACATGTTTGAATGTGTTACAGTAGAATAATTAAAAAGAAATATTCTCATCTCTGACACTAAGTAGTTTTGTTCTAATCATGGATTTCAGTTTCTTCATCTATATGTCAAGGGAGTTAAAGAAAGTATTCTCTGATCTTTTTTCGCTCTAAAAATGTGTGCTTTTTTGACCACATTATAGCAATGTCATGTTTTAAACTATATCCATATATACACATAATAACATAAAATGCTATATTCTTCAAAGGATCTTTTATTAAAAAGGGCTATATTGGAGTGTCTTTAAAGGATTTGAGAATCACAGATTTCAACTATTGCATCCATGGTGAGAATTTTAACCTTTTTGAGTTATCTGTGTATTCAAAAGCTATGGGTCTATAAATGCCTAACAACAAAAAAAAAGAGATGATTTCAGAAACTTACTTGTAGATCATGTTGACTATTCACAATTACAATAGTTCTATCAAAAAATTATTTTAATTGCACGGTCTGAAGGATCCAATCATGAGAAATTAAAGTAATATACACTTTGAGATATTCATATATTTTCATCTTTTATCTGAGTATGTCTTTTTGATAATTGATTTATATATTCTGCCTTAATATTTCCTTTTATTATAAAGATAAGACTTTTAAATTTGGTGGCAGAAACCTCCAGGGAATAGGGATAAAATGTTTCACAAACTTAAACTAAGGAGATAATTTCGTATCCTGATTTTGTGGCTGTCACATTTTCCTCTTAGAAATAGATCATGAAACTTTTCACAAAATAATATTTCTAGATTCTTGCTCTCCATCATCATTTGGCCCTCTCTCATTTGAAATTCTCAGAATAGTTAAAAGGGTAAAAACGCCTGCAGTCTAATCCTTACTGCGTTACATTTGCTATATCTCTGTCACCGTTGAAACCTTTGTATAAACTTCAAATTTCACCTCTGCAGTTTTCAGTGGGTTGAGGTAGTACAGTCTGTGTACCACATGCTGAAATGCCAAGGCTTCACTGGCATCTTTGTTAACTGAGGAAATATGGCATTTCACCCCCAGCCTGGCTCACAGTTTCTATTTTATTCCCTAGACACATTTTGCCTAAGCATTAAAAATTGCTCCCAGTCAATTATTCAATAAAAATGTACACCAGGTTTCTACAGCCAAAAGGCAAGCTATCCCTTTTTTCTTTTTAACCTTCCTTCCTTCCTTCCTCCCTCCCTTCCTTGCTTTCTATTTTTTTCTTTTTCTTTCTTTTTCTTTCTTTCTTTCTCTCTTTCCTTTTTTCTTTTTCTTTCTTTCTTCTTTCTTTCTCTTTTTTTCTTTTTCTTTTTCCTGTTTTCTCATTTTTACAAAACATAAGGGTACCACTTTTTAATTTTCAACTTTGATTTTTCCTGAAAATCATCTGCTATTAATATTTACTTTCCCAGTTTTCTATTTCCCCTCGGAAAAGTTATGTTATTGCCATATTTTCATTCTTACTGTGAAAAAAAGGGTTACATGCAATATTTTATTTTTAAATACACTTTTTAAAGGCTTCACAATGGATGGAGTCTGTTAATGTATAGCCATTAAATCACAAATTTTCAGCTACCAGAAAGTCTACCACACAGTGAAAACTGGCTGTCAAGCATAATAACAGGGTCATCACTGCTATATGTCAATAATTTTTAACAGTATAAAATGTAAGGTGTCCCCCTTATCTTAAACTAGGCCTGAAGCTTAGTTAATCCTTTATTAATAAAGATATACTCTAATCCCAAAGTGGAACAAGTGATTTGGGTAATATATTTTATAATCATAAATCGATTTTTAAAATAAGTTTTAAAAATATAGAAAATAAATCACAGTGGTTGTGCACTTAACAATTATTTTATTATGTAATTAGTTGTGTGTGGTTAAGAGCAAGAAATCCAGAAGCAGACCTTAGTGTTAGAATCCCAGGTAAAGGAACTACAGGTTTATACTATTCTACAATTTAGTAAACTTCTTATTGTCTCAATTTGTTTTTCTGGTAAATGGGGCTTATAATGATGACATATATATATATACACATATTTATACAGACACATATAATGAGAGGTGATAAGAGTATATATATATTTATACACGGCATATAATGAGAGGTGATAAGAACATGTATATACATTTTTTTATTATACTTTAAGTTTTAGCATACATGTGCACATCGTGCAGGTTTGTTACATATGTATTCATGTGCCATGTTGGTGTGCTGTACCCATTAACTCGTCATTTAACATTAGGTATGTCTCCTAATGCTATCCCTCCCCACTCCCCCCACCCCACAACAGGCCCTGGTGTGTGATGTTCCCCTTCCTGTGTCCAAGTGTTCTCATTGTTCAATTCCCACCTATGAGTGAGAACATGCAGTGTGTGGTTTTTTGTCCCTGCAAGAGTTTGCTGCAAATGATGGTTTCAGCTTCATCCATGTCCCTACAAAGGACATGAACTCATCATTTTTTATGGCTGCATAGTATTCCATGGTGTATATGTGCCACATTTTCTTAATCCAGTCTATCCTCGTTGGACATTTGGGTTGGTTCCAAGTCTTTGCTATTGTGAATAGTGCCGCAATAAACATACGTGTGCATGTGTCTTTATAGCAGCATGATTTATAATCCTTTGGGTATATACCCAGTAATGGGATGGCTGGGTCAAATGGTATTTGTAGTTCTAGATCCCTGAGGAATCACCACACTGACTTCCACAATGGTTGAACTAGTTTACCGTCCCACCAACAGTGTAAAAGTGTTCCTCTTTCTCCACATACTCTCCAGCACCTGGTGTTTCCTGACTTTTTAATGATCGCCATTCTAACTGGTGTGAGATAGTATCTCATTGTGGTTTTGATCTGCATTTCTCTGATGGCCAGTAATGATGAGCATTTTTTTCATGTGTCTTTTGGCTGCATAAATGTCTTCTTTTGAGAAGTGTCTGTTCATATCCTTCGCCCGCTTTTTGATGGGATTGGTTTTTTTTTTTCTTGTAAATTTGTTTGAGTTCACTGTAGATACTGGATATTAGCCCTTTGTAGATGAGTAGATTGCAAAAATTTTCTCCCATTCTGTAGGCTGCCTGTTCACTCTGATGGTAGTTTATTTTGCTGTGCAGGAGCTCTTTACTTTACTTAGATCCTATTTGTCAATTTTGGCTTTTGTTGCCATTGCCTTTGGTGTTTTAGACATGAAGTCCTTGGCCATGCCTATGAGTGAACTCCCATTCACAATTGCTTCAAAGAGAATAAAATACCTAGGAATCCAACTTACAAGGGACATGAAGGACCTCTTCAAGGAGAACTGCAAACCACTGCTCAATGAAATAAAAGAGGATACAAACAAATGGAAGAACATTCCATGCTCATGGGTAGGAAGAATTAATATCATGAAAATAGCCATACTGCCCAAGGTAATTTATAGATTCAATGCCATCCCCATCAAGCTACCAATGACTTTCTTCACAGAATTGGAAAAAAACTACTTTGAAGTTCATATGGAACCAAAAAAGAGCCTGCATTGCCAAGTCAATCCTAAGCCAAAAGAACAAAGCTGGAGGCATCACGCTACCTGACTTCAAACTATACTACAAGGTTATAGTAACCAAAACATCATGGTACTGTTACCAAAACAGAGATATAGACCAATGGAACAGAACAGAGTCCTCAGAAATAATGCTGCATAACTACAACTATCTGATCTTTAACAAACCTGACAAAAACAAGAAATGGGGAAAGGATTCCCTATTTAATAAATGGTGCTGGGAAAACTGGCTAGCCATATGTAGAAAGCTGAAACTGGATCCCTTCCTTACACCTTATACAAAAGTTAATTCAAGATGGATTACATACTTAAGTGTTAGACCTAAAACCATAAAAACCCTAGAAGAAAACCTAGGCAATACCATTCAGGACACGTATATACATATATATATTTTTATTGACACTGGGCAAATAAGATCAACAGCAGTTTCTAGGTCACATTTATTCACAACTGGAGGAAGGAGGACACTGCTCCTTTCAGGAGCACTTGAGGGTTGCATTTGTGAATAGACTGAGCAAGCAGGAGTTATGTGAAGAAGACTTTGTAGTAACAAGAGGTGAGGTGGCTCCTGCTTCCTGCAGGAGGATGTAATTGATGGATGTAATTTGAATAATTGTGTGTGCTGGCTGAAAGTGAAGCTCATTAGGTTGTCCAATTGATAGAGAAATTATCTGAGTAGAGAGCATATGTTAACAATTTTGATATGCAAGGCATTATTAGTGATCAATGTTTGTGGAAGAATGAGGGAGAAACCAAGATTAAGCAGTGAGAGAAGACAGACTGTGGTATGAGGCCAAAGAAGTCTTGACCAATTCCACCCAGGCCCCGTCACACAGAGTCTTCAGAATTCCCCTGTCCTGAGCCAACATGGCAGTGACTTACTTATACCTGCTATAATGAGACTTTCGATATGAGTCACCCTGGGAAGGATGTGCTCTTGTTCAAGTCAGTTGTCTACAGCTAAAGAAAATTCAAAGCAGTTGACCACAGTCTGCTGACACTTCTAAAACCTGGCCAGCACCCTTCTTTGTAGAATAAATAGGATGGTGCACCTTTGTGTCCATAACAGATAATATCTTACTCTACTTGGAGCCATGTGATACATTTAAGGCAAGCTCCTTCAAGATTCCACTAGGCTTCTGTTCCTGGAAAGTATGTATAAGAGGATAATTAGTAGTAAGACTGCAGCTCCTAGTTTTGGCTGTTTGAAGGACCATATTCAATACTCGCCACCTTCCACCTCTGCTATTCATTCTCTTTTCTCTTCACCCTTAGTAACTACATCTGATTGACTAGTGACATATCTGGAATGTGACCTCAGCCCTAATTATTGTTGTTATCTTTAAATGTACTTTAAAATGTATGCAGATGAGAAATAACTTTTTATTTTAAAAAATAGTTCCCAAACAACTGCACATATATTTATTAATCTTCAAGGTTATTTTCAGGCATCAAGGCAAAATGTGGAAAATGGAGAGAGACTCCTTAAAGAAAGGAAGGAAGCATATAAGGAAAGAAGGAAAACCTTAAAAAAGATCATCAGATATTCTATGTCTATGAACCATTAACATGTTAAAGCTTCAAATGTTTAGGGTTGTTGAGTTTCTTTCCCACCATTAAGAACTGCTTGAGCAATATACGTAATGCATGGGCAACTTGTCACGTACTTATCAAAAAGTTTGGCATAGTTTATATATCTAGTTTATAAACTGGACTAAACATGGAAATGGAACTACAAAGTGACACTTAAGCCTTTTGATCTGGGCATTACATTCTCGGGAAAACTGATTTAGTTTTCTTAATAGAAGCCTGCTCATTACATAAGGCCAAATTGAGAAGTGTTGGTGCATTTTTTCACCCTCAGTGCTATATTATACCATTCCATTGACAGTAAAGTATCTCCTGCTGTGACAAGTATTGATCTTATTTTTCCTTTGAGACTGCTAACAAGCCAAACTGTAGCTTCATAAAATATTCAGCTGGAGCAGTGGTTTGTCAGAACTATAAGTTAACAAGAAATTTACTTTTATTCTCCCATGGAAAAATAAAACACAATTAGTAATCTCCATGTATTTGTGGATTACATAATTGTTTTATCATCTAAATGACTGAATGATCTAAGAATTGAAGCCAATATTTTTAATTTTCATCTTACTTAAGTATATGTGTGATTTGTCTAGAGAAAATAAAAAATCAACATGTTATATAATATAGTAAGACTGAAAGAACAAAATTGAGAAAATTACATAGCTTTAAATCTATCATGAAATAACATTTCAATGTACAGTTTTAAAGTTATTCTTATACTGAAATGTATTTGAAATTAAATATTCTGCCTAAACAATAAGAAATCAAGAAAACATATTTAAATGTCTCTTTATTTATTACTTATGTCATGCTTTTGTAAACACCATAAATAAAGTGATTAAACAGAAGATTTAGAGTATTGTTGATTGAGATTTAGTTAGGATATTAAGTAACAGACATTTGCAGAAAATTATAGTATTAGTACAATGCAATTATTAGTGACATTTGGTCTAAGGAATTGTCATAAAAATAAGAATACAAATGTCTAGAACACTAGAAATTACAGTTAACAAATGCAAACATGTATCACGTATTTCAAGAAAATCACAAACTTTGGAATGGAAAGCCATTCTTAAATGAAATATTTCAATTTTCCTCAAAGTTTGCAACAATGTAGTACATTTTCACTTTTAAAATTTGAAACATTACAGTACAGTTGACCCTCTCTATGAATGGGTTCCACATGCATGGATTCAACCAACTGCTGATGGAAAATATATTTTTTTAAAAAAAGGATTTTTTTGTCTGTACTGAATATTTACAGAATATTTGTTCTTTATACCTTAAAATACAGTATAAAAAATGTTTACATTGTATTAGGTATTATAAGTAATCTATAAAAGATTTAATATATACAGGAGGATATGCTTAGGTTATATGCAAATCCTACACCATTTTATAGAAGGTATTTAAGCATCCATAAATTTTGGTATCCTTAGGGGTTCTGAAACAAATCCCTCATAGATATCAAGGGACAACTGTGATAATTCATCTCCTGAAATAACCCTGCTTATGTAACTAAATATATTCAATTATCATTTAGGAATAAGTTATTCACTAGTAAATGGAAACAAATATAGAAATAATGTAACAATAAATGGATTATTCAGCCCTTCTACTCAACTTAACATTAATACAAGGAAATAGTCTATTGTTTCAGAAACCTCCTCCAGAAAATGGAAAACAAATGCCATAATATTAAGTAGCTACAATCAATATCTAAATTATACAATATGCCATTCAATGCTTTTATTTATTTAAAAACTACTTTTTCTAGCTCTTATAGGTGTGAATGTTATAGTATGCCATATACTTACAGACTACAGTCTATAATTTATCAATTTATCCTTTTTGAAAATCATATATTACATAATAAATTAGCATCCTTTGAAAAAAAACTTTTCATTTTTGTACAAATTTGCTATAGTAACTCCAATTACTAATTATCTTTGTCCTAGGAGAGACTCTGCACACACAGGCGTCTATTCATTTCGTTGAGCACTGAAAATTTCCAAAATACTTATACGTTTGAATTTTAAAAGTACGATTTTAACAAGCGTTGGCAATTCCAACCTTGATCTTAAAATAATAGAATAAAATTTCACCCATATCAAGTAAAGTAAGAAATAAACCAGATACGAATTTTTTGCTTTCAAGAGAGTTCATAAGAAGAGAAGTTTCCTTACCAGTCACCTAAACTGACATTTAGTGTGAGGAAAGAGCATCCACCTATGTGATTGAGATTCAATCACCGTATCTCCTGTGAAGTTGTTGTTGGTTTTTTGTTTGTTTGTTTGTTTTGAGAGGGAGTCTCGCTCTGTCGCCCAGGCTGGAGTGCAGTGGCGTGATCTCGGCTCATTGCAAGCTCCGCCTCCCCGGGTTCAGGCCATTCTCCTGCCTCAGCCTCCTGAGTAGCTGGGACTACAGGCGCCAGCCAACACGCCCAGCTAATTTTTGTATTTTTAGTAGAGACGGGGTTTCACCGTGTTAGCCAGGATGGTCTCGATCTCCTGACCTCGTGATCCGCCCGTCTCGGCCTCCCAAAGTGCTGGGATTACAGGCCTCAGCCACCGCGCCCGGCCTGTTGTTGGTTTTTGTTTTGTTTTTTTTTTTTTTTGGCAAATATCAAAAAAAAAAAAATGCCATGAACTAAATATCCTTTAAATTGACTATAAAAATCCCTAACAGCCTAAAGGAAGGAAGACAAAAGATTTATGCATGCAGTCTATTCATGGATTAAAGCTTTGGCTCATGTTTTAGAATAGGTTAGAAGACTTTGAAAATTTAGTACCATGAGTTGCAAGAAATTGTCGTCAACACGAATTTTACACAATGTCTCATCTACATAGCCATGTGTAATGTTTTGGACACCTCATTTATTATAAATGGGAAGATTGAAAATACTATTTTCGATTACTGTATAGCTGAGTTTTTAAAACAGTTCCTAAGGGTGTTCATATTTCTGATCTGATGGAAATCCTAAATACAATTTCTGGCTTTTGGCACATTTTTATTTCAATACAAAATTTTTGTAAGATTAGCAAAAATTCAAAGTTTTCCAGGCTTAAATAAAAAAATATGTTATTTATTTAAGGAACATAATCTTTTAGTACAGTATCATTTTTGTAAGTCTTTTGTTTCTGTCATTTTATGCTGTCTGTGCTGAGGGTTAATTGACTTATGCAATTTGTATTTAATGATACATATACACTTTTCAAAAATTAAACATTTTTCCTACTTATACATAAGAAAATGTCTAGTGCCATTTGGAGATAAATGTAGGTACTGAAATATTACATTATGGGTTGACGTATGCCTGCAAAGTTCTTCCGTAAAATAAATAATTAAATTAGATATGTCATTATATATGTGGGGTTGTATAATACACAACCCACAGGTTTTTACCTCTTTGAATTCACTACAGCTTAGTATACAAAGATAAATTAATTATTCTAATTAAGTAGATAAAATAGATTTCCTAATATTTTATTATCAATGGTTTTCAATTCCATATGAGAACTTCTTTGAACTTAGGTACTAATTACAGATGATGCTTTATATGTCAGTCTTGTCAAAGTCAGTTCTTAAATATCAGAATAGCCACATCACAAATATTTATGTCTTGTATTTGAAAGTGTTCCAAAGGAGAGTTATGCTTATCTAACTTCATGTTATTTTACAATGTCAAAAAGAAATGGGTCATGAATTATAAATATAAATCATAATTCAATAAATTGTTAGTCATATAACATTTACTATTCAATAACTGTACTTTTAATTTATAAAAATGAAAGTTACCCTTAATCATTGTTTTGGGTCATATTTATAATTAGTTTTGTTTTATTACATTAAGCAATTTCAGAAAATATAAATTCTGATGTGAAATGGAAAGTCCACAGTTGGCATCATGTGGATATTTTTCTTCTCTGGCTTGACATAGCTCAATTAACTGCCCTCTACTCATACTTTTTCCTAAACAAGTCCCAAATACTTGTGTCTACCTACCCTCTTTTAATCTAGTGTTCTAACAATGTTTCCTTTCCTTAGAGATGTTTGCAAAGGAATCTCTAAGAAATTCTATCTGAAAACAGATTGACAGAACCTGGTTATAGTAGTCTATCTTTGTTTAAAATTTAAAATTCAGGGTGTTTTTTGTATTGTGTTAAAAAACAAATAACAAAATTTTTCATCTTAACCACTTTTAAGTGTACAGTTCAGAATTACCTGAATTCATAACGTTGTGCAACCATCACCACCATACATCTTTGCAACTCTTTCATCTTATAAAACTGAAAGCCTACCGTTAAAAATTTATATATAAATTTAGGGAATATCATTTTACCTGTTTTGTATGAGGTCATACAGAACATTAAAAAAATCTGAAGCATGTTTTGGTTTTATTTAATGTAGTAATCATCAGTATGTGAAGGCTGACTATACACAAAGTAAAACTACTATGTACTCACAAAAATTCAAAATTATATAAAATAATACTTAAAATACATGATCATATTAAAGATAAATCTTATAACAAAAAGCCCTATATCAAGCCCTGTTATATCACTGAATGATTTTTCATATTTTAAATTGCAACTTGATTAATATTACTTTTATTGATATTTTTATCTAAATGGCATATTGAAAGGCATAGTCAAAACTGATTCTTATTACAATTGTTGCAACTGAGCAGTAATATAAAAACCAAATATTCAGCAAATGCAACAAGATCAAATCTCCTTATATTTATTGAAACATGGCTTTGTTACTAATAATAATGATAATAACTACTTTTTTGGAGATTACTACATGTAGAAAATACACAAAATATTTTACTTACACTATCTCATTTATTTTTCATCATAATCCTATGACAAATAAGATGAATGTCCTGAAGTTATTAGTGTCATGAAACCAAAATGTATTGTCACACATACACTGTGTGTGTGTATGTCTCCGTGTGTGTGTTTTGTAAAATTGCCAAGATTCCTACTTATGAAGCATAAGGTTAAATGGAAATTAGAAATAATATACAGTGCAAGATAACTATACAAAAATGAGAGAATGAGAGAAAGAGAGAAGTTAGCCATCAATGAATGAAGGAGTGAACTTGAGTAAAAACAAGGACAATAGAAATGCAGAGTAACAGTATCTTTTTATAACGGGCTTTCCTTTTTTATACAAAATCAATAGTTCAAACTTACTTTGTAGCTGCCATTACCCAAAATAAGTTTTGAAGTTTCATTTGTTACATGCCAGATTTGTCAAATTTGTTTAATGTCTTTCACAAACAATATTGCATAAAGACTGCATGTCAATTTTATTTTTCTTTATATTTGTTAACTTCTTATTAATCTTTAAAGACATTTAAAATGTGTTCATGTGTAAGATGTGGAAAATAAATCACTGAAGATCAGCTAAAATAATATTTATTTATTAGAAAGCTGTCACTATAAAACATGTAATATCCCCAGAATAAATATGTATGTGGAATCTGATCTCTAAATGGCTTACATTTATTTTCTTTAAAAATAATGAATGTAACTGACAAACCGTGGGTTAATGCATATCTGATGAATGATACATATAGCTTAGTGCTTGAGCAACAAATCCAGAAATTATATCATCTAGATTTGCATCTTGATTCCTCAAATGCTAACTCTGTTAACTTGAGCCATCTACTAAACCTATGTCAAATTTCTTTCACGTGTAAAATGCAGGTGGAAATAGTGTTTACCTTATAGGTTTGTGCTGATAATTAAATGTGATAATGTAGGGAAAGTATTTACAAGAAAGCCTAGCATGAAATATTAGTTGTTATTATATGTGATAATAAAAAATAAAAATATGCAACTAAAAACTGCATTTTGGTTATAAAGTGATTTTATTTAAATTCAAAAAATTTATAGTATATATTTTGAAGTCCAGATAGCACTAATACTTCTAATTAATAAAACGGCCATTGACATACACTTTTCTCCTATTAGAGGAGAGTTTTTACTCTATTGTAAAACATAAAACGAAAACTATGTGATATATTCAAACATTATGTTAAGTCATGTTTCGTCTTTTCATCAACTATGAGCATATGAATATATATTGTGCATTGTTGAAGTCATTTAGACTTCATTTTTAAGCTTCAAATTGCATCCCTTTACATCCATATCAATAAACAGGTTGAGCATCCCAAATTTGAAAATTTGAAAGTTTTTGAGAACCAAACTGATGCACAAAGGAAATGCTCCATGGAGTACTTCAGATTTTGTATTTTTGGATATAGAATGCTTAACAGTGTAAGGTAAATATTCAAATATCTGAAAAATTATCTGAAATCTGAAATACTTCTGGTCTCAAAAATTTCACATAAGGTATACTCAACTTTATCTGAAATTATATATATAATGGCTGAGTAGCCTTTTATATATACACACATATACACACACACACGTATATATATATAAATGTACTCACACAAACACACATATATATTTTAAAAATTTATATTCAAATCTTAGAATTGTATTGGCATAAGATACTACAGTTTTCAATCTTCTCTAACTAGGATTATTTATTTTAAAAACTCTTATTCCATATTAGTACCTACAGAGCATGCCACTTTAACCTTTTCCTATCATCATTCCCATCCTCTACTATCAAAAAAGTATGTCTTAGTCCATATGGAAAAAAAAGTTCATCATCACTGGTCATTACAGAAATGCAAATCAAAACCACAATGAGATACCATCTCACTCCAGTTAGAAAGGCGATCATTAAAAAGTCAGGAAACAACAGATGCTGGAGAGGATGTGGAGAAATAGGAACGCTTTTACACTGTTGGTGGGAGTGTAAATTAGTTCAACCATTGTGGAAGACAGTGTGGTGATTCCTCAAGGATCTAAAACTAGAAATACCATTTGACCCAGTAATCCCATTACTCAGTATATACCCAAAGGATTATAAATCATTCTACTATAAAGACACATGCACACGTATGTTTATTGTGGCACTATTCACAATAGCGAAGACTTGGAACCAACTCAAATGTCCATCAGTAATAGACTGGATAAAGAAAATGTGGAACATATGCACCATGGAATACTATGTAGCCATATAAAAGGATGAGTTCATGTCCTTTGCAGGGACACGGATGAAGCTGGAAACCATCATTTGCAGCAAACTATTGCAGGGACAAAAAACCAAACACCGCATGTTCTCACTCATAAGTGGGAGTTTGGCAATGAGAACACATGGACACAGGGAGGGATACGTCACACACTGGGGCCCATCAGGGGGTGGGGGGCCAGGGGAGGGATAACATTAGGAGAAATGCCTAACGTAGGTGACGGTTTGCTGGGTGCAGCAAACCACCGTGGCGCATGTATACCTATGTAACAAAACTGCACGTTCTGCACATGTACCCCAGAACTTAAAGTATAATAAAAAACATGTCTTTGTTATTCCATCTATATATCCCAATCTTGGAAACCTTTGATATCCATATAAGCAGCAAATCCAAAACCTAATTTTTAAAAATTTTACAGCCCACAACTTCGCTCATATAGACCCCTGTGTTCCTCAATTCCAGTGACCTTGAATTGAATCAGATTCACGTTCAAAGGTATAGTGATAAAACTTCCTCTTAATACTGTTACTGTTCCAAATATGTGTATTAATCACCAACAATCTACTCTCTTACTAGTCTTTTATCTTCCTCCCTTTCTACGTGATGCACTTTTTGTTTGTTTTTTTTTTTGAGACAAAGTCTCACTCTGTCGCCCAGGCTGGAGTGCAGTGGAGTGATCTCAGCTCACTGCTACCTCTGCCCCTGGGGCTCAAGCGATTCTTGTGCCTCATCCTCTCAAGTAGCTGGGATTACAGCACCACCGTGTCCAGTTAATTTTTGTATTTTTAGTAGAAACGAGGTTTTACCATGTTGGCCAGGCTGTCTTGAACTCCTGACTTCAATTGATCCGCCCTCTTTGGCCTCCCAAAGTGCTGAGGTTACAGGCGTGAGCCACGGCGCCAGGCCATCAGGAAGGTTTTTAAGTAAGTTCCCTGCAATCTTCCCACCTCAGTCCTACCCAGACTTTCCGCTACATGTGTTACGTACCTTTCAATTATAGATTCTAGATGCATTTTCTTTACTTTTCTATCTCAAGACACACACACACACACACACACACACACTCACAGAGAGTTCCTTTGATTTCATAGTTTTTGATTGGAGCTCATGATTACTCCTTTTTCATTTAATTTCATTCATAGTCATTGACTAGTTCAGTTTTGACTAAGACCTTAGATTCTGTTTTTGACTAATTTTCACTCCACCACTTTTTAATTGAAATTTTCCTTCATCAAAATTCCCAAAATGCAACCCCCACTACCTTATATTTTGTTACTTCATTATCTGTTATAAAACAGAAGGGTCCAATTATACATTCAATATGCTATCTGAGTCTCGCAGAAAATTCACATTTTTATTTATATTGCATAAAAATCATGAGTCTGGTTTATGCCTTGTGATTGTCAGCCGAGGAATGGAATCAGAAGCTTATAAACTGTTGTAAGCTAATATATGAATTCACATTCACAATCTAAAGACAGATCCTTTATTCTGTTTCTCAGAAAGAATGTTTCCCCTCTACACATTCTCACACATACTTTAGTTTTTTAACTTGCTGAGATGATAGTTTTACACATTCTGTTCTCTAGACAATCTCTAACCACCCTCACTAGCAACTAAAACATTTCTGAAAAAAGGGAGGAGTTAGCTGGAATCACATGCATTACCACTGCCAGTTCAGAACTCCTCAAAACTATCAATGTCCCCCCAAATGGAGGAAATCTGAGAAACGGTCACAGCCAAAAGGAGCCTACATGGTCACTAAATGTAATGTAGTATTCTCCATGAGATTATGGAACAGAAAAGGGACACTTAAGTCTTGTGTCCTCCACTCCATTTGTTAAAATAAAAATTTTAACTTAAAATAGTTTTTGATTTACAGAAAAAGCTGTGAAGATAGTTGAAAGAATTCTCACGTACCCTTCGCCTATTTTACTTTACTAGTAACATCTCATTCTAGTATCCTACACTTGCCAAAATGAATAGGCTAATACTGATATATTGTTGTTAACTAAAGTTTAAACGTTATGCAGAGTTGTTTTGTTTTGCTTTCACCTAATGTTCTTTTCCTGTTGCAGGATTCCATATAAGATATTACATTATATTTACCAGTCATGTTTGCTTATACTCCTCTTGGTTGTGACAATTTCTTGGGCTTTATTTTTTAATGACTTTGACAGTTTTGAACAGTGCTGGTCAGGTATTATGTACAATGCCTTCAACTGGAATTATCTAGGATTTTTCTCATGACTATATTGGGGAATGGATTTTAGGGAGAGGACCACAGAGGTAAAACGTCACTCTTATCACATCAGATCAAGGGTACATATTTTCAATATGTCTTATCTCTATTCATATTAATCTTGATCTCCTGGATGAGGTAGTGTTTTTCAGATTTTGTCATTACAATTTACTCTTTCTCCCCCATTTTATAGTATACTTTTTGTATAGAAGAAAGTCAATACAGGCAACAACTTAAGAAATGGAAAGTTATACCCCACCGCTGTGAGGGCAGAATATCTCTATAAATTATTTGATTTTTTTTACATAAGATATTTATCTATTATTCCTTTCTTCATTCATTTTTCCCTTTTTTTAAACTTTTATTTTAGATTCAAGAGTACATATGCCGATTTGTTACCTGGGCATATAGCATAATGCTGAGGTTTAGGGTACAAATTATCCCATCTACCCTGAGTGTAGACTTCAACAGTTCGTTTTTCAACACTTACTTCCTCCCTGCCTATCCTCTCTAGTAGCATCCAGTGTCTATTATTGCCATCTTTATGTCCATGAGTACTCAGTGTTTAGTTTCCACTTACAAGTGAGAACATGTGGTATTTGGTTTTCTCTTCCTATGTAAATTAGATTGAGATAATGGCCTCCAGCTGCATTCATGTTGCAGCAGAGGACATGATTTCATTCTTTTTTATGGCTACTAGTATTCCATGGTGTATATGTACCAGATTTTCTTTATGCAGACCACTGTTGATGGGCACCTATGTAGATTCCATGTCTTTGCTATTATGAATAGTGCTGCAATGAACATGCCAGTGCAAGTGTCTTACTGGTAGAATGATTTGTTTCCTTTTGGATATATACCCAGTAATGGGATTGCTGGGTCAAACGGTAGTTCTGTTTTAAGTTCTTTGAGACTTCTCCAAATTGCTTTCCACAGTGACTGAAGTAATTTACATTCCTACCAACAGTGTATAAGCATTTCTTTTTCTCCAGAGCCTCACTAGCTTCTGTTATTTTGCAACTTCTTAATAATAGTCATTATGACTCATGTGAGATGGTATCTCATGGTGGTTTCGACTTGCATTTCTCAGATGATTAGTGAGGTTAAGTATTTTTTCTTCTGTTGCAATTACTTTTAAGGACTTGGTCGTAAATTATTTCTCAAGGCCAGTGTCCAGAATAGTGTTTCCTAGGTTTTTATCTAGGATTCTTATAGTTAGAGGTCTTACATTTAAATCTTTAATCCTTCTTAATTTTTTACATGGTGAAAGGTTAAGTGTTCAGTTTTATTCCACTGCATATGGCTTGCCAGCTATCCCAGCACCATTGAATAGGAAGTCCTTTCCCCATTGCTTATTTTTGTTGACTTTTTTGAAGATTAGATGGCTGTAGGTGGGCAGCTTTATTTCTGGGTTCTCTATTCTGATCCATTAGACAATGCGTCTGTTTTTGTATCAGTGTCGTGCTATTTTGGTTACTGTAGCCTTCTAATAGTGTTTAAATTCAGGTAAGGTAGTGCTTCCAGCTTTCTTATTTTTGCTTAGGATTGCTTTGGCTATTCAGGCTCATTTTTGGTTCCATAAGGATTTTAGAATAATGTTTTTTTTTCTAGTTCTGTGAAAAATGACACTGGTAGTTTGATAGTAAAAGCAATGAATATGTAGATTGCTTTGTACAGTTTGACTATTTTAAAAATATCAGTTCTTCCAATCCACGAGTATGGAATGTTTTTGCATTTGTTTGTGTCATCTATGGTTTATTTTAGCAATGTTTTGTAGTTCTTTTTGTAGAGATCTTTGACCTCTTTGTTTACATGTATTCCTAGGTGTTTGTGTGTGTGTGTGTGTGTTTGTGACTATTGTAAGTAGGACTGAATTCTAGATTTGGCTCTCAGCTTCAACGTTATTGATATATAGAAATGCTACTTATTTTTGTATATTGATTTTACATCTTGAGACTTTACTGAAGTCATTTATCAGTTCTGAGAGCATTTTCACGGAGTCCTTAGGGTTTTCTAGGTATATAATCATATTATCCATGAAGAGAGACATTCTTCTCATCTGCACACAGGAAATACTACAAGATCAACCACATTCTCAGACATAAAGCAAATCTCAATGAATTAAAAAAAATTGAAATCATATCAACCATACTCAGAGACTACAATGGAATAAAAATAGAAATCAATACCAAGAAGATTTCTCAAAACCACACAATTAAATGGAAATTAAACAAGTTGCTCCTGAATGTCTTTTGGGTAAACAATGAAATTAAGGAAGAAACAAAAAACATTTTTTTTTTAAATAAATGGAAACAGAGATGCAACAGATCACAATCTCTGGGATGCAGCAAAAACAATCTTAAGAGGAATGTTTATAGCACCAAATGCCTATATCAAATAGTTAGAAAGATTTCAAATTAAAGATGTAACGTCACACCTAGAGGAACTAGAAAACAAGAACAAACTAACTCCAAAGCTAGCAGAATAAAATGAATAACTATAATTAGAGTTGAACTGAACAAAATCAAGACCCCAAAATCCATACAAAGAATCAACAAAACCAAAAGCTTTTTCTTTGAGAGGATAAACAAGATCAATTGACCATTAGTTTGATTAACAAAAAAAAGACATAGTCCAAATAAACACAATTAGACACAACAAAGATGACATTAAAACTGATCCCACAGAAATACAAAAGATCCTCAGAGACTATTCCAAACACCTGTATATACACAAAAGAAAATCTAGAAGAAATGGATAAATGTCTGGAAACATATAATCTCCCAAGATTGAGTCAGGAAGAATTTGAAACATTGAACACTCCAATATCAAGTTCCAAAGTTGAATCAGTAATAAAAAAAATACAACCCTGAAAATCCCCAGACTGAATAGATTCACAGCTGAATTCCACCACACATACAAGGAAAAGATGGTACCAATTCCACTGGAACTATTCCAAAATATCAAGGAGACAGGAACACTCTCTAACTTATTCTGTGAATCCAGCAGCACCCTGATACCAAAAGCTGGCAAAGACACAACAAAAAAAGAAAACTACAGGCCAATATCCCTGATGAACATAGACACAAAAATCTTCAAAAAGATACTAGCAAACTGAATCCAATGGCACATCAAAAAGTTACTTCACCATAATCAAGTAGACTTCATTCCTGGGATGCAAGGTTGGTTCAACATATGCAGATCAGTAAATATGTTTCTCCACATAAACAGAATTAAAAAGAAAAGTATATGACCATCTTAATAGATCTGGGAAAAGCTTTTATTAAAACCCCAAATCTCTTCATTACAAAAATCCTCAAGAAACTAAGCATCAAAAGAACATACTGCAAAATAATAGGAGCCATCAATGACAAACCCACAATCAATATCACATTGAAAGGGCAAAAGCTGGAAGTATTCCCCTAGAAAACTGGAACAAGACAAGGATGCCCACTCTTTTTTTTTTTTTTTTTTTTTTTTATTATACTTTAAGTTTTAGGGTACATGTGCACATTGTGCAGGTTAGTTACATATGTATACATGTGCCATGCTGGTGCGCTGCACCCACTAACTCGTCATCTAGCATTAGGTATATCTCCCAATGTTATCCCTCCCCCCTCCCCCCTCCCCACCACAGTCCCCAGAGTGTGATATTCCCCTTCCTGTGTCCATGTGATCTCATTGTTCAATTCCCACCTATGAGTGAGAATATGCGGTGTTTGGTTTTTTGTTAGAATCTACAATGAACTCAAACAAATTTACAAGAAAAAAACAAACAACCCCATCAAAAAGTGGGCGAGGGACATGAACAGACACTTCTCAAAAGAAGACATTTATGCAGCCAAAAAACACATGAAAAAATGCTCATCATCACTGGCCATCAGAGAAATGCAAATCAAAACCACTATGAGATATCATCTCACACCAGTTAGAATGGCGATCATTAAAAAGTCAGGAAACAACAGGTGCTGGAGAGGATGTGGAGAAATAGGAACACTTTTACACTGTTGGTGGGACTGTAAACTAGTTCAACCATTGTGGAAGTCAGTGTGGCAATTCCTCAGGGATCTAGAACTAGAAATACCATTTGACCCAGCCATCCCATTACTGGGTATATACCCAAATGACTATAAATCATGCTGCTATAAAGACACATGCACACGTATGTTTATTGCGGCATTATTCACAATAGCAAAGACTTGGAACCAACCCAAATGTCCAACAATGATAGACTGGATTAAGAAAATGTGGCACATATACACCATGGAATACTATGCAGCCATAAAAAATGATGAGTTCATGTCCTTTGTAGGGACATGGATGAAACTGGAAACCATCATTCTCAGTAAACTATCGCAAGGATGCCCACTCTTACCACTCTTATTCAACACAGTACTGGAAGTTCTAACCAGGCCAATCAGGCAAGAGAAAGAAATAAAAGGCACCCAAATAGGAAAATAAGCCATCATTCTTTTATGTAATTATTTATTTATATGATTATAGACTCCTAACTATTGTTTCACTTGCTTTCAAAACCTATTTTTTAAATATACATGGGGTAATAACTCCTTTTTTCTTAGTATACACCATTTAAAAAATCATCCATTGAATTCATTATTTATCATACACTGCTCTCATTTTTATTACCTAATCATTGATCACACTGTTCTTTATCTTTCTGGTAGCATTTTCTCACCCTAATAACTTTATATATGCTGTTATTTAAAATTGAATGTAGGTCAAACACTTTATTGCCCCTCTCTATAATTTTAAATGTAGCCTTTCAGAGAGGGGCTGACCTAAGTGCAATGCCCTGAATGTTTATGCCCCCCTCAAATCCATGTATTGAAATCCTAATCCCCAAGGTGATGGTTTTAGGAGGTGGGCTGCTAAGAGGTGTGACTAGTTAATGAAGGCAGACCCCTCATAAATAGGATTATTGTCTTTATAAAACACAATAACCATTTCACCACGGAGAAATTCCTCATCCTTTCCATTATGTGAGGTTATAGCAAAAAGACAGCTATCTAGGAAATGGACCATTGCTAGACAGTGACTCTGCTGGTGCCTTGATCTTGGGCTTCCCAGCTTCCCAAACTGTGAGAGACAAATTTTTGTTGTTAATTGGCCACCCAGTTTGTGGTACTTGTTACAGCAACTCACACAGACTAAGATATTAAGTCATGCCATTATTCTGTTTTTGTACCAAGAATTCTATGACATACATACATTATTTTCTCTTTCACAGATTCACAAAGTATTCTCTATGGAAGGTCCACATACAATATAATTAAAAGAATGGACTAGTTAGTTTAACTCTCAGTCTACCATTAATATTTTTAAAACTATTCTCAAATTATAACATATGCCATATGTAAAAAGCTATAACCTCAAATAATGTTTTAAATATCAGCATGGAGTGTTTTGTTACAAAAGAAAGTTTCTTATTCAATTGTAAATTGAATTTTTATTTTTTTTGAAAATTATTTGTAAATAATATTATGCCTAGCTAAGTGAAGAGAACTTAAGATTTTGATGACCTTAAATCTTCTTTTAAGAAAATCAAGAGTTTGGTTACTCTTTGTGTGTGTGTGTGTGTGTGCGTATGTGTGTCTCGTGTGCTTGTGTGCACATGTACGTATATATATGTATTATATATGTATCATATATGTATTTATATATATATTTCACCACCACACTTGGCTTATTTTTTTTTTTATTGAGACAAGGTCTTTCTATGTTGCTGGTCTAGAACCTCCTGGCCTCAACTAATCCTCCTGCCTCAGCCTCTCAAAGTACTGGTATTATAGGCATAAGCCACCATGTCCGGTTACTTGGTTCAATATTAAAACAATAGTTCTAATGAATGTTTAGTATATTCTCAGAAACATTTCACATCAAGATTATCAAAAGAGTTCAAGTTTTCAATATTTACTAAAGAAACATATGGGAAAAGACAATATTATAATTGAACTGAAACCTCAATTTCCATACCTAATATGTGTATACACCTAAATATTTTGTATTTTTATGAAAACAAACAATATAAAAGACTAGTCTGTGCTCATGGGTGTCACACAGAAAGAATATTAAATCTGTTTTGAAATTGTATTGTTTTCGCTTTATTGTTTGGAATAAGCTTAAGTGAGAAATCAGATGTTCCAGTTTTTATTTTCCTTCACTGCTTTCTTTATCGTTTTCCTATTTTTGTCCTTCCTTTTAACATGGATGACTTCATGCCTCCATGCTTTCTTTCAAGAAAATTTCAAGACTATTATTTCCCAAGTTTTGAAGGTGATTTTTAAAATCTAAATTTTCAGTTCCAATTCAATACAAATCGTACTGTTCTTGTTCTTTTTTTATTTTTGTTTTTTAGACAGAGTCTTGCTCTGTTGCCCAGGCTGCAGTGCTGTAGCACGATCTTGGATCCCTGCAGCCTCTGCCTCCTGGGTTCAAGTGATTATTCTGCCTCAGCCTCCCAAGTAGCTGGGATAACAGGTACCTGCCACCAAGCCCAGCTAATTTTTGTATTTTTAGTAGAGATGGGGTTTCACCATGTTGGCCGGGCTGGTCTTGAATGCCTGACTCCAAGTAATCTGCCCACCTCAGCCTTCCAAAGTGCTGGGATATTCTTGTTCTTGGTATATTATGTTATGCATTTTTAAAGAAATTATATTATGAGTATATAAAGTTTGAAAAAATAATAATACAGTTAAGAAATTTCATCTTATAATCTGACCATATTCTGGGTAACAAATTCAAACAAATTTAAAGCCATAACTAAAATACATTCAGTAAATTCAGCACAAATGTATAATGTCCTTGATTTATTGAATATGAATCATTTCTTTGCTAAAGAAACCATCAGTATTCATCGCCAAACAAGGCAAATGTTTGAGGCTGTGGCCTTCGCTATCTAAATTCAAGAGCTTACATACGTATTTAGATGCAAAGTCTAAGTATTTTGATACTTGAAACAGACGAATTAATTAGCTATGCCAAAGACACAATAGAAAATTCCATGATGCTGAAAAATTGTACATAAAGCATCAGCTGGTAATTTATACACAAACATACAACCTCTTATTAACACCAAATTTAGTAGGGTTAGTCTGCTAATGTCCAGAAAACTCAGGATATTTTGGGATGCTAGAATCCCTGCCATCTCTCTTTTAATCTTGTTGATAAGAAGTATCATAAAATTACATAAGTACAATTTTTCATTTCATAGTAATTGAATCTCTCTTTCTTTTTTGTCTGTCTCATGATCTCTGTCTTTCTTCATAGTTACTGAGCATTCTTCCTTATATTTGCAAACTTCCTGTTATACCCTATTTATTATAGTTTTAATATGAAATGTTAAACTCTGGCTTGGCCAGGGAATCAAGAAGCAGAGGCATCGATGTCAGGAGAATAATGTGGAATGTAGTGAGGGCATGATGTGGAACTGAGGGAATCCAATAGAATTTCTACAATAATAGAGGCCTTAAGTGCACTGGTGTAGTTAATTGACACAGATTTCCAGCTTCAGAGTAAATCCTGATAATCCATATTGAAGTAGCCAAAGCAATGATGCACAAACAGCATCTACAGCTCAGCTACAGGTTGAAGAGTAAACATAGAACAATATCTATAGGTTGCATAAAGAGAAATTGCTAAGAGAAATGCTTGAAGGATAATATCTGCTTACATCTTAAAAGCCAAGGATATCTTTGTTATTTATAATTTAAAGTGATGTCTTTTTCAACATTATTTTGACAATAAAAATCATGCTAAAATTTCTTCAAGGGCTCTATTTAACATGTACTTTTAAGTACTTAATCTTCACCTAATTCTCAAGGTAACAGACTAAACTGTATATACTTTTAATATTAATTAGCATATTTAATGACCTTTTGCTCTGTTATTACTTCATTTTGTATTCATGATACCTTCATCTAGTTATTTCATGACCATATTACAGTTGAAGAATCTGTAACTTAAATAGCTAAATGATCATGAAAGATTATGTAATTAGAAAGTAGTTAACTTGCATACAAACCAACTCCCATTAAAATATAACTGAAGAATGGGTGATTATTAATTTAATATATACTAAAAATATCTAAACCTTAATGAAATATTTTATTAAATTAATTTGTAACCAACAGATTGACAGATGATGGCCAATATGTCCAAAATAATTCTCCATTTTAAAATAATGACATAGTACACCTTGTTCATAGTGAATAGTATGAAATATGTTTAAAATGCACAGATAATTTTAAAGCATTCACCCATTTCTGAGAGTACATTTTTTATTTTCAAATATTAGCAAAAAACAATATTTGGGTAGTGTGACTGTCCTGCTTTCTAGACAAGAAGGACTCCGCACACTGAGCAAGAGAGAGAAAGGAATTTAATGATCATAACTCCATGTCATACCCAGATGTCAATTGTCCTTGTGGCTATAGGACAATCAAGCAATAATACAATATGAAAAAGTATCATTCAAATGATCCCCCATCTAGAAAAAAAAATCATTGTTCAACATGGGATTAAGAGAGAGATATGTGGAAAATTTAAACTAAAAAGTAGTAGAAGTAGAGAAGGAGTACAAAGCCAGGTGTTATTTTCAGAAAAGAGAAGGTACCTCTTGGTGATTTTTGAATTTCTTTAGGCCTCTTATATGGGCTCTACCAGACCAGGCCCTATTCATCCACAGAATCCAAATACCATTTGGCTTGGATTTAATTTCTTCACCACTTACAGGTTCAAGCTGATAAAGTACTCTGGAGTACATCTTTTTGACAAAATGGTTGCATGCAATTGAACTATGAATGATAAGCTTCTCAGGTTCAGAAATGAGTCAGGCGCATTATCATTGTTACAGTCCATTGCACTCCAAAGTTTAGTGGATGTTTTCCTGCCTCCTAATATCTACTTAAACTTCAGTGACCTTAAGAGTTCTATAAGCTACTGGGAGGGTGTATTGGTCCATTCTTATGCTGCTATGAAGAAATACCCAAGACTGGGTAATTTATAAGAAAAGAGGTTTAATTGACTCACAGTTCTGCATGGCTGGTAAGGCCTTAGGAAGCTTACAATCACAGTGAAAGGCACATCTTCACAAGGTGGCAAGAGAGAGAATGAGTGCAAGCAGGGGAAATGCCAGATGCTTATAAAAACATCAGATCTCATGGGACTCACTCACTATCAGGAAAACAGCATAGGGGAAATGAGCCCCATGATCTGATTACCTCCACCTGGTCCCACCCTTGACACCTGGGGATTATGGGGTTTACAATTCACGATGAGATTTTGGGTCCAACCATATCAGGGGGGTTGACCTCAACTTTATATAAACCCTTCCAGTATGTCAGCTTATATTTTTATTGTCCCTTGAGTCATCTGAGCTGCTGATTTCATATATCTCTATAAAGTTTTTGACCTGAACTTAAATTCAGGTCCATTTCCAATTTCAACAAAAAATAAAAATCACTCAATAAAATAATTGTGCATTTAGTAAATTTCAATTTTTTTTCAATGTAGCTCTTGATCTTTTGTTCTATCTATATTATTCAAAGCAATTCAACTACTTGTTACTTTAGCTCAGTAGAGAAAAATGATCATCTATTTAGTAGAAAATACCGTCTGAAGAAGATCACTACTAGGTGTACATGCTTACACATACTGGGTGCTAAAATTGGCTTGTTGATTTAAAAGTAGAAGGGCATATGAAAGAGCAAGGGAAGATTGAGTAGATCCACTTGAAAAAGCATATTAGCATCTTGCTTACTTCAAAGGGTCAAAGGTAGCCATCTTTCAGGTTCTAGCACATTTGTATCTGGTATATAGGAAAAAGTACCAGACTGTGATACCTAATAAGATACACTTTCTCCAGGTATAGTACTTTTCAGCTTACTTAGCTTATTTCTTGTACTTAGAACATCAGAATGGCATCTTAAAAGTTTTAGTAAGTGTTTCAAATCCTCCTTAGGCATGATAATATGGCTAGTATATCATTTGCATACACACATATTTGTAATTAAAGATGGATTTATTATTAAAGAAAATTTTCTTGGTAAAGATGTAAATTGTAAGTAAATATAAGGATGGTAGGTGAGTGTGTGTGTGTGTGTGTGTGTATGTGTTTTGTTATTGTTGTTTGTTTTTTTTAAAGAGATGGAATCTCACTATGTTGCCCAGGCTAGATATGAACTCTTGAGCTCAAGCAATCCTCAGCCTCTTGAGTAGCTGGAAGTATGAGTGCAAACGCCTAACTCTGAGTGGTGTTTTTAATAAGAGAAAAACTGAAAAAAAGTTGTTGAATTTTTAGATTAATTTATACTTAAAATAGAACTATCATACAATCCAGCAATCCAACTACTGGTATTTATCCAAAGAAAACAAAATTAGTATATCAAAGGGATACCCGCACCCTTGTGTTTATTTTGCACCAGCACTATTCACAATAGCCAAGATAGAGAATCAACCTAAATGTCCATCAGGAGAAGAATAAATAAGGAAAATGTGGTATATATGTTCAAAGAAATACTGTTCAACCATAAAAAAATGAAAACCTCTCATTTGCGGCAACATAGGTGGAACTGGAGGTCATTATGTTAAGTGAAATAAGCCAGGCACAGAAAGACAAATATTACATGTTCTCACTCATATGTGAGTGCTAAAAAAATTAATTTTATAGACTTAGATAATAGAATAATACTTATCAGAGGCTGAAAAGAGTGAGTGTGGAGGAGGAAAGGAGTCAGTTGAAGAGAGGTTGGTTAAGGGGAACACATACAGTTATACAGAAGGAATAAGTTCTAGTGTTTGATAGCACAGTAGAGTGAATAGTGAACAACAATTTATTGTGTATTTCGGAATAGCTAGAAGATTTGAAATAGCCCCAACACAAAGAAATGATAAATGTTTGAGGTGATGGGTATTCTAAATACCCTGATTTAATCATTACATATTGTATAAGTATATAAAATATCACATGTCTTTTGGTGGCCTTATATTCCACAGCCTATACAACCAGAGGTCAAGGTAGGCTCCCTAACTGTCTTTTGCTCCCATTAATCATCAATTGTGTCAACGGATAATAGTTAAATTTAAAATTATTTGAGTGCCTACTATAGTCATGCCTTGGTATTTGTGGAGAATTGGTTCCAGGATGACTGCTGGATATCTAAATTCCTGTATACTCAAGCCCCTTACATAACATGATGTAGTATTTGCTACCATATGGAATATAAATCCGCCAAAAGACAATGGGGACCTCTTTAAGATTTTTAATGTTCATAATATATTGATAAGGATGCCTTACAGTGCAGACAAATATATTGTAATGTACAACTAGATAGCTGGACTATCCATCATGAAGTTTTGGAATTCTACACAGATCAATACTGCCTCTAGATGTGCTTAATTCAGATTGGAACTATTTTGTGTGTATGACTGCCTATGCTTGTTTTATTTTTTCAAATTATAAGTAAGGCTGGAGAGATAAAGCAGTTGGGTTTGGCCAGGTGCAGTGGTTCTGGCCTGAAACACCAGCACTTTGGGAGGCCGAGGCAGGCGGATCACTTGAGGTCAGGAGTTCGAGACCAGCCTGGCCAATATAGTGAAACCCCGTCTCTACTAAAACTACAAAAACGAACTGGGTGTGGTGGTGCACGCTGTAATCCCAGCTACTTGGGAGGCTGAGGCAGGAGAATCACTTGAACCCTGGAGGCAGAGGCTGCAATGAACGAAGATTGCACCACTGTACTCCAGCCTGGGCCACAGGGTGAGACTCCATCTAAAAAAAAAAAAAAAAGAAAAAGAAAAAGAAAGCAAGAAAGCAAGCAAGCAAGCAAGAAAGAGCAGTTGGGTTTCATTGTTTTAAGGGCTTTGTTCCACTTGTTTCATCATTGGGTATTCTGGTTTCAAAGATAACTTGCTCTCTGTGGAATTTTCTGCTTGTACACAACACAGTTAAGTTCCCTCAATGTGTTGATTCTGATAGAAGCAACATTTTGTCTGTGCCTACTACTGCCTGTTCAAATCTTGTCTACCAATAATAGTGTGGCAGGTATAAAATATTTGGGGTGCAGTATTTTGGGAAAGAGGATCATCTGTTTCATCTTTGGTAATCAGATTTTAGAGATATAAGCTTCTCACCTGCAGTATTTAGCTGCCAGGTTTGAGCCACACAGTTTCTTGAGATGTGTCAGTTCCCCAAAGCTATAGTTGCTGACACATCAGTCTTGCGATGGTGGATCTTTCTCAAGGTAGTTTCTACGAGCTTCAAAGTTGGCATGTATAAAATCAGTTCTCATTCTGAAAATATGTATTTGATTTAGAAAATTACTATTGTCCCGAAGTCACAGAAGCTACTATTGACAGAGTAGAGGGGCTTCAAGGTATGGACAGATTTTCATGAATATTTACATCAAGTCCAAAAGCCTTGAGGGCTCAAGGGCCATGACCATTTCATCATGCTTTTTTACACACATAATTTCTATACTTCATGGCCCAGAATAAAGGTCAATTTTTTTTTGCATAAAGACTCCCTTGATAATCCCAGTCAGAATTCATTAACACTTCCTCTACAATTCAATCTCTCTATCCTATTTTATACTGCTACCATAATAATTATCATATTCTTACCATTATAATTATTTGGTATATTGACCTCCTTTCCCATCCCATTAGGCATATAGTAGGGATTTACTTAACAATCAACACCCACAAATCGTGACTTTCCCTCTTCTACTAGTATTGCAATCTGTTTTCAAACTGCAAAGGCCAGAATTATTGTTTATACGTAATACACACCTGAAAATTAAATTGTTGTAACATAATTGCAATGTGTAAAAATGCCATGAATTATATAGATCATGCCATGAATTATATAGATCAATATTATATATTTAGTAGGTGCTATTAAATAAAATGCCAACAATCTTCCAGGTACTTGATAAAATGAATCGCTCTTGCTTTTGACAATCTTTGGCTTTGAATATGTACAGCAGAAATTTTCTAATCCTAGTTGGTGTTCACTCAATAATTTAGAAAGAAATAAACCTACTCTTCTGAAAGTAATATATTCAAGAGTCACATAGATTTCTTTATAAATCATAGATAACATAATTAGCAAAGAGAATAAGACTAGTTATCTATATTCAGGCTATAGGCAAGAGTTAGGCTTAACCTACCATTGCCTAAATGAAATACATAAGAAACAGACCCAATCTTCCCATTCCCAAATATTATATAATTGACATTTCTATAACTTTCAATACATGAGACTGACATCCTGTGGCTGTATACTATGTGTAATTAAGAAACCATGTTTGCAAATGACCCTGTGCTTGCTGCCAATGAGCATGCTCTAGTGCAGATCATCTGTGCTATGTAGAAGTAAGGAGCCCTGATAATAACGCCAGAGGGGGGTGAGAAAAATAGCACATTCAAAGTCATTTTTTGACCATATCAAACTGTCAGGTAGACAAACAGAATGGCTATAATACATCTAAAAATAGTAAAAATTGAAAGTGTAAAAATGTATTAAAAGGAAATTCAATCCGGAAAAATGGAAAGTAATGCATCTATGAAAGATAGTTATTTAATCAATAAAATCTGGAACACCTGTATCCTGACAGCGATAATGAACAGAAAACTCATGAAGAGTTTGCAGTGTTATATATGACACTACTCTGGGCTACATATAACACCACCCTTTTCAGGAAGTGTCATGTGTGTTATTGCCAAGATTTTGTGAAACTGTAAAGACTCTGTGGCATAAGTATGAAATGTTAGCATGTTAGATTGAAAGAGATTAACTGATTTAACTATGCTTGTAGGACTGGAAACACCCAACTGTCTACTGGTTTTCTCCATTTTGAACTAAACTAATGCTTTATAACAATTTTCATTCTGGAGTACAAATATTTAATATAAAATATATTGCTTATCACAGTATATCTAAAATTTGAAAATCCCAAAGGGACATTTTAAGAGTGTATATTTATATATATATAAAGTGTATGTATATATGTGTGTGTATATATATATATAGAGAGAGAGAGAGAGAGAGAGAGATGAAGATAACTTGAAAATCCTGAAGGGACATTTTAAGAGTGTGTGTATATATATATACACACTCATACATGTATATCTTCATATGTATATATGAAGATAACTATGAAGTAAATATTTTTAAAAACAATTTTGTTACATTATTTTCTTTCTTATTACATTACTTACAATGATTTCCTTTGTCTATTCCTTTTAAGTCTTTTATACTTTTAAGTATATATTGTTAGACAGAAAGCTGTAGATGTGAATACCTGTATTTATACGTCTATATTTAACCATCTTATAGCGAGAGGTAAAGAAAAGGAGAGGCAATAATTTGTTCCTAATGTAATTAGATGAATCTTTTGTGGTATGACTATAGACTTTAAATGTCTATTGTTGAAGCCAGGAAAAAACATGAGGGATATTCTAGCACACTAATGAAACATATGGCTCATAGTTTAGTGGTATAGAAAATAGATTTTTGTTGCTTTTATTTAATTATCTTTCCTTCACTTTGAATATCTAGTTTTTATTTCCATTGTACTGGATGAATTTATGTAAGATTTTTCATGTCTTTTTTTTAAAAAACAATGTAGTATGTTAAAATAATACGAATACTAAAATATAAGTAAACGAAATGTAAATTATCAGCCGGGCGCAGTGACTTATGCCTGTAATCGCAGTACGTTGGATGGCCGAGGTGGGTGCATCACTTGAGGTTAGAAGTTTGAGACCAGCCTGGCCGATATGGCGAAACCTTGTCTCTACTAAAAATAAAAAATTAGAGTGTGGTGGCACGTGCCTGTAATCCGAGCTACTCAGTTGGCTGAGCCAGGAGAATCGCTTGAACCCAGGAGCCAGAGGCTGCAGTGACTAGAGATCATGCCATTGCAATCCAGCCTTGGTAATAGAGAGACTCTGTCTCAAAAAAAAAAAAAAAAAGAAAAAGAAAAAAAGAAAAGAAAAAGTAAAGTATACACTAATGCATGTGTATGTATGCATGATGTACATAAAATTTCCACAGCAGCAAGGACAATATTTGATTTTCTCTTCACCATATGCTTAATGCATAGCGCAGGATAGGCAGTCACTACATGTTATTTAATAAAAGACTGGATGAATAAATGAATGGATGTAGATATGTCATTTTTTTACCGTTTTTATTATTATTATTTTTCTTGTCAGAGTTGCCATATTTAGCAACATCTTTCATGGAAAACCAAATTTCTGACCAATCAGATTTTTTTATTTTAATTTTTTCAGCTTTATTGGGGTATAACTGACAAATAGAAACTGTATATATTCAAAATGTACAATGAGATGTTTTGATATACCTATCCATTGTAAAACAATTATCATAATCAAACTAATATGTTATAATATACTCAAATTATCACATTGTTATCTGTTTCTGTGCTTATATGATGAGAATACTTAAGATCTACTCTCTTAGAAAATTTCAAGTATACAGTACGTTATTAACTATAGTCACTAATGTTGTACATTAGGCTTCCAGAACTTGTTCATCTTATAGTTGCAAGTTTTCACCTGTTGATAAAGTTCTACGCTTTTCCCATCCGCAACACCTGGTAATCATCATTCTACTCTGTTTCTATGAGTTTGACTCCTTTAGAGTTCAAATATAAATAAGTTTATGGAGTATTTGTCTTTCTGTGTCTGGTTTATTTTATTTAACATACTGTCTTCCAAGTTCATTCATGTTGTTACAAATGTTAGGATTTCCTTTTCTTTTGAAATGGAATAATATTCCATTATCTGTATGGTATGTATTCTAAATAATTTTAAAGAAGATTTGTAAAAACGTAAAGAGATTTTAATTAAAACTGCATTAAAGCTATAAATAAATTAGATAAAATTCCCATCTTTAAAATATTATCATGAATTTTAGAGTATGACTGCCTTTACTTTTTTCTAGATATTTAAATAAATGTTTTTAATAAACAATAAAATTTTTTAAATTGTATTCATTTCTATAGCTTTAATTTCTTACTAAATTATCTAATAGTTATCGTACTTTATTGGGAAATTATTGATAATTTGTAGGTATCTACGTATTTGCTTATATGCTGATTTTTTTTATTTTATGTTTGTTGACCCTTAAATTTACTAAGTCAACAAAAGTAATAACTGTAATATTGATAAATTTAAATATTTAAATTTTTAAAAATATTTTATGGGCTACTACAATCATTAACATTTCTAAGACAGTGTAAAATAATTACATGAAATGAAATTTGCTATCTCATTTTGATTCTGATTTTATTAAGAGAGTTTCTAGAACTTAAGTTTTAATTATCAGGTTATTTATTAAAGATAAAAACTAAAATAATACAGACTCTGCCTTTTATTGCTGTTTTATAATTAATTTTATTTATAAAGTATTATATTTTAACCAAATCGTATTTTGGCATTGTTCAAATTTTTTTCCAAGCAGTTTTCTTCACAATGAGCTTTAACATAAAATTTTGTGTGTATGATTTTTAAAATGTCAGGAGTAATAGAAGCCTGTTTTGACTAGTAGTTATTTAAAAAATTAATTAAAAACTGATTACATGTTTTCCAGCCACACTAGACTCTGTCAGTTCCATCACTGAAAGCATGGACTCCATTTCAGGACTTAAAAATTTTGTGTCTGCTGATCTGTGTTCCCTCAGTGCTTCTTCGAATCCTGAATTCTTTCACACTTTTTAAAATTTGATGGCTCTCTTCATTCTTAAAGATATTCATTAACGTCACTCTTTAAGACAGAACTTCTGCTTTGCTTGCTCCATCGTTATTTCTCACAGTATGCTGCATGGTTATATTTATAACAGTATATAACATATGTCACAATATTTAAAATATATTTATTTTCTAAATTTATTATTTGCTGCATGGTTATATTTTTAACAGTATATAACATATGTCACAATATTTAAAATATATTTATTTTCTAAATTTTTTATTTTCTGCATGTGTTAAAGTTAACTGAAGTAAGGATTTAGATTTGACTATTGCAGTGTTTCCACACAGAAGATACTTAAAGGATGATGCGTAAATAGCTAATATATAGTTCCCATATATATCTCCAAGATGGCAGGACCTTGTTGCAATTGAAGCCAGATCAATTTTGATGGGAAAATTAACAAACAGAAGTAAAAAACATATTTAAAATATATAAGTATATCTGACTTATCATAGTCTAAGATAAAAAATACACAGAAGGATCTTAGCAAAAGTAAATTTTAACTGAAACCTCAGGGTTTTCCCTAAAATAAGGTCACATGTAAAGATGAGTTGACAATGCAAAATCACACTACACAATTGAAAGACCATCACTGACAACCAGAGTAAAAAAAAAAAAATCAGATTTAGATCCACAAGAAATTTGTATAAAGAATGTAAACCAAAAACAAAATTCTGAGGCCTCCCATTTATCTAAATGAACCCCTCCTCTCAGCCAAGAGCATTCCAGAGTGAACCTGAAAACCCAGTCCAGGCTATGATAGAAGAAGGGGTTGGACATGCTTCCTTTTACCTTCCAGCATTAACATCAACACTAGCTTTAAGTCTGATTATAAACATTAATCTTAATGCATAGCATTAAGATCTATTCTCTCTGAATCCTGCTACTTGGAAGCTTCTGCTACATAATAAAACCTTGGTCTCCACAACTCCTTATTATAATCTAGACACTCCCTACTACTGATAATAACTCTTTCAATCAATTGCCAATCAGAAAATTTTTAATTCTACCTATGACCTGGAAGGCCCTCTGATCCCTGCTTCAAGATGTCCTGCACTTCCAGATCAAATCAATATAACTCTTACATGTATTGTTTGATGTATTTTGTCTCCCTAAATTGTATAAAAGCAAACTGTACCCCAACCTCCTTGGGCACATATCATCAGGACCTCCTGAGGCTGTGTCACAGATGCATCCTTAACCTTGGCAAAATAAACTTTCTAAATTGATTGAGACCTGTCTCAGATACTTTTGGGTTCATGCCTGTATCTTGGCAGGTATCTTGGGAGGCTGAGGCAGAAGAATGGCGTAAACCCAGGAGGCAGAGCTTGCAGTGAGCCAAGATCACGCCACTGCACTCCAGCCTGGGCAACAGAGCGAGACTCTGTCTCAAAAAATAAAAGAAAAGAAAAATAAAAGAAAATGTATACTATGTATGATTTAACTCCAAGAAAAGGAAGAGAAAGAACCGTCATGAAGTCAACTCATTCAGAAAGAAAATACAATGCTAGTGAAAAAGCAGCAGGAAATTTTAGTTCCACTACATTTGAGGAAATTTGCATTCAGTAAATTATCAGTGAATTAATTTCTAAAGAATATTTTCCAGGAAAAAGAAAATAACCCCCCCAAAAAAGATCTCGTATACAATTAAAAATAAATCAATTGAGGAGTGAGACTATAATAATGTAAATATAATCTTTTCAGTTAATGCATTCAGTAGCAAAGGTCTTTGTATTTCTGAGATGGCAGGAACATATCATTTTTATTTAAATGTAAATCAAACATACCCAAATTTTCCAACATTGAACAGATTATTCTATTTCCCTGAGTATTTATATGTTATTTGTAAATGTTTAACATTTTTTTCCTTTTTAGTTCTTACACATAAGAGCTGTTGGCCATGTGCGGTGGCTTATGCCTGTAATCCCAGCAGTTTGGGTGGCCGAGGTGGGCAGATCAGTTGAGGTCAGTAGTTCGAGACCAGCCTGGCCAACATGGTGAAACCACGTCTCTACTAAAAATACAAAAATTAGCCAGGTGTGGTGGCGCATGCCTGTGAGCTCAGCTACTCAGGAGGCTGAGTCAGGAGAATCACTTGAACCCGAGAGGCGGAGGTTGCAGTGAGCCGAGATTGTGTCATTGCACTTCAGCAGGGGTGACAAGAGCAAGGCTTTGTCTCAACAAAAAATAATAATAACAAAGAATAAAGCTGTTATAAACTGAATTTTGTTTCCCCTAAATAGCCCCCTAATGAAGCGCTAATACCCAGTTTCTCAGAATGAGACTGTATTTGGAGATAGGGCCTTTATAAAAGTCATTACTTTAAAATAAGACCTTCAAGTTGGGCCTTAATCTATTCTGACTAGTATCCTTAAAAGAAGAGGAGATCACGTCCTATAAAGAGAAATATCAGCAATTTATGAGCATAGAGGAAAGGCCATCTGGAAGCCAACGATCAGGTCAGAAGAAATCAAACCCACCAATGCAGATTGGACTTGTGGTCTCCAGAATGGTGAGAAAATAAATTTCTGTTATTTAAGCCATGTAGTCTGTGGTATTTTGTTACAACAGCTCTAGCAAACTAATACAACAATATATATTCTTGATGGATGAAAGCCTAAGGTCCACGGAACATTACTATTTTTGGACAACATAAGAGATTTAGAACACTATTATTTCATTACCCTTCTCCCAAATCAATATGGCATTTTATAGTATATTCTATGTGTGTGCGAGTGTGTGCGTGTGTGTGTGTGTTGTTTAACTTTATTTGTCAACTTAGCTAGGCAATGATGCCCAGTTTGTTAAACCCTTAGCCTAGATGTTGCTGTGAAGGTATTTTGTAGATGTGATTAACGTTTATAATCAGATGACTTCAAATAATGCTGATTACTCTTCATAATGTGAATGAGCTTTTTCCAGTCAGTTGAAGGCCTTAAGAACAGAGACTGAAATTCTTCTTTTTTTAACACATGAATCAAACTGATGACTTTGAAGTCCATTATGTGGATCTCCTATAGGTCTTTCTAGTATATATTTTGTCCTTATTTTTAAACTTTATATTCATTTTTTCCAGCTATATTTCAATTAGGTTAATATAAATAATGTGTTACAAAATGCATAAAACTTAAGCATAAAATTCAATGACATTGTCAAATGCATATGCCTATAATCCTAACACAAAAATCCAGATTCCCAAAATGTTTCCTCATAGCCTCTTCCAATAAAGTTGCACTTCACATAGATAATCAGTGATACAGAAATTGTTATAATTTTTGTTAATTATAGATTTGACTTATTCTTGATCTTATATAAATGGATTCATAATGTCTAAATGTTTCTGTGTTGTTTATTTTGTTCAATCTCATGATTTTGGAAGTTAGTATTTTTGAGTGTATCAGTAGTTTTTTTAATTAATACATAATATCACATTATAAACATAGCACTTCTAGCTATGATAGAATCATTGGTATCAGACTTATAATCTTATCATAGACCAATATAAAACATTATCTCACACTGGACAACAGGCAGTACAAAACAATGATCATTATATCAAGATAAACACACAAATTAAATCTTAGGTTTGCCTGACTTTGTGACCATGGTAGAAGACTACTTTTTAGACTGTGGGAGAAAGACATGCAACCAAAGAAGTGTGTAAGTTTCACTGAACTCAGGATGCAGACACATGAATTTCATTTTGCTTAAAGTAGTGAAAATCTGCAGGACTGAATACCATTCAGGAGAGGTTTTCTAAGTCTGTGAGGAGTTTCACAACATATCCATGGCAAAAGGCTACATGCGTATGCATAAAATGAAACTCCTGATGTTCTCAAGAAAGCAGGTGCTGCAGAACTGAGGTGAACAGGGACACCAGAGATCAACAGGGACAAAAAATAACAGAGTTCTGGCTCAGCAAAATAGGAAACACATCACTAAACACTGGGCATTTAAATAAGACCCCAAAGAGATCATGTATTAGGAGTAACAAATGCATGCTAAATAGAACATTCTCTAAAACTAAAAATAAAGCCAAAATTGGCTCTTTTTAACAAAGAAAAAGGCCAAGCATGACAAAAGTAATAGAATCTATCGACAATTTAATTGCCTGTGAGAAAAAATTTATGACTCTTAAAAAAGAGAAAATGTTAACAGTGAATAGAAAAATAATACTGACAGTTTCACCATATCATCCACAACACCCAGATTAAAATAAATATGACAATACTAGATTTATGAAGAAACAAAGATATGTGTGCTCTATAAGCAAGAAAAACAGTAATTAGAAACAGGTTACAAGATACCTTAAATGTTGGATTTATTAGATCGAGATTTTGAGATATCTTTAAAAAATATATTGAAGAATTTTAACGAAAAGTGAGCCACAATCTATAAAGAAATGGAGACTCTTGGAAGAGAAATTCAAATTAAAACAGAGAAGCAAATGGAAATTCTATGACAAATAAGTACACTGATTGAAACTTAAAAATGAACTTAATGGATATAACAGCAGACATAAAACTGCAAAAGAAAGGATCAACGAAGTGGTAGAAAGAATTTTAGAAATAATGCAAACTAGCAAACTAGTGATGAAATAAGATTAAAAATAAAATTCCTGATAGTCTTAATACATGTAACCCGTCAAGAAGCCTTACATATATCTAATTGGAATTACATAATGAATGAGTGGAAATAACAAAAAAGAATTTGAAGACATGATGTTCAAAATTTTCTAATTAAGAATAAAGACATTAAGTAATTAATGTCTTTATTAATTCTAATTAAGAATAAAGACATAAAGTAAACAATCATATGTCTAAGCTTAGGAATCTCAAGCATATAAATCCAACCACACATACAAATACATCCACATTCATATCTGGGGAACTGACACCCAAAGAGTTCATTAGCAGTTAGAAAGGAAATATAATGAAATTGAGGAAATATATTAAAAGTAACCAGGAGCAGGGGAGTACATTACATACCATAGAACAAGGAAATGAATGAGCTGCTTCTCATTGGAAACAATGGAGCAACATATTTAAAATTCTGAGAAATATCAAATTGGAATTTGATATTCTCCAATTATTTCTTTAAAAATGAGGCTAATATAAAGGTTCTTTGAGATAAAGAAAATCTGAGCTAAGTTGTTGCCAGCAGACCTACACCATAAGAAATAATACAGGATGTTCTTCAGGTTGAAATGAAAAGATAGCAGATGGAAACTTGAGTCTACAGGAGGAATAAGCAGCATCAGAAATAGCAAACATGTGGATAACTGTAAAAGACTGTTTTTTATTGGTTGTTTTTCCACTAATTTCTTCCAAGATAACTTTTGAAGCAAAAATAATAATCTGTGTTATGTGGTTTGTAACTATGTTTAAGTAAAATATGACAGCAATACTAGAAGGTATGGGAAGTTAAGACAATTCTATTGTTCTAAATTATAACATTTTATATGAAGTGGCACAATATAAACCTAATGTATGATAACGTAATGGCTCATTTTATAACCACCAGAATTATTACTAAAATAGCAATTCATACATCTAAGTGTTAATAGTCAGTGGAGAAAATAAAACAGATAGTAAATCAATTTTCTGAATCTGCTAAAAATGACAGGAAAGGAGTAAATGGAAAAAAAAAGTAAAACAAAAAGGGAAAATTAAAAAACAAATGACATCATGATTTCTTTAAACCAATGCACTATTTTAGATTAAGGTACGGAATATTAAAATAGCTTCATATTTATTTTCACATATATGTAACTTCCATTTAACAAATTAACATTAAAAATGAAAAAGTGAATACATTTAGTAATATTAAAAAGAAAGACAATGAAAATGTTGTTGGAATAACTAGTAATTAATTTTATAAAATACAGATGAATTAATATTATGAAAGTTGTTTGGAAAAAATTAGAATTGTATATGATAAAAACTATGAATTATGAAAAAATAATTATTGGAGAATTATCTCCCAAGAGCAAATTATTAACATCATAATGATTTATTAATCAATTAATGAAATAATAAATACTATCATCTCTAAAAATATACCACGACTTTAGGGAAGCTAGGTTCTAGAATCATCATATCTGAGAAAAAAATGTCAGAGTTAACATGGAATGTTGTATTTTGTTATACTCCTTCACAGAATATTAAATTAACAACTTAAACTAATCCCGAATTTAGATAATTCAAACAAAGTTTAGCTCTTTCAAATCCTGACCTATTTCTGGTTAAATCGTTTTTAGGTCGTGACGTATTCAGATCCCTCAAAATGACCTACAGTGTTCATGAGACTTTTAGGTTCATAAAGACTCTAATTTCAGCCTCCAAATTCTTTGTTTAGCTCTGCTCAGCTTCTCTGGTTCTCCAAAAGTATTTTGAGTATTGTAGCAATACCAGACTCACCTCTTTGAATTTGCCTTCTCTTCTCAATTTTATTGTCATACATCATAATTTTCTGGGTAGCACTCCAATGCCTTCTATCACATTTTCAATATGTATTCATCCTTTGCGCCTACATGTTTACAGGACAATTCTTCATCTCCAAATGTAAGAAACAGAGTCTAAATTCATTTCGTTCTTAAAATAAAAAAATTTACGGCCGGGCGCCTTGGCTCACGCCTGGAATCCCAACACTTTGGGAGGCTGAGGAGGGTGGATCACGAGGTCAGGAGATAGAGACATCCCGGCTAACACGGTGAAACCCCATCTCTACTAAAAATACAAAAAATTAGCCGGGCGTGGTGGCGGGCGCCTGTAGCCCCAGCTACTCTGGAGGCTGAGGCAGGCGAATGGCGCGAACCCGGGAGGCGGAGCTTGCAGTGAGCCGAGATGGCGCCACTGCACTCCAGCCTGGGCGACAGAGCGAGACTCCATCTCAAAATAAATAAATAAAAATTAAAAAAAAATTTAAAAATACGGGAAGATTCAATTTAATTTTAAATCTGTGAGCAAGGTTTTGTTTACAATCATTGAAGTTCTATCTTTTTGTTTCCCTGTTAATTATATTTCAAAATTTTAAAAGAGATATAAAATTTAAAATCGTTTTATAATATGGAAGAAATCTCTGGAAAATTTATGGTCGATTATAATTCTAATTGTTGTGAGCCAACAATAATATTATTTTATTTATTTATTAAGAAAAATTTAATAAGTTTCTACTATATGCAAAGAGCAGAGCTAATAGCTCCAGTTATATGCTGCTTCCCATAGTATAATCATTGCTCATTGCAAACAAAACAGCTACAAAATAAGTAATCAAAATGTCAGCTGCCTTAGAGATTAAATAGAATTTAAGCTCAAAGAAAATAATTATGTACAACTGTAATAACAATTTCTTAGGGAGTATTCCTATTATTAATTGTGATGAAAGGGCAAATTATGCAAGCTTTTCAAATGAAAAATTGTTCACAAAATATTCAACATTCGTGTTTTTGATTCATTGCAAATTCTTCGTCACTCTCTTAATAACTTCAACTCCCTGTCACAGCAAGTTAACAACAACAGTAATTATTATGACAACATTAACATGTAAATAGTTTTTTAAAATAATATTAACAAAACTGATTTTTTTTTTCACTGTCTACAAAGCATAACTGGAGAAGAGGAGAAAAATTAATGTTCATTTAGTTCTTTATTTATAACTTTTTACTAGTCAAAATTTCAAGAAATTTTGCTAGGCAACTATTTTATGTAACTAATACCTGGTACTAAACTGTAGAGCTTACCACCATTTTACTGATGAGGAAACATATCCAGTACATTAAAGCACACTTTCAGAACAGTTGAAAATTTAAAGTCCAGAGTCTTAAAGGCTTGAAGATGACTTAAGAGCCTATCTTCTCTTCTGCTATAGTTATAGTGATCATAGCTAACATTCCTCTTTGTTCTTTAGGAAATCATCTTCCTTAACGAAATTTACTTTGTTAGTGTTTCTATTTATTATATGTAGCTTGCTTTTATTATATGAATGAGTTGATTTCCAAAAATTTTATTCTATCTAAATTTTATATTTTTAGCTTTTAATTATTTCAGAATCATTTCATTTTATTTTTTCTCTGAATATGGTCAAATATATTACTTTTTAATTTTATTTTAATTAACTTTTCAATGGTAAGCAGATGGCCAAGGTTAGGAAAATTAAATATAACTAGATTCCACATATTAAGCAAAGGAGAACGATGGCCTTGCCATTCAGTTGGTTTTGCAGCAGCTGTTGATAAACACCCACATTTTGCTTGATATTGAACCCTTCAAAACACCAAACCCAAACCCAGGCCCATAGTATTAAAATCTCTACTGGATAATAACAGTGGTGCTTTGCCCACATCTCTTTTTTTTTTTTTTTCAGACAGAGTCTTGCTCTGTTGCTCAGGCTGGAGTGCAATGGCACGATCTCGGCTCACTGCAAGCTTCGCCTCCCAGGTTCACGCCATTCTCCTGTCTCAGCTTTCCGAGTAGCTGGGACTACAGGTGCCCGCCACCACGCCCGGCTAATTTTTTTCGTATTTTTAGTAGAGACGGGGTTTCACCGTGTTAGCCAGGATGGTCTGGATCTCCTGACCTCGTGATCCGCCCACCTCGGCCTCCCAAAGTTCTGGGATTACTGGCGTGAGCCACCGCGCCCGGCCTGCCCATATCTCATATAAAACAGTTCCTCCGTCAGGAATCACATATTCTAAAATGCGTAGCATTTACTATCTCTCCTTTCCCTCCCAAATCAAGCAGTTCAGTTGAACCTTCTACGTGGTAAAACATGTAGGTAAGAGTAATTATAAATTCAGGGTAGGCTTCACAAAATAATCCCTCATGTCTAGCTTAAAATAAAAAGAGCATGCATAATCATCAAATATCTAGCTATAATTGTTGGTACTGTGTTTTTCTGCATATATGTATCATATTGAAATGGGAAGTTACCTTGTTCCCCTCGCAGGCCGTGTAATGGGGTTGCTTCTTCAGTGCCCCGCTGCTCAAACCTCTAGGGGAGCATACAGACGGGCAGGCTATGGGGCTCCGACTGCACAGCAGTGTGTAGGGGTGAATGTTTACAGCTCCTGAAGCCCCAGTGGGAGTGTGTCACAGGGTGCTCTTCTAGTTTTGCTCTTTTAGTTTTGCCGTCTATAGGTGACTTGTGTTAAGCGGCTCCATTAGACCTTCTACTTTGTCTCAAGGACAGAGGCTTTCTGTATCCCAGGTTCTTACCTTGATGTGCCGAAAGAATCTGATCACACCTGGGCTTGGAGAATGATTGCAAGGTTTTATTGGGTGGAAGTAGCTCTGGGAAAGTCAGAAGGGGTGGAGTGGGAAGGGTTTCCCCTAGAGTCGAGCCGTTCAGCAGCCTGGGCTCTCCTCTGACTGCCCCAGCTAAACTCCATGTCATTCTATTTCTGATGGTCGGTGGCCTGCCAGGGTGCCCGTGCCTGTCGGTGTTTTACTCCGTATGTCCAGCCGTCAGTGTGTTACTCTCTGTGTCTAGCCACCTCTGTGTTCCTCCTCTGTTGTGCTCCTCTTGACATCCAGCCGCCTGTGTGTCTGCCGGCTAGGGCCTCGGGGGTTTTTATAGGCACAGAATGGGGGCGTGGGAAGCCAGGGTGGTCTTGGGAAATGCAACATTTGAGCAGGAAGGCAGGACTGCCTGTACTCACCTAAGTCTGCAGGGTGGAGCCCTAGTCAGGGACCACACCCTTACCCCCTTCCATATCATTTAAAGGGACCACACGCTTCTCTACCCAGGTCTTCCTCATTAATATTTTAAAATGAAAGTGAAGGTATCCATGTCCTTGAAGTTATTCAAAACAGCTCTAATCAATCATTTAGATAATGAATTCTATATGTCATTAGAAGTCAGCAAATATTTAAAGTATTTATGACTAATAGCATGGTGCCTAATTTTGAGGGTCTCAAAGCTCAGTGGTGAGTACAAACACATAACTAGGAGACAGTGGACCGTGATACAGAGATTCCAATTCATAAGACACTCTTTTGTAAAAGGTTTCAGCAAAGTGTCAAGATTTTTATTAGTCCATGAAGACTGATTTTAAAGTTTACAGTGGGTGTAACTTGTTTAAAACAGAGTTTCATTAAGCTGATTTTTCTTTTAAAAACAAAATGGAACAAAACAAAAACCCAAAAACATTTACAGGATTCATCACAAGTAAAAGTTTTATCTGGAGCAAGATTCTGATAGAGAATGTTTGAAAAGAACAAAAGCTTAAATTGAAAAGACCTAAAGAAGGAAAAACAACAAATTAAACAAAACTAATATGCAAAAGTTAAAAAAATTAGCAAATAAACAAACCAAAACCATCACCATCAACAATCATAAAAGCAACAAAAATCTCTGTTATAAAATCTAATCACTGCTAATAATCCAACTATTCAAGATTCCCAGCATTCATACCAATTCTAATTTATCCAATATGTTATGCAAAATCCTGTCTTTTCTTATGCAATGCTGCATATTTTTATCACCCTCAATATCTGTGCTACAATTTCTCATGCATATTGCATCTGCTACTATAGTACAACTGTTCTGCCCAGTCTGGTAACTGAGGTTTTAGAATTCCAGTTACAAAGAAAAGCCCCCTCCTTGGGATCCAAGCTTGGAAGCAATTTCCTTCTTGCAAAGCCTCATGCCCAATTCTATGCAGAAAAATAAAAAGCTTCACTGGCTGCAGCCGTACATCAGCCGTACAGTAGAGTATTTTAAGACGCAGAGTACTCATGTTCTATGTGATGAAGTTGAACGGACTTTCTGGTGAGAAGGAAGAAACCCAGGCTTTTGTACTGTTCTGACAGTGGCTCCCTATGCAAACACTTTTTTGGAACATACTTTCCTTGTCTGCAAATTAAATAATTAGTGAATTGTACTGCAGAATGTTTGCAGTTTAGGAATACTTACAGATAAATAAGTAGATAGATAGATGATAGATATATATAACACATGTGTTTATATACATAGACATACATAAGATGTAGATGAAAATGGGTATAGATATATTTTCCAGAAAAATAATTTATAGTATCACTTAAACAGCACATTTTCTTTAAACTTATGGTTAGAACACTCCTACATTTGCTACATGTGTAACTTCAGATAAATCTTGTCAATGATGGAAGCTCTAATTTTTACACAAGCTAAATAGAAACCATAACATTACTTCCCTAATTTTGAGCAGCAAATTAACAAATACTTAGAATTTATTTAGCACGATACCTCCTTCCTAATTGTATTTCAATACATGAATGGAAACAATATTTTTATAAGTCTAGGTCATATTATCATCTTCTTTATTGCCAGGTAAAATTGGAAATTGAAAATTATTTTGAGTGTCACTTAGACCCAAAAATTGTTTACCTACTGTGTTTTAATATTTGTGTTTTAACTTTACTTTCTGTTATTCGTCATTTCAAGTCTCCACAGTAATCCCCACCTGATCCTATCTACTTTTTCTTCTTCTCAGATGTAAAGTGACTCTGAAGTACCCTCTTCTAGAGATTCATATGGCCTATTTTTCATATTAAAACTTGTATTAATAGCAAAATAGACAAGTTAGATTTCCTCCAAATAATTAACAGTTACTCATGTTCTTGTTGGTTTTTGAAAGGCTTATTATTTTATTTTGCCTACCAAAATTATTATTTTATCCTCACCTCATTTTACTTGAGCTTCTCTGCCTGGCCTATTGACTTTCTGAGATGAACTGCTTTTCAATGTAACAGTTGACAGGTCTTTTGGCTTATACATTTATGAATATAGCAGAATAGTGTTTAGAAGCTTTTGGAAAAAGCTTTTAAAAGGATGCTTAGTCTGGTCATTTGTAATCCACCAATGAGAGAAATATTGGGTATAAAGCACAGAGCACTTACCATTCTGTATTGTTCTGCCCAAAGCATTTTCTTTGAGAAATATGGAATTATTAAGACTGAGCAGATAAGTTTCCTTTTTGAGTATTGAATATGATCACTTATCTCCATAACAATAAAGCTAATATTTTCTCAATGACCCTTCTTTCCTTTTATGCCCCAGATCTTCCAACCTAAATTACATATCTAAAATATATGTGATATGTCTTCATTTTTAATATTGCTTTTACCTGACATTTAGCCTTTGGCCATATATGAAGGCACTATCTTTGATCATCATTCTTTCCGTACTTCTCTCACCAACTTGAATTCTTCTGTAATGCCAATTAGGTCTGTTTTCTTAATAGCACCGTATATCTTTGAAATGTCTGGATGACATCTCCATATTTTTTTGCTTTGTTATACACACATCAAATTTAGTAACCAGTTTGCATTTTTATTTTTATATCTTCTTTGATGATATTTGTGAGAACCCTAAAGATTTGTTCGAAGTTACAAATGAAAATATCTTAAAGACAACAAGAGTTCAAGTGTTTCATTAACATTATATTCATATCATACATTTTCAGATGTCCTAACTCATAAAGCTTCTCTCCTGTGTACTACATATCTTTAAAATAGTGTATAAGTTTTCTTTTTTTAAAAATCAAAGAGGGATGAGGTCTCACTAGGTCACCCAAGCTGGGCTCAATCTCCTTTCAAGTAATCTTTTTGCCTCAGCCTCTCAAAGTGCTGAGATTACAGGCATGAGCCACATTGCCCAGCCTATTTTATTTTTTTTAAAAATTAGTAACTATGTACAGTATTTATTGCTTATGCAGTCTGAGAAATGTATTAACCATTTATAAACATGTTTTCTGTTTTTCTTCATAAATGACACTGTGAGTATACAGAACCTTGTTTTACAAGGGAAATGAGGCTGACATTGGTTAAGAAGTTTACTTAGCATTTCAAAATGCCATAAAAATAGAATTAAAATTAGAACTTAGACAATATGAATCCTGAGTGCACATTATAAACCAACATGTCCACCATCTCCTTGGTGATGCTAGTATGAAATATGCAGGACTAGGAACAGAGTGAAATAAATGAAGCACTTGCCTCAGGCACAAAATGGAAGGCTGTGCCACAAATCTCAGTAATCAAGGTTAAAAGATATTTTAATTGAATTTGTGCAGTAATCAATTTAAATGCAGAAATTTTCATAATGAAAATTTTGAAATCACATTTTAAGTGAAGACTGGCAGATTACTCATCACTCGTCTTGCCCCAGGTTCTCATGTGGCTTGACATGGAGCTGTACATTCATCCCAGATTTATTCAACATTTGAATATCTGTTCATCATTGATTTTTGCATTAATTTTGAGTTTTCACAATATATTACCTCGCACTATTATTTCATTATTGAATGTTTAGAGCCACCCTAAATTAGCACTTGAGGCAAGTGTCTTACTTGTTTCATCCTAGTCCTGGACTTGGGTATATGAGACCATATTGTTCATTCTCTATTATACTCATCAGGATACACATTAGATTCTCCATCTTGAAAACATATGGTAGGATTATATTTCCCAGTCCACTTTCAGTCTAGCTTTTCCATGTGACTTGCTTCAGCCACTAAAATATAAGCAGGATTTATATGACTTGGATTTGCATCCCTACCCAAATCTCACATTGAATTATAATCCCCAGTGTAGGAGGAGAGGCCTGGTGGGAGGTGATTGGATCATGGGGGCAGATTTCCCCCTTGGTGTTCTCATCATACTGAGTTAGTTCTCACGAGATCTGGTTGTTTAAAAGTGTGTAGCATCTTCCCTTTCACTCTCTTCCTCCTGCTCTGCCGATGTAAGACGTGCCTGCTTCTCCTTCCACCATAAATGAAAGTTTCCTGAGGCTTTCCTAGCCATGCTTCCTGTACAGCCTGTAGAACCATGAGCCAATTAAACTTCTTTTCTTTATAAATTTCCAAGTTTCAGGCATTCCATTATAGCAGTGTGAGGATGGACTAATACAGGGTTAAATATGTGACACATGTTGAACACCTTGAAGAGTTGGTGCACAATTTGCTGCATTCTCTTTCATTCATTTTCCAGATGGTAGAGGCTTTGTCAGGCTGTTATCAGGTTAGGATGGGGTCTTATAGAGCTTCAGGTCAACCTGCAATAGGCATTACTCTAGAATTAAATTGCTTTGGTTTTGAACCTCTGTGATTTGGGTCTTTATTGTTACTGTAGCATAACCTAGACTATTTTCACTCATATAATCCTTCAGCAAATTCAAATCTTTGCTAAATGATACATCCTGTGACATTAATCCTGATTCCCATTGGAAACTGCAAGCTGAACAAATCTCTCATCCCCTGTGCATGTGATGTTTCATTACCCTGCTCAATCTTTTCTGTAGCATTCTGTAATTCTATATATTACCAAATTATGATTCCATGTCTACAAAAATTTAATATTAAGCCTACAGGCTTATTCCTTAATAACCATCAAGAAAATTATCACTTTCAATGCAAATTGACCCTACAGCAATAACTGGAGTTGCCATTTTAGATTCACTGGTTAAAGCAAATAGAAGAGAACACAGAGCCCTGTGCTTTCAGTGCTTTGTGATCAAGGAAATCCCTGATGATATGCTTGGAACCTTGAAGTACTAGATGGTTCCCAAAATGGATGAGTTATTATTGAGTGTGAAAATTGTTCTTATTAATGCAATTTTAATGTCTACTGATGACTGAATATTTGGCTTTTTATCAGCGTAAATTCAATTGAGGGTCTCTCCAGTGGATGTTTCATATACTTTTTCATGTAGTGAGGTTGCTGCAGCCATATTAATTTTCTGTTACTTGCCTTGGAAAAGACTTGGAGTTTTGGAAGTTTAAGAGAGCAGAATCACTCTCTTAATAAACCTTATATAACTGACTTATTGGATTAAATTTTCTGACAAAATGTATGATGTATTGAAATTATACAGCTAGGTGGCAAAATTTCAGGACACCCACCTACTGCTTCTCTACCAAGAGTCAGTAGTGGAAGTTGTGTGTATTTTGCTATTTATTTTATTAAATTAAATTAATTACATTACCAAGTATGTAAAATAATAAAATATATGTAAAAATATATTTTTTCTATTTTAAAAGCTTAAAAAGGACTCAATAATAAATATCCTCAAACAATTGTTTATCAGTTTGTTATTTGAGAAATACATGATAAATATTAAAGAAAATATGAAACTGCAAGGATTCTGCACTAAGATTACTTCAAGGATATTTTAAAATTTTATTTACACTTTAACCCCAAAATGCTGTGTTGTGGGTATGATTTATGAAAGAAAAAATATAAACAACCCATACCCAGAGGGTCTTTGCAACACACAAAATTTTTGAATTCATATACATGTATATATATATTTTAAAGTAATTTCTGTTCTTTTACATTTGCTTAGGAGAGCTTTACTTCCCAGTATGTGATCAATTTTGGAATAGGTGTGGTGTGGTGCTGAAAAAAATGTATATTCTGTTGATTTGGGGTGGAGAGTTCTGTAGATGTCTATTAGGTCCACTTGGTGCAGAGCTGAGTTCAATTCCTGGGTATCCTTGTTGACTTTCTGTCTCGTTGATCTGTCTAATGTTGACAGTGGGGTGTTAAAGTCTCCCATTATTAATGTGTGGGAGTCTAAGTCTCTTTGTAGGTCACTCAGGACTTGCTTTATGAATCTTGGTGCTCCTGTATTGGGTGCATATATATTTAGGATAGTTAGCTCTTCTTGTTGAATTGATCCCTTTACCATTATGTAATGGCCTTCTTTGTCTCTTTTGATCTTTGTTGGTTTAAAGTCTGTTTTATCAGAGACTAGGATTGCAACCCCTGCCTTTTTTTTGTTGTCCATTGGCTTGGTAGATCTTCCTCCATCCTTTTATTTTGAGCCTATGTGTGTCTCTGCACGTGAGATGTGGTTCCTGAATACAGCACACTGATGGGTCTTGACTCTTTATCTAATTTGCCAGTCTGTGTCTTTTAATTGGAGCATTTAGTCCATTTACATTTAAAGTTAATATTGTTATGTGTGAATTTGATCCTGTCATTATGATGTTAGCTGGTTATTTTGCTCGTTAGTTGATGCAGTTTCTTCCTAGTCTCGATGGTCTTTACATTTTGGCATGATTTTGCAGCGGCTGGTACCAGTTGTTCCTTTCCATGTTTAGTGCTTCCTTCAGGAGCTCTTGGAAGGCAGGCCTGGTGGTGACAAAATCTCTCAGCATTTGCTTGTCTGTAAAGTATTTTATTTCTCCTTCACTTATGAAGCTTAGTTTGGCTGGATATGAAATTCTGGGTTGAAAATTCTTTTCTTTAAGAATGTTGAATATTGGCCCCCACTCTCTTCTGGCTTGTAGGGTTTCTGCCGAGAGATCCGCTGTTAGTCTGATGGGCTTCCCTTTGAGGGTAACCCGACCTTTCTCTCTGGCTGCCCTTAACATTTTTTCCTTCATTTCAACTTTGGTGAATCTGACAATTATGTGTCTTGGAGTTGCTCTTCTCAAGGAGTATCTTTGTGGCGTTCTCTGTATTTCCTGAATCTGAACATTGGCCTGCCTTGCTAGATTGGGGAAGTTCTCCTGCATAATACTACTTTAAAGTTCATATGGAACCAAAAAAGAGCCCGCATCGCCAAGTCAATCCTAAGCCAAAAGAACAAAGCTGGAGGCATCACACTACCTGACTTCAAACTATACTACAAGGCTACAGTAACCAAAACAGCATGGTACTGGTACCAAAACAGAGATATAGACCAATGGAACAGAACAGAGCCCTCAGAAATAACGCCGCATATCTACAACTATCTGATCTTTGACAAACCTGACAAAAACAAGAAATGGGGAAAGGATTCCCTATTTAATAAATGGTGCTGGGAAAACTGGCTAGCCATATGTAGAAAGCTGGAACTGGATCCCTTCCTTACACCTTATACAAAAATCAATTCAAGATGGATTAAAGACTTAAACGTTAAACCTAAAATCATAAAAACCCTAGAAGAAAACCTAGGCATTACCATTCAGGACATAGGCATGGGCAAGGACTTCATGTCTAAAACACCAAAAGCAATGGCAACAAAAGACAAAATTGACAAATGGGATCTAATTAAACTAAAGAGCTTCTGCACAGCAAAAGAAACTACCATCAGAGTAAACAGGCAACCTACAAACTGGGAGAAAATTTTCACAACCTACTCATCTGACAAAGGGCTAATACCCAGAATCTACAATGAACTCAAACAAATTTACAAGAAAAAAACAAACAACCTCATCAAAAAGTGGGTGAAGGACATGAACAGACACTTCTCAAAAGAAGACATTTATGCAGCCAAAAAACACAGGAGAAAATGCTCATCATCACTAGCCATCAGAGAAATGCAAATCAAAACCACAATGAGATACCATCTCACACCAGTTAGAATGGCGATCATTAAAAAGTCAGGAAACAACAGGTGCTGGAGAGGATGTGGAGAAATAGGAACACTTTTACACTGTTGGTGGGACTGTAAACTAGTTCAACCATTGTGGAAGTCAGTGTGGCGATTCCTCAGGGATCTAGAACTAGAAATACCATTTGACCCAGCCATCCCATTACTGGGTATATACCCAAAGGCCTATAAATCATGCTGCTATAAAGACACATGCACACGTATGTTTATTGCGGCATTATTCACAATAGCAAAGACTTGGAACCAACCCAAATGTCCAACAATGATAGACTGGATTAAGAAAATGTGGCACATATACACCATGGAATACTATGCAGCCATAAAAAATGATGAGTTCATGTCCTTTGTAGGGACATGGATGAAACTGGAAATCATCATTCTCAGTAAACTATCGCAAGAACAAAAAACCAAACACTGCATATTCTCACTTATAGGTGGGAATTGAACAATGAGGTCACATGGACACAGGAAGGGGAATATCACACTCTGGGGACTGTTGTGGGGTTGGGGGAGGGGGGAGGGATAGCATCGGGAGATATACCTAATGCTAGATGACGAGTTTGTGGGTGCAGTGCACCAGCATGGCACATGTATACATATGTAATTAACCTGCACATTGTGCACATGTACCCTAAAACTTAAAGTATAATTAATAAAAAAAGTAAAATATAAGTTATGAGTGTATCATTTTTATGAGTTATAATTTTAACTGAACTTTTTCATTAACCTATCCACTATGGGCTCTAACAGCATTAGATAAAAGGGTTTCTAGCATATAATTTTTTTGAACTGGATGATATTCTACAGGTCATCTATTCCTACTATCCTCACTCCAGCTCTTTTTTTTAATTTTGAGGAATGTGTCATCAAAATATTTAAATGGCTTGAAAAAATTAAATAGAAACTTAGTGCTAAAAAAGACTGGAAAACGTCTTCAGATTTCTACTCTAGATATTATTTTTACTTAATGTGGCTTTCTACTTTTCCCCCCTCTTTTAATTCCATTGACAAAAGCAAATAAACAAAAAGCAAGTGTTTTCTTCCTTGGTATACAAACTGTACTTTCTTAATTTGGTTCCTCCCAAAAGTAGATCCTAGGAGAAAGATTTGTGGCAGGTAGTTTATTTAGAGATGATCTCAGGAAGTACACGACAAGAAGGGGAAATGGGGGAAAGAAAGCTAAACTAATAAAGTGTGTCGATGAGTGGATTACTGTTGTGAATTATTTGGGAGCAACTCTTTTAGGGATATTCTGAAAAATCATGTAGTACCTACTTTAGAATATTCTCATTTTAAGATGAGAAGATTGGGAGATTTATCCACTTCCTCTTGCTTCTCATTGGCTGATGTTTGCACTTAGAAAATCACCTCTCTTAGATTTTCAGGTTGCACTTCTTCACCACTAACTATTCTGTTTCCCGAGAAAACACACCTGAAGGAAAACAGACTCATACTATAATAAACTTGGTGCTGTCTGCCTTCCAGAATAGGTATACTACACCTATACGTGAACTCAGAGGTGGGATGAATTGACACAAGGCATTGCATCACGTTATCTGCTACAATTACATTAGACACACAAATAAATGGGTCAACACTCTATTTGCTAGAAGATAGGCATCTGGAATTCTTTGGTTTTTCATAAAAATTCATTTATAAACTATGCCTGACTCATTTTTTCCTGTTATGATTATGGACAGCCATATTCTTAAAATTGACTATGCTATTTTAACTCTTACATACCATTTTGTTTAAAATGATTACTGAATTATTTCTATCCTGTGAATAATTTAGTTGTTACCCTTGCAGGTAACATAAGCTCTTGAACAGTCAATGTCCCTAAAGTTTTGTGTATATAACTGTGATAGTACAGTTTTATTTTAATAGTAAATACATAATTGTCAGAGAATTATGAAACACATTAGGATCTTTCTCAAGATGCTTTGTAGCTTGTCATTCTACACTTGAACTGTAGTTAACATTGCTTATACACATATTGTGGTGTAGAACACAGCCTAATGTTTGGTCAGTGGTTTTAGTGATCTATTCTTTTATACACAGTTTCATATCTCAAATTCTTCATCATTTTCTGTTTTGCTTTGGAGATTCTATTACCACTTTGGCATAAAAACTTTGGGACCCTTCTTACCTTTGTTAAACCACACCAATAATCTAATCAGGGAACACAGACAAGTGGCAATCTTTCAAGAAGACACATCCCTAATAATATTTAAAACAAAACCTGAAAGCTCTAAATGGGAAAATCAAATATACATGCAATGCTCCTGAAATTATTATCATATTCTTATTGTTGCTTTGTTTTGTTGTTGTTGTTGTTTTTGTTTTCTCCTTTTATTCCAGGCTTACATTTTATGAAAAGCTGTGGTGCTACCAAAATAGTTAATAAATAATAGACCATCTTTGTTAAATATTCTCCACTTTATTAAAGTAGAAGTGCACACTTCAACTTGAGGGCAGGTCAAAATAAATGTAATTCTTAAATCCAAAACCAGATCAAGACTTTGTGTTAATGTAGTGGTTAATAACACCATGACTCAAAACTTGATATCCAAAGTTACAGTAGTGACAGCCGAGTGATTTTTAGCTTTTCCCTTTCCATGGACTGTTCAGAGGTAGGAAACTTCAGGCTTTATTGGATTTCTGTCAATTGATAGCTTCTATTTTGCAAAATTTTGCTAGGATTTTTTTTTTTAATTTTCATCACTTGTGGGTATATATTAGTAGTTATTTTATGGAAACAGAGAGGTTTCTCTTTTATTAGTTTTGGTTCCAGCTATAATCCTAATTTGATTCAGAAAAGCAGGAAGCCATCGCTGCAATAATAAGCTTGGTACGTAATGTTCCTTCATTTGAGACAATGTTATAGACAATATCAAGCTTCAGATGCTGTAATTCGTCTCCAGGCAACGTCTTCCCTTCAGCACAGCAGCAGTTTTCAGATTACAAAATTCTGATTTTGCTAAACTTAGTTTATCCAGAGTTAACGCACTATGCGTTTTCACACTATTACTCATGTAAGTAATTATAGGTAATACAAATAAATAGTCACCAAAAGAATATTTTATTTTCTTCTTTATGTTTTAGTAAGTGGCTCACTTTCTTTTATAATTTATGCCTTGCAAGTTGAATTGAAGCATTAAATGTTAAATTTCATCACAGTAAACATTTGAATTATAAGTGAATAGAAAACACAATATCAAACGATTTGCTGTAATGGCGGAAAGCAGCACATACTTTGCCTCCTGGTGATAAAATTTAGGAGCTAGAAGGAAGTCCTTCCTATTACAAATGGAGAAATTTAATCCCAGGCCTATGAAGTGACTTGATTTGGAATAGCTAAAGATTAGGTCTTAGATTGGGACTAGAATTTATATTTTAGCAATGAAATTCAATGTTTAATATTTTCAGAAATAAATGGGTAACTACATGCCTATAAATACAGGTTTAATGTCTATACAATATTTCAAATAAAAGATTATATATTCTATGACTCCTACCTCTCTCACATACCATAGTATAATTTCCAAACTACTGTCTCCTTCTGATTAAGTTCATGTCTTTTCTAATAATTTTTCCACTTCATTACTTATCTGTTTAGGTGAACTTAAAAGAGTCTTTTGAATTTTAATTGTATTTAGTGATTTCTTCAAAAATTTATGAAATTCTGAAATTGTCATTAGATCATATATTTGTATTTTCTATTTCTCTGCTCAAATTCTCTAAATTTTAATATTTCTTGGACATGTTATTCACACGTATTTGTAGTCTCAGTCAGTAATCTGACTTTTCTCTGGGCTTTGTATCAAACCTTTTAAAAACTATTTTTATTAAATTTTTATCATCTTATGTATCAGATTACAGTGATAATATGTGATTGTTATGATTTTATATAACTTAAGAGACAATGTATTTTGCTTATGTCCAGTGTTAAAGCTAGAAAATTATATTATTTCAATTATTTGAGTCAATGTTCCAGTTCTACATATTGCTAAATAACTGTCATTAAAAGACAACTGAAACTTGTTTATTTTACCAGGGTCAATTCTTTTTTGCAGAACTTAATCTTCAATTATTTGTTCTCCTGCCTCAGTGAAGCTGCTAAATTTCTCAGGCTCTCCACCTCCACTTTAGATATGGCAATTTTGTCTTGGAGAAAATGGATACCAATGGTTGATCTGCCATTTCTAGTCTTTTCTTTGTTCAGGGGTCATGGTCAGGGACCATAGTTAATATGGTTTGGCCCTGTGTCCCCACCCGAATCTCACCTTAAATTGTAATGCTCATAATCCACATATGTCAAGGATGGAGCCAGATGGAAGGAATTGAATCATTGGGGCAGTTTCCTCCATGCTGGTCTCATGATGGTGAGTGAATCTCATGAGATCTGATGGTGTTATAAGCGTCAGGCACTTCCCTTGCTTGCACTAATTATCTGTCTTACTGCTCTGTGAAGAGGTGCCTTCCACCATGATTGTATGTTTCCTGAGGCCTCCTCAGACATGCGGAATTGTAAGTCAATTAAACTTATTTTCTTTATAAATTACCCAGTCTTGGGTATTTCTTCACAGCAGGATGAGAACATACTAATACAGTAAATTGCTACCAGGAGTGGGGTGCTTCTGTAAAGATACCTGAAAATGTGGAAACGACTTTGGAATTGGGGAAAAGGGAGAGATTGAAACAATCTGGATGGCTCAGAAGAAAACAAGAAGTGCAAAAATTTGGAACTTCCTAGAGACTTGTTGAATGGTCTTGAATGAAATGCTGATAGTGATATGGACAATGAAGTCCAGGCTGAGGTGGTCTCAGAATGAGATGAGAAAGTTGTTGGTAACTGGAAAAAAGGTGACTCTTGCTACACTTTAGCAAAGAGACTGGTGGGATTTTGGCCTTGCCCTAGAGATCTGTGGAACTTGAGAGTGATGACTTAAAGTATCTGGCAGAAGAAATTTCTAAGCAGCAAAGCAATTCAAGATGAGATTTGGGTGTTCTTTTTTTATTAAAATCTTTTATTATATTTAGTGTGCATGGATGATAAATTCTTTTTTTATTATTATACTTTAATTTCTAGGGTACATATGCACAACATACAGGTTTGTTACATAGGTATACATGTGCCATGTTGGTTTGCCACACCTGTCAACTCATCATTTACATTAGGTATTTCTCCTAATGCTATTCCTCCCCCAGTCCTCCACCCCCTGACAAGCCCCAGTGTATAATGTTCCCCACCCTGTGTCCATGTGTTCTCATTGTTCAACTCCCACCTATGAGTGAGAACATGTGGTTTTCTGTCCTTTTGACAGTTTGCTTAGAATGATGGTTTCCAGCTTCATCCATGTCCCTGCAAAGGACATTAACTCATCCTTTTTTATGGATGCATAGTATTCTGTGGTGTATATGTGCCACATTTTCTTAATCCAGTCTATCATTGATGGGCATTTGGGTAGGTTCCAAGTCTTTGTTATTGTGAATAGTGCCACAATAAACATACATGTGCATGTGTCTTTATAGTAGCAAGATGTATAATCCTTGGGTGTATACCCAGTAATCGAATCACTAGGTCAAATGGCATTTCTAGTTTTAGATCCTTGAAGAATTGCCACACTGTCTTCCACAGTGGTTGAACAATTTACACTCCCACAAACAGTGTAAAAGCATTCCTATTTCTCCACATCCTCTTCAGCATCTGTTATTTTTTGACTTTTATTGATCGCCATTCTAACTAGTGTGAGATGGTATCTCATTGTGGTTTTGATTTGCATTTCTCTAATGACCGGTGGTGATGAGCATTTTTTCATATGTCTGTTGGCTGCATAAATGTCTTCTTTTGAGAAGTGTCTGTTCATATTTTTGCCCACTTTTTGATGAGGTTGTTTTTTTTTTTTTTCTTGTAAATTTAAGTTATTTGTAGATTCTGGATATTAGCCCTTTGTCAGATGGGTAGATTGCAAAGATTTTCTCCCACTCTGTAGGTTGCCTGTCCACTCTGATGATAGTTCCTTTTGCTGCGCAGAAGCTCTTTAGTTTAATTAGATCCCATTTGTCTATTATGACTTTTGTTGCCATTGCTTTTGGTGTTTTAGTCATTAAGTCTTTGCCCATGCCTATGTGCTGAATTATATTGCCTAGGTTTTCTTCTAGGGTTTTTATGGTGCTAGGTATTACATTTAAGTTCTAATCCATCTTGAGTTAATTTTTGTATACGGTGTAAGGAAGGGATCCAGTTTCAGCTTTCTACATATGGCTAGCCAGTTTTCCCAGCACCATTTATTAAATAGGGAATCCTTTCCCCATTGCCTATTTTTGTCAGGTTTCTCAAAGATCAAATGGTTGTAGATGTGTGGTGTTATTTCTGAGGCTTCTGTTCTGTTCCGTTGGTCTATATATTTGTTTTGGTACCAGTGCCATGCTGTTTTGGTTACTGTAGCCTTGTAGTATAGTTTGAATTCAGGTGCATGATGCCTCCAGCTTTGTTCTTTTTGCTTAGGATTGTCTTGGCAATGCGGGCTCTTTTTTGGTTCCATATGAACTTTAAAGTAGTTTTTTCCAATTCTGTGAAGAAAGTCAGTGGTAGCTTGATGGAGTAGCATTGAATCTATAAATTACCGTAGGCAGTATGGCCATTTTCATGATATTAATTCTTCCTATCCATGAGCATGAAATGTTCTTCCATTTGTTTGTGTCTTCTTTTATTTTGTTTAGCAGTGGTTTGCAGTTCTCCTTGAAGAGGTCCTTTGCATCCCTTGTAAGTTGGATTCCTAGGTATTTTATTCTCTTTGTAGCAATTGTGAATGGGAGTTCACTCATGATTTGGCTCTCTGTTTGTCTATTTTTGATGTATAGGAATGCCTGTGATCTTTGCACATTGATTTTGTATCTTGAGACTTTACTGAAGTTGCTTATCAGCTTAAGGAGATTTTGGGCTGAGATGATGGGGTTTTCTAAATATACAGTCATGTCAGCTGCAAACAGAGACAATTTGCTTTCCTCTTTTCCTAATTGAATACCCTTTATTTCTTTCTCTTGTGTGACTGCCTTGGCCAGAACTTCCAACATTATGTTGAATAGGAATAGTGAGAGAGGGCATCCTTGTCTTGTGCCAGTTTTCAAAGGAAATGCTCCGGTTTTTGCCCATTAAGTATGACACTGGCTGTGCGTTTGTCATAAATAGCTCTTATAATTTTCAGATATGTTCCATCAATACCTAGTTTATTGTGAGTTTTTATCATGAAGAGCTGTTGAATTTTGTCAAAGGCCTTTTCTGCATCTATTGAGATAATCATGTGTTTTTTGTCATTGATTCTGTTTATGGATGGATTACATTTATTGATTTGTGTAGGTTGAACCAGCCTTGCATCCCAGGGCTGAAGCTGACTTGATGGTGGTGGATAAGCTTTTTAATGTGCTGCTGGATTCAGTTTGCCAGTATATTATTGAGGATTTTTGCATCAATGTTCATCAGGGATATTGGCCTAAAATTCTCTTTTTTTTGTTGTGTCTCTACCAGGCTTTGGTATCAGGATGATGCTAGCCTTATAAAACGAGTTAGGGAAGGTTCCCTCTTTTTCTATTGATTGAAATAGTTTCAGAAGTAATGGTACCAGCCCCTCTTTGTACCTCTGGTAGAATTCGGCTGTGAATCTGTCTGGTCCTGGACTTTTTTTGGTGGGTAGGCTACAACTTGGGTGTGCTTAAAAGCATTCAGTTTTATATATTCACAAAGATATGGTTTGGAATTATAACTTATGTTTAAAAGAAAAGCATAGCATAGAAATTTGGAAAAATTGCAGCCTGACGATGCAATAGAAAAGAAAAACTCATTTTCTTAGAAGAAATTCAAGACAGCTGCAGAAATTTGTATAAGTAATGAGGAGTCAAATGATAATTACCAAGAAAATAGGGTAAATGTCTCCAGGGCATGTCAGAGGTCTTCACGGCAGCCCTTCCCATCACAGGTCTGTAGGACTAGGAGGGAAAATTGGTTTCACGGGCCTGGCCTAGTACCTTGCTGCTCTGTGTAGCCTCAAGACATGGTGCCCTGTGTCCCAGATGCTTCAACTCCAGCCGTGGCTAAAAGGGGCCAAGATACAGCTTCAGCCATGGATTCAGAGGGTGCAAGCCCCAAGCCTTGGTGGCTTACACATGGTATTGGGCCTGTGGGTGCACAGAAGTCACGAATTGAAGTTGGGGAACCTCTGCCTAGATTTCAGAGGATGTATGGCAATGCCTGGATGTCCAGGCAGAAGTCTGTTGCAGTGGTGGAGTCATCATGAAGAACTTCTGCTAGGGCAGTGAGGAAGGAAAATGTGGGGTTGGAACACACACAGAATCCTCAAAGGGGCACTGCCTAGTGTAGCTGTGAGAAGAGGACCAGCATCCTCCAGACCCCAGATTAGTGGATCCACTGAAAGCTGGAGCAGTATGTCTGGAAAAGCCTCAGACATATAATGCCACCCTCTGAAATCAGCTGGGAGGGAGGCTGTAGCCTGAAAAGCCGCAGGGGTGGAGCTGCCCAGGGCCATGGGAGCTCACCACTTGCATCAGCATTAAGAGGATGTGAAACGCAGAGCCAAAGAAGATCATGTTAGAAGTTTAAGGTTTAATGACTGCTCTATTTGATTTCAGACTTGCATGGGGCCTATAGCCCCCTTTGTTTTGGGCAATTTCTCCCATTTCAAATGGATGTATTTACCCAATGCCTGTACCCACTTTGTAACTAAGAAGTAACTAACTTCTTTTTGATTTTACAGGCTCATAGGCAGAAGGGACTTGCCTTGTCTCAGATGAGAATTTAGACTTGGATTTTGGGATTAACGCTGGAATGATCTAAGACTTTGGGGACTGTTGAAAGGACATAATTGTGTTTTGAAATATGAGGACATGAGATTTGGGAGGGGTCAGGCAGAATAATATGGTTTGGCTTTTTATCCCCACCCAAATCTCACCCTAACTGGTAATCCCCATAATCCTCATGTGTCAAGGTGGGACCAGTTGGAGGTAATTGAATCATGGGAGTGATTTTCCCTACACTGTTCTCATGATGAATGAGTCTCATGAGATTTGTTGGTTTTATAAGCATCTGCCATTTCCCCTGCTTGCACTCATTCTCTCTCCTGCTGCTCTGTGAAAAGGTGACTTCCACCATGATTGAAAGTTTCCTGAGGCCTCCCCAGCCATGAGGAACTATGAATAAATTAAACTTTCTTTCTTTATAAATTAATATTGGTGATATGGTTTGGCTCTGTGTCCCCACCTAAATCTCATATTGTAGCTCCCATAATTCCCATGTGTTGTGGGAGGGACCCAGTGGGAGATAATTGAATCATGGGGGCAGGTATTTCCTGTGCTGTTCTAATGATAGTAAATAAGTCTCACAAGATCTGATAGTTTAAAAGATGGGATTTTCCCTGCATGAGGTCTCTCTCTTTGCCTGCCACCATCCATGTAAGACGTGACTTGATCCTCCCTGCCTTTCACCATGATTGTGAAACCTCCCCAGCCATGTGGAACTGTAAGTCCATTAAACTTCTTTTTCTTTCCAGTCTCAAGTATGCCTTTATCAGCAGCATGAAAACAGACTAATACACCTGGGTATTTCTTCATGACAGCATGACAATGGACTAATACAATAGTATTTCAGCTTCTCACTGACTTTTCAAACTTCTGATGCTTTTAAGAAGAATTTTTAAGAAGTGCTCACCCCAGGAAAGGTGCAGTGGCTGATGCCTTTAATCCCAGCACTCAGGGAGGCCGATGCAGGTGGATAACCTGAGGTTAGGAGTTTGAGACCAGCCTGGCCAACATGGTGAAACCCCATCTCTATTAAAAATACAAAATTAGCCAGGCATGGGGGTACACACATGTAGTCAAGCTACTCAGGGGGCTGAGACAGGAGAATCACTTGAACCCGGGAGGTGCAGGTTGCACCACTGCACTCCAGCCTGGGTGAGACAGAGTGAGATTCCATCTCAAAAAAAAAAAAAAAAAAAAAGAAAAGAAAAAAGAAATATTTACTCCTGATTTCCTAGGTTCTTTTGAAAAGGTTATTCTGAACAAGCTGGCCCACAATTACAAAGGGAAGACTCATATTTAATTGTTTTATATCTCCAATGTGAGTAGACATTACATTGAAGGCTAAGATTAAACCCCCAAACTTATTTCAATCTTTAAAATGTTTGAGTGCTAAGCATAAAAAGTTATCATCTTCTAGTCATTTAATTGAACTACATCTCAACCTTCTGTAGGGATGTTCAATTAGGTATAGACCATAGTATTCACTGTAAGTCAGATCATGTTTAGATGTAAGCATTCAACTATCATTCTCAGTAAAACAGAATCATTTGCATCTAAAAAACAAACAAAAAAGCGTACAATTGATTGTGGATAATAGTTCTGCACATAAAGCCAGATCATTTTCGGATGCCCAAAGAAATGTTAATCCATACAGATGATTAGTGACCAATTGAGAATGCCAAAGATAGTGAAAGGAGTTTTATACTTTAGTATAACTATTTCTTGCAACCCTAAAAATGAAATATATTTTGGTATAAAAATCGCATCACTTAAAAAATCACACACATGCATACAAATGCATATACTTAGTGTATACACTGAACTAGCTATATGTAGAACAGACACAATTACTCCAGTGTGATGTAAATGGCACTACATTCCAAAATAAAATATCTCCCTCACTGAATTATCTGAAAGTCTGAAATTGCCCTTCTTAAGCATTCTCATATTTTAATTCTATTGTCCTATTATGTTACCTGGAAGGGGCAACCCTTTGGAAGTTAATATTATTGGAGAAATACTTACCTAATCAACAACATAGTTATTCATTTTTTATGTGGTAGTAACAATAATAGTGCCTACCATTTGTCAAATGCCTGCTTTGTTCCCCAGTGAATACATATTGTGCCAGGGACTTAATGCATAAACTCACAAATATGTGAATCTCTGTGTGTGTGTATGTGTTCCTTTTTCTGGGATTATAGCCTTTCTAGTTTGCACTTGTCCTTTGCTATTTTTCACGTGTGTGTGTGTGTGTACACACATATATTTGGCTATGTAGGTATGAATATGTATATAATGTGTATATATACACTGTCACTCAAAAAGGACATACACACATATATGTATACACACACACACACACACACACACACACACATATATATATAGAGAGAGAGAGAAAGAGAGAAACCCACACAGCAACTCTAAATTTGTAGTTACTATTTTCTAGATTTCATAAAGGAAGAGCAAGAGGCTTAAAATGTTAAGGAACTTATGTACTGTAACCCAACTAAGAAATAGCCGACCTCAATTGCACATCTATGTTTTACAGGTGTGTGGGACAGGGCCTTCAGATAGAATTATCTATGAGTTATATGATATTTTTATCATGAACTTATAGTTAAATTAAATCCAAAATAAAATAATTATAGGCCAGGCACGGTGGCTCACACCCGTAATCCCAGCACTTTGGGAGGCTGAGGCAGGCAGGTCACCTGAAGTCGGGAGCTTGGGACCAGCCTGGCAAACATGGCGAAACCGCATCTCTACTAAAAGTACAAAAATAAGCCGAGCCTGGTGACGAGGGCCTGTAATCCCAGCTACTCAGGAGCCTGAGGCAGGAGAATTGCTTGAACCCAGGAGGTGGAGGTTGCAGTGAGCCGAGATCGTGCCCCTGCACTCCACTGCCACTATGATAATTATTATTAATATTATTATTAATTATTATTATTATCTGATCATCTATATTACAATCTCATGCCAATTTCTGACATTCTCTTAACCAATTGCTTAAGTACTTTTCTTTATTTACAGCTGAGTTGCATTATGTTGTACTACATTACTTGAGTTAATAGGAAAAAAAATCAGGGTAATATGCATTATTTAATTACATAATAAATATGACTGAACATATTTGAAATGTTTGAGTCATTATTAGGTATCAGGTTGTACAAACATGCCAAACTTAATAAACCTTTATGTATCAGTCAATTGTATATTAATATTAGGACAAGAAATTAATTTCAGAAATTTTCAGAAATTTATTGTGTACATGAAATTAATATTGTTATTTGGTAATTGTATTGGTTTACAATTGCTTTGTAATTAAATGACATTTTTAAAAATATATAAGAACCATTAGCATTAATAGTTTCTACTTAGTTTTAAATGTACATATATTCAATACTATTGAACATAATTTAAGCCAATTGCAGGGTCAATGAGAGTTATTGAATTATAAGATGGATTGATATATTACTCCTGTTTTAGAAACCGTGGGGTGGGAATAGTTAAGTTTTTATGAAGTCAGAACATTGAGGGCTTAATACACTCAGGCAGGTGGAGAATCTATTATAAAGTTAGAAATTGTGAGGTCATATGCATTTATTATGAGAAACCTGAAGATAATTCAGTATCAATTAGAAAGGTGGAGAAAGATACTATTACATACATTTACCACTTTCTTACGTTTTCTGAATGTTTTATCTGAGCAACAGACTTCTCCATAATATGATAATTACCCAAAGACAGAGTAAATTCAAAATTCTACTCATCTTTAGGGTACTTTGTCTTATAAAACATAATCTTTCAGGAAAACACATCTTAAAATTTTAAATGATTTTCCTTTTTTAAAAAAGCAATAGAGTTGACTTCTAAATATATGGTAATCTAAAAAGAAAATATGAATACATATTCATGTAAATAGAGAAAACCAAATATCAGAACAAAATATACATGTCTGTATAATATGCACCCTTTTCAGTGCATCCCAAATTACTCTACATTTAAAATATTGAATTCTAACGAAGTACCAAAGAGGTCACTTTGCAAGTCATTTTACATTTATGGCATATAGAAATAAAATTTTAGTGTTTGAAATATATCATCTTCTAATCCTCTTTTTAACTGCCTTCTAAGTGGCAATCTCTTCATCATTTTAAGTAGGCATTCAGTATGAAATATAAACGTTCACATGTTATTGATCAGGACGAGTAAAACTAGCTTTTATTTATTTTATTTGAGAAATGAATATTAAACTTTTCTATCAGTTTAATGAAGAGACTTATTTCTTTCTTTAGAGTCATTCAAATAAGGATTTTCTTTATAGAGATTTGTGCTTGTAAAGACCCAGATAAACTTAAAATATCAACCAATGAGTATAAGATTCCTGACACTGGGGTCATGATATGATTGACTTTGCATGAAAACTGCCGGGTGTACAGGTGGCAGATGCAGTGAAGCTGAGAAAACTGGAGCAGAGGGTCTTTTGCTAGATGGGTGACTTGCATTTAATTTACTTACTGAAACAAGAAATAAGCATCAGGATACAATTATATATCCCAAAAATATTTACATGATAGATATTAAATTCAATAAATAATATCCATTTCTGAAGCAACACACAAAAATGTCTAATTTATCAACACATAAGGAAAAAATATAAGAATTTAATTAATCCCATAAAACTGGGGGGAAGTAGAGCTGACAGGGTTGCATCATCATTGAAAGAGAGGTCAGTGGGTACAAAGTTACAATTAGAAAGGAAGAATAAATGTCATTGTTCTATAACACTGTAGGGTGACTGTAGCCAATAACAAATGTGGTGTATATTTCAAGAGAGCCAAAAGAAAAAGTTTTGAATGTTGTCACCTCAAAGATATGATAAATGCTTAAAGTGATGGATATGGTAATTGCCCCAGTTTGATCATTATACTCTGTATACATGCATTAAAATATCACAATGTACCCATAAATATGTACAATTATTAAACCTTGTATCAATTAAAATCAAAAATTAAGTAGAGAAAGAGAAAAAGAGGATAAGTTTCAGCTTGTCAACTTCTGAAAAAAAAACAAACAAACAAGGCATCTGGGCCTTTGACAGGAATCTCATTAAATCTGTTAGATCAGTTTGGGAAGTATTAATATCTTTATAATAGCAAATTTTCCAATCCACGAATACAGGATCTCTTTCTATGTGCATAAATATTTTTGATTTTTTTCAGTGATGTTTCATAGTTTGGTGTATAAGACTTTTGCTTCTTTTTCTTAAATTTATTTTTAATTATTTTAAACTTTTTGATGTTATCGTACATAAAGTAGTATTATTAATTTCATTTTTGGATTGTTACTTGTGATATATTTGTACGTGTGTGGGTGTATGTGTACATTATATGTTATATAATGTACACATATACAAGTAACAATCCAAATACATAATACGTAATACATAACAATTATATAATATATAACATGTATAATGTTATATAATATATAAAGTTATATACCAAATATTATATAATAAAATATTATATAATGCTTTTAGATAATTTATTGGACATCACATAATGTTTACCCACTATATAATATTATATAATGTTTTTAGACAATTTCTTGCACTGAGATTAAAACTAACTTAATAATTTATAAGAACCTATTTTAATGAATACCAATTTATTTTTTATATATTGTAAACCCTTTGATCCTATGTAGTTCATTCTCTGTCAGTTCCTTAGTGCCTTTATTTCTCTAAAAATTTTATCATTCTGTCGTGTATGCTTATCAACATAGATGTATAATTATTGCTTCATGAAGTGTGTTTATGATATAGAAGAAAAAAGCACTGTATTATAAACAAAATTTATTTATACTGTCTTTCTCATAACCTATGTAGTTACCTTTACCAGTGCTGTTTATATTTTCATGTGATTTGATTTACTATCTAGTTTACTTTCATGTTAACCTGAAAGACTTCCTTTTATAGGGCAAATCTGCTGGTGAAGAATTTTCTGGTTTTGTTTATCTGGGGGTGTCAATTTTTTATTTTTTATTTTTGAAAAACTACTGCTGGAGGTAGAATTCTTGTTTGATTGTATTTTTTCTTTTAGGGCTTAGAATATGTCATTCTACAGCCTCTGAACTCCACAGTTTCTGATGAGAATCAGTTGTTAATCTCATTGACAAATTGTAGTGCGTGATGTGATGCTACTTTATTCTTACTTTCAAGGTTCTTTTAACAAGTCTGATAATGATGGGACTAGTGTGACTCTCTTTGAATAAATTCTACTTGAAGTTTGGTGAGCTTCTTGAATCTACATATTAACATATTTTCATTATATTTGGGAATGTTTTTATCCAGTATTCCTTTATGTATTTTCCCTGATACATTCTCTCTTCTTTTATGACTTTGATGTTTGTATGTTAGTATGTGTGATGGTCTTCCATGGGACTCTGAAGCTCTGCTCATTTCTCTTCATTCCTTTTGCTTTCTGTTCCCCAGACTGTATAGTCTCAATTTACCTATTTTTAAGTTTTGTAACTGTTTTTCCATCACCTCAAATGCTGTTGTCAGTCTAACAATTTTTTTCATTTGAGTTATTGTCTTTTTTAACTTCAGAATTTCTATTTTCTTCGTTTTCATGATTTTCTTTTACTATTCTCTATTTTATGAGAGAATATTCTGCTAATTTCCTTTAGTTCTAGAGGCATTACTTCTTATAACGTATATTCAAATATATTTAAAACAGCTGGTTTAATGTCTTTATGTAATAAGTTTAATGCCTGGGCTTCCATAAGGATGGTTTCTATTGACTGCTTTTTATCCTATGTATGGACTGCACTTTCTTATTTTTTTGCATATTTCATAGTATTTTGTTGAAAACTTTACATTTTAACTAATATATATAGCCACTCTGAAATTCAAATTGCCCTGCTTTTCTGGGTTTATTGTTACTGCTGTTATTGTTTTTTTTTTTAATTAGTTTAGTGATTTTCCTGATCTCATTCTATAATGTTGTCACTTGTGTGTGCCCACTTAAGTCTCTACTCAGATTTCTTGATGGTCAACTAATGATTAATAGATATTTAAATTTAATTGGTTCCTTAAATTCCTAGAACTAATAGGTCTTCCATCCTTTGTTGAGGAGCTCTGTGTGCATGTTATGGTGCATCTTCAACGCCCAGGCCTTTTACGCGTTGGCTTAATCTTCACTTCCTGGTTATGCAGAGCCTCGAGGTCTTCTAGAGTTGAGATCTTAGGGTACTTTTAGGTCTCTCCTGGACACGCATACAGTCTTGGGCACACACACGGCCTTATGCTTATGTGTGCTGCTCAGGAATTTATCAAAGCTTCGCAAATTCAAATAATATATGAGATATTTTCAGAGACCTTATGAACAGAACATTCCCAAGATTTTTCTTTAACTTGTATTTTAAAATCAGGGATACAGCCGGGGGCAGTGGCTCATGCCTGTAATTCCAGCAGTTTGGGAGGCTGAGGTGGGTGGATCACGAGGTCAGGAGATTGAGACCATCCTGGCTAACACGGTGAAACCCCGTCTCTACTAAAAATACAAAAAATTAGCCGGGCGTGGTGGTGGGCACCTGTAGTCCCAGCTACTCGGGAGGCTGAGGCAGGAGAATGGCGTGAACCTGGGAGGCGGAGCTTGCAGTGAGCCGATATCGAGCCACTGCACTCCAGCCTGGGCCACAGAGTGAGACTCGGTCTCAAAAAAAAAAAAAAAAAAAAATCAGGGGTATATGTGCAGGTTTGTTATATACGTAAATTGTGTGTCACAGGGGTTTGGTGTACAGATTATTTCATCACCCAGATGATAAACACTGTACCCAACAGGCCATTTTTCTATCCTTTTCCTCTTCCCACCCTTCACCCTAAAGTAGGCCCCAGTGACTATTGTTTCCTTCTTTGTATCCATTTGTATTCAATGTTTAGCTCCCACTAATAAGTGAGAGCATGTGGTATCTGGTTTTCTATTCCTGTGTTAGTTCACTTAGTATAATGACCTCTAGCTGCATCCATGTTTCTGCAAAGGACATAATTTCTTTCTTTTTTATGGCTGTATAATATTCCACGGTATGTATGTCCCACATTTTCCCATTAATGGGCATTTAGGTTGATTTCATGTCTTTGCTATTGTGAATAGTACTGCCATAAACATACACATGCATGTGTCTTTATGGTGGGATAATTTAAATTCTTCAGGGTGTATACCTAACAATGGGGTTGCTGTTTCAAATGGTAGTTCTGTTTTAAGTTTGTTGAGAAATCACCAAACTGCTTTCCACAGTGGCTGAACTAATTTACATTCCTTCCCGGTATATAAGTGTTCCATTTTCTCTGCAACCTAGCCAGCATCTGTTATTTTTTTTTTCTTTTTTAATAATAGCCATTCTGACTAATGTGAATGGTATCTCACTGTGGTTTTTATTTGCATTTCTATAATGATTAGTGATGTTGAGGATTTTTTCATACGCTTATTCAATGCTTGTATGTACTCTTTAGAAACGTGTCTGTTCGTGTCCTTTGTCCGCTTTTTTAATGGGGTTGTTTGGTTTTTGCTTGTTAACGTAAGTTCCTTAAAGATTCTGGATATTAGACCTTTGTCAGATGCATGTTTTCTCCAAGACTTTCATTTAAACTTTTTGATAAGCTTGTTGTTTCAGACAACTGTTACTGCTGCCTCAGTAGCTGTGATGTTCAACAATTGCTGTCGACTGTTTTTGATAAATACCCCCAGGGAAAAGATATTTAGATTGGGCAAGCTCTGACTCAGTTCAAGTGAAGAGCAGCCGTGCAAATTTCATTTTCCAAAGAAGTTTTATTTTCTATATATTTTTTTGAGACGGAGTCTTGGTCTGTCACCCAGGCTGGAGGGCAGTGGGGGTTCTTAGTTTGCTGCCACCTCCGCCTTCCGGGTTCAAGCAATTCTCCTGCCTCAGCCTCCCAAGTACCTAGGATTACAGGCACATGCCTCCACACCCAGCTAATTTTGTATTTTTAGTAGAGATGGTATTTCAACACGTTGGCCAGGCTGGTCTTGAACTCCTGACCTCAAGTGATCTGCCCGCCCCCCAAAGTCCTGGGATTACAAGTGTGAGCCACCATGCCTGGCACCAAAGATGTTTTCGACAGGTCAGATTATGCCAACTATATCAGAATGGGAATTTGGAATATCTCCTGTCACTGTAATTACCGTGCTTTTGGTTTTCAGCATAGAGCTGAGGGGAGAAGATGCGAATAAGGCATGTTAAAAAACAAAGCTCACTGTTTCTATCCAAGGTTCCATTTTTCTAGAATAAACATTACTTGAATTGTTGCAAGCCTTTCGTTAATTCCCACAGTTCAATGTAAGTTAGATAAACCGTTTTGAGGATTTATTTATTTATTTATTTATTTATTTATTTGAGACAGAGTCTTGCCTTGTCGCCCAGGCTGGAGTGTAGTGGCATGATACCGGCTCACTGCAACCTACGCCTCCCGGGTTCAAGCAATTCTTGTGCCTCAGCTGCCAGAGTAGCTGGGATTATAGGCGTGTGCCACCATGCCGAGCTATTTTGAGGACTTTTAAATTTCGTTTTACAGAGGGAAGATTTTCAGAGATACTCTCCTATTCCCATTTTTAGAGTGTATTTTAGAAATAGCTCTTAGAGAAAATTTATGGTCTAAAATGCAAAGCATTTAGCAAAGAGAATATAAATTAAGTTTCCTCCAAAATATTAAAGCAAGTATAGCAAATCAAATTTAAATTTTAAAAAGGAAAACAGAGAGAAAAATCTAATTTAGTAAGCAAAAAGAATGACAATTCACTCTCATTTGAATTATATAGTAATAGAAAAAATAAAAATAAATAAATTCATGCTGTGAAAGCTTCATTATTTGTTAGTATATTAGGCCGAGTACTTGCTCTCGCCTGATAAAAATATTCTATAATATACCTTCTTTGCCAGCAACATGCACACACACACACACACACACAGACACAGACACACACACACACACAGGCATTCATGTATACACATATAACACTCACCCTGTATTATTTGCTGGTAGAAAGTAAAAAATTCTTTTAAACTGAAGTTAGAAAAATGCTAATCTCAGTCTATGACTCTTGCATAATGGTTTGCTTGTCTGTGTGTGTGAGTATGTGTGTGTTTGTGTTATTTTGTCATTAGCCAAAAATTTACAAGATGTTTGATAATGGCCAAATTGATTAAAGCCTAAGTTCAATTGTCTATCAGCATAATTTCCAACTGCATTCAATTTTGATATTAAATCCTTAATATATTTAATGCCAAGAATATTTAGAACACAATTAATAATTTACATTAAGTTATGGCCCCAATAGGGCTTTTCTGTGAGTCTCTTATTCAGAAAAAACAAAACAAAATCTCCAAATATCAGAGAAGTTATGATTTAATAATTTTATAGTTTGGTACCATTATTTTAATTATAATTTTTCCTGGACTTGACAAAACTATAAAATTATGCTTAACTGTTTGCTTTCATGATAGCTAAAATAAAGGGAGGAGCATTTAAGTATCTTCAATACATTTGGTTTCATATCTCTTTACTTCTGTACCCTCTATGTCTGAACACCAACCAAAGAACCTATTTATGATCCACATTATTTCAACATCAACAAAGCGTAGGTTGGAAAACTGCTCTGTATGTTAAGTCAATTTTATTTGATGAAGCGTTATATGAAATAAAGTGAAACTCCTCTGGATTAGAGAAGGCAAACAAGGGTTTTAAGTCTAAGAAATGTGGATTCATGTGACTATCATTTCCCTTCTCTAATACACTAGCTCATTATCTACATAATAATGATTGTGTTGCTTACCTTCTTGTTATTAAAGGACTAGAAAAAGCTACCTCTTTTTAAATGAATCTAAGTCTATGTCTGGCATATGGTAGGTGTTAAAAGGAATTCGTTTGACATTGGCTGTTTTGTAGGTTGGCTTTTCCCTATTGATGAGCTGTTGAGTATGAACTGTAGAAAGGAATTCATGTTCTAATTCGCACTTCAATCCTAATGTTTGACCGAAACATTTAGTCTGCATTTTTCACTTCTCTCTCCTTCTTGTGAATATATAATTACAGTTCGTTTTTTTCTAAATATTGGAACTAGTTTTTTTCTTTGAATTTTAACATTTTATTTTATGTTCTTTATATGCCATCATTGCTAGTTGCTGAGGATTGTGTGTAACTATAGGCCATGAAGCCAGGCAAGGTCTCATGGTGTGGTGCAAGTGATGCTTGGTAAAACCTAACACAGAGGCAGCAGGTATGTGAAGAAAGTTTTCCAGCAGATGCAAAGACCCTCTGCAGACCTAGAGATTCTAGAAAAGAAAGCAGGGCAGATCCAGTGAAGCAGGGGTAGTTCTGGGGTGACAGAACATGTTCAAGCTTAATATAGTCAAAATAGAAATCCTGGTCATGGCATTAAAACATCCTCCACTGATGGGCTTCATGCTCCCTCCATTCGCCCTGGGCTGCAGTCAATACACTTGGATTTAGGCTTGACTCCCTTCCCTTCACAAACTACAAACAATGCCTAGGGAAATCATGTTACCTTCAAATTATACCCAGGAACTACCCACATCTCTCTTGCCCCACTGCTACTCCGCCTACCTCTGAGCAGTTCAGTGCTCGTGAACAGGTGACTCAAAACACAGCAGTCCTGTGAGGGAGATTTGTGACTTCACTTCTCAGAACAGCAATGGCCCTTCATTGCTCTCATAGATAGATTCCTGCATTTGTTCTTATTGTTACTGTTGTGTTCTAGTCATTGATCATTTGCTTACTCTTTAGCCTGTGGCACCAAGTGAATATATTCAATTTGACACAAAAATATATATGTGACAGTGCTGTAAAATTTTCAGCCATTTACTTTAAATTCACTAATTAGCTCTTCAACTGAGTGCAACCTGGCTATGTAATAGAGCATGTGTGATGATTACAGATTTACAAGTCAATTTGGCCAGGCTGTAGTATCCACTTATTTAATCAAACACTAATCTAGGTGTTGCACTGAAGGTATTTTATAGACGTGGTTTACTTCTACAATCAGTTAATTACCCTGATAATTAGGGCTGGCCTTATCCAATCAGTTGAAGGTTTGAATAGCAAAACAGATTTCTGGAAGGATAAGAAATTCTGCGTCAAGACTTCTGAATCAAGGAATTCTGCATCAAGTCCTGCCTGATTTCCAGCCTGCCAACCTGCCCCACAAATTTCAGACTTGCCACCCCAACAATAACATGAGTCAATTCCTTTTAAAACGCCTCTTATTTCACTAGTTCTTGTTCTCTAGACCACCTGAGTGACATGCTAACATGTTTATTTCATTGTTTTACTTCCTTTATCTTGAAGTTTCTTTCCATTACAGTCTATAGGACTTTCTGTGTTCTTATTCTTTTGTACATGTTTGCCAATTTATTTTGATATTTTTAATGATATTACATAAATGGTTTTAATTATTTTTCTGAATGTTATTTGGTCTTTGTTTCTGGATAAGTGAGTCTAAGAGTCCCTATTCTAACACTGAGTTTCTTAAGATATCTGGTAAATTTTAGAGAGGTACTCACTGTCCTGTGTTGTCCACATTTCATGATGTATGTGTTCAGCAACTGACAATTCCATCTCAAGAAGGAAACATGCAAGATATGTAAGACCCAATGCAGAGTCAAGTATATATGCCACCACACTAGTATTTTTGTGATTTTTCCCCCTTTTTTTTGAGACAGGGTTTCACTCTGTTGCTCAGGCTGGAGTGCAGTGGTGGGATCATAGCTCACTGCAGCCTCCATCTCCAGGCTCAAGGGATCCTCTGTCTCAGCTTCCCAAGTAGCTGGACTACAGGTGATTGTCACCATGCTTGGTAATTTTTTTATTTTTTCTAGAGATGAGGTCTCACCATGTTGCCCAGGCTGATCTGAAACTCCTGACCTCAAACAATCCTCCCTTTTTGGCCTCCCAAAGCATTAGGATTGCAGGTGTGAGCCACAGTGCCCGGCCAACACTAGTCTTTCAAAGAGGTCCTACTTGGAATATCCATTTTCTCATTATGTCCTGTCTTGTAAAATACTCTTTTCTCAGAGAGCTAGATTTTAGTGACACCAACACCCATTTGTGTCGAATGCTTATGGAATGCCTAGAAATTCTGTTGTTTTTCCTGCAAGGAAGTGTAATCCAACAAGAACAAAACAGACATTAGAATTTGTTATATTGCAAATAATGGAAAGCCTCCTTCAAACTGGATTCAATAATAAAGATGATTTAATGACCCACAAAATTAAAAACACAAGGCAAGATTAATGTAAGCCTTTATCTGCCAATTCAATTGTCACCCAGAATCTCTCTGTCTCTCTTTCTCTCTCTCTCTCCCTCCCACTTCCCTTTTCTTCCTGTTTATCAGCTTCATCTTGCAGATATAAGATGGTTTCTAAAGTTGTAAAGAATACATGTTTCTTTATCCAGTTGAAGGGCAGTCCTTGTTCCAGCATTCCAGTGACTTGTAGATTGTTGTAGTCCCAGTACAGATAATTAGCACTAATTGTAATGGCTTGGGTTACTTATTCCTATTCCAATTACTGTTGGCAGAGATATGAAATGTACTGTCTGGCTTAGCACGAGTCAGATATTCTAGCTAGATCCAATTGGTAAGATGCAGTTTTCCCAAAATCAATGACAGGGACAGGAATGAATGTTGGGAAGACAAAAACAACAACAACAAAGTACCTTTACACTGAAAAATACAATAACAAAACAAAACAAGACAGAAATCACACAAAAATAATTGAGATTAAAAGTTATTTCAAGAATCAAATAAACCATAAAATAACAGAGACGTGGGAGTTCATTCAAAACTGTGGAAATGAGAGATTCAAATACCAACTAGAATCTCTGAATTTCTTTTCATCTTCTCTCCATTTTCTCTTCTCTTAGTTATGACTAGAATTTTCCACATAGCATAATTCTCAGCTCCTCAAAACTCAGAACTTTAAAAATAAAACTTGACTAGATATTCATGTGAGAGAGCTATGGAAAACCTTAGACCAGAACTCATTCATTCATCTTCTGACTCCTGCCCTCTCTGTTCCAATCAAGTGAGGCCATGGGAATTGGAACATTAAAAAAACACCTTTGAAAGGAACTTAATGGTCAGACACGAAACAAGCTAGTATTTAATTAAAAGAGACATTGCTGCACAGAAAATACAAAATGTGTCCTCTCTAACCTGATTTTGATTGTAGTTTACCTGAACATCTTTATTCCAAAAAAAAAAATCTATTTTTAATCTCTCCAGTTTATCCATGTCCTACTTTTATTTTCCATTCTAGACTTGTACACTAGTATTAGATCACATAAAGACTCAGAAACGCTTATCATCCCCCATTTTTTCTTTCATAGTATAAGCACTTTAAATATATTTCACTAAGTCAGTTACAATGTTCACTTTAACTAACTGACTATATTTTATTTATTTCCCAATATGGCAGGAATTATGTCTTATTCATATATATTCACAATGCCTTTTAAGAATAAATAAATACTTTAACTTTGTGATATTTTTAGCTTAACTATGATACCTTGTCAAATCCTATGTGTTTGTCACATATCTACTCTTCTCTATAGATCCAAAATATCCTCGTTTTATATGCAAACTATAAATATACAACAATGTATTTTTAAAATTTAAGTATCTTTTCCTTCACTCTGTGTTGATCCATTGTTTGATCTAAATACAGTCAAAGTCTTCCAGAGATTCTATTTTTTCTTTTCTCATGATTCATTCTGTCAGTTTTCTCTCAATGCTCCTGAACTTCGCAGCACATTTCTTTCTTACTTTGGGAAAAGTGAACGACTATAAAATATTCTTTAAGGTTCATTGAAAATAATTAACACATAACTTTTTGGCATGTAGCTGTTATTTGATTTTCTCTTTCTCTACTTTAAAAAACTTCTTCCACTTTTTCCTACTTTTTTTCCTTCCCCAGTGTTTTCATTTACAACTGAGAGATGTACTCTTTATATTTTTTAAGAATATTGGGGGAGAAAAAATCTCAGGGTATATCACGTTTTAAAATCATCAATTATTTTTTGCTTTTTATTTTTAGAGCTGGCTTTCTGTCTTCCTAGGTTCTGCTTGGCTGATACTCTTCCAGTTTTTGGTCTGTGTGTTTGAATTACTATTATATCTCCTGGAGGCTCTCCCTTCTCTCCAGTGAGGCTCATTTGTTTCTTTCAACAATTCTGTAAGGTAGACAAGGTAGGCATTATTATCAAGTGAATTCTGAAGTACTTGTTGGAAGTGTTGAGGTACTGAAAGTTCATGTAGAGTGAGCAGAGGAAATGCTACAAGTATGTTTTCAAGCATTATTTTAAAGTGATGCTGAATTGTTGTAGTGTGCTTGGTAGCTGACACTGTAACTATTCTGGTAGCTGACAACTAAACAAGCTTACTTGAGAGAAAAGACTGAGTGGCCTGCGAATGTAAGATTTCAAATCCAGTTCATTTCAAATCTCAAACACATGCTCTTTTTAGTACGTGACACTGTTTTCTGCAGTTAGATGCTCTTGGCAGACATCGAAATAAATGTATCTTGACACACACTAATTATAATTTGATACAAGAGGGGTTGCAGCAGCAGGGAATCATGGTTCATTAAAATCCCAAATCACCCAGAATATCTTATAAACACTGCCAGAATATTTTTGTTAATTCTACCATGCCCGGTGAAAATGAATAATTGTTAGGCTCTGTCTCGTTCAATCCTTGACACAATTTTCACTTTTATTAAATTTTCAAAGACATACTCAAGTTAAAAACATTACCTTGAGTGCTATATGTGTGTGATTTATGTGTTTGAATATGCCTAAACTTGGGGAAAATGTCTATAAAGCCAATTTCTCTGATATCTGTATTTAATGTCAAAGTCTTTTGATAATGATAAAGGCTTTTCTTTGTGGATGATATATTAACTGGTAGCTTGATAAGACTCAGGAGCAGGATTATGTTTATTTTAATTAATACTATCTCATCCTTAATATTTCTTCACCTCTTATATTTTATTTTTCCTGCTGCATCATTGATTTCTAGTTATTTATGAAAATGCTGTGTCATATTTTTGAAATTGAATTTAAGAGATCCAATACACACTTTTAAATTTTTTTATGGACATAATTTGAGATATACGTATGAGACTCTGAACAATAAGTAAGCTCTATTGGTGTTAAGTCTCTCTCCAGGAGTCTGAGTACCTGGCATACAGAGAAGAATGTACAGATGAAAGTGCACAGAACCGCACAAACTCAGAGACCTAAACTGACAGAAGACAATAAGCAGTAGTCACAAGACAATGAAAGCCTTGAGCAAGGACTAGCGATGTTAAAGATGAAGCTATTCACTTTGAAAAGACTGAACAAAAGCTGGGAATCAAAGCTGTGGAATCAAAGGCAAAGTGATTAAGGTGTTATGGAACAGATGTGGAGTAAAGAAACAAGGACATCTACTTTTTGAGAGACAGGTTAAGCATGACAGGAGTGATGTAAGTCAATTGCGGATCCAATCTCTCAGAGTTAGAGCCTTCCAGACCCAAGGAGCCTGTTCATCCTCATTCCCATGAGGAGATCTTCGATAACCCAGCACTGAGATGACCTGAACCCTCTTTCTTTCTATCAGTCTTCATGAGCTCAAATAACAAAAGAAAATGCCGAATAAATGTATTTTCACGAAGGAAATGGAATCTTCTTTGTTAAATGATGTTTCAACATCTAAAGTGATGCAGATTGCATTGTCTAAAGAAATAAATCCAAAATGTCATGATGAAAATTGATTATTTACACTATCTGAAATGTTTCAGGGAATTTTGGTTTTGTCTATAGTATTTGTACAGTATTAACATAAAGTATCAATGCTGAGGTGAACTACCCATAAAATGTAGACTTACGGTGTTATAACTTACTGCATTTATTAATATGGATATGCTAAAGGAAAAAAATCGAAGTCCTAGTTGAATATACATGGTCACAGGACTTTTTGCTTTTTAAATGAAGAACACAAGAAAAATAATGGTGTCTGACTGCTATGGTTTGAATGATGGTGCCCGCTCTAAAATTTGTGTTGAAAGTTAATGCAACATTATTAAAAAGTGTGGTTTTGGGGAGGTGATTAAGTCACGGGGGCTCCACCTTCATGAATGTGATTAGCACCTTTATAAAAAGATTATAGTTGAAGGGAGCACTCTCTGGACCTTCCATTCATTTTGCCAAAAGACTGTGAGAGCACAGTCCTTTTCCCTTCTAGAAGATGCAGGTGCAAGGCACCCTCTTAGGAACAGAGATCCACCTGAACTAGACATCAATCCTGCTGGTGACTTGATCTTGAACTCTCTAGGTTCCAAAAGTGAGAAATAAATTTCTGATATTTATAAATTACCTAATCTGTGGCATATAGTCATAACAGCACAGACTAAGACAATGATACAATATTTACACTTGTGTAAGTGTTACCTAACATATGATGAAATTAATACAACTAGCACCTGCTTTCTGAGGTCATTATTCTTCAGACTCTAAAATGGGCAAAAAACACGTTCATATACAAACAAATTTTACAAATGAGTGTAATACAATCAGTAAAATTTTATTTTTTAAAATAAATATATTAACATGATTTGAATTTGATTATCACATATAATTCATCAGAAGAATATTAGGACAACTTATATATATGACTTACACATTTTTAACTTAAATCATTGCTTTCCAAATTGGCAACTAAAACACATTACTAAATTTAACCCTTCCATGTCAAGGAATAAATGCTTAGAATCCACAATAATAGGGCTAATACACACATTAAAATATGTATTGCAAACAGCATAAATATGAACTAATTTCCATTGATATACGGTCAGTTAAAATAAAACAATATGCAAATAGATGGTTTTTAAGTGGAAGAAATTAGCTTTGTATTCTACCTTTAAAAATGAGAAACAAAACTATTGATATTATCTTATTCTTCCCAGCTATTAGAATATTAATTGATATTAGTATTTCTTTGTTTTGATGAAGAGTAAACACTTTACTAAATTGACGCCACCAATGGTACCCTGAACATTATCCTTTTATAGGTAAATTGAGAAGTCATTAATACTAGAAATATAAGCTATGACATAAGCCAATAATTGATTTTTCTCAATGGCTTTATGTTTATCTTTGCATATTTTTTGCATGTTCAGCAAGGTGGTTATTATTTCTACAATATTTCTGTAATATATAAACACATTTTCCCGCTTTATGAGGAAAGCATTTTGCTCTGAGTTGGGAACATTTGCTTTATCACTTTATTCAAATGGAAAATCCTTAGTTACTTCATTATAATCTTTACTACAATTGTTATGTAAACAATGATATTAAGATTCTTAGTATTGTCTATGCATTGTTTTTCATATTTGCTTCAAAGTCTCATTGGTTTAGTTCCATAGTGATACAATTTTTGTTGTTATCATTGTTTTATTACTATGTATAAGAATTGCATTATTCCTCTGGTATCATGCAACAATCCTTGCTGAATCTGCATTGTTCAAACCTGTGGTACCCAATTTTTAGTATGCATCAGAATCACTATGAAAGCTTCTAAGAACACAGATTACCATACCTGTCTCTGGAGTTTCAGCTTCAGTAGTGGCCTGAGAAGTTGAATTTCTACAATATTATGTTCCTGCTGCTGGTGTAGAAGCTCCACAGTGAAAATCACTGCTATAAAGCAATTTGTTTTTTCTTCCTTTCCATATCATTTGAGTTACAACTTACAGGTGGGCACCTGTAATCCCAGCTACTAGGGAGGCTGAGGCAGGACAATCGCTTGAACCCAGGAGGTGGAGGTTGTAGTGAGCCGAGATTTTGCCACTGCACTCTAGCCTGGGCAATGAGTGAAACTCTGTCTCAGAAAAAAAAAAAAAAAAAAAAAAAAAAAAAAAAAAAAAAAAAAAACAGTTTAAGACATAGGTCCAGTTACAGAGATTGCTTCTAATCTATAAAGTTGTTTTTGCAAGCAGGTGATTTAAAGTAATCTGAAATGATATTATAAATATATTTACTAGTACTTCTTGACAATCTAAATTAAGTAGCTTATCAAAATTTCTCTTTAGTTGTGCACTTTAAATATTCTTGCTTGATAAATATAGAAATGTCACCACTACCACTACAAATTTTGATAATTTATAGCAGTAATATTTTGATTAATGTAATTCAGATGTGAAATGAGTTTAACCACACTTACTTGTCATACTCATTTTCATTTAAAAAGTGCTCAGAGAAGCTCAGCAGCAAAAGTATGTTCAAATCACAATTGTTTCACATTCTTATGTCTGTCCAGTTATAAAAGCAGGAATAAAAATATACATCAAAGTAATATGGCCAAGGTTTTGCTCCACATAATTTCAATATATGCATCCTATGCTATTCCCTAACTGGAACATTTGATGTGAATTCTTGTAGTCATCTGTCTTCAAGTATTAGCAATACTTTGTAACTTCTCCCAAGTATAAATTCTCCACTGACTTTATTTCTTCCACATATTACCTAGCTAGCTTTGCTAAAGAGGTTAAAATGTGCATTATGAAAGTAAATGTGGAATTTACCTTTCTTTATCTACTATAAAATTATCTTAGTTGAAACTGATTGTCATAAATCAATGGAACATCAGCTTAGGTGTTAAAGCTTTCTAATGGAGGAAATGCTGCTCATATTTTTGTGATACCATTGAGTATCTTCTCCCTATTTTCAAGAGGCAGATCTCCTTGTATCATTATTTAACATAAATTGTGTGTGTGTGTGTGTGTGTGTGTGTGTATACTTGTGAGTGAGACATTTTATATGTTGAATCTTAAATAAATTCAAATGCTCATTGCCTTACTCAATTAAAGCAGCTGTTAAGTGAATTTTTAAAAGGTTGTTGCTATGCCAATATCAGTTCTGGCATTTATAACTCAGTGCTAATTTTATCACACCAGTGTTATCAAATTTAAAAAGACATTGTTCTACCATCCATTTCCCCATTTATTAGATGGGTATTCAATACTCAACCTGTGGCAAGCACTACAGTTAGGCATGCTTGGATGACCAAAGTGTTTTTTCTGGTATAAGCTATAGGGTTTTGGACATATCTCTACTATTTCCTGTTTTTTTAAAAAAACAATAACCACAAAATCGCTGAGTCTTTACTAGGAGAAATCTTCTGAGGTCTTTATTCATCAGGATGAAACTGTATCACTTAAAATAATTTTAGAAAGTCTTGCTGGAAATGTTTTAGAGTTGTGTCACTGTATTCTAGATAATATAAAAATAAAAATAAGCATCTACCCTTTTGAATTTATAGTAGGCATTCGTTTTTATGAGGATATCCTTTCTACCCATTCCCACCACCAAAGAGCAGTGTACCTGTTTAATGGTGAATGCTTCTTAACACAGTTTATCAGCTAATTTAATCAGGTTGGATACTACCCAAGCAAACACTCCAAACTCTCCTCCCCTGGAATTCTGATTTAGAAAACTGCTAAAAATCAGATAATGATCACCTCAATTATAAATTTAAAAGTACCTAACTGTGGGATGAAATATATCAGGGGAGCAATAGAAGACAGCTGGTCTTGTTTATCAAAAGAAAGAAGGGGATAGAACAGCTGTCCATGAAAAACAATGTAGCTCCTTGGGGAAAGGTGGGACTCCTAGATGCTGATATCTTGATTCCAAACACCTCCTCTTGACTTGAGACAGTTGAACAATTCATGTTCTTTAAAATTAAAAAATTCTTGACTATAAAAAAATGAATTTGTTTCCTGAAAATAGCTGCAAATAATGTGCAAAAGTCTATTGAATACAAATGTAAGCAAACTGTTTATGATTCAAGTAATTGATCAAATTACAAGTTAAGGGATCTTTTTTACCCCTAGGCACAATATCATAAATATTGCTGTCATTCAGCAATGAAGGGGGAAAAGTTAGACTATATAGTATTTTAGCGATTCTTTGTGTCAACTTTCAAGCAGAAAGAGGAGTTGCAACCTATTTTGAGAATTGACTTCATTATGAAAATATCTTCAAATTTCTCTGAGAGTGACTGTAGCTCATAAATTTTTGAATGATTTTAAACCAAACAAAACTGGCCATTGGTCTAATGGTCTTCTTCTATAGACAGCCTCATAGGACTTTGGTCTTATCAATTTTCAGCTGTTAATTATGGGTAACCATAATTAACATAAGGGCAAACATAAGGGCAAACATATTATGCTCTGGAATGTAAAGATAAAGTTACATTTTGAGTCAAACTACATTCACCATGAAGTTTTCCATGGGAAGAAATGTTTATAATCTTTTTTAAAAGAATATATTAAAAGTTGCAGAGTTTCCACAACCTGTTCCTGACAGCTACTTCATTGTAAGTAATACATCACAGGGGTGATGGCAATCTGATGATGTATTGGAACTATACATCATTGTGGTGACGGTGCTTTAATGACGGATGAGTAATACATCTTCAGGTAAAGCTCTCAAATTTAGGCCTGCCTGGAAAATAGAGTTTCTGGAAGAAGAAAACATCTTATCAACTTTATAAAAGAATGCCTATAATAAAACATAGCTTGCTGAATTGGAGGGACGTAAGTTTGGATGCAAAAATGAGACATCATAATTCCCTTTTTTAAATGTACATACTCCTTTTTTTTTCTTATTTAACATGTTTACTGCAGGTTAAAGACACCCTCAACATTAAAAAAGGGTTTCCATTTGTTTTTGTATTCTTCATACTTCATTTACCCATCACTTCAACATTTATCATTGTATATTCTTTCTTACTTTTTTCTTGGAACTGGAAAAAATTTCTTTTTGGCGATGTGACTTTCTTCTTGCTAATAAGAATTTCCTATCACTTTACAGGTGGGAATATTATTTGGCAAATACTTTTTGCTTTTTCTGTCTTTAATGAACCATTCAAAATCACATTTTCCTGGGGTTGTGTTTCCTTTAAAAGCTTAATTTTTCATCTTCACACAGATATGAAAAGCAGCGATTCTTTTACTATTCATCAAACGCATAAAGAGGAAAATTAAAAAAAAAACTAAACCAACAAACAAGCAAAATTGCATAACATAGGTACATTTTACTACGTTTGTAAAGTATTGATGTTTAGGATTATTTTTGAATTTACTTTAGTACTTAGAAAATTATATACATGCACATACATCTCTATGTGCATTTCTGTATGTGTACATGTGTAATACACACACATGCACATGTAATACACACATGCACATACACCTACTGTTACCGAATACATTGCTGGAAAAGACTTCAGCAATATACTGCATTTTTATGGTTTTTTTAAGTCTACTTTTTCCAATTTAAAATGAAATCTATTCAAACAAAACTAAGTTTGAGGATGGCTGTATAGGAAGCACAGATTTCAAGGCCATTCCTTTGGTCAGTGTTACAAAGCGGCAAAATCAGAAGGTTGTTTACACAGGCAAAAGCAGAGAAATTGAATAGCATCATAGTGTTTCTAAACAAGGCTAGCATTTAGTGTTCCCCTTGGCCCTTTGAAGTTTCACTGAAAAATCAACTTTCAAAAAGAAGATTAATAGGAGAAAAGACATACAAACTTACTTAACATGTATATACTGCATATTTAAAACAGATTATTGTCTTCTATCCACATTAAAAAGCAAAAGCACATTAACATTAGATAGTCTTTAAAATACTTAAACTGTCAGGATCTATGGAAGTACAGATTTAACTTCAAAATTTAGGGAAAAAGACTACTAAAATGATACATTTCAAATATGTAAATTATAGTCATATTAGCATAAATCCCCAACAATCTTGAACGGGATTTGGTGAAGTTGATGACAAGTATTTCTTTACCAAAATAGTATAATCAGACTGTCTATAGAAAGTAAAATATAAGGTGATGATGTGTGCCATGTGCCTATCTCTGGGTACAATCTGTTGGAAATGTCCTCTGTCTCACAATGGGAATCTTATCCCAGGTTTGCCTTTGTGTCCGTTTATATAGGAATATTCTCCAAAATGAAAACTATGACCAGGCTAGTCTGTTAACCTGTTATAAGATAAATCCATAACCTGAATCTGGGATTAGAAAATTGATATATTTGGCTTTTTTCTTTACTCCAAATTTGATCTAGGAATCATAGTTTTCTCTCCTTGTTTACTGAATTGCTTCTAAAGAGGAGAGAATCTAGCCAAAGGAAACATGCAGACTGAAGCAAGTGCTAGCTATGGTGCCTTAAAATAAAAGAGCAGAAGATTTACATTGCCTATGAGTGAATTTTGATGAAATGATGCAAAAATTAGAGATATCATCCTTTATGGAAGTGAACTCTGAGACATTAGCTATGATAGGACATTATGACAGGACACTTCAGATGTTTGAATTTCAAGTTGAACTTGCACTATATTTTCATATATATACATTTCTGGATAGGATATTGTGGAAATTAAATTAGAAAATATATATGAAAAAGAGGGCTTGGCATATTTTAGGCTCTCAGTAAATAGTAACTATAGATTATAGTTCAACAAATAGAAAAATCTTTAAACAGACATTCTTGAATTTTTTTAAAAAAAGATATTTTCAATAATTTGAAAAAATACCAAGAGGAAATAACTGTTGTAGAACTTAGCTAAAACAATAACAAATCAAAAATATCTAATAAATAGAATCTCAAAATTAAAATCTTATATCTTCAATTTAGGATCATACTTGCTCTATTGAGTCAGGTCCTTGGTCTATCAATGTTAATATTCTAAAAGGCAGCTATTTTTTGAAGGTGAGTATATTTGTCTTTCATTATATGCCAAACATGTGAGAAGGTACTTAAGTAAAGATGTATCTGGCTTCAAGATATAATAACTGATGAAACACAGGTTCAAGTGAGCACAGTTGTTGATACGGTTTGGCTCTGTGTTCCCACCCAAATCTCATCTCCAATTGTAATCCCCGTATGTTGAGGGAGGGATCTGGCGGGAGGTGATTGGATCATGAGGGCAGTTTCCCCCATGCTGTTCTCGTGGTTGTTTGATAAGTGTTTCACATTTTTCCCTGGGCTCTCTGTCTCTCCTGCTACCATGTAAGACATGCCCTTCTTCCCCTTCACCTTCTGCCATGATTGTAAGTTTCCTGAAGCTTACCCAGCCATGCAGAACTGTGAGTCCATGAAACCTCTTTTGTTCATAAATTACCCAGTCTCAGGTATTATCTTTATAGCAGTGTGAGAACAGACCAATACAATAATCCTTTATGATGGGTTAAAATTAGAAACTCAAAGAGCGAGGCCTCACACAATGGCTTACACCTGTAATTCCAGCATCTGGGAGGCCCAGGCAGAAGGATTGCTTGAAGCCAGGAGTTCCAGACCAGTCTGGGCAACTAAATGAACCCTAACTCTACAAAAAAATAAAATAAAATTAGCAGGGCATTATGGCATGTGCTTGTAGTTCCAGCTCCTCAGGAGGCTGAGGTGGGAGGGTCATTTGAGCCCAAGAGTTCAAGGTTGCAGTGAGCTATCATCATGCCACTGCACTCCAGCCTGGGTGACAGAGCAAGACCCCATCACTAAAATTAAAAAATAAAAAAGAAAAGAAAAAGAAATAAGAAACTGAAAGAATGTGAAAAAATGGCCGAGAGTGGTGGCTCACACCTGTAATCCCAGCGCTTTGAGAGGCCAAGGCGGGTGGATCACTTGAGGTCAGGAATTTGAGACCAACCTGGCCAGTGTGGCAAATCCCCATCTCTACAAAAAATACAAAAATTAGCCTGGTGTGGTAGTGCATGCCTGTAATCCCAGCTACTAGGGAGGCTGAGGCAGCAGAATTGCTTGAACCCAAGAGGCAGAGGTTGCAGTGAGCAGATAATGCTCCACTGCACTCCAGCCTGGACAACAGAGTGAGACTCCATCTCAAAAAAATAAAAAATAAAAAAAAGGTGAAAAATTGTCACTTTGTATTGGTAGGGCTGCATGTTTTCTGCTTATTGTTTTTTGTTTTAACAGATTTCTCTGTGTCTCTGAACATCTGGTAGAAGATGACCAGTCAAAACACCTAATTTTAAATGAGACCTACGGAGAGAAAGTAGTGTCTTTATCCTTAAATTTAAAATTCCTTAAATGAGAGTTTGATTGATTCAGCTTGAATCAAGTATAAACACTTTGCCCCAACCAATATTGCCTATGTGCTGAGGTTGTACAGACACAGTTATCAGGGTCAATCCCTTAAATTGAGGAATGCTGTTTAATAAAGGAGTTCATAGGTTGGGTTAACTTACCAACTGATTTTACTATAAGTAAGAGTACACATTTTCCTTATATGGGAGTCTTTCTTTGTAGTGTTTAAAAATTTGTCTGAACTGTTTGAGTGATCCAAAGAAGACAGTTTTAGGGTGGACTAATACTTAGAGAGGTCATGTAATCTAAGCTATGATCCAATTAATTGAAAATAAAAATCAAAGAAAAATTGATTTTAAATGGTCAGGATCATAGCATTTATAAGAAACACCCAACCTGTTCTGGGCGCGGTGGCTCACATCTGTAATCCCAGCACTTTGGGAGGCCAAGGTAGGCAGATCACAAGGTCAAGAGATTGAGACCATCCTGGTCAAAATGGTGAAACCCCGTCTCTACTAAAACTACAAAAATTAGCTGGGTGTGGTGTTGGGCACCTGTAGTCCCAGCTACTCGGGAAGATGAGGCAGGACAATCGCTTGAACACCGGAGGCAGAGGTTGCAGGCAGAGGTTGCAGTGAGCCAAGATCACGCCACTGCACTCTAGCCTGAGGACAGAGCAAGACTCCATCTTAAAATAAATAAATAAATAAATAAATAAATAAATAAATAAGCAAACAGAAAGAAACACCCGACCGGGCGCAATGGCTCAGGCCTGTAATCCCAACACTTTGGGAAGCCAAGGCAGGTAGATCACGAGGTCAGGAGTTCAAGACTAGCCTGCCCAACATGAGGTCACCCTGTCTCTACTAAAAATACAAAAAATAGCTGGGCATGGTGGCACATGCCCGTAATCCCAGCTACTTGGGAGACTGAAGCAGATAATTGCTTAAACCCAGGAGGTGGAGGTTGCCGTGAGCTGAGATTGCGCCACTGCACTCTAGCCTGGGCAACAGAGCAAGACTCCATCTCAAAAAAAAAAAAAAAAAGAAAAAAAGAAATACCTTACATCAGTGGTCCTCAACCATTTTGGCACCAGTGACTTGTTCCAGATAAGACAATTTTTTTCATGGGCCATGTCAATGGATGGTGTTGGGATGATTCAAATGCATTACATTTATTGTGTACTTTATTTCTATTATTATTACACTGCAATATATAATGAAATAGTTATAAAACTTACCATAATGTAGAATCAGTGGGAGCCCTGAGCTTGTTTTTCTATAACTAGATGGGGGTGATGGGACACAGTGACACCCAAAGTGTGTTGCTTTTGTCCCTCCTATGCTGTAATCTCGTTTTAGTTGCTTTCACTGAAAAAAACCCTGCTTCACAAAGATAGGATGTTGGTAATGGAAGCAGGTTTTTCAGTGCTTTTGTGGCAATCTCAGGATATTCTGCCTTTAATCCAGAACATATGGAGATTTGAAGTTGTCTCAAACATACTTTTAAGGCCACTGTCATTTGTGATCTGAAGCAGTTGATCCCCTTCTAGTAGAGACAAAATTGATTCACTTGGCTTATTTACAAATAAGTAGCAGATCCATTTCTTCCCAGTTTGAGAGTCTTTTGTGGTTGGGAAGTAATGCTAAAACTCTTTTGAAAGCTGAGATAGGTGATCATGCACCAACTGGGAGAAAGAAGGCCCTGGCTCAGTCTCTTTCAAGATCTCTGCTAGGCCGGGCTCGGGGGCTCACGCCTGCAATCCCAGCAGTTTGGGAGGCTGAGGCAGGCGGATCACGAGGTCAGGAGATCGTAGCCATCCTGGCTAACATGGTGAAACCCAATCTCTACTAAAAATATAAAAAGTTAGCCAGGCATGGTGGCGGGAGCCTATAGTCCCAACTGCTCAGGAGGCTGAGGCAGGAGAATGGCGTGAACCTTGGAGGCGGAGCTTGTAGAGCAAGACTCCCTCTCAAAAAAAAAAAAAGAAGTCTCTGCTAAAAGAAGCCCTGGCTCAGTCTCTTTCAAAATCTCTGCTAATGTTTGAAACATGTCAGAAATCTCAGTGTTCTCTTGTTACCCCCATAATACCAGCTTAGCTTTGAAAGCAGCCACTTTACCTGCCAACTTGAACACAGTTGTTGCTCATCATGGCAGCCACTCTGTGCATATACCACCACAAAATGACCAATTCAGTTTTCCTGATATGTAATCATTCAAAGACTCTAATAGTTCTACATCTGTGATGTTGGTTGGCAACAAAAGTGCACATAACATATCCTCATGCACATCCTGCTGTAAAATATATCACATGAAAACAAGCATTGTTGCCTTGCTGTCAACATCGGTAGACTTGTTGACCTGGATTGCATGCCATGGTGACTCATTAATCCTCTCTAACAACTGTACCTCAATATCCTCTGCTATTTCATCGGTTAATCTAATTATGGTGCTAGCTGATAGAGGAACACATGCCACCTTTTGAACTACAGTCTCTCCTAAATGTTCAAGGCAAATGTTCTTAGTAGCAGACAAGATCAACTCTTCACCAATAGTAAAGGGCTTCTTAGATTTAGCAATGCAGGTAGCCACTAAGAATTTTTGCTCTCAGTACAGACACATTTGATGAAGTCGTGGCCTTTAATAACTGCTTCTGTTCTTCGTGGTTATGTTTTATTCTTTGAAAAAATTTCAAAGGCTTGTCTTTTGACACAGGGCACTTGGTCTCCATGTGGCAAAACAGTTTTGAAGGTTTCATGACTTCATTGGATAGCCAGTCACCGCATAGTATAAAAAGTGTGCTTGAAGGATGTAAATCACCTGTTGCAATTAACCCATAATTTAAGTAGGACTTGGTAGGTATATTCTTCTAAATACAGCTTTATTTTTCGTGGCCATCTTAGAGTCTTCTGCTGTTGCATCACTGGGCCTTCCCCCCTTTTCAAATAAGCTCCCCAGTGATGTTTGTTTTTTATTCCTTTTTGGCTAGGGTTAGCTTGTGAGCTTAAAAAAACTGTGACTAAGACAAGTCCACAGTGCAGGAAAGTGGCACAGGTGGAAGTGGTAGATAAAATAATGGGCAGGCCGCACACTGACTAAAATAAGTATTGGGTTCTTACGTAAAGTATGCCACCAGCTGCAGCTTGTCACCTGCCACTCACTGACAGGGTTTTGATATGAGTCTGCAAGCAATTGATTTATTATGGTCTCTGTGCAGTTAAACCTCTCTGCTAATGTTGATCTGTATTTGCAGCTGCTTCCCAGCGCTAGCATCACCACGTCAGTACCAACTCAAATCATCAGGCATCATTAGATTCTCATAAGTAGCAAACAACCTAGATCACGCACATGCGCAGTTCACAATCGGGTTCCAGTTCCTATGAAAATGTAATGCCACTGCTGATTTAACAGTAGGCGAATCTCAGGCAGTAATGTGAGCAATAGGGAGCAGCTGTAAATACAGACGAAGCTTCACTCCACTCACCCGCCACTTGCCTCCTGCTGTGTGGCCCAGCGCCTAACAGGCCAGGGACTGGTATCACTCCACGGCCCAGGGCTTGGAGACCCCTGCCTTACATCAGATATGTCCATCTTGTATAGCAATTATAGCCAGGTGAAGTTATGAAGCATCATTTCTTCAAATTATAAATAAAAACTTTTATAAAAACAAATATTCCTGTGTATAAATGCAGAACAATTAACAAAGAAAAGGTACCATTTATCAAGAGGGGAAAAAAAGTGACAATGCATATTTCAGTAATCTATCTGCAGAATGCACAGCTCTGTAGGAATCACGAGAAAAGGAGAGCCAAATCCTGAAAGAGCAGCTCGTTGGCATAAGTTTAATTTAAATAATTTAATAATTTAACTCTAAGAGGCACATAAAACTGTGACGTGTGGCCAAGAGATAAAATTGTGTGCATGTATCCATACACTCTAATTCTTTGGTCCTTGATTTCATGTGGTCCCTGGTGGCTTTTTAGCTTTGCCTTTACATTTTTAAGAAGAACAAAAATGTGTAATACATATGTATTTGCTGCTACAGAATGCAATTCAAACTGTTTAAAGAAAAGTTATTCAGGACACTTGTTAAAATAGCAATGCAGACTTTATTCTGGACTATCAGAATAAGTATAGGGACTACTGCAATGAAGTTTTGCAGTGGGTAAGAGAAATTGGGTCAATTCCAAACACAAAAACAAAAGGTGTGAGTTTATAGCCAAGAAGCTGGCCAAGGGTAAGTGAATGAAAAGTTACTAGTTGGAAACGTCAGAAGGAAGGCAGAACTTTGACGTTACTTAGTAGGATTCTTGCTGAAAGCCAACCAGCATGTTCAGATAGTAAGCGCCAGGGATGCTGGCTAAACCAACTTTACAGGATTCTTGCTAAAACTAGGCTCTTGGAGGACACACCCAAAGATGGGGCCCATAGTGAAACTCAGAGGAGACTGTCTAAGGTTTGATCCAAAAGTGTGTCTTTGTCAAAATCTATCTAACTTGAGAAAGAACATTAAAATAATACAACTCTGTAAGATGAAAAATTAGCCAGGCGCGGTGGCTCACGCCTGTAATCCCAACACTTTGGGAGGCCTAGGTGGGCGGATCACGAGGTCAGGAGATCCAGACCATCTTGGCTAACACGGTGAAACGATGTCTCTACTAAAAATACAAAAAAAAATTAGCTGGGCTTGGTGGCCGGCGCCTGTAGTCCCAGCTACTCAGGAGGCTGAGGCAGGAGAATGGCGTGAACCCGGGAGGGGTAGCTTGCAGTGGGCCGAGATCGTGCCACTGCACTCCAGCCTGGGTGACAGTGCAAGACTCTGTCAAAAAAAAAAAAAAAAAAAAAAAAAGAAAGAAAGAAAGAAGAAAGAAAAAATAATGAAAAGTATCTTTGGGTATTTAACTGCTATTAAATATAAGCAAGATTGAGTTGTTCAGCCATTATAAAATAAAGACAGTAATTTATTTTTCGATTGCCTGATGTTTTCTGAAAATTTCAGGATAGCTTATAAATTATTGTGCATTTAATATGGTACATATACATATAAAATTAAAGATTATGCATTATTACATAAGTGGAAAAATGTTTCATACCAATGTTTTCTATCATTTAGCAATAGAAAATGTAAAAAAATTTATAATGCCCTTAACAATTAAAATTTTAAATTAACAATGAGAACTTTTTATATTAAAATTCATTAAGAAAAGAGATAATTTGTAACAAATGATGTATTATTAGGGGTCAAAAAGTACACTAAAGAAGGAAAATGTACTTTGTCTCACTATCAAATTCTTCAACTTGTTTTAAGTTAGTGAATAGTAAATATATTATTTATTTTTTAGTTCTTGTTTGCTAGTAAATGTTTAATTAATTTGTTTAATGTTGTAATAGGCTGAGTAATGGCCCTGTAAAGACATCCACATCCTAATTCTTGCAACCTATGAATGTTACATGGAAAAGACTTTATAGATGTTACATCAACGATCTTGGTATAGGGATATTATACTAGATTATACAGTGGGCCCAAAATACAACTACAAGTGTCTTTACAAGGCAGAGAAAGATTTCACAGATAACAATAGAAGACAATGTGATCAGTAAAACAGATGTTGGAATTTTGCAGTAACAAAACAAGATGCTGGCAGCCAGCAGAAGCCAGGAGAGGCAAGGCATGAATTCTTCCCAGAGCCTTGAGACGGAGTGTAAACCCTGTTGGCAATTTTATACTTGTCAACCCTGTGATACTGTATTCGGTCTTCTGAACTTTTTATATATGCAGCATACTTTACAACACAGGATAGTTCACTAACCTTCTCACAAGCTCCTTATCTCATTGCAGACTCACAAGAAGTAGTCCGTGGATACAGTCTAGGAGCATATCTTAAAGCTCATCTGCTACCCTGTGATGTGTTTCTAGTTTATTCTCATCACTTGACATTGCTTTATCTACCACAAAAAAAAGGTGTATCATTTAAAAATCTACAAAGATAAAAGCTCACTTTCTCCTTAAAACTTGGATTTCAGTAGCAACAATTTTATATCTTTATTATAATTTTTAAAGAAACTTTCATTTAATCTTAGGTACTACTGAAGACGTAGGCAATCTCCCAAACCTGGTCGAAATAACACTCCCACTCTTACATCACTGAATTTTGGGAAGAGTCAATTTGGAAACACTATAGTTAATTACTTTTAGAAATAAATGTCTTGCTTAATATAATAAAGATATCTACACAAAGCTAATATTCATAGATACATACATTTTATTTTACAATATCCAAGGAATGTAGTAAGTAGGTGTATAACTCTGAGCTACACTATTAATATTAAACATTACATATATATAGGAAGAAGCTTCCTATTATTGGATTGATGAATAGTAGCTAGCTGTAAATAAGAAAAGCCAATGAGTGTTGCCTTCTGTATAGATAATATGAATTGAAAGGAAATGTGGTGCATTTACTTTGAAAGAATGTTTTGCATTTACATTTTTTAAATGTGATGTATTTACTGCCAAAGATGACATTTTCTTTACCCAATGTTTCTTTGAAATGTATTTGGATAAAAATGACTTCTATATAGCTACAAATGTGTGTATGAAGTATAGGAGGAATCAGTGGCCTTGAGGTAAATGGATTCAAAAATTATTTATTCAGGGTTAATTGTAATTTAAGTAGTCTAACTCTTAAAACAGCCACTGTGATTTTTCTTTTTTGTAAGCTACCAATGGGATTATTATTTCTTTAAATGAACCAATTTAATAGTTGCCAGGCATTTATTCAAGGATTTCAGATCATATTTTCATCCTATTTACAAGTACTTTTGTTTATTCAAAGGGAATTCTACAGGTATTTATCATTTGTGAAAAACAATATTGTAAAAGACCTAACTTGGTAATTTTTTTTAGTTAATTCATCCCAGAGACTATGATTACATGCACAAAACAATTTAGTTATTCAGATGAACATAACTAGCTTTTAGGCAAATAATCAAATCTGTAATATAGATTAACACAATCATCTATTTGCAGGAATGAGGAAAAAAGTTAACTTTACAAATTCTACCATAGTATAATTTTAAATATAAAAACAATTTCAGCAATTTTAACTAAATAATGTGTGCCCCAGAACTTATACATGCCTAGGTACATGCATAGCTATAAACAGGCAAATCTAGGACTGCAGAACTAATTTTCTACCTTGAAAATTTTTTATTTTATATATCACAATGCCACAAAAAGTTGACTCTTTTGTATGCTCAAGAGCCCTGGATATTATTCAGTCAAATAATGGCCAATATTGTTTTTTTTAATTGTCCTTTTAGGCAATTTATCCAGATTTTATATAAAGAACAAAGACTCTTAATATACATTTAAATTTGTATTCCTTCTACGTAAATCAGCAGACTGTATAGTATACAAATTTGTAGCATTTCTTTTTATAACCAGGATAAATGTAAGATTGGCTCATGAAAATGAAACGCAGTTAAATTTCATTTATTTTTCTAGGTGATGCACAGGGATCTAAATATAAACTTGGGCATTCCTTCCAACAGCTCTTAATTAAACCATTCATGCAAATGTTATCATCTGTAGGATAAGTATTATAGCTCTCTGTATTTAGCTTCTCCCTTCTCCTCACTCCTTTTCTTCATGTGGTCATCAATATTTCTTTAATGTCTACTGTATATCTGGTGTTATAAGCAGATCCCAGCGATATCCTAACAAATCATCTAGACTAAACACACCCCCAATTTTTGCAATGTATTTATAGATTGGATTATTTTAGGAAAGACACACCTATAATATTACTCAGAACTATCGACTATTCATAAAGAAAATTTTACAATTTCACGAGATGTCTGTAGGAAAAGCACTGTAAGTATTTAGTGTTAAGGTTAGAAATTTATTGTGACCATTGTATCACAATGAAAACAATGTCTTCACTTCAGAAATATATAAAATTTGATTCTCCAAACTAGCGGTTGTACCTGATATTCAAGTCTTTAATACTTATAAGTACTTAGGACAATTAAATATAAATAAGAGAGTTTTGTGTCTGTTTACTAATAGAGGTTGACTTGTTTCTTCTAAATTATTATGGGAAGTGTATTAACTTGTATAATGTACATTATTTCTCTCTACAAAATAAAAAATGACATTAAAAATCATCACTTTTTGGTTGCCAGAAGGTTAAAGTAACTGGCTAGAACATTATATGTGTGTATGTTTGTGTGTATGTGTGTGTGTGTTTGTGTAAAGAAATGACATGTAATGGATAACTTAGAAAATGTACTCCACTGATTTGCATTAATTGAAGAAAAGATTTGTTGGAATAAATGACATGACAAAAATGTAGGTTTATGATTTCCAAACAGAATAAATAAAAGGCTGTATGAAGAATATTAAAAGTGCAGTCAAGTGATGCTTAACTACAAGTATATGTTCCATAAATGCATAATTAGGCAATTTTGTCGGGCAAACATCACAGAGTGTACTTACACAAAGCTAGATGCTATAGCCCACTACATTCCTATGTTATATGGTATAACCTATTGCTCCTAGACTGCAAACCAGTACAGCATGTCACTGTCCTGAATACTGTAGGCAATTGTAATATAAAGGTAAGCATATGTGTAGCTGAACATTTCTAAATGGAGAAAGAGTACAGTAAGAAGACAGTATAGAACATAAAAATGATGCCATTGCTTTTGGTGTTTTAGTCATGAAGTCTTTGCCCATGCCTATGTCCTGAATGGTATTGCCTAGGTTTTCTTTAGCCAAAATTGACAAATGGGATCTCATTAAACTAAAGAACTTCTGCACAGAAAAAGAAACTGTTATCAGAGTGAATGGGAAACCTACAGAATGAGAGAAATTTTTGCAATCTATCTATCTGACAAAGGACTAATATCCAGAATCTACAAAGAACCTTAAACAAATTTACAAGAAAAAAACAAATAACCCCATCAAAAAATGGGCAAAGGATATGAACAGACACTTCTCAAAAGAAGATGTTTATGTGGCCAACAAACATATGAAAAAAAAGCTCATCATCACTGGTCATTAGAGAAATGCGGATCAAAACCACAAAGAGATGCCATCTCACGCCAGTGAGAATGACGGTCATTAAAAAGTCAGGAAATAACTGATGCTAGAGAGGATATGGAGAAATAGGAACACTTTGCCACTGTTGGTGGGAGTGTAAATTAGTTCAGCCATTGTGGAAGACAGTGGGGCGATTCCTCAAGGATCTAGAACTAGAAATACCATTTGACCCAGCAATCCCACTACTGGGTATATACCCAAAGCATTATAAATCATTCTACTATAAAGATACATGCACACATATGTTTAATGCAGCACTATTAGCAATAGCAAAGACTTGGAACCAACCCAAATGCCCATCAATGATAGACTGGATAAAGAAAATGTGGCACATGTACATATAGAATACTATACAGCCATAAAAGGATGAGTTTATGTCCTTTGAAGGGACGTGGATGAAGCTGGAAACCATCATTCTCAGCACACTAACACAGGAACAGAAAACCAAAAACCACATGTTCTCACTCATAAGTGGGAGTTGAACAATGAGAACACATGGGCACAGAGAGGGGAACATGACACACTGGGGCCTGTCAGGTGGTGGGGGGACAAGGGGAGGGAGGGATAGCATGAGGAGAAATACCTAATGGAGATGGCGGGTTGATGGGTGCAGTAATCCACCACGGCACGTGTATGCCTACGTAACAAACCTGCACGTTCTGCACATATATCCCAGAACTTAAAGTATAATTAAAAAAAAAAAAAGAAATAAAGAAATGCAGTTGACAAAATTAAGGAGAGGCAGGAGCCAGTCTTCTCTGTGAGGAAACTCAGTAGTTGGGTTTTCTCCACTCCATGAAGATGCAGGCAGGGCTGCAGTGTCCCGGGAGCTTCTGTCTCCAACCATAAAGAATCGGGAACCTGCAGTGAAAGCAAAGTGTAGACATGTAACAACTACTTGGTTTTGTTCTAAAACTCCAGGGGTTCTTCCACTCAATTGGAAAACTCCCATCATGTTTTCCAGCCACCAGGTCCAATCTCTTCGTGAAGAGCCATGACCAAGAGAACAGGATTGCTTGGCTGGAAGGGATCTTAGAAATCTCAGAGTGGTTGAGAGTTTGCTCTTTGGCGTCGATCTTCCTGGTTTCCAGCTACAGTTTTGCCACTGGGTGTAAGTCCTTGAGCAAGTTATTTGGCTTCTCTGAACCTCAATTTCCACATGTGTAAAAGAGGAATTATAATATATACAGTGGATTTTGTGAGGATTAAGTGAGAGGACTAGATGCTTGTAACTTGGTACATTTTAAATACACGATAAAGTAATTGACTATTATTTTATTTAGTTCCTTCATTTTATGGATACAGAGAAGATAATAAATCTAAGTAATGCCTGGCTTAGCTCTTTATTTCATGAAAGAAAAACGTAAGAATGATATACCTGTATTGGACATTGACTATAAATGGAGCTTCCAGCTTGCAGGACTGGAAGTTGATCTGGATAAGTCAGTGAGTGAGTGGTGAATGAATGTGAAGGCCTAAGACAATACTGTACTTTACTGTAGACTTTGTAAACACTGTATTCTAGGCTATATTATATTTATTTTAATTTTTTTCTTTCCCCAAAAAATACATTATCCGTAGCTTACTGTAACTTTTTTACTGTATAAACTTTTTCATTTTTTTTAACATTTTGACTCTTATAACTTTTGTGAACTGACACCCCACACCTCCTACCCAAACTTGCCCTGAGATGTATCTCATTTTTATAAGTCAGAAACAGCATTAGAACGCAGTAAGAGTTAGAAAAGAAAGTGTGTAATAGAAAATAAACTAATGTATAACTAGGCAGTTTTTAAAAAATTTTAAGTGGGAAACAGCAAAGGAGAAATATGGCTTCACTCTTAAATGAAGTCAAGCTGTTCAAGAAACATAGCTTAAAATACAAACACACTGTACATCTGTACAAACATACTTTTTAGTATCCTTAGTCTTTAAACTTTTTTCTATGTTTAAATTTTGAACATTTAAACTTTTTTGTGAAAAGTTAAAACACAGACATGCACACACATTACCGTAAGCCTTCACACGGTTTGAATCATCAATATCACTGTCTTCAACTTCCACATTTTTGGCCCACGGGAAGGTCTTCAGGGACAGTAACATGCATGGAGCTGTCATCTCCAGTGATAACAACACCTTCTTCTGGAATACTTCCTGAGGGACCTGCCTGACTGTCAGCTTTTCTTTATTGCTAGGAGTACACTCTAAAATAATGACAGAAAGGATAGTATAGTAAATAAATAAACCAGTAATATAGTCATTTATTATCATTATCAACTATCATGTACTGTATATAATTGTATTGCTTATACTTTTATACAACTGATAGCACAGTAGGTTTGTTTATATCATCATTGCAAACACATGATTAATGCCTTGTGCTACATTGCCACTGCTACAGATAGGATGACTAGGTAACAGGAATTTTTTAGCTCCATTATAATCTTATGGGACCAAGGTTGTTGACTGAAACATTGTTATGCAGTGCATGAATTTACTTAAAGAAATTGCCTTGTAAATAGTGTTAATTAGCCTATCAATAAATGGATTATAAAAAGGAGCTTGTGAGCACAGTGTGTGCTGGCAGAGTTTGTGTCATATAACACCATCTCCCTTAACAGTCTTGTTTGCAAATATGTGTTTCTTGAACAGCTTGACTTCATTTAAGAGTGAAGCCATATTTCTCCTTTGCTGTTTCCCACTTAAAATTTTTTAAAAACTGCCTAGTTATACATTAGTTTATTTTCTATTACACACTTTCTTTTGCAACTCTTACTGCATTCTAATGCTCTTTCTGACTTATAAAAATGAGATACATCTCAGGGCAAGTTTGGGTAGGAGGTGTGGGGTGTCAGTTCACAAAAGGCCAAAGGAGTTTAAACCATTACCTCATTATCTAAACGTGTTACTCTCTCTCTGTGTAAAGCAGTTGTTCATACAGAATCAAATTGATACTCCTGAAAATGTCATTTTATTATGTTAGTCACATGAATAGCAGCAAGATTAAGGTTTTAATTAAAAAAACAGGTATTTTTTCTGGTGACATTTCTGGAGCTGCTTCCAGTTGATTCTCAAAATTACTTTAAATGATCTTAGGTCTATTACAAGTAAATTTCAGAAAGTAAAGCTCTGCATTAACCCTTCTTATACATGGTTTTATTTATTTTAAATTATAGTGCCTTGAAATAACTAAGAAGGTTTATGTAGAAACTTTACCACAAGTGTTAAAATAGTACATAGTCACCTTTAACAAATTGACAGACATAAAGAATTTACAAAGAATTTACCAAAGCTGATGGATGAAATGGATTGGCCCAAAATAATAGTGAAATGCTATATTATTGCTTGGTTTCAAATCTGTCCTTATTCAGTAATTAGTAGAGAAATATTTGAAAAACCACTGAAGTTGCCAAAGCTTTAACTTCCCAATCTATAACTGTATTATAAAATTATTGTGAGAAATAAGATTATTAATGTAAAATTCTGTAGACTGGTATATTAGAAATTGTTTAAAATCGTCAAATAGCAATATAAACACCTTATACACTGACCACATTTCTGCCACTGACAACTTATATGATTTAAGTCAAAATGTTTAACATGCTAATATGTTTCTTAATTATTTAGCCACATCCTGATCATACACAGGCTATGCATAAGCACTAGATTATGTTAAGCTAATTTATTTGAGAGAGCTATCAGAATTCAATAATTATGCTACGGTCTGATTAAGGCAGGGTATTTCCCCTAAATAATTGAAAAACAACTCCATATATGACATTTTCCTAAACTTTCATCATGGGACGCCAAAGCATAGTGTTAAACTAAATAACAAACAGAGAGATACCCTATAAAAGGAAATGAGAGCATGCAGTGGAAATATACCTACCAGAGTAAATTATATGTATATTCAGGAAGGTAAAGGAAAACAAAGGTTTTTAAAGGAAAAATGAACAGAATTACATAATTGTTTTGAGGTAATTATCCTTGGCTATAAGGATTAATAACAAGAATGTGGCAATCCAGGGTTAGACAAGTAGTGGCTGAGCAAATGTCCTCTTAGGAACACTTTTTGTGTAAGGTTGCAATGGCCTTTGTGTAAGGTTGTGGGTTTTGCATGATGTTTTGTGATAATTTTTGTTATCAGGCATTTATGCATGAGAACTCTCCCTTCATGACCTTTCCTGGCTCTTTTTTTTTTTTTTACTTTATGTCTGTGTAATAATTGCACATATTAATGGCATATGTGTGATATTTTGATACAAGCATAGAATGTTTAAAAATCAAATCAGGGTAATTGGGGCATCCATCACCTGAAGCAGTTATCTTTTGTTTATGTTAGAAACAGTTCTTTTAGCTATTTGAAAATATAGAATTAATTATTGTTAACTGTAGTCGCCCTATTATGCTACCAATCACTAGATTTTATTCCTTCTATCTAACTATATTTTTGTACCCATTAACTATACCCTTTTTCTCCCCCTCCCCCTGCTATCTTTGAGCCTCTGGTAATGAATGGATTATTCTGCTTTCCATTTCCATGGGTTTCATTTTTTTCAGCTTCCATATATTAGTGAGAACATATGATATTTGCCTTTCTGTGCCTAGCTTATTTCACTTAATGTAATGTCCTCTATTTGTATCCAGGTTGTTGCAACTGACAGAATTTCCTTCTTTCTGATGCCTGAATAATATTCTGTTATGTGTGTGTACCAGATTTTCTTTCCACATTCATCCATTACTGGACACTAAGTTTGGATTTATACCTTGGCTGTTGTGAACAGCCATGCTGAGCTAAACATGGGAGTGCAGATAATCTCTTTGATATATTTTATTTTCTTTTAGATATAGACCCAGTAGTGAGATTGTTGGATCATATGTTAGTCCTATTTTTAGATTTTTGAGGGACCTCCATGTTGTTCTACATAGTGGCTGTACTAATTTACATTCTCACCAAAAATGTACAATTGTTTTCCTTTTTTTACATGCTTATCAGCATTTTTATTGCCTATCCTTTGGATAAAACCCATTAAAACGGGTATGAGATGATATCTCATTACCGTTAATTTTGTTGTTGTTTTTGACACAGGTTTTTTCTCTGTTACCTAAGCTGGAGTGCAGTATTATGATTATGGTTCCCTGCAACCTCAAACTTTTGGGCTTAAATGAATCTCCTGCCTCACCCTCCCAAGTTGCTAGGAATATAGGCATGCACCACCACACCTGACTAATTTTTAAAAATTTTTTTTGAAACAGGGTCTTGCTATGTTATCCTGGCTAGTCTCAAACCCTTGGTCTCAAACGATCCTCCCAACTCAACCTCCAAGAGTACTGGGATTACAGAGATTAGCCACTGTGCCCAACCTCATTGTAATTTTAATTTGCATTTCTATAATGATTAGTGATGTTATTATATAGTGATGTTTTTATATATATTATTAGTTATTATATATATATTGGCCATGTGTATGTGTTCTTTTGAAAAAATGCCTATTCAGATTGTTTGCTCATTTTTAATTGGATTATTTGTTTTTTTCCTGTTGAGTTGTTTGAGTTCTTTATATATTCTCATTATTCATCTCTTCTTAGATGGGTAGTTCTCAAATATTTTTCCCATTTTGTGGGTTGCATCTTTAGTTTGCTGATTGTTTCCTTTCCTGTAGTAGAAGTTTTTCTATTGTTGAGATTGCATTTGTTCATTTTTGCTTTTGTTGCCTGTGCTTTTGAGCTTCTACTCAAGAAATCTTTGCCATGATCAATGTCTTTGAGTGTTTCCCCAATGATTTCTTCTAGTAGTTTCATAGTTTCAAATATTAGAATTAAATATTTATTCCATTCTGATTTTATTGTTATATATGGTGAAAGACAGGGATCTAGTTTTATTCTTCTGCATATGAATATTCAGCTGTCCCAACACCATTTACTGAAAAATTTGTTATTTCCCTAATATATGTTTTTGACACTTTGTTAAAACAAGTTGACAATAAATATGTGAATTCATTTCTGGGTTCTCTATCCTGTTTCAGTATTCCATCTGTCTGTTTTTATGCCAGTTTTATTTTTTTTAACTGTGATTTTGTAGTATAATTTGAAGTCAGGTAATGTGAAACTTCCAGCTTTGTTCTTTTTGTTCAGGATTTCTTTGGCTATTTTTTTTTGAATGGTTTCATTTACATTTTAGAGAAAGGTTTTTTCTGCTTTGAGAAATGAGAGAAAATAGTACAGAGGACAGCAACTTGCAACTTGGATATCAGCTCAGCCACAGTGAAATAAAGCACCAGGCAAATACCTGAAGCCCAGGATTCCAGATATTTGCTCCTGGATGGTGTTTGTAGACTCACTCTTGCCAAGGTGGAAATCCACAGCCTTAATGGAATAGACCCAGTCACAGGATAATTCATCACCTGTTGACTAACACGGTCTTGGGCCTTGAATAAGTATTAGCAGCAGCCAGTCAGTGCTGGCCACAACACTTGGGTGAGCCCCAGTATTGTGCTAGTCTGCAAGACTTCAGGTTTATCCCTGTGTAGTAACAGCTGTGGTGACCATGAGAGTGGCCACATCACACCTTTCCCAACTCCAGGGATCCCAGTGCAATGAGAGACTCTTTCTATATGGGGGGAAACAGAGAAAGGAGAGCAGGAGACTGCCAGGCAACTCAGGGAATTATCCCTTATCTTACTCACATGCACCAAGGCTGTGTATCTAGGAGGCTACAAGAGTCACAGTGTTTGGGAACTCAGTTAGTTTCCTGTTGCTGAAACAACTGCAGTGACTGCAGGCTTAGGTCACAACACTCAATCTCCTTTAAATTTGTGAAAAGCCCTCTCCAGAAGAATGAATGAAAGTAAGCCCAGACTTGGAAGATTGGAATAAATACGTAACACTTCAATGGCCTGATATGCATGAGCATCCATAAGCACCAAGAACATCTAGGTAAACATGACTTCTCCAGATGGACTAAATAAAGCACCATGACTATATTAGTCCATTTTCACACTGCTATAAAGATACTACCTTGGACTGGGTAATTTATTTTAAAAAATGTTTAACTGACTCACAGTTCTGCCTGGCTAAGGAGGCCTCAGAAAACTTGTAATCATGGCAGAAGGTGAAGAAGAAACTAGGAATTTCTTCACAAGTCAGCAGGAGAGAGAGAGTAAAGGGGAAACTGCCAATCATCTTTAAAATCATCAGCTCTTATGGAAACTCACTCACTATCATAAAGCTATCACTGTCATAGTATAGGGGAAACTGTTTCCATGATCTAATCACCTCCCACCAGGCCCCTCCCTTGACACATGGGGATTACAATTCCCAGTGAGACTTGGCAGAGAGCACAGAGCCAAACCATATCATTCTGCCCCAACCCCTCCCAAATCTGATGTCCTTCTCACATTTCAAAAAAAATCATGCCTTCTCAACAATCTCCCAAAATCTTAACTCATTCCAGCATTAACTCAGAAGCCCAACTCCAAAGTTTCATCTGAAGAAAGGCAAGTCCTTTCTGCCTACGAGCCCATAAAATACAAAACAAGTTACTAACTTCCAAGATACAAGGATTTGGGTAAATGTTTCCATTCCAAATGGGAGAAATTGGCCAAAACAAAGAGGCCACAGGCCCCATGTAAGTCCAAAATCCAGCAGAGCACTCATTCTATCTTAAAGTTCCAAAACAACCTTGGCTCCATGTCTCACATTCAGGGCATGCTGATACAAGGGTTGGGCCCCACAGCCTTGGGCAGCTCTGACTCTGTGGTTCTGCAGAGTGCAGCCCCTGCAGCTATTATCATGGGTTTGTGTTGCATGCCTGTGGCTTTTCCAGGCTCACAGGGCAAGCTGTTAGTGGGTCTACTGTTAATTGGGTCTGGAGGACAGTGGCACTTTTCTCACAGCTACACTAGTCAGTGCTCCAGTGGGGACTCTGTGTGGAGGCTCAAACCACACATTTTCCTTCTGTACTGCCCTAGGAGGGATTCTCCATGAGGCCTCTGCCCCTGCAGCAGACATCTGCCTGTACGTCCAGGTGTTTCCATACATTCTGTGAAATCTAGGTGGAGGTTCCTAAACCTTAACCATTGCCTTCCGCATACCTACTTACTCAACACCATGTCGAAGCCACCAAGGCTTAGTGCTTGCACCTTCTGAAGCAATGGCCCAAGCTGTATTTTGGCCCCTTTCAGCCACAGCTAGAGCTGGAATGGCTAGGATGCAAGACACCATGTTCCAAGGCTGCACAGATCAGCAGGGCACTGAGCCTGGCCCATGAAACCATTTTTACCTCCTAGGCCTCCTGGCCTGTGATGGGAGGCATTGCTGCACAGATCTCTGAAATGCCCTATAGACATTTTCACCCTTGTTTTGGCAATTGGGACATTCAGCTCCTCATTGCTTATGCAAATTTCTGCAGCTGGCTTAAATTTCTCTCCAGAAAATGTTTTTTTCTTTTCTACCACATGGTCAGGCTACAATTTTTTCAAACTTTTATGCTCTGCTTCCCTTTCAAATATAAGTTCCAATTTCACACCATCTCTTTGTAACTACATATAAGTGTACACTTTGAAAAAAATCCAGGTAGCCTCTTGAATGCTTTGCTGATTAGAAATTTCTTCTGCCAGATACCCTAAATCATCTCTCTCAAGTTCAAAGTTCCACAGATTTCTAGGGCAGGACAAAAATGCCACCACCCTCTTTGCTTAAGCATAGCAAGAGTTACCTTTGCTCCCATTCCCAACAAGTTCCTCATCTCTGTTAGAGACCACCTCAGCCTGGACTTCATTGTCTGAATCATTAGCCACATTTTGGTCAAAACCAATCAACAAGTCTCTAGAAAGTTCCAAACTTTATCACATCTCCCTGTCTTCTTCTTCTGAGCCCTCCTAACTGTTCCAATCTGTGCCCATTATCGAGTTCCAAAGTTGCTTTCACATTTTCAGGTTATCTTTATAGCAGCACCCAACTCTGCTGATACCAATTTTCTGTATTAGTTTGTTTTTGCACTGCTATAAAGATACCACCTGAGACTGGATAATTTAAAAAGGAAAGAGGTTTAACTGACTCAGAGTTCCATGTGGGTAAACAGACCTCAGGAAACTTACAATCATTGCAAAAGGTGAAGGATAAGCAAGCACCTTCTTCACAAGGCGGTAGTATAGAGAGAAAGCAAAGGGGAAACTGCCAAAAAATTTTAAAACTGTCAGCACTCATGACAACTCACTCACTATCACAAGAACAGCATGGCAGAAACTGTCCTCATGATCCAATCACCTCCCACCAGGCCCCTCCTCCATCATGTGGGGATTACACTTCCAGGTGAGATTTTACTGGGGACACAGAGCCAAACCATATCAATGACTAATCCTGGAGTGATACAGACATGTGACTTTTTCAACAAGAAATTCCAAATAGCTGTCTTGAGGAAGCCCTATAAAATTCAAGTTAATACAGAGAAGGAATTCTGAATTATAGAAAAATTTTTTAAAAAATCAATCTAAAATTTTGAAGCTGAATAATTTAATTAACAAACTGACAAATGCATCAGAGTTTCTCAACAACAGTATTGATTAAGTGAATAAAAGAAGTAGTTAGCTTTAAGACAAGCTTTATGAAAATATACACAAAAAAGAAAAAACTATAGAAAAGAATTAAGCACACCCAGGACCTAGAAAATAGCCTCTAAGGGCAAATCTAAAAAGTTATTAGTCTTAAAAAGAATACATTTAGAGACATATGGGTAGAAAGTTTATTCAATGAAATAATGATAGAGAAATTTTCAAACCTAGAGAAAGATCCAAATATCTATTTTGAATGTCAAAGAACACAGAAGGAATTTAACATAAATGAGCCTACCTCAAGGCATCTAATAATCAAACTCTCAAAGGTTAAAGATAAATGATCCCAAAAGCATCAAGAAAAAATAATCAAATAACCTATAAAGGAGCTCCAATATATCTTGCAGCAGAAATCTCAGCAGAAAGTTTAAAGGCCAGGAGGGAATAGGATAATATATTAAAAGTGCTGGAGAAAAAAAAGGTTTCAACCTAGAATAGTATATCCAGCAAAATTATACCTTAAACTACAAAAGAAATCAGAGTTTTTTTGTTAAACACAAATGACTCCATTTTTGTTTTGACAAACTTCATATTTCTCCATTTTGATCAAAGTCTTTTTTGATACCTCAAGGAAAGTCAAGAATAGAGAATCAAGGTATTCTGGAGGAAAACATTATTCTTTTGGGTTTTTGTGATACAAATTTTATACACAAAAACAGTGGTAAATAGGTGTGACTTAAACTAAAAACTTTCTGCACGGCAAAAGAAACAATCAGCAGAGTAAACAGACAACTCACAGAGTGGCAGAAAATCTTCACAATATATACATCTGACAAAAGACTAATATCCAGAATCTTCAAGGAACTAGAATAAATTATCAAGAACAAAAGCAATCCCATCAAAAAATGAGCTAAGCACATGAATAGACAATTCTCAAAAGAAGACATACGAATGGCCAACAAACGTATGAAAAAATGTTTAACATCACGAATGATTAGGGAAATGCAAATCAAAACCACAGTGTGACACTGCCTTACTCCTACAAAAATGGCCATAATCGAAACATCATAAAATAATAGATGTTGGTGACAATGCAGTGAGAAGGGGACACTTTTACACTGCTGGTGGCAATGTAATCTAGCCCAACCACTATGAAAAACAACGTGGAGATTTCTTAAAGAACTAAGAGTAGAACTACTACTTGATACAGATACCCACTACTGGGTATCGACCCAGAGGGAAGGAAGTCATTATACAAAAAAGATACTTGCACACACGTTTATAGCAGCACAATTCACAATTGCATAAACATGGAACATGGAAGCAGTCCAAATGCCATCAATCAATGAATGGATAAACAAATTGTGAAAGTTATATATATATATGTAAAGTTACATATATATGTATATAGATATGTGTGTGCATATATATATATATATATATATGCCAAAAAAAGAAACACAGTAATGGCATTCACAGCAACCTGGATGGAATTGGAGACCATATTCTAAGTGAAATAATTCAGGAATGGAAAACCAAACATCATATGTTCTCATTCATAAGTGTGAACTAAGCTATGAGAATGCAAAGGCATAAGAATTATACAATGAACTTTGGGGATTTGGAGAAAAGGGTGTAAGGGAGGTGAGGGATAAAAGACTACACATTGGGTACAGTGCATACTCCTCGGGTTGTGGGTGAACCAAAATCTCGCAAATCACCACTATGGAACTTACTCACGTAACCAAACATGACCTGTTCCCCAAAAACCTATGGACAATATATATATTTTTTAAGATACACATTTCAGTGTCAGTTCAAATAATCAGTTTAGAATGGGAGAATAGTGTTACAGGAGCTAATTAAAAAGGTGATGGTGAGAATTATTATCCAAACTCTTTTCAAGGGGAGAAAGAAGAGCAGAAGGCAATGAAGTATGACTTGTGAATCCCATGTAACAAATTATGCCGGTAGTTAAATTTTGAAATATGAATCTGAGAAATGTTAAGAAAAAAACATTTTCTTGAGAAATGAAATTACCATTTTGAATAAAAGAAAGTATTTTGTTCCACTGAAAAGAAAAAAAAAGGATCCTGTAAAACAGAAAAAAAAGGAAATTAAAAATTAAAACCTCCAGTACCTTTACTAAGAGCAGTTTAATATTTCAAGAAAACCTTATCATTTTATATAGGAAACCATTTTTGGTTTTATATTAGTGTATTTTAATATCAAATATTAATCTTTAGAAAGATTAATTTAGAAAAACAATTAACTTTTAACTATAGCCTACTTGATTACACAATTTTTTAAAAAATTTACCTTTTACTAACCTCATCATGACTTATGCAGACCTTTGACAACACACTTAGACTTTGTGCTTTGTCCTATATTTTCTCTTTCCTTAATTACCTATCATTTTGGTTTAGTACAAAAATTTACCTCTCAAGATTATTTTTCTGAAAAAATTATCTTTTTTCTAACCTTTCTTACCAAAAAAATCTTTAAACTCAAAACCTTTTTCACATCTGTCTTTCCTACGTACTGCTTGCTTTTTATTTTGTTTCTATTTCCTTCCTAAATGCATGTTTTTAAACAACCTTTTAATAACCTCTGAGTTAGACAAAATAATTAATTTTAAAATGAAGAATACATTTAAAATGCTTTTCTTTTAATTTTTCTCATCAAAAATACATTTCAGCTTTTTGGTACACTTTATATACACACATATATTAATTTTTAGCAAAACCTAGGAAGCAATAAATTTTCAAATCTCTGTCACATATCAGTATTATAGAGGTGAGAACTATTTTATAATTTTTAGAAACAGTTTTCCCCATCACAGAATTATTCTTATATGTATTCATAGACCCAAATAAACTTAATCTTTCTATAAAATTTAACAAGCCAAGAACAAGATTTATATTAATGTTCAGTAATTTACGTTTTTTCTGTCTTATATGAAAATGCTCCAAGAATTTAATTGGTGTTAATTATTTAATTTAACATAACTTTATGATTTCAAATTGCATGACATGTTTGTTTTTAAATGTTTATCCTATTTAGGTTTAACTAATTCATTTGTTTTTAACTATTTTCCTAGATTACTTATGAAAACTTAGATATCAGATGAAGCTTATCATTTCAAGTTATTCCTTTGTGAATCTTTTTTATAGCCTGTGAATATCAGATGTTCACAGAAATAACAACTTGAAGCTTAAATATATGGGTATTTTGCCAATAACTCAGACGATATAGCTCTGTAAAAATTAAGCCAACAATATTCACTTAGTCTTACTTATGAAAGAATTGCACAAAGAGCATTCTGTTTTAGGCTGGGTTTATAGTTTTATAACTTCTGTGTCAAAACGTGACACCATAAAACATCTAGTAGACACTAATATAAAGCAGTCTTACCAATAAACCCAGGCAAACATTTATGCTGACTTTTTAAAGATATTTATATTGACATCTTAGCAACCATTATAAAACAAGCTTATTTATGATTTACTTAAGTCACTTAACTAAAAATCATTTGGACTATTTATTACTATATAGCTTACTTGAGCACTTATTTCAGCCAATCTGAATTGAATTTCTTAAGAGCTTTCCAGACAACTGTGGTAGAATTTATCATGTAGACTCAACATACAACATAATGCATGTATGTAGGTGTAAACACACCTAGACATGTGTACACACATAGATCTCATAGCTTTCATATTAGAATTTTAGACATGAAATAGTTACATACATTTGCCAGTTTATAAAAAAAAAAAAAAAACAGTTGGATCCAAATTGTATTTTTGACAAAGTGAGACATGTTCACATGGGTAAAACTTGGTTTGCCCTTACAGGTAATCTAATGAATGCTATAAAGCAACATTTTGGGTAAATAGTTGGTTTTAAATAATCAATTTTAGCCTTTTTTTTCCAATTTTAAATGAGGTTAGCAATACATTTTGTAATGTTTATATTTTAGCTAGGACTTGCTGAATTGTACAAGAAAAGAAATCCAATATGGCCTTGAATCAGTAACAAATCTATCTTCTGTTTGCAACTGATCTCCTTGACTAGTCAATGAGAGTAGGTAAGCATTTCAGCAGGTTCTTTTTTATTTTATTTTAACTTTTTTGCTCATTTGTTTTCCTTTTTGATCCCTGAATGACAGACAAGAAATTTTGATGTCAGATAGAGATACTTCATATTATTTTTCTCAGCTTAAGATTTTGACCTATTTGTTCTGAAAGTGTAAATATATAAACACTTTTCTAGGTCTTTTTTTTTTAAGACCATAATGTTTTCATTAACTGTTCCATCAATCTAAGTAACTGTTAGTAAGGCAAACCTATATTTATATTTTCAAAAGGTATCTAGGTTGTTGGTTACTGTGAAGTTATTGTTGTTTGTAAAGCCATGAATTTGAAAGTCCTTTAAGATTTATTTATTCATTTAACCACGGCTGGATTGTCTTAAGTGGTGGGTGTTCATCTCAACACCAGCAGAAAAGTCAGCAAATTAAAAGTAGGCAAAAAATAAATAGAGAACTTAGAAGGTTCTACATGCTTACTTTATAAATGCAGGCTTTTTTTTTTTTTTTGAGGCTTTAAATAGTGAACATTCGAGCTCTGATTTTTTTTCTTGATGTAATTTGCCTATCAGTTTAAAAACATGCATGAGAAGAGGTTATAATACAGCTGACTGAATCTTCAGATAACTTGACATGCCTTAAAGTTTGAGAATCTCATTAGTTTTACATTAACCTTTTGAGAGTAAAAAAATTATATAAATCCTGTCACGGAACAACAGGAGATTGGACTGATGTTTCAGGTTGTGGCAATACCCCTAGTGGCTTTCAATTAGCCATCCTGAATCCACCATTTAGAATGTTTATTTTTGCTATTGGAGGATTTTCAGAAACAAGTAAGGGTAAAAAGCCACATCACTTACAGATGTGCATCAACAAACCAACATCGAAGTGTTCACAGAAATTTTAATCCAGGCATGCAGAATAAACAAAATATTAAATTAGGTGTGCAGAAAGAACTAAATTTACCAGAAAAAAAAAATGCCTCAGAGTCAGAATGTAAATTCTCTAAGAAACTGGAATACCTAGACCAAAAGGACATTTGTCTTTATACCAGAAAGTACTTGCCAGAAAAAACAAGAGTCTTTTATTACGCCAGGAGGAATCTAGGATTTTTTAAAATAAATGTGGCCTTATAACCAAAACAAATCCCAAATAAAACAAATAGGCCCTCTCTTGGCCTGAGAGAAGACTATACAGAGTAGAAATTTGAGCCATCAAAGTGGAGAGCTTTGGCCAGGTGTGGTGGGTCACGCCTGTAATCTCAGTACTTTGGGAAGCCAAGGCGGGTGGATCATGAGGTCAAGAGATGGAGACCATCCTGGCCAACATGGTGAAACCCCGTCTTTACTAAAGCTATAAAAATTAGCTGGGTGTGGTGGCAAGTGCCTGTAGTCCCAGCTACTCAGGAGGCTGAGGCAGGAGAATCACTTGAACCAGGATGTGGAGGTTGCAGTGATCCGAGATCACGAGATCACGCCACTGCACTCCAGCCTCGACAACAGAGGGAGACTATCAAAAAAAAAAAAAAAAAAAAAATGTGGAGAGCTTTAAGGGCTCAAGAGAATACTATACTAGTTCCAAGAATTGTTGTTTTTGTTTTTTTTGAGATAGAGTTTCGCTCTGTCGCCCAGTCTGGAGTGCAGTGGCGCCATCTCGGCTCACTGCCAGCTCTGCCTCCCGGATTCATGCCATTCTCCTGCCTCAGCCTCCCGAGTAGCTGGGACTACAGGTGCCCGCCACCACGCCCGGCTAATTTTTTGTATTTTTAGTAGACACGGGGTTTCACCGTGTTAGCCAGGATCGTCTCGATCTCCTGAGCTCGTGATCCACCCACTTCGGCCTCCTAAAGTGCTGGGATTATAGGCGTGAGCCACCGCGCCTGGCTAAATTGTTGATTTTTTAAGATAGTGATTATTCTTCAAATCTCACTTTGGGCACTATTTATGTCAAACTAAATAACAAACAGAATTACCCTGAAAGAAAATAATATTTATTTGAGAACCAGGCATTGCAATGGGAATGTACACATAATCTACTATAACATGCGTATTCTCATTGCAATGTTCTATTTCCAAAATAAATATAATTTTCTGTTAGAGGGCCTCTCTCTGTTATTTAGGTTGGTGATAGCATAAACTAATATTGTAGCTCACATGTATGTTACCATGAGTATTTAAAGGAAGAGTTTAGAACTCCCTATATTCTATGGGGTATAGTTCAGGAAAACTAAGGGGTTACTATCTTCATTTCTACATAGAAGAGAAACTCTGTCTCAGAGCAAAGCAAAAAAGCTTCTTTTATTGCTTTTTTTTTACTTTTTAAAATGAAATTCTCAGTAGAATTAGAAAATAAAGTTTTTAGCTTTATTTTGTTTCAGGGCTCTAGGTAATAACAAACATTCATGTAATTGTCACTTTGTAAAAATGTGCATGCATTTGAAACATTACAGAAATAGAAGTAGATAAGATTACGGTCGGCCGGGAGCGATGGCTCACGCCTGTAAAGCCAACACTTTGGGAGGCTGAGGCGGGCAGATCGCGAGGTCAGGAGATCGAGACCATCCTGGCTAACACGGTGAAACCCAGTCTCTACTAAAAATACAAAAAAATTAGCCGGGAGTGGTGGCGGGCGCCTATAGTCTCAGCCACCGGGGAGTCTGAGGCATGAGAATGACGTGAACCCGGGAGGCGGAGCTGGCAGTGAGCCGAGATCGCAGCACTGCATTTGATCCTGGGCGACAGAGCGAGACTCTGTCTCAGAAAAAAAAAAAGAAAGAAAGAAAGAAAGAAAAAAGATTACAGTCATTTCTAATATAAAATGCAATAATCTTCAGTTGATAATGCTAAAGAGTTCTAAAGAGTTTTATAAGGTGCATTTATATTTGTTTGTTTGGGGAGGTTACTGATTTGTCATTCCTGCACTAAGCTGCTAATATAACATACTATCTTAATAAATTTACAAATGCTGAACATTTCACAAAATCGTATGATAACACTTAGGTAGACATGATAAATACAAGGTTTACTTTGTCCTACTATATGAAATAAGCTTTTATAAAAATGTATCTAACTACTTTTGGTCTATTATTTCACTTCGAATGTATGTTTTCCTTGTTACGTTTTATTTTTAGGACCTTAGTCTGGTTGAATGAGTTGAAAATATTTCAGTTGCTAAATTAGTTTGAAATGTTTAAAAAATATAATCACATTCTAAAATTCATGGTAGAACTTCTTTGTAAAATTCACCCAGAACAATCTGGGGATAGATATATTTCTTCCACTATAATTTTAATTCAATATTTTCTACTTGGCCTTAAACAAATTTTAGTAATTATATTTTCCTGGAAATTAAATCAGTATATTTCCAAATACAATTGTATATAAAATATCTTAAATGATTGAAACTAATCAGTATATAGAGTTAGGTCTTTTTAATTTTAATGGTTTGTAGACATGACACCTATCGTTTTATTTCTTCACTTAACTTGATGGAGATCACTGTATTTAACAGCTTTTATGTAACTATTATCTAAAACCAGAAACTAATAGTTGATATAGTTGTGTTCTTAATATTTTGTCTTGTAATTGCATATTTTAGGGTTATTTTGATGTTCTTTTCTGTAATTCTTATGTTTAAAACATCATGGAATCACTTTTCAAGCTTTATTCTAATAAAATTTTTCTTTTATCTATTTGTTCCTAAAATGGCTTTACTGCATTCAATAGGTTTTGGTTTGCAAATCTGACACTTTAACTAGTTTGAATAAATTATAGGATAAATTTTCTGTTTAATGTGGTATTTAAATTAAATTTTTGTTTTCTAAATTAAAAAGACATTGGTTAATTATATTTTATTGTTAATTTCAAATTGTATTGCATGGTTTCAATCTGTATTATGTTTGCAATTTAGAAGATGTTAAGATATATTATTTCTTGTTAGTCTTTTCCTTTTTTCTGTTCATTTATTTTTGTTAGTCTTTTTTAAGATTATCTGCTTTCCAAGTAAAAATTTAATTCACTAATTTTTGTGATTCAGATCTATATAATATAGATAATATATCTGTATTATATTTTATTTTTATTGGCTATGATTTTCTTTTTGTAATTTTCTCTGCCTTATTTGGCAGAAAACAATGTTAGGTAAAGTATTGTAAGTTTTGTTATAAATATATTCTTTATTTCATACTTACTGTGTGTTTTTCCTTTTTTTTTTTTTTTTTTTTTTTGAGACAGAGTCTCACTCTGTCGCCTGGGCTAGAGTGCAGTGGCACGATCTCGGCTCACTGCAAACTCCGCCTCCCGGGTTCATGCCATTCTCCTGCCTCAGCCTCCCTAGTAGCTGGGACTACAGGTGCCCGCCAGCACGCCCAGCTAATTTCTTTTTGTATTTTCAGTAGAGATGGAGTTTCACCGTGTTAGCCAGGATGGTCTCGATCTCCTAACCTCGTGATCTGCCCACCTCGGCCTCCCAAAGTGCTGGGATTACAGGCGTGAACCACCGCGCCTGGCCTAAAATAATAAATATTGTTGTTACCTTGCCAGTCATTACTTACTAATAACCTTAACATATTATTTCTATTTTTCCAGTGTTTAAACGTAAAAATTTTTAAAACACTTTTCTTTAAAAGTCTATAACATTATTTTCACTTCACAAAAATATATGAAGTTTTCCTGTTTTTATTTCCTTCCATTTCTCCCTCCATCTCCTCAAATTCCATTCGAGAGGGACTTGTAGTACCAATTGTTGGAAATTATTTATTATAGAATGTAACTTATTTAGCAGTGTGACTATTTATTATCTAAACACTTATACAAAACTGCCTATATCATTCTAATAGCATCATTCTAATTACATTACTGGTATTAATGCATTTTATTTTTATATAGATGATATTAGAGTCGACCTTCCATATCCGTGGGTTTAGCACCCATGGATTCAGCCAACCACAGATCAAAAATATTTGAAGTAATAAAAGTGTACTGAATGTATATAATTTTTTTCATCATTTTCTAAACAATGCCTTATAACAACTATGTGCATAGCACTTCATTGTATTTGTGGTTATAGGCAATCTGGAGATGATTTATAGTGTACAGGAGAATGTGTGTCAGTTATATGCAAATATACAGTATTTAATACAAATAATTTCAGCATCCACAAATTTTGGCATACATAGGGAGTCCTGGAGCCAATCACCCACAGACACCAAAGAACAACTTTAGACAAATTTGATCACTTTTATTGTCATTGTATAAATGAGCAAATATTATGCAGAAATAATTTACATGATTCACTTAATATCAAACAGCTAGTATTAGGTAGTGGAATCAGTCCACAAATACGACCCGACTGGCTTCAGAATACATGCCTTTAATCATTTAGACAGAAATGCAAGTATTTCCAGTTTTTCTGTTCATCACTGTCTATATCTTTCCTTTGATATTGCTCTCCTTTTTAAACCTTTTTTTTTTTTTTTTTTTTTTTTTTTTTAGGACGGAATCTCGCTCTGTTGCCCAGGCTGGAGTGCAGTGGCGCGATCTTGGCTCACTGCCAGCTCTGCCTCCCGGGTTCATGCCATTCTCCTGCCTCAGCCTCCCGAGTAGCTGGGACTACAGGCGCCCACCACCACGCCAGGCTAATTTTTTGTATTTTCAGTAGAGACTGGGTTTCACCGTGTTAGCCAGGATGGTCTCGATCTCCTAACCTCGCCATCCGCCCGTCTCGGCCTCCCAAAGTGTTGGGATTACAGGCGTGAGCCACCGCGCACGGCCTAAACCATTTATCTTAATTTACTTAGAGATAATTTGTGGTAAATGATTATATATGTTAAAATCTTAGCCTGTCATGTAAAGTGACACTTGGCAAAGACTTCAAAATGCAGAATAAGTTTTGTTATTTGTTACATTTTTTTCAAATTACTGAAGTGATTGTTTCTGTATCTGTCAGCATAAATTGTTTCTGTTGAGAAGATTAATTTGATGTAATTCTCATTCCACTGCTGTAACTCTTGGGTTTACATGTTTACTTCATTTTTTGTATAAATGTTTTGCCACTATTTCGTTTCTGAAAGCATTTTAGAATTTCTTTCACATCTTGTATCACCATGATATTGCTATTGTGGGCCTTTTTATTTGAATACTCAACTAAGAATTTATTTTTGTGTAAATTAATTAATTTTAAAGATGTGAGGATTTTTTAATGCTTAAGTTCAAATTTATTTCATCCACTTTTATTATATGATGCTTTCTTTCTTCCATTTTAAAATTCTAATTTTTTTTGTTTGTTTTTACTGTGGTGGAATATTTAATTGTTTCTTCTTTCTTCATTTCTTTCTCTAATTAATACATTTAAGATATTAATTATCTCTCTGAATAGCGATTTGGCAGCATTGCACTGGCTTCGTTTTACTCTTCTTACTGATAAAAAATAAAATACATACAATTAAAAATTGATACAAAAATTGAACTACATATTGAACCTGCATATTATCAGATACAAATACTGTCCTAATTGTCAACATAAGATAAAAGTAAAACTCAGAAATTAGAGGCCACAGAGGTGATGGAGCCATAGCAAAAGTAAAAATATATATATTCTCTCTATAAAAATATTTTATTTTATCATTAGGTTCATTTTTATTTTTTCCTGTTCTGAATTATATCTTAGAATTCAGCCAGTTAGAAAATATTTCAATATTTGTCTGTGATAAAAATATGTATAAAATATTAAAAGTCGGAAAGGTAAATACAAATGTAGCAGCAGTAAGAACACCTGAACTCTAAACTTATCTCAAATTCATGCTGGCACTCTATTTTGGTCAACCGTGTATATTTTAACATTTTCATAATGAATGTAATAGTGTTTAATTCCATAGATCAGTATTTGTGACACTTTGTTTCTCAACTGTCAAGGTATGTACCATAGATACGATGATGGTCAAGAAGTCTGAGTTACTTTGTTATACAACATAAAATCCAGGCCAGGCAATATCAGTTACAAAAGTAACAGCATACAGGCACCGCAGGAGTCCTCAGGAGGCTGACTTAAGGTAGCCTTGAACTAAGGGAAAGCCTGAGGTTTAACTAAGTTAAAAGACATGGGAGAGCAATTTCAAGACAGTCAGTTTCAAGAAGTAGAATGAAGACAGGAAAGAGCAATTGAGAGCATGACACTTTCAGAGACTGAAAGTAATTCAGAGTTGCTAAAATTTACAGGGAAGTTGGAAAGAGAGATGAGAAGGAATAAAATTTAGTAAGTGAAGAGTTCAGGGATAGCAATTTAAGTTAAACAAATTAAGTTGACTTTGCACCAAAGGCATAGGAAGAGCTTTAAGCAGGGGAATGGCAGAAGTAGTTAGATAAAAAAGAAATAAAAATTTGAATATAATAATCATAGTAAGCAAAATAGTATTTTTTGATTATTAAAAGTCAAAATTATCCTATTACAAAAATTATCAAACCAGGACACTATTTAGAAAATTGGATGAAGTAAAATATATTTATACATAAGATACAGTAATATGAAAAAGAAAAAATGAAAGAGGGCACAAGAACAATTAAAATATGTATATTTGTATTAAGAGATAATTATTGTTGGGAGGTAGAATGTTTTACTCTTTCACTAACACCATTTCTCCCTGTTGATCCTTATACAGTTAGAAATCTTGAGAGCTGAGATAATGTCTCTCTGTACAAGTGCAGTGTTGTTTATTTGCCATAAAGAGTAGTAGATTTTTTAAGCTCAGTATTACACACCGCCCATGCAGGCTTCAACTGACCCTCCATGTCACCTTAGGGAACTTCAGGGCAAAGGAAACTTGAACAAGTTTGATGACATTGCTAGTATTGGCTGTGTGGTGGTTAATTACATTCTTTGTCTCTGATCCAGAAATCTGATGTCTTCTGACAGCATCTATGGAACTGTAACAGGCTGACTCATTACCTTGTAAGTGAAGTAAAATCAGTCATCTTAAAATTATGTAATGTGTTTGATTTATTTTTGAGAGGGTAAATAAAATGTTTAGTATTCTAGAACCAGTACTTTAAAGAAATAAAATAAATTACCAAAAAATATTTTGAAAAATATCTCAGACACCAAATAATTTTGGAGAGTTCTTCCAAATTATTGAAAATCTTAAAAACAAATTTTACTCACTGAGGAAAGTAAGATATTTCAAAAAGTATGCCAATTTATTGTATTAGACTAACAAAGTGTGCAGAGTAATAAACAACAATAAATTCTGAAGATCAGTCTTATCTGTGACCATCACTGGAGAAAGATACAATTATCAGGTAACAATAAGAATCAAATAATAATGTATAGTACAGTATAGTACATGTGCTTTCAGCTATCAGTTTACCAAAATTCTAACAATGCTAAAAGCAAATTCTCATGGTCTTAGTTTCTGATTTTATTAGCCATGTATCAGAGAAAATGCTGGATTGGGATATATGAATGCCAATTACTACTTATTGTTTCATGTATTTACTAGTTGAAACATTTTTTCTAGACTTTGCTAAAAATGTATTAACTGACTGGCTTCTCGAAGTAGAGTCATTTGACTCATATTGATAGCATCTAGTGTAAGTAATGTCAGGCATTTGGAAAATTATCAATAAGCATTTAATATTAGCAATAAGTATCCTTTATGAAAGTCAATTATGGACCCATTATTTCATTGGGTGAATTAGGCATATGTATTTCATATTCACAGCAGCAGACATGGAAAGCGAAGGTAAGAGAAAAGATGTAAACATGACTTTCTCCTTTGTAAGAATAAGAAAAACACTTCACATTGTTTCTTTCAATATTGTAAGGCAAAACTTATTAATGTTGGTTAAATGCAGTATATTCTTTATTGCCAGTGTAAAAATTGACACAACATTGATGGCTTCAAACAACCCAAATTTACTATTTTACTATTCTGCATGTCAGAAATCCAACATGAATCTTACTGGCTGAAATCAAGGCATCAACACAACCGTGTTTCTCCATGGAGACTCCAGGAAATACACTTTCTTTGGTTCTTCAGGTTGTTGGAAGAATTTCCTTGCTGTGGTTGGTTGTAGGACTGAAGTCCTTGTTGCCCTTCAAACCTGCAAACACTGATACACGTCATTATTACCTGTTATTACTCCTTATTACCTCTTTTACCCATCTCTGGATTCCTCTTTTATTATTTTGATCTCTCCTATTCCTCTCTTTGTTTTTTCAATTTTTAGGACACATGTAATTAGATTGATCCAGCAAATAATCAAGGATAATCTTCCTGCTTTATAATGTGTAACCTTAATTCCATCTTCAATGTCTTTGTTTTCCATTTTTTGCCATATAATGTAACATACTCACAGATTCCAGGGATTAGGACACGCACATTTGTAGGAGATTGCTTATGTCACTACCTCATTAATTAACGAATAGAACTACCAAAATGATTAACTTAACAAATTTATGTTTTCCATAAATAATTTAACTTATATACTAGATAACATAATTCAGATTTATTTTCCAGAATGTTTATATCTATCAGCAAAAGAACACATTATAATAATAGATTAATAATAATTATAATAAAGTTTAAGTGTAAGTTCTATTGGAAAATTTTAAAAAAGAATTATTTCTGACCCATACTAAGTTTCTTAACAATAGAATTTTTTAATTTACATCTTAATAAGCAAAATGAGTAAGAAATGTACTTTACATTTCAAATAGAAATACACTGAGAGTTTTAACTGAAGACATGTGAAGTCATAAATGTTGATAAGAACTCCTGAAAACCATTGCAACTAGCAAATTTTCAATAAAATTGGTTGGCTATTTTCTGTATTTTAGTTTATAGATATATTATTCTTTATCTTTATGTGCTTCCTTTGGGTCATTTTGTGTTTTTCTCATTTTATTATAATTTTACATTAAATAATCATCTTATTTTTAACAGACTCCTGTACAATAAAAAAAAAAAATACCCTTTCCTCACCCATTGCTGGTGTCTTGTCTGAGATACCTATTAAAAAAAGTAACTACAGAAAAGCATGCAAATTTATTTAATTAATTTTATGGGACACAGACTCCTTCATTAGGAAATGAAGACCTTAGGAACCAGAAAAAAATTGTATTTTTGTAAACAATTAGCAGAATCATGATTGGAGGGGAAAGAGTATGATGTAATGGTAACAAAGTGGGAGGAACTTAGCGAGGTCTGTTTGTCCAGATACTTCTTGACATCTGTGTGACATTCTTTCTGTCCAGGTATAGGGAAGACACCTAGACAGGTGTAAAAAACCTGTAAGATGAGGTTAATTAGGAATTAAGGGAGGGAGAAGGCCAGAGAGTGTGTTTCCTGAATTGTATGGCCTGCTTCAAGGGAGAATAGTGGAGAGAAGATGGGAGTGGCTTTCTCGCTTCTACTGTTCTCTCAAATTCTATTGTGTCATATTTTGGGGTAGCATTTCCTGCACTCAATGACTCCCCAACGTCATTTTAAAGTTTTGGAAACAAAACTCCAGTAAATTAGTTTCTATATCTTCGTAAGAATATTTTTAAGTTGGTAGAATAATTCTAGATTAAAAGAAGAGCTATTTGAACAATCTTCTGAATTTTTAGGTGCATTTTTGAATTCATAGTTGTATTTTTATACCAACAATTAGAAGGTAAAAATGAAAATTAACATCACTGGTATTCACAAAGTATTTTTAAAAATGTAAACTACTTCTTAAATGGGATAATAATTTTGTCTAGCTATAAAAATTTAAATATTTACATTTCACATATAACTGAATTGTTTCAAGTATTAAAAAGAAGAAAATACTTAGGACCTAGTGTACTTTTAAAACATAGAAAACAATTTAGTATTTCTTTAATAGATTTTTCTGTGCTAAACCATTAGTAAGAACCTAATATCAATGAATAAACCTGCAAATATGTTATGTATATGTATAGAAAAAGTCAATCATTTAAAGATATTAATTCATCTCAAGAAAATTTATGAATCAAAAAAAAAAATCCATACAGATATCCAAAACAATTTTGAAAAAAAAAGAAGGTAGAGAAAACGAAGACATAAAAAGAAGAGAAAATGAGGAGGGAGAATTAGGAATTGGCCTTTCCTGACATAAAAATTTGAAATAAAACCAAATGCAACAACTTGGTTAAAATGTTTTTATTGAATTAACTCAGAGCCATTTTTTCTGGAAATAAGTAATGCCAGATGTAAACAAATACTTAAATGTATACGCTATCTTAATTAGGCTTTTTTTGTGTGTGTAATGAGAAAAATATTGGTTTTCATGTGGAAGTTAATTTAACATAATAAAATATACATTTCTGTAAAGATCACTGTCTATATTTAAGATAATAGGTTAAAGAGGAGGAAACACACATTGGGGAAGCCAATTAGTAGGCTATTGTGATACCATAAATGAATAGTTAACAAATTGTTTTCAAATTCTTTATTAAGTCTGGTGCCATTATTCTAGGGTTCTCTGACTTGAGTGTTTCCATTAAAACTTTCTGGAATGTGGTATTGAATGAATGTTGAGTTTCCCGTGTTATTTTTAAACCAATTCACTTCTGCCCATGACTCATTAACCAATATTCTTTCAGGTTTTTCAACACCATTCATTCAGAAAAAATCATTTTGGACATGGCCAGAAAAAGTAACTGAGGATAAAAATTGAATCTACAGGAGATTTTTGTTTTTGTTTTTGTTTTATAATAATAGCTTAGGACCTGATATGATTTGGCTCTGTGTCCCCACCCAAATCTCATCTCCAATTGTAATCCCCATATGTTGGGGGAGAGACCTGGTGGGAGGTGATTGGACGATGGGGGCGTTTTCCCCATGATGTTCTCATGAAAGTGAGTGAGTTCTCATGACATCTGATGGTTTAAAAGTATGACACTTCCCATCGCTCGCTCTCTCTCCTGTCACCATGTGAGATGTGTCTTGCTTATTCTTCACCTTCTGCCATGATTGTAAGTTTCCTGAGGCCTCCCTGGCCATGCAGAACTGTGAGTCAATTAAACCTTTTCTCTTTATAACTTACCCAGTCTTAGGTATGTCTTTATAACAGCGTGAGAATGGACTAATACAGGACATAATATTAATAATTCTGCCTATTTCTATTATTAACTAAAATAAAATGATACAGGTTACCGAATCTGCATATTGGCCCACATTGATACTTATTTTAAGCTATTCTTTTCAGGGTATATATGAAGGAAAACTAATTACTCAAACTACTTATCCTTACTGTAATTGAATGAGTACTAATATTTAGGGATCAAACAAATGTCATCAATTTGGGAAGTTCAACAAATCTTGCAGAACATGTTCTTTCCAAAAGCAATCAATATTTTGAAAACAAAGTAAATATATTAGCAATATCATAAATATAATTTCTTAAATAGAGGGCCTACAACATAGTCTTATGTCTATATAGGATTCTTTAGTTAGAGGACATTATTATGAGAAAATTATGGATAACAGAAGCAAGATAGCAAGATCTGGAGAGATTAGAGTAAGTGTAAAGTTCTTAAATCCTCAAATTCTCTTTAAAGTAAAACCAGAAACCTGCATAGGAATAATTACATCAGCTTTGTTTTTAATAATCAAAAACTGGAGGTAACTGAAATGTTCAATAGCTCAATGGTATACGAATGTTGCTACATCTGTACAATGGAATATTATTCACTGATTAAAAAAATTAAACTATTAAGCTACAAAAAGACATTAAAAAAACTTGAATACATATTGCTAAGTGAGATATACCTGTCTGAAAAAGCTACATACTATATAATTTTAACTATATGACATTTTGGAAATGCAAAACTGTAAAGGCTACAAAATTATCAACAATTGTCAAGGGTTTGAGATGAGGAGGAGAGAGAAATGCGGGAGCATAATAGGTTTACTGGACAGTGAAACTATTTTCTATGATATTTTAATTGTAGGATCCGTGATATTGTGCATTTGTTAAAATCCATTAAAATATACAAAATAAACAGTGAGCCTTACTGTAAAGTATGATCTTAGTCAATATTTTGCTGCTATGATAGAACACCACAGACTTAGTAACTTACAATAAACAAAATTTATTGGCTCACACTTCTGGAAAACTGAAGTCCAATATCAAGATGCCAGAATCCAGTGAGGGCCTTGTTGTTGGGCCATCACATGGCAGAATATGAGAGGACAAGAGAGAGCAAGAGGGAAGTAAACTCACCTTTCTTTATAAGAGCATCAATTCCACCCTTATTAGTCCTCATGGCTTAAATAACTCTTAACTCTTCCACCTCTTGATACTTTTACAATGCCAATTACATTTCAACATGAGACTTGGAGGAGACAGAGTTCCAAAGCTTATCAACTTTGGACTTCAATTAATAATAATAATGTAACAATCACACTTAAAAGGATGTTAATAGTAGGGAAAATTGTTGGGACACAGGTGGTATGGGAACTCTCTAGTAATTACTCAATTTTCTGCAAGTCTAAAACTGTTCTTAAAAAATAAAGTATATTAGTTAAAAATAAATGAAATATGGGTGGCTGAGGCGGGCAGGTAACCTGAAGTCGGGAGTTTGAGGCCAGCCTGGTCAATATGGTGAAACCCCGTCTCTACTAAAAATACAAAAATTAGCTGGGCATGGTGGCGCCTGTAGTCCCAGCTACTCAGGAGGTTGAGGTAGGAGAATCACTTGAACCTGGGATGAGGAGGTTGCAGTGAGCCAAGATCACCCCACTGCACTCCAGTCTGGGTAACAGCGCTAGACTCTGTCTCAACAACAACAACAACAATAAATGAAATAAAAATTTGAAAATTATTTAAGAAGAGAATTGGTCGCATAATATGGATATGTATTCAAGTTAAGAAAAGTAACATTTATTCACAGATGAGAAATTCAGAGGCAAGAATTTAAGTGGTCTATGTCTATTTTTTTCTTTCGTTGTGCACTACAACTGAAAACACTTGACCGATTAATAAGTATGCACAGTTAGTGATTGATCAAATCATTGTTATTTATGAGGAAATACTGTAATTACATGTTTTGTGTGTGTGTGTACACACGAGTGTGCTTCGCTGTGTGTACATTACAATAGAGGTTTAAATGTATATTAAACTGAGAATATTACAGACTCAATATTTACTATATTCTTAATTATTAATGTATAAATGATAGTACAAAGTAGCTAAGTTTTCTTCGTCTGGCTCCTACAGCATTTAAGAAATAGGCTTTTGTTGTGTGTTCTGTATCCTGCTTTTGTACAAACTCACCTCTGTTAAGATTCAATAACCAAGATATAGCACAAATATACACACAGGCACACACACAAACAGACACATAACACACACAGTATTTGAACTCTGGCAAATATTTTTTCAAAAAATTCTTTTTTATGTTAGCCTACAAGTTTGTTACAAAAAGAGAAATTACTTTCTTTGTGACAATTTATCAATATCTAATGGTCACATACCTTATTTTATAGCAGTTTTCTTTCATGCTCAACCATTCTTACACACAGAAAAAGTCTAACCCAAAGGATGAACAATTGTGTTGCTTAGGGATAGACTCTTTATTGCTCCTATGTGTTTAATTATAGGTAGTGAAGACATAAACAATATGACAGCTTGTGAAGCCAAATGGATGGAAGAGAGAAATAAAATATTTTCAGCTAGATTTTCTAATCCATGTGGTTACAAGTAATGAGGGAACACATCATATTATCACCAGCCTCATTCACTTACACATACCTCTGAGCCAGGCTTTACAATAGGTCTTTTCTTAATATATGAATAAAAAAATAAACAAAACACCAAACCCTGTTTTTGATCAAATTAATTTTTCTGGCAGAGGAAAAAAATAGACATGAAAAAAGTATTGTATATGGAAATAAAGAGCCTTCATCCTTCAATTTCAATTCAGTCTACTCTTATCATCAGTGTGAAGAGTGACTCAGTGTAACATGAGTCCTTACTAACAGAGTTCTGCCATGAAAGAAGGGGCTAGGAATAAAGGTCAAGTCAACTGTAGTACAAAACTCCCACCTTTGTGAGTTATTAAGGGAGGACCCAGACAATTCCTCCCTAAATCCAGGCTCCCTCCAACACAATGTGTGGTAAATTTGCTGGGATTAGTCCCATTATATATTTCATCCTTATTTGTGGTATCCCCAAAACCCCCCCAGACTCAGTCACACTTCATGGTCCAAAATCCAATCTCTTTTAAAGCTCTGTAATCCCTATTTTTCCTCTTTTCTTACCATCCTATTTCCTGACATCCTTACACTGTTCCAGAGGAATTATTTTACATCCTGAGATCAAATTCTTTGATCTTTCCTTTCAAACTATTTTTCTGATGAAAACATGGATCTCTCCTGAGGACATGGCTTCCACTGCTGGCCTGTCAGTAATATTTGTTTTTTGTTCTCACAGCTTCACAAAACAAATCTGGGTTTTATTTATTTATTTATTTATTTATTTATTTATTTATTTATTTAGGATTCTTGCTCTCTCACCCAGGCTGGAGTGCAGTGGTGTGATCTTGGCTCACTGCAACCTCTACCACTGAGATTCAAGCAATTCTCCTGCCTCAGCCTCCTGAGTAGCTGACACTATAGGCATGTGCCACCACGCCCATCTAATTTTTTGTATTTTTTAGTAGAGACAGGGTTTCACCATGTTAGCCAGGATGCTCTTGATCTCCTGACCTCATGATCTGCTTGCCTCAGCCTCCCAAAGAGCTGGGATTACAGGTGTGAGCCACTGTGCCTGGCCTTTTCTTAGATAGTATTTCCAAATTCAGGGCATTCCTCCTCTCTCCTTCCTGAAGATCCTTGGGTTTTTGATATGGTTTGGTTCTGTGTTCCCACCTGATATGATTTGTCCCCACTCAAATATCATCTTGAATTGTAACTCCCACAATTCCCATGTGTTGTGGGAGGAACCCAGTGGGAGGTGATTGAATTATGGGGGAGGGTCTTTCCTGCACTTTTCTCATGATAGTGAATAAGTCTCACAAGATCTAAAGTTTTTAAAAATGGTAATTTCCCTGCAGAAGCTCTTTCTTTCCCTGATACCATCCATGTAAGACTTGACTGGCTCCTCCTTGCCTTCCTTGATTGTGAGGCCTCCCCAGCCATGTGGAATTGTGAGCCCATTAAGCCTCTTTTTCTTTCCAGTCTCAGGTATGTCTTTATCAGCAGTGTGAAAACAGACTAATACACCACCCAGATCTCATCTTGGATTGTATTGCCCACTTGTTGAGGGATGGACCTGGCAGGAGGTGATTGGATCATGGGGAGCGGTTTCCCCCATGCAGTTCTCATGATATTGAGGGAGTTCTCACAAAATCCAATGGTTTAAAAGTGGCAGTTTGCCCTGCATGCTCTCTCTCTCTCTCCTGCTGCCTTGTGAAGAAGGCACTTGTTCCTGCTTTTCCTTCTGTCATGAATGTAAGTTTCCTGAGGCCTCCCCAGCCACGTGGAACTGTGAGTCAACTAAACCTCTTTTCTTTACAAATTACCCAGTCTAAGGCAGTTCTTCATAGCAGTGTGAAATGGACTAATACAGTTTGAATCTCATGTGTATTATTATTTTTCTTCACTCACTAGCCTTCATTGTTGCTGTCATCCACAACCCACTGATTTATTCTCCTCCACAGCTCAATGATTTTAGAACATAGTATTCTTACCTCAGTTCTCTGTAATTGCAATAAATACCCGGAGGATGCTTCCAACTTCTGGCACTGCAGATCCTTGAATTCCATTTCCCTAAAGTTCTGGTCTTTATCTCAGCCATAATCTATTTAGGCTTTTTTCATTGTCTAGATCTTGTGGTACTAATTACTACATCACCTCCATGATCTCAGTTTCTTGAATTCTATACTTTGACCACCAATTCTTCTAATTTCCTTCATCACCCTAAACCTAACAAAACTTCAAATCTCTTAAAACTTCCATTTCATTGATCTTACTAACTTTTTTTTGTCCCTCTTCTACTTGATGTCTCATATTTCTCATTCCTCAGTTTTAATTCCATGGCCATTAATTAACAAAACAGATATCCACCAAGTAATTAATATGTGCTTGCAGTATTTTAAGTCTTTCATATTTATTAGCACACAAAGATGAAAAGATTCTTCTGCATTAATTCCTGAAACAATCGATGAAATACATTTGCTTCTATCAAACATCAGTCACTCCACTTCATTCTCCTAATTTATTCAAAGGTGTCATTTCTGCAATTCTTCTGTCTTCCTTCCAAGTAATCAAATGTTCTCTCTCTATTATAATATTTCCATTACTACATAGTTTCTCATAAAGAAACTATGTTTTGCTTACTTTTTAAATATACTATTTGCTCATATTTGCATAAAAACTGCTTGAAATTATTGATAATTACCATCATTTCTAGTTTCTTTCTGACTTTATTACAATTTGTTCAAATTAGACCTTTTTACCTATGGCTCTACCAAAACTACTCTCATTTTTGTAGACAGAAAATAGGTGAAACTTCATGATTCCTGCCCCCATATATTTATGTCTTTGTGTTTATCACTACTTTCTCCTCGTTTTTTGGCTTCTTGGATTCATCACTTCTTTGCTTTTTCTCCTAACTTGCTGGTTGATATTGCTCATCTCTTTTCCTGGATTCCCATTTGCTCCCCACATGTTTAATCTATGAATTTCCTAGGACTCTAGATTCAGGCAATGATCTATGTTTCTGTTAAAGCTCTTTGTCTTCAAAAAATTGAAATACAACTCTGTCTTTGGCAAAAAGAAATTTATTGTCTCAGATTTTTAGACATGGAAAGTATAGAGGTACAGCTGGGTCTCATGAAGGACTGGATTATGGTATCCAATGTTGCCGTCATTCTTTCTGTCCTTCTCTCTCTATCTCTGGTCTCTGTAGGCTGGCTTACTCTGTCACTACATTTTATCCCAAACTCTAAGATTACTTTTTGTTTTGGACCTCTGTGCAAGATATACATAATTTCTTCTCCTAAGATCTGTGTACAAATGCCTCAGATAGTCTTACAAGGACTCAGACAGTCTTATCTTGAACTCTGGCAGAAAATGGGTCACTTGGAAGACATGACTAAAAGAGTAAAGAAAAGTTTCATAAAGTCAGGGTTTCATTTTTGGAAAGTTAGAGACAATAAAGCAGTCGAGAAAAGGTTTAATAACAGTTGTACAACAGTAAACAATATTAAATTTTATCTTTTTCATCAATAAATTGTTTGCATTGATTTCAAATCTGCTTCCTGAGTAATAATAATAATAATAGCTTATTTCACCCATGTCATAAGCTCTGCTAAATATTTTACAAGCATCTCATGTGATCTTAAAGAATTTCTAAAGTAGAGATACTATTTTTATTCTCATTATCACATGGAGGAAATCCAGAAAGCTTAAGGAATGTTTCAAAGGTACCTCTGGAGTTCAAAGTTAGACTGGCCGATTCCAAACTCATGTGTTATACATTAAACCTCACTGAAGATGTGCATCCACTGATTCCTGTTCCTTTGTTCATGGGAGCAGGTGTTTCCTGATCATTAAAGCATAGACTTTGATGTGAAACAGTCCTGGGATTTGACAGGAGTCTGATGATTCTTAACCATGGTAACCTAGTCAACTTTTTAAACCTGTTCTCTGTACCTTATTTTTCAACAGGAGAATTGGGTTAGTGAATAATTGGAATTGGAGTAATAATAGTATCTACATTGAATGAATTAAATAAAATTATGCACTTGTAGGCTTTCTTGCTACATATAGTGTTCACTATTAGCTATTATTATTGTGAACAGCAAGATGTCAGAGTCTCTTCAAAACAGGTACATTTCACTCTGTTTTTCTTAAAAATCAAAATTAATTTTTAATCTCAGTTGCAGGAATGGGCAAATTTTATGATAATTACAACTGAATTAACACAGGCTGATAAAGTAAGAAAGCTGAGGAAGCTGAAAGAATAAAACAGTTGAATTTTATATCTACTTATCAGAGAATTGGAGACCAGTTATTTCAAGTCAGTCATACTGCATTAAATACCTCATTTCTTCACCCACTTGGATCTGTTTCCCATGCCCTTTGACTAAGTGATAAAATTGCTTTTCTTTCCATTTGTCTTTGACTCAACCATACAACCTACCTTGGACATTAAAATAAGACGGAAATAATGGCAGGCCATTTCTGAATTTTCACCTTACATTTTCTCTTTTATGCCTCTGCTGCTTCTATGAGAAAAACATGTCAGATCAAGTTCACATGACACAGAAAGGGGAGGAAAAACACATTCAACAAATAACATCCAATTTCTGTAGAGTAAACAAGCATGGTTAACATCAACACAACTTCCAGCTAATATCCATCTACTGTAGTTAATATTCAGCCTATCCATAGATCTATGATAATAAATTATACTTACTTTAAGCAACTAGTTTTGAGATGGCTTGTTGTGAGTCAGTTTTTAAAACAAATAGCATGGGCTAAAGCTTTACCTTTTTAAGATATTTGTATGTATGCATATGTGTGTATATATATATATACACACATAATTATTGTATGAATAAATAAATACACACATATTTCTAAAATAAATATGTAGTAATATGTGTAATGTAGGGATGTTTATATTTACATATAAAGAGAAACAGAGATAATATATACATATAATAGATGAAACTAGCCATACTGATTATATAATATATTTTATATACTACTATATATTAATATTTGTATGGTATATATTATTTTATATTTACATATATAGTATATATATATACACTATAATATATAATGTACACTATTATATATATTATATATCTGCATGGCTAACTAGTTTCTTATTCTACTATGTAAAGTAACATCAAAAGAGCAATGTACCCCACAGTTTACAACTTTGGTGGGCTCCCTAATTAAAGAGTTTTTTTGTTTTTCTTTTCTTTGTAAACTTTTCTAATTAAACATTTTTTCCTGGGTTGCGTTGCAAATCTTTGCGATAGATAGACATTATCTCCAATTTATCAAGTCATGACAACTCCATTATTAAAAAGTATCTCCTTTATATTCAACCCCATCAACAATTTAATAAAAATAATTTATTAAACATTTGATCTAAAAATTCATTACACAGAAAATTTGGTTTAAATGTTTTAACAATATCTTCAGGATCATTCTATTAAGGCTTTAAAATCCCTTTCATTCTCTACATGTTTTAGTATGACTGAACAAAGCAACCACATTAAAAAGGTTCATGCAAGTTCGAGGCCACCTTTATCCCTTAAGGGCTGTGTGGGAGGATGAGTTCATTTGATTAATTCAGTGCATTTATAAATCAGTGATGAGGGAGTGAATTATAGATTGATGATCATGTGTTTAAGCAGAATCCATTATATTTAATATTTTCATCAATTTGTACTGACTAATTATATGTGAAGAGTTTTATTCTTTTATTCCAAAGGCTTGTCAACATGTGGAATGGCAGTACAGAGGAAGATAGTAGTTCTTATTAATTGTTCTGAGCACTGAACACTCTTTAGTGTATACTTGGGATGTGAAATTACTTGATTCTCATTGTCTCTATTTGAACAAATTTAGACAACAAATAAAAAATATATAAACAACCACAGAAAAAATTCCCAATGCTTCTATATAGTTCTCATTAATCCAGTGAGATTGAAACTCTAAAATAAAAGCACAAGTACCCCTGAGTCCTTTTTTATAGTTGTTAGAGAACAGACTAGAATGTTTTTTTCAATTTTTTTGTTCATATAAACATAGTGACTTAAATGCAAAAGTGTGTTTTGTGAATAAGATCTAGTTAACTTGGTATTCTGTAAATACTTTCAAGGATTTAGACAAAGACATAGATATTTATATGCATAGTAAATGCCCCATGATGTGATGAATTTTTAGCATCCTCCAACTGTATTTTCTGATTATTAATTTTTAATTGAAAAGTGTTCTAAAATTCAAACCACTAAAATTATTCAATGGCTAATTTTTAAAATGAAATTGCACTGAGTAGAAAAAGTCTATTCAGGCCAGGCACGGTGGCTCACTCCTGTAATCCCAGCACTTTGGGAGGCTAAGGCGGGCAGATCATGAGGTCAGGAGATCGAGACCATCCTGGCTAACACGGTGAAACCCTGTCTCTACTAAAAATACAAACAATTTAGCTGGGCCTGGTGGCGGGCGCCTGTAGTCCCAGCTACTCAGGAGGCTGAGGCAGGAGAATGGTGTGAACCCAGGAGGCGGAGCTTGCAGTGAGCCGAGATTGCACCACTGCACTCCAGCCTGGGCAACACAGTGAGACTCCATCTCAAAAAAAAAAAAAGAAAAGAAAAAGTATACACATATAATGTATGTTTTCAATCATGTATTGAAATTATACAGTAAATATGACATGAAATAACCAAATCTTAATTTAAAACTACTATAATTTCCCAGACATCAGTATATTAATGTAAAATAAAAGCTACTCTGAAACTCATTTTTGATTGAAATGGTTTCTCCAATATTCGTATATAACAGTAAATCTGTGTATTTTTAAGAGTTTAACATGTACTCAAGTATTATACATGTCATATTTTACTCTAAAATAAAAAGAAGGAAAATCTGTATTTGCTTCATTTTATCCCTTGCTAGCTGCTTAATGCTGGGTATAGTTTTGTGTCATTCTCATTCTTCTGTCTTCTTAGCATGAGTTTACTTAAGTGTTTGGTCACTATTTCTATTTTTCACAGTAATTTTATCCTTGAAGCTCTTGCTTTCTTAGCAATTGAACTATTGTTGTCAGTTCCAGGCTGATATCACATCTAATCTTAGCATTATGAGTAACAGAATTAATAGCCCTCCACTTGACACAACTATTTATCCATGACTCTTAACCTATTCCAGCTGGATGTACTCTTATTTTGAATAGATAAAAACTAATCCATTTTTTAGGAAACAAGTTGTTTGAAATTTCATTTATGACATAACATTACAAATAAAATTATATATGCAAATCTCTATTTGTATATACTTTTTTAAAAATAAACTAAATCTTTAAAACTTGTGCACCACATTATATCCTGTAAAATTTGTCTGGTTTGTGAATTTTTCAGAAATTATTTACTTTCTTCTCTGTTACTTTAATAATCATATGTATTTGTGTGCACGTGTCCATGCATTTTAAAACGATAACACTTATGAAAAACACTATTCTCACTAATATCTTTGGGTATGTAATTTTGAGTTTTCATTGTCATAACAAAAACCCGAATATTTGAAAGTTATTGATTCATCCTTTAAAGCAATTATTTTATATGAGCTATGCTTTGGTTTTAAGCCCATAAATTATATTGAGAATAAAACCATTACATTCTTATTGTTTTACTTGGGATTATTTTACATACAAGTGGACATAAAACTTAGCTAAAAATGGCTCAATCAGTGTTGGAATTTACTGACTCATGTCAGCATTTTGGGATGGAATTCTCAGCTGTTTTGAGGTGGTATTAATGTCAAAGCCTTGACATCTTTGCATCTTTCTTTTTTGTCTTCAGCTTTGAACTGCATCTTTGTGGGTGCAAGATAATAATATACAAGTTCAGGGCTATAAGGTAAATCATCTAAGTTTAGAAGAAAAAAAATCTCCAATCAGAAAGTAGGTGACGTAGGGGTCATCACTTGCTGACTTGTTTACCTACAACACATTGAATCTGTCTCTGGGTGATGTAGCTAGGAATATGCTGATTGGCTATCCTAAGCAGACTCATTGCTAAAGCTCTAAAAGTGGCACATCACAAGCCCATGAGGCAGGGAGGTAGTACAGTATTAAATTCTATAAGTTACTATTATTACTCTTAGAGTTAATAATAATTAACTGTAGCTAAAACCTTATAAGTGTTTCACTATCAGCTTAGTGCTGGACACTAAAAATATATCCTCAATTCAATCCTATAAATAAATTCTATGACATAGATGATATGAGTAAAAAGAATTTCTCTAGAGATTATTGTCACTGTGTTACTCAATATAACCAGTATAAGATTTATGTAAGACATTTCTTTCAGATTTAGGTGCTGTAAGGCTGCATTTTTCTTCTGAGGTATAAAATGTATTATTTTTCCTGACAAACAGTAAAAATCTTTTAACTGACTAAATTTTATATTGCGAGAAACTCAAGACCAAATTTGGTACTAAACATTAATAACCATGTAGAACCTTAGTGCTTATATATTAATTTTATAATTTTCCTCCAGTTTTAATCATCAATTAAAATGACATTTTCCTGGTTGTAGACATCTGGGCTTAGATAGCAATGACAATATTTCCCTTATTTCCTGAAATGATGAAAAAAAAATCAAGGGCAACAAATAATACCCCATAGGGCCCACACTTTCAATATCACTAGGAGACAGAGACCACTATAACTCTAGATAATGTTTAAATAAGAGAAATGGGAAAAGCAATATCAACTGCAGACCCACCATAATCTCATGTCTGCTCTAAGATTGTGGGTACAGAGAGCTTGAAAGGGGAGACCTGAAGAGACTCCATGACCAAGAACAGCCAGCAGCAGGGGGCTTAGAGGAGGCATACTACATCATCCTCAGAAAGAGAAAGTGAAATGACAAGAATAAACTTATTGAACACGGGTTGGGCCTTAGAAATTCTTAGACTTCATTATGAAGTAAAAGACTAAAAACGTGTGGAATTATAAGTGGCAGTTTGGAAAAAGTGATCTTTCTTGGAAAGAACCAGATTCAGAAGAGGCAGTGTACTTCGGAGATGATGTCATGAAAGAAATAAAGAAAATAGAGGGGAAATGTATGTATCCTACTGAAGTAAGTATTCTACAGCTGATGAAAGAGAATAGCACCACCAACTTATTTTCTCTCTTCTCCTTCTCTCAACCATGAAAGAAAATAGGCAGAAGAGAGCAGAAATAACAGAAGAAGGAATTCACAAAGTAGGAGCCCTGGCCTCTAAGAAAGAGTAGAAAAGGGTAGACATCACAAAATTTCTGTATAAAGTTAGATATGGCAAAACACAAATGTTCTGCTAGTAGAAAGTTTCAATAATACACAAACTATACAACTGAAAAAAAATCAACATTGCAAACAGAAATTTACATCAAAACAAAATGAAAATAAGAAATATTACCTTGAATCAAAATACAAGATAAGAGAAATAAAAACTGATTAAAGAAAATAAAAGTTCACTAAAATCATGAAATAAATATACGTAAAAGATAAAATAATATCATATGTAAAGACAACATCAGAAAATGCCCTTGAGATAGTAGATTTGAATGAGCCCTTATTAAAGCTTATTGAGTCAAGGCAGGAAAACAATCAAGAGAATAAATCAGAGATGTTTAAAATATTATAAAGGACCAGAACAAAAGTGACTGAAATGGAAGAAAGACAAATGAGGTTGAACTTTTGCATTATTATTTTCCCTGAAGAAGAAAATTAAATTATTGTACTGAAACTAATATTTCAAATTATAAACTAGAAAACTTTCCAGACATAAAATTAGACCAGATAAGTCCACACTGTCTTTAATACTTAAGTGGAGTCATACTACTTCTAACCAATGGACCGTGCATGGAGACACTTTATCAAAATTTGGGAATCAATTACTTAAAATATTTGTAAATGTCCATGACTTCTTCACCAATGAGCCTGGAAACCCATATAGATAGACATGTAGACAGATCAATGCTGTTTGGAATACTAAACCATTACATGGAGGACAGTTAATTGAAGATTTGCTTGGATTTACTTTGAACTTTGAGAGAGAAAAATAAACCCTATTTTGATAGAACACTGAAATATTTGTGGTTCTTGTTATGGTAGCATAAACTAACCTATTATGCCTGATGCAATTACAGTAAAATTATGAAACCAAAATATTATTTTTGCAGTATTATATGTAAATAATAAATTATAAAATAATATAAAACTCTAAAACTGATGCACTCTCTTCTGTTATATCAGAATGCCTTTAGCTAAAGCCCAGGAACTGCTATTTATAAAATGTTCTCCAAGTATACAGCCATGGCTAAAGACCTCTCCTTGATTGAAATGAAGTCTGTACATAATTATGAAAATGTTTCCGTGAAAATGTGTTGCAGAAACAAAATATGCAGAAAATTTATCATTATAAAAATCATTATTTTTCCTCTCTAGAAGATAATTTATTATTTCAATGTGATTCCATATCATCATGCATGATTTGCACCTGTTGATGTTTTGCAAAATTCTTCATTTCTAAGATGATTGCTTTATGTAGTTTGCACTTCTTCTATTTTAATTTTCATCATCCTCTAAAAAACTACTTGTTTTCTGAACTGGAGTTCTCATTAAAGTTTTGAGGGCTGATTGCAGCTGATGTGCACTGTGTAATCATAAAGCTTAGTCACATAGCTTGGAACAAGTATGGCATCTAGTCTTTCTTAGAAAGTAATTAGGTAAAATTTAACATCTTACGACCAGCATCACTTTCTCTTAAAAAAATAAAAAAGTTTGCTCCACCTGTCCTCAATTTTATTTTGTATCACATTTCAGCTTTTTTTATCCTTATCATGATTCTTTTTTCTATGTTTTTTCATTTTTATTTATTTTGACTCAGCACCCTCAATAACTTTGGTATTTTTTCTTACTTATTTTTTAACATTTTCCCCTAGAACAATACTTTTGATTTTTGGCTTATGATCTGAAATATGCCCTTATCACTCCTTATCACTTTCTCTCTCACATCATATGATAGATAGATAATAGATAGATATAGGTACAGATACATAGATATAATTTATCTCACTGATAATATTATTACCTTTCTGTATATAATTTCCCTGTATAATGACTATGAATAATGTTATTTTTTAGCCATCATCCCATTCCACATAAGATCTAGTTGTTCCTTTAGAAAATACCTCTTGTTAATCCATTTATAAACAGAAAAGCATTATCTCCAATGGGTTTTGAATTTTGACAAGCAATTTTAAAAGTTAGCTATGTTGCTCTATAGAGAGTATTTATAAATGGCTGAGTGGGTATGGGAATGTTGAGGACCTGGACAGACTACTTAAGTGTGGTAAAGAAGAAATTATTCCCAAGAGCAATTCACATCTGATGTCATCCAGCATTCAAATCCAGGTCATTATTAAAATTTTCTCAGTGCATTGTCTTAACAATGTATCAAATTAGAAATTTCACCTGTTAAGTTGTTAATGTTCTGAAGATGCCTGTGACAGTTAAAAACTAGCCATTCTTCAAGGTTTTATTTGTAGGTCAATAAAACCTTGAAAAATTTTATTGATTACTTATGTCCCCACATGATACAATAAACTCTCAACCCTCAGTCCCTCATAATGTGATCTAATTTGGAACTAGAGCCATTGTAGATGTAATCAGTTAGGTTAAAATAAAGTTATTCTGAATTAGGGTGGGCTTTTAATCTGATATGATTGGTGTCCTTATAAGGACAGGAGGAGAAATACCAAGATGGTGAGACACAGGGAGTATACCATGTGATGACGCAGGCTGAGATTAGAGTTATCCCGCTGCAAACCAAGGAATGCCAAGGGTTTTCACAACAGACAGTAAGAAGAAATCAGAAACACGTTCTCCTGAAGAGGCTTCAGAGAGGGCACTGCCATGCTGACATCTTGATTTTGAACTTTTGCTTTCAGAACTATGAGAAAATAAATTTCTATTGTTTCAGCCACACATTGTGTAGTAGTTTGTTATAGGAGCCCTAGAAACTAATACAGTAGCCAACAATAATATTGCAGCTAGTTTGAGACACATCTTCCTTGGAGTTTATGGGGATGCAGACCCTTAAAATATCAATAAACCCCTATACATTACAGTTTGCCTTATTTTGTTTTCTACTTTTGTTTCAGGAATATCATTAGAATTTGTTGGTAATATATAATACCTGACTTTACATCCATAACCATCAATATTGAAAAATGAAACTGCAGTTTTGAAAACTCCGCCAATGGGTATCAATATAGTTGTTGAGGCAATGCCCATTATGTTTTCTTGAACCTTTTTTCCTATTGGCCAATGCTCATTTCACCTGTCATTACATATTTTGAATAACATTCATGGAAAGTATTATTAAATCTGTCACAGTTAAAACTAAAGAACAATGTTAGTTAATTGACCATGAAATATTCAAGAAAACATGGACTTTACAAAAACCCACACCAAACAATAACATGAAAAACAATCCTCTTGCATGGACTTTCAAATAATAACAGACTAACCTGGATCATGATTTTAACTGCAATGTGGCTATACTGAAAATGTCACTTGTATTTACATTAGTATATGTTTAAATATCTGTGAATGTTATAAATATGTATCAGCAAAAAAACCACTAAAATTTGCTACAAAGAAGTTTGTAACATACACAATTATGAATTACTGAATAAATTAGTTCCAGCTACATCTTGATTAAAAATGCAAGTAAACCACGACAGAATAGCCAACTTGTAGTCAAAATATTTTCTCAATATGAGAGGAATAAAAAAATTTTGCACTGTCTGTTTGATTTTATTGAAATAGTCACCTTCAGATCTCTTAATTTAAAATTGTTTGAGGTCATTAGTTTGTATTTCCTAGAAATGTTCAGAATTATAAGTTTTTTATAACATATATAAAGAAGTTTATATTCTTTATTTTAGATGTCAGAAAAATTCTTTTTTGAGTCTTCTCACCCTTGTTATTTTCTTCATGATTATGGCAGTTAGCTGTGTGCTAGACCGACTACCGTGCTGTCCTGTTAATCAGAGGAGAGAAGCCCCTGCTGGGAGTTGTGGTAATTACACTGGGATAGTTCATCTCTTTTTGAACTCTCTCTAGGTTTTCATTTCTCCTAACAGCAACAATAATACCAATTAAAAATGGATGTTAATTACAAAAGTTTAAAATATTCTCTTTAGAAGTTAATGTAATCTTTTCTACCAAAGAAATAGATACGTTTTTCTATTTCTGTAGCTCTTTTGTCCAGCTCTCTGAAGTTAAAAAAAAAAATGTTTCAGTATAACTATGTTTATAAATGATAAATAAATGGTCCTTTATCCAGGAACATATTTTTCATTCTCATTTAGGCATATTTTGGACCCTAAAGCCATTTTAGTTATTAATAAATATACCTGCTATTAAACTTTATGGCTTATAAAATTGGCATCCTGCATACAAAAAGAGTGGGGTGTTTATTGAAGCTTTGAAAACCAATCTTTATTTATAGAGGGTTACTAAACATCAACTAGCTGATGTTTTCCAAGAATGATGAGTGCAAATATAATTTGATGCTAATGCATGTATATATCCATTGAGGTATTTCATCTAAACCTCTTTTTTATTGAAATTAAAATCATAAAGTACATGGCATTGCAAATAAATGTGAAAAATATTTATTAATAAAACTGTGACTCCAAAAATAATAAAATCAGCTTAAAAATCACAAATATATTAGTGACATATGTTGGTCATAGATAATGGAGAAAATTGGTAGTAAAATTGTGCCTAGAGGATGTGAATAGGAACATTATAAGAAAATCTTGTGCATTTTATATGCTTAATTTAAATGTAAAGCAGTAATTCTAAAACGGAACTACAATTTTTATTGGTTGTGTTCCCATTTAAATTTCATATTTTACTTTCCATAGAAAGTATTAAAATATCCAGAAAACATTCTCTAAAAGAATAAACACTTGTGACTTATAAGCACCAGATAAAATTCTAGCAATTATTCCATGAAATCTGGGACAAAGAAGCTAATTGAGTGTATTATTATAAAATTCTATGGGGAGAAACAACAAGTTAAGCAGTGCTGTCAAAGGTTTAGAATATCTCTACCCTTTTTAGGATTAATCTCTCTGGAAGCACAAGATCTAAAGCAAACCATGAAAGAAGAAATCATATTGTAAGTGCTAATGCATCGAAAGAGATTGTCATTTCTCTAATAATCATAGCATCTTTAAATATTAGACGATGAAAAAAGTGAGAGTTTTAAATTTAGTCCTCCATCAAATTCTTCTAAAATGCACTTACATATTTTAAATATAATAGGCTAAAATATGACTATATTGTTTAGAAATAATCTTATTTTATAAATTGTATATATTTTAATGGTATAAATAAATAATGCCAACTGTGGTATAATTTCTTAGAAATTTTTGATGTCCACATCTATTTAACTCTATGATGCTCTTTTGTTGATTCTAAGATTCTGTAGTTTTTGAAATTCAGAAGACATAGTTCAGGTTCTGAATGCATATTCAGATATACTTAAAACTGGATAAGTCATTGTCAATTTTTGAGTCCTTGTCTCAAAAATGAACTATTTGGGAAGGTCTGATCTCTCAGTGTCCTACTAGATTACCAAAAATATCTTTGACAACCATAACCTTGATGGGGCAACTTAGAATCCCAACTTGGTATACTCTGAAGATCCCAAATACAACAATATTATGTTGTACTGGAGATGCAGTACAACAATGTGGCTTTCAGGAAGGTGATCTTTTTTATTTTTATTACTTTTTAGAAAAATGATTGTTCTCTGCTGCCAAGGCTGGAGTGCAGTGGCAGTATCATAGCTCACTGCAGCCTCAAACTCCTATGTTCAAGCCATCCTTCTGCGTCAGACTCCTGAGTAGCTAGGCCTACAGGCACAGGACACCACATCTGGCTAATTTTTATTTTTATTTTTGTAGAGATTGGGTCTCACTGTGTTGCCCAAGCTGATCTCAAACTGCTGGCCTCAAGTGATCCTCCTGCTCAGCCTTCCAAAGTGCCAGGATTATAGGTGCGAGCTTTTAGGAAGTTAGTTAATTTGAGTCATAATTTTATCATCTATGGAAATTAAATGACATGGCCAGGTTTGGTGGCTCATGCCTGTAGTTCCAGCCACTTGGAAGGGTGAGAGGATCCCTTGAACCTGGGAGGTGGAGGTTGCAGTGAGCTGATATCGCACCACTGCACGGGAGCCCGAGCAACAGAGTGAGACCCTGTCTCAAAAAAGAAATAAAATAGGGTCAGAAACGGTGGCTCATACCTGTAATTGCAGCACTTTGGGAAGTTGAGGTGGGTGGATCACCTGAGGTCAGGAGTTTGAGACCAGCCTGGGTAGCATGGCAAAACTCTGTCTCTACTAAAAATACAAAAAAAAAAAAAAAAAAAAAAAAAAAAAAATTAGCAGGGTGGGGTGGTGCATGCTTCTAATCCCAGCTGAAAGTTTATGGCCTGCTAAGACAATCAATTGTGACATGCTTGGGTGCCTGTACCCTTGCCTTTAAAGGGGACTTTGCCTCCAACAAAAGATGTTTAAGACAAGAATTGTCCATGCAAAAGGGAGTTCAGATTCTGAAAAAAAACAAAAAAATTGCAATAAGATAATGTATTAATAGAAGAGATATTATTATTAAGATATTGGAAAAACCACTTTACCCAATGTAAAAAATAGTAATTGTTGAGGAAGCAAAAAATTGTCATGCTTTGGAAAACTCAGATCCAAGTCAGGATTTGATACAAATTTATTTTTTAGATGACACCTTAAGGCCTGATTGATGCTTAGGAGATTACTATTTTACTAATACTGATCTGGACAATTTCCTGTTTTACCCTCTATTTTCACAAGCAAGCTACTTCAAAGAATATTTCATCAGTGCTAGACTACATCCAACTACAGCTTGCATTTAGACATTTAGATTTACTGCAATCGCTCTTATGTCACCAATGCCCTTCTTTTTTTTTTTTTTTTTGGAGTCTCGCTCTGTCGCCCAGGCTGGAGTGCAGTGGCGCGATCTCGGCTCACTGCAAGCTCCGCCTCCAGGGTTTATGCCATTCTCCTGCCTCAGCCTCCCGAGTATCTGGGACTACAGGAGCCCGCCACCACGCCTGGCTAATTTTTTGTAGGTTTAGTAGAGACGGGGTTTCACCTTGTTAGCCAGGATGGTCTCGATCTCCTGACCTCGTGATCTGCCCCCCTCAGCCTCCCAAATTTTTCTATCTTAAATTTTATTTCAGCTTCTAAGAGAACTGCAACAACTTACTGAGGCAGCGCTCCTGTCGTGGGGGGCAATAGCTGTGAGGAGTCTGTCTGTCCCTTTCAGACCCCTGACCCGGCGATGGATGAATAAAGTACACTGACACACACATATTCTGCTTGGCCAGTCCCGCTGAGGGTCCGAGGCCACTCACAGACTCCAAGGAGAGTCCTGTAAAGAATGGCAGCCGCAGCCCTGAGCAGCTCGCACTCCAGCCATTTATTTAGTATAGAATTAACAACAGAAGCTTTGAGTACACACACTTGTGGATAATTAACATGGTTAAGAGAGTAGTTCTATGAATGATTAAAGTTCAGGTACTGAGGTCTAAAGTAAATACCATACGGCGGCAATTTTCCTGGTCGACCTCCCCCAGAGGTGGCCACCTGGCTCAAACGTTAGTTAATGGAGGTTGAGAAAACAGACTTAACTGGGGAAGCCTCTATCGTCCCTAGTATTTACCCTATTGTGCCCGGAATTGGTTGGTTCTTGGTCTCACTGACTTCAAGAAGGAAGCCGCGGACCCTCGCGGTGAGTGTTACAGCTCTTAAGGTGGCGCGTCTGGAGTCTGTCCCTTCTGATGTTCAGATGTGTTCGGAGTTTCTTCCTTTTGGTGGGTTCGTGGTTTCGCTAGCTCAGGAGTGAAGCTACAGACCTTCGCAGTGAGTGTTACAGCTCCTAAGGCAGCGCCTCTGGAGTTGTTCGTTCCTCCCGGTAGGCTGGTAGTCTCGCTGGGCTCAGGAGTGAAGCTGCAGATCTTCGCGGTGAGTGTTACAGCTCATAAAAGCAGCGTGGACCCAAAGAGTGAGCAGTAGCAAGATTTATTGCAAACAGCCATAGAACAAACCTTCCACAGTGCAGAAGGAGACCCCAGCGCGTTGCCACTGCTGGCTCTGGCAGCCTGCTTTTATTCTCTTATCTGGCCCCACCCACATCCTGCTGATTGGTAGAGCCCAGTGGCATGTTTTGACAGGGCGCTGACTGGTGCGTTTACAATCCCTGAGCTAGATACAAAGGTTCTCCACGTCCCCATCAGATTAGTTAGATACAGAGTTTCCACACACAGGTTCTCCAAGGCCCCACCAGAGCAGCTAGATACAGAGTGTCCATTGGTGCACTTACAAACCTTGAGCTAAACACAGGGTGCTGATTGGTGTATTTACAATCCCTGAGCCAGACATAAAGACTCTCCACGTCCCCACCAGACTCAGGAGCCCAGCTGGCTTCACCTAGTGGATCCCACACCGGGGCTGCAGGTGGAGCCGCCCGCCAGTCCCGCGCCCTGCGCTCGCACTCCTCAGCCCTTGGGTGGTCGATGGGACTGGGCGCCGTGGAGCAGGGGGTGGCGCTCCTCGGGGAGGCTCGGGCCGCACAGGAGCCCATGGAGTGGGTGGGAGGCTCAGGCATGGCGGGCTGCAGGTCCCGAGCCCTGCCCCGCGGGAAGGCAGCTAAGGCTTGGTGAGAAATCGAGCGCAGCGCTGGTGGGCTGGCACTGCTGGGGGACCCAGCACACCCTCCGCAGCCACTGGCCCGCGTGTTAAGTCCCTCATTGCCCGGGGCCGGCAGAGCTGGCCGGCTGCTCCAAGTGCGGGGCCCGCCAAGCCCACGCCTACCCGGAACTCCAGCTGGCCCGCAAGCGCCGCACGCAGCCCGGGTTCCCGCTCGCGCCTCTCCCTCCACACCTCCCTGCAAGCTGAGGGAGTGGGCTCCAGCCTTGGCCAGCCCAGACAGGGGCTCCGTCAGTGCAGTGGTGGGCTGAAGGGCTCCTCAAATGCCACCAAAGTGGGAGCCTAGGCAGAGGAGGCGCCAAGAGCAAGCGAGGGCTCCGAGGACTGCCAGCACGCTGTCACCTCTCACTATGACCTAATGCTCTAAGGTAAGAACTGGTCGCCTTCAACCTGTTCAATTACTACAGGCTATGTAACCTTTCGGCCTTCCAAAAAGGTTTGGGACTTTTCCCTATAACTTTTCTTAATATTTCCCTTTAGTATTTCTGCCAACATCCTGAGTGAATCCCAACAACTTACAATGTTGAGGATTTCTGCTTTGAAACTCTCTACCTCTTTTGTTCCATGAAACCATTATCTCTCTATTTTTACCAGTTACTTTGACTGTTCATTAGCAATTTGTTTAAGAACCTCTAAACTCTAGATGATCATGAAGCTGTTTAAAATCTGTATCCACACCTCTGTGTGAACTCATCCAAACCCGTTTCTTCAAAGGCAAGTCATATACTCCTCATTCTCTGTATTCCACCTTGCTGAGGTACAGACCTAAATTTTGGCAGTGTATATGGAAGTATCTGCTACTATCCACTATTCCCCCTTAGTTAACACATTCTTCAGGTTAAATTTGCTTTTCCACCTACACTTCTTTCCTAAATTAAAGACATTGTGGCCATAGGGATAGGTTAAAACCTGGGCATTGTCCTAAAATTCACATTTTCATTTGCTCATCGCAGCCAGCCTGTCTCCCAGTTCTCTACATTCTACCAGCTAAATAGTATGACATCACCCTCTTTTTTAAAACTCCCAATGTCTTAGTTAGACCCTATTTTTTTTTTACCAAAACGATTGCATTTTAATACGTTCCTAACTCTTTTGCTCTCTCCAATCGCTTCCCTCACAAATAGTGACTCAGCTGTTTGTATTTCCCTACATATGCCATCTTTTTTACAATTCAATAGCAAGTCGAGAAATAGGGTGATGGATAATAAAGATATATGACTGGAGTTAGATGAATTCGAGGATGAATCCTGGCTCTCCATATTATCTTTAATTGGGGCAAGGTTATTTCTCTGCGCTTCAGTTTCCTAATTTGTAAAATGGGCATACATATCTAATGAGGTTCTGATGTGTTATAAACAAAGAGTTTGGTACACACTGTTCATTAAGTTGATTTTTATCTGGGCCCTCCAACGACCTCTTATCAGCCACTCTTTTACTCATTTAATTATGAATTCATGAGTACCTACTATGTGTCAGACTTCACTAAAAATGGGAGGTCTGAATATTTCTATATTTCCTTTGATTGTCTTTCTACTTTTGACACATCTGATTCAAATGTTTTTGCCATGTTATCTGTCTGAAAGCCTATATTTGAAGACTCACTGAGGAATGTCGCATACATTTTCTTCCTCCCAAACTTAAGAAAAGTTATTCAGATTAGCTTTAGTGCAGCTTGTATACATATTTATTATGATATTCATCACTTAATTTCAATTTATTTATTTCTTCTTATTATTAGATAATGAACTTTTGGAGTACAGAGCCCATATCTCATCATTTCTTTAGCTACCTACCAAAAATAGCACATAATAAACAATTTAAAAAGAAAATATTCTCTCAGATATTTTAATTCATATACTTACATTTCTGTAAACATATTTTAGAAAGCTATCTACTAAAGCCATTTAAAAATATTGATAAAAAACTAAAACAAATTCTTAAAATTTATTTTAGCAGAAAAGGGATTTCCATGAAAAAATTAAATTGCAACATAGTAGTCATTGTGTATTTGACTAATTAAGAGTTCAGATAATAAATTCCATAAGAGTTGAGGGTAGAGAAGCATCAGTGTGGGTTACTCCATTTAAGTGAAATTTCCATGGCGAGTTTAACTTTAATGAGAGGAGAGAAAAGTCAAGGGCTTTCCAGGTGGTAGGAATGAAGTAAGTCATGGAGCGGAGCCAGGAATCTGTGGCATATTTTATGGGGAAAATATTAGATCAATTTTTGAAAGTAAAGAATTCACTTACAGAAGTAGTGAGTGGTCAGTTTGGAGATATACAGACTGGCTTATGAGGGGTTTGAAGGCCAGTACTTCAGTGCGGCTGTATGATTTAGGTAGCAGAGTCATGAGACTTCATTCAGGGGGTGGAAGGAGGTACACAGAATTGTGTTACAACAGTTAGTTGGGCTGTGAGTTACTTAAGGATTTACCTTATAGGTTTCTACATATATGGAGAAATCAGTCAAAAGCCTATTGTGATCGTCTTACTATAAAATAATGAGGACGCAATGTAGATTTTTTGCATAGTCTTTAGTCTTCTTGTGAATTTAATTTCTTATTCATGCCAAAGTGATTGCAGTATCTTCAGATAAAATATAAGAAGATTCTTTGAAATGCATATACTTTCCATAATTATATTCTATTTATTTCCAAAAGATACCTGAAATGTAGTGAATTAAATTAATATAAATTCTAGAGAATTTACATAATAATTGTTTTCTATAAATAATGTTTGTATTTATCATTCATTAAATATTTAAATTATTATTATACTGTAGAAGAGGGAAAATGAATGGAATAATTTCTGCTTTTGCAATGTTTACAATCTATCAGCAAGGCAGTCAAATTTATCACTATAATATCAAAAGTAATGAGTGGAGAATATTGTAAGGGTTTATTGAAAACAAGTCTCATGGGAGTATAATTTTGGAAGAAATAATCGAGGTAAGTGCTTCTGAAAAGATTTCATGTAGGCTTTGTTCTGAAGTAGGTATAAGATTTTGAGTCATAGAGATGGCACCGAGGGTAAGAGTGTCAAATAAATAGAGACAGAAGAAACATATGCATGTTTGGAAATGGGCAGGGAGTCCACTGTGGTCCAAATAAAGGATGAAAGGAGAAGTGTCCTGATAAGTAAGCAAGAAGGTATAGCTGACTATGGTCAAGTCAGTGGGGCGTGTGTCTGTGTGTGTATGTGAATTTGTATGTGTTCTTGAGGAGCCAGAATTTAAGTATTTTTATTGAATTTCAATGTTATTTTGGAGGGAATAGGGACTCATGCAGGTAGAAGAAGAACAAAACAAGAGACTACTAGTGATGTGCCAGGACCAGATCACAAGCATAGCAAGGAGTTTGGACTCTGATGTTCATCAAGATTTGTTTTTTTTTTTTTTTTTTTTTTGCTTGACCAAACTTTAATCAGAACTTTGAAAATCCTCTGTGCATTTCCTTGTAAAATTCAGTTTTATTAAGAACCTTGTTAGATCAGTTGAGCAAGAATTTCTACCTTTGATATACGATCATCCTTGGTATTGGATGTGGTTTTTCATTCTCCACCATCCCCCAGGTAATATCTGATCACTCTAGCCTGTCTTCAGCTGGAATCCTCCTAGGTCAGTTTAGCCAGAATACCCCTGACCTCTGATATTTCCTCTTAGTAATTTTCCATCCACTGAACTTCACCCTGTCCTTGGCTATAAATGACCACTTAGTCATGCTGTATCCTCATTGCCCATACTTAGTGAAACCCAGTCTCTCTTCCCCACTGCAAAATCCCATTGCAGTGGTCTCTATACTTACCACTCTGAACTGAATAGTCTCTCTTACTGGGCTTTCACAAGAATCATTGTTATCACAGTGAATACCTATTTTCTTTTTTCCTTTTGACTTTTTTTTTTTTTTTTTTTTTTTTTTGAGATAGGGTATCACTCTGTCACCCAGGCTGGAGTACAGTGGCCTAAACATGGCTCACTGCAGCCTCAATTGCCTGGGCTAAAGTGATCCTCCTACCTCAACCTCTTACATAACTGGGACCACAGGTGCACACAACTATGCTCAGTCAGCTTTTTTATTTTTTGTAGAAATTGGGTCTCATTGCATTGCACAGGCTGTTCTAGAATTCCTGGGCTCAAGTTGTCCTTCTGCCTTACCCTCCCAAAGTGCTGGGATTACAGGCATGAGACACCAAACCTGGCCATTTTTATTTTTTTTAACAGTGTTAGCATCAGGAAGTCACTGGAGATTTTTGAACAGAAGGATGACACAGCGTATTGGATATTCGTTTTAGGGAAATAGCTATGACAGAAAAATGTAAGATAGTTTACAAATGGAAGATAGAGAAAAGACTAGGTGGCCACTTACATTTCCGTAATAATTTGAATGAGACGTGAAAGAGGTGTAAGGCTCTGTGTCCCACTGAACACAACGTAAGGATGCATACAAAAATATGAACTGGATTCTAATAAGTAAATTCTGGTCATACAATTCAAAATCAAATACTGTCATTTTAAAAAATCAATCAATGTAACAGCACAATATTTTTTCAGGTACTGGACAGAAATTTAATATTAAACATACAGCCATTATTAAAAAGCTTAGATATTCTTCACTTTGTCAATGAGAAAATCTTTAGAAACAATTTCTGTAAAATATGTCTGTTTAAAAACTATATTTACTAACAAATGAAGTAAAAGTTTTAATTTCTAATGTTTATAAATCATAACTTTAGAAATACTGAAAATTTTATAACAATTGAACAATTTGTCCTTGTAGATCAAATTCTTTCATTGATTCTTCCAGTGAACAATTTGTCCCTGCAGGTCAAATTCGTCAATTGAGATCAAGCCCTGCAGGTCAAATTCAAATTGTATTTATTTATTTATTTTAAAATAGTTATTAACAAGAAATTTAATCATTTTATTATTTATTACAAAGAAAATCTTCTAATTTTTTAAAAAAATTTGTATTATACAAATGCATAACAGATTTTTCAGCAGCAACATTGCATGAAAGTTAACAATAAAATACATTTTTTGCCCCTAGTTTGGTTATTTCAGCACCTCACCAACATAATGCAAGACAGAGTTTCTATGTAACATCGTGCTCACCATATTTGGCATGCTGGCATTCCCTTTTAGGCTTGTTACCCTCAAAACACCAAAATGGCTGCTGCAGCTTTGGGCTTTACCTGCATTTGGAAATCTTTTGTTTGTTTGTTGTTTTTTTACTTTAAGTTATGAGATACATGTGCAGAATGTGCAGGTTTGTTTCATAGGTATAAATGTGCCATGGTGGTTTGCTGCACCCATCGACCCATCACCTGAGGTTCTCTCTCTCTTTCCTTCTTTCTCTCTCTCTCTCTTTCTTTTCTTCCTTTCTTCCTTCCTTCCTTTCTTTCTTTCTTTCCTTCTTTCTTTCTTTCCTTCCTTCCTTCCTTCTTTCTTTTTCTTTCTTTCCTTTCTTTCCCTTCTTTCTTTCTTTCTTTCTTTCTTTCTTTCTTTCTTTCTTTCTTTCTTTCTTTCTTCCTTTCTTTTCTTTCTTTCCTTCTTTCCTTCTTTCCTCTTTCGATGGAGTCTCGCTCTGTCACTCAGGCTGTAGTGCAGTGCTGCAATCTGGGCTCACTGCAACCTCTTCCTCCCAGGTTCAAACAATTTTTATGCCTCAGCCTCCTGAGTAGCTGGGATTATAGGCATTTGCTCCCACACCCAGCTATTTTTTTAATTTTTTTATTTTTAGTAGAGACGGGGTTTCACTGTGTTGGCCAGGTTGGTCTCAAACTCCTGACCTCGTGGTCCTCCTGCCTCAGCCTTCCAAAGTGCTAGGATTACAGGTGTGAACCACCACACCCATCCAGTTTTAAGCTCCTCATGCATTAGCTATTTATCTTGATGCTCTCCCACCCCTTGCCCCCCAACCCTGCCACTGACAGGCCCCAGTGTGTGTGTTGTTTCCCTCCCTGTGTTCATGTGTTCTCATTGTTCAGCTCCGAGTTATGAGTGAGAAAATGCGGTGTTTGGTTTTCTGTTCCTGTGTTAGTTTGCTGAGGATGATGGTTTCCAGCTTCATCCATATCCCTGCAAAGGACATGATCTCATTCCTTTGTATGGCTGCGTAGTATTCCATGGTGTATATGTACCACATTTTCTTTATCCAGTCCATCATTTATGGCCATTTGGGTTGGTTCCATGTCTTTGATAATGTGAATAGTGCTGCAATAAACATATGTGTGCATGTATCTTTATAATGGAATGATATATGTTCATTTGGGTATATACCCAGTAATGGGATTGCTGGGTCAAATGGTATTTCTGGTTTTAGATCCTTTAAGAATCTCCACACGGTCTTCTGCAATGGTTGAACTAATTTACATCCCAACCAACAGTATAAAAGCATTCCTATTTCTCTCAGCCTTGCCAGCATCTCTTGTTTCATAACTTTTTAATAATCACCATTCTGATTGGCATGAGGTGGTATCTGATCGTGGTTTTTATTTGCATTTCTCTAATGATCAGTGATGTTGAGCTTTTTTTTAATGTTTGTTGGCTGCATATATGTCTTCTTTTGCGAAGTGTCTGTTCATATCCATTGCCCACTTTTTGATTTTTTTTTTCTTGTAAATTTGTTTAAGTTCCTTGTAAATTCTGGATATTAGGCCTTTGTCAGATGGGTAGATTCCAAAAATTTTCTCTCACTCTCTAGGTTGCATTTTCACTTTGATGATAGTTTCTTTTGCTGTGCAGAAGCTCTTGAGTTTAATTAAATCCCATTTGTCAATTTTAGCTTTTGTTGCAATTGCTTTTTGTGTTTCAGTCATGAAGTCTTTGCCCGTGCCTGTGTCCTGAATGGTATTGCCTAGGTTTTCTTCTAGGGTTTTTTATGGTTTTAGGTCTGATGTTTAAGTCTCTAATCCATCTTGAGTAATTTTTGTATACGGTGTAAGGAAGGGATCTAGTTTCAGCTTTCTACATATGGCTAGCCAGTTTTTCCAGCACCATTTATTAAATATGGAATCCTTTCCCCATTGCCTGTTTTTGTCATGTTTGTTGAAGATGAGATAGTTGTAGATGTATGGTCTTATTTCTGAGTTCTCTGTTCTGTTCCATTGTCTATGTGTCTGTTTTCGTACCAGTACCATGCTGTTTTTGTTACTGTAGCCTTGTGGTATAGTTTGAAGTCTGGTAGCATGATGCATCCATCTTTCCTCCTTTTGCTTAGGATTGTCTTGGCTATACAAGGTCGTTTTTGGTTCCATATGAATTTTAAAATAGTTTTATCTAATTTCATGAAGAATATCAATGGTAGTTTGATGGGAATAGCATTGAATCTATAAACTACTTTGGGCAGTATGGCCATTTTCATGATATTGATTCTTTCTATCCATGAGGGTGAAATGTTTTTCCATTTGTTTGTATCCTCTCTTATACCCTTGAGCAGTAGATTTTAGTTCTCCTTGAAAAGGTCCTACATGTCCCTTGTTAGCTGTATGCCTAGATATTTTATTCTCTTTGTAACAATTGTGAATGGGTGTTCACTCATGATTTGGCTCTCTGCTTGTCTATTGTTGGTGTATAGGAATGTTTGTGATTTTTGCACATTAATTTTGTATCCTGAGACTGCTGAAGTTGCTTATCTGCTTAAGGAGTCTTTGGGCTGAAATTATTGGGTTTTCTAAATATAGAATCATGTCTTCTACAAACAAAGATAATTTGATTTCCTCTTTTCCTTTTTCAATACCCATTATTTCTTTCACTTGTCTGATTGCCCTGGCCAGAACTTCCAATACTGTGTTGAATAGGAATGGTGAGAGGGGGATCCTCATCTTGTGCCAGTTTTCAAAGGGAATGCTTCCAGCTTTTGCTCATTCAGGATTATATTGGCTGTGGCTTTGTCATAAATAGATCTCATTATTTTCAGATATGTTCCATCAATACCTAGTTTATTGTGAGTTTTTATCATGAAGGGATGTTGAATTTATCAAAGGCCTTTTCAGTATCTATTGAGATAATGAAGTGGTTTCTGTCATTGGTTCTGTTTATGTGATGGATTACATTTATTGATTTGCATATGCTGAACCAGCCTTGCATCTTGGGAATGAAGCCAAATTGATAGTGGTGGATAAGTTGTTTGATGTACTGCTGGATTTGGTTTGCCAGTATTTTATTGAGGATTTTCACATTGATGTTCATCAGGGATATTGGCCTGAAGTTTCCTTTTTTTGTTGCGTCTCTGCCAGGTTTTGGTATCAGGATGATCCTGGTCAGAAATATGAAACGCTTCATGAATTTGCATGTCATCCTTACACAGAGGCCATGCTAATCTTCTCTGTATCGTTCCAATTTTATATATGTACTACTAAAGCGAGCACTCAAATTTTAATTTTTTAGTGGTTTTATTTTTTATAAAAAATTTATTTTACTTCTCCCAATGAATAGGTGTTCATTTCAAGATACACTGCAGTCCATTATTGTCGACACTTCAACCTTACTAGCCATTGCCTTCTTCAAGTGGCATAATTTGTTATACCGTAAGTGCAAGGTCACTTATGTTCAGACAATTGTAGATATGTTTCCATATATCGATTCATGTAACTGTTAAATTAAGTTTAGCCTAAAGCAACCTCCTTGTAAGTTCAGCTTAAAAGTTCCTACATACATAGTGAACTGTAACGTGAAGTGGATGTTTAAACAGACTGTAACCTATTCTTGTACAAATCACCAAGTTTCAGCCAAAAGTGATGAACTGTTACAACAGTGTTAGCATAAGACAAATGCCAGGCTGTAACCAATCTAACTGTTTCTGTTCCTCACTTCCATTATCTGTAAGGGGAGTGTGGTGGTGGTGCTCAATTCATGAATTGTTCTTTGCTCAGTTAAACTCTGTTAAGTTTAATCTGTCCAAAGGTTCTCTTTAACATAACACATTCCCAAAAAGGAAAAATTATATGTCTAGATTCATATTTTGAATTTACAAAGAATAATTTTACTCATTAACCCCACTGAAATTTATTTTTGTTTCTATTATCATTTCTGTTATGTCAGACTCATATTTTGCTGAACGTATGTGGTATGATCAATCTGAAAATAATACTTTTGACTCCCTTTGACTTCATATGTCAGAGGCGTTTGAACCAGAGGAACCCCATCTTGAATAGGAGCTGGGTAAAATATGCCTGAAATCTACTGGGCTTCATTCTCAGATGGTTAGACATTCTAAGTCACAGGATGAGATTGGAGATTGGCACAAGATACAGGTCATAAAGACCTTGCTGATAAAACAGGATGCAGTAAAGAAGCTGGCTAAAACCCCCCAAAACCAAGATGGCCACAAGAGTGATCTCTGGTCATTCTCACTGCTTCCACCATCACAAATGCCATGGCAGCATCAAGAAGTTACCCTATATGGTCTAAAAAGGGGAGGTGTGAATAATACATCCCTTGTTTAGCATATAGTCAACAATTAACCATAAAAATAAGCAACCAGCAGCCCTTGGTGCCGTTCTGTGGAGTAGCCATTCTTTTATTTTTTTACTTTCTTAATAAACTTGCTTTCACTTTACTCTATGGACTTGCCCTGGATTCTTTCTTGTGTGACATCCAAGAACCCTCTCTTGAGGTCTGGATCAGGACCGCTTTCCTGTAACACATATATCAGAACAATTTCCTGTTACCTAAGTTTCAACTTTTGGTTGTAGTATATTTCAGTACAAATATCCAGGGACAAATTCTCAATTGAATATATCTGAGAGACAAATTGTCCAATGATCGGATATTGTAAAGCTCTTAGAAGGTGAAGTATCACTGTAGTTCAAACACATATGAAGTCTTAGTATTTCTTTTAAGAATATGTTCTTCTAGTCTAACTTCAGTTGGTGATATATTGTTTATATTTCAACTGTAAAACATGATAATTATATTTTTATTATAGAAATTTCAATAATTTTACATTCTGAGTGTATTCAAATGTTAAAAGAATTAAATTAGAACTATGTCCAATAAAAGTGGAGATAATTTTATAAATAATATATTCTATTATTTATAAGTGAGAATGGACTATACAGACAGTGGGACTCCAAACACATCACTCAAAATATGACTGTTGGAGACCAGAATATGCCACCCTAAAAAGTGCTTCTTAGGCATATTGATTATTTTGAGCTGGTTACTCTGAGAAACAGACACAGAAGTCACTCGGAAAATTTGTCTTTCTGTAAGAGAAATTTACATCAAAAAAGATAATTTCTGTTTGTAGGGGTGTCTTCCTCTCTGCACCAGGAATTGAGAAATGACTGAATGAAGAAGGCATGGAATTAAATCTGCATAACAAACCATGCCTTTGTTAAAGGTGATTTTCCTCATCATTTCATCTTAACCAGGTCTTTCCCCGCACACTTTTTTCTTTTAGGTAATGATGATATTTAAGTCTAAAGTTTAAAAGTATTCGTTGAGATATATTTTATAAAATTACTCACCTTCTGGTGTCTCCCATGTATATATTTAACTATAAATGTTAATAAATGTTATTTGTTTTTCTCCTGTTAATTTGTGTTTTTTCACAGAAAACCCAGTAAAAAACTATGAAGGGTACAGAAAAAAAAAAATGTTTTCCCCTATACAGATAGGGGTTGCAATATCCCTTAGCTAACTGCTACTGTTAGTGATGAGAATATTTGGGCTATGTGTCTAAATAACATACCCAGGCCACTTGTTTAACTGATGCCCCAGAACCAGGACTAGATCCTCAGACTTAACTCTTACTCTATTTTTCTTTCACTACATCATTGAGCTCTCTTATGTTTTAAAGTACCGTAATGCCAACTATCGTTTAGTTGGTATTAGTTTAGTATCTTTGCTTTGATTTACAGAATTAGTAAAGTTTAAAACAATGCTTTTTTTCCAGTTTTTCTCATTAGAAATACTATGATGATACTGTTTGTTTTATAAGAGTGCAGTCTTAGTCTTAATTTTATTATTAAGATAACATTTTAATTAGAAAAGTTTATCAAATCTTAATCTAAAAGAGTAAAAAAGTTTACATAAAAACCACAGCTTTAATTTTTTTTTTATTTCAGTAAATCAAATTGTTATAGTAGGTAGCTGGTCAGAATGAGCAGGGCAAGAAAGGGCTCCCCAACTCCACATGCACCAGGCATGTCAGGCCACCAGGCAGTTGTTAACTGTCTCTCTACAATAATAATTGATCACAGCCAGCACCAGGGAAAGGCAGTCTCCCAGTGATGGAAAACACCTGAAACTGGTGATTAGCAGCTTCCTGATAAGATCTCTGGATTTGGGCAAGCGGGCTCAAGCATGCACATTAAAATGCAAAATGACAGATTTCTACTTGTATATGACCTCCTAGGGATATTTGACTGATGAGGAAGAATGCCTCAAGTAAGCATACGTACAACTCCAGTAAACACACTGTGGGTGCTCCCTTCCCAAGTGCTCATAGGACACTGTGCATGGGTGCAGCCCACCCTAAGGGAAGAATCAGTGGACAAGGGATGCAAGACCTTGAAGTATATGCCAACATATAAAATCCTAAGTCAAAGGGCAAATCGTGCACTTGTCTTTCAACTCAGCTGCTTAGCCTTCTTCCAAGTGTACTTTGCTTCCTTTTGTTCCTGCTCTAAAGCTTTTTAATACACTTTCACTTTTGCTCTAAAACTGGCCTTGGTCTCTCCTCTGCCTTATGCCCCTCAGTCAAATTCTTTCTTCTGAGGAGAGAAGAACTGAGGTTCCTTCAGACCCATATGGATTTGCCACCAGTAACATACTTTGGTGCTATGTGAGTCGGATAAGTTCTGCTGCTAACAAAATGTTGTCAGATGATACTCAAAAATCTTTTCATTGTCTTCAATTAGTTAGTTATCTGGTTTTATCTGCCTTAGAAGAGATTTCAGAGATTTTAGTTTTCTTAACATTAAAAATAATTTCAGTTGAGAGGCCATTAGGCTGAGACAGCTCCCATGTCTTGAATTCCTACATAAACAAGCTGAAGCCCAATGTGAAGATTGAAATGAAACGTAAGATTTACCTATCAGAAACTGACAATTGTCCTCTAACTAAGGACTTTCCACAGGATTATACCTAAAATAAACAAATGCCTGGCTGTAGCCAATCAAGTAATTTCTTTACCTCATGTCTACATTCAGCTTATAAAATGTCACTCGTTCATGCTGCTAAAGTGGAGCTCTCTTAACCTCTTCTGGTCCTGAGTGCTGCCTGATCCATAAATTGTTCTTTGCTCAAGTAAATCCTGTTAAATTAATATGTCTAACTTCTTTTTAACTTGAGTATTTCTTTCTTCTTATAAGTAAATAAGAGAGTTTTAAAAATATATTTTAATAATATGCTTTGCAACCAGTGCTTATGATGTTTCCATATTTAAAATACTTAGAATGTAAAGAACAAAAAATTCACATACATTTTATCCTTATTCAAGGAACCTTCAGTAATATACCACATAAAATAGCAGTGACATGTGTATAGGGACTTATAGGCCTAGACTTTTCCAGGAGTACTGTAAGAATAACTCCTATTTTTTATTGTTTGATTTTAGCTGTTGATCATTTTTTAAAATAATATGCATTGACTGAATAACTCTGAGTTGGATATGCTGACTGCATTTCCACTAAAATATTTGTACAAATTTGATTAATTAGATAACTAACAGGTAGCTGCTTCTATGTCTTCTCTGAGTTTTAAAGATGTTAAATACATTGTGAATTTAAAGTTTCCAAAGGAATATGGTAAAATTTAAAATCTCAAAATTAGTTTGAAAGCTAATATCCTTGTCCTGAACAGCTTTTGTTTAAAACTGTATTCTGATTTTTCAATACCTTTTAAACTGATTTTAGAGTTCATAAGTCATTTTTGTACTTTTTATTTTGGAACTTTTCTGTCCTCATCATTAATGATATTCTCTTTTATCTGTCTCATCCTACTTTCCTACTGGGAGATTTTTGTTTTTAAACAAAGTTTTTATGGTGGTTGGGGTGGTCCCTTTCCATCTTCTCCTGACTCCAACCCCTACAATTTTCTTTGGAAAACAGTATAACCAGTAAATTCCTTATTTATTTATTTATTTATTTATTGAGCTGGAGTTTTGCTCTTGTCACCCAGGCTGGAGTGCAGTGGTATGATCTCGGCTCACTGCAACCTCCGCCTCCCAGGTTCAAGCAATTCTTCTGCCTCAGCCTCCCGAGTAGCTGTGATTACAGGTGCCCTCCACCATTCCAGGCTAATTTTTGTATTTTTAGTGGAGACGGGGTTTCACCACATTGGCCAGGCTGGTCTCAAACTCCTGACCTCAGGTGATCCACCAGCTACAGCCTCCCAAAGTGCTGGGATTACAAGCCCAATTCGTTTTATATGTTCTTTTTTTTTTTCTGCTTTTTTTTTTGACGGAGTCTCGCTCTGTTGCCCAGGCTGGAGTGCAGTGGTGTGATCTTGGCTCACTGCAACCTCTGCCTCCCGGGCTCACGCTATTCTCCTGCCTCAGCCTCCCAAGTAGCTGGGACTACAGGCGCCCGCCACTATGCCCGGCTAATTTTTTTTTTTGTACTTTTTTAGTAGAAAAGGGGTTTCACCATGTTAGCCAGGATGGCCTCCATCTCCTGACCTCATGATCCACCCGCCAGGGCCTCCCAAAGTGCTGGGATTACAGGCATGAGCGACTGCGCCCAGCCTGTTTTATATCTTGTAAGTCTTACCTAATATAAAGAGAGAGAAGCAAATTGGTCACTACAGTTAAATTGTTATTAACAGGATCTCAAGAATGTTATTTCATATTTTTAATACTATTAACAGAAGAGCTCAGTTTCAACAGTTTTTGAATTAAGCAATGCAATAGATCAAGGGCATCTCCAACACTAGGTTGAGGCTCTGGGTAGGGTCTGAGTAATTTCTGGAGAAAGAAACATGCCAGCTCCATTCACTAAACTGAGGTTGTTGGTCCAGGGGCCACATAACCAGCTCATCTGAACCAGTATCACTCCATATAATGAGACAAATAAGTAGGAAATGACAAAATATTTTTAAATTCTGGAAGCTTAAACTGTGTATACACACACACACACACATAGTTATATTTCACATATATTTCATTATATATATATATTCCATTATGTGTGTGTATATATTTATATAATGGTAATTATTTGAGTATAATTACCTACTTTACTGTTTAACAATATCTTTTCTACTTCCTAGATCAGAAGGTGTATTGGTTCTCTAAGGCTGCCGTGACAAAATACAACAGTATGATTGGCTTAAGCAATATATATTTAAGTATATATTAAGTATATATTATGTATATATACTTAATGACTGGAGGCTAGAAGTCCAAGATCAAGGCAGTTTTATTCTGATGCCTCTCTTCTGGGCTTCCAGATGTCTGTCTTTTTGATATGTTCACACATGGTCTTCCCTCTGTGTGTGTGCATCCTAGATGACTCTTTGTATGCCCAAATTTCCTCTTATAAAGGGCACCAGTCAGATTGGATGAGCATCCCTAAATGGCCTCATTTTAACTTAATCGCCCCGTGAAAGGCCTTCTCACTAAATACAGTCATACTGTGAGGTACCTGGAAATAAACCTGAAATGTAAGAATTTCTAGGGTAATTCAGAAAGCATTGAGCTTGAAGTCAGAATGTCTGAATAAAATAGCTTCATTGCATGTATTATGCAACTCAACTGGCTCCTGGTTCCTAATCTATTATACGGAAATAATAATATCTATCTTAAGGTAATTATTATATGATTTTATATATGTAAAATGTCTACCAAACTACCTTCTCTGTATTGGTAATACATTTAGTGAATGTGCATATTATATCATAATCAATGTATATTTTTTTCACATTCTAAGTTTAAGGAAATAATTTGATAGAAAATGAAAAATTTAAATTAAATATCTTCACTTTGCCTTTGCAAGCAACACATTTTTTGTGAAGAATATATTTGAGCATAATATATTAAATGTGTCCTAAAATTATTATAGCATTTTTAAACCACTCCAATTTAAACACTCCAGTTTTATTTAGCCCTCCATAAAGCTTTTGTTCATGCATCATTGATTTATGGACAGTTGTCACAAACAGGATAGGCCCATATGTTAAAAGCACTTGCCATTTTTTTGTGACTGCCCTCAATCAGATTTAGCAGATTAATGATTGTAGTACTCTGCCATCCTGATTTTTGACGACAAGGTTTTAATAACTATCCCACTATTTCAGCTTTGTCTCTTAATCTAAATCATTAATCTCTTTAGGACTCATTATAGCTTCTTTTTTACACATATTCATCTGCATTCAACTTGTATGTCTTTTGTAATATTCCTTTTCTATAATGTACGTTCATAGCAAAGTATTTCTATTAATTCATATGTTGATGTATTGTTACATTGCTTCACTTTAAATATCTCACCCCCATCACCCTGCACTTCTCAGTTTCACTATTTTAAATGTTTTAACCTCTTTTAGGTCTTTGTAATGTCCTTCCATATAAGATCAAGTACAGTAAGTTGACTGTATTTTCTAGTTCAAATTAAAAAACCATTTGTTCAGCTTGACTTATGCTTAGTGACAGCTCTGTGTATTTTTCACTGTGATGTGAATACATGAAGGACACAGCCTAGAAACTTAGTGCATTATACTCCATCTGCGTAGTAAGGTAAATGTGACTGGGGTAATTACTGCCACCTAAGTTTTATTTCTTTTTTCATTAAAGGTGTTATCATGCCAGGGACAAAATAAATAATACCCAATACCTGGCTTTTATTAGTTTCTGTCTTTGTTAAATGTGAATGATGTGAATGGCAATAAGGAAGGCTATAAAGAAATCATAAATAAAACATTAGCGCATTTTTGTAATAGCGCAGGTGTAAATGTCACTAATGAAGTAAGAATAAATATGTGATGTTAATTACTCTGCTTTACCTAACTATGAAATGTGAAAGCAAATGTAGTGCTTGACAAGAATGAAAACAGAAAAATCAAATATGTTGTTTTTATTTCCCTAGGAAATACTCATTTTTTGTTTATTTGCCAAACAAAGAGTAGTTTATATTGCAGGTTAGGTCATATGTTAGATCTGTTTTATAGAGCAATATTCTATATACATTAAGTTACATATGGCTCTTATACCAGCTGGTCCTAAACAGAGACATATGTGTGTGTGTGTGTGTGTGTGTGTGTGCTCTCATGCAAGCACACTTTTATATACATACATATGTACATGTATATATGTATATGCTGTTTTTATATATGCATATACTGTCTATATATACACACACACTGCTTTTGCATATGCATAAGCACACACATATATAAATGTACACGTAAGTACTATATTATAAAATATGTCTTTCTATCTGTTTCTTCCGGGTTAAATAGTCAGCACATAATACTTCATGAGTACTTCATTGTCCCTTATTCTACAAATTCTTTCTGCTGTGGGTCAATTGCTCTTTTATAACTTGCCAAGAACGGGGAGAGCTAAGTGTGTTAGAATTATATTTAACCACGTGTAAGAAAGCCAGAAATTAAGACAAAAAATATAAGTTCATGAACTTTAACAATAATTTTTAAGAGTTCATTGTTTTGAAATGGTTTGTTTGTTCATTTGTTATGTTCTAAAACAGAAAAAGAATGTGTTGTTGAAGTTCATGGCTCACTTCATAATTTTTGTTAGCATGGGTTGAAGAGAGAGACTGTTATACTAACCACCTCACCATTAGATAGAATCAACAGCACAGAACTCAGAATTTAATGATTCCTCCCAGAATTTCCTCTAATAATCATTCACACGTCTCTGCTCATTGAATGTTATTGCATCCAGAAGAAACAATTTCATATATCTCACTCTGCATGCTTTACATTTATGCTCTGTCTTATATACAGAAGTAGAAATAATTAAGCTAGTTTAGCTTTATATAACTGAAAGTCCTCATTTTACAGACAACTGATCTTTGAATCACAGAGAATAATTGACTCTCCAATTTCACATAGCCACCAAATTTCAAAATCAGAATTCAAATAGGAATTCAACACTTCATTTTCCACCTCAGCTTCAATGCTCACTTGTTCCAAAAACGTCTTTCCAGGTTACTCAGATGTGATTTCTCAACCCATCTATTTGGATCCTATAAACAAATTCTACCTTAAATTAATCTTTCTTTAAGGGCATCTAGAACAGTGGCACAGGTCACTTTAATTGAGTGGCAATATTTATTCTTTAGTTTTTTGAAATGTGAATTTGCTATATTTAAGAGAAAACAAATCTTATTTTATAAAATAAAGGTTTCCCATAATTGAATTGAGAAAAAATTATGCTTTCTAAAGTAAATATTTATTACAGCAAATGAAATGTGTTTCTTCATGAAAGTATTTATTCATATGTTTGTCGTGCTGAAAAATTTAAATCACACTACCTATTATTTCTAATTAAATTATTTTAAATATTAAGCAAGACCAACATCACTGGAAATAATAAAATAAGGTACTATGAAAATCAACATGACTCACATAAAAACTACTAAGATTAGAGGATTTGATTAACTTACTGAAAAAAGAGCAAGATATACAGTCCATAGTTAGCTAGAAATTTAATTAGTTTAAAAATCCTATTCACAATCATAACAGAAATCCATAAAATTACTTAGAAAAACTATTCGCAAAAGGGATGAAGTGTATAGATAAAACTGTGAAAATACCATTAAAATACAATGAAATTCAGAACAGAGATAAATAATTATTATTCATAGAGATTTAAATATCCAAATGTTAGTAACTGCAAAAAGGTAATTTATAAACACAATGCATAATGCAATTCAAAATTTTAAAATAAAAATAGTTTTAATTTTTTTATGATAGAATACATTTCCAAGACATTAATATATTATTTTGAAAATAACAATTGCACTTATGAAAATATTTTGCAATATATAGTGGAGTGGATGTTTATAGTCTACAATCCAGCCACTCTACCTCTAGTTATAATGCAAAGGAATTCTCATACATTTGCAAAAATAAACAAAGAATGTTTAAGACATGAGTAACAACATAGTTTACTAGAGCAATATATTGGAAACAAACTCTGTGTCAATCAAAAACAAAATGGGTAAATAAATTATGGGTATATCCATAGAATAAAATACTACACATAGACAAATGCTGTATATATAAACTAGATTACATTGGTGAAAATCTTAAACCTGGTGTTGAGAAATAGAAACAAATTCCAAAAGAACACATAAAACAGCAGTCCCCAATCTTTTTGGCACTAGAGACCAGTTTCATGAAAGACAACTTTTCCACAGATGTTGTGGGGATGGTTTTGGGGTGAAACTGTTCCACCTCAGATCATCAGGAATTAGCTTCTCATAAGGAGCGAGCAACATAGATCCCTCAAGTTGCAGTTCACAACAGGGTTTGAGTTCCTATGAGAATCCGATGCCACAGCTGATCTGACAGGAGGTGGAGCTCAGGCTGTAATGCTCACTTGCCTACCACTCACCTCCTGCTGTGTGGCCTGGTTCTTAACAGTCCATGGACAAGTACCACTCTGCGGCCAGGGGGTTGGGGACCCCTGACATAGAGTATTAATATTTTATCTGTAAAGTTAAACAACATGTAAAGAATGCAACACTATATATTATTTGATTAACAATGTATATTACAAAATATTCAGAAATGCATGAGAATAAGAAACAACAATTTAAAGATACTGGTTATCTCTATCAAAAGGAGTTTACACAATTGATACAGAGTACACACATGACTTCAACTGACTTGGTAAGGTTTTATTTATTTATTTATTTGTATACTAGATGGTGCATATGCAGATATTCCTGGAAATAGTTTTACACGACTCTATAGATCTTAAATATTTTATAATAAATTTCTAAAGAAAACATCTCTTAGGATACATTGTTCTCTTATATATCGTAAACAAAATTTAATTTTCAAGGGATCATTAAAAAATTAAAATTATTTTATTTACATATATACTGATTAGTATTGTTAATAAAAAATACTTACTAGTAAGTATTATTGCTAGTAAGATAATTGCATGGCCTTTTTTTAAAACACATTCAAATAGTTCACATTCTGTAAGCAGGAATATGATGTTAAGAACATATATCATTAAAAATTATCAAAAATAAAGGTGTGTCCTCTTCAGCTAGAAGTATATAGAACTATACAGCTATCAACTGTTTTGATAAAAATAAGTTGATTTGACATTATTAATTGTAAATTAAAATATCAATGAGTTATTTGCCTTCAACCAAGAATGGTAATCTTACGTGCAATGAGTAAGTGCAGGCTACTGGCAATTACTGTTAAAATTCATTCAGAAAAAATATGGGAGAAAGTATTAATATTAAAATATGTATATTATTTTTAAAACTAGAAGTTCAGCCCATACCTAAGGAAAACAAAACTTTTTAAAAGCCTAAATAAAAAAACATGGGGCATTACTATCTAGGGAAAAGTTTGCAACTGCAAAATGTATATAACCACTTAAATGTTTATAAATAGGGGACTGACAATAAATGATTATGGCACATTCATCATAAGAAATATGCCTATTTAAAAAATATTTGGATTGTAAATGATCGGCAAGAATATAAGTAAAAAATATTAAGTAGAAAAAATAAAATGTATCTATTATAAGTTTTTTATATACCATGTATATTTGCTTATACATTATATATCTCAAGATATCACTGAAAATAAAACAAAATAACTGCATGTGAGTACGTATGTGTAATTATAGAGAAGAATGTGAAAAGGTTCACAAAAAACTACGACAAAAAATCCAGGACCTTGCACTGGAAGAATAAATCAATACATAAGTATGTCTACAACTTATCATTTCTTTTGTTACCAAGAGTGTTTATTATTTGTGTGAGAATATTTTTAAAGGTCAAATAGCCTACGAAGTAAAAAATGAATTGTGATTGTAATACATTTTTTAAGGGAACATAAGTCAAGTCCTCCTAAGGAAATTCATATAATTTAGAAGCAGGATATAAATATAAAATAAAATGTCTTCTACTTTGTTAGTATGCAATTTTTATCTCTGTAGGATATACATATACTCCTCTTCAGACAGTAAATGAGGATATTTTTTCTCCCATTTCTTAATCTGGTGCTATAGGATGGTGATTAACATCTGGGAGTGGAGATGACTGAATTGGCAACTGGAAAACCAAAAGAAACTTCCATTCATGTGTACAAATCAAGTCTCTTGATAATGATTGCAGACATGATGTGAAGTGCTTATTGCTAGTGAATCATAGTTGGCCCAAAGATTTTGCTGTGAAAAGGCTTCTTGATTCTCAAACTTTTAATAAGAAATGGTTGTAAAAGGGCTCTGCCAAATCAGAAATTTGTATTAAAGCAACATCATAACATTCTTGATTGCTTTTCCCCAGGCTTAGCCCATCCGGCAGTGCATTCACTAAGAATGAACCTGATGCAAAAAGGGCAAAGGGCATTCTTGTTGTGCAAACTTGAAAAAACAGAATACCATCCTTCTTTTTATAAGTCTTTTAACACAGACGTAGATTACAAAATAAATGATATAAGGAGAAGGAAGCATTTAGCTTTGCAACTGAGTGGAGTCCTTGCTAGAGGGCTAGAAGGTCGCTGCATAGAAACGCTTTCACTCTGGTAGGTGTTTTCACAACCTTTTATCTACTTCAGCGTCTTCTTGTGGAGATAATTAAAGTTCCTGCTTACATTTGTAAGCAAAATCATTGAAATGCTCCTTGAAATTATTGAGTTGGAGGCCCATGGAGGATGAGACTATAAAGAAGTTTTTATAGAATAAAAAGATAAAAATAACTTCAGAATTATAATGGCAGGGATGATTTTAAACATCAACATATCTAGGAAACTGCAGAAATGGAAAGAGCTGATCTAAAAGAAAAACAGAGAATGAAAGATACAAGCACTGCATTTCTATCTCATCTAGGTGTGAATTTCCTCAAACTTTCCAAGGTGATGAGATTCCTTGCTATATCTTAATCTAAGGGAAAAAATATAAAATGAAATATAAAATACATTTAATACTATAGTTTATAGACGCCTTTGCTCATTGAAATAGAATCACAGGAAAGGAGCTTAGTTGTGATTAAGCCCAATCCCCCAGGAAAATTGGGGCATAGAGAAGTGAAGAGATTTACACACATTTATGAGAGAAGACAGCCATTATTGGAACAGGGATTAACATGTAGGACTGCTAAACCTTATTTGGTGATTTTTTTTTGTATAAAGAGAGAAATAATAAAACAATTCATTTATATAGTTGAAAAATAAATATTTATTAGACACATCTTAGTAATCTGATATTCTCCTAGGTCTCAGGATAGAGCTGAGAACAAGACATTTTTTGTTGAGATACTGCTTAGATTCTAATAGGGGAGACAGGCAATAAAAAAGTGAAAGAAGGAAAAAAAGGATGCAAAATGATAATTATTGTTGCATAATAAATAGAATAAAATGTGCAAATGTGATATCACCTGAGAAGGTGATATTTGAGCTGTATTCTGAAGGACAAGGGTCTTTCACTACAGGGAATATGTTAAGAGAATATCTGGCAGAGGGTCTTGAGATTCCCAAATCTGAAAAGGCAGAATGAGTTTGAGATGCTTAAGCATCAGAAGGAAAGATGTGTTTGGAGAATAGTAACCATGCAGGCAGGTGTTAATCAAAATGGTGTGGAACTATTCATGTGTCAGATGAAGTAAGACATTGAAAGAATATAAATAAGCCTGGATTTTATTTTAATGATAGAAAAAGCCATTGGCATATTTTAGTCACAGAAGCTTTTAGATTAATATGCTATGAACGAATTGATTTATATAGAGGCAATAGCAGAATCAGAGAAATCAATTAGAAGGTTATTGATTTAGTTCAGACAATAATAAACAATACTTTGATTAAAGCGCCAGTAATAAACAGGAATCATTGATCACCTATCCTTTATATTTTCAAGATAAGTCTGATAATTCTTCAAAATAAACACAATATGAGAAATTAGTTGAAAAGAAGAATTAAGTGTATTCCCCTTGGTTTGAGCAACTGGGTGAACTGTGGTATCCTTAACATGAGAAAAAACAGGGCTGTTGTGGAGTAAAGTCAGGAATCAAATTTGGATTTGTTACCTTAAGAAATGTATGAGACAACAACATGGAGGTATCAAGGAGACCATGGGATTTATGAATCTGGATTTCAAGGCACCCATCTGGGTAAAGATATAAATGCAAAGTCATCTACATATAGATGGGGACAGTGTAACATCAAACTCTAGGGATCTCTAGCTCAGTGAACTAGAGGCAGCATATGTAACTGAGAGGAAATGTACTATGAGGTGGGAAGAAAATGATAAAATTATGGTGTCATGGTGAAACCACCTTTGCAAGATTGTGACTCAGACAGTGAGAGAGATCTAACTTAACTGACTCCATCTTGCTTCTAAGCTCCAGACTGTCTTTGTTCATTCCTGGGCATAGGCTGAAATAACTTTGAGAGAAACTTAGTTTATAGTTTGCGGTTTAAGGCAAAGATGATAGTGGCCCTTTCCCAGGGCAGACCTCCTTCTTGCCTGGGGACTAGATTGCCTTTGTAGGACTAACATTCGCCACAGGATTAGAAATTATGGTTTAGGAGTCATGCCACTGCAGGCTGTGAGATTCTGACCCTTCCTTAACTGTTCCTATGATCAGTGCTTGAGATATTTTATGGACCCTGCACTTGATGGATGAGCTGGCACCACCCAGATCAATAAACTGGTTCATCTGATCTTGTGGCCCCCACCCAGGAACTGACTCAGTGCAAGAAGACAGCTTTGACTCCTTATGATTTCATCTCTGACCAATCAGCATTCCTGGCTCACCGGCTTCCCCCCACCCACCAAGTTGTCCTTAAAAACTCTGCTCCCTGAATGCTCATTTGGGAAGACTGATTTGAGTAATAATAAAACTATGGTCTCTCTCACAGCCAGCTCTGGGTGAATTATACTTTCTCTATTGCAATTCTCTTTATAAATTGGCTCTGTCTAGGCAGCAGACAAGGTGAACCCACTGGTAAGTTACAGTGGAAGACAAGAAGTTAGTGTGTTTCAAGAAGTAAAACGTCATCTCTATTAAGTGCCATGCAGAGCTCTTGAAGTCACCTTTGCAAAAATCATAACTGAGAAAATTATGACAGTGAAACTTATTAGACCTAATTGACCCCATCTTGTTTGTAACCTCTAAACTGTCCTTGTTCATTCCTGGGCGCAGGTCAAACTAGATTTGGGAAGGAATTTAGTGTATAGTTTATATATAATAGCCCTTCCCAAAAGGCTAAGCTGTTCTTGAAAAACAAATGAAAGGTCACGAGCCACCAAGTCAAAATGAGAGGGGCTGGAATTCTAAATATTACCAGCCATTATTCTGGAGATCGTAAGATTTGCAACTTCCTCATTCCTCTTGAAGCTAACATCACTATTGTGAACCTAAGATCGGCCTTTTGAGGTGTCTTTTCGGTTTTTTGCATTTCCAACAGCCGGATGGCTCCACTTTGACCTGCCAGTCAGTTCTGCGGCCCCCACCAAGGAGCTAACTCAGCAGAAGAGAACAGCTTGACTACCTGTGATTTGATACCCCAGCCAATCAATCAGCATTCCCGATTCACTGGCTCCCTACCCACCAAATTATCCTTAAAAACTCTGATCCCGGAGTGTTCGGGGAGACTGATTTGAGTAATAATAAAACTCCCATGTCCTGCACAGCTTGCTTTGCGTGAATTACTCTTTCTCTATTGCAGTTGCCCTGTCTTGATGAATCAGCTCTGTCCAGGCAGCGGGCAAGGTGAAGCCCTTGGGCAGTTATACTCACACGAGATGAAAGAAGTTTTGGCTGGGCGTGGCTGCTCACGCCTGTAATCCCAGCACTTTGGGAGGCCGAGGTGCGTGGATCACCTGAGGTCAGAAGTTTGAGACCAGCCTGGCCAACATGGCGAAACCCCGTCTCTACTAAAAATACAAAAATTAGCCAGGCGTGGTGGCGCATGCCTGTAATCCCAGCGAGTAAGGAAGCTGAGGCAGGAAAATCGGTTGAACCCAGGAGGTAGAGGTTGCAGTGAGCTGAGATCGCGCCTTCTCCCACCAGCTTGGGCGACAGAGCGAGACTCAGTCTCAAAAAAAAAAAAAAAAAAAAAAAAAAAGTTTTATGTTTTTCAGATTTGGCATACAGCAAGTTACCATGGACCTTGACAAGAGGTATTTTACAGTTAAAGATATAGGAATATTACATAAAATTGTATATGATGCCAGTACAAAATGGGAAAGAACTAAAATAATCTGAATAAAAGAAGTTTGAGAAGGATTGTTAATATATTTAATCTTGCTTACACTTTCATAATTTAAGAAATTTCAATGGCATTTTTAATGAGAAAAATCTGGTCCTATATAGTTAGCCTGAGAAATTCCTGTAAGCAAAAAGGTTAGCTCTGTCAGAAATGAAGTCATGACTATTCAAGCAAAATAAATAATTAAATTTCATTGTATAAGATAATTATCTCAGGAAATAGTGTATGATGTGAGTCTCCTGGTTAGAGATGGAACATAACATGGTAGATTACATGATGCGTATAATTACAGAGTACTTTAGAATAATAGGTACCAATCCTGTGTTATTTTTATTTTATTTTTCAATCTTTTGATACTTTTAAATATAATGCCTTTCAATTAATTTTTATTTCTGAAATATATTACTAGATGTTTAGACAGGCATTTCCAAAGCTCAAGTTATGCTACACATAAAATAGACTACAAGCTACTTACTAATTTTTAACAATTCTAGATACTCTTAAAGTTACTTCCCCTGGCTTACAGTGGAAGCAAAACTAGTCAGTTGTATAATTGATTGGGTAGTTCTTTTTCTAAGGTAGTTTAATATCATTTGTCAAAATCATCATGCTGATTTGAGAATGCAAATTGGTTAAATTTGCTAAAGTGCCCTCAAAGAAAAAAATAGGACTTTATTTTACAATAATTTATTTAGTTAACACTGTTGGCTGGGTTAGGTAATATTGGAACACTCCATATAAAAATAAAGTGGATATCACTGATGACTCAACTTACTTAAAAATGGATCTCCAACTAATTTTAGCTGATACTTTTAGTGAGAATAGTTAATATTCAGGATGAAGAAGGTTTTTTTCCTTTTTTTGATAGGTACTCTTCTTTTCACATCAGGAGAATATTATGTTGAAGGGATGCTCATTCACAAACATCATGCATCCAAACTCCAGTGTCCCCAGCATTGAATAGTGTGATACAAACGGTTTCTTATGGACAGAAAATTAATTAATTTGAATTCCTGCTTTCTTTGCTCTTGTGAAGTCTGGGAAGAGCAGTACAGCTGTAATAAATGAGGTTAGGTCTAAATTCAGATTTGTAGTCTTACTTTATTATTTTGAGAATACAATACATGAACTCATTTTGTATTTTTTGTTTGTTTGTTTGTTTTTTGTTTTTTTTGTTTTTAAGACGGAGTCTTGCTCTGTCGCCCAGGCTGGAGTGCAGTGGCGCGATCTCGGCACACTGCAAGCTGCGTCTCCCGGATTCATGCCATTCTCCTGCCTCGGTCTCCCAAGTAGCTGGGACTACAGGCGCCTGCCAACACGCCAGGCTATTTTTTTTTAAATTTTTATTTATTTATTTATTTTTGAGACGGAGTCTCGCTCTGTCACCCAGGCTGGACTGCAGTGGCGTGATCTCGGCTCACTGCAAGCTCCACCTCCCGGGTTCTCACCATTCTCCTGCCTCAGCCTCCCGAGTAGCTGGGACTACAGGCGCCCGCCACCACGCCCGGCTAATTTTTTTCTTGTATTTTTAGTAGAGACGGGGTTTCGCTATGTTAGCCAGGATGGTCTGGATCTCCTGACATCGTGATCCGCCCACCTAGGCCTCCCAAAGTGCTGGGATTACAGGTGTGAGCCACCGCGCCTGGCCTTATTTTGTGTTTAATAAGAAAAGTTTGGCTTACTTCAAAACAATTGAGGGACTTTTTCAACTTAAAGGAAAGACATTATTTCCTAACATGCATTTTTACTGGAAGACAGTCAACTAAGAGCTTCAAATGGGTTTGTTATCTGTAACAAATGCATGAGTTAGGGTGTATGATTTTAGAATGGAAATGTATAAAGTAAAAAGCAGAAAGTTGAAATACAACCCATCAACATGTGGAATCCAACTGTTCAAATTGCTTGTGAATGCAGAAAGTGAAAAAAAGAAAAAAAAAAGCCTAATATTCCTGATTCATTTTCATGATCCATTGGCCAGCTGCTATGAGAAGAATCACTAATGAAGCTTGCGGTTTCATGCTGTTTGGCCCCACAGCATGAGCCATGTGTCACCTTATGGTCACATTCTGTATTCGCTCTTCACACCAAAAAGGTCCATGTGTTTTGAACACATTAAGATATGATATGTACATATTATTCAGCTTTCTTTGAAAATCACTGACAGCTACCATACCATTTGTGGGAGTGACAGCGTTCAGTGGAGCATTGTTCTGTGAAATAGAGTACAGAATCACACAGTGTGAAAGGAAAAATGTAAAATCAAAAGATTTCCAGAAGCTATTATTTAGTAAGGTTTTTGTTAAGGAGTTAATACTGTAAGCGCTCACCTGTAATTTTTGTTTCTTCTTCTGAGAAAACTTGAGTTTTGCAAACAACCAGAATTTAGTGTGTATTACCTGTTTTTTGATGTTCCTATCATTTATTAGGTTTGTGTTGTATTTCATAGAACTGTAAGAAACTGTGTGGTCTTTGACATTACAGCTTATGATTGAGTGTTGACAGCATAACGATGAGAATTTCTTACTACATTACTCTTACAAGCATTAAAAATAAATCTCATAAGTGTACTTTTAAGTTCTTGCATCTCAAAGTGAGCAGCACTGTTTTTTCTTAAGCCACCTACTGGTTGCTGAGGTTGTTCAGTTGATTCAAGTATAAATATGAAGCTCATTTATGTCTCTGTTCTTATTTTGGAATTGAAGTTGAGATTGTGTTTCAAATGCAAAGAATTTATAGAATTTTATCTATGAATACTGCTGTCGTTAAAAGATGAGCATGTATCCTATGTTTATCTACTAAAACATGCCCTAACTCAGAATGTTTAACCTAAGTTAGTGCAGTGATTAAGTGTGCTTTCTTACATTATTTAGTTCATTATATCATGAGTTTGCTCTATGAATAATACATTATGCATATAAGAAAATTAGAGAAATTATAGTAACATAGAAGACCACACTGCTGGCACTAGCTGAGTTAGAATTACAGCCAAAGCACTTGCCTGGATATTGTAGGTAAAATAGAAATTCACTGTAGTTACCTATTTTCATATAAAGCATAATGATAATTTTTCAAGTACCTAGAAATATCATATTTTTGTTTTTTCTAAGAATCATTCACATTTGGTTCCCCCAGAAAATAGAATTTGATGATCTGAGATCAATGGAAAAGCAACTGGTTGAGATGTTTTCTTATAACTGCCCAATGAGTTATTTTGCCTGCTTCCCACATAGAGCTGATGTATCAAGACAAAGAAATTGCAATAGAGAAAGATTTTAATACACAGACAGCTGTCTAAAAGGGTGACTGGAATTTATTATTACTGAAATCAGCCTTCCCCAGAATTTGGAGGTTAGGGCTTTGCAAAGATAGTTCCCCAGGGAGAGGGCTGGCTAGGGAATGGGTGTTACGACTGGTTGGAGATGCAATCATAAGGATATGGAAAATAGTTCTCATGCATTTAGTCCACTTCTGAGCGGGGCCCACAGCACTCTGGGTGGGGCCATCTAGTCATCAGAGATGCAAAAGCCTGAAAAGATATCTCAAAAGGCCTGTCTTTGGTTCTACAATGGTGATTTTATCTGCAGAAGTAATTGGGGAAGGTGCAAATTATGTGACCTGTGGAATAATGGCTGGTAATCATTTAATGCCTATATCTTAGCATAATTCTCACTTCTCTCATCTTCCTAACCTGGTGGTCTTTCACTAGTTTTATAAAGGTGGTTTAATGGAAGGGAAGGGCTATCATCATTTAAACTATACATTAAATTTTTCCCAAAGAAAATGTGGTCCAAGCCCAGGAATGACCAAGGGCGGTTTGCAAGACGAAAGCAAAATGGAGTTGGTTACATCAGATCTTTTTCACTGTCAGAATTTTCCCACTGTTATGATTTTTGCCAAGGCAGCTTCATTCTCAGAAAGAAAGCCTGTTTCAGGGAAGGAAGCAAGATTAGACAGAGTGGGGAGTAAGACTTGGATGTCCTTGGAATAAAGGACTTAGCTTGTCCGAAGATAAGTTTTGGAGCTAGTATGAATGGATTTTGAAGCACGATGGCCAGGCATTTAAACTCCATCAAGATTATTAACTAAATATGGGCCACCCTGAGGAGGAGACAAAGCCTTGCCCAAGTTGCTTTTTCATCTAAGAGCAATTTCAAAGAAGGGATTTGGTTATCCTATAAATCTATATCTATGAACACCATTTTACATGAAGTTAAACATGTTCAAAATGTCAGTCTGTTATTTAAAGTTTATCTTTGTTTTTATAATTAACAATGTGTAATATTACCTTAAAAATTGGAAGTGATCAAAGAAGTTCAACCATTTTGATAAAAATGACATTATTAATGCCATTTATTAATTTTTATGCTGCTGATGATACTGATGGGTTATAAATGTGTGTGTTGTTAAATTTGGGGGTGTTTTTATAAAACATTATAAAAATCAGTTTTTGGTTATAAGGTACGTAAAATATTTTGTTAAAGTTTGAACTCATGATTAGCCAGAGGTAAACAGCAACATAGAAATTATAATGGAAAAACAAATGTCTTTGGGAAAATATAGCACTTGAAATGTCTGAATGTATTATATTATAAATATTATGCTAAATAAATTTATAAAAGAAAAAAAGCTAAAAAATCTAAATCTCCTAATAAACTGTCAAAATGCCACATCGGTGCCTAGCAAAGTGATAATAAATAGAATTCAGTAAAATCATCCACGCTTCAGAATCCCTGGAATCTATCATTGTATCCTTCTTCCCAACATTTCATAGGGTCATTGCTATTATCCACTTTTACAGAGAAGAAAATTGAAGTTCAATGGGAATGAAGGAATAAGGCCGTTTAGCTAAGACATGAAAGATGTGATCATGTATCCATATTCTCTTAAAAAACTACCACTTAAAATCCCTGAAATTCATTGTGCTAACATGAAGGAAGAGAGGGTGGCGAGAAAAAATAAATCACAAAAATAAGAAAACTAGGAAGGAGACACTGCCTCCCCACACGAGAATATCATAACATATATGATAACGAAAGAAAAACACGTGAATATGTATGGATTTGATACGGTGCTATGACCTGTATTTTGAGCTGGAATCTCTTTAGTTAAGTATTTCAACACAAGTGAGTATCTACTGTGTTTTTGGTACAGGATATAAGGTATTTCGACCTCACAGGAGCCAGTATTTGGAAATTAAGGATTCCTCTCTTTTCTTTAATTAGAATCTCTTTCAGAAGTACATTCATATAGAAATAAGGTTTTTGAAAAAGGAAGCTTGGTTTTTTGTTTTAACTCACATAATAATTGATAGCATGAGCTATATGTACTCTAATTTTAGAGATTTTATTCAATACGTTATAAAATTCAATTATGAGTTTACAATTTTAAAATCTACTTGTAATTTAATACATAGTTGACAATTAGTCTTTGTCATATTTAAGTCATTCTATTTCTTGGAATCAGGCCAAAATTTGGGAGTAGTTAGGCAAATATTGCTGTCCATCTTTTGAAAAAAAGATGCCTTTCTAGAGATTATTTTTGTTTTGTTTTGTTTTGTTTTGATATTTAAACTTCATTGTATGACTTTATCTGAGGCTTACCCTCTGGTTTCCCCATGCTCTGAAATTTAGCAAGGAAAGTTAAAGAAAATCTTAATGTTTAGAAGTGAAGTTCTGAATGTAAAGTCATATGAGAAAAGTAAACATTATTTATGGAAATTAATGGTTGCCAAGATAGTAGAAAACAGAATATAATTTAAAATAAATTTTCATATGTAATTTTTAGAAATAGAGGCATAAGGACTGGGAAAGAAAAAAGAAAGAAAAGGAAGATATGTAAAAATTAGAATATGTGTGTACAGAGAAAATCCTTCTACGCTTTTTGTTCCAAAATTTTATTTAAAATGTTTAAACATTCTGTAAAGGTGAAAGAAATTTATTGTGAATACCCGCTACCTCTCATTTAATATTTTATTATATTTGCTTTAACATGTATCTGCCCATTTATCCATCCCTTTTTCATCAACATTTCATATTTATATATTTTAAATTTAATCATGTTATGATTTTAAATTATTATTCAAGATGCTCATGATAGTCTTCTTCAGATCTTTGCAAAAATGTTTTATCAATTCATCCTGCCTTGAACACAGTATTATATTTAAAATTGCAACTCTTGGCAGGGCAAGGTAGCTCACGCCTATACTCTCAGCACTTTGAGTGGCCAAGGCGGGCAGATCTCTTACGGTCAGGAGTTTGAGACCAACCTAACCAACATGGTGAAACCCTGTTCCTACTAAAAATATATACATATATAAATTAGCTGGGCATGGTGGTGTGTGCCTGTAATCCCAGCTACACAGGAGGCTGAAGCAGAAGAATTGCTTGAAACTGGGAGGCAGAGGTTGCAATGAGTCGAGATCAGGCCACTGCATTCCAGCCTGGGAGACAGAGCAAGACTCCATCTCAAAATGTAAAAATAAATAAATAAATAAATAAATAAATAAAACAAATAAAGTAAAATGAAATAAAATTGCAAGTCTCTAAGCGCACACAAAAACACACACATACATGCTCATGCATCCATGCTAGCATGCACGTGCATGCACACACACACACACGCACATCCAAATTCCCATTGCGACATGTATATTTTTACATAGCCCTTAACACCTTCCAGCTTATGAAAATGTACACAACATAAAGGCAGGAATTTGTTTTTTATTCTCTAATTTATTTCAAAAATCTAGAAGAGAGTATGGTGCATAGTATATGGTCAATATATATCAGTTGTATTTTATTGTGTGCATATGTGATGGCAAATGATACCTCATTGTAAATTATGTCAAGTTTTTGGGATATATCTTCAAGTTTAAATATGCAATCATATCATTTTAAGATACCAATACAGCTCTGTAAATTGATCCAAAGCTCCTTTCCAATAATATCTGCTATTAATTTTACAACTTTTATTTCAGTTTCTTTCTAAAGTTATCTCTGTCCTGAATAACTGCCAAAATAAAGTTTTAAATGAGAAAAAAATGTACATATGCCAATTTCATCTTTGGTTTGCATTCCTACCATCAGTGTCATTTCGTATTTGTTGATTCAGCACTAATCTATTGCTAAATTACTTCATTTGTTTCTACTACTTCTAATTGATTTTACTACTTCTATATTTATTACAAAAGTCAAAATTAATAAAGTAATTGAAAGCTGATGTATGTTAAACATTTCCCCTTCCCAAACTACCACCACAGACACAAAAACATCTGTCTCTTTTTCATTATATATGGAAGATCAACAAACCTCCAAGATTTAATGTTTCAATGGCAAAGTGGTAGGTTGGGTTTTTGAGGGCCCCTCAGATTTCTGTCATGCCCTCAAATTTACAGAAAGCCAGCTTCTTATGCTTCCTATTATATACCGTGCTCTGCTTTCCTGTTTTGACAATCTGTTTGTTACGATGAGGTCTTGGCTTTGACTTAATCTTGACATCAGTTGGCTTTTAGCTGAAAATCTGCAATTGAGATGCTGAAGCTGTCACTCTTGTTGACCTTTTAACAGCCTAGTGTCAGAGACTCATTTCTTTTTGCTAGACTTAAGTTAACCAGAGATTCCGTGGGCCAATTTAAATGAGAGATTTGGAAAAGCAAGCTAACAAACTGACAAATAGGATTAAAACATTCAATGTGTGAAAACATGCTTGTTATTCCATCAGATGATAGAATTTTGGGTTGGCTTATATAAGCTGCATTTCAAAATACATGAGCCAAATTCAGCAGATAATTTTTCATTTCTCCTTCGACGTTGCTTGTGAATATTCGTTCTGAAACTAAAACTGTTCAATTCTAGAGACTATATTATTTTACACTAAAAACTTTCCTGATAGAATTCAAATGCAATGGAAATTGAGTATTACAAATAAACAGTATTTATATAAATAAAGGATGTTCGCTATGTCTATATTATAAACTATGTTTTAAAAATATTGCAAGGATAACTGTCTTTACATTGTTAAGCATAAAATGTCCACAAAAGCCAATAATAAAGTTTCAGAAATGCATATGAATTTCTTACATGGTAAAGTATATTTTAAGAATTATAATTATATCAACTCATATGTCATTGAAATATAACGTGTAATTTATATACCTTAACCATGAAATCTAGAAAATATGAAAGTATTTATTAGCATTTATTTCTTACATTTAGGTATGCATTTATATTAAAGAGTGCTTAAGGTATACATTTTATTTTTTCAAAAATTTTGTGCTTTTAAATGCTGCATAATTCTTCTATGACATTCTCAGAACATATGTATTCATGATCTATATTTGGGGTTACATTTTCTTTTTTCTCTGCATTTTTCCTTTCAATCCTTTCCCAATACATGCTTGATTCATATTAATCCTTTAATAGTAATTCTACCTCATCATTATAATAAACCATTTTAATGAGCATTTTAAAAACACTTCTGACATTCTTATCAAGCATTTAATAGCACAAATTAAGTAAATGGCAAATTATGATTTCATTTGTATTCACTGTAATACTGTTATTCATCAGGCATTATTTTGGCATTCATGTGAATACAACTCTCTATTTCCATGGAAATTTATTTTTATTTCGTCCTTAATTGAGTCAACTTGACACATTGTTCTAGAAGGTTTAGCTAGCTGGTTTCAGGCTCAGAGTACCTAAAAAATAACCGAGGTTCAAAAGGAAGAAGAGAAATTCTACACTTTCAAGAAATATTTTGTTAGGCCAGTATTGAAAAGGCATTAAAATGTAAATTTGGAAGAATTTGTATAGCAATCAGAATTTCTGTTTCATCTTCTGCTTTATCATCAAAAAGTTTATTTTGCAGAAATAAACTTTTGGAGTATGTTTTCCAGCTTGTTATGATTCCATTTGACTTTCATATTGTCCTTGTTTCCTACTTTGTATTAACTTCCTATCGCTTGCAGACCAGTGAGCTTGCACCACTCAGGACACAGGGTTTCTTAAAGAGTATTGGGGATACTTTGTCCCTGTGTCATCTGTGAAGTTTGGTTCTAACCTCAGTTCAGGAACAGGATCTCATGTAACTGATGATGTTATCAGTAGACAGGTAATTAGGCAGAGTAAGATTTGTTAGCGTTTCTGTAAAGGAATTTGTAACAGAATCAACCAGTTGCCTGGGTTAAACTATTCTTGATTACAGGCAACAAACTCTTGGACCAGATGGCTGTCCTGGAAAATGGAATGGCTATTTGTGATTCTTTGTGTTTATGACAATTGCTAGATTCCAGAAATGGTTCTTAAATTAGGGAAATTATAATGGAACTAAGTTGGTTTTTAAGAAATTTTCAGGAGAAAAAAATGTAAATAGTCCAACTATCACAGTCCTTGATACTAACTATGTTTTGCTTTTGTTTTTCTTCCCTTGTATTCATTATCATAAAGAAGGACCTTAACTTCACTTTTTTTTTTTTTTTTTTTTCTGAGACGGAGTCTGGCTGGTCGCCCAGGCTGGAGTGCAGGGGCATGATCTCAGCTCACTGCAAGCTCCACCTCCTGGGTTCACACCATTCTCCTGCCTCAGCCTCCTGAGTAGCTGGGACTACAGGTGCCCGCCACCACGCCCGGCTAACTTTTTGTGTGTGTGTGTTTTTTTTTTTTTTTTTTTTTTTTTTAATAGAGACTGGGTTTCACCGTGTTAGCCAGGATGGTCTCGATCTCCTGACCTCATGATCCGCCTGCCACGGCCTCCCAAAGTGCTGGGATTACAGGCATGAGCCAACGCGCCCGGCCAACTTCACTTTTTTACCTTTTTAATGATCACTTCTACATTAGGAGCTTATTTTGTATTGAATCAACTTTTCTAATATAGTAAAAAGACAATATTTCAAACATATTTTTCTAGGTAGCAATCATTGTTGAGTTTAAGGTTTATTGTTCCTGTCATGCTTTCTTAAAAAAGTACTTGCAATAATTAAACTTCCATGAAGATGAGTCCTCACAAAGGCCTTCGTGTATCAATCAACCCTACACCACCCATGCCCCTGCTCATAAACATTTATATTTGCTATCCGTTAGTTTTTATCTTTTTATCTTGTCTAGCATTTTTCATCATGTTTAAAGAGAAAGCCCATAGTTTGCAGAGACAGAAGTTCCTGCTCTGCCATTTTTAGTTACGTGTAAGAGACTGCCCAGGCTCCACGTTTTATAGTATAACTTTCAATAATAAATTGACCTTTCTAGGCCTCTCATTTTCATCTGCAAATGTAAATAATGCCACTTAGCTTGCCAACCCCATAAGGATTTTTTGAGTTTCAGTGATAATTATGAATTTATAGCCTGTTTTGGAAAATAAAGCATTGCTTTCACAACTACTATTTCAGGCCAAGCCATTTTATTTCTATATCTTCACATCTAAATGAAACTTGTTAGATTTAGAAGTATGATGGTAGAAGCGATGGAAAAGGAAAGGAAAGTAATACGATTTTACTGTCAGGAGTGAAAAAGGAAATGAGGTTGAATGTTTTTTTCTTTTTTGTGGGACAGAGTCTCACTCTTGTCACCCAGGCTGCAGTGCAATGGCGCTACCTTGGCTGACTGCAAGCTCCGCCTCCTAGGTTCAAGGTTGAATGTTTTTTCTAAGATAAAAATCTATTCCAACCAGAATTTTCCTAAAACACAAGTTTGAAAATAGTGTTTTGCTGCTCAGTATTCTTGTCAATAAGATAGACTTCTAATCATTATGCATAGCATAAAAGATCCTCCATGATCTAGGCCCTACCTATGTTTCCAGTCTTTTATTTTATTATTGTTTATTTTCTTAGCCATGTGGTCAGCAAACTGAGCTATACATACTAGGAATTTCCCAAATATGCTTTTGTTTCATGTATTCATGTTTTGTTTTTCAATTGATGATCTTTTTGATTAGAATTCCCTACTGTTTTTGTCAAATGGCTATCTTTTCTTGACATTTTAAGAATCTAATCTTGTGGTATCTCCACTAAGAATTATGTTTAACATGAGGAATTAAAGTGATTACTCCTTTGCTTTAGCTGTCATTGTGAATTCTATTCAGTCTTTTTAGATACAAAGGCGGGAGAGCTAGAATAGAATGAATAGCCAGCAATAAGGCTGAAGGAAAAGAGAAAAGACTACGCTTTGGAAAATTATGAAGGATTTTTGAACAACCTTCTCTGGAAATCAGATGTTTATTTTTTCCATGTAGCTAGAGTGGGCCTAAAAGGCGGCGGGGAGAACTGACTCTTTTTAAGTGCAAATCTTGGAACTGAGGCTTGATACAAGAGGCAGTAATATGCATTTGAAGAGGCCACGTCAGAAAGGAAGAATCCAGGCATGACTGTGGCTAAATCAGAGTAACATAGTATAGAAAGCAGAAAGCTGAACCTGGAGTGGTTCCTGAAAATGAAATCTAGTGGATATTAGCTGCAGAAAAGGATTTTTTTGTTTCTTCTCTGTTTTTTTGTAGCAGAATATTTCGGACTCATTCATAGAAAGGGAACAAGCTGTTAAGGAAACCAAGCCAGTTCAGAAAGATAAAAACAAGGATGACCTGGCATCAGGCCAGGGTCTGAAGAATGAACTTTTGAGTTAATTAATTGTGCGGAGTGTGCTGTGGCTCTACCACACAAGCCTGATATTATTCTTTAAATACATTCCCCCAAAATTTGATAAAAGAAGTATGCATTCGCATAATGGCTCTTAAAGTAAAAGCACTCTTTTTTGAAATGACTATATGCAAAATAGAAAATAACATGAAAAAGAATTGCAATTGTTGTATAGCTATTATGTACAAGATACTGTGCTAAGCAATATATGAAAATAATCACATTGACTCATCTGAAAAAAATTCTAATAACCATTTTATGAAAAAAGCAAGTTGAAATTTAGAAGCATTATGTAATTTGATGAAGACCCATGAGTATTAAGGAAAGCCACAATACAAGCTAGGTGTGTCTGTCCATCAATGTTGAGCCTTGAAAGTTTTTGCTCCTCACAGTCAATCCTACCTCTATTTGATTGCTTTGTGGGGAACTTGTTGCAGCCCTTCATGTAGAAAGCTGTGTAATTTTTCATAAGAAATTGCAGTTTAAAGCCTTTATTTTAATTATTCTAATATCCCCTAGTACATATCAACCTTATGATTAAGTTTTACATACACAAGCTAAAGTTGAAATAAAAAATGTATTAATAGAAGCCTTTTGCGCACTCACAAAGCAGTATTTGGAAGAATGCAATTCAAGGAAGATGAGTTGGCGTTTCCATTTTTAATTTAAATAATTACTTGCTGACTAATATTTTTGGAGTCAGATTCAGAAATATTTTTCAGGCTCTGGATCTGCATGTTTGCATTAATTTACATATTTTAAAGCAAAATAAGGTTTTATTATTGAAACTTTCTATACAACAAAGAAACATTTTAAGGTTAGATGCAAATGCATGTATTCTGTTAGTCATGAAACTAGGATTAGGTTTCCTGATGCTTAGTAAAATACTTAGGATATAAAAAATTCTAACTTTAGGTAACAAATGCTTATATTTTTTTTCTTCAATCCTCTCTAAACCTTTCATTGGACTTCTAGGTATTCGTGAGTAGGCTTCTCATTGAAAATAGGCATTGATAATTCTGTCTATAAAATACTGCATATTGAGGAAAAGAATGGTATTTTATTTAACTTGTCTTTCTTTTTGTTCTAAATTATAATTTATACTTGACATTGGGTATGAATATAAGAAATATGAGAAACTTAGGCCAGTAATCCTAATACAGTTTTAACAATGAAGGAACTTGCTAGTTGGTTTCAAATTTCCTGAAACTTTATCGTTAATTTAGCCCTGCATAATGGAGAATCATGTTTTTGCACTTGTCACAGAAATGTATAAGAAACAACCTTTTTTTTAAATAAGATGGTAATGCAATTTAAAAAATAGTCCTCATCCTGAAGTTGGCTCATATCATTTATTAGAATTAACCTCTTGCAAATTAAAAAAAAATCTTGTGATAGCTCTACAGCCCAGAGACCATAGTCCAATCTGTGACTTGCCATGAGGCCAGCAGTTCCTGCAAACAGTAAGAGTGTAATCATTAAATCGTGTATTTTTCCTTGACTTCTAATCAGAGGTGGCCTTAGGAATAACCCACGTTAATTCTGTAATGCTCTTGGTAAATCATAGCTTTGTTTTCTCAGTACACCCAAGTGGTAGAACTTATCAAGTCTTGAACCACAAACTCAGCCTGAATTTAATCATCACTAATTTTTTCTCTTAATGCTTATGTTGATGAGTTATTTAAGAAGATTGGGAGCAAAACTTATGTAATGGATTTTTAGGTATAGTTACTTAGATGCCCGGATAGGTCTAAAAGAGAAAGATATTCTTCAATACCAGATAATACTCTAGATAGTACTTTTTTCTATCATAACTTATTTGTTTATTTAATTTAAAAATTTTCTTTTAGATTTGTGGGTACACGAGAAGGTTTGTTACATATATAAACATGTGACATAGGGGTTTGTTGTACATATTATTACATCACCCAGGTATTAAGCCCAGTACTCAATAATTTTCTTTCCTGTTCTTCTCCCTCCTCTCACACTCCCTCCTCAGGTAGACCCCTGTGTCTCTTGTTTACGTCTTTGGGTTCATAAGTTATTCTCATTTAGCTCCCACTTATAAGTGAGAACATGTGGTATTTGGTTTTCTGTTTCTGCATTAGTTTGCTAAGGATGATAGCCTCCAGCTCCATCCATGTTCCTGCAAAAGACATGATCTCATCCTTTTCTATGGCTACATAATATTCCATGGTGTATGTGTGCCATATTTTCTTTATCTAGTCTGTCATTAATGAGCATTTAGATTGATTCCATGTCTTTGCTATTGTGAACAGTGCTGCAGTGAACATTCATGTGCATGCATCTTTATGGTAGAATGCTTTATATTCCTCTAGGTATGTACCTACTAATGGCATTGCTGGGTCAAATGGTAGTACTGCTTTTAGCTCTTTGAGGAATCGCCATGCTGCTTTCCACAATGGTTGTACTAATTTACACTCCCACCAACAGTGTGTAAGAGTACGCTTTTCCCCACAACCTCACCAGCATCTGTAATTTTTTGACCCTTTAATAATAGTCATTCTGATTGGTGTGAGATGGTATGTGATATGGTTTGCCTGTGTCCCCACCGAAATCTCATCTTGAATTGTATCTCCCAGAATTCCCACGAAGGACCCAGGGGGAGGTAACTGAATCATGGGGGCAAGTCTTTCCCATGCTAGTCTCATGATAGTGAATAAATTTCACTAAATCTGGTGGGTTTATCAGGGGTTTCTACTTTTGCTTCTTTCTCATTTTCTCTTGCTGCTGCAACTTAAGAAGTGCCTTTTGCCTCCTTCCATGATTCTGAGGCCTTCCCACCCATGTGGAAATGTAAGTCCAGTTAAATCTCTTTTTCTTCTCAGTCTTAGGTATGTTATTATCAGCAGTGTAAATACAGGCTAATATAGTAAATTGGTACCAGTAGAGTGAAGCATTGCTCAAAAGATACCCCAAAATGTGGAAGCGACTTTGGAACTGGGTAACAGGCAGAGGTTGGAACAGTTTGGAGGGTTCAGAAGACAGGAAAATGTGGGAAAGTTTGGAACTTCCTAGAGACTTGTTCAATGGCTTTTTCCAAAATGCTGATAGCAATATAGATAATAAGATCCAGGCTGAGGTGGTCTCAGGTGGAGATGAGGAACTTGTTGGGAACTGGAAAAAATGTGACTCTTGCTATGTTTTAGCAAAGACACTGGTGGCATTTTGCCCCTGCCCTAGAGATTTGTGGAACTTTAAACTTGAGAGAGATGATTTAGGGTATCTAGTGAAAAAAATTTCTAAGCAGCAAAGCATTCAAGAAGTGACCTTGGTGCTGTTAAAGGCATTCTGTTTTAAAAGGGAAACAGAGCATAAAAGTTCAGAAAATTTGCAGCCTGACTATGCTATAGAAAAGAAAAACTTGTTTTCTGAGGAGAAATTCAAGCTGGCTGCAGAAATTTGCATTAGCAGCAAGGAGCATATTGTTAATCCTCAATACCATGGGGAAAATGTCTCCAGGGCATGTCAGAGGTCTTCATGGTAGCCCCTCCCATCACAGGCCCCAAGACCTTGGAGGAAAAAGTGATTTTGTGGGTAGGGCCCAGGGTTTCCCCGTGCTGTGTGCAGCACAGGGACTTGGTGCCCTTTATCCCAGCTGCCCCAGCCATGGCTGAAAAGGGACAACATAGAGTTTCTGAGGGTGGAAGCCCCAAGCCTTGGCAGCTTCCATGTGGTGTTTAATCTGCAGCTGCACAGAAATCAAGAATTGAGGTTTGGGAACCTCCACCTAGATTTCAGAAGACGGATGGAAATGCCTGGATGCCCAGGCAAAAGTTTGCTGCAGGGGCGGGGCCCTCATGGAGAACCTCTGCTAGGGAATTGTGAAAGGAAAATGTGGGGTTGGAGCCCCTACACAGAGTCCCTACTGAGGCACTGCTTAGTGGAGCTGTGAGAAGAGGGCCACCATCCTCCAGACCTTTAAGGAATTTACTTAAGTTCCTTATAGTTGCTGATATTAGACCTTTGTCAGATGCATAGTTTGCAAATATTTTCTCCCATTCTGTAGGTTATGTGTTTACTCTGTTAATAGTTTCTTTTGCTGTGCAGAAGCTCTTAAATTATTTAGATTCCATTTGTCAATTTTTGCTTTTGTGGAGATTACTTTTGGTGTCTTTGTCATGAATCTTTGCCTGTTCCTATGTTCAGAATGGTAGATCCACCAACAGCTTGTGCCGTGTGCCTGGAAAAGTTGCAGACACTCAATGCCAGCCTGTGAAAGCAGCCAGGAAGGAGGCTGTATCCTGCAAAGCTACAGCAGGGGTGTTGCCCAAGACCATCAGAACCATCTTTTGCATCGGCATGACCTGGATGTGAGACCCAGAGTCAAAGGAGATCATTTTGGAGCTTTAAAATTTGACTGCCCCTTTGGCTTTCAGATTTGCATGGCCCTGTGGCCCCTTGTTTTGGCCAATTTCTCTCATTAGGAACAGCCGTATTTACCCAATACCTGTACCCCCATTGTATCTAGGAAGTACCTAGCTTGCTTTTGATTTTACAGGCTCATAGGTGGAAGGCACTTGCCTTGTCTCAGATGAAACTTTGGACTGTGGACTTTTGGGTTAATGCTGAAATGAGTTAAGACTTTAGTGAACTGTTGGGAAGGCATGATTGGTATTGAAACATAAGGACATGGGATTTGGAGGGGCCATGGGTAGAATGATATGGTTTGGCTGTGTCCCCACTGAAATCTCAACTTGAATTGTATCTCCCAGAATTCCCATGTGTTGTGGGAGGGACCCTGGGGGAGGTAATTGAATAACTGGGGCCAATCTTTCCTGTGCTACTCTTGTGATACAGAATAAGTCTCATGAGATCTGATGGGTTTATAAGGAGTTTCCACTTTTGCTTCTTTCTCATTTTCTCTTGCTGCTGCCATCTAAGAAGTGCCTTTCACCTCCCGCCATAATTCTGAGGCCTCCCCAGCTATGTGGAACTGTAAGCCTAATTAAACCTCTTTTTCTTTTCTACCTCAGGTATATCTTTTTTTTTTTTTTTTTTTTTTTTGAGATGGAGTCTCACTCTGTTGCCCAGGCTAGAGGGCAGTGGCACGATCTCAGCTTACTGCAAGCTCTGCCTCCTGGGTTCACGCCATTCTCCTGCCTCAGCCTCCTGAGTAGCAGGGACTACAGGTGCCCACCACCATGCCTGGCTAATTTTTTTGTATTTTTAATAGAGATGGGGTTTCACCGTGTTAGCCAGGATGGTCTTGATTTCCTGACTTTGTGATCCGCCCCCCTCGGCCTCCCAAAGTGCTGGGATTACAGGTGTGAGCCACCGCACCTGGCCCACCTCAGGTATGTCTTTATCAGCAGTGTGAATACAGACTAATACAGTCTCTCATTGTGGTTTTAATTTGCATTTCTCTAATAATCAATTATATTGAGCTTTTTTAATATGTTTATTGGCCGCATGCATGTCTTCTTTTGAGAAGTGTCAGTTAATGCGCTTTGCCCACTTTTGAATGAGTTTTTTTCTCTTGTAAATTTGCTTAAGTTCCTTACAGATGCTGATATTAGAACTTTGTCAGATGCATAGTTTGCAAATATTTTCTCCCATTCTGTAGGTTATGTGTTTACCCTGTTAATAGTTTCTCTTGCTGTACAGAAGCTCTTAAATTATTTATTCCATTTGTCAATATTTGCTTTTGTGGTGATTACTTTTGGTGTCTTTGTCATGAAATCTTTGCCTCTTTCTATGTTCAGGATGGTATTCCATAGGTTGTCTTCCAGGGTTTTTAGAATTTGTGTTTTACATTTAAGTCCATAATCCATCTTGAGTTGACATTTGTATATAGTGTAAGGAAAGGGTCCAGCTTTAATCTTCTGCATATGGCTAGCCAGTTATCCCAGTACTATTTATTGAATAGGGTGTCATTTCCCCATTGTTTGTTTTTGTCAGCTTTGTCAAAGATAAGATGATCATAGATATGCTGCCTTGTTTCTAGGCTCTCTATTCTGTTTCATTGGTCTATGCGCCTGTTTTTGTACAAGTACCATGTTGTTTTGGTCACTGTATCCTTTTAGTATAATTCTAAGTCAGGTAATGTGATTCCTCCAGCTTTGTTCTTTTTGTTTAGGATCGACTTGGCTATTTGGGCTTTTTTTTTGTTCCATGTATATTTTAAAATATTTTTTTCTAGTTCTGTAAAGAATGTTGTTGGTGGTTTGATACTAATATCACTGAATCTGTAAACTGCTTTCGGTCGTATAGCCATTTTAATGATGCTAATTCTTCCTATCCATGAGCATGGGATGTTTTTTAATTTGTTTTTTGTTCTCTGATTTATTTGAGTGTTGTTTTATAATTCTCATTGTAGAGATCTTTCACTTCCCTAGTTAGCTGTATTTCATTTTGTTTGTGTGGCAATTGTCATTTGGATTTGCCGTTCTAATTTGGCTCTCAGTTTGGTTGTTGTTGGTATACAGGAATGCTAGTGCTTTTTGTATATTGATTTTGTATCCTAAAACTTTGCTGAAGTTGTTTATCAGCTGAAGGACCTTTTGGGCCAAAAGTATGAGGTTTTCTAGATAAAGAATTTGTCATCTGCAAAGTAAAGACAGTTTGACTTCCTCTCCCCCTATTTGGATGCCCTTTATTTTTTTTTATCTTGCCTGATTGCTCTGGCTAGGATTTCGAATAATATGCTAAATAGAAATCGTGAGAGAGGGCATCCTAGTCTTCTGCCAGTTTTCAAGGGGAATGCTTCTAGCTTTGGCCCATTCAGTATAATGTTGGCTGTGGTTTTGTCATAGATGGCTCTTATCATTTTTAGGTATGTTCCTTCAATACCTAGTTTATTGAGAGTTATTAACATCAAGGAATGTTGAATTTTTCAAAAGCCTTTTCTGCATCTATTGAGGTAATCAAGTGGTTATTGTCTTTAGTTCTGTTTATTTGATGAATCACATTTATTGATTTTCATATGTTGAACAAAACCTTACCTCCTGGGGATGAAGCTGACTTGCTCATGATGGATTAGCTTTTTGATGTGTTGCTGGATTCAGTTTGCAAGTATTTTGTCAAGGATTTTTGCGTCAATGTTCACCAAGAATATTGGCCTGAAGTATTCTTTTTTTGTTGTGTCTCTGCCAGGTTTTGTTATCAAGATGATGCTGGCCTCATAAAGTGAGTTGGAAAGAAGTCTCAACTGCTTTTTGTGAAATAGTTTCTGTAGGAATTAAACCAGCTTTTCTTTGTACACCGAGTAGAATTCAGCTGTGAATCCATCAGGTCCTGTGCTTTTTCTGGTTGGTAGGCTATTTATTACTGATACAATTTCAGAGCATATTATTTGTCTGTCCAGGGAATCAATTTATTCCTGACTCAGTCTTATGAGGGTGTATTTGTCCCAGAATTTATCTGTCTCTTCTAGGTTTTCTAATCTGTGTGCATAGAGGTGTTCATAATAGCTTCTAATGGTTGTTTTTATTTTTGTGGGGTCAGTAGTAACATTCCCTCTATCATTTATAATTGTGTTTATTGGATCTTCTCTTTTTTTCTTCTTAGTCTACCTAGTAACCTATTTTATTACTTTATTCAGAAAACCAACTCCTGAATTCCTTGATTTTTTTTAATGGTTTTTCGTGTCTCGATTTCCTTCAGTTCAGCTCTAATTTTTGTTATTTCTCATCTTTTGCTAGCTTTGGGGTTGATTTTTTCTTGTTTCTCTAATTCTTTCAGTTGCAAAGTTAGGTTGTTAATGTGAAAACTTTCTTACTTTTTGATATGGGCATCAGCGCTATGAATTTCCTTTCACACTGCATTAGCCGTGTCCCAGATATTCTGATAAGTTGTATCTTTGCTCTCATTATTTTCAAAGAACTTCTTGATTTCTGCCTTAATTTTATTATTTATCCAAAAGTTATGCAAGACCATGTTGTTTAATTTCCATGTAATTTTATGGTTTTGAACAATTTTCTTTGTGTTGACTTTGATTTTTATTGCGCTGTTGTCCAAGAGTGTGTTTGGTATGATGTTGGTACTTTTACTTTTGTCAAGGATTGTTTTATGTCCAATCATGTGGTTGCTTTTAGAGTATGTGTCATGTAGACATGAGAAAAATGTATATTCTGTTGGTTTTGGGTGAACGCCTATCAACTCTATTTGGCGTAATGCTGAGTTTAGGTCTTGAATATCTGTTAATTTTTGGCCTCAAAAATCTTTCTAATACTGTCAGTAAAGTATTGAAGTCTCCCACTATTATTGTGTGGGAGTGTAAGTCTCTTTGTAGGTCTCCAAGAACTTGCTTTATGAATCTGGGTGCTCCTGTGTAGGGTGCATATATATTTAGAATTAGTTAGGCCTTCTTGTTGAATTGAATCCTTTACCATTATGTAATGTCCTTCTTTGTCTTCTTTTGTTGGTTTCAAATGTGTTGTATCTGAAATTAGGATTGCAACCCCTGTTTTTTTCTGTTTTTCGTTTGCTTAGTAGATTTTTTTTTCCACTTGCTTATTTTGATCCCATGTGTCATTATGGGTGAGATGGGTCTCTTGAAGATATCTTACCAATGGGCCTTGCTTTTTTAATCCAGCTTGCCATTCTGTGCCTTTTAAGTGGGGAATTTAGCCAGTTTACCCTCTAGGTTAGTATTGATATATGTGGATTTGATCCTGTCATTGTGCTATTAGCTGGTTATTATGTTGGCTTGTTTGCGTGATTGCTTTACAGTGACACTTGTCTGTGTGTTTAAGTGTGTTTTTGTATTAGCTAGTAGTGGTCTTTCCTTTCTATATTTAGTGCTTCATTCAAGATCTCTTGTAAGGCAGGTTGGTGGGAATAAAGTCTCTCAATATTTGCTTATCTGAAAAGGATTTTATTTCTCCTTCGCTTGGGAAGCTTAGTTTAGCTGGATATGAAATTCTAGGATGAAGATTTTTTTCTTTAAGAATGTTAAATATAGGCCTCCAGTCTCTTCTGGCTTGTAGGGTTCCAGCTAAGAGGACTGCTGTTAGCTGGATGGGGTTCCCTTTGTAGTGACTTGTTCTTTCTCTCTAGCTGCCTTTTACGTTCTTTCATTAATTTCAGCCTTGGAAAATCTGATGATTATGTGTCTAGGGGATAGTCTTTTCATATAGACTATTTGGGAGTCCTCTGTTTCCTGAATTTGACTGTTGGCCTCTCTAGCAAGGTTGGGGAAGTTTTTATGGGTGATATCCTGAAACATATTTTTCAAGTTGTTTGCTTTCTCCTCCTCATTTTCAGGGATGCCAGTGATTTATAGATTTGGCCTCTTTGCATAATCCCATACTTGTTGGAGGTTTTGTTCATTCATTTTTATTCTTTTTTCTTTATTTTTGTCTGGTGTCTTACTTCAGATAATCAGTCTTCAAGTTCTGAGATCCTTTCTTCAGCTTGTTTCATCCTGCTGTTAATACTTGTGATTGCATTGTGAAATTCTTATATTATGTTATTCAGCCCTGTCAGACCCGTTAGGTTCTTTTTTATACTGGCTATATTGTCCTTCAGCTCCTGTATCACTATATTATGATTCTTATTTTCCTTGGATTGGGTTTTGCCATCCTAGAATCTCAATGATCTTTGGTCCTATCCATATTTAGAATTCTACTTCTGTCATTACAGCCAGTTTGGCCTGGTTAAGGCGCAGTCATTTGGAGGACCTGTGGCACTTTGGCCATTTGAGTTACTAGAGTTCTTGCATTGGTTCTTTCTCATTGTTCCATGTGGGTGTTCCTTTAACTGCAGTGTAGATTGAGTACAATCAATAGACTTATTTTCTGGATATTTTCACCTGGCCAAGGCATTGTGTAGGATCTTTATTTGAAGATGACTTTTTGACTCTGGTTTCAGAGGTTCATATATTGGTGAGGTATTTTTGGTATTGAACCTTTGGGGTTTGATTAAGCAGGTGACCTCTTAGGTAGACTACTGCTTGGTTATGTGGCTCCCCTATGTTTCTTCACATTTCCAGCCATGTTCCCTCTCTGTGTTTTGAAAGTGTGGGTTTCTCTACCCCTTAATTGCTGGCTGTAGTTTATGACTTGACATTCTTGGCCTGCTCACTGCACTTCTGGGGCAATATCAATGTTTATGTTCCTTCCCTAAATAAGAGGCAGCAGAGGAAGATATCTTAGCAGTGGTTGTGGCCAAGGCTTATTTGCTTAACTCTTGGGAGCTACATCCCAGAGAGATGCAGGTCAGCACCCGCTCAGTGCATTCAGCCCCAGATGATGGGTTTGTGCTGTGTGCACAAGCCAGGGGCTCCATGTCTGGTGACGAGCAGTTGGCGATGTGTGGGACTTATGGGAGACGGACTGGCCTCCTTTCCTTGGGTTGACTGCAGCTTGTTGGAGGTGTGGATAAGGCAGTTATGGTCTTTGATCCTTAATTAGTCCATGGGTAGCATGGTCAGTTCCCTTGCAGAGACTGTTGCAGAGAGGTTTTCAGTTGCCCCTGAAGGCTCTGTCCAGGTTTGATAGCTCTGGCAGGGGGTGGCTGGAGGCTCAGGCCTGGAGGACTTGCCCAGTGAGAAAACATGGGAATGGGCACCCACATAACAGTCTGGCCACTTTTCCATATAACTGCTTGGGTCTGCTCCAGTCCCTAGTCACCTCAGATTTTTCAGAACCTGGAGATGTCACCAGTGAAAGCTGTGAAACAACAAAATGGCAGCCTATCCCTCCCTCTGGAGCTTTGTCCCAGGGAGGCACAAACCTGTTGCCAGCCCAAAGCACCTGTAGGAAGTGGCTGGAGACCCCAGTTGGGAGGTCCTGCCCAGGGAGAAAGAATGGGATTGAGACTCACTTTAAAAAACAGTCTAGCCACATCTTGGTAGAGCAGCCGTGCTATGCTGGGGGTCCACTTCAGCTCCCCCCTCCTATTGTTTCAGACATTCTGAAGCCCAAAGGCTGGAAATACTAAGTCACTCAAACAGCAAAGATGGCAGCCTGCCTCTCCCTCTCAAGGTGCTGTCCTATGGGGAATTCGGATCTCTGTTAGCTAGAGACCTTGGGTGGGGGTGGCTGGAGGCCCCGGTTGGGAGTTCTTGCCCAATGAGGAGGAATGGGATTGAACACTCACTTAAAGCAGCAGTCAGCCTACATTTTGGTAGAGCAGCTGTGCTGTACTAGGGGATGCTTTTTGCCCTGGGTCGGCTTAGACTCTCCAAAGCCTGAAGGCTGGAACAGCTAAGACACCCAAACAGCCAAGATGGCAGCTCGACCACCCCCCACCCCCAAAGGAGCTCCTTCTTAGAATAGTGCAATGCCGATACTGGTAGTTAGCTGGAATTCCAAGCCAGTGGGTCTTACCTTGTGAGGTACTGTGGAAGCGGGGCCTGTGGCCTGTTGCTGCTCATCCCGTGGATTCAGTATCTTTCCTAGGGATATATATATGAGTCTAACCTTCCACTTTGATGGAGCTGCAGCTACTTCTGTCAGAAAGCCAGAGTATCTAAGGCTACAGGGTCTCCGCACACACCTGAGTAGCTGCATGTGTGGAGATTCCATGTAGCTCTGTCTGTCAGATTGAAGACTGAAGTACCTGGTGGAGTGGGTTCAATAGGAAATCTCCTGACTTGAGGGTTACAAAGATCTTTGGGAGAAGCATGGTTTCCCAGGGTCACGCATTCACTCACCACTTCCCTGGTCAGGGATGTTGCTCCCAAGTGGGTGGTTGTCCTATCTTGCTTTACTTCATTGTCTGTGGGTCAGGTTGTTTTCTTGATTAGTTCCAATGTGAGTATCTGTATATCTCATTTGAAGGTGTATTTGCTTGCCCCTTCTGATTTGGTTCCTATCTACTTACATAACTATATTTGCATACTGTGATCAATATTATTATTAAATAGACATATTGTACATGCTGCCCTTGAATTTACCATAGTCTATTTAATAGGTCCACTTATTCGAAGCTGTTAAGTTTTGTTTGTGGCTACTGTGAGATGATTTAGTGACTGGGAATACTATGCTCTAATCTGCCTCATTCCAGTGGCCAGATTTAGTCATGTGACTGTGTCTAGGCGCAAGGGAGATGAGAAACATGATCTATCTGCCTCACTGTTGTGCTTCTGTGGCTTTCCAAGTGTGAGCAGAAAGAACAAAACTGAAATAATTGACTAAAACTTAAAACATTTGGAAAGTAAGGTAAGCTAACTGAAAAATAAATAATCTTATTTAAATCACATAATGGTCTAAATTTCTCCAATGAGCATATTAAAAAAATAAAATAAGTGTGAATAATTACTTTGTACCAATCATACTTATAACTGACCTATTTTGGTAAAGTAAAATTTAACCAATTACTTAGATTTACTTTATTCATATTTATTCTATCCAGAGTATTTTAATACCTATCATATTGCTTCTTTTAAGTTTCTAAAGGAAGAAGCAAGTCTTAAAATAGAACTTAAAAATTAAACCAAAAAATCATAAACAAAAGACATTAGTTGTAACTGCCCCAAATCCCAGAAGTGGGGGGAAAACTCTCAAGTTTAAGCAGACTTATTTTATCTCTGATGTTGTTTCTCTTTGATATTCTTTCCACTGCAGCAAAGGATTCTGATAAAATCAGATGTAATTGAGCAAAATGAAAAATTATGTCCTTCTATGCAAAGGTTGCCAAAATACATTTGAATTTTTTTTAAATCTTAAATTGTTTTTTCTCTTTTATATTCAAGGCATGTCTATGGATGATGTTGCAAATTTTCTCATGTCCATGACCTTGTCTCTGTAATCTTTGTAGATGGCGATTTTTACAAACACTATTGTATTAGAATTTTCTATAGTGCCTGGATGGCAGCAGATAAAATTGGAATTGGAATAGTTCAATTGGGATGGTGGTTTGGCTAAACACAAAGTTAGAGAACATGAGCCACAAACTCAGGATCTATGAGGAGTGAAGCATTGTCTTATACGCTGCTATGTCCTTGACACTTATAATTCCTATTGCAGAGTAGATATTCAATAATTTTTTGATAAATGAAATAATAATAATATGATTTATCCTGAGAGCTTCGGGATGTATATACTTTAAGCTTTTGGTTGAGAAATAAATGGCACACCTCATCTTATGCCATTGCTATTTATAGAAAGAGGCAGTTGTTCTATAGTGGCAAAATAAGCTTATTATGGAATTAGACTACCTGGATTCAAATACCTGCTCTGCTACTTACAAATTTTGTGACGTTGGGCAAAATGTGAACCTCTGTGTAATAGTTTATCAACTAAAAAATAAGAGATTATAACAGTGCATATTTAGTAAGGTTGATGTGATAATCTAATGTGTTTCTATCAGTGCCTGAGGCAATATAAGAACTGAATGGACAGTGCTTAGCTCAGTTAATGAAATGTATAGTTAAATTGTGTGCCCACTTATCTCAATAGTCTAATATTATTAACACTTGATAAGTAAATCCAAATATATATGGCACTAAGGTCATTAGTGTTTAATAAATTAATCAGCAGTTTATCTCTCAGAAAAAAATTTTAAAAAGTAAATGGCTTAAGGTTTACATTTCTAAAATATTTTGAAATTAGTCACTTACTCTTTGTGCTTTTCTTTTATTAGAAGTTGTCTCCTATATAGCTTTCCTGTGTCAGTCAGATGAGATTACTTCTTATCATATTTCATAACAAGTAATAGAAATAAAATGTAAATTGGAAGATTGATTGATAGATGATAGGCAGATAGAGAAATACAATTTTAATATTTCAGAAAATACTAATATTAAGTTGTCCAAAGATGGAGGCCAGGATATAGATTTTACTAATGCTGTACAATGGAAATATGGACGATGAAGAGATGACTTTCAATAAAGCAGTATACTTTCAAACTCCACTTTCTTTAGAAATTATGAATAAGATTCTATTTGGGCTTGTGTCAAAGTAATTTTCCAGGGTGGGAATCTTGCTGCTAGTCATTTTTATTCATTTTATTTGTTTGGATTCACCTTTTTAGTGAAAATTACCCATTGGTTTCCAGATTTTCTCAGTTGAATGAACATGGTAAACCCAATCCCCAGGTTTCTGAAGTGGAAAGGTAACTGTTAATGTCATCAGCCTGGGAATGTGAAGCTGAAATTGGTGATATACAAACAGTGCCAGTAGTCACTTTCCATATAGAAATATGATGCAAGGGTTTCCAAAGAGTTTCTTTATAAAAGTAGTAAAATAGCTTTTCATTGTATAACCTGATCATCTTTTTCAAAGAAAGTATAGCTGGTTGGTCATTCTGAATAATGAGAGATTGAATTTATTCTATAGTTCAGTGAGGAGTGCAAAGAGTAGAATATTATGGTAATAACCTTCTTGAGTTTGCATTTATATCATTGTAATTCTGCTGTTCTTAGGCAGAAGTTGGTAAAGATTTAGGAACTTTACATGATTCTTCAAAAAACTCCAAGAAAAGAAATCAGTAACATTTAAACTAATAAGACTTTTTAAATTAATGCATTTCATATGAATAACTACTTTGTGGAATTCTTAATGTTTTCGATATAGTCTTGTAACAATACCTCTTATTTCTCTTATCCCAAGAAAGAATACAAAAATTCAAACAAGTTTGAGGAAATGTGCAATTAATCCTGGTCCTTCTGGAATATTCACATCACAGTGCATTATTGTCTCCATTTGACAATTGTAATTATTTGAGATCTCTAATGGATATTATCATTCTCAGATAATAACCAAATGAGGACAAGATAATATGTTCTTGGAAATTTATCATATAAATTACAAAATATATTCTTAAAACAGGAAAAAAGAGATGATAGAAGAGTTAGAGTAGCTTTCAAATGGTGTAATATTATTAATATTGTGGGTATAATCATACATCTATGAGCTAAGTAGACCTAGACAACTGTGTTAGTTGTATCTTGCAACTGGTTTTTCCAACTAATTTAACCACTCTATTTTGTTTTTTGATCATTAAAATTAGAATAATGACATTATAATGATGTCATGAGATTGTTATGAAAATTACATGAGGCAGTTACGTGGATTCTATGAGATTATAATAGGTGAGTTTAGATACATCACTTTTTAATTTGAAATCACAAAAATTTATCATAAAGGATTTGCTTTTCACCCACAAATATTTTTTTTCCTGAAATAGGACAGACATTCCTATTTCTAATATTGAGTTTTTAAAATAATAACTATGTAACACTTACTGAATAACCAAAAAATCAGGGGTGGTACTAAAAATTTTATGGCTGGTAGGATATAGATAAGGTCAAACCAAAACAGATGCCAAGTATGAGCTGCCAGTAAATAAAAACTATTACAAAACAGCTAATTATCCACCCAACAAAAATATAAATATACAGAGAAAATATATATGTAATTTACAAAAAATGTGCATAGATTATGAACATCTTAATGATTTCCATTGAAAATGTGTATTTTGACACCATAATTTCTGTTTGTTTTTGTTTATTATTTTGTCTTGTTCTTAGATGGGAATATATTTTTATATATTTAATAAATATAAAATAACATCTTATTAAAAATATGTAATATTTATAAAATACATATTATATATTCAATATAGTTTTTAAACTAGTCTAATATGCATTGATAGGTGTGTCTTGCTTAAGATTATAGCTGCCATTTATTAATTGACTGCATCAAATAAAAATCATTTATTTTTATTATTTATAAATATATTAGTTGTGAATTAATAATTTGACTACATTAAATTTTTTCTCTATATTGCAATAATTGTTATATGGGGTTTCCTACACATTTTACTATCTTTTCTACATTTTAGAATTTTTGTTAAGTTTAATAAAATATTGACAGTTATTTGGAAATTTGCTTTATATTCTGGAATAAAGGTTGGCAGACTTTTTCATTAAAAAGCTAGATAGGCTGGGCACAGTGGCTCGTGCCTGTTATCCCAGCACTTTGGGAGGCCGAGGCGGGCGGAACACAAAGTCAAGAGATCGAGACCATCCTGGCCAACATGGTGAAACCCCGTCTCTACTAAAAATACAAAAATTAGCTGGGTGTGGTGGCTTGCGCCTATAGTCCCAGCTACTTGGGAGGCTGAGGCGGGAGAATCTTTTGAACTTGGAAGGTGGAGGTTGCAGTGAGCCAAGAATGTGACACTGCACTCTAGCCTGGTGACAGAGTGAGACTTTGTCTCAAAAATAAATAAATAAAATAAAATAAAATAAAATCTACATCATATATTGTATAGGTTTGGGAAACATACAGCATTTGGCTTTGATTCAACCCTGCTGTTGAAGTTGAAACAGCCTTAGATAAAACGTGAATGAATTTGAGTAACTGAGCTAAAATAATACTAAATTTACAAAAACAAGTTGCTGGGCTAGATTTGGCTTACGGGCCATAGGTTGCTGAATCCCTGTTCTGGAGTATTATTTCCCCACCCATAGAGATGTCTATGGAAGAGTAATCTGGATTAGTCAGGATTCTCCAGAGAAAGAGAACCAACAAGATATATACATATAGATATGAGAAGATGTATTATGGGAATTGGCTCATGAAATTACAGAGGTCAAGGAGTCCCACAATCTGCCATCTGGAAGCTGGAGAACCAAGAAAGTCAGTGCTATAATTCAGCCCAGATCTGAAGCCCTGAGAACGAGAGGAAACATGGCATAAGTCTCAGAATTCAAATGCTTAAGCACTTGAAGTTCCCATGTGTGAGAACTTCTCCCAGGAGAAGAAGGATGTCCAGCACCAAAAGAGATAGAAAATGTGCCCTTCTTCTGTCTAATTGCTGTATCCAGGACTTTAGTCAATTGAATAATGTCTAACTCTGTTGGTGGGAAGAGATCTTTATTTATTCTACTTATTCAAATGCTAATTTTCTCTAGAAACACCCTTGCAGACACACCCAGAAATAATGTTTTAAGGGATGCTATCTGGGCAACCCTTAATCCAGTCAAGTTAACACCTAAAATTAACCACTACAGGACATCACAGTCAAGTTGAAACATAAAATGAGCCATTGTATCTGTTTTGTTTACTACCTTATAACTGGTAAACAACAAAATTCCTGGATATAGTATGAATTTAATAATTGTATGGGAAGGGAATAAATAAAATAATGTCTTCTCACTGGAAGCATTATTAAATATTTTAGTTTATAGAAATTATATTTAAACTACAATGCAATAGTATATATCCTACTTTCAGCAAAGCTTAAACTCTATTAAAATGTTCCTGGTCATAGAGGATAACCTATTTCCTCAGTGAGAAAAGTATGATTGCATATCACTCTATGAATAATGTATTCAGTCATCCACATATACTACTAATAGCTTATACAATTTAATAAGAAGTCTATAACATAAGAAGAAACAAAAAATACTGCCATTAGGTATCCTTAATTTCTATATTTCATACTGATGGCTGTATGTAAATATTTGTCATGGGAATATATCATTAGCTAATATATATGTTGTATATGAAAGTTTCTCAGAATTTTGAAGCAAATATTCTCACTTAAACACAACAAAATACAATGCTATTTTGTACTAAATTTAATTGTATAAGAGAGAGGTTTCTTCTGAAAACTCAGTTTATTTTATGTTTTATTCAGCATTTCAAATTTTCTACATAAAAGTTACTTAAGAGCAAATTTATTTGAGCAAGTTACAACATATTTTAGTAGTTAATTGTATTAATATTAATATTTGATTCAAGCCTACTAATATTCCTTATTGTAATCAGAATATGTATGTCTTTGTTATTATTCATTGTTAACATTCTTTGAACAAATCACATGGGAATAAAACATTCTTTAGCACATTGAGAGTGCAATCTGAAATAAGGTGTTGTTTTTGTGAGATCCATAAGCATACTGGTGTAATAATCATAAACAGAAAGTTATCTATAATAGCATTTTTCCCTCAGGAAAATTTATATTTATGTAATATTATGTATTAACACAGATATATATGAGAAATACTAGTCTATAAGAAAACTGTGTTAGAGCTTACCTTTTAATAAAATTAATTTTCATGAATTATCTGATTTAGAAACTGGAAATTTTTCCTAGCACACCAAGTTTCACTTTATGATTAAAATGCATGCCATAAAATCTGTAATGTTTATATTATTGCATAATCATTGAGCTTGAAGTAGCCTCAAGTGTTATCTGAAAATTAATACAATAACTTCTTTGTAGATTGCAAAAATTATCATATTTATTGGTACCATTTTTGACCATGAGAAAGCAATACAAATGAATGATGATCAAAATTCCCAGGCCACGTTCACTTCAGTAGTCATTCAATACCCAAGCAAATACCTTAGTGGTTTTCATGAATGTCAACCGAGTTTGACGATTTTAAGTAAATTCCTCAAGTACAGTGAAATAATTGTCATATCCAACATCATCTGTTTTAGTTTTTAAATTTTTTATGCTAGCAAATTTAGGTGAATAAATGAAAGCTCTATTTGCAACTATGTATTAGTAAGAAACAAGACATAAAGACACTAAAGAGGAAAAACATTAAAGATTTAGTATAGTCTATTGAACCACAATCTCTTTATGTTTTAACAAAATGTTCCCCACAATGCACAACCGCAAGTTATGACTGCCACTCTATTCTCTATTGTGGCCATACAATCCAGTACTGTGGCCCAGATCTTACCTATGCATCCTAGCTTTACATCTCCTAAGAAATGTATCAGGCATTTTCACTAGGATGTGCTGTACTCGTCCAAAAGTGTATGATTTAAAAATTCATATAATTTTTTTCTCCCTGAGTATTTTTATCTCTGAATAACTAAGACCAGAAAAGTTAAATTTTCTTTTAGGAAAAGTCCCACCAACAATCATTAATGCGTCAAAAATGTTAATTTCTCTGTGATCTTCATTGATGTCTTTTGTGCGGGTCAAGATCCTAACTCTTTATTAATAAGATACCCAGCAAAAAATGGCAATACTTTAAGTTTAATCAAAATATCACGAACGTTACTGTCAACTCCATCTCATTGATGTAGGAACTGAGGTTTAGACAGCTTTGACACTTTGCTCAAAACTGCACTGCTGATGAGACTGCGAGAGAGGCTATAAAGAGAAAAAGAAACATAGACAATTAGGGAGAAAAAGGAATAAGGAACGTGTTGGAGAGAGACAGACTACACAACTGAGAGAGTAGAAGAGAAGTAAAATGATGAGGTATTGCATATGCCAACAACTGAATAACACTACCAAATATTGACGCTGTAAAAGATAAATATTAAATACTACAGAACATGGATCATTTTATTTTCATTTTTAAATTTTAAAAATTGTCACTTTGAAATCACTATGATTTTCTTTGATTTAGCTAATATAATTTGTATCTACTATTAATAATCTTTATAATCTTTAGGATTTTGAGAATGTTTGCAAAAATATTCTCTCTATGTTCGTTTATCATTATTGTTCATTTCTACCCTTCTCTATCAGCACTATCCAGTAGCACTTTCTTCTCTGTCTAATATGGAAGTCGGTAGCCACCTGTCATTATTGAACAGTTGAAATCTGCCTAGTTAGACTGAAGAACTTAATTTTTAATCAATTTAAGTATAAACTGTCTGAATTATCTTCTGAAAAATGACACCAGTAGCTTCTCACTTGGTATCTGCTACCTTAACCATTTAAACATTATTTTATTCCACTTAGGACTCTGCTTTGTGTGTGCGCGCATTTGTGTGAGTGCGTTTACATCCCTTTGTTGTCACCCCTATGTAGTCTTACAATTGGCAGTGCTGTCCCATGCAGTCGATTCTGATTCTGTGGGTAGACTGCGTCCTAGAGAATGGCACTCACAGAGTACAGTATTGCTGCAAGGCTGGTGCTTTATCAGCTCCTTCAGAAGATCACTCCTATCCCATATCTGGTAAACTACTTCTGGATGGTGTGATAACTCCTTTGCTATGAAGCATGTCTGCTATTTAAATGCTATATTACGGTGTGGTATTCTATATCTATAGATAAAACATTCCGTTAGAACCTGAATAGTGCTGCTGGCTGAGGATCTGATAAGCAGGAAAGGCAAATCCACATCTGGAATACATATCTATTCTTCTCAGGATGAACCTCTGGCCTATTTAGAATAGAAGAAAGGAACCTAATATAGTTAACTTGCAACCATGTGGCCAAATTAGTATTCTCAGACTAATGAACTCTTGCTCATTTGGTTTCGTGTTCTTACCCCAATGATCAAGCCGACTGATATCCCCAAATCCAATCCCACTGGTACTGCATAGGTTCCTACTTGCACTTGCTAGCAACACTGGGATATAAAGCCTTTTTTTTTTCCTCATTATTCCCAGCACATCTCCAGCTTGCATATGCTTTGATTTAATATTAGTGGACCTGGAAGTCAGAAGCCTGAAATCTGGGAGTAGAGGTGAGAGAAATCATGCCTTGAGCAAGAGACATCTCCCCTGAAGTGTATTTTCACACAGGGGAAATGCTAATTCTTTTTTTTTTTTTTTTTTTTTTGAGACGGAGTCACGCTCTGTCGCCCAGGCTGGAGTGCAGTGATGCAATCTCGGCTCACTGCAAGCTCTGCCTCCCGGGTTCACGCCATTCTCCTGCCTCAGCCTCCCAAGTAGCTGGGACTACAGGCGCCCGCCACCACGCCTGGCTAATTTTTTGTATTTTTTTAGTAGAGACAGGGTTTCACCGTGTTAGCCAAGATGGTCTCGATCTCCTGACCTCGTGATCTGCCCGCCTCAGACTCCCAAAGTGCTGGGATTACAGGCGTGAGCCACCGTGCTCGGCCGGGAAATGCTAATTCTTATTAGCAAGGGGTGCACTTGCTTTTTGGGCTCTGAGAATTAAAGAAATCGGCAGAGCCATACGCTTATTGGAATCTGCCCAAATGTATTCATCTTATGTGTGAGAAGCCCAGACTTTCTCTACCAGGACCCTGACCTTGGCATAACAGACTTGCCTTGGCTGATAATTCAATCATCTTTGATGGTTTTCAGCCATAACTATCAAATTCTTAGTAAGCCCATCACTGGTGTCCACACTTCTGCTAGAAAAGATAAAGGCCTCTTTATGTGCTGCAAAGTGTCTCTTTGTCACTCAAAAATCACTTTTACTTTTGATAGTCACCTTCAATTTCTTATTTTCCCTCTGAAAAGAATCAACACACTTTAGTTAAAGTGAGACATCTTTAATATATTTACAGTTATTTCCCTCTAATGCCTGAATCTGGATTTAGTGGCAAAGGCAGGTTACTTCATTGCCATATTTTTTTCCAAATCACAGCCTAAAGAATTTTGAATCTTTGGACTACTACTTTGTGCTAGGAACTATTCAGATCCCACGTACTCCATCAGCCAGTTGGCAAGTGGTCCAATCTCTAAGCCTCATCATGTTGTCGATTTCTGAGACCACTTCTGACGCAACTACTGTGTCAGTTTTTTTAAAAAACCACAGTTCAAGATAAAGTTAGAATTGCAAGTGATTTATTGTGAGTCAAGCCTGTGCCAGACAAAGTTGAAAGAGAATGTATAGACAGGAAGAGCTTCAGGCTGTGGTGCAGGTCTGCTACCTACAAAAGGAGAGAAGAAAAGAATATTTCAGAGAAGCCCAGAATCTAGAACAGCTCTGAGAAAGTCCCAGCCATTCTAATGTGGAGTTCAAGTGCAAATGTTGCCCATTAGAGGAGGATGGCATTGAGCTGAAACTGTGTGCTGCCAGTAGCCTACCATTTTCAGTTTTTTTTTAGAGCTGTTTGGAGACAGCGTAGCCTTGGTTCAAACGCTAGAATTGATGCTAAGAGAAGTGCAAACGGGGATTACCATGTAACTGCATTTCTCTTATGAAGCTCCTTTTTGAAAGAAAATCCTGTGGGGGTACTTCCATGTCTGTCACATGTTGTGTATATGTAGAAAGGTCTATGTTGTTTATATTGTCACACATCTTTACCTTCTAGTTATTCATTTATTTATTCATTCATCCAACATGTGTCTGAGTACTTACTTTGTGCCAGACAATAGGGGTTGAGTGGTGAGCAAGAATGTTCTTTCTATGATTAAGTAATTCTAGATTATGAGAAGGACTAGAAAGAAAATACATGAATACTGTGTAAAGAGTAAATACACCAAGGAAAGAAGAGTGAGGCTGTTTGGCTGGTTGGTTAGAAAATTATTTCTATGGTGGCATTTAATTTGAAAACTAAAGAATATGTATAAACTGGCCATTGCTAGATCAAGGGAAAAAGCATTTTAGCTAAGTAAAAAAAAAATAAATGTGAAGCATGAAATAGAAAGAGCATGGTGTGCTCCAGGAATTGAGAAAAAAAAAAAAAAACTAGTATGAATCGAAAATACTACATAAGAATGAGAAAAGAGGAAGTAGGCAGATTATGAAGTCTCTATAAGCTCAGGTGGAGAATTTAACTTTACTTCATATGCCATGAACTATCTACAAATTGTTTTGGCCTGGTAAATTATCTGATTGACTCTCTTTATTGAATAACTTGTTGTTTCGTTGATAAATTCAGAGGCAACGATGGAAGCTAAAATACAAAAATCCATCCTGAAGATACTATAGTATTGATGAAGAGAGATAGATAAAACTATTCACAGACATAGGTGTTCAGCTAATGTATGCAAATCTATTTGAGTTGCTAATCTGAATATGCGCTGAATCATTGTTTTCTAATCTCCAAGTCATATATATACAGAAAATCATGAGGGCATCTAAATTAGCCTAAAGAAAAGATCGCTGACAACACTTAACCCTTCATGGTAATTGAAACGGTTAGGAATTGAAACTATTAGGAAAATGACGGCTTAGTGAATATCTAGACTAGCCTATTAAAGTAGCATATGCCTACTGGCCTATTATGCATAAATGTCAGATTTATACAACTAACTCCTTTGTATCAAATCATAATTATCTCTGTGCTTATCACTGGTGTCTAAAACTCACAGTGTTATGTTTTTTCCCACTGATTTCCTTGGTGTTTCTTTACCAGTAGAATGTGATCCTCTTTAAGAGAAAAGAGGTCTTATTTACAGTTATGTCTTTATGTTTTAGCTCATTTCCCAACATAAAATACATCTTCATTAAATGTTTTTTAAGTAAAAAATGAAATACTGATTTAATAGTTTTGAAAACAATCTGGTAATACTTGCTGTGCATATTTGCTTCGTTAGTGACATATGTTATTTAAATAACAGTTATCATTCAGTATTTGAAAATTAGATTCATATATGTATGGTGAGATCTAATATGGAACCTTATTACTTGTTTGCTTGCTGATTCTTGATAGATCATGAGAAAATAAATCAGGTGAGGATGCAGATATAGGTATCAGTTGACAGGGAGGGACAAGGAAAAGTTAACAAAGCCACTGTTCATTGATATCAGGATATGACTGGGAAATGACACTTCAAGGTAACTTAAAGAAATGTCTCAGAAAATGGACAGAGGAAAATGATGGGTATTTTTAAAGTCCAAGTGTAATAGTCAACATGTGACCAAGAAAACAGAGGCCACTAAATGCCTCGCAGGTTTGAAAGATGTAATATAAGGACAAGGACTTACACCACTGTTGGAAACACTAGGGAAACAAAGGTCAGAGAAACCATCATAAAGTTCCGAAAATCTGTTATTAAAGCTGTTATTATAGAGCAAGGAAGTCACCACAAAATATCTTAACCTTAAGTTCTAAAATGGATGCTTCTCAGGAGCTCACTAAGAAGTCCCTATAAATTATATTTACCCTTGCTTCTGGTTGTAAATATTTTTTAGGGCATAATCTTTTTCTTCCCTTTTGCCCTCCGAATCTCATTAGAGTACCTCACATTGAAAACTCTGAACTAGAATCACATATGGAAAGGAATTTGGGAAAATGTCACTCCTGGCGTCGCTTATGAGATGCAGAGATTATAGGTCAAAGAAGAAGGTCAGAATGATGTTATATCAAAATCAGACATGGCACAAACCAACCCTTTGCCAACCCAGTGTTTATATCCAGCCCTTTTAACCACACATAATTTCAGAATAAAGTAAAACATACAAACACATTATTATTCTTCCAAACTGGAAGCAATTATTTCTCGTGTAACTGAAGATGTACTCAAACTTTCCCTAAAAATGGAGACACAAAGCACAAAATTTAATTTTATCAATCTATAAGTGATAATTGTATTTTTGGTAGCTCAGTTACAATCATTCTTAGAAATACTGTTACTTAAATATTGAATTGTATGTTTCAGGATAAATAATCACCTTGTTAATTCAAGACAAATGGGTAAAAGGATCATTGTTTGTGTAAAATCTATGAATAACATAATAGAAAACAGGTAGCCTAGCTACCACCGTCTTCAATCCTGCAACTGGCCATGTGGTCATAATTTGTAATATAATTTTCTTTCTTCATTGTGCATTACTTGTTTCTTTTCTCCTTGTTGGAAAGCTCAATTGGTTCTTACTTGAAGAGGTACTCTAAAACTTTCTTCCTGAAGGGATTTGACAATCCTGCCTGTTTTCAATAACTAGATTTTCATTAATTTTTTTCTGTGAGCATGGGATAAAAAGCAAAGGCCCAGATAATCTTCTGGGTTGCAAATATATCTCTTCTTGATTTTATTGTGTAGTAACCGTTCTGTTTCTTCCCGAAAATAACAATCAACCTAGTTAGTACAGTAACTCGCTTAATTGTCTGTAGTTTCAATGGCAAGGGTTGTTCAAAATGGTCAGGTGATGATCTAAGCTTCCAGTTTAATGGAAACCTTATAGGCTCCTTTCATCTGGTAGATCTTACCGATTGGAGATAAAAGGACTTTTTTTTTTCTTTTTTATTTGCTAGTGTATGCCTATAATTAGAAGTAATAGAGGGAGAGGTCACTCCCATTTCCACATCTTTGTTTTCATATATTTCCATATCCTGGCTATGGGGAAAAAGGCACATTGTATTGGTTGCTGGTAAAAAGGCATGAACTACATCATAAACTACATGCTGGTAACAAGCATAAACTATATCACAGGACAGCACTTCAACAGTGATAGTGGTCACCACTCAGCCAGTGCCATAAATGAGTTCACAGTAGACCAGTCTATCAGGCAAGCTGCTTTGGGGAAAGAGTTGTGTAAAATATTTTAAAATTATCTGACCTTAGTCTTACTACCTCACTTTATTTTCTCTATTGTGAGTTTCCTGGACAAAATTGATATTTTGAGGAATAAAATGGAGATGAACAAAATATTATGTAAATCCATATGATGGTGCTTTTGAGATAGGTATTTTCAGCTAGAAAGTCAAATCTATATCCAGAAAGTCGAATCTATTTCCAGAAAAATTACCTCTTCTAGTGATGACACATCAATGCCCTCTATTTGATGGAGGGGTCCAGTGTACTCAACATGCCAACATACTGGATAATATTGGAATACGGTAGCTCAGTTTTGTTCTCCGCTGTTAACAGGTTAGAACTAAGCATTGGCCACAGCAGGATCTGTCTTTGTGAAGCTTGGAATTGTTACAGAGACTTCTTTGTCTCCAGTAAATCTAGCAGCTTTATGGATTATTTGGTTAATGGGGGCCAATAGCATGCTGAATGATGTATAAGTCACCTGTAACATACACAGACTCTCCTAAGCATGATGTCTTTCTTGGTGGTTGGAAATGCCATTTATAGCATGGCCTTAACATTGTAGGGAATATGTCAACATACTTCAGTCCACTGGAAGCCTAGAAACATTACTGAGCTAATGGGCTTCTGATCTCCGGGGTCACAGTTCACACTCTTTTTCATACTTGCTTCTAAACCAGGCATGTAAGGTACTCAGTATTAGTTGGGGACCAGTTATAATCAATGTTGTCTCATTTTTATTGCACACCTATCCAACTTTCTACTGATAGCCTGTGTGCTTTCTCTAAACACACTTTGCTAAACTTTCTGCACACAGAAAATATTGTAGAATTGACATCCTTCCCTCAGAAGCAGACCTCAACCAAAGCCTAAAGAAAAACAGAATACACATACTTCAGCTCACTTGCCCTTTAAGCAGGATAATTAGTAAATACATGTTTTATTCTGACTTCTGGACTTTCTCAGTGGGATTAGGCTCCAAATGCTTAGTGATAACTTGACTGATAACAACCCTTTATAGGCTACCTTCCTTTTTTTGGTACTATGACCTGATTTTTCTACCTGAGCTGACCTTCAAAGTGAACTACATAGAATCAAGATGTGGTCTCAAGACCTGGCTCTGAGAAAGGCAAATCAAGACACTATGTTTTCCCAGGAATACCTTAATAAATTAATCAATGTCAACAACAATTAATCTCATATATAAATTGATCTGGCTTCATGGTCACACATAATGTTAGAAACGATTAATTAAATGTAATATAGAATGGTCTTGCCTGTTTGCTTGTGGGCTGGATAGTCCATAAATGGGCAGATATACAGATATGTCCCTTTGGCACTTTTGATATTTCAGAGACTAAGCAGAGTTAATACAAACTCATGTTTTTATGTCTACTAATTTTCATTGGATTTTCACTATTTCTTTCTCTATATCATTCTATTAACTGATTCTGCAAAATTCTATTTAGGTCCAGGCCTTTAAGTAAGGTATAGAAAATTTAAGAAATTAAAATTTATTTTTCTAGTTTTACCAGTACTTGATTGCATAATCTAATCTTGTAATATTTTGTAACTTAGTATAAACACTGACATATCTAAGGAACTGTAAAAGACTCTTTTATTTGCACACTGAAATCAAGCTTCCAATATCGGTGCAATAGTTTCATGGTTAGTTACTACTTGCCAATAATGTGTCCCAAACTAGAAATCATTTCAAGTGGAGAAGAGAAAAAGAAATAAACAGAAAAAGAGAGAGATAGAATGACACATCTGCACAAATAAATTTGAAACTATGTCAATTACTTGAAAAATCAATTTAATAGTAAGCCTGGTCTTGGTGTGTTTGGTAATTTAAGTTTAAATAACCATTTATATTATGGAGTTATATTTCTTTCATTTAATCAGTAGTATTATGTAATGGCTGGAGAAAAGCCTTAGGGTACTGAAATAAGAAACAGTTTTAACTTAATAATTATATGATTGATAAAACCTGTTTGAGACAGAAAACTTAATTCTATGATCAAAGGCAATATCACCGAGAAGCCTTATAGCACTTTCATAGTAGAACAATGGGAGATATGCAATTCTGCTTAAATTTATCCCACTAAACAGTTTATAATGAAATACACTGTCACAAGTTCCTTTTCTTCTTTTAAATTGGTAAATAACAAAATAAGGATTTCAACAAGATGGCATAAATTGCCATTCAAACTGAATAATTCCTTTCAAACTGTATATATAAATAATCCACGCTTGACTTTTTGTAACAACTTGAAGTAAATCATGTGTATATGTTTTCAAAGATTTATAAGATATTTGTTTGATTATGAAATTTACAAGTTTATAAGTTTTTAGTGGCAACATTTAAATTAGTCACTGGCTTACTATAAAGAGTTATACAAACATATTTTATATATGCATATACTAAACCTAAGATACTCTGAATATTTTATTTACTTTTAGGAGTGTCATGCAGTTCCTTGATGTCATGAGAGCTACTTAATGACATCAGAAGTGTATATTTTCTAAAATATTAAATGCGTATGTATGTTTATAAGAGATTACATTCAAGTTAACTCATTTTGATCATTCTATTCCATTCATTTTAATTAAAATGTTATATTTTATTTCCTATTGTCTTAAAATGCCATTTCCACAATTTAAAATATAATAACAAATTTGTTAAAATTTCCTATCAAAATGATAATCACATTGTCAGTTTTGATTAATTGAAAGAATATGTACTCAAGAGTCATAGAAAACCAGGTTTGGATTCTAGAATCTTGTAATATGGATTCCAGAGTAGAAGAGTAGAAAATCGGACTGGCTATTATGAAAACTTTCTCAGCCCCAATTATTGCTATTGTTTGTTTGTTTGTTTAATATTACATAGAATAATGGTTAGGATAATCATGGATATTTAAGGCACTGAATATATCACACCAATATTACTCAATATATAAAATGTATTATTGCATTTTATTCATATCGTATTTTTTTTTTTACCTAGTATTATTTACTTCCCTCATCCATGTACTAGTGAGTGATAGGAACACAAATAATAGTAGAAAAAAGATGTTCTGCTTGAAGTGTATAGTGTCCAGTACACAATATATTAAACATAAATATGCTAATATAGAATTATGCCCAGCGGTTTATGGAAACATAAAGGAGGAAGTTCTTAATTCTGCTTGAGCTGGTAGGAGAAAGACTTAAAGATAAGTTAATATTTGAGCCAAGTCTTAAGGGTGGAATTTGTGTTCTTCAGGTACATTGAGTTAGAAGGTAGAATGGGCAGGGAGGAGAAGATTAAAATGAATAGAAAGTTTTCTAGCAGAGGAAACAGCATATGGAGCAAAAATAAGACTGACATATTTAGCTACCTGATTCTGGAATGTGTGCAACAAAAAGATTTTATGCCATAAGGAGTCACATAAGCTGTCTTATTCTGTTTTGTGTTGCTATAAAGGAACACCTGAGGCTGGTAATTTATAGAGAAAAGAAGTTTATTTGGCTCACCGTTCTGCAAGCTGTACAAGTCGCATGGATGGCACCAGTGCCTTCATCTGGTGAGGGTCTTAGGTTGCTTCCACTCAAGAAGGAAGGTGAAGGGGAGCCGGTGTGTGCAGAAATCACCTGACAAGAGAGGAAGAAAGAGAGGAGGGGGTGCCAGGCTCTTTTTAGCTGCAAGCTCTTGCAGGAACTAGTGAAGCAAAAACTTGTTCACCCTTGAGGGAGGGCATTAATCTATTCATGAGGGATTGCCTTGACATAACCAACCTACCGTTAAGCTCCACTTCCAACAGTGGGATCATATTTCAACATGAGATTTGGAAGGGACAAATATCCAAACCATAGCAGAAGCCCTCCGGAAAGAAAAAACAATAGCAGACCCATGGGTCACCCTCTCCCTACTTGGAGTTAATCTAATTGAGGCACCAATGTTTCTCTACCACAGCACCTTATAGACGTAGTATATATGAAGATTCCCGAGAAGTTATATTAAAATGCTCTTTAGCAGTGTAGGCCTAAATTTTTAGTTCACTTATTATAAATAAATATGTGATTTATAGCTATATGAATTTTAGCAGACTGAAATATGGAAAATACTTCTTCAGACTTTTCCTATTTGTGTGTCTGGTGAAGTATATACTCTAAAAAATCCAAACCAAAAGGACTTGCAGTGAGAACAATTCTCCACACATATTATAAAATTTCTTATGCTACTACAAAAACACATTCTTAGTTTGAAAGGAAAAACAAAAAAGAAAAAGAAGAAGAAGCCACATCTGACTGATTCAGCCCACTCCATAAAGAAATGCAGAGTTGATAGGGCGCGGTGGCTCACGCCTGTAATCCCAGCACTTTGGGAGGCTCAGGTGAATGGATCACCTGAGGTCAGGAGTTCGAGACCAGCCTGACCAACATGGTGAAACCCCTTCTCTACCAAAAATACAAAAAATTAGCCGGGCGTCGTGGCGTGTACCTGTAATCCAGGCTACTTGGCAGGCTGAGGCAGGAGAATCACTTGAACCCAAGAGGCGGAGGTTGCAGTGAGCTGAGACTGTGCCACTGCACTCCAGCCTGGGCGACAGAGCCAGACACCGTTTCGAAAAGAAAATAAATGCAGAGGCAGGGCGCAGTGACTCATCCCTGTAATCTCAGCATTTTGGGATGCTGAGGCAGGCGGATCACGAGGTCAGGAAATCGAGACCATCCTGGCTAACATGGTGAAACCCCGTTTCTACTAAAAATATAAAAAATTAGGTAGGCAGGGTGGCGGGTGCTTGTAATCCCAGCTACCTGCGGTGCTGAGGCAGGAGAATGGCGTGAACCCAGGAGGCGGAGCTTGCAGTGAGCAGAGATTGCGCCACTGCACTCCAGCCTGGGCAACAGAGCAAAACTCCATTTGAAAAAAGAAAAAAAAAAGAAATGCAGAGTTGATGTGTCCCTTGAATCATTATTGAGGTTCCGTTTTAGGTAAGGTTGTTGACTTGTGTGAACATGCTTTGATAATTCAATATGTGTGGTTATATATCATCTTACAATGTGGACTTAACTTTTGCCTATAAACTACCTGGAGGATTGAAAATTGTACATAAGAAAGTGACAAGATAAAATATATGTTTACATCCGTTTACATGCTAGACCCATCCGAAAAGTTTTATTGTTTATTGGTATTTAATACTCCTGGATTCCATACCATCTTAATTAAGCATGCTATGCACTGGCATCTTAAAGAACTTCTCTTCATGGTGTTCTAATTTGCAGCAAGAATTGAAATCCATAAATTTACATATGTCATTCTATTGAGCCCTCAAAAAAGTTTCATTTAAATAAATTTCCATGAACCTATTATTATTATGGAAAAACTTATTGAATCCTGTAATCTCCTCTTATGGTTATATGGAGTAGAAATACTTCACCTTTTCAAACTAAATGGTGTTAATTGTGTCAGAACTTTTTGCCTAAACAGACACAAAAATATAAATAATGACTAAACTAGTCAGTAAAACTTTTTTTTTTTTTCAGTGTTTATGTTTGGGTATTAGGGTCAGGATCAAGCATAACCATGACACACAGCATAAGTGCAAATCAGTGTTTATCTGGAAAAAAAATGTAACATAGAAAATCAATATAATGCTTTTAGTTCCTTAGTTTTCTCCATCTCACAGAAAGGAGTGCTTGGGCTAGGTACACAGGGAATGCTCTTGAAGATGATCTCCACCCTAGGAGAGAGCAGTGGGTACCAGATCCTTTGATCTGTCTGGTTGAGATAAGGCCATAAGGATAAAATGAACATTCTTCCCTCTGATTTTGTACTCTGGAGGAATCCATTTGCCAGTCATAAAAGGCAAGTAGAAATCAAATATCCTTTTAGGCTAATCCAGTTTAGTTCTGAGTCAATTCATTGCTAGTCTACCTTGAGGCATGGAATAGAGAAAAGCCATTATGGTTGTACAGAAGAAAAAAAAATTAAATAGGAGTGTTTCCATTCTACTTATGATAGAGTAGCTATTAGCAAGTTTGCCTTCTATCTTAAACAGCTATTAAATCTAGACAACATAGATAGATGATGGATAGCATAAGAGGAGAATAAAAGGTGAGTTTTCACATTTATTTCAGCATTTTCCCTGAGTATGTTTTTCAAAGGTGCACAGGAAAATATAAAGTAAGTTAAAATAATGGCTATAATGTTGCATGGATGAAAGAGAGATTGGAAACCAAGGCAGCTATAACAGCTAAGTTTTGGAGACAGGATACGAGAAAAGTAGAAACTACATATGCCAGTTTCCAATATCTGTGTAAAAATCCTTTAGTTGTCCTCAACTATACTTATTCAAGGCAAAAGTTTACATAGTTAGGAGAGAACAGATACTGGGAGACTGGGAATCAAATAACATATCAGAGGTTACACGATGCTGACAGTTCTTTGATGTATGAGCTCATTTTGGACAAATGTAACTTAGAGAGGATTCTGAATTTAATTGAGGCCTTGAAGAACACTAAGGAAAAGAACTAACAGAAATAAATCTGCCCTAGTTGACCCCAAACCAAGTCTCAACAGGGTTAAAAACCAAGTTTCAACAGGGTTAAGGGGATTCAAGAGAATTAGTCTGCATACCAGAACAATTATCAAAGAAGACAACATAACCAAAATCTCAGTAAGAAGTATCCACAATGTTCAGTAGATGGTAAAAAGCATGAGAGATGTTAAGAGATAGATCTATCAGGTGATATTCAGCAGGTAAAGTTGTCAGTGGAAGTAGAACCTGAAAATGATCCAGATATTGGGGTAAGCACAAGAATTAACACTGGGGATTGATTAGTTAAATAGAGAAAAGAGTTGACAAAAGGTATAAAAAAGCATGAGTTAGCAGCAGGCTATTGTAGTATTAGTGAACAGAAAATGGGATTCAAAAACTTGAGTAGAATCCAAGAGGAGACATCCAACATGGAACAGAGGAAGAGAAAAAAATGAAGAGAAAGAAAGATTATAATAGAGATGTAGTGCACGACAAACTAACAAACATAGAGTAAAAGAGGAGAGAGAAAAAATGGACAGAGCAATTTTATAAAATAAATAATGGAAAATAATTTTCAAAATCTTTAAAAAGGCCACCAAACTACCTATTCAAGAACATGAGTGAATAAACCACAAGAAGAAATGCAGAAGAAACTTACCTAGGAATATCATCACCAACTGCAGAGAATGAAATATAAATTGTAAATCCTAAAATCAGCCAATGAAAATTTTAAAAAGCATATTTTTATCAATAAGAAAAAAACCTGACTTTTGCACAGAAAGTTTGTCTCAGCAGAAGACTTTAAAGTGCTGAAAGACAATAGAATTATTAACAAAAATTCTATATCCAGTGAAAATGTCCTTCAAAGTAAAGATGGAATAATAATATTTTCAGAAAAATGAAAGCTAAGAGAGATTGTTTCAAAGTAGACCTTCAAAATGGAAAATGCATATATCAAATTAAAGCCAAAAAAGGCTAAGAAGAGATAAACATCACTGGAATGGTTTTTATATTTTATAATACTGTTAAATATAAAATGATTTTTATTTAAAGCAATATTAAATATACTATCTTGCATTATTGGACATGTGTAAACAAAATGCATAACTAAGATCATGAAAAAGCAGGTAGAGAAAATTAAGTAAATTAATTACAATGATTTTTACATTGTTTTTGATGCTGTAAAAATACTGACTTGTCTCTAATAATAAAAATATATATTGTTGTTTCTAGCATATTAAGGCTACGTTTTGAACTTCTAAGATAACCAGTAGATGTATAGTAATAAAAGGTAAAACAAAAAATCTAGTCTAGGAGGAAAAATAAGATAACAAAAATACATAATGTACAAGATGCCAAGAAAGGAAGAATAAAGGAGCATATGAGACATAGAACACAAAGAACAATATGGCAGATTTGAAACCAACTGTATCAGCAATTACATTAAACATAAATGATCTAAGCATTCTGATTAAAACATAAAGCTTCACAGGTTAAAAAGGTACCTTTTAAGAACACACACACATTAAATATAATAAATTATATATCAAGCCTAACACATCCAGAGTGATGCCCCATCTAAAATATGTAGAAATATGGGCAGACTCAGGACGATAGTGTAGGAGTAGGTACTATATAAAGCTCAAATCTAAAATTGATGACATTACCACCATAATGTTTTATTACGGTGCTTTTCTCCCCTGTAAGATAGAGGATGTGCTCTAATGGTGCACATTGCAGAAGTTTATTAGATACAATTTCAGTTTTCTTCTTTGGAAGACTTTGTTCTCTACATGCAAAATAGTGATTTTCTAATCGTGCCCTTGCATTATTTTGCATAACGGAGTTCATATTCTATACTCAGGCTATAATGCTACTGAAAGAAGGTGGCATTTACATTGCCTTTAAGTCAGTATTATCTATCAGGATTAGTCTGGAATCCCAAAATGTAAAACATCCAGTTGAAGACTTCAACTATGAATGAATGAAGCAAAACCAAACACTAATCTGGTCCAGTAGCCAAACTAGAGGTATAGTCAGTAAAATATAGGATGATGTAAAATACAGAATAATGAAGTTAGGCCAATGAGACTGGAGGAACTCTTGAGGTAGACTGGAGCCTTGTCCATGTAAGTGCACTTCTGTTTTAAAAACAAAAATTCCAGATTTGGTGTCCATCATTTGAGACCTAGTTCTTTGTAACCATGTCATTGCCTCATTTGATCCTCACAGAGACTCTATGATAAGAACATGATTTCTTCCTTTGTTGAGTGAAAACTGAGACCTGTGAGATACGGAGTAATTTGACTAGATTCATATAGATAGCATGAGGTATCATTCCCCTGAAGGGTAAATTACAAAAGGAAAATCAGACATTTGTGCCCAGAATATGCAATCTGATGTTCTTATATACAGCATGCTAGAAATAACATCTTATATACATCTTATATACATCTTATATACATGCTAGAAATAGCATCTTACATACAGCATGCTAGAAATAACAAAGGTGTCAGAGTAAAGCACACCAGTGTTCAGTCACACCTGTGCCCTGCAAGCTGTGAGATTTGGGTTTTACATTTGACCATTTCTGAGGCTAAGTTTCCTTATCTGAAGGGTAAGAAAATTTATGCATGCTTTGTATGTCATTGTGGGGATCCAAGTAGTTAAATTTATAGGGTACCTACTGTAGTAACCATCGTACTTGGGTTTCATAAAATGATAGCTTTTATTGTTAAAAAATAACACCAATTATACTTTAAACAAAACAAAACAAAAACACGAGTATATTCTAATTTTTCTCACTGTGTTTTGATATTTTAAGACCTGAAATTAATATGAAGGTACTAAGGTATTAAACTTCATACAAAATAGCTGAAACTATAAAACCAAGTGTTGACTAATATTATATTTCTTTTTAAGATGTGTTTGTAATCGTTGTTACTTTAGCTTTGCCTGTTAAATTATTCTGCTGTATAGATAAATTAAGTTATATTTTACAAATAATGAGGTAATTGCTGACAGCTCATCTTTTAGAAAAAAAATTAGATACATATATTAACCAATTGACTAATTTACAAATTAGAAAGCCCCCTTTATGAGTCCTACTATATGCCAAGCTGGTAACATAAGTGCTGGTAATGTCACGATATGTAAATGGGAAAATATTACAGTCTCCAAGGAACTTACAGTCTGATGGAGGAAGACGGACTTGTCATCAACAACAAACACAAAAGAGGCAGAACGAAATATAAGCCCAGTAGAAATATCTAAAGAGTAGTGGAAAAATAAGAGATGCCTCCATGCCTCCAGGGAGAAGGTGACATTTACATTGCCTTCAAGGATTAAAAAAAATACAGATAACAGGACTCTTCTGGTAGAAATTTTATGTGAGTGCATGAAGGTGTTGGGGGAAAAAAAAAACAAAAACAAGAAAACCAGGATATTTAGGGAAGTGTGAGCAATTCCATTTCCCATGAACACCGCATATTGAGATTGAAATTACTGGTATCTGAAACCTTCTGAGACCTCCAGATATCACATACTTACTGTCTCCTGGGCATAACCAGGGACTGGAACTGTAAATCTATTAGTTTAACTCACTAGCCTGTAGTTGTTTTCTGATCTATATGTATGTTGAAATCATTACGGGACCTATTGAAATTCCAAAGTCTGGGCTTTACCCAGCAGCCTAAGCTCAGATGATACTGTGTGACCAGGGCTGATAACCTTCTGACCTCCTTAGGCCAGCCTGGGATGTATGCTAATATGCTAAGTAGACAGACAATAGGTAAGAGTCCTTTTAGTTGGTTTAAAAAGAAAACTTCTCAAGGTCACTTTCACTCTGCGGGATATAAAATGTACCTTTGGTGTCTTTAGAGAAGAAACTCAGTCTTTCTTGTCTGGTGCTTCAGTGCTTCCAGCAAAGGACTGTGTTCATGGAGTTATTCTTTATAGCTTTACTTATTTATGGAGATGATGTTACAGTCGTGTTTAACTCAGAGCTTTCCATTTTTCAATCATTTTCTGGCTGTATACCAAAGAATATATATATATGATATATAACATATCTTATATAATTATATTTATATATAAATATATTTGAAGTTTATATATATATGTATAAGCAACTAAATATATTGAGTACAGTGTGTACAATTTATAATATATTTACTAAAATGATGTCTTGATATAGTGCATATATTGTGAAAACAGAAAGAAAAGTTGGCAATAGTTAAATAAATACAAATTCAACGATATTATAATTTGTTTTTGAATTCAAAAAGAAAAAAATGAAGGACTGAAAATAGAAATTGGATTTTATTACTAAAAGAGTTTGGCAAAAAAAAAAAAAAAGGAGCAACATTAGCAGAAAGTTTTGCAAGGTATTTATCTGAAAGATATGGATGGCTCCTTATGAAGTCTTATTAGCAATTGCTATTAACTAATGAAAACATCGTACACACAGAGATAAGTATGAACTTATTTATTGTGAAATTCATTTTTCTTGTCTCACTGCTTTATAATTTCTGCTATTTGCATAATCAGGCTCCTCTTTTGAAGCTTTGAGATGCTGTTAACTCATAAATACCTTTAAGAAGCAATGTTTTAGAATTTGAATTGTTAATTCAAATATTCAATTTTGATATATTTCAATATTGAAGTCTCTCAATTTATATATATATTTTTAAATTTGGTGGAGGAAATGTAATTTTTAAAATTACTCTTGCTGTTGTTGCTCTTCTCATTTATTAATGAACTAATAATCTAAACATAAACCTGGATCAATCTGAAAATTGAACAGATATGTAATTTCACTCCTTTCTGATAAGCAAATAAAAACAATCCAAAAAAGAAGGAACTACCAGGGAAGGAAAAGATAGCTACATTTTGGAAGCTTGAAAGCAGATTAAAAAAAAAAAAAGGATTTTACTAAGAATATCAGATCTTAAATTTTTAGTTAAAAAAGCTTGATAACCTGGCCACTATCCCAGTGTTCTATGACTTTTGAAAAATGGAAGATGGTGTGTGATATAAATGGAGTATTCGATAGCATGCTAGTAGTGTGTTAATAAAAAATAGTAGTGTGTTAATCTGAATTTGAATACATGCACATTCATTACGTTATTATTCTTTAAATTGTATGTATTTTATACCCTATGTCTGAAACACTTTAAAACAAACAATAAATAGAAATAGACATGAAGTATGAAGTACAATTTGTGCTTTTCATTCTATGTATTTCCTGAATTTTAAAAGAACTGTTCATTTTTCTAATTATCCTTTATTCAATCATTATTCTTTCAGTCATTTTTCCTAACAGATGATATAAAGACTGTATGTGATGAACACAGGTGAATTCAAGGAGGGAGTTAGTAAACGTTGGGGAAATTTTGTGAGAGCAGAGTGTTTACAGATGGTGAGGTAATCCATTGGGATGAGAATGCACAAGAATGAGGCAATTGACTTGGAAGGCCCGAGCAGGTGAGCAAGAGGGCTCTACTGAGTTTCACCACAAAAGCTCAAACTAGATAAAAATGTAAATACAAGGTTAAGAAGCCAGTTCCTATTAACTAGATTAGATTAAAGAAAATAAAGCACAGTGATAAAGAATTATGTCTTTTGATAACAAAGAGTCTTCTTGAATGATAGACTTTTATATGGGTAAGAATACCTGCATCTGTATGAATAGCAAAGATGACCGTAGACTTTATGTAACACAATGGTAGGTGCTAAGACATTATGTCCCAGACCCCTCTAATATGAAGTGGTATAAGCCTACTCCCTATATAATAGGAACAGTAGAACTCATAGTTGTTTGTGTACTTCCTGTCTTGAGCATTTCTTAGGGAAGGAAGGTAAAGCTGTAAAATTAAAAAAAAATTATGCAAAGAATCAGGAGGTGGATTTGACATACCGTCTAGTAAATGTAATGCAAAGTCACTACTATTAAAGCAGCAAGGTATTGTTACCAAAAAAGATAGGTGGAACATTTTTTTTCCCATTATTGAAGCATATGTCTCAAGAAAGGGAGAAGGTGGTCTAGTCTAGTTCTTTATAAATATGCTGATAATATATATCCTGGTTAATATATCAATATAATTTGCTTATTTACTGAACACATTTACCAAGATATACCCAGTTGTTAAAGATTGTCTGTGGTAAATGTAACTGAAAACTGTGTCATCTAACAATGTAAAACAGAAATGTTTTGTGAACTAAATGGCCTATTTTTGTGATTAATATACTCCAACATATTAAGTGGAGGCTTCATGTGTTTAAAGCTGGTCCAGGCAACTCCGATGTGGTAACAAGTGACCTGGCCCTAGACTTCTCCTAGATTCAACTGTGTCTGTGGCTACCTGTCTTATTGAAATAATCCATAATGCTTGAGAGTGGGTAAGATCACTGATTAGTGTCAGTCTAATTTTAAAATTCAGTTTTTCTTTTCATTTTTCTCAAGGAGAATACAATATAATCCAGCAAGTATGAGAATTTGACATATAAAAAGGTTATATTTTAATTAAAAATTAAGAATGAACACTTATTTGAAAAGATAACTGAAGAGACCAATAGAAAGTTACTAGGGAGTGAAATTTAACGAAAATAACGACCAAAAAAAAAAAAAAATAAGAGTAAAATCCTTAGGGAAATATGAATTATAGCCTGTAGGTAATATAATATTAAATATCTATTTAAAATATTCCAAATGCAATGCAGGTATCATATTCTGAATATATTCTTCATAAAAATTTAAAACAGAAACATTGAAAATATTAGAGAATAATAATTGTGTACTTTACCTATGTTCATAATGGATACATACCAACCTTGAAGAAATAAAATGTCCATGGATACTAAACAGAAACGATATTTAGCAGCCGTTAAAACAATATATCAGTTAACTGGAGGAGATTTATACATTATATTGTTAAGTAGAAAGCAATATGCACAGAGAATAATGAAATATGCTTTTATTAATTAAAAAAGTAAAGATAAATATAAGCAGCGGATAGATCAATAGATAGATATATTTTTAATATGACAATCTAGGGTACAGAAAATTTTAAGAGAGGCTGCTAATTTCTGTCCCTGCATTGGAAGAATGGAGTGGTAAATAAAAGAGGAATAAAAATTGAGAAAGTAAAAAAATATATATAGTGTTAAAAAAAAAAGCATTCATGGTAAAAGCAATCTGCAATATGATCCCATTTATTGAAAATTAATTATGTGAATGGTTTAACTGCATGCTAAAATTATGATAATAGAAATTGTATGTTTTCAAATGATTTTACTTTGTTTTTCTGATTGTATTCTGTGTTTTTTGACTTTTCAGATAAGCACACGGCAATCCTGAATAAGAATATAATTAAGTTATTTTAATTAAAAAACAGGTGACTGTGTGTTTTTACGTTTTCATAACGTATTAATCACATAATGTACCATTTAATGGTTGACCACTTTGTGCTTTGCCATGTGCTTAGAGGATACAAAATTGAATAAAACTAATTTTAAAACATATTTTTCCTTAATGTAGAAATGTTTGTTATTACATATTTTTTAGAATACTTATCTAACATGCTCTGGAAAAGCACTTTAAATTATTTCCAAAAATCTTACCCATGAACCTAAACATTTTTTAAAATGTGCTTTATGCATATAGATCTTTTATAATTTGCCATATCTTTTAGAAACAATTTTTGGCAAATTATTTATAAATTTGCTTGTTTTTGTAATCTAATTTCTTACTAAAATTTCCAGTGTTTTATATTAAAAAATCTTTTTAGCAAGGACAAACAGTTTAGATATATTTCTATATAATATAGAAACTTTGAGGATGAGACTTTTTCTCTAGGGGATATACAATATTCCATTTACCTTTGGTCATCAGTGTCTTAGTTGTGATACACTTTGCTGCCAATGGGACAATTGAAGTCAGCTTTATAGGTAGTGGTTAACAGGATTGGCAGTGAACTTAAATAGGACTGGTTTCTACTCCTGATTGTATCAACTGCCTAGCTAAGTAGATTTTGACAAACAACCTTACTAAGCATCGGTTTCCTTATATCCCATCAAGAAAAAACAAAATCTACCTTGTAGAGCTGTTTTAAGAAATGACATTTATAGAAGGCTAACAGTTATTAGTGTAAGTATACAATAAATTAAAACCATTGCTATTATTATTATTAGTGCTATTATTATTATTAGTGGTGGTGGAGGCATAGTTGTAGTCATGGTAGGGTAATAATAGTAATGATGAGAGTCATATACAGGAGATAAGTAAGCATAACTATAAGCAGAATTTTAAAAACTAGGGGGTCACTGTTATAAGCCGTCCATGTTCTGCATAGTTTATGCACATCCAAGTATAGACTTCAAGGATGTTTTGAGCTTACTGAACTTTCATCTTCAAGATAAGGCCTGGAATTTGTTGAAGCTCCCTGAACAATGAAGAAAAAAGGGAAGCTGAGAACAGAAACTCTGATGCCAAAGTGCTGCTGTTGCTGCATTATTGGGATGCAGATCACCCCATCAACCACGATTCCAAGCATCCCAGATTCTGTCCCTGCTCCATATTTTGTGGCTACAAATACAATATATAGCCCCCTTTTCTTTATCTTTTCATTAAAAAATTATTACATACTCATGCAATCACAGAGTGATAGCAAAACCAGAGAGTATGTAAGAGTGTGATTTTGATAATGGGTTTCAGGAAAAACCTAAGTAAGCAGAGAAAGGAGATTTCAGAGAGATGACAAACATTAAAAAAAAAAAAAAAAAGAAGTGTGGAGTCAATGGCAGGGCCTAAAGGAAGGAGGAATAGCTGGCATCAGATCACAGAAAGAAAGACTTAATTGTAGAGGTCGTAATAGCAAAATTAGGATTTTTGAAAAAACATATTTTGGAAGTCATACTGGTTTTGCTAACTGAAAGTCTGGGTATTAAGGTCAGGAACAAGCATAAGCATGACACACAGCATAAGTGCAAAGCAAAGTTTATCTGGAAAAAAAATGTAACCGAGAAAATCAATATAATGCTTTTAGTTCCTTAGTTTTCTCCATCTCACAGAAAGGAGTGCTTGGGCTAAGTACACAGGGAACTCTCTTGAAGAGAATCTCCACACTAGAAGAGAGCAGTAGGTACCAGATCCTTTGATCTGTCTTGTTGAGATAAGGCCATAAGGATAAAATGAACATTCTTCCCTCTGATTTTGTCCTCTGGAGGAATCTATTTGCCAGTCATAAAAGGCAAGTAGAAATCGAATAGCCTTTAAGGCTAATCCAGTTTAGTTCTGAGTCAATTCATTGCTAGTCCACCTTGAGGCATGGAATAGAGAAAAGTCATTATGGTTATTCAGAAGAAAAAGAATAATTTTCTCTTCTCAATAAAGTGTGGCCATTGGATTGCAAACTGGAATGGAGAGGAGGAAATGATTACTGGGAATGTGAAAGTCAAGGCAAGGAAGGAGTGGGTGTATTATTGGGGATCATGTAAGTGGCTACTAAATTTCTTAAGAATGAGGACCTTCATTATCATAAACCAAAATAATAAAACATAATAAAAAAAATAATAAGATACTAATGCAGGTATTCAGTTTCAATGAATGAGAAGGAGTAATGATTTGGTCTTCAAATGATTTTGACAAGTGGAGTTAAACAAGAAATCAGCTGATGGCAAGCATGGAGAAAAGGGTGAAGAAAAGTGGCCCAGTAATGACAAGGCAGGAAGATCATCTATCTCAACTCCAGGCACTGTTGTACATGGCTGTGAGAGTAATATCACTTTTCTTGTGAGAAACCAAAAATAAAAAAAGAATCTTCAGACAATAGCCAGCTTTCAGTTACAGCAGGTAGCTGCAGAGAATGTTCAAAGAAAAGTGGAAGGACTCAAAGGATTTTGCGGTGTCACACTGAGATCCATCAATGGGCATAATTGGACTGAAGGGATTTCACTAAGACCTGAGGGTATTTCAAGCCAGAGAGTAATTAGAATCATGGTCCTGGTAGATGACCAGAGAAGCTTAAACTTCTGAGAAGGCCTGATAAGCAATCAAATGTGGACAATGATGGGATTGATATCAATGGCTTGCTAGAGAAAAGAAGGGAATTTATAATTTTTCCTTGATTCTTAGTATAGTTTAATCTTCAGGTCATAGGAGCAAGCCCTTGGTGCTGAGGTCTGGAAAGGGATATATTTAGTAGTGACATGCAAGAGCTATTGTGCAAAGTATTTCAGTTTTAGTTAGGAAGGTGTGAATGTCTGTTACCAAGAGCAAAGAGTGGTCTTAAATTTCAGGGTGTTCCTATGAGTGGTCTCATAGCACAGGGAGATTCTGTCTCAAGATTTTCCTGGTACAATACCATAAATATGTCTTTACGGGCCTGTCTGAAGACTAAAGGACTTACAATTGTAAGCTTAAAAACTCGCTTCACTATAAAGTTTATTTTCTATTTCAGTACAAGATAAACTGGCATTGTGTCTATTTTTTTCAGTTTTTCTTTCTCAACAATTTGCAAAATTACCATTATGCAAAGGAATATATTTATCATGCTAAAATGCAAAAAAATGAAATTTTGCATGTGGCAGAGATCTATCCATTTTTTTGAACAGCATTAAATAGATGGAGTCCTTAAGTATGACAATGCATTATGTTCAAAGAAGAAGAAAAGAAAAATATCCATATAATTTTTTTCCACAATAAGGTAATATGTTCAATATAGCAAATAATTAAGAAAAAGTAAATTCAAACTAATCTTGGAAAGAGTACTTCAAATAATATTTTAAATTTACTGTTAATTTTTTATGTCTAAATACATAAAAGGAGGGCATATACTCTGCTAATGTAAATAATGACTAATACTTTTGTACAAAATGTTTGCTAAATATTCATACACATTACTGCAAGTATGAAAAGTTGTTTTCATGTGATACAGAATGCTACTCACATTTGAAAACTTACAAGTAGATAGATATACACATGATATAAAAGAATTTTTGACAATTCCAGGGTTTAAGTCCTTTGTTTTCAAATGCTGGTTCCATATCAAACAAGAGAAAGGTAGAAGACCTTTCATTTGGCAACCCCCTTTTTTTTTTCTTTTTTTTCTCACAGTAGTAAAAATAACTTCAAATCAGGATTTAGACTGCTCTGTTGAATTGTGGATTTCACACAAAACAGCCTTTTCCCACAGTTGGATTTCAGTGGGAAATAAAATGTATGCAACATTAGGGATTTAAAGCTTTTATTTGTGAATGTCTACCTTAAACTATGATAAAATATTTTGTTTGGTTTCTTTTTTCCGCTTTACATACATTACTTTATCTCAGTATTAATAAAGAGGCTTCTATAATATGTAGCTTTATTTATAGGAGCAAGTAGACCCAGAAGACGTAAGTCTAAAGGAGCCTGTGAATTTTAAATTAAGTGTCTTTGCCTCAAGAAAACAGTCTTAGCCTCCATGAAGAATTCACCAAGCTGTCTTAACCACTTGAATCTATCTAGCCCTGGGAATACGCATAAGGTTTTATTTCTTCCTTCTTTTTCTTTATTTATAGATGAACAAAATGAAGTTCCCTTTTTTTTGTCCACCTCCTACACTTTAAACACAGAAGTATTTAAAAGCCATTCACTCCATGTGCAATCACCACGTTTTAGTAGTGTCACATTTTATTTGGGGATATGTAAAATTGTGGTTTTTTTTTTTTAAAACATTTGTTTTCCTTTTAAAGAAACGAATTTCCATAATGCACAAGCCTCCGATGGGCACCTCTATTATCTACATTTCATGGATAAGCTTTACCATTGGGGGAAAAAAAAGAAGTTGAATTTTTTTTTGTATTGTCAGTTTTCCTTTGAAGCATCAAATAGGATATTGATATTTTTTCGCACTTAAGCTATTTACTTACTGTGACTTAACGAGCCGTTATAAAGTGAGCCATATCCCCACCGTGCATTTCATACAACTATTACTAGAACTTCTTTTCAGAAGGATTTATCTACTAATCAATATCTTTCTTATTGTGCCATTTCCAGAAATACTAAACAGACTTCTTTCTGAAGCAGGGTTTGACGTTAGCTTTGGTCCACCCGCTCTAAGAGGTGTACAATGTACAACAGGGACTCTAACAGGTGGATCATGTAGTTTTTGTGATGTGGCTATGGTCACCATTATTTTTGGTTATTTCCAGGGAAGATGAAACTCATTCAATTGCATTATCCGGTAAAAAGCAAAGTCGTTCTAGAAATTTAAAATTATTCTTAAAACCATTATCTTTACTGAAAACAGATATGTCAATTACTGAAAACAGATATGTCAATCATTAATTTTTAGATGTTTAACAATGTTTCTAAAAGACTATTTTAGATTATAAACTCATAGAGGCACAGGTAAAAAATTCATCGTTATCAATGATATATATTGTCTGTATTTTTTTCTCCTCTTTTTCTTAAAGTTGACATTTTGACACTGAATTGAAATAGGTAGTAGTAAATTCTGCAGGAACCATAAACAAAATTTCTTTTGAGCAGCAGCACTCTCCCTGTGATATATATTTTCTACAGATGATTTACAGGTTACAGACATGCTGTGACCTTTCTCTCCCAATTGCAAACAGATTAAGGAGAGCTGATTAACCGAGACTAAAAACACTGGGTCGTTTTCTCTTACGGGGGTCTTTGACAAAGCCCTCCTTTCTGAGTCCTCCCACTTCATTCGCTTGCAAATCATTGTGCCCAAAGAAGTCCTCACTCCCCCAAGCCCAAACCTGGCGCCCTGCAGCGCCATCAGCGGCAATATCTTCCTATTTGAGGGACGTCTCTTATTAATCAGAAACGCTGAATGGAAACCAATCAGATAGAGAGTTCCTTTGCCTTCAGCTTCCTGCCTGTCTGAGTTAAAAGTGATGCTCGAAGAGAAAGCCACACTGAGATGCATGAAGATTCAGCTGTGAAGATACTATAAAAAGAGAAGAGAAGGACCGAGACAGAAGCAACAACGGAACTGTCAGTGCGGAGTAGGGCTAAACTCAGTTCCATTGTTAACCAAGGTAAGTGTTATTTACTTTGCTTGACAATGTAAACTATTCAGTTTTTGCTTTCTTATAACGAAGTAGTACAAATATTGCTTTTCTCCTAGTTGCTATATTTTGCTCTCTCTCTCAACACTTGGAAGCACATAAGAATACATTTTAGTAGTATTTGAGTAAAATGTTTACATGCTCAGTGACAAAACTTGCAACATTTGCTTCTTATTTTACTTTTACAAAGCTGATACCTACTCAAGCTCTTTTTATAGTCCTCATATTTGCATATGTAATGTTGTCGTAAAAATAAAACTAAACTTAAAATTGTATCAGTTGATTGTGGTGGCTTTCAATTACTCACATATTTATGTGTTCATGTGTATGATTATTATATTAATTTGAAATGGACTCCTGGTCTTCTCATAACTTTTGTTTAAATCACTTGAGTCAAAATTGTCAAAAATAAGGGCATCTTTATTAATAATTGAATAAGAAATGCTTTCTTTATTTTCAATATTATAAATGAAACAATATATGAATAGTAAAAATGCCACAGATGCATATTGGATGTCAGGATTAAGGTGATCACTTTACCTGGTAAAAGAGGTTTCTTCACATATTTGTGGCTCCCACTCAGGTCGACACTCTGAATGTATACATCTGTAAGCTATAATTGCTTTCTATTATTGTAGGCAAATATGTCTTAATGTAATGATGACTAGATAGATGAAAGCCACAAGAAAGGGAGAGTGTTTCTAAGCCAAAATTGGCATTTAAAAAATTTGAAGTGATGTGGGAAATGCATTGATTTGGTGGAGCATTGTTTTATTGTGTTTTCCATCGCATGCTCAAGATCACCATTCACATCAAATAGATTTTTGCAGGTAGGCTTGTCTCAATAAAGGCTTGGATTTTAGCTATAAGGTCATCAAAATTCTTTAGTATTGACAGAGACTGTTACCAGGGTGAAATTCTCATAATCTGTTTTAAATAACAAACGTGTAATAAAAAGAAAGTTATTAACTGTAGTAGATAAGTTTACATTTATTTGTATCATCAACTTTTGATGAAGATATAATGGACTACAGATTGGAGGAGAAATTGGTGGTCTTCTCTGGAGATGTGTTGTCATTTTATATTTTGTTTTATAGGTAGATGAGATTCCTAATAGGGATTTTTTCACAAGGTTTCTAAATCTGTTTAGCATGAAGAATGAATGACTTTGTGACATCAAAAAAAGTGGTAACTTTTGCAAGACAGAAGGGAATCTTCCTTCGACTCCCTTTGCTTTATCTATGAATTTGGAAGAGTTACCCATCTTCAGGCACAGCCGTTAAGAATGAATTTGATTATTCAAGATTCTCAATTTTGTAAAAAACCTCCTCCTACATTCTGCAGAAGCATCCTATTTTTCACATTCGGACACTACATCATTGCCTAGGCAATGTGTGTCAATTGTGAAATACATTTTTGCAACTATAAAACTGGCTAATCCAGGTTTGAAACATAGATCTTTTGAAAGATAAGGAAAATGAAATAACATGCTATTACAGCACATAGCACCAAAGAACTTGAACATAACATAAATAGCATGTGTTTGTAGTCTTGTCACCAAATATGTTATGGGTTTGACTAAAGTTTTTCCAAATGAGGAGTAGACAAATAATTATATGCACTTAATAGATATATGCCGACATGTTGAAATACCAACATCTCTATATGTGTTTTGAAAAATGAAAAAAAAAGTAAGATAAGTACATATTATGAGCAAATCCAATTCTGGAAATAAATAGAGAAAATGATTTAGAGAAAGCAGAGAGTAGTATGAATTTAAGAATAATGCACTAAAGTCAGACAGATTTGGTGGCACTAATAAAAACAATAGTCCTATGAGATAATAATTTTTCTAGGATAAAAATTATTATTTTTCTTTTATTACAGTATTTGATAGTTTTAAAATATTTGAAATGGTTTACATAACTATGCTACCGTTATTGCATTCATTGCATGAAGGAAATAAAAATGTCTCATACCACTGCCTGTGTGTAAGAAGAGTACAATATCAAAGTTGATCTTGAAATTATTCTTTTAAATGTTGTGTTGCTCAACTTGATAAATCGTGTGTTGAATCAGAAGCTCATCTGAACGTCACCTTACATGGAGGGATTTGTTCTGGTGTTTTCCTGTAACCGCTATACATGCCAAGCTTAGCCAATGCAGTGTCCTGTCCATGGTACATTCACCAAGTAAGATTTTTAAAGCAAAGTTAATTAGATTGTTTTTATTCTACTGGCTTAGCACTATTCAGGCATCAATAGTGATATGAGGCAGATGCTCCTTCCCCACAATATTTCTACAGTATATGGGTGTAGTTAATAAGAATGCTTTAGAGAGTGCTTACAAATTATATAATATAAAATATGCAATTAATGTGGCAACATATAATATGCAAGAAAGTATAAATTAAGGTGAAAGTTAATTTTAAAAATATGTGTGAATGTGTCATGAATAAACATTGGCTGTAACTTGTTCTCTGTGAAAGTAAACAGTCTAGATAGATAATTATTCAATATTAATGCAGATGCTTCAATATATTTATCATTAATTTGCTATATTCTTTAAGACTAATTTTGCTCATTCAAAGGCACATTTAAATATGATGTAGAAATAATCTTACATTAGAAAAAAAGATATCTTAAAAAATGTCCAATGTAATACTTTTGACTTCAAGGACACACACACACACACACACACACACACACACACACACACACACGTCAACAGCAATATTAACATACAGTAATTTTGATTCATGGTGAGATTTTTTGTAATAAAAACTCTAGTTAGTTTCTTGGGTATTTTACCTTGTAAATCATCTGCTTAAAGTTAAATTTTCTTAAAGAAGAAGAAAGCATGCTAAATAGAATCCAAAGGATATTGATTTCAAATGAGTCTTGTTTGTTTTTACCTGATGCTAAATTTATAAATATGGTCATTTCTATTGTAGAACATAAAACATGTTTCCTAAGATAAAGCAATTTCTTTTTCTGTATCTTGCATATTTGTTTTCAGAAACAAGTTGTCTTTTCAAAAATATCCTGAATAACTCTCAATACCCATGACATTATCTTATTTAGGTGTTTACATAAAATTTTGGAACTTTAGAAGAGGGGTTTTAACTCTCTCCATCTTTAATTTGACACATACTAAAAAAAATTTGACACATACTTAGAAGGATCAGGTTCCATATCCAAGACAGTCAAGTTAAATATATGTGTATATATATATGCAATATTATGTGGAAACTTATCCTATTAAGCCATGAAACTCAAATTGGAAACATAGAAAAATACATAAAGAGATGATAGACAGATACATAGATGATAGATAAATACATAGATGATAGATTAGATAGATAGATAGAGTTGTATAGATTATTGAAAACAATGAATTCTGGATTGTTATAAATAATCTAAAAAATTTTTTTTTCTCTTATGAGTCATTTCAATTTCTCTGCCTGGAAGCACCATTATCCTTATTATTAAAATATGGTAAGGAGTGTACAGTGAGGAAAATGTCTTTATAGCACTCTTCTACATTTCCATAACAGCCCTAACATGTTAATGCACTTATCCCTAAATTTAGCACTAGTAAGACATAGTCTTCTAGCCACATTACAAATGCAAAGTGCCTGAACAAAAGCAGGGTCTCTGGAGCCTGACCAAGAGATTTCATATTAACATTTCCAAGAAACACCTCTCCAAACATAAAAGTCATTATAATGGATCTCATTGGCTATGAGAGGAAAGTGGAAACATCATGGGGTGTTGTGGTCAGATGCTCTGTGTGTGTGTGTGTGTGTGTGTGTGTGTGTGTGTAAGAGAGAGATGTATTATTTATTTATTTATATTTTAGGAATAAAAGTAAAAAAAGTAAAGAGCTGAATATTTTCTTAAAATGACATTCAAAGTTTTTCTGAGATTTTTTTCTATCCTATTAATTTAGCAAATTGTAAACCAATTGCAGGAGAAATAAGCATTCTTGTATATCTTCTATTTCTCTTGATGAGCAAGATAATTTTTGATCTCTCTAATTGATCAATGAAACACGAGCATATGATTGTTTCATAAATATGGATTAAAAAGCCAACCCCTCATATCAGATTTTGAAATTGACTTTACAATTCTGAAGAGCGTAGATGACTTCATTTTAATTTCTACCCCAAACACTAATTCAATTTACACTGGAAATAGTAGTAACTAATAATTATTATTTTAATTTGAATATGAAAGATTTAACATGTTCATTAATGTATTCGATGTTGAAAGAAACATATATCTAACAGAATTTATATTAGAATGTGCTGCAGTTGACATACTTTATATATTATTAACACAGTTTCCAAAGCGTAATAAGCTTTTTCCTCATATTTAGTAAAAGAACATCTTTGGAAAGTCATATAAAAAAAGAAACAATATACACCGGAAGCTGTATAACAGGGGAGACAACAAATAATGCATATAACAAAGTGTAATCCAGGCAAAAGAGCAACAGTAATTCACTTCCTGGGTCAAAAGACATTATATAAAATATACTGCTTTTATAAAACTGGGAATTCAGTCTTAAAAGTTGTCGAAGGGAGTTTTCCCCAGACAATCAGCCAACTCTAAAATGTATTTGTATTTTTTTTTACCAAAGCAGGTTACTGTAGTATTATTACATAATTTCTAGAAATATGTTTTAAAATATTCCCATATATATGTTATAAATGCTTCACAATATAAAGAACACATAAAAAAATTGTGTTTTTTTGTTTTTTGTTTTTTTTAAATTTTAATGTTAAGTAAACCGCAGAGGAAATGTAACAGTTTCCTGTTAAGGAAAACTTAACAGTTCAAGAAAACTTAACAGAAAGTTAAGAGTAAACTTAGTTGAAATTACAAAGTGACATCTATCTATCTATCTATCTATCTGTCTATCTATGTCTTTATATCTTTATCTCTGTATCTGCATATGTTTCTTCATTCATATTTCTGTATATCTGTATCTATAGCTATGTCTGTATGTTTGTGTGTATGCATCCAGAATACATATGGAAAACAGAAAGAAAGCACAATGAATTAATTCAAAAATTGTGAACATTCAATGTTCACATAAATTAATTATAATATTTAATTATTACAATGGTGTAACAGGAGGAACTAAAATAACTCCTTTATTAGTCAATATTAGATATTATATTATAAACAAATGATAAAATACCATTTCAAAATTTTTTATTTTTGGAAAATCTTAAACTCAATTATAGTCCATCTACAATGGTTGATTGGATAATTTTTTGAATAGGAAAAATTAGAATTTTATTTTTTAAACTGTATCTAGAAGTAATTATTCTTTATTGAATGTTCACAATTCTTGAACACCTCACAAAATTTATTATCTTTTTACCCACATTTACAGTGGATGAGAAATATATAACGTAGAAGTTAATGCTATCTCAAACTATGTTTAGATAAAAAGTAGATAATTATCAGGAAATAAAATTATTATAATTTTACATTAGTCATGTGTAATACAAAGCAAATATATTATATAGTGAAATTTTTAATTATTTATTTGGCTATTTTCCCCAAGAGTCAATAAGCTATTAAATATTTGTTGTATTTCTAGGTAAATTAACAATGTGCTTGATTGTATATTTACTTTATATTAAAAATGATACTAAGTTTAAATAGTATTGCTTTTTTCTTATGTGTGATCTACAGTAATTCATAAAACAAAGAGAAATATTTTATTACTACCACTCCTTCTAGATTAATGTCACAATTTATTAATGTTACAACTTAATAAAGCATTTACACATGTATTAAGCAGGGAGTGGAATAGGTTCAACTGTTGGAAGAGAGAAAATAGTTTTCTGCCTCCCCTAAGTTTTGCCAGTTTATCTAGATGATGTGACATATTTAATACTGTTTTAAGTCAGCTTTTTCATACACTAGCATTAAATAAGATGTCAGATTCTGAAAATACATAATTTTCCAAAAATTAAATAATTAACTATTATAATAATATGTACACTTATTTATTCAAATGATATTCATCTGTCTTTTTTGTTTAGTTTAGAATTCAGATGCCTAATACAATCACTGACAATAAAGAATATTATTACACTTGTAATAAATATATTTATCTTTATAATTATAATTAATTTTAGTTTAAAATATGAAGTTCTATTAAAATACAAATGGTGAATATCAATAATAAAGTGCTCTTAAAAATATTATAGGGATATTTCAGCTTATTAAAATGGAAAGTTTTTATCAATAGTCTGTTCATATTTATATATATCTCTATATATAGACAGCTAAATATATAAATATGTGTTATGTGTCTCACCCTCACAACTTTGGACCTGTGACCTTTGTTAAACTTGGTTTTTCAATAGCTAAATATGTCAGATGATTTTATTTAAATAGGAAAGTAAGTTTCAACTTTGGAATCATTTGTGATTTTAGAAAATTAAGAAGAGAATTGTTCTGATAAAATTTCTTGAAATAAGTATGTGTCACTAGCTACTGGGAGTTCATAAGCATTTATACCCGAAGATTAATGTTGAAACCTACAGAGACCAAATGACAGAATGAAGACACGAGAGGCGTGGGAGTCCATAGCAGACTCAGTAGCACAGTCACACAACCGTTTACATTGAAAAATGTTGCCATTGTAGACCTTTGCTCCTTCCAGACCTATTAGGCATGCAAGTTTGCTAGTTGACAAATAAAGCATTGGCTTTGGGATCACTGCAACCCTTTATTAAACATGGGCAAGAAAATTCTTCCATACGCCTAAGACTAAACTAGGTCTGTTGAAGTCTTACATTGAATAAATTTTTAAACACACATTCAGGAAATAATACAATGTTATTGCAGAGTAAATATGCGACTTATGTATGTCTTATATTTATATTGCAATGACCATAAATTGTAATCTTCCTAAATTACAAGAAAATGTGAGTAAAAGGCCTATATAGAAAGAGCGTGAGGAGATTTTAACCCACATTGAAAATTCTACTTCAGTTATCTATTTGAAGAAATGTATCCTAACCACTTAAAAATAATATTTTGTTCTATAAAGTATGAATTTGAAAAGATATCTTGAAAAATAAGTATTTTATCATTTTAGAATTCTATGTATAGTCATACAATATAGCGGTTTTCTATGAATAAGGGATGTTTTATAAACCTTCAGTGACATGAATTTTTTATTAAAATAGCAGTTGTAATCATTTATCCAATTCTAATCATGTAATGTTTTAGTTATATTTCTTTCTCAGTTTTTGGCTTATGTTAAGCAGCCTTGTATGAAAGTGATCTTTAATTACCTTCCTGGTGAGAAAAATTTAAACGTATTAAATAACCAACTTGAAAAAAAGTAGATTTGTAACCAATGTTAGCCTACATAAAAGAAAGCATATAAGTTAAGATTACAGAAGATATTTTTAGTAGTTAGCATGTGATTTAAAATGTTCTAGATAACATATACACTAAAAAAATTCGAATAATATACTAAGTATATAATTATATCTAGATGTAAAGAATTACTCTCACTATATTTAATATACTAGATTCATGTGCTGAGTGTTATATGTATTTGCTCCTTTAAATATAATCTTTGAGGAAAGATATCCACACTCATCTCCTTCTGTATTTTTTGTTATGCTTTAATTCTAAATCATTTGATGGCTAAAATAAAGTTGACTTAGGTTGTATGTTGTCTACTGCTTTCTAACAAATTGAGCATAAATCTATGCTGACACCTAGAAAGCAGTTAAGTCTTTTCCTTGCAATAAACTGTGATGACTTATTTATATTTTTGCTTTTGACCACCTGTGTTTCTTGACTTCAGTACAGCTTTTTTTTTTAATCCTTGCTTCTCTGCTACTTCTGTTTCCATCCCCCCTGCTTTTCTGCTTTCCCTGGTTCATTATTCCCTACCCCACTCTTTTACTTCAAAGATGGAATAAATTTAACTAAAAGTGCTTCTCCTTTTTAACCTGGCATTCATTTTGGGAGATTATTCAGTTAATTTCTAAAAAAGTGGCTTTTTCAACATCAGAAACTCCTTAGATGTGGAAACTAATAAAAATGGATCAATGTATTTTATGATCGGCTTTAGAACCTCCTCTCCTCTCCCCCGTCTCTCCCTACTACGGGAAATGAACCTTACAGGGAGTTGAGTATTGCCAAGGTCACAATTCACGAAGAAGAGATAAGTAGAACGAGGAGAAGTACTTTTACTAACAAGAAGACCTGTCTACACTTCCAATAATGCAGTCCTGCAGGTATACAGTTGCATGAGAATTTTGGAGAATTGTTAAGAAAAACTGAGGCTTGAAAAGCAAAGGATATCCTTGTATACTTATTACTGCTTTTAGTGGAGGTAGGTGGAGTGGAGAGACAAATTGGCAAAATGTTTTTATACTTTCTGCTTGGCCTCGGGAGCCCCATAATTGACATATCTAACTTTTCACACTAAGAAGCTGATCTTGTGTCTCACTTCCATGTCATAGCGATGTCAGCCCATCTTATAATTTGTAGGTGTAGGAAGCAATGCTTCTCAAAACACCACCACTGTAGTGTCATCTCCCAAATGTGTGCAGATTCCTTGAGAAGTCTATTTGGGATCCTGTTTGAGCCCTTCACTTTCTTCTCATTTAGACTTGCAATCAGGAAAAAGATCTTTAGATTTTTTTTGGTAATAATTTATTCATCCATCCATTAGCTGATTATGTCATTGCCTTACATTTAAATTTTCTCCTTATTGAACACTTACTACATCTTAGGTACTGTGCTGTGATGAGGCTGCACCTGCTGAGCTGGGAAGAGCACCTTCACTTGTAGACCACTGTTTCAAACAACTTCAGATAGAGATTCTTTTCTTGTCATTGCGATAAAATATCTGCGTGTAACTTTCTCTCTCTCTGACTTTGTTTTGTCTAGATAGCTTGGAACTGATCTTTATTCCACCTCTATTTAATAGCATTAAATTCATTCAAATAAAATTTTGTTTAGCCTACTATATTTTCTCTTCAGTATAAACATCCCACATTGCTCCAATTATGTGAGAAATATTTTATAGATCATATCCTACCAGGAACTAACCCTGTGTGAAGTGAATTCTCTTTGATATTGCCTCTAAAATTGAAACCAATAATCTTAATATGAATTAACACAATAATTATGCTATAACATTTCAAATTAGTTTAAGGTCATGTTTTCATTATTCCTCAATGTTTCCAAAAGCTTCGTATAGAAAAAAAAAGTTTCCATGATTTGTAATTATCTCTTTTAAAATAAGATGTTGTCAAATTGAGTGAGATATAACCTTTACTATATCTTACATTGGCCTTTCCTATTTAGTCCTTGGATCATTCTTCTTGAGAAAATTAACTTTTGCCATAATATTTAAGTAATCTTTTAGTTGTTCACCTGGCCAACAATTCCTTTAACTATTGATACATTCTACAAAATATAATTTTGTCAAGTAAGGATCTGTTCAAGTAATCTTCTCTCTCTGTATCCCTACCAACACTCCATCACATCCAGAAATGTAAGGAAGTACATTTCTTGAATCTAAGTTTTTGGTTTTTGGCAATTGGTTTTTTCCTGTATTTTAATTTTTTTCTGCTATATTCTGAGTCTTAAAATATGGTTTTTCGTTTATATCTATAAACCAGTACCTAAAAATGTACTTGAAACAGAATTTTGTCAGGAAATACTTGAGGAATTGAATTATCTCCAAGTGTACTTTCAAAATCACTCTAGTGAAAATCACTCTCGTCAAAACAGATACCACACTTTATGGAAAAGACTTGTCCTTGCCTGACTTCATGCCCTTTTTCATATGATTTTCTGTTATTCAAATATCATTCTCAACTACCAGTCCATTACAACAGTACCTATCAATTATTAAAGACTATATCAAGCCCTATGCAGTATACAGTAAATTCAGAAAGAGGAGTCTAGGGTATTTATTGTTACCAAGGAATTTTTTTTTTTTTTTTTTTTTTTTGAGACAGGTCTCACTCTGTCGCCCAGGCTGGAGTGCAGTGGCAGGATCTTGGCTCACTTCAACCTCTGCCTCTTGGGTTCAAGTGATTATTGTGATTCAACCTCCCAAGTATCTGGGACTACAGGTGCATGCCACCATTCCCAGCTAACTTTTGTATTTTTTGGTAGAGATGGGTTTCACCACGTTGGCCAGGCTGGTCTTGAATTCCTGAGCACAAGTGATCTGTCCACTTCAGCTTCCCAAAGTGCTAGGATTACAGGCGTGAGCCACCATGCCTGGCCTAGAAATTCTTGATCACAAAAGCCTGAGGGCTACTGCCCTATAATGTCAAAGTATACATTTTAAATAGTCAAAACTATTCTGAAATCTGTCCAAAAATATTGTATTTATGTTTTAATTTGAGTTTACTGGAAGAAAGACTACAGCTTTCATGTTATCCATGGAGAGTTTCATATCCCCCCAAAAATGTATGGACTGCTTAACAGTTCATAAATTAAAACATTTATGATCAACAACACAATTTTATCAGAATAAAAACAAAAGTGCACTAGGCTGATGATGTCAGCCCCATGCATGTGGAGACCCGTGATCTCTTCCCAGCTCCCACATTTACTTCCTCTGTTTTGCTAGTAGGTTATCTTTACTTCTGGGTGCAAATTGTCTCATGTATAAAATGTAGTAAACAAGAAGTTTAGTAGGCAATATTTTTTGATAGTCAGGGTAAGGGCAGGTAGAGTCCTGGAGCCAGATATCCTACTTACAAAAATTAGTTATACTCTATACTTCATGTGTGAGTTTGAGAAAGTCTTCTAATGCCTTGGGGCTCCAGGAGCTTCCTGTGCAAAACTAAGATATTAGCAGTAACTACATTGTAGGGTTTTAAGAGGAGACACAATTGATGGCTTCTTTATTGACTACCATTATTCTTAAGAAGGTTATGGTTCAGGTTCTTTATATCTGGGTAAAGGGTATTGAGACCCACCATATACAAAAGTAAGAGAGTGGCCTAGATTAATTTAATGATTAATTTCATTGTTCTTGAAATTAGATAGGCTAAATCTGAATGTAAATATTCATATCATAAGGTTCCTTAAGTTGACATAGCAGACAATGGAAATACTTAATATTTTGAACAATTTTGTGTTGCAAGTTTATATTACTTGAAATTAATATAGAACACTCAATATCATAGATAGAACACTCTACACTTTATCACTTGAAGTTAAAATGAGTATATTACTCATGGATCTTGGAGATGTGAGTGAATGATGAAAGTCTTTTAAATCAATAATAATAAAATTTCATAGGCTCTCATATCATAATCTATTTTAATGCCAAGTATTTGAGTTTGGTTTTTTAATCTATTTATGACTTCCCCCTTTTAGTCTTGAATTGCATTAACAACTATAAAAGTGAATGCCATTCTTGACCTTAAAATGACTACAACTTATAAAAGATGATTCATTTATATAAGGATTTTATTGTGGTTTGAAAAATATGATTCTAACAAAAATGGTAATAATGATTGCATACTTGCAAGTAACATTCACCAAAATTAATTTGAACAGTATATTTTTGGTGAATGTTAATGATTTGCTGGTTTTCCTAATGCATTGTCAACTGGAGTTAATGTTTATAAAATATACAAAATATTTAAATTTATATTATTTACTAATTTTTTTCTATAGTCAAGCATTAGCACCAAATGTTTGTTCAAACTTTACTATGCATCATACATTTTTCTGGGTGCTAATATTGTAGCAGTGAGTATGATACAAAGTTTTTAATCACAAGAAGGTATTTTCTAGAGGAGTGATACAAATAACAAAAAGAATAATTAAAATATTTTTAAATTCTGTGTAAACAGGTGGTATAATGGAGAGTGACTGGAGAGGTAAGTAGAGCTTTATGAACTTGGTGAGGGAGGTTTCTTGGAGAAGGTGACATTTGAATTGGATCCAAATGAGGAGAAGGAAATATTATGACACATACCATTTTGGGTAGAAAAAATGACAGGTGAAACAGCCCTGGTATGTTAATGAAATTTACTCATGTTAGAATAGAATTCTAACTCTAGTTAATTTAATTCATAAACCCCACATTGTTATATTATGCTTATCTCAGTAATTATAAACATATAATAAGAATGTGAACTTGACACTTTCCATTTCTTGTTTCAGTGTTTTATTAATTAAAACCTACATTCTATTTTTTTCTTGCTTGATTAAATAAGATATTCCAATATGATATAATGTTCATCTTTTTATGTATACAAAGTTAGAATTTCATTAAATATTGCTATTAATAAATTTCAAACAGAGTTCAAGCAGCTACTATAAAGTATTAAAATTTTAACTGTGAGTGTCCAAAAAACTTAGTTCTCCAGTGCCTCCTGGTTATAAGTGAAAGACTCACTGAAGCTAAGGCAGGAAGTGGGACTTTAGTGTAAGAATATATATCAGTATATGTCACTGTCAATTTCTGCATCTTTATTTATAATAATACAGGACACAATCTTACAACTCTCCAAAAAATATAATTCTGTTAACAGGATTGACGCTCCTTTAGTCTGAATGTTGAGGGAGGTTCTATTCTTCATGGAGGCAGGAGAGAATAAGAACCTGTTGTTCTAGACTTCTCTCAAATGTCGCCAAAGGTCAAGTCCTTCCCTATCTGTGTGATTTTTTATCTTGAACATTTTCCATCCTTTAAGTACAGTTTCCAAAAGAAGGAACCTAATTACACAATGGCATTTCTTCTCTACTTCCCAGAAACTGTTGTCTTGCAGGTTCCACTGTTAGCACTTTGTCTATTGCTTCATGCCAACCTTTATTTCTTTGGTACTTTTACGGCTTCTCTTCCCTCTTTATTGACTTATTCTTTTGATGATCTCCAGTTAAGCTTTCTGAGTTAATTGTACTAAAGTAACCTGTGTTTCTTTGTATCAGGACTCTGGTCAGTCCTCTGATTGGTCTCCAGTTATTTTCCGTACCATATCTGTATTAGGTGATGAGCCCAGTCATCTTTTCTTGAATCTCCTGATATGCAATGTATTTACTAAACATTGAACTTTAAGCTCTTAGCAGAATGCTTGGAAAACTTTCCTTAAAAATATCTGTCAGCGTGTTACTCAAAATACATTGATAGGTCTATACCGCTTGTGTGAATTAAACAGTTGTAATGCCAATATTCTTTCCCCAAATAACACACAGATAATATGCTTCTCAATCTACACAATAGATTACACATTTTGGCTGAAGTGTTGTAAGAAATAAATAATACCCAATTTGGATTTTTAAGATTATATCACAAAAAAATTAATAGATATTTTCTATAAGGAAATGCAACACTGTATTTTGGGTGAATCATGTTTTACTAAATTATTATTTTTTTCTGCATTGCTTAACTATCATACTAAATCGTATGCTGCATTGTAAATGGTATGGTATTTATGACTTTTGATCCGATGCTAACTCTATGTCTCCTACTTTCCTGCACCTCCATTCCCAGCTCAAACTACTAGCCCTATGTTTTCAGCTACAGAGTAGAAATCAACTCTAGTATGCCTAAATATTAAACGTAATGGTTAAGAATTCAGGCTCTTAGTCAGAACATAAGTTTCAATGCCGTATCAATTAATTTATTTCATTTCTCCAAATATCAGTTTTCTCATGCAAAAATGTAGATAATTAGAATTCTTGGAATTGTTGTTAATGACTGTGGTAATGCAAGTATCAAAGAGTTTATTGTTATTCTTGTTTATTATTACTACGTTCACTCAAATATATACTCAAACTGTCAGTTTCTAATAGTGGCTCAAGATAATTTCACTACTGTGTTTGAGAAGAGTAGTAACACTTTTCCTTACATATTTTAGTTTTTCTTGCCTAGACTCTTAAGAAGGTGGAAAACAAAACATAATTATACCTCCAAATAAATGATTGAAAGGATGTTTTGTCCTGACTGGGATTTTACTTGATGTGACACTACATTTTTTCAAAAGAAATTTACACTGGCTTTTAAAAATACCATATAATTAATCATGAATGCAAAGTGGGAGTAACGATAAGAACATATTGAAAAAATTGAAAAATAGTTAAAAATTATGTAAGCGGTCATACTTTCCAAGGGCACAGAGAATAAAAATCTCTATTTATGAGAGTATGAAAAATATATTTGAAAATGTATGAAAAACATGGTTCTTAGAAAATATTTGTCCAGTTTTCATCATTAATAAAAATAGGGTCAAGTTAAAATGGTTTCTAATGAAATTAAATTCTATGTTTATTTTTATTATTTATTTATTTATTTATTTATTTTTGAGATGGAGTCTAGCTTTGTCACCCAGGCTGGAACGTAGTGGCATAATCTCGGCTCACTGCAACCTCAGCCTCCCGGGTTCAAGCAAAGCTCCTGCCTCAGCCTCCCGAGTAGATGCAATTGCAGGTGCCCACCACCATGCCCAGTTAAGTGTTGTATTTTTAGTAGAGATGGGGTTTCACCATGTAGGCTAGACTGGTCTTGAACTCCTGACCTCAGGTGATCCACTGGCCTCAGCCTCCCAAAGTGCTGTGATTACAGGCTTGAGCCACCATGCCTGGCCCTTACATGCTATTTTTAAATAAAAATGTTAATCCTACAAGATTTTATCTCTGTTGGATATAAGATCTTTAAGAAAAGAATGATTCAATATAGTTACGGATTATTACAGCAAGAAGAAAGCAAATTTACAGTATAATTACTTGACTGATTTTACAGGTAAGAATACCAACACCCTGAGAAATTGTTTAAAAAGTGACCCTGCAGCAAACAAACAAACAAACAAAAAAGAGTAGAATCCAGGCCTACTAGAGTAGTTATATAAATAAGAATTCATTATCAATGAGAATCTATATATTTTTACAAAATTATTTTTGTTTCATACTCCTTTACATGTAAAATATGGCATTGTATTAAGCATAAGTAACAAACAGAGAAAAATGAGTACCGTTGAATTCACTGCTGTGGTTGGGCCTGGCTTTCTATGAAAATCTTCCTAAAACAAAAATATGATGAATCAGCCGAGCCTCTCGAGTGAAGAAGAAAGAATTGATTTATGCAAAGTGTCTATTCTATCTTCCAGTACTAAAGTAGAGTTAACTAAACATTTCCTAAATTGTATGTGGTGGAATTAGACTCCACCATGTACATTACACCATTAGTATTGGAAAGAGAGCAATGGATGGGAGTCAAAAGATCAGAAAGAGGGATCTTGTATTCATTTTCCACACTGGGGCTTAACGTCTTCATTTTTAAAATGATGGAAAGAGGCTAGAAGACATCTAAGGACTCTTTCAGTTTCAAAGTCATTTACAACTTTGCTTGAAAATAGTCGTATTAAACTTTCAACCACTTTTGTAATAAGCTTCCATCCTATAAGGAAAATAATAAAAAAAAAAGAACAATACAAATAACTGAACTACTTGGAAGTATCCAAAAGTCTAAATATCATGGCCTCAGACCTGGCCTCCCTGAAGACCTTTTCTAAGATATGGAGTCCTCTGTGTTGGTGACGGGTTTAGCACCAGAACTGAGTCTGTTCCATTGACTTCCATATTGCCTAAATTTTCCCACATGGATATCAGTCTTTCTGTGTATAGAAAGAATGTGGTTTAGAATTTCATTATTGTCCGACGTATTCAGAAATGTATTCGTTTACCCTGTCTGCAGAACACTCTGCTTAAACTGTGCAGTCAAGACAGTCACATCTGGCATTACCCCGTAACAAATTCAGTTATCAGACACCTAAAAGAAACATATGTTTCAGTCATCAGTTATCTATTTTAAATTATTTGTGTGGTATGACTAATTCAATTAGTAATCAACTCATTTGATTGAACTCGTTATATATGTTTCTGCAACTATAACATTGTGCTATGTTTGATACTATTCGCATATACAAATTATTATATCAAGGAATTGTATAGTATGGAGAAATTTGTCAATACAACTGTTCAATCCTTTGGAGAAGACAAAGTATACATGTCAGTCTGACAATTTTAAAGGTAAATGTTGGAATCATTCAAAGAATAAATAATTCTAAGGTCCAATGATCCTTTAAAAAAACTCAATTTGTGAAAAACTAGATTAAAAAAACATGTACAATCAGTTATTTCATTGAGAGATTATATATTGGCATGTTTCCAAAATTCTGTGCTTGATTGTTATTTCATTGGTTTATGTATTAAAAAAATTCTCTGTAAGGCACTTCAGATACTAGACGCATCAGAAATTACTATTCTTAACCATGTTTTGTCTATAGTGTTATGGGAGTAATAAGAAAAGCATGAAGGTGTAAGATAAGCACCCCCAATTCACAAAAGAGCAACACCCTCTGTTTCAACGTAATGTCTCGAGGAAACATAACAACACGAGAGTATCCGATAGTGAATTAAACATTTTGTTTTCACAGTCTATTTACATGAAAATTAATTATTTATAGGTAAATTATCTCCTCTTCTTGTGATTTCCTTCTGGAGTTAGAGATTTCTTCCTGATGTTATGAAGAAGGAAATTAATCTATTCACTAATTAAATTAATCCTGTTGTAAAATGCAGTTTTACAATAAAGTTCTACAGATTCTCTTTTACTCTAGCAATGAACCTTTATTTATAATGATATCTTGCCCCAGTCTATGGGGAACATGAAAAGCAGCTGTGTTGGATAAACCACACATAATTAGCATACAGGATCTCTTTACCAATGATATTGTTGACGTTATATAAAATCTTATACACTCCTGTTTGGAACTTTATAACTGCATCATATTTTATACTATTTTAAAAGAGTATTCATGAGTATGGACAAAACTTCAATGTTATTAGTCTTACTTGTATAAGTGTAGGGAAATAAATCATGTGATGGAAGTTATATGAGGCTTATATGATTTTTCTCCTTTTATAAGACTCAAAATTTAAGAAGAAATTTTAGTTAATATTTCTTCCAACTTTTGTAATATATTTTTATTATTTTCTGATTGTTGAAAAATATTTTCTTCTGGGGGAATATACAATTGTAGATCATAAGTGCTTACTATTAATATGTCATTAATAAGTCAACGTCAAACTCAGTTAAATGTACAAATAGACACAGTGTGCAATTCATGTGTAAAACTGCTCCAAACCTCACATTCATAAAACCAAACTGCTTAACACAATGCTTTAGCTCCCTCTTTTGGATGGCCCAGATTATAATATGAAAATAGGAGAGACTCCCCTAATATGCCCTCATTTCTACTGGCATTTTATAATATTTGAGTCAATATTTATTCCATGATTAAACTCTATAAAATAATCATTTTCATCAGTTTTCAAAAGAAAGTAAGCCAAATCTACACTCAGAAGTAGTTTTACTAGTTGATTTATCAGCCATTGAACACTTCCCAAAATTAAGGATTTATTTTGATAACAGTGTTTAAATACACATTATTCTAAAAGAATTAAAAGTCAATTGTATGAGGGTTTTAAAATACTATTTATCCAAATAAAATATCTGAGCTCAATTATCCCATGAACTATGTACTAGCTACACCTAAAGCGTTTAATAACCAAGAAGAACTTTAAAATGTATTGAACACTAGGCATATATATATATAGAGTGTGTGTGTGTGTGTACGTGTGTGAATTCTTATCTTAAATGTTCTTAAAATTTTTTCTCAGTTATTTTCATAATGGCATAGAAAATAATACATAGAGATCAAGATGTATAAAACAAAAGTCTGTGCAACTTTCTTAAAAAATATATAATTAACAATAATATGCACAAAATAAACACTTAAGATAGACATATATCTTACCTTATAATAACATCACTTAAAATAATTCAATACTAACACTAAAATAATTCAAGCTACTGAAAAGCAAATTATCATCACATTTGGTTAATTTTTTTAGTTTATTATTCTGCAGTAATTAAGTATAGTATTTTAATATTTAATAGCAGTAAATGCCAATTGTGTAAATATAAAATTCATGGAATTGTTGGTTTCCAGAAAAAAAGAAGTTAAGTAATTATTTTGCATATCTAAAAGTATAAATGCAGAGGTATATTTTCATTTTTATTTTTAAGCTGTTTAAGTGTATTTGCTTAACCCTTACTTTGGAAACAAACAACTGTTTTAAATAATTGTTTTTTAAAATTAAATATTAATTGACATGGCATTATTTGTACTCAAAATAACATAGTAGGCAATTCAGATAATTAAGTTTTCATATTTAAATACTATAAGCCTATATTATGAAATATTAATGCCATCACAAGTTATATAAAATAAATTATGATGAATATATTATCACAGTGCAGTCAGAAAAAAGAATATAAGTTAATATCACCTGTTCCAGTGGTGTCCACTTTCTAAACCCAACCTTCCAACAGGCTGACACTTCTTGTAATGTATTTAATTTCACAGATACTTCAAATTGCAATCATTGTTTGGAGAACTCAATAATATGAAAAACTTCAAATTCCATATGTGGTAGATGAATATTAAGAATTTTGCATGTAGAGAAATGACTCTGTCTTAAATTTTCTATTACATTTAAAACTTATTTTATTTCAAAGGATATGTAAGATTATTGTTTCCGACGAGTAAATTTAAAACTCTCTTTCATTTGTGTTGATTTACTTATTTACGTATTTCATAATTGAATGACCAATATTTTCTCAGCTAAATGGGAGCTGAATACTATCTTTGTACTAATTTTTCTTCTCTGTGTGTTAAGAAATATGCAAAAGCTTTACCATGAGCTTGATTTCAGCATATGTAAATGCTACATATAACAATTACATTACCTCAACCTGCTCACAAGGTGACACCAACATCATAAAAAATAACTGTAGATAATTTACTAATATTTTCTAATGATAGTAACAGAATAGAGTGAAACAATTACAAGGTAGACTGGGATTAATTCTAGGTTATAAAATGTGTTAAATAATGTTATTTTTCAAATATTACATACAAATTACTAAGATGGGATTAGCATTTTAGAAAAAACAAAAGATCAAATTTTAAAAAACATCCAAAAATGTCATTATTTGGAGATAGTCTGGCTAACCTATGACATCAACTTTATTAATATCTGCATCTCCATTGCTATAGTCTCATCTGTAATAGGAGATGTACATCTAGGTTTTCCATTCTTCCATAGCTTTCGTTTCTCGTCATACCCAAATACTTCATTCTAGTTCAACCTTCCATGAAATTGAGTCTACTTCACCAATTATTTCAATTCTGAATTTCACCTGTTACTACTTTTTTTGGGATTCGTCCCACAATTTCTGGGCGGATTTCAGTGCTTAGCCTAAATTAGGTTCCTCTTGTTTATCCCAGCACTATTAATAATAGGACATAATAATATAGTAATAATAATAAAAACGTACTTTACATTGGGACAAAGGAATAAAGATGATGTAGGGAACACAAAGCCTGAGGAAAGAAAAACTAAAACCCAATAAATCACTGCTAACTCAAAATTCTGTTGTCCTGGTAGTGCCCCAGTCCAGACTGGACTGCTGGACATCTAGGAGTCCTCTGCTCTCTGCTTGCTGCTGTGCAGCTGGTTTACATCTTCCGAACCGAAAGGTACTACCCTGACACGAATTTTGATTTGGGACTCCAAAATCCTCAATCCTTCTCAGATTGTAAGACTAGATTTTCAAAAATAATATAGTTTACTCTGATAATATTATCCCAGAGGTACCAACATTAAAAAAAAAAACATTATTGAAGGGAATGCTTAATATCTCAGTATGACACATGAGCATTTGGATGTCTCCATTAAAAAGCGTAGGACCATCACTTAGAATATGTCTACATGATTACATGATTTAGAGGGCTCCCTGGGAACAGAAAGATTTCCATAAAGACAAGCTGAACTTACTAATAGTGGAATCTTAGAAATAAATGCTGTACTTTTTGTTAATAATATTTTGTCTTTAATTACAATTACATATGGGTTAGAAATATTTGATATTTTTATCTCTGAATTATATATATATATTTAATTTTACATATATATTTAATTTTACATGTATGTGTGTATGTATTTAAATAAAGATGATACATACCTGAGGAAAATTCTATATACAATATGTGAAAATAATTTTTTAAAATTCTCTTCCCATATGTAAATAGGAGCTTAAATCAGTTTAAATGGCTTTTCAATTTTGGGGTTACCAAAGTTTATGAAATAACCCATCTGTAATATAGAAGTCAATCCAAATAATCTTCTGAGAAAGAAAATAGATCTTAACCTTTTTTTGTAAAAGTAAATAAAAAATATGATTTGTGTCTCTCAGCCTTATTAGAACCAACACTTGTTCTTACTATTCTGAATAGAAAAAAATCTAAGTTAATATTACCGTCACATATAAAGCATTTCTCAAAAATTGTCGACATAATTTTCAAAGCATAATATAAATGAGAAAATAAAAAACAATGTATACTAAAATACGTACTACATCACTACTACAATATAATATACATTAAATAACCTATATGTGAATTAGACAGATAGAAATGGAGATAGATCAAAGAATGCTGGATTCCTGCCAGCTTCTACCTCCCAAGTGCCTTTGCCTTCAGCAATGTGGCTTTCTAAATGCTTTTTAATGGCAACTTTCTAAACAAAATATACTTTGGGTCTTCCGTTGATTTATGAGGTAGTTGGAAAATTTAGCATACTTTATGTGAAACTTGATGACGAAATAAATATAACCGAGAGTTAAAATGTTGAATAAATAAAAACTGAAACTAAAACAAACAAACAAACACAAACACGAAAGAACTAAGTTAGGTCTTAGGCAGAGATATGTTGTGAACAGGCTTTTCACCTACTTAAATGTGGGGCAGGAGGAAATGTTTTGACATTTGGGACTGCTTTGACCTTTGCAGAGCGTTTAGCTTGCCCCCCCCAAAAAAAAATTTCAGTGGACTCAAGCATTGTGAAACAGAAAAGCAATCCCTCTGAATATTTTTTTTTTAAAATTCCCTTGAGTGGAAAGCATTTCTTCAGTTGAGGATCACTTATTAAAATAATTAAGGAAAAACAATAATATTTTTGATGTTAGGAAAATAAAGGACAATACCAAAAATAAGAACGAGTCATTCTGTCACCTCAAATCTCTTCCTCTACTATTTTGTTCCTTCATTCTCAATGTACCTGAAGAGTATGTGTGTCTCTTATGATTAAGGTAATACAATAATGAAATAGTATTTTTTGAAAAGTACTTTGACATATATATGACAAACAGCAACAACAACAAAACAAACAATGAAGAAGAATAGAAGGAACACATAGAAAGAATAGAAAGAAGAATAGAAAGAACAGTTTTGGGCTGAAGAGTTTCTCCAATTATTAAACTTGAAGCTTGTGATATTGGAGAAAAGCAAACAAAGAAATAATTTAAAAATGACAACACTTGTTAACACTCCGGATTTCAGAGCTCCAAGTGATATGGACACAACACTTTAGAAAACTATAAGGATTTAATATTGAATGAATAAAAATGCTCCCTTTATTTCAGTGGATCAAGAAACAACGTGCTCTTTTAAACTTTCTCTGTGCTTCTTTATTTTTTCTGTCAATCTCACCAAAATCTCACAAATAAAAAGCTTATAACCCAAGTTTTGACTCTTAAATGCATTTTTAATGGCTAAAAATAACAGAAATTTATTTTATGGATAATTTGCATATCGGTTTTAAATTACTTTTAGATTTAAAGCTACAACTTTTGGAGAAAATTATGCTGCCAATTATACTAAAATTCCTCTCAAAATCGACAGAACTAAATTCTCAGATTCTGAAATGCAATATCTGGAAAACTCAAAGCTCACAAATACATAAACCTTAAAAATACATTCTTATGAAATGTATAGCACATGCATTTTAAGCATATTGGAAAAGTGGGTTCTCTTTCTGAATTTATGGCATACTCTAATATGTACAATAATTAAACTTTTTATAAATCCTGTAATTGTGCTCACATGGTGGCATTTTCTGATGAGCAATGTACTTTTTCATCAAACAATGATCTCTCCTCAACCCAGTACAGTCTATTTAGTCTATCACTGAATGATAAAAATGACTTTTAAATGTATGGCTAAAACTTATACTTGACATTATATCAGTGTTCTCGAAAATCCAAGATAAAGTTGATTAATAGTAGATACTCACATGCTGGTATTGTCAAGTTGGAGATTTATTGAGATATTATACTATTCATCTCTGAGGATGGTTACAGTTAAGGAGAAAACAGCTGTTCATAAGTAGTGATTATTCATATTAAATTATGTGGGAATGTTAAAGGATAGATTATCTCACTAACAAAAATTATGTAAGATGTCAGTACATGTTTGAATTTGTCTTTGTCTGTACAATCCTCTTTCTATTTACCTAAGTCAGTTCTGATGATGACTGATGATGTCTCATTAGATTAGGATGACAAAATCATCAACTAAAAATAATTTTTCATTGTCATTATCAGGAGATAATGACATGGTAAATGTTCTGACTAGTGCTGTTGACACAGGTGACCCTCATATACTTAATAAGCAGAATTCTATTATAAAAGACAGCTCTGAAAAGTGGTGACTCTCATTTGCAAAAGCTTTTGTGTGAAGTGTTTGGCAGAGTGCATGGTTATAATATTATGCAGCAGAAACATGCTTCAAATAATTCTGGGAATCATTATTAATATTTAAGAAAGCATATCATATATTTTATAATTTATATTTATATTTAGTAACAGGCAACTTCCTAAGAGGAAAACATTTGAGGATACTTTTTATTGGCTTTGATAAATATATTTTGGTATATCATATATCTAATGCCTAATGATGCTGCTTAAACAACAAACAAATGTTGCTTTGCTAAATACATAGGAAAAAAATTAAAAAGTAAACTGCCCATATTTTGTGGCAGAGTTAAATGAGGTTTCTTCAGAGAAGTATGCACAAGAAATAAAAGTAATTTCAATAAAGCCTGATTTTAAGAAATTAGCATTGATGCATTTTTACATTTTAGATTTCCTCTTATAGAAAAAAGTCTTAATAAATATCAATAGTGAGAACACGATCATTTAGAGATAAAATAATACCCTCCTTGGGTATTATTTATATTATAATTCTACCTCCTTGGGTAGAATTCCGTGATTTTGTAACAGGAATATTGCAGTCAGGCCTCTATTAATTTCTTCAATTGTGCAGTAATTCTAATTAAAATTTAACCATTTTTAACTTTACAGTGTTTTAGAAATGGAATCTACTTACGTGAAATATGTGTAAAGTGAAAGATAACATTCAAATTGTTGAAAGTTTTTTTACGGTTATGTGATCCTTGCATCGCAGTCTTCTAAAGCACAGACTGAGCACCTTGAGTCACTTTAACTTTTGGTCCATTATTTATCCTACAAAACCAGATCGTATTTCTACATTAAACTCTGTGGATGTGATAAGGATAATTAATTTTTATTTAAAACACTTTGGATTCACAGATTCTTATTTATTGAAAAACTCTTAGATGAATTGAGGGGTTCAGAGTGGGCAGATCGGGATAAAAATAAAACAGTGAAACAAGAGAAGGTTCTTGTATGAACCAGTGATAATTATAATCCATGAACTGGTAGTATACATAGTTCAACCCTCTGCAAAATGTATTTCTTAATGTTTCCTTATAAATCTATATCTATATTTATATATGTCTATATGTTTATCTGGTATATAAGTATGATGTACATATTTGGTGTGTATATATATGTTAAATAAAAACTGTCTATCATAGATAGTTTTTAGAAAGGAAACACCTGCGATAATTATCTTATTAGTTTTCCAAACTTATACTGCTTTATTTGGATTACAACATAGTGGTTACATTGTGGGTGCTAAAGACAAACTTCCTGAGTAGAAGTCTCAACTACCACTGTCAAAGTCCAGCTTTCACAGGATCCCTAGGAACACAGCTATAGTCAACCACAGTTAGGTGCATTAACTTCCTGCAGCAAGGCTTACTGCCATCATGGGAACTTTTCAGATACTTGGTCGGAAGGGGTTAATATAGAAATATTAGAGCTTCAGAAATGCTGGGGGCACCTAAGGAGTGCTTTAACAAGCTTGATCTATCCTTGATTGGGTACTGTCAGGAAGTGGGGGTAATTCTGTACTTGTATATTAATTTCTATTTAGGAGGCTGGAAAAACACAGTTTGATGTGATTGATAACGAAGCAGTAACCAGGAAAGGAAGATATCTGGTCATATTTGAGATGTACAGTGGCCTTGCTTTTGTCTGTTCAATCACAGCTGTTGAATGAGCTCAGCTGATGATGATATTCTGTTAAGTTTTTAGTGTTCAGCAAAGAAAACCAAACCTAGTTCCTAGTTGCCAGGGCATGTGCCAGATATCAGTTCTCAAAGCTTATTTCTGCTTTCTTCTTTATCACCTTATAGATGTGTTATCTCAGGAAATATATTTAAGTGGTCTGAATTTTCATTTTGTATGGGATATAGAATGGGAATAACAGGACTTTCCTCGAGTGAATTTAGACACTGTTACATAATTTAAAATAGGTGTGAGTAATAAATTAAAAACTACAGTTAAAATGGTAAGAAAGAGCCTTGAAATCTCAGTGAGCTTAAAACAAATGTAAACAGTATTTTTTTCTTGCAATATATATTCATCACAGGTCGGTTGGTAGGGCTGTAGAGGTGTATTCTTGTCTTCATTTTGGAATCTGGGCTGGAAGTGTTGCTACTTGGCATGGCAAAGGAAAAAGCCCATGGCATGATCATGGAGAAGCTCATAAACCCTTTCTCCAGAAATAACGTATCACATTCACTCAAACTTCAATGGCCAAATAGCCACATATAATAGTGAGATGCTGGTGAAGCCTCATCCTATGTTCTGAAAGAGGGAGACCTAGGGTTGTTTGTGAATAGAGTATGTTAAAAGATAAATGTAGGCATATTAAAATTCTAAAGAGTTTATTTTAGCAGACAGCAATTCATGGATCAGGCAGCACCAGACCTCAAGCAGTTGGATTTCACTGACGGGGTGCAAGGAGAAAACTTTTACAAATGTTTGCAGAAGTCAGAAAAAGAAAATATTTGACTGATTAAACTAAAAAAGTGCCTTAAAGTTCCTAGTTAAACTTTAGGTGCCAGTTTTTGACTGGGTATGCTCAAGTTTTGTATTCCTAGGATATGACCATTTACATTGAGTTGGGTTTAGGTTTACTCATGTAGAGACCCAGGGCCCTGGAGCTGCCTTAATCTAATGACCTCCAAATTGATTATTTTAACAAACAAATGGCCACTGCAAACTGTGAGGCACTTAGGACAAGGCCTGGCCCGTGCTTAATAAATGCTAGTTATAACACTAATAAATGACTATTATTATCATCTCCTTGTTTCACTCACCCTCCCACAGATTTTAATAATAATGGTTCAAACAACATGCGAGTTTGCTCATTTTCAGATGGGCTTTCCAGCTGAAATAAACACTAGAATTTTAATATCAGTGTTTGGCATCAAGATATTAAGGAAATATTCCTTGTAATTTTACTGAGTTCTAATAGGTGATTGGCAAAGGAAAACATGCTAATGTGTTTTTACACGAAAATATTTTTGAAGTTAAGTTAGAGTACATTTTTACGCTTTGAAACCAAGGGATACTTTCTTAATTGTTTCTTGTTTGATTTTTTGGGTCTTGTAGATTTTATTTGGCTCGTACAAATAATCTGTAGATCCATTATGATGTTGCCAAATGGTACATTAGACTCATGTTATGCTGGAGACTAATTGAAAGCATTACCATGGTGATTGCTATAGTAACATTTAAATTGGCATTGGTGCCAAGAAATTTTTATTATTGAGCTGATAACATTTATTTTACAGTACAGCCCCAGAATATTAACAGAATTCTGCTGGTGTTTTCATACATATAGACTGAAGAAAAGAGATTTTTAAAATTTGTTTCAAGCATAATAATAGATTATTTAGATAAAATCCTAATGAAATATTCATAATTGCCATCTACAGATTCAGCCAATGGTAGATTGAAAATATTAAAAAATAATAATAATACAATAACAATAATAACACAAATAAAAACAACGGAGTACAACAGCTTTTTATACAGCATTTAAGTAGAATTACATATTTTAAGTAATCTAGAGATAGTTTTAAGTATGTGGGAGAAGTGCATAGGTTGTATGCTGAAAATGTACCATTTTATGTAAAGAAACTGAACATCTGCAAGTTTGGTTATCTAAGGGTATAGTGGATCCTAGTCCCTGTGGATATTGAGGCAAGATTGTATATAGATTTGAAAAGTCCCTATTCTGTTTTGGAATCATAGTGTAGAAAAGAGAGAGTGATATGTCATTTAATAGAGCATTTTTTCTAGACTTTCTAAGGGAATTTGCATCAGTGTCATGAGTTTTATTATTATTATAACAAATCTTATTTTACAAATTAGGGAAAAAAATAAGAAACAGAGGCAGAGAGAGAGATTCGTGCCTTGCCAAAAGTTACACAACTACTAAGTAGCACAGCTTTCTGGAATATTTGCAAGTATTTACAAGTAGAACTTAAAAACTATTCATATTAACTCTCTGTTCTTTGTAATATGGACTCAGTGCTGCTAAAGCATAACTGAAAAGTCTCTTACCTTTACCTGTGATAGTTAAGGAAATGTTATACATGAATAATAAAAATTAACTTTAACACTATAAGTTTCCTAAGGCTGCCATAGCAATGCATGACAAACTAGGTGGCTTAAAACAGCAGAAATGTGTTCTCTCTCAGTTCTGGAGGCCTAAATCTGAAAGCAAGGTGTTGATAGGGCCATAGTCCCTCCAAAGATTGTAGCATCTTTCTTTGTCTTTTCTAGCTTCCAGTGTTGTGGTTTCTTGTGCAATCTCTGTCTCCTTCTTCACATGGTCATCTTCCCTCTGTGCCTGCTGTCTGTGTCTCTTCTGCTCTTCTTTTAAGAACCCCAGTAATATTGAGTTATGGTCCATTCTAATTAAGGAAGACTTCATCTTAACCTGATTACATTGTCAACAGTTCTGTTTCCACGTAAGGTCAGATTCCTAGGTGCCAGGTGTTGGGATTTAAATATATCTTTTGGTGAGACACAGTTCAACCTATAAAAAACATGTTCATATGCCAGCAAAATAATCATCAGAACTGTTGACCAAATATTTCTGGCTTTCCCTCACTTAGAGAGATAATAGTCTTGATTGCACTTCTCCCCCACCTCTAACTTTAGAAATAATCATGGAATTCTTTATGCCCATTGAAATGTGAATGCAAGTGAATGTGTCTCACCTGTGGAAAGCTTAAGGGCCATAAGATTTTCCAGGTTCCCTCTCTTTTCTTGACAATTATGGGAACATGGTGATGGAACTTTCCATTCCTTAGATTCCTGTTGATAAAGTGTTATCAGCCTCCCTGGAAAACCACAGTGGTCATATAGCATGAACAAGAATAAACATTTGCTTTTAAAGACATTGTGATTTTGAGATTTGTCTGTTTCCACAAAATAACTCATGCCCCTGCAACTGGTGCACATATATCTACCAAAAATGAAAGGCTGTCTTAAAAGTATGTATGAAATTTTCAGCATTGGCTTAAGGCCTGGCCATCCAGCAGTGAAGAAAGCCTCATTAGAGTCTAAAAAGATGAAGATAAATTTTTCTCGAAGGTGTAACATTTGGTAAAACTGTCACTTGTGATAACTTGGAAGGCAGATCCTGCACTCAATGTAGGATTTTAGGGCAAAATGTGGGAAAACAGAATATTCCTAGGGTGTGCTTGTCACTATGGCTGTATTTTCAAAGTACTGTTTAAGAAAGGGATAAGTTTAGAAAGTCTTTTGACAAATTATTGGCAAGATGTAAAGTAATGGAGATGAGGCACACATGAGGGACTGCTGGGGTACAGGAAAGATACAAATATCTCTGACACTCCTTGATGAAAGATAGAAATAAGGATACACCTTTGTGTGTAACTGGCTAATATCATTTGTTATAAAGACAAATACATCATCATTCCACTTACATGAGGATCTAAAGTAGTTAAACTAACAATAGCACAAAGTAGAATGGGGGTTACCAGTGACCGAGGGGAGGGAAACATTGATATAAGTGCTGTTCAAAGAGTGTAATGTTTCAGTTATTTCAAATGAAAAACAAAATTCTAGAGAGCTGCAGTATAATATTGTCCTTATAGTTAACAATAATATACTGTGCATTTAACAATTTGTTAACAGGATAGATCTCATATCAAGTGAATGGCTGTTCATCTATTTTTAAACTTCTGAATGATTATATAAGGAAGATTAAGGACTCCGCCAAGGGTTCAGTTCCCAGTAAATCCTTTTAATTGGACAAAATGCCTCACGTTAAAGCTGTGTCTCACCTAACAAAGCTCAATAAGGCCAAGGGACCCATAATTTAATAGACACAGCAAAGTCTATGGAGCCAGAGTAAGAAAACAAATATAGAAATTCTAAGAAGTATGCTTAAAAAGATGCGATTTCTGTGGCATATCTCTTGACACATGAAACTGACTGGAGTCAAATAGATAAGGCATTTCGTTTTTAAGAGAGTTATCCTGCCAGAGAAACCACCAGGCCAGACAAAGGAAGTCTGAGTCTTGTTGAGGCTGAAATAACCTCAGGGCCATCAATTTCCATAGCCAATGAGCTGGCTAAGAAATCTGTATGACTCTCAAGGAGTGTATATATAGTATCCATTGCCTTCTTTGGTGCTGGCCAATGAGGTTAATGAAAATGAAAGTATTCCAGAAGGTGAATGGACCCACAGAATAGTAGATAGGGGAGCCCCTCTTAGCAGAAAAATTGAATACTTTTTCTGCCTAATTCTCAACTCCCAGATTAGGGGGGCTGGCAACAGGACAAAATTCCATTGGCTGCCATGTGTTTCTCTTTCTTCTCCTTTTAGAGGTAAAGCATTTATTGTGTTTACACTACCTCTGTGTCACCACTGTTTATCGCATGTGGGAGAGCAGATACAATATCTTTTAATGCATAGGTTTCTTTGTCTTGTGATGCTTCCTCTAAACTTGATGTAGAAACTACAACTTGTTATTTTTCCTCCTCATTCTCTCACTATCCCCGATCCTCCACCCCAAACACAAACTGGATCAATGTATAAATTATCAAATCCTTCAATTTGAACTTGATAACAATCCTGGATATGGCTTGTGAGCTGCCTTTCTTATTTTTCTGAGGGAGAAAGAATCATTCTCATATTTGGTAACCTTGGGGTGAGTCACCATGATCATCATGTTATTTACCAAATATTTCTATCTTCTAAGTGAGTGGTAAGATGGTTCTTCACTAATGCCTTTGAAGTTAGACAAAGTAACCTTATTTGGTTCATGAAAATTTACTAGAATCCATGAGTGTCAATTCTGGGTGGAGATGTTATAAGATTGAACTTCAATTGCAAAGTTATTTTTCCTTGCCTTGGCAGAGGTAGAACAAATAATTATAGTGGTATTACAAACAATGAGCTGTCATAGTCCAGTTCATAATATTTGTGGACTGGCTTGGTAAATGAGATCTGCAGGGAGCACTGCAGCATCTACCATGCAATCACATTAACACTTACTATAAACTGAATGTGCTTATGTCTTTAAAATGGCAAATGTAAGTTTACAAGGAACCTCTCAAATATCATTTATAGTTTTCTGGGTAAATGCACATTGTTTTTATTGCCCTGTAATAGAAAATGATTATATTGTGACCTAATCAATAATTTATTTTTGAAAGAAAAAGACTGTAATTTTATATTATAGATGTACTTATTTCTTAGGTTCTTGCTATACATATACTTTTTTTTTTTTTTGAAAGAGGGTCTCACTCCATTGCCCAGGCTGGAGTGCAGTGGTGCAATGTCAGCTCACTGTAATCAATGCCTCACCTGTTCAAGTGATTATCATGACTTAGCCTCTCAAGTAGCTGGTATTACAGGCACCCGCCACCACACTCAGCTGATTTTTGTATTTTTAGTGGAGATGGGGTTTCATCATGTTGGCCAGGCTAGTCTCAAACTTTAGACCTCAAGTGATCCACCCGCCTCAACCTCCCAAAATGCTGGGATTACAGGCGTGAGCCACCGCGCCCGGTTTATACACATAGTTCTATTTAGTCAACTTATCTCCTTCTAAGGTCAGCTCATGATTCCCATGCTAGATACAATAAAAATAAAACCTAGTTAATAAATTCCAGTAAACTCATTAAAATAGTGACAAGCTCAGAATATTAATCCATATCTCCTCATTCCAGGTTTACTGTTCATTCAGTTTTTCTGTTCCACATGTATAACGTCTATGTAAAATTACACAGTTATCCAAATGTAAGTGTCTTTTTTTTTGAAAGTTGTTCTAAGTCTGTTTAACATGGAGCCCATAAATTTAAACTGAAAAAAAATTAATATTCCTCCTAATATCTAATTGAAATTTAGTGTCCTCCTCAATTATGACTATGGGTATCAATTCACAGCAGTATGAGAAATATCCATGAATTTATCATCAGTAGAAAACAAATATTATACTAAATACCTTGTATGTGTATTACTTCTTTGAAATTTTGGCAATGATTAGACCTGCTGCTTGATTTTGTTATTTATTGAATTAATTAAGATACACAAATATTATTTTACCGTAACTGTTTTAAAAAGTATTTCATAGGTCTATTTTAATAAAATTGGTTTCCTATGTAATAGTCCATATTTTATATATTTATTTGTGCTTTAAAAATATAATTCTGTCACCAGGCTGACAAAAAGTTTCATTGAAGGAGAAAAGTTGAGATTTTTCTTAAAAATTCATAATAAACTCTTGAATAATTGATTACTATATTATGTATCATGGGTATCTCTACTTTTATAATAAGTTATTATAAATTTGCATACATTTTATAATTTGCCCTTATATAGCTGTTTAATTCTCATTTCTCTTCTCAATATTGCCATGCACACCCTCCCCATCCACCTACCCATTGCCATCCTCCCCTCCCTACCCACAGACATAAACTGGCTAACAGTTTGGGCTGAACTATTGCTTTCTCCAGCTAACTTAAGACAGAAGCTCTGTCAAATCAAATACAGTTTTAAATATAGACAATTTTTAACACTGTGTGCTTTTTCTCAAATGAAAAGTACTTTGTGTAGGCTGGCTCATGTAAGACACTCATTAGCTTGCATCTGACAAACTCTGATGTTCATTTCTGAAGCTGGAAGCTGACATGAAACCATAGGCTGAAAATTCATTTGTAGCTTTCTCTGCTGATTAAAAACTTGCTATATAAATCAAAGTTTTTCTTTCATTTTCTCAGTAGATTAAATATTATTCAATAAATGACTTCTAGGGGCAGTATTCTATTCAGGGATGTGTCACAAACTCTCTGGTTATGTATGTAGACTATGTTTCTAGAGTGAAAACTCCTCAAGGAGTCTGCTGTTCTGTCCACCAAGAAAAATGCCTAGAAAATCAGTAGACACTTCATATTTATTTGATGAAAGGGTGACAACAATACATAGATTTTTTGATGACTTCATGATATGATACTCTATTCCATGGGAGCAGCATGATCTATTCACCTTTCCCTAATTCTGTCAAGGTATTTTCAGGAAGCAGATGACGTACTCAAATGCAATCATTGGGAAGGACTTAACAGAGGATGTGGGTACAGTTAAGGGAGCTGACTAGGGATGCTACTAAAGCAGGAATTCTCAACAGAATGAGCCTCTTACACATCCTGGCCCTGAAGAAACACCGGTTGGGAGCAGATATTACTCCAGAGAGAGCATCCTGTTATCTTAGCAGAGCACCATCTGAAAGAAGCTGTGGCTCACTGTAAAGCAGCCAACTCTTAGTGGTGCTGCATAGAGGAGAATAGAACTCCTCTCCTCCTACCCTTGATCTCCTGCCTGTGCTTCACACTGGCTAAACCCAACCCAGGACTAATGAACTAGTGAGCCCAGGTATACGGTTCTGAGTTTACCTTTTGTAGCACTGAGGAAAATGAAGAAGACCTGAAAATGAATCATACAGTAAACATAATTTCTGGTAAATCTAATAATAAATGTTGATTTGATAAATGTGTTTATCTAAACCTCTCTTTCATATGACTAATTTTATTTTATTTTTTATTTTTAAAAAAACTTTTATTATAGGTTCGAGGGTACTTGTGAAGGTTTGTTACAAAGGTGCATTTGTATCACAGAGGTTTGCTGTACAGATTAGGTAGTCACCCAGGTATTAATCCCAGTACCCAACAGTTATCTTTTCTACTCCACTCCCTCCTTCCAGCCTCCACCTCCAAGTAGCTCCTATTGTCTGTCGTTTCCTTCTTGGTCTTCATTGAGTTCTCATCATTTAGCTCCTACTTATAAGTGACAACATGTGATATTTGGTTTTCTATTCCTGCATCAGCTTGCGTAGGAGAATAGCCTCCAGCTCCATCCATGTTCAAGCAAAAGACATGACTGCATTCCTTCTTATGGCTGCATAGTATTCCATGGTATCTATGTACCACAATTTTTTTTATCCAGTCTGTCATTGATGGACATTTAAGTTGGTTCTCTGTCTTTGCTTTTCTGAACAGTGCTGCAATGAACATACACATACATGTGTCTTTGTGGTAGAATGATTTATATTCCTCTGGATATATACCCAGTAATGGGATTGCTGGGTCGAATAGTAATTCTGCTTTTAGTTCTTTGAGGCATTGCTATCCTGCTTTCCACAGTAGTTGAACTAGTTTACACCCCCACCATCAATGCATGTGTTTGCTTTTCTCCACAACCTCGTCAGCATCTGTTACTTTTTGACTTTTTAATAATGGCCATTCTGACTGGTGTGAGATGGGGTCTTATTGTGGTTTTGATTTGTATTTTTCTAATGATCAGTGATACTGAGCTTTTTTTCATATGCTGTTGGCCGCATGTATGTCTTCTTTTGAGAAGTGTCAGTTCATGTTCTTTGCTTGCATTGCAGTTGCTTTTGGTGCCCTTGTCATGAAATCTTTGCCCTTCCTATGTCCAGGATGGTATTGCCTAGGTTGCATATGACTAATTTCTTAAGAAACTTTCTAGAATTTGAGTTAATCAAATACTGTACATAATTTTAAAAACTTTGATGTATTTTCTAAATTAATTTGAAAAAGAATTGAATGTATTTCGCTCTCACCATTAATAATACTTAAAGAATTATTATAGTTTCTCTTTTTGTACTAAGAATTGTCCATCCTATTACCCACTTAATAGCACTGAATGCTGTCCATGTCTGTGCCTTTTTCCCCAGCATATTAGCTGAATATCAAATTTTATAAGCTCAAACTTCAATTTTAACATTTGCATTTTGTTGCTCTCCATTGATACTGAAATTGCATTATTGTTTTTTATTTAATGTAAAATTTCAACCACTTCCGTATTTTTAATAACTATGTAATATACTGATAAATCTCAGTATTAAAAATCTGCTGTAAATTCTAGACTCCATTACCCAAATGCATGTTTGATATTTCCACTTGGATGTTAAATGCATATTTGAGTTATTATTTCCACTTGGATGTTAAATAGGGCATATTGATCGATCTTAACATTCAAAATCAAAACCTTGACTTTCTACTCCCACACACAACCTGAACATCTCATGTGTCTCTCATTAGTAAATGACAGCACTAATCTGTTGTTCAAGGCAAAGCCTTAAATTCATCCCTCACTCCTCCACTTCTATTAATTTATTTCCAGTTGTCTCTCCTTGCCTTTTGTTGACCAGGATATTTCAATCTCCTCATTATTTTCTCTTCCTCCTTTCTTATCTTGTAATGTCTATGTTTTATATAGCAGCCAGAGCTATCATTTAACATTTAAGTTATGTCATGATCCTCTTCTGCCACAAATCCTTATGTGATTTAGATATCATGAAGATTAAATTTATAGGTTGCAAGACTCTGAAATCCTGCTGTCCCTTCAATTTTATTGTCTGTAAAGCTCTCCTTATTCACTCAGCTGTAGGGGCACTTTTGTTCCTTCTGTGACTTGTAAGCTTCTGTCCTAAACATCCTTTCTCCACCCACCTTCTCTCACACATACATTTTGCTGGGCCTCTTCTCTGGAATGCTGTTCCCATTGATATCATCATGTCTCATGCCCTATCTCCCTTCAGCTTTCTGCTCAAATGTCACCATAAGAGAGAGGCCCTCTTTTTTTTTTTTTTTTTTTTCCAGAGAGGCATTCTTTGACCACAATATCAAAAGTAACTACCTCCCCAATTTATCCTCCCTCCACTCAACTTGCTTTATTCTTCTTCTTCGTAATTTTTTAGAATAATTTTAGATTTACATAAAAACTGAGAAGCTAGTACATAATATTTCAATACACCTTTCAACCAGTTTTGCCTATTATTAACATGTTACATTGGTATAGTACATATTTTACAATTAATGAAGAAATATTGATATATTTTATATTTAAACTTTATAGTTTATTCAGATTTCCTTAATTTATACCTCCTATGTTTTTTCTTCTAAGATTCCATCCAGGATACCACATTTCATTTAGCAGTGATGTCTTCTTATGCTTCTCTTGACAAAGATATTTTCTCAGATTTCTGAGAAAATTTACTATTTTTGATGACTTTGGCAGTGTTAAGAAGTACCCATCAGGTATTTTGTAGAATGCCACTTTGTTGGAATTTCCTCGTTTTTTGTTTGTTTGTTTTGTTTTCACTGAGCTCATGGGTCTGGGGTGAAGGACCATGGAGATCATGTGCCATTTTCCACATATTGTAAGGAGGGTACTTACTACCCTTGTTTTAATATTGTGATATTGGACTTGAGGTTGCTTGTCAGATTTCTCCACTGGAAAGTTATTTGTTTCTTGCAATTTCTACACTGTCCTTTTTGGAAGGAAATTACTCTGTGCATCCTACACTTAGGAAGTGAGGATTTACACTCTTCCTCCTTGAGGGCAGAGTATTCACATATATTATTTAGAATTCATTTTTAAGAGAAATTATCTCCTTGCCCAATTATCTATTGGTTCAATTGTTTATTTATGTCAGTATAAACTTACAGATACAAGTAGAACATCCAAAATTCAAAACTCTGAAATCTGAAATGCTCCACAATTCAAAACTGTTTGAGTGCCAACCTGATGCTCAAATGAAATTCCCGTTGGCACATTTTGAATTTGGGTTTTTCAGCTTTGAAATGCTCAACTCATAAGAATAATGTAAATATTTCAAAATCTGAAAAGATCCAAAACCGAAACATTTCTTTTCTGAAGCATTTTATTTAAAGAA